>NC_133900.1:18391700-20791700 GCF_964199755.1 Larus michahellis | reverse complement strand
TTTCTGACACACTTTGGGAATAGTTTTACACACAGACTTCTCTAGAGACTCCTCTCCCTCAGTTTTCCTATTATTAACATACAAATCACTACTGTTGTAAGTGAGAATGGAGCCAATTTTATGATCTCTCACCAGGGTCCTCCCAGTCTTCTCGCAGCTAGGAAAAACAAATGGGCCTTTTAGTGTGCCCTGAAAGTCAATAAACTAGAACTGGTTTGTAGGGGGTGGGGGTGCAAGTTCCCAAACTGGGGGGGCCACAGCAGAGAGCACACATCTGCCACCTTTTAGTGGCATTCCTGCCCTAGTGCTCAGCTGCTGGCAGTCTGCTACAAAGAAGTTGTTGTTTGTTGGTTTGGTTTTTATAGATGCACGCTTTTCCCAAATACTTCAAGGCAAATTTCCCACATACTTTAAGAATTTAATTGGCAAAAATAACCTCTTTGAATGCCATGGCCAGAAGAGGTCAAAAAAAAGGATCGAAGATGTATTTGGTAAGAAATGGGATGATGATGCTATCTCACTTTGTAGGTGGCTTTTGAATTGGACACATAGTAGTTTGTCTGGAAGGAAGAAGCTGTAGCTGAGAGCTGCAAGATGTAACCTCTGGTCATCTAATGGCAGAGAAAAAAGCTGATTAGTTTGTAGCTGTTAACCTCTTTCTGGTTTGGGGCAGAAATCCATTGGCTGCTTCTTTTCTATGCTGCAGATGCAAGTTTAAAATTCAATAGAACATGACAGTTTTTTAGATATAGTAATTTATTAAATCTCTATGTATAAAGTTGTGAGGATTAAAGAGAAAAGGAAATAAATTTACGAAGATACTGTATGGCTGTTACTGGACAAGGGTGAAGGAAAAGGGAAAAATAAGTTGTTTTGATTTTTGGCTTTGTTTAGTCTTTTTCTCCCATCTTTCCCAGCAGAAGCTTCCACACAGTGTGAAAATAAAGCAATGTTCAATTATTCTTCAAAAAGAAAGGGGGAGGAGAGAGATGGAGAGGCACTAAAGGAGCTTAACAATAAAGAACGTGTCTAAAGAAAATGTATTCACTCTTAACAATTGAGATTGATTAGGCAAGAATAAGTTACTTTATTGCTTTACAAGCAAACAATGATAAGAAGATATATCTGCTTTAAAAAGGCACGATTTCTTTTCTAGTGCTGAGACAGGTTTGCTCTGGGCTGTGGCAGTTGGCCTTGAGGATACTGCTAGCCCCAGGTTACGCTGCGAGCATGAGAACGTGTTGGGACAGGCCAGTCTTGTCTTAGCCAAACAGATGTCAACTCGCTTTGTAAACCAAGGCAGCTCCGTTTTGTGTCTGGCTATGGGTACCAAAAAGGCTCTGTCTCAGCTGTGGGGTTTTGCTTCTTTGGTGAATAGTTTTGAGGTGGTGTGTTTGGGTTTTTTGCTTTTTAAAGAGAATTTTCTTCTGTGCTTGCTTTCTAATAACAAAAGAAGTGATAAGTTTACAAGCTGTGGGGTTTGGGGGCTCTTTTGTTTCCTTTAAATTTGAGTAACATATATATTACACTCATACCACATACATAAAAGTATTTGCATCATGTATTATTATATTAGCATATAGTTACAGATGCCTTCTTGAGAGCTAAGACAAAAGGCCTTGGTTGCATCACACATTTTTATGCTGAAGTACATATGCATTAAGATATCCTTTCCTTCTATATAGGGTCTACAGTTTCTCCAGAAAATTCATTAGAAATGACAAGTTCTCGAGTACTGGGCTTTGCCTTTGCAGAAAAATAAAATAAAGGAAAAGCCAATTGTAAAACCAGCAATAGTGTGATTTCAGGCTTTGCCTACCTGTGGTAGATGAAGTACCTACTGTGGCATCCCAAAGGAAACAGGCTGTTTCTGTGGGGTATTTAAGGACAGGGTTCACTGTATGTATTTGCTCACGGATGACTATCTGGTTTGTTTTGTGATAAGACTAAAGACTCTCTGTACACTAGAAACTGTCTCTGCTAGTGAATAAACAAAAGAAATCCATTTCTGGCAGTCAAGTCGGAGTCGTAATGTTCCAGATGGCTCACAGTATTTGAAGTAACTCTAATATGAAATAGAGACAGTGTTTCAAAAGCAAGAAGTGCCTTGTAGGGTTTTTTCTTCCCTTCTTTCATTTTTTTTAAAAATTTTTTTTTTTTAAATTTCAAGGTTATGTGACGAAGCCTATTATTGAAGAAAAAGAAAGAATTGCAAAAGATGTGGCACTTCACATCAAAAGTTCGGGAGGCTGCATAATAAGCCAGACCTTATTTAAAGTAGTGCTCTTGTGGTGAACTCATCACAGGAAGAAAACGCACAGTTCTGTTGTTTGTAAATAATATGGGCTTGTCTTAGTGTGTATGTATGTAGTATCTCTTACAGTATCATATCTTTTCCTATGTGGTGACCTAAACATTTTTACAGAGGGAGCTTAATAGAAGCACAGTATCTTAAGATATAAACTGCATTCTGCCAGATAGAGCCTTTATGAGTATCAATGGCAAATCTAAACTTTCTCTTTAAAGGAGTTATTCAACAAGAAAGACAAACAGATTAGAAACATGATGCAGATGAATGGGCAAGTACAATAGTAACAGTAAAGTCCCAAGCAGTGCTGGAAGCAATGTATTTGCAAAGATATGGTATAGAACCTAAGTTCGAAGTAGGAGTGGGTGAGCAGATGGAGAGTCCACAAGGGCCAAGAGGTTAATTTCATCAGTTCTTTAATCTTCCTTCAAGATTCCTGCGACTTGCTTAGATCAACGGAGAAAATGTATTCTTTAAAGTGAGCTATTGAAAAAATGTATTAGAACTGCAGTCAATCTCTCCTGGGCTTTCAACAGAACTTTAAAAATACTGGTTTGAATGTAATTGTAGCTAGAGTAGATTCTATCAAAAATGAACTTACCGGATTTGAGTGAACATGTGCCTAAATCCTGGAGAAAATAATTAGGCAAGACTCGCTTAGCATGTTTTGGCCTGTGCTGGTTATCTAAATTATATTAGATCCCAATATGATGAGGAGACTGGGCTACCAGGCCACAGCTACTTCTGGTTGAATGCATGAATATGATGATTTATTGACATAAAAAGTAGGAATGATTACAGCCTAGTGAACAGTAGTTAAAGAAATTCCCTGTGGGACCAACATCAGTTGGAAATGGTCTTGAGTGCAGTTACAGTATCTCAAGGACACTGAAATTTATGTGAGCTTTCCAGCTCTATTCAGAGGAAGAATTTTTGTTATCATATGTGTTCTTATATGTGTTCTTATTAGCTGCTGAATTGCAGCTTGCTGTTTTTATTTTCCAGAGGCATGTAAATCCATGAGAAGATCAGTAGTGCTTTGCAATTAAATGCTTTCTCAGCTGAACCATGCACAAGAGCTGTGGCCAATAGTGTAGTTTTGGGAAGATTTGTACTTGGCAGGGAAATTCTTTGGGGATGTCCCCTCTTTGGTCTTTTTCTAGAACCTTGTGCCTTTGGAAAGCTTTGGAGCACTTATGTAAATGCATATGAGGTGTGACTATATAGGTCAGACATTGCACGTGACCCTTCCTAGTTTAACACCACAAAACTGAGGATATAGATTAGGCTCACCAGTCCTTAGGATTTACAGTGATTGATTTTTATTTTTTGTAATAAAACTTGAAGACATTTTTTTCCCCCCAAAAGGAGGTGGAATAGTCTCATTTTGTGTCTAAAATATGTATAGCACAGGCAATGATTTTACAAGTTTACTTACACTGCCTAATATCTATCCTTCAACTCTGACTCTAAGAGCAAGGTGAAAAACTAACACACTCCACCCGACTCTCCCAAACAAGTCAAGTGCTGTGATCCAAACCCCTGAAATTTTTACCAGCATTGTTTTATTCTGAAAGCATGGGAACTCAGTGGAGTGGATACCATATTTATCCAGTGACCAGTATAAAGGGAGTCTAATCCCTAATTTTTAGTCTTTAGATGCTTTTCAACAGAAACCATAATTTTGGCATTAGATCCTGTATCTATTTAATCCTTAGACTATGAAGTTAAACCAGTATTTGGAGACCCATGCTGATGGGGGAGAAGGGGTGTTTGTTAGCTAGGCAATGGGTGCATTTAGTGGTGGACACGAATGTTTGCAAATATCAGATACCAGGTTCTCCAGATATAAGTATAAGAAAATAATTACCAGTTTGTAAATAAAAAGAGAAGAGAGAAAATACCTAGTCAAGGTTTAGAGCAGTAATGGGAAGACTAAGGCTCTGCCAATATTAGCAGGTGGATTTTAAATAAGAGTATGGCTTTGAAGTGAAGCCCTTGACTGTCCTGATTTACTGCATATTGATTCAGTTCTCAAAGTGGTCCAGGATGAACAGGACCCCTCTAGGAGAGAACAAAACTGGAAGTTCAGGTCCAAATCTGCTCCAGTGTTTTTTGGAGTTCATTAGGCTCGCTGCCCCAGTTTGGGTTGTGCCACCATGAGGTCATCTGGGAAGACCCAATACACAAGGGTCAAGATAGGGATCTCAAATAGTGATGGCTCTCACAGAACCCTGAATTAGTTCTGGCATTCTATATGGGGCTAAATGCTATGAATACTTTCCTATTTGCTGCTGACTGCCAGCCCTTGCCTCTTTCTTGTAATTCTGGTGCTCCTTCCTCATTCATCTGTACTTATTTGGATTTCAAATCCTTTTCCTGCTGTAATTGTCCATCTTTCTCTTGCTGCCTTCCCTTGCTGAATTCCTATTTCTTTTTGCTTCCATTTTCTAGAATGCTTTTTCTACTTTGTTCACCACCTTCTGCCATGTTTATAGTTGCTCGGTTTACCTTATAAAATTCAGTGACCTGCAACTTGGGGCCCCAAGGAGCTGACAGTCTTTGAGTTGCGCAAGGGTTGGGATTTTAGTGCCATCAAATAATCCTGCTGCCTACCTGGAAGTCATTAATCTCATGATGGCTGCTGATAGAGGAGACTGCCAAGCAATGAGGAATTCAACTGGATAAAAAAGTGAAGGTAGAGTCCTTGAAGGTCAGGAACAACATCCATGCTTGCGAACACCAGAGCAGAAGCGCACTCTTTATGACTGTTGCAGGTTTACCCCAGGCAGCAGCTAAGCACCCAGGCAGCAGCTCACTTGGTCCCTCCCTCAGTGGGACAAAGGAGAGAATAGGAAGACCAAAAGCAAAAAAAAAAAAAAAAAAAAAAAAAAAAAAAAAAGTCATGGGTCAAGATAAAGAGACTCTTGTAAGTGATGGAAAAAGGAGGGGAAAATAACACAAGTGAAGCAAGGGCAGTCACTCACCTCTTCCCATCATGACACTGATGCCCGGCTAGCCTCTGAGCAACAGCTACCTTGGAAGACAAAGCCTCTCAGTTTTTATTGCTGAACACAACATTATATCGTATGGGATATCCCTTTGCACTATTTGGGTTACCTGTCCTGGATGTGCCCCCTCACAGTTTCTTGCCCACCCCCAGCTTACTTTCCAGGAAGGTGGGACTGTGGGTGCAGAGTGAGGGGAAAAAAAAAAGGTGGCCCTGACACTGTGCAAGCACTGTTCAGCCATAGCCAAAACATTGCTGTGTTATCAACACTGGTTTAGTCGCAAATCTGAAACATGACACCATATGTGCTGCTATGAAGAAAGTTCACTCCATCCCAGACAGATCAGTACAAGAGTCCAGTGTCACAGCAGGCCTGCAGCGTGTCCCATGGTGTAAACGGGCACCCAAATGCTGCAAATGATGCTTTCTCTTCCTTGTGTCTCACTGCATTTATAAGTGAGGTTAATGTTCTGCTGAAATATTTGTAAGAAATTAGAAGACAATGCAGTGTTTCTTGGAGAGCCCTGTAGTTCAGGTCATGAAGCTCTGGAAGATAACTTCCCTTCAGAAAGTTTTGAACAGTTTTGTGAAGATTTTTTGGCCCTGGGCCAGGCTCTGATCCAAAGTAACCCTTCTAAACCAAATATGATGGAGATATGAGGCGTTTCAGCGCCAGCCTTGCAGATCTGCTAAACCGCTCGCTTTGGGCCAAGTTACTTCCTGATGTGAAATAACCTAAAAGCTAAGGTGCTTGCCCTCAGTCCTTTTAGCCATTTAATCTTTAACTCATTTTGTTTGCAAACTGCATCACCCTGTTTCTGTAGCTAAATACTCATAAAAGGATCTGTTACAACTTGTGAAAACGATGCCAGTTTTTATTCAAAACCTCCGTCACGCTTCATGGCTGTTTTCTTAATGAAGCAACTGCACAGATGTTGGGATACCATTTATATTGGTATACACTACTTAAGGGTGGAAACCAGTCTTATTTTTCTCAGGTTTGGTGTGGCAGGTGTTGCTATAGCGTATTCTATCCATCCTGACTTACTTGATTCAGTATTGGCTGTCAGCCATGCTCCTTAAGGTTGGGATCTTGTTAAAGTTTTTAAAGTAATGGGATTTCGGCAGAGTCACTATTTGCATGGGAAATGCCCTTGGAAAAAAACAAGAAGTGCTGAAGGAAGGTTGTCTGAATTGCTAGATAGTGGGTTTTCCTTCCTACTTCATCAGTGGTGTAGTTGGGAGGCGACGTCTAAGTTGGTAAATGTCAGACTTTTTTAAACTAGTTGTGGTAATGCGATACCATGGTGACATTTACCATCAGCAAGAAGCATTAGTCTGGGGATCCCAGCCTTCTCCAGCAGGCAAGAGGTGAACTTTGAAAACTTGCCTCTTCAGGAGGTGCCAGTGACACCACATACACTGATACTCTGGTTGCAACACTGATCTGTGTTAGGATAATGCGAGCAAGCAGTGTCTTTCGTAGCTATCAGTTTTCCTTTAGTCACATAAGCAAATTTAAACCCAAAATCTAGAGTTGACAAAATGTTGGAAATGAGAAACAATGCCAATAAATCCAACTGTCTTTCCACGTGGCATTGTAGCGTCTCAGGCAGCTCTGTGGGAGCGTGTCTGTCTCACCCTGCTGGGTTTGGAGGTATGTGTGTGGGACTGAGAAATGATGTTTGCAGCTGAAAGTAAAAAAAGCTGATATGGCTGGCTATGTTGTCAGCCTTCAGAAATAAAACTGTGGGCATGTCAGAGGACCCAGGACTGTAGAGAGAAATCTAAATAGAACTATTAATGCTGCAAAACCTGAAAGGAGGAATTACACCTCTAGAGGCTGAAACTGAGCTATCTGGGGAGATGCTTAAGGGAAACTTCCCTGTTTCAAAGAGAACTGACTTCCAAGAAAACCAAATCAATTTGAGCAATATGTAAGTACTCAGAATTCCTGAAAATAATGAAACAAGACTATTATATTTTTGTCCTCTGTCTAAATATCAAGAACCAGTTATTAACATATGACCCCTGCATCTGTGCCTATGATTTTGCACATGCTCACTGACCCTTGCAATGCCAGATTTTACACACCTGATAGTGAATATAAAATACCTTATAGGATAATATGCTCTGTCTTCAACATTTTGCTCCAGGATGCATAGCAGAAACGAACAAGCTCCATACCAAATAATACCACCTATAACTTACATACCAAAAATTCATATGGTTCTTTGGTCAGAATGTAAACATACATATGAATTGATGCCTCTTAATAAATCCAGGTATTGAAATGGATTGGTATTGCCAAGTATAAAAATAAATCGGTATCAATATTCATAGTTATCTATGCCTAACAATTGGTATTGATGCCTACTGACGACTACCATAATAAGTATCTAAGTCTATCAAAAGGTATCGATATTAATAGTTATCAATGCTTATCTAAACCAGTCTATCAATACCTATCAATACCTAGCTATCAATAGGTATTAAAAATGATAGGTATAAAGGACTATTGCTATTAAAAGGTATCAATATTGATAGGTATAGATACCTATTGATTTCAAAATTAGCATCAAAATCAATTGATATAGATGACTTGAAATCAATAGATATTAAAAATGACAGACATTGATGCCTATAAATGTCTACTGATGCCTATTGATTTCAAAGTCAGTATAGACATTGATAGGTATCAATGCCTGCCTTTCGATACCTATTGATATCAGTAAGTATTGATGCCTAATCATATAAAAATCAATATTGAAATTCATAGGTATAGATGCCTATTGATACTGAAAGTTATTGATGCCTACCCATATCGAGATAGGTATTGACAGACATTGATATTAATAGGTATTGATTGCTTTCAATAGGTACCATACTCTTTCAATGCCTCTAATTATCAAAATTGGTATTGAAATAGGTTTTGATGCATACCAATATTGAAACTTGGTTTCAAAATCAAGAGGTACCAATAACTATACTTATCAGTAGATATCAATGCTTTTTGATAGATATTGAAATCAGTATTAAAAATAATAGGTATTGATTCTTATCAGTACTGAAAGGTATTGATATTGATAGGTATTGATGCCTGTTGATGTCTGTTGATGCCTATTGATATCAAAAGGTAACGATGCACATAGGTATCAACGCTTGTCAATACCAGTTTTGCAATCAATAAGTAGCAATGCCTATTGGTATCAAAATAGGTATCAAAATTGATAGTATGGATAGCTTTACTATGCATAGAGACTTGCAAGTACACAACCAATGTGTACCCAGTAATAATTTATTGGCTAGCATATTGGTAGGAAAAACATTCTATTAGGCCAACCTGAGCTGTGTGCACCACTCCTAATGCAAACATCTGATGAGTCTCTGCTGGTCAGTCAGGTGGAGAAGCATTGGCCTCTGCTGCTTCTCGGAGCAAACTGTTCCTTGATCTTGCTGACTTTTGACTATTACCTCTTTGGGGTTTTATACCTTTTCATGGCAGTATTTGTCTCTCGAGTCCTTGAGTTACTGCTTCCAACTCAAAAATTTCACTTTAGTCTGCCTTTTTACTTCTTTTACTTCTTATCTTGCATTGTTTTAGCTTGCATATTCTCTCACAGCTTAACAATAATTTTTCCACAAAGCTGAGCCAAGGTCATACCTCTGTACTTTGCAAAACTCAGCCTCAGACCACAGAAATTGAACCCAGGCCATAGGTCTGGGTTCAATTTACAGAGAAGAGATGGCAATGGCTCAATATGTCAGAATTCCTGTTTAATTACACTGACTTGTTACATCCTTTAAGTTTAGCTGGGATGAATGTTGAATGGTCAGGCTTACCAGATGTCCCACTCTTAGACGTAATGATGAATGAATTTACAACTTGGAGAACCCCTTGGTCCTTTAGTGATGGTGCACACGTGAAATGAACAGCAGAATCTGATTCTCATTCTTCTTGAGACAATCTAGACCCATATACAGATATGAGGTTCACTTAGTCTCCAGCATCTGTATTTTATTTCTGTATCTGAAAACATCTGTGTCCATATTGCTACAGACAATTGCTTTTCTTTCAAAGGAAAAATGTCTGAGCAATGCAACTTTTTCTTCTAATTTTACTTTTCCTACCACAGTCCCATTTAAGTTTCCTTAAGGTGCTTTAATACTAAACAGACATCTTGGCTGTAACCTTTTTGCCCTTCCTAAGTGGTTACTCCAAAGTTAGAAGGCTTTGTAACATTTCTGAAACAGTACTAGGTTATTAAATCAGGAAAAGCTTTTGAGAATAGAACCCTTGTGTTTCTCTATCCTTTTCTTCCATATTAAATGGTTTCTGCTGATCAGTATTTCTGCTCATCATCACAGGGTGTATATATGTCAATGTATTCAGAGCAGAGATGTGCTGGTGACATGAATCTTTCCATCCTCCATCCTCACTTTGCATTGTTTTGTATTGTCAAATTGTCTTGGAGAACACAAACCGAGTTCCTTTTAGATTAAACTAAAAGAAAAGGCAGGCTACAGGAGCATATTTAAAGTGCTTTAACTGCTACTGGTCATTCAGTGCAGGAGACTAGGGTAGAGCTAATATAAAGCATTTCCCCTTCCCTCCAGAAACACCTGTAGCATGGGCTTTTTATTTCCAGCAACACCTATTTTGCTCTTCAGACTTGCTGTGATTGTGCTGCACAACTTGCTAATGAAAGCGTAGCCACAATTATGCTGTATTCTCATCAACCTCCAAAAAAAGTATTTAAAGTGAGGTGTGAGTCCTAAAAATAGGCTTAAATGTTAGCATTTCGGTGCTGTTTTCAATGGAATAGCATTTTAATAAATGATAGTCTACAAGCTCAGTTTAGACCTTACGATCATTAGTAAAGCCTACCAACAAATATAGGTCATCAGCACAGTAATTTTGTGTCTTAGTATTTAAAGCAGGTGCTTAATATTTAGCATCTGTTTAATCCTGTTGTTATCTGATGTGTGTGACGGAAGCTTACTAGGGAATTCTACTGATGGTTACCAGAATGAAATAGAATTCATTTCTTTCATAGATCTTCTTTGCTGAGTTAAAAGAGTAGTTGATCTTATTTTCATCACTAAAATAAATGCAAAGGACTCTTATCTGTATTGAGAGATCATATTTCTGAAGTGCAGGAGAGCTATTTCTTAAGGATGGTGACTTTAATGGAACTGTACTTGCAGACCTGAATTTTACTCATTGGCACCACAGAACTCCAGAGAGAAGCGTTCCTGTTTCAAATCTTGTGCTGGTTTTTTTTACATGGTGACTTTCCTTGTAAACTACAAGGTAGCATAACTCCTGCCACAGCTCGAACCATGGTATGGATGCTTTTAAAAGAAATTGCCATTGGGATTTTTCTCTGGATGTTTGTTACTAAAGCCAATCAGATGAAAAAAATATTATTCCTGCTGCTTTCTGACTGATTCTGCATCTTGCTTTTACTATGGAGGTAGTCCTAAAGCATAAACCTCAATATTTACTGATAAATTAGTAAACTCCATTTACTTTCTGAATTCTATTCCATTATTACAAGGTGTACAAGAATTGAGCGAATGCACTCAGAAACATCAGCTTTATGACGCAAAGAATAAGGCCACTTCTGCATTATTTCTATGAAGCGTTCCACAAGTCTTATGTGACTGATTTTTTCTGTGTAGCTTTGTTGGGAGTGGAAGAAGAAAAGATTCAACTTTCTCTGCATTGACTACTATGTATTAGGTGCTTGGACTATTATAACTTGGTGACATTTGTATTAGGAGCACAATTTAATGAACACGCTAGAAGTAGCGGTCAGAAAATAACCATAACCATTCTGCCAGGTAAAGATTAATGGCTCACCTAGCAGAAGAAGGAACTTTAAAGCTTACCTATGTAATACTGTGAAAGAAAATTTGGATTTACAGGTCTTTTGCTAGCCAGATTTGGAATGGAGAAAACAAGTACGCTAACTGAAAAGTGAGGAAAAGCTAATGGTTGGTGGGCCTTTGGTTTCAGAGAAGCAGCTCTGTGTAGAATAAGGATAACTGTGTATTTCTTAGAGGACTTCAATCTTAGTCTCGGACATCATCTAGATTATTTAGAGAATCAGGTATGTGAGCACACGGGTGTTTTTAGTATGTAAGAAATCTTTTAAAAGCTAAATCTACAAACTGCTTGCGCTTCCTAAAATGGAGATTTGCAGGCATTATGTTGCACACAGAGTTAAGGATCAGTTTGCTTCAGTAGCCATGTGCCTCCTGAAGAAATGAGCTGAAAATTGGAGTCTCCTGAGGCACAGATGTAGAAAAAGGCCTGTTTTGAGGAAAGTTAGCTGATGCAGAACAGCAGTTGGACTAGGAAGTGTCATGAAAGAGAGCTAGTGAGCGCTCTGGAAATGTACCAAAGATGCCAAAGAAAGAGAGAATACTTAAGGCTGTTCAATCCAAGCAAGCCTAGACACACGAAGACTAAATATGGAGGGCTGAAACCCAACAGCTTGATGAATGTCTAGACAGCTGTTTTCAGACTGTGACGTGTTTATAACACTGAGCTGGCTGCAGAAGTCCAAATCTCATTCAGTCACAGGATGCTCGCCCACTGTGAAAAGCAGCAAGGCTTCCTGGCACAAAAATTGCTTCAGAAAGAGGGTGCTCTTGCTCAACTAACCATGCTGCGTTTAGTAACCAGGGGACCACCAGTGTGATGCTTTTGCATGGCCAACTGAGTCCAAGTGACTCCTGTCTCTCGCTGCTGTTGCAGCTGCTGGGAGGAACAGCTGTCAGGCATGGAAACAACATAAAGAATATCCATGAGGAGCAGGAGAAGAGGAAATAAGAAGCATTAAAATGAAAGAAAAAACACAAGACAGGTTCTCCTCAATTAATGGAAGAATTTTGATGAGGAAACTTTAAATTGACGGAAGCAGAGTAACCTTTGAGGGAACATATAATTCATGTTTTGGCAGCCAGATGTAGCCTGTGATTTCTGGTGAAGAGATACTTTGAAAAGTGCTATTTACTTTCACTATGGACATTATAAATACATCAGTAAAATGCTGTTATGCTTTAGTTACCTATTCATAGGAAGAGATGGCTTATCGGATTTTGGGTTCGAGCTAGTGCGTTTTCCAGGAAAATTTGTATAGTCAGCTCCTGCTTTGACGTAAGAAACCAAATTGCAGATTGTTTTCTTAGACAGTTGGAGCTTGGTATCTAACGAGCAGTTTTCTCCTGAAAATTATTGCTGTGGTCTGTATCAATGAAATTCTCTAGTTCCTCTGCTGTTTTTGCTGTTTATCAGAGGACTTCTTGTTCATTCAAGAAAGGTTTAGTATAATCATGGCATAGATTTGGACATTGAAGTAAAACCACTAAAAGGGTCTGGAGGACCTGGAATGAAAGACTTCAAAAGTTCTGCTGCTCTGGTCATCAACTTCTGTTCTATTTTCCTTTTAGTTGCGTAGGATTTAAGTTGTTTGAGTCATTTGACCTTTAGTTCAAAGTATGAAGGCTGGTATCAACAAGTATGAAAGAATTGCTTTGACCTTGTATCATGGGGCATATTTAACATTTCCCAGAGTATTCCAAGAAGATTCTAAAAATGATGTCCCAAAACTGGGGTAAAAAAGATGGGGAGAGGCATTAACCCTCAATTTTATGTCTTTTTCCTTTCAGAACTGCTACTGTAATGCTAGAATAGAAGAATTAGTCATTCCTAAGTCTGGCACCTAAAACAGTGAAGAATAAGGTTGCCTCTCCCTAAGAAATGTAGCAGTCAGCAGTTCTTATATAGATGAAAAAAGGGAAAAGTGTCAGGAAATGAGGACATTTCAAACTCTGGATCATATGTTATGCACATCCACTAAGGGACACTGTGGTTTATCATTTACCACAAAACAGCTGTGGAATTGTCCTTTATGTATGCTCCCTTCTGATTTGATTTTTTTTTTTTTGGTTGTTTTTTGGTTTGGTTTTGGGAGGAGGGGTGTCAGTTTTTTGGTTTTTTTTTATACAAGAGAGGAAGACATGATGTTCAAATGTCCAGTACTCTTATAATACAGGAAAAAGGAATGCCAATAATTTTTTTTTTTTTCCAAAATCCAAATAGAGCTCCACAAATACCAGAAGTTATTTTTATGATATGATTTTGGATTGTCAGGAAAAATCTGTATTTCCTAAATTAGCAAAAATGGGTATACGTTTCAAATAAACCAGCTGTGGTGATATTTCATGTATAGGTTCTGTTGTTGGTGTGACCAAAACACATGCATAAATACACAGAATAGGGATAACACAGTACAAGGACTGAACGTGTTAAGGAATAATATCAAAAGAAGAAACATGTAGAAGAATCCTAAACATTTAAATCAAAATCATCAGTATATTGCTTTCTTTTTTTAAAAAAAAAAACAAGTAAATTGTTAATAGTCTGGGGCACGTAAGCACCCAGTCTAACAAAAACTTATTAAGTCGTCTAATTTTAGGTATGATAATAGTTCAGTTGATGCCTCTGGACCTAAATGTGTGTAAAACAGTGTTTGTGGAGGTGCTGGGTCGCCTGGCAGACAGTAAACTTTCTTCAGAGCAGCCTTTATGGTATTGAAAATACTGGACAAAAATTTTTTGCTGTTGTTTTTGCTTTGTTTTCAAGCAAAATAACATTCTATTTTTTTAACCACTTGACATCTGAGCATCAATTTTTCTTTTGCATTATTTTATACAAGAAAAGAGGAAAATTAATTAGCAGAACAGCTTTATCCAAGAAGTTTTTAACTATGAGCTTACAATTGCCTCTAACAACATTTTATATAAAGAGAACAAGTCAGTAAATATTATAGTAATTCGTGTATTAATCTGATACAGTAAAACAATGAAACTATTTAAATGTTAGTTTTTATAAATCACACTTTTCCAGAAGACTCCACATACGAAGTTCAGAATGAATTTGCAGAAACCTATGTGCTTTATCACTATCTGTGGGCTTCTTCTGGTCTTATCATAATAAAAAGCCGCACTGGGTTGTTCTGATTGTGATCTGAAGATTCCCCAAAGTTTGGGTCGCTTGTTCACTCATGCACATGTTTGTGAAGTTCTTCTCTCGGAGTTATCTCACTAATCTCAATGCAATAGAAGTCTCTCTGGATTTCCGCTGTGCTAGTAACATCACAGCTTTCATC
The DNA here is from genome assembly GCF_964199755.1 of Larus michahellis. Taxonomy (NCBI): domain Eukaryota; kingdom Metazoa; phylum Chordata; class Aves; order Charadriiformes; family Laridae; genus Larus; species Larus michahellis. Next base: position 20,777,200 of record NC_133900.1, on the reverse strand, counting down.
CTTTTATCATCCTCTTTGCTATTAAAAGAAAAAAGGAAAATTGGGAGGACTTCTCTGAATGGAAAAGCAGCAAATTGCTGGTGACGTAGCCATTGGTTGCCCTGGGAGTACTCGTTGCATCCTTCAGTTTAATTTGCTTAATATATGTAATTAATTAAGCAACTACAAAGTGACAGAAATGTATTTGTGGATTCAGTCTCTGTAAATTAGTGATAAACAATTTGATACTGCAGGATGTTAGTGCTTTCTCTGTGGGACTAATGATCTCTAATGCCTCAGCAGTCGTTTGTGGAGCTCATCATGTTTACCTATTAAAATGAAGTCATTACATTTGGCTGCAGAAATCTTATAATGCTCTTGGTACTACCTGCATTTGGCTGTGAATTTCTGACCACGAATAGGACCATGAATGTTTTGCTGAATCCTGGTGGACAGGACATCGTGTTATGGGTAAATACTCTTTTAGCTTTAGAGGGTGTTTGTAGAGACATGGAGGATTCAGCAGAAGTATCAGCAGTTAGTTCAGTGATGCAAGGCATTCTACACCCTAAAATTTACTGCAACTATATGAGACAATTTTTTAAGTGTGATGCATTTTATGGGAGTCAAGGGATTAAGGTGTCCTCTTCAGAACTTGACTTGCAAGCATTTGGGTATGCCATGCTTCTGTGTAATGTCATTGGAAAACATAATGCAACTCAGGAGGACCAGTTAGTTCAGGGTTAAAATAAGTACCTTCAACAAACTGGCCTCCTAAAGGGTGGAGATCATTTACAATGCTTGGGCTGAATAGCTAGAGCTTGTCTAGGGACAGCTTTAGTGTGCGCAGGCGCTCTGCCCACACTGTGTGCAGTTTGGGTAGCTACATGTGCAGCTACTGAGGCTGCATGCACAAATGATACATTTTTACATATGAAAACCTGTAGAACAAAATTCAGAGGCTAAACTGAAAGAATTTTCAAAATTAGGCTCAAGACCAAGCCTTCCTACTTTCCTATGCAGTATTCTTGCTGTTTTTCTTCCCTCAAACTATTTAAAGGAAACTGATAATTTAGCTGGAGTGCAGGCACATGGTTATTAGTGTCATCTGTACCCAAGAGATAACAGTGACGTAACCTTAGTGCAAGGAAAAAAAAAATTGCAACTTAACTTGTTTCTTGCAAAAGTATTTTGTTTGTTTTTTTTTTTTTTTCTCTCTTGAGGAAATTCATGTGGTTTGTTGTCACTGTCAAGCACTGTAACATACTTAGGAACTTCATCTCTTGGAAAATGTATTATTTGTTTATTTTTGCAAGCTGTGGCCTACATATACAGGAGTTTTTTTCCTGTATGTGGAACAAAATGATTTCTCAATAGGGAAGTGTGAGCTGAATGTACTGGCATTATTAATAGAGGTTAAAAATACAAAAAAGTTAAGATATTTTAGTTGGTGTCCTATGTCTGTGGCACATCCAGCGAAAGTATTATTCAGGTCTCAGACCTAAAATATTATGTTGCTTTAAAAAAGAGTCAAGCATTAAAGGATTTTTTTTTCCTGCAGTTTTAAAAAAGCAGTCTAGTCAGAACAAAATTAGTAAGTACAAAGATATGAGATATAATGATTTAGCCCAAAACTTGGGCTGAGATGTGTGTTCTTCATCTCTTTTATTAAAGTTGAGGCATTGTGCAACAGAGCACATAGGAGTCATGAAGTGGGATAAGAACCAGCAGGCCCTTTGGCTCTCCGGCACCGTGTTGCGAAATTCAGCTTGGAGAAAGTGGGAGCATCTAACCAATAGGTAGCCCCAGACCATCACATCTGCCTTCACTGGGCTGAGAATGAAGCCATGACCTCGTTATGCAAACTGAAGCAGTTCAGATCATGCCAAAACCAAACAAAAAAAACCCAAAACAAACAGAAAAAAAGAGCTGCAGAACTTCAGCGAATGTTGCAATCGACCAGGGAGGTACTAAGTAAGTTTAGACTATTCTAGAGCCGGACAAATGAGCAAGAATTTGCTGAACTACATTTTTCGCCTTGGACATCAAAGCCCTTTGAACCTAGTCACAGTAACCTAACACATTTTTGGCTTTACTTGTCCTTAATACTCTCAGACGTGGCCTAAATTTTCACAGGGTTAAATGTGTCTATTTTTGTGCTATGATGTGTAAACAGGATTTGTGTAGCAAACACCTTGCTAAGTATGATTCCATCTGGTACATTTGCTGGAAATGACATGCAGCTCTTAAACCCACTGTCAACTAATGTCTCGTTTGATGTTCAGGTTGAGATGGTGGTCTTCAATCAGAGTACAATGTGATGTGTTTGATACATCAGTTTATTAAAAAAAATCATACAGTTTGAATGGCGAATGGCAATGGCTGTATAAAATTCTCTATAAAATGTAGGCTCAGGAAAAATCCTAGCTCCACGGAAGTTAGTGGCATAAACACTCATTCGCAGTGAAAAGAGAATTTCAACTCATGCTTTTGGTTTCACTGGTTGCTTACAAACTGTAGGCACATGGAATGAATTTTTAAAATAAGACATGTATCAGTGTCTTCTTCCCTTAGGTGGGCTTGGAGATCTCCTGACGTTGAGATATTTGTGTAAACAAAGTGTGTGTGTGTGTGGCAGAAAAGGATTTTGTGTGTATATTGTAGCTTGATTTTCTGGACTGCTATTTTTTTATGCAAAAATACACAATTCAGGGTACTAGTGTATCTTCTGCGATTTTTAAAAGGATTTAAAACATTTAACCAGCTGATGTTAATTGTATTCTGAAGGGTAACCAGATTACTCAGTTACTGGGGCTCCCTCGTTGGGGACAGTACGGGGCAGATGTACACCTTTTCAACACTGAATTCATTCTGTTCACATGAAATGACAGGGCTTACGCAACTGGTGATCTTGGTCTCTTACTACGTTGTCTGAGGTTTGGGACTTTTTTGCTGTCACTGATTTTCTTCACTGAAATTAAATTCGTGCAAACAAGCTAGCTAAGACGTCCGAGGCGTGTGTCAGGTACTACTGGGTGCACAATACTTGCAGCATTTTATTAAGGCAGTCATGAAAGACGCTTAAGTTCCTTAGAAAGGGGGGGACTCCAAAGAACCCACAGGAGCAGCTCTTTGAAAAGCATGAAATAAAGATCAAGATGTAAAGGTAGTGACAAATCACTGCTCTAGGCTCCGGCGCCAGCATGTTGGGAGAGGAAAAATCCCTTTGCTCCCTCAGTGCATCTGCCCAGCCTATCAGTCAATACGTGCTTTATTACAGATGTTATTGATCCAAAGCGCTACCCCAGAGTGGCAGGACAAGTTGTTCTCTGGCATGGGGCTCTCTGCTACGGGGCTGGCGCTCTTTCAGGCTTTCCTGAACTTATCTTCCGTAACCCCTTTTTTTCCCTTTTGTGTGCTGTGGCTGAAGACTCTGCCTGGCTCCCTTAAGCAGTTGGGCCCTTTTCCAGAAGAGATCTGAGACACTGTGGGCTCACCTTTAGCTTTGGCCGAGGGCAGAGATGCTGCTATGGTTGGCTGAATATTTAAGAAGCTGAGTAGGCTGGAACTGTGGTTTTGGCAGTTCCATAGGGATACGTGTGCTTGCTGCAGGATGTGCCCATTCCTCCTTTAGATACCAGATGACATACAAGCAGTTGGCACATTTAGTTTGCCCCAGTACTCGCACTTCCATGTGAAGGAAGTAACCTGCCTCAGATTGTCAAAGAAACATAAATGCGTGATGGTTTAAAAGCATGTCCTGGATAAAAGAGAGAGATATTCTTTACCGACTTGTGCAATTTGAGGAGCAAACATAGATGTTTACCCTGTGCCAAAATCTGCCCACATAAGCAGATCAGACTTTTTTTTTTTTTAATGTTGTTCTGGAAGGTCAGAGACTATTTTGTTTGCTGCAGGTTTTTTTGCTTAGTGAAGCAAAGTTCACAGGAGCCAGAGTAATGATTTGATTTCCAAGTTTTCTTCATTCTTCACTGTGTGCTTAGTTAAATATATCTGTGGCAGTCTCACCTTTGAGCAGCAGCAGCAGCAAAGAAGCTGTAACTTCTAAATAAGCAATAAACTCCTTTGTCCATTTGAAAAAAAAAAGCCAGTAACTTCAGAATTACTGTTATAAATGGTATGAAATGACTCGAGGCCTGTTTACATCCTGAGTGCTTGCATTATGTGCACTGAAAAATTACTGTGCAGCTGTTGAAGGTTCTGCCCCTGAACATCTTCACAAACAAAGATTCTGCTGCCTCCTGTAACTCTCATTGCTCTCCTACAGTCTGAAGCAGGAATTTGGGGTTAGACACATCCCATGTGCAAAATGCAGTGTTAAGGATAGTTGACCTTTTGTATTGTGTGTATTTCAAGCAGCACTGAAGGATTACGCTATTGTAATATGTTAGGGCTGAATCATGAGATTGAGTCTCTTCACTTTCCCAGGGGCAGTTTTCATTTCTGTCTCTTTCCCATTATGTCTCAATGTCTTATTTGCAAAATAGATAATAATTCTCTACTTGATAAGGGTACTGCGGCTTTTTCCAATGTTTGTGAATTTTTTACTGGGTGTGTATTTCTGATAAGCTTGCAGCAAAGCGGAAGCATAACAGTGTGGGCTGCATTGTTTTCACTTTGTATTAATGCCAGCCAGATACAGAGACACTCAGCTGGGGCTGCTGCAAGGTTATGTGGCCCATTGATATATGGGATAAACTGCCCTGTTTATCCCAATAACCCCCTGTCCTTTCTGGGGGGGCAAGAGATGGATGGAGGTAGGTTAGAGAAGGACTCAGCTTCCCCTATTGTGTAAAGGTTCTTTTGTCCTGGATATTCTGAGCCTTTCGTTCCAAGTCCTGTTTGGTAGTGTTGAACCTCTCCCTATATATAGAACATATATATATATTCTCTATATATAGAATAGTGAAATGGAAGTACAGGAGGCAGCTTTTATTACATTTATGCTGATCAAAACTTTCTAAACTGTTTTTTGTGCTTTCTTATGCAGTGAAACATGTAGAAAAGCTCAGCAAACAATATTGCCACAAGAAAAAGACATTTATTTTTCTCACTCATTTTTCCTACGTTTTAAACACTGAATAACTTAATTTCTAAAATATATAACTGGTACAGTGAAATAGCTGAAGTAAACAATAGTTGCCTCTTAGTTTGACTAGCATTTTCTTTATTTAGAATTGATGGCTTCTTTACACCTTTGTTGTCTTGCATCTGTGTGCTTTTGAGCTAAAGTTACTAATATTCGAAGTCGATTTCGGGCCAACTGCATCTGAAATCAGTGGATCTCTAGCTATTTAGGGAGAAAATTTGCCCTTTGTCAAAATAATGATTGACACATCCCCTAAGGGGGATTTCAAGCATGGAAACTGATAAGCTGGTAAACTGAGGAGAGGGAGTTATACCTGTTGAGGATAAACAGAATATCTCCTCTGCTTTGTAACTTAGGTCTGCTTGTCCTGGCTCTGTTTTCTGCCATGGAGGGTGTATGATCTCTTGGCCCTTATGGCAGACCTCAGCTTCATGGTCTGGAAACAGCTTAAAATTCAACAAACTGTGAGTCATCGCATTTGGAAGAGGCTGTCCCAGGACAGACCACAAATAGAAGCAACTCTGGGGCAATTCCATAACGTACCGAGTGGAACCCAAAAGGGCCACATGTGAAGTGACTTCCAAGGTTTCTGCTCTTTCCAGAAATGTTACCACAAGCTGCTCAGAACCATTTCAACAGCTGATCTTTTTTAAAACGTTTTTCTGACTCCTAAGGATCCAGACTTGAAGTTGCCTTATTTTTTTAAAGTCATTTTGGCACTAGGTTGTTACTGAAAAAAGAAACTGATTTTTGTTGCACTTCCCCAATAAACTGGTGCTACTACTGCACTTTTAGCAACCAGTTATCAGGACGCACTCTGCAATCAGAAAATCTGTAATCAGATTCTTTTGAACTCTTCGACGAGTCTTGTCACAGCACCTTTCTTTCACCACATGATTTCTGCCTGCACAAACACAATTTAATATTGAAGTTCATTTAGATTAGCCAGTGTAATGTTGCTTGATGAGCTGCCAGATAGGCACGTGTGTATACTTCAACTGAGATTTGATCAGTGGCTGCTAAACTCTCACTTGCCTGAGGTTTTCACAATCCATTCTTCCTGTACTTAGGGCATTACCTTGGCTGCTAATTACTTCTCTCATCATGTACAAAATTATGTTGTTTACCTTAAAGGTGATGCATCAGCTTCAGCCCGCTTAACTTGCAGACCTGCAAGTTAACTGCCTGCTTCTAGTTGTTCCCTTGAGGTTCTTGTCCTACTGGTTTCCTGTCAGCTCCCGCTTTTCCTTTAGAATAATTTGGAAACACTGGATTTCAGTAGCTATATTTTTAGATTTTTGGATTTAGTAAATTTTACCTATTGGGCATGCCTGTTCCCACTTCACTTTCAGCTGAATATACAATGTCAGTGGTTGCATAGCTGTGCAATGACTGGGTTTGACTTGCAAAAATATTTTAAGATACCTATGTGTAAAATGTCATGGAGGTATACTTTGTACTGTGTTATGCGCTATAGAGCGGGCCGAAGGAGAGGATATAGTTTAATCATTAGAAACCTTGGACTGAGAGGCATGACTTTAGGTTTCTATTCTTGGTTTTAACGCTGACTTAACATGTGACTTGTGCAAGTGATTTAACCTTTGTATGCCCCTGCCTACCCACACAAAAAATGAATATTATAATCTCTACTTCTCAAGTTTTGTCATTAAAGAGACTACACCAGTCTCTCTGTTGCAAGCCTCCTGTCTGATAGCATATTAAATATAAAGTTCAACTCTAAAGATTCATTTTCATCCTTCTCCATCCTTATCCCTCAGCTTCTACTTACTGGGGTACTGGCTCGTACGCCCAGTTAGTGACCTCTCACAACTACATTTCAGTAAAACAAAGGAACTATAAACCAGAAGAATGAGGCTTGTGAGTGGAGGAGAAAGCACATCTTCAGAGTACGGCCTCTGAATCTGCAGATCACTCCCACAAGCAATTCTGGGAGCTGGAAACCTCAGCTTCGGAGTAAAAAGAAATAACGTATTACCTCAGCTTAGTCTTCTTGACCCCCCTAATGCAGACACACCAAAATTCAGTGCTTGTAGATAAGGAGAGGGAAGAAAAAGCCAGAGCAGCAATTAATTTTTTTGTGCATAATTTTGTGAAGTGTCATGTTGCCATAAATGATGCATTTGGATTAGACAAAAATGTGACAACTGTGTTCCTCTATGGTCCATACGTAAGCCATGTGAGCAAGTTTTATTTCTGCAGGAGTTAAAAATATTGCACTGATGCAATTTGTAAGTGGTATAGATTTACATATCCATGAGTAAAAATCTTTTTTTTTTTTTTCCCCTTGCTCATGGGAGTAGACCAACTAGAGACAAAATGGACCTCAACAGGATCTGTCCCAACTGTGCATCTGTCTTATCTCTCTGCAATACATACACCTCTCATAGGAGATGTGAAAGCTCTCTGGAAGTTTTTACTCTTGAAGATTAAGTACAAGCTAGAATCTTGTCAGTGCTGGTTTGGATCCATACTGCGTTCTTCCCCTTAAGTTTCTAATCTTCAAAATGAAGAAGGGGAAAATGGAAGTAGAATTTCTTAAAAACTGGAGCCAAAAGAGCAAAAGAAGAGTTCTGAGTTCTAAGTGATGGTTGGGCTAAGTTTACCAGTGGGGAGAAACTCAACTTCATCAGTTCTGCCTTCATTTGTGGAGAGTCTGCGAGGATTAGTGGAACAGATTCCAAGTATAAAAGAAGTATTATCAAATGAAGAAAAAAAAAAAGAAGAAAGAAAGAAGTAAGTAAAAATATTTTATCAGACACTTCTGCAGCAACACATTTCCACTAAAGGCTGGGAAAAAAGTGCTGAAAAGCCACATGCTCTTTCCTTTGCTTTGTGCGTTTGCTCAGAAATAACAGTCAAGAGGGAGACATTAAGAAACTATCTAAGTGATGAAAAAATTTAAATACAATTTAGTATGGAGTGATTATATCTGATGAAACAACTTGGAGAAGGGACCAGAAGTTCTGTGTGTTAGCAGAAAACCAAACTCCAAGCCTGATACGTTTTCTCTGAGTGCTCCTGGAATGAGAGTTAACACTGACAGAAAGATGACTGAGGGAGGCACAGAATCTAATGACATTGTTTATTATAACAAAATGCCAGTTTTGCTGAGGGGTAAATATCTATTAGAGATGAAGGCGGAAATCCTGGCCCCGCTGATGTCCATGGCAAAACTTTGACTGACTCTACCTCTGGCAGAATTTTACCCATCACCTTGAAATGTAGACAGTAGAGGTAGCAGAAAACTACTGTCTCTCACGTTTTTATTCCTATTTAGAATCAGACTGTGGTCAGATGTTGAATGCAGAATTAAGATTTCTCTCTTTGCCCCATCTGGCTTGCCTTTCCCGTCCTCCTCTGTTTCGTTGGAGGCAGCCTGCCCGCTCTGGCAGGCTGAGCCGGGCTCTGAGTTTGTAGAGAAGCAAGTGAGGACCACTCACACAGCCCATTCTGGTGTCTGTCGCTGGTATTCTCTGGCAGGAGTCAGAACGGTGTCTTAAGCTGCATTGAACAACTCATCGTTTTATTTAGATCATTTGTACGTTTTGTTTTTTTTTTTGCGCACTGTTTTATATTAATGATGCCAGTGGCTCACTCCAGTATGATCCATTATGTTCTGGCCTGTTTGACCATTAATACACAACTTTATACCTGTAACCTTTTCTTTGTGAAGTGTATTTCATTATTTTCAAAAGTTATTCTTCCAGCTACTAGCCCTTTAGTTTTTCAATATTTCCTTTTAAAACACGTGAGTACATTACTCCAGAACAGCCTCGGTGATAAACTGCACACAGAAACAAAAGAGCATCTTTGTTCCAGTTGTGCTACCTTCCTCCTAAAGACTGGACTAACTGCTTTTGCAGCGCAGAGGGCTCACAATTGTTGGGTTTTCTACAGTAATTTAGATAGCATTTTTAGTTGCTACTTTCTAAAACACTGCCCACTGTTCTGCAAACATTCCTATTCCGTTCCTACGTGTATGGCCTTGCATGGCTTCCAAGAGAAATCTTTCCTAGAATACAAGATGTAACTTAAACTTGGCTGTATATGCAAAGGAAAACTAGTTAAAGAAAAACAAAAATATTGCCTCAAATCCACGGAGTTTGAGACAGGAAAGTTTCTATCATTCTTCTTTAGAAATGAGAGCGCATTTGCATTTAAGGTTTTCTCAGAAGCCAGTTCTGAACTTTCTTGGAAAGGATTTAGAGAAGCGGGAAAAGCAGCATTTCCAGTGATTCTTCAGTCTTTGACAATGGACAATATTAAACAAAGTATAAATCCTATTCATGCAGCAGAGGTGCATACCTCTGTAGAGTAAATGCCAGCTGACAATAGCTGTGCTAATCTTGATTGCTTTTTATGGACTTCTGAGAAAGAGTCCCTGAGCTCCCAAGGGGCGTGCAGATCACGGAGTGAAAAAAGTCTGACCGAATCTATTCCGGGGTTTTTACCATGGCTCAGCAGCGGGCACGTGCTGTTCAGATAATACCATCAACAAAGTCTCCCCTCACTGACTCCCTTGGCAGTCCTGAAAAGTAGTCCTTGGAGCAGGTTCCTGGAAGGTCGGGGGTAAGATGATGGGTGTTTGAATGTCATTCTGGTTATAAGTGGATTATTGAGATGATCTGGTGTGTGGCACAGGTGATCGCAGGTGCCTGATGGCTACACCGTGAACAGACAGAGCAAAGACCCCGATCCTGTGAATACGACTGCCATCAGTGGAGCTACTTCTAATTAGACTGCTGATGAATGCAGAGCTACTCCATTAGGTATTTTTACAGGTCCGGATGCCAAGGTAAGCGCGGAGGAATGTAGAGAATGTATGTTTTTTCTTGTTGTCAAGTAGATGAAAACAAGGGGAACTGAAATCTCGGGCTCTAAAATCTCAAAGATGCTTCAGGCTGTTCTATGAATAAAACCACGACTGTCTTATTTTTATGGTGAAAAAATATCTTGGGGGGGAGGATATTTTTGTAGTAAAGTACAACTTTTTAGGATGCGTAGCAATGTAAGTACTGTTCCATTATTGAAGAGATAGGTGGATGAGATGGCAGGCTAAATGACTCCGTTTTCATGGATGAGTAATGACCCAATTCCTCTGTCGAACTAAGGTGTGATTCTTTGGCAGACTAATATTGCTGTGGAGGCTGCATTAATTTGTATTTGCATACTATGGGGATTACTTTCCACAGATCGCCTTAATTCTGCGTCTGAGATTATGCTGAATCTTCTCTGTGGTGTTTATTACCTCATGCTGTATTTGCCGAGGAATTCTGCTCAAAAGGGGGAGTTCTCCTTCACTCAGGGAGCGCAGGTGCATGGTGTGAGGTAAAGTGTTTTATGTCGAAAATAAAGAAATCTGCATTCAAACCTACTTTTTTTTGATAATGGCAAGTTTAGCATGTAATTTGGTGCCAATTTAAGCTAATTTCGTTCCCCACTAGAAAGATGTGAACCGAAGGCGCGCTATGTGTTGGCTCTTTCTAGTCTTTGAGAAGTATCAAAGTTGGGGAGCTGGAGGGATAACGCGGGGGGGCTGAGAACGGGGAGCCTGTGGTTTTATTCTTGCCCTGGCAATTACACGCTATGCGCGTGCCCACCGCATTTAACTCTTGCGTGCCTCAGTTTCTCACCCTGAAAAACCCTGAATTATGTGTTATGCAGAGCGGGCCTGTGCGGCATTGCTATTCCTGGTTGTGAAATCGCCTGTCGATTTTTTTTTTTTTTTTTTTTTTTTCCCCGGGAGGGAAGAGTGAATTGTGGCAGGGTAAGGCCAGCAGTGCCACCGGCGGGATCCGGGTGTCACTTCCTCAGCTGCCAGTCTTTGCGACGTCGCCTCTACGGCTGGAACACAAGCCGGGGACAGGCGGCAAGGGGGAGCCGGGGCGGGGGGGTAACCGAGGCCGGGGGGGGCTCCCCGGGGAGACCCACCCAACAGTTAACGGCGGCTCCCCCGGGGTCGCCGCTCCCCCCCCGCTACACGATGATTATTCCCCCCCCCCCCCTTCCCTCGCCTTCCAGTTTTGGCAGGGGATTAAAGCAGCTCCCCCCTGTGGCAGCAGTGACCCAGAAACGAGTTTGATTCACGGAGTCCTTCCTCCATAACAAGTACAAACGTCAGTCAGAGGGAGTCTGTGTGTGTGTGTGCGTGTGTGTGTGTGTTGTGTGTGTGCGGTGTGTCTGTGTGTGTGTGTGCGGTGCGCGGCGCAGGGAGCCGCTCTCCGCGCCCGCTCCCCCGCCGCCGCCGCGCCGAACTCATGAGGCGGCTCCGCGCAGGGGGAGCCCGGCCGCGCCGCCCGCCCTCGCCGCCGCCTCCGCCTCGCCGCCGCCGCCGCCGCCAGCAGGTAACCGTGCCCGCCGCCGCCCCGCCGCAGCGCCAGCCGGGGGAGCCGCCAGCACAGCCATATTTGATGATTTTTTTTTTTTTTTGTATGTGCGTGTGTGTGTCGCTCCGGAGGCGGCGGGAGAGCAGTTTCGTGCCGAAGGTCGCTGCCTAGTGGAAATAAGATAGTACGTCATTAACATGGCGCCAAGAGCCGTGCGGCTCGGTGCGGGGCGAGGGGAGGCGGCCGAGTTGCGGCTCCGCTATCCCACAAGCAACTTGTGCCGGGCTGGGGCGGGCGGTGGGAGGAGGGAGGGGAGGCTGTCGTGCCGGTGGCCGGCGGCGGCAGGGGTGGCTTTTTGTTCCGCTGCCGGGCTCCGGCGCGGCTTCGCGAAGGCTGGCAGCGGGCAAGCGAGGCGACGGCGTGCCGCCCTGCCGGCTGCGCCCCGGGGGAAGGCGGCGGCGGGGGAGGGGGGGCATGGCCGGGCATCGCCCGCCGCGGAAAGTAGGAGGTGTCGGAGCAAGTTGGTAGACAGATGGCAATGGCAGAGCGCAGGTCCTGCTCAGATACTGATGTGGGGGGGGGGCGGGGGGGGAGCCATGGCCAGCGTCTGTCACCGTGTCACCCACATGTCCACCAAGACCCATCGCCTCTTGCCGAGGGCGGGCAGCGTGTGCGTGGGGGAGGAGGTGTTTATGTGCAGAAGCAGCTTTGTAGTTACACTCATTCCCCCCCCCCCCTCCAGTCACAGTTGGCTTTCCCTTGTAGAAAAAAAAAAATGCTTGGAAAGCATAAAAACTGCTCATCGGTGAAATTAAGCAGAAGTTGCCTTTCGTAGCGGGAGAGCCGCAGCCGGTTACTCGTGTGCTTGGGGGCACGGGTGGGTGTTCCGCTGGAGGTGGAGAGCGGCGGGCTGTCATAGGTGCTCCGGTGTGTGTGTCTCTTCCTCCCCCCTTCCCTCCCCTCCCCGAGGCGAGCGCTCCGTGTCTCCTGCCGGCGAGCAACTTGCGGGAGCCCCGGGGCGCACGTGTTTGAGAGAGTGTCCGTGGGGGACAGTCTTGGGGGGGCTGCCCGGGCCCGCCGCGGGTGGCGGTGGCGGGGACAGCGGCATCCCTTGTCGCCGGGGCGGCCGGCAGCAGGTGCACGGCGGCCCCGCAGCGCCCGACCACCGTGCGGGAGCGGTGACCGGGGAGGAGTATGTGTGGGGGGGGACGTGCTGCAAACTTGAGCGAGGTGGAGCTGTAGGGGGGTGGTGGTGGCCCGGCGCTCGGTGGGTGCCGTGGGGCAGGACGTTGCTCCGCCGTCCTCCGCGGGTGGGGTAGGGGGGTGAATCGGCGTGGCCGTGCTGGAGTTTGTGTTGGTGAGGGGGCGGAACGTCACCAGCGGCGGTGTCGAAACGCGAACGTAACGCAACAGAAGAACAGGCGCGGGGTAGCGGCGGCACACGGCTGAAGTTGCCGGGGCTCCAGCCAGGGTAGCTCCGCGGGTTCGCTCTCCCACCCTCCCGCCTCCCCCGGGGTCTGGGCTGCTGGCTCTGTCCCTGTAACGGCCCGTCCTTCCCCCCCCCCCCCCCCCCCGGAGGCGGCGAGCGCGGCTCCGGCGATCATTCCACTTGCTGAAATTAGACAAAGCCGCCCTGATGCCGCTGCCACTCTGCCTGTCCCTGGGCTCGGCTGGATGATTCTTTTATTTCTTAATTTATTTGTTTCTTTATTGCTTTCCCCTTCCCGTTCGCGCCCGCCAGTTGATTAAGGCTGGGCGGTGGGGAGTTTATTATTTGGGGGAGGGCGGAGGCAAAGGGTGTTTGTTTGTTTGCACCGCCTGCTGGTTGGTTTCCTGTGACAAGAGGTGATACACAGTTTCCAGAACTGTCTGGGAGTGGGAGGAGAGACAGACACAGAAAATGAGCTCAAGTCTCCTCCGTGCTGCCGCTGCTCAATCCGCCAAACCGCCATCCAGTCCCCTGTCCCCCCCCCCGGCTCCCCGCCCCACTCCCTCCATCGCAGCGTGAAGATGGGGGGGGGGGGGGGGGGCTGGTGGTGGGTGGGGAGGGTGCTTGTGGCCGTTTTGGGCAGTGACAGCGGTTCGGGGGAGAGGCGGCGGGGAGCCGGGGGCACCAAGTTTGATTTGCAGCCGGGGCCGAGCGGATTGGTGCGGCCGGCGGCGGGGAGGAGCGGGAGACGGAGCCGGGAGGAGGAGGAGGGAGGGGGCGAGCCGGGCCGTTTCAAATGGAAAATGCCTTCAAATGCCCGGGAAGGTGCCACCCCCGCGGGGGAGGTGGCCCCGGCTTCTCTTCCAGCCGATGGCCGTGCGAGGCCGGGAGCTGAGGTGGGATCGCTGCGGGAGGAGGAGGAGGAGGAGGAGGAAGAGAGCCGGCCGGCCTAGAGCGGGGGGGGAGTGAGGCGCCGGATTTGAATTGACTCTTCTCTTTAAGCCCCGGCTCCCGCCCTCTGGAACGGCGGCCCCGAGTTGGCAACCGTTGGCTGGGCGAGTGGCGACCGTCCGTTCGGGTGGGTAAAGGCACAGCTTCACCTGCGAGGTGGTTTCTAAAATTCAGGCTTCCCCGGGCGGAGTCCGTGCCTCCTGCTAACTCCCGTCTCGGTCTCCTCCTTTGCCTTTAGCCGACGGCTTTATTGGAATAAAGTTTATTAGATTTCACCCGTAGATGGAAAGTCTGTGGGATCTTGAGACCCGTCAGTCCTCCAGGGAGAGCTGGCCATGTGTGACATGCAAACGACTGGTTTGTGCGGCTGCACGCAAGCGTTAAAAATAGATTGCTTCTCTTTGGAGAGCTGTTAGGTAGTATTAGAAATTATGATAGCGTTTAGCAACACATTTTAGTTGACATTTTAATGTTAAAGTAGGAAGATGCTTTTATGCTAGCCCCATTTTTTTTCTTTTTAGGGAAAGATTTAACTGTGATTTGGAATAATGTCTTTTTCAAGCGGGTGCTGTCTTTTAAGAAAGTCAGAAGCTGCCCACACTTGCAAACCTAAAACCTTCCTAAAAGCTATGCCAAAATATGCTTGTTATGATTCTATTTCTAGAGTTTTCTCACACTCTGTGGGATATTGTTGAAACAGCAAGGGTTGTACGTTTTAGTGGCAGGATTTTCCCTCTGGCTTCAGATACCACTCGCTCCCTGCTTTTGAGCTATGTTTAATACATATGTTTAAAATAATAATAATAAACTCCCCTTTTCCCTCACAGCTGCAGATTTCCCCTCCAGCTTCTCTGGTTTCATTCCCAATTCACCGAATATAGTGAAAAAAACCCCAAACCTTCCAGTCTTTCCTCAAATGTTTTCTCCATGTGGTTAGTACCGCTGCTTCCCGCTCCTGTTTTCAGCTGGAGCTGACCAAGCTGACAGCTTCTTCTAGATGGAAGAGACGAACTGCAGTGGGTGCAGGGTGGGTCGAATTAATTCATGGAGCCCAGTTTGTTATTGCTCAGGATTTTGGGCGGTTTCACCGGCACAGCTTGGAAATAATTTGCTGCCACTGCCTAGATTGTAAGGTAATGTTATGAGCGGACTTGCACAGGTGCATAAATGAGCATGTGGATTGCTGAGAAGTGTAGGGCTGGTAGATCCAAATTGTGCTTCTGCCTTTCCTTGTGAAATCTTGAATAGGCGTGCTGAAGTCAGTAGAAATATTCCTTGTGGAGAACGCTCTTGGCCCTTGGAACATACTTTTTTGTTTCATGAGACTTGGAGGATTTTTTCTCCAAATTTAAGGTCTGTGGCTTTTTTTGTACTGTGCACTGGGCTAGATAATACTATAGTATTTAATTTAAGAACTCTTCTTGTATCTTCGTGACTATAAAATGTTGCTATTGAAGCTTTCATAGCTGATGAAGAGAAATTAGAAAGTTTTAGGTGGATTTTAATAGTGTAACTTATTTCTGATGTAGTTCCATTTTTTTTATTATTTTTTTGGACTGGGCATAGAAGTAAAAAAAGAGTTGTTTTTTCTTGCTATGTCAGGTGTTGGTTGGTGAAGACTGGGGTGGTGTCAGAAGCTGTTTAAAAAGTATGCAGTAGTAGAAGCCAAACGTCTTCATCTAGTCTTCATTTTGTGAAGATTATGTCACGCTTTACTTCCATTTGTACAATTAAGTGTTTTGAAGTGATTTCTTGTGTACTAAAGATAATGGGGTCTTAGTTTCATCGCAGTTAGTGGGTTACTTTCAGGAAAAGCCAGTTTTTCAGTTTGTCTTCAGGGTGTGCATCTGTCGTAATTCTGCTTTCTTCCCATTCTGTCTCTGCAGCTGTTCACTGCAGTTTATTACAGTGACACCCGTTAACATGGTTACAGTTAATTGTCTGTCAGAGTTTGAATTATACACTCTTTTTACCCAGAGGTGTATACAGCCCTTAAAAATACTTTAGTAAGAATTGTGCTATGTAAAACCTTTGACCTGAGGATGTAGATTTTCTCATGTATAATTATTTTAAAAATCTTGTTCTGTTTAGCTATTTGCATAACAAAGACTGACACACTTTACATCTTTCTCTTTGATCATCGCTCTACTTGGGGTCAAACTGAGTGAAAAAGTGTACGGTGTTCTTAACTGTGCTGTAGTAGCATAAAAAGTTCTGTGGTGCGTTGCACGTGGGAGTACATGTGTGCACGCTGCCCTGCCAGTTTTATGGGGTGATGTCTGGATTTCTACTCTGAGGAAGCTAGGAAAAAGGATTTGGATTTTTTTGACTCTTATCTGTGCAACTCCTGGGACTTCAGTGTGGGAGAAAAAAAGTAAAAGGACAGATCTTGGCATTGCTGTCCAGTGTGGTTTTTGGATTTTGTTGGTTCTTTTAAATTAATCTCTTGCCGAGCTGAGAACGGAGGAGCATGATAATGCATACTGGTAAAAATAGTGAATTTGCTAATTTTAACCCATTGCACTGCATCTGCCAGCAAATACTGGGAAGTAGGCAGAAATGTACATATTTCTAACTGTCTCTAGTTATTTGTGTAGAGTTAGATGTTTGTTGCTCACCTCCAGAAGGATATGTAAATCCAGATGTTGTTTTGTGGACTGACATTGATTAGATAGGATTATCATCTGGTCATTTCATTTGCATAGGATTTTACAAGTGTTTTGAAAAAGGCTTAGCACTCTCTCCGAAATACAGTAGCCAGAAGAAACGTTTCAGGCGTTGTAATCTCGCCTTTAAAAACGATCTGAGCAATTGTACCAGGTAAATCCAGAGTCACATTTGTACGTTTGAAGTTTGTACTTAATCAATGAATAAAACCCAGGGCTTAGCTTTCAGACCTAGCATGATGGAAGAGGATGGAAAAGCCACTGGTGAGGTGTCTCAGGAAAAGCGCAAACGCCTTCATCCTCTGGAGCAGTGCAGCAGAGCGCGTTGCAAGCTCTGCCAACCTTGCCAGTACTGACCTGCTGTGGCTGGCTCATCTGAGGGTCCTTGGTGGCTACAGAGTCAGGGCCTCTGCCCCATCTATGCCATTTATTGCGGTGGTGTGATTGCGCGAAGTGCTCTTAGATGTTTTGTCCACCCTTGGAAATGGGGTAACATTGCCAGCGGAGTCGTGGCTGTTTCTATGAAGCTGTGTTTGGTTGAAGGCTGGCGTTTGCCTGAGCCCCCCAATAAATGGGTATAATAAAGTCTTGAGGAGAAATAACTACGAGCATGCAGTGTGTTGGTCTGTCTGATTTCTGAAAGCATGGTTTTAATAAGAAGAAACAAACACTTTTCAAGGAAATGAAACTGAAACGATACACAGGAGTTGGTGGGTTATTAGGAATTTACACGTCACTGAAAAGTCAGAGAATGTTTGGCTTGGTGATGCAGCAGCCTTTGTTACATTAAGGGCTGCTGGACTCTGTCATACCTTTTCAAGTGTTGGGTTTACTCTGCAGGCGAGCAGTATGTGGGCTTTTGGGGCCAGTGTAAGAATTTGGGACAAACAGCTGTAGAAATGTTTGTGACAACATTCAGGGTTCAAGGGCACTGTTTGGTTGGCCTTGCTTCAGGGAAGCTTCATTTTGCGGAGGGGGTTGGGAAGTTTTTCTGTGGCATGTGTGGGCGCAGTGAATGTTTTGTGGAAACTTCAGGACTAAACAGCAATTAGGGGTTGCAGGCAGTTGTGGGGAATTGAGCTCAGTAACCTGGGTGGTTTCTTCCTGTCCTGCAAGTGTTGCAGGCTGAGTGCATCGTTTTTACTTAATATTGGTATGAATCTTAATGTTTGGCTTAAATTTTTCATCCTTTTTGTGCTTACATGTGAATTCTCTTTGCTTACAGGCGTAGTGATCGTAGCCAATTTGTACCATAAAACTAGCCAGGGTACAGTCAGTCATAATGAACCTGCCTTCTGACCCATTGAAACTGGCAGACCTACTTCAGTTTCAGAGTATGTTTTAATGAGATCAGAGTTGGATCAGGTACATTGTATATGCACCTGAGTATATTAAGTGTATGTCAGAATAAAGTTAAGTGAAAAACACCAGCATTTTCGTGACTGCGAAGAGTGAGAACTTCAAAGAAAAGTAATATTGCTAGCACTCAAATCTCAGATTAGGAAAGGCAAGAGAATGAGATAAGTAATTTTACTGAAAAGTTCCATAGTTTTTCTATTCTGCCTTTTTCAGTATAAAAATACCTCTGTATTTTTAGTTAAGGGTGTCCCATGAAGAACGAGTTACTATAATTTGGTTGGTTTTGTTTTGGTTTGTTTTTTTTTTCTTGAAGATTAAAAAAAAGGGTTCCTTGAATTCACAGTATTCCCTAAACATGCTGGGAAAATGTGTATGTCTGTGGTTGAACAGGGAAAGCCTGCACCTTCAATCTGCACCTAACCATCACTATCCATAATCTGTGTTTGTTTTTAATGCGGTTCTTGTGTGACTTTGAGGTCATCATCACCTGATAGAACCGATAGTCTTTGAGGCAGAGGCACAGTGATTCCCTTAAGAGCAGCAGCATTTCAATCTGTGGGGTTGTAATTCTTAGTGGTTGTTCTAGTGTTATCTCTAGACTGAACTGTGGATATGTGGATGTGGAACATCTGGTGAGAACAGTTTAAAATAAT
The DNA here is from genome assembly GCF_964199755.1 of Larus michahellis. Taxonomy (NCBI): domain Eukaryota; kingdom Metazoa; phylum Chordata; class Aves; order Charadriiformes; family Laridae; genus Larus; species Larus michahellis. The sequence continues at coordinate 20,758,706 of NC_133900.1, read as the reverse complement.
TTTAGAAGTTGAAAAAAGCTGTTTTATTACTTCTAATGACAAAAATTCTAGGAGGTTAATCTTAGGAGGTTTGAGACTTGCTCTTGAAGCGAAATGCTGCTTTTCCATATGTGATTTAGCTCCCTGTAAGCTCAGGTTAGGTTCAAAGATGGGAAAATGACATTGCTGGATTTTAAGTCTTTTTTGTTTCTTTTTTTTTTTTTCCCCCACATGCATCTATAAAGAAATCTCACAGAAGCTTCATCAAATGGCATATTTATTGTAAAGTTACTTTTGAGAACACAGGCTTTTCAATGTGGCCAATTTCAGAAGCCCAACTAGAGTAGACAAGGAAATCAGTTGCCTTACCTAATGCTCTGTACTCCAGGAAAGTGGCTGCTGTTCCAGCTTCTCTTAGTTTCTGAAGAACTGTGGAGAGTGCTTGAATTGGGAGGTGTGAATATTGCTCTCTCCTTCAAACTACAACAACAAAAAAAGATGTTTAGTTTGTTTTTTAAAGACATGTGCTAGGAAGGAGAAGCTTCCTGGCCTTTCCTTATGATGAGCTCAAAATACACTTATCCAAAAAGATGTGGAGGATCAGAATTTTGAATTTTCTTGTTTTTCGCAAGCTCATGAGCGGGTCTCAGTATATATATATATATGTGTAATGTTTTTTTGCTTTGCAATGCATAGTCCTTTTCAGACCATGTGGGAATGAACCAAGAATTGAGGATTTTGACCAGGAATATACAAGTTAGGTTTCTGAGATAACTTAATTTTTCTTTATTTTCTTCCATATTGTCTTTACTTTGTTTATGGGAGGTATTTCCATTCTAATTAGGTATGTTCTTTTACGTTGATATTGTTAATATTCCTTTCGATTGCAGGAAGAGTATGTAAACTACTAGAAAAAATACCTTACAGAGGAGATATGTATCCCTCTGGTTTTGGCCTTGTAGCAGCTAATTGTTTTTTCAGTTTTCTTAGCCCATTTTGGATCTGAATGTTGGCTCTCTGTCTTTATAAGTGACTATATCAGAACTTGGCTCTGAATCTACCACATTTCTACCAGCTCTGTATTCAGATGATTTTGATGATCCAGACTGGTCTGTGTATTTATTCGTTGGCAGCATTTCCGTCTGCCATACACACAAAGTTGTGCTCTGCTTCAAAGAGAATTCTTCTAGCACTGTAAGAGGTTGTTATTTATGATTCTTGATTCTCTGGCATCAGATGTTGTATGTGAACTTCTATGCTATGAAGTGGTGACAAAAGGTCTTGGTGAAGTGAACCATCCAGTTTCTCTTTAGTGAGCAAAGTTTGCATCTCTGAACTGTTACATGTTTCTAAGACAGCCGTATTAAATCCCAGTGTGTAGTCACTCCATAGGAGGGAGGCTTCCCTCCACCTCTGTTTGCATGTATAATATGAAAAAGGAGGCAATCTTGCAATGCTCAGGCTCTTTATGTTAAGTTCCCTGTAAGCGTAAAATAGTCTCAGGTTGAGTTGGTTGTGATTTGCTAGTGATGATAAAATGAATTCTCCCCCAAAATGCTCATTTCTGTTTACATGAATCCCTTTTGGAAGGGAAGATACTTTTGTGCTTTTTTTGGAAATAGTGCCAGGCTTTGGTTAGACTCTTTGGGTTTCCTTATTTGGGGAATTAGTCTTATAAGTTGAAAGCATTATTGAGTTTACTACAATGAGGTGTTCTCAGTGAACAAAGTTGAAGTTGTTAACTGTATACTGAAGGGTCAATGAAAAGAGTTTTGCTGAAGGGTATCGAGGAAATCCTAACTCACATGAAAATGAGGAGATTGGATTTTCTGCACTGACCTAGAAGCAAAAAAGTATTTTGGTGTCTGATTTCGAAATCCACACCCTAGAGGTATGTAAGAGGGCTTTGCTGCCAGCAGAACACCCAGACCTTGTTGATATCACGATTGATACGTGGTAAGCAAAGACTCAGGGGATTTGATGTGCATCTAGAGGCCTTGTCAGTTTAACTTACGGTGGATATGCCTTTCTGCACTTGTCTTGTCATGTTTTTTCTGCTCTTCAACTTACACTTTTTCATAGCTTTTTACATGTAAGTGCTGACTAGCTATTTACAGCTTCCTTAATTTTTCTGAATTTGGTTTCATTCCACAGAGAATACATGTGAAAATCCCAATGCCCTGTGAATAGCAGTTAAAAAGATACAGAACCTTTTGCCTTTACATCACTGGTTCGTGTGCGGTTGAACTCAATATTGCTAGAAGTGTGGCTGTTTGGAGGAGCTTCTGTGTAATCAATTAGTGGTCTGATTCCTGAAGAACAGTTAGTGTTAGGCATGGCGCGAGAAATGTGCCTGCAGGAGGATGTAACTCTCACCTTCGAGGGTGGTGTCTTGCAGGGTATTATTTTGTAAATCTGGCACTTTAAACAGGAATAAAATGGTTCCAGAAACATCTTAGCCAAAGCAAATATTTACACAAGCAGGAAAAATGTTATTGTATTGCAAATCTAGTGTCAGAATGGGCAGGGGAAGTTAAGCACATTGACTGTAGATATTTAGTGGGTTTTAAGACCTCTCAGAACAAACTATGTTTTTGTTTTGGGGTGAAAGCATCTGTGGGGTTGTCACTGATGCTCTCCAGTTTTGTTCACCTGCTCCTATGATGACTGCCTAATTAAGCGTCCTTGAGATATTCACTGTTCGTATTTCAGATGCTGTTTAAAGTTGTTTGTTTTCCTTTGTGTGCTGTAAATCCTCGAATGCCATCAGAAACACAACTTGATGACTGTGTATTATTATCTTGGGTTAAGTAAGTGCTGTCTCATTGCTTTGCAGGCTGCCTGCTGTTTCCCGTGGAGATCATGAAACGACGTCGGCTTCCTAGCAGCAGTGAGGATTCTGATGACAATGGCAGTAAGTGCTCCTTTGTTGGAGAGTGCAGTAGGTTATGAGTTTGAAAATACATTTTAATGCAGTGTTTTATGTGACGAGGCATTTTGCATATTGGATGGACTGGTAGAAATGTGTATTACAAGGATCTGATTTTTGAACTCAGTCATTCTGAGCACAGGTAGATTCAGGATCCCTGCACTGTCTTGGCTATACAGTGTTAGTTAATAAGATATGAGAAAAAGTTGGTCGTCATCTTTAAAATCTTTGCAAGCAGCATAACTTACCATTACAAGGACAGAACTTGGATGGAGACATCTGCTAGGATTGTCCACAGCTCAGTATTTAACCAAAGTTTTCATTAGGATTTTAAATTTATTTTACTGTTCTAGTACTCTGTTATGCAGTGGGAAGGTATATTGCTTCAAACTTAAGTAGAGAAGATTAACGGAGCATAAAAGTTGTTCCTTACTTCGTTTGAAGACGATCTTATTTGAGGGATAACTTTCAAGAATTTGAATTCAGTAAATCAGTAATTTGGATACAGAATGTATTTATTTTGTTGTAACTGTTTCTGTACTAATATAACTGACACTGAGCTCTGTATGGTGTATATATATCTCTTGTGTTTGGATTCCGGGGATTGATAATCTTTCATTTAAGCAGGAAAAAAAAAAGAAGGGGGGTGTGGTGGGGGTAAAATGGCAGTTTGGGAAACATGCCAAGGTGTTCTGTTTGCCCAAGCAAGCAAGTTGAGTGTACTTGACAATAGTGCAGCTTAGCTAGTTGTCAGAGAGATTTTCCTGCTTTTAATTTGATCTATCTGGGTGCACATCTTCAAATTGGAAGTCTTTTCTGAGACTTCAGTCTGAAATGTAACAGAAAATGATCAGGGAGGTTTCCTAGGTGCTTCTGAAATCTTTACTCCGAGAACATAGCCCTGTGCTGCGCTGTGGGCCCTGCACAGGCGACTGCTTCACCTGCATGCGTTTCTTGGGTGTGTTCGTGCTTCACGGGAGTCTGCTCAGGTACGGCCAAATCTGCGCCTTAAAACAACCTTCAGCAAACTATTGCTAAAATGAAGGAGTAGTAAAAGGATTGGAGGAGGTGAGAACTAGCAAGGTGATTAGGAGTGTGTCCAAATAAGGACTGAGTAAAATCTATTAAAGAGGTGTGGGATTTGGCTTGGTTTTGGAGAACGACCTGCAGTTGGGGGATTTTGGAACAAAAAAACTCCAGAATTGGACCTGTTTTTTCTTGATTAGAAGTTTATGTGGAGTTATTAAAATTGAAGCTGGTGCATTTCCTCAAAGGTGACGTGTACTTCCCCAAAACAAAGATGTGTTTTTACTTGTAAAATAGACAAGTAGCAGCAAATGTGGTGTCTTTCATTAGAATTTTGCTTTGCCATCTTTTCATTCCCTAGCAGCTTTATATAATAGCGTTTCATTTTGATAATAGTGCTTGTTTTCACTCTCTTATCTGTTTTTTTTTTTTTTTCACTCTTTGATCCCTTTATGTGCCTTGTGTTACAGGCTTTACCTAATAAAATATGAAGCAGATAATCTTGGAATTGAAGTTCTGAAATAGATACAGTTGACTGATCTGTTGCTGATTATAATGCTTGTTTGTAATGTCATTTGATATATAACTATCTGGAATAGAGCTGTTGACTTACTGAATTACGTATTCCAAAAAACTGTATTTTCATCTGTTCCATAGATCAAGATCTAAGAAAATGAGTTAGGAAAAGAAAAACAAGCCTTTGCCCTTTTATGATCTCTCGATTTTAAAGCCTAATTAATATGAATAACGACTTGTTAAATAGATTACATGGCAAAAGGCAGTGAAATTTTAAAAGTGTTTTCAAGTATTGTTTGAAATACACACCACTTTCCTGTTCTTTACACGTTTTTTTTTTCTTAACTTGATTAGGTTTTTTTCCCCTTGTGAAGTTACTGGGCAAATTCACATACAGGTTCGTGTGTATTCATCCTCTTATATACACATGTTCAAACAGATGAAGGGTTAATAATCAGAAGCTGAGATAACATTTGATGTAGGGTCAGCATCTCTAAGGCTTTTTGTCATTCACGCTTCCCTGAGAACTATGTCTGACGCTCGGGCCCTTTCTCTCCACTTTTCCTGTTACAGGAGATACCAGCAGTTCCTTGCAACTATGTTTGAATGTCAGGGGTCTCCCCTTACAGGTTTCACCTTCATTGAATCTCTTCTTGTCTTCACTAGAACTACTGATTACTCTCACTGTGTTAATTTCTGTATTATTACTTTGTCAATAGTGTCTCTGATTCATTGTGCTGCTACTAGTGTTAGAAGGGTAATCCAATTTTGTTGCCTAAAAAAGTAAAAGGTAAAGATTTCTGTGAATTTCTGGGCTCTTGTGTTGAAGGCTTTAAGTTTTTCACTAGTTATTTTCCCTTCTCAGAGTTTCCAGAGGCAGAAAACAATTAAATAGACCATTCTAAGCACTTCAAACAGGCGTCTTGTAATTGAAAAGTTGAAATTTTAATCAACACTTAGTTGGAATCCTATTGCCAAACATCTGCTTCCCTTCAGTCAGTGGCACCTCTTGACCCTCCAGTGTGCTTCTTGCATTCCCATCATGCTGAAGTCGATAGTCCTTCAGCTTGGAGCTCAGTACTGCTCTCCCTCATCCCCCAAGGTGGGGATTTGGCCTCCAGCTGTTGGGTTTCTCCTGTTCTGAAGTTGAGTTTTCATACTGTGCCTTAGTAGCGTGTGTGATCAAGCGTCTCAGATTCATCAGGAGTGTCACTGGGTAAGTGTTGTTGGAGTAATTTGAATGATGATGCTTGTCTGGGGTAGACTCCAGCGTATAAACTAGTGCCACCTGGAACATATTTTGGCATGAAGAAATACACAGTTTATTTTATTGAACTCAGGAACCTGAATATTTGTAAGGTAGTAATAATGGTGCTACTAATAATGGAACTTATCTGAAAAAATAAATGAACATACAAAGATTGTTTTCCGTTAGATCACTGAACTGAATCAGTTTCCTTGGTAGTCACAAGATGATAGAAAAACAAAACTCATACACCAAGCACTAAAAATGTATTATACTGAAGGTAGAAGCATCTGTAGTCCTTCAGAGAAAGAAGAAGGTTCTCTGCTTTTGTGAGATGAAAGAAGGGAGAATCGTTTTCATTTAGGGGTGAAATACAGAAGAGAAGAACGCTTAACAACATGGCTGCAGTCCTAGAGTAAGTACATGTATTTACTGACTTAAGTAATATATTTTAGTGTGGGTGGCTATGTATTATTTGCATTATTTTAAAGCCTTACAGCTTAAAGACAGAACCTTTGCTTTTCTCATCACTTCTTTTTTGCCCTCTGACTTGATTCTTTCTCAAAAGCTAAGTGCAGACTTCAAGCCCTCAAAAGTGTTTATGTCCTTCAACCTAACTACTGAAAATCCTTGAGGTGTGTCCCCTTAAAATCAGAGTTCTAAATCCTCATTTAGACAGAGGCCAAAATAGCATATTTGAAGCACTGAGCAAGAGGTGCCAGGGAAAGTTGTGCACAGCGGTTCTGCAATTCGTCCCTGAACATCTGAGTGTGTTCTCAGAGATTTCGTTTTCTGAAGTTATAGGTCACTTTTGAACATTTTATCCATGAAATATAATTGAATGAAAAATGGCTGCAGGCATAGTTCTGGATTTTGAACTTTTGTCTAAATAGAGAGGAATGGTCTTGGGAGAGGCTTGGGGAAGGGTTTAAGATTATTGGCACCTCAAAATAATCCTTTTTTTGGTCATCTGGCAGCTTGTTACTCTCTGTTGCTTTCCAGTTAATGTGTTACAGCAGCTATAATAGACACTAATATTAGCCAGGCCCGTCCTAAAAGCCTTGTGATGTACATGCCATCTTCTTCAAAACCTGTATTAAGTAAATTAGTGATGTTTACCTCATACTCAATTACGTCCGTGTTATCTGCATGGCTGGCTAGGGCTTTGGTATTTTTTAACCAATTTTTGTTACGTTGTATTTCAGCTTGCTCCTCCATTGCATAAAGCTCCTCCTCTTTATGATTCCAGGTCTCACTCTAATTAAGTGTTAGATACTGAAGCCGTTCTGTCTTTCATGCTTAACCAACCTGATCTCTTTCTATGACCATGTGACCCGCCTTCTGGATGCGGGGAAGGCTGTGGACGTTGTCTTTCTGGACTTTGGTAAGGCCTTTGACACCGTCCCCCACAGCATTCTCCTGGAGAAGCTGGTGAATCATGGCATAGACAAGTGTACTCTTCGCTGGGTTAAAAACTGGCTGGATGGCTGTGCCCAGAGAGTTGTGATTAATGGGGTGAAACCCTCTTGGCAGGCGGTCACTAGTGGTGTCCCTCAGGGCTCAGTTTTGGGGCCGGATTTGTTTAATATCTTTATCACTGATCTGGATGAGGGGATTGAGTGCACCCTCAGTAAGTTTGCAGATGACACCAAACTAGGTGGGAGTGTTGATCTGCTTGAGGGTAGGAAGGCTCTACAGAGGGACCTGGACAGGCTGGATCGATGGGCCAAGGCCAACTGTATGAGGTTTAAGAAGGCCAAGTGCCGGGTCCTGCATTTCGGTCACAACAACCCCAAGCAACGCTACAAGCTTGGGGAAGAGTGGCTGGAAAGCTGCCCGGCAGAAAAGGACCTGGGGGTGCTGGCGGACGGCCAGCTTAACATGAGCCAGCAGTGTGCCCAGGTGGCCAAGGCGGCCAACAGCATTCTGGCTTGTATCAGGAATAGTGTGGCCAGCAGGAGCAGGGAAGTGATCGCGCCTCTGTACTCGGCACTGGTGAGGCCTCACCTCGAGTACCGTGTTCAGTTCTGGGCCCCGCTGTACAAGAGGGACATTGAGGTGCTGGAGCGTGTCCAGAGGAGAGCTACCAGGCTGGTGAGGGGTCTGGAGCCCAGGTCATACGAGGAGAGGCTGAGGGAGCTGGGCATGTTTAGCTTGGAGAAGAGGAGGCTGAGGGGAGACCTCATTGCCCTCTACAACTGCCTGAAAGGAGGTTGCAGAGAGGTGGGTGTTGGCCTCTTCTCCCAAGTGAATAATGACAGGACCAGAGGAAATGGTCTGAAGTTGCGGCAGGGGAGGTTTAGATTAGGTATTAGGAGGAATTACTTTACTGAAAGAGTGGTCAGGCACTGGAACAGCCTGCCCAGGGAAGGTGGTTGAGTCACCATCCCTAGAGGTGTTTAAGAAAGGTCTAGATGGGGCACTTCAGGGCATGCTCTAGTGGCAGAGGTTGTAGGTTGTTTGGTTGGACTCGATGATCTCAAAGGTCCTTTCCAACCATGAAGATTCTATGGTCTTAGTCTAGTTAAATGTTAGATACTGAAGGCATTTTATCTTTCCTCCTCAGTGTTTGACCTGACTTCTTAGCCTCATTGGTCTGTAAATCTGTAAAGGTGTTTTGTGCTGAATATTCCATGTGCTTCGTTTCCTGGTGAGATGAAGTTGTGCGGTGGAGTAGTTTCCATTTATAGCTTCAGGGCATTCCTTTTGCACAAATTGCTTGGACACGTGGACAGATTGTGTTTGAAACAAGAGCTGAAGCTCAGACAGTTGTATTGTGGGGAGCTTGGGTGAAATCCAGGCCCTCCTTGATGTCGAAGAGAAGTTTGGTCACTGTTTTCCATGAGCAAGGAATTCAAAGCATGATTTTCTTCACACTTTACTTGCTCTCCCACGATGCCTCTTCATTTATTCTTGGAGGGGTTATCAGTTCATCATACTCCTACATGCAGAGTGTCTGAGAGAAGAACTGAAGACACTTGCAGATGAAAAATACTTCCAAGATTTACAAGGCTTCACATCTGTTCTGAGAAATGAAAGATTTAATACTTATGGATTATGGAATATAGTTCTGTAATTTAGATGGCCCCTTATTCTATCATTGCTAAACAAATGTTATTTTAAAGTTAAATATATTTTGCTAATATCCATTGCTCTGACCGAATGATGGGGTTTAGAAAGGGCTTTTCATCCCAGTGGGTTCCCGTTGTGTTTGAGATGGATCCCAGAGTTGCCTTCGCAAAGGTTGCCGAGTACATAACCTGTGGTCTATACGTCATTTACTGCAGAATTGCAGCCACTGCTGGCCTGAAATGTGGCAATTCCTTAGCGGTGTGCCTAGCGCTCTGCAGTGTTTTAGGAAAAGGAAATTAAGAACGTTTTTCGGTTTTCAGTTGAACTGGCTGGTAGGTGAGGGATGGTGATGAAACACCAGAGTGTGATGTAGTTACAGTGCTGGGATTTGGGCGAAGCTGCAAGTTTAGCGATCACTTTTGAAGAAGGGTTGTGGCATTTGGAATGACGACAAGTGGTCAGAGCTAGTGTCTTACCTGAAGGGTTGGCTCACTGGGGCAGGGGGACTTTTGGTGAAATTGGTACGCTTTTGAGCACTCTGGAAGAGTGATTTGGAAGACTTACCTGGGCTGATGGGGTATTGCGTGTGAAGAAGGGACATCACATAATCATCACTGGCGTTTTTGGAGAGGCACATTTTTCTTTACAAGACTGCTAACGTGGAGTACACCTAACTCCACTGGAGTTTTAAGGCCTTACAACATCATGTTGTCAACCTATGAATGCTAGCTGGGGAGCTGCTCCCGTTGGCTTCCACAACCTGTATTAAACTTGTGCTAAAACTTTGTATGCTGTTACAGTAGAACATTGCTGCAGTGGGAAGCCTTGGGCTAGGGACCTAGAGTGGCACTTGGGTCTTGTGATAAAAAACAGGATGGGGTCTAGGAATTCCTCACCACTAGAAGCGTGACGTGTGCCTGTGTGTGTGTTCTTTGAGATTCTAAAACTCAAGGTTGTGCTACTGAGAAAAGGGATCGTAGGATTGAAGGGATGTGGTGGGGAGCTGCAGGGGCTGTTCATTCTGCATATCAGATACTGAGCAGTCGTGCAGTTGTGGTAAAGCGCTGCAGAGACCGTGTGGATCCGTGCATTGCTCAGCAGCTGCAACTGGGTACTTGTCCAAGGACACTTAAGTTTTGAGTAGGATCGGTGTTGACAAGAGAAAAAAGGCCATTGCTTTTTCTGTTTTGATCTTGAATGAGATTATTGTATAATAATGTGCTATTATATAAAGATAAGGAAGATAGATGGGCAAATCCTCCAGCAACAGAAACAGGAGAAGGGGAATTTGGCTGCGTGAAACGATGCCATAGGTTGCGTTTGCATACATGCTGCTTTTTCTGTGATAAGGCCTGAAGACTTCTGCACAGACGGCTCTTTCTGTACCTAACAGAATGGAAAACTGCCCTTAGAATAGTCTGCTTCTGTTTTATTTGTGCTGGAATTCGGGTCTAGACATGTGGAGTTATGTCGAAGTGACATAAAGCCTTACTGTAGAGAGCTGTGGGCCAGGCAGCAAATGGGGAGCCTCTGAGCATTTATGTTTTCTCTTCAGGCTGCAGATCTTTCTGACAGAGTGTTGGCAGCAGCACCTCGTTGGTCTCAGAACAAGTTGAGGAACAGTAGAGACAGCTGGAAATGCCAGCATTAAGCAGAAGTGACAGCCAGACATACATCCACATCGGGGATGTTTTGCTCTGTTGTGCTGCCTGGTGTAATGGTGTATTTACGGTGGGAGAAGTGCTTTCAGCCGCACGGTGATCTGAGGCTTTGAAGTGTTCAGAGGCTGTAGCAGCAGGTCATTCTCCGGGGACACAGCTGGGTGCCTTTCAGGTGGCTTTACAACAGCCTTGTGCACCACACATAATAGCTAAACCCTTTCTGCTCATGCTGGGGAGTGTATTAGTTGTGGGGTAGAATTCCCCCAGGGCTTGAATTGCTTTGTTGGTCCCAAGGAGTTTCCTGTTTTGATGGGCTTTTTTGGAATCAAAACATATTCTTGACACATCATTTAATAAATTGATACAGTTAAAACTGATTATGTTTTGCCTTCCGGGAAGTGTGTGTCTTTCACAAATACATAAAAAGGATTCACACTCCTTGATTGCTTTCTTTTATTATCAGGAGGTCTATATGTTATATACACCCTGTAGCAGTATTACAAAAACACTGTATTTACAGTGTAAGGTGTATATAATAGCCATGGGGAGCAGAAAGTTTTCCTACTTGAGTCTTAAGAAGTTGCCTTTCCAGCACCAGTAGTGTGTTAGAGCTTTGCCTCTCTTGCTGTGAATTACACCTCGTTAGTGGTTTGGGATTTCTTTTTGCTTTTTTGTCTATAAGTGGATAAATGCAAAGGGAAAATGGAGACATGTAGTAGGAGTGTAATCCTCCTCCCTTTTTTCTCAGTGATGAAAATCTTTTTAAAACATTGGAACACCTAGGCCATCTGAAAGCATCCTAACTGTAAAAGAATCAGAATGGTCTTGGTGCGTCTCCTGGAGTGATGATACTGGGCTACTCTGTGCATCCTTAACTTGCACAATCCTGTAACAGGATGGGCACTTAATAAGACACGTCTTGTCTCTAATATCTAACAATGATAGTGATGCATGTTTTGTATGTGTGTTTAGCTTTGTGCTTTGGAGTTGTGTATTTTTCATATCCACTGTTACTCACATGGCTTTTGGTAGCATGGGCTCTCCTAACATCTCGTTAATTTTCCATCTGCTGTAGAACTCATTTCTCTCATGAGGTATATAATGTTATCTTACAAAAGTTTTATATCTTCCAGATCTCAGTGATTCAGACTTCCCTGGTGTTTTTTTGTTGTTTTACCGAAACTGGGTTTAATTTTGTTTGATCTTTAATTGCTTTTCTAGTCTTGGTGATCCTAATCCAGTTTGGGACGAAGGCTAGTATTCTGAAAACTGTTGATGAATATAGTCATTTTGGATACTTAATGCAAGAGGATAATTTTGGTGAAAAGTGTCCAGAATATTTCTAAAATAACTCAATTAGGTTTGTGTACTTTTATAATACAGAAGAGCTGTTTCAAATCCTATGTTTTGACCACAGTAGGTTGTTCTTCCCTATAATCCAGGAATGGTTGTTACTTCATGTATTTAGACATAAAAATCAGGTCATGAATCACTGAAGTTGCTGTAATAGCGTGTGAACTTTTTCTTTCAGTGATGTCCCTCTTCTGGATTAGGTATGAAAATATGGAAAGGATGCTTAAAAGACCAATAATATGCTTCATTTTCCTCCTGCACTTTTATTGGTATACTCAGTGGGTGGATTGCTTATTAATGAAAGCAGCTTTGGGTAATTCAGTGACCTGGTCTTGGCACTGCTGAAGGCAGTGATATTTTGCCATTAACTTTAATGGGAGCAGAGTTGAAACTCTGTATCTGAGATTTCAGAAGCAGTTAAATTTAATACTGACATGGGCTGGCTGTTTTACTATCATTTGACTGGCTCCTTCAATTTCTTGCACTTCTGTGTCTAAGTGGTGGTGGTTGTTTGAATCTGTGAATGCGTGCCTTGTAGTTGGGTTTTGTTTATTCAGGGAGTAAATGTTGTCCCTATTGAAGTGAAGGCCTTGCCAAAGGTCATCTGTTAGCTATAGTTACACATCTTAGTGGGTAGTAAAATCTCAGTCCCACAAGAAATTCTTCCACCTTTTTCTCCTAGTATTACGTAAGGTCAGTTTACAGTGCTCAGAAAAATACAATAGTCTCTTCAGTAGCTTACTAAAAACATGGTGTGTTCTCACTGTGCGTTTACCAATTTTATGTGCAAGGAAATGGCTGTTACAGAACTGTGTAAGGAACTATTTATTCACTTATTTGTTGTAGGAAGTTAGTTAGCATGGAAAAAATACTCATTATATCCTGAGGAAGGCTGGCTGTGTTTCAGTTGTCCCTTATACATGGAAATTTCACGTTGTGTGCTTTGTATAGCGCTTTAAAAAAATAATTTAAAATGAAAGTTCTGTAGTTCTGGGGCTTAGAGTTGATGTTTCATGTTGCATGGAATAGTTAATTAATCCAGGGGCCTAACCGTTGTGTACCTGGACTGTATCTGAAATAGAAGTACACATTTAAGACACTGTTTTGATATGTAGCATCTGCAGGTGACACAGTAAAGAAATGGAGATGGAAGATATGGTAGGGATTATTTTACTCCTCACCTTTGTATCTTCTCTGTGGCACGAGAGACCTGGAAATCCAGCTTTTCATATTAACATTAAAAAAAAATATAAAAGCCCGTATGTTTGCTTATTTGTCTTCAGTTTGTGATAAGTTGTCATCAGAGCGGAATTAAAACACATGGGTAAAGATCCAGAAGTACATCATAGTGCTACTGCTCTAATTTTGCCAGGTGCAGTCATTGCTTGGGAACAGCTGCATTAAAGCCTCCAGACTCACCAGCTCTTCTCCCACAGAAACTTCAGAATCAAACCACTTTGCCAACTTGTTCTTAATTCCGTGTCTGGTATGCAGGCTCCCTCCCCCAGGTCCAGCAGTGCCCAGACCACTCCGATCTACAAATGAATTAGAAATTTCAAAGTGTGTGACTTGCTGGAGCAGTGGTGTAACCAGCTGAATATCTCAGTGGCAGAGAGTTGGTCAGATATTAATGTCTTGCTGATGGAAAATATCAGAACCCACCAGAACTGAATGCTAATCTGTGTGGGTATCTATGTGGTCTACATCTTCTAGTGAGGCTGTTGATGAAAGAAATCACATCTGTCTGAGTGTTAAAATGTTAATACTGTTATATTGCAGGAAAAAATCTGTTTTTCTGTTGTGAATTTTAGCTGTATATCTGACGCTTTGAGTGATTTCACTTATTGCACACTGACTTCTTTAGGTTGAGTTTGGGTATGGGCTGATAGGATCCTCAGAAGGAGTTTAGACTGTGGCTTGTGTTTTTTCTTCAGTTTTCAAGAGAACATTTAAATGGAACAGTAGTTAAGAGATCTTGTGAGCCTGGCTTTCCACACATATTAGTAAATGGAGGTCGGTCACTTTCTTCCTTTTTTTTCTCTTTTTTTTCCCTTTCATAGAAAATTATAATTGTAAAATAGATAGGGGCTTAGGAAAAGTGCCCATGACTTTTTAAAAACCTTTTAAATCACCACATTTTATATTAAAACACTAACATTCACCTAAAATAATCTTTTCTGTACTCTTACCTCAGAAGAGAAGATTTTTAGCTGTTTGCTGCATACCTTAACTTCAATTTTGGCCATTATGCATGTTCTGCGTAACGCCTGTTACTCACTGCTGTGTTCCAGCATGGTTTTTGTTGGGGCTGACTACTTAATGTATTACTAACTGAAAAACTACGACATAACGAATTCTTCTGCTGACCTGTTACTCAGTCATATCTTTCCAATGAAAGTCTTGGACAGTCATTCCACTTTGAAAAGGATTTTTGTTTTTAACAGAGAACTTACCCCATCCTATGCAATCTGGTTTTGAGGAGTGCTTTCTGAGCTCCAGGGGGTTTCTGCTGGCTGATCTGAGGCCATGTTGCTCATATGGACTGTAGCCTTATTTTACTCCTAGCATCTATGTGCACAGGCAGTGAAGAAAAGAGCAGTACGGGAAGGCCTTTGCATTGGTTGTGGTTTGTTTGTCTTCAGTTAATGCCCAGAGTTGCAAAATCTGTGTTCATCCTTCAGAATTCAACATGTAGGTCCTGGCTTCCCTGTCATGCAGACCTTATTACTTCATCTCTCCAGCCCGTAAGGATTTATTTCCTTTTTTTTTTTCATTACTACTGTGCAGTTGTCAGTGGAAAATACCTGCCATACCTGTAAATCTTTCTGGATTAAAATTAGTTGATTTGCACAGGTATAATATACCCTGGTGTCAAAGCACACTACCTTGTCAGTGGAGTGTAGATTCTTTCTCTTTTTCCTTTCCTCCTGTTAAAATATTTCTGAAAGCTGACAGAGACTCTGTCAAAAGGTTTCAAGGCAAGAAGGTATAATTTCTTTGGAATGTAATGAATAATTATGCAGACAAAAAGTGCACGACTGCACTGAGAGAATTGCTTAGGAGAAGGCACAAGAGCTTGTTTTGTGGGCTCTACTGTGTGTGCATGGCAGTGTGGTTCATTTTGAAAAGGCTTGGTCTGGTAAAAATTGGGTAACCGATCGAGATATTTAGGACGTCAATATATTAGCTTCAAAGAGCACATCTCAGGCTATCAATAGACCTCCTGGTCGGTTATTAATCTGCAGAAAGTGGTTTATTGATGCTCAGGGGGAAGCATGTTATGAGGTAGCTTTTTTCAAATGCTGGGTAGAAGGCCAGTAAGTGCAGCGCAGCCAATACATGCGTTTATCAGTAGAAAATTATAAACAAAACCAAACCAGAAGTGGGATCACAGAATTTAACGACTGAGTAACTTTTACTTTCTGGTTCAATTTGAAAGAGTCTTTTGGAGGTTTGTCAGAGAAGCCTGGCTCTGGCTTGCCTTACTCGTACAGTCCCACTGAAGACAATTGGCCACCTTGGGTGTGCAGAGGGAGCAAAGGCTTGTGTTGATTGATGGCAGCAGTGTCTGCAAATGATGGTTTCTGTATCCTAGGTCTGTCCACCTGGTCCCAGCATTCCAGATCTCGACATCGGAGGCCTTCGTGTTCCAGACATGAAGATCGAAAACCTTCTGAGGTATTTCTGGAATTTGATTTGCATTTTGTTACATCTGTCGAATACAGAGCCATACACCTGTTCTGGTAATAGATCCATTTCTTCTAATTTATATTGTCTTTTCTTTTTGCCCTCCCCCCCCTTTTTTTTTGTTTGCCAGGAGATGAGGGAGTTCAGGTGTTGGCACAGCCACAGCCAGCACTAGTTTCTATCTGTGAATTTTGTTACAGTCTGACACCCATTCAACATAGCTGCACAGTCTGTCTTCTAGTATTTTAGGCATCAGGGTTTATTTCTAGCTTGATTTGTGAGTGGTGAACGTTTACATTAGGTGCATTTATTTCGTATTTAGTATTGGGTCTTGGTATGCGATCTTTGTTAAAGTGCTTGTCAAACTAGAAATCTGCTTCCTGACAGTTCTGTCTTGCGTAGTGCTTGGAGGAAATCCTATCAAGGGAGATATCAATCTTTGAACTTTCCAGGATGGATCAACCCTTAGGAACTCATAAATGCGATCCAGTTCTTTGGAAAGATTCTTGCTGAATCTCCCTATCTTCAGGCAAATACTAGGCTGCGAACTTTGTAGAGGCTGCAAAGAAAGCATTAGCTTTGGGAGATGGAATTTCTTCATTTAACATACTTGCCCAATGCACCTATTTCTGATGCGTTAGTGAGTGATTGATGTTGAGAAAAAAATGCTTCATTTATCTCCCTGATGACAGTGTACCTAAGTTCCAGAGAAAGTTTTCACAAGAAGAATCCCATTCATTGTTCAGTGTGAACTACACCTAGTGCTGGTGTTTTCCAATCTTCTGTTTTGATTGTTGGCAGTTAAAGAACTTTACCATTTTTTAATTTTTTTTTTTAGTGAATGTAGAGGCCCCTGGTGAATTTTTTCTTGCTGGTGATGGGGTTGCTTTCCTTAGTTATCTTTTTTACATCCCTTAGAAATAGCTGCTTAGACCTAGTTTTGAGAACTACCTGGTGAAAGGCTATCAATAAATAATCTGAGATAATTACGAATCTTGCTGTTGTTTTTTGTCTGTTTCTGTTTTCTCCCCTCCCTTTCCCTGCAATTGCTGTTAGAATCTTTGCAGTTTTGTGCTATTCTCTCTTGTTTTCTCTGCCTGGATGGACTTCTCATACACTTCCCTTTAGCTCTGTTCCACAGCCTTTTCCCCCTCTCCCTCCCTCTCTCCGTTTGCATTGTCTCTGCTCACGACGGCACACTGCCGATGATAAGTTTGCTGCCAGAAGAGCGACACTTGCTAAACTCCCCGGGTGAAATCCTGGTCTCATTGAAGTCAGTGGCAAAATTCCCGTTGACTTGAGCGTGGCCAGGGTTTCACCCTTCAGCTTTGAAGTGTTCAGTGCTTCTGAGAGCCAGCACTTCTGTAAGCTCCGCTTTGCTCTGGGCAGTCTGATTGCATCAGAAATTAGAGCAGAAAGAATGGTGTCACAGGGCCAGTGGCCTGGGAAGGAGTTTCTTGGCTGTCAGGTGCTGCGTTAGCTTTGCTTTTGAGGGAGTTCTGTGACAAATTTATCTGAGAGCCCAAGTTACTTTGGCTCTCGGATTGAGCAAGTTTTGCATCCCACATTATATTTTTAGTCTTCTTTTAATTTGACATTTGACCGCTTTAATTCAAATCACTTCAAAGCGCAGAATCACCTGGCCAGCTGTGCTTGTTTGGTTTGTGAGCCAGTTTACTTTGTGGCTTATTTTTAATTTCTTGATTGGAGCCTCACAGGACTTGTAATTTAATTATTTAAAACATTTAATTATATCTCATTACCTGCATTCACACTTTCCTTCATATGGTAATATTCTTTATTTTTTAACGTTGGCAGTTTTTCTGAACATGTCAAGACAAGTGTTAAGAAAAACGTCATGATCTTATTCTATTTTTATGACAAAACCAGAGTGGAAACGGAAACAGACTGAGACAGAAGTGGGATAGTGTGTGTGTGTTGGGAGGGAGGAGAGGTTTCAAGATGTGCAGTGTGGTAAGGCAAATCACACTTTGAAGTATTCTCACTAGTATAATTAACCATCGGGTTCACCATTTCCCTAAAATACTTCCCAAAAAATTGTAGGGAATCTGTTGAGAATTTCAGGTGTGTGAGTAGTGTGTGACAGAAATGGCTGTCCTGGGGAGGCCGGCCTAATTAGCGCTCTCTATAGATCTGGTTCTTTCTCAGCCACCTGCAACAGTTGGCTGGAGCTAACATAAACCAGGCAGTGTCACCGTTGGTTTGGGACTGGGTAGAAGACTGGGAGGTCGTGTCACTTTGTCCCGTAGCAGTATGTAGCGGCGCTGCCCGGATAATCTGTCTTTTCCTTTGTAACTCTTCAGCATGGGGTGGGTGGATGCTGACTCTGTCTACCACAAACAGAGGAGTCTGCAGGGGAACTTTTCTTAAGATGTTACCTACCTTTTCCTCGTCCTGGTGGTGCTTATTTTCTGTCACCTGGTTGCTTTTTAACTCTTTCCTTTGAACCTGGCATTGAGTAGTTAAATATTGGTGGTTGCGGAGGTGAGGAGCACTGAGTGCAGTTGCTGTAGTCTGCAGCCTTGCAGGGAGAGCAGGGTGGGGAGAGCTGGAAGATGTGAAAACAAGTGCAGGCTTGTAGTTCCGATGCCTGGGAGAGCACCCTTTGCTTTCCGCAGCCCTGACAGGCAGCAGGAAACCAGGATGAAGCCGACACAACCGTACCGCAGTGTGCCTGCTACAAGAGTGAATCCCTTTTTATTTCATTCTGTAGCTTGTTGAAGATGGCTTCACTGCTGGTTTGTGGCTGCTAACCCAAAAGTTGCCAAACAACCTGCTTATTTTAGAGGTGGATGCCTTTGCAAAGACAGAGTAAAATCACAGCTGTGATGCAGAGGTGTCTGTAGCTGATGGAATAACAAGCACCTGTGTTGAACATGAAGCTGCCACCACAATTTCAGTTTGGATCTTATTTTATTTGATCTTTTGGGTTATTATTTTAAATACTTGCACAAAGAGTCATCTCCTTAGAATTTCCTCTTGCGGCTGGTCATGGTAGAGTCACGCCTTGATTTCTACCACAGGGAATTTCTAGAATGTCTTTGGATTAGTCAGAGCTCCAATAATTTAAAAAAACCAAAAAGCCTTGGAGCAAAAATGAGTCTTCCTTATGCTGCTGTTTTAAGACCAACGCTCCTGCAGCTTTTATTGCAGCCAGAATAGAGGTAAAAGTGGGTAACACCTTTTAGCATCATGTCTGCAGTGCAGGGGGAGCACCAGGACTTGCAGTGGAGTTAGCTGGAAGTCATTCTACCAGTATTTGCACCTTCAGCTACCCCTTTCCCCACCACAAAGCTCAACTGCTGTCCTGCAGTGGGCTGGGTTAGTTCGCTGTTGATACAGTGACCTTGTTACACACTGTGCTCCATGGTTACCCTGAAGCTGTGAATCATAGAGTGTAAATATCAAATGTCAGTGTCTCTATTTTTCTCTCTCGGTCACTCTCTTTGCAGGTGTTCAGAACGGACCTGATCACTGCCATGAAGTTACATGACTCCTTCCAGCTGAACCCTGATGAATACTATGTGCTGGCAGACCCCTGGAGGCAGGAGTGGGAAAAGGGAGTTCAGGTGCCAGTTAGCCCAGGGACCATCCCAGAACCAGTAGCCAGGTATAGTTTGGAGGAATGTAACCAAAATACACTTATGTTTATGCTAGCAGCTTATGTCTGCATTGCCTTGGCTTCTTCAGCTTTATTCCACAGTGTCTAGCTAGAAAGGTCTTGGTTCTCAGAGACGAAGAGCAACCTGCCTCAGCTTTTTGCATGGTTGGAGAGTTCAAGAGTCAGGCCTGTTCTGCCTGTGTGTGGGAATGTGAATGTCAGAGAATCATTTTTGGCATTACATTAGGATGGAGTGTGATGACAGAACCTTAAAAATAGCATCTGTTTTTAAGCCCAGACTTGACCTCACTCAGCATTGCTGGGAGAGCCCTTGTCTGATGCTTTGTGCGCTTAGTTCCAAGCCATAGGTTCCCTTCAAGGAACAGTTAGACAAGCCAGATTTAAGGGCTAGAGAAAATACAGCATTTATTTTGGTTTCATGTTATTTTTTTTGGTTGTTTCATTTACTAACTTAGGAAATTGTTTGTTGTACAACATTTCAGCTGTTTCAAGAACCATCCAGATGTGCATGTAACTAAATACATTAATGTGAGATTTTCTAGCTCTGACCCAAGAAACTCTTATTTTCCTTACCTTGTTTGTTACGCTTAGATAATGTTTTCTGTTTCAAATTAAACAGTACAGTTGTAAGGGCAGGAGCGTGCTTAGTTGGGATAGGAGTTGGAGAATGTGAGAAGAACAAGGATTATTGCCATTTAATCATACTAGATCTCTTTGAGTAAGTCCAGGCTGGCCTATAAGGCGTTACCAAATGACCCACCAGTGGTGGTGGGGCCAGAACAGCCCGCTCTGACACACAGCAAACAATTCTGGGTAACGCTGTGCTGCTTCTATTAGGTCTGCATCTATCAGCTTTAACCTTGGAGTAGCAGGACTACAGAAATGTTTGTTAGCACTTTTTGTGTTCTGTGCAGCAATCTGCAGACCACTGCGCAGCCCCACTAGGTCTGTACAGTGAGGAACTTACCCACATATCACATAAACCCCTTCCTTTCTTCTCCTTCTGAAGGACTGGACCTGGAGCTCCAAGGACCTGTGCAGTTTAGAACCTGGGAGCATACTGTTTCCCTGTCCTGCTCGTAGCCTGCTCCACACTGACCTCCCCCAGTCACTGCATAAATGCACACACGTTTCACGTGTGCTGACATTGTCTTCTCACTGCTTTCTCTTTCAAACATCTCCCAGGGCTGCAGGAGGGCTCAGAGACCTGTGGACTTTAGCAGAGGGAGACATTCCAGGGGTTCCCCACCCGGTATCTTTCAGGGAGGTGGTTTGGTGGCTGTATCAGATCCCAGGTACTCACTTAGGAGAGAGCTTTTCTCTGCCAGTGGCCAACAGAGATGTTGCTCCAAATTTAAGATATTAAAGGAGATAGGGAAAGAAGGCACCCACAGTGGTAGGTATCAGCACAGGAGGCACCACTCATTTTCAGTTGCCGACCTATCTTCTATGGTCCTACTGGTGAGCACCTGCTGGTCAGAGTGGCCTCTGATGTCTGATTATTATCCTGTTTGCTCCCTCACAGGACACTTTGAGAGCTCTGCCCTGGTGGTGCTGGAGTGCTGGAATTGTTCCGTGCCTAACTTTGGGAGGGGAGAGAGATGTTCTGTAAATTACATCAGCAATAGTCAAATAGTAGCTGGTGTAGAACAGAAGGAAAATACAGTCCGGATAGCTGATGCTAGTGAGGTACATAATAGAGAATAAATGGTTTTGGCCTTCTAGTGACCAGTCAGGGCAGCAAGAGCAGTTTCAGAGGGGTGGGGAAAGGAGCGAGTCTGTGTGGTGATTCAGTGTAAGCATGAGGTCAGATGGATAATTCAATTGAACGTGTTTTCTGGTATGTAGTAAGTGTTGCTTTTTTTTTTTTTTACTTCTTTCTATCATGGAATAAAGAGATGAAGGTGGTTGGTTTTGAAGCCAAACTACCTATGCTTATTTCTACTGTGCTACTACAGTGGTGTTTAGCCAGATGTGCAGGGTGCTGCCCAGAGGTTATGATTTCCACATGGAGAGGTATTTGTGGAAGAATTTACGTTACAGAACATTCAAAGAGCAGTGCCCAGTTTAAAGTAAATACTTTGTGAGATGCACTAGTCTAGAATATTTTAATACTGTGCTGTACGACCAGGAACAGTTTGGGCAGTGTGGTTGGCTGGCAAGGGCATTCAGATTGGTATTCTTCCACAGTCTCCTTCTCCCCTTCTGCACCTTAGAAGCCCCAAATTCAGCATTTGGCTCTTGCCCACCATTTCTTAGATTGCTGCCTGAAATAAGGTAGATGAGGGGAACATTCAGGGCTGTGCAGGGGACTGAAATAGGTAGAGGATTGCAGATGTGCAGATACAGTAGCAGCAGATCAGGGTTTCCTGAGAGGAGTTAACATGTTGGACCTCAGATGGGGGCAAAATGGGGTGGGGGATGTCCTACTTGTTGTGGAGGTTAGGCTGTTCCTAGCAGAAAGTTGCGTCTACACCGAGTGGTGTTACCTCTTCCTGTGCAGCACTAGAGCACCAAAAAACTCATCAACCCTGGTGCCGCAGGAAGCAGTCATTGGGCAGCTGGGCCTGTTGCTCCTGGAGGTACCAGTGTTACGTCGTGAAGTGATTTTCATCCAAATGGAATTTCAGCGTGTGCAGTTAACCGAAAGAAGGTGCAATGTCCTCTACTGAGAGAACAGTAGGTGCTGCAGGTGGTCTGACAGAGTTATCTTGCTGTTTGGAGGCAAGTCGGCGGCTTGCTGGTGGAATGACTCCTGTCCCTTGTGAACGGGGTGGTTTTGTCCTCAGCTCCTGGCTTTGCAAAGTTGCGGCATTGCAGGGGTCTGACTTAGAACAAGTTACGTGCTGTAGATACTTTACTGTTTCATGAACCAGTGCCTGTGGTCGAACAAAATTTCAGTTGGCTTGCAGTTAAAATACACTTTCATGGTTGGTTGTTGGCCAACTGGAGCCTGCAGAACCTGAGAGAAGGTAGTTTCAGCAGCAGCTGATTAATATTTGCGCTTGGCCCAGCATGACATTAGGGATTATGAAAGAGGAAATGCAGACCCAGGGTGCCAGAGCTTGGATCTGCTCGGGTAAGTGAAGGTGAAGCTAGTGCAAATTCCTGATTCTCTGGGGAAAGGTCTTCTGAATTTAAACAAGGATGGCAATTCTGTACCTACATACACATACAAAAAAAAATTCAGAAGAAACATACTGTAAGAAATAAAACTTCAAAGGTAGCAGGATATACTACTTTTTTTCCTTGAATCTTCTTGATCTTGGTATTGTAGTTAAACAGATTGATTTTAAAAATCAGTCTTAAAACAGAGTTTAATATCTGTGTATATGGAAGCCATCACCACATAAATACAGTGTTCCTACTCTAGCTTTAAGCAAGTGTGAATTTCAGACTGGAGTAAGCACTGCTCTGTCCTCTAATCTTTTCATTTTATTTAGATTGGGTTTCTAGATAATTCCAATTAATTTCTTAAGTACCGCCAGTCCTTTATGAAAGTGCACTGTACTGCTTTCCCTTCCCATCTCGGTGCAAGATGATTGCTTGGATGGTTAGCTGATTGCTGATGATTGTTAAGTCATTTAGAATGAGGCATTTTGAATTTTCTAGAAAAAAGTCTCTTGGCAGCCCAGCATACCTGACGTCTGCCTGTCTCTTTGTTTTAGGATTGTGTCTGAGACGAAAGCTGTCACCTTTACACGTCCCAGGAAGTATATTGTTTCATCAGGTTCGGAGCCTCCGGAGCTGGGCTATGTTGACATTCGAACCTTAGCGGACAGCGTGTGTCGCTACGATCTCAATGATGTGGACGTAGCATGGCTGCAGCTTGCCAATGAAGAATTCAAAGAAATGGGTGAGCAATGAGTGCTTGTGTTTTTGTTGCCTTTTTCTTTTTTTTTTTTTTTTTTTTTTTTTTGTTACAAAGTGCTGGCAGCAGTGGGAAGAGATCATAGACATATGAAGAGATAGCAGTCATATGAGTTGGGGTAGCCACAGGAAACCCGACCTGATGTGATTAAGCCTTGAGATACATGCTTTTGTAACTGCTGAGTTGTATCTGCCTAGACCAGTTCAGAATCTGGCCACGTGTTTGTTTTTTTTTTTTTTTTTTTCTCTGCTGCTTTCCATTTCGCAAGGGAATTCCCACAAAGTTCCCATTTTGCCATCATGGCCCTTGAAGAGAACATCACATAGACCATTCAGGTAGTTTTTCCTGTTAGTCCTTCTGTTTATTTACTTACTTTTC
The DNA here is from genome assembly GCF_964199755.1 of Larus michahellis. Taxonomy (NCBI): domain Eukaryota; kingdom Metazoa; phylum Chordata; class Aves; order Charadriiformes; family Laridae; genus Larus; species Larus michahellis. The sequence goes on along the minus strand of NC_133900.1, from coordinate 20,735,345 downwards.
TCTGCATCATGTATCCATACCATATTTTAGCTAGTAGTGTTTGGTGCAAAGAAGGTAGACGAGGAGTCTTGTGAGGTTTAGCAAACTACGCCAGCTGAATTGCGCAGGGAATGAGACAATAAGGAATTCTCTCAGCGATTTACTGGAGGAACCTCCCAAACCTTACTGTGACCATGTGTGCTCCAGCTCCAGAGCAGGAAGAGGAGCTGTCACAAGGGGAGCAACTGCTCCCTTTCCTACAGGATGGCTTGTGGATGGGAAGGGGCAGGGGAGCAGGGCAAGAACAAGAACATTTCTTTGGTAAGGTGTGTGCTTCAGGAGAGGATTTCCATGGAATTGAAGAGGTTGTAAGTCAGCACAGAACTTTTACCACATTGTTTAGATAAGGGGAAAGATGCTGTGCCAGATGGAACAGGTTTTGACTTGTTGGCGAACACTTGATTTTTGTTTTAGCATTGTGGCAGTTCCCTACCTTGGGTTACAGTTTAGTCATATGGGTTTTACCTGGCTGTAGCCCATATGTGGCATGGCTCAAGACTTGGTAAACCACACACTGACCATTTATAACTCTTTAAAAGTTTCTCCTTTTTAAACCCACATATGGAAGAAACAGATGACCCAGCCTTGACCTGGTCTCATACCTAAGCCTTTTTTCCAGATCTCAAGTCAGGCCTGCTCACGTTTAGTGTTGGGCTTAGACGATTTCAAAGCAGCTCATGATTCAAGATTTTAGGTTACCTTTCCAGTTATCTTGAGGAAAACAGCAGCAGCAAGTCTCCTCAGCTTCTGTCAAAGAGAAATTAAACATACATTAGATGTAGATTATCCTCCCTGTCTCTTGCCAAAACCAGAGGAGGGTGACCATGGTGTTACACTGGGGTGCGAAGAACATCAGTAATGAAGCGCACAAGGGGAGCTCTTCATTGTGCAGATTTCTACCTGTGCACGAAGCCCTGTGGTTGCTGTTCTGCTACACCAGCATAACCTTCAAAAGTGCACGGTGCACATGAAACACTGAACGGCTGGAATTTGACAGACCTGATCTTCAGTGTTGTGTTTTGGTGTAGTTTCTTGTACTTTGTTTGCTCTAAATCTTGATGCACTCAGTTTTGCTGTACGCAGAGGGAAGGAAATGCTCCTGTCGGTACCAGGCAGTACATTGCGGGTCTTGAAATATGTACCTGGGTGCTCTGTCAGACACTGCATGCTACAGATAGTGCTAATGGGCATTTGAAAAGTGAAATATTTCCTGATCTGCAGTTGTAGCACTTCCTTTATGGTGTCCCTGCAGCTGTGAATTCCCCATGTTTTCTTTGATACCTGTTGAGGTGCTTCAGGTACTGGAAATGTATATTCTGTCTTTGAAAGAATGAATGTAAACACTTGAACTGAAGCCACAGCCTCCTGATTCTCTTTTTTAATCCTTAAAAGAGCAGGATTTTGGATTTTCCCTCTTGCTCCCTTTCAGCTGCCCAGTTTGGGTAGCATGGGATGCATTAAGCTTTGCTGCAAGGGTTTACTCTCAGTAAGGGAAGCCGCAAGTACTTTTGTAGAGTGTTGGGTGTTCTGATCTGGTGGAGCTAGAAAGGGTTTTTTCTGCTTCATTTTGTGAAATTTGTGGCTCAGTTATTCCCAGGGAGAGCCAAAGGGAGGATTTTCTTGTTCAAACTCACATCACGAGGTTGCCATCTTCTGTATGTCACAGTAAACGTTAGGTGTTGGGAATTAGACCAAAAGCAGGATATATTAAGCCTACGCTTCATTGGATTGATTTACGTGTATGGAAATTCTTATGCTAAACTGACTTTGCAAGCGGAAAGCGATTATTTGCAGTAGCGTAGCTTTCTTGGTTTCACAGGTGTTTGTGTGGTATGATTTTGCGGTAGAGGTTGGTGCGGTACCAACTTGAAAGTATTGCAGCCAGCTCATTGTTGTGGCAAGCGAGGGATGGAAGCCAGAGCGGGAAGCACTGTGCTCTCTTTTGAGATGTTTCGTATTGCTTCTGTGATAGATATTTTTTTCAGGTCTATAATAGTAATTTAATACAATTAACAAATTTGAATTATAGAATACTGTAATGTAATCAGCCTGTAGCTGTGCTGTTTGAAAAAACCAAATCCCAGATTAGATGTTGTGTGTGTTTATTGTCACAGACTTTTAATGTTGCATTTATTACAACTGTATGTTTCACTTTTTAAAACAAACTAATTTATTGGTGTAGCAGGATCTGATGGAGCCCTCAGCTGGGGTTGCACCCTACTGGGTCGGAACTTGTAAAAAACCAACAAGTGGTGTTAGAAACTGCTAATTTGCTACACGTATCATAGCAGATTTTGTCATTGATTTTTCTCCCCCCCATCACTTTTGGTTCAAAACACTCTCAAATCTTTCACCAAAGAGTCAACATCTGGGTTGCAAAATTGGAGCAAAAGCCAGAGACAGTTCTGTCCCCGAAGGAAAAATGAGAACAAGACCAGGAAGACAAAATCATTTTATGAAAGTTTTTCTTAGGATTTTGAAAGATTGGTTTGGATATGCCGCTTCTATTAGTTTAATACAGTTGTAAGACTTCTTTGACTTCTTTTTTAGTTTCCCTAGTTCATGCTGGAATAGGCATGATTGTCTAGGAATGACACGCGTACGTGTTGGGGTTGGCTGTTAAAAAAGTAGCTGGAGTTGTGTGTGGGCGGGGGGTTATCACTCTTTCCTTTAAATAGTAACAACTCCTGTTTCCCAGGGATGCCCGAGCTGGACGAGTACACGATGGAAAGGGTCATAGAGGAATTTGAACAACGATGCTCTGATAACATGAACCATGCTATTGAGACAGAAGAAGGACTTGGGATTGAATATGATGAAGATGTTGTCTGTGATGTCTGTCAGTCTCCAGATGGAGAAGATGGCAACGAAATGGTGTTTTGTGACAAATGCAATATTTGCGTGCACCAGGTATGGCAGCCGGGGCACAGTGTGGGCGTGTAGAGGTGGTGACAGAAACTTTTCCAAACCATTAAAGAGAACAGGTTGGATTTTCTTCCAGTGACAGACATTGATCTGTTAAGTTCTTGCAGAATTCACCATTGAGCAGTGGGATGAATTACAAAATTAAATAACTGAGAAGGAGAAATGTTACATGTAGTTCTAGAAATATCGTGCTAAGAGGGTTAAAAGTGATGCTGTGTCTGTGTGGAGGAAGTTACAAGGTGAGGAATAGCCTCCCCAAAACACACACCTGTGTATTGTTGGACATTCTCACCTGGTCACTTCTCTTGCTATGTTTCTTTTCCTCTCTGCACACTTCTGGGCTGACACACCTTTGGTATCAGCAACTTAGGCTCAGAAGGGAGAGGAAAAAAGAACTTTTAGGCAATCAGTAGGATTTACTATAGCCATTTTAATTTAACTGAGAACATACTGACCTGAGCCAAGCTAATGAAGCACTATTATGTGCCACCTTTTTGTGGCAGTTAAGAAGTCTTCTTAGCATGGAAGGACAGATAGATACAATTTTAGCATATCTGTTTCTGTGAATGCTTCTTACTGTGGCAGATGCCTTCCTATCGGCCTGTCCTTCCTTCCTTCACAGCTTTAGGAAGTTGGCTTTGTCATTCAGTGTTCAGAAAGATGTGTTGTCTAACGAGCAAGAATGGCATTTTCTTTTATGGGTTACTTAAATACATTTGTACGAATGGTAAAGAAATATGCCCATGACAGCTGTAAGGTACAAATGGCTGTCTTGGAAGACACTCAGAATAAAGTGGACATTTTTAGACTTGTAAAACTGACAGTAATTTGGACGGAGGTTTCCATAAAGATGCAATCTTCTGAAAAAAGTGTCTTAATTAGTTGCTGTTCTGAGCTTTTCCCTCTGAATAAGAAGTAAACCCCAATGCTTTGCAATAACATTGAGTATTGCACAGCGGAGCTCTTGAATTTGTGGTTCTTGCCTTTTGAATTGGATACAGTCCAGTTCCTTGTAGTCTTGGTGATGCTGAACTTCATCCTGCTGGCAGCGTTGTCTGTCGGGAGTCCCCTTGCTCTCTGGGCTGGTAAACACATTCTTCATTTTCCCAGTTGAAGTGGGCAGCGTTTTTTTGTGTAACAGCTGGTCATGACTTCTTCTCCTTTCACTGAAAAGATCTTTTTGGGGAATGAATAGGTAATGTGCTTGGCCAAGTTTATGAGATCCGCCACAAGCTGATGTTCTATAGTGTTAGAAATTGCATAAAGAACATTTTGAGAGTTGCGAGAGGCTATGTGTAAACAGCTAAAAAGTAACAGAAATACACATTGATTCCTTTGTTTTCTTTGCCTTTTCTGTACGTGGGAATCCAGGCGTGTTACGGGATCCTGAAGGTGCCGGAAGGCAGCTGGCTGTGCAGGACCTGCGCGCTTGGCGTTCAGCCCAAGTGTTTGCTGTGTCCCAAGAAGGGTGGCGCCATGAAGCCGACCCGGAGCGGCACCAAGTGGGTCCATGTTAGCTGTGCCCTGTGGATTCCAGAGGTAGGTGCCCATCCTCTGGGAGTTCAGGGCTGCAGTGATTTTGGGAGAGAAGAAATCTGTTAAAAACATTCTTCACCCCAGTCTGTGTTGCTACACTGAGCGTAGCACATATATGGTACTTCGAAGGAAGACAGAGTAAAAGACTTTCAATTAGATGTAAAGTCTGGCAGGATGAAGCATCATCTGTAAAGAAAGTAATTACGTTGCCTTTGTCAACCAAAATTAGGGCTCAAAAAATGAGGCCTTTGCTGCTGGCAAAGCTCATTTAACAAGCAGACAAAGTACTGTTTTATTTTGTAAACGGAACATTAAAGGTGAATCAGGAAGGTTTGGATGTGACCGTGAGAATTCCTGTGGGTTCTCATAATCAAAATATTCATCCTGTGTGATCTTAACTTGGAGGGCTTCACCTTGAAACTGTGCTGCTCATGCAGTGAGGAACTGATTTTTTTTAAAAATGAATTTTAATTTTTTTAGTTCCTTATAAACCAAGGAAGTTGGAACATGCTAATTTTGCATATGCACATAAGAAATTTGATTTCTGTGATAAAATTGCTTCCTGTTTCAGTTAAGAGTGTCATACTCTGTGTTTTTTAATGTTTTTTCTCTAGGTAAGCATTGGAAGCCCAGAAAAAATGGAGCCCATTACAAAGGTTTCTCACATTCCCAGCAGCAGATGGGCACTGGTATGCAGCCTTTGTAATGAAAAAGTTGGAGCATCTATACAGGTAATTTAATTGCACAAATTTCTGTGTGGTTTGTTTTGTCACCTTTTAGCAGATACACAAAGTGTGTATCTTCAGTGAACTTTCTTTGATTTCCTGTTTGTTACTATGGACTTAATTGCACACAAAGTGTTTTTGAATGTTAGTGTGCTCTTAACTTTCTAGTAAAATTTTAATAATATCCAGGTCATCCCATAAGACTTCTAATTTGTAGCTATGCTGATATCTTTATTAGTACACTGAAATAAAACTTCAGTGTTGTTGAGGAAAAGACCTGTATTTCTGTGATATACCACATAAAAACCTGAAGCTTGAATACTGAAGGCTTCTGTGCAGAAACCTGTCTCGCAGTCCCTGTTCAGAGAAGTCTAAGACAAGTCGGATACCTCAGTGGGAGTTGAGTATTTTCTGTAACAACCTGAATTTTTAAGTGCTGAGCATGGCCAGCTCTCGGTGAGGTCAGTGGAAGTGAACACTTCCACTTTGATGGTAAAGCTAGTTGTAGCTTGGAATTAGTAATTTTAGGTACTACTTAACATTGGAGTGTTTTGGCTGTAACTGTTTTTTCTGTAACTGTTTTATTGTTGGTCCAGCTTTTAAGTGGCTGAGGAGAATATCTGATCATTTACTTTTAGGCTTTTTGAGCTGTAGGAAAGAAACAGATTGTTTGCCTGTTCTGCGCTGAGATTGAAGCAAGCCACAAGCTGCAGAAATGAGCCCCGTTTCCACCATTGGTTGTGGGCAGGTTCTGGAGCTCTTGGTGTTTCTAAGGGGGGAAAAACCTTCCTGGGTGTGGGTTTCCCAGTCCACGTGGCTGTAGCAGCAGTGCCATGTTACCCTTCTGACTTCTGGTACTCACTTGAGCTCAGGGATGATGACTGCCCCAAACAGCAAGACAGGGCAGAATCAAAACAAAAGTCTTCATAATTTGAAAAAGAATAATTTCCATATGTAATAAATAATTAAAGTATAGAGCCCGCACTATAAAGCCATTTGTTTCATACCAACAACTCACATTCTTGGGCCAGTGTCAGTTTGTCTCATTGCATACTTCTGAGGTTCTCTCTGCAGTTTCAGTTGGATTTGGATTCAGCCTTTCTCACCGTAACTTGGGCATTGTAGGTGTTAAATGACTGAATTGGTCTGCGCCAGAGCATTGCAGACTGGGCAGTGTGGTTTCACCTGCATGTTTATATTGGGTTGTTAGCTGGAAAGCAGTTGCAGATCCTTTACAGTGGGAAATCACTCAGAAGTGTTAAATAATCATTTTAAGAACAATTTTAGAAAGATTGAGAAAACACATTACCGAGCCCCAAATTTTTGAAAGAGGAGATATTTGGTTTCCTGTGACAAGAGACAAGACTTTGATCTACCTTATTCGAGAACAAATGGGTCACCACCTACGCAGGCAGTGTTGGGATTGTGTAGAAAAAGACAATAAAACGTAGCTAAGTATTGTGGTAATGTTCTTCATATACTTCAGCAAAATGATCCTCAGAAAGCTCCCCGAGACAGATAGGAAAGTATTAACTGTCTCATAAGAAGTCTGAAGAAGTTGAGCTCTTTCTGTTTTGTGGCTAGCCTAATGTTACAGGAGCCATGATGGTAAGACCAGCATTAAGACACAAAAATTTCTAAAGCTCTACGCTTTTTTAAAATTAGGTTTTATCCATTTCCTTTTTTCCCCTGCTCTGAGTCATTTGATGAGGTTGCCAGAAAAAGTTGTAAACCAGCAATGCAGCAGTAGTTCCAGTGAAACCTATCGGTCCGTTTCCATTTAAGGAATGTATAAAATAGTAAATGTTAAGTAGAGAAAATAAATCTGTCCACAGCATATAAATTTGCAATCGTAATGCCTCCTTGCAGAGCTGTCCCCTTCCTCTTGGCCGCTGTTACGTAGTTGAAGCTGTTTTGTCCATTCTCCAGAGCTGTTCTGAGGGGTAACTTAGAGTAGTTTAAGTTGAACACTTGAGTATGTATGTATGTTAGTGTGCAGGGAAAGGGGGGGTCCTTCCATATTTCTTCTAATGCCACCTCTCCCCTTCTAGTGATGACAGAGTGTGACACGCAGGCACCATGGCTGCCACTCCAGAGAGTTCTACATTTGAAATGATGGGGGAGAGACCAAAAATTACAGTTTTGCCTGACATTTTTTAGGAGTTGTGTAAATCTTGGTATGATTAAAGCCAGCGGTGAGAAATATTTAGACTGGTGGTGTGAAATTGTATACAGCAGAGAAGAATGTCATACAAAGCCACTGCAATAGACAGGAACTGGGGGGGAGAGAGAGAGATCCTCCAGAGATGATGCGAGATGTGCACAACAATTAGAAAAGCCGGCAGCTGGAAGTACGCGTCAGGCTGGGCAGAGAGCAGCTGCAGTAGGCTGGGAAAAACGAGACTGCATAATCTCCCAGGTTCAGCAGATTTCCTTCCCATGAGACAGGCTTTCCCCTCTTCTCCCAATAAAACATTAGCCACACTAAGAACTAATTATTCTAAATGATATCAGCTTGGAAACCATGGCTAAAGTACTCTTCTGTACTGCTTGGTGTTCCCGTTGGGCTGCTTTTGCCCTGTTTGTTAGTAAGAGAGGAAAGGGCAAAAGATGCTTTGGTATTTTTTAATTCCTCTCATATGTTGATTTTATTAAAGAATGTTCATTTGAAACTTCTGCAGTTTAAACTCTGCTGTGCCCTCATACGCCATCTGGCTGCTGAGTCAACCTGAGCAGGAAAACCCAGAGGAGAAAGATACTTGGCTTCTGTACAAAGTGCTGTATAAACATCCTCGTGCAGTACATTTCTCTTTTAAGCGTAGTTTTGTTTCCTCCTAGTTCATACCACTAATGTTCATTTCCACTTTAAATTCTTTTCACTGGAGGCAGAGGTGTGAGTTGATACAAATGCATATGTATGTGTGTGTGTGTATACATATATATATTTAAACTTTTCAGTTTGTGTCTGGCAATAGCTATGACTGCGTTTTGCAAGAGGAAGTTACATATAATTAAGTGCTAAATCAGCTGAAGTAGTGACCATCACTCCATGATGGCTGGGTTCACTGAGAGGCAAGAAAAATGACAAAAAATAGAATTTCCCATTCTCCCCATCTCCCAGGTGAAGAGAAGGCTGTAGTCAGTGAAGTAGTGATTGACAGTGATTTAATATTTGGCGTTATAAAATTGGGATAACAGGAAAAAAAATTCCCCTCGGTTGAGGCCTTTTGGGTAGCACGAGTCCAGGTGCTGGGAAAGACTTTTAATTAAAAGTCCCAGACTGGCCTGGAGCCACCGGGATGTTTTTCCCTCTCTCTCTCTCACGCTGGCACAGTCAAAGGGGGAACGTTTTCCTTTGTGTCACACTGCCTTACGCGAGTGGCTCTGGTGAGGGGAAGAATGCTCCTCTGGTGGATTTGCTGGTTATTGAACAGCGTGATTGGGCTGGGGGGGGTTAACCACTCCTGTCCCACTGGGCCACTTCATCCTTGCCTGGCCTGAAAGCACTAAATCATAAACCTAATTAAAAAGAGAGCAGGAAAGTACATGCAGCTTAGAAGCAGAGCGCAGTTACAGGGTCGTTCTTCCAAAGCAGCCCTGGCTGCTTGGATAGTTTTAGGCAGTGTGGCTTCTTAAATTTATATTTGATTAATTTTAATTTAATTTCTGTAGTGTTCAGTGAAGAACTGCAGAACAGCCTTTCATGTCACCTGTGCGTTTGACCGTGGCTTGGAGATGAAGACCATACTGGCAGAGAATGATGAAGTGAAATTTAAGTCCTACTGTCCCAAGCACAGCTCTACCAAGAAAGTGGATGATGAGACTTTCAGTGAAAGCCCAGGCCAGGAGAACGGGAACGGGATTGAGGAGCGCTCTCTTCCTGCCCACATCGACCCTTTCCACAGCATGGATCAAAACCAGGAGGAGGCCCACAGAGTCAGCCTCCGCAAGCAGAAGCTCCAGCAGCTGGAGGATGAGTTCTATACGTTTGTCGAGTCTTCGGAAGTGGCTAAAGTGCTGCGGCTGCCCGAAGAGCCGGTGGGATTCCTGTACCAGTACTGGAAGTTGAAGAGAAAAGCCAACTTCAATAAGCCTTTGATTACCCCAAAGAAGGATGAAGAGGACAATCTGGCTAAACGGGAACAGGATGTTCTGTTCAGAAGGTTGCAGCTCTTCACACACCTCCGGCAGGATCTAGAGCGGGTAAGCGATGGGACTGCTTGTGCTTGGGCAAGGTATGCTGGCCTTCAGTAGCCAAAACTACACTCTTGGTTATTGCCTTTGCATGCAGGCACTCCCTGCTGTGTCTTAACTCAAAGTTGTATTCTCAGAACAGATCATTAACACTAAATTTCTGCAGAGCGCACCAATTAGCCTTTTCAAATACAGGGTTAGTTCACAGGGCCAGCAGGTCTTGGCTTGTAGCATCCAATCTGCTTATAACTGGATTGTTGTATTTCCACTTCTGCTTTTTACTGATTAACACTGATGGCTGTGGACTGTACTGCAACCCCCAGCGGTTTTTTTAGCCTTTAAGGGCTTTCTCTGCTCCTTCCATCTGGTGCACAAGAAGGAAAAGATTACAAAACTTACCTTGATTTGCCACAGATCTGTTTTCCATTGACAGCAGACTAGGATGACCTTTCACTGGGCTATCTGTGTAGTAGGTTTGAGAGGTACATGATATTCCACTCAATTAGGTTTTCAATGTTTAAAGAACGGTTCAGTAGGATCAGTTTGGTGTTTTGTCTTGAGTACATCTGATCCTGTAACAGCCTGAATTCCTTCCTTATTGGGTTATTTTTTGGGGTTAACTAGTAGAGTTTTAAGATATGTTAGAGCCAGAAAGAATACTGAATCCAGCTCAGGAGGTCCTACCTTGGCCTCAGTAACCTGTGGGTGAAGTAGAGCCTTTCTTCCAGAACACCATCTAGTCTTTAAATCAGGACAGCAGGTGCTTGGCCATCTACTGCATCCTTTGTAAAGGATCCCAATGGCTAATAATCAGCTTCCAGTCTGTGACCCTTCTCGAGCTCAGCGAGACAGCTGTTACCTAGTATCTTTTGTTTCTGCTCCATGTACTCAAGATTTCTTTTAATCTTCTTTAAATAACGTTGTTTGTCACCGTGTTCTCTGGATCTTAAATTATTCTGTATGTATCCTTTCTATTTTTAAGTGTGATGTCAAAACAGGAAACAGCATTCTAGTAATATTTTTAATATTTTACTACTCCGTTGTTCCCACTGATTATACATCCAAGTTATCTTGGATTAAAAAAAACCCATAAAATTGGACCTAAGTTTTTTCCTGCTCTTCAAGAGGAAGTGGGGTAGACTTGATTATGAAGGACATTAGTGACAGTGTCATCCACTAGAAACAGATTTGGAAATTGCGTCATCCAGTTCACCTAGTGCAACAGGTACTTCTGTGGACATGGTGTGTCTGTTGTGCAGTTTGGATCAGACAAGGCCAAGACCAGGCGGCCATGGACTATCAGAAAGGGCGTCAGGCTAGAAGAATCCCTTCAATTCAAATCCTTAGAGTAATGACAGGTACTTAAAGTACTGACTGTCCTGGAACTAGAAGCCTTGAATAGAGCAGGAGCTTAGCGAAAACAGTTACGCTTACTAAATGTCTCCTCCTTAACGCCTGTAAGATCAGCCTACGGTTGTAATCCACAGGGCTCCACGGAAATGAGAGAGGAGGAGCCTCGGGAACACCTACAGATACTTCTCAGTGATTCCCTAATCTGTCAAAGAAATGACCTTGAAGCTCGAGGAGAGCTGTGGTTGTAAAATTTACACAGCTGTCCAGATTAGACAGTCACATTTTAAGGGCAGAAATGTAGTTTTCTACTAAAAAAACCCCTGAGACAGTCAAGATAAATAATTTTGTTACTTGTTTCCAGTCCCTGCTACCACCATGTGCTATAGCATGGATAGACTGGCCCGCCTTTATTTTGATCAATCATACTGCAATAGCAGGGCCATCAGAAAGACTAGTACTGCTCTCCACATTTTCATACTATTAATTAAATATAATTTTCTGTTCTGTCTCAAACAATAAGAAGCAAAAGGTGTGAGGCTATTTAATACCAAGTATATTTAAGCATCTCCAGCAGTTCTCTAGATTTCCTGTATATATTGTGTGATTCGGGTGTTCATAGAAGTTATTTCTGTGCTGTGGCCCTCCCAAACCTGATGGAATAATCTGTCAATTAAATGGTACTTAAGACTCTCTTCTAAGCATGTTGAAGGTTAAACTTAAATACATTAATAACTTCTTTAAATGGTGTCTAGTACTTAAACTAAAAATTTGAATTAATTCAAAGCATAGATTGACAACATTATAGAAACATGATTCCTGTAAAACTCAGCCACTTCATGTCTTCTAGGTGCGTAATCTCACTTACATGGTGACCCGAAGGGAAAAAATCAAGAGATCTGTTTGCAAAGTTCAAGAACAGATATTTAATATCTACGCAAAGCAGTTGGAACGAGTTTCAGGTATGCTTCAGTGTTTTTTTTTTCACATAAGACCACAGGCATAAGCATTGAAAGGTTTGGTTACAGGCTAATGACTAATTTTGAAGGACAAACAGGACCTCATTTATTCTCATTAAAATCTTGTGTAGTCCACCATGCATCAGCAGATTGGAAAAAAAAAAATGAGACTGTGTAGCTCTAATGGTGGGCATATTGCTACAGAAACTGGTAAGTCTGTTCTTGCCCATGGGGCACTGAAGGGCTTCCTGCTTCAGGTCCTTTCTGCTGAGATTCTTTAATGACTCCTTATGACAGAGAGACCATGACTTACATTCAAGTGCCATATGGTACCTAGGAAGGCCGTGCTTTATTAGTGCCGCTGCGTTAGTGTTTACTGCGTACTACTTTGCATCGTAGATGGCAGTTTAAAGAAATGAATTTTGAAAAGGTAGCAGTCTGGTTTTAAAACGTGCTTTTTTCTGCCTAGTCTCATTGACAGTAGTCAGCTTCAAAGTTACTGCATTAACTAGGTTGTCCTTAAAGTATTCAGTAAGTAATAAACTGTATTTTATATGGAATCGATCAGATCCACTTGCCGGTTGCTTCCCCCCCCCATCTCTGAGGAGTCTCTCTGACTTAGTGGATATAGTAGTGCTAGGATTTATATTTGCTACAAGCATAATTAGGTGCAGCATGGCTACAGGAGAGCAAACTACACCAGCTGGATGTTGTGAAACCACGACATAACCACGTAATCATGATGTAAAGGTGGTGGCTAGGCAACCAACTACCCATTTATGCTGAAGAACACATCAGGCATGAGGAACAGAGTTAAAATAGGTACATTTAAAAATGGTATTTACCCAGACACGGAATTGCTTGACTTCAACTTAATTTGTTTACATTTAGGTATGCCTTCCTCATTCCCCTCAATGGAAAACACAGTGTTGTTTAATAGTCTGTCTTTGGGCCCCAATGCCCCTAAGATTGAGGATTTGAAATGGCATTCGGCATTCTTCAGGAAACAAATGGGCACATCCCTAACCCACTCTTTGAAAAAGCCACACAAGAGAGACAGAGTAAGAAACAGCGCTGGGAATGACAGCAAATCCATGCTGAGGCAGCCCAGCCAAAGGGATGGTGGTGCAGCTCCAGGGAGCTTTTTAAATTTTGACAAGAGCTTTGCAGAGACACGGATTGTATCAGCACAGCAGAAAAATGGCATAGTTATACCAGACCACAGAAAAAGAAGAGACAATCGTCCACAGTGTGAGGTGATCAAGGCAGAACTAAAGGAAAAGACTTCTAAACACAACCACAAACCACTGAGACCCACAGAACTCTCTCAGAGGCAACCGGAAAATAAAAGGGCTGTGAACCACTCCGGTGGTAGGTCAGCACCTGGCACGCGGAGGGATATAGTGCCTAAATGCAATGGGGGTCTAGTCAAAGTAAACTCGAATCAGACAGTAGTTAAAGTGCCTACGACACCCACGAGCCCAGTGAAAAACTGGGGCGGATTCCGAATTCCAAAGAAGGGAGAGAGGCAACAGCAGGGCGAGAGCCTGGAGGAGACCTGCCGCCAGAACTCCAGCTACCCCTACCTGGGCGTGGGCAGAGTTTCACCGAAGGACAGGGCAAAAAGCAAGCTAAAGCCCGACAGCGAGAATGATGGGTACATCCCCGATGCCGAAATGAGCGACTCGGAGACTGAGGTGGCTGAGAAAAAGTGCAGGCAGCAGAGGCTCAGTCCAAACAGCACTATCAGCAGAAGGACGGACATTATAAGGAGAAGCATCCTGGCATCCTGACTGGACACAGGGACACAGTGTCATCACCGTGGTCAGTAGAGTCACTGCCTACAAGCCAACTCCACATTAGTTATTGGTGTGAGAGAAGAGAGTTCTTAGACATGGCTACAGACTGACAAATTGAAACCCCGTTATTCCTGAGCTGTGTAAACATGTTTACATGCACTTAAAGCTGTTTTCTTTTGCCCCCCTCCGATTCCGTGAGAAGTTTGAATCTCCTTTATTTGCAACTTTCCTGAGTAAGCAGAGAAATTACATCATTAAAACAGGATTTGTGATGAACACTAAAATAACAACTCACAAAAACCTTTTAAAATGGGCTAGGGTGGGTAGGGGGAAGTAGGCTGCATTCATCCCTTTTAGCTAAAAGGCACTGGTAAAATTTTACTCCCTTCCCCCCGCCCTCAGGAAAAGCACAAGCTCTTAATTTAACTAGCGCGTATTGAATTGAAGATGGTTGTTTAACCGTACTGCACTGCTACACCCCATTACGAATGGCCACTTTCCTTGAATGGCGGTGGTAGGTCTTTCTCTGCAGAATGTTTTCTGTTGCATTCAATTTGAGCGTAGACGGCAGCTCAAACCCCTCCACGAGCTCCAGAGTTTACATGTAAATAAATACACCTACGAGATGACCAGATCTAACCGGGACGTTATGCTGGAGAAAGAGGAAGGGACAGGTCAGGGCTGCAGCTGCCTTACAGTGCAACAGCTTGAAAAGCCTCAGCCCGAGCCCGGAGGACACGCTCAAATGGCTGAGTTCTGAGAAAGGGGGCAGGCTGGGGGGTTACGGCACCCTGTGGAATAACCTGTCACCATTTAGTCAGATGCCTGCCTCCGGGAGTATGATGACAATTCAAGAAAATAAATTTCTAAGGCACTAGTCAGTAGGATTTCCCAAAGCCCACCAGATAATGCACTAATGGTATGTATTGGGAAAGCCAGGCTTATGACACTAAAGGGTTGCTTTAAAATGGACATGAATATATATTTTTAAATAGAATAAAATGGAAAGGCAATAAATTGTGATTAGCTCTTTACAGTCAAATGAAGAAAAAATATTTCATTCTATTCTGGATTAGATTTGATGGAAGAGGGAACTTGTATTCTGATTGTGTACTTTTTTTAATAATTGCAAATGGCAATAACTAGTAAGCTATGAGCAATAATAATATTAACAGATCATTAGGATACTGTTTTGTACCGAGTAGAGGGCACATATGATAGTGGAGTGTTAGGAGCCTGTAAATTTTGGAATTCTGCATAGATGTAAGTCAGGTACATACTGGTGAAAAAGCGGAAGCAGCAATGTGTTACAGAAAGACAGGCATAAAGAACCCCCTTCCAGCCTCCCCTCCCCGGCCTGCCATTAGCACATCCGCTCACTTTTTAATGTCAGACCGTTGCCTCTTGAGCAGGGAACGTTTAAAACACAGTAGAACTCTGCCATAACTGAGTCTTCCAGAGGATTCAATCAAAAAAAAAAAAAAAAGAAAAAAAAGTTTTCTTAACACCCTATCTTGCTATGCAAGTTATCACTTACTTACTTAAATATTTCAACAAATCACATCCCTATAATTTGTTTTAAAACTCAGAAGTCTTAACCTTTTGATACCTTTTGGGATGATGGTGAGGAAGGGGAATTTTATGAAAGATAGTGTACTTTTAAAGTAGCATTGCTGGTCCCAAGAATTTAGATTGACTTCACGACCTAGAGCGGTGAAAGTAAAACAGGGCACTGGTGAATCTGAAATTAAATAGTCACTCTTGGGATGCATTAAAAGAAAAGTACTTATTTGATCAAACAACAACATCCAGACAAAATGTAAATGCGGGTAAGTTCTTGACACGCAGCAATGTTTTTTCCAGACAGGCACTGCTATTTTCTGTAAGAAAGAAGCTCATGACTATATAGGGAATTGTTTGTCAAGCCATAGAAGGAATAATCTAAATTTTGATTCTAAGTAAAGATTTAACCTCACACCGGTTTGGAAGAGGTACCTTGTTAATTTGCACTATTACGAATGCTAACGTTGTGCAGAATTAATGCCTTACCTGTTTTGCTCCCCGACGTTTAGGTTAATAAGCTTTCTAATGTTTCAAGTTAAGCTGAACCAAAACCAAAAAAGCTGTAAGAAGACTGCAGTACGACCAGCTCTGTAGGTTAGTTTTGTCTCCCACGCTTAGCGCTCAGCAGAAGAGGTGTCGTAAGTACAGCAGTGACAATACAAACCCACCCCTGTATTTTATTGGGATAGACCCATTTGCTGAATTTCTGGTTTTAAGCATTACCTTTCCTTGTGCAGACTGACCAAGAGATCTTTGACTATGATTGATGTATTCTGTCAAACTGTAGGCTAGTTGAACTTCTGTAAAGTTGCCTGGAATGCCATTCGTTAGGTTATAAACTCACACAAATCTAAATGAAGGGTTATACGTGTTGTGTATAAATCTTAATTTCAGAAATTTGAGAATATTGTCATTACATTTGTAAAACCTTGTACAGAAGATTTTTCACTATGTGCCTAGCTTTGGTGTCCATTGAGCTGAAATTAATTAAAAAAGGTGCATGAAGAAAAACAGATAGAAATAAAAAGTATATGTAGAGATGACTATTTTATATTACATGGCCCAATCCTGTATTTATTTTCTCCCTTTTTTGAAGTATTTATAAAGACCTAGTTGAAGACAGCTGTATTTTTTTGTTAAAATATTCAGTAGAATTGTGCCTTTTTGTCTGTATGTGAATAAATGCTGTACATTTTTGCAGTATCCTTGCCAGCAGTGTTTTAGAATTTGCAGCAGTTACTTTGGGTTTTTACAGAAACAGTTGACTGCAATGATCTGAACAACTTCCATGGTTAAAATAAGCATTTAATTTGGATTATTACAGGTATCAAAATGCACACTGCAGTTGCAAGAGATTTTTTTTTTTTTTTTGAGGAACAGTACAGCGCCGTGTTACTGACAGCTGTGCCTACACCATCAACAGAAAGTTGTATGCTTTTTTCCTTGAGATCTTCAAAAAGATGTTGCTTACCTCAAATCGCTTACTTTTGTTGATATATGATGTCCTTCCAAAGTCCATAATCCTTATGTGTGAAGATTATGAGGTTTCTTACTTGTAGATCTTCAAGATAAGTAGGCTGAATTTACACTCGCGCTGTGAACTGCCTATAGGCAAGCAATGCTGACAGAGAACATTTGCTGCTATAGCAGGAGCTCTAGGAGATGAGCTGTGAAGGGCGCAGTAGCTCCTTTCCTCTTCCTTCCTCTAAAGTCAAGATGCGGAAACATGGAACGAACTTGGGGCAGAGCAAGGAAAGGACAAGGTTGCGAAGGTATGTGTTTAGCAATATGTCTTGAAAACCAGCTGCGGGTAAATAATTTGTCCTGCTATCAATCACATGCATTCAGTTGTGGGCAGTTGTGAGTGGCACCCCTTACAAAAACATATTTCAAAGACTGAAGATTAAAGGATGGCCCTCCTCCTAAGAGTTACTGGTACAAGCTCTTCAAGGTATGAATAAAAGCCTGAAAGAGGTTCTTGCAGCTGCTTCATAGATCTTGCTGACGGCAGCCTTTCTGAAAGGCACTGCAGTGCTGGGGTTACCTGAGTAAGGCTGGGGCAGAGCTGGGGGCAGCTCACAGTGATAGATCTTTCAAGATCTGGCCTTTGCCAGAAGGTACAGGGCTCTTGGGAAGACCCAAAATGAAACTCATACTACCTGAATACGCAGTTTCTGTCACCTGTTACATGAAAGTAACTGTCATCTAGAAACTCTTCTTAAATAAACGTAATCAAGAACAAAGTTTTACTCAATGGGAAGCATTAATATCGCACTAGGGAATCTTTTAAAACACTCAAAAACTGGTCTTGGTGTGGGAAAGGAAGGTAGGGGAAACAAAAAACTTTTCAATGGAAGAGTGATGAGAAATACATAGATACAAATGTAAAACAACCAAGAGAGATGGATGAAAAGCCTGCTGCTCAGTTCCATGAAACAATCTAGTATCATGAGGGAAAGAGCAAAACTTCCGTATCTAACCAGCAAGCCTCAAATTTTAATTGCCTCAGCAAGTGCCTTTCCTCTAAAGTCCATCTGTGAGCAGTGTGCCAGCAGCCTCCTCTAGAAGCCAAACAGAAATGAAAGGGGGTGGTGGTAGGATGACGAGCTTAACTTGACCACATTTCCTTTTGTCCTTCAGACAGATGTATTTGGTCAGCTTTTAGCAGCTCAAAGGATTAGACAGACAGATGAAAGCAAATCTTTTTCTTTCCTACGTCATTTGCCATAATTGCTCTGCTTTCCCTTAACTTCATTATTAGGTGCTTGTGTCTGCAATTTATGTTCTGGCAAATAACCATTACACAACAGCTACACCACAAGTTGAAACAAATATACCCATAATTAAAAAGGGAACGAAGCAGGTGCCCTTCTGTGCCTCAAGGAACAAACAAACAAATACCTTTGCTCAGAAAACTTACAATGACTTGCCATTTTCAGCCAGGTTTCACGTCACAGCTAGAGCCTCCCTTGAAGGAGTGAATGGGATTAATAGCTCACACAAAATCTTCCAGGTGGTCTGTCATCATCTCAGATGTGCATTATGCAAATGAAAATAAGGTGCTTGGTACTTACCTCCTGCTGTATCATATACATGGTTGATCGATGAAAATCTCACCGCAACAGACGTTTGGAGCTTCTGGACAGTGTATCCATGTTGCTTTGAAAAAATCTTTGAAGTCTTTTAGCAAAATTAGAGATTGCAATGCATACAGGCATAGAACAAACTGAGACAGCACTAGTAAAGAAGTGTGTACAACTGTAGGAAAGAGCGAGCAGAAATTTTTCTTGAGGTTGCATCCATCTTGCAGGCTCTGCTTGAGCAGCCAGCTTTTCAGGAGATGGCACAAACTCCTGTCACGTCCATGTGGTAATCAACCCAGGTCTGTCCTCTAAAATGCAAATACGGTGAAGATCTGAAGATCTGCTGTGACAGACATATGGGTTTGTTAGTCCCAACCAACAGTTTTCATCAAGCATTGGAAAGCGTTATCCATCAACTGAAAGAGAAGTTATAAACCAGAATTTTCTCTTCACGTTTAAGAGGAAGGACAAGAAATTACGTGACGTAGATCCAAGATGGGGGAGCACTTCAAAATCTGTTAACACCTATCAGATGTTTCTAATACATGCTGAAAGAGAAAAGAGAGTTCAGGTCTAATTTTAGAATGATATAGGTGAAATTTCTTAACTGTCAAAGAAAAACTTGTATGCAAGAGGATTCCCACATACTGGCATCTGTAGAATTCAAAGACATTCTTTCAAAATGCCTAAAAGCTGGATGACTTCACCAGCCTGGTGCAAACTGAAGCAGTAGAGAACTGAAGTTCCCAGACACATAGAAACCAAGAGAGCAGATCAACGGAAAAGCAAGGAACAATTGTAAAATAGTAACTGGGAAGAACAAGCACAGCTGAAGAAAGATGACAGTCCTTAGAAAGGAGCTGTATGAATAGAAATAGCAGCATTTTATTTATTAGCTGTTTCACAGGGGCATCAGAACAAACTGAACAGAATTCTTGAAACTGGAAGGCAAGGGGAGTGTTTCGCAGCTATAACGCCTACTACAAAAACAGCAACTATTTGACGCTCATGATGTAATTAGTGTCTTACTACAATTCATAGAAAATCTTCAAAACGTTCCCAAGTTACTGCACTACAAAGAAAAAAATAAAGGTATCGACTGTATGTGAGCAAAACTGTTCATGAATTTCAATATAATGTTATCTATTCCTTGTACACAATCTTTTCATAGTTGGAGCTGGTGTTTTTTAAACCAAAAAAGACCAATAAGCCACAGCACTGTATCAGATTGTTTCATCTGCTACATTAAAGGACTTTAATGACAACATTTTGCAGTCTTCCTCCAATCTTTACTACACATACAGATAAAGTATCTTCATCCACCCCCTTTCTTACCTGAATAAAACAGAAAATATTTATCTAAGTTTTACAAGCCTTGCTACACATTTGGCTTCAATGCTCCAATATGAAGTTTCTCCAGCAATCTTCTTAACTCCAATGTGGTGGGAATGAACAATACATGTGTTTAAATATTTTCCAGATCCTTCAGGGAAGCAGCTTTTTTCTTCTGTGTTGTTATCAGGCTGAGCTGTGATTAAAAACAAGCAGACATTTTATTACATCATTTTTTGTAAGATCAAAGTATCAGGAGAACTTCAATATTGAAAATGTCACGAAGGAGAGGGAACAAGTACAGGTAAGTGGGAATTTGGGGTAAACAATTTACAAAATTTCTCTATAGATGACTATTGCTTTTGTCTTATTTTAGATCGCAAAGAATTCAAGATGGTGAAAGATTAAGTAGCAGGAGTAAACTTCGACATTGACATAGAATACACACATTTTAAACCTTTGCAGACATTATCCTGTATTTTTTATGTTTCTTACTGAATCACCATTATTTAGTAATAAGCTAGGATTTATAGTCATTGAACTAACCACAATAAAAATGTAATTTCTAGACTCCCTAATAGTCCAGCTCTAGCTTATACTGAGTGTAATTTTACAAGTAAGCTGGAGAATGTAATGAGGATACACAATGCAGTCAAGTTGGAAAGTGGCCCTCAACCTACAGATTCAGTTACCATTCTGAATTGGAAGAAGCATGCACATGAACATCCAGTCTTCTGAGAGCTACAAGAGAATAAAGACCTTGTTTCTTCAGATTCAGAAGAATGGACATTCTTGCAGCAGTACAACAGGAGATTGCTTTTTTTTCACCTTTATTGGGAACAGCACTGGTATGTCCTTTTTTGGGGGGTGTGTGGAGAGGAGGGGCCTTGGAATGGAAATTCTTGAGTCGCTACAAGAAGCTGTGTCTGACAGCTGGCAGCAGTAAACTCTGCCAGGCCTGAAGAGGGCAGGGCAGTTCTGAAGACTTGTCAATAAGATCTGGACAACAATTCAGCAGCTAAACATCTTACCAAATCTTTTCACCTTTCAGAGGGAGACTGGTGAGGAACAGTTAGTTATCGATGTTTTTGGGAACAGCAAGACCTCTTCCTATATGGGCACTGAGGCCAGGAATTTACTCCCTTGAAAGGCGACGTGACGGTGTTTTTTAAGGGAAGATGATAGCACCTCAGAAATATTAGAGCTGAACAGATCCATGTAACAAACAGGAGGTTAAAAAACCATAAATCACTCTTTCAGAGCAAATCTTCACCAGCTGGGCAGACCTTGTCATGACAGAAAGCATTTACAGCCAGGAAACACAGCTTCTGTTATGATAGCTTGGCAGCTACACCCATTTATTCACGGCTTTTGGGGAAAAAAAATGCCCTTTGTCCTAATTGGACAATTTAGATCAACAAAACATTTCCTCTCTGCAACTCACATGGGCTCACCCAGAGTAAAAAGCTGTAATTTGCAAATGGGTTTCCTAAATCACTGTAAAAAATTAGGAGGCAGAAAGACCACCTTTACTTATCGGAGACCAACTTGAGTAACAAATGTGCTTGGCAAGTAAGTGAACCCCGTGTGTAATCCCCCCATGGGATTTCCTTCAAGATGTATAGCTTGAATAGTATGTAAAAAAGAATGCTGGATGGGAAAAAACCCACCTACTGTCCAGCAGAGAAAATAGAGAATTATAGGTAGCATGGGGTTTAGACAACTAAAGCCCAAAGTTTCTCTCTCTGAAGAGAAGAAAACCTTTCCTCCCAGTATCCCTCCTATCTAGAAATACTGAATAGTACTACTCAAAATTGGAACTGAGTTGTAAAAGAACTGGAAAAAGATAACATGTTTTTTGTTAGGTTCATACCTTTTGAGATGCTGTAGCTGCCCTCTGTTCTGCCTGGCTCAATCGCCTTTGAAGCCTATTGATGTGTTCTCGATATTCCATCATTAATTTTTCATCCTGTGTAAATGAAATATCTCATTACAAATGCAAAGATTATTTTACTGGATCCATACATACTGTAGTGAAAAAGCTTAAAACACCAGGAAATTTAAGAAGTGGAACTGTTTACCGCTTGCAGTAAGACTGAAGACATACTGCTCACACATTATACAGAATTTCCAGCTCAAATATGACATCGTATGACTTTTCCAATCAGAGTACTCTGCAGAGGAAGTTTTACTCATTTCACCATCTTGAAGTAAGATGCATAAAAGCTGACATTTTAATCCAGGTAACTTAATTTACAAATCTTACAATGGAAATGTTTCAGCTATACTCGAAGGGAAAAAGAATATTCTAGCTAATACAAATGAGATGATAATCTTACTACAGATCTCCTCTGTTCTCTTCATCAAAGGGTATGCATAAAGTCTTTCTTAACCGTCCTTTACTGACAGAAATCTATTCTCATATCATCCCCATTTTTCTCCTCTAAATAATACAGCGCTACGAAAAACAACACAGAAGGACTTATCCTAGACAGAACTGGATATTATCCCAGATTTATGAGGCTGACAGGATAGCTGTTTTCTAAAGTGGCCATTAATTATTGAACAATGCACATTCCAAAACAACCCTGCCCATAATCTTTAATGGATAATGCTTTTATCCATATGCATATATGCACATACAGTGGCAATTCTACTGTACACGTAGTATGCTGGGAATTTGATATCTCTGCATATGCCACATTATCCATAACACAATACCTGCTCCTTTTAGAGGTATGTGTGCATATATAGGCATAAGTGACTTTAGAAATACTTCTTGAGTTGTCTAAATTTGCTAAATTAGTAACCTTGAAAGATGATCTCCTTTACCTTCTCCTGTAATTTGAGAGTAAAGTTGATTTGTCTTCCTGCCATTTGAACAGTGAGCAGAAACAGTGGGGTTTTCCAGTTGTGACTACTCCTATCAAAAATCCTTAATTTTTCTAAACCAGCAACATAACTCATCTAAATAGGTTTCTGTTACGATCTTAGCGTGCGTGCATCAGGTTATAACTGAAAGTGGTTGTTGTATCAGTCATTATCTTACCTCAGTTACCTTTTCATTTGCCATTTCCAGCTGAGAAATGAGCTCCTGGCTACGAAGTTTTTGTTGACTCAGCTCACTTCTATTAATCGGAAGAAAAGATGCTGATTAACATACAGTAGTGCATCAGCTATTGGAATATAATTTCATAGGTACTTTCTTGCATTGTAGGGGCTTATGGTGTATTTTTAGTTACAGCGTTGCTCTTAAAACACTGGTTTCAAAAGCATGACACAGCTACCACTTCTTCACAATGTGTATTCAGAACTATAACGGCAGGGGAATGAGATGCATTTGTTCGAATCAACACAACTTTGTCAACAGCATTTAACATTTTACAGGGCTGTTTTTTTGCTGTTTATTGAATCTTATTTTGCAGATACATTATCAAATATGCTATAAATATAACCTGCATTTGCACAGTGCAATCAATTTTTAGATTAACATTCTAATTGGTGTCCCATAAGCAGACTTCAACATAGACATTTTTGAAGGTGCCCAGAAGTACCTAACACCTGGTGAGACAGACAACAATGTAACACTTCAGGAGGAAAAGGAAAATGCCCCCTTATTCAAAGTGGTCTTTTTACTTTTATACACAATGAGTTTTAGTGATTCTGAATTTGTATAGTATTACAGAAATATCTGGGTTATGGTAGACATCTCTTGAGTTTGTGCTCAAAGGAAACAGTGCTTGCCTTCTGTCATCACAAGCCACTGAAGAAGAGGGATGATCAAAGATGGAAGAATCTCTGACCTCTGGTAATTTTAGCCAGAGAAAGGTGCAGAACTAAACGGGCTGCTCTAACCTCTGACCAGTCTCTACTCCACTAGCAACAGCCATCACAAAAAATGTTGTGATCAAGATTCTCGCCACCAGTTTCACCACCTACGTTGAGGTTCAAACATATTTGTGAAAGAAGAATTTTCAAATCTATTCTCACTTTACCTTCCTTGCCCAAGTCGCAATACACTATGCTGAAATGCAATAACCTTCATGAGTATGTAGCATGCTGACAATGCTCAGAAATCTCATACTTAACCTTTAGGTGCTCTGGCTATTACCGAATGCTTGAACCTCAGACCTTCACCTTAAAAAGCCTCCGCTATATTTTAATGATGGCATTTAGTTCTCAACAATAATTTACTCTTTAAATTTTTTCAATGTATTTCATGACCTTTGACTGAAAACTGCTAAATGGCACTTTAAATACAAAGTTGCAATATATCTGTTAAAATAAGGCTGGTGGTTTCCACTCCCTTGTTCTGAACCAACCCCTTTAACCAGTCCCAGACAGACATAAAAACAGATCAACATCTTTCGACTAGCTTCTAAAAAAATGAGAGTACATGGGCAGATATTTAAGCGATGTGAAACAGTTAAAATTATATATAGATTATACCTTTGTTACTACATGTGAACTATTTTATATAAAATAAGAATTAAAGATGGATTAAAATTGCAGGATCAAGATAGTACGTTAACACTGAACAGAATTATTGCAATTTGTCCTCTGTAATCAATAACAAGCTTCAAGATTAAGCACTTTCAATACAGGAGCCCTAATGAACAGCTGCTTTTTGATGGTTCAGTTTTTATAAACTGTTTTATTAGCAAAACAGAAATTTTATACAATTCCTGTCATATCTTTTCATATGTACCTTTTCAAAATTAACTCCCTAGAAAACTATTCAAACAGTACTCCGTACCCGCTTATGTTCAAGTTTAACTACGCCAGTAGACAAGGCTTTGAAAATAAGGAAATTCTTGAACTCTGACACGGCATCTTTATTGTTACGTCATCTTGGAAGACTATCCAAATCGATTAATTTTCTAAATTAAAAATTCTGTAGTTACTGAAAACAATGTCTCCTAGACTTGTACTGAGGTGTGGAATTAGCATTCTCAGCAGCACAGGCCATAAACAGAGTGTACATGCTCATATACAGCTGTATATCAAGAAATTATTTTCATAATTAGATCACACTGAACACGTATTTAAAGAAAACAGTTTAACCTTGTAAGCATAAGGAAACATGATGGCCACTGACCTAGACAGTTGATTCATTCTGATTGTTAACCCTCCCCCAAACACATATTATGAGATTTTAATATTAAAATTGAGCAGTAACCCCAACTGCTGAATAATCGAATCAGTCCCTGCTCCATATTGTCTTTGTTAAGTGAGTGGGAAACAAAAGGTGAGCTTTTAGCATTTTGGCAGATGGATGATAAATCTGCCAGCTGTAGCAAGTACGTTCTGCAAAGCTCTCATATGACAAATATAGCATGTGCCAGCTGTTTTTTCGGTTGAATTATACTATAATATGCTTCAGTTACTCTTAGTAATTATGAATTTTGTATACTGCCAGTACCTGCAGCTGTCTCTCATCCTGTTAATTTTTTTCTTTAATGAACATCTTAAAATAAGCAGCTATGGCTGCCAAACATTACAGAAGTGCAGCCAAGAATAATGTTTTAGAAACGGAGGAAACTTCTTCATCTCAAGATGCTGCGCAATTCACTCAACGTACTGTACAGGATGTAGGGAGAAGGAGAAGACAGTTCTAGCCAGCACTTCAGACACAGGCACTAAAAAAGGTCACTCTTCAGAAGCAGATTCTTAACTGCAAACTCCAAAACCCACACATGGCTGCTGATGAGTCAGGGACTCTAACTATGACACAGAAATGTTTCAGAAGCAGAAACTGCAACAAAGACACCCAAAATAGCTGCAATCAGATGACTTAAGCTAAGTATTTAAATTTAAAGACAATATGACAAGGATTCCCTTTTTGTAAGCACTGACAATTATAATTCAAGTGAATATTAAAAAAATGAAGCCATTCAGTATAGTTCAAATAAAATGGGTTTATGTTACAACAAATATTTCTGATTTTTTTCCCCGAGAAGTTGTATCTTACTACTAGCCAATAGTGGCAGATGGTTAAGATTATTAATTCACCAATTTGTTCATACTATGTATTAAGTTTTACTACTTTTTTTATTAGTTAAAAGAGTTAAGATTTTTAAAGCTCCTCAAATGCATTGTGACATGGAAGTAACTTCTAAAGTACTTACCCTCTTTATCATTTAAGCCAGCGTTTATGAATTGTCTCATGTACTGTTTTGTAGGTTCAGTTTATATTTCTAAAAAGAGAATAGGTTTGTATAGACCTATTACCACCCCTACGAAACTGTACCTTAAGGGAGCAATCATCCCCATGTCTAACAGGCCAAAGGAATATTCATAGTAAAGTTGAGAGAACGGTCAGTTTTCTCTAAAGTTTTCAAATTACAAGATTGACCTTTCTCCCATCTGCAGTTTTCAAGATCTCCTCCGCTGAAGGGCATTCTGTGGATAATTCAGTCATTTGATTGAATATGACATTTCGTTTACCAGCGTGCATCTTGTTCTGATCCCTGATCCAACCAGAATCATGTTGAACAAAAATGTGCTCTTGGTGTTGGCCACTGGTGAGGAGTCTGGTAAGGGTTTATGTATAACCACTGGTTATCTGACAAATTCTTTCTCAATTTACCCCAATTCTTTTCTTTATTCTTGGGATTAGAACATAAAAATGTATGAAAAATACTGATATGCCAATTAGAGGGATTAACCATCTATTACTACTTCTATTACGACCTCTTTTTTTTTATTTATTTTTTTAACCTACTTAACGTAAGTGCAGACCAGTCAAGGTGGACTTTACAGAATGAATGAATAATCTGCCATTATTTTTTCAACTTGCATACAGTCTTTCACTTTATTTTCTTTTAGTAAACACCAGTAGATCTGACTACCCTGTTTTTGCTTAAATTCTGTTGTCAGAACTTCCTCTCTCACCCCTTCTCAATCTATGCTGTATTCTGTTATTACTGAAGTTTCTTTCCAATTTACAAATTTCCTAAATATTCCTTTAGTATTGCTGATCTCACTTTCTCTCCTGTCATTTATTCTTCTCAGCTTAAGTCTGAAGGACTATAGAGCTTTATACACAATGCCGTAAGGTAATAAGAACAGTCCTTCCCCCAGTTTATGGCCATAGGAACCGTTTTTCTAGATTACAGTACTCCAGTGAAAGCAAGAGCATTTAAAAAATACGTGTATGTATTCCCCATCTCTTTCAAAAGTAAATTCCTTCAACTGAAGACAAGAAACGTAAGAGAAGCTGGAAGCACTTGATACTATTATTTTAGCACAGCTGGCTAAGGCAGCTCACTGAAGTCCTTTGCTGTTTTGGGACATTCAAACTAACGGGGGATCTTGGATCACTGTGAAGTTGGAAGCCCTGTCGATCAGCAACAACATGGATTGCTTCTGTTTCTTACCAAATTCCACACAAATTTGTGGGGAAGGGACACTGAACACCAAAATAACTTTTAAAACATTAAATCTAATTCTGACTTGGTTATTTAGGTTACTTAAAACAATGTTCCAGATACAGGGTGAGAAAAAAATCAAAACAGAAAACTCAAGTAAGTGTCAGTTACTAAATTAATGAACATGTAATAGTTAAATAATTCACCAAGACTTAAAAGCTTTTTTTGTGTTATGAAACAAATTACCTTTAGAAATAAGTTTGCTAGTTTTATAAAATTTCAATACTTGTCTTCTTACTATTTTCCATTTAAACACGTATAAAGACAGTGAAAGATGACTTTTTGCCTCTCAGAAGTCACTTCATTCTACTGATTACTCCTGGTCAGAACTGAATCGGTGGTTCAATTGCAGACCCTAGCAGAGATGCAGCTGTCAAAACGCAAGCCTGTTGAAACACAGCAAGTAACCAAACCAATTCAACTAAAATTAAGCGTTAATATGCATTTCCGTCTCAAAAGCCACATCTGTCCTTCGGTCTTGAGGTGGCCTGACCCAGCTGGCAGGTAAGCCCCCACCCAGTTGCTCACTTACTCCCCCCGAGAGGAATGGGGGCAAGAACCGGATGGGTATAGGGGTGAAAAAACCTCATGGGTCAAGAGAAAGGGTGTTTAATAAGTGAAGGGAAAAAAAAATTGCAAAAGCAATCACTCGTGACCAGTAGACCAATGCCCAGCCAGTATCCAAACAACAGTGACTTTGGAAGAACTTCCACCTGGTTTTATTGGTGAACATGACATGACATGATACGGGAGATCCCTTGGGTCAGCTGAGGTCAGCTGTCCTGGCTGTGTCCCCTCCCAGCTTCTTGCCAACTGCCAGCCTGCTCACTGGGGCAGCAGAGGCAGGAACAGAGACGCCTTGACGCTGTATTAGCACTGTTCAGCAGCAGCTAAAGCATTGCTGTGTTATCAACACTATTTTGGTCATGAATCTAAAACACAGCACCATACAGGCTGCTGTAAAGAAAATTAACTCCATCCCAGCCAAACCCAGTACAGGTCTTTAAGAAGCATTAAATTCACCTTAACTTAAAATATAAAATTCCCCCAAACTTAATCTGAGGGTGATAGTTTTTGTATGTACTTATCAACACATATAAACAGATATAGATTAAATCAATTTTTTACATACATACACATTCTTAGAGAAAGAAACAACCTAAATTCAATAGAGAAGCCTTAGAACAATTAATCTTTAAATAAATATGAGTGCTACACCACTTTTTTTACAACCTTTAACAGTAATCATTTATTTGCATAGCTATTTTATAATTGTAAATATTTGCTGTCTACGTTCACTTCAGTAAATGTCATTAGAACTCAAAGTACATCTAAAATGGATGCAACCAAAAGTCAGCACAGCTTCGTTTCATAGTCTGCCAGATTAGGCGTTTTGCAGGAATAAAGAGAATAAACAATCAGCCATGAGTCGTTAGCCATGCTGCCAAGAGCAATGTTTTCATTTGGAGCGATGACCTATGTTGCAAGAGGCACTGACCTTCTTAGTTGCCTTCAAGATTGACTTTTGGCACAAGTATATTAAAGCAAAACTGGTTCCTTGCCCTCTTGCAAGGTAAAGGTGAGGTCTATTACCAGTAAATCCTTCTAAAAGCGTACAGCATCTTAAGATGCTTAGAGGGAAGAAAACTCTTCTCATAAATGAAGACTGTAAAGTATTTTTATGAAGAAAATGGTGGAGTTTAGTCTGCAAGTATTCAATGCATTGCCTACTGTTTCAGTGCTGTTTTTTAAATCCAAGTTCAGTTTTATAGGCAACAATTGCATGTTTAACTTTAACTGAGACCCACATGTCCGAGACAGCACAGAATAATTTTCAGTAAAGTCTGAAAGTAAAAATTTATTTATCAATATTTCTACCCTATCTACTAGATTCTCATATTAAAAAAAAAAAACAAAACACAAAAAACCCATAAAACCACTCTGCTGTACTGTTCCAGGCTGCAAAATTTACTTTTCCTTCTTAATTTTTTTTAAAGTTAAAAATCCCCTAATGTTCGCTGATATTCCTTCTCTTCTTAAAAGTATTTATTTAATGTTTCCTTTATGTATCTATGTATTACACCTCACAAACAAAACACTACAGACTTAAAAGATGACAAATGAGCAGCACAGAATATGGGAAAATTAGCAGCTGGTGCTGGGAAGTTAGTAAAGAAGCCAAAATGTTTCAGACACCTTCATATGGAAAATGAAAGTAACAAGGAGAGAACTGAAAAACAGCAACAGATTGTGAATTTAAGGCAAAGGAATGGGAAACACCTACACTAACAAAAGGGACACTGACTCAATCCTTACGAGAGCTTCAACAGCAAACTTCTGGTGAAATGCAATATCATCTGCTTTTATGTAAAATACCTCCCTAGTATAGATGGCTATGACTTTGTTAGGAAGTTTATAACTTCCTGAAAAACATTCACTTATAAAGCACATTACTATGCTGTAAGAGTAGTAATTTTTATTCAAAACTGAAATTCTGCTACATGTCACCAACACAATCTCTGGATTTGCTCATATATTTACATGAATCCGATGTCACTAACATCAAACAGTGACTTCATGAGTGACTTCATGAAGTGCCAAGGAATGTCTCAGACTGTCCTCAAAATATACTAAATAACCACCACACGCTGCTGAACTTGGAGAGCTCTCTATTTAAATCCAAAAAGAGTATGTTAATATCTTCATAGCCTTGCTACCTAGTCAAGACAAGACGGAGTTTCTAAGGAAGGTATTTAATTTTCGTTACGAGCTCACAGCTTAACTAAACCTCTTAAAATGACATAAAAACGTATGTACATAGGAAAGCTCGGTTAACATCGGCCTTTCACTTGGACCCTGCTGTAAGGCTTGGTGCTACCATTTCCTGGTTTAGCCTCAAGAGGACTTTCAAACAGAGCCTTTCATTCAATAGATCCTGCTTACCCACCATCAGTCTATTATGTAGTGGTCTTGCTGATATTTCCACGATAAATGCATTTGCTCCCAGAGTTTTTTTTGCTTTTTAAATAATCAGCAACTTTATTTTAGTTCACAATGAAGCAAGAAGTGATTTGCTAGTCTGTACTTGCACTCAAAATACTTACTCAAAATGTTATTGTGATAAGATTAAAATAAATATGATAATTATTCATTTATAATATAAGCAAGGCCTTTGCATTGAATTAACTACTACAGTGTAACTCAGGAGCTAATTTTCATACCAGCTGCATTCTGCGCTATATAGCTAGGTATCTGGTAATGCATATAACATGAAAAATAAGTGGTCTTTCAATTTTCTAGATAATATTTATAGGTTTTATTATAGCCACTTGTCACTAATCTCAGAGCATCAAGGCACAGATTTAATTATGAAATTGCTTATGTCAGTTTAAATTACAACTTTCTAGCAGAGAACAAACTTGTTTCTATTGCCAGTTTCCTTGTCAAGGAGAGCAAGTGTCTGATAAAAACTTCTGTTTCTAGCTTACACAGGATGTAAAAGCATCACCTATGACATCATCTTAAAAAGTAACTGACTTTGCTTTTAGACTCGCACCAAAATATCTACTGAAGTCACAGAAAACCATGTGGACTTAGTGTAGACTTACAATTTTTAATGAGATGAAGGCTTTTTTTTCTATTCTGCTCATCAGCCAGTATTCTCTGATACAGGACGTTAAGTTATTGCAGGAGAGTTCCAGATAATGCCACATAGGCAGTCTCTCACATAAACAGGGACGTTTTCAAAATTTACTACCTATTTTTCATGCAGATGCACAAAGCAGACTTCCTCTCATGTCTGTTATATTTTCTATGTCAGCATTCTGCTGCAGATAAATAAGGTCTAAAGCTTTTGGTCCACTATAACAACATTTTAATACTTAACATTAAAGCATTAAGAAGGAAAGCAGCTGTTTCACAGACAACTTTAGATGTTTCGGAAGTCGGCAATTTTTCCCTTTTAATTGGAAGTTGCTGAACTACATTCAGGATCTGGTTATAAATCTAGATGCTCAACTGTGACGGATTTTGTAGTTTCATTTGCAGAAAATAAACTAAAAGTTTAACAGCTTATATTTACCTTAGCGTGAAACACTACAAAATGTTTTTCCTCTAGTTACTGCATTTACAAAAGATGTCAAAAAAGCCTTAGTAAGACCCAGCTAATTACCTACAGCGCAGCTACACCACTAAAATTGTCAGTGAATAAGCACAGCTCCCTGTGTCTCACAGATGTGCTCAACACTGGGATGACTTCTGAAACAAGACTTTTTGCCTTTTTAAAGATCTGTTCAGTAATTTTTGTAAAATGCAATGTATTTTAAGGCAAAATAAAGCCAGCCTATATCTGGACAGATAAGGTAAAAAACCTGAAATGGTTTACTTAGGAGAGGTAAAACTGCCCAGACTGATTATGTAGGACTTGTTTTTCTAGAAAAAAAATGGGCAAAAATGTTACCTCCAATTGGATTTAGTATGACTTTGAACTGCCTGATGAATTTAAACTGAACTAGTTATCATAGGTAACAATCCACTACTACTACAATGTGTTCTAAACACGCAGAAAAAGGAGCACTTGAAGAAACGAAAAGCAGATGAGTGAAGCTGCTAGTAAAACAGAAAGGTCATCAATAAATGTTCTATCAATCATTCTTGTATTTCAAGCAGGATGGAACTCATAGCATTCCTCTATTTGGGCAGACAATAGGTACAACTACTCATGACAGACACTGCGTCACTTTAAAGAGGAATGGAACAAGTTTCAAAGGGAAGCACTACTACGTACAAGACTGCTATTTATGAAGTTCAGTGGAGGTCAAATTCACATACTTTTCTAAAAAAGATGGAAAACCAAGTTAGAGCAGTGACAGGGTAGATTTGTTGGAGGCAAGATTTCCAGGAAGTTATTTTCCTTGCTCGTGTTTAGAAAGTTGGGTTCTAATTCCACTCACACCACTGGCACTCTGACAACTAAGAAGTGTCAAGCTATGCTTACAAAAATCGTGACTCAAAAAATTGCATAGGATACTGGAAGTATTATGGTGCGAGCTGAGAATACGTAAAGCCATTATAACAATAAACCATGAAAAATCCAAAGATTACTCCAAAGGAAATAAAATCTAGAATTCACAGGTTTCAAATTTTAAGAGGGCGAAAATTTTGCTTCCTTGTTAACATGATAGTAAGCAACTTCTAAAATCAGTCTGAGCAAAGAATGAGTGCATCCCATGCTTTCAGTGACTAAAGTTAAAGGATCATTTCAAATTAACGGAATTGCATACCCTGAATTTTTCTTCCAAAAAACAATGAAAGCACTTCCTAAAAGATAATGATACATGCAACGTTTTATTCTTCTCTAACCATTTTAATTTTAAAGAAATGAGACTTATGAAATCAGTCTTCCTCGTCTAGAATTTACTGTATACCAGTCTGTCAATCTCCTCCAACTTTAAACCAATTTTGAAGAGGAAGAGATCTTGAGGGCAAACTTGTAAGAAGTTCTATAAAAATATCAGGGTAATTTAATCTCCAATTTATAGTCTGCTTGATCTAGCAGAGTTTCCTGAGCTTAAAAAAAAAAAAATCAAATAAAGGATGAGGCAAACATATATCTTTGCCTCAGTTGAGAGAAAGGCCATTTAAAACTTGGCCTCCATGGAGCAGCCAGCTGGCTAACCAGAGTGAGCGAGCGAGTGTGTGTCAGCTCACAACTAGCCACAGTTTGGCTGTTACTTGCCAGCCAAACATAAGACACATGAGGAAGCTGAGGTGGAGGAAGGCAATACCAGAAAAGGAAAGACACTACAAATCCACTGTGCACAGAT
The DNA here is from genome assembly GCF_964199755.1 of Larus michahellis. Classification (NCBI taxonomy): domain Eukaryota; kingdom Metazoa; phylum Chordata; class Aves; order Charadriiformes; family Laridae; genus Larus; species Larus michahellis. The sequence continues at coordinate 20,702,585 of NC_133900.1, read as the reverse complement.
CAATTCATTTACATTTTAACACTGTGCAATGTGTCTACACGCTGAAAAGGAAAACCAAGATGAACATAGATGCCGTACCTGCTTATTTCTCAAACTGCTCAGTGTGGATTCTGAACATTTTTTAATGGATACTAACATCCAAGTAGAAGCAAACACTATCTATAGCAGTATGCATTTAGAACAAAGATGAGTTTGTATAATTTATTTCAGACATAACTTGCAAATGGCTAATTTCTCACTGGGACACTTCCTTTGCTACTCACTGATTTCCAGTAACTTCATTGTCTTCTCTAAACCAGTTGGTGTCTGTCTGTCTATAGGCTCACAGGCACCAGAAGCACTTGTATTCCCCAACATCTAGGAATGATAAGTAATCTCTATCTGTGTCTCTTGCGTGAGATGTCCTTGTTATCGTGCCCTTTCAAAACTGAAAATATTCTTATGTTCTGTGCTGGGAATACAAGTACCAGCTAGTTACCTGGCAACCCGTATGAATTAAGAGAAAAGTAAAGTTTATACCTCATTTTTGCTTAGGGCAATCACAAAACTCATTTGTATCCGCGTTTATGACAGCAGCTGCTCAAAAGAGAACATTAGATGTGCATCCCAGGTTTTTTCCAGCTTATTTTAGAGACTCATTCCACAAGTGATTTTGTGGTGACTGTTCTGAATAGCTATAAATATAGAGGTTTTCATAATCCAAAGCTGAAATTCTCTAAATTGAGCGTGCTATATCTTGAAAGAGAAAATTAAAAAGAATATATTTCATTTACTTTTTGTTGTTACAAAATTCAAACACATGAACAAGATGCGAAATTTTTATTTCAGTGCTTAGCTGCTAACTTCATAAAACGCATTAAAAGTTCCCTTTAGAACACTCTTGTTTTGCTGGAAGTGCATCATCTAGTCCGGAGGGTTTGCTCTTGATGGTTTAACCACAGGCCTATTGCCATACACCAAACAGTAACTAAAACTGTAACAGCTTCCAGAAGAGGAACAAAATTGCACTTACTTTAGCTTACTGATCCTGGCTTCTGTAGTTTCAGTAAGATTTTTTGTTTCTTCTTTCCACCGATTTGTTGCTTTTTGCTGAGCTACTAACAGTCGTCTAAGTTCAGCAGTAGACTTTTGACTGGTGTCTTCCATTTCCTTAAGTCGAGCTTCATATCCATGCTCCTTCACAGCATGCTCATGCTCCATTGTGCTTATCTAGAAAAAATACAAATTGGGTACAATCAAGTCTCTCAGTTTTTTTACTTTTTTTTGGTAACACTTGAGTTAAATTTACAAACATTTGTTGAAAGCATGTAACATACAATAATTACACTTGTAATTATATGCTCAAATAGATACATGTTCCCAAAGCCAATTTAAGCAAATAGTACAACTGACAATAAAGGATAATGAGCTGCGTATGCTTATTTTTGTAAATAATCTTTATCCTTCTCCCTCGTGTTTCTCCACAGAAAGACGTTTGTTCTTTTTCATCTAGCTAAAATGTGTTAGGACTTTCTTAACTGCATCTAAAATCCTTTGTACATCTGAGGAAAATGAAAGCAAGCAATAAATCTTATCTGTGACTATAGTGGAAGCCTGTCTGATTAAAAGTGAGACAGACAAAGATCTGGTATATGCTTTATAACCACTACCTATCTGTTGCAAGATTCTCATCCTTTGTTTTTAAACTATGTTTGACCAAAGGGTTCTGGAGTTGGAACAAGGTTTCCTATTTAATTTGACTGCTTCCTCTATCTTGTGCAAAGTGGAAACCGGATCTGAGATGGCCCCCATTCCTAACTTGCAAAACTCCTTATTGAAGTCTTCTTCATTGCTGCAGGTTCTTAGATCCCTTTTCAGTACCTTTACGCTCCTGGAGTTCAGAGCAGAGGGGAAAGGACCAGATTTACATGTTTAGAAAGCACATCGAGGATCAAAGCTGTTACTCCCCGCAGAAGGCAAAGGTACCATGAATCTGCTGAGGTTACTGTCAATTCATTATCCCACCTGCAGTCTGTTCAGGTGCATTTAATGGAACGTGTTCAAAAAGAACATCCATCTTTCAGCTTATTAACTTGTTTGCAACTGTTCATATAGAAAAATGATCTCTGTCCAGAAAATACAGAACCAAGGTTTGACAACCACAGTATTAAATTACTTATTAGTTACACACTGCTCTGACAACATGGTGGACGTCCAAGTAGAGGAACACTCTGGACTGAAAGTCATACGGATATTCCTGACGCATTACAGACAATAGGTAAATGAAGATCTGCAATGGGAATAAGTGAAATCACTTGAAGGAAAACATGTTATTATTTAATCTATTAATCTTACAAAAAGCAAAGAATATTTGGGATCTTCTTATCAAGCAGAATTTAAATACATGTTAAAATACCATTTTATTAGCAGAGATTGAGTTACCCGATAGATTCTGAGGACACACAGTGCTACAACAAAATTACTTTTAAGCAGAAACCAGGAAGTGTCATTGAAACTTTCATCCTTAATTTAAGCTTTCAATGATTTTCTCTTAGAGCTGCTGCCTTATTAAGCAAATATCGGTCTTACGTTAAAATAAAAATAATATATAAACCACACCTTTATTTTAGCTTTTTGTTGAGCTTCTATGGCCAGTTTTCTCAAACCCTCCATTTCTTTTTGCAATTGTTCATTCTCTTGCTGAAGTTTCAGCCTTTGTTCACTGACAAAGGCACTCTTTTCTCTTTCTGAATCCAGAATGCTTTGCAATTTAGAGATAGCTTCCTGGCAACGAGATTTCTCTTCTTCAGAGCTGAAAGAGAAGAAAAGTCTTGTTGCAACTCAAGAGTTGAACAACTACTGTACTACAGAAAAAAACTATACTGGGACAGATCTTTGGTCTGACCTAGAAGAGCTGTTCCGCTGCTTGTCCCTGAAAGTGTGCATTAGCTCAGTATGCTTAATGGGCTTGACAGCTAGAACTACCCACAACTCCGCAAAGAATTTTATCAAGATGACAGAATTCATAAAACCAATCTAATATCGTAGCAGTCTCAGTAAAATGACAGTGTGAAGCAGAAGATTTTCATTTTTATAACATTTCCAGATCCCCAACTGAGGATCGCTCTGGCGAAGTGACAGGATTTACGAGCATCGGAGTACAAATATGACTGAAGCTTCTAGAGAATCCTACACTTTTCATGTTGAAAATGACAACCTGGTCTAAAAACGTGTACCAGATTGTACTTTTTGCCACTGTATTACTGGAACTGCAATAATGTCTATTAGCTCTGAACACAAACCTGAAATTCAGTATGCTATGTAAACAGTGTTCTGCACGTACCAGGAGATACCACGCTGTAGATCAATTTATAAGTAATGTTTCATAGAGTAACTTTTCTTACAAACAGTATTTAAAAATGCAGTAAGATTCCAAATAATATACTCCTATTTTCATTTTTTTGTCAAACAATGCTTGCAGTTCTCATCTTGTAAAGAAAATCTTTCATTCTATAGCGCGTTATCCCCTTTCATTCTTTTATAGTGATTCATAATTGCCCTTGCTTCAGAATTATGGTATCTTGATACTATTCCTGCTACTGGTTAAAAAGATGTGACAAAAACCTAACACATAATCAACAATTTAATTAGTTTTCCATTGTTTTCTATTCCAATTTCTGCAACATCCATTACTTACTTCATTTCCAGTTGTTTCAGCTTATTTTGTGTTGTCTGTAGACTTAGCTGAAGGTCACCTTTCGTAGTTTCTGCAAGTAAATATTTCTGATGCAGTTGCTCTAGTTTTCTATTGTCGGATTCATGTCCTCTGTCTTCCCTGTACATCTGAAGAATAAACTCACATGTAAGATGATCTTACCTCACACTGGTGATTGGCAGTTAGTGCTAACAAGGAGGCTACTCCTCATTTCCAGCGATTTAAAACAAAACTGAATTTCTATCATTGTTGCTGCTACTTGGAAAAAAAGTTCTCAAAGATCTGGCATTCATTTAGTTTTCTGTCTATTGAGCCTGAGTGTAAGTGGAATATGTACCAACATTCTTTTGGATTGCGTCAAACATCTCACCTTTTACTTTCTACACTTTTCAAAGAACCCTCTTTTTCAGTTTAGTATTACAGCTTTAAAATGCTTTCCAGATTAAAAAAACCACACTAAAGTAATTACATGAAAATTTACAATTATGAAAATCTACTCAAAAAATAAAATAAGAAAATTAAGGGAACAAAAAACACCATGAAAAATGGGAAAAATCAATATAGCTTTTCCTTCTGAAAAGAGATCTTAAATGTCATGTAAAAATGTGTAAATGCATGCAATTGCCTTACCTTTTCAAGTTCTTCTTCCACTGCTCTCTTTTCTCTAATGGCTCGTTCAATTTGACTCTGTTTTTCTCCACATTCCTATTTTAAAAAGTAATTTTAAAATAAATTTAATAAAAAATTACTCAAAATAAAAATTCAAGTGCCAAAGCCAATAACCAGCCATTGTAAATGTAATTCTTGGTGCTGGTATGAATGTATTTGATTAGCTTTACCTGCTCATTATTTTCTCTATAGGATCAGTCTCATTCACTATAGAATATATATATATATATATATTAACTTATATTCACTAAGACACACAAAATGAAACCTTTTAAAAATAAATTTAATCCATAAATAGGTGCATATGCACCAACCTCTTCTGGTCTCCCACATAATTTGTTACAAATTCGTGGTTCACTCAAGAATATGATGATTGTGATGCACAGACTTTCTCTTAGAATACTTTATCAACTTTCATACACTTCATTTCTATATACCCAACTATAGATAAGCAATACTCAGCTTTCCATCCTTTATTTATTATCTTTTAGAAACACGGATACTGAAGAAAATACACGGGAAGTATTTTCTAGAGCAAACAATCTCCCTGTCAAGATGCTTGTGAACTATGATAAGAATATGCATAACTCAAGGAATAAAATTACACAAAGAAATGGGTGGATTTGCAGAACTGTATTATTTCATGCAGCCAGGCAAGTTCTCAGTAAGATATGCTTTTATATATATAAAGCAAATTTGTACATTAAAAATGAATTTTCAAAGCAAATATCCTTTACACCTAAATATCAGTCTCTGCACTGACTGTTAAGACACTGCACACAGTCACTTTCATCAAGTAGCATGAAAGATGCTGTATGTTGCATTAATGTCTGGAGACATGCAGGATATAAAGTGCTATGCATTAATGAAGTGTAGTCCTAGACCATTACCCATAAATGATATTTTACTTTACTTACTTTTACCTAAATTTAGTATTTTACTTGATCAACAAAACCTAAGAGTCTCAAATGTTTTGCTATCAAAAATACTTTCATCAGTCACACCATACCATCTGAAGAGCTGAAAGTTCTTCTGTTAGTCGAGAAATCTGCACATTATATTGCTTCTTTGCAGAGTCCACCTGTGATCAAAAACAAAGTCAAACTAAAAAATGAATCCCATGAAGTATTTTTCCATCCTGTTTTTATATGGATGTATATAAATATGAAAATATCTGGGACTACAATGACTGACAAATCTTACTACAAAAACGTTAGAAGAATGTTTATTATCAATCCATACTACTTTAAGTGAGGGCGTTTTGAAAAAAAAGCAGAAAGGAAGACATCACAACAAGGCCTTACAAAAAGAACAGTAAGATTATCGGGGACGTTGGTGTCCATTAGATGCAAGTTATTTGCAGTTTGTGTAACAGATATTTTTAGATTGCATAACAAAGTATTTTTTAATACCTAAAGAAACATGACAACTCATAGTTTAAAATCTTACTTTTTATGCTTTTGATAGATCCACTTTTACTGAGATAATTTCAAAATAACAAATAGGACATTTCTGAATTTCTAAATTGTGGTAAGTGAATCATTGTCACAACTGGAGTGCTTATCCTAGTTGCTCTTTAGCTCTTGCAACTTCTTCAAATCGTGTATGACATTAAATATTGCAGTTTTACGTAATCCACACAATTTTTGTCATTCTTTCAGGCAACCACCAAACAGAAGGCACAAGCCATCTTTATCCTCATTTTAAAGGCTCTGAAAATTTAGGCAGTATATTCCTGAAACCTCTCGAAACGAAAGGATTGGAAAGAAAAATAACCCTTTTATCCCTATACAGCACCTATGCACATTGTGTCACAATGAAGAAAGTGAAAGGAGGCAAAATCAATTAACAACACTGAAAACTTAGAAACAAGGTAATTGCTTTACACTGTTGTCCACTTGCAACAAAAGACATTGCCAACACATGCCTGTAACAAGTCTTTCTTTCCTCTGGAGTTTGCCTTAAAATGAAGTAAGTCTCTTTGACATGCAGCTAATTACTGAGAACCTCCAGGTAGATTAGTCTGCATTTTAACTGCAGATGGGACACAACATGGAGAAAATTAATTTTGAGACTAGTCTTTTATCAGGAGAGCTTCAAGTTTTCATCTGCTCATAACAATAACAAAAGTCATAAAGAGGCTACAACTTTTTTTTTAGTCATTTCTCTACCGAATTCTGATTTCTAAGTGTGCTGTGATATTGAGCCTTTTGATTGTTAGCTGTATTTGGTAGAAGAGTCTTACTTGCCTAAATGGGGGAATATTTTTAAGTACCGAGATGCCAAAAAAACGATGGTATAACTTTCAACAGGTCCTATCTTCTGAACATACGTGATAAGCTGCCATCAGCAACTTCCAAGATGAGGCTACATATCATAAATTAAATACCTTGATACCAATACAATGCTCAGCCTGTTAACATGCTACCGACCAGAATCTCTCAAATTGAAGTGCCATTCTTTTCATCTTCACAGTGCAGCCTTCTCTATAGAAGTGTCTGCACCGACAACAACACTTTCGGTTCTTGAGAGATTTAAGAATATCATTTACTTTGGAAGAATTTATGTCTAGATAACAAAGCTAAAGAGTATGGTACTGTCAGCATGCTGCCCTGCTACCTATATTTTCAAAACACTTCTAAGAAAATTGGTCACGATGGCCATGTACCATCAACAGCTTTTCACGCTGAGGAAAACCAAAAAATCTTCCCATTCTTTCTAAACATCTAAACTTACTGCCTTTCTAATTCTTGCAGCAGTATCTTCTGCAAGTTGAGACATTTCATCTTTCATTTGTTTGATTTCCTCTTCCTTTTGTTTCTCCCCGAAGAGTGCCTAGAAAGAAATAACAGCAAGATAATATTTCAGCGGTGACATAGTATCTAGCACTGAGAGAAGAAACCACAGTCACTGTTCAAAAAACCTTTTTGCCTTTTTACTTTGGAGTAGCTGACAATAAAACACAACAAAAAAACAAGAACAGCAGCAACGTTTTGCACTAAATGCACATTCCTGTAAATCAGAACCACACAAAAAGTTAGTGTCAGTAGATGCATTTTTCTATTGAGACTTATTACTGGGACTTTAAGATTTTGGCTGGGCATGGAATTATACAGAAGAAAGCATAGGAACTCAGACCAAAAGGCAGAGCTACTCTACAATGTTCTCATCTGGGGCCAGGATCTGTAATAAAAAAATGCCAACAATGATGCCTACAAGTTTTCTGTTAGGAAACTGAATACCTGTACACACACACCCCCACACCCCCACCACACACGTGCCCCTACATATAGCTAAGCATTTTTTATGGTTGATATATTAAATTAATCATCTCCCAGAAAATGAAAAGTAAAGGAATAAATATTTATAAGCAACTAAGGAATGTGTATGCAGTCCCTTTCATGGTGGAAACCAATGAACCGAACAGCTCTTTAGCATAATGAAATGGTGAGAATTACAGAAAAAGGTGTAGCACAGAACTCTTCCTCCGGAGGATGTAAGAAAGCTACTGATGTTAAAGTATAATAGGAGATACTGGTCTGAAAAGGTTACAGAATATAGAATTGTCGATGGGCAAGATAAAAAATCCTAGGTGGCACATAGAGAATATGGAGATAGATAAAGGGAGAACGACATAAAAACGTCCCTATTGGATAATATAAATTCAGCCTATAGAAAGTTACTCACTTCAGGCAGTAACATGCCACTTCATCAGTCATACTCTCTTTTACTGCTCCCATTCAATTCAGCTTTGTCTTTGTATTTTATTTCTCAAACTAGTCTTTTAAGATTCATCTGATGTCTTTTTGTAAGCTTAGCTTTGTGTGCTTTATAATGTTAACATAACAGAAGCAGCATTATTGTGACAGGCTGTTACCCCCTCAAATCTCTTACAGAGCAGGGAAAAACCTCTGTGCATACAGTTTAAAACACAAAGAGTTAACTAGTATGTATATTATACTGCATTTTTTTATCCTGTTCATTAATAAAACTTCCTGGTTTAAAAAATTAAGGATGTTTTAGCCAGAGCAGGAAATTAACAAGTGTCTGTGAATTACAGTTTTTCTTACTACAGTATTTATTCTTATTCCGTATTAATCTAAACTGTTACCTCTAACAAGCCACTTATTTATCTCTTACTGTTCACTTACTGTCTTAGAGATGCAATTTACATCACAATAATTTTTACTGGGCCACTTCTTTCTGTCAACTTCACGTGAGTTCATAGCAAGTGGCATCAAATGATCTGCTGAACTACTTTTGGATGAAAAATAGTGTTCTAACACTGCTCTGATGTACTAATACTCAGTAGACTGGAAATGTGATTTATACTCCCTACCAGTAATTTTCAAATGAAAGAGCATTTTCTGGTTTTTCAACACTAAAAAAATGACTCTATTTTTACCTTTCATTCTTCATATTCTTCCCACTATCAGGCTGTAGGAGAATGCTGTTAAGGATCAAAATTTCTTACTAAGAAAAAGGAACTGACAAGTCCAAAGGTGGCCATCAAGAGCTGGAGGATGTAAAACTTCATTTTTCACCCCTTTCTGAACCAGAGCCTAATCGGTAAAGCAAATTGTAGAGGATCAGTTCATAAAGCAAATGAGATGCAGAAATTTATAAGGAAATTACGAGAAGGAAAAGATGCCACCAAAGGGTTCCTAAATGCCTACAAATATATGGGAAGAAAGACTATAACAAGATGATAATCATCTTCTGTATAACAAGAAGAATCACAGACGTTTACTTACAGTAATGACCAGAACCCTAAGCTTTGTCAATTATTTTAATCTATTCTGGTAGCAGGATCTCTTTAAAGAAGTTAGTTCCCTTTTCTGTCAGTAAAAACAAGGCAGGTCTGCCTCCTTTGGCACAGAACTGAAATCAGCAAGAGCAATGCTAACTTTAATATTCCAAAAGTTAAAACTAAAAAGCTAGATTAGATATTCAGGAGGCTCCTCAAGTTTGAAAAGCAACTTTAAACTAGAAAGGAGCATTTATCTCCTTTACTGCACAGCAGTTCAACATGTTAGCCCAAACAGAAGCAATTCTAAGACTCTCCACTTATTCCCACAAACATCAACTTGAACTAAGGCTTAGCATTAAATAACAAAGAACTCATATTAGACAAAAATTTACCAAGGCCTGTATCCCACCCTCCTAAAGGGGCAAACAGCAGATACTTCAGGAAAGTTGAAAACTGGGAAAACAGGGTGACTGTTTTTTTTTGATCAACAGATACATCAAGACTTGCTGGATTAGAGCCTGTTCTTTAGGAAGTTACTGGATTGTCCTGTCATGAATTTGACTGTTTTCATATCTGTACTTTTGGCATACACATCATCCCATGACAGTTTAATCACATATTGCATATAAAATTTGTTTTAAGGCCTCTTCACATGTCTAGTTTTCTTTGTTGACTCCTCCTGCACTTTCCTTATTCTCCTATGTCTTGCCTGAAATGGGCTCATGAAAACTGCACATGAAGGTGTTTAAAGGCATCTTTATTTTTAACTCTCATTCTGAACATTCTATTCACTGTATTGAGTACCACTGAGGACTGCGTGAATGCATTCTTAAGAGACATTCACACCATCTCCTAAACTGTTTTTTGACTGTTAAGACTAAATACAGCACCCAGTATGGCACATTTGAGTTTCTTCTTCCATTTTATAAGACACTAATAAACATCTTTGCACTTTTTTCCGCGGCTGTAGGCTTCACCCACTCATTACTCAGTCACTTTTCCATATTTCTTCTGAATAATTAAGATCGGAACACAGAACTCACTCTCTTGGTGACCACACAACAAAAAAGTCCTTTAGTCTTAGCTCTTCTTTCCTAACCATTAGTAAGTTATACATTCATAACAGGACCTTTACTCTGACAGCCCGATTTGTTTATAAGTATTCAATAAGAAACCCTGTCAGAAATTTTTGAAAATTCACATTCTGGTACAGTATTATCACTTAGATCACCTTTATCCAGGCACTCAGCATATTCTTTGAAATGCAGACTGTATGACAAGTCAAAGTAATGTATAGTCATATCACAGTTTACTGTCTTACACATTACTTATTTTAGTACAACAGACATAAAAGAGGCTTGGTTGTGTATGCATGCATGCCTCTAAGAATACATAATCAGGCACTTCACAACTGTAAGCGATGAAAAGTATTCTAATATCTAAGAAATATCTTCATCCATTGCCTTACCTGACTTTTTTGTAGATTAGCTTCTTCTAAGAGCTGTATGCAATCTTGGACTTTTGCAACAGCATCATACTTCTCCCTTTCTAGATTAGCATACTTTGTCTGAAGCTCTCTGATTTGTTTCTCCAGGGCTGTTCTTTCTGTTCTCAACTGTTCAGCGTCTTGGACAGTAACACGTAATCTATAAGACAGTAATAATTTTACTCATTTAACAATAAGATGCTAAATTAAGACACTAATTATTTGAAACTAAATTAACAGGAAGTATTTATTCATAAGTTGCCAAAACTGCATTCCTGGTTTTCTGCTTGTTTTTGAACAGTGTCTTTGAGTTTAATATTCATTGAGTCCTAGAAAGAAACAGAATTAAAGGAGTTAACTCAGATATCTAATCTCAAAAGATCCTTAGAAGAATGTTGCTATCCTGGGATGCATCACTGAAAATGTTCTATATTAAAGCAGAATAGAACAGCCCCAGAAGGAATAAAGTTTTCCTCTGTGGAGGAAATGGAATAATTGGATGTGGGCAATGAAGTTGCAGCCATACCATTAGAACAAGAAAACCACTGATAATTTTACAACAGCTCAGGAGTTCTTATTGTTTAATTATGATTGCCAGTATTGGCAGGCAGGAGAAAGGGCAAGAGAGTCTCAGAGGTATCCTCAAAAACATCTCAGAAAGTTCCACAAGAGCCTCTGGTTCAATAAAGTGCACGGTTCTAAATATCCGTAGTGAGTACTCTGGCAACACTTGGGCTGCCTTTTCACACAGCCATGCTTTTTTAAATTTTTTTTTAACTTTCTAACATGTTTGTGATAAAAACATACAAAGGCAACCACTCTATTTTTGTAGAACCAAAGCAGAAGTATTGTAGAACCAAAAGCTTCCAGAAAATAATAAGACTAGCTAATTCCTTAAGACATTCTAAAATAAACTGAAGAGCCTCCACAATGCTTAGGCCAGGGAAATTAATCCAGTAGAGGTAGCCACACAAGCCTGGGCAACTCCTCAAGGCAGTACTTGACCACATAGTCACAAGGTTGGTTATTTGGTTTCTAGAGTTATTGAAGAGTTTGCTAATCACGCTCACAAGGCTGCGACCAAGAAGGGAAGATGAACAGTCACACAATTATTTCAATAAGAAATATACAAATTCTTCTTAGCTATCAGGTCGTTTGACTAATGTTAATAATTCAACAACTGTTCGTGACACTTCAATCAAAATCACTGTGCCCAGCTAAGTGTGGTATCCTTGGAAAGTGAAGGGAGAAAAAAAAATTCCACAGAAGAACCTGATTATGTCATAAATCTTCCAGTAGATAGTGCAGGAATTAAAGTTCCACTCCTTAGCAGGTATTCAAACTACTTTTGTAACTAGCATTTATTGTTAAGTGTGCTTTAACGGTTTTATTACATAATCCTTTTAGTATAAAGATTGCTGAACTAAAACCTGAAACCAAATCTTATTTAACATAGAAAGAAATGTCTGTATTCACCTCAAAGTCAGCTACTTTACATAAACATTTTCAAATTTCAGTGTGAATGTTTTTCTTTAGAACGCTGCCTAAAACTAATGAGAATTGAATAACTAGAATTTATGCGCTAGAATGAAAAATACACGCCTCATTTTGTCAAGTGGTCTGTTTTATCATTTTAAAGACACTGAAATCAAAAGCTGTTCTGAAAGGCTGCAGAATAGAACAAATAAGGTAAGAGAGCACCCAAGCATACGATATCTGTGTTTTGAGAAAACAGAACTGCTCAGAAACACAAAACCAAGAAGCTGAAAGGTAGGCAATATTTTATCTCACTTGCATGTATCCTGTTATTAACACCCAGTGAGCTATCTTTACCTTGCTTCTAATTGTTTTATACTAGACTGCATTTGCTGCAAGCGTTTGTCAGATGCTGTTTCTCTTTGCTGGGCAGATACCACGTCTTCTTCCTAGAAAGAATATACGTATTATCCAGTCATCATCTGAGCTTCCCTGAACAAAATAATATACTAACATAAAACAAGTTAGAGAACAAATTGCGATTAATTTAACGTCAGCATTCAGATAACTGACAAGTCATTCAATTACAACAGAAGATTATTCCTTTCTCTAGAATACCTTTCTCTCCAATTGGCCTTGAAGCTTCTCTGTCAATCTGGTCATTTCATCAACCTTAGCATTTGCTGTCCGCCCATCTATTTTGGCTTGCCTGTACAAAGAAAACAGTCTATGAATTACATTTCAATTATCATCGGGGAAAACCCCAACTCCATTACAACTTTGTTGAAATAGCTGTGAAGGGCAGTCAGATTTCATAATACTGTTCTACAGGGCAGAAAAGCTTCTTACTATGTGGCACAGTGAGAGAGGAATACCAAATTCATTAAACAATTGTCTTGTGGAAATTACATCTTACAGATAGCTTAACAAGAAGGTGTTTGTGTTGATTAAATATTTGGGATAAATAATTGGCCAGAGATACTTAATAGAGAATTTTTTTTCAGAATTAGATTTCACTTTTTAAAGCAAGTTGTTTAGGAATTGAAAAAAAAAATCATTAACCACTTCTGAAGAATTTAAATGATGTGTTTGTGATCCAAAGAGGTTTGACAAGCTGAAACAGCAAAGGAAAAAATTAAAAAAAAGGACTAGTTAATGAATTGGACTTTCTCCCCAGTAGAAAAGCTCATTGAAATGAGCGACCCTCCTACTTCTCTGACTTGGGAACAGGAAGACAGAGAGAGTCCTTCAACTGGGGTGTAACCTAATTATTCAGGCTGCATGTTAGGCTAAATTTAAAGACCAATGGTTGAATGTATGATAAAGTTAAAAAAGAGCAAACATATTTGATAAGCTAATGCAAACTGGAGCACTAATAGCCATGAAAGAAGCTAGAAAATGTTTAATACTGTTAAATATCAACGTCAAGCAAAAATTCCTTATAGAAATAATTTCGATTAATGGCTTAAAAAACAAGAGCATATTATATGAAAATCTAAAGCAAAATATACACGATCCCAGCAATTTTACAGCAAATACTTAATTTCAGCTTAAACAGGAAAGCTAATTTTGTTATAATTTCTTTAAAAAGCAAAAGCAAAGAGAACAACGTTATTCCCAGACACATGGTTCTCATCGCAGGTCCAAAACTTTGACCTTACTCCATACGAATCACGCACCTTTCTCCTACAAAAAGTACTGTTAAGTTTATGAGGACATTAAGTTGCTTTCCCCAAAATATTTAAAATGTGCTGTAAACCAAAACAAAATAAAAACTAAAAACTCAAAACCCAGCATAAGAAGGCAAAAATAAGAAAAATAACACAAAGAGGACATAAAACTCAGAACAGCTTAAGTATTAAAAATGCATTTTAATGATCAAATTCAGATTCAGATCATATTCAGACGTGTGTGTTTAAGAGGCAAAAAATTGATTCTGAAGAGCTGCTTTTATTCTTCACTTCACTTAACATAATCTTGGCAAGTTATCACTGTTTAAAAGCTTTAGGATTCTGAAATGCAGATACCTGCCCTAGCAATCCCAAATTTCCATCTTAGCAGTGCCAACAGAGCTTTGAAACACTATAGCACTAATAAATGTTTTAATAAAAATTCTAGTGTATAAATAAGTGAAGTCTGTTCACACCTCAATTCTCTATCGAAATGGCATCAAATATTACACTGTTTCCACGCATGGCAGATTATGACCCTTTAATAGCTAGCGTAATAGTATATAAATAGTATGTAAATAGTACAGTGTAACTGTACATTTTCTATTGAGATTATGTTAACACTGATGAGAAGCAATGGCTCAGTTCTCAAGCACTTCTTAGGCTGTTTTTGCCCAAATTTCAATTTTTTATTTTGGGTAAGGTCAGCTTCTAATCCAAAGAATAAAAGCTACTATCATCCTGAAAATAACTTTTGGCAGAACTCTTAATTTTGTCTTCTTTTTCCCAGATTATTTGCCAAAAGTTAATCTCGCAGTCTTCCTTTAGGCGTACATACTGGAGCAATGACAATACGTCAGGAGCACGTTTAAAGTGTTTTATGGATACATATGTCAGATCGTATACTTGGCTATATATTAATCTTAAAATACCTAAAATTTATCAACACACATTTATAAATTTAGCAATATCAAAAGTTCCAAGATTACACTCAATCTAGGCCATACAAACCTAAATCAGAAATCTAGTGTTCTGAAATGAGAAGGTGACTATTCCAGCCCTGTGGATACTTAGATGGAAGTCTAAATTCACTCACAATTTCATTATTTATAAAAGAGCAACTAATCAAAAATGTGCATATATATTTGGGCAGGTGTGAGTAAAAGTTCAGCACAAGATGATCCACCGGCTTTCAGTCAGTCCCAGGGACTTCTACCTTTTAATATACCTTTTTCCTCAAGCAGTTTAAGCAGAAAACATGCACTTCCCTTCTACCATCCGTGATCAGTTATATAGACAGTTATACAGATCCTTGTGTGTGCGCGTGGCTATGAATCAAAGCATTTGGCCATTTCAGTTGTCACGCCATATTCTAAATTATTTGATCAAAGTGGAATAATTAAGGAAATCATCATGTTTGTAATTTTGACAAAAACATAAGGAAATTATAACATCTGTAATTCTGACAAAAACACTCAACTGGCTGCTCAACTACAACCTGAATAATTTTAAGTTGGGGGGGGCTTTTTTAATTGTTTGTTTTTAATCAAAACCACTGAGTGTTAGAAATGCAATTATAACCTGAATATTGATAGCATTTATTGAATGTCTAAAATAGGTTCAGTTAGTGCTAATTCCTTTCATACCCACTTATTACATGAGTCAATGTAAGCATGTCAGTGTGAGACCAAGGATTTACAGATGAATGAGACACCAAACCAGGAATTCAATACACTAATACCCTCTGCAAGGAAAGAAATTCCAAAAAAGTAGGGATATGAAAATGTTCTTCTTTCCCTTTTAAGAATTAAATAGTAGCATGCACAAGCAAATTGCATGTGATGACCAAGTTTGGAAATACTTTATTTTAGCAAATACCCTGAATATCACCTTAATTTTAATTGCTTGTCACATTATCCTTCTCCAAAACACATGATTTTTGGAAATAGTTTTTCCATGGAAAAATCTTGGCTAATAAAAATGAGAGGTGCTAACATGTACCTCTCAAAAACACATCTTCAGTAATTGAGGTAACTTGGCATTTGTAAGCAAGTTATGGTCCTAAGTTTATTGTACAAAGGAAATCTAAAAATAAACATGGTTTAAAACAAAATTCTTCTAGCAAATAAGCCATAACATACCAGGCAGGGGGTGAAAGCTTAATACTAGAAGCAGCTAATTTTTATTGCTGTAACAGCAAGAAAGTTTGGATACAACCCATCTTGAAAAAATGACCAATTTTTAAGATGGTTATTAAATATTCAACAGTGACCAATATTCAGTGCTAATGAATCTGTTCATTCACTCTAAACCTGTATCTTTTACTGTGGGTATTGTGACACAGTAACTTTAAGATCTACGAACAGTACAACCAGACTCATTAAACAGATGACGAAATCTATATAACACCCAATCTTTACAGTGCTAAGCACATAGCATTACAACAGACATCAGTTGCTCTTCATGTAGTATGTTGTGTGGGTTTGGAAGAGAGAGTCGGAATGCAGCTGTTTTTTCTTGGAGGGATAAAATCAGTATCGGCATGTCTTCAGCCAATCTAAGTTTCTAGATACCACGATAACCTGCAAAGGCTGCATGCAAATGTGAGTGCATGAATGCACGCGCATGTATACACAGGGCCATCTTTAACTGTTTACATAAAAATGGAAATTATTTTTACTATTTTGGGGGTGATGTTCTTTAAAATCAAAAGATAAAACTAAAACATCATAGCAGTCCAACCATATTAAATATTTCAATCACAGTATCAAAGGAAATTGCAATCACTAAAATCAAAGGAAAATGTAATAATTAAACCAAAACATAAGTACACCATAAACTTTAAGCTTACAAACTTAAAAGTTTATTTTAAAAAGCTTATTTAAAGCTCTAGGTAATACTATACAAAAAAAAAATCACTGGTTGATAATGAACCCATTTCCTTTTTATCGTCAGTCCACAAATCCACTGTTTACTGAAATTAAATTTAGTTTGACCTCAACCATCACTAATTAGAAGAGTTAACAGATACAGTAAACTGGCATTGAACAGACTTTGGCTGTAAATACAAATAGTAATGAAATTGTGTTACAGGTATTTTTATCATTTTCCTTGATATACTTCAGGAATATAATTAACATTTCTCTTACCTCTAACTTCCAAAGAGCCTATGGTTTAGAGCTCTTCATTGAGAAACAGTGAATGAAAATTTTATTAAAACCACTGAAACTTGAAACTACTTTGAATATTCACATTTCAGAACTGTAATGAGTCATTATGTAACTGGATTTTGAGCAAGTTGTATTCTAATGAAAACCTATCTTCAAAGAGAATTTTGTTGTGATACTCACACCGTGCTGCTTTTAAAATCGTAGGTCAAACATTGAATACTTCAGGAAAGAGCTGAAACAAACACCACTAACTGGAAATATACTACCCTAACACTAATGATGCACACATTTCTAATAAACTTAAGAGGCATTAACTGAAAGCATTGTAACTATCGCTATCAAGTCAGTTTGCAGTACAAACAAGGCTCATGATACAGCAGCAAGTTAGAAAAAGCTATAGAAAAGATATTTAATAATTTTTTTAATTGCCTGGTTTATACCTCAGTTGTTTTCGTAGCTGCTCTAGTTCCATATTCTGTTCTGTTACAGTTTTCAGAAACTGTTGATTGCTCTGCAAAATAAGGAGATATTTGTAACATGTTATTTATTGTATTGAAAAATGTTATATATTCAGAATTGTTGTAGGGCATTTCTACAGAATATAATACCATAAAAATAGCCAATAAGGTCTACCTAACACTGTGGCTTGTCTCCAAGTGCCAAGGTTTAGGTAGAGTATTTTAGAAAGGCAAATGCAGAGTGATGTTACCTAATCCTCCCCTTCTTTCCACATATTTTGGTACTGCAAGAACTTCCTGAGATGAGAATTGCAATAGCTCAGGCCTACCATCTGCATTCCCATCTAGTTTAGGTGTCTAGAACACCTTGTGACAGTGAATACCAGAGTAGAACACATATTGCTGGAAAGAATTCCTTTCTTTTAGAGACAAGAAACAATGCCCAATTGCTCCTCCTTCATTTTCTCTCCTAATAATTGCTAATACTCTTCTTGGTTTTTTGACTATTGCTAAGAATTGTTTTCAGACACTTCCTACTTCTGAAACACCTATTCTGAGTGGTAACAGATTCAAGACCATCACAGAGTACTCAAAGGGAAAGCTCCCTCTTGCCCACATGCATTATTTTGTTTTTGTTAATACCAGCAAAACATCTGATAACGTTGACTCAGATACTCAACATTGTAAGATCTTTCTGCAAATTTCTGCAGTTTATTTTAGTTTTCACTACCCTAAATAGTTTAACATCAGTAGTGAACACTGTTGCCTCAATACTGAATCTCATTTCCGTAACATTTATAAATATGCTGAACAACTCTAACCTGAGCACATGTAGGAAACACAGCTGTTTTACCACAATGAAAAACCTGAGTAATTACTCTGTCTCTTCACTTCCAAGTTTTCAGTCTGTTAGTTCAAGAAAGGGCATGCTTTTTTATCCCATGACATCTTTATGCCTTTGGTAACAGCCTTTGCCAAATGTTTTTTGGATAATGCAAACAAATGGATTACCATTATCTCAACATCATCTGTTTCATCTCTTTCAAAGAGCTCACCTATTTCACTCTCTCCTCTCCACATCATCTCTTTACAGTTTTATGATTTTAAGCATTCAGTGAGTCTGGCTTTTTGAGGTACCTACTACTGATTTGCTTGTAACAGCAAATCATTCCGTAACTTCCAAATCCTCAGCAAAACTGCTTTACAAGCTCATAATTGTATTTGCTTGAGATTGCTTTGAGACAGCAACCCCCCCATAATTATCTTTAGTATCTATCTTTAGAGAATAATTACTTTTGAGAGCGTTACTAACTACGTAAGGCAAAAGTTCCTCTCTGAATGCATTATTTTGCTTTTATTAATACTACTGAAATAACTCGTAAACAGGACAGCTACTTGCAAGACACAGTTCTATAGTAATCTGCAATATACTACTTAACATTGGTAAGAGGTTGACTGGAATATTGTACTATTTCCAGCATCGCAGTTCAAGAATGATGACACAGTTGGAAAGAATTTAAAGGTGAGCAAGGAGAATGAGTAGACATCTCAAAAACGTTGTCAAAGAACATTTAAAAACTTGACTTGCTTGAACAGAATAGAAAAAACGGGGAAAGGGAAAAGATGGCGCTATAAAAGTTTTCAATAGCAGAGGCACCATGACAAATAACGTAGTAATCTTTCCTTCATGCCCACAGTAGTTCACACCAAAGAAACAGGCTTATATTTTAACAAGAGGTCAGATGTGAGGAAAAAAGGTGTGATAAAGCAATAAAGACAGAATAGAATAGACTGGCTAGAGTAGGTTAGGAGTCATTTTGCGCTGCCAGTATCCAAGACAAACATTTATCAAAAATCACACAGGAATCACACCTTTCAGAGAAGAAGCTACTCAGCCAGATACTTCCCCAAGCCTTTCACCTCGATTTTTTTATGATATTGAAATCATTTGTCAGTCCTGGAGATCCCAGGCTAAAGCTTAGAGACTAAGAAGCGTCACAATCTAAGGATATGGATGAAGCACTAGACGATGATTAGAGCTCAGAAAAATCCCTGAAAAGATCAAGGACAGACACTGACACCAGCAGTGCCAAACTAGGAATCAATAAATATGTGGCAGAGTTAGCCTATATAAGGGATCATCATTTAAGTTTTTTCTTTGTGAAGATGGTTTTGAGTGTGTGACTGAAGTACGCTCACCACATACTAGAATTCTGAGTGTAAGCTTACCACTGACTTCTTGAAGAAAGACCTCACATAACATTAAGAGCTAACCTCTCAGCCACTCTGACCTGCGGTTTGGAGCTCAGGACAAAAGCCATTACTAATTGATTTTTGACTGGTTCCTAGAGAAGCCTGCAAATGTGAGTGGCACAATTCCTCTTTCAACCAGATATGTATGAAGGACTTTTTGATTTTCTTTTATACTTTGAGGATCTAGTAGGAAAAAAAAAAAATAGGTCACTGTTCAGAAGGTTCTACTTACCAACTCTATTTTCTCATTGGCTATATGCAGTTGCCGAGTCAACTGTTGAAAGCCAGTCAGTTGATCCTAAAAAGAGAATTCAGAGCTTCCTATAATCATTATCATCATAAAGAGTATATAATTAGAGTTTTATAGTCAACTGAAAACATTTTCAAAAAAATTTGTACATGTTGCGGGAAATTCAATATGCCTTTGTAGGTTTTAATTAGATTGCTTTTAGTGGTTGACCTAGGAATCTGGAACATCAGATTTACTACTGAAAAATGCATCTGAATTACACTCAGTTACAAATTGCCTCCTTCCAAAATTCACACACTTACTATCAAAATATGAAAGCATGCATGAGTAGTGCCTTTAAAGAGCCACACAGACCATGATGCTACTATAAGCAGTTTTGCTAAGCACAGCAGTAGATATGTACCTCTTAATTAAAAAATGTCTGTATGGACACGTTTAAATTGCTCTTTGCCGTATAGGATGTCTTGTGTTCATACAAAAAATTGTTCAATTAAAATCTTGAATCCCTGAACATGAACTCGTCATCCTAGGAAAACTAGCATAACACAGAAAAATCACCTGCAGCATGCCAAGTGTCTTCAGAGCATAGAGAGGACTCAAGTCCCCGAGCTGGAATATCTACTAATAGTGCTGTATTTATCTAACAGTCTCAAGGCCAAGCACATGCCAAAAACCTAACACCTCCCTTATTTACTACGTGCAACCCTTACAACAATATTCTCTCCCATCTTTGCTTTCTGACAATTCTAATTCTAATTGGTCTCACCCATTTCTATTTACTTCTCATAGCTATTTTCTGCCCCTCCGTTAAAAGCAAACCCTTTTTGTGGGAAACCAGTAGCATTTAAGAATAAAAGACACCTCAACCTCATTCTTGTTACAATGGCATTAAAATCCACCAAGAATTTAGTTACCAATGAAAAGTGGAATCTGACAGCCCTAAACCCTCCTACAGCTACCAATGACTCTGTATGCTCTATTATGTGGATGTCACCAGTAACTGACAATGCAATACAAGAAATAATCTAACAGAAGGAACAGGAGCAAAAAGTTGGAACTACGCGTAGATAAGAAAGCCCTCATAACTATTACTTGAAATGATTATGAAACTTCACAGAGCACAATAGCTGTACAGATATTTTTCCTGTTTCTCAGAAAAGAGCACGTTGCTGAGGAGGACTTAATACCACAAAAGAACAAAAATTAGTAAAAAAGATTTCTGTTATATAGGTGAGCTGTAACTGTGCGCACAAGTCTAGTGTACTTGAAAATGGAAAGGAAACGTCAAAAATTTCTAGCTTCTCTTCACAGACCTAGAAATTTCTGTAGTGAGGTACATAAAAGCATGAAGCTTTCTATTAGTTCTTCATACACCGAGCATCTTTATATAGCTCGTCAGAGCAAAACAGCTTTTCTGATCTAAGATTTCCTGAAAGGCCTTCCCCAGGAACAGCAGAAGAGAAGCAGGCTGCTGAACACAAGCTAGCATCAGAAGAATCCCAGTGAACTTGAACAGGAAATGAAGACTACTTTTCACACTATCCCGCTGTGATCTTACAAACAAAATTCGGAATTCAAACAAACAAAATTCGGAATTCAAACACAGGAGAAAACATGAAAGACTTCCACCTTCAAATTCAGAAATCTTTGGCAGCTTTTTCAGTTGTTGAACTCTACTGAAGATTTCCAACCACAAAATTCAAACACATGATTACTTATATGCATGTACATATATATGCATGAAGACTCAGACTCAGTGCATGCCCCAAGTTCCTGCCCATATATTTGAAATAAGGAACTTTTCCAATTCTAACAGTGCATTTAGCTGATGAATCAGTAATAACATCCGACCACTTTTTTTTTTTAGATGACTATTATGGAAAATAATTAACAGCACTAGTAGAACCCCCCCACTTCAGTTTGACTACACACAGACCCAGAATTTCTACAGTATAGAAAGACATTCCAAAATTAACAAAAACATAAGTAAAAATTACTTTCTGCTTTTGCCTTTCAGCCACGTGAATCTGTGTTTCAGTCATACGTTCCTGGTACTGCTGCTGGAGTCGATCATGCTCCTGTAATACAGTCTGCCAGAGCTCAATTGCTTGTTCTTTTTCCTGTTACAGAACAATGGTTTGTATAAAATATTCTATTATAGTACATTTACCTTCATCTATCATTCTCTAAAACTAAGAGGTCTTAACTTCTATTTTGAAGAAATGCCATTTTCTGTACTTTTCTCTGCACGCATTACAACTACACAGACAAAACACCAAATTCAGATGCAGAAAAACAGAAACTTCCAACTACAAGTGAACTGCAAGTTTCCCAGATATTTTTTTTTTCAGCTCAAACTTTTACAGGTATTTACTGTAGGCCTACAGTATATATAATATAACACCAAAATTCAACTGTCAATTTAACTATACCTTAATCAAACGCAACAGGATTGATACCTTATTTTAATAAGGTCAAAAAAATTTGCTTATCTTTTCAGATTTAAATATTATTTTCTATACCCCATATATACTTGTGTCCTCATATCGCATTACAATGTTTTCTATTAAAATGACAAGCTACTACAAAAACTTGAATTGAACAAAGTAATTAATTTCCTGGTCAGGAATTCAGTATAAAGGTCAAGTCAACTAGGTAAAATTACAGGCGCAAATTAATATTAAAAACTTCTTATATGGATCTAGGAAAGAAGTTCCTTCACATCTTTAAGTTGAAAGTCTAAGTACTTGTTTCGTTAGCTACAGAAAGTTAAGAGGGCTCAGGAACTCTGAACAAATGAATTCTGAACCAAGAAATAAAACAGCTTCCCTTAATCTGCCAGAGCACAAGAAGAGAAATAAAACAGTACAAACGTTTCATCTCACACACTTGATTCGTCAGTTGTAGTTGTTCTTGAAGGTTTCTCACTATGTCTTCATCTGCAGGAATATCAGTTCCCAAAGGCATGTAAGGAAGAGCCTCCAGTTGCTTCTCAAGAGCCTCTTTCAACTCTGCATGCAGCCTGAAATTAAAAGAGCTAAGTTCAGCAGAGTATTTAACAGGGATTTTTTTTTTTAACAACTGAAGTATACTGTACCTTCAATATGTACATACTATTTACTTCTAAGTCATATTTAAATCTATTAAGTTGTTTTCTATAAACACAACAGACAGTTTGAAATAGTTTAATATCTAGTTCTTTTAAAGATATGGTTAAATCTCCTAAACCAGGTGCTGTAATTTATGTTAAGGACTTAAAGACTGTAAGGTCATGCGAATTAAATCTTCAACTATTAAGTAGATCCAAGAGATTTCAAGGTTCTAGAAAAAAACACAACTTTTTAAGGTTTAGAAATCATAAAAAACAGCAGTAGTAACAGGGCAGTGCAATTATTTACCTTTCATTTTCCTTGGTGACTTCTTCAAATTTTTGTCTCATCTTGCTCATTTGTGCCTAATACAAAAACATGACAGAGTAAGCACTCATTTAAGTGACACAACCTTTGGTAATTCTTTCACCTTTTAATTCTGAGTGATAATGTAAAAGATGGACAATTTAATTCAGCATAATACAGTAAATGAAAGTCACTTTCTTTCCTAAGGAAAATCACAGGATGCCACTTAAATTTAACAGCTGTGAAGTCCTGTTATACCAAAGTGTTCAGAAGTTATTATAAGCATTAAACTTACCTTTTGGAATTCTTATAGCTCTTACAGATTAATTCTTAATTAACTCAAGTTCTTTTACGGATACAGTGGATAACTCTCATCATTTATGCAGTAAGCATTTGAGAAAAGAGTTTAGGAATTAACTGAGAAGAAACTTGAGTTACATGAGTCAAATGGACTGTTTTATTAACTAAATACTGCAAGAAACCCATAGTGCTTCTATTGCCTTCTGAAATCGACCAAGCTTGAAGGCTGTATTTGCAGAATCTTTATGATGGACAGATCAAAGAAATTAAATGCATTAAAGCAAAACCAGAGTATAACATCTGCCTGTAGATCACAAGCAAAAATTGCCTTCTATATGATACAGGTTTTAATTATTAAACATATCACCTTGCTTTTTGGTGCTCATATGAAGCATTAAAAAGTTTCATTTTTCTGTGGTTAAAAGGAGGACAGTCCCCCTCCATCTCAGCCTCCATGATAATAAACACTTAAAGAATTATTTGAATCCGAAGAGTTATTAAGAATGAAGAAGGCTGGGTATATCTACACTTGCAGGACTTAGCTGGACTGCATGGCCAAGATCAGACCTGTAAGGAAAGAGGGAAACAGCTGCCTCATCTGAATGTCACTTAGGAAAATACCTGCAATCCTATCAAACACGTAGAGAAACAAAACATGCATTTTTCATTTCACAATATTACTTCTCCAAGCGCACAGTAATCTGTGCAATTCAGACAATCAGGAACTCACCAGGCAGAAGGAGGGGAACTAGGAGAGGATGGGGGGGAATGGAAGCAGGTACCTGCTCGGAAGAGCAGGAGAGCCCCCTCCAGACCCCCCATGCCCCCCCAGGTGCCCATACAGAACAGATATGGGCCTCTGGAGGTAGATGATGAGGGAACTAAGGATGCTGATAAAGCCCCATTCAGGGAGTTGCCAAAGCAGCCAGCTCCACGCATTAAGACTGCTTCTGTGAAGAGCAGGAGGAGGGCAATAGTCATAGGGGGGTCCATTCTGAGGGGAACTGAGGGTCCCATATGCAGGCCAGACCCTTCCCACAGGGTGGTCTGCTGCCTCCCTGGGGCCCGTGTTAGGGATATAGCCAGGAAGCTTCCTGGCTTGATACGGCCCTCAGATTATTACCCTCTTTTGATCTTACAGGCAGACAGTGATGGGCTAGAGAGTATAAGTCTGAGGGCAATGAAGAAAGATTTCAGGGCCTTGGGACGGCTTGTCAAGGGTTGGGGAGCACAAATTGTGTTCTCCTCTGCCCTTCCAGTTCTGGGGACTGATGAAAGGGTGAACAAGAAAATCGGATGGATCAACACCTGGCTCCAAAACTGGTGCTACGAGCAGGGCTTTGGGTTCAGTGATCATAGTTTGATCTGCAGGACACCGGGCCTGCTCGCTAAGAATGGGAAAACCCCATCCCAAAAAGGGGAAAAGGGTACTAGGCCAAGAGTTAGCAAGGCTCATGGACAGGGCTTTAAACTAGAATCGAAGCAGGAAGGGGATAAAACCAGGCCCACTAGTAATGAGCCTGGGGATAAAGGGCCAAGGATGGGGGCGAAATCGGTAGTCCAGCTCAAGTGCATCTACACAAATGCACGTAGCATGGGCAACAAATGGGATGAGCTGGAAGCCATTGCGCAGCAGGACAGCTATGACGTAGCTGCCATCACAGAAACGTGGTGGGATGACTGTCACGACTGGAATGCTGTGATGAATGGCTATAAGCTCTTCAGAAGGGACAAGCAAGAAAGGAGAGGTGGGGGTGTGGCTCCGTACATTAGGGAATGTTTTGATTGTATAGAGCTAGATTCCAGTGACGATAAAGTCGAATGTTTATGGGTAAGGTTGAAGGGGAAGGGAAATATGGGAGATGTTGTGCTGGGAGTATGCTATAGACAACCCGACCAGGATGAGGACACAGATGAAGTATTCTATAAGCGGCTGGCTGAAATCTCGCAATCGCCAGCCCTTGTTCTGGTTGGGGACTTCAACCTGCCGGGTATCTGCTGGAAATATAACACAGCAGAGAGCAGGCAGGCTAGGAGGTTCCTTGAGTGCATAGAAGATAACTTCCTGACACAACTGGTAGGTGAGCCTACCAGGGGAAGTGCCTTGCTAGACCTACTGTTCACAAACAGAGAAGGACTCGTGGGAGATGTGGTCGGAGGTTGCCTTGGGTTTAGTGATCATGAAATGGCCAAGTCTTCAATTCGTAGCGATGTAAGGAGAGAGGTTAGCAAAACCTGGGACTTCCGGAGGGTGGCCTTTGGCTTGTTCAGGACACTGGTTGAGAGAGTCCCTTGGGAGACAGTCCTGAAGGGCAAAGGGGTCCAGGAAGGCTGGACGCTCTTCAAGAAGGAAATCTTAAAGGCCCAGGAGCAGGCTGTCCCTAAGTCTAAAGGGCAGGCAGAATGGCCAGTCTGGATGAATAAGGAACTTCTGATGGAACTTAGGAATAAAAGGAGGGTTTACCACCTTTGGAAGAAGGGACAGGCAACTCAGGAGGAGTACAGAGATCTCATTAGGTTATACAGAGCGAAAATTAGGGAGGCAAAAGCCCAGCTGGAGCTCAACTTGGGCACTAACATTAAGGACAACAAAAAAAGCTTTTATAAATACATCAACAAAAAGAGAGCCAGGGAGAATCTCCATCCCTTACTGGATGCGGGGGGGAAAGTTGCAACTAAAGACAAGGGGAAGGCTGAGATACTTAATGCCTTCTTTGCCTCCATCTTCAATAGTCAGACCAGCTATCCCCAGGGTGCTCAGCCTCCTGAGCTGGAAGATATGGATGGAGAGCAGAACAACCCACCCATAATCCAGGAGGAAGCAGTCAGTGATCTGCTTCTGCACCTAGAGGTAAGTAAGTCTATGGGGCTGGACAGGATTCACCCAAGCGTACTCAGGGAGCTGGCGGGAGAGCTCACCAAGCCTTTCTCCATCATTTATCAACAGTCTCGGTCAACAGGGCAGGTACCAGACAACTGGAGGGTGGCTAATGTGACGCCCATCTACAAGAAGGGTCGGAAGGAAGATCCGGGAAACTACAGGCCTGTCAGCCTGACCTCGGTACCAGGAAAGATCATAGAGAGGATCATCTTGAGCAAGCTCTCACAGCAAATGCAGGGCGGCCAAGGGATCAGGGCCAGCCAGCATGGGTTTAGGAAAGGGAGGTCCTGCTTAACCAACCTGATCTCTTTCTATGACCATGTGACCCACCTTCTGGATGCGGGGAAGGCTGTGGACGTTGTCTATCTGGACTTTGGTAAGGCCTTTGACACCGTCCCCCACAGCATTCTCCTGGAGAAGCTGGTGAATCATGGCATAGACAAGTGTACTCTTCGCTAGGTTAAAAACTGGCTGGATGGCTGTGCCCAGAGAGTTGTGATTAATGGGGTGAAACCCTCTTGGCAGGCGGTCACTAGTGGTGTCCCTCAGGGCTCAGTTTTGGGGCCGGATTTGTTTAATATCTTTATCACTGATCTGGATGAGGGGATTGAGTGCACCCTCAGTAAGTTTGCAGATGACACCAAACTAGGTGGGAGCGTTGATCTGCTTGAGGGTAGGAAGGCTCTACAGAGGGACCTGGACAGGCTGGATCGATGGGCCAAGGCCAACTGTATGAGGTTTAAGAAGGCCAAGTGCCGGGTCCTGCATTTCGGTCACAACAACCCCAAGCAACGCTACAGGCTTGGGGAAGAGTGGCTGGAAAGCTGCCCAGCAGAAAAGGACCTGGGGGTGCTGGCGGACGGCCAGCTTAACATGAGCCAGCAGTGTGCCCAGGTGGCCAAGGCGGCCAACAGCATTCTGGCTTGTATCAGGAATAGCGTGGCCAGCAGGAGCAGGGAAGTGATCGCGCCTCTGTACTCGGCACTGGTGAGGCCTCACCTCGAGTACTGTGTTCAGTTCTGGGCCCCGCTGTACAAGAGGGACATTGAGGTGCTGGAGCGTGTCCAGAGGAGAGCTACCAGGCTGGTGAGGGGTCTGGAGCCCAGGTCATACAAGGAGAGGCTGAGGGAGCTGGGCATGTTTAGCTTGGAGAAGAGGAGGCTGAGGGGAGACCTCATTGCCCTCTACAACTGCCTGAAAGGAGGTTGCAGAGAGGTGGGTGTTGGCCTCTTCTCCCAAGTGAATAATGACAGGACCAGAGGAAACGGTCTGAAGTTGTGGCAGGGGAGGTTTAGATTAGGTATTAGGAAGAATTACTTTACTGAAAGAGTGGTCAGGCACTGGAACAGCCTGCCCAGGGAGGTGGGTTGAGTCACCATCCCTAGAGGTGTTTAAGAAAGGTCTAGATGGGGCACTTCAGGGCATGCTCTAGTGGCAGAGATTGTAGGTTGTTTGGTTGGACTCGATGATCTCAAAGGTCCTTTCCAACCATGAAGATTCTATGATTCTATGAATATCCCAACCTTTCCACAGAAAGCTCTCCGTTCCTCCATTTGAGGCAGACTGCAGTCCAGCAAGTCTGCGAAGCAAAGAGCCGGCATACTTTCCTTTATTGACAAAAACTCATGGCCTAGATACTAATACTATAAAATACTAAGAATATAGTCTGAAACGTTAGGAACCTCCATACCTGATAAAGCTGCTGCTGTTCTCTCATTTCTTCCAAGTGTTTATCATACTGCGCGATTAGAGTTGACAACCTAAAAAGTTGAAAAACATGCTTAGAGTAAATTTGTAAATGCCAAAACATTGTTCTGATAATTAACTAGTTTTAAAGAATTCTTAATCTAGAGAACAGAAGAAACAGTCACTTTTTCTTCATTTCCAAGCTCGACATTCACCAGAATCAAATGAACAAATTTAATTATTACTTTTAAAGTATGATCATTAACAGCAGTTTTCCTGTATAACAAAACTAGAACGTGGGACATTATAAATGAGCATTAATATAACATTAATATTGCATACATAGGATCCCAAATGATTAAAAACTAAACTTTGTTACGCCTTTCACATGGAATAGTAAAGTGGCCTATAAGACAATGTAAAATAATATAGTTCTACTTATATAGCTTTTCCTACCTAATATTTTTGTAATTGATAGTAATTCTCTGAAAATTCTGTATTAGTCTAGAGCCTTAAAAGCTAACAAGAAATGACAGGCTATTTTTATAACAGGAAATGACAATGATTATTAAACAATTTACTAATAGGCAACTGTTAGTTGAAGACAGTGAAACAGGCAAGATCAGTACAATCTTACCTGCACTTTTGTTTCTTATCTTAAAATTTAGACCAGAGAATTCCTTCATTCATCTCTCATCCTTTGTTTTACAGATTATGGAAGAAAAGTCATATATTTAATTTACTGAATAAACAGAATAATATCTAAAAACAACCGCTACAGGAACACTTTTACAGACTCCACTCAAGTTCTCAGAGCTGCGAACACATGTAAGACCAGGTTCACCTGGATATTTACACTTTTAAAAGCACGTGACAATTTTGTTTGAATACTTTGTAGTATTCCCACTTATCACTTGGAACCAGTTACCTTTGGTCCGTCATCCTGGATCCTGATATGCCATCACCACCAGGGGCATTTTTCTGTAATGAAATACTTTACAGATTAGAACTTGCACTTGACTGCATGCAGTTTTAAATCTTTGTATGAAACCCAAAGCTGTTGTTCTGCTTGTACTGTAACCATACACAATACCCCACATGATCATTTTCAAGTTTATGTTCAAAAATCCTCAAGCGCTGGCCCAATTTAAAAAAAGTATCTTTCTTTTTTTATTATTTTTCTGGAGATGCTCTGACAGAAAGCATAATTGCATCTGAGGGGGAATCATCTCACTCTTAAAAGAACAATCATAAGTTTCTGTAAGTGCTAAGTTCACTTCCGTGCACCTCAGCATCGAGAAAGTGCTGATGCCCTAGTTTCTGCATGCTTTCAGACAGCCTCATAGTACCCAGCACAAAAAGTTATCTCAACATGAGACCAATCTCTTAGAAAAGCAAAGTCTGTAGAAGTGAAAAAGTCCACTAAAGTAGAAATCAAGCATTCTCTCAGGCATATGTTCTCCTGCAGACGACAAACTTTTGAAAATGCACCAAAAATACCAGAATTCACCGTAACGACAGTTTTATTCTGCTGTTGCTGCTTGGAAAAACAACAAGCAACTCTAGAGTTGTGTGATGGACCCAAAGCAAGACCAGGCCACACTGAAGTAGGCTGTGCTCTACGTCTGCAAAGACGTTTGTCACAAAAACTCATCACAAAAATTCTTACTACTTCCATCCCTGAGTTCACATACCTGCTCATCAGTAGCTCTTAAAATCTCGTCTGTTTCGTACTGTCCAAGTGCCACATTTAGCCTCTGATCTGAAAAATACGAAGTTTGAGAATCAGTTACATGTGCCATTATCTACATAAACTTGACTGGCAGTCAGAAATATGTTTAACAGTGTAGTGCTCTGAGGGCACACAATGTGTTTCATAAAATTCTTCTATTTAGCATCATTATTTTAATGAAAACAGGACTTGGAAAAGCCTACAAAGACCATGTAATAATAGTGAACTGCTTTTCTTTCATATTCATTCTGTTTTCTTTTAGAAATTAAAAAAAATTAAGTTTCTGCCTAGAAAACCCACAAACACATAAACATCTTAATGATTCACGAGGTCTAAGTGCAACAAATCACACTATGTGTCCAATTCAATTAGCTGGATGTTTGACAATTAACCTATTATTGGGAACTCAACCCTGCAGTTGTCAACAAACTTTCAACAAACTTAGGTCAAGAGAGCTTCACTGAGAAATGGATCTGAGCACTCAAGCATATCCAGAAGAAACCCAAACATGAATTACGAAATGCAGTCTGTCAGTATCCGCTTTTTCTGAAAGAAGCAAAGCATAGTGAGTAATGATATTTCACACTGCTGAGCTGGGAACATCATCTAACTTTAGCTATTGGGATTTCAGAGACTACTTGTACTACAAATGGAAGAACCAGCAGAAGGCTGGAAGAGAGAAATAACTCTCTTCTTTCCAAGCTCCTTCCACTTGTTCACGGAGCATTCTTTGATCTAACAAAAATGTAGCATAACCAGCTAGTAAAAAGAAGTGATTATCCTGCTGTATTCAGCATTGGTGCAACCTCGCCTCCAGTACTGCGTGCAGTTCTGGGTCTCACTGTTTAAGAAGGATGTGAAGGTCCTTTTATGTGTCCAGAGGAAGGCAACAGAGCTGGTGAAAGAGCTGGAAGGAATGTCATATGAGGAGCAGCTAAGGACTTGGTTTGTCTAGTCTGGAGAAAAAGAGGCTGAGGGGCAACCTCATTGTTCTCTACAGCTTCCTGAGCAGGGGAAGTGGAGAGGGAGGCGCTGAGCTCTTCTCCCTGGTATCCAGTGACAGGATGTGTGGGAATGGTTTAAGCATTTCTTTACTAAGCATGGTCAAACACTGGAGCAGGCTTCCTAGAGAGGCAATCAATGCCCCAAGCCTGTCAGTATTAAGAGGTATTTTGACAGTGCCTTTAATAACATGCTTTAACTTTTGGCTGGTCCTGAATTGGTCAGGCAGTTGGACTTGATGATCATTGTGGGTCCCTTCCAACCGAAAAATTCTATGCTATTTTATAAGTATCCCAGTGACACCTTTGTGACTGGAACAGGTAAGGGGGAAGAAAAAGAAAGTCAGGAAGGTAATGCATACATTTAGATTTAAAACAACTTCATGCCTATTTTTCTTGATACACATGCCACGGTTCTTTTTCTGCTTCTAATCTTCTAAAGGAGAATATAGGAAAAAGACAGAGGGGATAGAAAGGAGGTAATAGTAAAAAGATGCCAAGGAACAGGAAGGGCAAAGTGGCTGCCCTCACCAGCCAAAGCAATGTGCAAACATAAGAGGCCATAGGAGCAAAATGGGACAAATCTTAAAAGACCCCTTACAGAGGTGCTCACCTTCAACAGTGAATCATTAAATACATTCTGATAAAAGTTCTACATATTTAGTAGCTTATCACAAAAATATGGAATGGAATGGATGAATTATTATTTGTAGGGTTGGCTGCCGATACTGCAAAAAGCATTCAGGTAAAACTCAATTTGTAACTGATCAGTGCCAGAGACTAGCATTTCATTCTAAGAAGCTTCTTTACAGCTACATATTTAACACAGCAAATATTTATTCTGCAAAGCTAAATATAGTAGTGCTTAGAGAATCTCTTTTTATGTGTATTACACACATTCGGCATTTTAGAACTTTGATTTCACATTCATGAAACAAGAGAAACATCAATCCATATATCAGACTTACAGCAGGCCTCAAGTAACTTATGTCTAAGCTGGCAAGCAAGCCAACTTCAAATTTGTCTTTTGGCACCTTTCAAAACGTATGAAGTTTTTTTAAAGAGACAATTAAACTCCTTGATAGAAAAGGGAACTCTTACCACTTCACAGTGAATGTAGTCTGAGCTCTATTTAGAGCCTAAAGATTTATAAAATAAGAAGCTACACCCAGGCAAACTAAACATGTATGAAAAAATGAAATACCAATACTTCAAAATCCATGATTTGTTCACATCACAGTATAACAAATGTTCATGCAAAGCTCGATAAAGATATGGGCTTTTGAGCCATGATTCCGTTGGCTCAAACAGAAGCTTTTCTGCTACTAAGGTCCTCAGAATGAAGAGCTGGTCTTTCACCTTGGGCCACCCACAGCTGTCATATAAAGTTTAGTATCAACCGAGACTTTGATTTTTGAGTGAAGCACAGCCATAGCATTTCATGCACTGTGATCTTGTCACACTACCTGCCATGGTATCAAGTTTTCCCGCAACACTAATTAGCGACAGGGACAGTAACTTTCTTGGGACAACACCAACCCATTCCCTATTCATAGGGATATAAACTGTGCAGAAGCAAATTTTGCTGGTAAGTAATTAAAGTGTACTCTGATTCAGTCATATTAAGCTTACATTAAAATTATCACAATTGGAACAAAGACTACTTAATTAAAAGCACCAATTTTAGTCTGCAAAGCAAATTTTATGAGTAACTGACAAGACAGCTTTTTTGGCTTCCAGGTGTAAGCCAAGCGTAGGAAATGCAGTTGTTTATTAACTAAAGAGGCATTATGACAAAAATGCACGTGTTTCTGGCTATAACCCTCATTAGTAGCTTTTAATTATTAGTCTCCAAGGTAACCAAAAAACAGTTTTGATGCTGTTACTGCAGCAGTTGTCAACAGAAACACTAGAAGAGCTACAGAATACAAATCTTCGTTGCTACAACCACAGGCAAGAGGGTTTCCACCCTCTGTGGGAGCTGACCCCAGCTCCCCAGAGGCAGCGTCCAGGCCTCGGCTCCACCGCTCCCTCCATCACACAGCCCCGGGGCAGCACTCCGCCCAACCCGGCCATACGTGGCTGGCGAGCGGGCAGCCCACCCCTCGCGGAGACCTCACCTGGCTCTCCCCCGCTGCCGAGCTCAGTGGCCATATTTCCAGCGGAAAGCTTCACCGCCCCACGGAGAGCTACGCCTCGGGAAAGCCCACAAAAAGCCCGGGGAGCGGCCGGTAAGTTCGGCCGCCCGCAGCCTCTCAGCAACCGGCGCGGGACCCAACGGCGCCCCGGTCACGCGGTAGCGCAGCGGCGGGAGGGAGGGGCGGAGTGGGGCGCGTGCGCATGGGCATGGGCGGCGGGGCTCGGCTGGGCTCTGTGAGGCGGCGGCGGCGGCGGCGGGGAGGGAGCGGGAGGTTCTCGAGCTGCCGGGGAGCCGAGTTTCCTTTCAGAGTTGCGGTGGAGGTGTAAGAAATCCCTCGTTAAACTTCTGTGAGGAACTTCTGGGTTAACGATAGGTGGTTACGCGTTAAATTTCTCTTCAGGAAGTGCCGCCGCTGCTGATAGTGGCTGGAGTAGCAGAGGGGTAACCGAAACCAGGAACAGTTTCCAGCCCTCTGAAATTAAATCTTTACAAGTAAAAGCTGCCGCCTCTTACGCGGTTTCCAGCTTTCCCCCTGTCCTCTTGGAGCAATTAAGAAAAACAGCAGTCTAATTACTTCCTCCTTGTTTTTTGTCCTCGTTAGCAGCGTTATCTCGTAAACCCCTTCGCGAGGGAGAGACGTGAGGTGATGAGGGGGGTGGCTTTCTCCTTGCTGGTGGGGTCTGAGGGTGTTAGCCGGCTGCTGTCAGCTGCGTAGCTTGAGGCCATGCAGTCCGAGTGCTTTTAAACAGCTGAGAAAGTACTTGCTGTAAAACTCTTTAATTTAGCATTTGCTTCTCTTTACAGTGTATTAACAGCTGGCTGAGGTGTAGTGTTAAAAGGTAATGAAAGGCTTCCTCTTGCTGTTTTAATTTACTTTTAGACCATTGCTATGTATTGCTGGTTTTATTATAGTTGAAATGCATGCTAATAACCAGCTTACCTAAGTCTATGTAATGTAATAAAGTTTGTATCAAGGGCTGTTAACTGGGGAAATCTTGCATTTGCTGTCCTGTAAGTTGAGCAACCTTAGCACTAGGCAGACCTCTAATGAAAGCTAGAGGTTTGCAGTTTTCCTTATTACTTTATTTATTTTTAAAATTTCATGGTTTTCTGTTCAAGAGCAATACTGGTATGTGTAGTCATAAGAGCAAGGCTATGGCATATAGGGAAGTGTGATGCACGTGGTTACATCCTGTTTCATGTATTACACCTGCAGAATGTGGTAAGTTGTGCTTACCTTTCTGTGAGCTCCAAGAAAATGGGGATCTGTGTAGAGATGAAATAACCCCATTTAGTGTTCCCCACTGATGGAAACATGGTTACAGCAGCTACTGAGCTAGCACCTCTCTGGTCATAGGACTTAACAGCATGTGAGTAATTCTCAGTCAGGCTATGTACTGCCAGTTCCCTCCTTGTATGGATAGGAGATGTGTAAGGTAACAAATCAAGGATCATTCTTATGGAAATGGAAAAGAACTCATAATACTGAGGAGGGGAGGCGTCAGGGGCCGTAAACTTTTTGGAAACTGGGCTCCACTGGTTCTTTTGTTTATCAAATAGGTTAAGGCTATTCTTAAGGTTTGTACAGTTATTTCTAAGTAATGGCAGCTGTTGGAGTGCAGGATTCTCTGTTCCTGCTACTCTGCAAGCATTCAGTGTGTTTAACAAGATGGGCTTGCAGTTTTCCGTGAAATCCTGTAGTTCGTCTCATTTACAATGACCACAAAGGAAAGCTGTAGTTCATTATTTCATTTTTTTGCATCTTGGATTCATGAAAGGTTTTTCTCAATCTATTTTTCTCATGGTACCAAATCATGTAAGATCATGTAGTGGAGACTTTGTTCTGTTCATCTCTTGTCTTGATAAATATTTCTGATGGTTTTGGAAGGTGTTTATTTAGGTACGTAGTTGAAATGCCTTAACCTTGTTAAGACTTCAGAGTGATTTGTAACCATGCAGGTATAAAAATCTATGAAAAGCATTCATGTAACTGTTTATTTAGTTGCTTTATAAAAGCTGGACTATTTCAGTTCTTCTGATGTGTTAAAACATAATTTGATGATTGACTTTGTACAAAAGTATGGTTTTTTTCCTGGCCAAGCAAACAGTGTCATTGTGCTGAAATGGAATCTGAGATCTTCTCTGACAGACCCTTCTTTCTGATTTAGGTATTACATGAAGATGGAATTTACAATTGAACACACATGGGATGGTTTACCTGTGAGCCATGAGCCAGTAACAATTGTGCTGAAGTCAGACAATGCAGGACTGCTAATGGAAGTTACTGCTCCCTTCTTTAATGATCCGCCAGCACCACTTGGAGAGCCAGGGAAACCTTTTAGTAGACTGTGGGACTATGAGGGTAAGTGTAACTGTTCTGCTGGGAATATATCTGATTTGTATAGTCACTGATATTCCTCTGTAGTTAATATGCCTGGTCTTTATTTAAGAGTCCGTGCTGGTTATTTTTTCAAACTGATCTAACGGTTGTGAGTGTATGATATCTAATTCAATTTGGTTTCTTTGGTCACATTACTGCTTTTAAATCTGAAGTGTAAAGTAAAAATTTTCCTTTCTGTTACATCCCAAGCAGTCTGTGAAGGAATAATGGGAAAGAATTTAGTTGTAATCACTGCCTTACCCTTAAACAGCTCCTTAAGTAACTATAAGCCTCATGCTATATTCAGCTGAAAACTACCCCAAACCGTATCAAGAGTGATGCTCTTTTTCTAGGTGGTGAATTGATTTTCATCACTAACACTGCTGACCATAAGGTGAGTCGTTGTTTTGAAGTAGTGCAACAATACAAATGACTGGGAAAAGAGGCAAATATGTTATGTCACTCGGTGGCCACAAAGAAATGCAGTCCAATGAGCTGGATTGATTTCAGGAATGATTGAGGTTGACGCTTCCTGATCCTGTCAATAGTATCGGCCCTCAGACTCAGTTTCTGGGTTACTGATATAACCTGTGGAATAACAGAGGCTTGACATACTTGAATGTCAAAATAATTTTGTGGCATAAATATGAATGCATTTGCAATAGGTAAGTAGAAGTGAAATCCTAAAGGTAGGTTCTACTTTTGCTTTAAGAAGTAGAGAGCAATAGCTAAAATATGTCTATTTTAAAATAATCACTCTTCCAAAGCCTATTTGAGGAATCAGAATGCTTTTCTTACTCCATGGACAGCTAACATGAGGTAGTAGACTTGCCATATTCTTTTGCTCCTTCAAGAGGAGTGTTTCCAAAGCTGTAATTGGTAAAGTAAATAAAATTAGTACGGTGCTTTATAAAGGTCATTATGATGATAGGCGTTAAAAATAAAAACTCTTGAAGCTACAATTATGGCACAACATTTCAACTAGTTAGGAAGCTGTCAGTAGAATGTGCATAGCTAGTCAAGCTCTGGCATGGCACAGGCCAAAAATCATGAGAACATAATTGTTTTATGAAATGTTATATGAAGGTCTCAGGATATTACAAAATAGTTAATATAAAATACTGACAGCATCGTGGTTTGTTTTTTTTTTCAGTTGTGGAAGCATTTTTCCTGAGTGACAGAACTGAACACTATTTAGAAGTTGAACTTTGTCCGTAAGTACAGCACTCTGAAAAAGTCACAAATGTTAATTTGCATTTCCAGTTCTAATGCTTGTAAGATATATGTATGAGGAAGACTGGGTACAGAAATTCTTCCAATGTGGGGAATGTACGTATTTATGGCAAAACAGTATACTAATAACTTGGCATCATTTTAAGAAAATTGTGCTCTGCTTTTTTTGACAGCCATGGACAACACTTGGTGCTGCTGCTTTCTGGCAAAAGAAGAGTATGGGAAGTAAGCGGTCAAGTACATTCAAATGTACAGAAAAACTATTTGGTTTTAGGTACCTGTTGCCTGATTGGAAGATGACGTTATCTCTTTTTTTTTTTTTTTCTTCCTTTAACAGGAAGAACTTCCTTTAGAGTTTGAGGTGACCAGAATGAAAACTAAATGGGAGGGTAAAGCCCATCTTCCTTGGAGTTATTTTCCACCATCCACTAACAAGTTCAATGCATTTGCAATTCATGGCTCAGGAGAAGACAGAAAATATGAAGCTCTTTATCCTGTGCCTCGACATGAACTACAGGAAGGACAGAAACCAGATTTGTAAGCATAAAATTAGCTCTTTTGTAATATAGTTGCACTATTCTTGGAATACTTGAAAAAGCTGATCTGGTTTTCAGACTGAATGCCACTAGTATTTTAATTATACTGCTTAACCCCAGATCCATTGGCACTGTACTTTGTATAAAGCACTGTGGCAGATAGCTGTAATTAGTGCTTGATTTCTATGTTGTCCCCTAGGTGCATAGAAAATGATGCATTCAACACCATTGGCATCTGTTTTATCACATTCCTCAGCTAAATTATAGATAGGTCGTTCTACTTTTTCCTTGCCTCCACCACCTCCTGAAGTGCTGTTTAGTGTTAATTTCACCAGATATGTTTCCAGTAAATCTCTTTTGTGTCTTCCCTACCGTTCTAAACAACCTCACCTCTACAGATGGTTCCACGTTATGGAAAAATTTGAAAAGGCAAATTAAACTGAAAAGGATAATAAAAGGATACCCAGTATCAAGAGAAAAACTAGAGTACCTTGATTTTTAAATTGTGTGTTGCACCTGTTTATTTTCTTTGACTGTGAGGCTGAGATGATTTGAAAGAAAACCTGCTACTTCTGGGCATTTTGTATAAATGACCTAGCTCTAGAGGGTACACTGTAGCTTTTATGCAAACTTGTTACTCAACATACAATGACAGCCAGATGAGGTAAATTTTAGATAAGTTACTCTTTATTTGCCTTTATTTAAGAAAAACTTAGCTTCTATAACTGTTCATTTAAAAAAAAAATTTCTAACCTATTGCTAATAAAATACGTTCTCTTTACCAGTGTTCTGTAAGAAATAGATAATCTTAATTTTCTGTAGTAAACTGGAGAATGCCTGTAATATTTTTCAGGAAGGGATTCTTTCTATTCTTTCTATAGTACCACTTCCAAAAAACCCTTTGGCTTTCTCAGACATTGGTAGCAGATGCAATTATGTGAAGAGGTTGCTCCTCGCTACTTTCATTGCTCTTAGTTTGTCTTTGCTCTTACAAATTACTTCCTAATAAGAGAATTCCATTTACTTTGTTAAATGATTAGTGTAGTGTCAGATGTTCTATCTACTGTTTGGCAGTTGTTTAATGTAAGTATTAATTAGCAGTTGGCTTCAGTGTCTTCCTTCTATGGTTTCTGTATGGTAGCCTAAAGGAGAAATTCTTAGCAAGAACTGATTTATAATGCTTAAAAGAAAACAAGACTTCTAGTATTATAGAAAAAATATGTTTACTAGCTTCATTATGCTATCCAGCCTTTCTCTTTTCTGTAAGGAAAGGATATCCCTGTGATAGAATTTTTCAATTGGTTGAGAGTTGGAATGCGGATAAGTCCTAAAGCAGGATATCACTGTGCTCTTGCTCAGAGTATGGTTCCAGGCAACGTAAGTTGAGGGAGTTTAAAAGGTGAGCGCTTCGTTAGCTTCACTTTACGCTGCGTGATACTTGCTCGTTGCTGAGGATTTTGCTCTGTATTTTCCAGTACAAGGTTTTCAGGAACATACTAGTGTTTTTTATTTATAAACTCAAGTTCTGAAAAAGAACACATGAAATGGTGGTGACGGTCTTGTCCAAGAAAATCTGAAAATAAAGATAATTAAACCTATTGGGATACTGCCTTTGATTAAGACTACAAGACTTAAAACTTTTTTTGGTTATTTCTCCTCTCTTTGCAGTCATCGCCTGGAATTTTTCAAAGATTTGAACCTGAAAGAGCTAATGGGAGAAGACTGGAAGCAGCCTGAATCAGATATATGGAAGTTTCTTCCTAATTAAATGGACTGAGGCCTACATTTTTATAGCATTAAGGTCAGATGAAGCTGTATGGAAACAACGTCTTCATTCTGAACAGAGTTTATAAATACCAGATTAGTAAGGCTTTCCTTGACACTAAAATCATTGATCGATCTTAAAATCAACTGTAAAGCATGTGGGCCGGTCGATTCTGAATGTATGAAGTTTGCAATGGTGTATGTTTCAGTTCATCTGGCGATGGAGTTTTTCATCTGTGCAAGAGATGAATCTACTCCTACCAATGAAGGAGAAAAAATGTGCTAAAATTACAGCTGTGTTTTCATAAGAGCTCTAAGCCTGACGAGGCCAGTATCTGGCTTGGAATCTTTCAGTTTCCTGTAGTTGCTACATTTCTGATGTATTTTCACTGCTACTTGTTTGTTTCTTGGCTGTTGAATGAAATTCTTATGTGCCTGAACTGAATATAGCTATCGTGTCATTTTGTGGCCCAGTACTTGCATCTCAAGATGCTGTGGAGGTATAACACTACCCTTTCCCATACCTTCCTATACTTGAGGTTTTCCCTTGCACAGTGCTGAAGGGTGAACTTAATCTGTGTTACTTTATTAGCAGACCTCTCTGCTTCAAATTCGGTGCAGAATTTCTAGTGATATTTGGGTACAGAGGATAGATTTACAAGCAGTCTCATACATTCCAGGAAAAGTTTCTGCAACAAATAATGTTTACTAAAACCTTTTGATACAGTTATGTGGCTACAAAAGCTTGTTTGTTCCAAGACCTTGTCACATCACCTTAAGGATTCAGCTCAGACATATGAGAATTTTGTTTGCATGCCAGCTAATGTTGGAAGTACTCTAATTGTGTGTGCCTATACTTTCTACATATGGGCATGAATATTTTTAACAGTACTGAGTACTGTTAGATGGTAACATCTAATCTGTAAACTCTCGCAGGATTTACAGATGAGGTGTTTCTTTTTTGTCTAGCATAGTAAGTGCTGCTTGATTGTGGCTGCTGACTTGATCCTATATAAATTAACTTAGAAAATAGGAAGCTTATCCACTAACAAGATCCTACATCTGAAAAGTATGTGACTTTAAAATCAAACTACTTCGGTTTAGTTCAGAATGAGGATTCAGAGCAAGACATGGTCCTCAGTCCTTTACTAGAAAGAGGACATCTTGCATCCTGTTGAAATGTCATCGTCACAGGGTGCAACACAGTCAGTCATGTTCTGTAGTTTTGTGAGAAGGGTTGTTTTGGGAGTGTGAGAGACAATGTCTCAATCATAATTGAGGGAGCATCTTTCAGAAGTTATGCCCTGAGGATGTGGTGTTGGGTCTCATCCTTTTGTGTAGCACTTCCTACTGAACAATTTAGAATCCTTCAAGTTCTTGGAAAGGACTGGTGTTCTTGAAGTCTAACATCCTGCTCAAAGCAGGGCTATTGTTGAAGCTAGATGAGTTTGCTTGGTGCCTTGTCTAGTTTTGAGAAAGTCCAAAGATGGCGCTTCAAAGGCTCTGGGTATACTCAACTAGTTCTGTTTTGAAAAATTATCTAATTGCCATTTCCCATGCTGCAACTTGTGTCCATTGCCTTTTGTCCTTTCTCTGTGCATGTCCAAGAAGAGTGACTTTTTCTCTATAATTACTGGTTAGGTAACTGAAGGTACTGTTAGCTCCCCATGGATTTCTTTAAATGTTGTCATTCTCAGTTTGCTTTTTGTGACTCTCGTTAGTAAGCACCTTCCACTCGGATAACACTGACAGACAACTTAAAGGTGTAACTTGGGTTGTGACTCAGAGACAGCAATGTTTCCAGGCCTTTCTTGTTTATTTAGCGCATAAATGGTTCTAAAAATCTTCCATGTAGCTTTAGACATCAAAATGCCTGTAAAATTTTGCACAAGACTGCAGTCTCTAAGTCATTGCTAAAAGAATTCTCTGTTGTCTTCTGAGCTGATGTGCAGTAATAAGCATAGTCTGATGGTTGTGTTTTCTTTGCTGTCTTTAAATTTAACTCTACCTGTAAATTCTGTCTGAGAAGAAAAGAAGATGGGAATATCCTGCCTTTGTGAAGAACATCTCAGTGTGATTAATATCTGAGATACAATTTTACTTCAGAGGTTTTATTTGGCTTTAGATTCCCTCTTTGTACTTCCAGTTTTATGGAACTATACTTTCAAATTTAAGGATATTAAGCTTCTTCAGATGCAGACTTTGGCATCTCAGTGCTCTCAGCAATCCAATTGTTTTTGCTCCCTTTTAATTAGACACTATAGATTCCTTGCTATAAAGTGCCATCTGTTGAAAATTACAAGTATTGTACATTCAATTGTTTGGCTTCTTTTCTACCTTCAATCCATGTACAGCTTTCTAAAGAATGACATCAGTTTGAAATATTGAATAATCCAATAAATGTTGATTAAAACCATCTTCTAGATACTGACATCTCAAAGCTGCTTTTGAAATTTCAGTCAAAAGCAAAAAAAAAAATAATTTCACTAAACTTGTAGACTACACTTTAAACAGTCTGTCAAAAAAGTGCGTGCAAAGGTTCAAAATGAGTTTACTGTTTTTTCTCACAAAGGTTGTTTTCATGTGATGAATGATGTTCTGTATGTAAAAGACAGTAAATCAAATTATTTATTCAGAGGCTTCATCTCGCATTCATTCCCGCTTGAAACTTCAGATTTGACTTTGGATGCAAATTATAAAGTTTGAGTGGAATAGATTACTTTCACTAAATAAATAATTTAAAGTAAAATAATTGTCTCTGCAGTACAAAATGTAATGCTTGATGCTTCTGAAAATGGGATTTATCATATAGACTTTATTCAGGGCACATGCTACTCCACACTGCTGTCAGGTAGTTCACTTGTATGTTTCTAAGCTTTAAGAGTCTGTTTGAATTGTAAGTGATGGCTTTCATCGAAGGTTTCCATATGGGTTCATGGAGTGCAGAGTTAGAACCTGGGCACTGACTTGTTTCTAAAGGTTTAAAGTTAAATTAATCCCTTAGTAGAAACTTGTAGGAGGGAGCAGGGAGTCTCTGCATCAGGCGTATGTTAGATGAAGTGTCTAGAAGGCACAGTGTCTTGGCACATAGTAGTGAATTCATAGCTCATCAATGGCCAATACAATGCCTGCCAGCATTGCTTAAAAGCTCCCAGGGGTTTGCAGGGATGAGTTCATTGAGATGACTAGCTAGTTTGTAGCTTTCTTGCTCTGATCTGCTTTTTAGCCAGGCTTTTTTTTTTTTTTTTTTTTTTTTTTTTTAATGCTGTGAAGTCCTGTTGTAGCCTGAATTGCCTCTCTGTTTTGGTGACATGCAAACATGAGGAAAAGACAAAGTAAACTGTTCTGCATGAGTTACATTTTAGTATGTGCTCGTTAAGTGTTAATCCTGGTTTAGAAGGAATGCAATTTAATCCAGTCTAGCTCAGTGTATGTGTGTATATACATGCGTACGTATATATGGGCATCAGCATTGTGCTGGTTTTGTATGTCAAACTTGTATCAAGAATAATACAGATAAATTCTCTAAATTGTCACACCAGATACACTTTATGTCGGATATCAACTTGATAAAATGCAAAGCTGCATGATAGAAAGCATAGATCACGCAAGCACTCTATCCACAAATCCATTTCACTTTCAAGTGGTTTTAACTACTTCAAACCTGTAAGCACTTCTTATCCATTGCTCTCTTAAAAAAAAAAAAAAAGCAATCAACCTGTCTCATAAATGTTTCCTATGGATAATACTTGTCCTTGTGCCAGTTATATCATGTGACATTCTTAATCTAAGATGCAGGAATTTTATTACTTTAGAAATGGGGGAATACCCACTGGGTGCTGCACAGTATTTGATTTTTTTTTTTTAGCTCTGCAGAGGCTTTAGACAACTTCAAATGTGACATTTAAAGTCTGCCATGACAGTGTTGTGGCAATTTTAAATTATTTTACCATATTTAGCGAGAATTCCTGAGGAAATTAGGCTGTTGGGTTATCGCTGCCTTCTTGCCTTTCTGACAATGTTGTCACCACCTTTTCCCCCACTACCACAACTATTTTTTAAATCCAGTAGCCAACTTCAGCAGGAACAGACAGTCTCAAAAGATGCTGTATTCTTGCAAAATGTGTGGGCCTGAACAGCTGGAGGCAGTTCCTCGCTGTAGCACCCCAAATTGAGGAAAAGGAGACCTCATCTTTTAGCCCTTATCCTGTAGTTGTAATGCCCGATACTCGAAGCAGTTGGTGCATGCGTAACATCAGCTGTAGTACATATAGCATCTTACCTTTAGACTTTGATTAGAAAACTAGGAAATGTGTGGTTCTTAAGGGATACGAGGTGCTGTCACAGAGGTAAGCTTAGATTTCATGGACCTGTGCCCTAATGTTATCTTGAGGTAAGAGGCTTAGGAGGCAGAGTGTATGTATAAAATATAAATGTATGAGCAGCACATTTTGTTAGTCCTGCTGCTTAACGGATAGCAGATGTGATAAATATCCAAGCATATTTTCAGTGCTTATTTATTTATTGAAACTAAGGGAAATAATTTCCCTGTTTCTGTCCCTTTTCAGGAGAAGATCCTGCACAAAGGATAAGGGATGGAGTTTCCACAACTTTAACGCCAGGGTTAGTTGAAAAAATGAGGATGTAGTATCAACTTTTCTTAGCCTCTGAAAACACGCTTATGGTTTAATCCATTTTCTAATTTGGTATGTTCTGTTGTGAGAAAGTTGATCCTAAGGAGATGCAGAATGTGAGCTTGAAAACACCGCTCTTACTTAAAATTCCAGGTGAGATAATGGATATTCTGTTGCTTACTTAATGCTCAGTACTGATGATAGGTGTATTTTTTCTGCTGTAACCAGATAAGTCACGAGAAACTTTCAGTTAGTTCTTATATTCTGCTACAACCACCCCCTTATCTCTAGGGCAATATAATTATCTGTCTTAGTTTATACTATTGTGGTATTTGTTTTAATGTTTCTAATTTAAGTTTAATGAAATGCTGAGTTGTTTTGTTGTAATGTTTTTTAATTTTACTTTCAAATCTTCTTAGTGAATACACGAGCAGTTGAGGCAGAATGCAGATTTGGATAGCTGCAACCTCTTACTTATGTGATGATCAGACTGAATAACCTGGGAAACAAAAATACTGAGCTTGATGAATGAAAAATATACCTATAAAGAGAACTTAGGCTTGTTTCAAGAATTCTCTTGTAAGTGCATTTCTAAGCTACTTGTGATAGTATGTTTATTAATTGTTAACTTCAATGTGAAAACCAGAATTCTAAATGACTTTGACCTGTCAGTGAATCTTTATTGAGTTCGTTTCAA
Organism: Larus michahellis; assembly: GCF_964199755.1. NCBI lineage: Eukaryota > Metazoa > Chordata > Aves > Charadriiformes > Laridae > Larus > Larus michahellis. The sequence continues at coordinate 20,658,330 of NC_133900.1, read as the reverse complement.
AATGTCTTATGACTGAACTCCCAAAGACCTTGTTTTTTATGCTTCTTGCCACTAGGTGGAAGAAGAAGGTTATCAAAACTATGCTTTGGTACTACCAGCCTAGTTATCCTTAACCAGATTCACTCCTTATCTTACTATGTCCTTGATTTTAGAAAAAAGATGTTACAGTCAAGCTGATGGTGGCTTATTTTGACTTTTTGGAGACATCTTTATCAAAAGAAACACTATGCCATGTAGTTTAGTTACAGTTCTAATGCTTCTTTTCCTACAGCAGTATTTCTGTAAATAATTTTGAGACAAAATTAACAGAAGATAAATTCCATGAGGTGTCAGTCTGTGATATAAAAGACAGTGTTGTGATACACAACTGATTTGAATATTCTTTTGGGTTTTGCAAAAAGGCTATATTTAATTCTGAAGGAATAATTTTTTAAAATGTAGCCTGGTTTGTAAGAGAGGGTGTGCCCCTTCAAGGGTGAGGCTAGAGTGGTGCAAACACTCTGGAGTGAAGTCTAGAAGAGAGGAATGTGAAACAATGTGAAAAACCGTAGCCCAGGAGGGACAGAAAATTGTTGTTCTTCAATACAAACATGCAAAAAGAAAGTTTTCTTTAAAGCCAAATTGAGTGGTAATGTGTCCTACTGGCAGAAGGGATTTGTGTCTCAAATGCAAAGATGGGGCAACTTAGGCTGTCAGGAATAGCGGGTGATAAAATCTAACACAGTGACACTGCAAGGTTCGTTGTGGGTTGTTTTTTTTAATGCAAATGCTCTGAGCAGGAGTAACATTTTGCTGATGTTTTTGTATACTTTTTAATAGTTTTCTCTATTATTCAAGGTCACGTGTTATCTAGTAAACTCTAACGTCATGCTGGATTGTATATGTTTTGTTTGCCATGGCTGGCATAGCTACTGTATTATCTGTTCTAGTTAACTGACTTGCATTTCTAATAAGTTAATATTTGTACTGCCCAGCACTATGGTGATACAATACTGATGAATGTGATCTTAAGTACTGTGTTGCTTGCTGTTCCTTGTTTCCAGACTGAGGTGTTCTGTGCCTCTGAAAGGCACAGCACAGAACGTTTGTTGTATTTTAAATTCTGACCATGTAAAATGCTTTCAAAATAAGAACAGTACAGTGCATAATTTATTGCATATAAAATTTAAAACTATTCTTTTACACTGCCAAAGCTATCTCTAAAGCAGACTTCATTGCATTTAATTATAGTGCATTTATAAGAATGCTGTTGAAGTTCGATAGCTAACCTGCATTTCTTTTATTGATGATTTCTTCCTTTTGCTTTTTGTGAGTGCTTTAGTTTACTACAGTGTCTCTGAACAGTGCTTCAGCAAAAGTACTGGAAAGTGCTTTAAGCCTGATTATAGAACCCTTATTTACACTGGTTGTATAAACAGCTATACACATGCTCTTACAAATAGTCCCAGTGAGATCAATGCAACAGTTAATATAGTGCATCGCAATTATGCCTTTTCCCATCTACTTGTCTACCTATTGAAATTAGTATCAGTATTATCAGGAGAATTCAGTTCTAGAAGCTAGTTCTATCAAGCATACTGCTTGGCATTGCTTGTTTTCTTTCCTCTGGTTTAAAACAAACAAAAGCCTTAGCTGCAGGGTCTGTGGGAGGGCTTTGAGTGATGGTTCAGGAGGTGCTGTTTCTGCACTAGCTATGAAGGGACCAAAATATGTTTGTGATTCATTTTCAGAAATAATGCCATATGTGTGTAAATACCCTCTGCCAGTTGTATAGTTTGTTTGCAAATACAAATGTATTCTTACACGTGGTAAACCAGAACTAACTAATTTGTATTAAAATAGCACTGAAATAATATCTAAATTACTGTGCCTTCACTGCTGTTTTAAAACCAAGCTAGCCAGACTAGTTTAGTGGCTTTCTTGGAATATGCAACAGATTCTTGAGGGGGGTAAAAAAAAAAAAGGAACTTTCAGATGTCATCTTTTTAAAATACAGAACTCCGCTCCGTAGAACACATTTTTAGCCAGTTTAATCTTGTCTTTCATTTCATGAGTTCGCTCTCTTGAACTCAGTCACTGCAGGCAATGAAGTTTATATCTTGGTGCCAGTAGTAGTTGTCATAAAATTATTCATCTCTTTAAGTCTAGGCAGTGTAATTGGTTCACTTCCTTCGTACTGCTGAGTTTGCTTCCATCAGAAAATTAAACATTTTGGAAACTGGTACTTTCTCTCTCAATGCTTTATAGCTTATACAAGCCATGGTATTTATATTTAATTGTGCCTAGCACTTTAAATAATTGCTTCTTTTTTTTAAAGTTGCATATTACTTTCCTAAATGTTAACAGGGAGGTCTGTAACCTCCTATGCCAGGTATCTACTTCAAAACTTTTTTAATTTCAGCAAAATACTTAGCTGTTTCAGAGGAAGATATTTCATTATGTCAGCAGACAAAAATGTCGTCTTGTACCTCCTTAAATTCTTATGACTTCTAGAATGAAATCTTGAAATTTGGTGAGAGGTCCCTGTTATTGTAAGGAGGAGTCTTCTGTGTAATCACTGCGTAACAGCTTTTTCAGAAACTATTCTGTACGTCTTCAAAAGAGCTTTTTGCATCTTGACAGGTGAATTCTCTGAAGGTTCTGCAGGGAGTGTGAATAGACCACTGGCAGGTGGAATTTCTGCACAATATGCTGTTAATTTCAGAGAGTTAGAAGAGGCCTAGCTAAGAAGTAAAATTACTGAACAGAAAGTTGGTTCTGTTTACCTCAAACCAGGACACGGGCTTTAACTTGTGCAATGTTCAGTGGGCTTTCTACCTCCCAGTGGCAGGTTATGTGATGGGGACTGTTCTTTTTTTATGAGCATCTACAGGTTAGGCTAGAGCTGTCTTCAGCCTGGAGAGGTATTTTGAGGATGTGGTAGAGGGCTACAAATTACTGTATAGAGTCTGGATGCATGTAACAGCAAAGAGAAGCTGGATGGGCGTTGACCTTTTCTAATATGAGAAGGATGGACCATCATATGAAGCTAGCGAGTGCCACGCTCAGAGCAGAGAAAGGTGATACTTTTCATAATGTTGTATTGCCACTGTGTGTTTGAGAAATTTCTGTAGGCTTAGCAGGAGACTGGGAAGGGTACTTGGAAGAAAGATAAAGTGATTGTTTTTAAGTATATAAAATCAGGTTCAAGAAATCCCCTCAGCTGAAAATAATTGGAGATTGGGAGTGTAGTAAGATAAGCATATGCTTTCTTTACTTCCTGTTCTTACTCTTCCTTAGGCATCAACTTGTGGATAGAGGCCACTGTGCTAGATGGATTCATGGCCTGAAACACTATTTACTGTTACATCTTCAAACCCAACTGAAGGAATTATTTTGTAATTCCCTGCAGTTGCTTCTCATTACTTGTAAGTTACACTAGAACTGTGTGTTACAACCGAGGGGCAAAGCAACTCTTCTTGCTGATGTTCTCAAAACCTCATGCTGAACCAAGGTACTGAGAAGTGGAAGAAGAAAGCTGCTAGAATTCAGGAAACTGGGAAGCTCAGTCTTAGCTATTGTGGACTGAGTGTGAACCATGAAATGAAGAGAGGATGGGAAACACAGGGTGGGACATGGAGCTATGAAGGAAGACTAATTCTGGGAAAAGGATATAAAATGTAAAAGCAGCTGGACAAGAAAACAAAAGGGGACGGCTGGCGATACATGGTTGAAGAACCAAGGTAAGATAGGAGAGGGTAGACTTGGCCTGGCAAAAAGCCCAGGAGAGTCAAAGGAAAGAGTTTTGAGGGAAAGGAGGAAATGGAGATAGGGCCAGGAAAAAAAATTAATGGAAAAAAGTTCAGTGACTTCTACAGGATATTCTTTTTAGATCCAGGAGTACTTGCACCTTATATTACTGTTAGCAGATAACCATGAAAGCCAAGTGCTAAATTTGTCTTTTGTAGTCTGGTGGACCATGAAGAACATAACTAGCCTCTCATTGCTATTGCTTTTAACCTGTACTGGAGGTTTTAACCTGATGAATAAAATTGTAGAGGTGGAATGTGGGGCAGGATGGGATTACATTTAGTGGTCAGTTGTGAAAAGCTGGGTTTCCGTGACTTGGCAAATATCACATAAAATTGTGTGTCAGAGGAATACAATTCCATTTACCAGGATATCATTCAAGTTACTGAACTGTGATTCCATCCTTTTGGTTTGCTTTTTTTTTCTGATTTTTTTTTCCCCCTGTTTGTTCTGATATTCTTTCCAGCTTCTGCAATAAATGCAGAAATTTTGCTGGTAACAGGTTGATTCCCTGCATGCTCTCCTTCGTGTGAAATGAGAGTACAGAATAAATACGGTAGTTCATGTGGTATATGTAGTTCAATGTGGTTTTCTACAGTCATAGAAAAGAAACTAAATATGAAATATATAAGGCTGCAGAGTACTTGGTCAATTCTGAACTCCTGAGTAGTTTATGCCACAGTGGCTTTTTATGCTCCTTTATTATTCTTTGTGGAACCCCTTCAATCACTTCTACAGGCTCTTTTGCCTTGAGGACAATAGGTAAAGTGATACCAGCCTGTATATCACAAATCACTGCTCAAACTAGTGTTCATTGTGTTTTCCTTCTATTGTTAAATAAATCTGGCTATCTTATTTGAATTTTTAAATTGTTGATATAATCTGTGTAGAGAGGAAGAGAGTCAAATCTTCCTTTAAGGAACCTCATGCTTCAAACTCTGCCAGGTCATGTAGTAATATAGTTCTTTGGGTAGGAAATGGTGACCATATTATATCTATTCAGATACTATCGATGAGATGGTCATTAGTGAAGTCTTTGGGGGATGAAAGATGGTTTTGAAAGTTGAATGCAGGCTGCTATTTAAAAGGGGGCAGCTTTGTCTTGCCAGTGCATCTGGCTTGATATCCCTTTTGTAATTGCAGTGGAATCTTTCCAGCCATGCGATAGAATTATAGAACAGTTTAGGTTGGAAAAGACCTTTAAGATCATCAAGTCCAACCATTAACCTAACACTGCTAAGTTACCACTAAACCACGTCCCTCAACACTACATCTACACGTCTTTTAAATACCTCCCTGGGCAACCTGTTCCAATGCTTGATAACCCTTTCAGTGAAGAAATTGTTCCTAACATCCAATCTAAACCTCCCCTGACGCAACTTGAGGCCATTTCCTCTTGCCCTGTCACTTCAGAGAAGAGACTGACCCAAGAGTATTGATGTAAAGAAAGGAAAATAGACATTGACATCAGGTCAGGAAAAAGGGATAACTACTACAGTTTAAGGTATTGGCGAATGTAAGGCAGTTGCTTCCTTTGAAGGAGTGGGACTTTTTTATATACTGGAAGTTCCTCCAGACACGAGTCCATTTCCATGTGTTGCACCTCTGTGGTGTCAAGACTTATTGAGATTTAACATTCAGGATTGGAAAAGAATATCTGAGCTAATGAGAAGTGGAAATTTATTTTTTTATTTCTGCACCTGTTTAGTTAGTTTCAATAGAGAAGTAAATTGACTGCTTTCCATCTCAGTTAATCTGTGGATTTGATGCTTGGGTAAGGCTCTCCAGATTAATTAGTGGGTTTAGTAAATGATATAGGGGAAAAGTAATCACATTCTGCATGTGTTAGTAGAACAGTGCCAAGTCTTTATTTTCATCCTCCTGAGTCTACAATGCATAAATCATTATAGCATTGCTTATAAAATGTGTAATTTATCTGTTAAAATGGGGACTGTTGCACAGATTACACCACAAGTATTGACTGTATTCACCCAATTTTGTGTTCACTGTAATGTAAGATGCTGAATTCCCCTCTTTGCTTATTAACACCTTCCCCCTCCCTGATTCTTAAATGTATTCTGAAAGCCTTCTATAGTTTTCAATGATGTCTGTTTTGTTTTTTTTTCTGCTGAAATCCATTTTTTTCCTGATTAGCAAGACCAGAATAACCTCCGTAAAGTAGAACTTTGTCCAAAGATCTGTGCAACATCTCTCCTTTCTCTGTTTAGCTTATGTATCAACATCTGCAGCTGAAAACATCGGTCCTAGACATTACAACCCTTAAAAATTGGATTTTAGTCAGAAGAATTGTCTGCTCTGTTTAAACTTCATGAAACATCTCCTGTATTTTTTTTCTCCACACATGGAAAGACGATTTAATTGAAAAAAGGTGGTGCTAATTGACAAACATAATGATTCTTTTAAACTATTAAACATACTGCTCTTAAACTCAGGCATTTGTAGGCACAAGTTAATGGCTAGCTTATTAGAACTACTAATTGTCTAGTTTTTTCAGCAGCTGTAATGTAACTAATTGTCATAAGGACTGGATTGTTTAAAATAAATTCCAGGTATTATACAAGATGAGTTTTTTGCTTTTCAGTAGGTCACATAATGGGAGCCACCTAGCATTGCTTTCATATTTTTTGGCACTTGTGGTCTTTTCAAACTTAGTTGTGATGTTCCCTAAGCCGTATTATGAATAGAATAAATTGTGGATGGTTGTGTGTCTTTCAGCATCTAATTAGAACATACTAATTACAAGCTGTTTTGTGAAGCCTGGTTTCCATTGGATTTGTGTTCCATGTTCCCTGAGCCCTTCTATCTGCATTAGAAATCACTTAAGAATCTTAGGTCTTGTTAGAAGAGTGACAATTAAGGAGCTTGTAATTGCTGTCAGACTCTGATTGAGCTGAGTATCAGTCATCTGTTTTTCACAAATGGAGACAACAGGAATATGTTGAGATTTTTTTTGTGAAAAGGTTAACTGTTTCTTTGCTTGCATGCATATCGTCAGCTTTCAGTAGGGTCTGTGAGCTTGCATTTGACATCTTCAGAGGTTTTTTGAAGCAGAAGATAGTCTGAAGCTTTTCACGTTTGTTTGAGCTCCATTAGCACTGGTATTGAAGGTTGTTTTTATATCTAATGGTTAAAAGTTGGCAGAATCTGAGTTGATGTGTTGGTCTGAAAGGCTGGGTGTTAGGGGTCGTTGCACATTGGAAGAGCTCTGTTTTTAAGAAATCAACTGATGCCACCTGTTACTCACTCTGGAATATTAATATTAATATTAATGTTTATGATTAGATATGTCAGGCCATGAGTTGCAATGAGTAGTACCATGCAGCCCAGAAATGCACATTTGGAATCAAGCAGCCTTGAGTGCGAGTAGTTATTTATGTGGAGAGAACAATGAGCAAGGAAGCCTTGGAGAGTTCTGGGTGTATTCAGTGCTTAGAAACAGTTGAGATCCATGTGAAAAGAATTCTGTTCAGGACAACAGACTGTAAATTTCCCGAAATACTGTCAAAATCCTCCATTAATAGGGAACAATAATTGGATTATAAACAAGTTGGATACAGCTAATTGGGTACAATGTCACTGGCTTCTTAGTTGTTTCTGTAGGTACAGCCATTTCTCTGTAAATCTTGCGTGAGAACTGGGATTAGATTGTGCCTTGCTGTAAATTCACAGGAGGAAACGGAGCCCTTGTCCTTTCTCGTTGCTAGCCACAGTGATGAGAGTGCTTCCCAGTCATTTGCTGTTCTAGCTTCTTGCCCAGTAAGTAGAAAGTTTATTGTTATAGGTTTTCATCCAGACACTAAAATATCACAATGATGAGTTGTGAATAAACAGGTAAGCATATGGGTTGAAAAGATACTCTAGTATTCTAATGTTAATGGTGGAGTACATGATTTCATATATGTATGTTAACCATTCTGGCCACACGTGTACTTTTTCACATTAAAAAAATTTTCTAGAATAAGAAAATTAGGTAGGTCACTTTTAAAACCTATTTGGTGAGCCAGTTTAGGCGCCTAGTAAGACTTGAGGATTTTTTTTAAAGCTAAGATTTAGAAATATTTTTCTGAATTACTTATATATAACAATACTAGACAAAAGAAGATTCTTAAATGAAGAAATGCTTACTTATACACGGTGCTCTATTTTAAGTGGAAAAGGAGTTATTCAAGCTATTTTTAAGAGTAACTTTGTTCAAGAACAAAATAGCATAAGATCCAGGAATATGTAAAATATTTCTGATTTTTAATAAAATTTACACCTTGCCAACTATTTAACTTAGTAGCTTTCCATAGGAAGTATACTATCTTCAAGGTTAAATGCAAGTATTTTTTTAATGATGTAAAAATAGATGAGAACCGTCATGATAAAGTCAATTTCTCTAATATCTTTTCTTTTAATGTTTTTCCCAGTTTTTTTTTTACAAAGAGGCTTGCAAATTGACAGAGTTCTTTTTGTCTTCCCCTTTGATTTTTTTTTTTCTTCTGGTTACTAAAACCTGTATATTTCACTTCATTTGTTTTAGTCTCTTAAAATCATTGAAATAATGCACTTTAAGTAATAACGGGACACCTCTGTGTCCTTTGTAAGTTGTCAGGTTATCTAGTTAATCAGAAAACTGTTCTTTGTATATCTCTTTATATTCAAGTTTATACTTAAACTTTATGGACACTGTATGATGGCCAAAGGTGTTTTTTCCCCTATTAATTATCAAAAGGTCCAGCCTCACTTCAACACAATGTGCAGAACACAAATACATTTTTTCAATAGCTCACACTTTCAGTTAACAGCACACTTAAGTTAATGTTTTTAGAGTAATAGGATTTCTGTAATGTGTGAAAACTTTGGCAGGTAGCTCTTAGAATGTTTGTGTACTTTAATGCAGAGTATTAATTTAAGACAGAAGTTGTGAGAATGATTAAAGTGCAGAAACTTTAGTTGATTATGGGCTTTCATTATTTTAAGGTTGTAATCTGGCTCCTGTTGAATTAAATGACAAAACTCATGGGATTTCACCCTGTGTGATCAAAATGTTTCTTGTACTTAAGCAGCAATCGCTCTTTTCCTAACTGTGGTTGTTTGGGTTTGGTTGGTTTTTTTTTTTTGTTTTTTTTTTCTTCAATTACCTCCGATGTTAATGCGAATACACTGCTGCTGCTGTTGAGGTAAGGAGTTGGCATGGTGGCTATCCCAAGCTGAGTTATTAAGTTGATGCAATATAACAAAAGGTCTTTTCTTCAGTTGGGCAGGTGAATTAGTTACAATTTTGTCATCTGAGGCTCATCTGCGGCTTGCTTAGCTGTTTTTCTCTGATTTGTAAGATAAGCAATAGTTTCCTCCATGACAGACTAAATTAACAGTAGGGATTGGAATTTACGCTGTAGTATACCCAGTCGTGTGGTCAGGACCAAACCAGAATTTTTCTGAAAATGCCAGTTTGGCTGACTTGAGTATGTTGTTTTTCTTGCAAATAGAGGAGAGCTCCTTTTTTGCTTTTTTTTTTTTTTTTTTTTTTTTAAATTGCCACAGCTTAGGAATACAAGATAGGCAGCCGTGATTGATAGGGTAGAGTGCGGTATTTGTGGCAGAAGAACACTTTTCAGAAGTAAAATTTCTGGCAATAAATTAGGTAAACTTGTTTCATCCAAGAACCTACTCTCTGCAGACCGCATAATGAAGCAAGTGGGGACACAAAATCTGTCAGAGGGGAGAAATATACTTCTAGACTTCTGCAGGTGGTTTTTTCCAACTCAGTGTTTGACTACATCTATAGCTTTTTTTGATATCCCTCAACCATAGATTATGCGGAGGTACTCTTATGCATATCTGCAGCATCTTTTGTGTATGCAAGTGCACAATGTAAATAAAATTGGAGCCTAGTGTTCTGAAATGCACCTAAATATTCTTTGACATCCATAACTCTCTGTCCTAATGGGTAGCACTTATGTTATTGCAGGTATCGTAACATCTAATCATGCAGTAACCAAGGCTAAAGAAAAGAGTAATATTTCTGATTTATCTTAATTTTTTATATTTTTCAGTAGTTAGACAACATGGTTGGAGAACTTCATGATTGTCCTTTAATTTTTAATGAGTCTTTGAAAAAGCTGTAGAGGAAAAAGCTAGTAGCTTTATTGCACTGTCCACAGTAAGAGTGAATTTAATACTGAAAAGCAGTTATCTCTTACCATGGTAGTGGCTTAGACGTTGCTGTCTTAATCCAAAATGTCCATACACACTGTTTTATAAGATTAATACATAGGAACTAATTTATATCCTTACATCAATGCTGGATTGAAAAACTGATGGTTTTCAAATTGAAAATTTCAAATTGAAATAAAAAATGGAAAAACTGATGGTACCACTGAGCACTTTGATAGAAGGCCTGCACTCTTCAGTGTATTTATAGACTTTATGAAGTACTTGTTACCAGTGCATACAAGTAACAGAACTGTTTATAAGTTAATTTCACTGTAACTTGTAAGATAATATGGTGCTTCATTTAATAGCACCTGTAAATCTATTTTTGTCAAAAGCTGATATTTATTGTGTTCACAAACTTTTTTCTATGAAACACAACAGTCTATGATGATTCAGCTACATGTGTAGTCCTAACTGCTGTTTAATTTTCCATTGGCCACTTGTATTAAAACAGCTAAAAATTACTTTAATGATGATTTTCTCAGTTAACATATTATTGAAGTTACCACAATTATTTTAATAGCAAGCATGGGAGAAGTTCTTGTGTTATCAGTCACCATGTGCAATCTTAAATGGGAGAAGAGGAGGTATATAGGAATGGCACCAGTTTGGAAGATGTTCCGAACAATCTGTTGCATCCATCAGGAATTACTACTCAGTTAATTTAGTGGAGTTTGATCTCTTTAACAAACACATTATGTATCTCTAAGTATACTATTAGTATGGCAGATTGAAGAAAAAATACTATTAGAAATGACAAAATAATCAAAATCAGTGTCTTTATTCCATCATGTACACTTTAATGTTTGCAATGATAACATTCAATAGTTCTTTTTCATAGGTAATCTTCTGTATTTACTAAATTTATATGTTCAAACTTTTGTTGGGGAAACAGTTGAATAATCCCTAAATGATAAATAATTGTGAAATTGTAGAGAAACTTGGAGATCCTTGTCTGAACAGTGCAGATAACGAAAATATTTTGGAGTATTCGAAGATGCTTTAGTTCAAAGTACTTTTCCAATATCACATTACAAATGAGGTTGAAATTTTAATGACTTTATTTTAAATGCCCTACAAAGGGATCGATCTGCTATAAAAAGTGGATATAATCTGGAGCGGTTAGAATGGTGTATCGTTTATTCATTAAACGTATTTGCCACCTGAGAATAACAAATTCCATGTTATCCATGGATATATGATTGGAAGAATATATAAGAATTTCACCCAATACTTAAAGTAGAGATTGGACTGGGTCAGGAGCCTGATTTGTGAGTATGAACCATTTCTTTTTGCCAATAGAGCAAGATTGGGCTCCAAGGCCACCGAAGTCTGGAAATAAGATTTTTCCTTTTGACTTTAATGGGTTTTGGATGAAATCCAGAATGGAATGTCATCTGGACTGTCATATGCAATGAGACTTTTCAGCTAATGAGAATATGGAGCGTCCTATGTAAGTTGATTATTTACATACAGTTACAAGGAATGAATGTTCTAGTCGAAATGTAATAGCTGTATGCAAACAAGTTGCAGAGGATATATCCAGCTATATTCCTTCCATGCAGGAACACATTGATTTCAAAGCTCCACGGCTGATTTATAGTGCCCAGTGGCCCTGATTCAGAATTTAAGCAGGATGTTGTTAGGGAAAAAACTACTGTAGCAGCTTTTCCTTCATTTCAGGCTTGGTGGTTCTGTAGTATCTCACAATTTTCTGGCTGCCTGAAGGACCCTAGGTGGTCTCTGTTTAACTCTGTTAGAACATGTTTCCTTATTCACTATTGCAGCAAAAGAATTGAAATAGCTCTGTCCCTGCCAAAAAAAGCACATGTATTTGCTGCTTTAAAAAATTTAGTATTTTGATATCTAACTACTGGTTGGTGGGAATCTAATACCATTCATATGCTTAATAGTGTACAATATTACTATGCAATTGTTATTATACAATAGTAGTTAATGCCACTAAACTCCTGATAACTACTTGCAGAACCAACTCAAAACCACATTACATTTAAAGCAAAATTGCATTTTGCTGACCTGAGCTGAGATGTTGTATCTGATGAGATACATATGTGGCTTTGAGTAATGCGTTAGACTTGCAGATGGCTCCTTACGAAAGCCAGAGCCTATGAATTGTGGTTTCATCACATCTAAGATAATTTATTTTTTAAGTGTAAATTATTACTGGAACTCATAACGCTTACTTGCATTCTGTTTTTCTGTGCCATATTTTCTCCATTGGTTACTGTTTGGTGTATTTCAAAATGTTAATTCAAAAATGGAATCTGGGAGAGATGTGGGAACCAGCTGCCTTACTCTTGTGGATATAGATAAATCAGTCTCTACTGTCAAGTAATGACTAAAACTACTTGAAAAGAAACATCTGGTCCGGATCGCTAAAACTGTGTTGTCTTATGTTGAAAGTCACATTGAGGCAAATGAGCAAGTTCTATCATCTAAGGGGCTACACTTCCAAGTACTTCTTAAGTTTTGCATTGATTGTTATAAATTATGAGTGTGCAGGGATAATTGGTGCTTTAAACTTCTCTTCCTGGGCACAACATGCTTTCCTAAAACATCCCCTTAACAGAAAATATTTGAAATTATTTTGACCAATCTTCTAAGTAGTGATGGTATTCATAATATAAAGCTATAGCTTAATCTCTCAAATTCAGAGAGACTTGGTTGTTCACGTTCTGTTACCACCAACTGTAAAACCATGCTTTTTGTGACTAGTTGGAACATCTATTTATATAAAAAATAACTGCTACCAGCTTTCATCATCTTCACCCGTAGAGTAAAATTGTTTTCTAGAACATCAAAACGCTTTGCAAAACATGATTTTTGTTTTTCAGTTATTCATACTTGGTATTCACAAAAGCTGTTATAACTAATCCTCTTGTAGGGAAGGAATAAGCCCTTTGTAACAGCTACAGTTTAATTATAGCCACCGTGTACCTGTTCCTTTTGAATCCAGATTCTGACTTTGCAGATTTTCATGTTATGTATTTAAGAGTGACTCTTGGGAATGATCTTGTGGAGCTGCTAAAATTGGATTCTTTCCAGTGGCAGAAATGGAATTCTCTCTAATGAGATTTTCAGAATAATGGAGAGACTGCGTAGGTTCCTCACTATTTGTAGTATGCATATGGGAATATAATGGTAAATAAGATGACAGTGTTTATGAACTGTTTATTCTAGACAGTCCATAACTTATGGTTCATGGTAATGAGTTAACTTTTCATAGATCCATGTGGAGTTTACAGCATTTATGTATTCTGGAGTGTTTCGCCTTTCTTTGCTCTAAATAAAACCTTTAAGATGAAACTCAGTAAAGAATAAACCGATTCATAAAACGTTACCCAAAAAAATAAAAGCATGACTGCTTTATATAAACAATCTTTCCATAATATTTTTCGTAACTCCTTTTTAGAGCAGGGATTTTATAGGTCTCTGAAAAGAATGGTTAATAAATAGGGCTTCTTTTGATTAAAACCAAAACAGCTGTTGACTGTTTTGGATTGCTGAGGATTGCTGGATCTTACTGTTCTATCAAATAATCAGACATTGGTATCATTACAAATAATGAACCAGATGGTGATCATCTGTTTTGCTGTAGTCAGGAGCACCTTTTCACAGTGACCTTTTATCTCTCTGGGCAGTTGAGAACATTCCCATTGGTGATGGAGTTCCTGCAATGCATGGGTCAGTTTCCCGAGAGTAACAAAAAATGGAAATGTATCTAGACATGTTGCTGCGTTATCTTGTGTACTATGGTTTGGGTCAAAGCTTGTCTTGGATTTATTACACCTATCTTCAAGTCAGCTGTGCTATTGAGTGTGGCTTGAAGTCTTTAAAAACATTCTCTGAAATTCCTTATAGTGCCACTTTAAATGTAAGTTTGGGAACTTTAAATGAAAGTGTGTTAAGTTTTCTTTGCACAGTGTTATTAACTAGAGGGATTCTGGATTAATTTAGCAGCCAGGTCTGTTCTTTCAGCCATAAGCCATGCTGTCAGGGAAACTTAATTACACTTTAAGTGGGATGCAAATGAGTTGTGACACTACATCATTTCACATGAAAGGTTCATTACTTACATTAACTGCACAATGCTCTCTCCTAAGCATAGGGCTCATTACAATTTTTCTGTTTTTTAACGTGGCTACATTCGAGTATGGCTTTTACTTTTAATATGTCTTTTCTTACTACATGTCCTTTCTTTAATCGTTTAAGCTTTAAGCTGTTGAATTTATGAAATGAGTTGAACCTGAGTAGCATAGAAGATACTAAAATAAAGCCAGATTTTATAGGCTTCTGAAACTCTCACTTTGAATTCATGTGTCGTCTTCTGAGTTTTCATGTGTGCAGAGCTGTTTTGTGTACTTTGATATGAGATGTCTCCCTTAGTAGGGATGTACCTTTCTTGCTTCTTTCTGAGAAAAATTAGAAGAAAATAGATGTCATTATTCTTAGTGATTTAACATATTTATTGGGTCATGATAAATAATGATGGTTCTTTTACCATGGAAAGAAATGTGTTTGTAATGCCTCAAAATTAAGGAATTTTGATTCGTTGTTGGTCATTCTCAAATGAGAAAATAACTTACAATGTTATGTCTTAAACTCCTAGGCCAACACCATAGTTGCTTGGTAGGTTTGTGCCATCAACGAGTTCTGCCTATACTGGTGAAAAAGGTCAACAGGATATTTGTTGGAAGGAGTTTAGTTGTCTTTACTTCACCAAAAGACTTAATTTTCATCTTAGTGCTCCTCTACATAATGTCCTCTTCCTTGCTTTAAAAAGTGGAGGGGGTGTGTGGGAGAGAATCTTGATTTTTTTCTGGCACAACAGGGACTGGCGATTTAAGCCCATTAATCATTCTTTCTTGCAAGAATATCACATCTGTATCAACAATTATTATAGGATATCCCTCAGGTTTTATTTTCAGTTTGCATAATGCAACCAATTAATAGCACTTTGAAATAGCATCGAAGTTGTCCATTTTCAGGAAGTCCTGCAAATATATTTGATAAGAAATCGATCTTTGGGCTTATTTTATTTGCCAGTTCACACTAAACTAGATTGTAGTTAAACCCTTTATTGCTGCTTAGGTAGGGTCTTGAAGGCAAGACTCTCAGGTACTATCATCGCTTCACTGATAATTAATAATTACCAATTAATCTAATAGACCCCATTCCATTTCACTGAATTTAGTGCTCATGAAAAATGCCAGCATGATATCCTTGAACGTATCTGGCAATCCAAGGTCAGTGTTTTACTGCACCTGTCTTTTGTATAAAGAGTGACTTTATGGCCAATTCCCTTGCGTTCGTTGGGAACAGGCTGTAACCCTGGCTGCAGAGGGAGAAACAATGATTCTGTCTCAATGTCTGCTCAGGCTCTTGTCAAGTGCAGAGTTTGAATTCATGCTTTAGCATCAGTTATCCTGCTGAAGTCAGTGGGGTGGGTACCTATGGAATGGAATGGGATTATTCGTTGAAATCAATTTGTCTTCCCCAGGTTGTAGTTTCTTTATGACTTTGGTAAAAATGATACCCGAAGAAGTTCTAATGAAAAGTTTATTAGGTCAGCAGTCTACCTCAGTCCTAATTTTATGCATCTCTGAAGTATGTATATCAATGGCTCATTAACTGCAAAATTGCAATTTTAAGAAGGGTATCCAAGTTCATAAACACTGTTTGGCATGTTGCTGTGGACCTAAGCAACAAAATCACTTGCTTTTCCTTAGGGGGACCTTGGGCATCATCAAGCTGTCTCTTAATTTCATATCTTTGCCTTCTATTAGATTAGAAGACAAAAATGTTGAGATCTCATGAGCTTCCCACTAAGTTTGAAACAATGTATGAGGTAATTTTGTGAATCTTGTGAGAATGATTACCTAAAATTAATGTGCTGTGTTGCTTTTACATATCTTATACCTTGAATTTTCTGAAGGCTGTGTGAAAAAGCTGTCTGTACTTAGATTGTAGAAACAGTTCACAAGAAACAAAGGCTACATACTTTGCTTAATGCAAAATTCACAAGAACTCAGGTACTTCACTGGTACTTCACTGGTTCTTCTCTAAGGCAGAACAGATTCAGTATAACAGAAAGGAGAAGCTTGTGGCATGGTATCTGTCTGTAGCTTATGTATTTGTGGATATATGTATTTCCAGACCTAGCAAGAAGGAGACAGATTTGGCAAACTCTTCAGTTTAACTGAGTGAACAGAGAATATGACTTAAGAATTTAGTAACCCGTTCACACAGAAGAGTCTTCACAAAAGTCACGTGATGCACTTACGTGAATTATCTGGGCCAAGGCAAAAGCTGGTTCAGAAGCTCTGTTGGAATGTTCCACAGGTTTTATTCTGGCTCTATAAGAAGAAATAGAGAGCTCTCGGTGCAGTCAGCTAAGGCTCAGGACTTGTAACCCTAGCTAACTCCTGAGGTACAGAAGAACAGAGTTCCCGTGGAACCATTGAGCCAAGCCAAGCAAGAAATGGGATTTTTAATTCATAGAGAGCTTGTTTCTCACAATTGCATGATTTTTTGGTATTTTTGGCGGACCGGAGATTTGAAAGCTTCACTTTTTACTAGCATCGGTTAAGAACTGAAATATTCTAAAATGCCAAAATTTGCCTTTAAGAACTCTTCAGACAGTACCTTTTTTTTTAAGGTATATAATGCAGTGAAAAGGGAATTGTGCTTGATGGTTATTTTAACAGTTTTGTTGTTATCTAGTGTTTTTGTCTATTTAAAAAAATAAATATATATCAATGCTTACTACCCCCCACTCTCCTGCCACTCTCCAGCTTTAATACTTTTTTGAATGAGATATGTTCAAGATGTAGTAGGCAGATACTCTGCTCTAGAGCTGAAGAGGTAGTTGTGACTCTGAAAGCAGTATATTATTTACTGTGTGTTCCCATTTCTGGGAGTAGCCTGACTTTAATGGCTAGTATTTAGGAGGCTGGACTGAAAAAGGGTGTGGTCAAAGGTCCATTACTTTCCCCTGAAGTAAGAGGGAAGGGAACAGAAAAGACTTAGAAGGCAGAGGCATAAGGAGTAATAATGATGATAATGGGGCTTTCAGGGACGTTCTTACTTTTGTCTTTTTTTTTTTTTTTTTTTTTTACCAGACACTGCACCATTTATCTACACTAGAGTTTTTTTCCAAACTCAGAATAGCCTGAGCTCGGAGTAGACGAAAGAAGAGAGACCATGCTGTGTATTAAGGAAGTTGAAGTCCCTACAAATGATCTTACAGAATGGGAAGTAGTGCGATTAAACAGGTACAGGCAAATCTAAACATAAGCTAGGAGATATAAATTAAATGTAGTAAAAGAGACACTGCATTAATCTAGCAATTATATTTAGGATTACCCTTTTTAATAGCTGGCACTGAGCAGCATTACATAAACATGTTTTTTCTGAAGGAGCAACTGTGCTAGTAGTAGTCATGCAAGTAGTATGAAACAAAGGAGGTTCTCAAACACTACAGAAGTGACTGGTAACTTTGCACTCCAGGTTGCTACTGGAAGCTTGAGGATATTGTCTCTAACTACTGTCAAAACAGTCAATTGTGAATTTCAATATTTGCACTTCAATTTAGGAGTAGCTGATTTACTGAGAGGCTGGGGCTCAGCCAACATATATTCCATTCATGACTACTTGGATGTGAATATGAAGCACAAATGCATAGGTCTTCTGTAGGTATCATAAATAACTTTTGAGGGAAAACAGATTATGTTACTTTGTACTTTGGAATTGTTTATCTCTTGTTAATGTTTGAAACTTCGCATGAAAGTAGTTCAGTTCTTGAATTCTGTTTTGTAATAAATTTGACTTTTTTTTATTACATAAGCATCAGATTATTATTTAAGTGCACTTAAGGTAGAAAAAATACCTTCACAATATCTGTGAGAAGAGAATGATTCTAGGCAGTGCAGCTTGTCCAGTGCATTAACAGTACTTGGATTTAAAATATTTGCCCCTTCACTAGTTATTTCTATGCAAATCGTTAGACTTTCTGGAATACAAGGGGAGGAGAAACTTTTGAAAAATGCAGCCTCGTTGATCCTTCCAAACATGACTGGGAAATAGGTTAGAATGATCTTGAATCTCTAAAGAAGGTTACTTGTATTCAGTTAGCTAGCAACCTAGAGGGCATCTGAAATGCTTTGGTGTAAAATATGCTGAGCTGCATGGTAGTGAAACAAAATATTGACAGAGAAGTATTCCTGTCTCATTTAATTGTGTGTAATCTTGGGGCAGGGACAAGAGGACAAGACATGAGTAAAACATCTATGAAAAACACATTTCAGGACTTAGAGATCAGCCTTCAAATATTGTAGTAAGGTAGCTGTAAAAATATTCCTAAGGAAGCATGTATTGGGGGGAAAAAATGGACTATGCTAATATATCATTAACAGTTAAGGATCTCTAGCACTACTGTTCAGTCATAGAATTGCACATAGAGTTAGAAATTCAGTACAGTTGTGGAGAAGTGTAATACCTAGAACAGTTTTGAGGAATAAAAAGTATACCAATAAATCACTTGTCAGTGTAGATAATAGAATACTGCATCATTTTCTATCAGCTAAAGTAAAGGTTATACGCAATTGTTTACTCAGACAGTATGATCTTACTGGAATATTCAGCATCGACTTCCATTGTTGCTGAGGGCCAGAATGCCTGGGAGTAAGTGGGTAAGTGATCTTCAGTGCATTCTTCTGCGTGATTGTTTTTCTCTGCTGACCCTTTCCTGCTGTCCGTTGTGTCTGTTGCTTGTGCTGCAAGAGGTGAGTTGAGAGAAATGGGGAATGGCCAGCACCTATGTTTTAGCCTTTGCTGTACCAGCCTTTCTAACTCGTTTTGGGGAGGGTGGACGTGGGGAGGGTGTGGGAGTTGGGAAGAGCTAACCTATTGCTGATAAAGGTCTTGAGACAACAGGTAGCATGGAAATAATTATAATTATTTTAAAGATCTTGCCTTCAGCTACCCCTGAGGCACAGCAGTTATAAACCGCCCAATTTATTATTTACAACCTGCTTTTCTGATTGAAATATTTTACCTTTTCCTCTAGTTGTTATAATTTCTGAAAAAGATGCCATGGTATTGAGTAGCAATAGTGATAGCAACATTTGAAAGACAATGATTATTGAACTACGGGAAAAATTACTTTCCTTGAAAAAATAAAATGTTGACTGTAAATATTATTCAAAGTGTTCTGAATAAAGAAAGTGTGGTAAATGAATAGCTTGTTTTGCTTTGAATAGTAAGATGTTAAATATCACAAATATTTACATTTGAATAGAAGCATTAAGGTACTTCAATATCTTCACAACTAATGGGCTGTAACCAGAAACACTATTTTAAAGTAGCCTTTATAGGTATTATTTTTCTGCCATGAAATTGCACAGAAGGTGGGAACGTTATAGATTAAAAGTAAATTGCAGGAGACAGTTGAGACTAGACATTGCCACCATTATATTGAGTGGTATTTTATGCTAAATTAGTTTAAATGGGACTGTCTTGGGACTCTCATCTCAATAAGATTTAGCCTGAAATAGGAGTCACACTATGCCCACAGTGGTCACTAATTTAATCTTTTCCTTTGTGGCCTGTCTTGATCAGGATTTTTTTCTTGTGTTCTTTGATGTCATGAATTTTCTCCCTATGTTCAGAGAATATAGGGAATCTGACCCCTCTGCTGTTGTGGGGAGAAATTATAAATTAGAGCTCCTTGATTTTTTTGTAGTTGCTGTAATCTCATGAAGACTATTTATAAAGCAAGGCTAAGGAAGTATTAAGTCCTCCTTTTAGCATGAAGCAATAAAGTTTCCACTCAACCTCATGTGATGAGGAAGAGGCTTAATTCTGCCTCGTTTAAATGCGTCAGAAATTGTGATTCATTCTTCACACTGGAGACTTGAACTCTTTCTCCCATCTACATTAACTGTCACAACAGCAGTGTAAACTATTAAAAAAAAAAGTTTGCATTTTTGTATTTTAAAAAATGAGATGAGGCTTAGCTGAAAAAAAGACTTTGATACGACGTGGTGCGTGGAGTGTATAAACTCTTAGGGACATATATGCCTGAAAGTGTGTTACCCTTTAATCAAGATGGCAAAAGCAGCTTGATATACTTACACTATTTAATTTTCTCTTGCTCTTCAAGACATGGACACTCATCTCATGGTGTGTTCGCTCTGAGTAGTTCATTGCATCTGTGTTGTGGAACCTCTGCTAATATTATCCCCCTCCTGGATATGCAAGTGAAAGCATAAGAAAGCATTTAAATCAATGAAGCTAACAAATAAACAGCATGTGGCTGATGCATGACCTGTCAGTTAGAAAATACAGTGTGTAGGTCATATTGATGGCTTCTGGTGAAGAACCATACTGAATATTGACAGCGAAAGTCTGTATGTGATGAACATCTGATTGGGATTATGTTTCCATGGAACAAGTTAACAATAGTGAGAAAAATATGATCCAGCTTTCTACTATAAAAAACCCCTATATTATAAAAGTAAAGTAGCTAATAATGTGTTCTAGAAACATGTTTTAAAACTTAATTTCAGATATACAGGCTCTATGAGCCTTTTATTTCTGTTCTATATAAGAAAGAAGTTGGTGCGAGTAACAGAAAATTATCTCTTCTCGGGAATTCTCAGTTTATTTACTATTTCATTTTAATTTCTAGCTTTCTTTGGATTACAGACATTTTCAAATGTAAATTCTAGGATTTACAGAGCATGTAAAAAGCAAACAAAAAAGCTGGAGGAAAATGATCCAAAAAATCCTTATTACTACTTGAATGATTGAATTTATTTTAGCAGACACTTACATCCTTGTCCAAATAATAACCACAACTATGCCATATTTGTGAAGTGCTGATATGCTGTGAATTACCACAGGTCTCCCTTTTGAACAAAACAAATTCATGTTAAATTTTAGTTCTTCAGGATGGCTAATATCAAAAAAGAGAGTGTGTGTTACAATGTCTTTTCAAAGGGATTTTCAGGAAATGATCATGTTAGTCTAAGGTCCCAGAGTAGCTGACGATTTCAATTCAGGCTACTGTGGATGAATTTTCCAGGCAGCTGAGTCTTTACTCTGAGTTCAATGCTTTTATTTTGTTATAATTTATTTATTAGTTCTGAAGTATTCTGAAATATTGATATATAATGCACTTTTTTCTGGATTGCGGGTCAAATTTTAACAAGTTACATGCAAACATTCTACATTCTTGTCTTCCTCTTAAACTATAAAGAAATATTACATTTCCTGTGTACTAATTAGTAACTACTTCAAATTCTGATCAGATTGAAAAGCAAGTGAATTCTGTCTAAAATAGAGGCAAAGTAATTGAGCCTTTTGAATTCCAAAAGGTAAACATAGTTCAGTATTGTTGTAAACACAGTGAGCACCTATTCTATGTGTTTTTATGGCTCTGATACATTTGTAATGATCTTAGTGCAGGAAATCAATGAAAGTTGTATTACTATTCTTTCCACTTTTTTTGGCAAGATTATTGCCAAGTGATTTTTAGAGCAACCTGGTGAACACAGACTTCGTCTTTAGCAAACTAAGTCTTTATTTAAAGAACTGCAAGAATAAAAACAAAAATGCAGTCAAATAACTTACCCTGTATACATAATTTTGAATGTTTTTTGGCAAAGCACTTCAGCTATAACACGGAAAAATGTTTGTATGTGTTTGTGTTGCAGCTTGCCATCTACGTGATTTGTACAGAAACACTTCTCAGTAGGATAAACTCTGCAAACGTCTAACAAATTAAAGACCTTGCTCAAATGTCTCTAAACTTCTCCTGTGGATTCTATGATATGTAGTACCTATGCTGATCTTCTCCAAAGAGAAAGAGTGTGGCAACACCTAATCCGGTGGTACAGACTATTTCTGCCATGGTGTGTGGTATGTTCATTTGCCCGTTGTTACAGTTAATCAGGGACTCAAAAATCTGGAGCATAGCTTCTAGACAATGGAATTAGGCTGCATCTTATACTTTTGAGACAGGAAGATTCATAATAAAAATAGAAGTCCTAGGAGGATACAAACTAGTTTTCACCAAATCTTATTTTTTAATAAAAACTAATTCTAGTAGCATCTCTTGGATAAGCTTTCCTTCACTGTTGTAAATTATGACTTCAAGGTCTTATGTTTTCGGAGATAGCAAAAAAAGTATATGGTATGTATACAACTGGAACATACTGTTAGTCTTAGCAATTTCTGAATCCTTTTGAAAGGATGATAATGAGATATATGAGGATTTAATAAGTATTATGTCATAGCCAGTTAGGACAGTGGCTTGGCACTGGTCAAATTCATTTAGCTGACGAAGGCTGCGGTATTGTGTGAATGGACCAAAAGGTGGTTAGGTGAACAAGGGACCATTGAAAGTGAATGTAGAAAAAGCAAGTGATATATTTTGGAAATGGCTTGATGTTCAGCTAGAGAGATAAAGATCTCTTACCAGTGTATTCTCAATGTGGGTCTAGCTTTGGGATTGTGACCAAGTGAATGTGCATGGTATGCAGTCAAGAGAGTAAAGTACAGTACAGAATTAATACATTGATATAATGTCAGGAAATATCCAAAGGAAGATAACAGAAAAGATAAGAGGGATGAAAAGATTTATATATGGGGAAAAAAATTACTGTTGTATTTGACTAACATTAAGTAGATATTACTAATGGTATAGCACCTTAAAAAACTTCACTCTAGTTTAATGTTAGTCTTAATTTTAGGACAAATTTTCTATAGTTCCTTTTGTACAACTGTGCACTGTGAGACTTAACACCTCATTACAGTTTTTGGAAAAATGAATTCCTTAATGATACCTGATATTTCATCCACTTGAACTTGATCCTCTAATTAATAAGGGAGGAAGAAAGATACTACTACTGCCCTCTCATTCTAGAGGATTTTGAACCTTTTTCTCACTGTAGTTATTGCCTACTTCTAAGGGGCTAGCTGTGTGCCTTAAATGACTTAACACAATTTAAAAAAAAAAAGCCAACACTGTAAAAGATTTCCATTTAAGAACTGTCTGTTTACTCTTCCTGGAATTAGGTGTAACAACAATCACAAAAGACTCCTTCGGAATGAATCTGTGCCATAAATATCTTTTTATAGGGTTTCCTCTGTAATTTAGCATTATGCTAAATAGGTGATTATTTTAAAGCACCATTTTACTTTTGTGACAAGCAGCCTGCAGCTTTTGCATCTGTAAGCCATCGTGACACCCATGCTTGTGAATAGTGTCTGCAAACAGATTTTTGGTAGTTTGGTTTTTTTTTGTTTTTTTTTTTTTTTTTTTTTAAATGAAACTAAAGCCATACTTACAGTTTGAAATATTGCACCTCAGAGCAACCTTTCAGTTGATTACAGGTTTTTTAAATTTACAGTCTTATAACCGCAGTAACCTGGAGGTGGCAGCAAAGTACACGCAAGGAAACTAAAATGAACCCTAACGCATAAACAAGCTGGAGATTAATGATGCTATGCAGTACTGATGATGACTCTGACTAAATGCATCAGCCTCTTCTAGCTTAAAACGACAGTGCAGGTAAATAGAGGGTTGATATATTTATCTATTGTTTTGTAATTATATTGGGTTTCATCCAAATGCAAATCAATTCCTCCTTTTACATCTCTATTTTTAGCAGAAGATGGAAGTTTGCGTGTTCTTTCCCTTTCTTTTTCAGTATCATTACAAGCAACTAAGGCAAAAAGCGCTTTTGATTAAAATTTTTCAGTTTCGTGCAACAATCCAACACAGTTCAAAACCTATCTTCACTAGTCTGCCTGTATTTTTCAAATAGCTTTTCTTAATCTGGAAATATACACATTTCAATCCCTCTTGGTTTTCGTGTCTTCAGCATTCATAATGGTATGATTAACTGGCAAGGTGATTCATACTCTAATAACAGATTGCAAAGGACATCGTATTAGACATCCTAAGAGCCCTCTTTACTCCAAAGTATACATACAATAATGCCCCAGAGACATGAGTTATGGCTGCTGTACCTTGAATAACAAGAACAGTGAGTGCTGGCAGAGACATTATTAAAATGAAAGAGAGAAAACTCCTGGCTGCCAAATTGCAACTGTTGGTTTTAATGTAAAACTTGTTTGTCAAAATACTATTGGGTGGAATCCATAAAAACTGCAGCCAGAATGTTCTACAGGTTAGCACTCTAATGCAGGAAAGTTCATTTTAGATCGATCTAAATGGGAAATTTTTTTTATAAAGAATGTAGTGTAACCTTTTGCAAATGTGTAGCTGGCTTTGTCGGTTAAAAGAGAAGGCTTAGAGCACAGAGCCATTTATTCACAGACACAATGTAGGCAGTAATGGAACAATTTCTCTGCTACCACTTTGCCTGTGTGCCTAAATCCCAGCTTGCATGAAAGGCTTCAGGGGATCAAAAGATGTCATGTTCAAGAGAAGTTTGATGTTTGGCCTTTTTGAAAAAATATGCTTACTAAAGCTTTGCATGAAGTGTTTACTGGGAGAGGGAAAGAGGGGATGCATCTGGCTAGCATGAGAAAACAAGCTTTATGGTCTTGCTTCTCTCCTTTGACTTCAGTGGTGAGAGCAATGGGCAGCTGTAGCTGTCAGCTGCGTGGAAGTAGTGCTAGTGGGGCCAGCACAGGTGTGAGCAAGAGAGAAGGGGTCTGTACCCTACAGCTGTGACACCTCTTGCTGGAGCTTCAGTGAAAGCCTGTAAGGAAGCCTGAAAGCAGAGTCTGTTCTTGGCAATGTAGGGATACAATGTCTGTTTCCTCACAGTAACAGGAATGTACCTGTCTGTATGATCTTTGAATTCATGATAGAGATATATACTTTTTTTTTTTGGCTTCTTTCTGAATTGAGCTGCTCATACTCCTAATTATAAGCAGCAAATAGTAATTGCATATTTATTTAAGTATTTGCGCTCCCTGCTCCATTTCTTCTGTACCTGGTTTCCTCATTGGGAGTGATGAATCAGACACTTTGTATAAAGAATGATTGTTAGAGGTTAGCAGGACTGTTAGAGCTAATACAATGAGCTAAGACAATGTTAAGCTGTATAAGTTATGGTCTTCCTAATAGTCTGTGTTTTGTATGGGTATTTATTTCACTTGTGAATGACAATTTAGTGAAGCTAGAATTTAACAGAAAGTTAGGAAGCAAGTAGAATGGCCTATCAATGACACAAGTAGAACGGCACATTGCTAATACAGGCTGAAATGAGGATTGCAAATTCTTTGCAATTTATTTGCAGTTTTCAGAGACTTTGAAGCACTGATCTTCTGAACCTCAGTCCTGTCACATATGGAGCCATTTTAAAGGAAAATATAAAACTTAACTGAAAATATTTTTAGTAATAGAGACCAAAATGAGAGTGGACAATCTTTATACCATTTTTACAATTTGTTCTCATTACAGTCTTAAGGCTATAACGCTGTCATGATATTCCTTGGATAATGACCTCCTATTGGTGTACTCCAGCTGATGAGACCCATTTTTATAAGACATGCATTCAGATTTTCTCCACTTGTATTAAATCTCTACTGATTGTGGTGATCATAATTTTCTGTGAGTGGGAAGAATCTGATCAAATCTGTATTGTCAAGAGGTATAGTTTAAGAAGACGTGCTTATATTAAGGCTGTAATATGTTACTGCTCCCAATGCTCAGAGTCCACAGCTGGGAAAGGTGAAGGATGGAACTGTAACTTCTGGCCAGAATAGTGGCTGATGGCAGAGCCCTGTTCTGGTCTGATGCTTAGCCTGGGTAATTCCCCTGTCTCCTGGCTTTCTAGTCTGTTTCAGGATCTGGGTTGTGACTACTTAGGTAAATCAGTTAAATGTGAAGAACTTACATGCCTTCAATATACAGATATTATGCATTTCTAGTTATTCTTTATCTCATGCAAAAATGCTACTGCTGTGAGGATTGCCAGTGGTTAGATGAAGTATATTTGTGGATGTAAACCAACCGAAGATGAAACTAAGAATCAAGTAATACTGATGGACACAGTAAAGTATTTTGGGACACTTGCAGATTTGGTGTGACGTCCTTGGTAGAAGATGATAGCTACAGTTAATAAATCTGGGCTATAGCTTGCTGTCATGTAGCAGGATCCTTCAACCATGTTCTTGATGGACCACAGCTTGACTTTACTGCTCATTTTTCTGTTGTTCCTTACCTGGTCTAGGCCAGTGCTATATGGGTATATCTTCAGTACTTAGGAGGTTCTACCCGGTTAAAAAACATTGCAACAGATCTCAGCAATGCAAGCACTGAACTCAGTTCTCTGGTGCCTTCCTGCAGAGTTTTGATTGAGTTAAAAGTCTTGTTTCTTATCTTTAGTGGGCTCCATGGCATGAATGCAGGATAACTGAGTGATTGCTTAAGCCTTCGGGATAAAGAGCACTGCTGGTATTTATGTAAAGGTAAAGGCTGCCTTTAAGGGAGACAATTTCTGCAGTATTGGCTGAAGATGGTGGAACGACTTGGATGTGACTTCTGTCTTCCCCCGTGGATAGTCACATTTCTTTGAACTTGCCTTCTTTATTCAAGAAAGTTCTTGCAGCTCTCTTCCACTGCAAGATCTCTTATGGCAGAAGTTTACAATGTGTTTCTTGCCTGGCCTTCAAAAGAGGGAAGGAGAAAATGACCAAATTTGTCTCAGATGTAAAGTCATGCGGTGGCAAGTATTAATAGACACAACTCAGAAGTAAGTGTTCAACATACCAGGAATTTGATGCAGCGTTTCTCTTTGTTACTAGTGGCTATTCATGTATCCTCTGCATGAATTCAGGGTTTTCTTTTATTTGTTTAAAGGTAGAATTAATGGTAGATTTCAACTTCAAATACTTTTAAATCCACTGAATTAACTCACATCTCTTAATATTTGAAGCAGACTTCTTTTGTGTTTTCTCCCCTTTGAAACGTTTTTAAACCTGCTGAAAATCACTTAACTTGCTGGCAACAATAAATCTCAGAATTATCTTAAACATTTCCAGGCTGGAATTTGAGATGCAACCCACGAAGTAACTTTGTTTCACATTTATCTGCATACTATCAAGACCCTGGGACACTGTTAACCTGCTGGTATAAATAGAGGTCTAGTCACGTCAGTGGAATTTCTCTCCTCAATGCTGACACATAATCTAATATTTCTATTCAACTCTAAGTAAATTTCATCAATGTGAAAAAAATGTTTGGTGCAATTTAACTTAAGAAAAAGAAACCCCAAAGACTTTCAGGACCAAGTCAAATACTTTTAAAGGTTTTCCTGTCACTTCACTCTCAGGTAAATAAACAATCCATCTGTCCTCAAATACAAGTGCCTAGGGTCTTCTATAACATCACTCTCTAGCCATTACTTTTCCTTTTAAATTAGTAGATGTTCCAGATTGTTGTCAAAGACATGCTGGCACTACTTCACAAATCAGAAATAATGCATCTCTGTTAGCGCAAGAAGCAAAAGTGATATTAACTTGATCCTAAAAACAGTAATCAGGGCAAAAGGATAAATAGTACTATAAAGTGTTTATGTAGGCTTTAATAATATTGAAAATGAAATGGACCTAATCAGTGTGCTGAAATGGGATTTGCAGGATTATCACAGGCATGCGGTATGGGCACCAGTTGCTTCTCCAGGTAATTTACAAGGCTTCCTGCTGTTTGATAAAGCACAGGTGCTAAGGCTGTCATCCAAGGCAATGACTTATTAGCTTTTTGTGGTACTAAGGACTTCCTGTAACCAGCACTAAATCAAGTATACGTATACAGAAATAATGTTTTGCAATGATGACCCATGGAGACCCTTTAGCTGTTCTTGCCCTTTTACTGTTGCTGTTGTTTTTTTGTCATCTCTCATCATTATTTTGAAATCCATGAGATTCACCTTCTGTCTTAATTTCTCAGCAATGCACGTTGATTCACTGTAGTTTTATTGCTATTGATTTTCTGTTGATATGTCATACCACTAAGGAGTCTAAAGTAATATTGAGAAGGTGAGATACCCCAGGGCAAATGAGATCACTGAGAAATTCAGATGGCTGCAGCAAATCTTTTTCATTGTGCCAGTCTCTGGTAGTCTGTACCATCTTTCTGAGCAACACTGGCATGTGGTAAAAATATGTCTCAGCTGTGGTTTGGAACATATCATCTACAGAGCTTTTCTTCAAGGAAATTCACTCAAAGGTTTCATCTCCCAGTTTTCATGACAGTGGCTATCAATCAAAGTCACTGCTTGTTGATTATCTGTGTACCCTTTGAATAGACTAGAGAAATCTTTAATTACTATTAAATGCTTGCCAAGCATGGACATAAGGGGGAAAAAAAAATCAGTCAGTTGAGGTGCAGGTGTAGTGTAGACAATGAATTATAATGAAAGGACACTTGAAAAAAGTAAACGAAATAAAATAAATTAGTTGGAAAAGCAGAGGTAATACAGAGGGGGAAAAGAAGATTTGACAGGAGAGCAGAGACTTTATTTTTATGGCCCTATGTGCAAGCTCCTTTCCATCTTGTGATCTAATATCCCTGCCTGTAATTATGTTGATAGCACCTTGGGAAGAGAGCCTATTAAAAGAATGTTTTTTATATTTCTTTATTTTGGAACTTTTTGGTTACCAACAAATGAACAAGGTTCTCAGCCTGTGCTCTTTGTTAGTGTTCTTTCCTCCTTTGTCTTCTTAGGTTGAAGTATCTTGGGTTGGTTGTTTTGATAATAAGCTTGTGTAAGTGGGGCCAGACTGAGGCAAAAACTGTATTTAAACAAGTTTTCTCTAGCCTTGAAGAGCCCCCTAAGCTGATATGCAGGTTTTGTGTGTTGGGTTTTTATTTGTTTATTTGTTTGTTTTTAAAAGAAACTACAGAGTTACTCAGAAATAAAGGAAAACAGGTCAAGTCTAGTATTTAAGGCTCTTATTTACATTGCCATGTCTTCTCCAAGGCATGTACTGGGTCAGTGAGCCACCGGCACAGTTGCAGATAAGGTGTGACCCAAAGATCAAAAGAATAGATTCTGCTGATCTATTGTGGCCCAAGTTGTGGTGTCAGATCGGGTGACTTTGCCCTGTACTCACAGCTGGGAGCTCTTGGAGCCATGCTGAGGAGATGCAGGGAGTTGTTCAAGAGAGGGTCAGGTGAGATAGTGGCCCTTATCGGCTAAGTGCATTTTAATGTCATCTTGCTTTACAACTAAAATAGCTTTGCGACAGCTTTTATCCAATAAATTGGTTGCTACAACCCATCCCTACTCTGTAACAGAGCTGGACTTTAGTGTCCTGCTTGAGAAAAGTTGATTTACATCCTTTACCTCTTTCACTGCCCTGAGGAAGGCGTATGGGATAGATAGGGATTTTGGGTGTGCGCAACATTTCAGCCGCAGTTGCATTTCATGTGCTGGTATTAGGATTCTTTACATCTGTTTTCTTTGTATTTTATGTGTCTTTAAACATGACTTTTAACTTAGACTGGATGGATAGATGCTCAAAAGACATGAAAAAACAAATACTAAATGAAGTTATAGAAAAAAGGCAAACATGCACAACAAGATGTTTATTAAAAACAGAAATATATAATCTCCCCATTCATGGAGTTCTGCTGAGGTATGAACACTTATGAGTTATAAATAGGAGGTTGCTACTGAATACCACAAGGAACTAAGTTATACTTCTTGGTCGGAAAGAGACATCAAATGTAATGAGAGGCAACTGAAAGGTATTTGAGACTTTGGTCTTTTGCAGTTTGGAGTGAAACCAGATTTTGAATTGTAAGAGAACTCCACAAGCATAATTCACTGAAATGAGAGGATGATAAAAGACCTTTCGCTTTCTTTTTTCTAGGATAAATTATACTCAAATGTACAGGAATGTTCTTTTCTAGTTTGAGAGTAAGTGGGCTTGTATAATAAACATTTCTGTAACATTCAGCTACTTTAGCCCAGACAGCTCAATTAGGGCTATGCAGTAAAATACAACTTCTGTGCACTTTGTGAGCACTTAATGTGACTGAAAGCCTGTTAGCAAGAAATCTCATAGAAAATAGGTCCTGTCAAGTGTTTAAGGAAATTGAATTGGCATATATTTAACTCATAGATCTGAAAAGCGAGAGATTTCTGGATGCTGAGTAATTTAATTATATTGTCATATTTGACTTCTCCTGCTAGTCTCCTTTATTCATTATTTTTAATACATTAAGAGCTATGCAAAAGGGGATGGAAGTTACTCATGCAAGCAGACAAAAGTAGAAAATATGAAATTAAACTTGACAACAGTTTCCTCATTTCATAGTTATCCATAAAATCTAGTCTCCTCAGGTGAGTGATGGGCTAATGTTTTTCAGCCATGTGTTCTTTGAAAAAGAACACATTTTTCCTTCCTAAGGCTTTTTAAGGAGTGTTCCAATAATAGAGAAAAAAAATATTCTGTTACATTTGTATAGCATTTTATCTATACCAGAACTCAATTATCTGTAGCATAGTTTTAATTAGTCATAACATATTCTTTGTTCTTCTCTGACACACTGTTGCCATTGTCCTACAATTAGGCCAGGAATTACTGGTTGGCTGTAGCCCCTACTCTGTGAATGCTGGTTCTTGTTTGCTTTCACTGAGTCGTGTACTACTTTGGACCAAGACAGTCTCCAAGAGGACTTTCTCGTCTTTAGTTATCTAAAAAAGCAGATGTGTCATTCATTCAGTGGTGAACAGCTATGATACAGCAACTCTGTATCATAACGTTTGTTTTGGGATGAGATGAATTGCCCTCTGGAGATGCCTGTTTCTCACTATTGACCCTAAGGAGAGCCCAGAGGGCATGCTTAGCCTATTGGTATAACTTCAGGTAGTCAAAGTAAGAAAAATTGGACCTTTGTGTTTACTTTCCATCATCAAAAACTCGAGGTTTGGTGTGGATAAATAGGGTTAATGCTGAAGAGCTGCTTTCAGGTATAACCAAGGATTTGGCCCTTTATTTATGGAGTAAGTGGTTCAAAATAAGTGTCAAGTTGAATCTTTAAAAGAAAATAAATTATATCATTCTACCAATCCTAGGAACACCAGACTGCCTAATTCAGTTATTTTGCCTGGTGAAGACGGAGATGAGATTCACAAATTGGTACCAAATGCGTGTCTACTAGGTGGCAGCCAGCAAAAGAAGTGACTTTCTATCTATCTTGTGAATTATACCTAGTTGCGTTAAATACAGATTTAATTCTGAAGAAAGGCATGGGTAGGCAGGCTATTGTTACTACTTTAGACAAGATTTATTCCAAATGCTTTGAATGATCAAAATTGAAGTGACATTTTGGGCATCCTTATCACCATGTATAACTGATGATTTACTCTCAAGAGACTACATAGTTAAAGAGATAAGAGATCTGTTATCTGTCTTCTACTCAGACAGGATGTATTTTACACTAGCGATAATAAACAATAAGAAGACTCATTTTTGTTATGGATCAAATAACCATCTGCAGGCAGCCAGAGTTACTTTTATAATTGCTATTGTAGCATAAACGTGTTAGGAACTGTATATAATGTGAGATAGATGCTCAGCAAGTGCTGATGATAGTTCACGCTGATATAGCTTGAGGATGCCAGATCCATCTTGTCATAGTGAGAAATTGCTATTCGCTTTAGGGCAGAGAGCAGATAGGAAAATCAAAGTTTGAGATGCTATTTTAAAACAGTAGCACTTCCAAATGTATTTGCAAGTTTACATTTTCTAATTCACAAAGAATAGGAATACAGAGAATATTTTGGCAAATATTATTTTTTAAAAGGCAGATCAAATGATTATGAAGGCACTTTTAATTTCCCTCTTTTATTGCTCAGCAGGGAAATCATCAACATTTCTGAGTGAAAGTAAATATTGAAATGCTGCAATTTTCTTTTGAAGAACCAGTCCAATATTTACTGTTGTATATAGTGCCCTCTTTTTCATTACTTGCCAGAATACCTCGTTTATTGAATGCTTCAATTATACATCGAGGAAGGTGATTTTGTGTTATGGTAAGCAGTTTAACCATTGTACTCTTGAAAATAGTAGTTGAAGGCTAATAGAAATGGATTAAAAAATGGATCAAATAGGCTAGCCTGCTGTCTGCTAGTGTTGCTCTGACTCACAAATGCTGCTGTTTTGCTAATGAAGCTTGGCTGACTTATAATAATGATTCTGTTTCCTTACAAGGTGGTAGACACACCACCACTTTTTCTTCGTAGTGAGCTCACTTTACTATGAACATCATGTGGCATTATAACCTGTAATGTTTTATTACGATTAACTACATTTGATCTTGTTCAGCATGCTCCTGAAGAAACACTTGGTGAAGTCATTATTTTTAAACATGCAAGTCCTACATGCAAAGGGTTTAAGGCAAGAATAAGGGGCCGTTTTACTGTTGGGCATTTAAATCCAGATGTAGGTGTTGAAATGAAGTTAGGAATGATTGTATAACATGGATACTGTTATGAAGAGCTCTAGGAAGGATATGGGAGCTCTAAGTGAGGTTAGGATGGGCACTTGTTGGCTGCTGTACAGTTCGTAGCTCTGTTACATGCAAATGAGTAAGGTACTTCCTTATGTTTGGTCCCTTAATTCTGTTCGGTGTTTGATTCTGAGATGAACGTGAGAGCCCATGTTATTTTTATCTAGTATGACAGTATTTGATAGTCAGAAACAGATGGGACCTTCCAGCCACTTAACTTTGAGCACTATGCTGACATGCCTAAACTGAGAATGTTGTTGTCTCAGACTCCTTCGGTAGTCACTTAAGGGAGGTAAGCACACTTCACAGGCCATTCATTGCATTGAAAATCTGAATTGCTTTCTGAAAGTGTCTGTGTCTAGTGTTTGTAGAGGGAGCTTATGGGTATTTCACACCTACCTTTGGTACCTCAGTTGAGTGTGATGAATCTGAGCCTCAGCACTGTAGGATTCACATGGAACGATAGTACCTTCTCTAAATGTAATCTGAAGATCAATGGAAATCTGTAGTATTTACTGGAGCTTGTTGGAGATGCTAGGAGATTTTACAGAGCAGCTTTGAGGTGTTGTTTAATTTTGCAGTAAATCTAGTAAAGATTGTATGCCAATCTAGTAAGATTCGATACCCAGAAGGTGTTTGCAGGAAGCCATTATGGATCTTGTAGTTGAAACTGTGTACGTACCTACCACTGCGAGTAAAATACTGATGTAGGTAGGTATGACATTTATTTTGTGCAGAGACAAATAATAGTATAAGATGGAATGTCTTGCTCTTGACACTAGCTGAGACCATGGATCCCCTGATGCATCCAAGTTATCATGACATAGCTATAACCACAATGACTAAAAAGATGTTACGTGATGCTGAAGGAAATATTAAAGAAATTGTCTTCAAAGATTCTCGGAGTGTGATGAAGGTAGCACTTCTTTTATTTATATATTTGAAAATTGAAATTAATGTACAGGTCACTGGAAGGGGAAGAATCCCCTAATTTGTCTAATAAGACTCAGAGCATGGAGGGCTGGTACCAGGCTACTATATGAAAGAAATGATGAAATAAGATTTCACAATAATAGAAGCAAATAATAATCTGGAACTAGTAAGAGAGGGCATTCTTTGAGAAGAAAAATAAAGCACCAAGACATGGATAACTGCACCTCTTAGCAAGTGCAAGGACATGCCTCTTAAAGGTGTGGTTGGGTCCATTATTAGTGGAGTGAGAGGAATATTCTGTACGGTGCAGATGTTCCTTATCAGTGCTTACAGTGTATTTCTTAAGATATTATAAATGTTTAACAAAGCTCAAGCTTCAATAAAGCTTAAAACCCAAGCAACAAGAATTGTGACTCCCTAACAACGTTCCTTGTTGACCCTGCAGATTTCTTGGCAGGAAGCTGATGGAGAATTAAAGCTGCTTTAGAAATAGCACTGACTGCCCTCACTTGCTCTCCTCCACAGGAGAACCATGCTAGTGGTGGCTGAGGGATAAGGGAGAGCAGTAGGAGACTGACATGCTTCTGTGCCAACTCCTTTGTGCCACTAGGGCAGAGGTTCCTGTTCATAATTTAAGCCCCTGCTAAGACGGATGGTAGAGCATAAACACTTCTGTGGTATTCCAAAGCCTAGTTAAAATGCATTTGTGTATAACTGATTCCTCTGACGTTTTTCAAAAGGCAGTGTTCGAGTAAAGGTACTCATTTTGTGAAAACAGATAAAACAGACATGGAGAGAGAGTTTTCTGTAAATATGTATGAAGATTATTATAAACAATAATACTAGATAATTGATAATTTTATACATAATCAGTGCTGTTACTGAGCTAAACAAATCCCTGCAGAAATTGGACAAGAGCAACTGCTTCATCATAGCATGAAATTGAATAGGAAGGGTACAGCCCCTAAGGGTAACCTTACTTGAGTTGCTGAAGTATGAGTGGTAGACCAGGTTGTTATTTTAAAGAGTTCAGTCTATTAGACCACATATGTAGATGCGTTCCAAACCTAACCATTCAGATGGAGAAGTCCCCCTCAGAAGTGAAGGCTGTGAATGTGCAAAAAACTTTTTTGAAAGCAAACTGCTGTGTTTAAATTAACACTCTTTCCTTTAATATAATATACATATTTTACAAACGTCTGGAATTCCTGGTATTTTAAAGCTCTTACAATATCCTTATGAAGTGATGTTAATAAGAAATCTTAGTAAGATACAAAAGCATCTTCTAGAATTGAAATGTAAAAATGTCTCTCATGCCAGCGACCCCCAGGATTTGTTGCATTTGTCTTTAGGAAGACTATTGGTGTGTCTAAGTGGATCCATTTCCAGGGCTTTAGAATCACAGAACCCAGGTTGGAAGGGACCTCAAAGCAGGTCCAGCTAAAGCAGTTCGCTCCAGTCAGACTTGAAAATATATATTTGAAACAGGCAAAACCATTTAAAAATATTGGAAAAAACCTCACCCATCCTTAGTGGGACCTACATTCAAGGTACTGTTTTTCTAACTTCAATTGTC
The DNA here is from genome assembly GCF_964199755.1 of Larus michahellis. Classification (NCBI taxonomy): domain Eukaryota; kingdom Metazoa; phylum Chordata; class Aves; order Charadriiformes; family Laridae; genus Larus; species Larus michahellis. The sequence goes on along the minus strand of NC_133900.1, from coordinate 20,623,288 downwards.
ATCAGAACCTCTGATCTTTAGAAAACCTGATTCTTTGCCCTTCTTAAAGGATATCATTACAGTGGCAGAGAAAATCAAAACCTGCTGCTCAGCAGGTGGAAAAAAAATCACTTTGTTATATTTTGATTCTCTTTCTGGTGGTAGAAAAAAAATATCTCTCATTACCAAATTCCTGAGGTAGAAACTTAATGACTTAATCTGAATGTGAGTTAACCTCACAGTCTCCAGATGGAATCTGCAGATAAAGTCTGTTTCCAAGGATATGCTGAAAAATACTCTAATGTGGAATAATTAAAGCTAAGGGTAATCTGGTTAGTCTGTCGTGATTGTCATGGAGATTCTTACCCTACGCTAACTTTTCTTCAGCAAATTTTTAAAAAGCCATGATCAAAACCTATTGCTGATCTTAAAAACCGTAGTTAACCTCTGGGATTAAAGTTTATCTTCTGTAAAACAGAAATATTAGGAAATTTTCTTTCTGTCTGTAATTAAGCCTAGCTGGAGTTCTTCTGGTGGAAAACACTAGACAATCCTGAGCCAAAGCCTACTAGAACTGTTGGGAAAACTAACTAGATGCAATAGGCTTTGGAAAGTTCCTCTAAGCGCAAAATACAGCTATTAGTTGCCAATAAAAGACAGCAAAACTCGCAATAGGGAGCTGAAATCATCAGCTAATTCAAAGGTCAGTTGAAGTCCAATTTTAAGAATTAATAGTTTTCACAAGCTCAGACAAGTCTTCAGAATGGTGAAAAATTCATTCTGAGCCCTGACTTTCAGGTCTTTCCTTGGGAGAGAAGGACATAGCACACAGGTTATTTATGGCAATATGTAATTTATATTTCCTGTGTTGTATGAAGCATGAACTCCTTTGTTTTTTGAGTTGCTGAAGAACACCTAAATTCATATGGAAGCAAAGATTCTTTTTTTTTTTTTTTTCCTAAAGCATTTATTTCTTTTCCAAACTGGCTGAGACATTTCTCTTGACACCTACCAAGCTGACTTGAAGAAAAATATTGAAAACAAAACCTCCAAGATTGCATATACCAGGATTAGAGGCAGAAGAAATAACACAGAGTAATACAATCAAAATTAGAAGGAATTGTTGCACTTGAGACTAGGCCAGCAGATGGCAAATAGAGTTCAATGTAGAGAAATGTAAGATAATTAAAGTTGAAGGAACTAAATAATCTGGGGAATACCTGCTAAGTGGAACAATCATCCAGCACAGTGATCAAGAAAAAGACTTGGGAATTATTGTGGAAAAAAATTGTTGAAACCATGGTCCCATTGAACAGTTTCAGTAAAATAGGCAAATTGCGTATTAGGTTGTAACAGAAAAGAGAGAAGGCATAAGATCAAGAAAGGGTATATAGTAAGTACTTACTAAAAACTACCGAAGTTGCTGAACAATTTCTTTATAAAACCTTCTTTTGACAGTGCAATACACTTACTAAAGTGGCAGTTGAACCCTCCTTTGGTTATTCTGTCAGTTAAATTTGTTTTATCATCCAAACATGGGTTAGGTTCTTTCATCGTACATTGGGCTTCCTGCCATGTTCCACCCATAACTCTACGAATAAGGATTTCACTGACGTGGCTTGTTGTTTAGTTTTGGTTGGTTGTGTTTTTTTTTTTTTTTTTTTTTTTAATTATTCTGAATTTTAGGCGGGATCCAAAGTTAAGTCTATTCTGAAAGAATATTTTCCCGGACTTAATCGGGTTAATTGGTCCTACCTGGTCACTCATGCCAGTTGCAGGGGAGGAATTTGTAAGTGACTGTGAAACTATTTTGTGCATGTTCTAGGGCATCTCTGAGAGTTTGTTATGAAATTCTATTTGTGATTTCTTTGCATGTAATTTTCATATTGGCAAAAGGACTGCTGCTCTTAAGTTTTTGTTGAGACAACCAGCTTGCAGGAGATTGCAATGTCTTCACAAACTACCTGTAACAAAACCCTGTAGAACATCAGGGACTGGAGGAATTTACAGTGTGATAATTTGAGACCCCCTCAGCAAAAGATTCCTTAGTTTCCTAGAAGCGTAAAATTTTAGTTTACCTGATTTCTCAGAGAGACATGTGTGTTCCCAAGACATTGCCATAGATGAGTTTATGAAGGCTTTAGAGCTTACCAGAAAATAGGAAAGGTTGCTGGCAGGGTTTGTTTGAGAACTTCTTCTATCCTTGGTCTGAAATAGCTTTTATGCCTTTAAAAGGTTCTCTTGCAAGCGATGGTTGGGACCAGGTTATTGTGCGGTGCTATATTAAGCAACTCTGACCTATTAGTCAAGGCATTGGAGGAAGCAGGTCTCTGCCTGATTCTCAATTGGCTCTGATTACAGAACAGCACACTATATCAGAAGCAAACTCAACTGCACAAATACTCTGAGAGGAAGGATAGAGCAGTTAAAAGTTCTTCCAGAGAGGAAACGTTCCAGAAACTGCGAGGACAATCAGAAGTTTTAAATGGCACTTCATTGTTTAATATATATATAAGCAAGAGGAACAAGGAAGAAGGAAGATGGTCAGAAAATAGTCTTATTTAAGATGAACAGCTAGCTTGACTCTTGCAGTGTTTAGGTAGTTTTGAGTTAACAACTCATGCAGAGGAAGCCAAGTATAAAACTGCCCTCCATCTGAAAATGAACACGTGACTGGTAACTCTCTTAACAGGGTCTGAAAGAAAGAGGAAAATTCTCCTGAGTTTGTCTTGCATAAATCAACCCCCCCCATCTTTTTTAACACTGTGTTTATGGTGAGGGACAGGTGCATTCTTCAGTGTGTCCTAGGGTCCTCATCCTGAAATGCACAGTGAAGGACCTGGAGGGCTCATCTTGTGTCCTGCAACACATGTTCCTGGGTTTCTCTCCTGCAAAGATCAAGGTGCAAGTTTCACTGCAGTATGGGAGTGGTTGCAGCCAGGGTATCTGTGTAGACTGGAGAACTTAGTGCTTCTACATCTACCAGTTTAGATACCGTCAGTAGAGTCCATCCTAAGAGCTGGTATCTGACCTGGGAGTCAAGGTGTCACACTTGGAGTGGTTTTACACAATTGGCATATTTATACTCATAGCTAGCTTGCATTGTAGCAGAAATGTCATGTTTATCTAATCCTCTGTCCAGACTGATTAGCCCCACAGGGTATCTGTTTTAGCAGAGAAATTAAGACCACATAGCTTTAAAGTTTCAGACCAATGATTTGGACACCGGCAGACAGCCAACCAGGATCATGGAACACTCATGTCACAGCTGTCTGTTAAAATATACAGCTTATTGCAGAAAGGGCTTTGCACATTTTATGTTAGTGTGGCTTTGCATTTTGACTTGAGCTCTGCATGCAGCATGAATTTATTGAGGTGACCATGATAGCCCTAGGCTTCTGCTTAATAAGTGCAGTTTGCTACAGGTATTGCTAGTGTTATAAAGAATGCATAGTGCCAGCTATAAAAATGTAGGGTTTGGCCATTATGCTGTTGGAAATAATTAATCCTTGTGTTATGCTATGTTATTTGTTACTTTTTTTTTTTTCACTAGTCATGCACAGCACAAAAAATTTAGAGGCATAGTCAACTCTTTCCAGTTTTAAATTACTCAAATGTGAAAGTACTAACTTGATGCAGGTCTGTTGAAGGGCAGTGCAGGGCATATGCTTGAATTTGAGACGTGTTTATAGATTCAGTTTCATAAATGCTAAGAGTTGTGCTTTTTGTGCTGGAAACAAGTGAGTACCCTACCTGAGGATTAGGGTTACTGAGTTAGCAATTTACAGTGGTGAATAAAGTTGTCATTTTTGAGGTCTTGCAGAGAGTACTCTTATATGTAGGACTTCTTTGGTGTCCATTTAGCTGCCTTAAAGAAAGCAAAAGCACTTGATCCATGAGCACATCAGTCTCAGAAGTGGTTTACAAGGAAGCCCAATTTCCCAGGGGTCTTTTGAATCTCACAAGGACTATATTCCTCCATTCTCAGTTCAATAATTAGTGTCTTTTCTTCCCACTCCCTATACGATTGCATACTTCAGAGATGGCAAAGAAAACTTGGTTTTGTTAATAAGACCCTATTATATATATAAATTTTTGTGTGTAACAGACCATGGTATTTCTAATGCTGAAAGTTATTATTGCTATTATTGAATCTTGACAGCGAACAGAAAAAAAGCCAAAGCCCCCTCCTCTAATGCACAGAGAAGTCTAGTGCTTCATTCTTGTCTACAGGTTGCCTTACTATCCTTGCCAAACCTTAGAAAGGCTGAATGGCATAGAAATAAAGTACTATTTTGCAGGAGAGTTTAAGTAAATTTCTACCTAAACAGGTCTCTACAGTCCTGTTTTCAGGGCTCATGGCATGGCTTGTGAATAGGACAGCATGTGAATAGGTTTTGGTTTTGTCCTGGAGCAATCCTGGGATGGATGCAAATACGTATTTTTTTGCAGATTTCTGACATAAACTTAATTTTTTGCAGATTTCAGTTGTACACAATCTGCATAGCTAGTACTGCCGTGTCACATAATTTTACAGATGTTTGACTAGAGTTTCTAAACTCTGATAAAGTGGATGGAGAGAGACAAAAGAGTCGTCACAGATAGAGGATGCTTCAACTCCTCTGTTGATGTTACGTACAGCTAAGAGTAACAGGCTCTTAGATTAGGTTGCTCAGCAAGTCTTGCTCTCAGTGCCCAAATGGGAAAGCAGGGAATCCCAGGCATCACAAGAATACATATAATGCGTAGGTATATAATAGCGCAAGAAAATTAATATCTACTAGAGATAATGAAGCTAGTAAAATAAATCCAAGCCCTTCTAAACTTCTTCTTCCAGTGGAAACACACATTCAACAAATCTAAACTGCAATGAACCCAGGATACATGTGGAAAACAATGTCTGAAAGAAAGAATCCTCTTAAGAAAAAAATGGTATAGCCCCATGCTTCGTGTCTGGCCAAGTTTCTGGGGAAGGCTTTCCACTGAGTTCCAGTGAGATTGTTTGGACCTCCCTGAAGTCCCATCAGCTTCAAAGGAAGCTGACACCCAAGACAGAAACTTGCTTTGAGAGTAAAAACCTTTGAGAGGGTTTTATAGCTTACGTTCCTCTTCTGCGTACCTGTCTAGAGGGAGAGGCACTATGGTGACTTTTATATAGTCATAGTGCCTAGAGCTGGTATAAGAAAGCATTAAAATGACAAAATAATGCAAGTATTACTAGAAGATAGCTAAAAACAATATAAGTGGTAAGACAACATGTCTCTCGCTGCCTAAACCCTTTTCTATTACAGCTTCCTCTATCTCCCCAGAACTCACTAATGTTGCTACTGTCTTGGGAGTTTGTGATTTGGTGAACAGAGAAGGATTTTCTCCGCAACCTGTTTGAGATCTGGGGGTCAGAGGAAATCTGGGTGAACTTAGATATTTAAATTCATGGTTTTGTTAGGAATGACTCCCTCCTATGAGATCATGACTCCCTAGACAGGACAGACAGGACTGTTCAAGATTGTGCCAGTAATATTTATAAGCATTTTCTCTGACTGCTCATCTAACTGTGAACCTTGAAAAGTGTGATATGTCTTCTGTGAGATGTGGAACAGCTTCAGCTGCTATTGAATGCAATGGGAATATCCTGGTATCAAGTCTTAGTTCCACTTCTGATGAATCTCTGCAGGTTAATAGTTGCAGAGAAAATGGATGCTCCAAACTGCATTTCTCCTTCTCTGTAAATGTATAGTAGATAAGAGATACAGAACAACAGTGAGATCTATTGGCTAGGCTAATTCGACTTCTCTGCTATGCAGGTACATAGAGATTTAATAAATATATGCATGGTACGTGTTGTATGTTCATTTCTTCTCTTATTTCAGGCTGGCAGCTCTAACTAAATTAGATGTCAAGCACCTGCTGTTTTCTCCTCATCTCTATTACAACATTATTTGACATTCTGGGACATCTCTCTAAAAGTATTCAGAGATGAATATATCATAATTAGCTTGTCATAGATAGTGACAGTCTTAAGGAAAGGGGAAGTAAGTCAAACAGAACAAATCACAAATTGGCAAGGAAAACAAGGAAAAAACACCACAAAAGCTCCCTAAAGTTCCCAAGTACAGTGGCTTCGCTGCTTCCCGGCAGGGGAAGCTCAGCAGGACCTTCCATTCCAGCTTCATTTAATCACTGCTGCTGCTGTCACTCCACAGAGAAAAAAGTGCTTTTGAACCAATTGCAAAACATCACAAGTAGATTGCTAACACATGGAGGTCTGTACAAATGTCACCAGAGAATATTCTGCGAAGGAAATGAATTACACATGTTTTAATTTGAAGTCTTCCCCCTCTTGTGGACAACTTTCCATTATTGCCATAGTCATATGGCTAACAGTGCTTTCCCATGACTTTACAGCAGCACCTGTTTCTGTATCAGTCATTAGCAAATGTAAGATTCAGCAGACAGAAGCAGTAAGATGTTTCAGCTTTGTAGCATATGTTTTGCATCTGTGATGGAGATGACAACGAGCTGCTCACTGGAATCTTTGAATAAGCAATTCTGTGCCTGTCTTTTATTGACATTGCAATGGTGGGCTTACAGTGAAGTGCATACTATAATATGTTGTGAAACCTAAGCCCACCAGTCAGTCTGAAAACTGTCACTTTACAACAAGCACAATGCCATGTAGTCCAGAGCCTAGTAACTCCCTCATTCTGCTAGTTGTCTGAGTAGAGCATGGAGAGTAGAGCTCAATGTCTTTTGCTTCAAAAACTGGTATTTGCATTAAAAGAGTTGTTTACTGGGCATTTTGAAGCTACTACTATTGAACTGAGTGTAGTAAGCAGGTTTAATGTGCTTTACCCAAAAGGTTTATCAGCGTGAGCAAACACTGGAGTTACTAGCCTCCCCGGTGTTATGATACTTCTGAATATTATTCTATTTTGGAAGACTTTTTTCTTCTTGTCTGGTTCTGGTGGTGTGGTGGGTTGACCCTGGCTGGATGCCAGGTGCCCACCAAAGCCGCTTTATCACTCCCCACCTCAGCTGGACAGGGGAGAGAAAATAGAATGAAAGGCTCATGGGTCGACATAAGGACAGGGAGAGATCGTTCACCAATTAGTGTCATGGGCAAAACAGACTCGACTTGGGGAAAATGTATTTAGTTTATTACAAATCAAATCAGAGGAGGATAATGAGAAATAAAAACTAAATCTTAAAAACACCTTCCCCCAACCCCTCCCTTTTTCCTGGGCTCAACTTCACTGCCGCTTTTCTCTACCTCTTCCCCCCAAGTGGCGCAGGGAGAATGGGGGTTGTGGTCAGTTCATCACACATTGTCTCTGCTCTGATGCTCCTTCTTCCTCAAGGTGAGGCCTCCTGACACTCTTCCCCTGCTCCAGTGTGGGGTCCCTCCTCCAGGAGACAGTCCTCCACAAACTTCTCCAACGTGAGTCCTTCCCGGAAGCTGCAGTTCCTTCCAAACTGCTTCAGTGTGGGTTCTTTCTGTGGGGTGCAGTCCTTCAGGAACAGACTGCTCTAGCATGGGTCCTTCACAGATTCACAAGTCCTGCCAGAAAACCTGCTCTGGTGTGCGCTCCTCTCCCTACGGATCCACAGGTCTGGCCAGGAGCCTGCTCCAGCAAGGGCTCTCCCCAGGGTCACAGCCTCCTTAGGATATCCACCTGCTCTGGCGTGGGGTCTTCCAGTAGAATTTCATCATTGCACAGCTGGAGTAAACAGATCTGTCTATTACAGATAGATGAGCTGTCACTATCCTGTACACCTCTCTTGTCCTGGATTCTTTACTGGAACTCAGGGAAAATGAGCCACCAGTCAATGATCCATGCATTTAAAGAAGCGTTTACTGGAAGCAACAGCATACAAGGCTGTGTGACTTTCTTGAAAGGAATATTTAATATAACTTCTATAAATTAATCTTGCTGAGAGAACTGGTGGATTCCTCTAAAATATTGAAGCAATGCAGAAGAAGACCTTGCTATCTTACATGCGATCAACACCATGTGCAAGAAACCACTTCCATTTGGAAATGTTGCTTAGGGTGATTACTATGCTGGAAACATGTGAGGCTTCTAGGAAACAAGACTTATCTTTATCTTTAATAAAATAATGAAGTATTATTTTTAATATTTTATACTTCATTATTAAACTGAGTTCTCAGAAAGTTGGGTAAACCATTACATGACCAGAATTTCTTACTCAAATTTATACCATAGAAAACTTACTACTTTCCAAAACTGGAAAACAGTGGTTGGTGTGAAGCATGAAGGACAACTTGGTTTAAAATAATTTTTGCCTTTCGTAAGGAAAAAGGGAAGAATAGACACTGAAGGAGCAGTGATTGCTGTACCATTTATGCATGGAAGAAACCTTATATTTGTAAATCTGAAACCCAAGAAAATCTGAATTATGAAAGAGAAACTTCAACTGTGGGAGCATAGCCTCATCCCAAATTGAGTCCAGAATTTTTCTGAAATGATGTTACGAGGCATACAGGCCAATATCAAATATGGTTAAAACTCAGTCTATTCCTTCCATCCTCAAAAAATAACATTTTTCTGAGGGGCTTATTCTACTCTAGGCAAAGCGTGGCAAACTAATGCAATCAGGACATTACTGTTGTTTTTGTAATGCCAGGAATTGTGTTGTCCTTTATAGACAAAGGAGGAAAAATGGTAACGTCCCTGCCTCAAGGGCTTGATTATTGAGAAATGTGAAGCTGTAGAAGAGTAAGTTGCTGAAAGGGGGATAAGATGCTGAGGATTGATCTGTCTGTGTGACATCTATTTTGTTAAAACTAATTGTTAAGATGGGACTCCATTTTTATCTAACTTCCCGGTTGTCAGCATAAAGCTTCTGGGTGTAAAGCTCGTAGCATCAGGCTGAAGCAGGAAATTTAATAGTGTGGATTTATGCTGGAGTCCTGGCACCAGCATCTGTGGTCAAGTTGTCATTAAAGCAAATAATGATATTAGTTTTGTGTTGTGGAGGGCATATATATACTGCTGCCATTTCCTTGTTTGAAGTAAGGCAGCAGCAGAGCTAAGTATACTTAGTGTTTGGGTCAGGGAAAGAAATCTTTCTTTAAATCACTTTAATTATTGTTCACTAACAAATTATAAATAAGTTTTTTGTTTAAGATGATGCTGGTTTTGAAAATCCTGTGAAATCTGATGGAAGACATAGTAGATCAGTTGCTTGTTCCTCTCATTTTACTGGGACTATCCCTCAAGGCTAGGTCTCAACAACAGGCCGAATAAATTAATTCAGAATCAGCTGGAACAGCTATTTTTCCCACGTGCACTTCAAAAATTGGTGTTTAGTATTTTTTATTTGTACTGTAGTAATTCTTGGAGGCAAAGGCCACAGTAAAACTTTCTTAAAAAACAAAACAAAACAACCAAAAAAGGTAGTCTCTGAAAATTTGCAAGGTGGGAAGGAATACATGGGTATAAGAGACAGAGCACAAGGGAAAAAGGCCAACAGCTGTGGGTCAATAGTTGTCAGTCCAGTGGCTACCAAAATAGCATCTGACAGCTTCGGTGTTTCTAGGACTACCTACTTAACTGATTGTAAACTACTATGAAATGTCAGGTATTTTGCTGGTACTTATTTCACATATTCCATCCTGTAAATAATTTTCATGAGACAAAGCACCACCTTCCGTTTCAGGTTCTAAGTGATGCTGACTTGGTTTGGTTTTGCTCCACAGATGACTGCTGACTGATGAAATTCAGATCAGACCCTGAATGAATAAAGCTATGTTTTGGGGGGAAAAAAAAGGAAAAAAACCCCCAAAATTGGTGTGTAAGAACTGCTTAAGCATTTGAAAACCCATCAGCTTCTAATTTAAGTAGTCTGGACTTGCATTAACAGTAGAGGAATAGAGCTTAGTAGGAAAAAATATGAATTTCAGTGGTATGGTTTTAGAACTGTTGAATTATCATTTGCAAATATTTCTCTGGAAATACTGGAAGGTATAAGGTGTAGGGCAAAATAAACCAGCTGTTACAACTTGAAATGTGTAAGTAAACAGAGATCTGTGTGGATTTTGGGACGTGTGCAGGCAGGAGAAACATCACTGGGGGAAGATGAGTGTGACCACACAGCTGTTTGTGTGGTACTTTTCCCACTGAAGCCTGGCTGGATGAAGGGGTAGAATTGCAACTATTGTTGTTGCCAGTAATGGCCAGGTAGGCTGTTCAGCTGTAAGTCTTTTTTTGCCCTGAGGTGAGCACTCAATAACTGTTCCCTGCTTTGAGTCCCTTTTACTACTCCAAACTGTGTGCTAACTATTATATCGGAAGATGGAAGGAGAATGGAAAGGAGTGAGTACTCTTTTCCTCTGTCCTGTCCATATTTTGTCCTCAAATTGCTGTAATTTGTTACCTTTCTCCTGAAATGGATCCTACTGAACACTTGAAGCTTTGGAAAGGGAGGGGGGCGGATTTCTTTAGAGGAACTGTGTTGGGAAAACCTTCCCGCTTTTTTAAGCATTGTATTGTTATTCAGTGATCTTATGTTTGAAATACAAGATGTCTAGCATACAAATAATTCTGCCTTGAAAGGTTATTTTCTCAGTTTTTACTGCAATCCATTTTAAAGCTGTACATACAAGTTCTTTCTTTGCTAACAGGTTTTTCCTCCGTGCACTATGTTTGGATGTATTTCTCAGGGAAATAATTGACATCTCAGGACAGAGTCATAAGGACGTATCTGTGAGTGATCCTGCATGCAATTGATGGGATATCTGCATATTGGGAACAAAGACCAAAATTAATATATTTGTAGGAAATAGCAAACATACAGATTTTTTGCAAGCACAAGAACACATAGATAGCAGTTTCATTACAACAGTGTTTCTCATCATAGCTTGCTTATTTGAAGCCTTTCCCTAGAAATGAAAACATGGATTCACCTTGCATTTTATCCTTTACACTTATAGTGTAATGAATGCATGGCACAGCTGCCAAAAAATATAAAAATTAGCATATATGAAATTACTGAGTACTGCACAAAAGTCTTAAATGTGCAATTACTGCCTGCTGTATTTAGAACAAAGAAGATGACTGCCTGCCCTTTCTGGTATTGTCTAGGAATATAAACAGTAGAGAAACTTCTTGCTTTGGTATCTTCAAACTGATACAGGTACTTCATGATATCCCCAAATGTTTGTACATGCTATACATGCAGAAAACTACACCTTTGCCCTACAGTCCCTGCTTCCTTTGCAAAATAGTTTATCATTGGTCTAGTAACGAATAGTTCAAGATAAAACCTGTTTTTCCCCCCGTCTTTTGCTTAAAAATGCTGTGATTTTGCATTCAGGTCTATGTACTTCCATATTAGAAAGCTTACGGTTAATTTATTTCATTATGCCGTGTTAACATGAAAAGGCATTAAAAGAAATCCCTGTGAGCAATTGCTTGCTTCCCATGGAATAACCATTCCTGTATGTATGTGCTTTGCCTCTGCAGGGGCTTAGCATACAGCTGCCAAGAAACTGCTTTTAAAAAGTCCTGCCTTTATGTGATCGAATTTCAGCCTGGTGATCTGTAAAGGGCTAATTATAGCCAGCTGCAATTAGCCAGCCAGCCCCACAAGGGGCTAATTGTAGCCACCAGCAGCCACGGTATTTACTGCAGAGGCCAGCACGCGGTCTGGGATGAAGGCAGGGGAAGAGAGGTGTTTTCCTTGGGACTTGAAGGGACAACTGGAAAGTATATAGTCACCCAGGGAGCTCCCGCCCTTGCTGGCCTGACCGCGGGGCCGAGGCCAGAGCTGGGGATGGGATGGGAAAAGGGTCTGCTCGGCAGCCCTGTGTCTGTCTGTCCTAAATGCAGAGGTGGCCTTTTGCCATTTGAAAGCTTGCTGTTGTAAGTTTTGTTCCAATAAAACTTGTCTTCCACTTTCAGAGCTTTTGACACTTCTAGTCTCAGGGACAGGATGGTCCGTGCCTGCCCCCAGCTCCCCAACCCTGACCAGAGCTGCCTCCTGCCACCGCGCAGCCCCATGCTCGCCATCCAACGGCAAAGTCCTCAGGGGTCCCTTTCTCAGAACCTGCCAATCCTTAACAGTACAATGCCACGACACACGATGGGCAAAAGCAGGAATGCTGAGAAATAATGTCTACAGTAACAATGGGTAATGATGACAACAGGGGGTGACAGGCGGGAATGCCCAGGGGCAAGAGTGCTGTTCCAAGTGGTTTTCATTAGCAGCAGAGGTGCTGGCACTGCTGGTGGTGGGTGAGCAGCTGGATCTCCATGGTGTCCTGTGCGCCTGTGTCCCTGGTCTTCAGGCATGCTTTGGTTAGCTCCTGTTAGGGCTATATGGAGTGGGGAATGGAAAAAGGATGGTCCACAGACAGGTTTTGTTCTGGGGTGTGACTGGGATGAAGCTTAAGTATATACTCTTTGTAGACACAGCCTCTGACTACACCCTATTTATTTTCAATGTTTTTTTCAAAACCATGTTTTCAGGACCTGTCCTGTTTAATCTCAGTGACCACACTTGGTCTTCTGTGTGCATTAGGGAAATACTCTCTTTTCAGACACTCGTTTATGAGACTTGAAGAACTGCAGAAGCTGGGGGAACACGGAAATAAAGGAGTTGGGTTTTGCCCTTTTAAAGTGTGTACAACTCCAGCCTTTTGTGATACCAAGTCTCATAGGAAAGCTGGGCATCTCATAGAGATAAATGTAGCTCCCACTGCTACTAGAATCCATTTTTCACTGAGTTATATGAGAACAGGGTCATGCCATACTGCGTTTAACAAACTAGGATGTTATTTTGAGAAAATTCTTCCTGACTCCCTCCTAGGATTCTTTTTACATGGTGATACATGGCATTGGTATGTCCCTATAAATACTTTGTCTTACTGAGTTACAAATCATCTAGTTCTTAAAATTCCTTTTCCTTTGGCTCTGCGTTCTACTGATTATTTCTTAAACTTCACAATTTTAGTTCCAATGTCTTGATTCATTTAAGTTCATATGGACTTTCCCCCCACCCCTCCCGGATGACTTCCATTCATATATCTTAATCATAATTCCTGATGTCTGCAGTGAATGGCAAGTATGTACTTCTTGGAGTAGAATTAGAGGTTATCCTGTAACATAAAATATCTATTAGTCAAAGGCAGTTGCGTTTAATGCTTTTTTGGTACTAAGTTACAGCAGGCCCTTGACACTTATCAGTTGTTAACGTGTTTCAGAAGACTAGTAGCATACATTTGCAAAATGCTTCCTTATTTTTTATTTTTACTAGGAGTAATTGAGTTTCTGAAAAATCCTTGAATGTCTGATGGCACATGTTTTGGGCTCTGTTCTGTAAGCTTTGTTGCTTTAGCAGGAAATGTGAATGAATAAAAGGGCGGTGGCTTCCTATCTATTATTATATTATATGCAGAGGCTTAGAAACGATCTTCAACATGATTTAAAACCTACGATCGTAGCAGTGTAATATTTGGTGCTTACAAAATCTCAGTAAGGAAGAAGATTTTCCCTGGTTTTTAGCATTTATGGGAAAAAATGGAGAGAGAAAGAAGGGGAGAGAGGGACTTCAGTAAACATGAGTCATAGAAACAAGATTTGGGGTTTAAGGTTCTGATTCATCTTCTAGGCCAATCTGAAAACTATGTGAGGCGGACAACCTTGCATTCGATTTTATGATATCATTTGCTGTTGTCATATTCCCCTGATTTTTTGGTTGAAATAACACAAGAGTGGTTCACAAGTGTTTTGATAGAAGCCAAGAAATGTGCCCTTTTTTAGTTCAAAAAGAAATGGCAAGTACAGTCTGGGGCTGATTTCAACATAATATCATTTTTTTTCTGCATCTGATTGGATGTTTACATGATGGGTATCCTCTAGCATATATTTTTCCAGCACGTGTACTCTCAGCTTATACTAGAAATGATCTCCCTTACTGTAGTATCTGGACATGAGGTCTGTTTCTGCAGGCATTCTGCAACACATACGTTGTGTCGGTAGCACAACCAATCACACGGGAACATGACAAATTATAATAATTACATTCTTGTCCATGAAGTTTCTGCTTCACAGGGAACTGGAGCTGGTGATACTAATTTGTAATTATCTTTGTAAACTGCTGTAATTATACATTTGGAAAATGATGGCATTTTACTTTTCCTCATTGTTCAAAGGAACATATGACTGTAGACAAGAATAACTTTGTAATGTCTCTGAATTACATTTAAGTGTTTGCTGTTTAATACTGCTTAATCTGGTCTTATTACTTTTATTATTTTTGAGTGTTTGCTTTGGTTCAATTTGATGGATTTTATAACGTTGGCATCTCTGATTGTTCTGGCTTCAAACTCCAGTTAATATATAAACTGCTAAATTGTCTGTGAGTGCTATCATGTACATATACGTGCCATATAAGCCCATCTCTGTTTACATACCAAGTATGTGGAGCTGAAATGCATTTGATATCTTTATCTTGTGCCCCTGACTGCTTCACTTGCTCTATGCCTTTTAATCTCTCTCTCCAGGATTTACAGTGGCCTTTCAGTTTCATGAGGCGTTGCGAATAACTGCCATTAAAAAAAAAATACCACAGAGGAAAACACTTTCTCTTACGGTCCTCCTCCTCCTCTTCCCCCATGTGGAGCTCCACTCCAGCACTAACAGAGAACTTCATGTTTTGCCAGACATACCCTATAGCTGGAGAAGTCCATGCTGCTGTGAGCCAAATACAGAATCACAGAATCTTCAGAGTTGGAAGGGACCTCTAGAGATCATCTAGTCCAACTCCCCTGCTAGAGCAGGATTACCTAAAGCACATAATAATAAATACACACATTTGCTTAGCGTGTGTGTAATTGCTGAGTTCCGCCAGTGTCCGATGGAGAAGTCTCTCTGTAATTTTCAGTTCATAAAGTACATAAGTATAGAATGCGGGTTAATAGACATAATTTATGTTATTAAAACATACTTCTCTGAAGTTTTGAAAAGTTATTTGTTCTGTCTTTCAAGTTTTCTCTGGAAAGCCAGGTTTCATAGTACCATGGCTATAGAACTCTTCTCTCAAAACAGATGATTTACAGGAAGAGCTGCAAAAATGTGGGTGTTCAGATAATAATGTCCTATGGAGTCGTGTCATTCAGACAACAGTTTCAGCTCAGCTCGCCACCCTAGTCTGGGGGGCTTTTATTTAGAAAAACCCCACATTTTTAATGTGATATTTGTAAATAAATTCCTTAGACTTTTTTTTGTTCAAAATGACGTTTTGAAAATAAGTTCACTTGTGTCAGCCTGAATCCCTTTTCCACCATTATTCAAAGTGAAATATTGCTTACTCATAAACCTAAAGATGGCACCAGTGTAACAGCTTTTTGCATGTTATAATACCATATGTCTAAGTCTGATAGTATGTAGTCTTTGTGGCATAGGCTATAGTTCCTATATACCTTTTCTTAGCCCCTTGTTCCTAATTTAATTTAATTTGCAGCCCTGTGACTTGTACTGGAACAGCTCTGTGTGGAACCATGCTATAAGCTGGATCACCATCTGAGCGTCCTCCTCTTGCAGAAGGATGATGTCGGCTGCAACTTTGTACATGCTTAGAGAGTGAATGCAGGTAGTGTCCGGGGCATTGATACAGGTCTCTCTTATACTTTGCTCAGAATTATGAGCCTGAAGAAATGAATTCTGATGTTTTTAAAGATCTTCATAGTCCTTTATTACATATGCATCATGATACCTCCAATATAATATCCACAAATTAGGAACTGTTTGAAGTCTAGTATGAAGTCTAAATCTGAATTTTTGAGCAAATTACTCAAATTTTAAAGGTGAAGATTGAAGTCCAGAATCTGAAGACCATTTCAGCTGCAGAGCAGATGTGACTAAGAGTAAAATGATCGCATTTCTGTTTGGATGCAGCACAGGACATTAACAGTGTACTGTTCACAATAACATAATGGGTCATGAGAATTTTGGAGGGTGGAAATTCTTACTATGAAAACTAGAATAAATCTCTGTGTTTAAAATACTGAGAACATTTTCCTCTTTGCTTTTCTGTAACTTTTATTTATGAACTTCAATTATGGTTCTGGGCTTCATTTTCCTCCATGCACTAGAAAAATTTTAGGCTTATTAAATCCCAGGTCTTTTCAGCGTCTATCACAAATGTAAATGAACAGTCTGTAGTGTTGCATGCTCTCTGGATTGCTCTGATGATCCTGTTGCCATGGTGATAACAGAGCATACAGGTTCATGAGACTGTATTAGTAATGCAGCAGTTTGAAACTTAATCAATGTACTGCTACTTCTCTGTATTTCAATATCACTTCAGCAAAATTGAATTCCAGTCAGTTGTCAGTCCAGTTTATTTCCTATGGATTTCTTCTACAAAATTTCCCTCTTTATTCTAGGCACTGATCATGATATAGTAATTGAAATCTGTAGTGGTCTGTCATACTAATTATACGACTGTCTTGTAGCAGGCAATCTTTGGCTGTTGTATTCAGCAGCAAACACGTGAGAAATATTTTGGGCTGAGTACATAAATTGTAACTTTTGTGCAGAAAAGATTCTTTTTTCAGAAGATTCATCTGGATAATTTTGTTAATTTCGAAAAATTTTAAGCATAGTGTAGAACTGGAAAATGACTGTGCCTATTAGAAATTAAAGCTGTCAAAAACAACCAAATGAATGTTGTATCCTAGATCTTAAAAAATACATTGAGGAAAAGGTATTTTACCCTTATGAAACATTAATCAAAAATATGTTCACAGTAGTACTTCAGATTCTCTTGCTTCTGAGAGAATTTTAACTTCTAAAATAATGTCACCAAATGATTATTGATAATTATTCATCTATTGATAGTATCATTAAAGGCAAACAGTGAGATAGGGCTCTATACACTTTTAGAGATAAATGTTAGTATGTAGTTAAGAAAATGCATATTCTTCCCATGTGAACAGCTTTGATCCTTTTTGTTCAAGAGTAGGATAAAAACCTCAAGTTTTCTGTACTGCATGTCAATACTAAAAATTATAATTTTTTTTTTTTAGAGTGACACGTTAATGATATTTAAAATGCAAGGTCGTACAAAACTGAATTTACACCTAGGAGTCATAAACCACAAAAGCTTTTCTCTGAAGGTTTGTAACATCAGCAAATAGTGCACATGTGTAATTCAGCTGTCTCTAGACTGAATATAGGACCGTAATTAATTTCAGGGCCTCTTCTTATATCACAAACATTCAGAAACAGCTTTTATTGGTTTATGAGGAGTAGCAGACTGCAGAGGGTAAATTCAGTTTCATAGGGTCCCTGGGGTCACTTCTAGACATGGCGCGTCAGAAGACATTGAAGCTGAAATGAAACTATACCACAATATGCCAATTCAGAAAGTTCTCTACTGTTTTTGAAGTTAAGCAATACCATTTATATGCAACTGGTTCCAATCTTATGGCAATGATAGTTTAAACATCTATAGCTCTTTTCATTTTACTTAAATGGATTTAATCATCAGTTTGTAAAAGAATGAGCCATCTTTCTGAATAGACTAGGGGTAAACGCTGCTGTTACCAGGTTACAGACTAGAAAGCAGGGTACTGAAAGGCATCTGTCTTCTGCTGGGTTGTTCGGGGGGTTGTCACCTTAGCACGAAACAGACCTCTGAAGCCCTTGCTCATGATCTTTTCTAGCATCTGGAATATGTTTGCTCTTCAGGCCTGCAGAGTTTACGGTGCTGTGGCGCACAGATTACAGAGGACAGAATTTTTAGTTTTCCATATACTTACGTTCGTTGTTTTAAACTACTAAACTAAAACCAGTTTACATTTATTTATTTAAATTTGGAAAGCACAGGTTATGGAAAGGCAGAGATGAAGATGTTTAAAAATCCATGTGATTGACTGCAAGACTGACAAGTTTATGAAATTTTGTGGACAAAATCAACCTTATTGACTCAAAACTAATATGTTGGAAGTCTATCTATTTCTTACCAGGTATTTCGTGTATAAGCTTTTGGAAGTTATTTAGCCTCAATGTTTTAGTTTCCACACCCAATAAAACATCATTCTCACGTTACGTTGTAGGGCTACGTTAATTCATGGATGAAATCATCTGTAGTGCACAGTGGTCTCCAAACCCTTTACACACAGATTTACTGTATCTTACATGATGTACTGAATAAGTACTTTCCTTTTAACTTCCTGCTGAACAGGTGGGATGCCTGTAAGAAACCTTTACCACAAAAGCAAAGATTTAGAGGGCAGAACATGACCTGATGGGAATAAAGGGAGGAAAACCACTCCAAGGTGGACCTGGAGGTACAGTGACTCCTTAAGTCTCATTTCAGTCCTCCAAAATAGCTCTTATGAAGGTTGCTAGTAACAGACTGCTTTGGGGCCAGATCTTCACAGCTGAAAAAGTGAAGGTAAAGAGCTGTTACCTTTTCTTTACTGTTTTCACGCACAGCTGTTGCCAAAAATCTGTAGGGCAGGAATGAGTCATGCCTCTGATGAGTACACATGCACAAGCTACGTGTACAGTGAGACCCCACTGAGTTGCAGTAAGTGTTCAGTTTGACTCCTTCAAGGCTCTGAATCCTAAGCAACCATATAGTTTCTCCCCTCTGCCCCCTCCCTTCAGATAAGCCTACAGTAGTTTAAAAAGTTTCTCAGGGAAACGCAATTAGTAACATGATTTAATAAAAGCAAAACAACTGAATATGAAGAGAGGAGTCGCTATTCTTTTGTTCTTCCTATGCAATGTAAGATAATAGTGAGAAAGCGATTACATTACAACTAAATGAATTAAACAAAGCTCCAAAACATAAATTAGAATTTAACTGTGCCATTAAAAACTAATTTAATTTGCAAGCCATCATTACTAGATAATAAAGACCTACTGCAAAATGCACAACAATCTCTTGTGAACACAGGAAAAAAAGCAAGCAATAAATCTCGTTGAGCAGATGAGTTTCTGTTACATTAGTAGAAGAAAAAAAATGCTGAATGGATGTTTTAGTACATAATGAGAATTAGGAAGTAATGGAACAATTGGGCAGCTTAATTTTATCCATAAATGGTTTTATAGTTAAGGGAAGACCCTAGGGAGTATTAGAATTAAATGTATGCAGTATTGATTTTTTTGGTATGAAACTTTTTTGAATCAAAATAGCTTATGAATTTACAGTAACATTAAGTTAACATACACTTGATGTTATCCTTAGTTTCAGAAAAACCAGGAAGTTGAATATCCAGTCAACTTCTTATGTGAAGATGTATGGCATGATAATATGCAGCATGAGCGTACATCAAAAAATGTTTGTTTTCCTCAGACAAAAATAGCCTTCAGTCTGATTAATCCTTTTCTGTTTTGCTGGAGTTTCATCTGGAATCGAAATTGTGGACTAGCTGGTGTAGAACCTGCTTCCAGGTTTGCAGATGCGAGCAGACATTTGCTCTGTTTCTGCAGTTTCCCTTTGCTTTTGGTTTTCTGTGTAAACTTATGTTGGTCCCTGTTACATCTTGCAGTACGTGTCAGAAAACATCATAATCTTTGTATTTCTTGGTGCATTTACTATAGTTGCTGTGGGTGGCACATGCCTTGGCACTGCAAGGTTGGCACGGTCCCACTAGCACATATGCCAAGAGCCAAGTCCTGCACGAACTTCCAAAAAATAATTTTCTTGCCATGCTTTCATTATACGGTAGTGCCAGCAGATGGCAGCCCGGTACTTTGCTTCTAGTCTACAGGTGGTCAGATTACAAAATTCTAGTTTTAATTTTAATGCAATTAATCCTGTTGCTAAAAGAAATGCTTTTAGCTTGATTATTACAATGGTTTTGTTTCCTTTTCTCCCTTCTTTACCAAGGGTCTGGCAGGAAGTCTGCCCCTCTGCCTTCTCTTCTGTGTGATACTGGAGTTCAGACTTAACTCCCAAACTGTTGTTGGGTGAAGCTGAGAGTAAGTGTATGGAAGTTGCTGTGTAGTCTGTCCCCTTGGCATTGACAGAACTATATAATTTATAAGCTTCGTATTTTAAGACTCATTCTGTCTGAGTAATTTTAATCAGCTTACCTGCAATTCTCCCGGTAGTATCGTGAGGTCAGATACTCTCTCGCCTCAGTGGCTGTGTCGTGTTGATGTAGGAAGCTAAAACAGCTGCCGTGCTCGATCACAGAGCCATAAGGAATGTAATTTGTAGTTTAGGCCCAACTCTTGCAAATACTTAGGCACATGCACAACTTCAGGCATGTGAGGTTTTTTCTTAACAGTTAGAGCTACTCACGGATTTAGTTATCTATAGACTTACTGGGGCACTGGGCAGGATTGGGGCATTGCTTGTGAATCAACATATAGAAGTGGTCAGGGTATTTTAATCACTTTGGATACAAAGAGCTGTATTAATGACAGGTGACATTATTTTACTGAAAAATATCCTTTCTGACTCATTGTAGCCACCAGGTTAGGAGTCCTCAAAGAGAAAGACAATTCTCATTGCTAAGCTTGCTCTGTTCATTTTATTTTTGCTTTTGTTTATTATTTATGTGTTCCCATAAATGCTTCTCTTGCTGCTGCTTTTGGTGCATACGTAATATTCACCGTAAGAACATCTTCCAATACAACAGCATAGACCTTGTATTTTTAGGGGTGTGACTTTTCCTGACAAGAGAGAGCATTTGGGAACTCAGGGGATTCTGGAAGCTGTGGCTGAGCAGAATAATTACCCAGTATCTCCTGGGGTGTCATTTTCACCAGCTTTTCCCAGTGCAGACTTGTGCAGAGCAGTGGAAGGGAATGTGCTAGGGCATTGGCAGAGGTTTCCAGAAGGACCTTGAAATCTAGCAACACACATGATTGCATTTGGGAAAAACATTAATAGTATCTTAAAGCTTTTTCTAATATCACTTCCCATTCTGTCTAGACATTACACTGGAGGGAAAGTTGGTGACATGCATTAATGGTATACTTTGTGTGTAACTTATTTACACAGATGTGCTACTCCTGAAATGAGATGGTCAACACCAGCGACCAGCAAATAGATTTACCTGGTGAACTGATATAATCTGATCCAAAGGCCAAAGTTCTACTGCTTGTGTGGCTTTCCTTCTCTCCAAGCTGCTTTGGCATTGAATCCTTAAATAGCATTAAGCTACCACCACTGTGTTTTCTAAAAGTGAAATAAAGCTAAACATAGGCTAAGAAAAAGAGATTGATAGGGTATAATATCTCCACAGGATGATGCTTAGAGAGTAGGCTTAATAATACTAGTAAAGTACTGTTATAAAAAGTTGGAGTGGGTGAGAATATGTATAAATGTACTATGCTGTACTGTTTCTTTACTCTTGCTGTGACACTGGACTTATCTGAAAAAGTAGTAAGATCAGCTGCCCCTGAATTAAGTATTATCTAACCCTGTAATTATTGGTGCGGAAACCAGTTGGACTTCAGAGTGCATACAATGTTGGCACAATTTGTTTCAGAATTAAGGTGTGGTGCAATACATTCTCAGCGGGAAGTTGCCTTTACTGGTATGATTCCACTGAAGAAAACAGGACTGACTTGTGGGACTGCAAGTACTACTGCAGAATTAGTCATTAGATTGTTCTAGCGTATCGGGACTGGGTAGTTTGTATAATGCACAACTATAACACAAAGAGTGATTAAAAAACAGGTAATCACCCATAATGCTAATGGGCTTGTTGCCACAGAAAAGAAATGTCAATTAAAATTCTTATGAATTATTTACACAATTTTCCCCCCCCTATAATTTGATTCTAAATTGAGTGTTAGCTTTAGGTCAGAGTTTTATGTGGAGATCTCTAACCCTTCTGAGCTGCACATGCACTCATTAGCTACAGGCACATTTGCAAATGTGCTGGAGTTCTCTCTTGTAGCTGCCAGTCTATTAAATAAAGATCAGGTTACCTCCTTGAAGCCCTGCCGCTATGTTGCCTCCTACAGGAATGTGCCTTTACACAGTTCTAAAAGCTGTCTCGGCCCAAGGATTCTTTATCAGATTTGAGGAAATGACCAGCTGTCAAATTAACAGCTATGAGGGTTGCTTTTTATTTTACTTTGATTTCAGGCAATTAGTATTCAGCCTCTAGCAGTAGTATAATTATCCACAAAATATTAAAAAAATCACAGTACTCTGTGTGTGTGTAATGCCTACCTTTACCCCTTGCGGCTGTGGGAAACAAATGAGAGGTGTAATCATCTGAGTAATTCTTAAGTAGAGATATTTCACAAATGTGTGAAACTTCTACGTGCCACCTGAAGCATATGCCTTGTGGTATTTGTCACACTTGGCCTCTTCAACGTAGGAGTGTAATACACGTTACCATTTCTGACATTGTCATGATAGATTAAATGAGAGGACTGGGATGTCCTATACATGTTTCAAACATGTAAAAGAAACATAAAGGATAGTAATTTATTTAACTGTCACAGTGAAAATTGTGGAATTAGATTGGCTGGTGTTTTTTCTTCTCTCCTGTTAGTTGTCTATTGCTGTGATTTGCTTTTGCACCTCAAAACAAATATCTATAATCTGAAGGTGGCTCAACAACATTTTTCTTGTTTGGCACTAGTAGACAATGGGGTGGCTCTTGTGAGCACAAGTGGACCACCATTGAAACTAAGCCTATGTCTTGTCTGCAAGAAAATATAGCCTTTCCTGTCATATGAACTTTCCTCTCTGTGTTGTCATGTCTGCTGATTGTTTTTATTATTATTATTTCTTTAGGAGCAGCAATTCAGCATTGAGAAATTCAGTCGCAAGTGTAGTGTTTAGCAATGAGCAAGATTTTGTTCTTCCTGATCGATCAGTAGCATTGCTGGCCATGTTTCACTGGTTGGATCAGTCAGGTTCATGGCTAGTCAGGTGATACTGAAGATCTTACAAGAGCACCATGGACTGTAGGATCAGTTTGACTGTGATGGCTTGGGAAAATAAAACAATAAACCGTTACTGCTAGGTATTAAATGGAAAGACCTTGTACATTTTCTTTGGTCTAGATAAACTTGGCATTATTGGAAATTAAAACAGAGCCTGTCTTTGCTTGCAAAGTGTGTGTGTTTGACCTAGCAGTCACTGACGAACCAAATGCTATTCTTTTCCCCAAAATAACTGCAGAGCAGACTCTCAGTCTTGTGAAGTGCCTGCTGCAATATAGTGGCATGGAAGCGACTGTTTTCTCCTGAGATGTGTTATGGTACAGACAAAATACTTGAATTCTTGTCTCTGCCCCAAAGAATATTCAGGTATTATGTGCAAAGTGGAAATGTTCCCACAGAGAAGGCCAACAGAAATTCATTGGAGAACACAGGGCAATAGGGCATTTAGGATAGCCTCCTGGAGAGTGGGAAAGGAGGACTCGAAACTTCCCTCCCTGTCAAGCCTGGAGTGGGATGCAGGTTTAAATTGCATAGCACAAGTAAGTATCCTGTCTGAGGGAATATTGTGAAGGAAAGGCATGTTCAAACTCTCACTACTTTTTGCGTGGCTTTGTGACATTTTCCTATCTCCATTTCTTAATACTCCCTACCATCTCTTCAGAACGATTTTTCAACAAAACCAGAAAGGAAATTTTAGCAGAAATCAGTCTCATGGCAGCTAAAACTGTGCTACTGATGAGTAAAATATCAAAAAATAATGGCTTCTTACTATTACTGGCATGGCACAGAGGTTTTGGGGTCAAAGTGGTACTACCAATGCCTGGGAGCTCTCAATAACACAAAAGTTACTGGGATAATCCTGACAGGTCTGGGATTTTGTATTCCTCAATAAATCCTGTCTCAGATGTCAGGGTTTGGTTTTTATTTTTCCTTTTTTCTCTTAACAGTACGTTTACAGGTTTCACAACAATATCCTGGGATTTGTACTTCCATATAAGAGCGATGTGGTTAATCTTCCTCATCACTTTACAGATGTATAACCTGTTTCTCAGACTTCCTAAATAAGTATTTTGTATTAGCATATATATATGTTTATCCTTGTCCTCTTCTTCATATCCTACTTTCCCAATTCTGTTTCATTTTATTAATCAGTGATATATATATGTTGTAAATGCTGCTTTCATAATACCTAATCTAGCCCAGTATTAGAATAATCTCCTTTAATTTCTATGTGCTTAAACATTGTTTCTTGTCCTTTTTTTATATAAAAAGGAGTCAGTTGGCCAAAAGTTGAGGAATTTCACATATTCTTTTCAATTCTCTCTTCTGGCTATGCCTTTTACCATACAGCAGCAACTACTAGAAAAAAAAAAAGGGCTGGCAGAAAGGGAGTTTTTTTAGAGAAACCTGAGTTTACAGCATACCATTTTCTGCACTGGAATATTAAAATGCAAACCTTTTCAGCAGTCGCCTCTCTGTCCATTGAAGATAGAGTTCCCTTTTCTTGTTATTTTGTCTGTAGATTCATTATCTTACCTTTTTCCAAATTGAATTGCATAAGCCACTTATCTGCCCGTGATTCTAGTCTAGCCAAGTCCCTGTGAATTTTATTGCTTTCCTATTGTGTATTTGTTGATTCACCCATTTCGTATCATCAGCACATTTCATCACTTTACTGCATTTTCCTCCTTTCAGGTTTATAAAGTAAACAAAATCAATACTAATGTTACGGTATTCCACAAGTCAACTCCCTCTGTTTGGAACTGCTTCTAGTCACAAGTACCTTCTGGCTCTAGTATGCTAGCTAGTTTTTATCCACTCAAGCAACTCGTCTCCTATATCTCAGGTACTAAAGTGAATATTCAACAATTTGCAAAGCATCTTGCAGCATTCTGCATTAGAAGTCGAACACTGCTTCCAGGCTGACCAAAAAGTTGTTAAAGCTCTTTAAAAAGCAAACGAACTCAGAGAGATTATCCCTAGAGGTTACTTTTAAAGAATAGAAGAGCTCTAAAGCACTCATATCTGCTGCCTCTTTGCTTATTCTTGTCTCTGTGTTATGAGGCTCTTCTGTATATCATTATATGACAGGACAGTTTTTTAGCTGGTGAATATTGGTGAAGCTTGACTAGTCTCAATAGTGTTATGGTGATTTATGCTTCATTAGGACCTGGCTTAGGCTGCTTAAGTGATGAATGACATTAGTGCCCTGCTATGATGATATTTGGTATCCCTGAATATGATTTTGTGACTTTGATAACAAGTGCATGATGATCGTCCATCATGATCAAACTCAAGATGCTCTATACCACGAAGGCAAACTGCTGCTTTTGCTTTCTCCAGAGCAGACCCAGCCTATTTGCCAAAATATTTACAATCAATATAAAAATAAACATGTCTTACAAAGTCATAAAATATGACTTTGCAGCAATACCGGCTATGTCATCTTTTACCTGGTATTTAATGAGAAGCCTACACATGAACGTCCATCTGGAATGAGATTTGTTATTCAATGAACCTCTGAGGAAAAAGTTTGTGAAAGGAGGGAGATCTATCTGTGCTTTTCTTCTTGCTAAATTTCAGAAAAACAGCTAGCGTGAATGAATATGTTCTAGGGAATTTCATTTTGATCAAGGACTGAACCCTGACATGACAGTTACTTTTAGAGTGGGCACTTGGTTTCATTGTACCAATCACTTCACAAAAAAAATAACAGAGAGGGACAGTCTACTCTTAGAAGTGTAGAGTTTCAATAAACAAGACAAAGTCTGGAAGTGAGGGGAGGGAAGCATCAGACATGAAGTAAATTGATTAGAGTCACACTGTAAGTAAGTGGCTTTAAAGGAGTTTTATTTATATCCCTTGAAAAAATAATACATCTTAAGCGAGCCTTCAAAAAAAGCTGAGAGATTCATAGCTTCATGAAGCCCATCCTATTATATCCAGTGGCATGTACAAATCAAACAGAATTTCTTCAGTGCCCTTTGACTCCGCAATAAATTCCAGACACAAAAGAGATGCTATCCTTTCATTTCCACAATATGAATGTTATCTTCCCTTCTATTTTAGTTCATGTACTTGTGTCTGACATTAACAGGAATGTCTGTTGGAAATAATGCCTAAAACAACTTCTGGTGTAAAATATAGTGGATGAAGGGCTGGTCTGCGTGTTGCAAGCATTAGCAGCTGAATTTATTTGCCTTTAAAAATAATAATAATAATAATAATAATAATAATAATAATAATAATAATAATAATAATAAAGTCTACACTTCTGCTTCACCAGAAGCAGTACTATGTCTACAGCTGTCTGGCTTTTGACACTTACCCGATTCAGTTTCAATGTTTAATTGTTATAAGGTGAGCTCTTCTTCTTTGTCGTTATTTCAGGACTGCCTTCAAGGTCTCTGGACAAGGTAAGAAGCAGGTTAACAGCAAAAGCGCAGCCTAGCCATGTTTAAATCTCTGTCCTTTCACAAAAACTATTCTTATGCCTACTGTTCTCTCCCTGAATTGTGCAGCTTAATTGTGTTTGTCAGCAAAAAGGACAAATTGGGTTTTAAAGGTGGATTGAGGTTTATCCTCCTGACAAGTCTGTTGGCCGTAATGAATGGAAGCAATGCCTCCTGCATTTTGTGACACATTTGGCCTGGAAGATCTACCTAGTCAGTCATCCACTTCATTCTTCTGTATTCTGTGTTTCCTAATCCTCCATCAAAGTGGTGGATTCTTTGTCCTCCTAAACCCTTTACTCAAAATTACTATGTTCTTCCATACAGGAATTGTCAGCGTTACCATTAATAGAAATGAGAAGAGACCAGTTCTTGGCTTAGTGAACCTTATGGTTGGCATAATAGGTTCTGTAGGCTTGATTCTCCATTGCTTTCACCTTGAGTAGCCACCCATGCCCATATAAAATGAGTGTTCAGAATGGTCTTATTTAGCATCCAGTCAGGATAAACGTCAAGGAGTGCATGGCAGTGTGGAATGAAATGTTTCTGATTTCAGCGTATTTCAGTGAAAATGAAGAATGTTTTTTTCTGGGTATAATTTCTTTGATTATCCTGTTTTGAGGTGCCGTTCTTAGTCAGGAATGAAGAGTGTAAATAATTCAGATACTGCCCTTCATAATTGTATAACACAGCATGTTTTACAGATTCTTAGCTAGAGTATAACCACCATCATCTTTTTCTGTCTAGTACTAATTCACCCCTGCAGCCCTAGTGGGCAGATACCTTGCATTATCACAGAGCACCTCACTGGCTAGCTAAAGGAGAGAGCCACAAACTCATTTACTAATTTTGTTGGTCTCAAGATATTTCATCCCAATAGGATTTCACATAGGAAGCAAACCCAAATTGCACTGTAATACGGAAAACATACAGGCAGTATTTAATAATTACAGCTAGGTTCATACTAGCAGTCCTTAGTCCTCAAACAGGTTTTGATTTTGAAATTTTCAGGAAATCAGTAGACAGAGGAACTTGTGAGTTCCTATTAGCTGTTACAAGTCCCACATTGCTCTTTAATTAGCAAGTAAATAGGAGTGATGGAAACCAAGAGGACCACAATTCACAACGAGTGTTTTTGTGAGACAGCAGTAATGAACTCTCCCTTTTGAGGTGCATTAGTGATGCAGTTTCATTACTTGCTGACTGTACCCTAAGCTACAAATTAATTTCTTTTGTTCCAAACACAGGTAGCCAGCTACCCACGTGTCGGCTGTTTTAAGAATGTAACTGGATTAGGTGCTGGTGGTGAGGAACGCCTCTCCAGTTTTCCTAGCAGCTGACCCATCACGTACACTAAATGGAGTTCAGTTGCTCTTTGGACAGAGGCAGAGTAAATTAAATTGGTCAGATTAAAGTAGACTGCTACTAGTAACGCACATTTCATGGGTGCCTCCTGCTCTCTGTCTGACTTGGTCTCTGTGAGGCTGCTGCATATAAAACACTCAGAAAAGACAATTTTATATATTTGAAAGAGAGAAAAATCATAGCCCGAAATAGCACATTCTGTCTTTCTAACTGACAAGCAATATCATAAAGGCAGCTGCTGGGAGCATAGCATGTCTGTCAAAATGTAAATTGTTTGTGACTGAAGCACCCCTCTGCAAAGATACAGCACCTACCTCTTCAAAGGAGCTTCTTTGAAACCAAACTGCGCAGATATCATACCTCATTGTAGGAGAGCCTATAAGTGAGACTTTAAAGCCATCTCCCATGATTTCCTTAGGATTTATGGTAGATTATATTCCAGATTACATTATTTTTAGTGTAAATTACTACAAAGTTGGTTTAAAAAATGTATAGATGCAGTGAACCTGAATGGAGTCCCTGCCTTCCCCCAAAACAGCATCAGAATGGAAATATTTTGACTAACAACCTGATCCTCCCTTTCAGAAAATTGGCTGGTGCAGATTCTCTCTAGATGGCAGTGGAGCTCTTTCAATGAGGGATCTGCTTCCTTCCCCCACCCTCTTTCCACTTCTTCTGGAGACTCATTTCCAGCTGTACTGCGCTATGATTTAACAGGGCTTTGATGCTGTAAGATGTTGGCGGGCACAAATCAGACTTTTTTTTTTTTTTCCTAAAAGGATAATATACTGCTTTTTCAAAGTCAATTAACACTTAGGGCAAATGAAATGGGGAGAGCTAAAGGTCAATTACTAAAGGATGGCCACAAAAACCTTTCTGGTTTACACAGCGTTCATCCAGGGATTGCAGATCACTGGGAAAAGAAAGGAAATAATAATTAGCTCATTTCATTTCTTGATGGTTACCAATAAAATGGTTTAATACAGCTTATCTGTTTTATTTTCAATCAACTGTGACTGGTGCTAATAATCATTCTGACCAGCCTGAGACTGTGTTGTTTCAAGGCATTGTACCATCATCACACAGTAGCTGGGAGATTGTTGTGGAAATTTATGCACCAGACAAATGTTAGCAGAGAGAATAGCATTAAAACTTCAGGTTTGGAGTGCATTTGATAAGCTTTATGTGTAAAAGAAATATTGTAGCTGGGCAGTCCAGCCATTAAACAAATAAGGGCATGAGAGAGATGAAGAGCGAGTGCCATTTTTACCCTCATTCATCACCCTATTTAAAAGAAGCAGGTAAGTTAAAACTTGGCCTTTGGAGGTATGTGGTGTTGATTCATTGGCCTACCAGCTCCTGACTTTTCATGTCATAACCATGATGCTGTTTTACAGGTGAACTGCTATGGATATAGAGATTTAAACAGACAGGTCTCCAATGCTGTTTAGATGTGTTGGCCTTCGTGTTACTCATGTGAGTCATTCTAACATCAGTGAGGCAAGTCACCATGTAGAGTACAAGCAATGCCCAAGTCTTTTTGAGATGTGTGCCTTGTTTGGAAAAGGGAGATTCATGTCAAGAGAGCATACAGCTTAAAGGAAACTAAAATAAAAATAATAATAACCCCAAATTAAAGGACCATTTGTAACAAAATGAGGTAGCAGATTACTGTCCTGTCAGCTTAACGATGACTATACATGAAAATTGCCAGACTTGACTTGAATCTGTACTTTCTGCTTGCCTTTTGTGTGTCAAACAGCTTTCCAGGCAAGACTTACGCTTAAGATTGCAGTCACAGTTCATTTCTATCTTTTTTAAAATAACTCTGCTGAGTTTAATAACCTTTTCCTTTTTGAATAAGGAGTTTCTGTTTGCAGTCACATGAAAAGAAAAAAAGGGCAGTGCTACAGGCAGCAGGAGATTATTTCATGCCTACCTACTCAAAGAGGGTTTTACAAGAGCACAAGGGCCAGGCAAAGCACATAATGAGCAAACTCTTGTGAGGTAAATTATTATTTGGGATTCTGAATGGGCCCTTAATGTGTGTGGGAAACTATGCTGCCAACTAGTTGTGTGTGGCACTTGACTTGCAGGTAAGTAGCAGCTTATCTGATCGCTGTCATCCCTGCCTCATTTCACTGCCTGAGACAGCAGGGAAAGGAAGAAAAAAGTGCTGGACCTAGAAGTCATGCTCTCTTGTTTGCTGCCGTGTCAGAGAGACAGACCTCTTCCTAGCCGTGAGTGTGTGTGTGTGGTGCACTAATTGTCTGTCCCCACCTACGTGCAGCCGGCGGTCTTTGTCCTTTTCGTTTGAAGAGCACAGCAGCCCGGCTCTTGAGCAACAGGCACCAAGGCGCAGTGCCTAATTTGTTTCCTTGAGTTTACGAAGGGAGCAAGGATCAAATGTGGAGCTCCTGTTCCTTGGCGGCAGACTATATCCCACTTTAAGGATATATGTAAACTTCTGTTATGGCAGTATCTGTAGTGTGGTGACACTTGAGCTAACTAGAGAGTACAGGGGCTGCAGGTACATTTGCATTGCACAGTCCAATCCAAAGTGAGACATTTCTCTTGAAAATACGGCACCCGCAGTGTTTTCCCTTGACTGGTGCACGAGGTGATGGAAAGCTGGAAAGCTGAGAGGTCGCTACTGTATCTTTCCAGGGAACTGTAGCACGTAGGGCTATTTTGGTGGTGCGTCCAGTAGCAAAACACTTGACAAACTTTCTGGGCTGTTTTTATAGTACATGCTAAGCTATGTACTTGTGTGGGGTCTCGCCTAGCTTACATCTTACTCTGATGTTCACGTTTCTCTGGCCATATCCACTTATTTTGCAAAAGGTTTTGTTGAGGCAGAAAACAAGGGTTCAGGATATTTGTTTGGGGTGCTGAACGTCCAGAAAACCAGAGCATGTCCACTGAGCATGTTCACATCAGTTGTACTGTGCCTACAACTGATCTGCACGTGTACTATAACGTGCAAGTGTCACATGTGGTGAAAAACACATCTATACCTTTTTGTCCAGGAAAAATGCCAGCTCTGCTGAGGTTGTCTCAGGTTTGTCACCTGACAGTGTCACCTGTAATGACCCTAGAGCAGTTTTGGGGAACAGTCCTCAAGGTGTGAACGATTTCACTACTTTATCTGTTTGGTTTGCCACATGTTGGGGAGCAAGAAATTCCAGCAGAGTGTGTCTGTAGATACACATGCAGGGAGATACATTTTCCCACAACTAGCAGAACTGTGAGACTGACTCCCCTCCCTCCCTTTTTTGGACTTATTTTGTTCTCCATTGAATGAGATAAGATCTATACTATGCTATTAAAGAAGAAGGAAATTTGGATGCAACTTTTGTCTTCACAGCTTTGAATTGGTAAGCTTGTGAGAACAGCTGGTCTTTATTTAGCAAAATCAGGAAATGCAGAGATGAGCAACAATAAAAAAACCCCTGGGTGATCAAAACCAGTCCCTAAAGCTTTGTTTGTGTGTACTGTCTTTGCATCTGAGCCAGCATCCGTTGAAATCAATGATACCTCCTTTTCTTTGTTGTCGATGGAAACAGCTTCAGGCAAAATTGGCAAGGTATATTAGACCACGGTTTCACAGTGTGTTATGTTTTAGGGAACCCACTCTCCCAACAGCATATATAGCATGCAATCCATTGTTTTACATGGACTAAGCAAGTGAGAAATATATATACTGCAAGCTTTTAAATGATTTGGATTTAGTGTATGGATTTAGCAAATATTTTAAAAATATATTTTCAATACCTCTTCATCTAAACCTTACAAGCTAGAAAAAAAAAAGATTAGTTATAGTTCTCTGTAATAGTAAGTTTCTTTAAAAAAATGAAACTTTTCCTCATGAGCTGATGTCATGGTTCATTTCAGGCAATCTACCTGAATAGATGCATAAAAAACAGGACAGCATGTGGCCATTGCCATTTAAGACTCCTCATGGTCTACTTGTGAGCCACTCAGATCAGTCAGAACCTTTCAGAAAACATGCATTTTATTCTGAAATCCAAATGATCAGGTAGCTGGAGAGAAGTGATTTATGAGAAAAGATTAAAGTCTCCCAAGAGTCAGTCAGTAATGCATTTGCACTCTTCACTGCTTTGATCGCTGTTGATAGTAGGGCCAGAGCTATGACCATGTGTTTACTGGATATTTCTAGTATTTCAGTATTTCCAGTGGATTGTAAAGAGAGAGAGAAAAAAAGAATTTAAAATAACAGAATTAACATTTCATGACTCTTAATTTGAAAGATAGGTTTTTGTGAGATTCACAAAGCTCACTAATTCATCTGCTCTCCTGGTTGGAAGATGTGTCTTTCATTTTCATTCAGGCTGTGAAAGAAACAACATTTTTGTTTCTTGACTTCCTTGGAATCTGCTCTCTTGTGCCTCTTATAAATAAGGTTTGGATTATTGGAAATGATTTTCTGGATCTTTTGTTAGACACTGGGCTAATGTGACAAGATCAATAGGAATAAAAAGAAAAAGCAGAGAATTAGTATCTGTTTCACTCATCCTTTGTGATCTAAGAAGATAATTCATAATAATAAGGTCTGTGAAGGTGTTTCTTTCTGGAATGAAAAAAACCATGGCATGAGGATTAGGAAGTCTAATCACCTGTCTCAATGCCATTTCTCTGTTGTCTTGGAGCTAGAAGAAAGTCTTGGAGTATCAGAAACCACATGGAACCATGATATGTTAGGGGCTGCACAGGCTTTGTCAGGACTAGAAATGTTCATATGCATTCCCAGTCTTTCCTTTTGATGTAGGAAGATCTTGTAGGGTTGTTCTTCGGGAAGCTGTAGCTACAGGAGTCTGAGGCAGTACAGCTTTGAGGGAGGAGGTAGAGAACATTAAGAGGTGGCAGGTGTGTTTGTGGAGGAGGCTCCCTGATAGAAAGCTTACAGTAGTCTCCTTTCTTTGGACAGATCTACAAGAAAGAAATGAGAGACCTTTTTTTTAGTATTTTCTTTTTAAGCTGTTTTGCAGACCAACCTGAAAAGGAGAATGGAAGACGCTATGATAGAGATCTTCACCAATGGGGAATTTAACTGAAACAGTTTGTCAGCCTCATCTGATGCAACAGCCAACAGACTGTGGTTATCAGTACAGGATTTGAATGCTAAAGGAGCGCTAAAGGAGCACTAAAGATTATTATCTACCATGGAATAGGATTTGAATAAATATAAGCTGCTTCTGTGGTTCAAGCCTGTCCCAGAAATGGTTGCTTACCCATGTTGAAACAACTCTTGATATGTGTATTTGCCATGTAACCAAGAGATCCCTAAAATACTGTTGGAATTGGGAGCAATTGATTAATTAATTAATCACAAAATTGACTTCACTGTGATACAACTTTTTAACATAGCCCTAGTTTCACATGCTTCAAAAATGAAGTAAAACCCCACTTCATTCTGTTCCCTGTGTCGGACTCAAAACAGTCATTGTCATTCTTTTTGCGTCTGGAAAGATAATTTTAAAAAAAGTCTTATTTTTCAGTTCCTGAGGGAAAGATTAATACGCAAGTTTTCCTTTTTTTATTTTATTTTCAGCAATGCTTTAATTCAAGCATTGCTTGATTAAGCAGCACATATTGAATGATGCAGAATTTCTCTGATGTAATTCATGTGGTATTTATATCACATTTCCTATGGAATGAGTTTTAAGCAGGGGATTTAACCATACCTTCCTTGTCAAGCAGATACAAGTTGATTTTCTGAGGGTGTAATATTATGTTCTAACACTGCTGAAGAAGTGATCGATGACCTTCTTTCTTGACACACTTAAGAAAACCTATCAGATAGTCCGTTTGTGTTACTCTGGGTTGAGTGTTACATGTTTCATCATGTGATTCTAAACCTTTTTTTTTTAAAGGGAGGAGCTCTTTTCTTTTTTTTTTTTTTTTTTTTTTAATACCATAAAGGAACGATGTGCAAGAGAATATAGAGCGTGTCAGAATCCTTTCAGATTCATCATTTCAATATTTCCTTCTGCTACAATGGTTTAATTAGAGTAGTCTTCTTTTGGTAAGGGCTTTTGTATATCTTTAATGAAACTGAAGAGCATGAAATGTGGTTTCCCTGCTTTTAAATGAAGCCACTTTTAGAGAAATAAAATGAGAAACGAAGAAATTGTTGAAGTCACAGTGCATGAAATTAAGAGAGCCCTGACTCTATTGGCAACAATTTTTTTTCTTTAGTATTTTGATGACCATATAGCTAAGTGGTTGTGGGCTAATTGTGAAGAGATTTTCTTGTTTTGGTTCATATGCCTTTGACAGTTATATTGACTTCAGGTTCATTTGGGCAATTCATGGTCCCGATCCTGTGGTTGTCTTGAGGCAGGTGGAACTTTGTGCTCTGGTGGAGCCTCACTGGCTCCAATTAGGTCTTCTGTGTATAGAAGATGTGCTTGCAGGCAGGTATGTTAAAATCACCAGGGCTCTGCACAGACCTATGTCTTTTCCTGGATACAAAGAGTTGTGGAATCAGAGCCATTGCTAGGATTTTTGAAGTTGTTCAAGTTCCCAGTCCTCTGTGAAAAATCTGGTCTACAGCAGTGTGGTGAGTTAGCCTTGGCTAAGGGCCAAACACCCACCCAGCCGCTCTCTCCTGCCTCCTCCTCAGCAGGACAGGGGGAGAAAACAAATAGGATGAGAAAGCTTGTGGGTTGAGGTAGAGACAGGGAGATTGCTTAGCAGTTACTGCTGCAGGCAAAAGAAACTCAACTTGAGGAAAATTAATTTGTTGCCAATTAAAATAGATTAGTGTATTAAAACAATGCCTGTCTTCCAACCCTCTCCCAAGCTCAACTTTACTCCTTCACTTTCTCTATCCACACTGAGCAGCGCGGGGTGATGAGCGGGTATGTCATGCTCTGAAAATGTGCTTTTCAGAAGTATCTGCCGTGAAGAAACCTGCTTGTTCTGAAGTAAGTTGACATTTCTGTCTAAAAGAAAGATTGTTTTTAAATGTTAAAGAATTCTCTCTTTTTTTTTTCCTCCAAAGGAGACGCTCAAAAATGCTCACTGTGGCAGTTTTCTTCTGCAAATTGCTCTTTCATCCAAATCAAAATGTTTCATAGAAATTTGCCATTTTGAATTAAAAAAAATTTCTAAAAGTAAACACGCAAATTGAAATTGCATGTTGCTTACATATTTTGTATTAGAAATCAACATCTATAAGCATGTGCTTCATACCCCATAAGTAGGGGCACACAGGGCTGTTTGTGGCCAGCTGGTGTGCTAAGTGCAGTAGTACTGGCATAGAGGATGGTCCCTTATGTACTTTCTTCACTGCCAGTCAGTCACTGCACACACCCCAAACCACAGAATACCTTCAGTATCTTCTAGCAAACTTTAGACCCTTCCAGGGCTTCTGGAGACCCAAAAAATGACAAAACCCTGCAGAAAAAGGGAAGGAGAGGGAAAATACATAAATTTAAAAGAGCTGAGGCCTTAAAAAAAGGTGGGAGAGTAAAGTTAATCAAAATTCAATAGGTTTAACAGTGAGAAAGAGAAATTAAGCATTCTGAGAGTCTAAACCAGATTGGTAAATTTCAAAAGGCTACCTTTTTGGACTGTTTTGGAAGTATTATTTTTTGAAATGGAAGACAAGTTCTGATTTTCCACTTCAAAAAAGAGCGCCAAGAGATATTTTAATGAATAGGTCCCTAATTTTGAATGAGTACTCATCAGAACAGATCAGTGTTCTACCATTTTTGCTAAATAGAACATTTCTTTTTAAAAGCTCATTGACAGGTGTCAGCTTCTTTTGAATAGTGACATTTCCCCATTCATTTTCAGTTTTGCCTGTGTCTCTGAGCGCAGTTTCAATAACCTAAAAGACAAGGATCATATTCTTGGTTGCAGTAAAGTTGTGATTCAGCAGCCCATGGGTATTAGCGATGTCCTTATACTGCTGTTGAACTCTACGTTTAGACCAACTGATTTCAGTGGAATCACAGTGCTGTGCTGATTTGGGATCTAAATCAGCATTTAACCAACTGAAGGTCTGGCCTCACATGAACACAACGGTGTATATTTAAATCAAAATGCAGCGGCTGTCCTGGTATTCTAATGGTTTTAAATATGTATCACCAGTAATGGCTGCATGGTACCATATTTGATCTGCGGTCAGCATAAGAAGGCTTGCAAGCTTCAAGTGCTCATAGGCCAGTTCTGTATTGTTTTAGTGGGAAAGTTGAGAAAAGACCAACATTTCTTGATGAGAGTGGAGTAGAAATCCATGAGGTACATTAAGAATTTAGCAGGGAAGAATATTATTTGGTCGTGCGGTTTAAACTGTTAGCAACGTAAGCTTGACTGTATGTGATAACTAAATGGCAAATCACTAACCCTTGTCAAAAGTGCCGAGTCTTTTTCCCTGTCTTAGAAATTAAGGATCAATTCACGTAGCTGAAAAACAATGATGAATCGGGAGTACTGATGCATGAGAATTTCTGGTTTTCATGATAAGATTGCCAGTTTACAGGATTTAAATAGCATGCAAACTGTTTTTTTACATCTCTAATTGAAGATGTGTTGTCTTTAGGGAGGGTTGACTTGACTTTGACAAACTTCAACAGAATACAAAGACATTAAAATGGGCTTGTGTTTGCCTTGAAAGTGATTCACTGGCTCATAACCATGATGTTCCTTTTATACCCAGGAATTCTGTAGGATGCTAAATTTACTACTGCATGAGACCAAAGGTGCTTGTTACACAGCAGTGGTAAGAGGTGTTGAAGCAGAAACAGGCCATGCAGAAAGACGTTGATTTCCAAAAGAAAAATCTTCTATTTTTGAGATGAAAACAAGTACAAAGGATGATTTTGAGGTGTTTATGTTCATGAAGGTTTCTTTTTCATGAGTAAAATTCATTCTAGAGCAGATACAAGATGTTCT
The DNA here is from genome assembly GCF_964199755.1 of Larus michahellis. Lineage (NCBI taxonomy): Eukaryota > Metazoa > Chordata > Aves > Charadriiformes > Laridae > Larus > Larus michahellis. The sequence goes on along the minus strand of NC_133900.1, from coordinate 20,586,669 downwards.
ACAGATTTTATTATTTAAAACTCGATACTCATTAGAGTAGGAGGTCTGTATGCATTTAGGAGAGTTTCATCCTGTATAGACATAATTTGGAAAACTTATCTCATTTTTTGAGGTGATACAGAAATGTGTATTACTCATATTTATTAAAATACAATATGTATTGCTAAATAACGGACTTTTTCTGCAGTTTTTTTCCAAGGTGCCTGTATCTTTTTCTTTCTAAAAATTGTACATCGTGCTGTTTTGTTTTGTTTTGTTTTGTTTTTTTAAATACCTAAGGGACAGGATTGGATTTCTTCTGTACCTGTTAGGATCACTTGGGTTTTTTTCAGAGGAGTCATTGCTAGGTGATATAAGATGGTGTATTTTCTAGGAGCTGAACATTTTGTCAATAAAAGTCGAAGCATGATATAAGAAGAAAAGTAAGATAGTGTGAATTCTAAAAATGGGTGCTGTTAGCTCAAGGACATTGTCCTTTTGATACTGGTAAAGCAAGGCTTTTCTGAAGTTGGCTTGGAACAAAGGCAAATTTTGCTTGCACTTGTCTTTAGCTGCCTGTGAGGTTATGCTTATTTTTATTGCAACTGTATTATTTGGTACATACTATGTTGCTGCTAAATGAACGTTAGACTAATTTTCTTGCTTTAGATATTTAATAAAAATAATGCAAAATTACATATTGATATTAACTTTATTCAAAATGATGCTAAAAGCACAACTGGAATATAATAACTAGTAACGTGTAGCACATTTAATTTTTGAGGCTACAGATTTGCAGCAGAGCTGCATTCTGCAGTATGCTGAACGTATAGAGCAAATAAATTTGCAAGCACTGATACAATGTTCTTATGCAAACAGAGCAAAGCATAGTATTTCATTGCAAAACTACTTTATACAGATAAGCAAATTATAGAAACTAGTTCAACAAAAGGTTTAGTGAATGTTCATCATGAGAGAAGTGTACCATTGATAGTCTCTCCTAGGCTGGAGGCTGGAGATGCAAGAACGACTTTCTGTTCTATTTCACCCACTCAGTTCTATTCTATTTATATGAGAAAGACAGGAGATCAGCTAAAAATTACAACCTAACCCGTATTTTCGAGTGGCAGTTTTTGAGAAGTGAACATCAATAACATGTTGTTAGAGACCATGAAATGACAGGGCTTTTTAGGGGCTTCTAGAGAACTTTTTGTAATGAAGATGACCATAATCTTAAGATTTACATTGCCTGTTTAATCGTCTTGTCTGTCCGTCTTCTGAAAAGGGATTGAAATGAATGTCGATGTAGCAGATCTATAACAAATAATAACATATGGCTGGTTGCTCAACACATGCATTTTCATCTGATTGTACTTGAGGATGAATGAGTGGGTTATGCATGCCTTGTCTAAAATAAATTTGCATTTATGAATTGGCAGAAACAGACTTATTCTCTGGATGGATGTTAAAGTGCCTGGTACACCACCAAGGACTTCAATGACTAAGCTGTCAATGGATTTTATTATTAAATCCTAGGGACTAAAAAGCCTCAAAGAACCTTGTTACAGTTTTATGAAGATTAGATTTTTATCATCTTTACCTGAACTGGGTTTCACCTTACTCCGTGTGTAATCCTCTGATTTCTTAGTTTGCTCACAAAGGGAGAGTCTCTGAAGTATGAGTAGCCCTTAGGTTAAACATACCTTATTACTATAGTCTGAGCTTGGCCCTTGACTCTCACCCCTTCCCCCTGCCCAAGAAACTGCAGTTTTTCATCTAGATTTAGATCACGAAGAAAAAGAAGGGGAAATTTCTAGAGCAGAACACCTTGCATTGTCAGGGCAGCATGTTGTGAACGCATCTATTGTGGTCATTAAGCCAAAGAAAAAAAGAGAATTCATTGCAATAATACTGTGTATTTCAAAACATCGTTTAAAATGTTTGATATGCATGTAAAGAATGTGGGAGTGTATTGTATTATTTCATGATATAATATCTTATAGTGTAAATAGAGGTGCTCCTCTGAAGTGAAAAATTATTAGAAAAGGCACTTGCTAACTGCACAAAGAATTTTATTTTTAAAAATAAGAATACAGCTGCAAATAGACTGTCTGCCAGCCTCTCACAGAGGAACCGCGCATGTGACAGGATTCCATACTGTAAAACAAAACAAGCCACTGCACAATGCATTCCATCATTTGAAAAATTTGCATTTATGTGTAATTTCAAAGTACAGTTAAAGAAAAGGATGTCTTGATTTGGCCAGAGGTGATAACCCAAAGATTAACATTTTTCTTCTTTCCTAAAGCCCCTGCACAGCAAGCAAAGGAAAAGAGATTTGCAGTAAATATATGAAATTTTGCATCAGGAAAAACTGAAGCTTTTCATTATATTTATCTAAATGATCTTTACGCAAATTGGGAATAATTTATACTTAAAATAATAGGTAACAAAATCTTTGTTGTTTCTTCAGGTAATATCCATAGTTTCAGAGAACTGGAGTAGTTTTAGAAAAAAAACAAACAGCCAACAAACAAAGCAAGCACTGGAGCTGCAGGTTTGGTGCACAGACAATCTGAACATGTCAGTGTTTGCAAGAGTGAATGCCAGATTGGCTCTTAAAGAACAAGAACACTGTGTTAACTTTTCATTCTTTCTAGCCACACATGCAGCCTTGAATTAAAGCTCCCATATGTCTGCATGCAGCCTGGGTAGGATATTTAAAAGCACTTCTCATTGGCCTTTGTGTGTTCTGCTGGTTTCAGGCGAACCTTTACAGTGGATTTAGTGGAAGCAGAAGCTTCTCAGAACAGTTAGTAGTCTGACAACTTTTTACACTTGCTCTTTTATTTTACGTTTCAGCAAAAAAGCTGGAATCTGGCCAAATAAAATAAGTCTGCTTATTGGAAGTCAATTTTCGTAAAATAATCCCTTTAGTAAAATAACTACCGGAATACTTTGCACGTATCAGAATGGTGAAATAAAAGTGATGGAGCTTTATATCAATGTTAACTTTTCATTGACATGGTCTCCTTACACCTACAGATTTACTATATAGCATACTGATCACATATAACAGTTTTATATCATCTAAATCATATTGTAGCATTGTTCTAGACTCCAAGGTGTTGATTTTGTTGAGGGCCTCACTTTGTGTAAAACTGTTTGTTTTTCTAAAGCATCCTGTTTATGGGACTGTTCCCAAGAAGGGAGAGCTCCAGAAATCCATGGAACACCTCTGGATGAAATGGATACTGAAAAAAAGTAAAGAGAAAAGATGAAGCCCATCAGTCCCCAGTTTGGGTTCCCTTCACTTACATCTGAAAGAAAATATTGTCTTTCTGTAGGTAAGAATTAACTGTGTGCTACTTCTTTTCCATTCCATTTGAAATAGTAATACAGCCCTTCGATTTTTTTACTGTGGCGTATCTTCAGTTAGGTACATGCTTTTTTAGCTTCTTTGAAAAATAACTTCTGTAACTCAGGTTTTTCTGGACATTATTTTTCAAAAATGACACTAGGTTCTTAGAAGCTTTTTTGGGACTTGTTGAGGTTCATAAAAAAAATGAGGCTGAAAATATCAGGCAGTCACTTGTTTACTCTTCTTAGGCTGTTTGGGAGAAGCATGTGATTTACTTTGGAGACTCTTTATATGTATGCCATGTTATACATTAGCTGATGCCTAATATAGCATGTTAAAAAGAGAGTCTGTATTACTTTACCTCAGCTTCTAGATTCAACAAATTAATTTTAATGCATGTCACGTAGACTATGAACCTTTAAGTGAAAGTATATTTCAGATACAGGAAAAAAATCAGGCTAGTAATTAGAACCCAACTTTCCTTGCATTGACAGCAGCCAAGTCATTTATTAAGTCAATGTAGCAGAGTAACACGGCAACATCACACTTGATTGAAATCTTGGCCAAGTCTGACAGATGTTTTCAACTCATTGTCAATCTCAAGTATGTTTTAATGAGTTTCAAGTGGCTGGAGCTCCCCTCTGCAGATGCCACTGTTACTGAAACCGTGAAAAGAATCTTTTGGGCAATGACAGCATGGAAAATTCTTTTGAGTAAGTAAGTGGTGTGTCAGAAGAAATCCTAACTAGCAGCACAAGTGCTGTTCCTGAGGATGGTCCTCACCTTTTGAATATGTTGAGCTGGTGCAATATCAGCTGGGTTTATGTGAATACCCCAAATTCTCAAAGCATTTGATTCTTGAAAATAAAGGAGAAATTTTGGAAGTGAGAATTATTTAAGGGTTACTAGTAATTCCTGTTTCCACATAACTCAGAAAAAAAATATTTTGGAACAATCGATTTGTCTGCTTACACTTCTGGGTCTCACTAGCAGTCAGAAGAACAAAAGCGTATTAGAATAGAAACAACAACAAATATTTTATATTGACCTGAGCAGAAATGACCGTGACTCTTCAACTGCAATAGTATGATAAGATTCAAACTGGATCAAGTGCAAAGCTGCTGATCGTAGCACTTACCTAGTTGGACACTGCTTATGCACTGCGGAGCAGATAAGTGGGATGACAGAAAAAGAGACTGAGATACAAGGGATGCCTAAGGTGGCAGTCCATTTAGCTCTTCAGTTTGATAAGGTTTATTAAGTTCTTTGCTGGGCAACAGACCAAACTGATGTAAAATGAATTTTGAGCAAACCAAGTTTTGGTAAGTTGCCACAGGAGTAAAGTAGGCCTACTTAAAAATTGGTGAAGCATAAAGTGACTGATTGAACCTTGTCACGACAATATTCTCTTCATTTTCCATCTGCCCAAATGAATCTACTTGCTTTTTCTTCAGAGCTTTTTTTTTCTTTTTATGCATAACATTTGCAATGTTAGAAGTCTAGTATGCAGTAGGATATATTTTAATATTTAGAATAAAGTTACAAGAAACCAGTTAATATGGAGAATGGATAAGTTCTTTTCATCCTGCTTAAAAAATTAGACAAGAGCAGGTTTATTCCTGAGTGGATGATAAATTTTGGTCAATTGGATGTGAGCAGCATTATGTCATTTACCTTATTTGTTAGCAGCCAGACTGAAACACCGTTAAATTTCCCAGTGAAGGGAAGTCTCGATATTACAAGCTTAATCATACTAAAAATCATTGTGAACCAAAAACATGTCCTGGAAACTTGTCCGTTAGAGCTCTGTTAGTTTATCTGTCTGTCACAGTAATAATTAAATTCGTATATGTAGTTTTGAACCCAAAACTTTGTGGTTCAAGCAGAAAGTTTTTGTTTGGTTTTTTTTTTTTTTGAGGGTAGTGTTTTGTTTTCCCTTGCTTCTTTGTCACCTTAGCAACCCATGTGGAGGGTGGCAAACTTTTCCTGATAGACAGAAGAAAATGTTTGGGAAATATGAAGTGGTAGAGTCTATGGTGACATATTCTGTGTTGACATATTTGTCAACATATTCTTTTTTGAAGCAGCATGTCAAATGGAGTTCAGTATAGCCCAATGTATAAAATCCAATTTCATATAATGCTCGCTTGGAATTGAGTATGTTCCAAACATTCTTTTAAAATGTAAGTAACCTACTAAGTGTGCTAACTGAAAGCTTTGCCCGCTTTAATGGCTGTATAATGTCAGGGCAGGGAAGAAGGACTTAGCCGTGAAGAGAAACTGGTCAAAGCTATTTCTGGTTTTAGGGTGGTGGGGTTTTTTTGCTTTAAATATCACGCTATCTTTTATCTTTGGTTTACAATAGTTCCTGAATGAAATATTCCAAAATCTTTTTGCTGATAGTAACACCACACTAAAGCACTTTTTGAGACACAATTTGAGTAAATGCCTGGGATGTATATAAAGTGGTAGTGTATAAAAATTCAGAAGGAAACAACTCATACAGAAAAGACTTGGAATTGGGTTCTAGGTCTCAACATATATCAAGGACGACTGAAATTTATCATGGAACTTATTTTAGATCTTTAAATAACTAAAGTGTGTTAAGTATAGAAAGATATAATTTCTGAAATTTTTGTCTTTTTTATTAGGTGATTTAACAAACAGGTGCTTTGGAGACACCTATGAAAGTAAAGGTTTCCTTCTAATGAAAGGGTTTATTTGGCATATGTAAGAAACAAAAGATTCACACTTTAATTAGGTTTTGCACTGGTATCTGAATTTCATGTCTTGAAGAAATATGTTAAAAGTAGTGTTTCTGAGTGAGAAATCCAGAATCCCCTCTTCAGCAGTGTCTAATGGCCTCAGCTAACCAGAAAAGTATATTTGCCTTAATCTCTGAAAACTGCATGGAAAAAAAACAATTAAAATTGATTTTGTGCTAACAAGTGCTCATCTCTGTTCTTTTAGAAAATTTTGAGTTAGGTGCTCCGATCCATTATCACTGGAAGTTGTACTTCTGTCTCATTCAGGTACATGTGAAAATACGAGCCTTAAAGAGCTCTTATAAAAATTCTTTGATATGCACAGAAACAAATGAGATATCATAAGTTTTTTGAGAAAACTGTTGCTCAAACTGACATCTTCAGGGATTTGGCCATTTGTCTGTTGCTTATGTCAAGCTTGTTGAAAGTTTGTAACTCCTTTTTGGGCCTTTCTTCTTATTCCAGCTTTACTGTTACCTGACGCACACCCTATGCATGGCTGGGGAACATGGGAACAAGCAGTATGTGACCAGAGGTACCACATAAATCTATGAGACTTCCTTGCAGCCAATTTCAATGGAGAAAATAAACAAGCCATAAAGCGGTTGCAGCAGATTTGGAGGTGAGAGGACAAACGAGGAAGAACTGTGTTGTTTGGAGCAATTTGCTGGGTGCAATTTTGTGTAACATAAAGTATGAAATGAGGCAAGTATGGATGTGTCTGTTCCACCTCCAAGGCTCTGGCTATCAGGCTGGATTGTAGTATTGGAAATTTTTCTGTCAGTGTGCCAAACCAAAGCTATGCTGATATTCTACTGTATCGTAATTAGTATTACCATTCTTAGGTGATTACAACCTGCCACAATCAAGTACACAACTAATTATTTACTTCAGCCCGAAGAAGAAAAGACAAATTTCCACTATTTTAGATCTGTTCCACTGATTCTGTTCTGGTTACAGGAAAGTTTGCATAAAAAATAAGCAGTTAACTTGCATTTTCACCACCTTAATTCAACAACAAGATATTCTGATTCAGTTAATGTGAAAGTACATCTCTGAGAAATCTAGCATTAGAAATCTGGGTTCCTGTTTTCATTGGAATAAACCACACTTTGGGTTTCAACTTAAAGAAGGAAAATCAGGCATTTGCTTGAGGAGGCTCTGGTGCCTCTGAAACACATGTGCTGATTCGTACTGGTGTGTCACCAGCTGGAACTACTTAAGCTAGAGAGCACTTTGTATTCTTCCCCTCTCTATCAGTAATTGGCAAGTATATTTTCTGCCTACAATCAATTGCTTTTATATTCTGAGTAATATTTCTAAGTAAGAAGAAATATTACAGCAGCTAGAGAAGCTATTGATTTTAGGCAGAAAATGCCCTTTCCAAATGCCACTCCAGATGACTGAAATGCAAAGAAAATCTGTGACATCACTAACATGGCCAATAAACCTGTCACTTGGCAAACCAAGGAATGAACACAAGTAAATGTGGTTCTTAATTTAGGTTCCGTATGAACCATGGTGTATGGACAAGGGAAGGATCAAATGGGGGCATTACATGCAAAGGCCAATCTGCTGAGCTAGTAAGCGAATAAAGCCCAGATCTATGTTGTATAAGAGAGCATTAGATGCCCTGTTTTGTTTTAGGAAAGAGATTGGAATAGCAAAAATAACTTTCACTATTCTGGAGACCAACAAGAGATTAACGACAAGAGGTTAACAGTGATCTTGCAGCCCATGGATACGTATGTTGTGGTTCAGTTCTACATTCACAGATGATGTGGTTACAGTCCTTGGTGTATTCACCTCGATGGCAGTCATCATGCAGAAATATCAAGATAATAGTCTTTGGATAGATGTTTTTGTTCAATAAGTCTTTAAGTTCTGGGGTTGCATTTGCACAGGTCTTTCTGAGTACCATAATCCGTATCTCCAATGATCCTTGTCAAGAATTGATTATTTTAGCTACTGTTGGAAATGCTGACTGGAGAATAAAGGAACCAAGTATCTTGGAAGTAAGGTATCCAGTTGAGACCCTGCTCAATTTAGTCAAGAGATCAAGAGAAGAGCCAAAACAGCCTTCTGGTTACCTTTTTTATTGTAAGTGCTTCAGTCATCTATCTGGTTATAATGTATCTGTGTTATCATCCAGAAGAACTACATAGAATTTTTTTGTTTAGAAATTGTGCTCTCTGAAAGTTCTGGCAAAATAAGGAGTGGGAGGAATGATTTCCATTTTTTTTTTCTTCTGAAATGTGAACCGTTTTTGATCATCTTTTTGTGCTTGAGGAAAAATGTTACTTCCTAAACTGAGGGACCAGGAGTTTCCAGATTAGTGAGCTTAACTTGACCATTGACAGCCCCATTGTTCTTACAAATTACAAGAATCTCAGAGGAAACTGTTTGTCATAGGAGAGAAGGCTGAAAATTGTCAGAGATACACATTTAGATTTACAGTCACAAAGAGCATGGTTCTTCATGGTACATTTTCCACACCTCTCTTCCAAGTTAATGTTAACAAATGTAACAAAAAACAGCCAACGTGTATATGGCATAGTATTATGCATACGTTTTAACCAGACGGAAGCATACTCACGCAATTTCATTTTTAAGTGCCTTCGAAGGTCACTGGGGCTTCCAGGTTTCATGTCACTGGACATCTGTGTTGTTGTTGTCAGAGACCATTAGTCTTTTTGTGTCTTAACCAACTACCTCCAGAAGTCAAGGGGATTTAAGTTAACCGTTCTGTCCAAAATTACCTTGAAGTGTTGCCTGTCCAAAGTCGTATTGGGCAGAACAGTGACTTTTACCTCCTTTACCTCTGGAGGCTAAAGGGGCTGCCTGTCCCTCCCCAAAGATCATGTATTATTATTGTGCATTAGTGGAGTAGGCCTGTTGATACATCCCTTCTGATATCTGTTATTGTAGTTGTACACTGTGTCCCTTCTTTGCACTGAAGTCACCATAGTTTTTTTTTTAATATGGCTGTATCTTTGTCTTCATAGATTTTCAAATTCTCTGTTTCTTTGATATCAGCTTCCAGCATTATAAGCGTTCTTTTTCTCAACATTCTGTTAAATTAAATGTCAACAGGTGATGACTCATGCTTCACTGGTGCAATCTTTCACTTTATCATGCAAGATGTGCATTTTTTACTCCAAAATTTAGTATTTAGTGACACTATTTAAGATTGTTATGACTATATGCCCAAACCTTCTGTACTTCTCTGAATAAAACATAAACTCTAAACTGCAGCCTATTGCCAGGTGTTACTGTAAATTTTATCCTCTGATGTAAACCCAAATTTCATGGATAATCTTTTGCAATGACAGTGCTAACATCTCCTTCATGAACAGCAAAGGTGAAATTTCTGGTTAGCATTGTATGCACAGGCGGCACTAGATGATTGGCATAGGAAGATGGAGCATCCATGAGCACTAATGTTGTTTTGTGATCCGTAAATGCTAGCAGGACTCTCGTAAGACTGAGCAACCAGGTAATTAGGAAATCTGGGTGGCTACTCTGCTTCTGAGCACCTTCAGTGTGCCTGCTTCTGTGCTGGGGAAAAATCTTGCCCTCTATTCAGATGAGCATTTCAGGTTTAGTTTTATTTTAGTCCTTAATCTGAGGCTGTTTTTTAAAAAGCCATGAGCTGCTGCAGATGAGGATGGCTTTAGGCATCTCATTAGAACCCCTTTTCATCTTCCCACAGGTGGCTCCATGCTCTACGAAAACAGTACAGGTACTGCTTACCGTGGAATATATTTAACCTTAACTTGAAGGCTTTGCCAGTCTAAAATTTAAATAGTATGTCAACAGAGGAAATCAGGCCCCCAGATATTAAACAGACTCAAAATATTGAGTGTTAAGGAAGTGAAATACCCTGCCTTTCTACTTTGTCTCTAAGTAATAGGGTCTTTGGAATCAAGTTAAAGTAGCTCACTCAATACGGTAAGAACCTGCTCATGACATTTCTTGCGCCGCAACTTCTGTTTGAAGCAGGAGGCTGATGAGCATTTGAATATGTGACCATCTTGCATGTGTAGGTTTTGGAGCTAAGAATTAGTGATGTTTTATAACCTCAGTGGAGAGAAGCTTCAGTGGGCTGTGCTGAAAAACCCTCGTTTGATATTTGAAAATGGAACAGCCGAAGAAAGATTAAAAAAAAAAATGCTACAGGCTTCATCTTGCAGGCTTTCATAAAAAGGTGAGATGAAAGACAGCAGATGGATTTATCTTTTTACTTAGCAGCAAAACTACGAATCAGCTTCATACAAACAGATCTCTCAGCCAAATATAGCTTGACAGTAATTCTATAAGATTCATCAAGTCAAGGGAAGTGATTAGGTCTGATGCCATGAAATAATGTGAAAGTAGGATATCTCATATGATTTCAATATTTCAGACTTGAGTCCATTAAATACAATTTTCTGATGAAAATGCTGCCCTGTATTGCAACAATTTTCATCTTCATGTATTCTTTAGAATGCTGCATAATTCTTATACCTTTCAAATTCTCATTTCCAGTGATCTTAAGCATTACTGAAACAATTTCCAGAGAGCAGATAATACTGTGGCTTTCAACCCATAAAATGGCAAAGGTGAGTTTTTAAGCTTTTAGAAGTTTTCTTTGACATTAGTCTAACATTTTACACATTCAGGCTGTCAATATTGTAGCATCTTGAGCTGCAAAAGCTCCAGACAAAACACATAGTGTAAGATACTTAATGAGATGCATCATAGTCTTGCTTTCTTCTTTTTGTAGCACCCAAAGATGTTGGGTGGGTCTGTACTGCATGAAACAAATTGAGGCATTTCCTGTTGCATCAAGGCTCTCAGATACAATTTATTCTAATGAACTCTGTCTAAGCTTCTAAAATGGCAAATATCTATTTAATAACTTCTGAAGAAGCATATATTTAAAATGTGCTTAGGTTCTCATGCACTAAATCATTATAGGCTCCTAACTCTCAATGACTCAGTAGGAATCAGATGCCTAAAATGCCTTTGTAGGTTTGACTTAACTTCTCTTACAGGCTTTCACTACATATAGAATCCAGTAATAATAATGTCCTGTTTCTATAAGTGACTCAAAGCCAATTTGAAAAAAAAAAATTAGATGCCTTATAATAAGTTTGCTTTCTCAAAATCACATATGTGCCTAAATCCTGTTGATTTTACTGGAAGTTAGGTAGCTAAATGCCTTCTGGATATGGTTACTTTTAGATTTTTCACATTAGTTAACAGCATATATTAAATAAGAGATGTGTGGAAGTGTTTTATTGCTTTGCTTACTTGTATCTTTCTCTTGTACTATTTAAAGCACAGTGTATTTTTTGGAAACCTTTAAAAGGTTTGTGTACTGTTTGATTCAGCTGTCATATGTCTTTGAAATGATTAATTGATAACCCAAAGCACAGCACCAGGAGAGGATGTCCTTGTTGATGAGTCTGGAAGATCAGGTCTGAACATGCAGCGTTGGGGAGTTGTGCTGCAAAATCTCATTTACACAAACAGATGGCAGGCAGAGATGGCTTGTGCACAAGAAGAGTATTGGGCAAGCCAAGGAAAGAACTGGCACTATAGCCTACAGACATTTAGCTAGTTGTTAGAGTGCACAAACTCAGCAATCTGATAAGTGCCCAGTTGCAGGAGCTCGACCAGACCTGGGTAAAGGTGGGTTTTGCCGATATTACATTGCCAAATCATGATTGTGCAACCAAAGGCTAATGACTGTAATTTAACTGAAAAGAAAAGGATGCCAAACCTGCCAGGTTCTCTATAATTACACTGATCTCAAGCATAGTAATCTCTTTCCTCGCTGTACTGAAGAATAAAAATCTAAAAGTTCTCTAATGAGTATGAAATTTGTGAGCAAATTAATAGCATTAGTGATGTTGGCAGTGTCTCATGGAAGAGAATGATTAATAACAATCCTTCTTAGTGACCTCTTTCTCATTGCAAAAGAGGCTATGTCTGTTTTTTAAGGGTAGATTTAAAGCACGTTTCTCTGAGCAGGTTTCCAAACCAAGCTCTTAGGGGGATGGCATTTTTCGAAGCAGGTATCTCAGGTTAGATATCTAACTGTGTTGTTAGGCCCTTAATTAGAGTTCTCTTCTATAAGGGCTCCTGGGTGACTGCAGGAGTCACTCTGCAGGGAGCTCTTTGTAAAGCTACGTGTAAGTGCCTCAATTTTCAGGCTTCACCTCTGCAAAAGAAGTCCTGAGCAATATGTAATGGATTAAATCCGCTGAGCTCTGTTTAATAGGGTTCTAGGGACCTTCTTTAAGATCTTATAAAATGCTGGTTAAGAGTGAGAGAAAGCAAAATGCAAGAGAGAATGTAGCTTTCTTTGAACTCTTCCATATCAATTCACTGTTTTCAGAGTGGATTGTTTTAATGGCTTTATTTGCAGATGTTCCGAAGGATAATAGCGAAAAGGGCTGCACAGTGTCTGCTTACACTAGCAGAAGGCTCCGTACTAATCTTTTCACTGTTGTGCGCAATTAAATAGTCTGTTCGGAGTTTATCAGTTCTCTGGGCCTTGTGTACTTATATATCACACAAGGGAGCTGCCCTCATACTCATGAGATGGTATTCCCTTGGAAGAGCGAGGGCTCAGCCATCTTGGGTTCCCCTATCTGTTGACTGGGCTGTAGGAACCCTTAAGGAAGTTTTTTAAAATGGCAGTCCTTAGATATTTCTATTCAAAAGGTTCGTTCAACTTACTGTGGAGCCTTGGACTCTGAAATGTGCAGTGTTTCTTGCTGTACATTACTGCATAGCCAATGGCCACCATCCTAATGAATACTGAATGTACCATATAGATATGCTTCAAATCTTACAAAATTTTCCCAAATGTTTTCTTTCAGATGAAATCATGGCAGTCGTGGATGAGCTTTTGTTTTTCTGGAGCTTATTGTGGGATACTTATTCCTGTGGTACACTGGTTAGCAATGCTATAGTACTTCATTGATGACGTTGTCTGGCTAGAGTGAGTGCTGGACATGGTTAGAGCTCTGCTGCGTTCAGGGACTAGGACGTAAAGTTAACGACAGGGGCAGCGGGAAAAGGGATGTGTGCTTGGTTACTGTAACTCCTGAAAAGAAAGAAAGAACAAATATGAAAAGGGGGAAGATCTTAGAGGCTATAATATGCACTTTTCATTTAAGTCTAATGAATAATGCTAAAAGGAGAATGAGGCACTGAGCTTGTGTACTTTGCATAGAATAAAAAAGGCTGTTATTGAAAGAAATGCTACTAGCTACAGCAGGTGACAATATCCCAGCTCAGTAACATTAAATACCATCTAGTGGTCATATGCTTGGCTGATACAGAGAGAAATAAGTAGGGGAAAGAGCTTCTGGAGAACTTGCACTACATAGTTTACAATGTTTTTATTTTATTAATCAGAAAGCCACCCTTTTCCATTCTTTGAACACTATCTTATTAGCCTAACTCAGTCTCAAAATTTAAGTGCCTGCCTTTGATAGCACATATTCTATACACTAAGGTTAGCAAGAAAGGTGTAGACCACTTCATAGTTTGAAGCAACTAACTTGTTTCACCCAGCAATTAGTAGCTTAGTGCTCTGATGGGACAGAAATGGCCTTCAGGTGAAACTAATGAGTGCTCCTGACAAAAGGGAGGCTGCCAGGTGCTATTAGTGATTGTATATGAGGAAGAAAGGCTCAGAAGTTTCTTTCATTTTCTTTTTTCCTCCTCTGTGTCTGCAGGTTTTGCTTTTGTCTCTGGGGGAGGGAGGCAGGCAGGCATGTTTATTCTTGTAGAGGTAGAAGGGCATTCTGTACAACGGAGCTGTTTTAGTAGTTCTCACAGTGAAAATGCTACGGGACTTGTTGATCCCCAGACCATCTGATGGTGAAGGTAGGTTTCCTCTGGGCATGGAGGTGGGTATCTGCCTATGGTACAACAAACATTTGTGCTGATTCCTCTTATTCCTGTTGATTTAGAGATATCATGATTTCCCAGTCTTGGTTAAGAAGTGGTGTAGTAAACAATTTGATCTTTCCAGTCTTTGGTAATCTTGTACTATCCGAAATAATGCAGTGATAACCAGCTGAGTACTGCTAGTGGAGACAGCTTCATAGCACTGTAAATATTTTTTTTTTTCCTTAAAACCAAGCAGTCTTCTAACAAAGCTTGTTACTGGAAAGTGTTACCCTCATCTGGATGAGTTGTTTAGTGTGATGCTTACTTTAGAATTACTAGAGCTTTTGGCATTCATTTATGTACAACTGGATTCAGTAAGAAAAAATACTAAAACTTTTTTTTAAGTGTTTAGAGTCTTTTAATCACTGTAATGCAACAGACAACTCCCTTAAAACTTGCAAAGCGTAAGTATTCCAGTTAAACAGTTATTCCAGTAAAACTCTAATAGTTAGTGGTGCTTCACAGACCAATTTTAGTCCTTTTTTGCTTCTCCTTTCTCTAAGGAGATTTTAGTGGTGATGGCTATGAAGGTTCCCATAATGGAACAACACTGGTATTGTAGAAATCACTTGCTGAACAAGTGTCTAGTGTCTTTGATGGTATATGTAAAGTAGACTTTGGTAAAGCTTGCTTAAGAAGTTGGTCTTAGAACCTACTGGGACTTCAGGTTTCTAGTATTTCTCTCTGCATTCTCTCACAGTGTTGTGTGCCATTAAGCTTCTAACGTGGTAAATGTGTGCAGGTTCTCTGACTCTCCTGGGTTCCAGGAAAGCCCCAGTTACCTGTGAAGACTTAAAGTGAGATCAGGAGCCAGACATGACTCTTATTGTGGCTGATAGATAAGTAAACAAAGAGACTTTTGGACAAGCACTTTATTATATGACTCAAAATAGCTCACAGAAAGCCTTAATGCTTTCTCTGTTTTGTGCTGAGGAGTGAGCTGATCCAGTGAACTCAGATAGAGGTGTGTAACTGCTTGAAGATACCTGTTCTTTGTTGGTTTGTGATGTTATGGAAGACTAGATTCAAACCATGATGTTAATAGTTAATAATGCCTTGAGTGAAGATGAGGCCTTTTGGCCAAGACAGGGAAATACTCGAAACATGAACTCAAATTTAAGAAGTTAGTCAGTGAAGCAATTTTCTGCTCTCTGGTATATAACACAGCTTAAACAACTGTTGATACCTTTTTTTTTTTTTAAAATACCTTCAATAGTACTTAAAAATGTAGGAGAAAAGATTTGTTGCTTTCAGAAGGCTTGAGACCTAAATGAGTGACAAATGATATTAATAGAGATTATAAAAGAATAATTCGTGGTGCAATATGCTGAAATGAATACGTACGGCAGGCTGCAAATGCATTCATGGAACTTTTTGTCTTCAGGAAAAAGTCTTTCATGATGTTCTGAATGTGGATGATTATTACTTGGATCAATCTATTTTGTAAAAACTTTAACTGTGCTTTGGTTTTGTTTCTTTCTTTTTTTAATAGGCAATATAATCACTAAATTAATTTCTCTGCCAAGAGGGTAAGGATGCTTATGAATCTCATTTCTACACATGCCATAGTAATTTTCTGGAGATCAAAGATGATGATCATTGGTTAAAAGAGTCTTTAAGACTTTGTGAATTCCAGATCATGCAAACAGTAAATGAGGAAGTGTCGGTAGTTGTCAGTGAATTCTTGGCACTCCAATCTATTGTCCTGGACTTATACTGCCACAGATGTCTGCTGAATTGTAAATTACGTATTTGATTCAATACTACCTATAGCTGTCTTTGTGACTGAAAAGATAAACAGTTGTGCTGATAGTAAATTGTACTCTATATATTGATCTCTTAATAACCCACAACTGTAAAACTATGCTAATAATTTTCCATTTTGCAGCACTATGACTTTTTCAATACCAGGAAGTGAATTTACCCACCTTTACTTTTTTTTTATTCTCATGCTTTTCTTCCCAGTTTTCGTACAAGAATTCACACATCCCCTGAAGTAATCTGTTAATAACGAAACCGAAAGGTATGTTTGCCGTTGGTTTACTGTGTTGTGTGAAAGTATTGGTGACAGCATGCACAGCTGCTGCCTAAAACTGTATTTTCTTGGCAATCTGACAGCCGTTGAATACTTCACTCCTTAAGTATTATTGAGGCCCTTAGTGACCTGCTGTATTCCTATAAGAAATGCTAGGAATCTGCCAACTCTTGAATACTGAATACAATATGGTTGTTACATGTGCCCATGTTGTCTTCTATTGGTTCTTTCTTTCATTTAGGGATTTTTAATACTGCTTAATAGTGTTTTCAAAACTCCTACTAGTCAAATCATAATCCAGAGATGGGTTAACATGTTCTGCTGTGGAAGGTGCTGTCAAAAATTAAATATGATCTTTCATGCATTTCTGGTGATAGGGTCACAAACTAATTCATGTGAGTGAGAAAATGTGCTGGTCTAGCAATGTCACAGTCTGTCAAGACTTTTTTTGCTGTCAGATTTTACTCAGAATATATATATATAAATGCAATTCCTTTTCTGTTTCTTGAACTCAAAGCATTTATTAACAGACACTGAAAGGAAGCTAAAAACAAATAGGTCTCCTTTTCAGCAACTGACTTCTCCTTATAGTTCCGCTGACTGTTCATTTATATCAGCTCAGGAAACTTCAAAACTATCTATTGTATTTTTATAAAGTTTTTTTATGAGACTATTTTTTTCACTTCAAAAACTGTATGTTGAGGTCTTATTTTAATTCTGGGTGTGCTGAGGACATAAACTGAGCAGGATGGAGTGAGAAATATGTCCCTTGAGTATATGGCATTCACTCGGAAATTATCGTCTTGATATTATCTAACTGATTGTGTGGTGTTAAATAAAAAAAGAAAGAAAATTATAAGAAAATATATGACAATATTCACAACCAGTAATTAATATTAGGAAAAAACAGCTAGTCTACTGCAAGTCTGGTTTGCAGATCTGTTTCTCTAAGGTCATTCTTTGGTTTCTATTGACTTACCATAACACATTCAGATGAAAGGTCTAGTCTAATGCATTAAGACTTTTGGAAAAAAGAGAAGCCTATTTAGTTAGCACAAATGAAATGGAACTGTGCAGAGTTTTACATATGATAGTAGTTTGAAAATGTCTAGTTTTGCTGCTGCTTTAGCATCTCTGTTGAAGTGTAAGGTAGCTTAAAAAAAATAAAATCAATCGACTTATGTCTCTGGGGAAATCAATATGTTGAAAGTAGATGACAATGAAATCTGCAGACTGACAGATATTTTTTACTCTGCAGAGGGCTTTAAAGTGAGGAGGTGCAAGAACTTAAAAAAAAGCCAGCATGTCTCCCTCCCCACATGGTGTTATGAAAGAAAGTAGGATAATTTTAAAGTGACCTACAGTGGTAACTGCATGATATATCTCAACAGATTGAGATGTCACACAGTGGCTCTGCTGAATATAAATTGTCAACGTTGCATGTAATTCTTTGCCTTTCCTTGGAGCACGTAGTGTGAAAATGAGATGGCTAGGTGTCTAAATCACATAAATGACTATTTTGTCTGTCACTGTTACAGATAAAAGCCAATAACAACAAATAAAATAAATGACCTGAAATAGAATTTTAAATCAAATAACTTGCCACTTTTGTATCTCTACTGATGACATTTATTAAGAGAGCTCTAATAACAACATGCAGCAACTTATTGAAGCATACTTTCACAGCAGTCCAGTAGGGAATACCTTGCCTCAGCCCCATTACTCCTACCAGATTTTAAGGCATTATTCTGTACCTGTTACGGGGTAAAATTGCCAAAATAGAGCCTCAAGCATTTAAGGAACAGAAGGATGTCTAGCAGCTGTAGCATGAGAAATGAAAGCTGAGAAAGTAATGTGCCCAGCTGCAAGACAGAACTTTCTCTTGGAAAAAAAAAAAAATGGATATTTTGTGTTGCTGATTCTTTATCCCTTGATTAGGATTGCTTTCAGCAGGTATTTTTCTTTTCAGCTGTGTGCTACTCAGAGAAATTAAGTTGTAATCACATTTCAGAGACCTTGGATCTGCTGGTTAATGGGAAAGTTAAGTGAGAAGCTTTCACTTCTTGTAAAGTTTTTAGAAGTTGGAGAAGTGAAATGAAAATATTTGGTTTTCCGTGCTTAACATATCAATTCTGACTGGTGTCACTTATATGATACAAACAGAAATTAAATTTAAAAGACCTTTGGAATGTGCTTACCAACACCTAGAGTCACAAAGCAGCTCAGTAGATACTTAGCATTAAGTACTTATGCAATCCTTTGATCTCTACTAAGCTAGTGATATAATTAAGTAAATGCTTTTCAGTATTCTTTAGTGATACAGGCCCAAAGTATCTGTTCTTTTTCATCCCTTTTTAGTATCTATTTTACTTAAAATAGTAAAGTGGGATCACTATTCTGATCTCCTGATCCCCCTACTGTTGCTTTTAACAGCGCTTTAAGACTTAACAGCTTGCTAAGAAAATTAGTTGTGAATTTTTGACTGAACGTTCTCCATCACAATAAAATTCATGGAACTTAGTTATAAGAATGCATTCTGTTAAATTCAAATTATTGACTTCTATGGTTGGAAGAAAACACGTATTCTAGAAAAGCTACATCACTTTCTGTCTCATTTCTGTATGTGGCAGCATGCCTCCACTCAAGGACAAAGGTTTATTATTAGGCCATATTTTTTAATTCAAATTAGTCTACTTATTTGGTGATGGCTCTGTTTGAGTAGCTGTACCTTGAATTTGTGAGGCTAGTGTCTGTCAGTTTATTGTTTGTCATCAGCATGTTTTGATGAAGAATATAATTTAACTGAAACTGTGATTAAAGACCACTTCAGTTTTTGCCAAGTTGGTTGCTTGGCAAAGTGTCAGTATAAAATCAGCAGTTATTGCACATAAAATAGCCTGTTTTAAGTCAGTGGTGTACAGTGGGTCATATTTAGTATTGACTTAGCTCTAATTGATTCCTTGGAAGTGCACCCAGATTTAAGTTGGCTCATTAATTTAGGGCAAACCTGCATTATTTGCATTGAGGGCATTGTTAGGGTTTTGGGGCATGTAACCACTGTAACACAGTTAATGAATGACATAGCACCAGGTTCAGTTGCCAAGACTTCTTAATTTTTATTTTTTTTATTCTTCCCCTAGAGAAAATTTGCTAATGATTTTCAAATATTTGGATGATTAAAGCCCAACTGTTTTATTAGAGGAAATCCTGGGCATCCTAACAGTGTTCAGATTAGGCTTTATCAATATCCCTTTAGTTTCAGGAGGCATCTCAGCCTTTGATACCATCCCTGAAATTAAACTGTGTTCTTTGTGGGAAAAGATACAGAGGGATATATTTGGAAAGCAACAGCCCATGGCCTACGTTTTATGGTTTCTCGTCAAGTTGCAAGGTGATTAAGAGCTTTGGCTACCATGTGAGTGTTAACGGTTTCATGTAAATAGATTTAAGTTAAAAGTAAGTAGTATCATTATCTAAAATGAGAAGGATTAGGTTTTTATACAGCTACTGTATTATATCTTTGCTGCTAATTCCCAGTATGATTAAGTAACTATCGATTATTTTGTATTAAATGACAATATAACTGTCTTGATAGCTTTGAATAACATGTTCCTTGAACAACTGTAATTTAAACCATTGCCATTATTTTCATCAGCGCCACCAAAACCATGCTACAGATAGACATGGTTTGAGAGATATTGCGTTTTGTTTTGTTATTTTTTTGTTTTTGTTTTTTAACTGTTTTGAAATTGGTTAGAATTTCATCAAGAAATGAGTAATGATAACTTAAAAAATTTTAGTATACCGCTGTGGTAATGGGTGAGGAAAAATAACTGCTTGTCACTCTGCAAGTATTCTGCTGACTTGTGCTGAGACGTTTCCTCTCTTGCTGCCTCTCTTGAAATAAATTCTGTCTGTGGCTAATGGTCCTTGTCTTATGTGAACAGAACTGAAAAATAAAGAAACAATAATGATGTTTAATGATACTGCAATGGTCTAAGAAGCCATTGCAAGTGTGCACCCTAACTAAGCATTTATAGGAAGATAAGGCTGCCTACACATAGTGCGCTGAAGTCTTGGGAGTAATAAAAGTACATGTTTAATAGACTCCTAATCAACTTTCCCTTATTTACGGCTATTTGTGACTTCAGTATTTATGTGACTTGATAACATGAAGCCATAATTTGTAAAAGATGGCATTTTTCTAGTATTGTTCGTAATACATTAATAGAAGGAACTTGCAAGGGGCTAGCTCTGATTATTTCATCAACATCCTCTGAGTTAAGAGAGAAAAATGACCCTATACATGTTTACACAATTTATTGTGTAAAGGGAGATATTTCCATACAGTGTTTTGGATGACAGTGCTAGTGTAATAATAATGCTCTTTCATAGTGACATAAGAAGTAAGACTGATGTAAGCCCAGGAGTATATCAGCAATAGTTTCCAAAATTACTTAAACTGCTCCCCCCCTGCCTCCAACCCAACAAACCCAAACAAAAAAACCCACACAACTCCAAAACCCATCCAATCCCCACAACCCCCCCCCAAACTTAAAAAAAACCCCAAAACAACCCATCTTTAGACGAATCGTTTGAACAGTCCAGACTATTCTATTTGTCAGGCTTTCACCATGACAATAACAAAAATACAGATATCTCCTAATTATCTACAGACTTACTCAGGTTAAATTTTGCTAGGTGGCAATGACAGAACAGTGGGCAAATCTGGGTTCAAAACCTTCCCCTTCAAAACTGGAAAGTGCAGGCAGAAGGTTAACTGCAAACAAAGTTTTGCTTTTCTGTGCAGCGCCCCAGAGTTTACAAAAATATATGTGTTAGAACCACGTTGATGTCTCATTGATGCTAATATGGGGGCGGGAGGGGAAGCTTTATTTCACGCTGAAAAACAATAGTTCTTTCTGTGAAGCATTTTTTTTCTGTCATTTCAATGTGTGTAGGTAGAAGAATATAACTTTCACGTTTGTGGGGTTTTTTTTTGTAATCCTGAAATTGTGCAATCCGACAGCAGGTGTTAACAGTGGAGATATTACAAAAGGATAAGATGTTTCATATTTGCTGATACCCGCTGAAAAGTGAAGAGAAGGTCTGGAAAGCAGGGATAGTGAGTCTGAACAGGGACTTACCTATATGTAGAACTGTTGTATTAAGATTTGAATCTTGGTAATTTATGTTTAAAGGAACCTCTGGAAATTACCCGCTCTAGCACTTGGGCCTTGAATATCTGCAAGGCTCTCCACAGCCTCTCTGTGGAGGAACCTGCTCCAGTTTTTCATTACTCTTCAACTAGACATTCTTTTTCTAACATCTTATCCAAATTTTTCTTGTTGCAACTTTTCTCATTGCCTTTCTTCATTTCATGGCATACCTCTGAGAAAAGTCTGCCTCCGTCTTCTTTATACACTTACAATAGATTCGTGCTTCATTAAATTCAGTTTCCTTTCCTGAAGTCTTGATCTGTAAAGAAGATACGGATCTGTATCTCTTATGAGATCTTTTTTTGCTCTGAATTTCCACCAGTACTCATACAGAGCTGACAGAAGTAGCTGAAGACATTAACGGCTACAAACAACCCAATCATTTTTAATTATGTGTGTGTGAAACCCACAAAACAGTGGTCAGTGATTCTGAAAGGTGAATGAATATAGACTAGTACTGGGATATGGGAAGATTTAAAAAAAAAATGCAGTGCATGTCAGTTTCTTTAGGGACATAACTATGTCTCACTCTGACAGAAATATGTTGCAAATATATTTTGATTCTGAAGTACTAGCTATTTGTATTTCCTTGCATCTTTAGGCATTTGCTGATAAGGTAGCCTGTGCTTGTTTATTTGCATGTGGCCCCACTGGGCTGTTTCACAGGTGCACTAGATCCTTTCAGGATCAGTACCTTATGGAGCACTTAAGTCAGCTTGCACAGATGCTAAGCATCAAAGAGCTGTGCAGTGGCCAGTCTGCCAGATATTTAACCTGTCATTCAGTTCATTTTTCAAGCTGTAGGAATGACAGATTATTAAAACCTGTGTTTTTGTTTTTTTTTAAAAAAAAGGCCCTGGGAATACATAAGAGTAGTGTCTTTTCCTCCTATAAGGAAAACTGTCTGAACGCTACCCTCCATAAAGCAGAATGATAAAGTAATATATTATAACTCGTAAACTTCTTAAGCAAAGGAACATACTGTGTCTTTCATCTGTCTTTGGATACACTGATAAATATTCAGCAGTGAATGTTCATTATAATTTTTGCACTTGTAAAAGGATTTTGGCAATTCACTTTTAAATTGCTGCTCATCTTACTCTGTAAGACAAGAATTTTTTTTTTTTCTGTATTGAAAACTAAGAAACATCATCATAGGAGGAATGTGTGGTACATTTTTCAGCGTGAAACACATCAGCAGTAAGTGTTTTTCCACAGAACGGTCTAAGTTGGTGATATCAAATACTGTTGATCTGTGGAGAGGATAAGGAAAAAAACCAAATAAATAAAACCTAGGCAGGACACAAAATAGTTGGCACAAAATTCCAGGAAATTTAAGTTTTTAAGATAATTTACCCTGGAAAGCATATGCTTCTTTACCTTTCATCTAAATTAATAGTGAAAACTGGGAAAAAATTCCCTATTAATTAATTATTTTATGACTCGTCATTATGGAGGTTTAACATGGCGAGGTTATCTTGTGCTAGCACTTCACTGACCTCAGTGTGTAGAGTAACTTCTGTAGAAGTACAACAAAAATAATGGCAATGTTTGCTATAACAATGTTCCTGTTTGAAAAGCACACATGGCACAAAGCTAGCTCTAGAGTGTCTATAGGCACGCTGAAATGGCTCAATAAATAGGTAGTACACATACTAAAGAGATCTGAAAAGCTTTTTATTGTTTTATGTGTCTTTGTACAACATATGGATAAAATACTTGCAATATCTACAGCTGATGAACACATGTAAAATACAGGCTGTGTGAACTTGTAATACTATTTGTCTCCCACTAGGAAGCATTGTTAGGAGGTCCTGAAAATATGTTTTTGTTCTTCCTCTTGCCAATATGACTGTCAACTGAAAATTCAGCTTTGGCAAAATATTCTGGATTTTCATGAGCAATTAGCAGGATGCACATGTTTGCTGGCAATATCTGGGTAAGTGGCGGGTGATAACAGCAGAGTTCCCAGGTATTTATGCACACACATCTGTTTAGGATACCTTTCCTTTCATTGCTCTCGTATATGTGAAAAAAGTACTGTGCTTGATTTTGCTGATGGATGTGCTAGGATCTCGTTCTTTCGATGTCACTTTGGAACACTTCAGGAAGTGTGGTTTGTACTGGGGCTGTGCCGTAGACTTGTCTACTACTGGTGAAGCAGTGGTAGCAAAGAAGTAATGTGCCTTCAGACTTTTGCACGCGCTCTCTGAAAAGTTAACCACGATATCAGCTACAGGTATCTTATTAGGCAGTGTCTTCTGGTAGTTGTGTCACTGTGGAGACCTTTCTGCCACAGTCTGAAAGTGGTACTTGGTTTACTAGTTGTTCCTTTCACAATAGTTTGCATGTGCCCGAAATCATACCAGCTCAGAATACAGGCCAGTCCTATTAGATGAGAATATTTGCTATTCAGTGTGTCTAGTGGTACTTCCCTCTGTGGCCTCTATAATTTGATGCTGTAGCTCTCTTAATTACGCTGCTAGGACTCATGAAGGTACTAAATTATTGTAGAAACTAGTGTGTAGATGTCAGCATACTAGGTGTGTTTATAAAGTTTTCTTAGTCTGATTTACTAACGAAACAAGCCCTATAAATCTGTTTATAAGTAGATATTGTGGAGAATGTCATTGCCTGCACTGATCTCCTGCTGTAGCCTGATATGCAGCCAGCTGAAACTGTCAATAAAGCAAGCTGTTAGAATCCTGGGGGAAATGAGAGGGGAAAAAAAAACAAATTGGTTAAAATAATGCCATCATCTTATTAAAATATTTGCTAGTATTTATTTCTGAATATTCTGACTTGGAAAAATACTAATTAGGGAACAAATTTATGAAACAACGGTAGTTTTGAAAATGCAAGTTTTTGCTTTTAATTTTAGAGGGACATTGGGAGGAACAGAAAAGAAGCAGAAATATGCAATTCTTAAGTATATGTAGAAGTGAAGAAAGTGTGAATGGGAAGCCAGAAGCTGCCAGTCATTTTCTGTACTGATTTTTGCATGTTACTTGAATCTATCATGTCATTTATATAATATCAATGGAATACTGGAATGAATTGGACATGCTCAGCAAAAGTAGAGCTTTTTTCTAGTCTACCTAGAAATACAGCACTGTTTGAGTGGTTATCTTAAAAAAAAAAAAAAAAAAAAAAAAAAAAAAAACAAAACAAACAAAAAAAAACAAAACAAAAAAAAAACAAAACCCCAAATGCTAATAGTTGAAACAGTAGTTCCAGGGATTCATTAAAGCATACTGCTGTTGTACAAACTGCTACTGTTTAGTTTTGATGCTTTGGTCTTTACCTAATATGTAATTACAGAGCTTAATCAAGGCTTGAATTCATGGCCTTACCAGTACATTTTAGTTTTCTATTATTATTAAACAGTCTTTTATTTCTTTTTTTAAATCTTTTATACCTTCATTAAGATTCAAGCAATTTCTGCTTTTATGTGATTGCTAGAAGTGCAAAAACTGTTTTTCTCAAACTAATGGAATATCTGTGCTAAATCTTTAGTCCAGTTAGATTTCATTAGGTACAGTTTAGACCAAAGAAATAGGAATCTGAGTAGACCAAGTACTTGCCTCAATATTAGTTTCCCTGTCCTCAGTGTGAACCGAAATATATGATGAAAAAGAAGATTCTATTATTCCTTGGTGCTATGGCTCAAAGTGTATAGTTTTTTTCAAGCAAGACTGGCATGTTTTGGGGGTTGGAGGAGACCTTCGTGTGCCAGATCAGGTGATTAATACTTTCAGCCTATTTTCATTTGGCAGTCATCACTGCATTTTTAAAGATGGGTAACTCTTGCCTGACATAATCTGACACAAGCTGCAAAAGCTGTTTGTGGATTGGATCAGGTGACGTATTAAAGAATTATGTGATTACTTTTATATTACCACTTAAGCAATGAATTTTGCTGTTTGCTTTAACTTATGCTTCTACCCTTGCTCTGCAAGGTAAATTTAAAGTTTGACTTCTTAGCCAGTTACCATCACTTGCTTGCCTATCAAGGACTAGAAAAACAAACGGGTTATTTTTCTCTGCAATTGTTCCTGTTTTCCCTGGAATAACTGCTAAAATGCATAGGTAATAATAACTGACAAAAACCCGGAGTGAGAGAAGCCCTGTCCCCTGCGAATTAATGGCCAAACTCCAGTGGACTTCCTGGGACAGAATGTTACCTCAGATGTACAGGATGTCTTTCAAAAGTCTGTCTGTTACAAATCTAGAATAGAAGTGTAAAGCTTTAAATTACAGCATTAGTTTCTCTCTTTGTGCAAGCTACAAGTGTGTCTGTGCTCTGCCATATGGAGCCTTCAGCGTCCATGGAGCAGAGACAGGGATGTTTGTGGTTCTCTGTGTAGTCAAATAGGTTTGTACGCACTTCTAAGCTGCTACCTCAGGACTGATCTCTGATTCTGAACTTAAGTGGTGCAGGGTAGTTGACATTCGTGCTGTTCGTTACTAACTCTTTCTACGGTGGACTGGATCCATCCATATTGTACAGCTTTTGCTCGAGTCTGTTCTGGGTCATGTATGGTTACCAAGATAGAAAAAAAATATTTTTGTCTTTTTTTTTTTTAAGTTCAAAGTATCTGAACCAACAATCTGCAGTCCACCAGAACAGTGTTGTGTGACATGAATGTTTGAGGGAAATCTGAGAGCACAGTGTCATCTGGGATTGTGTTGGGGCCCTGGCTGGGTACAGAGAGACAAGCCCAATGTGATCTCACTTGTGCTGACTTACAAGAGCCATTCCTGGAGTGAATGATCCCTAGAACCATGATCAAGTTTTGCTTTTGCTTGGGTTTTTGGAGGAGTGGTTCACAGCAAAATGGGAACCCAAGTCTGAAGTAATATACATATGACACAGACGACCAGGGGATCTGAACTTGAGCGCTAACTTAGCTGACTGTGTAGATATACCCAAAGTCATCTAACTGTGCAGTTAAGTTTCGAAGAAGGTCCATCAACCCTGATGACCCATTTGTAGTAACAGTATAGACCATTAAAGCCCTTTAAGTACTTTGAGACTCCTGAGATGTTCTCTGCGTTGCTTCTGTTTCTCTGAATTATATTAAGCTCTTCAGTTAAAATGATACTGTATGACTGAAAGAGCTAATTACACAAAAGTGAATGTAGGTGTATATCTGTGACAAGTGCTAGTATAGACAATAGACACCTGATCAAGAAAGGTGTGAGGCATACCTCGTCCATTTTTGACTATTCTATGTCCTTTTAAAACAACAAACAGTCTGAATAGTCTATGGAAGACTGAATTTAACCTACTTGTAGAAGAGTTTTGAATGAGAAGATTAAATTCATTTGAACTGTAATGAAATGTAGTTTTCAATAGACCCTAGTTTGCTTTGTGCCTTCTAAGCCCCCAAATGCCTGCCTTTGTTTTCCATAATACCATGTCCCTCTGTTTACCTAAACCACCTCTCCCTTTCAGTGTCCCTGACAAACATGGCTGAGGTGAGTGCCGTTGCCTAAGTGTGCTGGTTTGCAGCTGTGTATGCGCTGAGTTGACCAGCTGGAAATTTCACTGTCTGGTTGGCTGCTGCTTATGGAAAGACACTTAGTGGAGTTAATTACTGGGGTATCTATTATCTGTTCAGCATCTGATTTTCATGTAACATGGAGTATTGTGTGTCTGAGACTATTATCCTGTTTTCATATTTCAGCTAGATTTTACTAATGGGTTCTGAACTTGTTGGCAATCGGGATGGCATGCTACTTTTGCTTCCCTTAAAAGACTAGGCTAAAAATCTGCTTTAATAAAACTGTTTGCAAGAGAAAAGGCTCTCTTTCAGCAAATGATTGCCTGCCACTGATTTTTGAAAATTATTTTCTTTTTTTCTTTTTTAAGAATCAACTTCCACCTTCCTTTGCTAAAGTAAATCATATTTTGTTTACTCCGAAGGCTGAACTTCACTATTCACATTAGAGGAATAAAAATGGAACACGCGTCCCCGAGAGTTTTACACAGTAACTTCATTAGGGAGACTCAATTACTAGAACTAAAGACTTCCATTCTCCCTGTTTGACTTCATGTTTCATGGCATTTTATGTTTACAGCAGCTAAGAATTCAGACCCCTTGAGAGAGAAGTTGAAAAGCTATGTGTTTGTGGGCAAAAATCTTATGTATCTGCAGTTGCTTATTGCTTCAGCTTCTTAGCATAAATAGCACCTTGACCAGGCACTACACGCAGGCAAGATTCCCGGAATGGGGTGCAACTAAAATGCAATTTTATTAGCTCATCTGCAGTATGTTGTCATAGCCATAATGTGTGTATGTGTAGACTGGCTCTGGGAAGCTATTTAAATCATCTGATGTGTATTGTGCTGAGATTCTATTGCCATTCTTTTCTAAAATGAGTAAGCTTACAGAGAAAGGGAAGAGGGATATTTAGCATCTTTCTTAAGAAGACATTTCTTGTTGAGCCAGGAACCTGATTCTCTGCTGAACAGTCAGTTTGTCTGGGAATCTGCCACAATGCCATTTTTGCAGTCTTGTGTACGGAGTTGTCCCTGAACTATGGGAAGATGGTCCTCCCCTGCCCTCCAGCTAAACCTATATCTAATCTGACAGAAAAATCCCTTCATTGCTCTCTTGTTCTCATCCAGCCTCCTCCCTCCCACCCCCACTTCGTGCTCTCCCCAATAACTGATGTGTATATCAGGATATCCAAACTTTTTCCTGCGTAAGTGAAGGAAAAGGAGCAATTGTTGAACCAGCAGGTTTCTGCTGCATTTTTTTTTTCTTATGATGCAAAAGGGGGAATTTTCTTTAGAGTGACTAAATATCTTCTCTGGGAATAATGCTTAAAGGCACCAAGTATCATCTTAGATGAATGGCCTGATAGATCTGATAAAGCCACCTTGCTTTGAGACTAGGTATATTACTAGGTGAAACTAGAAAGGCTTGTGGTTTGTTTGTTGTTTTATTCTTCCTTTTTCTTTCTCCTGAAACAGCTTCTGGACTTGTAATTCCATATTTTGGGGGCTGGTTTATGGTCATGTCCTGTTACAGCATGTAAAAAATTTCTCTCTTTTCCAAATTGTGCCGACTATTTTTCATGGGCATTTCCCATGCACAGAAAGGCCTATTTGTAAATGACTCTGGACCTATAATATGTCCCTTCTAAGTGCTGTTTTAAAATTTCACTGCCACTGTGCTATTTTCACATGTATGGTTTCCATTACTACTTATAATGTCTGCTAATTTTCCTTATTGGAATTTTTGAATTATACAACATTTCCACCATCTTCCTTTTTATTCTGTGTCTCTTGGCAGTGAGTTCGCTAACCGAATGCAGATAATGTGACCTATGAGGGCTGTTTCAGAGAAAGTGGCTGCCTCAAAATCCCCAACCTTATTCTATTTTTGCTCTTCCCTTCTGAAGATAAAGGAGTTAAAGCAGCTTCAGATTTCTGCTTTATGCAGGAGACTGGTGCATAACACTGAACGCTACACAAACTTGCAAATCCCAAACCATCTTGCATCAGATTCTTACTCGGATGCTTTGCGTGCTTTTCAGTGCAACTACTTTAGATAGAGGTCTATAACTAAGAATTGTGGGCTTGGTTTTTATTTTTCTGTTTGAGAGTTATTAGATATATAGTGCATTATTTTGTTTGTTTGCAGTGAGCTTAGAATAACAGTGTTTTCTAGGCTAGGACAGCTACAGTTTGGAAAGGAAGCCAGTGTATAAGCTGCCAACTTCAGGTCTAAGTTGTGCAGATCCATTTTTTCCAGTTACATATTTGTTATTTGTCAGCGGTGTTGTGGTAATTGTGTAGTATCCTCCAAAACAAACAATCGTGAAAAATAAAATGTTGGTGTCACTAGTGTAATGAACCGTGAGACTGGAACTTTGAAAAACTCAGCAAATAACACTCGTTCCACAAGCAAACAGTTCCAAGTCTTTGCGCAAGGCAGTCAAATCACACTGGAGTTCAGAATCAGGGAAGAAACGAATGAATTCTGGTGCTACTATCACCAGTTGATAGTAAAACTTCACTGGACCAGGGCATTGGCAGACTTCCTGTTGCTCAGCTTATGCAGATCTATTAAGAATCTTCTGTTTCTTGGTGATTCCCTATAAAACAACTGAAAAATTTCATAATGAAACATTCAAAGCTCAGAAACATTAAATCAACTAAAGATCTGAAGCCCCATGCCTATGGCTAGTTTCTGGCTCTATTAGGTTGATGTAAATTGTTCAAAATGTTGGCAATGGCAGGCAGTGTTGGCTTTCTGAAACTTTTATTGGGAAACATTGATTGAGAGAAGGAGAAGAGAAAAAGTTTATCAGGTGTTCCGTGGATTCTGCTTATCAGGTTCAATGCAATCGTCTATCTCCTTTTCCTATCTCTTGTCATCTGAGTTCTTACTCATCCATTGGCTCTAGACTTAAGCTATGTGCTTTTGAACTATACTATCTCTTTGCTGCAGCTGTACCCTGCCTAGTAGAGTGGGAATTAGGCCTATAGGTGTTACTGGAACAAAACCAGATAACGAGGATACTGGAGGAAAAAAATTCTGATGTTTCGTGAAGTAGTGCTTTGCAGTTGATACATGAAAGTGAACTGCTCCTGTGTGTTGTGATTGAATGATTGGCAAATTATGTTTAAAAAAAAAATAATTTGGAGGGCTGAAGGGAATCTACACATCCTTATAATCGGAAAAGCGGTATGAAAACCCCTTGAGTGTCCTGTATAGCTTAGTGTCTATGCAATGAAAGGTCAAATAAAGAAGACAAACAACGTGAAGTAACAGAATTTGTTTCGATCATGTTTAACCTTCATAGTTCTTTAAGTCCTTTATCCTACCCAAAATATATAATCTTTTGACTTTTAGCTTAGGTAACATGTAAAATCATGAGAGCTTATTGTAACTTCTAATAATTTGCAGCTCATTTATCTGTAGTATAATTAAAAATGGAGTTTGAACTCTGTTTCTTATGCTCTTGGTAAGGACACGAATTCGGAGCAAAATTTGCATAATAACATTTGCTTTTCTCGATGTTCAGAGCAGGAATATAATTAAAAAGGTGAAAGGCTTAAGAGATGATGGTTCATAATGTACTTATTAAAACTCTGATTAAAATAAAATGTCTAAGGAAAAAGGATTAAGCTGCTTTAGTGTTTCATTTTTGATTTTTCTCATTATATGTATGGTGAGCAGATGACTCAACAGTGCTATAAGAGAAAAAGCATCCTAAGCTACTGCTGCTTGGGCAAACCTATTCAACTGGAGTTTTTAACAGCTGTTCCCAAGCTTCATTAAGGCTCATTATGAGTTGTCATGTAGTAGAGAACTTATATTTTCAGATGATCTGTGCACAGCAGTAAAGATAAAAGTCTATCTTAAGGCTGCACTAGAAAGAACAGAAGATGGTACATATTAAAAATAGATTACTGAAATTCCCTAATTAGCTAGCATAGACCTTAAAAGTAAAGCACAATCAGTGAGTTTTAAAGAGAGATGGGGAAAAATGACTCATCTAGCTGGACTCTTTGGCTCAAGCCTGACATGCTCATTAATAAGGATTATTTACCAATTATCCTTTAATAATACGCGCATACTTAAACACATGTTCATGTGTCTTTATTTCCCCAAAATCTAATTCCCAGCTAGCCTGTTGAAGAATTGTCTTTGCATCTGGTTTATGTGACAACAGGAAGGAGAACAGTAAGTCCAGACTAATTTTTGGTTGCAACTGTTCAAAATATTTGATTCTAAATTAATACGTTCCTTGAATTTAAGTTTTGAGGCTAAGTAGAGCTTCAGACGTGAATATCTCTGACTTTTGGTGAGGGCGGAATGGGGAAGCACAACAGTAATAACTCGGATCTCAGTTTCGCAGCAGTAAAACTGGTTTTCATGTCTCATTTAGCCTCCTATAAATGGCTAATATTTGTCCCTCCTTTGTGTTGAAGGGTGGGAACGGTAGGCATTTTGAAGATGGTAAATATATCTTCCCCAACAAAGCTAGGAGGGGAGAAGTGACAGGATCAACAAAGTTATTCCTGTTAAAGAGAAATGATCAAGGTGAGAGGATACTTAGCAACTTGGTCACTCTATTATTTTTATTCCACCACTCTTCCTCGAGGATATTCTGCAATATGGGCTTGAATTTGGCTTCATTTGCCAATGAATGGCTTAATTTGCTTGAAGTGATGATTCAGTGTGAAAACCTGAGCCTTTTCTGAGTATGCAATCAGCAAGGGAAAGGGCAGGGGCAAACGAGGCAGGAGGTCACAGGACAGACATTTCCTGATTGATGCTGGGTAGGTTCCCCTCATTCTGCTAGGATTGAGCAGGATGAGATACCTGAAACTAGCATTTCTGCAAGTCTTGCTGGTAATCTTCTAGTACCTCGTTGCTTTGATGTTTATGATGAGGTGCACTAATACTTTCAGTCTGTTCTGTTGGTGTTAGAAAAAGATCTAGGCAATAAATTGCTTTGTGTGAAGAAAATCTGTACTTTTTTTTTTGAACTTGTGATGACAAAAGAAAAATTCCAGATAAAATTAATCTGCTGCTGCTGGCCTGTATCACAGGCACCACTTAGCATCAGTCTAAAAATAAGCCTTTCCAGTCCTGCTGCCATTATTCCCCCTGTAATGCTCAAATGCAGCAATTCTTACATTTGGAGTTGGATTCTGATGGGAACAAAAGTCTGATGTTGTTCATCTTCGTAAAACCACTCTTCCTCTTGTTGCAGGTGGCTTTATTTGGATTTTGCAGGTATTTTCTAATCTCGGTACTGTCAGTGCCCTTAATTTGTAACAAATATTATGCAATAAGTAATTTCATTTGCTCTAGTGTATGTTCATTTCATAAAATTGGTACATTATCTGGCATAATAAATAGGTGGCTCTCACTAAGGAGAGACCATCTAATGGGCATAATGATGTCTTTCAGGCCAAGACTGAGATGTGTTGGCAGAGCAACGTACTGTGCTTGCATAGTGCCTGTTTACAAGAAAGGCTAATAATAGCTAGAGCTATCGGTGTCAGCTTCCTCTGCATAAAAGTTCTCCCCCCACCTCCCGAATTCTGTATGAGTCAAGTCGGGGTGGGGGCGAACCCAAAGTACTGTTTTCCTTCTGTGCAACTAGAATTGGATACAAACAGAATCTCTCCTTTTTGGAAATGGTGTGTGGTGGAAGGTCTGTAAATGAGAAAAATACCCGAAGCAGGTGGATGTTTTGAACCAGCCACCTCACAGCTTGGGAAATCTTGTAGATATGAAAACATGAAACTCCCCCAGGACACAAGGGGAGATGTGACAGTGTTCTGTGTAGAGTGCCGGAAAAGATACCTTTTAACAAAAAGGTCTGGAGGAGAGGAGTAGAAGTGTTCAGCAGGAAGCTACAGAGGGCACAGAAAACAAGAAACTACCAAATCACAGGAAGAGCAATATATAAATACTGTCAAGAAACCTTTTATCAAAGATTAGATGGGATGGAGAAGGCTAGAAGGGAGAGAATGAGGGAGAAGAGAGAAAGACAAAATGAACATTTTGTTCTTCCTGGAAATATGTTCAGACAGAAGTTGCTTCATTTATAAAGAATCTTCTCCAGGCAGTTAATTAGCTTTGTCAGTCAGCTGTCGTAAACCAGATTATTGAACTGTTTCATATTTGAAATTCTTTAAACTAACATCTTGACATTGCCAGTAGGTGTGTTAATAATCTGAAGACATGAGAAGAATTTATTAGCTTTGGTGTGCCTGTCTGTGAAATGTAGTAGAGAGTTAACTTCATATTATCCAAACACAGCTTGAGCTTTCTCCTGAAAGGTTCTAATTGCATTTTGAAAATGCTATTAGCTTACTTTGAGGTGGCAAATAGCAATATCGTTGTGTGGGAGGCTCTGTGTACATAATAATGAATCCTAATGGAGCAAATGGCAGCTTCATGAGTGCCACACTGCTAAAGAGGAGAGCGAGAGGGGGAAAGAATTTATATTATTATTTTCAGCTAGCAGCTTCCAGCATTCTCCGCAATGATTTGAGTGCAAACTTAAGATGTTTTGATTGCTGTCTGAATGCTAAAAGTGTGTTGTAAATGGTCATATGGGTTTATCTGTTTGGCACGTTTTCTTCTAGTAAAATAGAGCTATTGATTTCAGCAATACACATTTCACAAAAAATATCTAAGTGTGTGTGTGCAGCATTATTTACTGTTTAAATTTAAGGGCTTTCTTCCTCCACCAGACTAATCAGTCATACGCTCATTGTTTTTTCTTTTGACCATATTCATCACTGTATACATTTCTAGTAATAAAAAATATTATCATATGTCTTGTATGAAGTATCTATGCCCGCCAAATTAGAGTATGTTAGTTTTTTCATCATTTAGATGCTAGTGTCCTATCGCATCTCCCTTTTTGACTACTGACTTAGTCTTCTGAACAGGCTGGTCCTTGTTTCCTGCAGCCACTGCCAATTGCTTTGAGCTTCAGTCTCTTTGCTAAGTCGATCCTTGTTTTATTAATTTGTTAACTTGCATTTTATTCTCTTATTCCATTCTATTCACGCTCTCATGTGGTTAATGTTTAGGTCTTGTCTCAGCTGTCTCTTAAATCCAACTGATTCCTCTGTTCTACTGATTTCTTCATGACAAGAGCCATCTCAAAGAGACCTTGTGGCCCATAGCAGCCCAGAGGATGCAAAATGTAGGGAAATCCTGCTCAGATCATGCTGCTGCTAAAGCATGCTTAGAATGGCTGCGTTCTTCAGGGAATTTAGCTCAAATCATGAGATTAACTCGGATCACGCTCTACCATGTACAAAGTAATATTTTTCTGAAGTCTTATAACTTGTGCAAATTCGCCTCCCTTGACCTGCTGGCTATGTTTCTTTTTATGTAGTCCAGGATATGATTTGCTTTCTGGGCTGCAAGTGCATGTTGCTGGCTCATGTCTGATTTTTTTCATCCAGGAGCATCCCCTCATCCCCCAGCCTGTATTGATAAGGGGGGTTGCCCTGGTCTAGGTGCAGGACCCTGCACTTGGCTTCGTTAATCCTCATGAGGTTCATATGGGCCCTCTTCTTGAGCTTGTCCAGGTCCCACTGAATACCCTCCCTTCACTCTAGCTATCAAGTGCGCCACTCAGCTTGGTGTCATCTGCAAACTCTCACTGAGGGTGCACGGCATCCCACTATGTCATTAATAAAGATACTAAACAGAACCGATCCCAATATAGACCCCTGAGGGACACCACTATTACTGATCTCCATTTGGACATTGAGCTGTTAGAAAGCTTTAACTCTAGAGCCTGCAAATATTGTTTTGTAAAATAAATTGGTGAAGTGTGTTTTGAGAAGTGGTTTTGTAGTTGACTGGCAGTCTTTTTTCACTTGGGATTTGCCTATTTGGGATTTGCCTCACTGGCAGTGCAGCCATATGGGCCAATGCACAAATGAATTCAGAATGCTGTCACCTGAATGATGATGAGAGACGCCTACCAGAGTTTTGGGGGAAAGACCTATGTTCTCGGAGCGTTGACCAGCTACTCTTTTTCATACTTCTGTAACAATATCATCATTGTGGGATACTAAAGAAATAGGAAAAAAAAAAATCAGTATTATGTATGTGGTGTTTTTTTTTTTCTATGACTGAGACTTTCTCAATTCCCATCTAACAAAATCTTTGCTTGCACTTCTAGTGAAATATTTTGTCATACTCTAACCGGTTTTATAGTGTGTGATTCATGAAGAATAACAAGATTGTAAAAATATTGTGAAATTTTCCTCTTATGTTCTCCAACTTTATCTGGCAGATGGTAGTACTGCTTGTAGATCATTCTTTACAAAGCAAGCAGTGCACAGCTCTGCCAACTTTATCATGCTGTACGTCATACTCATCTCTGGCCAGCTTGGTACATCCACTTATAACTAATAGTCTCAGAGGCTCAGCTGTGCATCTAACATTCCAGACTTGAATCTTTCTTATCATCCATCTTAACTCTATTTATCTTGTATGAGTACTCTATTCCTATGCGGCGATAATTAAGCTCTCATTTTGTCTTTTAATCTTCTTTTGACAAGCCACTTTTCTTCTATCTCTTTTTTTGATAATTTTTGTAAAAATTCATTGTCCTTCTCCCAAGTTGTTCCCTATGCATATCGGTCTTGTGGCTTGCTCCGCTAGCAGGGCACTCCTCATTTGCTTTTGGAATTTGATCGAAGATCTGCTCAGTTCATCACTTCTCTTGTAGTTTATCATTGCGTCTTCTACTCTTCCCACTCACCTGCCCTTCTCCTTCATTCAGCGTAACGCCTGTATGTTGGTAAGCTTGTGTGCCCTTTTACAGTGCTAACTTTCTCCTGCTTCTATTCAACTTCATACATAAGTCTTTGGGATTATAGTAGAATACTCTCTATTTAATAATCAAATTATATTCAAAGCATTCACCAGGTATGCAGGTAGTCAAGATAGAAGATAAACAGCTAAGTTGGCTCTAATGGTCTAATAAAACTCAGATCGTGTCCTGCTCCTTTAAAACTATAATTCCAATAGCATTTGATGTGTGCACAGTAGGTGTAAGCAGGTGGGTTGGAGCAATACATGAGCTAATCACTATTATAATATTTTACAGTATTATATACCATTGATTTAATTTTCACCAGATCAAACTTTATAATTACCAAATATGTTGCTCTTTAATGTTGGAAGCTGTGTGTGTTGCTGAAAAACACAAATCTTGAATATTTCATTCGGAGGGAAAATAAAACAAAAAAAAAATCCATGCTCTAGAAAATGAGTCTTAGAGAGAATAGATGTAAAAATAGCTGCAAGAATTACACATTCCTGTTTTAGGAGACTTCCTTGTAAACTGAGCGGTTGTAATCAGTGTTTGAAAATACAGACCACTGATGCAACTTTGTCCAATGAATCTTCGTGCAAATTTTGTTAGAAACTTCAAGGAGTCCAGGATTTTATCCCATATCTTTTAAAAAGATTTTCCATATCCTGTGTCACTTTGCATATCAGCCTGGATGATAAATGCTGACATTATTCCACAGAAAAGGTACCCTTGAATTTCTTCCTCTGGCTAGAATTTTAAAGAAAGATTAAGATAAAAAGAATTTTTAGGCTTCACTTTGCAAAGCTGCCCGGAGGGTTGATTGCCTAAGCTTAATGTAAATCATTTTGAAAAGCTCGGTCTCTCTTTCTCTCTTTGTCCTTGGGACTACAGAAATACTGGTTACTGTTACTAGTGATATATTTGTAGTAGCACCAGACCTCCTGCTCATTCTGTTTGCAGACTGAGATGTTAATGTCACTTCCTGTGTAAAAGAAAAAATTTGCTCCTTGTAGACTGGGTATATTCGAATAATCGGAGAATTACATAGCATTGGAAAGCAAATCAAGGGGTCATGTAATTTGCTCACTTCTCGCAAAGTTTGCTTGCTCCTACAGTTTGAGGAAAGGAAGCTGCACTGCCTCTCGCTTGCAGGGTCTCGTAACAGAACCTGAAGGAAGAATGGGCACCATCAGTTAAGATTAAATAAAAAATACTACCACCCCCCCCAAAACAAACAAACAAAAACCCAAACAAACCCTGAAAAGCAAAGAAACCCCCACCAAACCCAAAAGAACCCCAAAAAGATAAGGGTTACTTTTTAATGAACTATAAAGGTGGGTATTTTTCTCCTGATTTTTAACCTCATAACAGAGATAGTGTTAATTATTTTTTAAGTGAATAATTAATTATCACCAATAAGCACTAATCCAGCAATGCATTAATTAATTACGCTTTGTTGCCTACGGTCAATTCTTTATGTGAATTATTATGACTTGTATGAATTCTTGGACTTCAATGGATAACTTGGTTTTCTGCCAGGGAGAAACACTTCAAAATGACTTGTTTTTTATTAACTACTTTGATAGTGTGATCCCAAGTATAGTATATATTATGGAAATATCTAGTACATATCAATTTTGTAGTCAAAATTGGTAAGCTTCACCAATGTATCTCAAAACCCCTTCTTTTTAAGAGGTAAATCCCAATAGTTTGTTAATTTAAAACTTGAATTTCTCATGTGACAACTTCATACTGTGAGTAGGATCCAAAGAATCTTAATGTGAATTGGGGTGGAGGGGGTGAGATCTGAAACAATGCTGAGAAAGGATCTTAAGAGCTCTCAGGACCCACTATGCTTTAACATTTTGATTTGTCATTAGCAAAATAGTCTCTCAGCCTGTCCTCATAGCAGAGGTGCTTCAGCCCTCTGATCATCTTTGTGGCCTCCCCCTGGACTCCAACAGGTCCATGTCCTGCTTATATTGGGGGCCCCAGAGCTAGTTGGAGAAAAGGATGCTTTGCTTCGGGACAAGTTTCTGTCTATATTGTACTTTTTGATAACTGCCTTGATAGAGTACCTGTGCTACAAAAATGCCACTAAAGCATTCTTATTTTGAAATATGGTGACATCTTTCTTATGGATATTCTTGCTAAAGGTTTAAGTATGCAAAATCCTTGAAGGCCTGCAGACAGCTCAGAGGTTTGTTCTTTATCTTGAAGGAGAAAAAGGAGTAGGAACGATTCCTTCTTACTGTAAAGGCTGCTAAATTGTTTGTGCTGTTTGCTTCAAAATAATCACATGGGTTTACAAAAACGATTGGTATCTTTAATAAGAAAAGAAGAGGTGCTACAGTTGATCAGCTTTTCTGGAAATATTTTAAAATCCTCTTCATACCTTATATTTTTATTTTCATTTAAATAGGATTTTCATGTTGGTGTGAAACACTTGTACCGACACTTCTGTAGGTATTTTGTGTGTATTGATTCTTCTTTTCCCTTGGTGCTTTAGGTGAAGGACCCAATTTTGGTTTTATGCTTTCAGTTTGCAATCAGCTCTCAGGCTGCTTGTAAGAGTTAGTTGTCTAAGTCTAATGTATGCTGTAATCAACGTAATGTACTGTGTCTGTTAAACTTGGTCTTAGAAACATTAGTTTTGTTTCACGGTTTGCGTATGGAGACATGGATGAGGGATGGATTTGAAAGCAAATGTGTTTTACAGCTGTCATGTGTGCTATAACATTAATCAGTCTGAGAAATTAGTGATGGTTTTGTTTGTTCCAGGTTGTTTCTGTTGGGAGGAGAATCTGGTGATGAAGGCTGGTGCTTTTTACATTCGTTATCCAAAGCATGTAAACATCTATGACTTAATTGACCTGAAAGCCACCAACTCTTGTTTAAAAACTTACCGGTCCCCTGGCAGGAGTCTCTCCTGGCTTTCTTATAGCTCTGTGTTCCTAGTGCCCCTCTGGGGGTGTTCACGTTGTGGAGCCTCTTCAGCTCCTTTTAACTGCTCTGGAAGCGCAGATAAGTGTAACTCTGCTTTGTGCTTGCATTCTGATTTGGTACTTCCAGTTCTTTGTTGCATTTTACTGTTAGTGCAGGTAGGCTTATTTTGGGCACCGCTAACAAATGAGCGTTTAGCTGTTTTGGCCAAAGTGAAGGGTAGTTGCTATGGCTGTCAGTGTTTGGTGAGACCGTGCCTGTGTGTGAACCGAGAGCATGCTTTCTGGGAGCCACTGCTCTGCAACAGCATATTACACCCCAATTGAATCTACTGAAGCATAATGAAGGAGGATGTTACTAATTTGCAGTTTCCCATACATTTTAAACACAAACATAACTATATGCATGAGAGTAGTGCTGAAGAAGTTCAGCGTATGAGGATAGAAAAAGAGAACACTGC
Source organism: Larus michahellis (assembly GCF_964199755.1). Lineage (NCBI taxonomy): Eukaryota > Metazoa > Chordata > Aves > Charadriiformes > Laridae > Larus > Larus michahellis. The sequence continues at coordinate 20,547,623 of NC_133900.1, read as the reverse complement.
AGTGGATCAAAATGTATTCTCTGACTCAGCATGGAATTTGAAGATTGTAATTTGTCATTTTGGAGATAAAAGCAGCTGATACAGGCAAATAATTTTTTTTTTTTTTGTTAAGAAGCTTTAATACATATATTTTTTGGTAGCTTGGAAAACCTACATGTTTTAAGTTGCATATATTCCTTAAATAGATTGAGGTACTGAAAGAAATACAAATGTGTTTTGGGGGATGGTGACAGTTACAGAACTGGTGAAATTTCAGAGCACCAAATACTGAGCAGCAGTTCTAATACCTTGAAGTATAAAGTATGTTCCAGAGGTATGAAAGGGCTATACTTATAATATATAAAAAACCATATAGTATTTTAATATTAATATAATAGCATGCATGAATATTAGCTATTACATATATAATTTCAAATCCATGTTTAAAAGTCTATCCATCCACATATATATACGTATGCTACACATATAAAAAATAAAACTTCAGATTTTTATATATAGAGAGGGAGCAATTGGCATACTGAGGGAGAAAATGGGAGATAATTTACCTGTACTGTATAGACGCTGTTTTTTACATGTATGGGGAAGAAAAAGTACTGAAGTGTCACAAAGGAGGAGGAATAGAGAGCCTACAAAGTCTGGAAAAGTGTTTGAACTAAATCACTATTCATTTTGACATTTCATGTGAGCAAAAATGTTGGAACGGCTCAACTGCTTTAAGGATGGAAAGCAAAAGGATAGAAGTTATTGATTCACAGTGGGCATAGATGACAGGTCACTTACGAGCCGTGCAGGTCAATAGTAAGTGTGAAGTGGTTTTTTTTTTCTTTTTTTTTAATTCTGTGTCTAAATGACTTAAAGTGGCAAATTTCAGAAGAGGTTAATTCTTCAGTGCGACTGAACAGGAGGTCTGGCTGATCTCCACATTTGAATGTTCAGTCTAAATTAAATGTTTTTGGAGATCTGAGTTTGAGCAACTTTTTCAAAGCAGAGGACGTTAAAGGGAAGGCAAGTCTTTCCAGCAGCATTCGGTTGAGGAAGGGTCTGACTTTGGATTGAGAACATTATAGCAAACGCAGTCTGCAGGGGTGCAAAACATCTGTCGGAGCCCTACCTGAGCCAATCTGTCAGAGCCCTACCAGATTGCTCCTGTACGTGGTCTCTGCTGGGGGCTCTGATCCTTACAAACTGAAACGAAGGGGCTGCGTGTCTGTCTCACTTCAGCACTCTCCTTTCAGTAAATGTTTTCCTTCTATGGATTTTGTGACTAGCTTTATTGATTAGGTAGAAAAGCTGGCCTGGCAAGCTGGGAACTGAAGTAAGTCTGGAGAGATCTGGCACAGTCGCCTGGCTCAGGCGGGCATCCTTTTTTTTCCTTTCGAGACATTGGCAAATCACTTGATCTGTGCCAGCTCCCCAGGTGTAATCTGGAGAGAAAAGGCTGCTAACCTTGAAATCAGCCTAATTTTGGAACAGATTTTCTACTTGGAGTAAAATCAAGAATCTTCCTAACCCAGCCTGCTTTGAAGGTGGAGGGAGAAAGTGTATGGAAGTACTATGATTTCCTTTCTTGGTCTGAGCTCCTATTGTAGGCAATAATGGAATATTTATCTCCCTGTTGTGTCAGAGATTCATTCTTAAACAACTGTATCTAATTGAATTTTTGTACATAAAAATAGCTGTAGTTTTTTGAGTTTCAGAAACAGTCACTTAGCAGCTGTTTCAGTGACAATTCATGCTAGCACCAATGCATCCTCTTTGCAAGTGGAGGTTTTAAGTTGTCGATTATGCATTTGTTGCCTGGATTAAATAACACGTGCCTAAAGCAGTTTTTGTGGAGACCGGTCCATAGGTAAAAGATATCCCTGTTAATCTTTCGCTGACTGATTCAAAGACCAAAATGTTGAAAATAATATATCTATTGACAGTTTTTATTAATAGTAAAAATGTATGGCTATGGGAAACTTAGTGACTTGCATTTTCCCGGTCCTGCTGGTGTGGATGTTGACTGAAAGCTCTTGATCAGACCAATGTAATTGTATGATTTTTGGTACCAGGACCTAATGAGCTAGGCAGAGATTTTCCATGCCAGTTTCATTCTAACTAGGTATAAGAGGAGTCCTTTTTCTTCTGCTCCAAAAAGGAGGAAAAATAAGAGGCATAATAGGGAAGGTGAAAAAGATATACAATTAATGTATTTCATTTCTCCACCCGTTCCTCTTTTATTTCTCCTTGCAATTATTTCAGTACAAAGAAAATAATTGGTAAATGTCATCCAAAGATCGAAACTCGAAGTATTGTCCTTCTGTGCTGCTAAACCTGACAGTAACTGAGCATGTAATGATGCCAAAGGCAGTCACTTCACTCTTGCATATACATAGAATGACCATATTTTCAGTACACTGCAAAAAACCCAACTGTTACTGAAATGTGCTACTGAATCTGATAGTCAAGGCCAGTGATATCCATGTCTTTGTACACAGACTATTGTGGCATATAAGAAATGCTTCTGCAACAAACACTTTAGCTGCTGTAAACTGACCTTTAATCCTTATGTCATGGCTCCAAACTGAATTCTGCTTCTCTTGGTACTTTTAAAATATTGTTGTGTATATATTTTTCACCCAATACAGTTGAGTTTTTCACAGGATTGTTGTATCTGTGAATTAAACTCCAGATTGTTTTTTTTTTTTTTTAAACTCATTTCAATTTTGATTTGGCAAATGCAGCAGGTTACTAGACTTGGAATAAATGGTCTCAAAATGACATGGGATTGAATGCCTCCAGTTGTCATTACTGCTTACAGAAATAAAGGCTGCAGGTTGCTGTGAACTGGCAAGGAAGACCGTGCAGATTTGGGATTTGTTCCCCAGCTTTTGTCAATTGGCAGTGCTCTCTTCACTGTAGAGATACACTCGTATAAATCGGTGCATTAACAGGCTTTGAGGGGTAGTCATGCCCTTCATATCTGCATATGCAGATCGCTCACTGTGCCACTGATCATGCACAGCAGTTTTCAAGTCACTGCTTATCTCTGTGCATGTAAGAAAATGCACTGGCTCTAGTGTAACAGTGTCAAGATGATATGTGCTTCTGGAAGAATTCTCTCATAGTCGTGATGATGGAAGTACTGTCATCCTGTCAGGGTGGTCAGATTATCGAATGTTTTATGTTGTGTTTGCACATTGTCCCCATGCTTACTACAAAAATCAAGGCTTTCTGCACAATAGCTTTAGGTGAGGTTTCAAAATGGGCTCAAGTAAATGTAGCACTCGATTAAAAATGGCTTTATAGCACTGTGATGCTCAGTAAGTTTGTTTGTTTTTTTTTTTTAAAGTGCATTTTCAATGGATACCTTCAGTTTCCTCTTCTTTGTGCAGATTCACATTTTGGCAAAAATATGAGGTACCTTCACCCTAGTGGAAGCTTTAAAATCTATTTTGGAATGCTTTGTGGCAATCTCCCTTAACCTAGAAGTGATATTGATATCTTTCTTCTTAATTACGTATTTATTTATTAATGAGGCTGCCCACCACTATTCAAGCAACAAAATATGCACGTTTGATCATGCTGTTTTCCTTCTCTCTCCATATGCGTCTTTTTAAGGTGGAATGCTCGCTGTGCTGAGAGCTAAACCTAAGCTAAGTGGATGTTAAGACACTTAACCTTCTTCCTTTCCTTCAAAATTCTATTTAGGAGAACTGTATTTTTTTGAAGCTATAGTTAATATTTTTGGAGATGTATGCTGAGGGCTTTTCCTGTATACCTAAACAGGTAACACAAGAAAATAAAACAAGGATTTTTTTTTTCTTCATGATTTTACACTCCCCCCTCTTTTCCAGTCTCTTATATATTATGAATATTAGTAAAAAAAAAAATGACATTCTAGTTTTATGGCTTTATAATTGCTACGAGACCTAAATGAGGACCAGGAAGAGTTCACCTCATGGAGTGTTCTTGATATGAAGTCCCTGAGCTACTCTGGAAAATGTTTTTGACCATTAAGCTTCTGGCAAATCTAGTATTACTGGTGCTGAACAAAACCCTGAGGCACTTTGGCATTAATGAAATTGAAGAAGCACCTTGTGACTCCAGCTTTAATCACTGGAATGTGTAACAAAATTAATTGCAATGAATCTTGAGATCAACCACAAGGAAAAAAAAAGACAATTTTTGCATAGGAAGAACTCTATAAAATTATACATTGTGAAACAGAGTCATAGTACATAGAATGTGAATACACATAATTTTTTTTTCTTGCATCTGGTTATTTTATTATAGTATTATTCCTGAAAGAAGGAGAAATACTTTTTTTTTTTTTGCTTGCTCTTTATTCTGAGAAGACCATAAACGTGGAGGGGGGAAAGGTGAAATAATTTTTAACATGCGCAGTGCTAAGTAAGATATCCATGTCACATGTGTAGCTATGGAATAGCTTCTAGTCTGCAGCATGTGTGATTGGAGAACATCCAGTTTCCAGCACGCAAAACCAAAATATTTAAGTTCAGTGTTTACAAGTGTCTCAACTGTCAGTTCCTCTTAAACATTAAGTCACTATGCGTGTTTCTAACTCTCCTTGGCTAGACAAAACTGAACTTTGGGGCTGGTTGCTGTGCTTAAGGAGAACAAATCTATGTTGTTCTTCCTCTTAAGATTCCCTGGTTATGAAATTCAGCCTAGTGTTTTTCATGTGATTTAACAGATCATTTGAAAGTCTTTGTATGTATATAGATGAGTGTTTGGGAACATCTGAATAGAGTTTTGAAAACGTTTTTGGTTATCATGGAACTGTAAATATATATATATTAAAAAAAACACACAAAAATAAATCAGCTTGAACTTATGTAATCACATGAGGTTGCACCACAGGATTTGAGAAAAACACAGCAGACTGAGGTGTGGGGTAAAAGAAATAATGTGTTAACGCTGCATTTAGAGTTTTCTTGTGTTGCAGGGAGTACTTGGATTAGTTACCATTATGGGAACTTCACAGAAATAAGCAAAATGCGTTCTTAATTCTTGCCATATTTGAGCAAGTATGTTAGTAGAGAAGTGACAGAAGTAAGTTTTTCATGCAAATGCTAAGTTAAAATCCAGGAAGAAGGGAGTTCAGGCTACTGAAGGAAAATGTAACAGTTAATATTAGCTTTGATTCATGTTGTAGAACAAAACCTCATGTTGTCCAGCTGAGTTGACGGTAAAAAACAAAACAAAACAAACTCTGAGAAAATAAAGGCTGATCTCATTTCAGTTAAAAGTAGCAGTAAAATAGAAAGTGAATACTTTTTTGTTGGTGATGCTAGCTGAATGGCAGTGAAAAACACTTTGCCAGGGGAGGAAATCCAGAAGTGACTTAAAAACAGTAGTGCCAAAGAGCTGGTCCTTGACCTGTATGATAAGAGTGGTGCTCCTCTCAGGCTGTAGCTCCTGGTCCTCCAAACATGACGTGCAAGAGAAATGCACCAGCTGAGACCTGCACCTGAGCTGGGAGGTCCCAAGGATGCAGGTTCCTGTTGATTTCTTGGGTATGTCCATGTGTTTAATCTTATTGACAGTATTAGCCCATGTGCTGAAATTAAAATGTGTTTTGCTAGATGTCTGGGCAATGCTGTGTGTGTGTGGCAGGTGTGCTGCTTTGAAGTCTGTATATGTTACAAAGATGCTGAAATACAACTGTTCTGAGATGTTGCGTGAAAAGGGGCCAAGCGGTTTTGGTAGAAAATAAACCCTCTTGCATTCTAACACTCCTCACCGAGGTGGGAGGCTAGGTGTGGCTAGGTTTAAATTCTGAGTGATGCCCAATTCAGCACTATCAGTCCAGTCACATTTAATATGTATTAAACTATTATGATTTGGATACACTAATAGCAGACTGCACCTTCAGTCTACTTGTGCTCATGAACCAGCACGGCCACTCTCGAGTCTCTGGTCGCATTCAGTGAGAAACCGAAACGACTAGCTACTTAAAAAGTGCAGTTTATTTAAACAACAGATATATAGGTTCTTAGGATTGCCAGTGATAAATACACTGTCTGCAAAGCACGTGCAAATGAAAGTATTGTTACATATACAAAACGCACGACAAAGTTATAAACGATACAGCCTGGCTATAAATGTAGAAAAGAGAGTCTCTAGAGAAATTTCCAAGTTTCCCGAGGAAGCGTTCGGTACAATCTAAGCCTTACCCAGAGGCGTCCCTATGAGGGGGAAGAGAGGCTCAGCCCGTCGACTGATCCCGGAAGTCAGTGATGTAATTCTTTGCGACGGTGTCTTCCCTGGGTATCCCCCCTCTCTCAGGCTATTTTTATACTATTTGTTATCTTCAAGGTGGAGTTTGAGTGACTTTAGTCATACATACTTTTATCATGATTGGTGTAAATTTTTCTCGCTTCACAATTAAAGGTATAGTTTATGAGAAATTCAGGGCGCAGACTCAAGAAGGAGTGGTCGCACCTTGGAGGCGTGTTTTGGTATTATAATGACATTATAATGAGCAAAGTTCGCACAAAGGACTGCATTTCATCAAAATTTGACAAAATGTTGGCTCCAAGTATCGAGCGGGCAGCTAATTGGCAGCTTATCTGTTTTGTGGTATCATCCCATTCCCGTATCCGCTATACATCATAAGGTAAAGCTGCGGAATAATTGCATCCCATCCTGTACCTCATGTAGCTTATCAGGGAACCACAGGTGTTGTATTATTCATGCCAGCTGCAGCTATTTTCTACCTCAGAAGCCTCTTGATTTTATACTTTTCCTTAATGTGTGAACAATGCTGTACTTTTGTATTTTTAGCCAATTGAGTATTTATTCCACAGATGAGGCTGGTGTTGAGCACTTGCTTAAGTGCTTCCCTGAACAAAGACCTAGAGGCAACTCTTAAGTTCCAGCTGGTGTGTACTTCATATTAAAATTTTCCTATCTGGTTAAACACTTGGATGTAGTCTCTTATCGACCAATCTTTGTATATGGCAGTCGTCTTGTTCTCTGTCTTTTCTTGTGCAGTCAGGAGGCAAAGGTGTATCTGTATATTTCACGGGACTTAGGTAAAGGTAAGCAAGAAAGCAAGAGAAGATGAAATGTGACCCTCCAATTGCAAATGCCAATTATTCTATGTAATGTTTACTCAAAAGATTTTCTCCTTGCCAAAAGACACTTATGCTTACCAGACTAGATGTCCCAGCAGCATATGATTAGAATTTGTGATGGCATTTGGATGTCCCTTCTAGACCTAAAAATTTTAATGCTGCTGCTGGCTTCTGTGTCATAAAATTTAAATGAGAACCTCTAATTCTTTGAGTGCCAAAAATATTTTGTAAACAGTGTTTTGCAGTGGAGAGCCCAGGCTTCTGGGATATTGAGAAGAGTTTTGTTAGACAATAGTCTGTCTCTAAGTGAACCTATAAAAAAATACAGCAAAAATGGAAGAAATGTGAATGGCCTCCTAAATAAGTGAACTCGGCTCATATTAAATAGAGACTAGTGAAAGTGAGACAAAATGCTGTAAAACAGGAATCTAGGGTTTATGCTGTGATGCGTGGAACTGTCTGTGCTAGGTAAATGGGAAATTGTGTGTTCAAATATACTAGCCTTTGGTTTCAAGTTCATTAGTTTGATGCATTTGACAGTAAAGTTAACTTTTTAATTTGGAAAAATTCCAAAAGTTTTTTTCTGCTTTGTTCTTTTCTCACAGAGCAAATTCTCTTTGTTTTTTGTAACTTTGATTGCAAAGGCAGAAATATCTCTTTTAATAAATGCTTGCCGATGTATTTAGGTTACTATCCTGATAAGCTCAGTTAGGAATCAGTCTAAGTTAAACTAGACCAAAATAATAGTTTATAACTGTAGCTAGCTTAAAAACCAGTAGGATAATGCCTGAGTATTTCTTAAACCTTTTTTCTCTTCTTCTGCTCTAAGAATGGGGTATGATTATTTGTTAACACTTACATTCGAAGCAATTAAGATACATGTTCACAGTTTCTTATCAAAATTTAAAAAAACACTTAAAACAGTTCTTCATCTAATCTGACTAATGAAAGACTTTTTTCTTTCTTTTTTCACAGAAAAAAGTTTCTGTGAGAATTTGAAAGGAAATGTTTCTTTTTTTTTTTCTTGTATAGTTTTGTACAGATGGCAGGGGAAACTTAAGTAACTTAAGGTTGTGACTTCTTGCTATATCAAAGCCCAATTAGATGTGCTTATTTTCAAGGAAGCAAGTTAACAACTGCAGAACTGATTATTTTTTTTGTCACCTTTAAATATACTTACAGTTCTTGAAAAGAAAATTAATGACCTTAATTTCTTGCATCATGTGATTGAAACAGTGCATAAACTCAAGTGTTTTGCTAACTTAGGGTAAAACCATGTAAAGGCAGTGGCTTGTGGTGTTTACTGAAAAGTGACCAAAGTAGTTCTACATTTATGTGAGAATAATGCAAATAATAAAGAGAAAATGAAACTAGCAACTATTAAAATGGGGTGGAGGAGGGAGGGAGGAGTGTCTCACTACAAGAAATAATTAAGGTGTATGTGGGGTTTTATACATATCTATATCTACCTATAAAGAAAATAACTTGCAATTTGAATTGTGAATACTTACCGGACAATTAAATATACAGTACAAGAAATTAATAGAATTTTGATTTTTTTCAAAAGGTCTTGGAATATTAGATAGGTTCCAGAGGATTGCAAATAAGATAATACCATGCTGTATTTAATATGGATAAATTCAATGACCAGGATAATTATAGGCTTGTCAGACCAATATTAATCCAGGCAAGATAATGAAGAGCCTGATACAAGACTCAATTAATACAAAATTAAAAGAAGTTATAAGATAACTAATGCCAGTTGGCATGCATTTATAGACAATAGATTTTCTTAAACTAACTGTATCTCTTCTGATGAGATAACACATTTGGTTTGCAACTGTAGTGTTATTAATGCAATGGAAGTATTTAGAGCGTTTGACTTGCTACCATCTGGCATTTTAGCCAAGAAAATAAGCAAATGTAGTCGGCTACTGCATATTAAATGGATGGAAAATAGTAATTGATGGGGCTCAAAATGTACTTATAAATCAGAAATCATACCAATGAAGTGGAATAAAAATGAATTCATTATTGGAAAAAGTCTGTAAACACAAGTTACTTGTGTAATGGTAAATCTTTGGGAGAGGGAGGGGAAACAACTACTTGATCATGTTGATCATATGCAGAGTTACGTGTTTGGAAATAACAAATGACTGTCATATGTCCTTGGTTGGGCTTGGTAGGGACTCTAAAAAGTTGTGACTTGATGGTACATGTGGGCTGCGTCTGCCTACCGATCTGCTATAATGTCATTAGGTTGTCTTCAGGAAGAAGCCCAAGCGTGTAGCCTAGCAGGTAGCAAAGCTGAGAAAATATGCCTGGGGTTCTAGGTTGGTCGTCTTTGTTGTGTATTCAGTGGTAATCACTGTAGCCCTTTTGGCATGTGTCAGTGTGGTTCCGTCTTTTCCTGTACCTGAGCACAGCATCCTTTTGTATCCAAAGGGCAGATACTGAACTCCCTCTGCCTTGTCCTTAGGTTTTAATCTGTCTTCCACACAAGCTGGTTAGATCTTGCTGGTTTTAAAGGGTTATCAAATGTTGTAACAGGCTGCCTGGAGAAGTGGTGGAATCCCCATCCCTGGAGATATTTAAAAGACAGGTAGACATGGTTCTTAGGGACATGGTTTAGTGGTGGTTTAGGCAGTGTTAGATTGATGGTTGGACTTGATGATTTTTAAAGGCCTCTTCCAACCTAGACTATTCTATGATTCTAAGCGTGCCCAAAGATGTAACATTAGGTACCCAAGTATCCCTATTTTAATTTGACTATTTAGAAGTCAAATAGGGAAACAAGGTGTCCAGGTACCTTCTTGGTTTTATACAGCCAATGTATGGTGTACAATTCTGGCAGGATATGCTTCATCTCCAGCAATTCTGCTTTTTAGGCTAGGAAGGTTACTATTAGGGCCAACTTCTAGGTTATAACACTTTGAAGTGTGCAGGAAAACACTGCTCTGAGGCTGGTTTTATGACCTTTTGGGTTGTTCTGCTCATTGCTGGGCAGCAGAGTAGTCTCATGGAAAACAAGGCTGGCAGGAGCCCCAATTTAATAGCCCACCCACCTGCCTAAAATCAGCATAATCTGAGCCTGTTTGTGTGTCAGATTGACTGCTTTCTTGGCAGGAGATTATTCAGTTTCCTCTCACAGTTGTTAATACTTAAAATACCTTTGTTACTTTTGACCTTAAATAATGTATATGGGTATGTTTATGTTTTAAAGCCTGCTGCTTCATTTTGTATGGTCTTATTTTATGTAGTTCATACAAAGTTCACTACAGGCTGAGCACTCTGTCCTCTCTGGGAAGCAGAGATAATTCCCAGTTTAAAAGGAAGACTGATTTCATATGTGAACTAGAGGAATAATGAGCCAAAAAAAAAAAGGAAAATCACTTTCAATTGAAAAACAGTTGAACTGAAATAAGATGGGTAATTTGATAATACATTGTAGTGAGATGTTGAAGTGGAGCATGTTTTTCTGAAGAGAGAGCAAGATGTGTTCAAGATTAAACAACTGAATAGGTTTAAATGAAATCTTTTGTTTAGTAGAAGTGCAATCTAGTTGTTTTAAAAATTCAGCTTCATTGCTCTATTTTCTAGATTCCATCTTGTAACAGAATGACTTCTATCTAGGGATGGATCTCTGCTTTAAAGAGATGCTTAAAGAAATTATTGTCCCTGGAGGAAAAGGGATATGTGCAAAAAGAGTGTGTTTATGGCAAGCATGTTTCATCGCAAAATAAAATCTTCTCCTTTACGTGCAGTGGCCACTGTAAAATTATAATTGTGTAGTAAATGAAATGCTCTCTAAAAAACAAAAGTATCCCGCCTCCCCCCCATAAACTTAATATTGGTGGAAACTGGTGCTAAGTCTATAATGACTAAATCCAGTGTGCGTATATATGTGTTAAAAAAATAGTTTGGGAAGACAGTAAATTTAACAACATCCTTTATCATGTTTTGGCTTCTTAACTGAAACTTGAGTGTTTGAATTTGTCCTCTCCACATACTGACTTAAAAAGGAGATGAGAGAGAAAGAAAAGCAAAAATGAAACAGGAAAGAGCATTCAAAAACATTCTTTGAAAAGGCAGAAGAAACTTTCTTCTCTAAACTCATGAACTGACAAGGCTGACCTCAGTAGTTGCTGGTTGATGTGTTTGTCATTACTGCTGACTGATTACAAAAATTTACTTTGACCACTTACTTTTTTTCTGCAGTTGTCATAACCTTGTAGCAACAAATTTCACAGACTAATTGCCCTATGTAGGGAGGAAGGGATGATAAATAAGAGTTTTGAATTTTCCTTTTTTTTACTTGTCTGAGTGGTCATCTTTTGCAAGAAAAGATGAATAGAAATTCATAAATTGTATTTTCTGTCAGCTTATTATGTTTCTTCTAGAATCTCTTCCCTGCCCTATCGCTTGGGTATAGAGACTGAGCACTTCTAATCACATCTATCACCTGTCTGAATTAGTCAGCTATCATCTCTTCCTTTTGAAATGAAGAATCTTCAAGTGAACAAAATATACCACTTGAGCATAAATTTGATTTCTATGATGACTTTATACTATCTTTCGCCTTATTCTATTCCCTTTCTTATGTAAAATAGCAGTGTATTACTCTTTTGACTGTTACAATACATTGAACAGTATTACAGTAGTTTCAAAAGTGTTTAATTTGAGGTTCAGACACTTCCAGAGCTCAATGTCTTCGATGTGTTAATGATTCATGTGTAAATGTTAGTTTTTAACATCTCCTTCACTACAGCTGGTTTTCCTTTATTTCTTCAGCAAAGTTGTTCTCAATACCCTTTTCAGTATCTGGAGGATGCATGAAGTCTCTCATACTAACTTCATTTCATGCAGTAAACATAATTTTATGGATGGGATTTTCTCGTAGTCGTGTCAAAGTCCTCTGAGAAATCCTACAGGGCAAAATTTTTGGACCCATGCTGTTCTGTTTGTGTATTACTTTAAAGTTGCCATCGTGCAGAAATGTAACTCTAGCTAGCTATTTGGGTTGATGACATGCGGTTTCTTTTTTTTCCATCTGAGCTGACACCAGGGAAGCAATTTCTGGCTTGATTAGGTGCCTACCATGACTTTCAGGCTGGTTGCTTGAGGATGACCTGTACTTAAATTGTGAGGAAATGGACTTGATTTTCAGCTGGCCCCCACTGCCTTCTGAAGGATGCTCTGGACTTTGCGCTGCTCACAGATGGCAGCCCACGGCAGACCGCTGTCACGGTGCAGGGCCTCTTCCTTGTTTGTGCTTCTGAATTCGCTTCCAGTTATTTTCCGATTTCGGGCAGGTGAACCTGGGCCTGTCTTTTGTAGTTCTCTAATGGGGTTAATAGGAGGGGCAAGGGTGGTCAGTCGTGCCACGATAAGCCTGAGAGAGATGCGAGACATGAGGGAGGAATTTGAAAAGGGAAAAGCAAAATGGGAGCAGATCTGTCGCTCCTGCTGATGGAAATGTTCTCTAGATGAGCCACTGCCTTCCTGAAGCAAAGCCCTGGTACTGAGTCAGCGAGTGGAGCCTTTTTCCTCAGAGATTTGCTTGAAGAAAGAGGGTTCACTCCTGACCTGATGCTTTGATTTCCCATGCCCTGCGGATAGTCCTGAACGGGTGGGCTTGCTTGGGTTCAGCAGGAGGGCGAGACTGACAAAGGAATCACTATGACTGGCTAGCTGGAGGTTGCACACCGGCATTTCAATTAATGCTACACCCTGTTAAGTCTGTGGTTGAAGCCTGGGAAGAAAAGCCCTTTAAATCCACAAAGAAGTTCAGGAAGGTTGAAAGGTCAGTGATAGAAGTAATCTAATCAAGATCTATGCTTTCATCTTGTTCAAAATGTCATTTTGGGAATCTGCTGAAAAATCAGCTACGTTGTTATCTGTGCAGTTCAAGTACCAAACGTTTTTTTCTCTGGTATTGGAATTTTTAACTTTTGCGGTTGAGGATATTTAGGGCTTGGGGTCTTTTTAGGGGTATTAAACAGTTGTTACCATAATGTTACATAAAAATGTGACACAAGATACAGCATGATTTCTTCTGAGGCGTATGCAATGTTTATAAACCCTTTGAAGGAAAGAAGTCTACTGATTTGCATTCCATAACTATGAAATGTCTTGCATAAAGTACCATAAACATTAAAACTTCTGCTTCCACTAAAAGATGATAGTATAAGTGGTTGCCTCTAGTGAGGGACACAGCTATGCCAATGGCACAAATGCTATTCTAATTAGTCTTAAAAGCATACTCTGACAAGTGTGGTAGCTGAGTAGCATTATGTTGTTTTACCAGTGCTTGCTTGATGTAGGAGAATATTTACACCAAGTAAGAGTGAAACTTGAGGAGATCGAGGTGAAATTTCACTGCCTTGATAGTCAATAAAGAGACATTGAATTCTTTCTGCTTTAAGTTGAAATGGGAATTTGATTGGCGTGATTGTATTAGGGGAACCTGCCTTCACCCTTCCTCTCTGCTCATGACCTACAAGGAAACTATTTAGAGCTCAGGCGATTCCTACATGTTTGCTATTATGTTTTTCTGGGCTGGGGAAAGTTCCTTTTTTTTTTTTTTTAATGCAATTCCCCCCCCCCCCTTTTTTTTTTTAACTTCCCTGCTCTGAGCACCATAGGGAAACTTGGAAAAGCTTGGAAAAGACAGTCATCTTTAACCAAGAGGTATCAGTAGCTACTTCTTAATCCTTTCTCATAAAAGAGACTAATGGCAGAATTATGCCTCAAGGATGTTTCTTAGCATGGGAGTTCCTACAGTGGTTTGTCTTATGTAGCTCCTTGTTCAAGGCTGTCTGATATGTTCTCACCATGTCTCCTTACCCAGAGAATTTACCTAGATCTGTTAGAGTTATAACTTTCACATAGCAATTCTCACAATGGAGAAATCTAGTGCGTATGGGTTGCTTACCCTTCTCAGGATTACCGCTCTCAGTAAAATATTTTTCTCTAATCTGTATGTGGGGTGTTACTGTGATATAATATACTATGCACCCGTAATTTACAAATGTGAACAAAACTGATTTTTCTATTTTGTGCACATTCAGTTTTGAATGTAATGCTGCAAAATCATTATTAATTAAAAAAAAAAGCAACTTGGTGTGTTATATTCTTTTAGTGTAACCCACTATTTTAAAGAGTTAAGTAAATGGTAGTAGTGGGGATTATGACTATGTAGGTTTGTTTTGGTATATCAGTTAAAACATGCGATGCTTATGTAGCATGGTAAGATTTTTAGTGAAGCGAAATATATTCTTAGAGCAGAATTGACTGTTAAAAGCAAAGAATGCCCTCAACCTAGGAGAAAACACAGCTAGTTGTGAGGAGGCTCATTTGCAGGAGGAAAGGCCTGGGCTCCAGTCCCTGCTTATGAGATTTTTCTGAGCTTTTTTTTTCTGAGCTTTTTCCTGATCTTTCTGTGTGTTCACTGCAAAATATAAGTTGCATTTCAGACTTGCGTGTGCTCGTCCTTTTGCAATAGAGGCCTAATGGTAGTTGGTTTTGTTTGGTTTTTTTTTTATTCAGTATATCATGTAGTTTAGATATTAGCTTCTTTTTAAAGAATATGGCTTGTAATAGTAATTACTGAGCTTGGTTGTCCATCCTATTTTTTAAGAAGATACTATTTTTGTAGCCCTTTATCAATATAAGGTGATTAGGCCAAGAAGGCAGCTGTTCTTGTGCTTTCTGGCTTGGAGGTCCACAACATCAACAAATCAGGCTGCTGGCTGTTGAAACACCTTTTGTTACTTTCTAGTTTAACTACAAGTGAAACTAAATGGCAATTAACAAGAGAATTTATTTTTCTCTCCTGGCATTTGGTCTGCCATATGGACTACCATATTTTTGAAAGTCTGCCTGAAGCTGCCCCAGATGTTTCTTACAGCAAAATACAGATGCATTAATATGAAGGCAAATTCAAGGTGAAAACACGTGTGCTTTTTAGGTGTTCTGGACCTGTTGAATTCAAGGAAGGTAAAAGAAAAGTTCGTTCCATGTGAGAAGAATATTTAAAATTAAAAAAAAAAGTGGCTGACAACTGCAGAGAAATAATCTGTTAAACATGAGGGACTGAAATTATCATCATAAAAAAGGAAAAGAAGCACTCATCTCCTGAGATTTCAGCCAGCTTGGGCTAACTTTGAAGTACATCTGGAAAATAGGTCTTATCCTTCTTTGACTTTGAACTGCACCAAAAATGTTACAAGAATAGCTTTGGATCAAAGAGTTCAGGAGCAAATGTTAAATTTTAGGAGATCAATGGCTGGATTTA
Organism: Larus michahellis; assembly: GCF_964199755.1. Lineage (NCBI taxonomy): Eukaryota > Metazoa > Chordata > Aves > Charadriiformes > Laridae > Larus > Larus michahellis. The sequence continues at coordinate 20,532,242 of NC_133900.1, read as the reverse complement.
AGATTCTGACTGTGTTCCATTTCCGCTAGTGATCAGTAGTATCTTGATTATTCTTTTGCTTATGGTATGGTAGTATAGCTTCACAGATGTGAGTGGTGTCATGGTAAAAAAAACCCTGATGCGTAAAGAATTGAGTGGGAAATTTTTCTCATCTGAGCTTTTTTGTGTCCTTGGAGCAGATAAGTTGTTCATAGAAGCTTGTTGGTGATGTAGTAGACTTCTGAAATATTAATAGTTGTACAAATGAACACCTTGTCAATTCACTTATTACAAGTACTTTGTTTAGTTACTACCCTTACACTTTGCGTTCAGTTAACCATTTGATCATTTCATATTGTAATTATAGTTAGTCTATGTTAATTAGGTATTAAAAGGTACTGAATATATAAAAATAAAATCATTGGTGACATTGGTAACTTAATGGCACACTCCATCTTATAGTGTGAGAGTATTTAGACCAAAAATACATAAGTCATCATCTGAAAACAGAGCGCCGTATTGTAGAATATAGATATGGCTTTTCCTCTTTTTAGTGTGTATCCCTGTGTCTACCCATTATTCTGATCTCGGTTAGTTTTAAATTAAAGCTTGAATCGTATTGGAAAACCTTTTCACTGGAGTTCATCAGCGTCTGGTATTTCAGCAGATTATTCGTTGGTTTATAATGGAATGTATTCTTTCAGTGGGAGTACCAAGAACTATGTAATTAAGGAATAGCATGCAGGTGAATGACCTAGATATTTCATATTATTCAGCTGGCAATAAGCTTAAATACTTTTCATGTTTCAGTGTATTAGCAAACAAAGGAAATAAACTTGTATGAGAATCTTTCACCTGAATCAGGCAAATGGATATATATCAACATTTGCTGAAATTAGATGTAGTGGTTTACACTAGGCAGAGCAGAACAACAATATTTAGTCTAGAAAACCTCTGTCTTTGCAATGTCAGGATATTTTCTTTTACTGGACTGTATGTCTGTCCTCTGAGCTCACTGTATTGCATCAGGAGCTGGGGGCCCAGAAATACTAAAAGCAGATTGTAAGAAATTACCTGCACCTGGGAATACAATGGTCTTGTCTAATAAGAGCAATAATAAAGTAGATTATAAAGTCATTTTCACAAATGAAAAGCTAGAATGAAAAAAATGAAGCTAAAAGATAAAGCAAGTCTTACACTGGATTTAGATAAGTCTGATGGCGCAAAATGTATGTGAATTAAATATGTGGGATAAAAAAAAAATTGATTTGCAGCTCCCCCTACCCTGGGATTTCCATGAAGACCTGTGGTATATTTGAAATCATGTTTTCATGTGCAAGAAGTGGCTGTGATTTGTACTAAAGAAGATTTTCTTTTTTCACAAGGTAGAAGTGTTAAACTTCAGTGGAAAGCCATCTACTCCAGGCTAATTTAGTTTTTAAGAATGCGTTTGTAATTGAAGTTTCAGTTGTGCATGTTTACAATGTTTGTAGCGTGTGTGTTAAGAAAACCCGATGCATTTTATTTGCATGGAGACTGGAAAATTACTGAGTGGAATTCACCTGAACGGGCTGCATGCAAGTGAATCAGGTCTAGGATGGTGGGCAAATAAACCTCTGCCAGTGCATTAGTTCTCCTTACGGGAAAGCACACACTCTCCCTTGACTATAAAGGGTGGGATTAACTTCCTAAATTAGGCATACAGTACACTTAATATCATAATATTGAAAAAGGTGCCAGGTTTGTTAAAGGAGTTGCTCTCCCTCATGGAAGGGGGTGGAGGTGTTTGTTGATTTGGTTGTTTGTTGGGTTTTTTTTTTCTTCTTTTTCGCCCAGAACAACTCATGCAGCATAGGGACTGAATGCAAAGGTTGCTGTGGTTCAGGTCTCAGATGTGACACAGAGAAAACAGAAAAGTAGTTTGAAGAATTCACAGGGCAACCTGAGGAGGGCCGTGTTTTCCAGTAAAAGGGCCCATAGATCAGTATTTGTCAATTTTGTGAGATCCTGCTTCAACAACTTGTTAATGGCTTTCGGTGGGGTGTTGTTTAAGTCCATGCTGAACTTACTTGGTTTCTGCAGATGCTCAGCTCCTTGTTAGTTTTTGCCCTTACAGGAAGTAAAGAGCAGAGTTGTCATCGTCATTTACTGTGACACCTTGAAAACAATTCTTGTCACCATTTCCTTTAGCCGTTTTATATTTGCTTTGTTAAAGTGTGTATGTTTTAAAGTCAAATGTTCTCCTGGATGCATCAGAGGTGCTGAGTAACTGCATTAACCTTGGTGTGCTTTGGTAACAGAAGGGAAAATAAAAGTCAATAAATGCCTTCTACAACACTGATAAACTCCGAGGGCACAAAGTGAGGTAGTTACGAGCCATGGGGGACAATTTGAACAAGTATATCTTTCTCCTCAAATTACCTATTGCTACTTTAATATTAGATAAGTGTGTTTTAAATCAGTTCTGTTTGAATGGGTCACACTGTTTAGGTTGGCTTGGGGGGACTCTGTTGTTGACACATTCACCAATGTGTGTTTTCCTCTGTTATCTCCAAATCCTACACAGAGAACTTAAAATCACTCTCCATTTTGCTATATTTGCCATAGCTATTGACTGTCCAAACACTGTCTGCTTTTAGGAAGCTAGGCTTTGTTTGAGCATCTGGACCATCCGTCTTCTTGCAACCCCGGATTACTTTTTACTTTGTTGGTAGACATAGGTAAGCCTTTAAGGCCACACAGCACAGGTCTGGTAGAGATAAGCGGTTAGGTGTTTTAATGTTTATTTGAACTATACCATGGTGAAGTGAGACTTGGGGGTGGGGGGGGTGTGGAACAACAAATGCGTGTCCCTTTTCTTAGGTGTGATGTCTAAGTGCCTGGCACTCGGTATCTGCTTCATTTGCCCCTCAAACTGCTTGTGCTCTTCAGAGAGCGTGGAGGGGACCCTCACCAGGGTCAGAGGGGCCTGAGCTTGCTCCGTGCTGGCCAGGAGCTGTGTAACCATTCATTCAGCACTAAGCCGGAGCATTGGTCCTGCTGAAAATTGTGGTGTGGAGCTCAGGCCAAGCCATGTCCAGGATTGTTTTTCATTTGCAAAATGACTCAGTGTGCATTAAAGTCCCTGGACAGTACACTAGGAGGATGAAAGCGCAGTTGTATGGGTGATGAAGGCAGCCTAAATGATGTCGTTACGATCTGGTCCCACTGCTTATGGTGTTTTCCTTTTCCTCTCCCTTTCCACTTTTACAGCTACGTGTGTAGTGCTCCTTGAAGAAAGGTTAGCAGGTTCTTCAGGTGGTTATGTATAAGCAGCATTAGAATCTCTGCTGAATGAGTTAACTTGATCTTGAAGCTAAATATTTAATTCAGCTGCTTGCAGCTGTGTGAATATTTTACTGAATATTCTGAATACTTAAACTAGCCACAGCTTTCCGCAGCATTTTAGACAATGTTGTTTATTTTTCCAGGTTTCAATCCATTGGCAAGAACAAACCTCTAACTTGAAGCCTAAATTTAGCAAAACTCCCTTTGACTTCAGTGGAGCAGAGTTCTTACCCACCCTATGAGCCTTTGATTTCCTAGTCTTTGATTTAAATTTTTAATTTTTTTTTTCTGGATATTGGAGCTATTTGAATGGGTCTGTTAAGGGGCTGTGCTTGATTTCCATCTTTGACGTCAGTGGAGATTTTGCTTCCCAAATACTATATATAGCGTGTGTCTAACAGGAAAGGAGAAAAGAAATTTAATCTATTTGAGGTTCGGTGTTATTAGCCATCAATCTTAATAAAATCTTAACTCCAATTTTTGCACAAATTTAATAATATGAATACTTTCAGTCTCTTGGAAGAGTTGCAAAACCAATTATAGAAATGTCAGAATTTCCATAGGAAGGTAACCTTCCTCTTAGCAGTAGCAGGGGAACAAAACAAACTGATAGTGATTAAAGTGTCAGGATATAATTGCATTCTCTTCCAAATAAACCATCAACTCCCAATAAATAATTAAAACAAGGCATGTTCCTCAGGATGCAACAGTTCAGTAGCTGTGATTAAAAAGTGCTAGGAGCCATTATTAGATTTTTTTTTATGATAAATCTTCTCTTATCGTCAGATTGTCAGATTTTATTACCTTGCTGTTCTTTGGGGTATATTTTCTTTTCCCCAGGTTTACTGAGAAAGCATAACTTGTGTCACAGACTGTAATGAGATATATGCTCTGCGATGATTTCACAAGTGACCTTTGAATGATCTCGATTCTAGAAAGAAACATGTGAATCTAGACTTATGAATGATAATTAAATTTTTCAAAGCAACGCCCCAAGAGCCATAATATGTCTACCTAAAGCTTTGACATATATATTAAAGAGTCTGTTTCTCCATTTTTCTTCATATTGTTTCTGGCTAATTGCTTGCTATTTGGTGGCTTAATAAGACATTCAGTTTAATAAATAACATAAAACCCTGGGGACCTGGGGAGCATAAGATAGTCATGAGAGTGGACTCTGTCCTGCTCATTGGTGATGATGAAGCACAAACTAGATCAAAGATATTTCGACTTCTGAAATCCAGAGGCATTTTGTGGGACTGCCAGGTTGCACTGTTCTTAAACCTGAAGCTGCTTTATTAGACACAATAAACAATGTATCTCAGTGTTGTTCTTTTATTCGTTTTCAGAATAGAAACACAGCTTTAAAAAATCTGATCATACTTTTTCCTAAATCTTTTTTCACTTAAACTTCCTTTCTTGTGGGATAGCATTTCTTTTTTTTTTTTTTCTGATCTGGGCTGGTTGCACAGTCTTCTCTCTAAACAATAGAAACTATTGAAAACATACTTATTTTTTCTCTATAAATTGAAATTTAAACATGAGTCTTAAATTTTCATTTTGCCTAATTGAATGTCTTCAGCTGATTAAATCTCCCGAGCAGGTACAAATTAAATGAAAAGTGAGTAAAATGTGCTGCAAAAACAAATGGTTAGCCAAATTGGTTGGTCTCTATCAAATCTATTTTTAATACTAATTTTTTAATACTAGATTTAATACAAATCTCTCTGTATACATTTTGTCCAGCAAATAGGGGCTTCTTTTTAAACCTGGTAGTTGGGAACTTACTGTCTGTGCTCCGTTATGTTAAAAGGTCTAAATCACTTAAGAGCAACATCAAAATAGATGTTAGGCCGTACAGCGCTTGCCTGGTCTTTGACGACTCTGGGCTTTTGAAGGAATAGAGTTTTAGCCACCTGGAGAATTTAAGATAAAATCTGAGGAATATGGGTGCCTTTGCAATTGGGCAGCAGTTGAGGAGGACTGCTCAGGATCATAGTTCTGGACATCAGCAACATAATTCAGCTAATTCTGGAAGTACTGCATTGAAACAAAAGATGACCTCAGGAGAAGAGAACGGGTTGCAGGTTCATAGCAAGCATTAGAGTTACAATGAAAGTAAGTTTTCTCAATGCATTTTAAGCCTAGGTCTAGCAGGGAAAAAATTCTTTAAAGTCCAAGGCAAATATTTTTACTGTTACAAATAATAAAATCTATTTCCTTGTGAAAGATTTTGGTTAGTTTGCTGGATGTAATTCTCTACATAATACAAATATTAAATGGGAGTTGCTCTGAGAAACTAATACTTGGATATTCAGATTTATTAAGGTATGTAAAGAAGGAAGAACCAAAGCTCCTTTCAGCCTCTTGCTATCATTGTTGAAGGCGTAAACATGCAATTGATAGACTCTTAAGCCTGGGGTGTAGTGATCCTGTATAAATAAACCAAACATTTTAAAAATTAACAAATGGGACTAATGTGTTCAAAAACCTCTCTGTAGGTGAGGGCTGTTGCCTTGCACTTCCAAGCCGAAGCTGGAGTGCATGTGAATACTCATGCTAGTGCTTTATCATCGAATGCCTCCCTCTCTTCATGCGGGTGGGATAAATTGGATGTTCTCCTTGGAAACTCTTCTAGTTTCATTTAGTTTTATGAAAGTGAAGTGCACGCAAGCGATCAATGCACAGCGCGTGATACCAATGACTCTTCTGCTTTTAAATCCCATTTTGAGTGTAATAGCATAGTAACATCTGCTGTTCTGAGCACCACAGATCGGTTCCTTTTGAGTGTAAAGTTTTGCTCGAGATTGATACTTTACTAAATATAGAAAATTTTCCATGCTAATAGCTGATGAACAGCTATTCAATAGCTAATGTTATCCTGATAGATCACACTAAAGACTTGTCTCATAGAGCTGAGCTGTTGTCTTGTTCTCTGGGACTTGATCTCATTGGTAAAACAAATTGATAATTTCATGGGCTCTGTATTTTCAGTCTTTAATTTGTCTATAGTTCTGTGCTTTCATAAAAAGCCTGATGGCTTGTACATTCCAGTAATTTTTTGGAACTTGCGTAAAATGTCCTGTTCAGGTCTACAGAGACCCTTCAGCAGGGTGAGTGTCTGTGTTTCACTTACTCAAAACTGTTTTCCAGATCTTCATTATCGCTGAAACAAATTACAGGGACAGACAGAACTCAACCATTCAGCAACATTAACCTGTTTTCCCATATGCTGATCTCACCTTGATCAAATCCCCACTCTGTGTAGCAGGCCATAAAACTGGAAGTGCCTTGCAGCATGCCCTCCAGGTCTGCTAATGAAGTCGAATTCCCACTGGGGAACAGATGACAGCACGCTTCAGAACTGAAATATTCTTCAGAAGATTTAATTCATCCCAGATTTGGACTTTAGGGAACATAGAAAGAAGAAGCCGAAGGAAGCTCTTAAATAGCACAAGCATGTTGCTGATGTTTTTAATTCACTTTTAGTAAAGCCAAACAAACCTGAGTAGCAGTAGTGTGGGATGCTATTGGAGTTGCCCCGTAACAGCATGTGCGTTGCAGACATCTTACCAAATGCATATCCTTCTCATCTTCCCTCCTCTAATAATGCACCCTGCTGGCAGCTTTTCTTATTTTTCTCTCGCTTGTCTTCTGCTTACCTTCTCATGTTTTTTTTTTCTCCTCCTACTGGATCTCACTTTTGTCTGCCTTTTCTCTTTTTTGTTTCTCCAGATCAGCAGACCTTGTTGCACCTTTTACAACTGTCATTCTCCAACAATGATTAAGGAAATTCATCAGCACTATTATGACCTTTCTTTTTTGTTTTATAAAAACCAACTTCCTTTTTGGATTTTTAAGATATAGCTACACATCAAGGTATTTGTGTCTTTAAACTAAATAAAGTGTCTTTGCCAAGAAATAAGCTATTTCATTTATCAAGGGTTCGGAGGAACTAAGTATCTGCATAGTGGCACTGGGTAAAATACATTGCTATACCCTCTTTTATTTTTTCCCCAGGCTGTTTAGTGTTAGCAGCTGTTATTATAGAGGATGATTTGGCTGATCATGACATAAAAGAGCAGCTGTGAATACATGAAATAGTGATTTATATTTTGTGCAGTTATAGTTGGTAGGTATGAACTTGCAACAGAAATAATAGAAACTTAAAATAGTTGTATCAAAAAGGACAAACCCCAAAATGTGAATTTATTCTTACAGATAGGGTTTTAATTATTTTGAAAATCTGTTTTTGATAGTAGCTAGTCTGCATAGAAGGTCAAAGATGTGTTAAAGTAAAAATACAATTAATTAGAATTTCTGTTGCTTTTCACTGATTATAAAACATGTAGTTGATGTAAAAACTGATCAGAGCAATTGCACAGCAGATAACTTACGATTCTACATGACCTTGTATTTCACCATTTGGGTTCAATTTATGTAGTCGCTTCTTGTGGTTATTAGTGATTTGTTATAATAGAGAACTTCTGCTATATTTTTTTCATGACTGGGTCTGATTCTTTGTAAGTTATTTGGAGAATACTGCTAAGTTTCTTTCAGAAGCCATTTCAGATCAAGGTGTTGGAAAGGATACTGGATATACTTGTTCATCCCATGCCATTTTGCATTTAAATTACACCAGGATCCATCTAAAGCTGCCCTGTTTTAGAAAGTGGGTTTTATGCCTATTTTCTATGTGTGTGAATGATAACAGAGTGTGAAATACAGAGAATAATTCAGGTCTGTGTGGGGTTAAAAACAGAGAAAACTTAACAAATGTAAATACATTCAAAATCTGATCAGAAGTCTTCTTATGATCTTCCTTATTTCATGATGGACGCTTGTCCATCTATTCTGGAGTTTCCAATCAAGTTGTGTCTTTTTGGTAATGTAGGAAAAGTGCTTACACACACCTATTAATATCGTTAGCTCTGTCTATGAGATTGGGTGTTAGTTATCCTTAAGAATTTTTCTTCCCTGGAATTCAAAAGTAGTCCAGTTGGGACGTCCTGAGAACGCTTAATCCCTTCCCAGCTTTAGAGCGTCAATGAGATTGTTCCAGGAGTCCTTCATGAAATCTCTGTGTTTTTAATGTTTCTGTTTACTGTTTCCTTTGAGTTGTCAGAACATGGCATGTACTTGAATGTTCTGAGCTGATTAAGTGGAAATTAATGAGAGCAATAAACAGTTCTGGGTCCAAAAGGTTCACAGAATTTTCAGATGTGTTTAACAAGCTGAAGGGAAATACCCTCAGCATTAAGAAATATTTAAAGGGAACAAATAATTGACTTCCATCACTTTTTTATTTTTCCCCCTATCTAGTAATAACCGGGCAGTACTGTGTCAGATTTTGGTTTTGGGTAGGCTTTGAGAAGAATAGAAATGCTTTGCTGTTTAAGCCTGTAGGTAATGGAGAACTGCGTTTACTGGGATTTTCTGTTGATTTAACAAGTCCTCGTGATGGCATGTCTGATATCAGTGTGTGAATAAAGTGGAAGAGAGGTTTGAACTCTTTCTGTCTCCTGTCCCAAAGCAGGTAAAACAGTTGCCTACTGGCACCTTTGTCTTTCAGCTGAGAATAAGAGCTGGAGCTATTTTAATGAACTCTCTTGTCCTTGTCGCAGGAGTGCGCAGGGACCGATGACCTCAGACCGTAGCGAGACATCTGATGGTTTGGCTACGGTTCCGGTTCCTTGGGTATGGGCAGGCTGCAGCCACCTGCCAGGGCAGAAACCTCAATAAGAGGTTCAAGCGCAAACAGTGGAAATATTTATTTTATTTTTGTAACTTTTATCATCTCAAAAAGCAAAAAAAGATTAGGTATCAAACATGTGAAGTAAAACATTGATGTCTCTCTTTTTACTGGCAGGCCTATAGCTTTGTGATATACTAGCACTTGCCTGTTAGTAGAAATCTGTAGGGTCTACTTAATTTCTTGTTTCATAAAGTAATATGCCAGCCCTTATGTGACTGGGCTATATTTCTGGAGGGTCTCTTCGTTTTGGGGGTGTTTCCAGGAGCAGAATATGAATGCTTCATTAGGCGCAAGTGCGTGGTAATCCAAAAGCTCTGTGCTGAATTAGAAGCTGCCTAAATGTGAGGTCTAGAGTGGGGTCTTAAACCCTGTGCCCTCTGGGAGCTTGGGTACTTGAATTAAGTTTGCTTCCTGAGTAGGGTTTGAGCCTATTAACTTTTTAAAATAATAATAAAAAAAAAAGAATATAACGCTGTTTATATCTCTAGTGTCCTTTCATAAAGAAGCCAGCAGTTAGACTACTCTTGGAAAGTTTACGCTTCTGATCATGGTGTTTCAACTGTTCCCTGCATCCAGGGTTAGCTCAGAGTGCTTCCCTGTGCAGCAACAAATGCAGGAATCGCAGGATCAGTGAGCAAGCAGAATGGAGAAAGACATTTGCCTCTGCAGTTGGGGAAAAAATAATAAAAAATCAAAAGGCCAAATCCAAAAATACCTCATCACCAACAGTTGTTTGTTTTGGGGTTTTTTGGGTTTTGTTTGTTTGCTTTAAAAAGCTCGGCATTTAATTTGTTCTCGTTTTCACAGGTTAAGCATATAGGTGTAGAAGCTGAATTTTCAGTTTGCAGCAACTACATTTATCCTAACAGGCCACGTGTGCAAATCGATTAACTGAAGTGATTAATGTAGGAGAAAACAAAAAAGGCAACTGTTGGATTGGGCAATCATACATTTCACCATTTTCTGAACTGGCTTGGAATTCATTAATACGGCAAACACCAGAAATAAAGTGGATTATCTTTTTCTTTTCTATGCCTGCTTTTCACCTTGGAAAATCCTCTTTTCCTCTAACTTCTTTTTATCATCTTTACGTAATTTCACACACATACAAAGGCTTCTCTATGTATAGCTTTCTGTTATGCTCCAACGTTCAGAGGTTTGAGGCTGTTTCTGAAGATGTGGGTGTATAAGAACTCTGCAGGCTTGCTCAGAATAAAAGGAGTTGCAACACCATTCCCAATGCTGATATTTTTTTCTCTCAGTGATGCCTTTTCTGATCCAAACAGGCTATTCTTGCAGTCTGTGAATCTGATATGTGAATTTATACCTCTAAATGTTTATCCCTTTCTAAACCTGTGTGACTGCATCATAAAAGGTCTTTCAAATAGCTTGCTTGACGTTGTCTATTGCCAGCTGGAGGATGCTTTCTAAACCACTATGTGCTGTGACATTACATGTATGATCTGCCCAGATGACCATGACCTGTTTATCTGACTATATGTTTCTATTTAAAGAGTTTTACACTGTAAGGCTGAAGTATGATATTTGGAGCACTTTCCATGTAAACGTGTAATAATCTCGTGAGTTACGAACTGCTGAAACAATATTATTTCTTAGTAAGAATTTTTTAAAAATGAAATAAAAAACCATAATTGCTCAAAGACAATTTATCCAGTCTTGAAAATTAGCTGCCAAGTCTTCGAGTCATATTGGGGAATTACATTATTCATACATCTCTCTTCACCTAGATCATCTTTGGAGCTCATTTCTCAGTTCCATCCCACATATTTTTATCATCCTAGCAGAACACCCAAGATGTAGTTTTTATCTATGCTCTCTCTTTTCTTTTTCTCCCCTCCATCTGACAATTATCACACCTACTGACATGAAATTTTACTGGCTTAATGGTTGTGCTTAAATTCATGACTTCAGTAGACTCCCACTGAAATCTCCTTAATCTTGACATCTTAAATGCAGCTTCTGTGGCCAGGTTCTTGCTGCTAATCAGGCTGTTGAGTGACTTTGGGTGGTGGCAAGTGGCTGCAGTTGTCTAGGGACAGAGAATTCAGCAGGGGAGCAGGAAGGGTGCTGGGGATGCGTGCGGCTGAGCTCAGATGGCTCTTGTGGTTGGGTATAATTTAAGGCAAACCTCACAATTCTGCTTTGTCTTTAAACTGTGTTCATGCTGTGTTTCCCAGCCCAGCTTGACGTACCTGCCCTAGCTCAGGGCTCCAAGAGATGCCGCAGTTATGGGGTCCTGCGTGGCTGTACAACTGTCTCGTACCCACACTGGTCTGCACTGAAATCCAAGCTGGTGTGAATTCAGAGGTTTTTGGTGTCTGAGGGAACTATATCAAATGCAGCACTTCATCTGTGGCAGTCACGCCTTTGTACCACAGCATACTCTGTCACATAAAACCAGACTCCTGGGAGGCAAAGATAGTTTAAAATTATTCATACCTTATATTCTGCCTCAGCAGTTCTGTCTAAGAACCTGAATCTCAAGAAAGCACTTTTTTCCTGATCTAATCCTTCTCATTTCATAACCATCTGTCTCTCTCTCTCTCTCTGCACTCTAAGCTATAGTTATGTGAGCAGGTTCATACAGATGTGTATTTCCTCAAAAAAAAAAAAAATTGTTCCTGAAATTATTCTGTGTTACCCTGGCAGATAGCTCTGCTGAGAAGTTGCACTCACCTGGGTGGACACAGGTCAGTGCAGAAGTACAAGTACAGGTTTCCCACGCACCAGTCAGGCAATGGATCTTTAGTCGCCAAAGGGCAAAAAAAAACTTAGCCATGGGATGTAATGGCTTGTCCTTTAGCTTACTATTTGCAAAAAAAGTCTGAGCGATGGATTTACACTGGAAGAAATCACAAGAAGCTCTGGTAATGCCAAATGAATTGTGTAAAACTGGCACAACATCTTTTTCAATGACTACAGAAGTAAAACATATGTTCTGATAATCCTGAAATGATACTTGTATACATTCCTTTTTAACATTTCCTGGATGGAGAGCTTAGGAAGTGTAGAAGCTAACAATATTCTTGTTGACAGGTACTTTGGCTGCCAGCTCCAGCTCAGATTCTCTGAATAGACATAGCCAATTAGCAGTATTTCCCATCCTGGTACCGGATGTAAGTGATTTCCAACAGAGAACAACTTAGAGAGGTTCCTGCTGGATCAACCAATTACCAACATCCCATCGGCAAAGCTGGTAGTGCTACTTCAAGAGCTGTGCTAAGCTGGAAGCCGTTCTCACCTGCTACCTCATGTCTTTGTTTTACAGGTTTTTACACATTTCGGAGATGCTGGTAACTGCAACTAGGAAAATAATGCTATGATTGTGATTTAAGATACTGTTTCATTGATGCAGTCTCTCTTGTTAGATTGATCGTAGCACGCTGGTAGGTCAAGAAAGCAGGGGCTCCATCCAGGTAAAAAAGGGTTATGTGTGTATTTTTTTTATTTATATATATACACACACACAGTTTTTTCTTTCTGTCATGTCTTCCCTGTTTAGACTGATAATGAATAAGCGTGCAAAGGAGTAAGTGTGTTTTGTAATGCTTACACAACTAGTGTTTGCTCATTCTAATAATCCTACCCAAGTGGTTACACTTTCTTGTTTGCTGTTTGCTCAGTATTCTGAAATGATGTTTGCTTTCATTCAGAATAGCTAACTATAAATTATTTGTTGTTTACTCTTGTGTTTGTTCTTTATTGCAAGTCTTTATTTTAACAGTGAAAAGGGTCTTATAGTGGAAAAGGATCAGGCCTGTAATAATGATTTTCTTGCATGCAAAGACAGTATAAGATCTTTTAAAAAGAGCACTACGGTTCAAGAGGGCTTGGACACAATGAATAGAGTTAAAGGCCACAGTGTCTTTACGTCCAGAAGCAAAGAATGGGTGTTCAATGGAAACTTACGGCTATTGCTGATCAAGAGTTGAAAGTTTAGTTCATGATATTGTGGTATAACACTTTTTTCTATTAATATAAGAAATATTTTTTCTGAATTATGCTCAGGCAGAGACTTTGCTGGTTTTGTTTTTTCTTCCATCCTTACTAGGCTGTCCAAATATAGGTTTACTAAATTGGGTAAAAAAAAAAAAAAAACAACCTTAAAAATGGGTTGACTGCCTTGGTTTACTCTTTTTCTTTTACCTTGTCAAGCTAATCACTTGGAGAACTCCTTTCAACATGGTAGCTACTATCCAGCATAATATTTACTTAAAATGCACTGAAGTTAGAGGTGCATGTGCGGCTTAATTAAGTCACTGTGGTCACTGTGTTTTAATAGAAAGTAAAAGGAATATTTGTATCTTCAGAAGCTGCTATTGCCCTTAACTGTTCTAGATGATTAAAATATCCAAGTCAATATTGCTCAATTAATTTTGGTAATAAGCTCAGTGGTCTGGAAGCAGTATCTTTTTATTTATTTATTTATGTCATGCTCATATGTATATAGAATACTTACTGAACCTATAGCAGCTTTTGGCAGCTTGAAAATTATTGTTAATTAACTTCTCTGCTTAAATTCCTGCAAGCTAAACGGGAGTTGATGAGTTATCATGCTAAAACCAATAAATCCTTAAGCTATTTCATAAACATAGTCATTTAACCTAAATTAGACACTCCATCAATGGGGACAAAGCAATTCTTTAATGCCATATTTCTATAGCATTATTTTGCGTTTAGAAATACTTCGGTATTCATTATATATGCATCTGTAATTCTGGGAAGCAGAGAACCAGAAACGGGTTGGGAAGCCCTGACGCACGTATGGGTCTTGACAGAAACGGAGGTGTGCGCTGACCTAGCCCTGCAATTGTGGAAGAGGGTCTGGTGTAGTGCCAATATTCTGCATCTCTGAATATTTTGCAAAATAACTGAAGTACTTATTTCATTGTTCTCACTTGAATCTATGTGTTATTTATATTGAATGTTTTGCTTGAACTGAGAAGAGAATTTCTCAGTTCGATGTGACTTATTGGAGTTATTTGCAGGGGATTGTAATAATAGCATTGAACTTATTGCCCCAAAAGGATAAGAACAGTACTTACCTGTTGTAAAGTTTAATTGAATGCTTAATTTATTCTTCAGAAAGCAGTCTGTTCTCTCCAGAGGACTACTGGTTGAAGTTTTAAAAGTACTTTTTGTTCTCTGATCTCGGAGAACAAATAGCCGCACCGTGGTTGTTCAGATGGGAACAGCTGTTCCCGTCCTTTCAAAGTCTGAACCATGCTGCTTTTCCTAGGAGGAAGAAGAAGAAAAGGAGATCCTGACCGCTTCGTGGTATTGGCCGCTCGGAGATCTCATTCTGAGTAGAGCAGGTTCTGCTTTTAGGAAGTGAGGACTGAAAGCCGTACTTAGTAGTTTTGACAGCGTAGTCTTTGCACACGAAAATGCAAAGACAAGAACCTGAAAGCCAGGTCTGGGGAACATGTTTTTTGTACAAAGCTGACACTGTATTACCTCCAGACTGACAGTGATCTCAAAGTATGCCTGCTCAAAGTCATTGAGCAGAATGCCGTGTGGGAAGAATTTTGGGTTTTCTCAGAAATCTGTCTACCACATTCTCTAACTTCGGAGTAACTGAGAATTCCTGCTTTGTGCTACTATTTGTAATTTTGTTTTGGAGAAGCCAAATTAAACTTTAATAATTTTTGTGCCCCATCATTTTAGAAGTGACATAGAAGTGTTTCTTTCTTCAGCTGTTTTTATTGAGCTAGTGTAGAACTGTGCAGTTCAGAACCCAAAAAGGGCCTGCACCTGAGGTCTGAACCTTTACTTGATGGGGTCTAAGCAAAATTATTCTACTTGCATGGGCAGAACTGATAACAATTTGATATAACTTGGAATATTTGAGTCCCAGGTAAACATACTTCTCTCTCATTGGTCAGATGAGTGTACTAAAAGGTGATTTGATGATGACTCCATTAGCAGTACATTGCAGCTGGAGAAAACGTTGTATGTCCGACAACATAATGAATGATGACAAGACTCATTTTAGGAGTTTTCTGTGAAATGTAAAACCTGTCACGCTATTTCTTTTGCTGTCCTTCAGATTTTTTTCATTCTTTGCAAACTTGTTTCTGTGAGATGCAAGGGACAAAAAGCTTAACGCTGCAGTAAATTATTTTTTTTTTTTTTTTTGCTGATGGACTGTTGTGGCAGTCTCTTGACTTGGGGATATTGTGTCATTCATCAGTTGGCCAAGTTCCTAAATTCTGCAAGTTCCATTGGCGCTTGTTATACTGGAGCTGATTGCCTGTGCTGTATTATGACACGGTTGCTATGACGCTTAGTGATGTGAAAACTAACTGGAGTTTGGGGCTGTGTGATTATGCTGCAGAAGACTAATTGTGTGCTTGGTCTCTGTCCCAAGGCTGCTAAAAGTGTAAGTGAAAGAGTGAGAGGCAAGGTAGAAGAAAATGGAACAGCAGAGATGTAAATTAATGTGCAGATACTCATGGAGACTGTGTAGTAACCCATTAAATAAAGTTAAAGGATTATCCCAATCTGTGTACTATTATCTAGTTACTTCTAGACAATAGGTATTATTAAATAGAATTAGGTATATTTAACTTAAAAGAAATCCATCCTACCTGAGAGACTTGATGTTTTGCTTGCTAATCTATCTCAAAGTGCTGCTATAAAAAGGTATTTCTTGGTGGTTGTTTTGCTAGAGCAGTATTGGTGGTGTTCCTGCTGCTCACACCATCCATGTGCTCATGGATCAATCAGCTGCATTAAACTTCCTGGGGAGCCTCTGTGATTGGAAATCGCAGTCTGTTGGGGTCCAATACTCTGCCAGAGATCTCGTGTATCTATAAAGTCAGCTCGAGCTTCTGCTATCCCATGGCCATTCCTTGCAGCAGGGAACACCTGACTAGAAGCACGTGATGCCAAAACCTTGTTTCAGTACAGGGATATGAGATGGAGGCATGTGGTAAAATAATCTTAAGCCAAAAATGGTGATCACTGTACTTGCTTAGACAAAAAGTTTACCTGTAGCTCTTCTCTTATGTATTTTCAGCATTATTTTTCAGATGATAATGGATAGAAACTGTTTTTAATTTTGAATAACAGAGTTATATGACTTTTATTAAGACTGCTGTGAAGTAATCATTAGAGGTCGTAAATCATCCTTCAACAACTTCTGGCCTTCCTTCTGGGTGGTGGTCAGATCTGCATAAAGTGGATTTTTAAATGCCATTGAAACCTATTGATAGCATTCGATACCTGTGCAAGGGTAGTCTAAATAGTGGAGAATAGCTGAGAATGAGATCCTTGCGGTAGTCCAGTAATTCTGCAAAGCTCTGCTTGTTCCTTTGCTGCTGTCGCCCCATATCCGTGGTGGGCATTCCTTCCCCGGTTCCCCTGAAGTTCGTGTTTGAGTTGTCCACACGTATGTCTGGAGTGACTTTGGGATCCAGCTGCAGGAGCAGAGTGTTTCTTTCCACGATGTTGTAGTCAGCATAAACGTGCAGGGGCCTCGCAGGGAAACTTCCAACTATGTTTAGTTTACTAAAGAAAGGATCTAACCACCTTTTTATCTTTGACAGCAATATGAAGGAAACTGGCATTATAAATGTTTACTAATATCTTTAAGTGATGTGTTCCATCATCTTAATTTGTTTTGCCTATTTCTCTATGAAATAATTCCAAAATTAAATCTAGAAAGGCAGTCATATATGCCAGGTTATTTTTTAAATCAGATGATGTTCGTGTCTTCAATTTTTATATTTTGATAATAAAATTAAATAGCTTTGCATAACAAGTGAATTGAAAGTTCCAGTAAGAATTTTTATTTCTGTGGGGACTGGAAATTACTGTGAAGCTCTCTGACTATTTTAAACAACCACCCTTCAGAGGCAAAGTTCAGGAATTAAAGGACCAAGTTCACCTAACTTCTATAAGTATTGCCTTAATGTTTTTTTTTATCATTTGCAAACATAAAATTCAGTTATAGTAGTAATCATTTTTTGACAGCTGTAACGGCTAGGATAACTTGTAGCTTGCTAAATATGTAAATAATGGAAAACTCAGTGACAGAAGTTTCTGCAACCCAGGAGACTCTGCTGTACAGCAAAGATAAAAGGGCTTAGAAAAACTGATCTCTTTGATTTGTCATAGAAAGGTAGGCCATATGCTGGGCCATTTGAAAGTCTGATCTTGCCTTTTATTTATAGGGTGTGCAGAGTTGAGTGGAGGTTGTGGAATTATTTGAGATGAACTTGCCTAAATTTAATTCCGTTCTTTTTGTAAAATACTTCTGAACAACTCGATTGCTTTTAAAAGAAATATTTTTTAAATTACTATTAGCAAGTGTTCAACATAGACTTTTCAAAGCAATCTAGAGGAACTGGGGGCCAAACTCCCATTTAATTCAGTGAGATTTGGGCATCTTACTACTTTAGTTTTCTTTAAAACGTTCAACCTTTGTGTATGCTTCTGAGAATCATGGGTTAGCATTTGCTTATTTTAAGAGTGTTATTTGTTCACACTGGTTATCTTGGTAAGGCATGGTACATTTATAATAATAACTAATAGGAGAAGAATGTTTTATCTTAAATTTTGAAAGAAGAAAATGCAAGATCTTGCCTAAGGGGTTGTACAAAGTGCCAGGTCTTTTCTGAAGTGAAATGGGTCAAGGGAAATTCATGTTTTAAGAATTTGATACGTTAATCTGATTTCTTTCTTCTGATTTCTCTCCAAGAAAAGTCTGAGGATTTTGAATGATGCAGAATTTTAAGCTCATCCATTTGGCCACGTGTGGCTTGTATCTAACTGTGGTATGGGCAAGTAAAAATTGTTCTCTATCTGTTCCCTCTTGAATTTATGACTCTCTGAGATGCTGAGGAAACTGAAAATGACCCAGAGCTCTGTAATTCTACTGGGGCCTAGGGGTTGGAAGTAAAGATTTTTCTATTTAAAAATAATCACATTTATAGTTTGTGTGGATGTCTATATTCCGTGGTTCTTGCTTGTGTCTTGTGGTGGTGTATGTGGATATTTCCAGCCTACAAATAGTGAAGCATTTATAACCGTTTTCTAACCATGTTGAGTTTGTTCATCTGCCGCTGCTATTACCACCTGCATGGTGTGATGTCTATCAGACCTTGTAGCCCTTCGCCACCTGCGTTTAGCCCTGCTCTCCTCTGCTTGTGGCTTGCAACTTCTCTAATCCAGGCAGTAGATGGCTGAATTGTCAATGCGTGCATGTTTTGAACTAATCTTTGGCTTGCATGCAGTATATTCCTGCGTGGAATAGCTTGTGATTCTGGTTCTGTACGTAGCATACATCCCTGTAGGAGCTATAGCTGGGCAGAGAATTTGTTACATATGAATGAAAGATTATGTGATAAATTAGTACAAAAAGAAGTGAAGTGAATTTGTGTTACGCTTAATGGGCTCTTTTCTCCGGCACTCTTTTAATCAAACTTCTAATATTTACAAATCAAAATGCATGTTAACAGCTCCCGCTTATACTTCAGTCTTGCGTATGTGATGGTTTCATTGGGAATAACAAGAAGGACTTTAAAGGTTTTTGTATTATCTTCATCTCTTTTATTCACTTTCTCTTTTTTCTTCTCAAGATGAGACAGACGGGAAAGTTTTGCTTGAATAAGGCATTTAGAAAACCTCTAGAACACCATCCAAAAACTTCTGTGCCTTTCCTAGACACTGCTCTCTGCCTTCTGAAGCAGGGCACCGCAGATCGGTACACTCATCCAAAGTGGAAACGATTTCCTAGAAAACCTAGTTTGTACAGCAGCTTTGCTAACTTTTACATGTTGTTAGGTATGGCTTTTAAAAGAAACATCAATGATCAAAAGATCTTTCTCTTAAATTTAGTTAGGATTTTGTAAAGTTCTTGAATAACTGAAATTACTTTGAGGTGTGTAATTGGTCTGGAAGATGGATAGATAAGGCATGCAATACTGGGCTCTGATAATCAGAGTGAGACAATACCCCTTACTATTGTTGTCACAGACTGCACTCTTAACTCTTCAATACTTTGCAGTTAAAAAAACCTTTTGCTTTTGTTATGTCAATACTTCCATGTGGCTGATCTCAAGGAGGAGAATTAAGAGCAGTTATACACCATCCATGAACCAGCTGCTTAAGCTTACTTGCAGCATAGGAGGGTTCAAGACAGTTGATAGGTTCAAGAAAGCAGTTCAACTTCAGTTTCTCCAGTTTGATCAATGATGATTTAAAGCCAAACTGGTAGTGTCTGAGATACTTCAGATGATTTTTCACTTATTGTGGGTCTGAAGGGAATAATTAGGTTGCTTAACCCATAGGGCTCCTTAGGATTCTTATTTGTTTTTGTCAAAAGAACCGTATGACAGATTTAAAGTAGTCATTGGGAAGCTTTTTGTCAACCGAATTGCATTTTCTGCTGCTGTTCACTAGGATAACAGAATATAAACAGAAAAATGGCCCAGGGGTCCTGAAGTGAAGTTATCTGTGGCTGTACACTATAAATACATGCTACAACTTGAATTGCAGACTAGTTCTTCTAGGATTCATCAATTTTTTTTTTTTATTCTATATACATTTTTTTTATTTTATTTTTTTGTTACTCTGAGTCTTTGAATGATAGTGGCTGGTGACACAGATGTGTGTCCTGGCAGGGAGATGCCTGCTGCCTGTTGCGCGGCTCTGGGTTGAGGCCAGAATGTCTGCTGCTGGGTTCCACGGAGCCCAGCTCTCGGCTTCCTCTTCCACCCTTGGCATTTCCCCTTGATGGGCATCATGAAAAGCATTCTTCAGGAAGAGCTTTAGGGTGGCACAAAGTGTTTCTGCTTTCAGGACTTAAGGCATACCAATTTAAGATGTTATTGCAGGAACATCTTCATTAAACAAGTAATTCTAGTAAAGAAGCAGCTATGAATGCATGTAAGAATGATAAAATATAAACACTTCTTATCATGGAGCTCAACATTTAGGAGGCAGACCAGAAAGGTACATGTGGTATCTTACACTGTTAAAGGTGATGTGTTAGACTTACACTTTCGATTTGGGCTAATGAAGATAAATATTGTCAATGAATTAAAGTGTCTGACGATTGCTTTTACAGAAAAGTACCAAGTAATTCAAATGTGATCTCAAAATCATATCAAATGGAGGCAAGCGTGCTAAAATAAAAAACACAGCTGAGAGAAGAAATCAGTCATGCTCAGCATTTGCAGACGCAGACAGGAGAAAAAATTCCCAGAGAATTTACCATCCTACTGTGGAGGAAATATGTGGGAATGAAGGGCATAGTTGTTATTCAATTGCATAGCTTCATTAAAAGTGGATATAAACAGTTCCTGTGCTGATCATCACTGTTAATATAAAAGTCTATTCAGATAATTAGCTGCTGATCTGTTTGGTCCTTTGCAGTTGAGGTGGAGGCTATGTCTGGAATTCCTACACAAATCCTCAAACTTACTAATTAGCACAAATGCTAGTGACATCTCTCCTTTTTCTTCACTTGTTGTTAACCTCAGAAACAACTTCTTGTTTCCTTGGGAATTTCCAGCAACTTTTTTCTGCTCATACACTCTTCATAGTTCTACGTCTGGTTGTTTCCAGTTCCTGCATTTAGCATCCTTGCTATTTTAGTAATGCCCTTTAGGGAGTGCCATAAAATACCATTTTTTTTTGTCCTACTAGAGCTGTCAATAAAATTTTGCTCTGAGTCACTACGCATTTTTCTTCCTTTATCCCTCTTTTCATTTTTTTTTTCCCATTTCCTATTTAATTCCCTGCCCCATATTGTTATCCCTTACCACAGAGCAGTGGAGCTTCTTCCTTTGATTTCATTAATGTGCCTCTTCCTTCAGGCTTCACCTTTATATTCTTTTTGTTGCCAGATTATCTGTTTTCTGTGATTTCTGATCTTGGGCTTAACACCTAAACCAGGCAATGGATGGGCTGATCAGAAGCTGGTGTGCTTTGCAAGTAAAGATAAAATACGATCTGCCAACCATATGGCAAATCTCAGCACAGGTCTGAACACATGCATTCTCCCACTGTGAAGACTATTAGTTAGTTTAATAACAAAGATGTTTAGATTAATTCATTCCAAATTACAGAATGGGAATACTGAGAAGACTGAAGAAAGTTAATAAAGTAAATTGGCACATGTATCTCACTGACATCTCTCTATGGCCTTCCTAGGTTTCAATATTTAGTAAGTGTCCAATTTCTTAAGCAGGAATAAAAATTGGAAACAATAGCCAAAGTAAGTTATTTTCCAAGAAATAGGAATGTCTTCTCTGATTAAAGAACAGTAATTGGTTGTTCTATGTTAACAGTGTGGCCCAGAGCAATTTTATAATAACCTTCTAAGTGCTTGCAAAAAACCTACCCCAAAACAAAAAAAAACCCCACAACAAAAAACACCACCACTTTATTACTTTCAACAAATGCAGTTACTGCATTTCTTAATTCATTTTAGTGAGCTGTCAATAAATTTTAGTCCATTAGATGTGGGATTTAATTAGCTAGGATCATGATTTACGTGATTTCTGACTTGCTTGCTATTTACAATTTCTAGTAAATGTTGCCCTTGGCAAAATAAACATACTTAATTTATAGCCAGTGGTGAGCAATTATTTTTCATTTTGGTGACACTAAATGTCACTAGAAATGCTGTCTGTTTTAACGTTACAAATACTCTGTTCTATTCCCAGAGCCTACAAATGTGTTACAGGAATATGGAGTCTGGGATCCTTAAGTATGGAGGACACACTGTAAAGCCAAAGTGATTTATCACCGTAAGGAACTGAAGGTGTTGTCTTGCCAAGCATGACGTTTGTGTTGGGCTTAGAGCCGGGAATCAGGAACCCATTTTCTTTCCCAGGTTCTCCAAGACTGCAGTTCATGAGTGGTTTTGAGGTGCCTTGGCTGATGGATGGTTATCCTGCTCTCATGTTTAAGGGGCCGTAATCTTTTCTTTGAGCCAAAATGGACAGAACTCTTTCTATTTGCAAGGACTTTGCTGGAGGAAAATAACTGAGGGAAAAGGGATGAAGGCAGTAACTGAGTTTTACAAAAGGAGAAGGCAAGGAAGCATATGTTTGTTCTTGGTTTTTCAAGCATTTATCGCTTGACCACCCTCCCTGCCCAGCTCTTTTCATTCCAGTATCTTTCTGGTCAGGCTCCTGGTTATAGTTCCTTTCTGTTCAGCCTGTGCACTGGACGCAGCGTGGCTCTACCAGCGCTTTGAGAAATGTTGTTTTGTTCGTGTGCAGGGTAGCTCTCAGGCTACCAACTATGCTTCTGGTCCCGAGCCAGCAGCTCAAGCACCAACCTGTGCTCTGCAGAGGGTTTGTGGACCACCCAGCCCTGACACGGATTTCTGCCAGGTCCAGTGTTTCTGTGCTATTCTCCTTTGCATGAGATGTGTTGATACTCCTCTAGAGCAACACCGATCTTTCAATGAGATGTGGATGAAGTGAGCTGTGCAGAGCCTGGTGCCGTCGAAGGGGAGCTGGACGTAGCTGCAGGAGTTTGAGGTTGCATGCATCTTAACAGGTTTGATGTCCACCTGTGGTTTGCCAAACCGTCGCGTGTACCAGTAGAGCACTCCCTGCACAAACTGGATGGCTCTGGTCCCAGGTGGTGTTCAGGGAATAACATCTGTCAGTTAGGACAGTAGTGGAAGGGCGCATTTATAGGTCCCTAATTAAAGGTGAATGGTCTGTGGTTTTCTTTTAGCCTTTAATATAAAAAAGATATTCCAAATGGCTTCAGGTCTACTAGCAGTGCAAATAAAATTCCGTGCTAAAATTAATGCAGGGGTAAAACTTGCAGCAAGTGAAAATTAGAGATTTTCATTTGTGAAACTATTATGAAATTATGAAACTATTATGAAAATAGTTTGGTTTTTTTCATAAGCTTGGTAAAGCTTGCAATGTTTTATTCCTGGAGAGGCCCAATCACTGAACTTTTTTATAGTAGCACCTGTGAAGTATGTTGAAGTACTGATAACCTGATGTCCGAGGAGTGCAGTTAGTGAAACCAAGGCTGGAGTTTGAGAGGCAGTCTTGTCTTGAAGAATGAAAAACACAAGAATTGTGTGTGAAGAATCCTCTCTGTTCGTGCTTAGCCACTCTGGGTCCAGAGCTGTACATGTTACACATTTGATGCTTTGGACAGTTATTGAATTATTACTGCTAGCAGGAAAATATGCTGATTAATGTATAGTGTATTATGCTTATTAGTACGGAGGAAATGGTGTTAATGAAAGTAAGCTTCTGAAAGCATAGTATATGCAAAATGATAGAGATGGGATAAAAAAAAATCTTTATGCTGACCCTAAACCCAGTTCTATCATCCTTTTTTTTTTTTTTTTTGATACTACTGTCACTGAACACTTGCGATACTAAATCCTTACTGAGTCCTGAACCCATGCAGCTCCAGGCAAGCCACGGGCATTGTCGCAGCACCTGGTGGTTTGCTCTCAGTGCTCCAAGATGGAGGGAAAGGGGATGGAATGGTGGAATGTGCAAGTCTCATATCTTTTTACATTGATCTTCCAAAAACTCTTTCCTTGTTTGTAGAACCAGTAGACATCTGTATTTGGGGACTGTTCCACAAAAAAACTTCTACAGGGCTCAAAAATGTCCACCATGGGAGAGAGTGGTTCTGAGGGGTCCACTTTCATCAAATCTCCAAAGTGTCTAGCGGTGAATTTGGAGAGGAATGAATAGGAGGTTAAAAGTTGAAGGCAAAATTTAAATATTTATCTACAAGATAAATATGAATAAAGATCTGTAAATATAGTAGCTTTACAAAATAAAATCAATATGACTACAAAGAAAAAAAAGATTTTGAAAAGACTGTAGAAAATTGTGAAAGGAAAAAAATGCTAAGGAGTTCGAGGATTTTTTTTTTTTTTTTTTTTTTTTTTTTTTCCCAGGAGTGTGTGCTAAATATTAAGGTAAGGCTCCTGCCTTTCTACAATAGAAAATAACTGCAGGGTTCGTAAGTAGGGGAGGGCACAGAGTTCTTTATCTTCACCACTCTTATTCTCAGTTCAGGTAAATGTGGTGGTGCAATTTTAAGACTGCACCATTTTGAACAGAAAGAAGAGTCTTTAAAAGAAAAAATAAAAAAGGAGGGTAGAGAGCTTTCTGATCTTGCTCTGGGAGGACATATGAACATATGGTACTGGTGTTTCAAGACCTGTCACAAGCTATACTGAGGAATAAAGACCTGAGGAAGATTACAGTCTGTCTTGAAACAGAAAATATAAAATAGGGTATTTTTTTTTCCTTTTAAACACACCAAGAACAGCAGTACATCCTGGAGAACAGATAGGATGGGATTAACTCCTTGAGAAATTGAATTTAGTGGAAGAGTATGAAAAGTTCAGTTTTCCTTCAACACAGATAGTGAGAACACACCAAAGTACACATTGCTAAACTGGTAAGCTCAAGAGTAAAATGATTCAAAAGACAAGGGGGAGGGAAGATGACAAAAATATCAATATTAAAGTTATTTAAGAGTTGTGCTACTCTGAACAGTAATATGCAAGGAATAAAACTGAAAAAGAGACTCATGATTCCCATAATAATGATGGAGGAGGAGGCAGGAAGGACACATTCTGAAGCAACCAGAAAGGCTTAGACAGAAGGTGAGAGAAGGAAGAAATTGCGTGGGGAGGGGATGGGGTAGGAGGTGGTGTGGGGGAGAGTCCTGAAATGCAATTTTGCAATGTCACTTGAGCGCCTGGTCCATGGGATGCTGCAGTGAAGCTGCCTGGCTTTTTAGGGGCGACTGTAAGGGGTTCATCTGGCAGAAGTGGAGCACTGAGCAGGGTGGAGGTGAACTTACATCTTTTGGGGGAAGCAGAAAAGGCTAAGAGGTGTAACAACAGGACACGTTTAGGGTTTTGGACTATGGGATATGGGACTGGGGCAACCCAGTAATACCCTCAGAGACTGAGCAGAGTTCTGTGACTACCAATTGAACTGTTCTCGTTTTAACTCAGAAAAAGAAATCATCCGGAGTATTGACAGAGCGTAATTATTGATAATTTTATTGGTGATGCTTCCCCTCCTAAAAGGACTAAAACGGAACAAATTAAAAAGGCTCCTAAAACTGTAGAAGGCTTGTCTCATAGGCCTTTCTATTCCTGGAATTAAAACATAAGCAAATAGTTTCTTTTTTTGTTGTCTTTCTTTTTTAACGAAGCTGAAGTGAATCACTTTGCAAAATGATAAAGTAGAACAAAGTACAATATTTGTCTGAAGAGTTATGTATATGCGTGGAAACAAAAGTGTCTTTTGAGTAGTTATATATGTAACTGAGAACTTATATGTAAATATAAAAAAGACAGGTAAATATTAAATGTATATAATAGTGTTTATATATTGAATAAAAATATATACAGTTACAGTAGGATGTTAGTACAGACACTTCTAGCAAAAAATTTTAAGAAAAAAATTTGATATAAAATTTCTGTCAAGACAGTCTAATTAGCTCATAAGAGGTAACAGATAATTTTGCACAATTTCTATTATGTGTTATGTGCTGCAGAGAAATAAAAAAAAACAAAGCAGTGATTAAAATTACACTATCTTAAGTATCTGTCTGCTCACTTAGAAATATAAGAAAAAATTCTTACTTCCATCACAAAGTACTACATCCATGCTTGTGAAGTGATTTTTAAGATAACGAAGGTAGCAGGCCTAGGTTATCCCTGTATCTTCATTTTACAGGACTCTGAAAGACATTTGAACTACTGCATTGATAGATTCATCTGTTATAATCATTCAAGGAGGCGGCCTCCTCTCTTGGAAGGAAGGAAGGATTGATTTTTGTAATAGCCAAAAAGGAGAGAGCTTTACTAACTGCTTACAATATAGGTCTGTTTCATGAATAAATGCTGATGGAGGGGGATGTTTGTCAGAGTGCTGGCGATCAACTGGGAAGTCCTTTAGTTAGGTGCGTGCACCTAGATCAGTTGGGAATTATTACGGGCAGGCTATCTGCAAATACTATGAGAGCCCTGGACCTGCTATATAAAAGGCATAAAACAGTTATTTTACTTAATGCAGAGTAGGTCTTTAATTTGGATAGGATGCGAATATATGTGGCAATGTATAAGGCAAGCACAAGCTTTAGAAATACATTGACAAGAACTAATAAAACGTACAAATGTGGAACTTAAGACAAAAAGGTTTTTTCCCTTAAAATATGTGCAAATTTATGGCTGAAAGTTATGGTTAGGAAAAATGAGCCATGGAAGACCTAAGAACAGACTTCAGAAAGAAACTGGAGCAACGAAGAGAGAGATGGAGATAGTTTTAAAAGACTCCGTGCTCTAGAATAGCTTTGTGGCATCATGGTTGATAATGGCTGGAAAATGAGCTAGATCTTAGACCCTGACTTGTCAAAGTTCTTTTACAGCGCTAACTTGTGATACTTTTGTGAGAAAATCAAGTAAATGCCATCAAAATGTTAAAGGTAAAGATACTGGGTGGACTGATTGTGTGCAGAGGTGGAGTGTCAGATGGGATTAGCTTCCATTTCCTAGTCCAGTAGACCATAACCCATCTAATCAGCTTGCTTTGCGTTTTCCTTTTCATTTTCAGAGAGCAGATGGTTTCTTTAACTGGAGTGTATCATTGCAGTCAAAAGAGCTGGAATATCTAGCCCTCTTACACCTATAAGGGACATGTGCATGTTTCTGTGTGCTTTTACAGACAGCAGACAGGATCAAGCAGCTTTAATTTGGTGTATCAGGTGTTCCCTGCCTGCTTACTGCACTGTGAGCTTGTATACAAAAAATATGAACTCTCTTCAAAAATTGAAAGACAATAAACCACAGAAAGTTGGCATCCTTCTAGTGAAGAAGGACCCTATAGAGAAATTAAAATGTAAAGCATCTCTCAAGAATATTTTTTCAGGCCTTTTCTATTGGAGGACGGATGAGCTGAGGCAGATGTCAAGAGAAGTGTATTTTACACCTCAAAAGCTGTCACAGCGGAAGTGCTAGCCTGTGGTTCAGTGATGGAATATGAAGATAGCAGATGGTGTCAGAACACAGATATCTGTCAGAACAGGGCTGGAGAAGCAGAAAGCTTCAAATAAGTAACAGTTTTGACTGCGTAGGTTTTAGAAGTGAACCAGGGAAAGGCAAAATCAATATGCCACGTTGCAGACAGTCAGGGAAAAATGCACAGTGAGTTTAACATCATCCTAACAGATCAGTCAGCAAACACCCAGGTTAGCATACTGCTTGCAAGCCAAAGAAAAGGGCTGGTTGAAAACCCATATTAAAAGGAATTTCAGGAGAATTGTCTCTCTACTTGTGAGTATCGGTGCTACTGCCACAAGGATGTTGAAACCGAATAAGGACAGAAATGGAAGGGCTTTTTCTGTCACGTCCAGCTCATTCCTTTCTGCATAAAAGATTGCAACCCCCCCAGCCGTATAGTTCCTTGCATTGCTTTGTGCTTCTGAGTGGGCCTCTGGAATATATAGAGACAAAGATGAGAGAAATTTCTAAACTGAACCAGAAATAAGACTTATTTTTTCCCCCACAAGAGTAAAACACTTTTGGTGTTTTATTTCTCCAATGGCAAATTCATCCTGACAATTTCCATACCTGAGCATGAGCTAGCAAGACTGTAGTTGGACTTGATGAATCGTGTTCTCAAACTCAAACTTGCCTTACAAGATATTACAAGGACTGTAATTGTTATTATAACTCTAATGCAATGACTGTAATTGTTATTATAATATTGTTAGTCCCTGAAATGGTCAGGCAGTTGGAGTAGATGACTGTTGCAGGTCCCTTCCAACTGAACTGTTCTATTCTAACTGTCATTGTTATATTACCGTCAGAAGGGGCTAGGCAATAAATCCTCTATTAGACACCCTAAAACTTCATGGATTGCTGTGTTTTACCTATCTCTTAGATGCCATGTGGCAAATTTCCAGTTGCCACTTGAAATTTTCTGAAAAGCATCTGTAAGAAACTTTATATAACTTTTATGAATGAAGCATACAAACATGTATCCAAACCCAAAACGGATGAATTATGACTGTAATCAGTGCAAGGTAAAGATTAAAAAAATAATACCACCCAAGATGCCATTCCCAGATGAGTATCCCCAGAAAGGCAAAAGAATTGTTTTCCACTTATGTTTTTTGTTCCCATGGGAATATCTAATCTTGACCTTGTGGAAGACTTACTGTCTAATTTATCCTGTGATATTAATAATTTATTCCCTCCCCCCATTTATATCAATCTTTTATCCCTCAATAGACCTTTCAGAGGAAACTTTATATATAAAAAGGCAATACAACTGACAATAATGCATTTCTTTTTAACCTTTAAGCATAAAATAATGTAAAGGTCAATGTTTTTGTCAATGTAATACTTAAATGTAAAGGTAGTAATTTAGTTTCCCAACTGCTACAGGTTATAGTTCTTTATTATGCTAATAAGACTTGATAACTAACATCTATTATGTTATAAATGCCATAAAATTAAAAATGGATTGCACTGAAAAATACGACAAGGTTATTTTAAAATTCAGCATTTAACTTCTGTTTCTTTTATTATGTCTCCTATTTTGATTATGTATAGGCAAGTAAAATTATTGAAAATCTTCCTTAATTGTTGTATATATTTATTCTAAAACCTTCAACAAAGTGCTTTTTAATTAATTTATGAAAAAGAAATGCTAGCTAAAATATTTCAAAAAAGGTATTTGTATTTCCATTGCACTAGCAGGTTTTTCTAATTCTGTAATCTTGAGGTATTAGATGGCACTATTGCTATTTAAAGTGCGTGCAGGGGCAATTTTTACTTTGGGATGGTAGAGAACATTATGGCAAAGCTTTTGAGTCTTAATTCCCTCCTGTACTATGTGCGGCCAGTACCTTTACAAGCAGCAAGCCTGGCACCGCAGCATCCTGGAGCCGAAGTGCACTCCAGAACACAAAGTGATGGGGTTGTTATAGAATCATAGAATGGTTAGAGTTGGAAGGGACCTTAAAGACCATCTAGTTCCAAGCCCCCTGCCCTGGGCAGGGACACCTCCCACTGGACAAAGATTGCTCAAAGGAAGGGGCTATAAGGTCTCCCCGGAGCCTTCTCTTCTCCAGGCTGAACAACCCACCAGCTAAAAAGTGTTAGAGCTGCCACTAAGTGGGTGTAATTTCAATTAGTTGTTCAGATTTAGTAGTAAGTTAATAGGTAGGGAAATTCTCATCTGTACGGCAATTTGGAAATACCTAAAAAGTTGGAAAAAAATGGCCTTTTAAATATGGAGTAGCTTTATGTCAGCAAACACTTCCACTGCAGTTTGAAAAAAGTATTTCAGACCAAGAAAACAACCTTTCTTTCCAGGCTTATCTCCCAGCCAAAGCTCCTGTTAAAATAAAATAATAATAATGAAAAGTAGTTCTTGTAAGTCACTTGTCATTAACTTGACCATGGCGGAGGTAGTGTCCTGCATCACCTGGGTCTCAGGCCAGTGCTCAGAGCTCTGGAGGTGCGATGACTGATGGAAAGCTCTCCCTCAGGACTGCTGCCACTGCTGCCAGCTTGTGCATCTAGCCATAAGGTGCACAGCAAATCTGCGCTGGCACAATTCCTGGGAAAATAATATCCCAGATGTGAAAGAGAGGCTAGCTGGCAGTTTTGCCAATTCTTCTGTTTTATCTTGGGTTTTTATGAGTTTTTCTTACTGCTCTTTGTGAAAGCTTCAGCTAGGTGGTGGGTTTTGGTTTGGTGTGTGTGTGTTTTTCTTACCTAAGAATCTCTTCCTTCAATAAAGGGATAGGCTTTTGTATTTATGAAACAAGTTTGGTGACAGAAACACTTGGAAAATCCACTTTCAGAAGACAAGAATGAATTGCTTTATAAATGTTACGGCTTGAGAGTCTGATGTGGTTTTTAAGCGTTTTTACTGGAAATAGTTTGTGTGCTTTAAGGAAAAAGGAACAAGGAAGTAGAAGGTGGCTGAGCAGAGCTGTATGATACCTGGTTCTCCACTGCTGTCTTTCGCAGTAGTCACGATGTATCTCTGATTTGTATTTAGCAGCTGTGAATAAGGGAACTGTAGCCAGCTCCCTGTGGCCACGTCTCCCTACTACGCTTGAGTTTGGTTGGATGTAGTGACAAATCAGAGCTATAAGGCTCAAATTCAAAGAAGGATTAGCTGAGAAGTTCACTGGTAGCTTGTTGGAAGGGCAGAGTTGATGCTGAAGCCAAGAAGTGTGGGGCCAAGATATAACAGTTTAAGGACAAAAGTAGCTGCTTGATCAAACTTAGTGCCAGGAGAGGGTCCAGTAGTGACATGAGGTCCAGCCAGGAAAGACTTGTGCATTGGATTGTCCTTCTTATGAAGCTGATGGGTTTGGTTATGTGCGTACTGTGGAGGGGTCTTTAACATTATTGTCCTGTTTCTGTGTGGATTTACAAATTTGGGTTCTAAAAGTAAAAAGGTGAACTAGGCAGAGCACTTCTAGGACTCTTTCAAATGGTTTGCGTGCCTTGTATACTAAACTTAGGTCTAATATCCTAGGATTTTATCGAGAGAAATGCCTGTATAAAGCACTCCTACAGTGCTCATCTGTTGTGGTGATAAATGTTACAGGAAGCAGAAACTAAGTGACTACAGTGCTTTCTTGTATGGACCTTTTTCTTTTAATTTAAATTCCATTTAAACTCATTGTAAGAATTTTATCATAGGGGCAAAAAGAAACAGTTCTTTGTCGAATGCGATAATTTCTGACACATTGTTATTCATGATCTGTAGTTCTTAAAAGGGTTACGTTTTTCAAGTACATGCGTTTGACATTGGTTTGTCCTTCGACTCAGTGTCAAATGAAGGCATCTTTAAACTGTGCCATGCTGCCCATGCCTTCGGTCTGCATCGGAGGAAAATCCACTTCTGTGACTTCAGTAAACGCAAACATAACTCTTCAGTCTGATTTGTATTTTCAAACTTCCTTTCAAAATCATTATTCCTAACTGGTGCTGCTGTTCTATGATTACTCAACAGCTTTAAAGTATCTAATCAGAGTCTAAAAATGCAGTGGTTTGTTAGATGTGTACTGCATGTGTTGAGATAGATGTCTGTTTTTATTTAATGGGGATTCAGTAAGAATAACTGTAAGAATAACTCGCTCTGCGAGGGTGAGAGAAATTGAAAATATTCCATTTATTTATACCAAAGTTGTCATCTAGGCTGGCAAACTTAATCATCAGGAGCGATTGATAAGTGAA
Organism: Larus michahellis; assembly: GCF_964199755.1. Lineage (NCBI taxonomy): Eukaryota > Metazoa > Chordata > Aves > Charadriiformes > Laridae > Larus > Larus michahellis. Next base: position 20,500,920 of record NC_133900.1, on the reverse strand, counting down.
AACTTGGAAGATAAACATGGAAAAGATTTCACAGTTCTACAGAAAAATTCCTTGAGAAGGAGGATTAGGACATCCCACTCTTCTCATACAGTTTTGTGTTTTTGTTAAGGATCTTGAAAAGATGGTGAACACTTTGGTGACCTGTAGCTAAGATGCGGAAAATTTTCACAGTACAGAGTGATTTGGGTACTTTAAATAGTAGACAGTAATTCAGTACAGGCAAAACTAACGTAAGGAAACCTTCACTGTGTATACCACGATGCATGCTGTTAATGAAAGCGTTGGTGAAATGACTGGAGGCAATGTGAAGAAGGTCTACCAAAGCATAGATCACGTGGAATTCAGTGCAGGGACTTCAGCAGGCTGGAGAAAAGGTCTGCCAGAAACCTTGTGAGGGTTCAGCTAAGGAAAACGCAGAGCCCTGCAGCTGAGGAGGAATGATCTCCTGCACTGGTGACCATCTGGAAAGCAGCTTTGTGGAAAAGACCCCGGTGTTCCTGGTGGACACAAAGGTGAACACGAGGCAGCAATGTGCCCAAAGATGGCTTAACAGCCTCCTGGGCTGTGTTAGGAAGAGTATTGCCAGCAGGTTGCGTGAGGAAGGTGGTCCTCCTCGTTTACAAAGCACTGGTGAGACACATCTGGAGTGCTGGCTGGCACCAATGCTGGGCTCTCTGAAAGAAACACAGACAATAGTGGAGCGAATCCAGCGAAGGACAATGAAGATGTTCAAGGGATTGGAGCATCAGATTTATGAGGAAAGGCTGAGAGCTGGGACTGCTTAGCCTGGGGAAGAGAAGACTTGGAGGGATCTTATCAATGTGTATAAATACTAGATCAGTGGGAGTAAAGAAGACTAAGCCAAACTTACTTCTGTATCCTGTGACACGGCAAGAGGCAATGGGCGCAAACTGAAGAACAGGAAATTCCATTTAAATGAAAAAACACTCCCCCCCCCCCCCCTTTTTCTTTTTCTTTTACTCTGTGGTCAAGCATTGCAACAAGTTGCTCAGAGAGGCTGTGGAGTCTACATCCTTGGAGATATTCAGAACTCAACTGGATGTGGCCCTGAGCAACCTGGTCTAGGTGACTCTGGTGGAGCAGGGAGATTGGACTGGGTGATCTCAAGAGGTGTCTGCCAACTTAAGCCAGTTTGTGATTCTGTGAGTTCCAGTTTTTAATGCTAGTAATCAACTTAGTGCAAAATTCAACGTTAGAAATTTTAAACACATAGAAGTCTGCTTATTTGAATGTCCCTGCCCAGTATAATTATGCATTTTACTAAAAAACCCTGACTTTTCTGTTTCACAAAAAAAAAAGCCTTAGGTTTTTTTGCAAATACTGGTAACAACTTTGCTTACTTGCATCTTTTAGTTACAGTTACATGCTGCCAACACATTACAACAGGGACAAAATACTGACACCCAAGAGGATGTCTACTGAATTTTAAGAATTGAAAGACAAATTTAAAAATAAGTCACATACACACAGACTCACACTCTCTCAAACTCGCACAAACCCTAAGCCCTTGTGGTTGAAAATACCTTGTCACCTCTACATTGAACTGCTATTTTTTTTTTTTTTTTGGAGAAAATAAAATCATTGTTGTGCTCTGCACCAGGAATCTGGAAAGCATGCTGACAAACCGTTTCCTAGTCCGCTCTTGGTATGGATACTGTTTAACTGTTTGGGGACAGTCATTTACTTTTCATTTTAATTAACATTCATTTCAGTAGATACTGCCAAGATTTTTTTTTTTTTCATGGTAGGCTGAATCCATTTGCTGCTAGTCCCTCTGGTTTGCCCCATTGTTTCAGTGTCTTGTAGCAAAATGCGACTTCCTTAATCATACAGCCACCTTATCTATGTGTCCTCTAAGTGGCTGCTGCATAATGATATCTTAACCAGATACAGCTCAAACTTAAATGTATGTAAATGTTATAATACCGGTCATTAACTTAGTTGTGATTCAAATGCAAGGCTAAGAAAGTTCTGTTCTTGGCTCTGTCACAAGCTTCTAGAGATGAAACTGTTAGTTGTCTTCTCTGAGCTGTATTTATGTATTATTTCTATAATTTGCTGCTAAAGAGAAGTAGGGTTTGCTACTGGTAGCATCACCTGGAGAATCATGTAGAATCCTGTGCTGATAATAGCAGCATTAATATTTGCTGGAGGACATAATTCGGTAACGTGTTGCCTTTATCAACCCTGCGCAATGTATTTATTTTGTATTGAGTGACTTCAGGCATGACTTTGCAGAAGTTGTAATATATGTTATTCAACCTGTGTTTCTCCTGGTAGATGAAAACATGTAGTAGGAAAATGTAGAAGTGCCTTCTGACTAAAAACTTCTGTAGCATTCACTGAATGAGATGGAGAGAAGCAGGGATAGGACAGTGTGGCACGTGCCTTTCTATAATCCTTCTATGAATCTCTCTTAAATAAGGTTTATACTGTTACGCTTAGGAGAGAAAAAGGGTTAAAAAAGCGTCTGTTTCGCCTCTGGTTGTATGGCTTTTTGGGGTGCCTAACAGTAACCTTTCCTGACCATATTTGATAGAAATTTTATTTAGTAGCTTACGTTAACGTATGGAGTATGGTTTGGTTTGGTTTTTTTTCCCCCCAGATTGTTCAGAAACATTTCAATAGTTTGTGAACACATTTCAGTTCTAAGTAACTTGTGTGAGAACCAATTGCACAGACTACGTTTATTGGATACGTCCTCTCTGTGTTTGCCACTGGTCTTTTACGGATATGCAAATCCAGGCCTTGTTGTAAAGAAAATCCTAAAGAGAATAGAGTAGTTCCCTTCCTTCTTTACACTTTTTCTCATGTATTATCTTGTATTTCCAATAAACAGTCTAAATCAAAGTAACTTAATTTAAAACTAGAGGCAAGATTGTTAGCTGATGTAAATAGTGTTTAAATTAGTATTGCTCTATATTGGACAATAATTTCAGTGTACCTTATGATGGAAAGAGAGGAGATGAGAGTTCAGAACAGTGTTACGTATCTAGTACAATGCAGAAGCATTTCTGTTAAACACAGTGGACTATTTGGCCAGATTCTCGTGTGGAATTGTTTTTAGTTTTACTTATAGTTCAAAAGGCGTATTTTATCTTGAACATATAGAAAGCTGTTCACGTTTTCTTGCACGTTTGCATTCTTCTGTGGGAAAGGACAGTAAATGCTCTTTGGTTTAGTGAGCCAGGTCAGATTGCTGCTGGTGATAAAAAGGGTTTGTAAAGCCAGATGACTCGAATGTCTGGGTAGGGGAATGGATGAGTTTCTGCTGCTTTTTCAATCATATTACGCTATTGCTTTCATTTCAGAGTTGTTCTTTAGAAAATTAAAAATGCCTGTCTTCCTTCTGTGGTCAGATTGATTGAAATGCAACGTTACTGTTCGACTATTGCCGCTACTGCCCCTATGAATTTTTAAGATGTTAAACAGAAGGGCACGAATAATACCAAGTCAAAACTTGGTTTGTACATCACAGAATATTAAAAAATAACATTCCCCCTATTTGCTCAGCCCTGATCCAGCTTTTCTCCCCGTTGCATTGCTATTACCATTTCAAAGGAGAAAAGAACAGAGAGAATTTACAATATGCATTTCTCCTTCACTTTCTCTGTAATAAAATGCAAACAACTTTATTTTCCACAAGGCTATCGCTGACTTGCTTTTAATCAAACAAATATCATACCCGTTAATTATTGTTTGATTTAATTATTAATCGAAGAATTGAGAAATAGTTCTCCATGATTCACAGAGGTGCCTCTTGAGGCGTCCAGCACGGTTATAAATAAAGAAGGGTGCGAGAAAGTAGCACTGCAGAAGTTCCTGGTTAATGTTAATATGAAAGGACTCACCACGGGTTATTTGCATTAAGTAATGATGACCTGAGATCAAAGTCAGAGCCCACTGCAACTTGAGATTCCAAGGTAGCCTAATTCTGAGATGTCTGCTGAAATCTTCCAGAAATGAAATATAAGCTACTGTAATGGGCTATCAAAACTGTCAAGCTGGCTCAGCAGAATGAGTGATGTGTTTAAGTCTGATCACTTTCAAAAGCTCCGTGAAACTATAAGAGTTCCATCCAAATGGCCACAAGCGACTTCTGTATCCAGTTATCAAAAACAGGCTTAACAAAAGCTGTCAAGCACTGAATTGTGTTCTGGAATCGTGCTGCAAAGCGATAAAATGATTACCCTTAAAGAGAACTTTGTACATAGATTAATAAACATTTTTCTTACTTAGCGATTCCAAAGCAGTAATTAATTATCAAAAGGAAGTAATTCCATTTTTAGCTCACGCATATACTAAAAGTTTAAATGTTACTTTTGTCGACAAGTTTTCAACAATGCTGTAAAGCGTGCAAGCACAAAAGGTGAGGATTTAACATTAAGCAAAGCCTGACAGACTGTAAGTGCTCACAAAGCTGCTCTTGTAGAAAATCACTGATTATGTAAAATTAATTAGTATAATTCTGATCAGTGATTCTCTCTCAGTAATAGTTTAACAGGAATTAATAATCAGCTACTCTTTGTATTTTTTAATGTATGCTTCTGACTTTACTGCGTGCATTAAAAATAGAGCTGAAAGAGTTTTTTAGGGAGCCTTGCTGCAAGCTCTTATCTCTTTAAAAATAAAATAAAGGCAAGACAAGCTTATGAGAAGAAACGTAATTAAAGTCACAGATGAAATTACAGAGGGTGGGAGAAATGAGGACAGCAAAGATTTCTCTCTTCTCTCCCCTCTAGAACCTAAAGCACTAGGGGTAATGAAACCAGGCAGTAGAGGGGAAAAAACTCAAAGGTGGTTTTCTATGAACTAAAAAGAAAGCAGTTTAAAATGCTCAATTCAACTGAAATTTTAATTTTGCAGGCCTTTTGCAGCTCTGCTGAGACTAGATCTCTCTCATTCTCCAGTTTTAGCAAAGAATAACTTAAACACATAAATATGAAGCTAGGAAAATGTAGTAAACATCAGTTTCTGTTACAGGTACTCTGGTCCACTGCTGCCAGCACTTTTAATCTATTAATGAGTTTTGTGGTAACTTGCTTTTTTTCTTGTTGGCGGTCAACAGCAATAGAACAACCTGTTTTCGTCTTCAGGGAAAAAAAATTGTATTTTAAAAAGAAGAAAGATCTAAGTTCAAAATGTAAATGTGTGTGTCCTCTTAGAAACCAGAGGTTGAATGAAAAGGTCTAGAATATGTAGTTTTAAAACGCTCTCATGGAGTTCAATAACTTTTAGGGGCAGTTGACTCTTTCTTGTTTAATGTTTAGATTGTTTTGGGAAAATGAATTAAAAAAAACCAACAAACCGAACAGCAGCTTTTGGGGCACTCTGAAATAGATGGTGTTTGTCACTGAGAACAATTCAACAAAGACAGCTTTTGTGTTTTGATGGCACAGTAAGATGCCTTCAGAGAAAGATTTTACAATATGTCTATGGAAGAAGATACTTTGTTTTAATATTTCGTTTTCAATTGAAATGGATTTTTTTGGAAGGCAGAATAAATTATTTCCTATATTTTAACAGTTAACAGCAGCGGTTCAAAATTATTCACAAGTGCTGCTTTTACTGTACGGAGTCTTGAATGGGACTGGGAGGTGAAGGTGAGCATTATCTTCAGACTTCTTCTGTATGATTATCTCAGCTAAGACAGAAAATAGTGCACAGATTAGTAGCAGCTAATGTCCCTGTATATTTATTTGCTATTAATTGATTTCTTTTTTATATACTTTTATAGGTGTTAGGAATCCTTTAACACTTGGACTTCAGAGAATTCATTCCATACAAAGATCTAAAACTTTCACCCTTCTTCAGGTGCTTTGCTTAGGTGACTCTAGTTTGGTCTGCCTGTTAAGTGGGTTGTCCAGGATCACCTGTGCTAAGAAAACAAAAGATGTTTTTAGTAAGTACATTTTGTGAAGGAGGAGATGATGTTTAACATTTTCTGTAAAGAGATGTAGTCAGAATAGAAGGCAAACTTTTGTCAGCAGAAACATTTAATTGTCCATTGATTCCTGGTGTTTAAAAACGGTTGCTAGTGCTGGCCTGTATGGTAAATGGTATGAAAGGTTGAGTCTTGGAAATGCTATCAAAACCACGGTGCAAAGCATTTGTAAGTACCTAAAAGTGAGTTTTCTCAGTTACATGGCAGTACCTTCAAGGAACAGCACAGGCCCACCTTGGGCTTTATGGGGAACTCTGCTGATCCTGGTGAAGCTTGATACAGGCTCCGAGATGCACCCATACTATATGAGATTAAAATGTCCTTACAGTGTTATCGATCAAATTCTGGCCAGTGTGCATTTAGAATATGTCACTTCATAAACATAGGTAGGGGTTTTATGTTGCTGAACCAGAGATCAGAGTAAGCAGTAAATATTTGTTATAAATTCTTACAAGGCATTTGGCTGTGATGTTTGTGGATTACCCTAAGGGTCTGGTTGGAATAAAGGCTTTTATTCACATTATGTGCACATTATTTCATGCTTTTATTAACTGCTTGAGCCCTGCGCAGACTTCTGGAACGGAACTGGTGTTAGACTGCATTTGCTGAAACTTATAAATGTCTAAAGAATATATCCAAATTTGGTAGTTTAGAACTGGGGTTATCTAATTTTATTTGCCCTACTGCATGTCTTATATTTACTACTTGTAATAATTTTGCTTTTAGGAGCTTCACCGCTTCTCCAATGGTTTTTGGTAGATAACAATTCATGTTTTATAGTGCAACCTACATCCCATGGATAAATCACACCTTTGGACTTTGTTGGCTTTCCAATCATAGATTAAGCCAAGCAAAAGAATGGTGCACCTTTTTAAAAATTTCTAGTTTGCCTTTGTCATTTAGATCAATTTTTATTTCACTTATTAGAACAAACAACTACAATGTTTTATGTAAGACATTTCCTAGGATATCTGTCTTCTGTTACCTGTATAAATTCAGAGTTGTATAGATAAGAATTTTTCCCTTAGAAAAGCTGTCATCAGGAGAAGTCATTTTGATGAAAATTTTTTAGCAGATCATGGAAAAAACATTTGAGTGTTTTGTGTGTTTTGTGTGTATCTTTTTTTTTTAAAAAAAAAAGGGTTGTTTTGTTCCAGCAAAAAAATATAAACAGAAAATGCACCGATAAAACTGAAAGATAGTTTCATGAGTTTCATATGGTAACAGCCATTACTTACTGAAATAGCAGAAATTAACTGAAAGAAATGGAATGTATTAAATTACCATCCTCTATTGAGATGTCATGAAGAAATATAGGAAAAAGAAGATAGATAAAACTTGAAATCGAAGCCTAAAATTTGATTTTCATAAGTATCTGTAGTGGAAGACCGTAAGACTTCATAACTTCTGTTTTGTTTGCTTTAGAATGAAATCAGATTTTAGAATCATTTTAGAATGTTTCCTGTGACCAGTACATGACAATTTATTTTTCTTCTTCTATGAATCAACTGTATTTTAAAATAGCATAGCAAGTGAGCTGAGTCTTAAGTCCTAAACTGCAGTAATATTTTGTCCGCAAAAATCCAAAAATACTTTCTTTTTAAAAAAAATTATAATAATCTTTCCTCTTATTTGGACAACTGGATAATCAATCTGAAACCATTGGATTCATAGACACCATTCATGTCTGTCTTTAAGCAAACGCGGCTCCGAACTTTGACACTGAGCTTATCCTCACTGGTGAGCAAGGTGGCTTTGGGAGGAAGGCTGAGCAAGGCTCTTGTAGAGCACAACAGTCCCAGTGTGAGAGCCTGGCTGAAGTGTCTGTGGGCACAGTAAATGATGTTCCTGTTCAACAAGAAAAGATTTGTCATATTTCTTGTATGTAGATGTTTGAAGAGCAAATCTGTTACTTCTGTGGCATATCCAATGAGATGTTTCCTGCTCTCAGCTGTGTTACCAAATAACTCTATCTTCTAGGAAATATTTGAACCTATCCGTTGGGACAAATGAGAGTGAACTTGGCAAAGATGTATATGAAACATTGCAAAGATTTATACGAAACGTTGCATGCTGCAGGTGCCCTGTCTCTTGGTACTTCATGCTGTGTCATATCAGTAGACACTTGAGTTATGGCGCTGAAGAACATGGGAAAGCAGTCAATAATACATTTTAGCTGCTTATTTTCAGTGCATTCCTTAATGACTTCCTTTGAGGTATGAGCTCGGCTGGTCTGATATCAACCTGGGAGTGAAATTTTTTTTTTTTCACCTAATTTGATCTGATCAGTTGCAAATCAAAGCATGTTTTAACTATGCTCTGAGTGATTGCCCTTGAACAAAAAAAGTGTGTCAAAAAGTTCAAATGTTTTGAACAATATGGAGAGCATCTCTGAAGAGCAGGTAGGTTTTTTTAATTGTTGAACTCCTGTTGGTCTTTTTAACCTAAACTTCAAAGTAACGGTGGTTGAGATGGCACATGATCATAAATGGTAGGTGTAAGTCAGACATGCAGTAATCATTTCAATCTCTAAAAAAAGAATTTGGAGTGAAAACAGAAGACGGGTATTTTGAACCTAATGCCCTGAGTGATTGTTCTGACTTACTGTACTCCATACGCTCAGTGCTTTTAATTAAAACGAAATCTTCCCATGAGCATTTGGATATATTCTGGCAAATCAATTCTCTTCTTTCTTGGTCGTCTTATATTTCACTGTCTGTCTTCGTCTTATTTTCTTACCGTTTGAGTGGAAACTCTGTAGAGTAGAGGTTTGTGGGTGGGTTGTTTGTTTGTTTTTTAAACCATAACTGATCGGCATCAAGCTCAGTGGAGAATCCTGTTACTTGATCTGAGCTTCTGTGTGCAACTAAGACAGACAATAGCAATAACCATTACGCGCTTCTGGAACATTTTTGACCTGCCATAGGACATGCAGAGCTGAAAACAGAACACAGATGAAGCATCTCCTTTAAAGGGACCTGCCACACTGAGAATTTAAACAAAAAAAAAAAAATCTTTGCCAGCAGCACTGAGGAATACTCACACGAACTTTTGGAAACGTTATTCTGCAAATGCCATTCTAAGCAGACGTACCTCTGTGAACAGTAACCTGACATTTATAACTATACTAAATAATGCAACAAAAGAATTTTGAAGGTTCACGTGAACCGTTCCACATGCAGACTTTGCAGTTTCTTAAATTATTTACCATGTTTAGAAACCATCTCAGTGAATCAGATTTTTGAAATGCAAAGCAAGTATTAACTGTTGAGTTATATGTGAATTTTGAGTTTGTGTCGGAAGGAAGATGATATAAATCTTGTGTGACTTGTGGTTTTGCAAAACAGTGAGGCAAACTACTTTTCCATTTCTGCTAGTACAAACCAAAGCACTTGATCTAATTTTTGCCTCTTCAAATATTTTTAAACTGAATTGGAACATCATGGTAATATTTCAGTAACAGGAGAAAATGTCTGGCTGGGTTGTCTATGGTCATGTAACAGTGGCCACGTATTTCATACTATCAGGATAAAACTTCCTACTTATTGTGGACAGAATCTCTAAATTTTAATGACAGTCGTTATTATTTGCATTTTAATTAATAGTTATATTATCAAGAATTTTATCATTAATAAGCTTGTTATATTGTCTTACATTGGAGGCCATTACCAATTCGCTTTAATCTAATGCAAAGTTAATGAGATATTTACAATGAACTGTCCCATGGATAATCTCTGCCTAGCTTGGTTTTTTTCAGTATCTCTTTGTTTTGAAAAAAATTGTGAGTGCCTATATGTACACATATAAGTGCATGGATGTAGGTTATAGGGATTTTTGCGATATGTGAACTATTCAGCTATGGTTAATTATACTATAAATATCCTAGAAAACTGCGAAGAGTTGATGGTCAAACTTTCTATTTTATTTTTTTAAAGAACTGAGAACTAGGAAGAATGCAGAGCTCTTGCACTTAGGAGCAAGAGTATGAAAATAGTGCCATAAACTATGGATTCAACATTCATTGAAATGAGTCCTTTTCAAGGTAAATGAGTTCATGATAAATTCCACACTGCCATGACCAGAGTGCTGACAGCATCACCAAGTCAGTGGATTTAAACAGTGGTAAAAATATGTAGGTGTGAGTACAGTTATGTCATTCAAAATAAGCATTATTTTTTCCATAAAACTTGCACCGGACCAACATCTAATGCAAGGTAATAATTTAAAGCAAGCGATTAGGGTATTACACATCCTATTTAAAAGTATTATTTGTCATTAATGTAGTAGTATTGCTTCTAAATGAAGTAAACTTTGGCTGCTTCTTCAGGACTTGAGATGGTCTCAAGCATCTTGATAGGTGTGCTAGTAGTGTGCATGTTTTAATGAACCTCTAAATAATAACTTCTGGCTTCTTTATTTGGTAATTAGTGATGTGAGTTCTGTATACTATAGCAAGTCTGCTAATGTCACGTGCGGTTACTAATTTAAGGAACCTTTTAATGGTTCCTTAAATTCCTTAAAAGAAATTATCGATACTTACCAAGACACAACTGAAGTTCCGAACTTTTGAACTTCTCTTTAATGGCTCATAAATACTGTTTCATTCATGAAAACTTTTAAAAGAAATTAGCTTGAACTGTACAGGGAGTTGGACTCAATGACCCTTACCGGGCCCCTTCCAACTTGAGATATTCTATGATTCTATGAAGTCTCACCAATAAGAACATTAGGGAAGAATTTACTGAATGTTCAAGTGGTTGGGCTTTTTTGGTTGGTTGGTTTTTGGGTTTTTTTGGGTTTTTTTTGTATTTTTTTTTTTTAAATGTAGTGGAACACATCAGAGAGAACCCAGGAAACTGTCCTTTCTAGAATATACCCCAGTGTGACTGCCAATAAGCATATATCTCAGATACTGGAAAGGTTCTTTATAATTCTTTGAAAGTCTGCCAGTATCCCTGGGGAAGATATGACTTGTAACAGAAAAAACTGTAGTCTTTATCTCCTACCCTTGTCATCTTGCTTAGATAGTCTTTATAATGGAAGTATTAATGCATGTATGCTAAGGCTTAGTGTCAAGGATTAAAATTTAGTTGTGCAAACACTTCCTTCCTAATATGCTGCAGATTTGTAGGACAAGACTGTTTTGCTTACACTGATTTGTTCTCGAAATTAACTTTTCTGGAAACTAAAGTAACTTAAATCATAACCAAATTTTCAGCTGTTACAATAGCGTAACTGGCAGTAACTTAGTTAAATCTGAAACAGAGGAGTCAAGACTTCCAGAGCTGACCACCGAATTTGGGTGTCTGTGCAAACAAAGCTAGTGTACAACAAAGACAACCGAGCATACAATGTACTTTGGGCATGAATATTCAAAACACCCCAAACTATTGCATTGCTGCGTGCTATGCTGGGTCAGTAAAAGAAATACTAATGAATTGCAACCATTGTATTTAAATAAGAGAAGTTTGAGCATCCTGTTCTGCAGTAAAGAACAATTGCAAAATAATTCTGCTGATAATGGGTGAAAGTTCAGAAAGAAAAAACAAAACCAAACAACGCTGCTGCTTTCCCTTAATCAGTCTGTTATTTCAAACCAAGGTGAAGTTGAAATTTCTTTAACTGGTGAATAGACGATTTCTTAAAATGAAAGGTAGGTGGCTGAAACTTTTTGTACAGGACCTGAAAGCATTCAGTTCACTGTACAAGATGTAGCACAGCACAATGACCTCCTGAGATTTCCTGGTTTATTGTTTAGGGAATTAATTTTCTTGAGGATTAGTTCAGATACTGCTGAAGGCTGTGTCAGATTCTCGGTGTATTTGCCTGACAGCTGTACTCACTCTAAATAGGCAAACAAAAAATAAATAAATAGCAACATGACGATCAGTTTGTGAAATGTCACTTTTAATTTCTTGATTGGCTCACCAAACTCTGCTCTCCCAAGAAAGGATAGGAAGGGAAAAGCAACAGTTATTTTTGACATGCCCCTAGGTAATTATATTCTTTTTCATCAGACAAGAATGTGTATGCTTGACTGCACAATTCAGAAATTAAAAGCTGCTGCACTTATTTGAAAGGCATGTTTTCTTTTGGGGTTTGTGCCACCATTTAGAACAATCTTTGTCTCATTTTAACTGCGATCCTCTCTTGGGGAATCAGAGGGGTTGTTTTTTTAGCAGTATTGATGAAGATATAGCTGATGAAAAATATAGCATTTTTAATGCAAAACTGAAAAGAACTTCCAGTAGGCTTTCAAATAAAATTTTATTGTAATAATATGGAAGACAGGGGCAGCACACATGGCTACTGGACCAGTTTGCCTGCTGGAGCATACTGGGCCAAAGAGACTGCATGTTTCAACTATGAGCACAGTGGTGGTGTCAGACACCTTGTCCCTGTTGTGTGGTATCACCTTGTGTTGTGCCCTGGGGAGCTGCTTGATGCTAGACTGAGGCAGGGACACTGGGACCTGTGACTTTGGTCACTATCCCGTACGAAGGTGGGACAAGAACCTGCTCTTAGAGGAAGAAAGATACAGATTTTTTTTTTTTTTCTCCACTCCCTGCCTTCCATCCTCAAGTTCGAGTACAAGAGACAGGAAGTGTGCATGGGAAACAGCTCCCGTCTCCTAAATCATCTTTATGGTGCGTAGCCTCTCCCCTGCGGACGGCAGCGGACATAATTAACTGGCTCTTATGGGGTGCAGAGGTGGCCCATTGTTTTTTGCTGGAAGATGAATGAGGATGAAATTTGTCAAACATGGATGCTTGACATTGGACCCAAATTTAGGAAATTACATCAAAATTGCTTTGTCTGCTGGACACTGAACTTGCACCTTCTGCAGCAGCTGTACGTTTTGTGGGCGCGTACCTGACTTTAAATGAGGCTGCTATGGGTAAAGTGCTAAATATGCATCTCAGCAGCTAACCTTAAGCATTAAAATTTGAAAATTCTGGCTGAGGCTGTCTATGCAGTAAATTTTTTCCATTCTTTGTTTTGTAGTTGCACAGCTCTGTTAATTAGTCAATTAACAAAAGAAGGCATGATAATAAACTCTTCCAGCTCAGACACGCGGTATGTAATTCCTGTTTCTCAGCTGCCTCATTTATTTCCACTTCATGATACTGACCAAATTCACATCAGAGTTTCTGAATAGTTTTTCCATTCTGAACTTGATAGAGAGGGTTAAGTTTTGTGCTTATTTGTTGAAGGTTTTTATTTTTTCACTTAGAGAAAATTAATTTGATCTTCTTTGTAGCTCACTAGCTTCCTAATCTCCAAAGCCATATTATCACCAGCTTAAAATAAACTATGCGCTGATTGACTGACTGACAGGGAGACGTTTTTCTCATTTGGCTGGAAATCCATCCTTTGCCAGAAACGAGCCCTTTTTTTCTTTTTGTCAGCCTTTTCTTTTTTTTCCCTGAACGTTTTATTCCACTCGAATGTTAAAGTATTTGTTTCTGTACCATTATGCAGGGAAATAGCTTAGTGCTGCTTTCACCATATTAAAATGCTGCATATGCAGTACTGCTTGGAGTGAATGTTTATGAATATATGTTCAAAGCTGCATATTCAATACCAAATTTGAAGTCAGACCCAGATCTGCATAGAATAAAGCTTTCTGCCTTTTACTAGTTCACGGTGTTATTATTTATCTGCCTTGCCACATAGTGCGCTCTGCAAATAAGATAATTTTGCAGCAGTCTACAGCCAAATCTTAACAGCTGGCTTTCTGTTGTGCTCAGATTCAGATCTGAGCTTTTAATGCAGCTCTTCTTCTAGAATGCCCTCTATCACCAGGAGGAAGGGAGAGACAACTGCTTTGCATTTTTCAGATGTAATGTGTTTTGGGGTTTTACCAAGACCAAAGTTTCTTGATAACATCTGAGCATATAAGAGCGAGGAGGATCAAGCTTAATATTAATATAGTGGATAAAACTACAGATAGCCTTTGGAAAGGAACACCTCAGTAACATGTAAAATAATATATTTAAAGAGATCACACTTTATTTTTGCTTTTGGTGAAATGAATCAGTTTATGATTTTAAGCCTTATGAGATATATGGCTGCTCAGCAGGGGTGAGAAATAGTTTCATCACCTACAGGTAGAAAATTGATTTTTTTTTTTTTAATTTTTTTTTATTCAGTGTAAGGTGATGTGTAGTATTTCCTTAAATCTATAGTTGGAAGCAGAACACATCCCCTCATGCTGTACAAAAATCAATTTACCAGAGCAGAAGGAAACTTAAGTATATTCTAAACTGTGTAGCAGAGCGGAAACAAAGCAGTTCTGAAGATAGTGCTTGGTACTAACCATAATAAGGTTTACTCTACAATTGTAGAGGAAAGCAGCCTTTTATGCAGTTCTCTTCATTGCTGATGCATGTGTCTCTGTCTTTGTAGTGCAACTGGATTCATAAAGCAAAACAGCCCCAATACAGTTTGCTTTGCTTTTTCCTCTTAAGTCTTCATCTGATGATTTTATGTTTTGCAAGCAGGACTGCATCAATGTCTGGGTAGTATGAGGTCAGGTTAAAAACAGTGGGGCAAGGCATTGCTTAACTTCAAGTGGCCTCTTTTACTTAGATTTTGACCTCTGTTGTGAGTATTGCGCTCAGTCACCAAAGCAGTAAAATGTACCAGCAGCGTGACCTTTGTGATTTGCTCCCAAATGGAAGTGTGTCATGATGGCAGCTGGTGGGAGGTTAGTGCCATGACAGTCTAGGAAGCAAACGGTACAGCCTGGCCGCAATGTAGAGGTGCAGGTTTTGGAGAGGTGGTCACTGCTGCCTGGCCAGTGCAGCGAAGAGCGCAACTGCAGCAGTGAGAACCTCAGCCATAGGTTACATACCTTCCAGTTCAAATAGATCACACTGAAATCGAATTTGGTCCCCAACACAAATAATTTAACCTTGCTCAGATATGGCAACAAGAGCTGTAGGCACACTTTTTTGGATTGTGGTTTAGACATATTCATGTCATATTGGTGTCAGTGCAAGCGGAGCAAGTCCTGCCCTTAACTGCTGCTGTAGACCTGGCAAACGGGTATCAAGCCTTGTGTCATAGCAACTTCACCACTGATGAACTGCAATTCCTTGGGCTTAAAGCTAGATTTTATCTTGCCTACTTCACTGCTGTAAAGATGTGTAATGTCTCAAAGTCACGTAGTGTTTTTAGGAGCCTGGAGAGGCATTATTCCAGGGAACAATAGCAGGTGGCCCAGGTTTTTTGGGGTGACTAAAAAGATGGCTCTGCTATATATAAAAAAAAAAAAAAAAAAGTAACTTGGAGGTCTCAGTCCAGTCCTGGTGGACACAAAATTTTGCGTAGCACAGAGCCATGTGTAAGAGTGAAGGCATGCTTCTGGGTGTTGAACACAATTTGTAGATGGGGTCTGATAAACTTAAATAAAAAAAAAAAAAAAGAAATCCAAATGAACTCTCTGGGGCTGATTTAGTCTCTAATGGTATGCAATTAAACAGTAAAAAAAATTACAAAATATTAAGAGGAAAACGTGTATCAAAGAATAATGAGCATGGGGGAAGTAGTGTTCCGAGTTAGAAGTATTAAAGGATGGGGAAAAGAAAATTCACAGCAGGAGGAGGAAAAAACAGATCTGCACCTCTACAAATGTTTCTCATGCACTTTACAATCTGTGTAGCATCTATTGAAATTAGTGAGAAAGTCACATGAAGAGATACTGGAACACTGGCATTAAATAAATCTCTCTGCACTTGGGTCACTTAAACTGACCCAGTTCCCACCAGATTTCTTGGCTTTACTGCTGGCTGCAAACACCAGGTATTCTTCACACCAGAATTTCAGTGAATGATAACGAAAGTAGAAACCTCTGTACGTGTTGATGCTGGCAAGGTAAATGCTTCCTCCTGTTACTGTATCAGGAAAAAATGACTCTCTCTCCAAAATAGTCATTGACTATCCCTCTACCAAAATGAATGATATAATTCATTTTGTGTGTGCTGATAATGTGTGCTTAAGAGACTTGGTAAATGAGTGAACAGCAAGAAATACAAGGCCTAAATCTCAGACAGATGTATTTGTTATGCATTTCTGTTTGTTTACTGTTTCAACACTGCTTAATTAAAACTAGATTTTAACCTTGTGACAAATCCATGTTGCAAACATTATTCCCACATTAGACAGTGGGGCCTAGGGCAAGTTCAGGTTAGGTAACTTGTGTGAGAATATACTTGCTTTTCCTTAAATGCGTGGGGTTTTTTCTTTTTGAAGAAACTCATCAGATCAATCCTAATAATTTCATAGGATGTGGTATCACTGCACATCACACAAATTGACTTCATGCAAGCCTTCTTGGAACAATTTGGCTGGTTTTCTGTGCATGTGTGTGTCTGTACAGATAAGTCTTCCAGGTTGGAAGACAACTTGGTCAGGTAGGTTGCAACATCTCTGAAATCAAAGAAGAATTATCCTGAGAGAGTTTGAAAAATGTTACATTTAATCTTTTCAACAAGAAAAAGATTTGCCTTTGGGGAGACACTGAGAAAACTTCAGAGTAAGAGAATGTTATTTACGTTTGATATCCTAAAACCACCAGCAGAGAAAACACACCATTTTAGTGATGAAACTAACTCCATGGCTACCTGATCTACCAAAGAAATACCACTTGAAATGATTGTATGAGAAGTAAAGAATCTGCTACACCATTCAGCCACTCATTGGTGCAAGTTAAAGCCTATATATGAAATTTAAATCTACTTCTACCTTATCCAAGCCTAGTGATATGCTAGTCCCATATACCATGAAAAATTTAATTCATAGCACGGGATTACAGAATGACCAATCTTCTTGGTCAGCACTTGGTCGTTCACAATGATCTCTGAGATTTCACATATTAAACATTTTTTACATTGGAAAGTAGGTGCTTTGTGTGTGTGATATCTCTGTCTTTTTGTTAAGACAGTTAATTTCACCGACTAAACTTATTTAAAACCTGTATAAATTCTGAATTTAAATATTGACTTCTGTGTTAAGCTTTTCTGCTGAAAGCGGAATCCAGCCTGTAAGCCTGTGATGCAGGACTTAAATCAATCATCATGATTTATATTGGAATGACAGAATTATAGAAAAAACATGACTACCTGATGCCCTGATAATAATTACTATAAAAATGGTAATAGGATGAAGGTTGTTGAAATGAATGGCTTAGCATTGAACTATTGCTCTTTATGCTTTCTTATGACAACAGTAGTTGGGTGTTGCATGGGTGCAAATACTGAGTTTTTAAATGTGTAACTTTCTATGTGGGCACATAATATTGCAGCTGTAATAAACTCTTCTTAAACACTTGTACTTGTGCTTGTCTACTAATAGGTCTTACGCTATAGATGCTTCCTTATGGTTTATCCCTCTCCTTCTCCCCCTCACTCCTGGCCAGGGGATCCCCCAGTTTCCTACTGGTTTCCCAATATCATCACCAGACTGGCAGATCTTTCCTGAGACTGTGTCTACTCCACTGTCTGGGCATTGTCACTTCTACCCATGCTGGATTTGAAACTTGGGAGTGCTGAGGTTTGCGGATGGGGAAGCTTTGCCTGAACGAGTGATGGGCCAGCGTGGGTTGGGATCTCTGTGATCATTAGTGTGGGGCCAGGACGCAGGGCTTTATAGGCCGATTTTTTTGGTACTGTGAGAACATGGCAATGGTGCTTCTTGGGCTGCAAAGTGCGGACGGACTCGTTTGGGTCTCAGTCAGTTCGGGGTTCTCTGTGCTGCATGCTTTTATGCTGTTGTGTAGACATGCCTAATGAAGGCTTTTTGGGAAATAGACTAGGAATCTCTGCAGAGTCCAGTCCTCCATAACCACATGCATTAATATTTTTTATTTTTTGTGCTGGTATTTTACACATGCGATTGTATAAATGCAGTCTTATATCGGACACTGTTCTATAGAATTGTGAAGGCTTGCTTGCTTGTGCTTAATGTCCATCCTTGTCTTTCAAAATTACTGTTAACGCTTAGTTAACATTGTCTTCCATATTATATAAGATACTGAATTTGCTGTTTAGATTTAGAAAATACCAACAGGAATGATATCTTTTAACTTGTAAATAACGTGAGTGCGTATTAGGAAATGCTTCTAAATATTTCTCAGCCTGATTCGTAGACTTCTGTCTTTTCTCTGAAATATTTCTGATTATCCATTCTCCTGTTTATCCTTATTTGAGTAAAGCTATTTTGTTTTTCTACATTAGCCTTCCCTTT
Organism: Larus michahellis; assembly: GCF_964199755.1. NCBI lineage: Eukaryota > Metazoa > Chordata > Aves > Charadriiformes > Laridae > Larus > Larus michahellis. The sequence goes on along the minus strand of NC_133900.1, from coordinate 20,482,706 downwards.
GAAACCTATTCTCTACATAACAAAGAACAAAGTCATAGTTTTGATTGACAGATGTAATTTAAAGGAAATATCCCTTTGAGGGAACCCTTTGTAATGGCTCAGAATATTTGCTTTCTTAAGATTCAGCACCCTTTCTCACAAATGATACAATATTTCTTACGAGGTTTACCTTGTCAAACATTGTTAAAATGTAAATAAAGTAAATAAAATGGATTTGAAGCCACAGGGTGCTTTTAATAGCTTTTTGTCTCAGATGTAAAATAAATATGAACTTTAGCTAAACTGCAGATTTCTTTGAGATTGCAGAAAATAACAGTTATATTCCTATGCTGTTCACTTACAGCTTTGTCTGGCTTTAATTTTTGGAGTCAAGGGGCAAAAAGGTGATACCTATGGATTTTGTGTTAAGAAGCAGTTCATAAATTATGGATGAAGTGAGACAGTTATTGGTATTTAAAGACATCATTCTGGTAGATGAATATTAATAGGGTAAAAAAACCTGAAGGAATTCCAAAACTTTCTGAAATAGAGCAACCGAACAAAAATTACACAACTGAATAAATAATGCTGTTGATACTGAAATGATGAATTACTGAAGTATGCACGTTTATGCGCCAGATTCTGCCTGCTCTTTACAGAGGAGTGACTCCTCGTAGCACAACTCCTTAACTGTGAAGTCAGTCTTCAGAGTTCATTTGCAAGGTGGTCATTCCTATACAAACAGATTGAAAGAAACCTTTGTGTTGTTAGGTCGTGCTACCTGCTCTGACCTTTATGTCTAAGGCAGATTTATGTAGTCGTTTGAGATTGCCCTGGGTTGGCCAACACGTGCCCAAAACCAGGCCAACAGGGATTGTTGGCGATCCGGTTGTTAGAGCTGTTTTGTCTGGTAGAGGAGCGAAGTGTAATATCCACTCCCAAAAGATGGCATAAACTTGTTTGCTTTTCACAGATGATTAAAAACAGTTAAGATCTTGGTTTATTTTTTTTTTAAAAAACTTGATTTTCTTATCAAGGAATAGCACAGTGAAAATACTCCCAATGAAATAAATAGCAAACTGCTAAGCAAGAGCAGACTGAGAAGGACAGTGGAAAGCAAGTGAAAATGTAGAATGAATAACCAAAATGACAGCAAAAGTCAAGAGAAGAAACTAAATACAGACATAATTTATGGACTTGAGGTGTGCAGGTCTGCTTGGACCTGGTATCCATTTCTGTTAATTTTTGTTCTCTCCCCTCTCCCTCCCTCTGAAATAACTAACAGTTCTGCCTCCCTGCCCAGCCATAATCTGAAACTTTGGCTAGATTTTACGATCTTCTCCTGGCTTTAAGTACGTATGTTTTACACAACACAAAAGTGTACTCATTTTACACAGAATGCTAGAAAGAAATCTGTTCTCTTATCCTTCTTTTTTTTTTTCTGTAGGTTATTTTGTTGTATTGCCCTAGCTTTCTAGAGAATGCGGTAGGGATCTATGCACTACTGGATAAAGACTTAATGATTTTTTTTTTAAAGAAATTACTGACTTTACCCATTATTTCTAAACCTTAGTGAAAGAAGTGTAACTGATCATTTTAGAATAATTCTGGTTTTGTGAGGTCTCAAAGATTATTGGTTTCAGATAATTTATTCCTACTTATATTAGCTAATGCTTTCTTTTTTTTTTATTTTTTGGTGAATCATGCACAGTATACTAGACATCTGATATGCAGAGGCTGAAACAGTAATTACAGAGTCACTGTGTGGAGCCTTGTGAGATGATGCCCTTACTGTGAAGCATTCTGTTTTGTCAATAAGCTTACATCAATACTTGGCAGGTCATTTATGCAGCTTTAATGTTTCAGAATATAAACTAGACAAAGTGACTAATATCAAATTGGAGCTGCTTTGCATCTGCAATTGACAAATCCTATTTTGAAAGCATGCATGAACATGAGGATCAAACTTAGCTTTTAACATTTACATTTTTTTCCAATGAGGAAGTGTCTGATCCACTTCTAATTTACCTGTTGTTGATTTCCTGATTCTTTCCTAATCCCTTGCAGCTGAGATGTCCTCACCATTGGAGAAGCAATTAACAAAATCCCTGACTGGAGTGTATGAAGCATCTGTTATAGATGCATAAAAGGTTAACCTAAATCCCAGCACACAGAGATGTCAGACTAGGAAAAAATCAGCATGGAGAATTACCTAGAAGTGCCACAAGGTTAAGGTGGAGCATATGTATGGTAAAAAGGCTGTTTATGACTAGCGCAATTAATTTTTCAGGTTGAGAAGGTCAGACATACAGAAATGAAGACTACCCATGATGACCAGAGATTGTATTACGCTACAGATCTCACCTGGCAAACACCAAGCTGGAATATTTCTTTTTTTGGTGTATGTCCACTTAAGGATTATAGAGATGCCACTAACTGACCTCTCTGGATAGACTTACGCTTATTAGTCGGCTGTATTTTAAGCGACACTTTCTTCCAACTATATTTTGTATTAGGTTCAGCAGATTGGTCAAACTGATTCTCGAGAAGGCTACTCCTTCTTTCCCTACCTGACAGTATAAACTGTTTTAATCCTTCAAATTGGAGTCCTTCAGCCCACTTCAAATCCACTGTGTGTTGGTACAAGTGCATCTTGCAGTGCATGTAATAATTGTCTGATTTCCAAATCTAAATATTGTGGGTTCTGTGTTTGTTATGTCTGAGATGGAGTCTTAAACTAATGAAGTATATATACCTCTTGTAACTGTAAAACTTTGGAAAGATTCATATCTGAATCTTAATACGATATAAACAGGCATTGTTCTTCTACTGCATCTGTTGATCAAGTTAGGTATACATTACCACATATTCACTTCCAGCTGTTTCCTAGGGTAAAGTTTAATTCCAGGACACTTGGGTATTCTCCAAAGGATTTGCACTGGTTTGTGTTTTTTTTTCTAAAATCTGTTCTAAATTCATTCTATTTTGTACTGAACATTTGCATGTATGTTTTTTCAATATGTAAACACTCATGTATTAGCCTACATACGCTAGCACCGTTGGAGCTGGCACAACAGAAATGTGACTACGCTGGAAGGAATTCAGGGAAAAAGCTATCAAAGAGATTGGAGATTGAAATGATCAATTAGTGGGGAAAAGATTAAATGGTCTGATTGTGTCCTTTTCATGCAGGCAAAATTCAACTGAAGATTATGTATTTGGTTTTGGAGGCAGTGAGGGACAACAGCCAAAAAAGGAGACGTAGTCAGGGAAATAGTAACTGAAGGGATATGATAACCTTCTCAAATGCTTGAATAGAGAAGAAATTTAAAATGTAGTTCGGAGCAACAAAATAAAAATGAAAAGGTTAATTTAAATGTAGAAAATCAACTTACAGAAAGAAGGAAGGTGAATAGCAATAAAAGGAGAGGGGAGAAAAAAAGTCAATGAAAGGAAATTCTTTAGGATGCAGAATGGTGGCCCCAGAAAAGCTACAGAGAATCTATTGCTGGGATGATTTAAAATGTAACTATTCCAAGCATTAAAAGATGTGAAGGCTAGAAAAGACAGGCATTTTGAAAGAATGGAGTAATGGACCAATGGTGTTCTTATCGTCTCTGATCTCTGTGTATTTATGAGCGCATGAATACAGTAATTCTTGAAAAGGATAGGTCTTGCGTGTGGAGTTGTCTGGAAATTTCAACGTTTGACTTAAGAATGCCTAGAAGGTGGAAATGCAAGGTTTTATCCTCATCCTAAATTCTGGTGCTCTGTATTTTGTTCATATTGTCAGGTACTTAATGCACTTCAAGTCAGACTTTCAGGTGGCATTTCAGTAAGAACTCATTCCATTTGGATGTACATCTACAAACACACAGAGAGCTGTAGTCCTTCACTGCTAAATACTTGAGTATATACAAGTACTGAGTCCCTGGAAAAACTGCTTTTGCTTAGTACTATGCTATGTGGTCTAGTGGACTTCTAGATTGAGATTACTTTTCTGTCTTCCATACATAGAATTACAAAATTACAACTTTTCCAGACTTGAAATACTTAACAAAGAAGTTTGACTATTATTTTTCTTTTTCCTTTTTTTTTCTTTGTGTGTGTGTTTTCTAGTCATCTGGAAAGAATTTCTTTGTTTTCAATGTGTTATTAAACTTTTTTTTTTCTACTTGCCAGAAACCATGGCAAAAAGTACTTTTTATGACCTTGATTATGTAAGCTGAGATGTTTACTTTCATTATTCTGTGCTGTGTTTAGTTCATTATGTAAGTCTTCGACAATTGCTAGGATTTTTTTAGATGTTTTACTTCATTTTATATACTGCCTGTAGATAGTTCTTCTACCACAAAATGCAAATTCCCCTCTTGAAGCAATGAAAGGAATGTCAGCTTCAATAATGAAGTAACTGGTTATTAGATTTGCATACCAACTGATTTGTTTGGGGGGTTCAGATTATTTCATTAACTCTACCTCCTTCCTGAAGGTTAACGCTCTGGTTAGACAACCTTGTTTACCACTGCTAATATGTCCCATGATTGATTGAGTCACCTTACCAACATTTCTGATTTGTTTTTTTTCCACGTCCTTTAGGGTATACCTGCCTTTCAGAAATGGGCTATGGGGAAAAATCAGAACTAATGCAAAACTCTTGAGTATTTCTTCCTGTTCAAAACTGGGTAGAAATGCCCTATGTGCATTTTGTCATACAGTTTTTATGAGTACCTGTAGTTCAGCTTTTCAGTCCATGACGTGCACTTAGTCTTTGAACTCTCACCTTTTCTTTGTATGTCAGAAGTTCCCTGTATACATGCAAGTTGTCACATCCTAGACAAAAAAGTGTATTTTGGCACTTTTTTTTAAACTTTCTGACAGTTTTGGTTTTTTTTTTTTAAAGACAGCTTGCTTAAAATTTGCTTGCAGTAGGTCTGCCTGTGAAGGGGAAGGATTAAAGTTTTAATGTTCTGTAACTTTGTAATGGATTACACTTTGTTTTGTTTCTATTTTAATCTTATACGGATTAAAATTTCTATCTTTTTTCTTCATCTGAGATAGTATCTGCAGTGTCCTTGTTTAAGGAAAAGAAAAAAAAAAAACCCAACCTCTAAAATGCCATCCCATAACAACAAAAAACCCCAACCCCCCCTGTATTATCCCAAGTAAAAATGTGAGAATTCCCCAAGTGGGAGAACGGAGGAAAAAAAATTCTTGAAAATTAAGTTGATTTGAAATGTAACTGGACTGTGCCTAAGCAACTTAACTGAAAATTCATACTTTGATAGGTTTTTTCAAACGCTTACCTAATCAATGTTTATTATTCTCAATATCCATGTAAACGTAAGCTAACTTACTAATATACTGCTAAACTATTTTCCTGTATTGTGCTTGCTCTTTTCTACTGCTTACTCGTAATGTGTAGGTTTTAATGGCTAGAGTTTTATATCTGTATTTTCATATCCATATGAAAAGTGCTTAGCGTTAAACACCTATGAGGAACAGATTTTTATAATCCTGGTCTCATACCTAGTGCTCCAAGTGATGTTAGGACATACAGCTTAGCAGTTGATTATATTTGTGTTTACACTTACTGCCATGTGAAGAACATCTGTTATAAATAGTAGTCTGAGAAAGAAAGTGTCAAGAAGTGAAATATGTAAGAATTAAAATTGACGCTGTCTTTCATCAATGTTGAGACTGTCAGAACTTGTACGAGCCAGCCCTAACTATCCGCAGCAGGCAATCTGGTGCCAGCCTGCTGTTAAATAACCAACGTTTAACAAGAAATAGCATGTAGATGTACTGTGTGGTTTAAAACATTGTGTTAAGCATCATTAAAACTGAGTCTCCTTAGAGCCTTATTAAAAAAAGTCCTTTCTCTCTCTGTAATAAAACATTCCTCTCTGACTGTTTCAATTAAGGCTTTAACAATACAAACAAAATGCCTCCTAATTCAATACCACACTGGAGAACCACTGTTACTGTCAAGTTGCAAAGGCAGGTGGAAAAAAGTAACTATCTTTACAAACCCCTGCCTAACCAGCAAATAAGAAGTGAGACAGCTATATTTTCTTGGTTTTCTCAAGTCCATCCTCTCTGTTAAGTTTTATATTTGCAAATATTTCAGTGCCTGTCGTTCACTATTTATGTCAGCTGCAATCCCCTTTATGTTAACTCACTGGCACCAAGGTTTAGGAATCACAGAAGCAGGAGATGCTGAGCGTGTCTGCCTAAGCTGCTTGATTGAGTGATGCTCAATTGCAAACTGATGCTGTGAAGTATTCTTAATTTGACTGGAAAAAAAACCCAAATACTAGCACATATATGTTTGGGTAGTGTACCAGCAACCTCATTGTGTTTGGAATGAATCAAGTTCTTCCTAACACTGTTTGGATTAGGTTTTTGGAATATATTCCTACAGTACAATCTCTGCCCAGGTAGAGTCCTACAGACTTCCATTTCATCGGTGAAGCTTACAGCACTGGAAACTTCATAAGTCAATAAGAGTGGCCAAAATGAACTGGCCCAATTACATTCTCTGGGGTGTTAGGTTTTAATTAAAAGACACAGAGGGAAATTGAATACGTACATTAAAAATTTAGTTTTCAGAAAACCTCAACAGATGAGAATCCTAAAGATTCTTAGTTCTCTTAGACTTTTGAAATACTATGAGAGTCCTAAAAATGGTGATAAAATATTAGGTACAACAATTAAAACATCTATAGACTTGATCTAGTGTGACTGAAAGGAGGAATGAACTGGATGTAAGCAGAGATATTTTTTTCTTACACTGCAAACCGTCTTGCTGTGAGCAAGCTAAAACACTGCCCACAGTGGATACTAAGTGCTCATAGCATGGAGAAGGCTGTTATATCATAGTCAGTGAAATAATGATTGCTCTTCAAACTCTTTATTTTGTATTATATCTATTGCAAATGAATTCTTTTTCAAGCCAGATGAGCCCAGTTACTACTGATATCTTTATGAGTTTTCAGCTTTTAAAACTGAATTTCCCCAAAGCTGAAGTTTCATGTATGAACTCCCAAGGATTAACCCATGATGTTTCTTTGAGTTCCAGCCCAGCTCTTGTGAAAATAATAATCAGCAAGGAGACTTCAAAAAAAAATTAAATGTAAATTACTTTTTAAAGCTTTTGGCATTGGTGACTAGGAACAGTGATGTGCACTGACCTTACTTATGCCTGTCTGTCTGTCTTTAAGGAGTGCTGCCCTCCCTCCTGGAGGCACGATGCTTCTGAAAGAGCTCCTCCTACTGAGTCGGGGTGCCTTTTTCATTTTGAAGGTCTCTAATAAAGTCTCTGCCCCAAGATAGTACTTGTGCTCACTGCTTTGGTCAGGGAATTTGACACTTAATATCATAATTGAGTTCCTAAGTCCTGCCATTCCCTGCTTGCAATATACTTATATTCAGGGAAAAAGTACATGTAAAAATGTTAATATGTATCAGTGGATTTTCTCAAAATAGAGTGTCAACAGGTCCAGTAAGCATGTATGGCATTTGATGCAGCATGCGTTAATGTATGTGTGATATCTGGCATTTTTAAAGCCTAAATGTAGTCAATAACACCCTGTTAATATGAAGCTTGGTGCTGCCGTGAGTTGGTGATTGTACAACATGTACGTTTGGGTAACTATATTTGTTTTCTTCATTATGAAAACAACAAAGATGTCAAAAGAATTTTTTAGGCTTCTTAATGTACATAATTTTCATTTTAGGCAGTGTAGCAGAGGTTTAATTATTGCTTCACTGAAGTCTTTGCTTGTGTCTGTTAAAATGCAAATAATATTGTTAAGAGAATGAATGGCATCATATACCCACACCAGATTTCACTGCAGACTATAGCAACTGGTTTATATCATGTTATTAAAAGCTGAAAATGTATTGATTTCATGTGGTCTCAGAAGGGCAATGCATTTTTTCCTGTTCTAAGTAAAAATAAACCAATAAATGGCTGCATTAATGATGCTATTACTGGGTAGCAGCAATATGTTTCTTAATGTCTCGGGCCTCAATCATGCAATCACTTACTTACTCATATGTTTTACTCTAGGCAGCTTCACAGAGCCATTATACTCAATTGGGTCATTTGTCTCAGAAATGAATTCACTAAAATCAGACTTGGTTCAAGTCACACATTCCCTTCTGAGTGAATGTGTATTTGCTGTGCGTTATAAAAGCCTAACCTGGAGGAAGATATTTAAAACTATTGCAAGCAGTGCAAATTGCTACACAGTGCCTCACTCCCAGTGAATTTTAGACTGTCTTCATTATTAAGAAGATTTATATTTCATCTTTTGCAGAAAGGTAAGTGACATGTGCCAACACCACAAAAAACACAGCATAGGTAAGAGTCTGTAGTTTCTTCTATTAGTTACTTAGTCTCTCATAGCCATATATTTCACTTTTTCCGGCCCTCGTTCCCTCCATATATGTGACCTTGTCTAGTTTTCCTTGCAAAAAACTAGAGCATCATGTCTCCCTTGGGATTTTGTAATGGGGCAGATAACATTTCTCTGGCACTGAGGGTAAGTCATGAAATGTCTCTAAGAGAAACTGGAGTCAATTGTGAAGATTATTTTTATGTATTTATTTAAATTTAATTTGAAGTCACTCAATTTATGTGAAAAGGTCTCAAAATACATATGGAAACAACCTATTTTCATTTCTAGGATGCTTTACTAAAGTATAGAAATATGAAGTGACTTTTGTCACTGGCAGTTTTTGCTTGTATCAGTATATACTGTGGTATAGGTAATAAGAGTTACATAGGGAAAAGGGAGACTGTAACTTTATTTATACCTTTGTATTTGACATGAATGTATGCTGCAAATTACCTGGCAGGATTGCATCAAAGATGTTCTAATGGTTCTTGATTTATTAGGAAGTTTTGGGTAAGTGTGGAGGCCAGACCCTCATCTACATCTGCAGGTCTACCAAGGCGCCTTGACTAGAAGCCCCAAAACCAGGACCTGGAGAACAGAGACAGAAAGAATCGCCAGCTGCACAGGATGTATTCCTTCCTACTTCAGGCTGTGACCAGGCAATTTATTGACTTACAAAGATTTCTGTTTGACTCTTTCTAACCTACCAGCATTACTGAAACTCTCCCACTGTGCACGAATTGGAACCTAAATCCCAGATCAGACCTCTGGATGCCAGATGGCGCTTTGCCAATCTTATTACATGAGGAAAAAAAAATAATAAAAATCACCTTTAGATTCCAGAGCTGTCAGAAAGAGCAGTTCCTCGCAGCATGAGAGTCAGTTGGTGAGACAAACAGAGAGTTGTACTCCCTGTTTGGAAGTCTTGAACATATTAAATGTGTGTTGTGTGTGCAGGCAACAGGAAGGAGATGACCTTCTCCCCTCAGATGTATAAAGAAAAGGCATGGCAAGGAAAGAAGGGAAAGAATTTATCAGACTGAGCATTCCCTTTGCTGTTCCCAGCCAAGAGATCTCTGTGGCTCTACTACTGACCCTATAGCTCCAAACCCACCAAAGTTGCACCCCGGCTAGTGAAAAGACCACGGAGGAAACAAACATTTTGTTTTAAGTAGACCTGCATCTGAAATGATAGCTTAAGAATAATTGTGCTTTAGAGCTAAGACTAGTCTCAGCACAGGTGCACTGGGCATTTGATTGCCTGTATAATCAATAGTTAAGGCACGGCTTAATTTCTGCAGATGGAACAAAGATAAAATAATATGGTATCAGTCCTGGATATCAACTTGTTCTTACTGAACTTCTTCCATGCATTAATGGAGGAATAACAGGAGTAAAAATCATATGGACTGTTAACATGACACTCTTGTTTGAGCTTCTGAATGTCTGTGTTCATTAGTGGATCTAAGCCCTGCTAAAGGTGTCGCTGTCAACAACCAGTTGAAGACTGCACCTGTTATTTTTTTCTAGACCCTGATGGTTGGTGACAGATGAGTAGGAGTGTGCATAAGTCTCGCGTTTACTCCAGCTCTCTCTCCTGCAAGAAGTACAGCCTGAGCTTACAGTTAACAATGCAGAAGTGACACTGCAGACCTCTATTTACTGAATTTTATTTTCAGATATTCTTAGACCTGAATTTACAGCGTATCATGCTAATGATCAGAATGTTCACCATTAAAATGCCTTAAAATAGGACTTACACCGTAGTCACTCAGGAAAAAAAAAAAGGGAAGATGAAGATAATATGTTAATTAAGACTTTACAGGTGAATAGAAGATGGTTTTGATTGACAAAATCTATTTTAAATCTTATGTCTTGGATTCATGTTTAGTCATTTAGGAATGCCTGAGATTAGATCGCTAAAAGAGATTTTATAGGAAAAATATGTTTTTAAGGGTCTAGAGGCACTGCTATCAATTAGATTTATTAAATGAAAAATGCTGGTTTTCTAAGGCCCCGATTCTTCAAACTAGTCTGTGTATGCAGGCTTTTAGGTCCCATTACAATTAGTAGTAGCTATGCACAGTTTTAAGGTTCAGCATATATTCTCAGAAGAACTTTGATCACTTTTATAGAACTGCTAGTATTTTAGCATCACCTAGTGTAAACAATAAAGATTTCTGAAAGAATACGGAAAAATGTTATCATAATCAATAGGGAAGCAGTTGCAAGAACCTCAGTACCTTGAATTTCTCATAAGTTTTTCCAGCTGCTTTACAAATTATTATCATAGGCAATGTGTATTATCAATGTACACTTAGATACTGACATGGAGGCTTTGGAATACAGAATAACGTTCACAACGTATCTCCTGGAAAAATGTGGAATAAAGTAACAATACAAGAAAACTAATATAATGTATAGGTGCAGGAATGACAGCACACTAATAGTTGCACAGAAATGAATTAGCAGCTAGTTAATTAGCAGATTAATTTCATTACCAGATTTGCAGAAGTGCAGCGGAAAGATCTTAAATAGTCTACTTGCATGGCTTGCATCTTCCATGTGGAGTCTGACAATAATAATCAAAATGGTTTATGGTGAATGTTAAATGGTGACAGCTCCAGGTCAAAATTTTAAATAGGACACGCAAATCCTCCTTAGATGTTCTCTTTAAGTGATCATGTATTGATTGACTAAAGACATTTTTAGAAGCGTCCCTTCTCTGCTGTGTCTGCCAGATGTTCAACAAAAAGCTAAGCCAAAAAAAGTCTTGACAGAAGGTGCCTTACTAACTCCTCACTAACATAGTAACTTACGTTCCTATCTAACACAAAACCTTTCTTGACTTGAATTATTTTGTGCATAAATATGCTTTACTTTCATGGAAACAAAATGCTCTTTTTTAAGTCATCCCGAGTGCATCTATTTAAGCGCTTTAGGTTTGATAAGGAACGTGTTTGTGAAGGGAATCCCTCAGTTGTCCCCACTCACTCTACTTTGGTTTGTGTTATGGAGCTGTCTCAGTCTGTGAAGACTAGATTCCTTTGCGATGAACCTGACCTGGAAGATGCAGTCCAGGAGTGTGCCTAGCATGCCCCAACTGCTAACTGGCATTCAATCTATGGGACGAGGTGAGAGCTAGTCTGGAGGGGGAAAAAAACAAACTAACAAAACCAAAGCAAAAAACCCCAAAGAAACCCAAGCAAAATAAAACTAGTGTTTCTGAGTACTTATTGACGTTCTCTTAGACTTGATTTTTCTGGACTGTACTGTTTACTGATGTAGAGAGAGCTATCGATGGCTCAAAGGATTTATTTGGTATGTCAGCTCTGTGATCAATTTTCATGCTAAAATGAAGCCCATAAGGGAGCGTTAGCCTGACCTGCAGTTTGTGGCTTGACCTGGCATGGTCATGATGCTTAGCAGCTATAGCAAAGGAAAGGTAGCAGAAAGTCGTATGTGTGAAACTAGGATGAAATTTTCTGTTGAAACTTCATGGCTGTGTCAAACCTTGTGTCTGTAAAATCCTTGATGGTTCTATAATGACTTTTTAAAAAATTTGTTCACCTGCCATACTTTGTTCCATTTACACTTCCTTCATTTCAGCAATGTGGTTTCTCGTGCTGTCCTATAGAAGAAGAACAGCTCTTGGTGGAGGAGGCTGTATCAGAAAACAGCACTTTTCTAGCAGATAAAATTTTATAAATCAATCTCATACAAATTTTCTTTCATTGCAGGGAAAAAAAATCTGATGGAAAAGTATTTTCCAACACAAAATAATTATCCTGTGGGAAAATGGTATGTACATGATTTATGCAATGATTACACATTGCATAGTTCTTTTTATTTTAATAAATGAAGATGTAAAATGTAGTATTTATGAAAGAATCTTTTAAAATACTGTTTGTATCAGCTCAGTATTATTTTAGTTAGTATAAATAGGCCATGTTTCCCTTAAGCATGTCAGTCACCATCAGAAACAAATCCAGGAATATTACCATGGACACACTTCAATAACAGATCAGTTAAAACCCAACTAAACAAAAATCAACAAAACCAAACCCCAACTTATTTTAAAAATGTCTCTTAAGACAAGAAAAACAATTGATAATTTTATAAATGTAACTTTTGAGGAAAAAACAAATTTCTCACCGAGAGACTGTCCAAATACGGGGGAAGATAAAACTGTATCCTGTTTAAATGTGTGGTGGTTTGTGGGTTTTTTTTTTTTTTTTCATTTAAGAACATGAGCAAAACTGGGAACAGAAATAGTGCCTTCGTGTCTTTGTAGGACTAGGCACACACACTCTCACCCACGCTCATTCCCCTGGTAGGAGGACTTGTCACTAAATTTTCCTTAGGATTATCATCTAGGAATGCATAGTCATGCAGTTTAAGGACTGGAATAACTATAAGTTACCTGATAATACCTTTCTGAGTCTTTTTTTAGAAAGTAATATTTTAGTACAGGTTCATCAAACATTAAATCTCAGGGAAAGAACAAAAAAGCTGACCAATACAGTATTATTTCCTGGAATTACTGATGGAAACAAATTCTTACCAACTGTGCTAAATACAAGTGAAGCATTGTTGTTTTCCCTGGAGAGAGAAAATTACGGTCTTTTTTGTTTAAAAAAGAAATGCAGACATTTTCTTTCACAGCAATTAGCAGTTCGCTCCATGCATCATCACTAAGTATTCATGACTAATCTGGATAGACAGGGCTGTCCCTTGCTAATCACAGTGAATATTGGCCTGTCCATAAAGAGCAAGGAGTGATGATATCAAAGGGAACAGTCAGCTATTACCAGGGCAAACTCTTGGCCATGAGCTTCTGCAGATGATAATGTGAAAAGACAGAGATGAAATTAAAAGCAGTGTTAACTACCCAGGAGGCAGAAAAACACACAATTGTTTCTTTGCAATTACTTGTGTATTGTACTGCATTGAGACAGTCTTTTTGAGTTTTATTATATGCATTTTGAATGTACAAAATGCTTTGGAATTATTTTTATATGGTGGCAACTGTATGAAATATCTGGCTCCAGCAACACAGAACAATCACTACATTGAGTTACAGGCGTTTGTTTGGTTGGTTTTTTTGGGTTTTTTTGTTTTTTTTTACACTGTATAGTCTTCGCATTTGGTATGAGAAATATTTTTTTGCTAAAGTGCGACCAGTGGTTATGTCCTCCAGAGGAAGTGTCTGAACACAGAGACTTTCTTTTGCACCTTCCAGCAGAACTTACCAAAAAATCCCCCATATAAAGAAGGGTGGGTGCCTGCTGGTGAGGTCCAATGCTTCTGTCATCATCTCTAGCCTGTCTCCCTTTGAGAGTATTACCAGCATGAGTATCCACCGTAGGGAAGTGGAACAGTTGGTCTCCACAACATCGTTCCGTCCCAGCCTGTAGAAATTTTGCTGGGTCACTAATGAACTTATTTTTAGAATGGTTTTACAAACTCTGTTTCTGTGACACACAAATCCCTCTGAAACTTTGGCAGCTGTTGAGAACTTGCTCATTATTGATGTTACTGTGCTGTGGGCAGCATAAAAGTAGAGAAAACTTACTGACCTCTGCACAGATCCTCAGGGATCCATTGTGGTTAAGGGAATTAATTGCCTTTTTTCTCCGAGGGGAAATCTTTGCAGGTACAGTTTCTTGGAGTATATCTACATTGCAGTCCTTATTGTGACTGTTGCTTATGCAGAAATGCTTAGCTTGCCTTAAAAAAAAGTGGCCTGAGGGTTTTTGCCAGTGTAGAAAGCTAACAGCCTGGCCCTGTGCAGCTGGCTATTGCATCCTGTCCTGAGTTTTGTATTATCACAAGCCACTCTGCTAGCAGAACCTGAGCTAGCTTGTGAATAACTGCTTTTAGGTATGTCTGTAGTGTCATGATTGCAGTGTGGAGGAATCTCCAGGAGTAGCCTGTCTCCTAGTGGCAAATATAGGTGATGATAGAGTTTGAGGAGGAACTACTGATGGGTGAAGGTTAGAAGGATGTAACAGTTTACTAGGTGTTGATCTCTGTTAACAAGTAAAATCTCCCATAAACCTTAGGCCACAAAATTCAAGAGCAGGGACAAGATTTAGTATCAGGCCCTTAGAAACGCTTGCCATTTTGGGATCAGGTAGAGAGGTGGCAGAAGTCTGTAGAAGATGGGGTTGTGGGGGGAAAGGAGGACAGAATAAGGACCTGACAGGAGAGAAAGGATTAAAACATCATACTCTGCTGCTTCTGAGTCTCACTTTCTTTCACATAAACGCCTTTAGTAACTTGTCTGTTTCAAAGGCCTTATTTCCATGTTTGCCCCTCTTTTGTATGAGGAAAATGCGGTACTACCCAGTTGTTTTTGTGTGTGTTTAGCTCCCCCAAAAGCTCAGGAAAGTAGTGCCATTTTCGAATTATTTTCTACTCCTTTTAGTTTTCTATCTTAAGTTGTGACTGCTTATCCAGTCTGTTAACCAGTGATTGTAAAATCACAGTTGGAAGTTCACCTCTTCCCCACAATTTTTCTATAAACTTATGACTGACCTAACAAGGAACTTCAGTCCTTGTTATATTGTATAACTTTATTAGTTTTAAATGCTTAAGCACATCCCCATGTTACAAAAATACAAACATTGTTATTTTTTAACAATGTAACATTTCCTTTTGTAAATACTGAATATTACTGCTGTGAGGAAGTCCCTTAAGTGCCTAAAATAACTCAAATTTGGCTCTGTTATTAGTGTGAACATAAGAAAAAGTTGTGGGCAGAAGACTGGTGGAATTGTCAAGGATTTGTCATGAACAAGTTGAGTCAAACAGCTGGAACGCTGTCAGGCTGCACATCACTAACACCACCATCCTTTATATACCTTCATCAAAAAGATGTTTCTGCTAAGAGATGGTTTACTTGCTACTCGGACAGTATATTGGTTGTTAATGATGGCGTGAACTTCCAAACCCTTTTTTCCTTGTTGTCTTGTCTTAAACTGAAAGAACCACTAAATACAAGCTCTCATGTTGATCTGCAACTCATTTGAAAGAGGTATTTTGAAAAGCCTAAAGATTAGCTGTTAAAGAACTATGGTTACTGTGGCAGGCTGACTTTGGCCAGCCCCCCCACCCAGCCACACTCTCACTCCCCTTCCCCAACAGGAACAGGGCGAGAAAATATTATAATAAAACTCCTGGGTTGAGATAGAGATAGGGAGATCACTGCCACGCGGGCAAAACAGGCTCCGCTTGGGGAAAAATTAATTTATTGCCAATTAAAATAGATTTGGATGGTGGAAAACCAATCACAAAATGAAAACAGGCCCTCTCCTCCCCTTTTTCCCCAGGCTTAACTTAGCTCCTCTGTGGCTGCAGTGGAGATGACTCTGCTGTGGTGTGTCCTCTCCAGGGGAATATCTTGCTCCTCCATAGTCCTCTCCAGGGGAATATCTTGCTCCTCCATAGTCCTCTCCAGGGGAATAACCTGCTCCTCCATGGTCCTTTCGAGGGGCTGCAGGGGAATAACCAGCTCCTCCGTGGCCTGCTGCAGGGGAATGTCAGCTGGGGTGCCTGGAGCCTCGCCCTCCTCTGGCCCTTGCGTTCACAGGGCTGGTTCCCTCACACATTTTCTCTGCTCCTCACTGCCTGCGTGCCGTTTTTCCCCTTTATTAAATACGCGTTCCCCCTGAGGGGCCGAGCCGGGCCCTGTCGTGGTCGGTCGGAGCCGGCTGGAACCGGCTGCGTGCGGCTCGGGGCAGCCCCGGCGGCTCCTCAGAGAGGCCGCCCCGCAGCCCCCCCCCACCCGGCTCCCGCCAGCGCTTTTGTGGGCCCGCAGCCCGCGGGGATGTGTTCTGCTGAGCTTAACATAATATTCTGTAGCTTTTGAGACAAGGTGCGTGAACTGCACTGGATTTTAACTGCATTTGCTTTCATCTTTCTTTCGCTGCTGCCGGTAAGACACATACCGAAAGCAAACTGGGTTGTCTTTTGATTCTTCAGCTTTAGTGAAGACTAGCCCATTCATTACCAAATCTGGGAATTTTCTGGTAAAATTCAGACTTTCACTGTGGTAAAGAATGCGTGAAACGCCTTGAAGTCGTACTTTAACTAGGCTTTGTGTCTGTGTTTGTTAAATGTATGCAAAGCTGTTAGTGCTTAACTGGACCTCTTGTGGGACCTTGCGCTAGCTTACCTGGATCCATTGGGGCTGGTTAGCCTTGGCCCAGTCTTAGTTTTTCTGTGCTTCAGCTTTTTATTCTGTGAAAGGTGAAAAATAAAGGTCCTTAAACGCCAGGCCTCTATTAGTGCTGGAAAGAGTTGTGATGCTAAAGGTGGGGATATTGTGACAACACGGGGAAGAAGAGAAGGAGAAGAGGTGAGGATATGGGCTGCTGCGCTCCAAAACTGTGCTCATTTTGGCCTGAAAATCTTACAGTAAGTAAAAACGAAAATGAAGTCTGTGGGCTGCAGCAGGGTATTTAGATGTGCCAGGGCTCAGGGTCTGGTCCACAGATGCAGAGCACTGAAACTGTCTTTTCTTACTCAAGAAATCTTTTATTTCTGTGAAGCTGTGAGTTCATGCGACTTGTGAATGCTAAAATAATAATGTGAGCAGACAACCCATTTTTTGGCCATGTTTTCTGAGAACAGTTGTTTTCTTAAATGAAGTTCATTAAAAGTGAGTGGTTTGCCAGGAGTTGTCTTTGTCTGGCAAACACAAGCCCTACGCGTGGAAAGCCAGCAGCGCATCTATAACCCCTTTGACCCTCACCAGTTACTAAACCAGTGTAGCTTCTTCAGGCTATCTTATCCTTTCATTTTGATTTAAGCTTGTAATGTCACTGACATATGTCTACATATCACGTTATTTGAAGGAAAGCATTTTTAGAAGAAAAGATGTTTTGCTGTAGTTAAGAGACTGTTCAGGTTTCAGAGGACTGTTTGTTCATCTCTAGGCTTGTGCCCCTGACTCATGCACTTGACTGGAACCGTAATGGGATATCCTTGATTTGGTCCTCAAATCTGCTGAAACTAGAAATTCCTGCTATGAACAGACCTAAAGCTTTTTAAATTTTTTCACTTTAATTGTTCAGAAAGGGATGAAAAGTATTTACATCACAAACCAAACTCCCACAAGCATATGTACTGGGGACAAGAAAAAAGGCTGAACTAGAGAATGTTGCAGAGAGACAAATAAGTTTGCTGTGTATTGCTTCTGTTTTGTTGGCCTCTTTCGTGAAAATGCAGGAGCTACTGTTTCTCCTGCAAGATGGAGGCATATCTGCATTTGTTCTAGCCTGCTAGATGAGAGGTTGCTGCAGGATGGCTCATCCTTTATCAGACTGCCAACTGCAGGGCCTGCGTAGGGATGGAGCAAACCCGTTTATCTTCTTGTGGGAGAAATGGATGAAGAAGCTCCAGAGAGGGAGGAAGCTGTGCGCCTACAAGCCTTATGTAGATAACACAGATAAAAATCTGCATTCAGGTGGAGGTGTGAGGAGAGTCAGTCGAACTTGGTGCTTTTTGTTCCCTTCACTTGCCTTTCAAACCTGATAACTCTGCTTAGGCGTCTGCGGGGAAGAGGGTGGCCTCTGAGAAAGATGTAACTGGGGCAAGCAATTACAGACCTGGGAAAGGAAAGTCTGCCAGCATGCAGTCAGCCTGAGCTGCTGGAGAGTGGCAAGAAGTGAGTAAGTGTCCTTTCTGTTCTGCTTTCCTCCCTCCCTGCCCCCCCATTCCCCCTCCTTATCAGGCTGTACGAACATCAAGATGGGAGAGCCTCAGACAGTGTCCATGTTTCTGTCATTGCAAATCTGGTATAAGCCAATCGAAGTAGAATGGAATAAATGCAAGTGCTGACGGAGTCTTTCTGAAGGCTGCCATGTTAAATGGTAGACTGGCATACCTGCTTATTTTAGACTGTAAGTTTTCACTGTCCTTATTAAAACCAAAGTAAATTAAAAAAACCCCTCCAATCGATATGATTTGATGGCCGAGATAACTTTACAGCTGTTTTAAGATGGTAACTATCACTTCATCTCTAATGCAGCACATAGAAGAGCTACATATAAATAGTGCTGCACCCAGCCAATGTTTTACAACAGCAAGCGCTCCAAAACATCAATGCATGATTCCAGTTTTTTTTGCTAGACAGCTGGCTCCAATCAGAGTGGCAATTTGTTACCTATTAGTAAAGTCATTTTGCTGCTGGCTGTACTATAAACAGAGCTTACTTGACTCTCCTTTAGAAATAAAAGTTATTGTTAACCCCTTTTACTGATAATGCAATATATGGTGGTAATAGCTGCATAGTGGTTGGAGAACAGCTCTTTGTAGCATTTTTGATCCCTTGTCCTAATTGTGGCTATAAGGAAAAACCTGATGTCAAATGGAAACTGGGGCCAGGAAATGAAGTAACACCCATTATATGGCAGGTCTGAATTTGTGGTGCTAGTGTACGCAAAAATGCTATCAGGGTGAAAATGATGAAGAAAATTCTGCTTTGATCTTTTCAAAATAGTTAAATATGAAATCTTGACTTGGGAGGAATGACAAATGGGCCACCTGAGAACTGAAAAGCGTTTTATGAGAGAGTGTAATCCCTGCTTATTGCAGAGCGTTTCCTGGAGTTGGCTTGCTACTTAAGACTGAATTTTTCTGAGTAAGGCCTGAATAGAAAGTGATTGAACTGAGATTCTTCCCTATTGATATAATTATTTATTTTTCCCATGGATGCTGCATCTGGGATTTTTGAAGGAATATCTCGGCCTCCTCTACTCTAGCTCTTAGGAAACACTGAAGTAATTAATATAGGCATGGCTAATATGACTTTGTGTATGAGATAAGTGTGAGGAAATGGCTCAACATGGGAATTTCAAAGCTAAAAAGGAGTGACCTAAATGATTGGTAAGAGAGTGGGCTTTGCAGTTCTAGATTGCTGGGGCATTGAAAGCGCAGCAGTAGGAGATGATTGTATACACCAGTTAATTTCCAAAACACCTAGTTGGACAGTTGTGTCTTCTTTTTGATTCTGCAGAGGAAATGAGGCTGGAAACTGATTAATAATCTGTAGTAAGGGCTTTTTCTTGTGCTTTACTTACAGATTTCCTTCCTCAGACCAGTTTGATAAGCAAGTTTTAGGCAGTGCTGGCCTTCTGCAAGAATTGAGATCTTACCTGTGCTGTCACAGTCGCGAGGTGCGTGTCACTGCCAGGACACCTTAATTTTTCCCTGAATCTCTTTGTGAGAGCATGCTGTGCTTCTGTGTACTGAGTTCCCTTCAGAGCCTAATGGAGTCTTAAAATTTGTATAGACCAACAGCAGACAAAAAAAAGTCCCTGTCTGTAGTTTAGTGTGGATTTTTTTATTTTTTTTAAAATGAACTGTCTCTTGTATGACCATTTTGACAATTGATGGGTTATTCTCTCTTGATGAAGGGATGCCTCCTCGCTTTTGGTTTGATGAGGACTATGCAAGCACTTAGCAGAGGAGTGGTGGATCCTGCTAAGGTTGCTGTTTCTCATCCCACCATTGAGGTGGGATGTGTCAAAGCCAGCAGAGCCTTGTTCTGAAACACCCACAACAAAAACCAACGTTAACCGGTCTGCTGTCACAAGTGATTCATCTGTGTTGATGATATCACTAATGCCCAATGTGAAATGAGACTCTGTGTCAGAATAAGTGCTCCAATTCCTTAAATGGTTTGCAGAATCTCTTCTCCTCTACACTGAAATGCAGGGAGATTTTAAGTTAAATTTGTTTACAAAGTATTCTGGGGCAGAATTTTTTTTGCCTGTCTCCAGCAAGGACAGAAAGAGATGCTACCTAAGGCGGAGCATGTGAGCCTGCCTACTTTCAGCAGTTTATTCCTCAGCACTTGGAGTTGTATCAGGGATATGAGGCCCTGCTTTTTAGTATTCATTTATATCCTGTTAGTCCTTTGAGTCTTGATCTATGCACCTGGTGCCAATGAATTTACCTAATTCCTTTCTGAACTTTTTGAAAGTGTCTTCCTCCACAACCTCCTATAGCAGCAAATCCCAGAAGTTTCGTATCTACTGTGTGAAGAAATACTTTCTTTTATCTTTTTAAAATGAATCCCCTTGTAGTTCACCAAGTGCTTCCTAGTTGTGGTGGTGCACATTTCTGCATATTGCTTGCATGATTTTGTAAATCTTTTTCAACTCTCCCATGGGACTTCTCTCCAACCTTTACACTCTCTCCTCTTAAGGCAGCTGCTCCAACCCTTTGAACGTTAATAATTGCCTCCTCTGTACTTTTCCCACCTATGCTGAATGCTTCTAAACTGACCTTGACCAGCATTGCAATCTGTATTAAAGATGTGAAGACATGGATCACTTTGTCTTGTTCTTTGGACCATTTCTAATAATGCTTAATGTGTCTCTGTATGTTTTGGCTCTTTCTGTGCATTGGGCCAGTTTGTCTTGAAAGAACAATTTGGCAAGGATGACTTTGAGATCTCCCTCCTGTGTTTTGACTTCCATTTCTGAGGTGAGCATCATCATGTGAATATGGCTTAGACTATTTTCCCTGAACACATTCTTCTGTAATGAACTGATTTCCTACTTTTTTCCCCCACTTATTTATGTTTGCAAAGGTCCTGCTGTCAGTCCTTGCCACTGGCAGACTGACCAGCTGAAAAAGTTAAGTTTCGCTTTTTATATCCTTTCACTGAAGAATTGGAACAGATTGTTTAAATTAATATTGAATTTATTAACTGTAGTTGAACAGAAATGGTCCTAGCAATGATCCCTGTGGGTCCCACTGCTGACATTCTTTCCATCCTGAAAAAAGACCAGTTAAACTCTCCTTTTGTTTCTTGGCCTTGAACTGGATTTCAGTTCATAAAAGAAACTTTCCTTACAATCCTATGGCAGTTAAGCTTCTTGAATAAGCTTTTGTGTGGAAAATTTTCGTGCATTTTTTTTTTTTTTTGAAAATTCAGGTATGGTACATTCACTGGATCATCTTCATCTTCCTGCTTGTTGATACCCTTAAAGACATTCAGCACATTAGTGAGACAGGATTTGTTTTTATATAGGTCATGCTGAAATTTTCTGGATAGACTATTCTTATTTACATGCTCTTTCTATTTATCATAGACTTCACTGTCTTAACAGGATGGAAGTCACATTCGGAGGTGTGTAGGTCTCAGGTTCTTCCCCTCAGCCCTTTTTGTAGCTGAGAGTTGCATTGTACTCTGCCCCAGTGGCTGTCTGTAATGTGTAGTGATGTTACGCATCTTGGCCGGCAGTAATGCAATTTCAGCGTGAATCTCTACTGTTGGTAGAGCTCTTGGGCTCTCCAGACTTTCTGACACCTGATTTATCCCTCTGGTTTTGATACTGTTTGTTTACACCAAGCTGATACAGCTCCTCTGCCCTTTCCTGCTACAAGGAGTAAGCTGAGTGTGAGAACCTCCCTGACATCTTCAGTGAGGACCAGCAATGCAAAGCAGTCACTGAACCTCTGCTATTGGTATTAGCTATCTCAAGTACACCTCTCACACCTTCGTTGTCAAACTGCCCCTCTGTGAATCCCTTCTTGGCTTCTTCCCTTGATATATATTCAAACTTTTTGCTCTGTTTGAAAACTCTTTACAAGGCACTCCTCAAATCCCTTTTTAGTGTTCTTAATTTCCTTTTTTGTTTGGTCTTCCCCTGTTGTATAGACTTTCATGCTCTCCTTAATTGAGCAAGCTTTCAATTCCTTAAATGTTGACATTTTCTGTAAGATGGCCCCTGTGACATTGTTTCCTATTGGGGCTTGCTTGGGTTTTATTCCATGTGCAAGATTTATTTTATTTTTTTTTTTATTTACTCCACTTGCAAGAGTTTTCAGTGTGCTCTGCGGTTGTGTAATAAAGCTTGATTTCTCATGTAGTTTTGATATTTTTATTTAATATGCATTCTTCTTGATCAGTTTAGTTATTTTTGAAGTCTACAGATTAGCTTGTTTTCTGTTGCTCAGTTTGAATTGATATCATGATCTTTCTGTACGTCAGAGTCCCATTAGTTACACTACTATCATGTTTTTCTCAAGAGCTATCCTCAAAGACTAGACTAGATCTCCTGTCTAGTCACTTCTAAGATCTTACTGTGTTGAATATTTAAGTTGTGAGACAAGTCCTAGTCTTGCCCCTTTGTGGATTCAAATCAGCACTGTTTTTTTTCACTTGGGTTGACATTTATTAACTAGTAACTTAAAATGTATTTTGTTATTTATGCATGGGATGGCTGTAGGTTCATTTAATCATTGGAGAAAAAAATAAATATGGTGGAATACATACTTTGTTCAAAGGTCAGATTTTTTTAGTTGACAAGTGATAAGGTTTATGCTTGTTCGGTCTCTGTATCACTGAGTCCGTGTACTTCAATAATTGCAAAAGTTGTTGTCGTCCTTGTATAGAATCCTAGACCTGCTGAAATTAGTACGGATTTTGCCACCAGTGGATGAATTTTAGCCTGTTGTCTTCCTGTAACTTCAGAATGATGCAGTCACCTTTTTCAGTTCACCTTCATATTGCATGTGACAAATGTTCCTCTCTTTGTGTGCTTATCCTGTTTAGGGACTTTGGCCTCGTTCTCTGGTAATAATTTGAAGTGTGTGTTCCTCTGTTCATTGTACATATATACTATTATAGTTAAGTGTATATTTTTAAAATTATGAATTTCTACTATAGAATAAATGCCAACTTCTATTTTATCTAAACTCTATAATTTTCCCATTTACTTAGTTTCTATTACTTTATGCTCTCTGCTCTTTTCCCAAATGCTAACTAAAATACCCATTGTTCCTGAATTGGGATGAGATTGCTTATTGGAAAATGTAGCAGAAAATTGTCATTGCTCTTAGGACATATTTTTTGTTTACAGTAGCTTCTTCTGTCATCACAAAGCTCTCATTTTGCCATGTCCCAGCAACTTATGTTTTTCTATTGAGCTTTCTGAATACACAGGCAGAAAATACAACATTCAAACACCAGTGCATAAAATTACAAGGTTTAGCAAACAATCCACCAGAGAGGCATCAGGTTATATATTTACCTTAGCTCTACCTCCATTATTTCTGTGCTTCCCTGCAACAGTAATAAAATGTGTTCACTAGCCTTTTTGTATGCAATAAGAATTTTAATTTACTCTGGAGGAAGAGCTAGTTCATAACTCAATAGAACTGACTGGGCTCATAAGTTATTTAGTTCAGCTTCTTGTGATAAAATCTGGACACGAAGCCATTTATTATGTTTTGTCTGCCCTCTCAGCCCTGTAAGCTGACTCAGAGCTAAACAATTAAAGTGGCAAATTGATTTGTTTACAATGCAAATCTGAGCTAGATTGGAAATAATGCAAAAGGCATAACCAATTACATGTTTTATAGTGTAGGTTAGCCTGAAATGAAATAGATTTAACTGATCTGTGCTCAGGGATGCTGTACGGTTACTGATTCACAACTGCCTTGTAGTTCTCGGTGGCTGTAAAGATCTGACACTGCTGTCCTCAGAACTGCTCAGGCACATGCTGTGAGAAAACAGGCTTGCTCCACCTTTGCTTTTACTATGGTGGGTAATACAGAGAAGAATTTTCCACATATAATTTTTTGGGGGGAATAAAAAAGAGCCTATGTTTGAGCTAAATGGTCTACGTGTGTATGTATAAATTAAGAATTTTGTTTAGTTGGAGAAAAATGGAAGGGAAATAGGGATGTAAAAAATTAAGACACAAATAGTGCCAAATAAATATATTGTTATAAAACATTAAATGAAGAATTTAGTTTTTCCTTGCAGAGCATTCGTGCAAAATCTGAAGAAAGCAGTCTTACAAAAGTGAAATTGTCAACAAAGTCATTCATTAATCAATGTTGTCCCTCTTTGAGTCCAAGCTTCAGGAACACGTAGTGCTGTACCTCAGCACATGGCAGTGAGTTGTGTTATAGAGTTTCCTTACTTATAGAGATTCCAGACTTCTTATACAAGTCCAAGTCCAGACTTCTTATACAAGTCCAGACTTATATTGTCTTGGAAGCCTTGAGGTAAAGCTGACTTTCACATAAACTCTTTGTTTGTCTTTGCAATCAAGTCTTCTACCATGCCACCCCTCCAACAGGCCTGTTCTGCAGGGAATTTGCAACCAGTTCTCCATGGTCTGACTTCAGTTTCATATTTTCATGCAACTAAAAGGTATTTAGATGTTTTTTCCTTCTTGTTAAAAATTTATTCTCATCCTGTAGAATAAATGTGTAGAGGTAAAGGACAGTAATTCATCAACTCTTGTGTTGCTTGGTTTTTTTTTTTAATGCAGCAGAATTGTCTTCACAAATACAAGGCCACAATCACTTCATGGTGACCAGTTATCAGATCTGGTTTTAGCGCTAAACACAGTGCATAGCAGTGGCAAGTAAGGTCCATTTTATTAGAAGACAGCTATTTAATATGTGCATCATAGTTTTGAAAGCTTATGGCAGTGGTTGGAAGCCATGCTTGCTTGTTGGCTTTTCAGAAACAGTAGTTGCAATTCTTAGGGACACAGCTTATTGAACAGTGCGACTTTTGAAAAAGCAAACACGAATACGTGAGTAATCTTTCATTTGGAGTTTGGCACTAGAGAAAATATGAACTGATACATAGATTTGTATTTTTGGTACATGAAAATTACTCAAGTTAATAGTCGGGAAGACTTAAAGTATTTGCTCTTGTATCACCATTGCCACTTGACTCACCTCTTACAATAATTTTGGAAAACAATTAATTGGCAGATGTAATGGATTCTATAACATGAAAAATTCCATGCAGCCTAGGAGACTCTACAACACTTGATTGCTATCATTTTGTGTTAAAGTGTGAATAAGTTTAAGGTAATTGTCTCCTTTTGTATTAGGATGACATATCTTTTTATAGTAGTTCTGAATCTTGTATGCAAATAATGGTACTGGAGCATATGCTAGAAATTTCTTTTTTGAACCATCTTCAAAGTAAAGTGGGATCAAAGTGTCAAGAGTGTAGATCAGAACCATCAAATGCTCACATATATAAATATATGTTTATTTATGTATGTATTTTAATCAAGAGTTCAAAGGAAGATTATAAACACTATCTTCCTGATTTCATTAATAGCAAAGCAAACATTTTAAATCAGTGTTCAAGTGTCATCATGATGAGGACAGTTGACTGTAAGAACTGAAAAATGCTTTGCTTTATGTTAAAATAATAACATCCCCCCCTCCCCAAAATGCTGAAAATATTAAAATAACTCCCACAGGAAAAGCTCTTAACCTAAGTATAGAATCATTACCAAATCTGTTGATTGGAAGAAAAGATATTGCAGATGAAATAAGTTTTCTGTGCTGATATTTTTCTTCTCCTCTGTATAAACTGTAATGTTGAAAATAAAATAGGTTGCATAGAAGGGCTCAATTTCTATGGATACGTCAGTTTTCCAGAGTATGCACATTCTGGACTTTCTGTAAACTAGGACTTTTGAAGTATTTTCTATTAGGAAGTGAGGATGCATGAAAAATTATAGATATCAAATTCTACTGGTTGTTTCTTTTGTACCTGATTATGTTAAAGTATTTGGAGACTTCGTGTTTTTCTGTGGTGAATGCCTTAATCCAATATACCAGAAAGCTTTCATCGTTTCAGTATGTTAATGGTACACGTCTCTGGTTTGCTTTCTATACTTACAAAACAATTCATATTTTTGTAGCTGTCTGTATATCCTTCTAAGTTTATGTATCCAATTAATCGTAGACAGCTTTCAGCAAATTCACAAAAGTTCTGCTTTAGGTGATAAACATCAAGCATTTTCTTGGAAGTTTTTGTTCAGGCTTATAGGATACAATTAGAAATTATGCCTATTCAGATAAACGATCGTAAATTAGAAAACTGTTGTCCTGGCCAATTTTTGCTATCCAATTTTTGTGAAATGCTATTAATGGAACAAAGTCTCTAAATATTATTGATAGTTTCATTAGCAAAAGCAGTTAATAATAGCATGCATTTGTATTACTTATTCTTCTACTAATGATTTCCAAGATATTAATTCTAGTTATTTTTATTGCTGTTCTAACCTGACACTTGTTCATACTTATTTCATTACTTACCATGTTTAATGTACCAGCATATCAAATCCAGTCTAAATTTCAACATAATTGCAGTGGGGATAGTTTTCATCATATTCTTGATTTACAATGAAGAAATATTTCCTGTTTATTTTTGTATAAACTGACCAGGGATTTGGGGAACGTTGACCAGCTAAAACTCTGATATGATGTCGTTTTACAGGTGCTGCAATGTAAGTGTCTGTCAATGTATATCTGACTTAAAACAATCCCCAAAACATTATGGTAGGTAGGGTGATCATTAAATCAGCCATTAAATGCAGATGTGCAGCTGTTGGTATGGAAATAATTTAAAGCAGTGATTAACTAAGGCTTAAGAAAATCATTTTGCCAGGTATGGCTTCACAAACTGGGAACTGGAGCAATGGAAAAATACCGGGGATGGTCACAGGCTGCTGAGGTCCCCATGCTGAGCAGAGGCAGAATGGGAGAAGAACATACATCTCCTCCTCTTCCTCGGTGGCTTGTGCATCTTCACTGCTAAACACGCTGCTATGTTATATGGCTAAGGGGTGTTTGTTGCGTTTTTTAGATAGTAATGATTCAGAAGACTAAAACTTTCCATCCAAGTAATAGAAAGAGGTGGGACCTAGCTCCAAAACTTGTAGACGGATAGTGTGAAAGACAGATGGAAGTAAATTTTAGGCTGCGTGGTGGTTTTGTTTGTTTGGTGGTTTTGTTTGTTTTTTCTGAGACAACTTTCTGTTGTACTCTTCATGTGTTTTTGGCTCATGAGGGAAGTTAATTACTGCCAAAGCTATTGCAGATTAAAGAGTGGAGGCATGTCGTTGGGAAGGAGGGATTGAAGAGTGTAGGAACAGCACTTCTTCCCAGTGGCCTCTTGGTTGGCTTATACATCTCTGAAAAATGCAGTCTGAAATGTTTGGTTAGGAATTAAGATGATGTTAAATGTCAAACAAGAAAAGCAAGATAGCTGCTGCCAAAGTATCTAACAGTCTAAGTAGGTGCGTGAGGCAGCAGCTATGTGTAGGCAAGGAAGTGCAAGATGAGTGAGACGACGCTGCCTGCTCTCGGCATGTCAGCAACCTCCCTATTGGAAAGTAAGTTTTAAGGAGAAGAGTGAGGTAACTTTGCCCATTTCCTGAAAGTAACTCTCTTCAAGTTGATGGAGTACAAGGAAGAAGTGATAGAAGTAACAGATTATTATTTTATCTGTATAAAGGTTAGAAATTAACTGTTTACTGAATAATGAGTTTACAAATATTTTTTTTTCTCCGTACTGCAGGGTAGGCTGTGCATGCACGTTATTGCCATAAAATTATGCATAGAGACGCTCCAGTCTGCATCTTGAAATCATAAAACAAACAAAAGAATCAAACACCAACCCCCCCCCCCCCAAAAAAAAAAAACCCAAACAAACCCAAAGTGAACTAATCCCAATGTTAATCCTGAACCTAGACTTTTCAACTATCTTACTATCTTTAACACTAGCTATTAATTAAAATCTGTGAAAAACTCTTGGTCATTACACATTCAAAGGGATCTTAAGACATTTCTAGAACTTAGTATCTGATATCCAGCTACAGTAAACTAGTCTATTACCACTGGAGGTCATTGCTCATAATTTAGAGGAGTAGTTTTTGGAGGGACGGTTATAGGTTGTTAAGAGAAAAAGAGGAGCTGGTGCTGTTGCTCGGTGTAGCATTACTGTCTACCTGACATCAGGCCATAATGTCTCTGAGTTCCAAACTCTAAAGAAAGAACAAAAATCTAAAGTAGAGATTTATTTAGTATTACAGAACTGTTGTTGTATATTCTGTTCTATGGTTTTGATGCCTTATTTCATTTATCATTATCAGTTTGGTCTTTCTGACACTGCTTTTTTTTCATATATGGCAGTGTCGCTTACTAATTGTTCTTGAAAGACTTAACCAGCACTCTACTGATACTGGTGCCACTTTGTATTATTCGTCTCTATGTCAATAAAAGTAATGCATTCATGAAGAAATATTTGTAGAGATGGTGATGTTGCTGGAAGTCTGATAACAGCCTTTGTAAAAACATGACTGTTTTTTAATCTATTTAGTGTGTGCACAAGTGGCACCCAACCTAGTGCAGTTCAGTATTCAGATCAGCCTCACGTTGCCTGTTGATTTCACTGCAAATGGCAGTAAGATGTGATTTGATGACTTTTGCTCTCTGCTGCATAAGTTCACTAAAGGAAAAGTATCATTTGCTGCACCCTTTCAGATCAGGTTGACTGCTCTTCACCTCCTGTCAGAACTGCAAGAAGGAAATACGTCAGTGAAACAGGCAACTTTTTTGAACTTTGGTTTAGTTCTGATGGTTGGAGGCTCTGCTGCATGCGTGTCTTGCTCCTTGATAATAGTTCATATTTGTAGAGCAACATCAGTCAGTCTCATGGATGTTTCCTTGATGTCTTTTGAATCTGTCATTAACACATGGTGTTTTTTGACAGATTCTTACAAGAAGTTTCTTCGGTTCAGAATAGATCTCCTTTGTCAGCTGAGAAGTTCAATAATGGACCAGTAAGCTGGATATCTCTTTAAAACACTACTGTATGGTCTGAAAGAAAACTAATTCAAAAAGAAATGGTGTCCCTTCACAGCCAGACATACAAGACCAGCAAGATAACTCGGGGCAGGGATAAAATTCTGAGAAGTCTATCATCTATGTAATGAACGCCTTTTCCGTTCCAAATGCTTTGTCTGAGATTTGTTACTGTATGCTTCTTTTTTTTACCCAAAAGTAAATAGCCAGAAGCTGAGGGCTGGCTTTAAAGTAGATCTTGTAATCTTCTGGCCATAGCTTCTGCATTTTATCATCTGCACGCGGCTTTGGCTATCTAAAATGTTCGGTCTTATTCTCCTGTGATATGAATTCTTATCTATACTTCAATACTCACTGAGTGTGTATGTCCAGACATATTCATATGTTCCTTCTGTAGTTGTTGTAGTACCATTTGCTTAGCCAAGGAGTATGCAGGAACGTGTGTTTATAATTGCACTAAAACCAGAAAGCTGTCAGACTCTATTTCACGCAGGTTCATTGAGACATTAAGCTCAGCATGGTTTGTGTTTCAATAGCTTCCAAAAAATGGCCTACAAGCTGCTGTTTTCCCCCAGCCCATTATTTTCTTTGGCGGCTCCACGTTGGCATCTAAAATTGCCTTGCTATGACAAGTTTCTTTTTCAGTGTGTCAGTAGCGTCTAGTTGAGTTATTTTTCTCTCTGCTCTCAACTTCCAATAGAAAAGTTCATATGCAATATTTAAAATGTGAGTACTGAATGCATGTTTAAAGGAATTTACTTTTATAAAGTGTTTTTTCCTTTTAGGAAAGGAAGAATTGGCATGAAGTGCTCTTAACTGTTTATGCTTTTATATGTAAATAAAAATGTTATAAGAGCAATTTAACTAAATAAGCTTAATGTGTTTCTGACAGGACCTGTGGCAACCACAGCTTTGGGTTGTACCTGTTCATTCATTTTCTATATAGCGAGCACCCCAAAGACTGTAATAAGGCTTTTAAGCTGAAAGCCATGTTTTATTAGAATATAAACTGGAATAACTAACTCTCTAAACAGAGAAATCTTGGAGTGATGTGAAACAGACTGGAAGTTAAGTGAGTTTATAAACAGCTTGCTCCATAACAGATCTTTTCTTGCAGGCAGGTTCTTTTCCTCCCCTGATTTCAGTCTCTGCTGGCTTTCTGGGTCCAGCGGTTTCTCTGGGCACTGAGTTTCGGCAGCCTGCCCTCTCTCAGCAGTTTCCCAGGCCCTGTATGCTTCAGGTTCCTGAAGCACTTCCCTCTTTCCCACTTTCTGCCTCACCCTGCGCTCCACTCCTACTGATTTCCTCACCTTGCTCCCATACTCCCCAGGAAAGGCTCTCCTTCCCCACCCACAGGATCTTGCCACTCCCAGTTTGTCTTAGTACAACATATACATTTAAAACAAACAAATAGTCTGTCATGGGGTCATAACTGGTGAATCAAGCAACTTAGGTGTAAATGCTCGTATAGAAGAATATGAGGCTGTTACTGATAACTCACAAGCGTAGTGGCAAAGGGGCTAAGTCCTCTTGGGCTTTGCCAGAGGAACCTCTCCCAGCCTTCCACTAAGGTGCACTGAAAGGAGGTGGCTAAACTCTGGTACAAGCTGCCCAGAGCAATGGTACCATGGAGCCCTGTTTGTGCTTGCCACAGACAGTTTTCTTTCCTCACATCAAAAGTTAGCCTGGGCTCGATGCCACCCACGTTGTACTGGTTTTTAGTTGCCCTTATGGGTGACTGGAGAAGAGCAATGGAGAAGGACTTCAAAGGGAATGAAAATGCCCTGCACGCAATTAGCTTTGATGTGCATCCCTCCTCCCATTGCTGCCACTTTCCAGCTCTAACCTGGCAGTGAAGGTTATTTCTCACTGGGAGCTACTGTCAGAAGAGGGGAAACCGAAATCTTTGATGTTAGTAATATGGTTTTATTTTGTGTTTCCTTAGTTTTATAATGTACGCTTGAACTCAGCCTCTCAGTAAATGCTTGCAGGTAGCCATTCTTTTTACTCAAAAGAAAGTTCTAAAGCTCCTGTAGACAGCTGAGGATCCACTCAGAAAGGTGCCAGTTTTACAGCACTTAGTAGTGGAAGGCTGTAAAGGTTTTACAATGTAATAGCCACAAGAAACTCCTCAAAAGAGGAGCATCCTGAGCTATAGTGTCACGGAGGCTGTGGCTGAACTTGAAAGTTGCAGGAATTGCTCTTTCCAGGACAGTAAATCAAATTACTTTAAAGGCAGATTTTAGGAAACAAACACAAGTGAAAATTTAAAGGATAGAGGTCAAAATGCCAAACACTTAGTGGAAAGAGAACCCTTTTTTGTAATGTAAGATTTGTTTCAAAATTGCATACTTTTGTCTCTTATTCAGTCTTTCAAAGATACCATACTTGAACTCTCCTCTGCTCTTTTCTTCCGTATTTCTTTTTCTGTGCTGTCTCTTATGCTTGGAAATCCTTATGTGAACTCTACACAGTAGTACTTTTTTTTTTTTTTTTTTTTTTTTTTGCCTTAAGCCCTACCTCAGAAGGTATTAGAGTGGTATGTGATTTAACTTGATTTAAAATAAATGTGTTTGAAAAAATTAGAAAACCATCAGTCTTGTGACACACTGGTATTCTGTCTGTGTGATCGTATTGTCCTCATGCTCAATCTGTTCCAGTTCGTCTTTCGTATTTATATGTGCTGTATATGTATTATGTATGCTATATATGTGATTTTTGCCATTACTGGTAAGAGGCTATAGACTATGTACTGACCTGACAAATGTGGGGTTTCAGGATTTTCCTGTGTTGTTCTTGGCTGAGAGAGAGTGTCAGTACTTACTTTTGGTCTTTCATGGTATTCCCGTATAGGAATCTGGTTATGGTTGGTTCTGTTTGCATGAATGCTTTGGATACTAAATGTTCTGAGAAGTTTCTAGGATGTAAAGACAGGACTAGTCTTTTTAAAGGAGCATTTTCAAAACTACTGAGAAAGCAGAATAAGAGAGAAAGTCAAGTGTCTCAGCATGATCAAGCTAGATGTTTTCCCATGAGTGCAGGAAGCAGCAAACTCTTAAGTACAAGAACAACATAGTTCTTAGTCAAAAAGCAAAGGCAAAATTATCATGCCTTTAGTGGTACAGGATCAAATAATCCAAAATGAATGGCTCGGAGAGGACCTTTAAATTTGTCTCACTGGTTAGTAACTTTTGAGGCTTTTGAAGATTTTTCTCAATTGGTCTTTTCCTCCTGATTGCATATTTGAGCATTTTCACTTTCATACAAATGTTCAAGCTTTTGCAGAATATTGCTCAACTTGATGTTTTTATGTGTCCACATGGCAATGGGTTCCGCCAGTTTAATTGGTTTGATTCCATTATTATCACTCATTTACAGAACCCAGTCTAAGCTTTAATATATTCTGCTCACTGGATCGTTTTATGGATTGATGGCTGAATTTCTATTGGAATTGATGGGTACGATCCAAATTCTCATATTATTACTAAGTGTAACTCTGTTATGTAGGGTGGAGAGAGTAGAGCTTGGCAAAATTTCTGTTTCAAAAGGATGGAGATTATGCAAGTGGGGAGGGGAGAAAAAATACCAGTAATTAAACTGTGTTTGTAAGTATATTTCTAATTGAGGTTGCATGTCTATGTGATACTCTTAAATCTCATAGTTGCAACGTAGAAGCTTTAAGAGCATCAACAGTCCCAGGACTGTTTTGGAACAAGTGCTGTGACAGCAGAATTTGCTCTGGATAGGTGGAAAGGAAACTGAGCCAGCAACAAGAAAATAAAGTGTGAAGAAGAAACAGACCGCTTTCTCTTCCTTGTTGTCTAAACTATTAATTTAGGGTTGTTAAAGACTACTGCAGCTCAGTTCTTGCTCACAAAGTCAGCTATGTGTTGATTAGGCACAATTAAGGTACAAGACCTGAGCCACTATATTGCAACTTCACTAGCTTGACTTCTTTTGGAGAGAATGAGCTGAGCCTGTGGGACTTTGGCATTGTCCATCATGTTCAATTTAAATAATCTTGGGGTCTCTTGTGTCTGTTAGCTGATAATACGTTGCTTTTAATATACCCATAGCCACGTCACTTCAAGGAATAAAATTTTAAATGTGTCTTCACTGCTTAGAAAGCTACAATCTTTTTACTGCAGGAATGGGAACATTTGTCAATTAGACTAATATAAAATGCGCTGAAAACAATGAATGTTAATTTTGCTACTATCCACAAAATCCCTCTTTAGTTGAATATAGCAGTATAAATTGTGTTAATCTAGTAGAAACTGATGGAGTTAATTATCATCCTATATTTTATAGTAGCTATGAGACACAGCTAAATGTATTTTCATCCAAAAATAAAGGAGTGAGAAATCCAGATGTTCTGTGTGAGGGAAGTTTGGCTGATTATTGATACACGAAGGGGTATGTTTGTGTGACTGAACTATCTCACACAGGAAGCAGGGAGAGAACTTGGAAATGGAGAAGGAATATTTTATGCAACCTGAGCAGATGCAAGTTGTGTTCTTCCAAGGCAAATTTTTGGAACAGGGTGAATGAAGGAGTTCTGATGCTGTGAGAGGTAATTGTCTCAGTTCACTTCGCTTCTGTGTTTAAAGAAGCAGAATTTGATATGTTCTTGTAAATAAGTATTTTGTATCAGAACTCTGATTCAAACATCAGTCTCTGCTTTTGACTGATATAAACCACAAGACCCTGATTTTCGGATTTGAGTACGTAGGAGATATAACTCTGCATAAGATTAACTTCGTAGAAGTTAATTTCTTGCTCTTCTCAATGTTATACTCTGATAATTACTGTGGGATTTTATAAACTCCCATCTTGCCATATTGATACAACTTTGCCTCCTCTTCAGTCTTCTGAAGCTTTGCCAATGTGACAGAAGTCACTAACAGCCTGGAAAGACGCTTGGCTGCTTCTTTTAAAACACTTCAGTTACCTGGATCTGCCGATTTCTAAAATGTCAAATTTCAAAAGCTGCTACCTAATGTTTTCCCGAGGTAATACAGGAAAGCGTTTCATCGCTTCCTGAGACATACTACTTTGTCTCTGAAGTACACAGCAGAAATATTTATTGAACACTTCTGTCTTCTATGAATTACAATTAATCATAATATTGCTACCACGTTTTAACAGGCCACTGTTGTCATTTGGGTTTTTTTTTACTGTTAAATGCTTAAAAGCTCTTCTGTTTGTAACAGCATGGTTGAATTTTTAATTAGAAATAGCCTGTAAGTACTTCTGAAATATGCCTTCGAAACACAGTGGTGTTACTCCACCACAAAACATAATGTAGAAAGGAAAAGGACTTTTCGAAAGTTTAGAAGTAGGATTTTGAAAGAGGAGGAGGTGGTTTTGGCACATAAAATGGAGACATCTGGCAGCATAAGAGGCAGAGGGTAAACTTGTCTGTGGTTCATATTTGTTGTGCATCGTGTTTCTTGGCGTGGCTTGGAATGCAGTGCAAATCAAGGCTGCGATTTTGTAGAAATAAATAGGGAGCAAATATTTTCTTTTCAGGGTATGTATGTGCGGGCAATAATTTGATATTTTTAAACCGAACTTATCCACATGCCAGTGTTTTTGATTCCTCTGGGCAGAAAATTGGTGCTGGTCAACACCAACTCGCACTGTTTCCAGGACGAGACCACAAATAAGCACATTATGCTGTCTGCCTTTTACGACTCTCCACCTCCAGTTCTGGGATGCAGTATCTTGCAGGATGATTAGATATATGTCAGTCTAACGTATTCTTTTTCTCAGTTCTGCTGACAAGCATAGCATTATTTCATTAAAAACTTGTCATAAGGGCTATCAGTGGTTCCAAGCACTCAAGATGTAAGATACATGATTTCCATGTTGGCAGATGAATTACATATTACAGATTTGCACCAGGTATATTATGCAGCTGAGAAAGTGCCGTAATACAAATAATATTAATAATAGACCTTGTCTAATAATTAGTTTTGTTAGATACGCAGTGTTCTAAAGTGAGGGCTTAGATTTGTATAGGAGTCATTTATGATCATGAGGCTTTCTACACTGTTAACGGACATATTCGTAACGTCGTATACTCTCATGATTTTTAATAAATTAGGATTGATACAACTTGGGTACCAGAGTGAACATAGGGTGATGAATTATATCTGTTTATTATTTTTTCCCCCTTTATGACTAAGGTGCAGTAGCTGATGCAGTAACCAATTGACTGTGAGTTTTGTCCCATTTGTCATTTATAACTCTCTTTCTTACTCCTTTGTTAACATTATCTTATCTGCTCTGCAGTGTCTTAGAGCAAAGAGGAGTAAATTATATTTGAGGACATCTTTGGTCATGCAATCACACCTCTTTCTCTAAACTCTGCATAAAATGTTTATAAAAATACGATAGATCTCATAAACTGTAGTTTCTTTTGTCACTTACATGCAGTGAAATGTGAGGTGAAAAGGTTTTTACCACATTTTCGTGCAGTGAGTGTACAGCCAGTACAGTGTGGTGATTGCAGAGGGACCTTAATTGCATCTGTTGCAGTTGCTTTCTGTGGGTCCGGGTCAAACTTGTGATTGCAGAGTTGCAACACTGCACCCCATAACTAACAATAGAAACTGTTGCAGATGGTTGCAGTTTGGAGCAGAATTCGTTAGTATGAGTGAGGCACCCTTAAAACAAAAGGCAATATGTATTTTCTGAATACAGAAAATTCATGCCCTGTATGCCAGGTGCATAAGGAGGTTGCTAAAAGATGGTATTGCAAACTTTAGCCATTTAGCCTCAGTCCGAGCTTTAGGGATATTTTTGTATACTTAAAACGTTCAAATGTTTAAAAAGTTTTACTGAAAGCAACTGCAGTAATTTATTTAAGTACTTCAGCATGGAGTTACTTTCTAAGCACTTAAGCACACGCTTAAAATTAGATATTTGCTGGATCAAGGGCTACAGTTAAAAATAAGGCCAACTTTTCTGCTAAATAATTAGTGCTGAAATAATTGCAAGTATTATGGGCAATGTATGTTAAAAAAAATAAAAAATGTCTGGACTTGAAAACTTGTTTAGGAAGTTTCCTAAAACAAGGATTTTGTTTTATTACTTTAGCTACTCAATATGCAGTGTTTCCATTGTAAAAAAGACATCGTAGCATAGTTTGTGCTGAAACCTTTTGGCAGTCCAACAGCTACCTTTTCTACGCAGCTTTATTTTTTCTTAGACCTTCAAAAAGAAAAATCAGCTTATAACGCTGTAACAGATGATACTTGTCTGTGCTAATGAACCCTTAATATAATGCAAGTATCTTGACCTTACAAAGAAACAAAACAAAGTTTGACTTACTCAGTGACAATGTATAAACCAGTCAATGTCCTTTGATTTTTTTCCTATCTCTTCTTAAAGTGTCTTGTCACCCACTGCAGCCTTCAAAGATATTTTGTGCTGGCCACTGGTGTTATAAGCCGTTGAGGATGACAGTTACACTCTACGTACTGTCACTTGTGCCTTCAGTTCACCGCCAACGGCGTTTCATACTATACCATGGATGAGTCTGAAAGCTGAGTTAACTCTTTTTTTGTGTGTGTGAACATCTTAATTTTTATTTTTTTTTTAAGTAAAAATAAATAATAATTTGCATCTCTTTTGGATTGTTTCTCCTGAATGCACAGATTCAGGTGGTAAAGGCAGACAATTAAACCTTTATTTACTTTTAAAATTTTCATAACATCTTTGGAGAAATATTCTTTAGGGTTTAATTTTGCAATGTTTTTTCACATTTTTCATTCTAAGCATGGGCGATGATCAAGTGATTTCTTCAAAAGCAGGAACACAAGCCCCTTGGGCTGTACCATTCCTAAGTACTCTCCGATCTACTTTCTGCTGTTGGTGGCTTTGAAGCCTTGAGACTTTCAAATTAGTTTTTAATGAGTTGTAGGTACTAAAAGACCAAACTCTTAATTCAGAGGCTCTCCCAGGATGTTGTATTGAATGACATGACCTTCTGCACTGCAGAAGTGACACTTCTGACACTATGGAATTTGCTGGGTTTTTTTTAAGGATATGAAGGTTGTACTGAAATAAAATAGCTGAGAAAGGGTTGGTTTTTTTTTTCCGTATCAGTTACAGAAGTTGGTGTCCACCATCATTAGCTGTTTTCCTTCCTCATTCATCCATGTTTTGTATGCAAGTATATCTTTATGTATTTATCTCTGGCAAACAGAAACAGTGGAAAACATAAAATAAATATACTTAGAGCTTGCAAGTTCTTCCGGCGATGGACTTTTTCGTTCTTATTCTGTCTTTTACTTGTTGAAGCTAAATGAAACACCTTCCCCGCACTCCTCCCCTGCCCAGAAAAAAAAACAAAGCAACGATTCTTTGAGAGTTGTTTTTTTATAGCTTCTCTAAAGCTGTGCAAGTGAGAGTCCTTACAGGTATCTGGATTACCTTGTTCTTTTCAATGTGAGTGATGTAGATCAAAGGCCAGATCTTAGCCCTGCAGGCTGTGTGCAACAGATGCTGTTACAATGTTAAAGCAATAATTTATCACTGCTGTGTGTTCTCTGCATTACAAACAAAGTAATTTCACTTCTGAACTGCATTAACTGATTGTTTGCATTCTTTGCATACTTTTTGGCCATTTCAGCTCATCATCCTCTCATGTGGAGAGCAGATGAGTAGCTAAATTTCAGGTGATTTCTGCTTAGGAAATTCATATAGCCAACAAGTAGCATTTGTGTTTGCTTAAGAGCTTTACACTACTTGAGCTGTTTTATTTCTATAGGAGCTAAAACAATACACTTTTTAAATAAACAAGCAAACCGACCCTACCAAAATCCCTTCAACACCTGTTGTGAAATCTGTATTTGAGCTCTCTAAGGGAAGAAATATTATGCATGTCCTGTGTTTTCACATTTTATCTTCCTGTCACAATCCCAGTGAAATAAATGATTCTAGTTTTCCCACTAGGATTATGTTTTTTGCTCAAAGTATGTTTCCTTGTAAATTTGAAAGTTAGGTTTTTTTGGTTGCCTCAGTAGTGAAAATACTTATCCTTATTCTTTAGAAAGAAAAGTTGACAGGATGGTTACATCTAAGGAAAAATTCTGAGATTTGATGCTGACGTTGAGTTCTAGGGTAGCAGGTATCTAATTCTGGAAACGAGTGCCAGCTTTGACTTTACTTTGTTACTTAGGGAAATTCTGTTCCTTAAATAATTGATATCCATTCAAGTTTCATTAAAGCTGTCTTTAAATGATTGCAATGCGAAATTTTATGAATTTTGTGCAATATATTTGTATTCATCCTACTTATGTAGTAGTTTGTTAGAAAAACTATAGTGTTTACAAAGGGAGACAAGTGTGACTTTCGTTGTTTATTCTGCACTCATTGAATTGCAAGAGCTTCATTTCAGGGTGATTTCAGGGTGATGTTATTGCCAGCAACCATTGGATGAGAAGACAAAATAGAAAGTTGCAGAGTGGTAAATCTGGCAGTTGGTTTATTTGTCTGTAAACAAAATGTATTTCAGCCAAACACAGTAATACCTTGCAGCGGCCTGCCTTCCTCTTCATACTGTGTGCATACTAATCATTCTGTCCTGACGTTTAGTTATTCTAGTTATTACAGATATATCAGTGAGTGAGTGATAATTAGACATGGCTCAGTAGGTCTAAAAAGATTTTAAGCTGTTGTGTAACTCTAGAAAAAGAGGCAAAATAAAATGCTTGGGTATGCTAGGATATGTGCAATAAACATATGAAAGGACATCCAGAAGGGATTCTAACATACTGTGAGGTCTGAGGGTAGCTTGCCTGTGGTGAAACAAGCATAAGCATACAATAGAGTTCCTGTTGGTTCTTTCTGTGAATGCTCTTAGATTGTTTACTTTTCAGAGGCTGAGCACACAAGGAGTTAATAGTCAGAGTTATATTTCTGTAAATTCTCACTGTAGCTTATCGTACACTTCTGCCTTCTTGTTGGTCTCCTTATACTTTGAAACAAACTTGATTATACATGAGGTACTCTTCTGTTTTAGCTGATATTTTAAGCTGTCACCTAAAAAGATTGGTTTTGTTCACTGTTTAGGTAACAGTGCAAGGACTGTAGATACGGAGTGGTGAACGGCAGTTGAATTGACTCCCTGATCCCGAGCTACTCTGCTACATGGAGGTAGGTTTCTCTGCTACCTTGGTTTGGCCTAGGAGCAAGCCTTTAGAAGGCACTTGAAGAACACTGGTGAAAAGTTTCTCAACAGGGTATCGTAATGCCCTGTGTTATGCAGGGTACCCCCTTCTCTGGGCTATTCTGTATGCTAAGGTAATTTCTCACAAAAGGTAAAATGCTGGAGTATGTTCAAATGAGTGTAAGAAATGACAGTAACTGAAGTGTTAAAGAGAATTTAGAGCTTTGGAAGCTCTTTTATGGCGGGTAAATGTTGGGGGGTATGAAAAACTGGGAACAAATAACCGTAGGCTATACAGTACCTGGTAGATTACTTTTTTTTGTTGGCTTTTTTTCTTCTTTCAAACTTGACTGTAATTAAGAGGCAAGGGTGAAGAAAAAATCGCCTTATGCCATGGACCAGAGACCATGCAGAAATTCTTAGCAGAGAATTAAACAGTGAGAGGCTAAGGACAGCCTTCGTTTATGCAGAGGATTAGTAGTGCTGGTTGGGTAACAGTGATGAATCCCAGCTTGGTATATTTGCTTTCAGGATGGGTAACAGTGAGGAAATCCCAGCTTGGTATATTTGCTTTCAGGAAAAAGCGCTGCATCACTTCATTTACAGGTCATTTTTAGGATCCACTGACCCATATTGCAGTCAGGTAGAACTGACATGAGGCCTAGATTCAGTTTTAAAGTGCAATTACATGTTGCTGTTGGAATAACTAAGTCATCAAGGCTCAGGCCAAAATGTATTTTAGTATAAAGATGAGATAAAAGCATTTTTAATACACAGGTGCATCAGTAACACTGCTGTTTTAGGCTACATGATGTGTCCTTAACGTGAAATCCTATTTTTCACATAATATAATAACAATACTGTGGTTGCCAGTGATTGGTATTATAAAATGTGCAGTGAGATAAATGCTGTTATTATGGAAATCCTATTAGCAAGTCCCTATGTACTGTGCATGTAGCA
Organism: Larus michahellis; assembly: GCF_964199755.1. Lineage (NCBI taxonomy): Eukaryota > Metazoa > Chordata > Aves > Charadriiformes > Laridae > Larus > Larus michahellis. The sequence goes on along the minus strand of NC_133900.1, from coordinate 20,442,530 downwards.
GAGATTTATTAACATACCCTTCTGTAGTTACTTTCTTGAAAACAGTTTTACCTCCTATGAAATACTGTGCAATAATGCCATTAATAAACGTATCTAATTGCAGTATATAACTGTGAAAGCCAGAATGGATTGGAATGGATTCGAAGAGAAGCAGGATTATTGCAGTGGGCTGTATTGAACAACATATATTGTACGTCCCTAATTTTTTGTGCTACTGTATGTCAAGAGAGAGAGCATTAAGTACATAGTCAGGCAGCTAATGAAACACGCAAGCCTTTTTATAAAGAGCTGTCAGTAGATGGCAATGTGACTATTTTATACAGACTTTTTATTCCATACGAGGCTTAAGACTTGTAATCATCTGCCGTTGCTGCTTAAATTGCTATAATTTTTTTAAAAGCACTAAGAACCCTTTAAAACTATTCTTTAAATAATTGATAGTTACAAATGGAAATCTTAGCCCAGAATCTCCAAAAGTGATCAAAGTTGTTTTAATTTTCCATTGGTCAAGTTTGAATAAAAATAATGTCGCATAATGTGCCAGCAGTAAACAGGAGATTACTGCACTTATGTTGCTGCAGATTCAGTAAACCCATGTTTTATTGATAGCTAGACACTTTGGCCATAACTCATCCAAAAGTGTGGTGCTTATAATGAGCACCAGAAGGAATAACAAAAATAAACATGTTCTTGTGCTGTCAACAATACATCCAGTGTAAGGCTTACCATTGTCTCTTCTTTCCTCTCCTCCGTTTTAGTAGTGAATCTAACCAGGGAGAAATAAAATTTTTGGAACATCAAGTTCATCATCTGGCATTAGATTAGACATTATGGTCACATCAAGAATGAACAACTACAGCACAAATGTATGTGCTTAGTATTTAGCTGTTATTTGCTACTGTTGTTAATATTTCATGTGACAGCAGTACAGAGAAACATAATATGTTAGACGCATCGCAAACAAATAAAAAAAAATGTAGAAACATATTTCTATTTTAGGACCTATTGATTTAAATGATAGCATGGATTTGAAGAGCTTGATTTGCCATGGCTTGCTTACGTTCTGAAGTATTGAGCCAATACTTGTATTTATAAAAAAAAAAAAAGTACCTCAGAAGGTTGGTGTCCACTTCCTTTTCAAAATTTTTTATAAATCTGCCTGCAAATACCTAAATCATACATAGAAAATTTTACCTTTGGTCACTGCCTTCAGCAGGACTTGATTTAGGAACAATACATCTTCATTACGATGGTCTCGTTTATAAATCCTATTGTGGTGTGAGGCAACAGCCTGTCTCTGTGCACAGTATCCACATACCTGAGTCAAGAGGCTGTTTGTTGAATTTAATTGGTCTGTAATGGGTCTGGACCGTTGTGTGTCTGCATTCGTAGCATGTGTTGGGGCTTGGAAAGATGCAGAACTAGCTGTACCTACTATACATGTCACATTCAAGCAGTTAACTATAATATTGTCTCTGGTGAATGCCTAAGGTCCCTCAGGAAGTTGAAAGTAAACCTGGCTACCCAGCATTCTGTGGGTTTTGGTTGTGTGTGTTTTCTTGTTTGGTTGGTTGGTTTTTTTTCCTGTTGGATTGTCCAAGGCTATACATAAATGAGACCTCTATTTTTACTCAAATTGTCTGTGCTGTCTAAAGGCTATTCACGGTGCCTCACACCCAAACTGACCTTTGCTTTTGAAATGCAAAGAGGTGGAACGGCTCAACAGGCCTGGGCCTGGTCATCAGCTGCACTGGTGGTGGCAAATAGACCACCAAGAGCTGAAAATGGGCTACTTAGCAGGGTGAGAGAGAAACCCCAGAACTCAAGAAAGATGCATTCTTATGTAATCCATACTATTGGTTGTCTATATAGCCTGGTGCAATATACATCTGGTTGCAAAGCATCCTTAAGAATTTCCTCCAAGCTCCTGGTACTAGGTGTGTGGCTAATGGTGAAGTGGGTGCACTTGTCCTGAGGTGCCTCTGGTGCATAAATGCATGCCAGGTGAAGAGGACTGATGTGCTTGTCCTCTGGGCACATGGGGAAGATCATGGGCCTCGCCATGGCCCTTGAAGCTATGAAAGTATCCAGGCTGCTCCAGGCAGAAGCTTGCACTGTGGGAGCAATCATCGAGAATGAAGTGTTTTTGGCTTTTGAAGCAAGCCATTCTGGCTGGCGTTCACAGTGGGAAATCAAACCATCCTTCAATCTCTTAAAGAAAATTAATCCTTTCTTTGTGGACTGAACACTGTGAACTGTTGTTTTCAGCTCCTTGCTACTATTAGCTAGGCTTAGTGGTTTGTTTCTGGGGGAGAAAAAACTGCTTATATTTATCAGGCATTTCTTTGGAGCATCCCTTGTCATTTGCAACGAATGTACCGTCTTTTCCTAAACACAGCAGAAATTAATAATAATGGAGAGTTTTCTTTCTTCAAACTTTTAAACCTATTTTCCCATTCAGTCCTGCACCCAAGGAGGTCTATTTCTGTTCTCAAGGCCAAGCCTACCACTGTTTTTCTGGCTTCCTGGTGGTTTTCTGCCTACGTGTACCAACACATCTACCTCCTGTCAATACAGGACCTGATGTTTTCAATCAATCCCCTGGGCCTTCCCACATGGCTTTCTGTTGTTTCAGCTGTTTTACTCTATTAAAGATCTTAATTCCTCTGAACAAAGGGCTGCTGGCATGTACATCAGTTTGCAAAGTCTGTGATTTCCCATGGATCAGAGGCATACTTGCTGGCAACCATTAACACCTTCCAGCTTAACAATACTCTGCAGCAGCATGGGGCATGGAAACCCACCGCTCAGATTTAAGAGCCCTTCTGTAGTGAAAGCGTCTGCCAGGATCCCTGCCCAGCCTCCCTCTTCTGGATGTCTGTGCCAGGGGTAGGTAGCCTTAAAGGACCTTCGAGTGGTTAAAAGGTTATTTGTTCAGGACTGTAGTTTCATGCTGCCTGTTAGTTAAATAACATATCTAAATAAATGCATTAAATCCTCACTTTGCCCAAATTCCTATAGTGCAGATGGAAATATTTTTTTCTGTAGCTTTCTGTAAATAGGTTTGAAAGCGGAAAATTTTCTTTCTTTTCACGGAATCACGGAATCTTCAGAGTTGGAAGGGACCTCTAGAGATCATCTAGTCCAACTCCCCTGCCTAGAGCAGGATTGCCTAAAGCACATCCCTCAGGGCTGCATCCAGGCGGGTCTTGAAAATCTCCAGAGAAGGGGACTCCACATCCTCCCTGGGCAGCCTGTTCCAGTGCTCTGTCTTTTATTTATATATAACTTTCTTATATGTATATATATGGGTGTGTCCTTAAATCTGTGCCTACAGAATAGCTGTCTGATACAGTCATTTAGAATGAGAAACTCTATCCTACAAAATGACACACTTCTGATTAGTCTTAAATGTGGAGTTCGGAAAGAGTTATAGATTATCAGCCTTTACAAGACAAACTTTACTTACTGATTAAATCACAGGAAATATTCCAATACCATACCAGTGTTTTTATACACTTGTAAGTAAAGGAAATACAGCCTGTTTCTTGCTGTGCTTAACAAATTTGGAACAAGAACACTAAAACATGGTACATCATTAGTCCCCATTATATTTCTTCACAATCAGCCATGCCAGCTATTTTATTTTGCTATGAAAGTCCCTACTGTAACGTTAAAAAAGGGACCCAATGACTGTGCTTCCTTACCAGTCTCCTGAGAGCAATCCTTGAGAGATTCATTAGAAAGATGAAGTTTAGCAGAATTATATATAATTTGGACTTTCTGAATGGTTGAACAAGAACTCCTCCTAGATTGTTAAGAGCTGAAGACTGTGTCTTATGTCATTCCACAGCTAATTTTTCCTAGGTATGTAATAGGATTTTCGATTTAACCTGTGTGCTTAATGTCATGAAACATTAATTATTATCCATACTTTTAGAAAGGCAGTGTGATAAAAAAATTAAACAGCTTTAAAAGAAAAACTTTTACTTGAACTTTGCCTGATCCATTGTTAAAGTTGGGTAAAACAGTGTATTTTTGTTCTTATTTGCATAGAAATTCCATCCATAAATCTAGCCTGAAAAAACGTATTTCTGTTATAAAGTGATATAGTTGTAGGCTCAATACATTGCAGTCATTAATGGCTGCGGTACGCTCAACAAAAATTCAAAGGGTAGGAAACGTCTTAATGGTAGCCCTTTGCTTTTTGGTTGTGAACTGGTAAGTCTTGATCCTCAATCTTCCCGTAAGAGTGTTGCAAATTATTAACTCCTTACATTAGGTGTATTCTCAGTAAGATAAATGTGTAACAGTATAATAAAAAAGGGAAAGAAGTGGCTGGATTTTTTGTCACAAGAGTTTTGCCTTCTGTTTGAGACGGTTTACCTTTTGGAAGCAGATATGAAATACTGTATTGTGGATGGTCTTGCTGAGGGTCTTCAGTAAGGAGATTCAGTAGTATGAATCATCATTCTGACAGGCAGAAAGTAGCTGACGAAGTAAAAAGCTTGACTGTTCTCAAGGAGTTTGATTTAAAAATCAATAAAATTTTATTTTAATCCTGCCACTCACCTTTGGGAGGATTTTGAATATTAAACTCAGAAATTAATAACCTATGTGGACCAAAACTGAATATTTTTGCAGCTCTGCCTCTTTTCAGCAATCACGGTAGTTTTCCTGTGTGCGTGACGCTGTGTTGTGTTCACAATACTCCTATGTGACTTGAGATGTTGCTCTGATAGTTGATGGTTAGGCAGATACACCTCTGTTTTTGCTGAATAAGGCTGTGAGGGTGCTTTTTTCCTGCATGAAAACCAGTTTGGGCAGAGAAGTGGGGTTACCTTCATGTGTTAGTGCAGCCTCACTCAGGACTTGAATGCAACTGGGTTGTACACTTAGACTGGGGAAGACTTCTTCATTTTTGTAATGTAGAGGTAGGCAACTGAAGTCACATACATACAACCACTTGCATTCATAAATGGTTGTGGGACACATCTCAGGTTTGGTTTACTCTGGAAAAAATAGAAAAATGTAAACATCATCTCAATAAAAAGACTGGGTTCATTATGGGGCCAAGATTACTATAAAGAGTAACCCCACCTCAGATACTTAAAAGCACCATATAATGAGACAGCTCTAAGCTTTTGAATGTCATTTATGCAGACAAAATAAGTTCTGTGCTTTGTGTTTGTTATGTTGAAGTTTTAAAAATTGGATGCATTTGACACATTTAATTCAATACTCTCATTAATTCCTCACACTGAATGCTTTAATGCCAATCATGCAGAAAATTTTTAAATATGACAAGTTCTTTTTAATTATCATAAAATTGTATTACAATAAAAGCAAAAAGCTTGGTTAAGAAATTCAAACAACATAAGCCAATTCATAGTTATACAAACAAACACTGCAAAAATTGCATGCAGAAAAATGTGAGAATAACAAAAAGGCTTTCATTAGGAAATCACACTTCTCTACTCTCATGTTTCACCTGGGAGATTAAAGATGCTTCTTTTCCAGAAAATGTCTGATTTTTATTTTGTCACAGGAAGGAATCAAATGATTCCCATTAATTTCAATATGCATTTTAGTTATCTGAAGTGGAGGGTTTTTTGTTTCCTTTAAACGAAAGATTTCTGTGTTATCCAGTGTTTGAAGTTAGGGGGTGAGAGAGATGCTAATAGAAGGGGGGGAAATATACAGCAAACCATATGCAAATATTAATGCATTTTCTTTGATCTTATATGAAAAATATTGTAGACTTCTGAGGGCTAGAAATGTCACAGATAAAATCAGCACCCTTTCTAATGGTGAACACTGCTTTCATCACTTTCTTGATTTACCAGTACTCTGACTTAAGGTCTCCCAGTTCTGAGACTTGATTTCATAATTTACGTATTTAGTCCAACAGGCGTTAGATCTTGCCACTTCTTCAGTTCCTTTTTAGTCTTCAGATCTATCACTTAATAGGGGGAGAAGAGAGAGACGACATCTAAAGATGTGCTTAGAAGAGGAGTGGGAAAGCTTCACTTTTTATTATCAACTTGCCTCCTGTCAAGAGCTATTTCTGTAAATCAGACCAAAGAGTAAATAGATCATATAGCCCTCTTGTTACTTTTGTAGTCTTGGAGGAGCCTGGAATATTTTCCATAGTGTTATGATTTCAAAGGATGCGGCTTGGATGTCCCCTTAAATGGCAATTCTCAAACTGCAATCTGGGGATTGCTGTCTTGTTCAGCTGGGATCCACTTGATATTGTCCCACCTCCTCCATCATGCTTTTTAAAGCATAGCATGTAGCTGCAAGGTTGTGTACCCATACTACTTTCCCAAGAAGGAACGCTTGCAGATGCATATAGATATTTTGTGGCAAGAAGTAGGAATGGAAGATGAGTCAGTGAATAAAAACATTACTTCTCTTAAAGTATTACTGTTTCTCAAAGGATCTTGTCCACCATTTTTAATGAAAAATGTCTTGATGGGAATTTGCCAAGTTGTCAAAATTGTAACATATGAAGGAAAAGGGCTCAGTTTCAACAAAAATCTGCTTGGATGGCATGACTTCAAGTTTGTTGGTTTTGGGTTGGTTTTTTTTTTTTTTTTTAAAATATGCCTGATTTCCTGCTGACTTTTCCTTCAGGCTTCTTATTAATCCACTGACTAGGCAGAAATCGGTAAATTGGATTCTTGGGCAGTAGCTTCTCCTCGTGGGATGACTAATGCTTCCAATGTAAGGCCTTTTTTTCCCAATTCCCTCTTGTGAGAACTTTGAAAACTTACCACCTTTTTAACGGAATCAGATTCACCCACTCCCCCATCCCAAACACCAAAAAACCCTGACCACCACCACCCCCCAAACCTGCCCCCAATATGCCAAACTTCTCTGTGGTATCAAATCAGCTTTCCATGTACATCTTCACTATTAAATAAACCAGAACAGGAACGCGTGCGTGTGAGAGTATAGGTGTGCATGTACAGATAAAGTGTCAGTGACTTCGGTCACTTGTCAGAGATACAGAAACCTTAGGTTCAAATTCTGCTTGTGCTTAATTCAGGATTATAATAGCGTAGGAACTGCTTTGTCGATTTTGACCCCAAATTTCACCTCAGTTCTTTTATCAGTGACACCTGTGTAGCAAAAGTAATACATTTCTGTAAATAGAGGCGGTTTTGCTGTTTTCTGGGATAAATCTATTATTAAAAAAAATCTCAATGTTCTCAAATGTTACCGCGAAAAAGCATGCATCAGTGCTGCCCCCGAGACAAGATGGAGCTGAGGGTGACCCCAGCACAAGCAGGGCAAGTCATAGGTCCCCCGGTGCCCCAGCTGGGCTGGTGACAGACGGGATCCACTGACAGCCCAGGGACCATCCTATAAGGCAAGATGATGGATTGGGTCCCACATTGGTGTAGGAAGTACAGCCAGGACCAGGAAGGGACAGGGCTGGGCACAGGCACTGTGCCAGGGCAAGTGCTGGGGACCCAAGCCCTAGTGAAATGGGACCCCTGGGAGATGGGCAGGGATGTTAGGGCTTATTAGTGCCTTCAGGACCTGAAATACTGTGTGAAGGATACAGTTTTTAAACACATTCCTCATTCCTTCTCACCCCCCCGCCTTTGCATGGTCTGTCAGGAAGCTCTGTAGTGATTTACTTAGAGTTTTAAAGCAAGAAAGTGATACTTTAAACGAAGTATTACGTAAACCAGTAATGTCGAGCGATGTTATCATCATCTAAGATGTCTTTCCTAAATAAGGCTGACAGGGGCTGTGGGAAGCGGTGAGCAGAGTCTGGTGGATGCATGACTGCCTGTACAAGCCTATGCATGATATTCATCACAAATTAATTCAATGTGTGAGCTGGTCTTCTGCTGTGCTACTGATGCATACTTTCCTTTACAGGCTTTTTCTGCCCAAAGACATGCCATTGCTCTTCAAAAAGCCTGTGATTGTCATAGCAGCCTCCTTCCAGCTCAGATGATATGTAACCTGATGCAGGAGAGGCCATGAATTTTAATGGCAAATAATTTAGTTGATAAGGAGGATAACAAAACCAGGAAAACAAATGCAGTAACAGTGTTGCAAAATGGGCGGTAAGGTGTATCTGTTACAAGATTTGTTATGTTTGTTCTGAATAATAGGTGTAAAATTAGAAATCTTGCATTTTCAAGAAGCACCGGTCCATCTTTTGCTGCATTTGGTTCTCGACTGATATAACAGAGCTAGCAGGGAAATATCTGTAGCTCTCTTTGTTTGCAATAGACAAAAATTATAGAGGGGAAGCCTGCTCTAAAGATGACTGTATTAGTTTGCCTGTCAAGACACATTACATCAGTTGGGCAGAGCTGAGAAAACAAAACTGGTATGTTTTCATAAAATATAACTTGTAGAACTCTCTGCTATGCATATTGTTTTACAGGTATATGACCCAATGATTTCTCTTGTGCATTGTAAAGGAATATGTATGTTTTCTCCTTGGAGGAGTTGTGCTGTAGCATCCCATTAAGAGGGGGTTTTGTACTGTATGTAGCTGTAAAGACACCTTGATGCCTAAACTCAAAGGGTTTAATCTGCGAGGAACATTGATTTAAAGGTGTAATATAAATGTTTAGTGGCCACACGTTTGTAGGGATGCGAAGGCAGTTTATCTTCCAAAATTACAAGGAAATAGATCTCTTTTCTTATCTTACATTACTTCAATGAAGATCGTAGGAGACTTTTTTTGTGAAGACAATGTAGGACTTCTGTGTATGTCATATTTTTCAACCTAAAAGCGTGCTTTTTGAAATAAAACATTTAAATAAGGCTATAATGCCAATGAAGGTCATGACTGAATTTGGTATGAATTGCATAAATAAAATAACATGATAATATGTAATCTTCCTACCATGCTATTTCATAATAAATAATGTAGATGCAATAGTGAATGGCAAAACATAAACATTCTTTTGTCGTTTTGTTTAGAGTCCGGCAGTGAAACAGCTTTCTCTGTTATGGTATTCCTCTGAGGGAAGTCAGCTTGTTTTTTTGGTCTCTCTTTTAAACAAATTGAGACCTTTCAATGCTCAGAAAATTTAACAAATTGCCAATAGTGAAGTTCCTTGAAGGATTTCTATTTTTAAAGCATTTTGTTGGATAACTTGAATGAATAATTCTTATATTGTTGGACTTTCAAACTTTTGATTTTCATTGGGCTTTTTTTTCTTTATTTATGTTTGTGTTTTGGTTGGCCATCTGGATCGTATAGCATTGCAATGTCTCCCTAATACAAAGTTGGTTGTTTTATTTTTTTTTTCCTTAAATTGGAAAATAATCAGCAACAAATAACTGATGCTTATTTTTGGATGATGAAAAACATTACATTAATAACGGCAGCATTTTTGAAACAGTCTTTAAGAGTTGTAAACATTTTCATAACTAATAGGTATTAATATTAACTCCTTCAGAATGTCATATAATCTTTTCACCTTGGGTCTAAGTGAAAGCTGCTTTAATTGATGAAAGTGCAATTTCTGAACTATATTGCTTGTTAAGGTTAGTTTTGTTGTTGGGTTTTTGTTTGCTTTTTTTTTTGTTGTTGCTGTTATTTTTTTCTCTGATTATCCCATCCCTCTCAGGAATTGTGCATCTCCTTTATTTGCAATCTGGTTTTTTTTTGTTTTGTTCTGGTTTTTGTTGTTTTTTTTTTTCCTCAAAACAGACCTCACAAGCTTTAGGTACCCATCCTGTCTTCTAAGTACTAGTTCAACCAAACCTGACAATTTAGCTGTTGGTTCATCAAAATTTTGACTTCCTACTCAAAAGTAATATGGAAAACTAAAGAAAATAGTGCACTGATCTACAAAGGTTCGTATTTAACATCTGACTTCATACACCTGTGCTGGAGAGTGAAGTTTTAAGACATCCCATACAATCCTGCTTGTGTTTCTGGGGGAACTGATTGATGTTTGTATGAAAAACAGGTGGAGTTTTAGATTTAATGTAAAGACTGAAGCAAGAATAATCTTTCCCAGCGATTAGTGTGTTGTGTTCCCCCATCCACTTGTGTGTGTGTCCCCATCTCCCCTCCACCTTAGGAATAAGCTAAAAACAGGAGCTAAGGATGATGCTGTTACAGTCTGGAGGGAGCCCAATTATATGATCTGCTTTCTCAGGCTACTTGCAGTTACATTGTCCGTAAATTTCAACCTGCTGGAGTTGCAGTCTGGCTAGTTTTCTTGGACATAAAAGTAGTGGGTCATAGCCGAAGAATATTTCTTCAAGTAGAAAAAAGTCCCAGCAAAATGTTCTCAATTTAGTTGATTTTTTAAAAAATTTTTATTAACTGATGGTGTGCTAAGAGCTCCTCATCTTGATCACACAGATACATGAAAATGAAAAAGGTCGTGAGCTGTGTCCTGTCACTGCACTCATCTTCTGAATTCTGCCACTAATGGTACTGAGTACAGTAAGCAGAATTTGCCCCATTGTTCTTCACTAGTATTTGGGAGACTCTTAAATTTGTGTCAAGCAAAAGCAAAACCTGTTCTATTATTTCTGTAAACATCTCAGGGCAGTGAACTTTCTGTGGTGATTTTTTCCGAGAAAGTCCCAGAGATGTTAAACTGGCACTAAAAAACCCCCCTACCTCTACCCCACCCCAACATTCCCACCTTAAAGACATTGGAAAATATTAATTAGAAATATGATTTTTTTTTTTTAATGGGAGTGTGTATTCAGTATTAGTCATCAATTTCACATGTCTTGTAAAACCTGCATGGAAAAAGATGCTGCTCAGTTATTTCAGCTGTGAATTGCCTTGTGTTAAGAGTTTAAATCATACCCTTTTGTCACTTTAATGCAAAGCGGATATTTTTGTATTAAGAAATGTAGACGAAGATGTGATTTAGGATGAATCCTGTCAAGGTGTGACTCTGTGTTAAATTCTTGGAGAAGGTGGCTGAAGACCAACATTAATGTGAAAAATATTTATAGTAAGAAGCTGTATGTCAGTAATGCAGACTTTGTGGGTTCTTCCAGCCTCCAGAAGTACATTTTTTTTGTCAGTTCTCCCACAGCTAAGGCATTTCTGTCAGGTCGTAACCACTTAAGAAACACCTCTTTGCTTAATATTGTGGTATACAGAAATTCTAATTTTCTAAGGGAAGTCATGAAAACTGAGATTTTTAGCCTGGAGGGATAAGATAGAAGTTGTCTGACTATCAAAGGAATCCTCTTCTAAGAGGAGAAACCATCAGAAAGTATAGCAGTTTGAATATAAAACTGTACAAACCTTCAAACTCTTAAGTATAAAGGAGTGTCAAATTGCTGGTAGTTTTCCTTTCCCCCAGTTTCAATAGAAGGATCCTTCAGCTGATCAAATGTAAAGGGATGACAAGAAGTAATTTATATGGGATCATATTCACTATGTAAATGATTGCAACGAAAAAATGAAAGCTCATTTCTCCTGTGTGCTTGCATATACAGCAGTTACTCATCACATAATACTTATGGATGGATTCTCTGATTCTGACAGCGCATTAGGTACTGAGGTAAAAGCACAAGGGAAATGAATGAAAGAAATAGCAAATGTGTAAGATGTTGGTGCAGCCAAGGTATAACAGATTTGTCACTGGAGATAAAACAGCGTAATTCAAATGCATCCAAATGTAAGAAGGCTCCACCAAAAGGAAAAAAAAAAAGCAAGGATTTTCTCTCTCTCTCTTTCTCTCTCTCTTTCTCTCTCTCTTTCTCTCTCTCTCTCTCTCTCTCTCTTTCTCTCTCTTTTTCTCTCTCTCTCTCTCTTTCTCTCTCTCTCTCTCTCTCTCTTTTTCTCTCTCTCTCTCTCTCTCTCTCTTTTTCACTGTTGCTTTAAATGAATAATGTGTGGTTGGCCATTGTGGGTGTGCTGGGTGTACTCCGTGATTAAAATTCAGTGGGGCTGAGGTTGCTCTGCTGGATTAGCTCTGAACCTTGAGGTTTCATGCTGTTGCTTTGTAAAAGGCAAACCGGCATGAATTCATTGTAGAAGTGACCCAAAATATTCTGTCGACAGTATTTTCTTTATTAAAATTATTTTATGTGTGAGAAATGTGTGCTTTTTACCCACAGTTTTGACTTCTGAGTAAAAAAAAATGAAACACTTGAAAACAGAAACTTTCAGCTTTCAGCAGAAAGCTGGAAATGTTTGATTTGAAAATGCTGCTGTGCCGGTTCACAAGTGTTGTATTCTACTAAAGAACCTGGTCCTCAGAAGTAAATGTAATTGAATTCTAGCTCTCATGAGGCTGAATTTGTAACCTGTCTCAGGGATTTTTGTCTGCTATTTCGGTATGTTGAAACAGTGAAATTTTTTGGGGAGGGGGGAGTAACAGTCATTTTTAGTCAGATTTTAATTATGGTAGACCAATTTATGGGCACATGTATGCATACGCTTTATAATCAACCAGTATTTTAGAATGTACAGAGACCTGATTCTTTTCACTTAAATCACACTTAACTGTCTGCCTGCTCTCACACTGTTGGAGAAGTGCTTGATGTATAAGGGACAGGTTGTCAGCAGATGAACTCCTTTTCATCATCACAAATAACTGTAGACATGAAATATTACTCAATTTTCTTGAGCCAGGAAAGGAGCTTTATTTTAAGGGAAGGGTTTAAAAAAAAATTGTTTCAACATTTCAATCTTCTGTCAGAATATACTGCGCTGTTACATATCTTAACTCCAGAGCTTTTGGATAAGTTCCTGTTAGGTTGAAATTTAGCATGCACCCTCCTTGCAACTATTTATTTTTAGATGAGGCGCACTTGCTACTTCATTATGAAATACTGAGGCATTTATGAGACTTCAAGGCTATGTCTAAACTGCGAAGTAGGAACACTTGGGACTGTTGTGGGGTACAGGGGTCAGTGAGCCCCTAAGCCCCTGCATGTGTGAAGAGGATCCAGTGTGTTCTCATTCTGCAGCTGTGCCCAGGAATTGCTTGGGAGAGCAAGAGCTGATGCAGGGAGAAACTGTCCTGGGATTCTGCTGCAGTTTAACCTTACAGGTAACCGTATTATGGTACCTAGAATCTCTACCGGTGATTCTTAAGTTTGCTAGGATAGACATAGCTGACGTTCCTGGCAATGGCATAATGTAAGTAAAACAAAAGAATTTTAATCCTGGTGTCCTGATCAAACGTCACCTTAGGTAATTGAACTATATCCCGCAGTCTTGGCTGGATAGGTAATTTGATTGTCATCTTAACTGAGCTAGTGTAAATCTAGACTAACTGTACTGAAATAAAAAGTTACAGCTGTGTGAAATCAGTGTGAGTGAAGGGCAATCAGGGCTACTGTGTGTTAGAGCTGGGCAAAGAGAGTGCACTTTTTTTTGTTGTTCTTATTGGCACAGTAAGATGCTTCAAAACTTTGCAGAAAGTTCTCTAAGGTTGGGTCTAATGTGAGGGCCTACTGTGATTCCAGTATCTAAGTTTACATAGAAGAAGAAGAAAATATTTACTGAGTGTTATGCATTTCTCAACAGGCTTTGCTAAAGCCTGCTACAAAGCAGTTCTTTTAGCACCTTTTCAACCTTGCCATAGCAAGAGTGTTAAAGGTGCTGTGAGGCTGGGGCAGATTTTGAACAATGAATGGAGAAACTAAGATTAATCGTGGAAAATTTGTGTTTATTCTAAGCTAAATGTTTAAATTTTGGTGAAGACTTTTCACGTTAGCATGCTTTACACACCATAAACAGTGACTCAGTTTCTCAGGCAACAAAGGAAGAATAAAGGTGGGACATTTATACTCCATTGACTACTTAAGTGTTTCTTTTGCTCTACACTACTTAAATTATTTGTTTCATATTCCGCTGTTGCTGAAATTTCGACACAGAAAATCAGACAATTGTACAAATACATTTCTTGCCTTATTGGTGTCTGTAATGACTCCTACGGATATACACTAGCAGAGCAAAGGCTTTGCTTTCATAGTGGGTTAGTCACCACTTGAATTGTCCAAAAGTGTCACTTTACTGTTATGAAATAAGTTGGGTGCACTAATGCTTTAACATGCTCAGTCACTTCTTACCTTATATTTGCTTGTCACATTAATATTTTGTCCAGTTTTTTAAATAAGTACAAGTATGCAAGTCCCACAGTGTTCATGCTGAAGGCTAGTTTCTTGTACTTCACTTGAAACAATGCTGGTAGGTTGCAGCAGTATTAATCTATAATATGGAAAAAGAAATTCAAAACAATGATTTATTGTAGGTGTTTTTTAGATGATTTTACTTTTATTTTTACAGGTACCAGATATGATTACCAGAAGAAAAGAGGTAATCATTTCCGTACCAGAGCAGCAGTAACATCTCTCAGGATGGTTGCCCGCAGGTGCACTCTGAGTGACTGATGGCAGAGAACAACACTCAGAGAGAGCTGTGCGAGCAATTTGAAAGAACAATTAATTTGACTAATGCAGGTCTCTTTCCTGTTTGTGAATAATCCATGTGCAAATTCTGTTTGCATTTTTTATTGCTATTTTAAATTGTCCCTTAAATTTTCATGAAGGAATTTCAGCTGTTGAGGTGATTGTAAACTGCTTGCTATTGGTATTCCCTGGAATTATCCAGTGTTACTGAGAGTCCCTGTTTAGTTCAGTCGTAGGATTTTGTCTTACACTTTTCCTAGGAGCCTAAAATGGGCATTTCTAATTTTGAGGTGATGGACCTAATTTATGGCTGTGATTGTAATTAGACCTAGTCCTAGAAGTGAGACTTAGAGTGCATCAGTTGAGAATAATGAAAATCACTTAACCCGATTTTTAGAATGATACTAAGCTTCCTATTTTATGATTGGAATAAATAGAAATTAAGGTGTGTTAGAAACCTTGCAGAATCTAGAACCCTACTTACTGCTTTTTGTTTGCAGTTGCACAGCGTCTTTATATTAGCCTGATAGCTTGAACCTTCTTTTGCAATGCGTGTATGCCATTTACTTATGAAAAAGACATAAAATGCTATTGAGCATTACAATTAGCCTTTAGCTATTCAAGATTTTTGTGTTTACGTTATAACAAAATTGTGGCTATCCTTTTGCTCAATGCTATGCTTCTCGTGTTACGGCAAAAGCAATACTTTGGAAAATTGCAGCTAAATTCCACTTTCAAAAAATGAATATGGATATTTTTTGTATTTGTCCAGATCAAAGTGTGTGTCTGACTAGGTTTCTCCTAGTGGGGACAAATTCACAGACTAGTTTATCTCTCTGTCCAAGGTTGTTTTCTATCATCTTATAAATCTGTTTTCAACCAGACAAAAGCATGCAAGGTAGGATGTAATAAAAAACTTAATTTGGTAAACTAATTAAGTATTCCTTTGCTCTGCATAAGCTTCTTCAAAATGTCGTTGTCTTTTCCCTGTACCTTTTTTTTTTTTTTTTTTATTTGGATCGGTCTGCAATGGCCTATCTCTCTGAAATTCAAACTGTTTGGTCCACACTCTTCAAATACAAGTTTTCAGCCAGAAGGCTTGTTAAAGTCCAGATGTAGTGTCCTGTTATAGCATGCCTGGGTGGTCTCTGTTCCTCGCCTGGAAAGGTAGAAGTGCTAATCCGTTACACTGACAGCTCTGAGTGGCTCACACAACTGAAACACTTATTTTCTTTTGATTTTAGTTTCTTGCTGCCCTAGATGCCCTAACAGCAGAATCTATCACAGTGGATATGTCCATTTTAACTATTCTGGCAACACATATAGAGCCTTTTAAGGAAAAATCTGAATTCTTCTCTACTTGCTGTTCTCTCTGCACAGACATGAACAGGCACAATTTTGTGAGGCATTTTGTAGGTGATATTTGGCTATGCCTAATTATAACTGCATGAGTGTTGTTAGATGTAGAGAGAAGGGAAAGTAATCCTATAGAATGTTTAAAAAAAATAAATCTGTGAGGTTTGGATTTGGAGGGGATATGAAGAAGGTTGGAGTGTTACTGGAAACACTCCTGGTGCAATGACAGTTTCCTGGTGAGTTGCATTTTTGCTGTCTAATGATGACACTAACACAACATGCTTGGCTTCTCTGGCTATTTCAGTCATGATTAGCACTGTATTTTTTTCTTTTATTAGCAGAATGTTTGCCCCCCGGTTTGCTACTAAAACTTAGAGGACTGTTTTGAGTGTACAAAAGAGAATCTATTTCTAACAGTGTCTTTAACTTGGTATTATTGTAATGTTTTAATAGAATGAGAAGATGCTTGTGGATAGCTCGTGGGCAGGTTAATTTTGCCTCTTAACCTCCTGAAAGACACACTTCTGCTTTTCCTGAAGTTCAGTTGTAGTTCCCCTTTGACATGACAATCATGATATGCAGCATTTCACTTTATATCATATGTACATACTATTTATTATACAGGACCAGCAAAGTATGTCAGGTACTGGCTGTAGTCAGTTATCCCAAGCCAAGGACATCTGATGATGCCAAGACTCTTGGGTTCTAGCTCTAGATACCAGATACTTAATGATGTTAAATGGGAGGATTTACTCACCAGTGTCCTAGCACCCAGGACGCTCAGACTGTACTGGGATGTGTAATGTTGCTGGGAACAGAAATTTCTTCTTTTGAGGCTGCTTTATTTAATGTTAGAAATTCTTATGTGGCTGAATAGTCCTAGATTGTGCCCTGTAGCCTATGAATGTGTCTAAAATCCACCTTATTGTGCTCCTCCTCTGTAAGCTATGTGGACTAATCATGCTCATGATGCAGCCCGGGAGTGATCCCATAGTGTGCATGAGCACTGGGGCTGGTGTGCCCAGCCTTGTGTTGCACCAAAGTTAAATGTCAGAAAAGAGAACAATCTTGACCCAGATGGTTCAGCTGTGCTCCTCTCTGTGTACCCCCAAAGGACCCAGGCTGGAGCGCTATCTTGTTCTAGATATAAAAAAAAAAAAAAAAAAATTAAGAACAGTGAAACTTTATAAAACTTTCACTGGCTTCATGATTCATACAGACTAAAACAGCTCAGGGAATCTCAGAAATAGCTCTGAAGCACTTGTGTAGGTGGCTTTAAATCACAGAAGAGATGAGCTCTAATACATGATGGACTCTCAGTCACAGTGCAATAAATTATTACTGCGATCTTCCATAAATTCCAGTGGGGGGAGGGAAAGTTGGCAACTATTGATATACCGCTTTTCTGGATAAAACACCTTACTGCTGGATCATTTTACATTCATTCACAAAGCCTTAGATATATCAGTTAAGTTCTGTTGTTGACTGTCCCAGCAAGGTGGCAAGCAGCATACGAGATACTCAGTTCTTATGGCTATCCGGATTAACTGAACACAGTTGAGGAAGATGTGTTGAGAATTTTTTTTTTTGTGTGAGAGCAATTAAACACTGTTAATGCCAGTGTTATTAGTGCTATGTATCTAGCTGAGATGACCTTTTCTTAATGCAACCTAAGAAAAGCATTGGAGTTCATGTGACTGTTACTCCTAAAATGGCATTACACTGAATCTTCACATAGATCTAAATGCATAGAAGTAGACTGATGTTCAAAAATAAAAACCCCACACCAAAAAAAAAAAGAAGAAACCCATTACTCTGCTTTAAAGTGTTTTCTTTTGAATCTGGAGCTTTAAAACAAACAGAAAACTGTGCCATATTTCTGATTTGATTTATCCAGTGCAATGCAGAAATACGGATTTTAAAACAGCTATGTATTTATAGACAAGCTTTATGTGCCAAGCAGATAACACAGCATGATTTATAGGCAATTAGAGCTTGTGCCACAAAAACTGGCTTAAGGGTTTAAGTCCTGCCTAACACTTGCTTTATTGTCTTACATCTGAAATTATGACCCTCAGAAGGAAATTAAGGCTCTTTGCTCAGATGATGCCTTGCTGTGCACAGCAGTTTTTGACTAAAAGTTCTCTAGATGACTGAAGTTTTGTGTTGGGGTTTACAGAAGAAACCCTCAGTCTTCTCATGTTGAGACAAGTCTGTATGCACAAATGAAATAACCTTCGTACATCTCATTTGACTAGGCTGACCCAGCAAATTTGCTCAGAACATGCCCAGCAGACCCTACTCTTCCCCGAGCTGAGCCTTCAAGTGGCTGGCGAGGAAAGTCCATAAAGTGCCTTTCACCACCCCTTCCTCCCACCTCATTGAGCCTACCCCTCATGCAGGGGAGAAGGCAACTCACCAGGGTGTATGCTTAACTGCTTTAAGTTTCTTGCTTTTGCCTGAAAAAACCTTCAGCTAACACCTGAATCTGTGTCAGAGAGAGGAAGGATCCTAGTAGAGGTCTCCTAAGTCCTGGGTGAATTTTGTAAGTAAAGCTATAGTGAAGAGTTGAGCCTTTCTCTTTGTCATTCTTAGAGGAAATGTATCACCCCTGTTTAGTTTTAAAAGACAAATCCAGCAAAACCCCCTTATATGCTTGACTGGAATAAACAGGTCAAGACTATAGAGCATTAAAAGAGAAAGGGCATTCCAGTTAAAAAAACCAAACCAACAACAAAAACAAACAAACAAATAAAAACAACAAAAAAACCCCACCACAAACAATTAATTTCGAAGTGTGTTTCTCTCTGGCATTTCTGATTGTGTATCTGCAGCACCATTTTATGAATGGTGCCTCTTGGAAGTCCCATTCTGGGATGACTGAGCTGCACAATGTTGTAAATCTTCATCCATAACTCAAATCGATGAAGGATTCACAAATTTGGGATTGTGATTTTGAGTACTCTGGGTCTAGTTTGTAAGTCTAGCCTGTAAGTGTACATAAGGTTTTTCTGCTTTAAGGAAAAGGCTTGGGAGTAGTTGAGGTTAAAAAAAGTCAGTTAACTTTCCTTATTACATTTTATGGTGCTGCAAATTTCTTAATCACTCCATAGGCTTTTTTTTTTTCCATCATAACAATCTCCTGAGCATGTCATTGTGAATTCATACACATGATATTACAGTGTCAGATGAAATGCTCCTCCAAGTCTTTGGAGATCTCAGTGATGCAAACCCATCATGGTTACATCATGTCAAGATGTTGGTGAATAGTGTCACTGGGAATCTTTGGAGCGCATTTCACAGTAAAGAACTGAAACAAAAAGATGTCAGAGCAATTCCAAAACCAGAGCCATCTGATTATCAAGGTGATTATGAAAGACAAATTGTAAGTACCTTGTAACTTTGTCCATGTTACCACATGTTCTGTCTTCTGAACAATGGCTTGAGCTTCCTGATGTTAACCTATAAAAAAAGTAAAGATGCCCATTTCATTGAAATGTCATGTGTCTAGGTATCAGGTAGCAAATGGGGAACAATGCAATATTGTTTAATTGACAAAGATGTTAATTTAAAAAAAATCCTTTTGCTTTAACTACTTTATATTTTGGTAACTTCATTTTGAATATTTCTGTTATTACTGTGAGGGGAAAAAAAAAAAAAGTGGTTTGGTCACACTTTGCTGCCCAGTCAACTGGCAGAAGAAACCCCCATGGTTTTGAGAGCAAACTTACCAGAATAACTATGTATTTTGTTAAAAAACTTGAACAAGAGAGAGGCAGCAGCCTTAGTAGCTGGAAATTTGAAGGTTTGAAAGGAAGTTTAAGCAGCGAAGGCTGGAATTCTAAAAGCTAGTAGTGCCTGAGGTTTCCAGTTAGGATTGAATTCTATGTATGCTTACTGCAATATACACCAGGGAAGAGACAATCCTTGTCAGCAATTCTCTTGTGAAGAGGACGGAAGGAAGAATATGGAAAGAGAGGCAGGAGAGTTCATTTTACCTGGTTATAACTAAATGTACGCTTAACTCTGGTGAGTTCTGTGCCTATATGTATCAAAGTACAAATTAATGGAGAGGTTTCTCCTGCAAGATAGGCAGATGAAAGGAAAAGATTGCTCTTGGCGCTTGAGATCGTTCAGGTGATGCAGATGTGTGAATTCTTTTGAACCCAGATAAAAGTTTGCAGTGTGTGTGTATTTTTCTCATTAGTTCCCAGTCTTTAACAACTTTCTCCTTAATTTGTGAAAAATTGAGTTTTGCAGGCGCGATTTGATGTGACTTTTCTGCCCAAATGCTTTACTAATTACAGCATTGTAATTGAAATGCAGAAGGATAACAAGAGAATGTTAGTCAGCAAGGAAACAACATGAGGATTTCAGGGTAGAGTTGCAGTTATATGGGGAATAAAAAGAATAGTGAAAAGTGGACTCTTGTGAGACATTTTACCCTCAGAATGATGGCATCTTTTGTGTTCTGCACAGATGCATGATGAAGCCACACCATCCAAAGAGTTTCCACCAAACAGCAGTCTTCCTGTGGGAGACAGGTGCAATTTATAATGCAAGGAATTACTACATTTTTAGGATATTTTGGGGCTGTGGCAGGACAGGAGCATGAAGATCATGTTACAACATTTGGTTGTAGTATAACATTTAAACAAAAATGTATTTGAAATAGCAAAGGCAAACCAAACCCATAGAATAGGTTTATTAGAGGTAAGGCTTGGATTACCCGGTTGGAAATATTTCCCAATGCATAATACTTTCAGTAGTCCTACCAGGTATCAGAATTACTGTACATTTATTATGTGGAGTCAGTCTGAAACTTTGGTTAATAGCTTAAAATTGCTGAACACATGGATAAAACTGCCCAGTAAGTCTGTTATGTGTTACGTGAAAAGCTGCTGGGGTTCTTCATTTAATGAGTTTGGTTTTTTTACTGCTGGTATTCAGTTTCAGAAGAGGGATGTTCCTCTTGTATCATTGATCTTGGTAGGTTGGAGACAAGGTTTGGAAAATGTGATAGTCAGGTGTGCTGGGCTGCTAAGGGACTTGATCCAGAAATGTTGGAGGTCACCGGATGTGGTCCTACATTACATAAGTATTTTACAATGTTGATATTTGATGTTGCAGTGAGCAACCAGTAGCTTATAGGTAAAAGGAATATGAACAAAATTAAAAATCCTTTCCTCGGCTCTTAGTATCTCTTCCTTAATTATTTTTTTTGTGGGTTGAAGTTGTTTTAACCTGAGTTTATCTGCTGTGAATTTTGTCTCACTTTACAATACAAATGCTGAGAATTGTTTATGGAGATGCACCAAATTGAGAGGGTGCATTTTGTAATACTAATGTCTTACTGAAATGTCATTGGTCCTTACAGTTTCCTTTGTCGAAACAAACATTTGTCTGTTTGGATAAAAACAGACAGTATCAAATACAGGACATTGAATTTTTACAGCTATGCTTACTGCGATGTCCTGAAAAAGATTAAATATTGCCATATCTGATGAAAAGGCAAACAAATGCATCTGCCTGTCTGAAAGAAGTAGAGCAATAGAGAGCATTACTCTGAAGTTCATGATTTTGAATTTGTATTTCCAAACTGCACGTGGCCATGATTATCTGAAAACTAACGTAGTGACATTTTTCAGAAATAAGACTTTTTCTTATGTAACAAAAGAATCTGAAAGAAAATTAGGAGTAAGAAAAATAAAAAAAATTAGTTTGTTTTAGCCAGTGTATTTTTATACCACTGAGTACTGAATTGTTTTTCATTTGTGTGATTCTTAAAGAATTATTAAGATACTTTCTTATTTATAAGAAAGATCAAAGGAAGAGTTGAAAAAAAAATGCAGTTGTTGATCCGTTGTTAATAATTTGTAAATGAATTAACTTTACCCAGGCACAAGCTCTGATTTAGTCTATTCTAGCAAAGATCCTGAATGTTCACTGATGATTTGACAAAGAAAAAATTTTCTATTGGAAAATAACTGTTATTGCAATTTTCTCTAGGAAAATATGATACTTAAAAAATTTTCTTTGGACTCCCCCACACCCCAAGATTAATTTTTGTATACATATGTTCTTTTTTAAAAAAAAAAAAAATAAAAAAAAAAATCTGTGTTCTTCTTAGCTGTAGTTATCTGTGATGGAAACTTAGCTTCAGATACCGCAAGAGGTTGCTCTAACTTGTTAAACCTGGCCTGTAGCCAGTTTGACTGTCGTTACAATCTGTAGTTTAGTCCTGAAGCTGACCTGCTTGGTAACTCCTTAAAATCTGGACTTTTTCCTCTTTTTGTGCTATCAGGTGATACATAGATATCCAGCAGGATAAACAGGAGGCTTGCAGAGAGTGCTGGTGGGAAATGAAATCTATAGGGGTTACAGATGAGCTGCTTAACTCTGAGTTGCCTTGATTAGGAGACCGGGAGTCCCTAACTGGGAATCTGGGTAATGTTACAACCGTGTCCCAGGTATGTAAAGAAGTCAAACCAGAGGACACTCGCTTCTCTCCACGTAACTGGTTTTCCTTTCTATAGAAATAAGAAATTATGGGCCAAGCAGGAGTTGTAGTTTCTTCCAGCATAGGTGAGTCTAGATGCCTTGGGAACCATGTGACTTTGAAGTCTACATCCCAGCAAAGAAATCGGCTCAGCTGAGCCCAGGAGGACCTAGACTGGTTGTTCCCTCTCTTTGCTGCCGGACAGTACTGGGCTAAGGCTGGTATCTATGTCTCTGAAGTCTGTCATCTCAAGCTTTCACACTTCAGCTGGAGCAGCCTCTGACCACACCAGATGGAGAAGAGAAGGAATAGATTTTAAGAGAAGCTTTTAAAATGCAGAGTGGGAAGGTGAATGCTCTGATGAAGACAGCGTCTGAGGTCTTTGTCCTTTGTGGACTGCTCCATGGGGCAGTTAGCGCTGAGGTAACTGGAGAGTATGGAGAGAAGCCAAGAATGGACTTCCAGTGGAGAGCTCAAAAAGATGCTAGATCACTGCTGATGTTGATTTTCCCACCCTTGAAGCTCGCAGTTGGCACACCCCTACACTGGAGGTGGCCCACGGTCACTAATGAGTTAGTTTCCAGTTCTCATAGGAAAACTTCCAAATAATTTTAAAAACTGAATGGAGTTTTTAAATTCAAGAGGGCCTTAAAAAGTCATATTTGGACTTCTTTTAATTTATGCACTGCAAATATATTAACTCAAACACAAGGGCTGTGAGCAAACCTCTTAAGAGATTATTTGCATTTTGCCTGAAAGAAAATAAATCAACAATTGGCTGCTGCAGACATTAAAATATACCACTTGAATTGTGACACTGCTGTGAAATTAAATATAAATGCTTCAGAGATCCAAATAACATTAAAGCTTTGAAGAAGGTGGAATTTTAAATCTTGATTTCTGGCAAGAGAATACATATATAATAAACAATTAGGAAATAATCCAGCTCCTTAGGAAAATTGTTTCCTTGAATTAGCTTCTGTCTGTCCAGTGTTTACGTTCTGAATAACACCGTAAAAATGTTGTGTGATATATTTGTTGTTAAATGCAATGTCATAACAGGTAAAAAGAATAAAGCAATATAAGCCTGATAATAAAATTAAGTTGTTTTTTGAAATATGGGTTAATGGACAAGTTGACTAACCACTTTGAAACAAAGTTAAACTCTGTTGCTTTCAGGAATAGATTTGAGTATTAGCACAAGACTCTATTTATGAGTTATGCCATTCTTTTTTATGTTTTACATTAAAGTACAGGAAATAGCACTGATTTATGGCTGTATTACGAAAGGACAGTCCAACACAGAAATCGGAATATGAAGGAAGTAGAAAATCATCTCTGTACAAAAGCACTGCTGTGCCAGAGTTTACAGTCACTGATAATTTGCCCTATATATAGGGTTGTCTTTAAAAGCAAGCTAATACAGTAACTTCAGCCACAAATGATGGTTGGCTGTTTATTGTTTCTCTGTCTAGGACTTAATTTGAAAAGAGATTCCTTCTGATATTTCAAAAAAAATGAATGCAATATCTCTTCTTTCACTCTGTTTGCAATTAGAAAATTAGATTTGTGGTCCCAATTCAACTTCTGCTGCCAAGTGGGAAGACAGTTGACCTAAAAACCTTTGTGGTTTTTGAAATACAGAAGACCCTGGGGACTGCTGGAAAGTTCAGGCTATCTAAAGGAATTCAAACTTCTTGGTTTACATAACTTTTCCTAATTAATTTATAAATGTCATCAGCTGTAACTTTTGTTATCATCATTCAGGATATAGATTCAGATTCTGGAATGTCCTCATCATCTTTCATAGGAGTGATCTTCCCCGAGTTATAACTCTTTTTATATAAAATTTTTTTATAGTGGAAGAAGCAGCTGTTTTCTCGTGTATTTTCTTGCCAACTTTCTTCTGAAAATTTTAAATGAGGGGTGATTAGGTATTTATATAGCATTACTAACATTTCCAGTGAAGTAAATTTCACAATCCCAATGGCCACTAATGAGGTTAAGGGCACTGAAAGAATTATAGACAAATTGGAGTAGATGAAGAGAGGAAAAGCTAGAGACATGAGGCTTATTAGCAAATATGCATCGATATCTGTAATGATTTTGGGTCCATGTGGAATATCATTTGAGATATAACTCAGCATGCTATTGTATATAATGAGTTAGGGCCTCATGAGGTAAAATAAAGCAAGCATGCAATACATTTCCATAACAAATTAAAATAAAAGTGTGGCAATGATTTACAAACTAGGTCAAACACGTTGACCACAACACCAAAGATGGAGCTAAATTACAGCATCAGCAAATAATTTCTTAATGCTGAGAAGGATTCACAAGGATGGGTAATAACTTGCATGTAAAAATAAGCAGTTTTACTAACTCAGCTTATGATTCTGCACCAGTTAAACTTTAAATATCGAAGTCACATTCTCCAGTATGTCTTATACTCTCCCACCCAACTAAGTTTTAAAACTCACATCTTATACATTGACAGACTCTCCCGTTTACATCACTTGCTGAGTTAATGACTTAGTTAAAAGATGAAATTTGGCTGTTCTTGTTTGCCAGTTATCACCAAGTACATGTTTATTGTCTTTGTACACGTTTAACTGTAGAACAGGGAACAACAGTGATACACGTCTTTGAGACAATTTTTGACCTTTAGAAGCACAAGATGCTCTTGTCCTGATGTCTTTATTCCCAGACTTCTGAGTCCTCTCCTATGCAAAAACTTTCACACTCTCAAAATAAACAATTTGGAAAACCTTACTTTTTTTTTTTTTTTGTAGAGGATGAAGAGTAAAAGCAGATAGTTGAAATGAAAAACATTTTGAAACGTATCACATCTTAAAGTGTTCTGAGCTTCAGCGGTAGAGAAAGCTGGACCTTCACCAGTGATCTCGGAGAACGATGTTTGGTTTTTTTTTTGTTTTTTTTTTTTTTACACACAATGCTTCTCGTTAACGGATGACTTTTATTGGACAGTGACTGCTCTTTTCCTCCTTGCATGATTAGACTCAGATGTTCTAGAGCACAAATCTTCCCCTGATGGTTTTTGACTAAGGTGGCAAAGCTTTTTGGTGCTGGCTTATGGTATTGAAATTGGAAAGTGATTTTTCTCTTGTAGACTCGTCCTGTGTGGTCTTTTGATAAAGCGTGCTGGTGGTCTGCCTTGCAGCATAATTCAAATTAGATCATTGTAGCCAGCCTAAACTCAGTCCTTTTTTTTTTTTTCTTTCTTATAAGTAATTAAGCCTCTACAACCAACAGAGTGAACAGCCTGTCTTGCATACCCTGTGCAATGTAAACCCGGTATGTGTGTCCAGGAGTTAGTACTTTAACTTTGGCAATGGAAACAGTATGAATCTGTCAGTTTGACTTTAAGCCTGTGCAATTTAGTGTGGATTGGCAGAGCTAAATAGCCAGGGGCAGTGTTGTTTTAGTATTGCTGCCCTGAACTAATGCCTTCAAAAAGTGCTACCCTCTGCTACTCAGACCCCCAGGTGGTTCAGAGGCATGCTAGCCTTGTGTTAAATATGTCCTATTGACATGCCCTTGGTGCCCTACCCCTGCTCACTCCCTGCAGTTCAAAAAGTACATGTGGAAGATCACATTTGAAGAAGAAAGTGTATTCCTTTTTAGGTAGAAGATCCGATACATGATACAACTATTTTCTGGAAATGTTCAATCTTAAAAAAAAAAAAAAAAAAAAAAAAAAAGTAAAAATGACCGAAAAAAAACCTCCAACAACACTAAGCAAGAAAATCAGTCACTCTGATTCTCACATTCCAAGTAACAAAATTAAAAATAAAATTGCTCTCAAAGAAGAGAATTTACAATGATAATGGAACTGCATATAGGTCAAATAGTCTATCTTCTCCAAATTTTCAACTTGATCGAAAAAGTTACTTTTAAGCTTCTAGAGATGAAACTCATTTAAAATACAATTTTGTATAGGGTCTGTATTCTTGTGCAGCCTATTTTGCTCACAGGTCTGTGCAACAGCTCCCAGCAATGCGATATGTTATCCACTGTACTGATTCTTTTTATTATTCTCATCCTGGAGTTGAAATACAGCTTAGTGGTAAACTCAGTTCAGTATGCATTTAGGCCGTTGTTTTAATGTGGATATACAATATAGGTGTTTTTACTACCTTCTCTGTAACTGTAAAATTTTGCCCAGGTTGAAAGTAGTTTTGAGAAAATCCTACACCACCTGAAGAAAATAACAGTCAATGTGCCTTCCAAATGATGATGGATATCTTGAGAATAATTACACTCTGTGCAGTGCCTTGTCCTTTACGCACGTTTCTTCCCATCTACTTTCTAGAAGGGATGTTAGGGACAAAGGATATAGTTGCTGCTAATGCCAAATTCCAGACTCTAATATCTACTGAGCTATGGCAAAATTTGTAATTGCAATAGACTTGAACAGCAAAGAGAGAAAGAAAGAAAAAAAAAAAAAAAGCCTATTTATCTGAGGCAGCAAGCAAAGCTATGAAATGCAAAAGGGTAACGGCAGTTTTCACTAAGAATAAAATATTCATGTTGCTAACTTACATAAAACAAAAGATGGAGTGTTTTCTGCAGGGAAATTACTTTCTCTGATGAGCTCCATTTATGCATGATAGAGTTTTAAATTTTTGAAAACCCCCTTGGTTATTTTTTTCTTTTTTCAATTCTAGCGGTTTTAATTTTAGGCTTATAAACAGATAGATGTAAAATTTCTTGCTGAAAGGGCCTTATTCTGTTTAAAGTCATATTTATTACCTTCAGCAAAAGCAGAATTGCTTCTGTCAATGACAATGAATACAAAATCAATATTTAAGACCGCAGTCTCATAGACTTCATGTTACAAAGTGGGTACTTCAGTTTTAAACTGCCCTATAATAAAATGTGTCGTCTTTTACTTCCAGTACATTTTTAACATTCTTCATGTTATGAAGTATGCTCTAGAGGTTCTAGTTTTGCAGCAGGTAACTGGAAAACAGACAGTTGCAGATGGAGTTGTCTAAAGCTTTTCTGTCCTGCAGCAGGGACGTGTGTGTGGCCTGACCCTATGGATTTCTGGAAGTTTGATTGCCCAGGCAGAAGCTGGCTGTTTGGCAAGACTGTCCTAACCTTGGGCTTTTCCAGTCCCTGCTGCTAGAGAAGAGTGGTAAGTGGAGTAATAAGTTGGATGATCTAGGACTGTATTTCGTGGTTTGTTTTTTATTTGATTGGCATTTTTTGTTTATTTTTTGGTTGATTGGGGTTGGGGGTTTTTTTGTGTCATTTGGGCAGCTTGCTCTCTCTGCATATATTTTTGAGAAATTCAACTTTTGTTCAAGATTAAAGTGTATCACTGGAATTATGAGGTCTGATGTGCTTTTTTCCATGCTCGTAATGGAGCATCAAAATATATGGCTCCTTGTCTTAAAGGCAAACCCTGAAGATATCAGCGTAGGGAACTTCTTACACGTTGTGCAAGTTTGATGTGGAGCTGAAACTGGAGTGAGGAAATCTGTAGGCTTGGTCTCAAACTGGGCCCAGCTCCTCTGAAACATTCATAAACCTACCTTGTTTCTGTATTGTTACAAACAGGGTTTTGAAGGCCTGGTAATTACTGACCTTATTGGATTTTGGCCAAGATATCAGACTTAAAACATTCTAAATGTCAGCTTCTGCCAAGCTTTACACAGTACAGCACTTCAGGTAATATTAAATTTCAGCAGTTTAGGGTGAGTTTTTGGCTTCTGTTCAGTGTCCCAGAGAAAAAAACCCAAGAAAATATAATTCTCTCGATGTCTATGAAAAATATATTCTTGGAAGATGTTGGATAGTGCTAGGGCATAATAGAATATATTAAAAAACAGTAAATATAATCTGTCTATTTGAAATGAATACTATAACCTGATTTTCTTGTTCTTTTGACTATAAACAATGCAATGGCTTTAGTATGTGTATTTATTTAGATACCACAATACAGCCAAGTTTGGTGTCCCATAGAACAAAAATTTTGTAAATGAGCTATAAATATTATGGTTCTAATTTGTTTAAAATGATAGCGTTTTACCTACTAAATAGGTAAACAATGAAATAGATTTAGTTGATTGCCCATAAAACACATACATTATAGAAGGAATATGCATCCTAGGGAATAAGTAGGTGCTTAAACACTAAGGGGAAAGAAGCTACTCCAGTTTAGCGTCTCTCGTACAAGTGTTTGCTGGATCAGGTCTGCTAACAGCATCTTTACCCTTTACTCTTCAAAGTGACAAATGTTGTCAGTTAAGAAAAGAACTCCACCTTCCCTAAAGGAACCTTTTATTAAGAGAGAGATCATGATGATGGCAGTAGCATAACTCTTGAGAAATTCAAGATGAGCAAAGAAATGGGACAGGTTTGAGCTATGTATCAACAAACGATGAGAAACTAGATACTTTCACTATTATGCTCTCCTTACTTGATGAACTGAGAGTAGCGCACATTTTTAATATGGAGCTCTTCTAATGCAGTTATTACCAGGAAAATACTTAGGTGCTAGTATGAACATTTCTGGGAAGTGGGCTAGGACTTTTTGTTTATATTGTGTGTGCAGAGAAGCAGAGCCAGCTCTGTGCAGACTGCTGGGAATGCCATAAGCTACCACAGCTGTAAAAGGTAACCAGCTTTGAGACCTTCTTGCAGGCCATGCTGTGTGATACAGGCTGCTGTAGTTGGGTGAGCTGAATGAGGTCGTGCAGGAAACCAGCAGAATGGGAAGTCTTAACAAACGCTCGGTTTATTGGCAAATTGCTTTACTCATCGGATCTTCTTTCCCTTCACCTGCTCAAGTTTGGATTATGGTTGCAGTATGTGAGGCCATAGCTAAATTCAGTTCTTCCCTAGGTGTAGGAACATATTGTGTTCTGAACAACTAAACTTCCTTTTCTTTTCCCATAGTCTTCAGAGAAAAGGTTGATAGGGTTGAATAACAATAATAGATAGTTCTAATATTGCACTTTTCCTCTGTAACTGGGAAAAGGCCTTTGCAAAGCAGGTAAGTATAATTAGACCTGGTCAAAAACTTCCAGACAGGACAGAGCTCTGTTGGAGAATGCTGATTCAATAGGACTGACTGATTTGTCTTGAGCTTCTGTTTATCAAATGAGTTTTGATAACAGTAGAAGACATGTTTATATTCTGTAAAATGTAACGCTAGTGGTATAAATGAGTTCTTTCTACAGGGAAATATTCTTCTATTGATTTACATGATTGTTGGAATAAGTCCTTAATGTACTGAGATTAAGTCTGTGCTTGGGAACTGGCCAATAGCCTTATCAAGAATTCATTTTTAATGTATTTTGTGGGATATCTTATGTAATCCTTGTATGTAACAGTTAACTGTATCACTCATTCACCACCCTGGCAAAAACTGCAAGCAGGTGTGCCGATCCCTTTGCAGATTTAAGACTATTTTGCTTTAAGACTATTCTATCATGGTTGCTATCAAGTAGTGGTAGAGAAAGTGGCATTTAGTAGGTGATGCTTTCCCCTCTGAGCAGATAGATTATGTGGTGAATTTATTAGAACTTGTTATAAGAACTCTTATTTAAAAAATGAAGCAATATTGACTTTGATACGAGCAAAACAGGCTATTTGATTTGATCTCAGTATAGTGATGATAATTGCATTTTGCTCTTGTGCTGTCAAGTGCAGATGAAAAAACATGTTACGATGATAAATGGGAATCTGTACAGTCCTTGGGAGGCATCCATTGCAATATAGCAGCAATCCATACAAACCTAATGAAGGTCTTCATTAGAAATCTAGAAGAAATATTAACCTAAAAATATTAATGTAAAAAATGATTCCAAAATAGGAGGTGCATGAGGTCAGAGACACCTGAAAAATATTCAAGGTAACACTTCCTTTCTCCAAAGTTGTTCTGACAAATTTGTGAGCCAGTAGCATCTTTATGAATGTGTGAGCTGGTAGCATCTTTAACTCTGATGTGGGGAAAGTTCGCTAGGCTGTTGGGTGCACAAACTGGAGAGGTTACATATGAATTCACATTACATATTCAGCAAAGGGTCTACTTTCCTGCCATGTCTTGGGTCTGTTGAAGGAAACAGTGCAGCTAAGAATGGTTGAAAAACTAATTATTTGCCTCCATACTGGCTTCATGTTCCATACTGCCATCATATAGGACACTGTAACTTTTCACCTTATGCAATGGAATATTCCATTGACTTCCTAGAAATTACTCTGAAATGTTACATGTTGGTGTGATTTGTAGCGTACTTAATTCATTTCAGGCATCTTCTTTATGAATGAAGTATGATAACGTGCAAAGAAAAGAGAAAAATAAAACGTTTTTCTTCAAAAAAAAAAAATATCCAAGAATAGATCCAGAGAATATTTTTAATCATTAGCATAAAGATGTTGCCACTTTCCAGAAGGGAAGACATTTTGTAGGAGATGTTTAGCCTTGAGGCAATTCGTTCTTTACACAGAGGCATAAGAAATACAGCTCCTGGCAGTTTTTATCATTACTAATAAATGAATAAGCATGGTTTCTGAAAAAATATGTTTCATCAGAAGGACATGTTACACTGTTCTTATCAATAATTCTGTGCAAGTAAAATTCAAGCCTGCGGGATTGTATTGTTGCAAGTTTTTTATACAATCACTTTTCACACAAGAAAAACAGACTGATGATGAATGATGGATGAAAATTTTAGACGTAATTAAAAGGAAAAAAGTTAAATTCACAAGTTCCTTTAACAAAGAGAATAAAAAAAAATACTGTACAGCTATGGTTTGATAGATAATATTCCATTAAAATGAACTGCATGCAGAAAAATTAGGCACGTTTATATGAGAGAGATTGACAAGCTTTAAATAGTCACGAATATGTGAGTAGATGACCTATTTTGCTTCGCAATTTAATTCTGGAGATGAGCAGATTAAAGATGGTGCTGGAGAGTTCAACTGGAGCTTTTAAGGGAAGAGAATCTGAGAAATAGCAATCCTGTAGGAATACTGCAAGAACTCAGCGGGGGGTTGGATAACTATTAACAGATCAGGGATAGAGAGGTCTTATTGCTGCCATGGAGTACCTGAGTATCACCAAACCAAGCTTTTTGTCAGACAGCTGAGGAGCAGAAGAAAGATGATTCAGTCATTAGAGTTAGTTGAGATTAGCATCAAATAGTTTCAGAACTAGCAAAAAATAATTCAAAGGTAAGGCCGTTCTTTGGTCACAAAATCATAAGAGACTTTTACACTTAGTCATATTTGGTGAACAGTTTTGTAGGGAAGAGTTGTCATTTTGGGTTTCAAAGCTTTATCCTTCAGAAGGAAGGCAAAGCTCATTCAAAACTGCTAGGGTGAGTAACATCTCCTAACTTCCTGTTGGTAATATTTTATCTAAGCAAAAACAGGAGATTGTTTTTATAGTAAGAGCCTAATGAAATGCTTCTCAATTCACTTTCATGTAGGTGTTAGTGGACACTCGGTATTTAACAACATATGAGTTTCAATTTCTTTAAATATCATCAGGGAAAATCTAGTTTTTAATTCTGTGCTTCAATTCAGTAACAGAAAAACCCCTCAAGTTTTTCTAGCTTCTCTAACTTTCTCACTGAAAAAATTTTAGTATTTTCTGTGTGTTTTACCGTTTTCAAAAAACAAACCAACCTAAACAGCTAGGTCTTTATATTCAAGTACGGGTAATGAAATATGTGAGATCAAAAGTTGGCCTATAACAAACACAATGGATTTTTGTTGCGTGTAGATACAAATCCCAGTCCTGAATACTTCTGTGCCATAAGCTCCTTTTACTCTGTTGGTAATAATCATATGATTCTAGTAATAATAGCACTTTCCAGTGGGGATCAAAGAGAACGACCTACGTGAGGAATAGATCACAACATGTGCTTACGTTTTCTTGCCTTTGTAAGGCTGCTTGCACCCATGCTGCTAATGAAAAGCCCAATATAATGTCTGTCACTTTTTAAAATGGATTCTTGGGAAGGTCAGTTAGTATTCGCGGATCCTGAAAACAAGAGTGATTTGGTTCAGAGAGTAGTGCCAGGAGATACATTCTAGAATCATAGAATTGCCTAGGTTGGAAGCGACCTTTTTTTGATCATCTATTCCAGCCATCAACCTAACATGCCATTCTTACAATCTCAAAGACACAAGGACAACAGAGACCAAGAGTAAGCTGCTCAGCCTGACGTGACTTTTGGAAAAGCCACGTGCACCACAGCAAGGATCGCAGGAGCTGCTGTAGCCTGCTCAACATAGTGCATAGTCTTGCTGTGGTTTGTTTTCATTTTGTTGTAATTAAATACCCATGAATGCTGACTTTCTATTGTTTTTCTTGGGATGATACTATCTTTCTGGCACATGTCAGACATACCAGAACTACTCTTTCTTATGAGCTCAAATAATACAGTAGTATCTGGTAGATACTGGCTATTTAAGAGGATAGTTTGTACCTTCAGAGACAATGCCACCAACATTGATCTTGACTATTTTTGACATAGCATGAAGTTTTCAGGCAATTTTCCTTAAAACCCCCCGAAGTCCCTTTAGGTTTCTGTAACCCTGAAGAAAATAAAGAATTAATTTGGGCAGGATAAGGGAATGCTATTTGACTAGGCGGAGTGTCTACTTTCTTAGATGTTGGTAGTGATATATATTAAGGAGGTTTAGTTGTTAGAGGATGCAGCTTAGGAAAAAAAAAGGAAACTTAGGTGCTTGTTCTTCCATCTGAAAAAGAAATGCTGCATAAAAATGCTTAAAAAACTATAATTGTTGAATAATATTTAATTTTTCCTTGCTGTATCATTTTCTTTCCATTCTAAGAGCAAAGTACACCAAGGCCCTGAATCTGTTGATGATAGATTTTGGAGCTTCATTGTACAAAGTGCCTATTAAGGATAGGTAAAAGGTGTGCAAAAAAGGATTTTGGTACAAAGCAACTCATGATAAAGCCTTATAGGAGAAAGATTTTTCTGGGCGCTAGGAGGTGATATCCAAAAGCAGCCATTCTTAGAAACAAGATGACTTTACGGAAAGGCAGAGAGAATGGGGAGACAGAAGATTTCCAAAAGTAGATATGGTCATTTTGCAAAATGTTTATCACCTCTAGAGAGAGAACACTATTAATGGTAGACGAGTCTTGCAAGGAATGACTTTTTCTTATTATTTTATATAGGTTTGCTCAACAATGTTAACGATAATTTTAAAACAGCCACATTCGTTACCTGTCCAATGCATATATGTTATGGTTCTGCCTGCCCATTTATTTTATATTGCTTTTGACTGCTCACTAGCACTGAATTTCAGTGAGCATTTTCAGTGAGAATTGCACATACCCAGAAGTAACACCTAAATTCAGCTGTCCTTACCTCATGTTGCAGAACCGTGTTTTGGCACCAAAAATCTGCATTTCCTGTATGTGCCTGCAGCTCGCACCGCCATAACAGTGCCCGATTTAAATGGGATGTAACTGCCACCAACGCTCACTCGCCGAGGGACAGCTCCGGGGAAAGTAGGTCTGCAAGGGAGTGGGGGTTTGCGGCAAAAAAAAAAAAAGGGGGGGGGGGGGGGGGGGTGTGCCTTTCCTGAGCTCTCTGGAGCTGGGGAAAGGTCAGGAGAGCACGGGCAGCATGCGGGAGCGGGCAGCTCACATGAGGGTTGCTGATGAGGCAGAGCAAGCAGTAATGGTGCCCACCCCGCTCCTACAAAAGGCAGCCCCAGGGAGCGTGGCAACCAGGAGTGCAGCAAACAGAGCATGGGGAGGCAGTTCGCATGGAAGGGTGCTGAAAGGCTGTACCAGCTTGACCAGGGAGTCATGGTGTCCACCCGGTGGAGAGCCTTGGCCTTCCCAAGATCTGCACCCTGCAGGACTGAGGCGGCTTTCAGATGGAGCTCTGGTGGAAGCACACTGCCACCCAGGTGTCAGGCTGCAGGGTGTGCCGTACCCTTTCCATCATTTATCAACAGTCCTGGCTAACTGGGGAAGTCACAGCTGACTGGTGGCTTGCAAATGTGATTCCCATCCACAAGAAGGGCCGGAAGGGGGATCCAGGGAACTACAGGCCTGTCAGTCTGACCTCGATGCCTGGGAAAGTCACGGAACAGATCATCCTGAGTGGAATTATGAGGCGCATAAAGGACAACCAGGTGATCAGACCCAGTCAGCATGGGTTCATGAAAGGCAGGTCCTGCTTGACAAACCTGATCCGCTTCTGTGACAAGACGACCTGCTTGGTGGATGAGTGAAAGGCTGTGGATGTTTACCTGGACTTTAGTAAAGCCTGTGACACGGTTTCTCACAGCATCCTCCTGGAGAAACTGGCTGCCTATGGCTTGGACAGGAGTACTCTTCGCTGGGTAAAAAAACTGTCTGGATGGCTGGGCCCAGGGAGTGGTGGTGAGTGGAGTTAAATTCAGTTGGTGGCTGGTCACCAGTGGTGTTCCCCAGGGCTCAGTACTGGGGCCAGTTCTGTTTAATATCTTTATCAATGACCTGTATGAGGGGATCGAGTGCACCCTCAGTGCTGAAGGATGCAGTGTCCCAAAGGCAGAGACAGATTTTGCAGGCATATGAGTAGAGAAGACCAGCAGCTCTCCAGCCACACTACCCTAGGCCTGCAGCGTTGGCTCCAGAGCACAAAGCAGAGTGGAAAATTTACAATAAGGACATTTATTATTTTTTCACTCTGGAAAGGCTGAGGCAGAAGGTTTGAAAGGTGGGTTGGTATTCTTTCCTTTCAGTTATTTCTTCATGTGAGTCTGTGTTCATCCTTTGGTCTGCTCATTATTTACATCATTTCTCATAGTCTTAACTCCAGACTTGACTTTTTCTTGGCTTTTTTTCCCCTCTGATGGTCCTGCCTCAGACAGCTTGATCCTATATTATTTGAGAAGGACATATTCAAAACAAGGAATATAAAATTTTTCATACCCTGTCACAGTGAAATTTAAGTCTGATAAACAGGACGACAAAAAAGCGTGCTATGTAGTGGCTAGAAGAATAACTATGGAGCAGAGCACAAGGGGAACAGAAGTGGTGGCTATACCCCTACAGAAGAAAAACAGACGTTATCTTTGCACAACCCTGTAAGCCTCCTCTATTCTTTTCTGTTTATTCTTATATCTGTCATTTGGTAACTGTCTGTCCAGGGAAGAGTGCAAGATGAAGAGAATTATCTTGCCTTGATTGCAACAGGGCTTTGCATTGAGAGAACAAAAAAAAAAATAAAAAAATCTAAGAAACCAAGAAAACTGTCAGGAGTGGACAGGGTGCTGATTGTGAAAGCATGTAATTTTGTGGGGAAGAGATCTGTGTTAAGTGATGGCTGAGAATAAGCCATATGGTAAAAGGCTAGCTCTCTATTTCAGTTTAGCTGAGTGTAGGAAAATTACTCGTATCTCCCATAAATTACACTGTTTCTCCAGTTAATGTACAACCTCATAGCGCCTGCATATTAAGTAACATTTATAAAAAATTCATAAAGATAAAGAGTCCAACGCATTCAAAATCCAATACTAGGCAATGTGATGTTAAAGTCTTGCACAGAAATTGAACCCTACTTCCATTCATCCGAGAGCTTGCAGGCACTTAACAAGGCAGTTGTAGAGTTCATGCTTAATAACCTGCTTCCATGCTCATTGGCTGTGGTATAGATTATACGAGTTCAATGAACAGTTCTTTATGTGGGTTATCTCAGACTCTCTTTTATCTGGATTTATTATGTCTGGCAGTGGTGTGCATAAGCCCAAGCTGTAAAAGATGACTGCTGTACTTCTGAGATATATGTATCTCTTTTCCTAGTTCCTGGAAGTTCTTCAGCATGGCTGAGGAAATCAGGACAGGGATGTTTAGCTGGGTGCGGTCTGGGATCTGTAATTCCTTCTGCATCATTGAAAGCTGGAAAAGGGACACAAAAATATAGATTCTTGCAGAAAGTAATGCATTCCCTGAGTTGGTACCAGGCTTTCATTAAAATAGTGCCTATTTTGTCTTCCACAGAGATGGGCTTGTCTGCATTTTCACTGGAGTCCTTGGTTTTGAAGGATTTTAAATTTTTCAGTCAAACTTGGTTCTGGACTGGAAATGGAAAACCGCACTGGCCTTCTGGTAGATAAAAACCTATTTAGCTATCCTCCTCTTAAGAATAAAAATCAGTTTCGTTTCTGTTTTGTGTTGAATTGAATATTAACATTGCAAGTCATGAGTTTGTATAAGTAAGCTTTGCAGTATTTTCTTTAAATACAGTTAATGGATTGGTGACGTTTGAGGTACTTCCTAGTATTTGAATTTCTTTGTCTCTTGTGAGGACATTAGCAAATATTAAGTAGTTTACAAAATCCAGGTAAGCAGCAGAGGATATTTAAAACAAGTAGGAAGAGTCTGGCTTTGATATTTTCATTTTAGTTGCTATCTTTTTATGTGTATTTTTGCAGAGACACCTACTTAGGTGAGAGCCTTGCTCTGTTAGATGGTATACAAATACTCAGTAGATAATAACGTCTGAATAAAAGAACTTCAGTATAGACAGAGTTAACCCTTACAGGTTCTGAAAACAAAATTAGGCTAATTGATTTGACAGTAGTAAATGATATTTTGTCTGGTAGAGGAAGATGGTCCTAAGGTAATGGAAACAACATTTAAGACATTGCAACAAGCCGGCAATCCCCCTGCCTTAAGAAGTCTTAAGTATTATTAATTTAATTGGTATGTATTAATTTAATTGTTATGTATTAATTTAATTTGGACAACTAGAATAAATATGCAAAGACTACTGAAAACAGTGAAGTGTAGGCTTCACAACACTTTCCAGTCTTAAGTTCATAAGAAATTGTTGTATTTACTGCATTTATTGTACTTAATAGCAACTAGCTGAATGCTCTGTGGCTTTCTAATTTTGCTATGCAAGTAGACATTACATTCTTCCAAAACAAAGAATAATGTTTAATATTTACATTTCACAGACAGTACACAGGACTAACTGGTAGAGTTAAAAGGAGAAATCCATTATGACCTTCTACATTATTTGACCTTTTTCATAGCCGAACCTCTGCATAATTGCATTCTGTTGCAATTTAAACAGTTGTTTCTGTAGCAAATTTATACCTCACTGTGTGAACTTGCAACATGCAAAATTAATTCAGAGTCTATGAAGTGCAGAGAATAAGGTACATTTCTGGAAAAGTTGTTCTAGTGTTCCCTCTTGCTATTAATACTGTGCACATCATCTTCTGGACTTACCTAGCTGCCAGTTTCTAGCCTTTGGATTCTGTTATAAATACCTGTTAGATCAAAGTGCCTTCTGCTGTCAGAAATCTCTGCTTGTTAGATACTCATTGCTTGTGAGCAAGTTATACTGTAAATCTTCACCGTAAGGAGTGATTATGGATTGAGATAAAGTGCTTCGGTGAAGGTGGATCTTGAGTCATCCTTCTGGTTCCTTTCTGGATCTTTTTCAGGTTTTCAACATCTTTTTGAATTGTAGTTATTCAGACCGGCCCCAAGGTATGGTTTAGTCTTGATATTGCAGTGTACATTCCAGATGGTTCCTTATGCATTCAAAGAATGTCTTGGCTACCATATTGTGCCTGGAGCTCTTACTATGTTCAGTTTCCCTTATTTCTTTTTTGGAGCAACTGCTTTCTAGGTTCAATACATGTAATAATGCCTAATCTTTCTAAGTACTCCACACTGAAATATTTTCTGTATGACAGCTATTTCTAATCTGTATGCATACAGAAGTGTAATCGATATGATGTTTCCTTAATAATTTTTTAGGTCTGCTTGTAGAGAGATAACATTTGGTTTTGCTCAATGAGGAAAAGAAGAGAAAACAGTGTTGGGTACATGGTATACTATGCTTTTCTTAGTACACTTGGTAAAAAAGAAAGCATATATTCAGCATACAACATGCCCGTGAAGCTAAGGTAAAGAAGAAAAAAATGTTTAATTTCCTAGATGAATAGTCCGTGCATTAATTCAATAATTGCCATTATAGCACAGATTCCTGGAAGATCTCAGAGGATGTCATTCTTCCAGAGTGAAATCTGGGCAAGGCTGGGGAGATTGTTATGGACTCATCTCATAAATTTCCCTTGCTTGTAAAAACATACAAATAACACAGAAATATGATTTGCAAATATTCTCAAATAGATCTGACAACAGAAACAGTCAAATACTGTATGTGATGATCATGTTATTAATGACAATATACAGCTGAACTATGATGTAAGCGTTGCTTATTGAATTTAAGCCAACAAACTTGAAAATAATTGTCCTAAAATTCTTTTCTTTTAGTGTCTGTTTCTTTTTTTTCTAAAGCTGAAGAAGGGTGGGACAATATATAACTCTGCACAAAAAGTTGTCATGCTTATGTTCTGAGACAAACACTGTTAAAGTAATATTATCAGTGCAGTGAAAGCATGTTTATTTCTCAGGCAAATCTATATCAATTAGCCACTATACCCAAACTTCTCAAGGAAGAGTGCTATAATTATTTTTATCTAAGTGCCCCTTAAAGAAAAAATGAAAAGAAAATGAGCGTAATTTGCTGCCATTGAAAATAGAGATTATGGTTTTTACCATACATTATTAGAGGGTGAGTAAAGCTTGCTGGAGAAATTTCCTCAAATATGGGCAAAGAAAAAGTTTTACAACTTTTTAAAATCCAGTTACAGTGCTTTAAAACTTTCCTCTTTTTCCCATGTTCAGTTTTTAAAAGTTTTCAGTATCTAATTTTAAATTCACTTACTGTAGTTGCCACTGCAGCTTGTAGTTTGCTGGCCTCCAACTGTGCTGAATCTGCACCAGCTTCTTGTTACTCTCTGTCATGAGTTGCTGCTTCTGGAAGGATCACCTCAGCAGAGCAGAGAACATGCTCTGTTCCTGCAGCCCAGGGCATGCTCTGTGGGCAGTTTGTCACCATATTCAATAACTCTAAGATCACCAAAGTCCTATGATGAAACAATAACTTTTATTAGCTTAATCTTTGAAGATCCAAGCTATTTGCAATGGGGAAGAAATTGTATCTCCTGCAGGTGGGGTGTCCCTACTAGGCTGGCAAATATTCCTGATCTTGTACATAAACAGGTCCTCCATTGGATGAGATATTATGTTTACTAAAATGTAGTGCTGGAGAAAAAATTGGAGACAGCCTTGAGAAGCTGCTGACACACTGCAAATGAATTTAAATATGAGTTACAGTTCTCAAGAAAAAGATAAGGAGTCTAAGGGAAAGGCAGAGAGCAACACTGTGGGTAATTTAGGGTTTATGACTGAGCTGCTGAGCAGAAGTACGAAGAAGGGTGAATACAAAATGGTTCTAATAAGTGAAAAATGGGGATAAGCTGTGGAAGATGAGAAATGAAAAGAATTTAAGTATAGGACAGGGAAAACAAAGCAGGATTTGAAAAAGGGTCAGAGAAATCTGCTCATTGGCACCACTTTGAAAATATTAGAGTCAACAACCTGCAGGCTGTATGAGCTGCTTCTGTTGTTCATGTTGGCTTTAAGTACACCCACATGCTAAAAGAAATTCCACTTGCTTGATCCTCTTTTTAGTAACTTTTCTCACCCTTCTCTCATGGCAGTAGTACTTAGTGTATCTACAGGTTGTTTGCATCCAAAAGGCACTATTTCAAGGCCATGCGTAGGCTGTCTGCCTTTGTGGTTGATTTTACATACACTGCTTTAAAATTAACTGGGACCATGGTTGTCCAAAAATATCTTCAGTACAAACGTAGAACTCGATCTGCTTATTTTATGGACCAAAATGTGGTTTATTTTTGTAATAAAAAAATAGAGTACTTATCACTGTGCTATGCAAGTACCTTTCGATAGATGCCTGTATCATCCCAGAGCTTATTTGTGGGAGGGACATGCTATTATCCTTCTTTATAGTTTGGAACACTAAAGCAAAAGGATTTCGGGCTCAACATTCAAAACCAAGCCTTTGATCTTTGTGTCACAAGACATCCCATTTCTAATACTCCACAGCCAAATGCTCAGAGACTGACTTAAATTGGAGTTGTTGGCACTAGGACATTCTTAATGTGGGTACAAAGTTCCTTCATTTGTTTTCTTCTGGCTTTCTAGTTTAGTCTCTGGTTTTGCGTGGAACTGAAAATAGTTACCAAAAGGAGACCTC
This sequence comes from Larus michahellis, assembly GCF_964199755.1. Taxonomy (NCBI): domain Eukaryota; kingdom Metazoa; phylum Chordata; class Aves; order Charadriiformes; family Laridae; genus Larus; species Larus michahellis. Next base: position 20,402,126 of record NC_133900.1, on the reverse strand, counting down.
CTATAAATTGTGAATGTAGTGAAAAATCAAGATTGTAGAAAGTATTTTATTAGATCAGCTATTAAGCAATCTTTTCTTGGGCTTTTTGTGGGTGTGGGTTTTTTTGTGTTTTTTTTTTTATTTTTGCTGAGGAGCTTTTCTGGAAATACTGTTTAGGGTAGGCATTTTATTGGTGAAATGTTACTTTTTTTTTTTCTTGATCCAGTCATATATATTGTTGTTCAGTATGATGTGTTTGTGTAGTCTTTTCTCTGTAAAAGTCAGTTCATGCACCTGCTGTTTCTCACCAGTCTTTTTGTTTTGAGTAAACTAGAATGTCGTCTATTCAGTATAGTTTCCTGTTTGTCTGTAGTCCATTTTGTATTTTGATCCTTTAAAAAAATTACATCTCTCCTTCCTTACTCAAACTCCCAGTCTCTTGTGGGAAGAGAACTGGACAGGTATTTCTCTCCTAGAAATACAACTCACAACTCTGTCACTTCAGAATGACCAAGGTACAGGTGTTTTCTTTCTCATCCATAGAAGAAACATAATGTTACAAGTTATCACATAGAACCACTCTTTGGGGTAGTGTTTTTGGCTATTTTTCTACTAGAGTAATAAAAGACAGTATTTGTACATTCTTGTTAGGTTTTTAAGAACTGCTTTCAGGTGGAAAAGGTTCAGGGGGAAAAAAAAAAATCCACACCACCCCCTGACCCCCCTCCCCTCCCTTCCCCCCTGCCAAAAAAGTGGAGCCAATTTATGAGTTTTCAAAATGTGTCAGCTTTTATGCGCAAAGATTAAAATCCGCTAACTTCCCATCACCCTCGCAATCCAGCATTGCATGTAGTACCTAAGAAGCGTCTATGTATATAGGAATTTACCTTCTGTTAGGTGGTGTTTCAGAGCACTGGCTTCACACCTTCTTTAACTTCCAGCCTGTTGCCAAAAACATTATCAAGGCCCCCTAATAATACTTAGTGGCTGCCTTATTACAATGCTTTGCACTCCACACTAATTTGTAGGTAACTTAAAGAAATCTTTCTGTGCTGTGGTTATATTAATTTAACCTTTGTTTGCAGCTTGACTCTACTATTTCTCTTCAAAATAACAAATTAATTACTGCTGGTGAAATTTGATGCAATTTCACTTCCTGCTTTTGATGGTGTAACCAGAGTTAACTGCTCAGCAAATATATCTTGCAGAGCACTCTGTTACAGTTTAACAAAATTTATGCTATCGGTTGAGGGAACTGCTGGAAATGTTGTACTCAAGGCTCTCCAAAATGTAATTGAGAATGTCAGGAGAGATCATTACAAAATACGTGCTTGCCCAGATTTATCTGTTACACTAGACAGCTTTAAAGCATGCAATATGTACAAAAGGTGGAGTGCTGCAGAGCTGTTCAGGTACAATAGCGCAGCTATGGAACGTGGCCAAGCGAGTCATACATTTGTTCTAGCTACATATATTTTAAATATAAAGGAATGATTATCAGTGTCAGGTGCTTTATATGACTCACATTAATTTTGAGAAGAGGAGAGAATAAAACCCAAGAACTCCTCCGTACGTTGAATTTAAAGACAAGATGCAGAGGACTCAATGAAATAGGCAGGCAAGACACGCAGTTCTTTACCCTGAATTTTAAAAGCAGCTGTTTTGTTCGTTAAGGATGTAAAACATGAATCCCCATGACAAATCTTAGGGCAATGTATTTCTGATATTCTGATCAACGGCTTTTAAAAAATGTTGTTAACTGCGTTTATTCTGCCACTGTTCTGTGCTGTTGTTGTCAAGCTTTATGGAATAATCTTGTGATCTGAATGATGATTATAATTGCTCTCTGCAGTTTACTTATTAAGCAGAAAAACATGTATCTTTTATACTTTTCAAAAATAAATCTGCTGCTTTGGAAGTGTAATAAGGAAAAATGGCTGAAGAGTGAAGAAAAACTACACAGAACTAAAATAGGTATTATGCAGTGCAGCCGTGCAGAAGTTACTAATGGTATGCAGAAACTCATAAACTCAGATGTATTGAACCTGAAATTGTAATGCATGCATCTAAGGTTGATAATTTATATATGAAAAGAATATAAAGAGCTTGGAATTCACATGTATATACTTGATAAAATTTACTTTTGATATGGTATCACTCCTCTGGTATTAAATGAAAGGCTTTGCGCACCTCATTGCTTTATTTATATGAAAGGTGACAATTTAATTTTAGTCTTTTGGCCAGTTTTCTGCTTAAAATCAAATACACATTTGTTTAGAAATTGGAAAAAAGATAAAGGAAATGGAACTAGATGTTTAGCTAGGTTAAAAATTACAGCTTATGAAGAAAGAAAAAGGAAGTATGGAAACACATTCAGATGCAAACAGAATGTTATAATGGCAAAAGTGGGGGATGACTGAAAAAAGAGAGAACACGGATAAAGAAATTAGTTAAATTCAAACTTTTGTTTTCTTTATTCAGCATTTCATCTTACTTACAAATATTTCCCAATGAAACTGCGTTATATTACTGGACAGCATGCAGAGATTGAAGCTAATTTTTAGAAATGAATATACCTCGTGTATTCAGGAGCCACTGCTTATCACAGTGCTGTAATGTTGCCATGAGTAGGAATAAGAAGTGGGTTTATCATTGTTTTATTTACTTAAGCCTTGCTAAATTGATAGAGTTCTTTAAGTCCTACAGATAAAAAGAGAACTATGGGTGAAATACTGTTACAGTCTGTGTGCAGAGCTTGCTTTTACCTTTTTCTTATGGTGTGAAAACCTAGTTCACAAGAAACAACATTAAACAGTTGAGAGAGGAAAGCTGTATAAAGATTTTAAGTGCAGTATATCTTTGTATTTCATGTCTACATATTGTTCTCTGATCATGGACGCCTCTATAAATAGGGATAATTGAATGGACAGTGATTCAGTTGTGCTAAGGTGACATACAGGCCCGCCTACTAATAGGCTCAGCGGTGATGTTTTTGTTGCCTCGTTTACTTGTGAGTCTTCATGAGGAAAGAGCTAGGAGTGAACCATTTACTCTGCTGTCTTAGGTAACAAAGATGGCCCTTCTGGTGGTAGTATTATTTCTCATAAGCACTGGAATAAGAGAACAGATGTAGGTGAATGCTATCACATATACACTGTCGGTTTACACACCCTCGTGGTTTTCCACTCCGTAGTACTTGTGTTGATGTTAAACACCGGTCCTTCCATTCCATTACTTGATCGTGGTCATCTTAAGGATAATCATTTCAGTTAGCGTCAGTGCAAAGGGAAATTGCAAAGCTATCGTTCTGAGGGATGTTCATCAAGGGAGGAATATGACATTTCTGGGAGACTGTCAGGGCCCTCATGAAGTGTTAAGATTATTTAGGTGGCTGTGCTGTGGAGAAATGTACGTTAACTTGAAATATGGGAAATATCTATAATAAAGAGTTCCAGTTTATTTGATCAGGGAGAAAACCTAGATAAAGAAAACCCCTGGGTGTTTTTAAAATGTTCCTTAATGCTTTTTATACTCCTCAAGATGCAGTGAAGGTCAATGCAGTAGGAAATGTCTCCATTGATTTAGATAAACGGTACCTCTTTGCAATGCACTCCATTTTCCCTTTTATCCACTTGAAGAGCTACCATAAGACTTTACCTTAGGCTGTCAGGCAATGTGCAAATTTTTCATAACCCCTGGTGAGGTTATTAGGTTGGCATATCTCTTGCCCTTTAGGGCAAGCACTTCCACTATGAGGGTTTTGCATTTGTTGTTGTTATCATGGTGCTTGCATTATAAATATTTATTTCTGGTAGTAATTAATTTCTCTTGTATTTTATTAACCTATAAACCAGAATGATATTCAAGTTAATTTGACTTTAATATAAAAATGAAAATAAAAATATTTCTTCTTTCATACTTCATTTGTATGTTGCCATGGTTGCTCTGTAACCATTTCTGACTAATACTGCAGGGTTTATAATGCACAGCAGAATACTGAGACTGAATAATAAGACAATGTACATATGTAGTCAGCAGGTTTAATAGTGTCTATTAACAGCAAAACGCATTTTAGGAAGTCTCAGTGGTGAGACCATGGCCCTATGATCTCAACAGGAGTTTTGAAACTTGCTTTCAATCCAAGTACAGAAATTATTGCTATAGAAAGCAGTCTTGTTTAATAGCTAGTTAAAATACCTATGTATGTAGGTGTATACATACGTATATTTATATACGTATATCTAAATTGTTACATATCCTCAAGGATAAACACGTGCAAACATTGTCCTGTGGCTGCCACCTTTATACAAAAATGTTACAGGACCCTTTTATCCACTTCAGTGATAAAGCAGTAGTTGTAGTACGGAAGATTGCTAGAGCTTTCACATATACTTGCAAAGATTTTTGTTTGGAATAGACAAATGCAGACTTGTCAAGTCTCATGCTGTCAGTTTAATACTTGTGTGTTTGCTACCTTCTTTCTAGCTGCAGAGTTACTGCACTGATTTGTAGCTGCTCCTGTGCCTTCATCTGTGCTTTGTTCAGGCAGAGCAGGAACTAGAGGGAGGCTGTGGTACCGCTCACCATCGAGCGCTTGGCCTCCCAGGGGGGTGTATCCTCTAAGGATCACCAGACAGCAGTTTACTGCAGCAGTCCCTTCTGTTGCAACTGAATCCACCTGAGTCTATATGTCTGTTAGAGATCAGGGATTGCCGGGGCAGGAATGTTTGAAAGACAGATCAGTGCAGTTTCAGACTTCAGGCTTGACTCTGTACTGGATTGACGATGCACATTGCCAATGATTAGTTCGTAACCCCTGTCTGTAATTATCACTACATATACCAAACAATCAGTCCTTAATAAATTTATCCTAATCAAGGATGTAATACCACTGAACAGACACCATTTTGATTAGCATTTATGGCTCTGGTCCTTAAAAGCTCAGGGTGGCCAGACCCAAGAACTCTTTGATTAAGGAAGTCTCAGCTTTCTTCATGCAGTGTTGGTGGTTTTTATGCTTCTCTGACCCCTTCTCAACAGAAAAGGGGGTGATCTCATCTGACTATGCCATCTAACTTTTATGACTTCTGGTTTCCCTTATTTTCAACGTGATTAGTTTAGAAAAAATGTAGGAAAAATTCATGCTCAGAAGTGTATTGTAAGATCAGTGTTCACATTCAAAGTGCAATACAGATCTTTCATAGTCAGAAATTAACAGAACAGAGGCAATAGTAACATAGATCATTTGCTGAAATATCCAAAATGTATAATTAATTTTTCATTGCTAAGTTATTCCTAACAGTTTGAAGCATCTCTACAGATAATGGAAGCTAGCGCAAGAAATTATCTTTACCTTGTACCAACTCTAATGATAAGTGTGAAATACTAACCTAGAGAAAAAAACCAACGTAATAGTTTTCTGCCAAATTAGCAAGCTGAACTGGCTCCATAAACACTGCAGTGAGTAAGGCAGTGGGACCGTGCTTGCAGGGACAGGACTGAGAGGGGGTGGAGAAATGAACTTCATTCAGGAAGAAGTGAGCTGTCGGATGAATTTGGCCATCTTATGGAACTTCTGTCTGAGATGTATATTTTGCAGAACTGTAAACTTTACATCTTGCATAACAGTTCATTCAGTAATTAGAACAAACTTAGACTCTACCCTGCTGCAGGTGCTAGGAGTGGATCCAAACAGCCAGAACAAGAACCCAAATTTGTGTATCTTCCAACAAAGCTGAATGATGCAACCACTGTGTTATTGATAGGGACTATAGATATTGAGTCTTGCTTTGTTTGAAATCACTTGGTGTCACCTGAATGGAGCAACAGGTTTTTTTTAATTGGCATGCTTTCTGTGGCGTAAGAAATAACATTTTGTGGGCCCAACTTGAGTAGTAATGTTGAGAGCCCAGAAGAGTTCTTTTAATTTAAAAAGTTAGAGCTCTAAAACAGCTTGAAACCTGCAGTCATTATTTGCATTCTTTATCTTTGCCTTTGATGGCCACTGAGAGCACCTAGGAGAAGTTACGGCTTTTTTTAAACTCTGGAAGCTCAATTGCTATTAGGCCACGTATGCCATAACCCTTTGTGTAGTTCTGCCAGTTTCCTCAGATCACTCCTGACAACGTACACTTGTTAGGTTCTACAGTTCCCCATAGCAAAGATTTTGTAAACTCAAGCTCATAAATAAAACATACCATAAATAAACATCTTATCTTTGGGTTAATTCTTCAGAGTGCTTTTAATGGTAATAGAGATTCTCAGTCTTCTCAAATCACGTTGTATCACATTTTAACCTTACGTTAGGCTGCAGATCATCAGAAAGTAAAGCTAGATGAATTTACAACTATCCCACGCTACTAAATTCACCTTTGGGAACATACTGAACTGCTACTACAATCAGTTTGAAACTGTCAAAAACAAAAAGGCCGTAGTGCAGAAAAATTCAGAGACAAATAACCAGTTGAAAGTCAGCGAGAAGAGGTAGAAATTCTCAGAGTACTGCCATCATTTCCAAGAAAAAGGATGAATCTGGATTTTGTCACCTTTCTGCTTTGATGGAAGTTTTCTTGTGGTTGAAACTGTGGTGGCATGGAACTATTGCTTGACATCACGTTTTCAAGACACAGTTTAAGAGGTCAGTAAGAGGGATAGCAAAAAACATAGGGTTTTTTCCTTTCTCCTGAGAGAATAATAATTTCATTTTGAATTTGTGTGGCTGGATGAAATTATTATGAATATCGTAGGAGTGGATATCATAATGTTGGTGTTTATGAATTCCAGAATGAATTATCTGCCCTTTAAGTATTCCAGGGCAAGGCAGCATTTCACTTGGTTGCCATTCCTTTTCCCAACAAAATGTTGCTACAGGTGACCTATATAGATTTGTGGGTTTTTTTCTTTTTGTGATCACTTCTATGCATATTAGTGAGATGGAAATGCTCAAAGTCCACAAGTAAGATTGACTGCACATGTGTGCAAATGAATTTATTTGTCCTGATGGGTTCAGGTTGAGCTGCATTTGTTAAGGACAATGCAGGATTGGAAAGGAGGATTAACGTTTAGTGGAAAAATAATTTTATGGGGATGAATGGGGACTTAGAAACAGTAACAACTGGAGTGATGGAAAAGTATGATTTCTCATAAATTTTATTTGTAGACACCTTGTGGCTCCAGTTCTATTGCCCAAAAGCATGTTAGGTTTTCTATAAACTACAATCTCTAATTTCAGCCACAAATGACATATTGTGGTACTTTTGTATATTGCTAGGTAAAACAGATTTGGGTATGTTACTCTGAACAATTTTGACATTATCTATTATCTGGCTATTATCTATTGCTACAACAGTCATAGATAAAACGAAGTGTAGAAAATGTATATTTCTTGGCAAGAATTAGAGAGGGTTTATGAGGAACTACATTGCATGAAGTATGAAATGGAGGATATATCAGGTGTCTTACCATTGACCTTTCTGCTACTAGATTATATAAAAGGAAATATTTTTACTGAAGTGTCTGGAGTATTATTTAAAAGACAATAAGACAGTTGTGGGTTTTAATATTGCCAGAATGCAAGTCTTAGTAGACTTATGGCAAACAAACTTCTGTTTAACTATTGCTGATCTGAACTGTCCTATTGAGATTTTACGAAGAAATTGAAAAATTCCGAATTAAGTAAACACTTGTGTTGAAAATTAAGCAGTGAGAAAATCAGAGAAGATTCAAACCAAAAAAGTTACTGTACGGATTTTATACCCTCAAATACAAAAGCAAGACTTAAAAAGCAAATAGCAAAATAATATTATGGCCTTTTATTTAAACAGTGTTTGTATACTACATTCAGTGGGGTATATGATAATATGAAATTATATTAATTTCTGAAGCTTTGTTCCTGCTACTGCCCCTTTGTTTATTTCTGTAGAGCGTTTCTTAAAGGAACTTGCCAGGCTACTGTGTGCTGCTTATTATTTGCAGCCTTTCAGAGTCTAATGTTTGTTTGACTATTTTCAGGGCGTGCTGAACGATTACATCTACAGTCATTATCTTCACAAAGTTTTCTTCTGGCGTTTGTGCATATTGGCTGGTTTCAGAGTTACTCGTGAATTCTGGACCACTGGGTTTTGTTTCCTTGTTGCTTATTTAGTATTTATAAAAGACTGTATTGATAAATGTGCAAGGAGACGGATATTTTGTCAGCTGAATTTTCAGTATTTTCCCTGCAAAAGATGAAGGGTAAGAATGGATTTTTAAGTTGTCACAGACGGGCTTCCTTCTGGTATTATCATATATTAGTGACATTTTTAATTGTTTCATTTTGAGAGAGAGAAGTGACGAATCATTAAAAGAATCTGAGAAAGCGCGTGAACTTTTCAAACAGATGAAATTAAAAAGAGAGGCCAAACTGGGGGGCTGTCAGCCCTTTAAATAATGTAATGAGATTCCAGTGGACGTTTCTGCCCTTTGTGAGTTTCCTTTAAAAACGTAGCAGGTTCCAGCCTATTTGTAAACGCATTAACTGCATTTCCTTCTGTCTTCAAAGGTTACAGATTTGGAAGAGAAGATGAAAGCCATTGTAAGAGAGTGTTTGAGACTTTCAGTCCCATCTTTGCCCTTGTTTTTTACACTCCACAGGCAGCGCGGTGGTAGAATGCACAGTGGGATACCTGCTTTAAAGGCCTCATTTTACCTTTAAAAGCTATGCTGCTGACAGTGCATTTTTAAAAAGGTCTTAAACTTGAACTGGCAAAAAGGTCTATCTACTAAATACAAAGACTTTGATGTTTTTTGTTTTCTCTCCCTCTGAAATTTTCAATGGGGTTGAAAGGTCCTGTGAATTGAATGACCTATTCAGCAATAGCTTTTGTCAATATGTTGTGTGGATTTGAGTGAGTTTTGCTCTCAGCAGATTATTAGAGATGATCATTTAATTTGGCTGCAGTTTTACACATGTCTGAAATATGGCTTTAAGAAAATAGAGAATTTTTATTAGAAGCACAATTCTTCCTTCCCTTTCTTTTTCTTCTTCTTTGGGAACTATTATTGCGTACATCTATACGCATTGGGACATAATTATGCACATTAAGCAAGTTTAAAGCAAGCTGTACGGGGTGGGGGGGAGCTATGGAGTTTGGAATGGCTGATTGTTTTTGCAGTTACTTAACATTCAGTTTCCTTTTCGTTTTATTTTTCTTACTAGATGCCTAGTACCTATCTATCTGGACTGAATTTTGGTGGTTCAGATTTGTTTTCTTAATCAAAACTAGCTAAGATTTATAATAATAGTAGTTCTATTTATTTGCCTTTTCCGTTGAAGGCACCTCTGACTAATACTAATTTGATAGGTCAATGCTAAGATTAAATATCCATCTATATCAGATATGTGATATACAATGTTTAAGTTTCCATTTTGAATAGTTCTTGTCGGCTGCTGCTGCTTTTTCTGTCTTGTGATAGTACATTGAATAAAAGATAAAAATAATAAAAACATCCTAATAGAGAGCACTCTTGCTGAATTCAGCTGTTTTATATTCTTCATAACTGATCTCTGTGCTGTTCATATCAAAGCAGTGCAGGCTGTTATCGCTGACAAAAGACTGATATATCGTACGTGTTTGTTCCCTGGGTATATTTAGCTTACTAATAGGCTACAGAGTTATTCTAGGCCTTGAGAAGTTTGAGGTCTGAATTGTGAAGGGCGGGTGTTATCAGCCCCTGCTAAAGTCTTCAGGAATTAAAAGTGCTCTCTTCTCTAGCTTCATATCCATACCCATTATTGACACAGTTCTTTTCTAAAATTAATTTTGTAGAATAGTAGAGAGGTTTTTCTCTTTCTGTCTTGTCTTTTTTGCCTTTTGTCTCTGTCCCCCTAGATAGAAGCCAGGTGAGATTGGCAATGTCTTGAGTGTGAGGTCTTGGGAAAAGCAGTTTTTAGGGGGGAACCCAAAGAACAGCCAGGGCATTTCCAACGCATGTGAGAAGCACTGGCAAGGGCTGGTAAATTTTGTTTGAATGTCTGAATTTGTCTCATCTACTTGAGATGCCTAATTTGTATACCTTAGGCTTGCCTTGTAAATAGTGGAAAGACTGGCACCTCCAAACTTCATACCAACGAAGACTTGAAATGACCTTAGATATCTCACCCTTCACACCCCATCTCTCCTCGCCTTCTTTTTCCTAATGGTTTCCCTCTTTATGTTTATTACTTTAGGAACTCAGTCTGATACATGCCCAGCATAGGTACCAGATATTTGATAACCAGATCCAAGTCTTTGTATTGCAATTGTAAAGACCCTAGGGTTTGTTCAGTTGGTTTTTTTTAATGCTAAGAACTTGTAAGTCTGAAGGTGGCATGCAGTTGTTTAAATACAATCCTACTTTGTATTGCCAGCAATACTCAGTTCCTACAAACCTTGATTTTCATGGCTACGTTTTCATAATGAACAGTGTGACTAGATTTTCTCATGCAAATTGTTCAGCACTTAGAGATACTAGATTTTTTTTTTTTTTTTTTGGGTAGGACAAATTTGCATTTCACGAATATCCACGTGAGGGTTTAGAACTATCAGGAAACAGGGATTTGTATGTGCGTTGGGAGCTAAAGAATAGACAGATAAGACTAACTAAATATATAAATTACTTTTTAAATTTCATGCAGAACAACAAAATTTGCAAATATTCATTATGCTCTCTGATTTTATTTGACAGTATTACAAAGATGCTAAGTATGTTTCTGAGTTAGTAATTACGATGTACTCTGGAGGGAATATGTTCAGACTTACTAAAAATTCCCTGTAACTTCCTTTGCATTTGTTGTGGATGGTGGAAAAAAACCCCCAACTATCTTGAAAGAGTAGCTCCATATGCAGCTACTGCCACTTAAAAAGTATTTGATAAAAGCTGCAGGATGATTAAAAAAAACGTTCTCTCAATTTTTAGTAAACTTAAAATAGAAAAGAATTCTGTTTAGAATAGAAAATGTGATACCTACGTAAAATGATTTATTTTGTTACAGGCAAAAATAATCATTACAAGTAAATATTTAATTATTTACTTTCATTTTTAAAAGGTGAGAATGAATATAACAGGAGATAAAGACAGTATTAAATATAGACAGCTTCAGGGTTTTTTTAGGCGTGCTCTAGAAATGTGACCAAAATGCAAATAGAACCAAATACTTGACCATTTGGCCTGAATAAGCTGTTGGATTTAATTATCATTGATTTATCCTGTCATTCTAGCAATGGCTTATTTGCCAGCTGGCCACTGTTTCCATGAAATAATTCACTATGAATTGTCTGTTGAATGGTGTACAGGCTCAATTATTAACTTCTGGATTTCACATGTTCTCTAGCCACTCGCTATGCCTTGTTACATGTTCTTGACCAGCTCTTTCATTTGTGCTTCCTTAACTGGTTTTAAATAGGCAAGTGTATTTTAACAAAATATTATTTAGCAAATAAAAAAGCATGTATTATTTTCGGACAAGTTGTTATTTACTCAAGTAAATGTATGAAACGATTAGCAATGTCATCATAGGTCCTACAGTCACACTTGAAGAGGCATAAATAAGACATGTCTGTACTTAGCTGTAAGGCTTCATTACTGTAGAAATGGTTGCAGGTAATCTTTGTGCTGCTTCATCTGGTCTTTCACCATCATCATGGTAACAGGTGCCGTGAAACAGATGAGTGAGACAGAAAAAGCAAATCTTATCTTTAGAAAATTCTCCTTCTCTGCTCCATGTTCTGCTTAAGAAATCCTCAGGTTGAACTCGAGATGTTTGACACAGACTACTAGTAAAATAATGGTCTCCTGCAAGTTTGTCGTCTGGATCACAGTTCAGATTCCAACCCCTGTGTTCAAGACTGTTCAAATTTGGGATGGGCTTAAGGCCATCTTTCATTGGTAGCTTTGTTTTCCACAACTGACATTGCTCGGATGTTGCTGACAGCCATGAACATCCAACACAAGGAGGATTAGATGTCAGATATTTCTGACCACTTGAATTTTCACTTTAAATTGGATGCAGCGTGGGGGAAACCCAACAAGAAAAAAGTAGGGAAGTCCAGGGAATGTGTGAGGGACGCTAGAGCGCACTGGAGGCCAAAAATAGGCTCCTGATCTCATTAGCTACCTTCTGAGCTACTGGTTCTTACCTTTGTACTCAGGTCTCCAAGGTGAAAGGCTAATAATTAATTCACTGTCTATTCTTTTGAAAGCTCCAGAGGTTAAGGCTCTTGAGGAGTGATGATGGCAATCTCTTCTAATGTTTAAAATACTGTTAAATTGGAGTTAGATTCTAGGGTTGACAGTTTGAAACAGATGCAGATCAGTTCATTGCCATCTCTCTCTGCTGTCTACCCAAAGCACTGTAAAGCCCTCCTTTGGTAAGCAGCCATAATCACAGAGGGGTTAAAACCGTAACTTCTGTGCTTTTTGTTCCTAATCTCCGATGCCTCCCCTCCCTTGTGTCTTTTTGCTTTAAAATTGTAGGACTTTGGTAATTCTTGGTTTAAAGAGTTGTGTGTGTTAGAGGGAATTAACGTCTCCCTGTCCACAAGATGAGACGCAGAAGTGGGTGGCCTCAGCTCTTGGGATTCTTGGACGTCCTTTGTTGGGGAAGGAGAGAATGAAGACTTAACACAGAGGCATCTCTGTAGGCGCATGCGGATGCTTGGAGTTAACCCACCCTCTTCCAGAGGAGCATGTACTGAACTCACTGACTGCAGCTGACTCCTTCTGATGCTGCATCTTTCTTTTCTATTTTTAGTTTCCAGTACAGGTGCTGGTAGCTGGACATCCCAAAGGATGTGAACTGTTCATGTTCCTTTGCAAGCTCTATTAGGTCCATACAAAGTATTCTCTTCTACTTGAGGTGAGCTTAGGATGTGAATTTAGATTACACATATGGCAACGTATTGGACTTAGTATTGACTTCAATTAGACTTGTATTAGCCTGGGGAACTTAGGCAAAGTATTCCTTAATTAAAATGAAGCAAGCGTGATCCCCAAGCAGGGAGTCCAACCTTGTTCTGCTCTCATAAACATGCACTCAGTATTTGATACTGTCTTCAAATCAGAGAGGGCTGAGGAAGATTAAAGTAGTTTCTGGTCTCAGTTTTCTGGATAGGAAAAAACACAAATTCTAGTATTAGTAGGTTTATGCTAAAAGCTTTCAATGAAGAGCTATTGTTTTTCAGGGTGGGTGATTTTTCCCCGTTTTCAAGTACATTAGTATAACAGAAAGCAGTGGATTTTAGCTGTCTCTATCGCCAGGCTGTGCATACTGTTTGCAAATCAGTGCCACACGCCTGATGCTCCCTGTAGGTTGTACGGCTTAGAGGGATCATTCATAAAGTGCCAGACATGTCATTTTGCAGGCTCGGGTTTCAGTATCAAGGTGAAGATTTGCTTCAACATGGCATGAGTGATTCACAGAGATAACTATTTTAGTTAAAAAGGTTAAATGAAATGTCAGTTGTTACTGTGAGACTTCAGTCACCAGTTAACTTTGAATGCTCTGGCACTGTAAATAGCACAGGGACTGAGCTTTCTGAATAGCAATCCTTTCAGTTCATAAATTACATCATCTTAATGGGCCACAAAGTGCATAGAAAATGCTATTTGCAAAGATGTGAGTAACTCTTCCTAAGCAGCTGTGACATTTGTTCATTTGTAAGAAAATCTAGAGGGTTTTTATTTTCCTATTCAGTGTTGAGGTAAAAAAGAAGGCATACATTGAAATAAAATTAATTCAACATTTATGATTATGTTCGATTGGACTTTTCAGCCTTATATTTATTTTTAAAATGAACTTCTTATGCAATCTAGTAGTGAGAAATAACATCAGATTCAGGAATCCCAACAGAAGATAAAATAGATCAGTGACAGGGAAGAAAAGTTAAATTCTGATTTTGCTAAAGGTGTAGTTCACCTGTTTCCTAGGATAGGGACACTCAGAGACATCTCTGGGATTAAAGGGAGTGGGGAAAATTCCTTTCTGTTGCTATTTTTATGAGAAATTAGGTATCTGAAAATAACTTGTATAAAACATCATTTTAGCTTAAGTCTTACTTATGTAAAACTAAGTTACTAAAATAATTTAAAAAAAAAATTGTGTGAAAATGTGTTAAAATAAGAGTTTTGGTAGCATGACCACTTTAAAACAGTGAGTGAGGGGAAAACAATGCGTTGGCAGTGAATTTCAGTACCAAATCCTGCTTGTTTTAAACTTGCGGAGTTCCCATTGACTGACACAAGGGGATTCTTCTAAGTAGGGTTTTCCTTAGAGCTCAGTGAATAATGGAGCTTGCATTTGAGAAGAATAATTCTTCTCATACAAAATGTTAAGGAGGGGCATTTCCTGTGGGTGGAAAAAGAAGACCATACTTGTTTTATTCTTTTAGACCCAAGCATATTAAGAAATAGTTCTGTAAGTTAGAAATTTTTAGATCCAGGTTCGGGGATCAATTTTAAAGCCTTGCTCTAAAAAGAGGAGATAGAGACTGAATATAACATCTTACCTGTGATATCTTCTTCCAAATTTCTTGTCACAGCTGATAGTAAAATAACTTCACATCAGGACCAGAGTAGGCAATACAATTCACTCTTTCTAATTTGAAGTCAAGCAAAGCCTTGTTTTGCTGTTGATTGCATGTAATGTTCAAGGAAGATAACTTCTGCAATGGTTTTGCCCAATTCCATTTACTTCTGAGCTTTTGTTGCTGCAGGAACAGGTGGTGTTTCTCTGGCAGTTGCTTTTCTGCTAAACTTACTAAATTATTAAGATAAAGGATTTTTTTTTCATAATAAGTTGTTGTGGTTTAACCCCAGCCAGCAACTAGAACAATACAGCTGCATTCTCAATATCCCCCATCCTCCCCCCCACACCCCCAAGAAAGATGGGGGAAGGAAGGGAAAGCGAGAAAAAAACTCCCTTGTGGGTCAAGATAAAGACAGTTTAATAGAAACAATAACAGAAAAGGAAAAAATAACAACAATAATAATAATAATAATAATGACATGGGTCACTCTCACTGCCCAGTGCATTGGCATTGTCCTGAGCAGTGATTGTGAATTCCCACCTCCCGGCGAACCCCCATTTATAACTGATCATGATGAACATGGTATGGAATATTCATATGGAATATTTATAGAATCATATAATGGTTTAGGTTGGAAGGGACCTTAAAGATCATCCAGTTCCTTTCCAACCCAAACCATATTCCATTGGCCATTCTTTTGTTCTGTCTATGCTTATATGGGAAGCTGAAAAAAGTCCTTGAATAGTGTAAATTTCACTTAGGAACAACTAAAACCAATAGGTATTATTGACATTCCTTTCACAGCAATCACTAGAAAGAAAATTAACTCTTTCCCAGCTGAAACCAGGACACAAGTAAAATTTTTAAGCAGTTAGGTCAGAAATAAAATGGCCAAACCGGAAGAATGTACTTTAAATAGCAGAATGTAAGTGAAAGAATATGGCAATATAGAAGAGTTTATTTTCAGGCTTTTGGATGATGCTGTACTGTAATTGTGTTAACAGTAAAAGCAAAATATTTTCTGTAGTCTCAACCGGATTTGTGGGCTACCGCTATGCCTAGGTGAACCTGAGAATCAGCTGAGTTGCATCCCTTCTGGGCATGGGACCCTTTTTAAGGTATTGTAGGGCAACAATGGATTATTATGGCTGTTATTTAAAAAAAAAAAAAAAAAAAAAAAAAGGAAATAAATAGGTGGTTGCAATGTACAAGTTACTACTCCCAGAGTGCATTGCAGCACGATTCTAAAAGATGATCTTTTCAGGAAAGAAAGAGGATAGTGGGTAGAGCTGGAGGATGCTCTTGTTCATTTAATGAAAATTTGAAACTTTTTTAAAAAATGAGTTTTTATAAAGAATAGTTTGGTCAAAATCCCCGTTTGGAAAATTTTATTTATCCTGTTCTTCAACAGTCAAGTTATTTGTAATATTTGTAAACGCAGGATGCTGGTAACTAAACAGACAGTATTCTCTTTGCAGGTTTTGTATCAATTACAGATAACGAAGTTGTCAATTTCTTTGCCATTATAGATAGAGCATGTATTTTTTGCTCTAAAGACACTATTCATTTAAGCCCTTGCTGTTGAGGGCAGGTTGGCTTTCACAAATATTTGCTTCCCCTGTAACAGCCTTTTGGTTCACCCCGGTTAAAACGAACAGGAAGAACCAAAGTTCTCAGGTATTTATTTTTACTAATTTCCAGTATACAAGATATTTTAAACATATTGTCTATGATTACGCAAAAATTAGAATGAATCTGGGCTTTTCATTGTGCTTAAACTGCTAAGCTTGAGATTTGAAGTTTTATGAATCCAGGTTGTGTGGGTTTGTTTATAAAATTCTGTGGTTTTCTACAGATTTATCTTGCTCATATTAAGATGTTTGGCTACGATCATGGTAACTAGTAGAGCTTGGGAGCCAAATGGTGTTGATAGCCTCTGTAGTGGCAAAAGTGTATCACAGGGAAAAAGTACGTCTTGGTTTTTTTGTCTAGGATAGATCTACTTACTATAACTCTGGAAAGGCTTTGAGAGTTTTGGGGCGTGAGTTGGATACAAGTCCTGTGTGATTAATCATTGTGACAAAACAATGAAAACAATGGATCCAAAGATGAATTCTGAACATCAATAATGAAAATAGAGAAAGCTTTTCCAAAATTATATTCAATCTGAATTATATCAGGAGTGCCTATAACAAAAGCTCTCTTTATGTAATCTTGCATGATTAGGATTTAAACAAGAACAACTGATGAGGATGGCTTCTTCTCTTTCAATAATCTTGCAAGTATAATAATGCTAAAGAAGTTTCAGATTCAGAAGCATTTCAACTAACAAAACAAACCAGTTTATAAAGCTATTCTTACTCCAAAGAACCGTTATGAGTCTTCTAAATATCTTCATATATCACAGTATATTATCATGGCTCATTACTTGCCATGAATGGCACAGTGCAGTGACTGCATATACTTTTTGAATCATACTAATTTTGAAAGACTAGCACTCTTGTGCTACTTCCCCCTGGTAAAAGCTATATTTGCATTACATTTTATTATCTGCTACATCAATTATTTTCTCTGACATATATTCCGCATTCTTTTTACTGTCACATTGTTTGCCTCACTGGACTCCCTTGAAATACTGTGTCAGCAGGATGTTCAGATACATTTGGTAAAATATCATTACAAAAATATCTGCTCGTATACTACTGAGAATAAACAAAGTTTCATTCAGACATTTGATTTATGAAGCTCTATACATAATCTTAAAAAGATAGCATATGGCCAATCTTTCAGGCAGTGTCATAAAATACAGTTCTGACATGTTAGATACTGCAAACTTGTCCTGCATAATGCACTTAAAAAATGTATAATCATCTGATCTCGGTGCAAGTTTTAAGGTCTAATGTGTCTATTCCAAAATCTATAGCCATTAAAACATCTCAATGATGTCAGCAGTGGTTTGGGGTGAAGCTAAGCAACAGTGGGAGAACAGATAGAGAATCTTGGCTATCTAATTGCCTTTGTCTTGAACTGGATCAGCGATAACTCTTCTCAAGCTCATAGACTGAGATCAGCGCATGAACTCAGAAATAGCACTCTCTAAATATCTGTACAGAAATACACACAAAGCTCTAACTCAATTGATGTCATAGCAGGCAGACTCATAACATGCCAGTGGACCCACAGCAATCTGTGTGAGTTTTCTGCTGAAGATTGTACAAATTGTACAACTTTTTTTTTCTTTTGTCAGTTGATGTATGGGGGATATTTTTGGATGCTATTTCTATTGACTTAAATGTTCTGCTGAATGTTCAGTTTCTCTCTCGGGTGTGCCTCCTCTACATCTTTCTAATGTTTTTTTCTTGGTGCCTGTAACCTTTAAAAAAAAAAAGAAAAAGAAAAAAATTCTCCAATACCTGATTTGTTTCAAGAAGTACATTGGCTGATACTACTTTAAATTCTTCTTGGATGTTGTCATTATTGCTTTTCCTCTTAAAAGAGAAATTTATGGGACATATTCTTAGCATCTTTTATGGAAGTGGCACGGAAAACATGCCGGCAATTATTTCCTTAGATTTTTGAAGTTTGTGACTATTTTGAGGATGGTAGTGCTGTGAAGAGCTTTGGTTTGGGAAAGGAGTACGTGTGCTCTTCTTTCTCTCATGTTTGCTAGAGAATGCTTTCTTTGTGTCTGCTTGGGTGATAATGAAATCTGTCTATGTATAGAACAGATACTTTCTGTGCACTAGTGTCAGATCTAATTTAAATATCTAGGTTTTTTTTTCTCATTTTGAGAGAGCCAAATTAAACAAAAAAAAAAAAAGAGAGATTAATTGAAAATTACCAAGTTCTCAATATAACAGTGAGAGAAGTTTTGGAGACAGAGCAAATAGCAATTTCACAATACCACAGAGCATTTCTTTTAATGTTCCTTCTTTTCTCATCTATTTGGAACAAGTACTTTTCATTCTTTCTCAATCTTAAGACAGTTTATAGTTTCTCAATAAGCAATGAGCCAGGTCATAAAGTGAATTTACCTGAATCAGGTGTTGAGGAATCTCTCTCAGTGGCCTTTGGGGGACTTCTGCTGTAGCTCCTTTGACTTCTAAGCTTTGTCACTGTGCTCAAACTTTCAGCTCTGGGGAAAAGTCTTTTGGGGAAAAAGAGGTAATCAAAAGGGTTGCTTGAAAAAAACCCACAAACTTATGAAAAATTGACAAGCAAACCTGTTGTCCGCCTCTTTTCAAAGTGTTTTGTTTGAAACTGAAAACTTCGAGCAGTTCTACTGTACCGAATTCTAAACCCTTCATTATGTGTCATCCGTTGTACAGCTTGCTATTAATTTTGAAGCAGTTGGATATCTCTAGACTGGTTTGTTGTATAACCAAGGTGAAAGTTAACAATTCTGGTTTGTTCAGTTGTCTTTTTTTTTTTTTTTTTTTTTTGGTCATAGCTGCAACTCTTAAGTAGCAAAGCCTATGGATCTGGATGTGCTTGCCTTTATAAAAAACCCTGTATCAGTTAGTCAAATGGGAGAGGGTTTAAAGGCCATACTGATCTATCCAGAAACAGTGAATTGCTGGATTTTTTTAGAATTACTATCACTAGTCATATCTTTCTCATACATAGATCATAAAGTTTGCTGATATTTAATTATCTCAAGTAGCAGAACATACCATTTGTCATTTTGCACATAATTCTCAGAATTTTTGTCCTGGATGCTTGAGATTCATAGAAATTGCAATGTTCTTCCTTCAGCCTTAAAACTGTAGGGTCTACTCTGTACATATTCACACATCTTTCTAAAGCACTTTTTAATGTGTTAATAAGAGAGTTAAAAAAACCCATCAAAACAGATTTTCATACGTGACTTGACAGTATAAATTATGTATGTCAGTCTCAAATATTTCCCAGTAACTAATGCATCATTAGCAGATTATCCTTCAAATTGATATCCCAGAAGAGGTAAATTTTCAGGCAAATTTTTGAATATTCAGTATTTTTTCCATGCAATGTCAAAAGAAGCTGACATATTGTAAGAAATAAAGGTGCCATCAAGCAAGGTGGTTACCGTATGTTTTTCTCTGAGCAGTCATCAGTTTGATATTTACAGAGAAAACTGACAGTTTGATTTTTTTCATTTTTTTTTCTTTTCACCTCCCAATTCCTTGAGTGCTGAAAAAGATTAAAATGCTTGTTGGCATCTAATACCATGATTTAACCTTTATTTAAAAACAAAAGCATGATAAATAATTCTTATGAAGTCAACATTACTACGATCTTCCTTTATAAATTTTTCTTTTCAACTCGTGAAGATACTGGCACTTTCTTTTGGTTTTGTTTCAGCCTAGGCTTAAAATGTCCATGTGTTTTCCTTCAGAGGCAGAGTTGAACTTTCTCTGTTGTCTTTCTTGTTTCCTATATTGTTCATGGGCAGGATAAGATTATTTGTTTATTCTTGGGAAAAAAATACAGTGCTGCTGACAGATTTTTTTTTTTTCTTTTTTTCCTCTCCATAATTGCAAGAAACCTTGCTTGTTCTCACAACTGGGCAGAAGAGTAAGCAACTTATTTATAAAAATGTTTTAACTTGACTGCGCTCAAATATTTGTTACAAAGAATATGAATTATATTATTTCTTTATTGGACAAGGGAATTTGAATTTGTACAGGTATTTTATTATTCAGCTTTTTTGTCTCAATCTCTCTAGAGTTTGGGCCATCCAGTCAAATGGTGCTTTCTGGAATAATTATATTACACGAGTAACATCTAGAGGATAGCGAGTACTCAGAGGTGGATAAAATGAGTTGCATGACAAAAAGCAAAATAACAAAACCCAGGTTGGTGTAAATTTACATGAGATGATTATACAAAAATTGCAAATCAATTAAAGAATAAATTTGAAAATAAGTCTTCGTATACCTTACTAGTTAACTGGAAAAAGGACTATATTTTTCAGCTGCAATTTGTTTTCTCCCACTCGGTAATCACTGTGTCACTTTACAAGCAGAGTCACTGGAGGCATGTTCTGAATGACACTGATATACATCTCACTTTTGAGCTCGGTGTTATTTTATTAAGAGTATGTGACAGTTAGTTCAGGAATGAATGTTAGTTGCAGCTTAAACCCGAAGATTTTACTTGTTCTTAGTTTTAGGTTGGTTTGTTTTGGAGATTAGGAGCTGCGTCTTCAGCTTTGCTGAGATCTGTGGAGCTAAGCTGATTTTTCCCATCTGTTGATATGGCACAAGGATGTGGGCAGTACGTGGATCTGTTCACTAGGAAAAACAGGCCAGATTGTCGATGAGAAAAAAACATTGGCATCTTACTCTTTGGAAATCATCTGGATACTGCAAAGGGAGTTAGTACACCCATATCTGGATACCTGGAGGTCCAGCTGCTCAGTAGGAAAGGAGACCAGACTGTTGGTGTCATAAATCCTGTCCTCAGTGAAGTCATGGGAGCTGTGCTGCTTGTATTGACTAGGCGTTTGGCTGTTACTAAAAGGTATGACCTCCTAGATAAGAACTGAAGTGTGGAATAAAACGAACAAAGTAAACAAACAAATATTTGACAATGAACAGATCAGTGGCAAGAAAAATATTGAGAAGGGCTTAAATATCAGACTGAATACTACTGTGGCAGCAGACGTGGCATGCCCTGGTGTGCAAGAGCTTCACATGTGACTTGGAATAAATTTTGAGGTTGTAAACTGACAAGGGAGGGAAAAAGTGGAAGCAATTCCATAGACTACGAGTCAAAATATACTCTAGATTAAATGGGTTTGCAACACTAGAATGCACCAAGTGATTAAAATAATTAAAGGAGAGCAATTGAGATATAAAGACGGAGATGAATGCTCTTAGTGAGAGCAGTGTAGCATTTATTCTCCTAGTGAAAGATGCATAGCAGCCTTTGTCCTCAGAGATAAGAACATAGTGCCAAACCTCCAGTGAGAGCTGCCTAGCAACTAACCCGTCTAGTGAGGGCAATGCAGAAGTTAATCTCTTTAGTAAGCAAGTGTAGCTATTAATTTAATTAGTAAAGGCAGCGTACCGTGAATCAGTATGGTAAAACAGCAAATTTTTTAATGAAGATTTTCAAAATTCTAACCTTGAGTGGGCACGTCAGGGATTGCCTCCCTATTACAGCGGGACAGTCTAAACCTTATTAAAAGTAAAGTTCAGAATACTGTGCCCTGAAATGGGATCCTGTGAGAGTCTCTGCTGAAAGAGAAATTGGCTTTTCTAAGACCAACAATAAAGAAGAAATTTCTTTTTATTTTAGGCTTGGAGAGAGGCTTAGAAGACTGGAGGTCCCAACAGCCCCTCCATGCATTTCTCACCACTCTTCTCTCTTCTGACTTGTGTTCTAGCTATTAAAGAGATGATGATGGCTCCTGAGAATAGTGGAAGATGTAACTACTTTGGAATGGGGAGCATCTGTAAGTTCTCTGTGGTACGTGGAGAACTCCATGTACTAGTCAGACATACTTCCACTTCAGAATAAAGTAGAACATGTTTTCAGGAAATTCACTTACTTGAGTTTTTGTGATCAAAATGAAGATTTTTTTTCTTCTAAATCCAAGGAGGAATGTAATGACATTTGGCAAATCTATACTAAGTATTTAGACTTCTATAGATACTAATAAACGTTTATAGTTTTCATCCCTGAAAACTATACTGTTGGAAATCAGGTAATGCAATACTATCTATTTTACATCATTTGAGTTGTGACTTAGAGATTGGAAGATTTTTGCCAAATAGCCTGAAGGTGTTTTTCCCCCAATGTTTGATGCAAACTTGTGTATGCTAAAAGCAAAAGTATTTGTTATTCATAAATTGTTTTGTAAGTTCCCCTGCCAATCCTGGAGAAGATGAGGCGGTGATATGTCCAATGGTCACTGTGAAATCTCCTGAGCTGTTACTTTGGTCACAAAAATTTTAATCACAACTTATGTGTCAAAGAGCTTGGAACATGTGCACGTTGTGTGGTATGCAAGTACATAATTTATTTATTCTATGGAAATATCCTTTAAGAGTGCTTTAAAAAAAATAGTAATTTGTTCACTTAATTCTGTTTTTAAGACAGAAACAAATGAAAGTTCAGTCATAAAAACTCTAATGTAAGATGCTTTCCTAATGGAAAAATGAAATAATTTCACAGTTCTTGTAACTAAAATCTGTCTTTTACCTTTTGCTAACCAGAACAGTGAATATTATTCACTGGAGGATTTCAGAGAGCACTTGAGACTATAAATTAGTCTTGTAAGGTACTTGTGATTTGAATTTGACTAGAATCAGTGATGAATGTTATTAGTGTAATGGGATTAAAGGAAAAGAATTAAGCAGTTAGTGTTACCTATGCATACCATACATATACACACAGGGACTTATTTGTGGGTAAGTGTGCACACGTATTATTTTTTCCGTAAAAAAAAAATAATCTGGCCTTAATAAAGCCGTGCAGATTTATTTTTTTTTTTATTAGTTAATGGCAGCGTCTGTATCAGCAAGTAGTGAAAACTGGTGCAACAACACTAGTTATTTGTGTGCGTGGCTCTATGGCAGTAGTAGATAATGGTCATGAAAACAGTTTCCTCTGAGACCAAAATGAAATGTATGTAGAAAGATTTTTAGTTTAGCTTTTGCCCATTTGCCTATTAGTGACCTTGTTCTTTCTTCCCCTCTCCCATACACGTATAGTGAATCAGATAGGAATTTAAGCGTCTTAAATACTCAAGAAAAGTTGCTCAAATATACTGAAAGATGATGGTTAGAGTAGATCTTCTTTTTAGTTCTCTTTTGTTTTTTTTCTGCACTTAGTGTGAATTATTACAATGAATGTGCTGTGAATTCCTACCAGTGAGTGAGCAGACATGAGCTTTACAGAACAGGTGAATTTAAATGGCATTTTGAATGAAGAGAGGATTGTATTTCACTGCTACATCTATATTTTAGGTAGTGAAGTTTCAGTAAAAGTTGGTAACAAGAAATACTGCGCTGCACTTTAATATTTTATTGCAGACAAATACATTTTTGAGTTATTCTAATAATTTTATTCATATGTTAGATCACCTAAAGAGGTGCTTTGTGTTGTGGGAAGGATTCAACATTTATGAAAGGTAAGAATCCTTTTTAATTATTAAGTGCAAAGCAGACCCCAGAATGCTTTGAATGCAGTTCTGGCTTCAATGAAGCCTGTGGTAAGGTGGTCTCATTTTAAGGGCCAATGTTTAATTGTATGTATTCTTAGCTGTTTAGCAAGAAGTCTGTGTTTGGTTTTGTTTGTTTGTTTTTCTCCCCTCACTAAGATTTCATAGCTGCAAATGTTCTGTCATGTAAAATAAACTGGTATGGAGTTTGGGGCATCAAAGCAAAGTTTTTGCTTCATTATGCACAGCTTAATTGTGAGAATGATAACTCTATATATGGTCCTTCTATAATAACTTATATGTTGTCACAAAGCATAAATTAGTACATACATAAGTTTCTCAGCAAACGCTGACCGTGCTTTAGTATTTAAGGGTGGTAAAATACACATGCCCACCTTGTGATGGAACATTAATGCAGCTTGCTTTTGTTAAAGCTGTATCCATAGTTAATAAGAGGATATTAAAATACTGAAAAGTTTTGAAGACTTGTGACACCTAAAGGCAAATAGAAACCTTCCCTTTTTATCCTTTTCCCCTTCCTTTTATCCTTTTTTAATAACTCACGGTCAAATGCTGTTCCATGCTTTTGTACATCTGAGCACGCTGGTGCTAGTCAAGCTGCTTCATTGTCGTTATCATTGACGCTTTTTTACACCAGGATTTAATATGCTGCTTCTGTCGGGCTTTGTTTCAAGATTACAGCTATATTGTTGTCTGTTATTTTGCACTGCAACTTGAATTTACTTCTTCACCATCTCTGTAAACATGAGGCTACCTTTAAAGTTTATAGATAGATTGAGGATGGGAACTCCCAGTTGAAGCCTAAACCAATTGTAATCATGCCTGATGGCACTGCTGCAGTTTAGAGGTTTGTTACTATTTCCATTACAATCCCATGTTCCTACCAGTGTAAGTGTTCGCTCTGGGGTGAAACATCTCATAAAGGACACATCAAGGGAGCAGTTTTGATTTTAAGTTAAGAAACACAAAACCCAAACATTTTTCAATCAAGAAAGGTAAGGAAAGGAAGTTTTTGACTTTCAGACACTTTTATATACTTCTGAAACTTCTAACTATCTCTTTTATAGTGGTGAACAGCTCAGGGGGTGGGGGAAATGGAAAGAGTGACAGCAAGAGGATATAGAACAATCGTTTCATGATTATTTTTTTTTAGTAAGACTTCTGGGAAATGGTAAAAATCTGTATTGCCAGACAACAAATCTCCACAGGAGACGTCTGAACAATATCTGTGCAATCATACAGGGAGTGTGTATGCAGTTCCCCAGTTACTAAAAGATAGTTACCAATGCATGTATAAAAACACAAGTGCATCATTTTATATGTTCACATTTTTAGGATGCTTTTGCAAATGTGCCTCTTGCTGATGCTTAGCTTGATTAAGAACTGCAGGAAGCCAGAAGAAATGTGGCGGCTGTAACAGCTGCAAATTCAGGAATCTGTTAATCAATCCAGATTGCCTTTGCTCTGCCTTTGTATCACCAGCTTCCACCATTTTATTACACGTCTCGGGCCACTTGGTTCCAAATTCTTCAGTCCCCAGATCTTGAAATCATGTATTAACAATAACTCACTGCACAGCCACATGAGCAGCTTTTTCATGTGAGTTGCTGTGTTGAAAGAATTACTCAGAGGAGCAAAAACACGCTCACCCAGATGTGTTTGCAAAACAGATCTTATCACTCTTCTTGTTTTATATCCACTAAACAGGAAAATATTTGTCTTTCATTGAAAAAAAACAACCAATAAAAGGAGAAAAAGAAAAGCAGTGGTGTAAGCACCTATTACATGACATTTAAGTGTGAAACTCAAATGAATCCTTGGCCCTCAATGCCTGGAGCCTGGGAGTCATTATTCTTAACACCATAAAGATACATTTCACTAAAATAAACCAAAAATTACTGCTATGACCTCAAACTAAGCCTAACCCTTAAATTCCTGTTGTAAAAATCAATCTGAAGGTTCTTCCTTGGTAACGACTGAAAGAAGAGACAGATGCTAGCATCAAATTCTGACCTTGAGATTTACCTCATCATAGTTTCAGACCAACTGGGAGAAGTCAGTGTTACAAAATGATATTAAAGCTGCTGTAGAGCATTTATATATTGATATAATTTATGCCATCAACTTCACAGTAAAAAGGTTTAACCTCCTGCTTTAAAGAATGATCATCAAATTATCTCTCATATCCTTGAAAGAAGTTATTTTATTATTGCAAAGAATGTCTTCAATTTTTAAGGTATGCTGAGGTGGAAAAGTCAAACTTTATAAGAGTGAGAAATTAAACGTGAAATTGGCCTAACTGTATTGTCTGAAGGATAAGATTTAAGTGTTTGAGGATATTAAATGTAGCTGTGATACTCAAGGCTCTATAAAGTCTCTGAGGTCATTTCAATATGGAAGACCGTACCTGATGAATTGCAAGATTTTGCTGGCTGGCCTTCATTCTAAACTGAATGAGACGTGTGTGTTTTTATCTGGTTAAGTTAATAAAATACGGCTGATTATGAGGAGCAAGTTGATTAATGGAAACACAAAATCACTTTTTTTTTCCCCGCATATTTCTCATTCAGTTCACTGCTACACGTAACATTTAGCAGTTGTCCTGCAGGGCTGCTTGTCTTAGGACAGGCAGAATCTCTGAGGGCTGGAGAGTCTTGTGTTTGCAGTCTTCAGCTTGGATCTTTCAGCTCTGAGATTGATTTAAGGCTCGTATTAAAGAAAGGGATTTGGGACCTGATCAATGAAACACCTGAGCTAAGACTTCAATGAGGAATGTGAGTCATTTTGACAGGTTGTAAATATTAAAATTGATATGAGCTCAGAGACATGATTTTTTTGTTAACTGGAGCAAAAGAGTCAATGAAGAAACAGATTAGAAATTGAGTTGGAAGTAGCAAATGTTGTCAAGTTTACTTTTCTATGACTTATCAGATGCATCTCTCCCTGTCATGAAAAAAGGATGTGGAATTATCAGGAGGGAAGGGCTGCTATGTAACCAAATGGCACTGTAGTTGTTATAAATGGGTAGAGGGAGGGAAGGGAGTGTCCAAAGGAAGATGAAATCTTCTGGAATAAAATAGATCAGTACATTTTCTGATTGAAACAGCACTATTTGGGATAAAACATTTAGAATAAAGACCACAGACAGAACTCCAAGTCAATGGCAATGCTTACGGTCTTCAAAAGTGACCAGGCTTTCCAGTATTACTGTTCTGCAGCTTGACAGATCAAGGAAGAATTTTGTTTAATTCTTCAAAAATGTCTGCTTTCTCTGAGCTAGGGGAAATACTTAAACAGCATTTTGCTCATTAAAAAACATAAAACTTCTAAAATTAGTTTGAGTGGTGCATTGTGAGATTGGAGGTGTGCATTGTCTAAGGCAGGATCTATCCCGAGTCCCATTCCCTTCAGTGTTTTATTAATGACTCCTGTATTGGCATTGAAAGCACTCTTCTCCCATTTGCTCATGATGCCAAGCCTGGTAGGGCTGCAGTTATTTCTGAGATCAGAACAAGAAATTTTGGCTCAACAGATTTTTTGTGTTGTTTTCCTGTTTTTCTCCCTTTTGCATTGCATCCTGCTGACAAATGCTATGCTTAGATGGAAATAACCAGGCAATAATTCCTCAGAATATAGCGTTTAGAGTGAATTACAAACCAAGCCTACATATATATATTATGTTATCGAGGGAATAGAAAACATCATATTTGCACGTACAAACAAAACTATCTAGATCGAGCTGCTTTCTTTATTCAACGCTGAGGAGGTCATCCCATTACAAGTTTGTCCGTTTTGGGCATGCAGGCATGCTTCTGAAAACAAATCTAAACTTTTTGCCGGGAGAGATAGTTACGCACTGGTGCGGATTGTCCAATGAGATGAAGGAATCACGGGTTTGGGAAGTTTTTAAACAGCTATTAGTCAAATATCTGTCACAAACATGCAAGGAAAATAGCGTTTGCTGTCAGGCAAAGTGTGGATCATGGGACTTTTACAGCTATTTCCAGAAATGTTCTCTGGGATTTGCATAAGATTAGGTTGCTCTCCACAAAATCCAAAGGCTCTCTGTGGAATTTTTCCGTGCAGAATTCTCTTTCTATACCTTTTCTGGCTGCCTCTGAAAATTGGTATGTGTTTATCATAGTGCCACTGGTAATTATTATTATGTCTTTTGTTATTTCAATGGTATTGATATGAAGACTTGGCTTTTTTTTTTCTGTTCAGAGCTTCTGGGTAGGATTTACCACTATGGGACTTGTTTGACTCTTACTGTAGGCCATGTGCTGTAGTGTGATCAGCTCGTTCTATTGCAGGAGAAAAATCTGATATATTTTGAGTTTTTTGATCAAATACTTGTCTGAACTGTCTCTTCATTCTCCAATAAGATCTTGATTATGTGGCAGATCTGATTTTGGTTAAGAAAAATCCAGATTGCTGTCTAGGTGAGATGTTTGTATATGTTTACTGGAGTTTTCATAAGGGAATATTAGCAGTGTTTTGATTGACCTTACTGGAAAGATGTGTTTTTTGAGGGGGAGATGCTCGCTAGTGTCTGTTAGGACAAAGAAAGAATCAACGATAGTATTTCATTTCTTATTTTTTGTGAAGACACCTATTTTCTGGCAGGGGCAGATAAGTGGGGTAATTAGAGTATTCACCACTTTCACCTGCTACTCTCTACACATGGTATTCACCTTCCTGAGTATGAAACTAATAAATAAATTCTCTATTCCACCTACAAGGGAAGGGTGGCAGTTATTTAGTGAGCGAGCCAGCTGATGATGCTCAGCTATTCGGAGGAGGAGCAGCTCTTGAAAGGACAGTGAAGTAGGCCTGGCTACATCTCAGCAGTTTTGAGAAGAACAGATTTAGCCAGGAGGAAGGAAAGGATGAGTGCTCTTGATGATTTAATGAGGCAGATGGTTTATTGTTTTGAACTGATCTACTAGAAACTGACATGTTTTAACTTTACAGTTAAAACTAATTTATTGTTTTTAAAGACTAGACTGTAGTTCTTGTTAGTCTGTTGCTATAGCAATATTTATGTTTGTCAAACAACTGATAGTTCTTTAAAATATACAATATCATTTAATTAAGATAAGATCAGCACAGCCCATCAAAAATTTACAAGTGCTCCATAAAAAACTAATCTGCTTTGGACACCACTTAATTCTGTAGTATTACATTCTATGGTTAGTGCCATGGATGTTGATGGGCCTACACAGAAAGACTAAAATTGCAGAATTTGTGTTCTAGAATTTAATAAGACGGTACCCTTCACAGTGTTATGACCTTTGCATGCAATTCTTAGCTGAAGCTAAACTAAAATTAACATCAAAATAATTTTGCAAAATTATGTACCTTTGGTCTTTTAGATACCTGAAATATTTTTGAGGTGTTTTACGTGTCAAATCCATGGAAGAAAAAGAAACCTTTG
This sequence comes from Larus michahellis, assembly GCF_964199755.1. Classification (NCBI taxonomy): domain Eukaryota; kingdom Metazoa; phylum Chordata; class Aves; order Charadriiformes; family Laridae; genus Larus; species Larus michahellis. The sequence goes on along the minus strand of NC_133900.1, from coordinate 20,372,995 downwards.
CAGTCATTATCTGCTTATTCTAGCCTCTGCAACGTTAACATTCAAGGCTTTTTAGAGATTTCTAATAATATCCTTTTTATGATGGGGCAGTATATTAACGACTGAGAGTTTCATATGCTGAATAGTGCAGTTTTAGTTCAGACCTCATAAAGAGGTTTTAAATGAAAACAGTAAAAATAAAAAGGATGGTCAGAATAGATTTTGTTATAAGTTAAAAATCAGGTTGGTCAAGAAGGAAGACACACATGATTTATCACAATTATGGGGAGCTATGAGTTTAAGCTTGGGTTTGGGTTTGGATTGCATCGGGGTTTTTTCCTAGCTCTGTTTGCTAAAGAATTTTTTCTTTAGATTCTGTAAACTAGGGGAATAACTTAGTGAAGGAAGCTCAGTAATAGCTTCTTTCATAAAAGCTTAATGATCTGTTTTGTTAATGACCTTGGCTACTTGGATGGACCATGGCAAATTATTCTAAAATCTCATTTTGTAAGCTGCTGGGTTTTGTTTTTCTTCAAATACAAAGAGCTGTCTCTGTCATAAGTGGCTTATGCTCTCAAAAAGAAATCAGTGCCCTGGAAAGGGGCTGTTTCCTTCTCCTTAGCAAATATATCTGCGACTTGCGGAGGCTGTGTGTCTATGGTAATGGTAAATCTGAAAACTTGATATCATGAGGGATAGAGCGTTTTAATTGTCTAGGTTGCTTTAAAGAATGTTAGGAACTGCTTGAATTAGTGATTTATCTTTGCAATGAGCTTAATATAGTATAGAATCTACTGTAGAACAAACCTTTTAAATTGTATATATTACTTTGCAAAGAGAAAATGAAATAAAAATTCAAGTAGCTGTCTAGGCTGTTTTGGGTGGATTTTTTATCAACGACACCTTTTGAATTGACAGGAATATTTTGGTGAAAATCAGGAGAGTAAGTGTAGCTTTTGGCATGCAATCTGCAGAAATTATATGTGTGTATATTATATACATTATATACAGCATGTTGCTGTAAACATAATAGTATCTGGTAATGAAAATGTTTGCATTTGGCCCATAATTCCCATGCTGGAGATGCTCATGAGAAAACAATTTTTGCTCACAAAGATGACTCCAGATGCTTCATGTACTGGCTGTTTTTACAGCTTTAATTTTACCTATAGTTATGATTTTGTGATTTTTTTTTTTTCATGGATATTCTTAGTGAGTGATTCAGAGTTTGCATTTGGACAACTGATCATATCCATTAAATGCAGGAAGGATAAGGCTTGAATTTTCTTGTCTAAGAAGGACAGATTTCCTTCTCTTTTCTTGTGTGAAGCTTCTTGAAGGTCAGTTCCATTGTACCGAACAGGGCAGGTTATCATAGCTGAACTTTCATTTTTGAATTTAAGTTTTAAAAAAATCAGTATCTGGTACGAGGATCAGTAATGCTGAGTGGTTCCGTACTTTGGTCTTTGAATGCTATTCTGATACCATTCACAAGGCACAGCTTAGTAACTATTATGTCACTTGTGAAATACTATATCTTTATCTGTCCAAGACGCATAGTAGTAGTCACAATATCTTCCTTAAGCCAGATTTGATGTGCTCATGTACAAAAGTGAGCTCTCTTGTTACAGATAAAAAGCATAAATTCTGCTTAACAATAAATAATAATAGTAAAAAAAAAACCAAACCTGCCACTTGTTCAGTTCAGAAAAATATTTCTTTGGCTACTATTTGGATGTAATTGAATCCTATAACTGACACGCACAGACAATTGTGACAAGATAGTTACATTTTAGTAAGTGGCCAAGGCAAGGTCATATGAAAGCCTACACAGCTCAGCGAAGACCATCCATAGCTAACAATACTGTGCACATAGAGTTTTAAATATAGCTCAGTTAATCCATTATTTGATTATGGGGTCCAGCTTTGTTGATGCAAAATATTTTACTGTGATTCACAGAAGATTTGCCTGCTGGTAATACAGAACAACGTGGTCCTTCAGGATTTTGTTAAATTAACCGAAGTAAATTATACTCTCTATTTATTAAATATGTTTCTTATTTGCTCACGTGTCCTCAAGGCAAAATGAAATCTTTACAATTGGAAAGGTAATTCTGTTACAGTATTTTCTTAATTTAAGCTGCATATTTATTGACAAAAAAAGAGTCATCAAACGTGTGTAAAAAGGCAAAGAAAAATAAATTAGCATTTCAGGGATGTGTGTGAAAATATTTGCTAGGATAATGTGCTAGGATAACATACAATATCAAGGAAACATAGCTGTGATTATAGTCATAGCTTTTGGTCTACTTGTAAAGGCCCTATTTGAACATAAATTATTTAATTAAAATGTGCCTATAATATGATATTTCAGTCAAGTGTCATTTAAAAATGACTAACTTCGTGTATCATCCTGACAAATCAGATGACAAAGGAAACTAGATTTCTTTTTTAAATTAGCATCTTGCCATCAGAGATAATGTCAGTTTTTAAAATTATGATCTAAAACTTATTTTAAAAAAAGAAGCATCACATGCTGTAAATAACACCTAAAAATAATTCCTAAAAATTACTTTCATTAGAAATTGAGTTGTGCATCAATGACACATAAAGACTTCGATGGCTGATTTCTGCCCACAATATCTTGAAGAAATTAATGTTAGAGAATTCCCTGTGGTTGGTTTGTGCTGCTCTCCATCCATGTTGTGACTTGCTTACTTGGAAGACAATGATTTAGGGCTTCCTTTAGTGCTCTACTGTTCTTGGAACCTCTATATTGCCTTCACGTTAGTCATGCTCGATCTTACTGCTGCTTTCTTAATCTTTTTTCTTGCCACAAGCATGTTCTTTTCCGGTAATGCGTACTGAGTGCTGTGGTTCAGGTTTAATTATCAAGACTGATCATTTGAAAGAGGAAAAGGACAATAGAAAAAAGGAAGTCTGTTCTGGAAGGCAAAGAGTCCCTGTGTACACGTAATCCTGTCAGGACAGAGGAAAAGATTTTGTCAGCTGGAACTGTTTTAACAGAATAATTTTGGACTCTCGCAAGGTAGAGTTTGGTTTGGATCACTAATAGTGATGTGAGGATTGGTTCTTTTCCTTTCTCATGTAAATTATACTGTGTGGATATTAGAAGAAACTAGAAACTTTATCCTCAATTAAGCCTACCTGGGACTGTTGCGCACTAAGCAGGAATTTCTTCCAGCTTCTACTTTCCAATACTTTGGTAATCTTGTTATGGTCAATAGCAGCTTTCCGTGCATTGTATCAGCTTAGCTTTTCCTTTGCTTTCCTTCTTCATGGTTCAGAGTTCAGTCACAACCTATTATTCAAACATAACACCTTATCAAGAAGTTCGGAAAAGTTTGTCTGAAAAATCATTGGGTGAAGACAAGAAAAGACAATAAGCACAGGAAATTATGGGAGAAATAAACAGCCTGGGTAGGGGAGAAGGAATCAAAGAAACACGTTATATAGGGGTGAAGTCACAAAATCATTTTGGTCTGGGTTACTGAGAAGGATAGATGAGTAAGAGAGATACAGTAACAACTGATGTTAGGCATGTGAAAAGGTGATCAGTTGAGGGTGCACGTGACAGAAAATCAGCAAATGGAAAAAGTGATTGCTTTGGGGAACACAGAGCGCAAATTAATTTAGATACTAAGAAAATGTTAGAGGTGAACTGAATTAGAAAAGGAAACTGTTGAATGTCTTTGCTGAGGTCAGAGCTCAGTCAATTAGAAGAAACAGTAGCCAGAGACAGTGAGGCTTATCAGCTGAATTGGTGGGGGTCTGAATGCCAAGCAATGGATTTCTGAGGGGCAGAAGGTTGGTTATGGGACTGTGGGAGGTTAAGGGATGATTGTGTAGAGAGAGGTGACAGAGATTAAAAGGAAATATTTTCCTACCCAATGTATGACTAGCTTATGGAAATTATTGCCATGAGATATCAAGAAGGTAAAGAGCTTAGTGGGATTACATGTCTATATGGGTAATGAGAACATATGCAGTTACGTTAGATGGGATAAAATTAATTAGGGCTAAACCCCCTCATACTTGGAGGCATAAACCAAGCAGTAATGATGGGGGCCTAGAAAGAAATATCTTTAGAGGTGATTTTGGTGGACTGAGTTCTAAATTTTAGCCTTAACAAGTCCTTGATGAATGGAAATCCTAAATGCTAGGCAGACCAGATAGATGTTCTAATGACTACATCTGATGTCAGACTTACTGGGGTCATCAGAAGTGGTAATGATGATGATCTGAAGTTGATAACATTGCATTGTTAATCAATTTTCCACTTTTCTGGTTGATGTAACAACCCTCCAATTAATCTAAAAGCAATGAATGCTATTTACAGACTTAATTTCAAGAGAAACAAAACAAAAATCCCACAAGAACAGGAAAGAGACTGAAAAAACAAAGGTTATTTTGGATTTGCATTGCTTTGTAAATCTGATTTTTACATATTTTTAGGTATTTGACTACATAAAATAAACATATCCTTTTAATGTATTTAAGTGTATTGTGGCTATGCTAGTAACATTGGAAATGCAGTGTCATTTAGGCACTTTCACTTAAACAGTTTGGACACTTTTAAGAATCCTAGGTAGTCCAGTTTACTCATAATTTATTCTCCAGCTATTTATGCCATTAAACTTAATGCTTTTGCTTCTTTCATCTGACAATACTTCAAAGCTTTTTACTAGAACTCTGCTTCATTCTTTCAGGCTGTGCACATGTAACTCATTTACCTCCTGTGAGTAAACACTCTTGCTCTTGACCGCTATTTATTGCGGTCCCTAGCATGTCTTTAAAAAGGCAATAGACTACTGGCTTGCTGAATAGTGCATGGGATACTGGATTGTGTCGTTGCCAGAAATGTTTAGTCATCCATTGGCTGTAATAATAATAATCAAATATTGTTATTTTCCCTTATAAAAAAGTGGGTTTTTTCAAAAGAATAAGCATAAGCATTTTTCAATAAATTAAATGCTATAAAATACTCTAGCCTTAGAGCTTAGAAACAGTAACTTTCCTCTTTATTTGTCCTTTTTCATTCCATAAGAAATGTCTTCTTTCATTACTGAGGGTTCATACCAGAATGACAGAAGACTAGACTGTTTATTGGAAATTATTGTCATGAAGCCAATTTCCCCAAAGATTCAAGCCCCCAAATAGAGTACTTGTGGAATATAACTGATATTTTGCAAAGGAAGGATGGAAACTCCCATAACAGTACTTGAAACATCCTTACATAAAAAGCTATTTTTCAGAGGCCGGTTACAGAGATTTTCTGGCTTTGTGATCAGCCTCTTACAAATAAGTAGCAATACTAACAGTATACATGATAGGTAATACATAGAATTTTTAAAATTTTCTCTAGATGAAGTAGGGAAGTCATTGTGACACAATCTGACAAGCTGGGGAGGTAACATCCTACTGATGCATTCCAGGTGTATGTATTTGTGTGTGTATATATATGTATGTGTATACACACATATATATATTACAGATATGCATGTCCATTGCAGACTATTTTTTTTTTTTGGAGTATGTACAAAAAGCACCTCTTCAAACCCGAACAAGGGAAATTTGTGGTTTGTATCACAATATTTAAGTATGGTAGTTCCCAATGTTTTCCCGTATAAACCTGCCATTCTTTATGTGGTCCATAATAACTAGAAGTGTTGCCTTCAGAAAGCACTATTTGTGATGGTCACATATCACTGTCAGAAAAATCATAATTTCTGACAGCCGCTTTAGGAAGAGGTTGTAAAATTTCTCTTTAGAGAAAGATGTAATCCAGAAATGCAAGCCCTGAGCTGTTTGGGATGCAGCACAAACAGCCGTGCTCTTACTATAGATTCCTGTGTTTCTGAATTCTTGACCTCAGCAAGTTTATTGCCAAGACCATCAATATGCCTGGTTTTTTTGGTAGTTTCCATATTTCCTTTACATTCATGGTTGAGTTTTGTTAAAAGTATTGAAGCTGTACCCAGTTGCTACTGAAAGCAACAAGAATCTTGCTTTGGGTATCTTTGTTTAGTTGAGTTTGAGAGGATGGAAATTCAGGTTTTGAACCTTTGACTTAAAAGCTCTCTTATTCATCTGTTCCAAATGTTTTATCTTTTTTTTTTTTTCCCAACATCACCATAAAAAGCCCTATTTTGTCTCCCAATTTCCTTGAAGTCACTGACATGGATTTTCAACTTAGACATATTGAAGTCTGGTAAAGGATATATGTCTAACTTGCTGTTCCTACTTAGAGTAAAAGCCTTCACAAATGTTACTAAGCTAACATCATTTTGTTCCTACAGCACTAGGCAGCTCAGTCGACAGAGCGTAAGTCTCTTTCTTTCTCTCTCCCCCCTTTCCCTGGAGAGAGAAAGAGGTGGGGGAGTGCATCTGTCATTTGACTCAGTGGCCAGTTCGGCCCAAACCACAAGAAGAGTTGAGAATCTAGAAGGAGCAAGGATGCTTAAGAAGACTTCATTGTTTTGTCTCAAGAGCAAAAAAGAAAAATATAAAAAAATCAGTTTCACCAACATATTTTCAAAAAAGACTTGCCAATGTGGTAGAGAGGAGAGGACAGGATTTTACAAAAGCCAGAAAATCCTATTGGAAGTTGACAGGAATTTTATACCTAAAATTTTTTACTACTTTTAAAACGCAAGAGCTTTTGATAAAACTACTTTCTAAATGGTTCTTGGTGTGAGAAGCATGTGGTGCTTCATGCTTCTATATGTTGAAAGTCACATTTCTAAACCTAAAAGAAATTACATTAAAACCATCATGTACACAGTTACTGTACCCTTTGTTAATGCAGCAGATTTTTTTTTTTTACTTGTTTTGGGAAACTCTTTTTTCCTAGATTAACAGGATTCAAACTTTGAGTTTGGAATTCATTTATCATAGAAAACTGGCTAAAATTTCAAAAGGTTGTGAAGTAGGATTTTATGAATTTCAGTGACGCTTATAGTAATGAAATGATGACAGGGGATTTAGAGGTTGTAGTCTTATTTAATAGTTTATAGGAGAAGATTGCATCAAACTTATCTTGATTTACAGATACAGATTTGTACAATCTTGGTTTCAAAATTAATATATATACACATTTTAGCATTAAGGAACACTACTAGCTTGATTTTCTGACTTGTTTCATAATTTTGGGTAATACACATATCCTTGTATTTACACGTAAAATGTCTTGTATTAAAAAAAGACTTTATTATTCCCATAGAAAAGGATTCACTGCTGGCTTTACTCATATACTCATAAAACTGTATATATTCCATACCCTTTTAATTTTGCACTTAAAACTGTGGTTTTGAAAGAATGTCGACACCTTAGCTACCTTTTTGAATCATGTTTAAGCATTAATTTAGTCCAAAGATGTCTCCTCTTTCACATTTATTTATTTATGAAGTTAAGATCTTTTCATAAACATTCTAAAAAATTTCTATGGATTTTCTGTTGGACTGACGTTTTTATTTTTTCCAGGAATTTCCCCCTTTCGGAAATAAAAAAATATAACTATCATAGAGTATATAAATGAAACTAAAAAAAAAAAATCTTTAGGTCACATCTCTTTCATATCCATACTCTACAAGTTTATAGGCACATAAACTTCTATTAAGTGGGTTAATCACTTCAGTTGTGTACATCCCGTGTGTGTAACAGATTACATGACATTACATAAAACCCAATCTTATCAGAATATTTTCTTTTTTTATGTATCCTGATTTCTTTCACTGAAGTGCTATGTAGGCAGAAACACCAGCCTACTCCCTCCAGGATCATCTTCTAAGAGGAGCTAACTAAACATAGGATGGGGAGCGATGTTTATGAATATATAAAAATAACCATGACAGCATGGAGTCCACCAAAACAGAAGACACTGGAAAGGTGGGTCTGTGTTTTAGTTAATTAGAAATCAGTTTCAAATTTTATTTTATTTTTTTTATTTAAAGAACTTGGCTTCGTTCCCCATGTCTCAGAGGAAGCCATTGTTTTGTTAAGATGACTTCCTGTTTGAGTACTACCTTCAAAAATTATTTAAGTTCTTAATGTAAATGAATTTCCCTTCATAATTATATGAAGTTATTGGAATAGGTTTTAGATTACATTGCAAGATATTTTTCCCGATGCTGAATTCAGTTAGTATTTTGTTTGATTATTCCACTTGACATTCTTTTTCACTTGACTTGTACCTTCTGTGTCACTTCAAAGTTTAAATAAACAACAATTTCCATAAGCAAAAATCAGAAATAATCATGCTTCTTTAATAATACTCTTTTTAGTAATAACACTTTACAGAAATTTCCATTTTCGGTTTATAATACAAATTCACACACGCTCTGCCATGGAGAAAACCATTGACAGGCAACAGCAGCAAACATAGTTTGATGGAATTCTGGGCCACTTCCTTTCCTCTGTGCCACTCATATTAACCAAACCATTAACACCTGCTGAACCTTCTCCCCATCAGTCATCAATCATGAGCAATCAGTCAGGTACTTGATAATTAGCAGAGAAGGGGAAAACACTTCACAAGGCTAAAAATACGTCTTTACAGTGGCTTCATGCATAAACTCAAAACAACAACAGGGGAAGGGTTTAATAACAACTTCAGTGCCTGTACACCTGTAAAACAAACCCATCAAAGTGGAACCCAGTAGTATGTTTAACACACAGGCCTTCCACGTGATTGCCATGTCCCGTATTTGAATTGCAACCCAGGGATTGGGGCATGGAAGAAGAACTAAATTTGGTTAAAAGCTTGAAGCAGAGCAAGTGAAAAAGATGCTAGAGGACTTCTTTGAAGCCTGCTACTGTGCTACACTTCTGTGGTCCTTGTGGTATCAATATTCTTAGGTGAAGGATCCACCACTGAAAAGGCCTAGGTTTGCAGCGTTCTTTACTGTCTGGAGATGTACTTGGGTGGATGTGCTGAAAATGCAAGATGTATTTATAAGGATCCCCATTCTGAAGTTCCTCAGAGATTAAGCTGAGGGCTGCCAGAAGGATCTCTCCCAACTTGTTGATTTATGGAACCCGCTTTGATGACTCTAGCATCTGAGTTAAATGAATCGTGTTTTGAGTTGACAAAATGTGTTCATGGGCAGAATGGTTTTAAGTTTAGCTAGTTTGGAAATTTACAGAAATTGAGGAAATTATATTAGGATGTACTATAGAGGTGAAAAGCTACTGGAGATCTAGTATAAGGATATTTCCTTTCTGCGCTCAAAGGTAAATATCCTGGTTATTTCAAGATCAGTTCTGTATTTGATGCTCTGCAGTATTGCTGAGGGTAAATATATGAAAATTTACTCTGTGTGCATGGCTGTTGTTTTAGGTGTGAAAAGGACTGCAGAATCTTGACTCTTTCCCAACAGCGTCACAGTATCCAGGGACATTTTCTTGAATGCCGATATCAGTGCTTTTCACTTTTTATTAACTGTGGTGTTTTATCAATTCATACTGTGTCAAGGGCATTGCATTAAATGCAAAATAAGCTGCTTCGATATGAAGAGACCTCTTTCATGGCACCTTACTCCTCATCCTTTCCCATTCAGAAGTTTCTGCGGTGAGGTTCCTATCATCTCAGCTTGTTAATGGGACTTCAGCGTGGGACACTCTTAATCGTTCCTTTCCATCAAATTTTTGGGTTTCCTTTCTTCTGCATTTCTTGAGAATGCAAAGGAATTTTCGTAAGGAGAATAATACCTCAAAACTTCTCCGGCAGGTTAAAAGTTGGTATTCAGGCATTTGTTTTGCGATTCCTTCACTGAATAGGTCTAGTGAGACTGAATTAGATGCTTTGCAGACTCCAGAGAGCGCCATGAAAAGAGAATAGTTTAGAATAACCAGGAAGGTTACAAACAGAGTAACAGGGCCCCAGAATGTAGAGGGAGAATGTCTGAAAACTTTTTCCCTAGCATCACAAACTTCTATTTCAGCATTTGAAAGACAGACGTGGAGTAAATGTGGTCAGGTGTGTAGTCAGGATTCCTAAGTGTGCAGAATTCAGTGAATTCAGGGTCGAGCATGACACTGATGGACCTCAGTTTTAAGTCTCAGTTGTTTCATATCGGAGCTGCATTAGATCCCCTGCTCTTTTGTAATATATGTAAGTTTAAAACTTTACAGGTACATATGAAAAATGCTATTTTAAAGATCAGAAGTATATAATGAAAATATCCTTCACGTGGCATTAACCAATTGAAACTTGTTTTTAAAATCTATTTTAGTATTTTATTCTAAGTTTCAAAGCAGATGCAGCAAACAGACCTTCCTCGCTCTTGCTCTCCTACTCTGCTTTCTCCTCCTGTCTCTCTCCTCCCCCTTTAGCATGCATATTGCAGATGAAGACAGCAGAGTAGAAGCCTGGAAAATATACTGATCCATCACCCATGCATATTTCATGAATTTGCCTAATTTCCTGCAGTTATGACTTAATTAGGTAATTATTCCACCCTCTGTCTTTGAATGTGATTTCTTAGTTCTTCCTCTTGTGACCAGTGGATATCCTTTCCATTACTATGTAAATACAAAAAAAAAATCCATGAAGTTTTCAATGAAAATGGGCCGTGAGAGCTTCTTAATGCTGATCATGCTGGGGGTGAAAATGAGTTATTGTTCTTTGGATGGGTGTAGTATTCTAGGGACACCCACTGCACCCCTGTTATTTGGTTTCAGAAGGGAAAGAACTCCCTTTTCACACAGTAACCTTTTGATATTCTTTTGTCCTTTCCAGCCTAAATCATGCCAATAGTCTTTTTGGAAGATATTCACCTTCTTTCATTTTATTAATTTAGTTTTGATTTTCAAATATGTTCTGAACTCTGAAGCTTGATGTGCCCCATATCTGCTACTGCTGAGCTTCTCCCTTCCATGCTCATGCAAATTTTGGCAAGACTCGGAGATATTAAATGCATAAGTTTCATGAAAGTCATAACCAGTTGGGGAAAAAAAAATCCTGTTGATGATCCCCATACTTCAGCCCCCCACCCTCTTTCCTGAAAGAAAAAGTTGTGTTAAAAACAGTGAAACTGTTAAGAGTTAGAGCTCAGCTCAGCCTTTAGTTAGAAACTGAATGTCCTGTGATGTAGTAGATCAAGAAAATTTTGGAGGGATCTGCACTTACTGTTGCAAGGGGAGCACTCAGAAATTTATGCTTGATTTGCTTCCAGAACAACTTATTTTGTAGAAAGACAATATGTGATAACAAAATTAGTGCTACAGTAAGTTGTCATGACACAGCTTATTTTTCAGTTTCCTTGACCAGACGCAACAGCTCCGTAGAGATGTGACATCCTATCATGAAACCTTTGACTTCTAATGCAATATTCAATGTAAAAATTTCCTAGCAACATCATAATTGTTTATTCTCTCAGTTTTAGTATAGGTAATCATAAAACAAAGTGTTGACAATGTTTTCAGAGGACTTGAAAGAAAACTACCAGTATTGTGCGCAAATCCTTCTTTATTTAAAAAGAACAGAACTTTAAAGAACATTCAATTGCAGACAGTGTTTTGGTTCTTTTTCAGATAACAGTTAATATCCATGAATGGACAAAGGTACCAGATCTACTTGTGTGATTTCAAATAGGTAACTTTAATTAGGAACAAGCTCTTAAAGGTCAGTATCTTTTATTCCAGGGTCTAGCTGTGTGGCACGCAGGGGGTGCAATGATTTCTCTCTAAATATTAAGGGGGAAAAACGAGGAGTTACATCTTGTGTGCCTGATTCACAAAGGTAGTTCTGTTGACTTCTGCAGAAGTGTTTGCAGGAGTCAAGCAGCCGGGATTTGCCTCTTGCTTCTGTGTATTTTCTCCTTGGTTGCTTCTCTGCTTTACCCCACATAGCTGCTCTGCTTGCATGTACAAAATAAAAATGGGCACCATCGTGGTTAATTTAGTGTTGAAATTGACCTGCTGAAGTAAATGTCCAGTTTGAATGACCAAACCTTTATTTTGGCATTATGCGCACCAGTGACTCTCTTATTTCACATGACTGCAAATTGAACAAGGATTTAGCAAAGAAGGATTTAGCTAGAAGAAAGATGTCTTTCGGAGGCTTGGTGATAGCAGATCTAGCTTGTTGTGGTTGGCAGGTGGTTTTCAGAGAGATGTTTCCAATGGTAACCTAGCTAGGAGATGAAGAGCTTTGTGTTCCTGCTTTTCTACCAAATCCAGTAATACATCACTTGTGAATGGTACAGCTTAAATGATCTTAACCTTATGTTAATAGTTTCAGAAAAAGCAAACAAGCCCCAGGTCATCATTTTACACATCGCGCTCTCGAATCGAGGCGGTCGCTTCCTTGAAGAGAAACCATAACTCCTTTCAAGCCCTCATGAAATTGTGCAGCTTCTGCTGCAAAAAGGAAGGTTCAAATGTACGTGCTTTTGGCTTGGTACACCATCAGAGCCTGGATGCTGTTCCAAAAATGGCAAATTCTCAACTGTCTTCTATCCACCGGTGCACAAAGCCTATTACTTCCCTCCTCCGGCTTTTCTCCCGTTTTCAGTTCCCTCCACAGATCTAAATGTTGCACGTTGTCTTCCATTTTGATCTGACTTTGCTCACCCTTCCACTCAGTGAATCAATCAAGTAATGTTCTCACTTGGGAATGCTAATGTTCAGCTTTCTACGGCTGTGACTTGAGACACTGTGACAATTCTATTTAGCTTATGGTAAATATTTCAGCAAGAAAAAAAAATCCCTTGCCTTGCAGCTTAATAAACTGTCACAGCAGATGCAGCTGTGTAAAATGGATTTGAAATCCTCTTTACTTCTCTTTAAATATTTTCACTTCTGGCTTTACATTGTTCCCTGGTTGTTTAAAGCTTCTTTGGATTTCCAGCACCTCTGTTAAATATTAGGAAATCTTAGTCACAAAGCTAAACAATGTAGTGTAAATGCTTTGGTTTGGTTTTGAAGCTAACATAGAGCTTCAAGTGGCCAGTGGGACCTTTTAAATCCTGCCTAATTACATGTTCCCTTAAGTGAGGCTATATAAAGCTCTTGGGGATGTCTGCAGAAGAGAGTCACAAGGCATTTTCAAAACGAAACTACTAAAACATTAATTATCTGAACATCAACATTTTTACTTGGGGTCATTTTTCAGTTTTAACTTCCCACTGCAAAGTACAATTTGAGCAAGCCCAAATTCATTAGACAGTTATTAACGAGAGAATACCGTTTTTGATACAGATATCTCAACATTGCATACAACAAACAAAATTGCGTATTTAAACGGTTCCAACATGCGTGAGAAATTGCAGTGCTCTGACATTTTATGCTTTTCTGAGAAATAGTCCAGAAGAAGGCGAAGAGTGGTAAATTGGGCATAGTAAATATAGTGGTAATGTTGAAGTAATAAGGCAAGAGTAAAAGTGAGATTAAGTAAAAAGAGAGTGTAGGGCTATTGAAGGTTAAAATATTCTTTAGTTTTGAAAAGTTTTAGTGTCATGAGAAGCTGTGGTAGGGGGGAAAAAAGGGGATTTTGCATGCATTTCCAAATGAGGTAAGAATTGTCCAAGGAATTCTTTTAAGACAACCGGTAACTATGAAACCAGTGATATAAAAAAGCGAAACTGGCTTTTAAAGAACAGAATGGAAGCTGTAGAGAGGTTGAGTCTATGAATAATAGAGAAGATAAAGATATGAAAATAGAAAAGATACTGATGAGGAAAAGCCCAGGGCCTCTAAACATCTTTGGGTATCCTAATAGGTCTCACGAAAACAGTACTGGAAATCTCTCTGAAAGAGATTTTGATGATAACCAAAATAAGTGGTTTACTGAGATTTGTCAGAAATGCTGGTGTCATGTTGCCCTTTTTGAGCCATCTAAGAATTTGAAGTTCATACTCATCTCTATGTGTTTTCAGATGAAAATGGCAGGGACTTATTTTTGGTTCAAATGAAAAATGTGTCAGGAAAAAAAGAGGAGTTCAGAAAAATGGGCTGATGTGATATTAAGATTTTAAAATGACAGACAGTTCAAAGTTGAAATTATTATTAGAATCCACAGTGCGCAACAGACAGTGAAGCATCAACACAGGTTGATGATTTTTGTTCTAGCATGTAAGTCTTCTGTCCATGCGTCCACTGTCTGGAATAAGATTTTTCATGCAATGAAGTGTCCTTCATACAGCAAGAAGGATTAGTGATACCCCCAACAAACAAATAAGGCCGTATAATGATGAGAAGGACCATTTGGCATGATAAATAGTATTTGCATCCCATCTGCTCCTTGCCTTGAACAAAAGTTTTATGAGCTTCATCGTCTAGCATCATTGTGGTAAAATTTGGAGAAGAGGAAGAAGATAGTGAAGGTCGTTCTAGGAAATTTGCAACTGTTTGCAACTATAATAGATGGCCTCAAAAGGAGAGTGCAGAAAGATCTTTGAAAACTCAACAGATGAAGAAGTGTTGGGGAAAATGAGAGGGTGACACCTTAGTAGTGCACATGGGAACTGGTGATATAGGAAGACAATTTTGTATTAATTCAGAGAAAAGAGAAAGCCATTGAAGGAAAACAGAGTTGACAGGGTCCATGCTATTAATGAGGAAAATTGACTTTTTGTGCAGCATTTTGGGTGCATTTCCATGGTGTAAAATGGAGGAGGTCAAGGCTGACAAAAGAAGATTGAAATACGTTAGATACAAAGCCAAGGTGCTAATTTAATCTGTTTGGACACACAAAAAAGCCTTCCCTTTAGAAAATTTGTGTAGGTAAATGGAGTGAGATTAAAGTAACTCAGTGACACGAGGACTAGGGAAAGATCCGCACTAAAGGCAGTACCTGGGTTTGGGGTTTGAATTACAGATTAGATGTTAATGGTATTTATAAAGACTGAAAAATGAGTTAGGGCAGCAGGGTGGAAATTAAATGCTTTGATTTGTTCATGCTGACTGTAAACTGATACCTGGCAATACACAAAGAAGCATCGGTACAAAGTTCACAGTGGGAAACTCTGGTATAAAGGCAAGGTGTTTTGTACAAATTATAAGTCAATGAAAATCTTTTTTATTTATCCTTTATTTGTCTTCCCTTAGAGTGGCAAAAATCACTATCAATGGAGTTAATCACACAATGTATGCTATAGGCAGATGCTGGCATACCCACATTTTTTTCAGACATCCAGTTTAGGAGAAGCAATGATCTTTCCTTCCAATGAGCGTATGTGAATGAGAATCTTACTCAAACTTCTTTGATACTATGCTTTGATTTTTAGCTTCTGTCAAATATTCAGTTGAGATCAGCAGCTGTCTCAAACATTTTCAAACACAGTGATAGATGGGAAAAATACTGTATGAAATACAAAATAATTGTGAAAGTTTTCAATAGAAAATACTGAAAGATAGCTGAGTCTTCCCTGAAACTTCCTTTTTCTTTCTTTTTTCTCTTTTTCTTTTTTCTCATGGTTACCTACACTTTACTTTGGATATGTCAGTAACGTGCTTTGCTTTGTTTTCTGGAAATTTAAGTTCACCAAGAAGTTTTATAGGGCATATTGGAATGTCATTGTGGGACCAAATTACTTGTGAACTTGAGGTAAATATGTACGTTATGTTGATAACTTCATCAATGGGATTATGCTAGTTTATTGTTCATAGGACTCAAGATCTATTAAAAGCATAAAAATACAAAAAAAACCCTCTAGACCTTTTTTCAGATTATAAATATGGTTATTTTAATACATTCACTTAAGCAGAAATTTTTCCAGTGTAAGAACAGTAACCAATCTGTTGAATCGTCAAGGATGATGCCCTGTGTTGTCACTGTCTTTAGGTATATGTCATTGCTTACAGTGTTATGGAGACAGTCAGAAAAAAAGATACAACTTTCATCTTCCATTGAATAAGTCAAAAATGAAAATTCTGAACTGATAGTTTTAGGCTTGCAGTGTATCTGTAACTTTTCTGATTTCTTCTATATATATATTAAGGTTCAATTTCAGTCATTTTGGGATGAGTGCTGTGACAAAGTCAGATATGCAAAGCTCTGAAAGAACCAAGGTTTTTTAACAAGAATATTGAGCAGTAGATGTATAATGGTATCTAACTACTTGATAGGAGCCTCTGTAATGGGTGCTGCATTTGTGTGACTGAGCTAATGCCTTATGTACATGCGCAAAATCACCGTTTCCCCATTTGCTAAGGATATGATGTAGCCTGAAGTTCTTAACCTTACAGTTATAATTGGATTTTTGCTTATTTTCAAAGGAGAGCAAGGTGAATTTTCCTTTTTATAAAAATACCTACATTCAAGAACCACTAAATGGAAATGAAACAAACTGTAAGGATTCAAATGTCCTGAAAGGAAGCAGCAGAGTAAGCCCCTTATGGGCAGAATGAGGCGTATGCTGTCACCCGTGGTGGAACAAAGGAGGATTGCTCAGCTGCATCCCATGCAGCCAAACAGTTCACATTTCCTTCAGATAAATTGTACGTGACACCAGTCTAAATCCAGAATTCCAGTGATATGAATATGAATTTACTCAGTGCTTGTAAACATCTTGATACAACATTAGTGCCGTGCAACTGCAAAACACTTTAAAGATACACTTGATGACAGCCTGATGTAAGTTAGACCTGAATATGTTACACCCTAATGCAGAGCGATAGTAATTGATTTAGCTGTAATTGGACATCTGTTATCGAATGTAGAACACCGGTGACTTTTGAGTACCAGCTCTGCACCTCTTCTGTTGGTGTTTCCCTAGGAGAAAGAAAGACAGACAGAATCAATCCCATATGAGTATGTTTTAGATCTTCTGAGCCACTGGACCACAAGACCTGTTTGTGTACTATGCAATCAGTGGTGTCCCTTTCCAACATGTGTTATAATTAATATTTCTATTATTCTAAATTGCTTTAACTTGCTACAGCTTGCCTTGATGGCACTTATTTTTCAACCAACCCAGGAACATTGTGATTCCTTTAATACTGAATATTTATGATGATGGTGTCACGTACATACCATCACAACTTATTTTCACTTTGCATATTCTGCTATCTTAAAATCTGTGATTTACAAACATCAAAGTGTGTGCTAAAAGCTCCATGTTAAAACCAGGTACATTTTATTATAGTTCAGCTTATAGTTAAAGGCTGTAATCTTTTATTAAAGAATTTTGTATTTTATATGACAGCCTAAAGGACATTTTTAGATTAAAAATGAGTCAAATACAAGAGACCTTGCTCAGGATTTGATCAGAATCCTGTTCATTGTTTGCTCTATCGCCTTATTTTTGGCCCATCTTTCAGCTAGGGCAAAGGCAGTCATTGTCATTTATGGTGAGCTAATTGTCTGTTTTAGTTTTGGTTTCTAATGCCCTGTGATGTTGCAGTATTTCAGTTGTAAAACTGCAGATGCCCATTTACTTTAAATTTAAAAAAAATGTCCACTGATTAAAAAAATAAAAAAAAACCCTATCTAGCTAAATGCCCATTTTTATACTTGGCTCGAGGGTTCTTTTAAGACTTAAGGCTTTTTTTAGTACATATTTTGCAGGATGTAAGTCCAGAGGCACAAGTTTTTCTGTCGTTATCCATATAAATGAACAAATTTCAGTTTTACACTAGCAAAATACTTGAGCATAAAGTTAACACAACAGGCACAAAACAGGGACTGTTTTCATGCTTCAAATCTGAAATGCCTTGCTGATTTATGTTGCTGTGCTTGATTAAATACTAAAAGAGAGTAGATTCAGACTAGAAATAAGGAAGCAATTTTTCACTATGAGGGTGGTGAAACACTGGCACAGGTTTCCCACAGAGGTGATAGATGCCCCACCCCTGGCAACATTCAAGGTCAGGTTGGACGGGGCTCTGAGCAACCTGATCTAGTTGAAGATGTCCCAACTCATTGCAGGGGGTTGGACCAGATGGCCTTTAAAGGTCTCTTCCAACCCAAACCATTCTATGATTAAAAGCCCTTTGATTCCAGGAAGCTGTCCAAAGTATGTTCAAATAATGTGATATGTGTAAGACAATGTAAAACTGTAAAATAATAAGCTGTGAAATGTATTGCCATAGACGGTTGTATATGGTAAAACTTTATGCTGGTTTGATAGGGGAGTAGAAAAGTTCCTGTAAGAGAAATCCATTCAGCCTTACAACATCCATGGAAACCTTTGATTTGAGTAATCTGTCTCTCAAATGTTTAGAAGGTGTTAGGGTTTTCAAGGCAGTAGCACAGGTATTTTTCTTGATTTCTTGTGTTCTTTTTGACTATGCCATTGGCGAATATAAGTTATGGGTCTGAGGGCCTTTGGGGTGACTCTGTATAACCATTTTTATGTCTGAAACTCTGGTCATATTTTCAATATCATGTGATTTTAATACTCTGACCTTAGTGAAATGTACTTATGTAATAATATGGACAGTGGTAACATGAGTAATTTGGAATTACATTTTTGCGATCACTTTTGGTGACATTAAAGCTGTAATGCCCTCAGCCTTTAGGTTGGTTCTCAGTTTGAGGACATGCAATTCAGTACAAGGACGAAAGACAGACAGTATGCCAGTGTGCTCGCAACCAGCTCATGAGTATTAAAGTGGAATGGAGAAAATAGTACAGGTTTTTATCAATGCAGGTAACAGTTTGCACATTTAACTTAAATAAATAAATAAATGTGGCTTTGTTCAGTTCCATTTGGAATCCAGGAGATTCTAGATCCAAGGATAATATTTTGGGGTAACCCAAACAATTTTGTCTTCCTGTCCCAACATAACTGATACCTGTTCTCCATGTCTGAACTGCTGATAAACTTAACTGTTAAGGTGGGGCAGCAAGATAATCCAGATCGTTTTCCTCAAATGGGACTTAAGTTTTGCTACTGTGACTGGAGAGTCTTTCCAAATACATAGCAGCTTCTCACCTTGTTTCTTTGAAAGTTACTCTTTATCACTGGAAGCTTTGCATGTGCTTGTCCAGATTTGCAAAGCTGGAAAATTACAGTCTAATTCTTCTACCTTGGATGGGGCGGCTATACTCGCAATGGTAAATGTTGGTGCCTTACGCGTTTGGGAGATCCATAGAATCTGTAAGAGCATTTTATAGGTAAGGTACGAGTCAGCAGAAGGAACTGCTCAATGCATGCAAAATCAGACTTTTGAGTTGTTTGTTTATTGTTGGGGTTTTTTTAATGTATGAAAAATGAGATTCTCCATTATACTACTTGTTCTGGTAGACATACCTGGTTTCTGTACACTTGCATGCATTGAACCTTATTGGGCTACACATTGGCTTTGATCGTTTCATGCAATGCAAATTTAATTTAGGAAGGAAAAACACTCAGGTAATGCAGCAGGACTTTAATCAATGTGTGGATCATGCCTAGAATTCATGAAAGCCCTGGAAAGGTGACCTCTCAGGTGCTGTGCTGTTTCCTGTAGTCATCCTCAAGGCAGGAGGCATGAAGAGGGGCATGACAGTGTACTTTGGCTGGGCTTATTTGATATGCAGTCCTCTAGGGACCGTAGCCAGCTGATACATGTTAGTGTCCTTCAGTCTCATCTAAGTAATGTCAGGGTGTGGAATGGTACAGAGAGTTTCCTTTGATAACTTTCCACTTGGCCATTAGTGTGTCAAGAGAAGTCTGGAAAGCTGAGACCCCACATCTTTTTTTTTTTTTTTTTTTTTTTTTTTAATTCTGAAAAATCAAAGAAGTTTGCTTAACATATTAAAGATGGACAGAAAGGTGACAAGGGTCCCTTGTGCAGAATTTTGTTTTGCATTGAAAGCAGAACTTAAAGAAACTGTCAGAAGAGCTTGTGCCTGCAACGATTTCACTCTGTTTGGCATAGCCAGCAGATTCAGGCACCCAGATGAGACTTTGCATGCTCTGAGCTTTCTAGAGCTCATCTGTTGTTACTTTTTTATAATGATTCATTTCTGTACATAGAAAACATCCCTCACCGAATGCATGATTCTAACCTTGCCACTGATTTGGAATTTTAATACAAAATAAGTGTAGACAATTACAACTCTTATTACCCATCCTGTCACTTATATAATCTTGTATCTCATAGCCTAGGTCAAAAAAGAGAATGCTTTTGATTTAGATGGATTTCATATCACACTAATTTATAGCACGAGGAGCATTACTCAGTATGGCCTGCCACAGCCCTGCAAATTGTTTCATAGAGCATCACTTTCTTTTGGATCAGATAGCTGTTTTCAATTTGCATAGAGGATACCTCATCTAAATTTATTGCACTGGAGACAAGTGAGTCAGACATTATCATGACTATACTGGCTGCTTGTCTCTGCCTACTGGTTTAGAGGCAGCGTAAATTAATTTGCCATTATTAATCCTATCTTGAGAGACTAAACATAATTTCATTCCAGTAAAAATGTTACAAGCAGTTTGTTGCTTCAGGTTTACTTACAGTTTTGTGGATACATCATACAATATGATGCTTATAGCACACAACAGCCTGCTTTGCTCGTCTTTGATTTAGATTTGAGTGTGTCGCTGTCGTGTTAGAAACGATACCTTAAAGAAAAAAAACCAAACCAACAATTATATGTCCTTAACCATAGTCCCAGACACCTCAGCTCAGAGCTTTGTTTTGTCTCCAGTTTTACTAGTGCTAAATTCTGCCAAGGTCTCTTCTGCAGCATGTCTGTCTTCTCTTCATCCTCTAGCTAAAGCTGGGCTGCATTCAATTTCTAGCTTATCTGAAGCTACTTTCTTGATGGTCACTTTTTGTACAATTTATTTTCTTTTTAAACTGAGAACATTTATATTTCTCTCACTTCTCCTGGTATGCCTACACCCCCTTCAAAACTGCCTACTCAGTTCCTCCTCCATTCTTTATCTGTACAACTGAAGAATGAGCAGTGTTTCTTCCTTTTATGTCTTCACCCTTCTTCTCTTTGGTGCAACAAATCCAAAACCTACTGGTAATGGCTGCATCTTAGTAGAAACTGTATTAACAAGTGTGTTTGAAATGTCTTTCCCTGTCACGAAAATTCCGTTTTAACAACGCTCTTCCCAGGAGGTCTATTAATCCTACAGTAATCCAATAGATAGAACAGCCAAAATAATACCCTGTGCTTGGAATGTTTTCATTCTTCAGGTAACCTAGAGCTTTATTTGTATAAATTGTATCCTTTAATTTTTAATTAAATGCTGATTATTGTAGAACTATGTCATACAATATAATCTGCTCAATGTCAAGCCCTTCTGCAGCATGCAGTGGTTAGATGAGACTAAAATGCTTCTGAGATGAGTCAGTCACTCAAAGCTCGCAAATTTAGAAGCGTCTTTTTACAGGGATCAATTCCTAAGCTGTTTCTACGTATCAAAATTTATACACAATATTTCCATCTAAATTCACACAGGCTCTGAACCACTTTATTTTACTTTGAATTTGCAATGGTGTTCTGCTAATAACCTGAAATTTTGTTATCTGCTGTTTCATTTTCCAACTGAGATGATTAAACATCTGCCTAATATTCTAAAAAGCACTTTTATTTAACAATTATTTAAAAGTAAGTTCATTTAACATTTTAAAATGTCTGTTCCTTCTTGTACA
Organism: Larus michahellis; assembly: GCF_964199755.1. Taxonomy (NCBI): domain Eukaryota; kingdom Metazoa; phylum Chordata; class Aves; order Charadriiformes; family Laridae; genus Larus; species Larus michahellis. The sequence continues at coordinate 20,351,452 of NC_133900.1, read as the reverse complement.
GTAGCTTGTATGTTTTGTTATTCCCCTTCCATTTTTATTGGAATTACTTTTCAGTGCTTCTCCTGAAATCACCTCAAAGCATTTTGCATGATAAACATGGGTTCACCTTTTTATCTCTCTCTTTTTGGTTTAGAGAACAACTGCTTTCACCAACGTTTAAAATATAATTTTAGTTGTGGACAGATCTGTTAGCTGTTTGAAAGAATCCCCCAAAGCATTATGTATATCCTGACAGACAAAGAGTAAGAGGTGATTTCCAGTGTTTTTGAGATGCGCTTTAGAAGGCTTTCCTTGTTGAGTTTTGTTGAGAAATTGAGTAATAATTTAATTGAGTACACTGTTCAATTAACACAGCTTTCATCAAATCCCAATAATGGTATTAAATAAAAATGTTAGACATGTCTAGGTGTAGGTAGTGATGTTTTGTTATAGCAACAAAGTCCAAAGAACACAAGCAATACAGGTTTTTAAAAGTATTGTTAACTTTTTGTTAGACCAGCTGATATAGTTGCAAATTTATACCATCTTCAATTACCCAAAGAAGGATTTCTGTGCATGAATGTGTGATTGTTTTATCAATTGTAGCATTTAGCCCAATAACATATATTTTACTATGCCTACAAACCTATTTTTTTCTCTGTAGATACAGGACATCGTTGTATGTCTGTATTTTGCTGTAAGTATATACTGATGTTTTATCTTTATATGTTAGTGTTTTAGTTGGTTCTTGGTACATGTTTCCTTATACATACATCGATTGATAGATGCGTAGGTAGGCTCTGGCATATTAAGAGCATTGTATATGTGGAATTTTGTTTAGGGGATTTTTGGCTTAATCTTTTTCTCCCCTGTGTTATGAAAAGATTGTTTTCCCCCTCATATGCCTTTTTTATCTTTTAGTTGATAGTCTGACATTAGACAGGTAGATTGCCAGTGATTTTAGGCACTTTGAGCATATTTTGTTCTTTTTCACATCTTGGATTTATATATTCAGCTTTGATCCCCGTTACATACTTACACATTTGCCTAAGGAATGTTTGAGATCTATTATAGTCTGTCCCTGTTTTAGGATCTTGCAGTTTGCTTTTGTAAGATAGAGGCAGAAATTTAATTCAGTATTGAAAAGCTCATGTATTGAAATTCTGGCTACTTTAAGGTACAACTTGCATTTATCATAAAAACAGAACATTTGGATAGCAAGGTGTGGTGTAAATGTTTTACTGACATCTCTTTTGGATAGATATATCAAAGATTCATAAGCAGCAAAGCCATGAATGAGTTATGTAGGTCATCCAAGTGAGTGCCTTTGTAACAATATAGTCATGCTTTTAGTGTATGCCACAAATATTATGGGAGAAAATAACCTTATTAACAATGGATTTAGGGATTTTATTTTTTTTTGTTGCTATTTTCTTATCTAGGCACTTGCACAGACAGGTTTCCTTAGTAACATGAATCTATTTGTTCAAGTCTCAGAGGGTGAAAACAATTTTAATTTACTAAATTCAAGAGACCCTTTGAAATACTCTAACAAAACTTTCCTGTGAACAATTAATACGATCTGATATCTTGGGGCCACCTACGCTTGGACATCGATGTTCTGTGGCCCACTGAGAGTCCATGAAACCAAAAAACAATGAAGAAAGGTAACAAGGATTATAAAGTATGAGCTTCAGCATAGGCTTAACTGTGGGCTGTGTAAACTAGATTATCACCCCACATGTGTTGGGATGCCCCAGCTACAGTTCTGTGACTGTCCCTTGTTTTTGAAGTTGTAAAACTAAGGCTGTGGAGAAAAACTGTGGAAGGCTGTGGAAGGTGACATGGGAACTCTTCCTTGGTGAACACCATTTTGGAGGTGGATAAACAGAGAAAAATAATACCTAAAATTTTGATTGGTTGCCCCATATAGCAAAACAATAACATTATTGCTGGGTTATCTGAGAGCAGGATCAGACTCTTAAATTGTTTCACTGAAATGATTTTGTGATTCAGTTAAAAAGCTCTGGACACAACTGAAGAACCCTATTCTGATTTCCAAGGTGCCACTGCAACAGTTGGTGATTGATTTCGTGCTTGACCCTGCATTTTCTCTACTTCTCCAATGCAGGAACGAAAGCAGAAATCTCCCTTGATAATACCTATTCCATTAGATAGTTTTCTTGTAAAAGGCTGATCTTCCCATCCTCTTGCCGTCTGCCATGGTATTGGTTTGCCTGCTGCTTTCCAGTTATTCTTGACAATAGAGGATAAAACATTATAGCATAAAGCAGAAGCTTGAATTGGCTCAGGACCAGCTTTAAAACTCCGAGAATGTGAAGGTGGGTTAAAGCTGTCAACCTCTCCTTTCCTGCCTTGGCACATAATCCCTCTCCATCTACGTTAACTATTAAAGTTGTTCACCAGACAGGATTTCCAAGTCTCCAAGCTTTAAGTTGTTACTGCAAAAATCATAGGCATTTAAATTATCTAAGGAACATTTTAGGACTGAAAGTTTCTTTGTTACCTACATGTTATAGATATGACAAACCTCTATTATTCGATCAAAAGAGTCACAATTTAAATTACACACAGTGTAATGCTTTCCTGAGTTGTTCCTAATGAAGGTTGTGTTTATGAGATTATACGCTGTTACTGGGAGGTTTCTAGCTGCTCTGTATGCTTTATACATTTGACAGCTCAAAAAGCAGCAATTCATTTACACAGAAAATGCTTCCCCATCGGCTAACCGGAGCATTCCCACAGCCATATATAGAAGTACGTTGGTGGATTGATAATGTTTCAGTGGTAATGTTTTTGAAACGTGCGTGTTCTTAAGCACTGGTTACTAGGTCAAAACCCAAGCATTTTATGGTTAGAAGGGGACTTGCTTTCATTTCTTAATACCTGTCCTGCTTTCTGCATGTGGTAGTCAGGGTTAGTTTTACCTTCAAATAGGGCAAACAATGGAGAGGTGGTATCTTAGTTGAAACGCAGTTGAGGCACTACAAGAACAGAGGGAAAGGCTGTGCTGCCCCTTGCATGGTGGACACCATTTTGCGTGACAAGGTGCACCATTTATTTAATTGGGAGTATACTGAGTCAAGATAAATTACATTCTAGCAGGATATATATGCCTGTGGGAACTTTGTGCTACTGAGACTTGAAGCCCAGGCTAGGTCATTTAAAGTTGGTTTAGGTATTATCTGTAAATTGCCCTGTAAATTTGGTATAGACATCTGCTAGAAGTGCATATATACTTATTTTGTAAGGTTCTTCTTGGCCCTGTACAAGTAGCTTGCTGAAGAGCTTCAGTTAAATCTGTTAAATCTTTTAACCTGTGCTCTTCATCTGAAACCAAATGAAAAGTCTCATAGATTTCACTTGTAGTTAAAGTTTTTGGGTGCGTTTATTTTTCTGGTACTGACATTTCTTGTACTTTTAAACATACGTACACTGGAAGGTTAAAGTAAGTAGAAGTATGTGACACATGCAGTAGCTTCCTGCATTAGCCATTAGAATATCTGTGTTCATAGTGACATGGAAAGGTCAGCTGAATCAATTGTACCTTTAGACATAGCTTTCAAATGTATATCCTGAGAAATGCTGCTTAGTGACATTTTAGTAACAACCTGAGTTTTCACTTGACCCTAGCACAGAAGTAAAAGCAAAGTTTTACGAAATGCTGGAAGCAGAACCTGTATCAGAATGAGAGCCAGACGCAGACAGTGCCTCTTTGCTGCTTCAGGTACTGAAGAGTAGTTTTCATTTTTCTTTCTGTGTTCGTGCTGGTTGGGAAGATGCTGCTGCCTTGTATACTCGGATGTTTCTGGCTTATTGCATTCCTTGGGAGTGAAACTTGGACTTTTACAGGAACAAGTCTAGAATCATAATACACCCCAAGGCTTCCTAATGATTAGGTTTCTTATAACCCAGACTCTTCTCCCAAACAATCTAAATAATAGTTTTAAAAGTTTGCAATATGCTGTTATGAGCATTTGTTGTAGTTCCTGAGGGGTGAAGCAAGACTTCAGAGGAGGTACGTTTGTCAAATAAAATGTGTGAAAAAACTCTGCTGGGATTTAAGAAAGGGGAAGTTTATACATAAGCAAGCATTCAAAGATAGACATTTCAAAAGATTTGTAAATAAAATGAGGATTCGGTATCCTTTATATAAAATTGTTTTGAGAACTATCTTTCTGCTCATCACTGCTCTCGGCAATGTTTCCTTTAGGAGTGAAATTCATCTCAGTAACAAAATTCAGGGTAGGTCCTGCTACATCTCTTGGGGCTCGTGTAGATCTTCTGTTTGGTGACTTGTGTGGCTTGCACTGTTACTTACCTTGGCCTCCAAAGCAGCTTTCTATAAACTGACCTTGCGTGTAGGAAATCCCATAGTTGGCACAGGCCAGGTCAAGGCTCAGCAGTGCAGAATGTGACGTAATGTTTAAGTAGTCTGGTGGTTTCAGTACGCCTTTGGAAGCATGACTTGAGGAATTAAGCTATATGTCAAAATGACCTATAGGAGAATTTCTTCTCAATAGCCCCCTTTTTGTGGGAAGCAGATGGTATCTACTTATTATTCTTGCACTTTGGCTTTTCAGAACTTGGGTCTCTGGGCTTTCAGATTGAATTTAATTGGTGTTCCATGATAGACATGAGGCAGAGATATGCTTATTGATTGTCAATTGTTTCAGAATCAACTATTGAAGAGGAATGCCTAATTTTACGTTGTCATGTTATTTAACTGGGTACATCAAAAATTCCTAGTACCTAAAGAGAACATGTTAATAAAGTCAACTTGAGTACACAGAAGAAAACAACCTTGAAATACTTAAATTTAATTATTGTAATTATTTAAAATAATGTAACAAAATAGTTCAAGCGCATATATTTCATTTATATCTTTAAAAGCAACATAAGCAAACGGAAAGTATTTCCTGTGTATCAAAGGATGCTGAAAAGCCCAAACCATGACAGGTCAATCAGTGGACTTTGTGTCAATTTAGATGTATGTATTTTGCACCCCAGAGAAACACATTAAGAAAAATAGAATATCAAGTTTTCAAAAGTCAAAATGTGGGAAATCTATGGAGAATTTATTCAGCTCCTCAATTAATTACAGTTGGAAAAGTTTTAATTACCAATTCACCTAGAGGGTTTTTTCCCCACAGGATCCCTGCCTTTTACACTGTGTGTGTATATATGTTTATAGTTTATATATGCACTTATACACAGATGTACACTGGTCACCATGGGGCTAATTGTTCAACATTTGCTTGTACCGGATCATATAGTACATGCCCCTAAGCCATCCAAACCCCGCAGAGTACAAAATTACTAATTTCCTTGTGTGTTCCTTTGTTATATGCGTTAGCTGTAGTGTCGAACTGCTTCACAAACCCTAAGGAATTTATCTTCACAGCAATCTTAAGAGTTTCCTTGCTTCCCTTTTCTTATCAATTTTGAGTTCAAAACAAAATTTAAAATAGAAAATTGTCACTAATTTTGAGTGTCAAGCTTGGTCCAGTTTTCCATCAGTCTTAATATTCATATAGTAGTTCCTGAACTGAAAGCTCAGTTCCTGTTGATTTGAATAGTCAGCCCATCACTTTTATAAACCCTTGAGCTGCAAATCACGGGACTCTGGGATTTTTTTTCACCGTATGCTTGGTTTATTCTTATAAAGTATCTGAAACATTAGCTACTGGTCAGTATTAGGGTCACTGGAGAGAAGGTCTACCGAATTTGGTATCACTGTTCTTCTCTTCTGAAGGACAAAACTGAATCATTCACAGTACTTGATCTTTTTCTAACAAGAGTGGGTCGTTTTGGCTGTGAGGCAAAAAGAGTGGAGAAGGAAGGGGAAGGGAACACAGCATATCTGCATGTTATGCAAGGCAGCATCCAAATTGCAGTGTTTGTGCCTAAAGGATCTGAGCTTTGTTGCATAGTACACCTTTATTTTATTTCCTACCTTTTTGAGGTCTTTGCTTCTCTGTCTTAACCTTTAACACAATTATTTCGTGTGAAATTTCCTACTTTTTTGAGTAAACAGGAAAAAAAGAGAAGTTCTATCGTGTGGAACCACACTGGTCTCCACATGGGACTTTGAGTTGTATAGCACTGCTTGATCTAACTCAGCAAGTTAATAAGCTGTTATTTTTTTCAGGTAGACTAGCTACTACAGATAGAGGCCATAGGATTTTAAACTGTACTACGTGCTAACAGCAGAAAAATATTGAGACTCGTATCCATGCGTTATGTAGACATAGTGGGCCATTTTGCACCTATAAACAGAGGGCATCTCAATTGAAAAAACAGCATTACACCGTATCAGTGCTGTAATTATTGTTTCTGTTGGAAGGATGAGAATTGGTGCATCTCACTACTTCATTATCAGCTTTAATATTCAGAGGAAAAAAATCGTTTGGATTTGTCTGGGAAACAGCCCTACGTGATTCAGTTTTTCTGAAAGAAAATGTAAAGTAATTCTGGTGTTATTTACAGGTGAAACTAAGATTGATGGAATAGTAAATAATAAGGTACATAACTGTCACTGAGCAAATGCAAAACTGTACCTTGAGGAACAAAGAATTCAGATAATTTTTAAAGAACATGGCATTGCATTTCAGAAAGCAGAGAATCCAATTTATGCTACTTTAAATAAGAGTGAATTTACATAGCTTGTATGACTTATGTGATCTAAGCTATATTTAGTGAAAAAAGAACAGCAATGACCAGCCGTGGTCGTTGTCCATGAGTGCTCAACACTAAGTCAACCCTAAGCCACACTGTTTCTTTCGCCTACTTCATTACTGTGCAATTGCATGCAGAAAAAACCCAACCCAAAACCAAACCAACCAACCAAAAAAAAAAAAAAATCTTAAATTGACATCCAAAGTCAAGCAGGTCATAAGTTGTAGCTGCTATGTCGTAGGGGTATCTGGACTGTAAACAAGGTGATGCTGGTGTAAGTAAATGTAGTGCAATATGTGCATTAAATTTGTGCTGTTCTGGGCTTAGAAGTCCATTATAAGCTTCATTAGCATCACGTTAACTTCATTTCCTGTTTCTAGGACAATTTTCTGGAAGTTTCTGTGAGCTATTCCAAGTCCTGTGCTACCTTAAGGATTTGAGCAGAACTGTAAAGAATGTAGCCAAAATCCTTCAGCCTTCAGGGAACACACTTTGCTTTCTGGGCAGCTACACTGAGTCTGTTAGAATTACCACTATTTCCAGTAATTGGATGATTATCTACCTATTGCTAGGATGGTGTCTGTGACCTATACTGACATTGAATTTTAGTGCTGGACAATGATACACATAGGAGTTGCTCAAAACAAATCTAGCCCAGAAGAGCAGTTAACATGGCCATTATTATGGAGGAAATTTGGATTGGGTGAATTTATAAAAGTATAGCAATGGGACCACACAAATATTGTAATGGGTAAAGCCATGAAATCTTGAAGATCACTAGAAAATTATGACTGAAATGTGCACAGTTACTGAATGTCTAGGATTGTCTAACAGACCTCTATAATGTCACTGCCATCACAGTCACAGAATCATGTGGCTTGGAAGAGACTTCCAGAAAGCAGCTAGTCCAACCTCCAGCTCAAAGCAGGTCCGGATACAGCAGGTTACATGGGGCTGTGTGCAATGGGGTTTTGAATACCTGCAAGGATGAAGGTTCCACAACTTCACTGGGCAGCCTGTTCTGGTGTTTCACCCTCGCTCAGTTTTTTGTTAAGAAAAATGAAGATAATTATTTGAACCTTCTGTAAGACAACATTTTCTAACTGGCTTTTGTGTGCAAAATACAAGTTAAATACAACAAAATTTTAAAGCATCTACAGTCCGTAGTCACAGGGCGGGGGGGCCGGGAATAAAGGAGTGAACTGAAATAAAAGTTTTCCAAACAGTACCTACAGTCTGGTTAGCAGAGATGGCTTACCCAAGGAGCTTATAAGTAGGACACTGGTTGTGACTTGTGATCAATCAGACACGGGGTGAGGATCTGTTTCCAAGGAAATTGCAAAGCACAATTAGGAAAAGCAGAAGAAAAAGTAATGTATCATTGTACAACACTATTTATGTGAAATTTTTTTGAGAGGATCTGCATCTTCACTGGAAAGTTTGGTGGACTGCAGGTTTTTAAAAGTTGCAAACTGTTGAACTACAAAGATGTGAACAGGGAAGATTTCTGGTTGATGTTAATTGTTATAGACCCTTTAATGACTCTGACAATTTACATTACCTAAAAATCTTCCTAAAGGTATATTAATGATCTTAACTTTTCTTCCTGAATCACAGAACATTTCTTTAAAAAAAAGTAAATATTTTTGGTGCTGTTATGTCTCTGTTTCTTATTAGAAGAAATGCTCCATAGAAAATCTTCAAAAAGTGGGAAGATGTGTGCAGAGAAGAGGAACTTGCAATTTATTCATAGGAATTTCTGTCCTGTTATTGAATTTGTATGTATATGGTACATCAAGAACATTCTACTATATGCTTCTTGAGATATTTAAACATTCCTTGGTTTCATACAATTAAATAAATTCATAATTTATGAGTGTGCTTTCCTCATAGAAAAGTGAGTCAGTGGAAGATTGGATAAAATAGTATTTATTCTTCCCTGTTTTAAGCCTGATGGCAGTTAAATGCAGCATAGAGGTTACTTACTTAAATTTTTTTCTGGAGACTGAACTGGCTTTACCTTCTTATAAGGGGATAATTCTTCGGTGGTGCTTGTTACTTCATTACAGCTGCCTTGACTCAAACGGTGCCTCAGCCAGTTTTTAGGATTATTCATGTGACCACCCAATTCAAATAATGTCTCTATGCTAGGTGAAATGTTACCATCTTTAATAAGAGGCACCTTTTTATCGATGGTGACTGACAGCCTGTGACCTATTCTTTTTCCTTCAACAAGCAAGCAAACAAAACCACAACTAAGCTAAACAAACCCCCCACAGAGGATCCAGCCTGAAGTGCTCTAAAATACTGTATAATTGCTAATTATTAGGTTCAACCTCTGCATGTTATAATACCACTCTTTTTTTTTCTTTAAAGTTAAGCTGGTATATTGTTAGATGCTTTAATTAGACCTTATGTATAGTCTTCTCGTACAAAATGCATAACTCTTGTTTTGCTTTCATGCATATGTTTTATGCTTCCAATTAACAGTACTTACCAGCAGGAAACAATGATAAAATACATTCATGACTACTTTGATCTTTGTCCACTCTATTGAATAGTTTTGGTTTTGATGTTGTCCTGCTGTTTATTTGCTTGTTCACATAGCCTAGGAAGATAAAAGATAGAATCAGTACTTTAGAATCTGCTGTCAGCTTTTGCCGAAGCATTTATCAGGGGTTCTTGCTCTTTTCTCAGGTCATGTGTTCTGTTTAGCATCACCAGTCCTGCTGTTTGGTACTGATCAGCGTATTTCTACTTTGGAAATAGCGTGTTTCATTTATCTTTCTGCAAGGTTCTCTCTCCTCGTTGTCTGACATTAAAACACAAGATTTCTGGATTAAAACGAGAGGAACCGCTGCTAGTGCTACTTCTGTCATGTGTTGTTACTGCCTCCTCCCAGCTGTAATCTGTTGTTTCGTGACTGACTGTTTTAAGAGCCAGTCCAGGGCAGAAAGCCCAGTCTCAGAAGGTTTGTCCATAGATTTAACTGTAGATAACATTGAGGAGTATAAAAATACAAGTTACGTGGATTTAACCCTTTGATTATATATGTTATGTTATGTGAACTCTCATTCAATATTTAAGAACCTCTTACAGGTGGTGTAATTCAGCTGAACACAGGGCCATAATTAGACTGCACTTCTCTTCTGGCTTTTGACTTGAGCACTGAGTTTATGACTTTTTAAAAATGATAAAGTGCTTAGGTGCCACACAAGGTGCAGAAAGTATATTATAACAGTATTTCAGTAACTGTATGACACACAAAATACAGTTCTCCGACACACTAGGTTAGAAGTTACTGTAAAAAGCAGAGGGTCCATTTCGTCATGCACCCATTTAATGTTGCATTCTGTACCTTAATCAAATATTGGAAAACAGTTCTGCCTGTGCTGGTGTTTAACTCTGTTTAGGGAGAACTTAAGTGAGCATTGTCTTCTCTCTGTTTCATGGTCCAAACTCAACTCTATGCTTCATGCATTAACCAGAATGATTTTTTTAAAAACAAATTTATTTGGCTATTATTTTAAAGATGCTCAGTGGAGCGTACAAAATGCAGAACCAATTAAGATATATTGAAAACCATGAAGCTGAATGAGACTCATTTGGCAATATCAACACACATTCAAAGTATCTTGGTCTCCGTTGAATGCATATCTCAAGTGAGTAATTATCTTAACTCAGCCTTTTCACTCAGTTGACTGCCAAGGCAAAACCAACAAAGAATGTCTTATGCATTCAAGGTGGAAGTCCATACCTGCCTTTGCAGTATTGCTTTTGAAACTGAATTTTCATCCTGGCAGGTGAAACCAACACAGAAGCAAGGAAGCAATAGTGTTTCACGGACAAGTACATAGCGCAGTACTAATGGTATGTTTCTAATGAGGTCAGGTAATATTTTTTTTTAATGGTTTGAATGATCACTATTCCATGTCCTGCCACTTCTAAGAAATAGACCTGAACATCATTCACCACTCTCTGTCCAAACAAAGAACCTGAATCCAATTTATTAGAACAGAATGAATATAGCCTTTAACTTCTCTACAGAGATACTATTGTTAATTAAATCAAAGTCCTTTCCATACGTAGAGCTAACAGTTCTCACCCTGCATCCATTCTCCAAACAGTATACGACATTGATGGATAAACTCAATTAAAGCGTGAGCATTAGAGAAGTAATGTGGAGAGCTGAAGTGATCTTTACCAATCCACCTTTAAAAATTGCAATAAATATTTCAAAATGAAATGTTCATAAATTATGGTGAGGATACCCGTTAGTGAGATTGGATTGAAATTCAATTCAATTATTCTAAGCAAGTTTGCTTTTGGTTAGGCAATGACGTTTGTTTTCTCTCCAGTTATGTTGTAGAATCTTACAGGCAGATTAAAAACAGAATGCAACTAGTGCAAAAAACACTTCTGCTTTTTCCATAGCTAACAATCAAGCGGGATCCCTTCTGTGATTCAACATTTTCATAGAATCATTTCTTGCAGTTCGTCTTTTTCAAGGTAACAAATATTTTTGTACAACGTGGACAGTATGTAAATGTATACAGTAATTGCTTTTAGAGTGCACTAACTTCTAAAGCAAAATACTGGGACTTAAAAAATACACATACACAATTCTAATAAGCTGAATTACTTCCCCCAAATGTTAAAACTGTTCTTGGGGGTTGACCTGTTGATTGACACTTGAAAAATTTGTTGATTTGGGGGGGGGGGAGAAAACCAAAAAGAACAACTCCTTCATTAAATCGTCCTATATTTACTAGTAAAGTGAGATGTCGGTGTCCTTGTGTCTGCCTGCACAGAGGGAGGGGATTTTCACTGTATCTTTTTCACTAACTTTCCTTCGAAGAAGAGCTTAAAAACTGGTTTAACCACCTAGGCAAGATTTTTCTCTGCATAGAGGAAACTGTGGGGTAAAAGATTCCTCATTAAGGACCTTTACATTCCACAAGGCTCCTGAAACTAGACCTGCTTTTCGGGACTACAGAGATTCAGGTACAATTCAGTCCAGATCTCAGGCTGTTCTACATTATTGTGCTGGGAACTGGATAGTCAAGGAACTACAAAGGAAGTCTAAAGCCACCTTTACAGGACATTTTTTTTTTTTCCTGGTGAAGTATCTTTGTGGGTCCTCATTTTTTGATTTCTACTTTTAAGTTTGTTACTTCATAATCATTGGGTTTTATTATCTTTTATAAGAAAAATCTGCGTAGTCAAGAATGAAGTCTTAGGAGACAAATTTTCAAAATTTTCTTGTCATTAAACCGTGAAAACAGAACTTTGCCAAAACATCCATCTTTAACACTTTTTAATCACTGCTGCTCCTAGGCTGAAATGTTCATTTTATGTCAGTGAAACATTTCAATAAACATGATTTGAATTTTTTAGAATGATCTTATTAGGATTTACACAGGCTTTATTTTGGACTTGTGTATATTTTAGTAATTCAGATGGCTTCAAATTTTTATTCAGATTCAAGAGACTACTTCTGCTTGATTCTTGACAGGGTAGAATTGAATCAAAAATACCCACTTTTTTAAAGAGCTGTATTTAAAGGTCACTATTTAACTCACATTGGAAATAATTAAATTACTTCAAACTGCATGGCATAACATTATTGGAATTGAAAGTGCTAATTTATTAACAGCTGCAAGTACCAAAGTATAAAAGAAGGGGGAAAAACCTTCTTTAATAGCACATCAATATTGAATGTATTGAAAGCAGATCCTTGGCCAATATTTTTCTAGACCCTCAAAAAAGCATTTTTAATGTTAACACACACTTTTTCTCATTTATCCTCCATTTGTTAAAGCCCCCTAAAATGATAATGAAAAAGTTGTGGATGTGATGAGGTAATATATTTAAATCACTTTTCTCTGAAGATTAGAGTGCCACACAATATTTTAAACCCGCTAATCTCAGTGATGCACAAGGAAGACTTGCGCACCTAATAATTTGTATTTAATTAATATGCAGTTACCTTTGCACTTAGGAGGATGGTCTAGATGCTAAGGTACTTGGCTTGGACGTAAAAATCTTAGGGGCAGTTTTCGGTTAAGGCACAGCTATCCTTTGTGACGTGGGGTCATCTCCATTTGCCTGTGCCCTTGCTCTCCATCTGTAACGTAAAAATTATATTTCCATCCCAGAGCTTTATAAGTATAAAGAACTGCTCGTAGTTGCTACAGATTCAGATTCTGTGGTGGAGTGGCTGGCTTCTGCCCCCATAAACAGATATTAAATTTAGGCAATTTCAGAAAGAATCCACCAGGTAATGTTAGCCACATCACTTAAAGGAAGTGCTGATGCACCTAATAATCATGCAATAAAATAGTGACCTTTACAAGAATATTCACTTCAAGTACAGTAGGGGCAAATCAGAACAATCCATATGTAACCAAATTATCTTTGTCAGTCGGCACAGCTGTGTGTGACCCAATTAAGTGAACACTGGACATTAACGTCAGTACCAGCGTTAAAGGCTGATCTGTCTGTTGAACAGACAGAATTAGGCCAGATTCAGGTAAGAAATATTTCCTTCTGTAGGTGGCTTATTCTATAATTTTTCTAAATGCTAGGAAGAACGAAAATAATTTGATTTTTTTTTTTTAACTCACACAAATACCAACCATAAATGGACTTGGGAGCGTGAAACAGACGTTGCTGACAGTCACTAAGCCTCTGCTCTGCAGCTACTGAGCCCTGCAGTTTCTGCCTGTGGGCATGCTCTTAAGTCAGATGCGCTAATAATGTTTCACTGCTAATAACCTGGCTGAAGCCCAACTTTGGCCAAAGCTGCACAGGTGGGATTTTAAGCAGTGTGCTGCCTCCTTATTGCCAAGTAGATTTTTGTCATTGGTAACTTGAAGAGAAGATCCTACACAGGAATATTTTGAGATATGCACTCCATTTATGTATCTCTGTGTACCTTAATGTAGGTGAGGCTAGTGGCTGAACCTGGGTGTCCACAGGTTTGCAAAAATTACTCTGGAGACTCTTTCTCTGTTTTGCTTTTCAGATGTAGGAAAACCAGGATTATGCAGTGAACTACAGAAGAGACATAGCTGCTGATGAATATTTAACTGTATTTTACTCTCTGCTAATGTAGATGACTTTCCATGCCGTCTCCAGGTGACTTTTCTTATGCATGTAAGTTTTGTAATGATATATGCACAGAACTTGCACTCCCTAACCTGAACCTCATTCCTATAGGTAAAAGGGAATTAAAAAGTAGGACAGCTGGTATAGTATCACCTAAGTTCCTATAAAAGTTTGGATTTTAGGCCGGTTTTATAGGCATTTTTAGTATGTGTTGGAAGATGCATAATGATCTATTTAAAATACAGCTTTAAATAGCCGTATTGGTAATGGTTTTGATTTCAGGAGAAGGTGATAAAAAATTGTGTTTGCAAAAAAAAAAAAAAACCCAACACCCAAACACATATAAACCAATGACTGAACCTTCAGCTAAGCATTCTTCTTGGAAATAAACAGCCCTAGATTTCCTTTCAGTCTCTTAAGCTGCTTGCAGGCGCTGAGGTTTTTCTCTTCCTGTATTGTATTTGAGAAATTGACTGTGGAGGATGCACTGGATGATCCAAGCTTCAAACAGGTTTTTGACTTTGCCCCTTTGAGTCAGCCGTCTCTGCAGTGAAGTATGACTTGGCATCAGCTTATCAGACTTATTTTCCTTTGACCTCTGGAAGGTGCTGTTCTGTGAACAAGAGAGGAGCGTATTTGGTGGTCGTGCCTTCTGTGAATTCCTTGTGATGGAATTCTGGCTGTGCAGGGTCTGGAACAAATGAACTCCACAGTGATTTTCTCAGGAACAGGAACAATAAAAACCAAACCCCTAAGTCACAAATCACACCAGTCTCCTTTAGAGGCGCAGTTTGCAAGTTGGATGGTGATTTGTCTGACATTTCAGTTCTCGGAGAGTGACCTTATCGTTGTGAACTGTTTCTGCCTGAAAACGGAGTGCAAAAACTGTTGTCATTCCATTAGAACTGACTGTCAGGCAAATTACCATCCACCTAGCAAGCACTTAGGAAACCTCTGATATGTTTGCATGCCCAGCTAGCATCTAGAGAACCTAGTTCTTTTTTAGTGAAATGTTACAGGATGTTATTTGGAGTCCTTTCTGAAGGAGGACTGGTAATAGACTACTGGATGATGAAGCAAATAAGGTTCCAATATTTGGACTAGGGATAACAGTTTGATCATTTTATCTGGATTATAGATTATGCTTTTTCCCTCAGCACTAGAGGTTTTGCATGTTCAAGAGCTCTCATAAAGTTTTGGACTAATGGACTCTTCCCTAGAAGGATAACTTTCTGAATTTGCATCACACATCACTGTAGTCTAGCAGTGTTCTTGGGCTCATTTATTTGGATTATTGCTCTTTTTTATCTGTTTTTCTGCTTTGTGCGTACTTGGACAAAAGTGTGTTTTGGATTGGTTTTTTGTTTTGGTCCTGTGAATCTCCACTGTTGCTTCTATCTAATGTACTGGCTCTTTTAAGAAAGGTAAGCAATGTATTTGCTCTGTTACGTTCCCAAATACAACCTCCCTTTCAAATTAGAAATGTCCTACCAGAATATACAGAATTAAGGAAATGTGAGAAAGAACTGAAACTTCTTAAAGGTCACACTCACCTGTTTTCTTCCCGTTTCATTCCTATTAGAGCTTTCTGTTTACCATTCAGATAATTTTACCCTTTTGTAAGGTTTAGTGTTGTAAGGTCAGTCCAAAGTACGATACTTTTTCCTTCGTAATTGTAGCTTTCTCTGTATGTATTTCTGTCATGTGACACACTGGGAATAAGGTAAGGAGCAACATGTGAAAGCATAGTGGCATCTCTACTCCCCAAACAGCAGGATAGGCAAAATGTTACAGCTATATCAAATACAACTTTATTTGGTGCTTTGTAGTTGATCATCTCTATGGGAAAAGTTTAATAAGTGGTAATATATTAGGTAACCTTAAAGAAAGAGCAAATACTTGGCAGCTTTTTCTTCTTGAGCTATAGAGGTAGTAAATCTTTGGCAACCATGGAAATTTGAATGTCTTTGATTCCCTGGTTAATTGGTGAATGAGCAATTCTCATGATTAGCAACCACTTTACCCTGCAGAGCAGCTGATGCTGCGTCTCAGGATGTCCCCGTGGCTCTTTCTGCTCCGAACACTTCTAGTGAGCAGCCTGATCGGTGACCCACTGAGGGGGTTGTTCAGGCACTTAGAAGGCATGCAGTAGCCCGCAAAAGGCTTGTGCATTGCGTCTCAGGTAGTGTTGTCTTTTAGGGGCCTAAAGCTCACAGAGGAACTACTGCAAATTGCCACTTCAGGTGCCACCCATTTTAATAGATCCTCCTCCATCAAAACACCAGTGCGTTGAAGTGATTGAAAAAACTTTTAGCATATGTTAAGGAAAAAAACATGCTTTAAGGAAAAAAACTTGAGAGAGTTGAGAGTCTCGCAGCAGGGTGGGAGTTGTCTGCAGTGTCATGGCCTTAACTAGTGTGGTCATGGAGTCTCTTCCTGTGGTCAGTAGACGTAAGCAGGAACATGGTTTAGGGGATATGTGGTACGTATCAGCATTTTGATGATTTTGAAGTAATTCTGTAAAAACACCTATTTGTCCAGTAACTACAAAGAAGAAATAATTGGCTAGCTTAGATATGTATGTCTACAGTGAGAGATATGTATGCCTACAGTGAGATGCGTTAAATCCCATCTCTGTCTTTTCTGAGGCTCCACAGAACCTCAAGGATCTGTTTGAACTGTTAGAGCATCCCAGAGTCCAGCACATAGCAAGGATTATTCTGAGTATGTTAAACATTATCACTCTTATTTTTACTGTATGAAGGGTTAAAAAAAAAAATTACAAATTTGATTGTAAATATCTTGTAGATTCTATATAAAGAGTTGATTCTTCAGTGAACTCTTTTCATATACGTGGAACCTGGCTGATGATTAACATGGTTTCATCTCAGAGCATAGTCATATGGCTGGCAGTAATGCCTTGAATATAAAATCAAGTTTCCTTAAGATACAGCAGCATGCATAAGCCTTTGCTTAGCTTTAAGCACTGCAGTAGACACATTTATGCCACAGACAGCCATAAGTACAGATGATTTAAGTACTTTTACTGAATCAGGGCCTGCACGTGTTCACATCAGAGTTTCCCAATTTGGGTGTGAGCAGCAAATGAACCAAACAAAATATGGAAAGCCTTGCAGCCAGAAAACATGAAAATCAAATTTTGCTCTGCATAAAATTCTCAAACAATCAAAAGGATGAAACAGATTATTACTGATATTTCGTATAGCCATTGTATGTAAAGAGGATTATGTAATGAATAAAAGATAAATGCCTTCAGTTCAAAAAAAAAAAAAGAGGTTTACATGAAATTGGAAACTTATTACCATATGAAAGTTATCAGTTCGTATACTCCGTACCAAATGAGCTTGAAGCATGATTGTCTAAAAGACTTAAAAATACATGATCACGCTGAAGAAAGAGCATTTATAATTTAAATTAACATAATCAGTGCTTGTACCTGTAAGTAGTCAATTTTGCTTTTAAGTAATTTTAATTATTAAATAAAGTTAAGCTTATGTTGCAAGGAGGTTTCTGTAAAAACAATGGATACAAACAAGATTATATGGCATATTAGAGTTAAAAAAGATTGTCATTTACTGATTAAGTTTCTTTATACCTAGCAGTCTTCAAAGAAAGTAGGTAAGCCTTCTCTTTGTGAGTGACCACCTTTATCATTAGCGTTCTGATTTGTGGTCTCTCTCGTTTCATAGATTTACTCGGGATATGTTAGCTCTAATATCACAACGATTTGAACCGATAATAAAATGAAATGAGCAAACATAGCAGTGAGGATTTTAAATGTGAAAGAAATAAGACTTCATAGCAGATAGCGTAATAGAAGTTTCACTGAAATCAATAGGCATTCGCACATGGAGTAACTCTACTGGAACAGGACTCTAAATAACCATATAATAATTTATTTGGCTAGAGAGTCAAATGAGCACCTGTAAACTGCTATTCTGAAAGAGCGAAGGCATTTTTCCAATAAAAATGTAGAAGACCATTGGTTTCGTATTGCATAGCTTACCCAAGAATAGATTTAAAGTAAATTTTAATGGAACCTGTGAAAGATTTTCAGATTTTGGCTTATGAATCACTGTAATTGCTGGATTTTTCAGAAGCAGCTTGTTAAGTTAACATATTTTTCTTACTCTAATCTATGGAATAGTTGGAATAATGTATGCAAAGATCTATGAAGTGTCAGGAAAGAGCCAATATACTTGACTTCTGCAATATGTATGTACTGAACAGAGGAGGTCAAGCCGTCCATTGTATATAACTGCTTTGGGATTTAATCAGTTTTTCTATCTGTGAATTATCCATGACCTGCTAATGATTTTTTTATATGAATGTGTGTGTTTTATGTACTTCATCAAATAATCTTACGATCACATTAAGCTTGCAGAATCTTGCAAGTGCTCCTCTGAGTATAATTTGCAGAATGAGATATTCATATTGGTTACCTAAGTCACATGAAAGCGTATCTGTCCTGTTATTTGTTCACCTAATGTCTGCAAACAAAACTACTGGACTAATTGTATCTTTATAAACAGGGTACTAGTTAAGAAGGAAAGCAAGCATAGTGATTCTTAAAGCCTTTGCAGTCTGTTTTTTGTACTCTTTTGTACTGAAAGGGCATCATAACGTAGCAGAATGCTACCTGCACTAGAAATTTAAGCTCTTTCCTCAGCAAGAAAGCATAAGCTAGATTTATGAGACCTTCTCAATACCTAGCTGCTATAAGCAATAGCTGCTTTGGAATCCTTCCTCTCTGAGCATGGTAAAGCTGCTTGTGAAGCAAAATGGCCAGTTGGATTTTACAAAGATGTTGTATTTTATTTAGTATTGCCATTCCTAAAATATTTTTAATAGGCCTTCTCTTGTCTAAATATAGAATTCAAATGTATAACAGCTTCAAAAGACTTGAGTTGTCTCTCTTTAAGGTCTCAGTCTCCATGTATTCACATTTCAAACTATTTTCTTCTTATCTGTAAAACTTTGTACTGCATTTCTTAAGGAAATGATGGTTTAAGACTTCTCTGTCTATGCATCACTCTCTCCAATAACTTTTGAACATGGCCAGCCAATTTAAATCAGGTTAGAAAGAAGGGTTGGGCTCTCAACATTTTTAACTTGTTGTTTTTGGTTTTGGTGGGTTTTGGTTTTTTTTCTCCCACAATTGGTAAATGGAATGAAAAGAGAAAAAAAGTTACGATCTCCAGTGAAGGAAAGCCTGGTAGCACTGACGTGTTATACATCCTGTGTGGCAGCAGCCAGCTTGCTGTGTTACGTGTGGTTTTACGTGTGATGATTATAAGAGTCAGGATTTATTGTGGTGTTCTGAGAAGGCCGTGAGCGCATTGAGCTGTATCAGGCTAGGCTTCATTAGTTCCACAGTTGACGGAGGTTTTGTTTGGTTTGTTTCGTTTTTAAATGAAATTCAATATTCTCAAGTGACCATTTGAACGCGGCAACAAAGAAAAATCTCATTCTATTGCATGTTTCATGATAAAAACTAATCCCTACTAACATGACTACTTTCCCAGTTGTAATTTCAAGTAAGGTGGGTGAAGTAAATTATGTTGGCTAATGGAGTATGACTCTAGAGGCCAGGAGAAACACAGAATACCTGAGGGATAGTGTTCAGATGTCTCAGGGATATATCCTCCCTGTTGACACTTATCCTTTACCGCTCCACTCCTCACGTGATGCTTTAATATGGGATATTTCCAGGGGGCATTTTTACCTTCTTGTACTTCTAGAATAGTGTTAATGAGGTTAGAAAAATGACTTTTCAGTGCTATACAAGAAAGAAAAAGAAAGATAGAAACTAACCTGTGTGTTTACTCACATAGAACAAACCGTCACTTGAAGCAGAATTTTTGAAGTAATCCATTTAAGATTGGATAACTGTAACTTGAAAAATATGAGCCCTCTGCAAAGAAGGAGAGCAGTGGGGAGTGAAGGCCACAGGCTGAAATTCAGTTTAAATGCTTGTGCAACACAATCACTTTTGGCTTCTCTCCCCTTACCTTTCTATTTGAACTCTGCTGTCTTAAATTTGTAGGAAAGCGTCAATCCAGTCTTCGCTTTTTGGAAAACTGGTTTATTCCCAAAGACCAATACATTTCTTCAGCAGCAGCTTCTTACTTATAAGTAGAAGGGCAAGAATAAAGTCCTATACAATATACTGCACACAGATCCTTCCCAACAGCAGCAGCTGGTACATCTGCACAAAAAGAGAACATGTGACATAAGGAAAAGCTATGAAAAAGCGAGACAACTATTTTAAAAACATTTTAAAGTTTATAATGGCTTATAAAAAGTAGGTGTTAGATAAGGAACATAGAGAAATGTTAACTACTGAGAAATATATTGGGAAAAGAAACAGTAATAGCAGGGTTTTGTAGGAGTTTTATTTCTAAAAAAATAATTTTCAGGACCAAAGTCTATTATAGTAAAGATATTTAAAATCATTATTGTTGGGTTACATTTAAAGTGATGGCACGTCTTTAAATCCTTCTCTGATGCAGGTATTAGGAAAAAGAATATTAGATGATAATATCAACACCTTCTTTAATGATTTAATAAATAGAAAGAGTAATGGGGAACAGTTGCTTTATTTGTGAGTTTGAATTTTAAAAGATAGTGAAGTAGTTTTACTAGGGTAAGACTGTACGACGTTTGGTGATATCCTACCTACATAGGTAGCATGAAGCATAAGCAGACAGGATTTTTTCCGTTAAAACACGAAAGTTAAACAAAATACAAGTGTGAAGGATTCTTTCCTCACTATACTGGAGGATAAGCCATAATTCTGCCACCTCCTTGAGGTATGTCAAGTTGTAAATCAGGTTTCTTTATATGGTGCCAGGATTGCTATTCTTGGATCCCAGGATCTAGAGGAGCTCAAAGATTACATGGAAAATGATCTTTGAATGCTGGGAAGCCACATCCTTTCTGAAGTATTTATGGAATTTGAAGTTTTATAGTTTACTTAGATGTCATGCTCCAAGGGAAAGAGTAATAAACATAAACAACATTCTAGGTTTAATCCTTAGATTAAATCCCTTAGATTAATCCCTTTTGTGGGTCTCTCTGTTAGTGTTTGGGTACTTTATCACATACTGGCTTAGAGAATGCATGATGTTGATGCTGTATTAAATGAATGAAAATTATTCTGCTGTTTCTCTTGACCGTCTGGGATTAACATATCCACATCCGCTTCAGATGAAAATATCTGCTTCAAGGCAACTCAGAAATCCTTAACAGACCCCTTTCTCACTTTCATTTTTCCGCCAAACCAGCTTTCTCACGCTTATCCATGAATTAGCTCTCTTACAGTCATCTATTCTTGACAACATGATTGCTTGCAGTGGCTGCTTCCACCGTGGGTAGTTCTGATGAAGAATATAAATATCTGTAAGGTACGTGCTGCAAACAGATCTTTGGTTAACTAACCTATGATCTTGTGCATTATGTGCGGCGAGTTAAATTGCTCAAAAGTCATCCAGAATCACACAATGAGAATGGCAAACTGCTTAACTGATAAGTAGGAAATAACAAATAAATTATATGCCTGAAATCCCACCCTCTTACTCTTTACCATGCTACTCAGACCTGTAAACAGGCATCTACATTTGTACCACCTCCACTCTAAAGAAATATTTCCTAATGGTAAGTGCTTCTAACCAGCTTCTCTAAGAAGTGAGCATGTGTCTGTCTATTTCTAAAGCAGAGCTAGGCAGGAGTGGTAGTCGTAGAGCTGCTCTTTTTCTTCATGCATATTCTCTTTAGTACCAGGAAATTGATGTTACTTGTAAAGTAATCTGAGTGGGTCTGCAATCTCAACAGCAATCTTAACTTTGCCCTTGAAGCTGATCTACTATGTAGAAAAGGATTCACTAGTCACAAGAAAAGAGATAGCACAAGTGAAACCATGACTCGCATAGCTTGAGCATGCCTGCAGGAGGAGGAATATTGGCATCTACTCTCTGCTTACAGGAGCATTTGTGCAATTTACGTTCAGCAGTCAGTGGCTACAAGACATAAACAGCCCAGGAAAGAGGGCCTGAGTTATTGAATGAAAGGTTACTGAATGCTATTTTCACCATCTCTTTGCATTTTAGGGTAAAGGGGGAACTGTTCGTACCACTTGACATTAGCGCTTTACTATAGGTATTTAATTTAGCCATCAAAATTATCTAGCTAGGCTTCTGCAGTTGTCAGCAGAGAGAGAGTCTCGTCCTGAATACAATTCAGAACCTGTTTGCTTTTTGCTTTGAATTGTTTTTTTCATTGACTGCTAGGGGAGCTTTGCCACATAATTTGTTTGCCGAAGTAGATACCTACAGACCCTCTCACCAAGTATCCAAGCTGGTGTGTTATAACTGTACAGTGAAAGACTGTGTTGGATTTGGTCCCTCGTAGGCACAGGTGTGGGATTGCCTGGATACTGGTTTGCCTTAAAAGTGTCAATTCCTTTTAGGTGAGACAGTTCTGGGCATGGAAAGCATCTGTCAGATTAGGAAGCAGTAGCAACTTGTAAAAGAATATAGCTTGGAAATCCAGCATGGAGTATACCCAGGCTTTAAGTACCTTCAAGTTAGGCAGGTGCTGAGTTAGGGATTTCAGGACTTCAGATTTGAATTTGGTACTTCTACCTTAATTCCGTAGTAGGAGCCTTCGGTTGCTTGAGTTGACTTTTTGTGCTCTCATGTTTTAATTCTGCAATCTAAATTTTAATGCTAGGATGCCTGGACCCAAGCTATCAGAAACCAGTAAGTATCTGTTTATTTCCTTACCCATTGTTTCATGGCTGCTGCTATAGACCTACCTTATTGTGGGATAGATCCTTCAGCTCCTAATCATGCCCCGGGAAGTTAAGAGATGAAGTTCCTGAGTTCTTTGTGGTGTGCTGTGCTGTTTGCTTTAAGATATTTTAGCTTCTGCACGCAAAGGAAACCAGACTTTCCAAACAAGGAAGGGAGAGGGAAAGAAAAAGACGTTAATTTGAGCCTTGCTAAAGAAACTCGGATAAATGAGTGTGTCAAATAGAAAAGGACAAAATTAATAGGGAAAGACATTGGATTTTCAAGGTTCTCGGAGGGCATTAAAACAGTAGAAGTGAAAAATAATAAAATTATAAGAAGTGCTTGAGAATGTCTTTAAAATATTAATTGGGTGCTAAAAGTGAATGGCACATGCACAATACTTCCTCTCAATAGCAGTAACCTGAAACGACCACCTTCTGTCTCTGCAAGCCTTTAGAGTGCTCTTCCCCTTTGCAGTTCTTTTCCTTTGATACGCTTTGACAGAGGAATCAACGCCTGTGGCCGCTCACAGTGTGGCTTCGTAGCTGTAGACTCCCCATCAGTCTGTGATCTGTTTTTTAAGAAATGGCATTTGTTCCTCTGAATGGAATCCTGCTGATGTTTGCTCAAGCCTCTTGGATGGCTGATGGTTATTCTGTAAGTCTAGAGCTCTCCTGTTGGTTTGGCGGAGACTCAGGTTGGTAACAACTGTGCTTTTACTCCCTTTTCATTCACCTGCAGCTCTTAGGGCCATACTTGCTTGAATGGAGCCATGGAGGCTGGTTATAATGTCACTCGGCGGGTTATACCCACGTGGCATTGAATTCATATTTGGAAAAGGTCGAAAGATTGGGTTCACATGCATCACAGAGCTGTACGCTGACGGGACTGGTAACTGGCTGCATCTCTTTGCTGGCTTCCTCAAGTTGAATGCTCCATCACGCATGTTCTACTTGGAGGTAAAAAGTGGTGACAGAGCCATCTGGGAAAGCAAAATACCCGCCTCCTTCCCAGATGATATTCTGGGTGTACAAGGAATAGGATAAGTTGTGCACAAAATAAAGTTGTAAAACTCAAGGGCAAAGAAAGCAGGCACAATGAAACATCGATTCTTTCCCTGTATGCTGTGCCCCAATTGTTTGGGACTGCAGGAGGGAGAGTTACACATCCAGGAGTTAGAAAGCAGGAATTTTATTTGTTGAAGCTACAGTGTAATTGGAGAGGAGATTTTTAAATAGTGCGTTGTGTTAAAACTGAAAATTAATACATTTCATAGTGTATAAGTCAAATCCTTAAATCATCCCTTATGGAAGACTTCACGTAGAGAGTTGTATCTTTTATAGAGAATTTGCATTTCTTGAATTGTGTTTACAGCTAATTTTTAAAAGCTAACTACAGGATAATAATTTGAATGAATCGTAATTCACACACCTCAAAACAATACTATTTTTATGTATTACTAGGTATTCAGGAAAGAGTAGATTCTTTTAA
This sequence comes from Larus michahellis, assembly GCF_964199755.1. Lineage (NCBI taxonomy): Eukaryota > Metazoa > Chordata > Aves > Charadriiformes > Laridae > Larus > Larus michahellis. The sequence goes on along the minus strand of NC_133900.1, from coordinate 20,327,360 downwards.
TTTGCAAAAGCTGCAGGACTCAAGAGACATTAATGGAAAGGCGTTTGCCCTAAAATAATTACACTATGTCTGTGGTGTTCTCATTGAAACTTGTTTATTTGTGCACCGGAGTTGCATAAGCTCACATGGCAGCGTAGCTTCTTTTGTTAATCAGAGGCAGGGCTAATAATGATAATAAATGAAGGACAGTTACGAAGAAAATATCAGACACTGATATCAAGTGTGAAAACCATGTTTATATTGTTTATTTGTGGACTACTTAATTAGTAAAATGCTAGCAAAGTATCATGTTAGTCAGAAAGCTACATTGTTCATCTTTTACATTCTTTTTTTTTTTGCCTGTGTTTAGGCAATTTTCACAAACATAAATGTGAAATGGAAACCAAAGTAAGAGGACTGGTTACTATTGGCAAGGCATGACAGAACAGGAGGAATAACTTTAAAATTGTCTTCTAAGTGTATAGTCTGTAGGAGAAAATTAAATGAAAGAGCATTAAATGAAAAATGGGTTGCCGCTATTAAGTTGGGGTGAAAATAATACCTGTCCATGGAGAAATGTGACAAGTAACTCAAAAAAAAAAAAAAACCCACAAAAAAAACCCAAAATGAAAACCATATATATACTTAGTCTTCCCTATGTCAGCTGAGAAACAGTTGAAAATAATGATAGTCACTTGGACTATAGGGTGATTTCTAGTATTAGCCCTCAAATTATTGTACAGAAGTAGTACAGAAGTAGAAAAACTGTACTACTGTTACAGTTTTTAAGATGAAATTGAGCGATGGAGAGGGCAAACAGCTATCTAAGTGTAGTGAATGTACCGCTGTGCGTGCTGAGCGGTGCCAGCTGTCCAGACTGCCTGGTTCGGGGGGTTTAAGAAGGGGGCTTGAGGAGAACGAAGGAAGCCTCAGCACAGGAAAGACTGCTGTTTGAAGGAGGCATCTGAAAAGTTATTTGTGAAAGAGGGAAGATGATTTTGAGCTGCTGTTGTAGCCTGGTTGCTGAGCGATGGGAAGCGGGTGGGCGGGCGGCACAAGCGGGAGGACGGAAGGGCTCCTGTGAAAGATTTTTTTTAAGTCTTTCATCTAGAGCTGGGCAGTATCTGCTGAAGTCATAGCTTTTGTGCAGGGAGGTGGTAAATCCCTTCCTCTAAAAGGTCCTTTTTCAGCGGAAGTCAAAGTAAACCCAAATTCTCTGAGTAATTAGTAGTTATACCATTATATACGTGGTATACCGCTACAGGCAGGCCCCTCCCGGCAGCTGGGGAACCCCCCAGCCCGGCAGGCCTGAAGGCCCTGAGCTGAAGTGAAATGGCGCCCAGAGAGCAGGGGTGGAGGGGAGGCCCCAGGTGAGGAGGCTGAGGCCCACTGTGAGGGGCCTGTTGGTGCCCTCAGGACCCTGGTGGCAGTGTGGGCCTGCACAGGGGCACAGGTCCCTCTGCTTGCGTCTTTACGGGTGGGGAAGGGAGCAGGTAGGAAAGCCCATGGGTACAGGTGAGGGTCGGAGGCCATGTTGGACGGTGGGGGAGGCAAGGGAGCAGAGCGGGTCCCGGGTTCAAGAGACATGCTTGTGGATTTGATGGCCCCTTGCACTATTGTCCCTGCTTACCTCTGCTCTTTAGCGATGAGGAGGCTCACTCTCTCTTTGTAAGGGCATAAATATTTCCTGATGGCAAATATCAGCCCTGGTGCGAGTACCGCTATGTCCAGGCTCCCTCTGTCCCCTGATGGCTTGCAGCACCACAGATTAGCCCAAAATAGACTGCAGCTCCTTTCCTGTCCTTCCTGTAAGAGCATAAAAATATTTCTGTATGTAGACCAAACAAAATGCAGTAAGTTTGGGGGTGCTGTCAAACACCTACTAAAGCAACTTATAAACACGACCCTATCCACCCCTTCCTCCCCATCCACCATTGCCCCTACTAAAGCTTTGTGATTCTCTCTCCGTTTCGCAGGCCAAGAAATGAATTTTTCACCAATAATGTATTTAACAAAAAAAGGTGTTTGACACTGGATTTATATTTTCCAAAGGGAAGCATGCCTACAAGTTGAGGATTAGTCATTTAAGCTTTCAGAATGCAATTTAAATTGCAAATGTAAACTATCAGAAGGAAACACCTGTAAGTATTAAGTCAGGCAAGTACTGATTTTCAACCAAATCAATAATTTGTAACAGGACAATGAATTTGTACCATCCAATCAAAACAAATAAGGACTATCTTCTTATTATCATAAAAGCAATAAAAAGACTTGCACAGCATTCTTTAACTAATTTGTCTTTCATTCTGCACCATAAAGATAACAAAGCGTGGTGTTCTCTTAGAACATATTGTTTTACACTGTATGTTTTTCATCAATATAGTCTGGAGTATATTGTTTTTTAATTTGCTGATGGAAACCATCAATTAGAATTAGCTTGAGTGCTGTGGGAGGATAATGACAATAGATATGAAGGGAACAGAATAGTATCTAGCATAAATTAATGATGCATTTATTGTGCATCTCATTAACTCAGTGGCAGGGCTTATTCTATGAGTAAATAACTTATAGTTGTATCAAAAGCTGGGAGAGTAGGAGGATTTGGTTAGGGAACCATCTAATTATAGTCACTCATCTTAGAACGAAGGACTTCACTTCTTTGATAAAAATCTGATTAAAAGAAACAATATTTTTCCAAATGTCAACATTTTATGTACAGTTACAGCCTGTGCAAAAATATTCTGACACTGATGTCATTTACTGAGTCTGTAAGGCTCTCAAAACTTTCTGTAGGAAAAAAAAATACAAAAATAGATAAAGAGAAACCGCCTTATACGATGTAAAACTTATAAAAATGCTTTCCATTTTGGAATTCTATAAACCTAAATGTCATGCACTTGTAATCATTTCCAATTGAGAAAAAAAAATCTCCCTCATTATGCATCTTCTAATAAAATTTACTATGCTAAGGTTTTGATTATGCTGGTTTGCTGCTTCTCAAATCAAGAGTTATCATAAAAACTGTGATACCTTCAGCTGTAACTAGCAGTTATCATCAGGATAAAGAAGGAGCCAGACTTCAACCTACTATCACTGATAGTAGTGAATACTTGTTGCTTATCAAAGTCTGAAAATATCCACATGCCCAAGTAAGTGTCTGTTCAGAGGGCTTTTTCTTTGTGGACACGTGGGCAAATCCTGGACCCTTAACTGAGTAGGACTGTTAGGAACGGGATGTGGATCTTCCCATAAGGATGGGTACAAACAGATGTCTTTATTTTCATTTATAAATGTGTTTAAAGTACATACAAATATATAGATAAGTATATTAGTCATTCTATATGTTTGCATTTAAAATCACCTTAAATAATAAGATTTTTGAAATTATATTTTCTTTAAATGCAGGAATCCAGGAAAGGACAATGAAATTGATGCTGGTGTTTTTAGTTTTGGGGTTTTTTTGTTTTTTTTGTTTGGTTTTGTTTTTTCACAGAAATGGCCTTATCACCAATGGAAAAGGTATTAACTAACTACTACAGTGTGTTCTCTGAATCACTAATACTGTGTTGTTCTGAATTCACTAATGTATAGTGATGTTTCTTAATCTCATTAAACAGGCAGACTTTTTGAAGATTGACCATCCACTTGCAAAAAAAGAAAAAAAAAAAATTAAGTTGTGAAACGGAGTCAGCCAGAATGAATTAAAACAGTCAGATCAACGTAGAGCCCTTCCTGCCATCCACTGTACAGTAGGTATGTAATTTCTAATTAATGTTTAAAATGCAGTTCACTTGTACTTGATATTTAATTTATAGCTATAAGCAAAGTATGTAATCTAACGGTAACATGAATGATTTCTCCATGAATGAATGTGCCTCCTTAAGATTATGGGATAAAGGAAATATAAACACAAAGGTTGCTTTGTTCTCTTTTATAATAAATATAAATATTTCAATATCTTATTTGTTTCACCTTTAACTAAATTAAAATTTTATGTGAGACGAGCAACAGAGTAATTGGGGCAGTAATATTCTTTAAGCGAAACTTGTAAAACATAAAGTCTGAAATACGTGAGAATTCCATGCAGGCTGACAATTTCTGAGCATTGCCTTTGAAATCTGACTGTTATGCCAGAACTCTGACTCAATGATGAAGAAAATGATCTCCTCACGGTTGAGAGTAATTTAATCAGGACTGTAAAATTTGGGTCTGGCTTACCCAAAAATAGTCTGTGCTTTGTAAAGCTAGGTGACAAATTCCTTAACTAGAATTAGATTTATTTACTTTATCATTTGAGTGTTTAACTGGAATTAATAATAAAAATAAAAACAATGCCCTAGGCCTATCTGCATAGATACACAGTGCCATTATTTTAATAAAAGCAACAGCACAGAACCAATTTAGCAATGTATGCTATATTTATCCCTCTTGTTGGGAGGAAAAGGTAAAATACCTCTGAAATATCTTGTCATTTAGAGGGAATAAAATACAGGTTTGTATCACTTGAAAAATTAAATCTGAGCGTGTAGCATTTCACCCTCTTATCACGAGACACATTCAGCAACGCTGACTGTGGTTGGAGTATGAAGGATCTGGAAGCACTGTATGAATTTTTATCATCTCTTGAAGTACTTCTGAGCTTATAGTTTTATCTTACAAGTTATGTACTGTGTATATCTGAACGAAGAGTTTTGTTCTTACTGGATTTCTTGATGGTAGGAAGGGTTATCCTTATTTTGTGCTTTTTGTGCTGAGTATGCCCTGGTGCCGAATGAACAGTAAGGCTTATGTTTAAAAAAAGAGGAGAAAAAAAAAAAAAAAAGTGAGCTGTAAGCATTTTTTTGCGTTATCCCTGTTGTGGCTTCTCTGAGTGTCTTGTCTGTCTCACCACTTTAGAGAGTCTGCTTGATCTAGGAATCGGTCGTACGGCTAGCCTTTTAGAAAGAGTATTAAGCAGGGGCTTTGTTCTTAATGACCCATATATAGGGTCCTCTGTAGATTGTAGGATATAGCCTTGGGAACAAACTGTAAAAATGTAGGACCTAAAATTTTAGTGATATGATTCAACCTTGGAAATTGTTGTAGGTCTTTTTTTTTCTCAGGAAGCCTAATTAGAGGAGAAAAAAACCCCAACCTGTAAATGTCGAGGTTTAAACTTTTAAAAAACTGTGAAATATGAAAGGAAGTCTGTTTTGATAACGGGCTGTGTAGAACAAAGAGAATAAATAATGAGAGCTGTGCTTAAAGTGACATACTCGAATTCAGTGTCTTTCAAGGAATGACAGGCAACGCTGACTACTTGTTATTTATTGACAGAGGAGGCTGGTGACCATTAGTGATGCCTTTTCACAAACTGAAGCATCCTTGGTTCAATCATTAATAAAGCAGTGCTAAATGTCTACTAATGCAAGACGATAGTTTTAGTTTTCGGCTTGGGTGCATGCTAATTCAAGCAGATGGCTACATATTGAAAGAAAGGTGAAGAAAAAAACAGTAAAAATGTTAGAAAACTAGCCGTCATCTTTAGTGAATGGGTACAGACAATTGCTTGCAGATGTTCAGATACTTCTGAACTCTGAAGGCAGTGGAAGATACCAATCCCATACCAGCAGGTTCAATCACAGAAGACTGATACAATTTGTTCCCTCTTGAGATCTGAGAAATGTAATCACGCATGGAAATCTCTTTTGCATAGGCAAATCACACTGGTATAAAGAGAAGAAGAAAATGGAACAGAGAGTATGTGAATTTTCCTAGTTGGGTTGTGTGAATGTGACTTTTGAGGTGTCGCGGATGCAGTATTTCACCTGGGACTAAGAGTTCATAAACGTTCCTCTGAAATTTGGTTAAAAATCAGACTCTCTGCTTAACAGGAATGTATTTTTCATGTTTGTTTGCTTTCTGTCCAGTTATGTAGACAAGATTCTGTTGAGAAAGAACTGCCATGTGTAGTGCACAAGATCATGCTCTCATCCAGGCACCAGTACGTGTTTTTGAGTGCCACCTGCTGGCTTTTTGCCTCTCAGCCATTCACAGATCTGCAGACGTTTTTCTGAAGGTGTATGTACTGTTGTGTCAGGTGCCAGTTCCAGAATATAGCCTTAGAGAATACAATTCTCTCATGCCTGTCAGCTGTCTTAGGGAGATGCAGACCAAAAGACAACAACTGTGTATGCATTCCAAGGCTTTCCTGATACCCACATTTCACTGAATAAAACTCTAGGCATTGCAGATCATCTTTGCTTCTCTATTCTCTTGATAGAAAGGTGCAGTACGAGGGGAAAAAAAACCCAAAACCACCCCCCCCCCCCCCCCCCCCCCCCAAAAAAAAACCCCCAAAACAAACAAACCAGAAAAAGAAAAAAGATCAGGTCAAATACACAATGGAGTTCGTTATTCTGAATAGGAACAGAATAGGCATTGAAAGCATCCTCCCTGCATCGATACATGAGAGCGCTCTTGGTGACCTATCTATCTGCTCAGTGTCCAGGTGTTCCTAAGTAAATAAGCACTGTAAGTTGTGCTCATGTTATTGCTTCTCTAAAGGACTTTTTTTTCAGGGATCTTGTCCGCCATTTGTGCATGGCATGTGTGCTCTGTTTGAAAGAGGAGAGAACAGGCACATCATAAAAATGCATTTTGTGGAACTCTACGTCTGTGATAACTATTTGGCCATAACTGCAGTCGTAACGACACAATTGGGATCTTGATAAAACAAAAGAGAGATTATCCTTTGTAACTGTCTGTTCCGAATAGACACTGTGGATGGGAAAAGTACTTGTTTATTCTCCTGATTCCCATAGAGAGCAGGCAGGAATAAAGTGACTAGTAACTCAAATCCATCTAACTCCCACTGGATTTCTATTTACAAACTGCCAGAAGACAAGCTGTCTCTCCCAGTGGCGTTCTCCGAGGAGGGCTCCGTGTTGTCTGTGACATTCATTACACACGTGCCTGCACAGCACCTGTCAGTCACTCTCACCCAGAGAGAGAAAACCCATCACTTCCTGAGACATTCAATGAGTTAGATGAACCAATTTGAAAACACAAAATGTGGGAATTGAGTGAGCCATGGATAACTAAGCAAGCACTGGTAATGTAGACAAGCATGTACTAAAACCTAGACTACTTGTTCTGTGATTTTTGTATTTTTGCACTCCCTGTTCAGATGACTCTGCTTTGAAAGAGTTTGAGAGACATTCCTTTATTTTTAAGCACTAAGGATTTAAAGTGTGTGATTTGGTCTGATTTTTTTTTTCTTTTTTTCTTTTTGCCTCGTTTCTGCTTTTCTGTTTTGGTAACTAGAAACTTCAGATTTTTGCCGTTGCACTTAGTGGATCTTCCTCAGAGCCAGGAACCCAGAGAAGATGCGTGTACCTGTGGCAATCCCAAGGCATCCTATCTCAGCTCTTTCTGAATCCTCTGCTGGTTTTGACAAAAGTTTTATCAAACTAGGGATGTCTTGAGTGAAATGTTTCAGGGTCAGTTCATTGGCATTTTTTAATGAAAATTTTCCAACAGTTAAAAACTAGTCTGGCTTACAGGGGAAGAGAAAACAGCTGTAATATATAATGAAACAAATGGAAAAAAAAAAAAAAGGGAAGTTGATAGCAATGAATAAATGAATATAAATGAGAAGTTAGAATTGAAGATGTTTGTATAGGCAGCAGAAGGACAGAAGGAGAAACCTATGGCCATTGGAATTAAGGATTTTTAAAAGTTGTTTCAAAGAGGAAAAAATCCTAATGATGGTGGTAGTTAGTTACTATGTGGAAAAGGCAGAAATGTGTGTAATAATACAGGAAAGGCAGAGGTAGTCAATAAACATTTCTGTTTTATATTTACCCAACTACTTTTCTGAATTCTGTGCTAACCTGTCCACCTTTTTTAGCTAAGATAACTAGTTTCCCAGCTAAAAGATATTCAGTGATCTCATCTGGGTGGATTTAGGAGGCACAGAAGCGAGTGCTACCAGGGCAATCGATGAACCAGAAGTAGGTGGGAGTTAGCAGCAGCAGAGGAATTCTAAGTTGTTAAATAATTGGAGATGAGGAAAAAAAAATTACTTAGATGAAGATTTTGGATTTGCAAGGATTCATTTTGAATGGATTTTCATTTGTTCTTACAGACTTTTCTCCTTAAGCTGACAAACCGCTGCTGTCCCTTGAAATCCCTAGGGTTCTTTAATAGTCTTCAGCCTGGGAACAAACTCCTTTGCCTTTTTCTTGGTTCTCCAAGACTGATATTCTCCCCCTTGCAACCCTTTTTCTTCCCTGAGCAGGAGTCCCATCTATTTCTCCCTTGTTGTCCCTTCCTGAGCAGGAGTCCCATCTATTTCTCCCTTGTTGTCTCACTTGCTCCCTTTCCCAAGTGGGTCTTGTTACAGGTTAACGTGTAAAATTCAAAGTCAGTGGTGATCCAGAATGCTCCTCCTGGTTCTCTGTGGAAAAGAAACAGTGTTACAGCCGTATGATGATGCTGAAGCTGAAATACCATGTTTCAACAATTATAAGGATGGAAATGGGCTCAGGCTGCTTAACTGGGACATTTTAAAATCAGCATTTCTTTATAGTATGTGTCCAAATGTTATAGAAAAACTGAGGAGCTCAGTGGATCATTGCCATTGCTTTTCAATAAAACTGGAAAATTCCGGAAGATGAGAGGAAATCTGTTGTTGAGCCAATATTTTGAAAGGGTGAAAGAGGTTATAATGGTAATTATAGGCCTGTCAGACTGACATCCATCTTAGGCAAAATAATGGCACGGCTGATATAGGACTTAATTATAAAGAATGAAATAAGGGTAATAATAATTGTTAGACTTGTGGAACACAGATAGTGTAAAGCTGATATGACATCCTCTTGATGAGATTACAGTTTGGCTTGATAGATATAAGAGAGCCGTTGATGTAGGGAGGCTTTTTATGGCAAAGGGGGACTTGGGAGGGCAAAGAATTTTGATTAAGCAGCTAGAACAATACAAAGTCATCCCAGTACACACCACAAGAGCGAAGAGTGGCTAAATGAGTGATGAGTAATCATCAAGCAAGCACAGGTCTTGTCGTCTTAGTGAGGGATGGCCACACAGTGTTTAAGAGCTTGTCAGTGGTCTGGAATAAACTACTACATTAGTGACACAACGTGCAGATGATGCAAAGACTGAGAGATCTGAACATAAAGAACGTAAATCACTGGTACTCAGAGCAACACAGATTGTTGGTAAATAGGGTGTAAGTGAGAAACCCACATTTGGATAGGGAACAAAGACATAAGGGAATGCGTATAGCACAACAGACTTCACAAAGTATGAATGTGAAATGATTGGCTTCTAATCATTGGCAGGGTAGGTTTAGATTAGTCATTAGGAAGAAGTTCTTTACAATGAGAATGGTGAGACACTGGCACAGGCTGCCCAGAGAGAGGTGGTGGAGGCCCCATCCCTGGAGCCATTCAAGGTCACGCTTGATGAGGCTCTGAGCAACCTGATCTAGTTGAAGATGTCCCTGCTTACTGCAGGGGGGTTGAACTAGATGACCTTTCAAGGTCCCTTCCAACCCAACACTTTCTATGATTTTTATATACTGTGGACAACATGACTTGTATAGTCCTTACGGACTTAAACAGAAACACTGAGTGGGAGTAGAACATCTACTTTTATCTTGGTAGGTGTTTGTAGGTTCCATTATTTTTGGAGTACTAATTCTAGGTAACCACAAAGGTTTCCTTTCATCTTACCATCTGGTGTTATTAGTATTAAACATGTGTGTTCTTGTTTCTATGCTTTTAGAGCTAAGGGTCAAATTTTTCTTGTTTAATTGTGATGCTTACTCAATAGTTGGAACAAGTCCCAAGGCTACTATAAGAGGTGATAGAAGACCGTGATGCACTTGCTCTGAGTAATTTTACATGAACAGGTGTTGTCACCCTATACGGGCTTCAGTTTGCACAGAGAAGGATTTGTATTTTTTTGATTATTCCACCTTTCTTGAATCGCAGATGATTCTGTATTTCTGTGAGGCAAGGTCGGAACACTCTTTTCCAGAATCTCAATAGTACTTTAAGGATATTTTGCAGTCATCTGATAGATATAGGTAGGTCTACAGTTCCACCAATCTTTGTGGTAATTCTGTCGAGTAGCATCAAGTTCCTCTTGGTAATTTACAAATATTCCTTTCTAAAAATGTGACTTCAAAAAGATATTTATTACTAGTACCTCTGCAGTATTAACACACTGGAAAATTTCAGGCATTCTGTTTGATTGTTTTCCCTCATTTTCTCCATCTAAAAGCTTTCGTCCTTTGTAAAATGTCTTGAGATCTCCTGATGAGAAGATGCTCTCTGTTCAACAATATTGCAAACAGAAATATTTTACCTGATGGTGTAGGATCAGCCTTTAAAGAATTTGCATTGTAGACAACCTTCAAAGATGTTTTTCAGACAATATTGCAAACAGATATATATTACCTGATGGTGTAGTATCAGCCTTTAAAGAATTTGCATAGTAGACAACCTTCAAAGATGTTTTTCTTTGTAATAATAGTGCTTCTTCTAGATTATGTCGGATCAGGGCTCTGGGAGTACAGCGGGCGTGAGAGCTTCTAGAGGTAAAAAACCCCAATGAATACACCAAACAACTTTGGACAGCTGTCATTTCTAAATATTTTGTCTGTATGATTGCTGATCTCTTTGGTTTGTTCAATGCTTTTGTTGCTGGATACCACTCAACAGCAAAACTGCATTCCTTCTCCATGAAGCTGAGCGCTGTTCCTTATTTTAATCAGCTAAGATAAGTAGATATAAAATTGATAAAACTAGCAGTATCTTATTGGACTTTCATTATTCATCTGTCTTTTCAAATATTTAATATACTGGATGTCTGTAGTATATTTGTTTTTTCAAAGGCTGTAAAGGAAGTAGTCAAACATTATCAATTCCAATTTGTATATGACGGTTTTGGTGTTTTCTCTTTTTATCAATATTTTTGTTCATTCTGCCCTTATTATCTATGAACATCTAAAAATGTCTCTCTCTGTGATGAAGAATTGTTTCTTTCCTATTGTTCTTTATTGTTTGGCAGTTCAATTTAGAGGTACTACACTGTAGATTGGCACATCTCTTTCTTTTCTCTTCTACTCATTAGCAGGGAGTCTTTAATCTCTTCTTTCTCTGCTTTTCTTAATAATCACAATATCTCACTTTCCCAGTGGGACTCAGCCTAAGATTGAGTAGAAAATTAGACTCACATCAGGCAGGCTGAGCTTATAATAATGCTGAAGAAATAATATAACATAAAAAATGAGACATTTCTGCTCTACATATGGCTTTAATTATTGTGGCTTTTGGAGTCTAATTCCAAAAATACACTAATGAATTGAACGGAGGTTGAAAAATTTGCTTTATCTTTTAAAATAGAAGTATTCTAGCCAAACATGCTTTAAATAATCTACTGTATTTAAAAGTGTAATAGGAACTGCTTAGTGACTAAGAGGGCATGAGACTCCTTATTAATGTGGATTTTTAAATTTCTTAACCATCTTTGTATTCTATTGGCAAAATAGGAAGAATATTTTGAGTATTGTAGTTATTTGATCACCAAACTGATCACCAAAGGAATCTTACTGTAGCCATTGAAGAAATTTATTTTTTTTCTTGCTACTTTTATTGTCTTGGATTTATTGGGTTAGTGAATATAAATAAAAATCTAAAATCCCATATTAAATATTTTCTCTGAAGTACAATCAAATGTATTGTCTTCATACATTTGTATGACCGTTTAGTTTCTAGAATATCATCTTAATTTGCCACCAGGTTTAATATTGCTTTGGAATTAAAACATATCTTTAACCAAATGTCAGTTTAATTTGCTCATGTTGTATGGTTGAAGTATTTGCACAGATTTGTCTTTAAATTAAGTATGGGCAAAATATGAAAGAAAATAGTATTTTATCATGAAGATGATTAAACAACATTGTTTTATTTTAAAATTATTTTATACCTATCTGTAAAACAATATATACTACGGATTCTGCAAAATGTTTTTTTCTACAGCAGTCTTTGATAGTGAGCTGTCGAATGTAAGGTAATTAATAATACTTTACAGGCGGTTCAGTGACTACCAGCTAAAGTGGTGAGCACAGACTTGCAGAGCGTTCATCCTAAGCCTCCAGTTGGAATGGCCCTGCAGCGCGCACTAAAGAGGTCAGGGGCTCCACACGTTTCAGCAGGCGTGGTCTTGCTTATGCATTCAATACAAAGTTGATCTGCACACCCCTGTTAAAGCAGCAGGACTAGAGACGTAGGCACAGTTAACCGTCCAACACTGAAGTCCGGTCAGGTTCAAATTAACTTAAGGTCAGTTAAAAATGTCCTTTTTCTTCGTCAGGATTTAGATCAGGTCCAGTGATGTTAACATGGCTAGAAGATCTATAAGCAACCTAAAACATGCTCTTGAGGAGTTTGTTACTTTTATTCTTACTGGTTGAGGATTTTGCCAAAATATGATTGTGCTTTGCATACGTAGGTTTTTCTAGGTCTATTTTCCTTCTCAAAACCTCTGCATGGCAAGTAAACAGTATTTTCTACATTTTAGGGAGGCACAAAATGTTTAAAGGCTGGATCAACAAAGACTTTTAGGGTGTCCTTTTATTCAAGTACTGTTTGTTTATCTCCCAAGCTTTCTTGAGTGGACAGGGTTTACATATGTAAATATCTCCGTGTCCCTGTGCCATGGTGATTTACTTCCAGTCACGTGCAAAATTTGCTGAAAACTCCCAGCTGGACCTCATTTTGGTATTAGATATGTGATTTTTCTTATGATGTCTGGCTTAGTTGAATACATAAACAAGACATGTTTGGAGTTAAATCCATCTCCAAGATTAGAAATAAAGCATAGGACTGTGTTTGGATATGCCCTTTCACTTCTTGATTACTTAGAAATCAAGAATAGATATCCTAACAGAATGAGATCCATATTTAACACATGCAGATTTAAAACTCACAAGTGTAGCTGGTTTGAAAAGGTACTGTTTTAACACTGAAGAGTGTGCTGTCCTGTTTCTCTGCTGTTACATATTTGCAATATTAAGTATTGGGAAAACTACAGGACTTGAGGGATCTCTGATCTTTGAAACAGAGGTAATTCTGAGTACACTCATGTTACTCTGACAAAATTCTGGCCTCATTAAGAGTAGCAGTGAAATTCTTCTGGTTTCCTCTGCCAGAAAGGTGCTACATGATTGCTGCCTTTTACTTGCTGGTGAACTTTTGAACAACCCTGATTTTTCTTCTTTTTTGAGGGCAGGGGTGAAAGCTGTCTGATTACTTGTCTGCTTGTCTGCTAATCCCTCCCTGGTAGCTTTTGAACCAGCTGTTCAGCTTCATCTAAATTTGAAGGAAGGTAGGAGTCTTGAAGCTGCAAGATTTTCATAAAAATCTCAAGCTGGGCAGAAGAGAGAAAAATAAATGTTTGTCTTCCGTGTGCTCTGAGGAAAAGGCAGGAACAACTCAGCTGTTATATACGCTGTTTGGTCAGTCAGCATGAAAATAACTTTCTAGCCACTACATATGCTATCTGTTGGTCAGTGGAAAAGTCACAGGGATACTTAGAAAGATGGTGTGGAGCACAGTTGGGTAAGGGAAGAAACGAGACAGGAGGTGGTGGTATAGATATAGGAGGGAAGAGGAGATACACGTCCGTAAGAAAATCTGTGTCCTCAGTCTTTCCGAGCTCAGAAGTTCTGTGCAAATGCTAATCATGATAGTATTGTAACAGTAAAACTATTTGAATGATAATGACATGCTTCTTGATAGTGCAAATTAAAAATATAATTCTGTGAACAGGTCTTGGTGTGTGAAAGAGGAATGCGGTTCAAAACTTCATCACTTTAAACTATAGAAACAAAAATTAGTGAAGTTAGCTTCAGGAGAGATTATTTTGAAATGACTGTTGGGTTTTGGGGGGGCTCACTGTGAGAAGGTGTATGCCAGTGCAGTAATGCAGTCTGAACTTCAGGCTGCTGCACAATTCAGACCACTCTTTAAAAAACTCTTTCTTGTTAATGGAGCTCTTCACATCTTTACGCTGCAGTGTTTGTGATACTTTGCTATAAAGCATCTTTTTTTTTTTTTTTTTTCTTTTTGGTAAAGAGAAAAAGGAGATCTCTACATAAAAAATTAAGGAGAAATAAATTTTGTATTTACCATTTATTGAAATCTGGGTAGTATAGCTAAGTAGATTTTTTTTTTTTTCTATGTAATAGTATAATGTCTCCCTGGCCTCTGAGTTTGTATAGTCTATTCTCAGGACTCTGGTTCCCAAGCAAATGCTAGGAGCATACTGAATAGATGGAAGGACCCATTGTTTTTGACAACTGATCTGACTTTTATATCTTTCAAAACTGGATATGCATTTCCATGCTTTCCTTGCAATGTCAAAATAGTTGTACAGATTTATTCCAAATTTAAGTTACTAGCATCTTTAGAAATAGCTTTTTGGTGTATCATCATTTTCATATTAAACCTGATTAAAATGTGTAATCTACAATTGACTGAGATTTGAAATCTCTGGATGGTCATGTCTTGGAAATGAAAGGAGAAGTAAGGTGTTGTAACAAAAAAAGTAGTTGCATGAATAGTCACTGTAATATACCAAACAGCATAATATAATACAGACACGGAATTTTTTTGGGTACCTCAACAATGCTGTTTTAGTGTAACCTTGGGTAGGAGGTGATGTAAATTTTCTCTTCTTTAAAACTGATAATTTCAGTGTAATATTTTAGTATTTGAAATTTTCTCTTTTCCATCCTATTGTAAACTGGAAAATGGTAAGAATTACTGTGTGTGGTAAGTTAACTGTAACTGTCTATGAGAAATGACAAACTTTTATGGGTGACTACAGTTGATGTAGCAGGAAGGAAGTTTGCAATTCATACATATGGAGGCGAACAAAGAACTACATCAGATTGGAAGTGAACTGGGGCAGATTAATTAGGTCCCTGAGAAGCCAGTCAGGGACTCCTGAGCTCTCCGTTGTGCTTATGCTCTCACTGTCTTCAGAGTCTGGAGTTTGCAGATGCACTAAGCAGTGGCACAACTCTGCTCCCATTATGCTACGTGATAAAACTTCCAGTTGAAGCAAAGTTAGGCCAATACTGAGCATATCTGAATATCATCCAAAGTGTTCATCAGTGATTACTCTGGAATGTGGATAATGAAAAATATTTGCTGCTAAGGGTATAAAACATATTCCTCAAGACATTTCTAGCTGTTGTTCTCTACCAGTTTAGCATATAAATATACTTATTTTAATATAACAGTCTTGTCTAGTACTTTAAATTCAACACAGTAAAATGTGATATATGTTGTTCTGTCTGCATTTGCTAGTGAGTGTATGCACATCATAGATAAAAAATAAAATATTAATTTTTTTAAATACATGCGATTTTCCACCTGGGGACAGAAAGACAAAAAATGCTAGTCATGTAGCTTAATGCACTAATAGAAAGGCACTCCGGTACCACACTGACAGGAGAGGTATAAAAGCCTGATTAGAATATTTATAACTGGTAGCTTGTAAGCAATCCAGACAAAGGAACATGTCTTTAAATGTATGCAATACATTACAAAAATCTGAAGTAATCCATAAACGGTTATTACTTAGAATATATTCCTTAAAATATGATGATACTTGTTAATTTACAATATATGGTATAGCTGTAGATTAATTGTTATCATCTTTTTTCTTTTTCTTTCCCAATGGCTGCATAACTGGCACCATGGCTATCTATTATTAAAGATGCAAGAGAAGAACATTTTAGTTTTCTTACAAAACTACAGTCGCCCTAGTAGAAATATATCCTTATAGTTATCCTCTGAATTTAACCTAGTGTTAGAAGAATGTTTATTCCCATGCTGTTGCATAGAATAATGTGACAATACTAATCACGGTGTACCTGGAAATGGAACAGCAATCTGTCAATAAATCTGCTTGTATGGCAGGACATTGTCATTTAATTTCAGACAAATTTGCCTGGTAGCGTTCAGTTCTTTTTGGTTAAAATTTGTTAGAGACAGTTTCACAGATTTGAGGCCTGGGGGTTTTGAAGGTCACAGGTTCATGATCAAAATCTGTCTTTTAAAAGGGACAAAGTAAAATATTAGTACTCTTTTCAAGTCAATCTGATTTTGTATTACTTTTAGTGTAAATCCTAAAATCCTCCACGTATTCATGAGAACTGAGGGCAGGAAACTTGCCAGAATGTAGTAGTATCTAAGCTTTCTTCACAGAGGTTGTTACTTTTTAAACATTTAGAGTGATACCTTGCATCTTGAGACATTACAAAAGAGTGATTCCCCTTTGTGTTGGGAAGCAGTTGGCTAGGGAACAATCCAGTAAGCAAAATTATAGATAACTATGTCTGTGGGCCAGAATCCAGAGTCTTTGGCACCAGAAGAAAATCATGCTTCTATTAATTAGTAGGTAGGTCATAACACACTCTTTCCTGGTTTTGGGGGGACTGAACACTAACAGGAAGTGTAATTAGATGTATTATCAGCCTATGACACATTGCTGCATTCTGGGAGAAAACTGTTTGGACCACCTGAGGTCCACCACCATCTCAGCTCTGCTGGTTCACACCAGTGAATGCCTCATCGTGACTAGTGCTATTCAAAACTGTCAGTAGGCCTGCTAATAATAGTCAGGCTGTTTATTTTCTACTTATAGCCTTGAAGAAATCCATCCCTTGAGTAATATGCTACTCGTTATCCTAACGAGTAAGAGGACCAAGCAGTTTTGTTGCTACCTTAATTGGTGAAGTTGACTTTGGGATTTGATGGGAGGTATTTAAGAGATTACCAACAGGTAATAGTTTCTTGAGCAAGGGATAGACCACAGTATGTATAAATAAGTTTGGCATTTTGCCTTTCTGGAAGAAAGCCATAACATTAACAAGATTAAAAACCTAATAAGCATTAAACGTAGGTATGGAGTTAGTGCAAACAGGACAATATGTCACACCTTTAGGCCTTGTCCACAGAAAAAAGCTGCACCTGTTTAATTGAACTCACATTTAAATACATCAATTTAGTTACAATCCTGAAGCCCTCACATAGCTACTCCTAAATTGTTTTACAAAAGGCTTACATTGATTTACCTTAAGTAGATTTTTTACTGACTTAAGCTAAATCACAAGAAACCTGTTGCAGACCAGTTTAAGAATGTTCACGTGGGTCTGTACTATTTAATTAAATAGACCTGCAAAATAATTTCAGTGAGAACAATGCAATTTTTGTGTTTAGACTTGCTGAAAGTAACTGTCAAGTTTCACGTGCATTTAGTTTCTTTTGGCTTTTAACATCAAAGATTTCTTTTCATCATTTCAATGTGACAAATTTGAAAACATTTTTTGTCTTACCCTCTGTACCTGAACACTTTCTAAAGTTTAACCCTTTTGCTACTAATCTGTGTGTGTTCTGGTGTGTGCAAGTCATGCATTCGATCATTTGTGGTGTCCATTAAGAAAAAACCTCCAACAACCTAAATGTTTCTTAGTGGTCAGAGTAACAATCTTAAATCTCCATTACATGGTAGCTTGACTCGAAAACACACTAGGTAACCAAGAGAAACACACATGTATAGCAAAGAGTAGGCTGCATACTTTAAAGCCACAACTTTTCTTCCTTAATCCACAGCAACAAATTCCTTCTTTATTGTACAAGGCTGTGTCTACTAAACTTGTACTATCTTTCAGGCCATCCACAGGAATTAGTGCTTCTGGCTTAGTCTTCCTCCTTGGTAAGTAGTTGCTTGGAATGGGCGTAATTTGGTGCAGTGGGTCACTTCATAAAGTAAATGTCAGAGGCTGGCATGCAAGGCTGTGCACTGTGCCGTGCGCTGGTTCTCCCCTTGAAACCCATTCTTTGTAGCAGCCTGACCCAGAGTTTGCTCCCAGACGTACGGGGAAGCTTCACTGAAGAGGATGTGCTCGCAGGTGCAAAAGCAAGGGAATTCTGTGTCTTGATTCAGTTTGTGATATCAAATGTCCTGTTGGGTCATGAATTTTAGTTTTAAGACTTCTCTTTGAATGTGAGTTGTAGGTCTCTTTGGAGTCAGGGCTGTGAATTGTAAAATTTTCTGGTTAGAAAAATGAGGGGAAAAAAGTAGGCAAGCTTTGTGAATTATGGTTTTTTGTATCTTTTCTGAATGGATAGACCATTCACATTGGATCAACAGCAATTACCTAAATCATTCACATTAAGTTGTATAGCAATGACATTTCAGAGGCAAGTGTTGGAGGCATTGAATAGTATAATCATTATCTCGCAGGTGATTTCTCATTGGTGAAGGAATACTTTGTTCTTACTTGGAAGTAAATAGTCACAATTTGCTGCAACGTAAATAACGGTACCTGTAGAAATTCCACTTTTGTAATAGGCAGCCCTCTAACAAGTGTTTTGCATTTCACTGACTCTTCACTTTATGGAGTGAATAGAATCCGCTGTTTTTTAACAGAAAGAGGTCAAGTTATAGCTTTTATACCAAATAGGCACCTAGGCAATTAAATGTAAGGAAAGCCGTTTGTTTCGCATGGTGGAAAAAAAAAGAACTAAAAAAAGGAATAAAACGTCAACAAAATCTCAAAATGCACTATAATTTTTAGATTGAGTATAATTATGTGACTGAACAATCAGTAGAAATTTTTTAAAAAAATAATCTTTTAGTTTTAAGTGTGTACATTGGTTTTGTTTTACAAGAAAAGATACAAGATTAACTGTATTGGAAGTAGACCTTGTTAGTATAGTTAACTATAGATAACTGGAGTGTGGATAGAAAATGTTTTACCCATACCACAAAGAATTGTAAATTTCACATCTGTTCCATTTCTTGTATGAGTATGTATTGGAAATCTTCCCCCCTCCCACCCTTTCCCCACTCCTAGTAAATCATAGCCTTGTTATACCATTGTACTGAGTTGCTCATTAATTCTCTTAAGGCAGTTGCTCCACCAAAAATGTAGAAGAAAGGTTTCAAATCATTCCTGCTTGCCCTTTTTTCTGAAACAGATACTTGAACACAGGTCTTCTAGGTGGATGCCGTAGCCACCAGAACCCGTAGCATTTGGGTCTCTCTTGTCCAAATGACACATTTACTTCTGTACAATACAACAATATCCAAAATGGGAGCTTGACAAAGGCGTGACAGAGAGTAATATCCCGAAGGTATCTTCCATATCCTGGGATATGAGAGACCTGGAGTCATGTTCCTTCATCAGACTTGTAAAACTTCAACAGCAGACAGTGAGGAAGAACAACCCCAATTTTCTTCAAAATTGTGCACTAGACTGCACACAGAAAGGATAACCAGCAACCAGTTTTCCTGCTGAGCAGTGAGTGCTCTTGTTGCAGTACTGGAAAGACTGTGCTGTTACCTTGTTCTTCCTTCTACTGTTGGAGTTAGTTATTATACACAAATAGTCACTGGGCAGACTATTTCTTGAATTTATGGTTAGGATAATCTCCCAGGGATGGATGGATTTGGACTATACCTGCACAGATATGTTTCTTTCTCTCTGTTCTTTCTCTATTTTGCCTGTTGTTTTGAGCACTAATTCCACTGTGGACCTGAGGAGTACTTCTGGAGAAAATATTTGTTGAAGCCAATCTGTTTCCATGAGCAGTTTTGGTTGATTGAAAAAAAAAAAATAATCTCATTTTGCAAGATTAAGTTTATTTGCTTTTGTATTAACTGGGCCACAAAATCATTGGTAGATAATCTGGAAAGTTTTTTTAATTAGGATTTTGGTGGTACTTGGTGTAAGCTTCTGGTAGACGCCTCTGAATTCTGAAATTAAAAGGCAGTGTATCTTGGAGGGTGGTAGAGACTGTATTATTTGCAGCCATTTCTAATATCTCAAAGGACAGAACCAAAATGGTGGGTAAATCTGCAGAAGTTCAGTCATGTTTTTAAATCTCCGCTTTGTAAAGCGTGCTCTTGTAATGAAGAAAAGGAGGTTAAAACTGAGATTATAAAATTCAGGCCCTGGGCAAATGTAATGATGATGTGCTTTTTTTTATTATATGTAGATACAGGAAACTATATTTAAAAAAAAAAATGCATGAGGCATATAGTTCATAGAAAAATTAAAGGAGTGAGTACAAATCATTATTCTGGGATGTTAAAGTAGCACATGATATAGTAGGTGGCAAAAGGAGCAGAAATGATCAATTCATTTTGCTGCTGAAGCGAATGAAATAGCAAAGAGACAGCAGGGCTACTGAAAGGATGAAACTTTGACATAACAGACGGCCAAAATGAATTCTTCACCCTAATGATTATGAACTGTAGAGGCGGTAATATTCCAGGAACAAAGAGAGATTTTGCTCACGTTTTTTCCCTTTCGTTCCTAGCACATGAAACATTAAAAGTCTTTATCACTGTATGAGAGCAGATGATAATAAGGCAATTAGAACGATCAAAAGCTGACAAAGAATCAGGCTCAGAAGAATCATATATTAGGATTCAAAAATTATTAGCAATAGAAAAAGGAAGGTCTTCTGCCAAGAGGACTAATAGATGTGATCAGTAGTAGGGAAGAGAAAGATGTTTTTGTAGAGTAGTGGAAACTAAGGGAATGCACTAAATTTTCTTCGGAAGATAAAGAAAATTCTGGCGAAACTACAGGATATTCAGACAAAACATGTCATTCACTGAGAGGTCTGTTGGCATTAGTTCATAAAGAGGACACTGAGACTGATAAATGCATTTTGTTTGAACATTAGTAAATTAGCAGATAACAGTGAAAGAGCTACATGGCAAAATTTATTGAGGTTTTAGGAAAACATTTGATACTTACATCGATTTACAAAATCATGAAACATTACATCAGCCAAACCTGTCGAAATGGAATGAAGAGTAGTGTGGGCTGAGCAAGCATCCAGTAATAAAGAACAGTATGAATAGGTAATGGTAACAATTCACTTAAGCTCTTTACAGTTACATTCACGGGATTACCAGTAACCATGTTTAGTTGTTCATGGGAGAAATGATAGAGGATCACCGGCAGTGTCTCAGATTTTGAAAAAGCACCATTGCCTTAATGGGGGATTAAAAATTACACATCGTTTGCTATCTGATTTGTCTGTGTGCTAATGATATATGTACTTGCCAACATTTCCTGTGTATCTTGTTGCATCTCATGAACCTCTTGGAAACTATTGATTGTGGTGAATGGGAGGAGCTGTAAAGGAATCTGCTGGAATCTAGAACAATTAAGAATAATAATATAAACAAGCACAGCTAAACAGGTATAAATTGAATTGTTTCACATATTCCAGCTCTCTCTTTTTATATACTACTGCCTCAAGATGAATCATGTGCTCCTGGTACAGTCTTATTACTTTATTAAAGTATTTCCAGTTTGTCAAAAACTATACAGAATGGCATCACATCCAAAAAGTATTATCTTCTTGTTGGAGAGAAGTGAAGGTAACATTACTGTGATTCATTTTTAGTGCTGGGTAATACTTGGAGATGCATCATGAATACATTTATTATTGTAGTGGAATAAACCATGCTGTGCAAAGACCTTCTTGAAGAATAGTGTTACATGTAGGGTATAGTACAGTACATTACAGCTCTGCTGCTACACTGAGGACTCAGTTGACACTTCCATTATCCTCTCCTGATTTATTGCTAGTGTTCATATTACAGAAGCATCTAGAACTCCCAACTGAGATCACGCCTGCATTGCTCTGCAGAGCTTTTACTCTGAGTGGGTAAGATACAGAATGTGGGAGGGGAAACAAAAAGATGAAGTGACTTGCCCAAGACTGAGAACCAGTTCACTTAGGAGGTGAAAGATGAGGGGTCTGGTCTGAAAGCCAAATAACCACATAAGCAGAGACCTGAACTTGCAGGAATTTTCTTTAGCTCTCAGTGGGCTTGTTAGCTCAGAATTCTGGCAATGCAATCTCACAGTTTTCAGGTGAGGATGTTTCTGCCAGCAAACAGAATGATTTTGCACCTACCTATTTTATTACTAATGGCCATATTCTCACTGACAGCACCCAGTTTAGAACCTGTATTTTGCAATTCTCATTCCAGCCGACTCGTCACTATATTACACACCCCATTCAGACGTAATTTTATGTCAGATATTGTTGCCAATTTATTCCAACTGGATATTTTCCTAAAACAGATCTTTTTGTTTTATAATATTTTATGTAGATCAGGTGGTTATTTCCAAATGAACAAATATTGCTCACCTAGTCCATTTATAGCATTCATTGTTTACAATGGGATTGGATTGCTATGGGGGAAAGTACTATAATACACACCGCTCAGTAAAAGAATAGAATTCTGTAAATACAATACCACAATTTTTCTTTGGCTGTTTGCAGAATGTGTTAGCGAATGCTCTCTAGTTTAGTTCTTATATTAATCAAAGGTATATTTATAAGCATCTATTTTAATCTAAATGCCTAGAGAAGGCCTTTATCCTTGTGTAAATTATTAATGCTCTATAGTCTTTTCAGAGATGCAAGGGATAATCAGTCTTAGAGCTTGCAATGAATGTAAGTATCGATTTGCTAACATGAAGTAATTTGTGTGATCTAAATACGGTGCATACAATGTGTGCAAATTGATTCTAGTTAATAATTTTTGACTGTTCTCCTAAATCTTGGTAAGTGAACGCCCTGTCTTTCCCTACTTGTATTTTTTGGCGGCTTTCAAGGGATTGATTTTTCCTTTAAATCTTTGGGCCCCGATCCAGGATGCCACTTGGTGGCCGCTTAGATTGAATCATGTGAGCATCCATAATGATTTAACAGAAAAAAAGTGCATGCTTAAATTCAAATGTGTGTTGACATATTTTGCTGCATGAAGGTCTAAGCTTGCATCTTATTTGATAGTAATTATTGGACAAAAAATATCGTCAGTTTCATGTTAGGCGATACTAAATTAGTTTAAAAAAACAGAGCAAAATGGAATTAAATGCATCCATTATACAGCGCACATTTGCTACGCTATTAATGAAAGGTTTAAAGGATTAATTAATCTGCAGAACTCATAAAATTGTTGTTAAATAGTTTTGATGGGAAATGCATGTCTCGTTAATTTTAAATTTATCAACCTGAAAATATGAGAATTATAGACATTTTAAAGCAATGCTAGCAGCTAATACATGTCTGATTTCTATAAAATATATTAAATATATTTATTAAGCCATTTTAAATAGAATGATCATATCTGAAACATGTGTATAGTATGACATAAAAAGACAAGCTTGTAGATGAAATGAAGTCAGGCATTATTGAAAGAAATGTTAGAAGTATTATTAGCTGCATTACTGTAGTATCCTGATCTCAAAGCAAATTGACTTTGCAAATTATAGTTTGCCTATCTAAAGTCTCCACTACAACTAAATTTGAGTAATAGAGTACCTCTCTACTACCACTTTCAATCTACTCTTTTGTGTTCTATTGGCTTTAAAACAAATCAATTATCTTTGGGCTGCCTGAATTTCAATAATATATTGAATAGCAAGTTACATGCTATTTTTTTCTCTACTGTGATCAGACGAACCATAAACCCACAAAAAGCTTTCAAAATACACACAAACATATCTAACATAAGGATTTATGCAGCTGCATGGCCATATCATTACTCACCTCACTTTTTGGGTTTTTCAGTGCATATTTGCGTGAAGATGAATGTGTTCATTTGAATGTTTATAGAAAATGACTGAAATAAGTCACAAATGCATCATGATGCATCTATAACTGAATGTATATTTGCAAATGCTTTTGCTACTGCTTAGTGGTGCTAGTGCAGTTTAATTTGTGGTCCTGTATTAAAAAATGGTTTCTACGTACACCTTTAATATTGCCATGATGAACAAGAAAATTTTAGTGTTTCTATAAATTATTTTTTTTCCTCAATTCTACAGAAGCCAATAAGATGATATTTTAAAGCCTTCTGTGAAGTTAACATGGAAATTGTATAAAAAAGGAAACTAATTAATGGGAGCCTATATTCAGTGAAATCTTAGTCCTTCCTAATTGTAATGCCACTACATGATGATTCAGGACACATAAATTGTATGCAAGTGAATAAGTTAAGACAAGAGACAACAGAAGATTAGCCTCCGTCATCTCCTGCCTCTCAGGAGGTGGCCATCTGAAAACCATTGCAAAGGTTAACGTGTTCGCAAGAATGGTTCTAATTTTCAAACTGAGAAGCATTAATAGAAACACAAATTCTGAAGGCGTGTTATTTAATTAGCATGTGGAAAGGGACAGAAATTAATGTGTGTTTTTAATAATTGATTGTCACTACATAATAACTTACATATTAAATGTGCATTAATTATGTTCGGTACAGAGCATTATGGTTTTCTTTTCTCATATTGCTATGTGCATTCAGTATTGAGAGAAAAGATTTTGGCCCTTCCAAAAGAAGACTTAAGATCAGGATATGAAAACAATTTACTCTGTATATAATACAGTGGGACAAAGTATCAAATTCAGTATGTCAGCTACTTCCCACTAAAAGCCTGTGTGCTCCTACCATAACCTGAACACAGATTGATTCCGTCTCCTCTAATTCCCTGTGAAGTTCCCTTCGTTCTGTAGACTCGCATAAGCTTGACCACCAAAGGCCCCTTTGTTGATGCAGATATACAGTGTAACTGTCTATAAACTACTGGCTTTTTCTTGCACACTATTACAAAGAGATCACATTTTACTTTCTGCCATCTGACGTAGCTGTGTCTATAAATATTGGGTACTTATTTTAAGCCATGCCAGCAAAGTAGCTCGTTTGGTAGAAAATACTGTATCTCTATTAGGAGTGTTTATTGACATACAGCTGTTGGCAAACCCTGTTGGTTTGGGCTATAGTGCCAGTTCCTGTATATGATACAGGAATACTACATTAATAAAAAAATCCATATGTAATATTAATAATTAATAACGATAATACAACAGTTATCATAGGATTCAGATGTCCAGATTCTTACTGAACTTTTTAAACCTGCAGATTTGGGGCAGATTTTATCTTGAGTAATTCTTAGTACTTCTTAAACCTATCTGACTTACGTAAGGTATTTTGGAAAGTAAATAAATACGTGTGTGCAAGGGAAGGAAAGAGGAAAAGAACAAAAATTTAAACAAGGAGTTTGGTAAAGTATCACTGAACTTTCTTTCCTGATAGCTACTTCTGGTTTAGGGTTGCAGTGAATTTTGGTTAAAAGTGTGTTGGTGGCAATGGGAACATCTTTAATATACCAATTAATGCATTTCAACATCCTTCATTGTATCTCCTTTCTGCAAAATGCTGCATTGTAGAGCTTTATAAATGAACAAATGGAGCTAATTAATGCCTTTTCACTAACTGTGCTTAATCTAATGTTTTTAAAAATCTAAAACTGATCCTAAAGAGAATTATATGAGGATCTGATGGGATTAAAATTATATTTGATTATGCTTAACAGTTTTTCTATAAAATTACTTAGAAACTGTTCTCATATAATAGTTTGATGGACACCTGGATTATTTAGAGCAGAGCCTGGCTATTTGTCTTGCTGGAGGACAAACACTCCATTGCTCTTCCAGCACAGAATGTGTTTTCTTGCTTGTAATACCTGCTAACCTGGACATACATAGACACCTATAAAAATAATTATAACCCGTGAACAGCAAACAGACACTAAAAGAAAATTGGTGTGTGTGCAGATTGTGAAAACCATGGGTTAAATTAAGGAAGTGAGGTGCGAGGGCCAGAGTAGGGTGCCTGGCTGAGGTCCTTCATGGGCTTCAGGATGGGATTCACCCCAGCAGATGGCTGTGTGGTACCTGGCTGCCTGTTCCTGCCAGCAGACCAAGAAGCTTCATTTGTACCCAGGCTCTCTAGAAGCAGGTTGTCTGTGTGTTCTCCAACATATATTGTTTCTTTCTGCCCTAGTACCACTGAGTTCCTCTGGCTGCTGCTGTGCCCTCTGGCATAAGAAGTCTTTAAGTTCACTCTGCCCACTGCAGCAGCTTCTCAGAATAGTGATGCTATTGAAATAATGTACTGTTTTCTTGGTTTTGTTTAGCTGAGTAAAAACTTGATCAGCATTTTAATGCAAAGGCTGAAGGGAAGAATTTTTTGTCAATATGAGGCTTTTCACCTCAAGTTCTTGGTTTGCCATTGTCAAGTATAAAAAGACAGGTGCATGTTTCAAGATTATTTGTCTTGTAAGTGACAGTATATTTCTTAACACTGTCTTATTTTTGGTGGGTATTTCTGCTTTAATTTCCTGTTGTGTATTAGAGCCAGAACACAACACTTGGAAATCTCACAAAGCATGTGCTTTGAGTAATCTGTAAATGTGGCTTGGCACCTTTAACCTTTACTCATAGATACGGTACAGCAGAAAATCTGTGGTCTTTCTGGCCATAACATCAAATAAAGTGACTGATCTATCTAGAAGAAATTCTGGCAAGCTTTCTTGATGCTTACTGTATTCCTTCAAGAATAATAGAATGTTTTTAAGGTGAAGGAATGAGACGTAAAGAGGTTAGCCTGCAGTCTCAGGTACTCTGTAAGTCCTGGTCATCGTTCATCTCTCTTCCAAAAGTACTTATGCCTTGTACCCCAGACAGGTTCCTAGGGAAGAGGTGATTGCATTAATCCACTTAAGATGAAAGATGGGTCATCCTAGGCTGCTTCATTAAAGAAGCATATCTCTCAGGCATGAGGAGCAGGGCTCCCACCTTATTTAACCCCACTGTCTTGTGGATTCCGAAATATTTAGTTTTCTTTTAGAGGTAAGAAAGATCTCTGCAGAGCTTATGATTCCTTTCCTTTCCTTGTTTAAAGACTGTAGTATTTTTATTTATTTATTTATTTATTTAGCCTGTGAGCTCTTTCAGTTTGCATCATTCTTAAAATTCTTCTTCACTTGACTGAAACATCAGCCAGGAGCTTAATAATTCAACTGGCAAGTAAACAGAGTCATAGCTTCTCTTCATGGAGAAAACGCGTGGTAAAGCATTCTGCCGTAGCTATGGAGTCCTTTGCCATCAAGTGCAAAGCCTCAACAGAATGCCAGCCCAATTGTCGCGTGCAGCTTCATAGAGCTGTGGGAGAAAGCAACTCAGAAATGAAGTGGCTCACTTGTTATCGAATCTGAAATTATTTAACTCAGTCGGAAACAAACGAGTGTTCTGCGTCTAACCAGCATGCCCTCCACCCATGTAAGAGGCAAATGAACTTTGTTACACATAAATATAGTTGTAAATCTTAAAAAAAAGTCTGGCTTTTGACCATGTACAATAACGAGGATTTATTAAACTCAAATCTAACATCTTCTTTCACATAATTGAGGATTAGATGGATCTCTGAGGGTCACTTAGGTTCAACAGCACTGCTTCGTAGATGACTGTAAGAACCACTGCTGAAAACTGGGCACAAGTACTTTGAAGGCATAGTTTATAAAATCATTGTATGTGGATAAGTAATACCAATTTAACTTTGTCTCACTTCAAAGGTATTATTCAGCTCAACAGCATGCTATCTCTCCGAGCTGCAGGGTTTCAGTTTGAATTTTTGTTTCTGTGTCTCAACTTCTGTTTTCTTTGTGACTGGAAGAACTCTGGGGCAGAGTTTTCAAGTATGCTCCACGCTTGTCAGATATTCACAAAGATAGTGTTAATATGTACAGCATATTGCTTTGCACTAATATTGCCGGCAGCCGAAAAACACGAGGAACATTTTACTGATCGTTTTTAATGTCAAGAACAATTCATTGGTACCTTTGCAACTCCCTGTGCATAGTACAGAAAAAAAGGGGGGAAAAAAAGAAAAGAAAAAGAAAACGTGTTTTTCCTTAAACTGTGATGGTTTAAGCTTAACCACCTTTACTTAAAGACATTACTTTAGCAACAGTATTTTTATGTCTAGGATTGAGCTGTGTTCTTCCTTTTGAAAATAGATTGTATATCGGGAATATTTTCCAGCTCATGAACATGTTTGGGTTTTTTTCCTAACCATCATAGAGATCAGAAACCAACAAAGCCTGTTTGCAAAGCATTCTGGATGCAGAACTGCATTTTTAAACTGATAGTTAAAGTTGAAAGCATGCTCTTTTTTTATTTTTTTTTTTTTCCTTGAGGATCCTTATCAAATTAGAACGTGTGCTATAAAATGAATGATAGTATTCTGTACTAAGTCTACCACTAGTTTCTAACATATTAGTCTATCTATTTAATTTGTTTAATCAGCTGAAGCCTAAATAACCAGGGAACATTAAAATTAAATTTCTGAACAGATGTCAGCTCCTGAGTAAGAAATCCTGCTGCAGTCCTCCTTGGCATCCACAGGGCCAAGCTGGAGGTGAGATAGTTGCCTTAGAGGTGGGCAGAACTGAAGGATCTGTAAAAGCCTACCTGCCTTACACCAATCTGAATCTCAAAGTAGAGAGATGCTGTGTAATAGGCAAACAGTTTTCATTTTTTTTCCGTACTTTGGCTGTCTATGCTACTTCTTCCAGGAAGCTATGTCTTTAAATGACCTGGTCTTGTCACTAGGTATTTAATAAAGAGAACTTTAAATTCTTAGTTAGCAGAGATCTATGTATGCAGATCTTGCAGATATTTCTCCAGCTTTTGTCTTAGAGAACCAGTAATACAGTTTGTGAGCAGAGAAAGACATGAAAGAGCTTTGCTGGTTATGCAGCATATTCAGCCATCACAGTTGGCAATGGCGTTCACTACTGTAGCAGGGATCAGGTTATTAATAGTGAACAAATACTGGGAAAAAATTACAGCTAAAGCCTTGTAACATTGCATTCTTGTTAGCCTGGATGTTTATGTGGTTAACCGTTGTCATTCGGAGGGTTGTGTCTTTATTTTGCTCAGTTAAGCTGCCACGTTGTCATTCGGACATCCTGTCATTCATCAGCAGGAAGCTGGGCAGTACTTCACTCAGTCTCTGTCACAAAGTGGCACTGGGGCTCTGAAAGGTTGCATCTCTACTTGAGAGCCAGAGGTTTATTCTGTTGGCCTGTATAACAATGTATCTGCTGTGTGTTAATGAAGCTTGCTCATTAAGTGAATTCTCAAGTTCACTGCAAACAGTAGAAGTTCTGGTTTTGCATTGGAGTACATCAGCGTTTTGCTTATTCTTGCTTGCTATTAGAATAGCGCTATTATGTGCCATCAAGTCACAACGTTTATAGCATCTGGGGTTCTGGCCTTTGTCTTTGCTTTTCCAGTACTAAGAACTGCAACTTGCAAAAGAGAATGCATTGCAGGATAGGTCCTTCACAAACAATAATAAAAAAAAGGAATATATATTGTTTATGTTTAAAATTATTAATTTGTCAAAACAATCTTCATGATTTTCCCATAGATTTTTGCTTTTTTTTCCAGCCCTTCATTGATTCTCATATTCACTCTAGTTTATTTTTAAAACGGACAGCCTATTTTTCCTACCATTGGTGCAGCTGAACATTGTAGGCTTGAAGGTTCAGCTCAAATACTGTTGGATGTTTTTTGTGTAAAGGGAAAGGATACCAAGAGAGTCAGTTTGTAGGACAGGAAATAGAAAAGAGCAGAGGGAAAAAAAAACAGTGCTATGAAACTAAATACAGAATGAAATTCAATATTTTTGGTTCACAGTAGCAATCCAAAATGCTTTTGGATTAAGGACTGCTTAAATACTTGTGTTATAGAACATCAAGCTTCTATAGAAGCTGTAGAAGATTTTTACACTTCTGCTCAGATGTGTGTCCTGGACAAAGCTTTTGCTAACGTAAGTAAAAGTCAAAACTGACTTTGGCCAAGAATAGTGATGATATGGCCTACTAAGGACGAAACCCTACACAGCAGCTACAGAAAGCGTCTAAGGGCAGATTAGTTTTCCAAAAATTTGTTTCTGGTCCTCTCTTGCTATGTATTTCTCTTGTCAGATGATTTTATGTAAAGACAAGATGAAAACATATAATTAATTAGACTGACTTTGTTGCCTGAAGGGCTTTTGTAGAGATGGCTTAAAAATCTGCTATTCCTGATGGCAAGAGCTCCATTAGATGAATTTAAACACAGTGGATATAAGGAAATAGGTAAAGTACAATTTTCTTTTGTTAATGCTACATAATATGCCATATAAAACCTATCACATGGGCTTGTTGCTGGAAGGAATATGTTTTAAGAATCTCTAGTGGGAAGAAAAGGTAGCATTTCTACAAAGACAGAACAAAAAATTGTTTGTTTTTTATTACTTCTGTTGCCACTGTTCTGTAATGGAGACAAAAATTCTGAATTTATTTGCAGTAAAGCCCTACAGCATGTATACGATGAACAGATAAATATAAGATTTTAATTTCAGGGCAACAGAATAGAATTTCTTACAGACTTAATTCTTCAGAACTATTCTCTTGATAAATGAAAAGTGAAAGGAGACTTTTCATGTGCAAATGTATGGAAATGTATGTCTTCTCAAGGATTATTGTACTATATTTATGCTTGTAAAAAGAAACAGCTTTCTTCTAGGGTCCAAACACATAAACCCTTTGGTGCCGTGACCGTATTATGTATCTAAAAAGACAGAGAATGGAGACGCACATATTTAGTAGCTGTCTTGTATTGTACTTGAAATGTGGAGTACTGCTAGGCCTGAAGGCAGAGGAGAAGAGACATAGTGTCAGGATGTCTGGAATTTTTCCCCGGTTATTAAACAAGTGAATCTCACCACTTCTGTAGTTGTGGGAGCTCCTGTGTATTGCAAACTAAAAAAAAAAAAAAAAAAAAAAAAAAAAAAGTCTGGTCTTTAGAAAATGCAATTAAGCTATCTTGCTTGTTTTGGACCTATTTTGATGGTAATGTAGGAAATGCATATGTTTCTTTGAGCATGTGCTCACAACTTCAGTCTTCTGAGACACCTTTGACACACACTAAATTGGAGATATTTTTCCCCCAGGGTGCTTACGGATGATATGTACCTCTGTGATTTTCCCAGCAGCAGCTCTAGTCGGTCTGTGCTTTAATGTTGCCAAACAACTATAAACATGAGGATGGGGATTCTCTCCCCTATGTATCTATCATGTTATTTGTATATACAATTAAGGTAAAGAGCAGAAAAAAACCACAGTTATCTGCTACTGTTTCTTAAATCCTAGATAAATTGATCAAGTTGGCTAGAATTTACAGAGAGCACAGCTGACAGGTACTTATCCTAATGTACTGTCCTTCCTATTTAGCTATTAGTTATTTCTTTGCATTCTGAAATATTAATTCCTTTTGTTTTCTGCTACTTATGAAAATTTATTTCATGAAAAATTGGTAGTGAGTATGTCTACTAGGAAAAGGAGAAGCTGTTCCCGATACATTTATTGATTTGCAAATTTAGCTGTCAAAAAAGACCCTGAAAGGAAACTGCAGTAAAACTTTGTTTTCAATTAAGTGAGTATCTCCACAGCAGTGCTGTGGGCTGCTATGCAAGACTCCTTCACATCTAGACTCTTGGAGATCAGGCACATCACAGAGGTAATGCCTTTGGCCCTTAAGGGAAGGGGAGAAGTCAACTGCAACATACCTCTTCTGGATGAGTCAGCCAGAGTGTCATTAGCTGAGGTGACTGCAGGTCAGCCACGATTCAAAGGTATGACAGTGGAGATCTGGGAATAAGAGAAAGAGATAAAACAGACTTTTGCATAGGCTCTCCCACATTGTTCAGCACAGCATTCTTTTGCTTTTATTGTATTATGAGTTAAACAATGAAACAACCGGCCTTTTCAGCTACCCGAATAATAATAAAAAAAGTCTAAAATTTGTATGCGTGAAGAATTAAGTTACACCATTTCCTGTTGTGTGTGCTTTTGTCAACAGGTTCAACATTTTGTGCGGGAGCATGAGAGATTTCTCACTTTTAGTGGCAGCTCCTGATGGGAAAAGACTTCTTGACAGTAGGTGGCAGTGCAGCTCTTTCTTTGCAGAATTTGAGCAAGCAGCATAAATCCAGCATTTATAAAGTACGGCCTTTTCCAGATGCAGGCCTCAGGGCCGTATTCAGTCCTGCAATTCACTTCTCATTGCCGGGGATGTCTCATTAGGAGATTAACTGTTTAAAATGCAGTGCTAATGTGAAAGTTTTAATTGGGAAATCCTGTGCATGTTAAATTAATCTTAAGTACTTTTATCTAGAATGCCTGCTTCCTTTCCACAGCGCTTTGTATTTTTAACTACCTCACATTCTTCTACATCATATTAAAAAACTTGAAATACACCAACAATGCTTTTTACATTAGTTTGCTGAAAATGCTTTAAAAAGCTGGTTTCTGAAGCCTCCTAAATCCTGAAGTACAGGGGCTCCTAAATGCAATGTGAGCTGAATGGTGGTAGTACTATAGGATGTTGACAGACAGTTTATATCTATGGAGAGAATGCAGGGCAAAGGTTTCATCCTAACCACAGCTTATGTTTCATGGATAAGCGTGTTATGCATTAGGAAATTCTGAGAACAACTGGGATTTGCAGTTTGAAAGAAAAGCAGATAGTAACTCGGCTAAACATTTAGGTTGAGATTTTCAAAGTAGCCCTGGGGATTTTAGAGACTGGAATCTCAGGCTGCTTTAAAATCCTCAGTCCTTAGACCTATTTTCTTTTCTTTAAGGGGCTTGTACAGTCTTTAATTTGACCACATCTCACACACAAAAGACTTGATATATGGTAGAAGGGGGCAGAAAAGGGAGAAACTGAAGTTATAACTCTGCCAAAGTATAAATTGTATTTCCATTCTTACCTTAGGTGCATGGTTCAGGTTTCGTCTGCATACTTTTGTGGTTAATGGTACTTTTAAAGCCTTGATCTTTCTCAGGGGCACTGTACATACCATTTGGCTGCCTCTTTTTGTCATCTTCAGAAAATGAGCTTTGGGCACAGCACTGTGTGAATACCACTTCCAGAATTACCAGCCTGGCTGAACTCAAATGCAGGAATCCTTGTGCTTGTTCTGCATTGCCCAGTGTAGACGTTGCTGAAAACTTGAGAGTAGTTTATGTGTGGATAAAGGTAGACAGCTGGCCAACATACATGTTTTAGACTTTGTGATTAAATGGGATTATTTATTAAGGAATAGCCTGGTTTTTTTTTTCTAAATGCCTGGATAAAGATGTGGCCAAAGAAGTTTAAAGATAAAGATCAGTCCCAGAGCAACAGGCCATTAGAGGGTGGAACTAACCCATCATGATGCAGAGTTTGTGTATGTGTTTGTAGATGATGTCATATCTGCAGATGCTGAGCTAACATTAATAGGATTTAAAGATATCTATTTGGAAGAGTGGATATAATTATTTGCATTTTTGGCTACTGAATATTCTCTTTAATTCCTATATAAATAATGTAGCATAGAAATTACCGTGTTCTTTACTAGGATTAAATTAATGATGGTAAGGCTTTTCGGGATATGTGTCTCAGCTATGAAAGCTAAATTTCACATTTCTCTCTTGTGTGGAATGCTTTCAGGGTAAAGAGTATGAAGCCCACCCTTTGGCAGAGAAGTCAGAGCAAATCTGCCAGTGCTGAGGTTTTCGTGGTGCTTTAGCAGTTAATACTTAAAATGCAGATGCTCATGTTTGTTGTTTGCATGATTTCAAGGATTCTGATGAAATGTTCCGTCTGATCTAGTCTCAGAAAACCCAGGGAAATATGTTAAAGGCCATGATTCGTGTCTTGCATTTGTATTTGCAGAGAGTATGAAAACCATAAATATTATTCCAAAATATAAATCTTTTACAAATTACTGAATCTTATCTTTCTGTGTAACCCATCTGTTTATAGATGTTATATGTTGCAAACATGGTGCTTTTTTATTGAAGGTGGTCTGATTTTATTTGACCAGAACACAAGATTAGTATGTGTCCTTAAATAGTAAACTGAAATATTACTGAGACTGATTTCAGGGAGAAAATGACTGAAGGCATTACAGGAAATCTGCATTAGATAAGGCCCAGTAAACCTATATATGTATGTGTGTGGAGGGAAGGGAATAAAAGGCTGAAGTAATTTTAAAAGGAGATTCGGCATGATATAAGATATTTGGAGAGAAGAGGCACTGAAACACTAATCCTTGGTAAAAAGGATAATTTCCAAAGTTCTGAGAAAACTGGGGTACTTTGAGAGCCAAGTCAGCCAGCTTTTTCAAAATTAAGTGGCTTACGAACATTTGTAGCTGAATGCTGTCTTTTGATAAGGGGAGAGGCTTGGAATTTTGAAAGGAAACTGATAAATGACAAATTGCCTTCCATGTAGGAAAGGGAAAACATTGAAAGCCTGGGAAAGCATGGTCTGCTAGCATATTGATGCCCAAAAAGGTTGGCGGCAAGTTCATGAATAACCTGCAATGCTGACGAATGAAGTTTCACTTTAAGCCTTCTGGTTAGTGATGAACAATTTGTGAGCATCCATGGTTTAGGCTATATTAACTAATCAGATATTAGAAAATATATGTGTCCAGATGATTTTCAAATAATGACTCTAGAAGAACCTGCATAGAATCACAGAATCCTAGAATGGTTTGGGTTGGAAGGGACCTTAAAGATCATCTTGTTCCAACCCCCCTGCCATGGGCAGGGATGCCTTCCGCAAGACCAGGTTGCTCAAAACCCCATCCAGCCTGGCCTTGAACACCTCCAGGGATGGGGCATCCACAGCTGCTCTGGGCAAGCTGTTCCAGTGCCTCACCACCCTCAGGGCAATGAATTTCTTCCTAATATCTAAGCTACCCTCTTTCAGTTTAAAACCATTACCCTTCATCCTATCATTACACTCCCTGATGAAGAGTCCCTCCTCATCTTTCCTGTAGGGCCCCCTTTAAGTACCAGAAGGCCGCTATAAGGTCTCCCTGGAGCCTTCTCTTCTCCAGGCTGAACAACCCCAACTCTCTCAGCCTGTCTTCATAGCAGAGGTGCTCCAGCCCTCTGATCATCTTCGTGGCCCTCCTCTGAACTCACTCCAACAGGTCTATGTCCTTCTTATGTTGGGGGCTCCAGAGCTGGACACAGCACCCCAGGTGGGGTCTCACCAGAGTGGAGCAGAGGCGCAGAATCACCTCCCTTGACCTGCTGGCCACACTTCTTTTGATGCAGCCCAGGATATGGTTGGCTTTCTGGGCTGCAAGGGCACATTGCTGGCTCATGTTGAGCTTCTCATCAACCAGCACCCCCAAGTCCTCCTCCTCAGGGCTGCTCTCAATCCATTCTCCACCCATCCTGTATTTGTGCTTGGGATTGTCCCAACCCAGTTGCACCCTTGCACTTGGCATTGTTGCACTTCATGAGGTTTGCACACGCCCACCTCTCAAGCCTGTACAGGTCCCTCTGGATGGCATCCCTTCCCTCCAGCGTGATGACCACTCCACACAGCTTGGTGTCGTTGTCAAACTTGCTGAGGGTGCACTCAATCCCACTGTCCATGTTGCCGACAAAGTTGTTAAACAGCGCTGGTTGCAATACCAACCCCAGAGGAACACCACTCGTCACTGGTTGCCACTCAAACATCAAGCTGTTGACTGCAACTCTTGGAGTGTGACCATCCAGCCAATTTCTTATTTACTGAGTGGTCCAATTTATGTTGCTATCAAAGAAAATATACCCATTCACCCCAACAAACATAGCCTCTTTCTTTGCATATACTTTAATATAATATTCTTGAGAAGTGCCGAAGCTCTGTAAATAAGTCTTCCTTTTTTCTACTTGACAAGTGCAGGATGCTCTGCAGCAATGAGTCTATTTACATTGCTGGGTTAGTGTCCTGTAATGGGGTGAATGGTTATAAAGGTCCCAGTGCAGATCAGTCCCCAGATTATTTGATACAAGGACTCTTCACTGAACCATCAGTGGATATATACACACTGTATATTGTCGTTGCTCACACTAGGCCTACAGAATATGACATAGATTCAACTCAAAAGCCACACGAACATATTTTCATGCTCACAAGCTCCAGCTAATATCTGCGGCCTGTCTGGAGGATGTGTTTGCTTTGGTTTAGCACTGTACTGACACAGCCCTGTGGCTTTCAGTCAGTTCCGAAGTTAGGCGGAGTTTGCTCACCTCTGTTCAGGACCTGAGCAGAAACAGATGATGCCTTTAAGCACCATACTGTGTAAACCTGCTTAGCGAAGGATGCCATTTGGTGGTGGCTTTCAAGGTGTGGATGCCAGAAACTGAACTGTTATCAGTAATCTCATTTCACATAACACATGCAACGTAGTAAATCAGTGTTCCTAGATTACAATCATTTTAGCTGTTGTTAATCTGTGCTGAGCAGTTAATCTAAAAATTAAAGGCTCTGTATTCTGTTATTACTAATTCCCTGACCCATGCAGTCCCCTGGCTTGTTTCATTGACAGAACATTAATAACTAGTCATGGTAAAGTATTATTTAGTTTCATTTGTGAGTCAATTGAACAGCCGCAGTATATTGACACTTTTAGTCCACTTAATTAAACCTAAAAGTACAAAACAAAAGCAATTAATTGCAGCAATCAATAAATATTAAATGTAAAGTATTGAACACAAACTCGGGATTCCATGGTACATTGTAATAAAAGATTTTTTGAAAAAAGATAAAAGCGGGGCAATACACTGTTTCTCTGAGGGCATAATCTGCTGAAAATTTAATATCACAAATGAGATAGAAGTTCCTGTTTCGGACTACTGTTAGAACTTCTTCATCCGAAATGGTTCATAAAACATACATGAGATTTACAGTAATAAGTAGTCATGTAAATAAATGCATTATACATACAGCAGCCAAGAAATGGTGTGAGGTAAAAGTCTGTGGATAGCTATTGAGCTAAATATGCTATGCAAGCAGCACATTCTAATTGCACAGTACCCTAAAAGAAAACATTCCTTAAATCAGAATGGCTGCAATTAGATGCAATAGAAAATGTCTTTTAATATTTTTTGTATTCCAATGTTAAATTTATCACTTGCCTGTATGCTGTTTCAGGATATCAGATAATGAAAAATAGTTTAGCTTTGTAGATTAGTGTACTACCCAATTTGTGAATCTCGCTCTCCTGAAACTTATTTCCCTAGATATTAAGTTGGATTTTCAGTTGTCTCTATAGCCATTGTTTAATCTTAAATAGTTATTTTAATAATGAGTCCTACTGAATATTAAAATAAGGTGGTCCTTCTTTCATTACTAGCTTGTCATGAGTTGAATTAATCATAGTTGAACAACTTTTTAAAACTATGCCTCAAGAGTTTTCAAACTATTAAATATTTTTCTATTATAAGGACTCAGAATTGTTCACTGCAGAGAGTAAAGTACCACTTTTGCATACATTACACAAACATTTTGTGCTTCGTGAATCCACAATAAATTTTCTTGCTGATTACTCATGTAATCTAAGAATCTCCTGCTGTTTTATGGAGAGTCTTATTAATTTCATTCAAGTAGTAAAATTAGCACCTGTAGAGAACCCGTTATGATTTTTAAACTTTTATCATGTTTATAAGAACCTGCTTCATTTATCACGTAACAGCTGGTTTATTTTATCTCCAAAAGTATTTATTGATTCTCAGGGGTTTTTAACGAGGAAAACTCCAATATTTAAATGAAAGAAATTATCTTATTGGTGATAGATTTTAGGTGTGGCCACCAGATCTGGAAGCTAGATTTTTTGGGTTTAACACTGAGAATTTAAATGTTCCTTTTGAAGCCAGAGGGAGGGCTGAGACATTAGTGTGGAATCTTCTTGTCTGCTCATGTCAGTAGAAACTGAATGAAGTACTCATTTACTACTGTATATGTAGAGATTTTGTTCTTGGAGGGTCAGAGCTTTAACTGGTGGATTCAGTTATAGAAATAACATAAACGGATTGTAGAATACCGAAGACTGATGATGCACCTTAGGAAGGGGAACATCAGGACATTGAGAAAATTTGCCTTCCAACTGAGGCAGAGCGGAACAGAAGCCACATCTTCAACTCTTCTTTGATAAGAAAGCTTCTGTCATCTACCTGCGTGACACTGTCTTTTTATTCTCTGTATGACTGATTCCTAGTAATGCAAGTTTTTAGCAAACCTGTACATACATAGTCTTAGATGAAACATGTTAGGGCAAGTGCTAATATTATAATGAGGGCAATAATGTTAGAATATCTAAGTGAGTACAGATGAATATCATGTTACTGTTTACACATAAAAAATGTTTCAGGAAAATGCAATCTCTTTTCCGTGAACTAAATTCTGTACCTATGGCTCAGAGGTATTTTTATATTTCTTCTGAAAACCACCTATTTCAAGTTGTAGAGGTGACTTGACAACAAAAACCGAATACTGAGTGTGCTTTGTAGAGGGAGAGATGATGTTAGGTCTCAGAATACGGACTTCTCTTTGATGGGCAGAAGTTCTTCATCAAAAACCTATGCTCATTAGTCATTCATCTTTTCATTAGTCTATGTTCAAATCAGCTTAGAAAGGTCCTAGTCTTTTCACAAGAATAATTGCTTGCAGCTCCTTTTCAGACAGGAAGCATAAATGAATGAAGTGGTTTTCTAATGTACATATGCAAAGGGTTGAAATATTTCCTATTTTTTTTTCAAGGCAGTCTTGTTATATTTTGAGGCACAGGTTTCTCAAAAATGGTATTGCATGTGGTTTCACTCGCACTCTTTGAAGTGAAAAAGATGCCTGTGATTATCTCAAACGGGAGGTTAACCAGTGACGTCTTTAGCAGCAGGGTCAGGGTTCAGGTAACTGTGCTGCTCTGAAGTGGGGGAAAGCAAAGATGGGATCTCTGTTTTAGCTGCAGGGAGACTTGGTTGGATAGTTTGGAGGACTGGAGTGGAAATTCAGTATTGTAAAACTAACAAGGAATCTTATCGGAAGCGTAATAGTGACTGACATAATTTTGACTTTCATGTGGATTTCATCTAATCTGTTTCAGGGCACGTTTCTCTGTGGTACCACAGTGAAAAATGTTCCTAAGATTTTCATTGTTTTGAAATTTTTTTTTGTTTGCTTACGTATATCTATTTGATAAAGTAGTTGATATGTTCTTTACCCAACTGAGTGGTGTGCTCGTTCTAAAAGCAGTTTCCAAACCCCTTGATTATAGAAGATCTAAGTAAGTTGCATGTGTTAAATTGTGTGGTTAAGTGCTGAAAACTGTTCAAACAGAATTGTTTCTCTCAAATAAGAGAACAGTTATTGTACTATTATTTTTTTTCTCAAAGAATTTTTTGAAACATGAAAACTGCTTTCATTTTCCCTTATGCTCTTGAATACCAAAATTAAATTTACAATCTGAGCTCAGAGTGTTTCAGTTTCAGAGTATGAGCTATGCTGCATTCTCAAATATGAGTTTAAGCTCAGGTACGTACGGACACACTCCGTATCTCTTTGCTGTAATGGGCCCTTGGGTAGGTCACAGCCTTGTAGAAATGATCTGAAAGATTTATTGTGATCCCTTGATTCTGTGGTGTCTTGGGATGTTCTTAATTGCTTTTGATGATTATCAGTGGCCTGTATACCCTGATAATTATGGTGGAAGTAATCATTTAGCAGAATTTAGACTCTTGCAGATAATTAATACTCCTTTTTGTTATTATAGAATTAATTGCTGCTTCAGTTTCAAATCAATCTGTATAGCATAATGAGCCACAGGTTTTTTAACTGTCTCTGCAAAAAAGTGAAGCTAGGAAAAATACGCACTTTATGAACTTTTTATCACTTAAAATAATTATGGCCTAAATTAATAATGGAGGGCATTGATTAGTGTAATTGGTTTATCGTAGAAGGAAAAACTTTTCAAAGAAATAGGTCTTTGAAATTTGTAAGGGAGAAATATATTTTACGTTCTTCCTGTATGTCCATCTCTACTGATAAAACTAACGTGACTTTATACATATGCTTTATACATTAGGTATGCTGTTGTCTTCTGCAAAAATGATTAACTAAAGTTTGTAATACTGTGTCACTATCTTAGCGATTTCAATTTTAGAAACTATTTTACATTGTACTTGTTTGAAATATTTTTACTGTAATGGATTGTACTCATATGTATTTTTTTTCAGATATTTTCCCTCCTCTAAGGTGTAGTAACACTCCTGCAATATATGGATAACAAAGGTCCAAAGAGCACTAATAATGCTTATTTTTCTTTAGTTATTTGTCCATTTACAGTACAATAATAACAATCTCTTAACACATGTATATTATGGACTGGTCATTTATTTTAAATCTGACGAAATCTGGATATTGTGAAAAAAATTTTTGTGGCCTTGCCTCCAATTATAAAAATCACGGGACTTATTTGTAGAGAAATTGTGTGTGGAGAAAATTGCAAGAAAGGGACCTAACTGATTTTGAATATAAGTTAGGTGAATTGACACTGGTAGTGTAATTTAAAAAAAAAAAAAAAAAAGGCATTAAATAATGGCATATTTTCTTTCATCACCAGAGTACTCTCTTCTCACTTCAACAAGGACATTTTAAATACCGTATTTAGCCAGTCTGTAGCTTCAGGGAGTATAATAACCGTGGACACCTGTTACGTTTTTTTAGAGGTGTATCAAAGAAACTCAGTAGAAGATTTGAAACAATTACCCCATTTTGCTCACTGTCATTGTATCATACTTAAATTTTACTCATCTTTGAGCAAACTTTTTTTTAAAAAAAGACAATAAAATCACGACAAAATTTCCAAATATATCAGAATTTATAAGCTGTCTTCTCTTTCCACAAAGAATCACCAGTCTTTTTCATTTGATAGAGGACATTATTTTTCCCTATGATTTAATGCATGACATCATAAATCCATAAATGTGGCCCTGTCAGGTGGGTGCTAAACGTTATGCATGCTCTTGCGAATCCTAAATGTCTCCTGGGTATGTGACACTGAAGGTAAATACGTGTGTCCCTGGAAATAGACCGACCAGTCCCAAGCCCATATCCCATCAAATCAAATTAAGACCAATATTATTAACTAGACAAATTTACGCAAAAAAAAAAAAAAAAGCCACCCTAAAATGAGTAGGCTGGGAGTCCACAAGAAGCTGGGAGGGGACACAGCTGTCCCAGCTGACCCCAACTGACCAAAGAGATATTCCATACCATATGATGTCATGCTCAGCATTAAAAGCTGGTGGAAAGGAGCGTTTAGGGTTATAGTATTTGTCTTCCCATGTAACTGTTACAGGTGATGAAGCTCTTCTTTCCTGGAAGTGGGTAAACATCTGCCTGCCGATGGGAAGCAGTGAAAGAATATCTTGTTTTAATCACTCTTCCTGTTCTCTCTCCCATCCCATGGGAGTGTGAGTGAGCACTTACTCATTAACTCATTAGTGGAGGTTAACTCACAACAATAATTAGCTAGAATAAAGCTGCATCCTCTTATGTTATGTTTGACTGCGACTTTTATTGCAATTTTCAACACGTTTGCAAGTAGAGATAAGAGATGTAGCCCTCACTTGCAATTTTTGAGTTCTTAAATGGAGCCTAGAGATACAAGTTGCATGCAGTTCCAGGTGTGGAATGATTTCTGATTATTTAATTAGTGCCGCATATATTCAAGAAATATTGTACTCTTATAGTATTGATTTCCTATAGCCAAAGAGTGATTTTTTTCGAAAAATTACCAATTCAATTGAAATTTTACTTCAGAGTATTTGGCAAGAATTTTACTTAAGTATTAAAAATGCAGTAGAAAAAGTACTTATTCTCGCATTGAAAAAGTGGGATTCCTCTTTCTGAAGGACTAACAAAGACGTGTTTCTGTATTCAATTTTTGAGGAAGCCATTTTCAAAGCCAGTGAATCCCCAAATCATGAAATATCAGGGATGCCAATAAGCTGAGTGGTTTTTATTTGTAGTCTTCTATAAATTATGCTGTGACATTATAAAATCTGTTTGTGTATATCATCTTTGGAAAAATGATGACCTATGTGACTTAAGATGTAATAAGGACGCTGAGCGCTGTGTTGTGTCATTTAGAAATCATATAGGACTGTTGGTAGTAAAATGCAGGTAGTCTGGGGGTTCTTTATACGCATAGTACTCTAATGAACCATTTATTAAAAAAATGACTGAAATCACTCTGTCATTTTTTGGCTTTCTGAAGATCACTGCGAAATAGCAAAGTAGGTCATCAGAGAAAAACAGATCTAAGGCAATTAATGAAATTCATTGTTTAAATTGTATAAAATTGCAAATTCTGGCACAAATTCTTTAAGGGCAGAAGGGAGGATTAATTCTCTGAAATTTTTTTTTTATCATGGGGTGAAATACAAGAATTAATGTTTGATAGCAAAACATCTTTGATAGTGAAGAAAGATTTTTGGCATGACACGTGCTAGAAAAGGAAAAAACTGATGTCACGAAACCTGTGTGTACAAATATTTAACCTCTGCTCTCTTCTCCCTTCCTTCTCATTGGGACTACATATGCATATTTTGATATTCAGTTTCAGACAATCCAGTCCAGTGATGCAGAAATGAAACGGTCGTCTTTCTAAACTGAATTTGTTCTCTTACCTTATTGAAGTATAAGGTTTAGAAATATTAACAATGCCTGATTTAAATTATATTAAGGTATTGCAGTATGAATTTAAATGGCAGCAGTTACATAATTCCTGTGATATGAATCACTTTTGCCTGAGAATTAACTTATTAATTACAGCAGTTAAGTGTAATTATTCTGCCTCTTAAGGTACCTTATTATTGCTTTTTAACAATAAGACAAATTCTGCCAAAGTTAATTATCATAACAATAATTTAATGCACACTTTTGATCTTGTTAGGAATACAATA
Source organism: Larus michahellis (assembly GCF_964199755.1). Lineage (NCBI taxonomy): Eukaryota > Metazoa > Chordata > Aves > Charadriiformes > Laridae > Larus > Larus michahellis. Next base: position 20,284,570 of record NC_133900.1, on the reverse strand, counting down.
TAATCTTCATGAAATGGTCTTTTCCATGTTAATCAGTCATTCACTCAGCTGTCTTTCATGTTTCTTACTCCTCTGAGAAGTGGATTGAAGCTTGTTAATTGGAGAGGCAGTGAATGACAGCAGAGAATGTATTGCTCTGTTTCAGGGTCTGGTTTTGGCCAAGTACTGAAATGCTTGCAAAAGCTGAATTCAATTTCTTCACAGTAATATAAATGTTGCAAATTTTAATAATTCACTTTAAACCCCGTCCATTTTCCCAATCCCAGGCCTCTCAGATGTATAAATTCCTTACTGAATTGGTATATCACCAGATATTACCAAACAAGCAGAGACTTCAGCTATTTCCATTGTCTTTTCTATTTTTGGATCTAGGTGTGTTGGATTGATATACTTTCTTGCTTCTGGGCCTAATTTCATAAAATTGGCAAACCCCCCATCTACTTTAAAAACGTCAAATTTTTGATAAAGTACATCCAGCAAACTTGGGTTTTATTAGTAGCATAGACTTTAATCTGATTTTATTTTCTTTGTAACAAGTTTATTAGCAACTTTGGTATTCCCTCACGAACAATTACCTTTCCCTTACGTCTGTATTCAGGTGAGATAAAAGTAAAACCAGTCTTTCTGTGAAAGAGACACTCTAAACCAATGGGGATGGTTATCACTGAACCCTTACAAGAAATTTATTGAAGTAAATTTTTGTTTATTGGTTATGGCCTCAGAGACATTTCTCCACAGGTGTAAGACGACAATGAAGAAAAATGGAAACTTTCTCATCTAATATATGATATTAGTGGAGCAAAACTTCTACTTTTGCAGAGCTCCTGAATAATTGTTGAAAAGTCTAAAATAAATATTGTATCTGTAGTATGACGCATGATGACCTCTGCTAACCCCCAAAATTAGTAATCTCTTTTGTAGTGAGATCTTTGCCTGCTGTAAATAGGTAATAGGGAAAAGGCAGGTTTTAAATTTATGATCCAAATGTGCATAACTAGCAGCCCAAGCCTCTTCAGTGCTTTATGAGCTAAATTTGACTGATAGTGTTTGACAGCCATAAGAAGAGCTTAAATTTATAAAAAGTATGTTTTTTCTTAAAAGGTCTCATGGGATTTTGAAATAAAGGGTTTGATGTATAGTAATTGCTAGGTGTTAAAAAAATGTGGATGGAAAACCAGTGTGGCACATAAGAGGAAGTCTCTTCAAGGCTACTTGCTTCCCATAGCGTAGTAAATGCTATTAGTGTTCGCAGATGCAATGAATATCTGCTGACCATGTAATACAAAATGTTGATGTTCAATATCTCTTTTTCTATTTTACGGTGTAGTCTTTCTATTCATGCTTTAACAAAATTATTTGAAAGGGTAACCTTCTGTCTGTAGTTCAGTTAATTCAGTTTAATTAATTAAGGTGTTTACATTGCTTACAAAGCATTACAGAATGCTTATTTTGACTCTGGGAGACTAGTAGCGCATTAGTATTTAAATAAATTCTGATCTGTATTGCTCAAAATAGCATTTATATAAGGTGACTTTTGGTCATTGCAAAAACATAGTTATATTTCTATATTCAAGATTTGATGTATTTTCTCCAACTTTCCAAACTGTTTTGTTGATTTTCTTATGAGATTTTTTACTCTAGAGATTTTTACTTGTGTATGATGTGGATGAATACTTTATTTGAAATACATTTTTAGTTGGGGATTTATGCCACTCAGCTTTCTTAGGTTATTATACAGTAAGCGTCCAGAGTTTTGTATTTTGTTACTTAAAAAACAAAATATGAATTTAAAACTGGAAATTGGCTTTTTCTGTTTTAATAGTTGCTTCTGTAATGTGAAAAATATTCTTCATGATTTTGGATTTTGTTTTTCATAGTTGTCTGTGCAACAGTAGGTGACAGCAAAGATGCCGAGTGTTGCACCAAAAATAAGGAACAATTATGAAGATTTGAAAATGTTAAAATTTCACTCCAGTGAGACTTTTACTGCAAAATAGTTTAAGCAGTCAATTTGTCGTATATACAGAGACAATGGGAAACATTATTTGTCTTTTTTTTTAAGGTGCCAATCTTTTAGAAGCATCTTCTGTAAGTGAATTTCATATATTGCCTGTGTGGTTCTGAAAACATTTTCTTATGATAAACATTACAGGCAATTTATAGTTTGATTTTTATGATAACTGAGAGAAATAATAATCTACAATCTTTTTTTTTTCTTTTAAATGACTTGAGTTTTTAAAATGACTGGAAAATTCTCAAAATTAATTTTCATCTTCAAGGCAATGCCTTTGAAATATGGGTGTCATTTCAATAGCTTATCTTCTCTCTGACTTATTTCTGTTTCATCGTGCTACCTGTATTACTGTGGCCAGCAACGTAGGCTTGTTTGAATGGACAAAGTTCCATTGAAACAAAAGCCTGGAAAGTCATTTAGATATATTTTTTTATTGTGGTTTTACAGACAAGTTCTCTTCTCATATATGTGGGTGTAAACCATTATTCAGAGTTCCTAGAATTTAATCTACTCATGTGAATGATACTCCAAAATTGAACAAATGGCATCAATAGTAAAATGAAATTTGCACGCAGTAAAGGAGAAGCCATAATACAACAGGTAAACAGGATCTTGTCATTCACACAACTTACACTTAGAGCTAAGTTTTCTTTGGCTTTTATTAGATATTGTTTAATTTCTGTGGTAACTAAAATGTTGCTTTCTGAGATGTAGTATAGATTACAGCCCCAATCAAATCAGAAATTGCCTGCTCTCTCCTGAATGATTCTCAAAATCTGATTGTGCTCACTTTTTGGAAATAAAAAAGTTTTAGGAAAGCAAATAAATGTATTCAAGGTAAGCACATAAACGCTACATACTACTTCCCTTTGCACTTCTCTGTTTTTAAGTCCTTCACTCTTTGGTGGTACTAGTTTATGGGGTGCCATTCAGTTTGGGTTTCTGACTGCCCTGGTTAGCAGTCCAGCTCAAGCACACTGATGCCCTTTTTAGTAGGAGTCTAGAGGATGAGGTGATACATGCCCTTATCTTATCTCAGCAGATAATTGGGGTACTGTAGGATGCATACACTGATCCTCAGTTCAGACTACGAGATGAAGGATTGTTTTCAATATCGTGTAGCACTGACTGTAGCTTGAACGCAGCTCTAATACTAAAAAGTCAAACAAAGTGATTATCTTTTTTTTTTTTTAAAGGAGAAAAAAAGATTATCAACCTGTATGCTTTTGAAGGTAAAGGGTGTTCTGCTAGGGCAGCAAAATTGTTATTATGTGAAAGTGCAAATCTGAATATCTTCATTTAAAATATCAGTAGGAGTGGGCTGCATTATGCCAGTGATTCTGTCATGTCTTCTGTTCCAGCTGATGGCATGACAGAGCAAAATATCAGAAAACTAATCCAAAATGACAAAGAAAGAATATTACTAAACAAACAGAAGCTTTATTTGTAATTTCTTTAACTAAGTCTGGGATTTCAGTTGGCTGAATGGTATTTGATTAGCACATAGCCCAGACACCACTGCTTGAGGTAGGAAGGAAAATCATAACTGTGATTGGGTTAAAGCCAGTGTTAAACTTCTGCATTCTTTCTTGCATTTTTAAGAGAAGATATTAAAATACTAAATAGCTGTCTTGGCTGAGGAAAAGGTGACTGGCTGCCAATCAGTTTAAGATATGCCATGTACATATTCATATTATTAGGAGGACTCCCTGAGCAAGATAAAATATATCCTGAACAGTTCTAGGAACTGTAATAATATTCAGTGGCATGGGATTGTCAGCAGATTTAGGGGGAGGAATGGAGGAAAGTTCAAAAGAGATGACTGAAGAATTAGAACATGATTAGCGTGCCACACTTGAAGAGTTTAGTGTCTCCTAATAGTAAAATCTGAGCAAATTCTGCATTGTTACCACAGCAAGCATTAGCATAGCTCTGTTGTTCTACATGGTGAGTAATATGGCAGGAATTGAGTTGAAACACTATACATTTTTAAATTAAAAAGGATCAATATTATTCAGCACAAATATATAGAAAATGACAGAGCTCTGGGCGGGTAAAAGAAGAATCCTTGTTCTAACTTAAGATGGGCAGCCACTTCTAGAAATAATGGGATGTGATAATGCTGTGCTGATTGCCTTTTATTTTTGAGAGCTGTTTCTCAAATGAGGAAAAGTCATTGCTGCATTAAAGACGAAATTATGAAGAATGTTGGTTTATACGTGCAGGGTGATAAACAGAATAGAAAATGTGTTTGTGTCACCTTTACATCTTTTATTCTTAAGAATCAGACTTTTGCTTTAATACATGCTGATATCTGAGAGTCTGACATCATCTCTCAGATATGTACAGTCTCTTTACATAGTACACCAAGGCTAGATAAAAACCAGACTTTTTACTCTGGCAAGACATTTATGAAAACTTGAAAGCTCTGCCTCGGTGCTGTGTGGAATGAAGAAAGCTGTTTGAAATCCAGAAAGTTAATGGGCTAATAATATATCGTACCTGTCTTTATTTCCGAATATCTAACACATTACTCTCATTTATCTGTATGGTTTGTTTGTGCCTATAAATGGAATACAGAAGATTCATATTTTAATGATCAATTTAATAGTAATTAAGATACTCAGTAATAGGATCTACTAGTAATTAGAAGTGTAAACAATTACAAATGGAAAGAGGTAAGGCTTATGAGAGCCTTCTAAGTTTGATTTGGAGGGAAAAACAATTAAAAGGGTTATTAACTGCTTTAAGGACATGTTAATGAAGGAGGAAACATTCCACAAAGTTTTCTTTCTCGGCTACAGGTTTAATATTTCAATTGTGCTTTAATTTCAATAACCTATTTTGAATAATGTGAAAGAACAGGGTCTTTTTCATAACATTACTCACAGACCTACATAAAAGTCATGTTCCTCTTGCTCCTGAGGTAGTTTTATTGTCTATGTGTCACCGTAGCTGCGTTGTCATTTTTAAGGCAATCTCATCACCCTTTTGTAACTTTAGCTTGACACTTAATTAGACTTGGCTGGTCTGATGAGGTTGCAGCAGTAATTATGTCCACATATCCTTTTTCACATGAAATATTTAGTTATTAGCCATTGTCAGCTACTTTGGCCTTTTGAGAAGAGGGAGCCAGCTAACAATTCTCACAGCAATTTCAAATGTCTAATTACCTAATGCATATCTAATTCAAACCTAAGTTTGGACATTGGTAAACATTCTTAGATATTTTCAGAAAAGTCACCAGAAATAATTGAGAAGTCTAGTCAATTTATAGGTATCTGCCATATTGCAAGTGTAAGCTTGACTCACCTTTCTAATTACAGGGTGCGTTTGTCTGTAGCTGGATCTTGCCCAACGTTAAATGACAGAGATGACACAGAATGGCTCTACCATGAATACTGCAGACTACACATCAAGCACTGTGCTTCATACAGCGTGGAATTATTTCCATAGAGCATAGTATGGAACTATTGACCACAGTGAGTATCTTTAAACTGTATGATGAATATTGATTAAATACATCAAAAGTGATACTAGCTACTCCCTGTCAATTAGCCAATTTTTTTTACATCATAATTTGCCTATGTATTTCTTGCTTGCTATTTTCACTTACTTTTTAATGACATCATAATTCATAATAATGTTTTTTTCTAGATCAGTGGACTTTTGGTCATATTACTGCAACTGTTGTTAGTTAAGTCTATGAGATGGTGCTTCCAGTTTGTTGTGATTAGAAGATTGAAGCTGTACATTTAAATATACCTTGTCCATTCTTCACATGTTAAAAAGGATTACTTTGCACAGTATTAGCAAGGGGGCAATTGAATTCTTAACACATAAGTTGTTGTGTACTGTATTTTACTGTATTTTTCTGCATTCTTGGAACTCTGGCTCCCCCGGCATATGCAAATTATTTAGAAGAGCCAATTTACGTGATTGCATCCTTCCTGGTTGGCATTACCAAATACTCAGAAGTTAGTTTATTACTTTTCTGAAAGGGGACTGCTGTGGAGATTACCACAGCGTTAGCCATTCCTTGCCTGAGTATACAGATATTTGACTTGATTGCATGTAAAGATGACTTAAGTCAAACAATAGATCTGAATGACTCAAAATTAAGGAAATTTTAATCAGAGTTTCTGAGATGTATCTAGAATTCATATTTTGAAAGAACGTGACAGCTTTATCAATCTTCCAGCTTGTTTTGTGTTCTTTATGTTATTATGCAAGTTAAAGAAGTAGCAAATAGAGTGTAAACTGTGAAGTGTATTCATGTAACTTGTAATTTGTAGCGTAACCATATTTCTGGTTGCATTTTTAGCCATGTTTGATAGCAAACAGAAGTGATGGGATGGGTATTTCTAGGCCTTCATTCTACATGTTAGCAATTTTTTGCAGAGAGAGGAATCAAACCTGTGTTTGGAATGGGATGTGTGGTATGCACCGAGTGCAGTGTTTTAAGAGAGCTGGCACCCAGCCATCTTGATTTATGTAGTATCAGCTGTTAGACAAATTTATGTGACACTGAGACAAACATTAATCATGGTTTAATTGAGTTGATTTGAGGCAGAGAAAGAACATCATCTTCCATGCAACACAGGTACATTACTATTCCAGATGTGCTGTGAAGAACTGACTTTCTCTTTTTCGAAAAATAGTGAAAGATACCTTAAAAGACAAAGGTATCATCTATAGCACAAATTCAAATCTAAAGCTTCAGTAACTCAATAGATAAAGGGTTAATATAACCACTGTTTGCTAGCAACTTCTGAGCAGCAGTGCTCTCCAAAGGGGAAAGCCAGAACTTAATTTGTCATTAATTTCTTCATATTAGGAGCTTTATTCATTGAACACGTCTGGCTTACAAGACATAGAATCACTCGAGATCTCTGTGAAATCCAGTCATATGAGCAGCTCTCCAACCCAAATTATGAATTAAAAAATGAAATTTCAGAACAGAAAATTAAAGGGTAGTAAAACATTATTATCAAAGTTGTTTGAAGTGCTATACTTTGTTTTTAATTTCCTCTCATTTATTTGTACCTTCTTACTCTGTTTTTATAAATAATTTCTGATTGGTCAGTTTCTGCATGGTTCACATATATTATATGCTTTTTTTAAAGCTGACATTTAAGTGATATGTCTTGTTTGTTAATGATATTCCTTAAATAAAAATTCTAATATAAATACTTATATTTGTTAATAGTAACCACAAAGTTGAGTGGGCTTAACTGAGCCAGATTCAGATTTTTCGTTAATAGGCATGGAAAGAGGATATGTATTTTAAAAAACCAACAAACCACACAACAAAAAAAAAAGGTATTTTGAACTTGCAAGGCTGAAATACATTTGGAATCAAACAGGGTTTGTAGGTTAATAAGTTCAATAGACAAAGCTAATGGTTTATTTACAAAGATGAAACAATATATTACTTTTCAGTTATCCAGGTTGCCTTCAGAAAACAGAAACATAAACTTGTTTGGGTTGCTCTTTATTCACTATATGATAACTTGAAGTCCTCTTCATTTTTAAACTCTTTATTTTCCAGCAAATGTTCTTCTAAAAGACAAAACCAAACTCTTGTTAGTGCTTATGTCAATGGAGACACTAACAGTATGCAAATTTTTTTTGTCTAAAAGGTGAAAAAATGGTCATGTTTTTTTTTCTCATAATATTCCTCAAACATTTGTGCAACTGGGAAGAACAATTTTGCTTGGGTTAACTTTGGAGACAACATTCAATGGAGAGGCTGCACATTCTCAGATCTTTCAAACGCTTTTGAAATCCCAGAGTGATTCCTAAGCACTAGAAAATACGCAGTATAAATTTAGCAGAAGAGCCAGGGTGGAACAAAGTATGAGCCAAAAACTCCCTTAAAGCTTATAATCTGGAAATTTGGATGGCACCTAATGATGTTTTAAGAGCACATAATTAAGACTGTGCAAATACAGGGCTTGGGCGGGTGAGTTAGTTGGATCAAACCAAATGAACTTACTGAAGCTTCTTTGGTGCAAAAACACTAAGATCCTGATTCAACTGTACTGCTGTAAGCATGTGCCAGCTTGACAGAAAAGTAAGTAGTACATAATTCTAGGTAAACTAGTGCTGTTTAGTTCTTCAGTTTCCAAATCCTCTATTAATATTTGTATCCTGCATCCATGGGACTTCTCTGAACAGTACGTATTATGTGAGGATTATTTCAAGTTTGAAAACTGTAAGAAATTTGCAAGAGACATTTTACATTGGCCAAAAATGGTCATCAACGTTAAAGAACATGTCAGAACTTGTCAATTAACAAGTCAATGGGAAAAAATAGTTTTCTAGAGCAAAAACTTAAAAATTCTTACCCCCCACCTCGTAGCTATTTCTTTTCTTGTATTCATCAGAAGAACAGTTGAGTATACAATAATTCATACCAAACCTATTTTTTTGTGGTATTGAAATGTCTTTTAGTGGGCAAGAATTTAAACAATTAGAAGCAGATCTTGGATTTAGAGATGTGTTTTTGAATGATGTTAATGTTACCTGACTAAATATTGTTTAGGTGTTGATGCAGAAGCCGTAACTAGGACTTCAGAGAGCTGGCTGTGCCTTGAGGTGGTGCAGAAGGCTACTGTCACGCTGAGCAGCTTTGGGGAGCCGGAAGGAGCTGGAGGAGAGTAGGATGGCTGAGACCAGAGCAGCCTTTGTCCTAACACGATGCATAAAGAAGTTGTGGGTAGGCAGCACTGGCTGTTACACCAACAGAGTCTGAGGGAGGGAAGGTTCTAGTGCAGGCATTAAGGGTAGTCCTGGTAGCTGGAACATCATCTAAAACAGAGTAGATGAAAGGCTCCTTGAAAAGTTTTTCTGCTTTCTGTAAAATTTCTCTTATTTCCTTGTATCGCAGAGTTAGCAGGCTGATTACTGCTTTATTTCATATTTAGGTTTTAGTTGCTTTCCTATGTATAATGTTGAGAGAAAAAGTGTATGTTAACTGAATACGTCTGGGAAATGGGAGACTGGAGACCTCTCGTGTCCTGTTGCCAGTGTGCTCCATCTTCCCTTGTGAAAAAGACATCCATTAAAAAGGAGGGGTGACAGTTATATTTGCCATTACAGATAGCTAGGTAGATGCTAAGAATAGAGAATGATAAACGGTTGCAGCATCATGTGAAATTACTTCCTGCTCACCCAGACGGACAGATACTGAAGAGGCACAGATAACGTCCTCTTTAGCTGTAGACGTCATACGGATCTGAGGAATACAGCTGCAGTAGTTTAAGGTAACTGCCCACAGTGTGCATTATTTCTAGAACCATTTAATTGCTGGCAAGAATAGCACTGACCCAGATTTTTGAATAATGATATAAGGTACTTTAGTTATACTGTTTGCAATTTTAATTAGGAAACTGGTTTTCGTATTTGGATTGTATGTTTCATTAAAGTAGGAAATGGTCAGTTAATATAAGTGTCTCAAGAAGCTTAAACCTAGTTCTCAAGACAGTAATATCTTTTAATTAAAATAAGCAAGGGAAATGCATTTTCCCTGAGATTAACCCTAAGCATTACATTTTAGGAAACTTTTAAAATTAATTTCAGAATGTATTCAGACTCTCATGAAGATGCAGACACTCACATAAATATGTCATCTGGCCATATGACTATTCTGTGGCAAAGGAAGTTCACTCAGGTAGGTAGAGTATTTTCTATTCCTATTTTGTTTTCACAGTAATTTAACTCGACAGGCTAAAATTTAAATAAATGGATGTGAGCCACCCGGGTAGCCAGGTGTAGTATCTACTAAATGGGAATGAAGCTGCTTGATTTGAAGTAAGAGGAGCAAAAGGCAAAAGAAAAATAAAGAACAAAGTTTGAAGGCACAGTAGAACAGTTTCTACTGACTCCTGTGTTTTCTTGACTCTTGTTCCTTTAGGATAGCTGAAGCAATTCCGTTTCATTGTTCCCTGAGTATCTCATGAATATTTCAGTTCCAAATGGTTGAATGTTGTTTTTATTAGTCCATTTAGATTGCAGCACAAATATATTTTCCTGCATGTGGCTGAGATTTGGAATTAGGGAATATTTGTGGCATGAGGCAATAAACAAAAAGGAGTGCCTAGTGTACAGTTCAATACAGTTGTAACAATTGAGTGCTTTTTACAGATCACACTCGCAGTGCTTCACAGACCTGGGACTTGACCTAGCGTACCTTTTATTTTATATTTTAATATTAATTTCTTGCCAATAGCGCTGTCTACTTCCATCACCCTGAAAAGTCATCAGACCGAGAGAAAGACAATCCTTATAGTCCATTTCTTTTTATCTTTCCAGAGCAGTTTTCTTGTTTCCTTTTTCAGCTGTCCTCAACGTACGTCAGTGGACATCCTTGAAAGAGCGGTTCTGCTGAGCCACCAGCACCAAACACCTGTAAACCATCATGCATGAGTTTGATTACTTTTTTGTAATTGATCGTGTACACGAAAGTGGGGTAGTTCTCTGTGGACAAATCAGCACATAGATCAGATCCCTGTCCCAAAGAGATAATAATATGAATTGTTAACATGTCCATTAAAAAAAAAAAAAGAGGAAGATATAGATTGGTCAATTTGTCCATGCATAGGTGGGTTTTTTTCATTGTTTTTGTTGTGGGGTTGGTTTTTTTTAATATATATTTTATTATTGTCCTGCCTTATTTGTTAAATTAGGAAGGTTTGGTTCTTTTATAACTAAGGTAGACAAGAGTCCTCAGACTTTCCCTCTGGCCAAGTTTCCTGAAATGCATGGCACTGCGTAGGCGAATATCAGTGTGTGGTTTCCAAAGAAGCCTATTTTAAAATATTTTACATTGCTAATGAAAAGCAGGATATTACAAGGAACAAAGTCCTTATAGGATGCAGCCTGATAGAATTTAGCCTGGAGCAGTTTGTTAGGTACTGGCATCCAGTCTAAATAATCAGGTTACAGAAATGAGGAGAAGATTCCTAAGGAGTGGTTTTAGCAGTGGAAATGTCAGGTAATGACAAGACCCAGAGGCCAGAAATTGATAGATACTGTTCTGGCATCCAGAGGTTTCTGTGTTGCTTCTGGAATTTCTTCTGAGTCAATAGAATGTAATTAGGTTGTTGATGGATCGCCTAGTTTGCTGTGTTGACCTTGATCCCCTTCGGGGTTTGTATCTGATTCCAAGGAATTAGAACACCTTTGCCTGGGACTAGGATAAGATATTTTGTGAGTCTCCCTCCTGTGAGATTTATGCACGGCATTATTCTGCGGTAAACAATCTTCACCCATACTGCTAATCTTTTTTTCGCCACAATATAGTGGACCTGGGGATACATCATACTTATCCACCAAGCAACATCTGTTGGAAAATAACTAAAATCGCAGCATCTCTGTCACCAAGAAAAGAAAAATCATGCAGGTTTTAATATGTGCATGCATAAGCTAATTCTTTAGGAAAAGGGCCTTAAGCCATAGATGTAAAAAAGAACATCAATGGAATATTGTTACTGGCAATCAAATCAGATGTCTCTGAAGGGTGTCCAGGCATGTGCATTGGAAAGAACGCTATTCTTTCCTCATTTCCTTTGCTGGCACAAGCAGCAGTCTGCTGATTTTCAGATAATTAAGGATTGCATGATGAAGGCAACAGGCATATTATTTGATAGAAAGGCTGAGATGAAGGTGCCAGCTAAGTCTGGAAGATTCTGTAATTTGATGTGACTGCTGTCAGGAACACAAACTTGCTGAAATTAGATCTACTGGCTACCACCAGAGTGGTTGGTGAAGTGAAAAATGTACATGCAGGGCTTAGATGGGTTTCCTGAAGTCACTTGATGGTATATTTTCATATATCACTCTGGGGCTTAGTAGTACACTATTAACCTTCTGTGTACCAAAGCTGACAGGTTGCATTTGATGAAATTCTGGAGCTTTAATGGCTTTAGCTGTTTTGGATCCTGAGTGCCAAAATAAAAGGAAAACCTTACACCTTTCAAAAGCTTGGCTCTTTGCATCCTTTATTGATCTGTCAGTGCTGTAAGCAGAGCATACCTAACTGATAGCTAACTGGGGACCAAAAGAATATGATTTTGCAGGATATTTGCAATAACTGAGGATGTTTTATGAATCTAATCCTTCTCCGAGGAGATGTAGAGAGAAAATACCTGATGAGGTTGGATATCTAATAATCACTTGCGAGCAAAAAGACCTGCCCTGTTTCTGCCCCATTCTCCTCTCTTTCTCTTGTGTACACACACCTGAAAGTAGCGGAATGAGGCTGGAGGCCTGTCTGACCCAGTCCCCTGCTCTTCTTCATTGTACAAATCCAACACACAAACAATGAGGACCCTCTTCTTGCATTATTTCATGGCCTTTGGTTTCAAGCTAGTAGGATAAACTGTAGGATTGACAAAGTAAGTTGATGTGGAGCTTGTTTGCTGAAGATGCAGCTGAAGACAGGAATATGTCTGGTTTATTGCTGTTGGCTTTGTTCTGTAGGTATCTTTGTTCTGATGGCTGGGCAGGATGCGTCAGAGGGACCGAGACCATCCAGCCTGGGTTCAGCTTTAAAGCCTGATACTTTTAAGAATTAAAAGGCCTCTTCTAACTTCATCAGTATTCAATTCTGCAGCAGCTAGTTTCTTGGTTCAAGAGTTCATTGGCATCGTGTTTAAGGAGCAGACCCTCAGAATGGCTGAAAAAGCAACAAACTGAAGCTCACTCTGAGAAGAGCAAATGTTTCAGCATTTTAACAGGTCATCTGTTATAAACGACTTCCAGATTATTGACACCTACAAACAACTCAATTTAATATATCTAATGGACTTTTTATGGCCACATGCAATGACTTTTACATAAGGATTTTTACAGACCTGTATATAAGATATTTCAATTAAATTTAACCAGAGACTTTAAAAACTCCAAACTTTGCTTTACTTTCTGGATTACTGTACAATAGAAACAGTATTTTTAAACAGTTCTGACATGTTTGGGTTTTTTTATTTTATAGTGACATGCTTTTTTGTTTGTTGGGCCAGAAAACACATTGAAGGTGCTGGATATCCCATAACTAAACCAGTATTTGTCTTACGTCTTACTATGCTTTGGAGAGATTTTTACTTTCTGTGTCCTTTTCAATAAATTCTGGTTTAATTGTCTTCAAAAGAAGCTTTGAACTGAGTAGGAAAAATCTGGCTTTGGTCATCAGAGTGGTGAAGTAGAAACCTGCCATCTATCTGAATCTCATTATGTTGTATGATCTACTGGAGTAATATGCAATTTTAGTATTTTGCCTGCTAAAAGACTTGAATGGTATATAGGCAAATTTGAAACAGGATTGAGTTGTAGTTTTTGGAGTTGCATTTCAAATAAATGCAAAGTGATTTTTTCCTGGTTAAGCTAGTAAAGCTATAAAATATCCCTTATTACTAGCTCTGTAGGTGATGCTGCAGACCACAGCAAGAGAGACAGTGCTGTTAAATAACAACAAAAATCCTCCATGAAGCTGCCGTCACTTCTGAGGCAATAGAAGGGGGGACATTGCTGCCATGTTTGTAGCATTGGTTGTCCAGCATAACTAGCACGCACACAGCACTCAGCAATGAAAAGCGAAAGTTCCAGCAGGTTATGACTCCCTGGTTTGAGGGAAGAGCACAAGTGGAATTTACAATTCGCTGTCTTGCCCGTTTCTGGCTTCCTACAAATATGTAGGACATCCCTTTCTCAAAACTACTGGGAAACTCAAGAGCTTGCGGGCTATCTGCTAGGAGCCTAGACAGAATATTTACTTAATCCACATTCCTTTTATGTTAATACTGTAGGGAATAAAATTGTTCTCGTGCTTCATTAATTGTTAATAGCCACATTATGATTTACAGGTTCACAGTTTTCATTGCTACATACAGCAACATTTAATTAGAAAGAAAGCTTTTAAACAAAGTCAACTAGTTTCTGTGCAAATCAGTGGTGATTTATAAGATTGTGGGTCTTCTGAAACTTCATGCAGGTGATTCCTTCAGCCAGGGAAGGAGGGATATGTCAGCATGCATAGGCTGCAACTACTTCAAGAAGCTATGAGGGGCTGGCAAAAAATTTGGAAGGCAGAGTGGAAAAGTACAGTAAACTACCTATGAACTGCCTAGTTACCAATCCTCTGAGCCACATATGGCTACGGGCTTAATGAGGGCAATGAAACGTGTGCAATTTGTATCCGAGGTAATTACAGGGATACTGCAATTTTTCAAAAAATATTAATTTTATTAATCTAATGTATGCTAATGCACAGAGAAAATTTGTAAAACAAAAGCAATGGCAAATAGGATCAATAAAAATACATTAATATGTCGTTTCAATTAGTGGAAATATTTGTTTTATGAAGCTCCACTTTCACCCTAAAATTCATTTGCAAATGATTTACTGAAGCTAAAGCTGGTATGTGGGCAGGTACACGTGTAAAACAAAAATATGAGACTTAAATGTTTGTAAGATATCTGATTTACTTGTAGCTGGAAACTGGAACGTGATTCAAGAATGCAGTCTTACTCACAGTTGCATAGATCCAGCTACCTACCATTGAGGCGTAGATATTTTAAAAATAATTACCATTTAGTATCACTTCTCTTTCAAATGGCACGCTTTATGAAAATAGGTAATTAAAACAGTGTATTCTTCTTTTTTTAACTTTTTCCTGTTCTTCGATATTTTTTTTTTCTTCTTTCTTTTTAAAACACTGTTTTCTGTCCTTCGAATCGGTGATATTTAGGCTAGGCTTTTCTATGTACTCATCTCATAATCTGAATCTCCAAAAATTATTAGGCATGCATATGTGTAAAGTATGCATAATTTACCAGACTGTATGTGGATAACACAACTTTAATTGCAACAAGTGCCAAACTTCTTGTTTGGAGTGGTAAAAATGTTTTAGTCACAAATCCCCCTTGTAAATCCAGAAAAACATAAATTCAATTCTGTTATATTTTGAATAGATTCTGAGGGATGATGCAGTTCCCAAAAGGGAGGACAGTACCACTGAGCTCATGGGGTATACCTTTGCTCTAACTCTGCGTGTGAGATCCCCATTCTAGGGCTACGTCTGTTTATAAATCTCGAGAGGATGATAATTAGGTCCACACCCTAATTTACTCCTGTCATTATTGTAAAGCAAGAGTCGTTCTTGATCATAGAAAAATAACTAATAGAGGGGGAAAAAGGGTAAAAAAAATCAAAGCAAAAAGCTAATAACCATAGAAGACCTGGGAAAAAAAGTTTTCTAAGCATTTTAATTAGGTAAATAGCTATTAACCCTGAAGACCAAGCTTTATAGTTCATTAAACTATGTATTTTTTTAATTGCTCTTGTTAGGTATTCCACTGAGGCAGATGAACTCAAACATGGCCACAGGCATAAGAAGACTTGGAATGCACGTCCATTAAACTGACAAACAACTTGCCAGATGGAGCCAGTGGAAGCAACCCTTTTCCTGACAACTGTAAATGCTGCACGGTGATCAAAATAATGAGACTGAGCTGCTGCAGTGGCTGTAGCAGAGTTCTGGGATTCCGCTTGAAAAAGGTTCCAACGTTCGTTGCAAGACATGCCTCTATCGCTGTTTGAAGATCTTTATATTGGGGAAAAAAAAATCAAAAGTGGATAACCTGGGTTATGAAGTTAAAATAGTCAGGTCAGTAGTAAATATCACAAATTAAGGTATTTTAGTTAATATCTATATATTTGCTTCTGCAGTTGTGGAGTTTTATTTTATGAAAAAGTTGTGACAGTGAAAAGTGGATCTTGGTGCAGTATTATTTTATGAAGTATCCTGACAGAAGTGATGAAATCACAAACCTAAAATTTCATTTTAAATATTTTGATTCATTCTTTAGAAGTACCCTACACTTTTTCATAGGGGATCTCTTAATCTTTTCTGTTTCATTTCTACTCTGTAGTGACCTCAGAATAGAGGAATTTGTAATTTTTGTGGGGAAGTTTTCCTTCTGGAAATCTATTTTCATTGAATTTAGCCAAGAAATGTAAATTCTATCAAAAATGTGGATTTTTCAGTGGGAAATGTAAGTATCTTCAATGGAAGGGTCATAATATAATGTGATATGAGGAATATGAAAACAAGCCAGAGTCTTTTAATATAAGAACAATAATTTTTACATTGCTTAAATCTTTTTCCATGTTTTTTTTTCTCTAAAACAGTCGTGTTTTAATTGCTTTTACTGCAAGCATAGCCATTAACTGCTTTTTTTTTCCTGGTTTTATTTTTTAAATTTACTCTTGATTTTTTTTCTCCTCTTTACATATAACAAGTAAATTCACATGCTAACAAAGTTATAATCCTAACCATTCAGTTTTATAGACAGGCTACATTATACCTGAGCAGCAGGAAAACGTCTTTTTCTTTATAGGTCCAGATAACCTATATTTTATATTATAGTTTATTATTTTTATATATATATATGTGTATATGTGTGTGTGTATATATATATATATTTATATATATACACTTTTATTAAAAAAGGAGGACTTTCATTGTTTCCCTGAGAGACTAGGTAGCAATGAAGTATGGATTTATGACCTGTGTTTGAAATATAGGGCGTTGGCAGTGGTGTAAATCTTAATACCTATATTAAGTCTATGTAGTTAAATTAGTATACAGTCACTGAAATTGAAATCAGAATTATGTTCAGCCTACGCATTACTTATTTAAATCCCTTCATGATTATTTTTAATTTCTTATCTAGACCCATCTGAAGTCAGTTATGTGATTGCTTATTGAAATAATGACTGGGGTTTTCTGGGCACTGATATAATAAAATTGGTAATTGAGTACACTAAAAATACGAACAGTTACAAATGTTGTGCATTAGGGCCTAAAGTGAAGAGCTGAATGAAGCCTTCCACTATTAGAACAGTTTTATAATGTAATGCTCTAACAAATGGGCTTAAATTCTCCCTGCAGAGGTCTGGCATGGTGTATGGGTATTGCATAAGTCATAATAGAAATGTAATTTAACTGTGTGTGGTTTAGTGGAGCTTCAATATAGGGGAAACACTTTGTTTCATACTATATATACCTATACTGCTAGGTACAGCATACACTATCCTGAGTGGTCCCGTGCAGACAAATATAGCGCTTCTTGTCTAGATCCCTGAATTCAGATTCATAATGAGCAGTTTAACAAAGGTATTTCTGAGTGCATTTAGGCTGTGTTTTTTAATCTGGTTTGGTGATTCTGGAGGAGAGTGCCTATTACACTTAATTTAAAAATAAAGACTGGAACTAGTAGCTATTACACCCTTTGCAATGATAACTCCTCACTTATTTATGCAGGCTCCATCTGCTGTCACTCAGGTAACGTACTTGGCTGCAAATTCGGAGGCTCAGATAACTGAGCCAGAACTCTAATAACTGAACTTTCAACAGTGAAGCTCAGGAAGCAGTGATTTTGAAATAATATATACATTTAAATATGGTGCACCAATTTACCTGCTGTGCCCTTTGTCTTTATATAACAGAAGTGCCCTGAGTCTTTATATAACAGAACGGGTGTGAAGTCTAACAATAATATTATTTATAGGCCTTCAAGCCTGCAGCCTCCCTCCACCCTCAGGACCCTTTCTCAATAGATCTGCTCCTTGAGGCAAGGTTCCTTCAGCTTCCCAAAGTCCTGTGACAATACACAGAGTCCTTGAGGATACTACTGAAGGTAATTATAATTTCTTACAACTAGCAGTTTTTAGAGAAAAATATATTTCTTACTGGTTGTCCACACATTTTCTAATTCTGCATGGTTCTTAGTAGTTTATACATTATTTATAATCTTGTTATTCTTTGAAAAGAATGAGAGAGAGGTTTCTGACCATCATAACCAATTGGACTGGATGATTGTTGTATGTCCCTTCCAACTTAACTATTCTTTTTCTATTCTATAACCATGTCTTTATTACATACTAAAGGCGTTTACTCAAGTCAGAGTAAAATTTTCATCCTTTGCAGGGAAAAGAGTGAAAGTTTTCCTGCTTGTGATTCCTGTAACTGGTGACCCCCATAATATGTCCAGAACACCTTTCTCAAATACAAGAATAAGAGAAAAGAATACAGTTCCACATCTGTTGCTTTCTACATCATATAATATTTGAATTATTCCCAGACAGAATGCCATGAATAGTAGGCTGAGTTTTTGCTATATCTGCAGTGGAACTTTTTTGATGCTTTGCATAGTATCTGTAACAAACAAACTATTGAAATGAAGAATAGGATCAGTTATACTTTTGGCCATACTTCTAGATTGCAAAACTGAGGGAGTCAGCATCCATAAATCATTTAAGAACTGCCCGGCAAGCAAAAGTGAAATTAGCTAAACTGTGTTTTAAACACATTAAAGAGAAGAGTTACAAATACCTTTTCAAGAATAGCAATATAATGGATTCAAAATTTTCTTGGTATGAATGACTCCTTTGGTAAAAGTGGTGGCTCTCAAAGATCTTTGATCTTTTCTCCCAAAATGTAAGTTGCTCAGTATTTCTGTCAAAGACTTTGCTGTATAAACAGGAGAAGTGTTCTTTTGTATGGGTACTCATAATACTTTAAATTGTATTTGTGAATATTTGTATCTGTTTGACTTTCCTCTTTGAGTAATGATGATATGGGCTTTTTTTTATTAGTGTCCATAGAATAATTTTCAGTGAGTAATTTTCCACATATATTTGTAAGACATCTATATACCAGAAAGATTCTTACAAATAGCAGTAACTCAACTGAGTAAGCAAAGGAAGGAGTCCTTAATGAAGGGAAAGAAATTAACACCTTTTGTTTTCAATTATATTTGTGTCCTCCCTTTGGCCTAAAATCTACCTGGATCCAAAATGCTACTGTAATCCTATATAGCCTACACATTCTGCTTCCCAGTACTTTGTTCAATAGTTACTGTGAATTATCTGTTTGATCAAGGGCAAAATCAAGGGAAAATGATTACAATATTTGGTGATGACAAACTATTAAATTCTGTAAATGAAACCAGTGTTGTCTAGTTGGGATGCCTATTTTTAAGTTTCCTTTTGAGACACAGACTTCCAAATAAAAATAAGCCACATTTTAGAAGTGCTGAGGTCAATCTGAGCTGCAATTAAACAGCAGAATGAAAAATCAACTTAGAAACCGATGATTTGTGTGCCTTCAGGCAGTCAAGTATTGGGCTTCAGATATATGAAGATGTTGGAAAGTATTACATTAATATTGCTTATAAAAGTGGTAGCTTAGTGACCTAATTTTCAAAAAAGCCCATTGAAAGTTAATGAGATATATGTGGCGAAGTACCCAGTTTTCTTTCGGAAGAAGCTTTCTTTTAGTCAAGAAGCTCTTAAATATTACTGAAAAGCAGTATGTCACATTTTGGGTTTAATCCAACTTCAGTGGTATATAAAACCAAATTATTCATTTTTCAAATTCACAGGCTAAGAACATTATATTTATTTATATTTTCCAACTGATAAATTGAATAACTTAGTACCTACTTTTCAAGAAGTTTTTTATAATATGATGATAAAATTAAATGGTGCCACACATTTTATATGTGTCACTCTTCGATCTAATGAAACGATAATGTTTTGAGGCAAGATTGTTTCATTAAAACTACGTGGCATTCTTGGAAACTTTTCACTCAGTATGATTTTGTTAGAACTGATAAATCAATGAAATTGAATTAACAGCTTCTACTGATCTTATTTTGATCTCTTCAACTCTGAAATGCACACTCTATGGATCACAAATCACACATTCACTACATAGTGAAAAATCAGTAAAAAAACCCAAAACTAATGAATGACATCAAAAACTGAAAAATGTGTAGATAACCTCCTAAACTCAGATGATAAGTATTCTTGACAAGTTCAGTATGACTTGTGAAGGGTAGAGTCGTAGAATCATAGAGTAGTGCGTTAGATTGTTGAAAAACCCAAAAATTGTGTTGTGACACCAACCATGGAGCCATGTATTAATAGACTGGGCCTGTCTGTTTCTTCCAATGTTGCTGCCCGCAAATGGAAGGAGAGAGGAAAAAACAACCTGTGCTCCAGATTCCCTTACCAACTCTCCCAAGGCCCTGAAGTCTCTTTTGATTGCCCTTGGACTACATGTTGTGGCTTCACCACCACCCACATGGAAAACCAATAATGGGTGGTAGTCTGAGGGCCATACCAGGCTAGGAAGTTTCCTAGTGATATCCTTAACCCAGGCCCCGGGGAGGCAGCAAACTTCCCCAAGAGAAGGGAAGCATATCCAGCATATTGGACTCTGTTTCTCCTCAGAAGGGAGTTGCCTGCAACTATAACCTGTCTTTTCTTTCTTGTGGGAGGTGTTTGTGATACAGGGGGGTAGGCCTTTCTGACCTTGGCAACACATCTGGTCTAGATGGACCATCATCCACATCACCTATTGACCGGCCTTCCACATCCAGAGCTTTGTACCTGTTGTACAGATGCACCTGGGAAGGCGAGGTGGGCAAGGAGGAGGTTCACCTGCTGCTCTGAGCGTGAACTTGCCTCCATTCGCTCCTTTCCTTTAGGATACTGCCTTCAGGATTCGCTCCTTTCCTTTAGGATACTGGTGGGGGGAAGATACAGGATCCCCTTGATCTTGGATTTTTTCTGGTGCTTGTTCCTGTTTCTGTCTCAAGGAGGGCACATCATGGTTACACCTCTTTCTCAGACTCCCTGGTGCTCCTTAGCTTTTCTACTTCCTCTCTTATCTGTGCCACCAGGCCAAGCAGATTGTCCACCTGGTCACACCTCACACAGCTTTTCTCACTGCTGGCATCTGTTACCAGAGATCTGGATGGCTGCATGTTTTCGTAGGAGCTCTCTGTGGCTTGCTGTATCCCTTCTGCTGAGTAAGACATGGCTTTCTGCCAAGTGGATACCATAGCCATGCTTCTTCTGAGAGGGTGACAACCACCAATTGAATTAACCTCTTGAGCTGTGGGACGACAACACCCTTCCTGCACACCCTGCTGCACAAACTGATGCCCTGGCTGTCACGCCACATCCTGTTTGCCCACGCTGGCCTCAGTGCTCCTGCTTGCTAGCACTCCTCAGGCTGCTTTTTATGAGTGCAGTTGCAATTGCTCTGGCAATGCCCAGGCCTCATCAGCATCTTCCATGAGAACTGCCGGCTCCTGATGAGTCTCTCCATTGCGCTGGTGTTTCCCTGCCTCAGGAAACCCCCCACTATGTGCTGAGATCTGCTGCTCCACTGCGTGTCAGGCTGGCTCCAGAGCAGCTCCCCTCAGCAACTGACCAGCTCAGCCCTTGGGGAGAACATGGGACGATGCCTGGAGGAACAGGGAACACATCCCTGGAACACGCTGATTTGTGAGGTCAGACGGGGAGTCTGTGTACCTGGGCCATCCTGATGCAGAGGGGCACCCAAGCAATGCTGGCACCTGTGGGGCTCATCCTGTTCTTGCTGGCGGTGGGTGGCCAGTGTGAGGATGTGGTGGCAGCCAACGTGGGCCATCACACCATGAGCCGCATTGCTGAGCTGCTGTCCCCCTCCGAGTGCCACCAACTCCAGGGCTGGCTGGTGGGGCCCAACGAGGAACTGGAGGAACAGGAGCTGGAG
Source organism: Larus michahellis (assembly GCF_964199755.1). NCBI lineage: Eukaryota > Metazoa > Chordata > Aves > Charadriiformes > Laridae > Larus > Larus michahellis. The sequence continues at coordinate 20,262,944 of NC_133900.1, read as the reverse complement.
CAGCTCTCGGAGGAGAATAACCCCATCCGTCGCCGCCGCCGGGATTTACGTGGCCCCATGGGATGCTTGGAGGGCCTACAGGACTGGCTGGGGACGGCAGGAGAGGTGAGGACCTGGGACTGGTTGGCCCATGCCCTTCGCCAAATTGGGCGCCCCGACATCGCCCAGGAGCTGGGGAAAAACCTGAACCAGGACAGGACCCTGGAGTTGCGAAGGAACCTGGAGGAGTACAGCCGCAATGTGCAGCACCTCACCTCCTCCCTGCTGCTGGAGGGCAAGCGGCGTGGCTGGGCACGAGGCAGGAGGGCCCCAGACGGGGACCTGGGGTACCTGCGCTTTGAGAGGCGGCTGCCCCCCCCGTATACCCGCAGCCTCCTAGGCTGGGTTGTCCCCTTGGTCTCGGGCATCCTGGGGGGCTTCCTTGCCTCCTTCCTCTTTGCCATGGTTGCCCTGTACTTCTCCCGCTGGACGCTGGGCATATGATTATAGCCACCTGCATTGCTGTTATTAAGATTAAAACCTGTATTTTAATCAGGAAATGGCTTGCATCAATCCAACTAGCTAGCAGTGGCATGCAAGTATTGGAGAAGAAAGGGAAGGACAGATAATCCTGAGTGCAGCTTTAAAAGACAAGTGAAACAGTTAAGTATTTATGTAGTATTTCTAAATGAAATTGTACACACTGCCGTTAGAGAGTGCTGTTTCCTGAAGCAGCAGTGCAGCCAGTTTCTGGCACAGAGATGCTCCTCTCGGGGAGGTTCTTGACAGCAAGTGAAGGTCAGTCAGGGCTCAGCAGCCACTGAGGAAGGCTGGCATACAGCTTTATGCCTTACTTGAACAGACAAGCAAGAAACCTCGCACGCTGTCTTGTAAAATGAATAACATAATAAATTACAGAATAGCAAATGAATGGTTAATGACTGAGAAAATTTGACTGACAAATACATGGAGCATGAGTAAGAGAGAAATGAATCTTAAAAGCATTGTATTAAGCTAAGTAAAAGAATATGGAAAGAGTCACTGTTATGCTTCTCTGCAACCTACTTTGTCTCGAGGACCTCCTTTGGAATGCAGAAGTTTGTTACTGTTCTGTTTTCAGTTCAGCTCCCAAGGGAGGTGTTGATCAGTCTTTCCAAATGCATCCTCAACTTTCATGGATAAACGTGTTAGAATAGTGAAAAAGCAAGGATGAAATCCCAGCTCCACTGAACAAAACTCCCTGTTTTCAGTAGTATCTAGAAACTTCCTCTGTGATGTGCAGCTGTGCAAGTAGATTAGCATTTTGATTTCAGAATTGTAAGCGTAAAAGTCCAAAGATATGAACACAAGAAGGGTCTTACATGTGCTGATTTGTAGATTCAGGCAGATGGGGCTCTGTTTAAGAAAAAGTTCTTTAAGAGGCCGCTTGAGAACTCAGCATATCCAATACAGCATTTAATTGTATTTCCCTTAAGTATGAAGAATGCTTTCAGCATTTTATCCTTTTAAGTGTTATTCATAGATGTGTACACAGGATGCCATTCACAGAAGAAATGAGACAACCTGTATTCAGCTTGTTAGGTCTGTAGATGGTAGAAAAGGAAGGAAAAAAGAAACTAAAGAAAAGAATGATAAGCCAGCAGCTCTTGGGGGGCCTGATTGCACCAATGAGCGTTAATGGGCTTGTTGATCAGCCTCACCTGGGACTCCCAGGGGTGCAGCTCAGTCCCTGCATGAGCAACTGTGCTAGTTTTGGCTGGAATAGAGTTCATTTTCTTCATAGTAGCTAGTATGGCACTATGTTTTGGATTTGTGCTGAAAACAGTATTGATAATACAGGGATGTTTTAGTCACTGCTGGGCAGTGCTTACACAGAGCCTAGGCCTTTTCTGCTTCTCATCCCACCCCACCAGTGAGTAGGCTGGGGGTGCACAGGAAGTTGGGAGGGGACACAGCTGGGACAGCTGACCCCAACTGACCAAAGAGATATTCCGTACTTTATGACATCATGCTCAGCAATATAAAGCTGAAGGAGGAAGACCTTCAGAGCGAGGGAGTTTGTCTTCCCAAGTACCTGTTATATGTGATGGAGCCCTGCTTTCATGGAGATGGCTGAACACCTGCCTGCTGATGGCAAGTAGTGAATGAATTCCTTGTTTTGCTTTGCTTGCGTGCGTGGCTTTTGCTGTACCTGTTAAACTGTCCTTATCTCAACCCACGAGTTTTCTTATTTTACTCTTCCGATTGTCTCCCCCATCCTCCCCAGGGGCGAGTGAGTGAGTGGCTGTGTGGTGCTTAGCTGCCCTCTGGGGTTAAACCATGACAGCCACATTGTAGCTCTGCCTCTCTCCAGCCCTGTCTACCTGGTGGACTGCACTCTCTGCACTGTGGGCAGCCTGTCTCCGGGTCAGGCCCCTTGCACGTACATTGTAGCCTGTCTCTGGCCCTGTCTCCCAGATGGACTTTGGACCCAAGGTGTAGCCCTGTCTCTGGCCCCATCGCCAGCTGCTCCTGACAGGACTTACTCTGGACTTGGTTCACTGCTGTGGCTGGGGCTGTTGGTGGGCCCTCTTACCAGCACCGTGCTCTGCCTGCTGCGTTCAGACCCTGCGGGATGGTGCCCCGTTGGTGAGGGCATGACTGGTGCGAGGGTCCATAGCTGTCTCTCACTATGCCCTGGCAGCAACACTTGTCAGCACAGTCCTCAGTGATGAGTTCACCCTGTTACAGCCAAAACTTTCAGGCCCACCAGCTTTCCCTTTGATCTCCTCCTTTAACTGAACGCATCTATCAAGTTTACAAAGTTGACATACAGCTATCAGATTCATGAGCTTGAAAGAAAAAGAAATAGCTCTTTTATGAAACCAAGGATGAAAACCAGAACATTCTGTCATACTGGGCATATTGTAAATACAATATTAGACCCATTGCAGAACAGAGGAAAACAAAAATATATCCCATTTTCTAAAGTTAATTTTATACACAGGTATTCTTTAAGTTACAATATTACCAAAATAAGATAGTCATAAAAAGCACGGACTTCAGTGGAGCCATAATTTCACTCTGAATTATTACATTTCAGATGTCTGTATTAAAGGGACCATGCACTGCTCTGACATCAGTAGGGAAGTTTCTACACGACCTGTTATTGTGCTCCCAGGTAGGTCTCATTTCTTCTAAATTTATTAGTTATATTGGTGAGACACCTGGAGATCTTCAAGGTAATCAAGACTCTATTCTATATAGTTACAGTAAATGATAGTTTCCACTCCAGTGAGTTTATAAACAAAATGTTGAGACAGGGCAGCTGAGGAGGCAGAAGATGAAGGTATCTGTAATAATGTAGCGATTCAGTTTTGATAAGCTAGCTTTTCTAGATGAATTATTTTGCTTCTTACCATCAGGGAGAATTTTCAAGATGGTGCAGCAGATAAAGGATTTAAAGTTAATTTGGAGGGGCATAATGATGTCATTCTGAGGACTTTAATAAATATTCTCCCATATTAAAGGACCGGACTAGGAGTAAACATAAGGGTGCTAATAAAAGAGCCTTTCTGAGGCTGTTAAGATTCATAGAAAATACGGAAAACTAAAAAGAAAACTGCTAATTAGTTTATTTGAGGGTTGTGTAAGTAAAGAACAACGTGAAGTGTGTTGGATGTACTGAGACAAAGCTGTCATTCTTTTGGTGGCAGAATGAAAATCCACAAAAAATGATGAATCATGAAATTATCCAAATAGCAGCATATAAAAGGATTTGGCAAGTCCCCAAAAGCAGCAGTGAAGATTGCGTTTGTACAAGGCAAAAATGGTGGCTGGAAGAATACTGCGTGATGACAAATACCGAGTTGAGAGACGTGACAAGCTGTTGGTAGGCAAGCTGTTTGGGTGAAAATAGAGGGCTAAGTCAAAGATGAAGCTCAGGCTGTGGCTTTAAAAGATGGGAGACATGACAGTGTGTCTGTATAGAAAAATGTAAAAGGGAGGGTTTGGGAGGAGGAAAAAAATGAGCTTGTTTTTGGCTATGTTGCACTAATGAATGTCCAAAGGAAGTGTAAGACTGGTATTTGAAAGATAAGAGTGTGAGGGGAAAGGCCAGAAAGATCTGATTTTAGAAGGTCTGGGCCTGAGGATGATAGAGAATTTAAAGAAATTACCTGAACAAAATAGCTCTCCTTTGGTTAAAAATACCTAGGCAGCCACAGAGCTAGTCTTTTTCTTTGCTTGAAGAGAAAGGCAGGTCGCATCTGACACCTCTGCCATCATTGATGAGTAGACCATACTTTTTCAAAGACAATAGCTTACAGTCTCTTGTTAGTAGAAATTTTGTGTGTATTGCTCAGAATTTGTGTGTGATTTGATTTTGCTGTCTCTTGGTACTCATTTCCTTCAGCATGCTGAACATCTCTATTTTGCAAGCGTATGTTTTTATCTGTGGTTCTGCCAAGTTTGACCATTCTGGTATGCAGAGTTGTATCATGCCAGCACATCAGTTTAATAGACACACACATATAAATGTACAGAAAGAGAGTGTGTCATATATATTTTAAAAAAACCCAACAAAACTAACCCCCAAACTAGTTGCAGAATTGTGAAAATCCAGATTATATGGTGCTTACTTCACAGTATTTGTGAAGTTCCTAGAGTCACAGGTTACAAAAGTAAAGAATGCACTGGTTCCATTATAAAACCAGTGGAAGCCCGCTCGTGTTAATTGCTGTCACTCTAGCAAACTCAATATAATTATCCTCACTGATTCGTGCCAGCCAAATCTCTTTAAGCTGGTGTCTCACAGAATTGTAGAGAACAATGTAGACAACACTTGGTCTGTTCAGTGCATTATTTTTCTAAGACTATTCAGGCTTAGGTGTGTACTTTGAATTACTTTTTGGCCAAGAACACCATTTTGTAGGACACAAAGAGAAATCTAAGATCCTAACAGATCCAGGGTCATTACTCAGGAAAGGGTGCTCAAAAGTTATCATTTTTTATCACTTTGATATTTTCTGGATTACTGCATTCACTTTTACTCTGATTTGGTTCTGCGCTATCAGTGGTCTTGGCATGCAGGAAGGGAGCAGAAAACACAAATGCTGCTCTTTAGAATTCTAAATTCCTTTACAAAGATATATTAAATATAATAATTTAACTAAGATTGCTGACTGCAATAGCAACATGTGGTGAGTGGCAAATCAAAAAGCGGAGTTCTTCCTCTGAAAGGGAGAGGAGACCTGCTTCAGACAGGCAGTTGTATTGATCAGGTGCAGGAATCTTAATTGGGGATGACAATGGTAAAGCAATTCACTCTTCTTTCTTTCTAGGGGTTGTGACTGTCTTTTATCCCTTCTTGTTATATCCTTGCATCTTTATTATAAATGGGTTGTTTTACGTATCTTGGCTACATGTTCTTTGTTCTTTTTATTACGACCAAAACCATTTCTGTCTAGCTCTCAAGGATGCATTCCCTTATTAATCCATAATTGACCATTTCTGATTTACATTTATGCTCTTGGGGCCTCTGCTGTCATCCCATGCTGGCACTCTCAAGGGATCCTACTACAAGAGTGATTCTAGGTGGTGATTTTCTTAGGGAATTTGCTGTCCTTACCCTAATAGTAGGGTCTCCTTACCATGGGAAATAATGCACAGGGTCAACTAATGTATAGGTACCCCAGATTTTTGTAATATGTCTTTGAGTTCATAGGCGTGAAAGTTTACTAGCTGTTAATTTAGTACTGCAGTAACATTAAGGCAATACTTCCAAATACAGATTTCCTGGAAAGTCTTATAAAGATTTCGTGGTGGTGTTGAAAATGAATCAGGCTGATACTATGTCAGCCCTTGAAAGGTTGATAGCTAAGATGATCTCTTGTTCTGTAAGCATTGATTAGTATACTTACCCAATCTTTATTTAGTAGTTGTTGATCAGTGAAGAGGGAATATTATTTTATGTGAACATACTCAAGCCAGCGTATCCCACTGCCAAATGATCGGGCTGAAATTCGCAGTTGACTTTTGAATAGTTGTAAGCAGTTGTTCCGCTTGTGATTTGTTGACAGTCATCAAATCTTTGATTGACCCTTAATACTCTTGGTGTTTTTTTGATTTCTTGTTTACTCATTTGCTTTGGCATAAGGGTATAACTATAAGGCAGAAGTGTTCTCAAGGTAAATTTCTCTTAGTTAAGAGAAAGAAGACAGGTATTAATACCAAAATAAGAATGCAATTGTGCATTTGGGATACTTCACTTTGACATGTAACTAGGTTTTTAAAAAAAATACTAAAGCTAATAATCCAGATATCCCAACAAATGCATACTTGCCTCTGTTGCTGGCAGGAGTTTGATTGTATGTGCTTTCCATTGAAGAAAAGTTTAGAGAGTTCTATCAATTATTGATGAATATTTAATAATAGTTATGAGTATAAGATGATTACAAAAAGGGAATAATGCATTCAAAGGTGAAGCCCAGAACTATTGAATAACTTTAGGAATATTCAACAGAAAAAGAAACTAAACAACCCAAACTCCATACCTGAGAACAGACAGTTCTATTACCATGACTCGATATTGCCAAAATTTAGAGAGACGTGCTGTAAATACAAGGCTCGTGAGACAGGAAGTACTGACTAAAAATTACTCTGGTGTATCATAAAAATAAACAAAATGTATGCTATTAAAAACAATGAAGATTTCAAAAGACACAAGGAAAGTCAGTAAAGTTGAATATTTACTGTGTAACCAGTAAATAGTATCAGTATGTAATCAAAGTATATTTCCAGATATACATTTTGGAATTGCCTAATTCAGGTTTATGGCAAATGTGATCTTCAGTTAATCAGTTGAGTATTAAACTGTGATTCAGTTCTTCCCTAACTGCCAAGAGCTAGACTTTGCAATGTAAATGAAGACTTTCAATGTAGTTTTTTATCTGCAAAATATTTAGTTCACAGATCAATTATTACAGTTGTGCTTGATATCTTGAGAAATCTCTCTGTGCTTTATAAGCTACAAACGTAATTCTGCCAGCCCTACAGTATGTAGTACTTACTTCAGAGAGATCTCTTCTTTGACTAAGCAAGCATTAGCACATCTGTATTCCATAATAGATATAGTGATATAATGGGAAGGATAGGAAAGGGAGAGAGACATTTTTCTGAGCAGCAGAAAATTTCTGTACAATGTAGAAGCCTTCTGTTTGTGTCGTGGTATGTGGAACAAACGATGCAGTGATGTTACGCTCATCTATAGCAGAGGAAAGAGGAAAGGTCCAATAAATGCTTTTTATATATTTCTTTACAACTTTATATATTCTCTATATAATATATTACTTTTACTATCTATATAAACTATAGATATATTATAACTATATCAATGTAATTATATTAGTATAGTAATTATACAGTAATACTATAAATAAACCATTCTTATATAATTTCTTTATATAGTATGTATAACAAATATATATACATGTATATCTATATAGATACATATCAATCATGTCTGTCTATGCAACAGAGTTCATTACAGGATTTCATACTGCTATTTTCCCCCATGGAATACACACAGGAGTTGTCTATTACTATTAGTATAACTGCTTATGCAATAACTGCATTTTTATTTTAGAACCCTATGGCTCTAATTTAGCTGGTCACTGGATGATCAAGGTTCCCACTAGGAATTGTCTGATACCGTTTTACCAATTCAGCATGGAAACCAGATAGCTCTACACCTGTGTAGATGGTTTCAGTCTTTCTTTCTAGATAAAGCAACATTGACCTAAAATGGACGTGCCAGAAGTGCACGATGTTTAAACCACAGCTGTTCATATTCTGTGTTGTTCTTGTGGCTAATTGAATAGAGAATTGTTGATAATTCTTTACATGTAGATAACTGTATTTTACTTTTAGACCTATATCTTTAATTGATGACAAACTAGGGTACGATTTAAGGTTTTCAGAATTAGCTTGGGAACGATAGAAATCATTTAATTTCCAGCGAAAAGGAGGTAATGAAATAAAGCATCTGCAAACTCAAATTATGCATCTATACTTTAAAAGACCCATTAGTTATATGCTCTATATACTGTACATATCAGATATGAAATTCTGGACCAATACATTTTCCTTTGTTTTGGATACCATATGGGCAGTGCTTGACATTAAAGCAGTATTGCTGGAGTACGGGATAATTAACACAGGAAAAACTAAAAGACATGTTGAAGGTTTCTTCAAGGATGTTGGCTAATATATAGGACATTAATTTTAAGAAAATGTCCCATGCATATCAATGTAAAAATTAATAATCTATATGTATGCTTTATTTCTCTTGTTTACCCTGGAACCAACAAATTGGAAGTATATTTCTGGGGGTGGTAGAGAAAAAGAAAGCAGTTTAAAAAGACCACAGGGAAAGTAAGTCTATAAATTATTGCCAACTTCTTACTGAGCTTCTACGCTTTTCATCTATGAATTATGTTGGATATCCAATTTAATGTGAAATTTAGACTTTTTAGGAAACAACTGTTTCTGTCTTAATTTACCTCTGTAAAAGTACTCTATGCTCTTAGTTTGTTCATTTTTAGCCCCTGGCCTCGTATATAATTGAAAAGTGTCTTCCTCTGGTACATGGTCAGAATAAGAAAGAAAAAGGAAAAAACGCAAAACATGCTGTAAAAATTATTTTCTTTTTCTGCCCTTAAACTTTGCAATAATCTCTTTCAATTAAAAAGGAAGAACCTTACTGCTCTTTCTGTATTATATACATTCCAACTGAAATATAAATTGGCCGTTGACTGAATTATACAACATGTAATCCTTTTAGATTTCATATTTGTAATGCTCTCTTATTTTCTATTTTCCCATACTGCAGTCTATGACAACTCCATAAAACTGTGATTAATCCTTTACATATGGTTTACACAGAGTTTTTGTTTTAGCCTTTATTGAAATTAATATATAGTCTACAGTATAATAAAACAATATGGAGATTTATTTTAAATCAACGGTGCCTTAGGCCAATTTAATTGACCCAGTAATAACATTTAAATTGATCCAGATAATCTGATCTACATGCAGCAATGCTGTGCTCCGCAATGGAATTATCATTACATTTTACACAGGAGCAGCAAAGATGATGACATCAGGAAACTGACCATTAAATGGAGCCCATCTGCAGCGGACTGGAAATAGGTTTTACTGGTCATAATAAAAATTACATGTATAATGTTTGATAGCTGCATAAGGTGAAATGGCCATTAAACTTTTCCAATGCTCTATACTAGGTTCATCAGTACAAAGAGCTTCCTTTCATCAATGTCGTGGTCACGCATGGCATGGTCTATAAAATTCCTAATTTCTGGAGAGAAACTGTTTCTGTCAGGCACATTTTGTGTCATTCTCATGTCTCATATCACTGAAGTAAAAAGTAATTAGTTAATAACGTTTTTAAAATCCAGAATCTCAGAGTCCCGAGAATCATTTTGCTATTGGCAGATGTCCTTTACGGGTCATAAAACAAATTCTTAATGATTTTGGGGGAGCTATATATATATATAAATATTTGTACATATACTCAATATAAAATTTAAATTATATTACTGTAACTATGGCATGCATATATTATATAAAATAAGTAAATGTAGAGATGTGATTACAAAATAATCCAACATTCCTCCTCTTTTCCCTACCCTGAAAAATCCATTGATCATGAAATAAAAAAACCAAAATAGCCCTTTTTTCTTGCCCTTCCGTCCTGTTCCTCCCTGCCCTATCATGATGTTCCAAGGAAATGAACTTTTCTGAGGTGAAAGAATAGGGTGGCTTTGTTGCTTTTAGACATAGATAGTAGATACATGAAAGGTGAAAATATTTTTATTATACACTCAAATTTAAATAGCTTTGCTTATGGTATTTAATTGCTTAGTTCTATGAATGGAAGAATTCATAAAGTAGATAATTCAGAAGAAATAAGGGGAAGCCTTTTATTGAAAAATTGTGGGTTATTCCATGTTAATTGATAGTAATACTCATTGATTATCTGCTGTAATGGTGGCTGAGACAATTATTCTTGACACTAGTCTTATTCCAAAAAAAACATGTAGTAATAAGTTCTTATACATATTAGACATTGCAAAAGTATAATGGATTGGAGGTAAGGATGCCAATGGACAATGAGGTTCTGACACGTGAAGCATGGTCAAGATTAATGTAGTGACCTATGTTAAAAGACATTACTGATACTGTTGAAGATTGAGCCACAATTTCTTCTGTGTACTGTCCACCAAAGCATCAACTTTGCTACTTGGGATGTGTAGACAAATCAACATGCGTATGAGGACTAGCCTGAATTCAATAAGGCTCTATCTGTGTATGGAAGGGTTAAAGCAGAATAAAAGGCACTCTCCTGAAAGAATAAGAGAATAAGTCTGCTCAAGTGCTGCTCAGTTAACACATTACAGTAAGAACTAATTTTTTTACCTCATACATTTTGGTGTGTTTTTCACTTTTATACATGCTTAGAACATTAATTTCAGTATTTTCGCTATTCTATTGCAGCTGGTGTGCATGTTGTATCTTATCCAAATCTAATTTGCCAGGAGAGAATAACAACTGCATTTTTTCCTTTTTACCCCGCTACAACAATTTCTTTCATGTACAAATGAAGACAGCAATATGTTTCTTCTTGAAACTTCCCACCCAATCCAAGTTTAGACAAATGAAGACAGTAATATGTTGCTCAGTTCCATGTTGACATATAGTGTACTCAAAATCATAACTATGTTTGAGTTCTTATTTGTGCAAAGGACTTCATAGCATTTCCTTGTTTCAGGACTGTTTTAATACCCACAGGACCTTCTCTTGGTCCATTTTATCTATCACCAAACTCTTTGTAGCTATGAAATTGCTTGGTTTGGATGCTTGTCTGTGAGACGCAGCACAGAAATTCTGTGTGCTTACCATCCGCTGCAATACACTGGAAAAAGTAAAGCCAAATAAAGTCTTGAAGCCCATGTTACTATGTGAGTAACTAGTAGCTCTTTTCTGTGGGTTTTTGAAGCTATAGTCACAATGTCAGGCACAATGTTCCTTCTACTTGTCTCTAGAAGTGTACTATTGATCTAGGTTTTTGTGAACAAGTATATGTGAGAACTGGTAGCCCAGAACAGCGTGTGAAGCTGTATCTGAAAGCTGCAGAGTTTATTTAAGACACAGTCACCCTTCAGCTGGAGAAGGAGTGAAAGAAGACGGTAAATTCTGTACCGTGCTCTTGGATAGATCTAGGGTACCACAGAGTGTACTTTAAAGGCTGTTTTAAGTGCACATCCCTTCTTGCCCAAGGATTGGTACTGATGAAGCTTTCCTCAGGTTTAGTCTCCCTAGAATCCTCACATAGACGTACAGCTGTATATTGCCTTTTATTGAATAATTTGTGTTCCTGTGCTATAGTCCATGCCACTTTAGTGGAAACTGCAGTAGCTGGAGGATAAGAGGTGGCTCTATGGTGTGCAGGCTCTGGGAAGGCTGAGAATGCCAGTGGTCTGTGCACAAGTTCAAATCTGTACATAGAAAAAATATTTTCTTTGAATCATCATTCTTCAGATGATGATTGCTACAAATAACTCCCTTTTGCTGAGGATTGCTATTCATATGATATTGAATTTCATACTTCCAGGTATCTTTAAGATGTGTTCTCTTCATATGATGTAAAGCATTCATTCTCCTTTGAAAGTTTTAGAAGTGTGCTTATTAATTGCTATCTCACACCAGTTCCTATATTCTGACTAGAATGCAAGGCAGTTTTGCTTCATTGACTGGTAGTTATCCAGTGAGCAAGAATGATCAGGCCTTAGCTCTGAGAGCAGGAGGCTCTTTCTAATCCTGTCTCTGCCAGTCTTCACGATTTCAAACAAGTCCTGCAACTCCTCAATAGCACCATTTTTCCATCTGTAAAATCAGGGAAATCGGATAGCTGATGACCTGATATGAGTGTTCTGAGAATTTGATATTGTTTTTATAGTGCTCTGAGATTGGCCCAGTTCAGATTATATTTCCAGATAAGACTTTAAATTTTTCCTGCAAGAAAAAAATGGAATGACTCAAAAATAATTTTAATCAGTACTGTTATTTGTATAGTGGGAACCTCAGAGTGCTTGGGAGGTAAAACAGCAATAATAGCTCTTAAAAATACTCTTGGACTTCTTCAAGTTTTGTCTGAATCTAATTCCACTTGACTTAAAGCAAGTACATTGGTTCTGTCAACACCAATCCCGTATTTGAATTGATGAAAATTCACAATGAACTTCTAATAGTAAGTGCAGCTTGGGAGCTGGGACCAGAATTACAGCAAACTCAAAACTTCTGGCTTTCCAGAGGAGTTTGACCAAAAAAACCCCTGTATTTTCAATAGTAATGTTCATCACATCCGGCTTCTGATAAAGCTCTTGGCAAAGGTATCTTTGGTTCTTCCTGGTTGCCTTTACAGTATAGTTCAAGGGAAGTCAATACACCTTCCTGGTGTTGATTTTGCATTGTAGATTTTCAAGCTGCAGGGATTGTAGGTAGTTCAGAAAGTTATATTTAAATTGTCCAAAAGAAATTCTTTCAGCTTTCAGGTCCTGCTGAATTCCGCACTCCCTGGGATTCCCTGACTCATAAAGGAGGACCTTCCCACATAGGATGTAAATCCTGCTGGTTTCAAGGACAGTCTTTTCCTGAACAATTTGAACCGTGAATTTGCCCAGCAAGATAACTTTGAAACCAAATCTGAACAATCAGCGTAACGCTCAGTTCAGTGGAGTTTTTGCTTTATTTCTGATTACAGATGATGAACAAGTTGCATATCTTTTGGCAGAATACATGGTTCCCACTTTCTCTTCTTCTTCCATAACTGGAAATTTCCTTATAAAATGAGACTGCTAACTGTGCTAAGTGCTGGATGGTTTTTACGAGGCAATACGTCACCACTAGCTTTAAGTGTTTATATTATTCACTGTGGCAACTCAAATGCATGTTTTGTAATACCAGTTTGCTTCTCTTAGAGGCTTGTTACTAAAGTCAGCTAGGTCACTTAAAAGCAATAGACATCCCGTCTCCATTTCTTGCTGTCCTCAGATGCTCAGGTTATTCACTACAGGTTTTCTAAAGAGTGCTTTCAAATCACTTCCAAAGCTTAATGTAATCACATTCAGAATCTTTGGAGTTTTGTTTTTAGTTTATCCCCCCCACCCCGGAAAAAAAGTCTGAGCAGTTGCTAAAAGATGTGGCAACTGAAGCAAATCTGTCATTTTTTTCCACAGATATTCTTCATTTAGATTAGATATAATCTCAAATTAGTTTTACCGAGCTCGTCTGATAAAACCATGCATTTTTCATTAAAGTTGTGCCATGGTTATATATAGAAGGTGGAACTAAAGAAAAGACAGAACATGACTGATACCATTTCAGTGATTTCTGCTTTCATTGTTTTTATCCATTACGTTTTTAAAGTCATTGTAATTTCAGTCAACTTTAAGGATTTTAATTAGAAGAGCATATTAATATTCCAAAGAAAAGTTACAATACAATTTATTAGAAAATAGAATTGTGCAAAGTACTCATAAGAAACATCTATGTGGTAGGTTTTTAAGGGTGCTCCCATACCCCGCAAATGTATGTACTTTAGAGCCATCTTTCCCATTCCTCGGTTTTCTTAGGACTCTCTGCAGTCTGCTAGCTAATTAGAGCCTTCCCTGCAGCTCTATTGCTCTTCAAGAAGTTACTCATCTCCTCACTTCTCATGTTTTTTTCTCTGATCTTTAGTTCCTGTTTTCTTATTATCATTGATGAGCATGTTGCCTGACTAACAGATAAGTGTGGTTGCAAATCACATCTCTTCTGCAGTTTGTTCTTTTGGAATACCAGTCTCTTAACACGGAAAGGAATTAAAGAGAGTTTCCTAATTGAAACAAATCATTCCAGCAACACCATTCATTTCCACAAAATCCTGTAGGGAAAGCATCAGAGGCTCCAAAGCCCGGCACATGTATGTAATACTCGTCTTAGTTACAGCTAGGGTTTTGGGGGACTTCATGGATCTAAAACTAAAGTTTGCTTGGATTGTGTGTTTTTGTGTTGAGCTTATTTAGGGCCTTGACTGATTTGGGACACAGAAATCATTTCTTTAGCAAAGCCAAATAATCAGTGAAACGGGTACCTTTCTGTTAAACCTGGGAGACTCAGGTCATTGCAATCCTATTCTTTGCTCTGTCGTCAACATCAAAACCGTGCACTGGAGAAACCTGGCTGCCCTATATTGCATTTTAAACTCTTGATGGTAGCATTGTAGCTGTGCTGGTTTAAGCATAGATAAGGTAGAGCTTGTAGGGAGAACTGATGTCCTTCATTGTGCCAAGTGATATAGCTGACAAAAAAAAGGAGAGCTACAGGGATTTTTAATCCTTTGCAGTAACAGCAGAACAGAGAATGGTAAAGAATGACAAAAATGAGCTGAGCTTTTCCTTTTCTGGGAGGGAGAAAAAAAAAATCCTTTTATCTTCTATTGTGTAATGGGATTGTACAGAGGCTAAACAGTTGGGTCTCCTGCCCTGATAATTTTGAATGGATGATTGTGAGCAACTTGCCTATCATCAGCTATTCCCAGAGAATCCACCTGAAGAGAGCTACTTGGTAGAAAATCTGGAGAGAGGTGTATCCTCACCCAGACAGGCCAGCACATAGGACTGCTGTGTATAACCTTTTGGAGGGGGAGGAGGGAGGCAGAGGAGAAGGCCTGAAGAGTGAGAATGGGGAAGTAGAGAGTCCTAGGTCTTTTTGGAAAGGGAGAAATTTCAACTAAAATTGACATTATCTGTCAAGTTAAATCTCCTAATCAGATCTATTAATATTCTGAAGTATATAGCAGGAGATTTGCAGAACTTTACATCAGTCTCCTCTCAGGTAACCAAACATGCTTTTAGTGGTCAGTAATTAATTTCTCTTTGACCTTTGTTTAGAGCCCTCCCCGGTACAATTTTTTTTTTTATCTCCAAAAGAGTTTCAGGAGTTACAGTCAAAATTTTGCTCTAAAAATGCACCTAAATCACATATTTTGAAAGGGTACACCTGATACAGAGTAGCAATCCTTCCCATTCTCTCGCTGGCCTGAATATATTACAAAGCCAGTTAGGTACTTAAGAAATGTAGAGTTACACTGAATCTGTTTGACTTTCCAAATCTTTTAGCTGCATTTCTGTGCAATATATAAGGGTAATTCTTAGATTCTGGCTACTGCATAGGTTTGGTATTACAGTATCAAAAATTCCTTTTGAAGTGCAAAGGGTTATTTGTAAAGCCTCAGTGATGAAGCACTTTATCAAAGCATATGGAGTGACAAAACTAAAAGAAATTTAAATTTTACTTTTCCTGTAGAAAGAAAGCAAACTGCCAAGAGGAATAGAAAACAAACATGACTACCTGCAGTATATTCTGTACAAGGGTAATATAAAAGGTCTGATATTTTGATATGCCTTTCTTGTGATCTGTGCCTTGATCTCAAATAATAGATCAATCTACTAAAAGTAACACCCTAAATTTACATATCTGACTGAATATTCATGTGACATGCATTAAAAGGCATTCAGCTCCAAAGGCTTCACTATGTGTCTCTGTAAATGCTACCTAATACTTTGCATTTCTGTGAATGTTTCTGAATTAAGCAGATAACACCTACTTCCAGCTTTCTAATTTGTCATAGTAGGAGCTGTAAGAAAAGCTAAAAAAAAATAATCCCCCGCTACCCACATGGCCTGAAGCTGTTATATAAAGCATCCAAATCTAAACACTCTGCTAAGATCAAGCCTCACAAAGAATAAAGAATTAGGTAATATTTTTTTATTATTATTTTATTGAATCTGAGCTGTTTCAGTGTCACTCCATCCATAGTCTTTTTACAAATTTTCTCTGAAGCTATTTAAAACAAGGCCAGAGTATCAAAGGCAAGCTGCCATAGTTCAAACTTAGTAAAGCTGGCATTGCAGAACTAAGATGAAATCCAGGAGCCCTGTCTCAGAATACAGGCTATTGATATACACCACTGTTAACTGGAGTTTGTAAAACTTTTATAATTTCATAGAGTTTAAGGTCAGAAGGGATTAGTTCGTCTAATCCAACCTCCTTTATATCACAGGCCTTTTATGGTTTGAACTACGTGAAGCCCAGAGATCTTAATTAGACTAAAGCACTTTGTTCCTTAGGACACTAAGTGGTGACAGCAGAGACCAGAGAGACTTTGGTGTCATCATGACATCTCTCTTGGCAGGAAATAGGTTAAGTGAGATACACACAGATGATTTCAGCAGGGAAATAAAGACTGCAGAGGAAATGGTAAACCTCCAGGTTGTGTTTCACTTTGAACACGCTTTTTTGGAGAAATTTGTTTCTGATGCCAGATCTCGTAGTTGGTGGTTATACGTCAAACCAGATCCCCTGATTGTCCAAATAATAATGGGATCTGTCAGCGATCTGCCAGGTTCTCATGGCCATGTTTCCTTTCTGTGGAAATCAGAGTATAGGGTTCCTAGACCGCTACCCTCCATGTGTTTGGCGTATGGATAAGGAATATCACCTCACTTTAGGAGACTGGAATTTCTTTTTATATGTTTAAGTATAGCCAAAGAGGCTGTAAGCATGTGAGAAGGCCAGATCAGATACAATAATTGAAAAAACTCACTGTAGTAGTTCATCCTTTTCAATAACCTGCTTCCAGCTTTGGCCAATTTATTGTTCTTCAGGCAGAACGAGTTCTTCATTCCACCTAGGTAAAATCTAGCATCCATATATAAGCTTCATGCAAGAAGACGAGAGTGTTAAACCGAATGCAGAAAACTGACAAGAACTGTTGTCTTTAATATGAAGTTACAAGTGTCATGGGTATGAGACACACAATCTGGTAACCTTCATTTGTTAAAATCCAGAGCTGGAAAGGATGAACAGTAGAACAGTTCACAAATTCCAAGACCATAGCCAGCCCACCCTTTGAGGTAGATATAAAGATTTTTTTTTTTTAGGTTTGTTTTTTTGGTGGTGTTTTTTTTTTTTTTTAGCAAATCCAAATGATAGCCAGCTCTCAAAAAGCTCCTAGCCAGGTTAGCTGTGAGAAGGGCAAGCCAAAGAAGTCAACAACTGAAGCAAATACAATTAATCCTCAGCAGATGGGGGTTGCAGGTCCATAGTGGTGCAGGGAGCAGGAGGCATCAAGGACTGGAAGGAGAATGATGGGGGTGCTAAAACTGACTGCTACACCCTAAAAATATATGAGCATGTTATGAATTTCCTTGTAGGCTCAATCTGTGCTGGTTTCCCTCTTAGCTGAGAAATTTTCTCTTATTCCTTGTCTAATTTCAAATGCTTGTTTTGTCTTCATAAACATCTTCATAATCAGGTGTCTTTATCTGTGCACATGTGTGTCCTCTGTCATCTGTTAGCTTTGTTTTCAGTACATGGAGTAATCTGAGGTTCAGAAAACATTGTATCATAAACCCTGTTTCCCAGCTCAGGGAATAGCTAGGTGATCTTCCTTCAAACTTTTCTGATATTTTTGCAGCCTTACGAGAGTGTGGAGGAGAAAAATGTACTCTTGCACATAGCCGTCTTTCTAAGTATTTCAAAGTATTCTTCCTCTGTTTCTTTTTTTTTTTCTCTTTATCCACATGAACAGAGGCATTTTCCTTTTTTCACCTGTGCTAAACATTCATTTATGAAAACTTCTGAATACTCTGCCTTCTGTTTAGTCTGTAATTTTTGCAGTATTAGGTGTCATCTGTATTTTTCTGGCTTTTCTTAGATTGCAAGCGTTTTACTACGTGATTCTGATTGCTAGAGAATGATGAGAAGGACCTTATCAAAGATCTCTCTAGCTCATTAACCTGTGCCTGGGCCAAAATCAAATACCTTATGCGTAGGAATGAGTATAAGAAGGCAAGTAGCAACATTTTTCTAGAATACTGTGCACACTTTCAGAAATTTGGAGCTTAGAGAGCTAAAGATATCATTTCTATATCTAAGTTTCATGGCTTTTTATTCCCTGAATTTGCCTAGTGCTTTTTTGGACCAATACCACCCACAAAAATCCTGTGTTAAGAAGTTATATTACTAAACTACAAGTTTGTTAAAGAATCTCTTCATTTTCTTTTGGTGAATTTTCTTTTTGCTAGTTTAATTTGATGCCTCTAGTTCTTAATCTGAAAGACATAGTCAGTAGTTGGCCTCTCTTCACCTTCTCTTTTCCTCTGTTTTATACACCTCAGCGACATCCATCCAGTCATCTGGTTGATTAACTCAAAATGACTTTAGCTTTTGGTATTTTATTATATACTAATAGTTACACTAATTTATAGGGGATAGTCATCAGGCAGATCTGTTTGTAATTCCCTAGGGTTACCTCTTTTGTAAGTTGATTATATTGGGATGGTGTTGACAGGATGAGGCTGTCTTTGGGATGTTTTTAATTTTCCAAGATTTCTTAAGAAGTATCATCAGTCTTTACCAGTCTCCTAAGCTACTTCATGTAAGACTTTTGGCTAAAGTTTTTCAAGCTGTTGGTTTGAAAATACTTCCTTTTAGCAGCAACTGGATCCTCCTTTCCTTTTTCTCAGCATCACCATGATGGATGTTTGCTCTTCTGCTATTCCAGCTGTAGAACAGAAGTATCTGCTGAACATATTAATATTTCAGAAATTCTACCAACTGCATCAAACAGTTGATCTATACAAGCCCGACAATTTTCTTTGTTTCTCTTACCATGAAACTACTTTTCAGTGAAAAGATTCAGAGCAGTTTCTGAAAATCAGACCCTTTCAGTTCAAAGATCTAAAATTCAGGCATCTGAATTCCCAATACACCTTTACAAATGTGGGTTAGGAAACAGACTGAAATTTTCTATCTCAGGAGCGTGAGGCACATGATTTTAATTAGAATAGAAATTGACATGTTCTTTTATTCTCACATAAAATCAGAAACGTTTTTTTTTTTTTTTTCTTACATTCCGCAAAACTTTTCTGTAGCTTAGGTGACCTGCCGTTAGGAAACTACTAGCTGGAAATTTATTCTGAAGAACAGATTAAATTATAGCTAAACAGATACAGAGAAACAATATTTTGTGATGAAGAAGGGCTATAGAAATATACTACTTCTTTTTAGTTTTCTAAAACATACACATACGCACAAGTTTTTGAACACCTGATATAATTGCACTACATTCTACTGTAAGAAAAAAAGAAAAACCCTTCATCCATCCAGAAGATTCCTTAATTGGCCTAGGAGTCCTGGATGAAGTGATTGATCTTGCACAGCTGTTTGTAGCAATGCATGGCAAGTATGTTTACAACTGACAGAGATAGATGACACTATAATTGACAGTTTACTTTTCTTCTATGTATTTTTTTAAGCTAGAAGATCAATTGGACATCTCCAAAGTTTGGAAGGGAAAAATAGATTTGTTTCTACTTCCAATTATTTTTATTCTGCATGGCATGCTGAAACCTGTCACAGCTAAGACCAGATTGTCCAGTTTTAATATGGTTCACTCTCTTTCATCAGAATAACTTCTATTACACTTTGTCAAAATAAATGACACTGCTAAGGTGATTGGAGGCACATATCTCAGCTTATCGCAAGCCTGGAAAACTGGATGTAGAGAAATACCCAAGTAATTCATTTACCTCAAATTAATCATACAAATAAAAGAGAGGACACTTTTGTCAGCAAACGAGTGTTGCCTTTTCATGGAAGTCATTCTAAAATGGTAGCAGTACTAGGAACTTCAGAATAAAAACAGGCAGTCACCTCCAGCATTGCAATTACTGGTCTTCTAGGCAACGTTCTCAAACCACCGGATGGTAGTTTGTCTATGCTGGATACAGAAGAGCTGACCTTAATTGCATATGGGGCATGCAATGGTCAAACAGTGGAGTGCAAACATACATGAACTCAGTAAGACATAAAACCTTTTCCTGAAGTAGTAGCTGCTTCTATTTCCTTCGTGTTATCCTAGTGTTCTCTAAAAAGTCCTCACTTTACTCATTCCCCCTAAGTAGGCAATTATACATAGTCTGACAATGTACCTCTTCTCCTAATTATCTAATTGTAACTAACACGTATGCCCCTGATCCAACACCAACCAGCAAATGAAGCTGGAAAGCAGAGTTAATGATTTTGCCTTTCCAGAAAAAGGATGAAGAATCTCTGATTCTCCTCTCTACATGCCCTTCCATGAGGTGGAAAGATACACATGATGGAGAGTCTATGTGGGGAAGGTGACTTGTTTTGTAGGCGTAAACAGTGATTGCGTCTCAGCTTCCAAGGAATCTCTGTGTTTATATGTGTATGTGGATGCACACGTGGGTGTGCACATGTGGGGAGGAGACGTGAGCTTGAGAGGTTAGTGGGAGGTGGGGGATGCATTGAAGGCTGTGTATTTAAGTCTTACAGGGTCCTGACAGGAGCTGACAAAAGTATAGAAGGGAGAAGGTGATTGATGTGGAATGCTAACAGGAGCAGAGAAGAGACTGAAAGAAAGCTGTACAGGAAAAGAGAATTGAATTAGGTGGGAAAGGATGGCAAGATAAGTACCAGAGTAATATAAATTTGAAGAGGAAACAGAAAGATTCAAAGATACAGTGAAACAAAATGTAACAAAGCAAAGAATCAAGAAAAAGAGAAAAAACCCCAACGCATACAAAGAGACCTGAGAGTTGAATAAATGGCTACTCAATGAAAGCTTGAGGCAAATATGTTTTCTCTGTTTTACAATGTTAACCAGGAACATATTAGTAAAATGGAGATAAGAAATCTCATTTCATAGCTTGCCTGAGGCAGCAAAGAGCCCAAGGCTTAAATTATGAAGGAACATTATTTAGCAGAAATTGATGTTCAGAAAGGACTATGATTTGTTGTATTGTGAATGAATGTAATTGTCGGGAAGGAAAGAAATATTTTTTCTGAGCTGGAAGATTGCACATCAGTAGGCACTTTTGGTACCACTGCTCTTTGATTTCATCTGCAGGATCTCATGTTATATCAAGAAGTGCTTTTCTGGGATGTGTTGCTGTAAAGCAGAAAGCTGGGAGAAGCGGCAGCAGTTACAAATGACTGATCAAGACCAGAGTAGAAAGGTAGTGCTTCTGATATAATTCATTATTCTTCACCAAGCCTGTTCTGGCAGCTTTCCAACTTTAGATTATAAGGTTAAGGACACCCTTGCAGACACAGGACTAACTTTAAGGGTCATAAGGTCTTAACACTTCTGAACTAGTCATGGAGGCCCATTACCTTGTGAATTTGGAGTCCTTCTTCCCAGCTCTGAATCACTGCATGACAGCAATTCATGGGAATCACAAATATGCATCTGTACAAATGGGGAAAAACATAAGGTCTATAAGGTATGTTTAAATAAACTTAAGTAACAGAAAAAGGACAGGTATAGGGTCACTATTCCTCAACCTTCGGGGCATGGAACATGACTTTACTTTGATAAACACTGTTCCAGGCTGCCAGCCTTCTGCATATTCAACGCCAGCAGAAATCAAATTCTAATGTGGTCTAGTCCAATGCAGTTTTATTCTTACTTTCTGAGTTACTCCTTTCAACAGCTGTGCTTTTGATCTAATAGGAAAGAATGCGTCAATTAACTAGAACAGCTACTGTCCTTTGCTTTAGCTTTGTGAGGTTTTTTTATGCTCAGTTATTTACATAGACTTTTTAACAAGGCAAGTGTACACTCCTTTTCTGTGCCCGTTCCCTACTTGTTTATTTTGAATGGAAGCAGATGCACATTAGAACCACAGTTTTGGGTAATATGCTAGTATGTGCCAAATTACAATGATATCTCCAATGTTTTGTACAGCACTCCATCAATGCAAAAATGGTTGATTGCTACCTGTTGTCTTACCAGCAACCAGAGTAATTATTACAGCAATCCATAACGCTACCTTGATGTTGTTTGGAATGGATTTTATATCCAAGCATGTTTCACCCAATAGCAAAGTAAGCTGGATAGCTGTAAACTGCAGCCCTGAATCAACACTCTGTCTAGCAACAGAGTGCAAAAAAAAAAAATAGAAGAAAATGCAGGCCATACACTGACAAATGGCAATGAATATGTTGAACATAAAGAAAAAGAATAAATTAGCATTTCTCTCTCTCTCTGCCTCAGTGTCCCAGAAAACTGTATATAGACGATAGCATTACATACTACTGATTTGTTGCAGCTGCTTCTCTATGTTTTCTGACAGTAGAGCTAGTCCAATTTTGTGCTCTATTTTCATTTCTCTTTTGTACAGCTCCAAACCCCAACATTAGAGTCTTTATTAACGTTTCCATCAAATGTCTACACTTTTCAAAAAAATTATAGTAATTCCAAATTTATAATTCATCTTTTAAAAAAAGAAAAGTGGTATACTATGGCAATATAAAATTGCCTTTTCTTATTAAGCTATTCAGGTGTCAGCGCAATTGTTATCACTAGGACTGCAATCATTACAGATCATGCTTGATATATAAAAAGATGTTACAAATGTGAATGTGGTTATGGGATTTTCTTCATTTTCAGAGTAAAGACACATTGAAATATGCGTTAAAATAGTTCCTCAGTTTCAGCTTTCTTTTTAAAGCAATAACCTTTAGCAGAAATTCTTTGGAGGTCTGGGGATATAGATTTGGCTGGGCCAGTGGGCACCCATATGTTCTGAGGCTTACCTCTGTGTTTAAAAACCTTCCATGTTTAAAACCTCTGTTTTTTGAAAAATTTAGCTGAGAGCTTTGAGAAAGTCTGGGAAGTTTTCACCTTTCCTCTCTTAGGCTTATAAGCAAAATCAGAAAGAAATGAATTTTCATGCTGAAAAGCTGTATTTCAGATACATGGCAATAATGTTAAATCACAGTCTAACTGCTTGTTTTAGCTTTTGTTTGGTGTAAGACTGAGATTGGTTTTTGTTGGCCATCTCTGGAGTATTTAATTACTGTATTTTTAGGGATCATGACATTGGTATGCTTTGATATCTGCTAGCCAAAATAAAATAGTCATTAAAAAAAGGCCAGGTTAAGGAAAGCACACAGAAATGTTTGTTTATAACACATGAAAATATACAACTCAGTTACTAAGATTTATCCAGGTTTACATGCAAGCTGTATGAGCAGATTCTATTTAATCTCTATATTTAAGACTAAAATTAATATGTCACAGATTATTCTAGTTCCTACTAAAGGTCACAGGTGGCACTCTCAGAAGAGAACCTTAGGGATGTACTATTTTTTTTCACAGTACCATATTTCAAGTGTTCTCTGCAAGATTTCATTTGGTTTTAAATTTTCTTGATCTGTTTTCCCTTTGTCTTTCCCCCACTACTGGTGTGTCTGAACTATGCAGGAAAGAAGCTTGACATCTACATGTAAGAGACTGGGAAAATAAAAGTCAAAGATAAAGGAATGGTAGGAGTCTTGGCTTGATATAGAAGGGAAAGAGAAAACTGAGAATAAAAAAGAGACTTCTTTGAAGCTGGATTTTTATTTACTTTTTGGTGAGACAGTAGCAGAAATATGATTCTTGTTGTCATTAACCTTAGTTACTATAAATTCTGCTCCTTGGAGGCTGTCCTTGTTAGAGATGGGAGTTCGTTCAATGGCTTGAGATAGATCATGCTGACTGGATTCAGTATTGACATGTGATTTTTAAGGATTAACACCAATGGTAGAAAATTAGTCAACATTTAGAACTGGAATTTCAAATCTTGGTTTGATTGTACCTCAGCTTACTAAGTGGTCAGATAATTATGATAGTCTAGGACTGCCACCATTAAATCTATCATCAGCAGCAGTGTTTATGCTGGAGCCTTTTCTTGTGATATGGACATAAACCCTCCTTTCCCAAAATATATGTATGCACGTAATTAATCCTTACCAATCTTTTTTTTTTTTTTTTTTTTTAATCAAGCTTATTTTCTGGCTGGTCCTGTATTTATTCCTTTTCTTTCTGTATTTGGTTTCTTGTTCATACTGATGCCTGTTTTTATTTCTTGAGCATTTAGATCATTGAGCTTAATTCTCACTGTTTCTAAAATTGCATTTATAATCAGGCTCAGCTGACCAAACTCTTCTAAAATTCATGTAATCTTGTGAAAATCACTTATCAGTTTTGCATGGCAGGAAGTTTTATACCAGAGTAGACTTTGATACATATTAGTACATGTTTTAAATGTATAATGCAAGCTATCTATTAGGAAGCCAGTAGTAATATACATTTTCTGCATCACAGTGCTAGGTTTCTTTTCCAAACCCACTAAAATAACGCAGCACAAAAAAGTCATAGTCATTCCATTCCAATAAATGTGCTTCCTAAAATGCAAAACAATGCTATTAAACTTCACAATCTCCTTCCAAGGCTGACCTCCATGAACTTATGTGCATTATGTGGTAGGACTATTCAGCTTTCTGTCTTCCTGACGCCAAAATATAGAGCATATTAATAATTAAAAACTCATTAGTACATTTAATTTTATTGTTGGAAGTGGAAACTAATACATGGACAGGAAAATGTTAGTCTTGCTCTGCAATGGATGTGCTAGCTTACCTTTTTAATTCCTTCAGATGTAGAGAATGCAGACTCAGGCAATTAGATACAATTCCTTTCTCGTAGATTGTTGAGGCCTGAAGAAATTATATTTCTCAATGTGGAATTTTGACTTATGTTTATTTTAAATGCATTTTTTTCTCTTAATATGGGTAGTTATCATTTTAGTGTAATAGGCACATTTATTTTCTAAGTTATTCATCTTAGATAGTCATCTACATATTACTCTATAAAAATATATTTAAAATAATTGCTTAATAGCCAAGATAATTGCTCAATAATTACTTAGTAGTCAAGAAAAATGATACTACAATGTGGCAGGAGAAAGCAAAAATGAAAATTCTAGACATTTTAAAGCAATGGCAATGATTTCAGTAACTGTATAGCTAGAATCGCACTGTGTACTTTGAACAGGGATATAATGTAACTGCGTAATTGTCTTTGGTTTGTCGTCTTTACTCAAAACCAGAAGCAGCTTAAAGTTATGTATTTAACTTTGTGTGTGTGATGCTGTTGTCTGTGATATCCTCATTTACTCTTGTTGGTGTTTTTTCAGTATAAAATAATATAAACACAGAGAAGGAAATTCAGGAACTAGAATGTGGAGAACATCAAGGAGGAGATGGGCTTGTTTCAGAATATGCTGTTTGGAATTTAGGTGCCTTGTGCTGGGAAGAGTAGAAAAGCTTGCATATGCATTTTAGATGGTTATGAGTCCATACTTTTATCCCTATTAGAGCCCTGATGTTAGATGACATGCAAAAATGCTAGTCAGTCCCTTTACAGCATTGCGGAGCACCCTTATTCCCTACAGTATTTGGGGAACAGAATCTGACAGATACCACCAAAAAATGAGAAGGATTAAAAATAATCTCACACTTAAACAACAACCATGGAGTGCCAAATAGTGGCCACCTCAGAGCAGAATCGTGGCAATCCTGCTCTAGCTATATTCTTAAAACAGTGAGTCAGCTTTTAAATGTACTTGGTCTTCAGCAGGTTGGTTATGTATGTATCAGATCAATCTTTTTATTAGGTGTGTTCTACATGCTGGGATCAGGGTTGTGGGAACGTATATAAACAGAGATGAGGGTAGTGGTGATGAAACAGACATTTACAGTTGCTGCTGCTAGAACTTCCACAGTTTCCCAGCAAGGGACTGCAATTCTGCATGGGATTGTTTCCTCATGTGCAGTACACAGCAGGATCATAATTCTGGTGATAGCAATGGGAAATGGGACAGAAAGAGACTGCCAAAGAGGAAGTCCCCTTCTGTATCGAAGCAGCCTGATGCGTAATATTTTGTCTATTTAAAGTCATCCCTGTGGTTGTGCTAATGACATTATCTCCCAGGAGATGATTATCCGATGATTGCATCCCATCATGGATTGTTCTCGGTGACCTGAGTGCTGTTGGAAAATATTATTTTTGTAACACCTGCTACATCCCCGTCTCCTGGTAGAAATTTAGTTCCTCTTTTGGCCTGATGCCTCGCTATATTTTCCACAGTCTGTTCTCCTCTGTTACAAAGCCAGTTTGGTTTCCTGTGTTAAAGCTGTACAGGGCTACTGCTTCTATCAACATTTTCTTTCTCATCTTTTCTATATTGGTCTTATCTGATGTGGTGGTGTCTTTGCTGCTAGCATATAAATTACATTGTTGATTCTTTATGGTTTCTTGCACTCTGAATTGGGTTATAGCTTTTACAAGCATGTGATCTGGCTCTAAGAGAAGACTCTGACAAGTTGTCGTTCCTGGAATCTGTGACTGTCTTGTCTTGTGCTAATTCATCTTATAAGACCCAGTATTACAGTGTTCAGCAAGAGCATGAGCTACTGTATTAACATCCTCTACTGGTACCTCTTCATTACACCTGTCAATATTTTGCCAAAGGGATCTGCTCTTAGGTACTTCCCCTTCCCACCCATTTTTTTTGCTTTTCTGTTTTTTCCTTTATGTTTCTCTGTCATTGCTATGGGAACTGCCTATTTATGTTTTATTCTGTTAGGCAAGTTGTTATATTTGTTTCAAAATATAGCTGAGATGAAAATTGCCATTTTCAAAAAAGAATTTTAAAACCAGTATATGTTTTTACATATGCCGTATACTTATAACAAAGTCACAGGGCTGTATGTGCATACAGCTTATGTTAACGTTCCTATGCCTCCTGGAGCCTTTTCCAGTACTGTATTAAAATCACACGCTTTATTTTTTCATAATTGGAAAGTTATTTGAAATGTATTAAAATATTAAAAATGTGTTAAGATAGAATATGCTTTACTTTACAGCCTCATTCTAGCTCTTCTCAATTTTCTTTATCCATATTTCTGAAAGATTAGTCATTCTTATCCACTAGGTGAGTTACTTTTCTAACATTTCGCATTAAAAGTGTGGAAAATGATACAGTTAGATGCTATTCTTTTTGTCCAATAAGCTACGTAAAGAAGGCCCCATTTTAAAGACTTTCGGGCTTCTGAAATGTAAGAAGAAACAGAATTTTAAAAAGAGAAAACATCTAAAGGCTAATTTTTGTCTCTCTGAATCTTAAAGCAAAAAGCAGGCTTAAGAAAAGCATCTTAGATGAACAGTGCACCTTAAATTGCAAATTGAGAACTCATGTTACAAAGCCCTTTCCTTTTCAGAACTGTATGCAGAAATTACTGTGAACTTTTACGCAGGTTTCCCTTTTTCAGGGCTTTTTGAAGTTCCCCTTTAACTGCCTGCTCTGCATCCTGATTGAGGTTCAGCACATTTATATCCAAAGGAAATCACGTCATGGCTAAAAGTAAATGACATTGCTTCAGAAGACTACTGCTTCTTACAGAAATCAGTTTTCCAATCTCCTTTTGATCTTCAAAAAAAAATTAGTATTATTCTTTAAACAGAAAAACCTTTAAGCTTTCAGGCATTACTATAGCCTAGAAAAAGCCCTATAGCCCTTTGTAATAAATTAATTACCTTTTCGCTTCATGTATTCATTTAAAACTCTATATGCAGAATCACAATGTTACCTGTAAGTGCTAGCTTGAACAAAAATAGGTTAATTTTTGCTTCTGAACATTTTAAACCGAATTACTGTTTTTCAGTGACCCTGGAGTGGAGAGGTACGAACTACTTGACCCAGCTATCAAGAGCAAAGATGTATTACTTTGTTCTGAATCTGCCTGAGAAACCAGAGATTTGGTTCTCTCAAAAATTAATTTGCTGGCAAGATACAGTTAACAGTTGGGATCATTTTTCTTGTTTTGTCTTTTTCTTTTTTCTTTTTTCCCCACAGAAAATATCAGGCTGATTTTCACGGCAAATTGGAGTTCTGGCCTGTGAAGAGGGGTCAGGCAAGTATATGCAGTGGAGGTCATGCGTTTAGGTTTTTTTTTTCTTTTGATGATCTAATCAGCAGAATCTATCACACAGTAATCCTCAAAAATGTCCCATTTTCGTCTATAAATTTTTCACAACAGCTATTTACTACTGTGAATTCAATTAAGGGCTAGTGGCTGGAAACTTTAGTGTGTCCATAGAATTTTCACCAAGGCACGTCAATACGAGATGACTTTTGCTTTCTCATTTCTAAGAAAACGTAAAATCCATCTTTGAGCCCGAGCTTTCCCACAAATGCTTTTAAACAGTAACCTCACTGGGCTTTTAAATAAAATGACACTGCCAATGACATCTTCTTCTTGCCAGCCAGCAAAAAAAGAAGAGAAATATCTTTCTTATATTACTCCTTGGAGAAGGCAGTTAGATACTTTGGTGATGAGTATCCATCTAAACACAAAGATAAATTGTTAGGGTCAGGTGAGGTTGGCAGAAGTTATTTTAAGCTGGTTTCTCATTTGAGAAGTTGCATTTCAGTTGAGTGGTCTGATTCAGTTGAACTGGAGGGAAAAAAAAAACACAACAAAACAAACATTTTCTTTTAAGAATAGGCCCCTGTGTCCATCTACCTCTAGCAGGCAATGCCCCAAGCTCATTTGTTACCTTCAGCAGTTATCTTTGAAAACTGGCTTTTATACAGAGCTACAGGTATTTGCCCTGGGACGAGTATCTCCCACTTGTACGGTGGGAAGTTTTGGTTTCATCAAACCCAGTTATCTTTTGTAGGCAGAAGTCTGTCTGTCCTTTACTAAATAGTATGCCTTCCATGAATAGGAAATTTCTCAATTTTTGAAGGAACTTTCAAACAGTTGTTTCTGTTACAGTTGTTTTCTTTTTTTTTTTTTTAATGCAAAAATTTTTTAGCAACAAGCTTTATGGGGTCTTTGGTCAATACATTTTTTTTTTTATTTTTTTTTTTGCCAAGAACAGTTCCAGTTATTATAACGCATAAGATCTCTTTGAGTCCATCTTCAAGTTTTGGAGCGAATGAAATAAGACCATTAAAAAAAAGTTGCATTTTCTTACTTAAGACTTAACTTTGAAAGCCAGTAGCATGTTGCTTCTGCTGGTATTCCCCAAATGAATTTCCTTCTGATTCGACACAGATAGCAAAACTCATTGCCACTAAATCCCACAGTATTCATTGCCTCCTTATTTGAATAGTTTCTGTGGTCCTTCTTGAGCATTTGGTGTAAGTGCATTGGTTTAGGAAAAAAAAAAAAGCACTGCAATATTTTATATGTCCGGTAAAATTTTATTTGAAGTGGGTGGACAAAAAAAAAGGCATTTTCCTTGTCATTTTACCAGCAGCCTCATCATTGCTAGCAGTCTTAGAATGTGTATATTAGAAAGAAGTCATAATGACATAAATGATCATATTTATGAATGCCATTATGGCTCTTCAGGTTTATTGATCATTGAGGATTTCCTAGATCTTTATGTTGTTGCATTTTTTTTGTGCTTTCTGAGAAAACAGTAAGTTTGGAAAAACAGTGGTATATCTAAAAATATTAATCAAAAGTAATAATAAGCCATTAATAACGCACAAGAGAACTATAGATGAGAACCATACATGAGACTATAATAAAACACACTGTAGTCTGTAACATCAGTGGCATTGCACTATGTAACAGAATTCCCTGTAATGCCTTACGAAGTAAAGCAGATAGCCTTCCACCATCACCTTTGCTCAGTACTATTAACGTTGAAGGAGGCTGCAAAACAGCTCATTAGCTACAGCCAGATGTTTTCTGCTCCAGACCACCACTATTAAGTGGCAGATATTGCCTGGCACAAGGATTATATACACAGATCTGTGACCTGCAAAATGTATATACTCATAGTACCATATTCTATACAATGCTTCTCTCCCTAATAGTATTTTCTGCTCATCCCTTCATGGGGTGATGGAATATTGGGGGGTTAGGGAGGATTTATTTCCTTTTCAGATTGCAATTAACCAAAGCTTTTTCAACATGCCTATGTATTATATGGGAAGAGAATAGAATATCTAATAGGCTAATACTGCACCTTAATACCAGTTTCTTTACAACTACAGATACTACTCTACTAAAATTAAATGCATCATCTGAAACACTAACATAGATGACATTTGAGGGAGTTTATATCTGAAATTTGGCTTTTCCCTGCTGTGGTCTAAATCTTACTTCTTAGAGGCCAGATCTTTAGAAGAATTTGGTTTTGAATCTGTTCTTCAGCTTTGATTCCCTTGGATTTTTAGAAGGATATTTCTACACAGATCTGACCTTGAAAAGGAAAACCAAATAATTTTCATATAAAAAATAATCAGATATTTATTAAGAGAACATTTCTTTTATATATTTAATAGAAAATACTGTTGTTCAGAGCAGCCAGTTGGAACGAAAGATATGCTTATATGTATCTCCTCCTCTGCATTCTTCAATATCCTGTGTTTGGCCAAAGTCAGATTTTCTCTGGCTGTCTTGGGAAACATTGAAGGACAGAGATTCAGCAGCATGAATTTAGTTCCATCATCTTTGTAACTACCCTTCCAATAATTGCAGATTGCTATTAGATTGTGCCTTAGCCACCCCTTCACCTGACTAAACAGCCCAGCTGCCTCAACAGTTATTCTTTTGGTGGCCATCTACTGGACTCTCTCAGGCTTCTCCACATACCCAGAGGTGGACGCGAAGGGGACCCCGGTGTTCCGGACGTGGTACCACCAACATGGAGTAGAGGGAGTAACAGCTTCTCTTGATCTGTTTTCCACACACCTCCAAATGCAGCCCTGTCTGTGGTTTGTCTCACTTGCAGTGAGAGTTGGCTCATGTTCACTCCTGCATTCGTTGTAACTGCCAGGTCCTTTATGGAAAGGTTGGTGTTCATTTTCCCAGCCTGTACCAATGTGTCGGGTGACTCTACCCCACAGCAGAACTTTCTGCCACTGCTTACTGAACCTCATGAGATTTTTGTTGGCCCAACCCTCAAATTTTTCAGGATGTCTCTGTATCAAAACTCTGCCATTAGTCATGTCAGACAGTTCCCTAGTGTATTGTCATCTTCAGAGTAGGTGAGGATGCAGTCTGTGTCATCATCCAGGTTGGTGATGAAAATAGTGACAAATGTGGATCCCGTGTTCAACGTTGGTTTATTAGCAGCTGCCAGCAGCTGCTGGGCCATTGATCCAGTTGTCCAGCAAGTTCACATTCCACTAACAGTCTGCTTGACCAGCCCAAACATCCATGCTTTCCAAATGAGTGTGCTGTGGGAGATGGGTTGAATACCTTCACAATACAGAGTACATAATTTACCATGTTAAAGCAGTATGATTAGGAAAAAAAAATGCAACTAAGTAAAGAAAAATAAAATCCTGTAGAGAGAGGAAGTGGCTAGAGAAGGCTACAGGGAGAGCTGAGACACCACTTGAGAACCGCTACCCCTGAGAATGAATTAGGTGGTTTTTATATAGGTCTTGCCTGAGGTAGGAAGGGAATGAGTGTTTTTGTGCTCTGGTATAATATTTCAGTAGGATTTGCCAATATTTTCTGACTGAGTTGGATGGAGAGTTTGCAGAGTAGAACTAAGGCTATGTGGAACATTGAATTGCTTTTTTCCCATGTGTCTTATCTTAGCCCCCTTTCGATGTCATCAGGATATTTAGTTGTTTTAGTGGTCTACATAGCCTATAGAGCACTCCTGTAAGAAACTTGCTGGAGAAGCTATTGCAGAACATATATTAACTACTGAAAAGACCATGCAGAAAACTCCTTTAGGCCCCTCAAAGATATGAATAGCTGATGCAACTGTGTCTGTGTAGTAATAAAGAGTTTTATGCAATCTAGCCAAATGGGTTTAGTGTATTAACCTCACTACAATAGGTCCTCCTGAGACAATTTAGCATGTGAAAGAATGTGTCTGCAGCAGAGAACAGTAAAAAACTTTTCCAATTTATAATGCAGCAGAGAAAAGGTACTATCTTTCTGGTCAGCTGCCAAGAGCTCATCATCTGATTCATAAGCAAAGGAAGCTGTGAAAATTCCCTGTGGATTAACAAACATCACCCAGTTCAGTTTACAAAGGCTTTCAATATAAGACAGGAAAGACACTAACATTTGGCAAGCTGTAGGAAGGAGATTATGTTAATTCAGAATTCTTTTTCAAATCAGTCCCATTTTTCCAAAATGTAGACGGAAACAAAAAACTGCCCAAGTCACAGACCCCATGACCGTGTGCTCCTTGATCTTTTTATAGGCTCCTTGCTTGAGATATGAATGCTGCTCTTTGCTCTTTGCTTCTTCTGCCACGCTCTGGAAGCTGGGTGAGAAATCAGGAGGTGGGAATAACTCCCCCCTTCTGCCAGGGGGTTCTTCGTTGCCCCTCTTAGAGGAATACAGTATAAAACTGAAAACAAACATACCACCTCTCACACAGCAGCCTTTCATTTTCACCGCTCATCATGTTGTGAGCGTTATCTATACCACTGGGTAGAATGCATGGCCTTTGCCTGTTTTATGATAAGAAAAATGGATATGGGGAGATATATATATATTTTTATATATAATTTCAGTTGATGGTGGTACTAAGAATGGATAGGATACAAAGAAGAACATAGATTCCTGCTTTTTTTGGCAATTGAATATTTCATTTCTCCTATTTTGAAGAAAAAACATATTCTGAGACTTCTTCCAGTTCAGCAACTTTCTTCAGAATAGTGCCACAATCTTCCATAATTAATAGTGAGACTATATCATCTGATATTTTGATTTGCTACAAAAGATAAGAAATGTCAACCAAGAAATGCTTAACCGTATTTTTCTTGAATGATTTGAAATGGAAAAGAAAATAGCCTCTAAATTAAAGGCATATATTTTAAACAAAGCATAGCATTTAAAGTAGTAAATACCCATTTAATTATTTAAAATTTCATTTGTCCATCTTCTCCAAGTTAGTTTTAGAGTCACTTCTGTTCTACATGTGCATTTATTAATGGAAATGTTAGGGCAACAGTAATTTCATGAAGCATATTTATTTTTTAATAAATCATTAGTCCATTGTAATTTAAAAACTTAATATTTTGCAGAGAATTGCAGATAGAGTCAGTGCCTGTATTTATATGCTAATGACTCTACGGGAAGAAAGCAGAATTAGCATATAATGCTTAATTAAGAGAAAAAAATGCAATAATCCTATAACTTGGAAGTAAAGCACAAACTATTTCTGTTGCATAATAGAGGTTTTAATTATGTACTTTCAGTGTAGCAATTCTTAAATAATGGTTCTGGCACTGGCAATAACATAGAAGAAAAAAGTCCCAGTGAAAACTCTTGAAATAAATTAATCCTGTTCAGTTATAAATTTTGAAAGCACATTCCTTTTGGTCTGTTTTGTGTATTTACATCATTGAGTATAAGTTTTTATCATTAAGTATTTCATATCAGAGTATTTAATTCTGCAAGGTGCCTGCTATTCTATTGTCTTTAAAAAAGACTGTATCGATCCTCTGGAATCAACAAGGTTTCGCTACTGGGTTTTAAGGAGGCAGGATTAGATTTAAGGTGTTTTCCTATGTAATTATATACATCATCGTTCCTATTTGCACTATTTTAGTGGTCCAGAACAATGCCTGTACTTCAGGCTGTTACTGTGGTTTCTCTGCAGGCAAATGGTCATTGCAGGGCATTTACCAAGCCAGCTATACTTTGAGATTAAAAACCAGGTCACTTCAGTCCTACGCTGACCAGTTATTAACTGTGGTCCATGTGGCTGATCCAAAATAGAATTATGTCTGTTCCAATTCAGATGGAAATTAATCTCGGAATAACTGAAGAAGTCTACTATTTCTTTGCAGAAATTTTAAGTATGTGATTGCCGTGCTTCTTACTTTCAGATTTAAAGGACCTAATTAGAACAAGCTTGATTTTCTGAAGTAACAATATTCTTTGTGGGGTTTTTTGTTGCTTGCTGATTTTCTTTTTTTCTTTTGGCAGAGAAGCTCCAGAGCCTTACCTGAGTTTTTTTTCAATAAGTTTATTTCACAAAAGAGTGTTTTCCCACCTCTGTAGCAAAAATCAATACGTGATATAAAGAAATGCCAAATGGTCCGCACACATCCATCTCTTTCACTTCTTGAACTATGCTATTCATAAAAAAGCCTGACTACTGAGTTTTCCTGAGGAGCACTCTAAATATTGCACAAACACATTGGTGTCAGGATTAAATAAGAAAAACTTTAAAAAATTAAACTGCCAGGATTTGCAGATTCAGGACTGATATCTGATACTAGAAAACAATTCAAAGGAAAGCGAAGTAATAGCTGACTCAGTGTGTGTGTGTCCAACTCTTGTGCCATAAATCGTATAATTGAGCTTTAAGATAATTTTACATGTAGACGTTATGTTTTGGTGAACTGTAGCTTTCTGCTGGTTGTCAGCACTCGATGCTGTGAAATATTTTCTCATGGTTTTCTACATCCACTCCGCTGCTATGGTGTTTGTATCTAGGTTTTAGAATGCCCCCCTTCCATATGCCTTTTCATAGCAGCTAACAATCACTGCTTCTACTGGAAGCTGTGCATAAATTTGCTGTCCTTGCTGAGGGTAAAATCTGCCCTCAGAGGATACCACCTTCTAAACCTCATTTTGAAACTGCAAGTGGGATGCCAGCTGAGGTATATGAAACACACTACTTGTCTGTCATATCCAAAAGTAAAAAGTTAGAGCCACATCCTGCCTGGAAAGTGTCCAATAAAATAACAGGAGAATCCAACTTCGTAAAATTCATGAATGGTGGGGGGTTTGGTACAAACAAAAATTGTCATCAGTAGTGGAGCAGCTACAATACACAGCGCTTGCTTTTTTTGGAAAATACTGCTTTCGTCAGTGCTTTCTCCAGACTGTCCTCCCATTCTTCCCTTCCCCCTTAGTTGCTTCCCACCCACTGTACTGGTGAAAGATTTTCCTCCGAGGTTACTCTACCCCTTGTGCTTCTGATTTTCCACCTGTGTTAACTTCTTCCTCCTATTCATCTTATGCAGTAACGTGGACTGCAACTTTTGTGTTGGATGGCCTTCAACTACGTAAGCCTTTAATGAAAGCATTAGAGATAATTTCAATGTTTGTTGTATTCATTTTAATATTTCACCATGTTTCACTTTTATTGATGCTTTTACAGGGTAAAATTCAAAGAGCTTCTGAAGGCCTTCAGTTGCCATCAGGTCAAATTAAGTATCTAAATATTGCCTGAACTGCATAATGATTATAAGGTGTGTTTGAAAATTAGCACGTGATTTCTTTCAATATAACAGGTATTGTTGAGAAAACCTTTTCCTACATTTCACTATTTTAGTAAATGTACTTTAAAGAAACACGATTAAATGTATGATTAAATACTGGGTTTATAAGAAGCAGCTGAACAGAGAGAGTATAGTCGCAGCATTTGAAGGGGAAGGTGGGCTGTGAAAACTACTACTGAAGTATTCTGATAGCTTCTTTCATAGGGAGAAAACTTAAAAAATAACGGAAGGAAGGTGAGAACATTGTTAGTCCCTTGGTTCATACGTGCAATAGACTAGAAGTGAGTAATTACTCTAGGAAATGTTTGAAGTAATCAGTCTTTGGACAGAAATGTAAATTAACATTTGCTTTTGGTGGAAGTCCCATGCAGCTACCTTCCATTCAGATTCCCCATACAGATAGGAAGTTCCCTGCCCTTCAGAGCGCTAATACCAGCTTTGCAGTGAAGTGCTGATTAAGCTTCAAAAAGTAATAATACAGCTGTGACCCTTTAAAGGCTGATTTTTCTATATGAATAATAGCATTTACAGTTATACCAACTGTGATGAAAATTACGAAGCTAATGAATCCTTGGAGTTCAGGACACATATTGAGTACTAATTGGGATCAAGAATAAATTTAACCAAAAGCTGTAACATTGAGAAGTGAGCAACTTTCTGGATAAGGGGTTTATGCCTTTTACTCTGGGAACCAAAAGTAGCTATTAGTGGAGATTAGATGGAACATTATATGGTTGCTTGCTTAAATGGTGTGTTTGCCTTAAAAAAAAGACATGGAGAGAGGGAGAAGATATTTCTGTATTAAACTAAACAACCAAGACCTTTAAGAAGGTTACATAAGAGAAGCTAACAACTTTCTTGTGTCTTTATCAAATAAAAACTAGAACTAATGGAGTGAGTCCTAAAAGCACCTAAATGTTCAACTCTTTTAGAACTCAGTTGCTTCTATACCGTGCTTGATGTCCTCTGCTCCTGACCTAATGAAAAGTTGCTGATGTAAAGTGATTTGAATGATTGATGCAGTCTGATGGAATGTTGGTATCTGCAGCCAAAATAGTCACTCTACAATCTCTTCAAATGTAGTCCAGTAAAAGCAATTTTTGCCATTTACTAGTAGGTGGCCAGGGGCTTTGAACTGACCTAACAGCACCAGCTCTCAGGGGTGTTTGGCTTTGCCGTGGCCCTGTCTGGGCTTAGCTGGGATAAAAGTTGCCAAGGGAGCAAGTGCCCATTCGTTGCCTCCCTGGCTATCACTGGCTCTGGGGTGGCCTAGCACCCCTTGGCTGTCCCTTCATAACAAGCAACAGTCCTTTGTGTTCACTGGGCTGGGGGAAAATCTGCAACTTTCAGGCTTTTACTGGGCACTGCTAAAAAGGAAGCAGACTGTGATAAGGAAAACATATACAAATAACCCTGAGTTGACCCCAACACTTAGGAGGACGAACCCCCCACTAGGGACATTAGAATCTTCCCAACAAAGACCTCCAGGTGCTTTGTCACCTTCCCCCACTCTTCTTGAGGAAGTCTGAAACTACCAACATTAGTACCTGGAGGAGCACTAGAGGACCACACTAGAAATGTTTTGCATTTAAACTGTATTATCAATAAAGCTTTCTTAAATTTATTAGACAATTTGGAATTTTAGCCTGTTAAATCGTTAACCGGGCTAATAATAAATTCCTTACTCTGCGTGTACGCTGTTTTCCCTTTTTCTCATAACAACATTATGAGTGTAGCAGTAACTGACAGCAAGAAAGTTCTTTTCTGGAGGCTTATTCTGGAGATTCCTCTCATCCAGTAGATCAGATAAATTCACCAAGAAAGTGCCTTTTTAATTGTTATTATTGACCTGAAAATGAGTCAACTCATTGGCGGACCCCCCAGGGACATTTAATGGATATGACTATAGCGGGATTTTGCAGGTGGCCCAAAGCTTTCTCTGCCTGCACTGAAGAAACCAGACACAAGCTTTGTCACCAGCTGGCCCAGAGAGGGATCAGCACTTGGATATGTTCATAATCTTCCAGCTCAACATCAAGCCATGCCATATCATGTCTTTTAAGAAACAAAAGGGAAAATCTAGGGTTTTTTTAAACATTTCAAATATGAGAAAATCCAGAACATCCCTTATTAGGTTTCCTCACTGTTTAACAATTCTTACTGTTTAAAACATACCTTATTTCTAATTTGCATTTCTTGAGCTTTAACTTCCAGTCAAGGCATATAGTTGTATCTTAGCCTGCTCTGTGGAAAAGCCCTCTGGTGTAAGATACCCTCTTTCAATGTCTGTACTTATAGATCCCTTAAGCTTGACTTTGATGAGCTAAATAGGTTGAACCTCTTAAATCTCTTTCGTAAGGCAGATTTTCCAGTCTTTAAATCATTCTTGCAATTAGTTACTCTACTCTCTCAAATTTTGCAACAACATTTTAAGTGTGTGAATAGATTTGGGTATATTATTCCAGTAAACATCTCAAATAATACCATCACTTTCCAGTTACCCACCTGTTTACACCACTAAAGACCATATTAAGTCTTACAGCTAGGCAATCGTCTAAGAAGTCAGTCTGAAATGGGTGTTTAGAAAGACTTCTGTTCTTCTTCCCAGAGTCACTACTAGAATAGTACTGAAAGCATGACCTATCATTTTTGTTTTAGAAGTATGACATTAAGGTCAGATAAATTTTAAATGTATGGTGCTTAATGAGTTCTGCAATATAATGGCAGTTCACTGCCTTAGTGAAGCACATAACATAAATAACTTCTAAAAACATTTTGTGATTTGTTTTTCCTTTTTTTTTTTTTTTAATATTTACTATAGAGCCTTTAATTGGAAAACCTTAGCAATAATTCACACTTTCCAAAAATGGGTGGCACAGATACTGAATATGACTGGCAGAAGAAAGATTGTTGCTCAGGCCGTTGTTTGGATGGGGCCATTATGCTATACCTGGTTATTGTCTGCTGTATAAATCCTCACAGCCTATTTCAAGCATAATCAGGACATCTTATAGGTAGAATGAAAATCCCGCTGATCTCTATACCCTTTACAGAATTTGTAAATGAGCCTTTCAGCACAGTTTTCTTTTTGGAACAAAAGTTTGCATATTCAAGCTCATTTGGGAGAATTGCAAGTTCAACCTACATAAACTGCCGCAGTGCCACATGACTTAGTGGTTTACTTTATACTAGCTAGTTCTAATGTGGGTGGAGAGAAGCAAATATCCTTGATGCCCTAGCAAATCACTCCTGGTTTCTGCTTATGTGGAACTGAAGCAATTGTCTCCGAGTTCTATGAACATGACGGTATATCTTCTCATGTACATTATGGTCAGAGTTTTGCCATGAAATAACTCAGAAATAACTATTTTGAATGTCAAATCTGAGTTGTGTTGAGCCTTAAAAATCAAGCCAAGTATGAAAAAAAACCCCTTCATTGTTTTTAAAATGCGTGTATAAATTTGTCTTACAACACATAAGGATTTCAATGTGTTTGATGTATTCTTGTATTTGTTAATAGCTTAGTGAAAGGTCTTTTATTAAAAGGATGCCTCAATTAGACTGTGTGGATTCCAGAGAACTAGCTTAGGTAAAGGGTGATTTAACTTTAGCTTCAATCAAACTACTGCTAAAGTTGACAGCTGAATTAAGAATGTCTGAGTCAACAGCAACTCTTAAGGTCAGATGAGTCCAGAGGGACTTGGTCCAGGAGGCACAAAACCAAATAGCTCCAGATCAAACAAGTTATAAGCTCCACTGTGTAAGACCCAGGTATGATAGCTCAGGTTCAAGGAACTTATGTACTCATAGAGATTAGGAAGGAACAGCTGAAATATTTTCTTTGAACTTTTTTTGTATGGAAGAGAAATGGAAAGTGAGCGTTTAAAAGTACAAAATATTTTCTGCCCAAAGTATGATCAAATGCTCAGAAGTCTGGATCTCTGAAAATTAGCGTCGTTTCTCTAATACTAAAAGGTTTTAATCAATTTAAAAATCATGATATTGACTTTGATAGGCCATGCCTGCTGTTTTTAGTAATTTTGCCCACAAGTATTCTAAAATTAAGCAAAACCAAAGCTGAAGTAAGCCTGTTCAACCCCAGCTTTTTCATATGCCTTATGAAATATGTACGTGTTTTTACAAAGCGTGCTCACACTGTAGCTGTTCCATAGAATCCTTGAGTCATGCAGCATGAAGAAGAGAATTTAGCAGCTCGGTACCTTGGTACTACTGTCACATCAGCAGGAAGAACAGACAGCATTCTTTCTGTTTGGAAAGTCCCGATGTTGTCCATGTAAGTTAAAATGGTGGGCTGTTGCCTTAGTATGGAATTTGTAATTTAGGAGAAGTCCAGTAGTGCCCTGATGGGCATGTGGGAAATAATCTGTGAAATTCGGTGAAGTCTTGCAGAGCATGTGCAAGGTGTGGATGTCCCACTGGCCTGAGTTTGCATAGATTTCCATGGGTGTAGGAAAAGCCTGTTTCTGTAAAGGCTAATTTATTTCTTAATTTCAAATTGCTACTGTGAAGCAATGGAGTGCTAATAAAAAGAAAAAATGGGGGCTGAAACCTTTGAGTTATATGGTAAAGAATAGGCTCCTTGTGTTCTAATATTAGTGAACACAGTTTGCAATAGGAGCTCTGCCTGCAGTTATACAATGGGTACAGCACAGCAGCGTGCTGTGCAGCCTGCCCTAGCTGTCTGGAAATCCTCTCCCAGGGCCCGTTCATGTAGAAGCCTTGTCAACAGCACGGCTGCTTGCAAATAGGTAAGAGTTCTTACTAAAATTTATTAAACATCCTTTAGATCTTCTAAAACCATTTGAAAGCACGATGTTTTTTGCAAGGAATCTTGCATAAGCAACATACAGCATGAGTATTTTGCTGAAAGAATGACAGTATTGACTTTGGAAAATACAACAATATATATCAACTTTTGAGAGATATTTGTACTTGTTTTCCCTGCTGGTTAGACTAAAAATCTAGGCAAGTCTTTTTTTCACAGCTAACTTTTCTCTTTTAGTTTATTCCAACAAAACACCTCTTTCAGGTTACTCGTCTGTGTGACAGATGTCCTGTTTTTTCATTCAAATTTGATTTTTGGGAAGCTTTTCTATTGAGCTCTGTGAATATTCATGAAGAGGTTCTTAGGTACCTACAGTTGTCTTAACTGGGCAACGAATCAGTTGATGCTAAAGCATACATAGAACGGAACTAAAAAAGGAGGACAAAGGGAAAAAAACACAAATAATATATTGATGGGGAATAATTTTGGGCTGAAAGAATCTCTTATGGGAATGAGAATGTAACAACTATAAGATGTTACTACTTATGTAGAAGATGGTATATTTAAAAATTGGTCATAATATTTTTGAAAGAGTGCCTGTGGATAACTGTGTTTTCAGCCTGAAAACTATCTCTAACGTGGTCCTTTACTAAGTTCTTTTCTCAGTATGTTTGCATCTGGTATATTATCAGTATTGTTAGATGTCTTTATTGTCTGTGCCTGAAATTACCAATAGGGCCCAGGACAAAAATGCCTTAAAGTCATTAAGGAAAGTTAACGTGAGGTACACCTATCGCATTCCCTTGTGTTTCTGTGTTCAGGAAGGTATCTCTATTGTCTGTTTTAGTTGCCTTTTTTCCTCGTTTCTTCTATTTTGACACAGCTGCTTTTTCTTTTCTTTTTCTTTTTTTTTTTAGTGCATCTGAACAAGAGCTGTGTATATAGCCAAACTTTCCATTTCATTAAGGATGTTAAAGAGTGCCCTAATTACTGAGCTTTTTGTTGCTGTTTTTGTGGTAAAGTCAGACACAATGATGGGGTTAGTTTTTTGGGTTTTGAAACTTTGAACAAGTGCAAACCAAACTCAGCTCAAATTACTTTAAACAAGATGTCTTGTGAAGCTTTGATGAAGTATCTGGGAAAGAAGAGTCATTTTCATTTCTTCTGTTTGTGCTAATTGCTAAAATTGAGAGGTTTTCAACTTTAGCACGTCTTCCAGTTCGACCAAGCTGTGATTTTAGGACCTGAAGCTCTAGAGCCATGCATAAAAGCTATGGTTTCACCTCCTTCCCTTCTTTTCTGTATATCCCCAGTCCTTCTCCCCTAAAACCATTTACATTTTCAGAATTGCTAACAACATTTAAAGTTATTGTCTTCCAACTACATGGTTGGATCTAGCAGGATCTGAATGAGAACCAGAATCCTGATTATTTTTATTTATGCAAATGGTTTTGCTATAAAACATAGCTTATTATGTGCTGCGTTGTTCTCCCCAGTTAGTGCTTTGCCCCTGTGGATTTGCCAGTCATTGCTAAGCTAAATTTATGCCAGGGTTAGTGGTCATACACCTCCTAATTTAGTGATTGCATTAAGAACTCCGGGCATTTTTAAGAAGAGTTTATTGGAGTTCTTTTCTCTTTCCTAGATAAAAAAATTTTGTCACAGCTCAGCAATCACAGAGACACTGCTCTGCCTGCCTGCTTGATTTGTTTTCTATTTATAAATAGATTTATCCCTCCAAAGAGGTTAATTTAGGAGGGAGATCAACTCTAACCAATAGCAGGAACCGAACAGATTGGAGAAACAAAGCTTTGGAGGGAGGCTGAAATAAATCAAATTAGCTGTGTAGCTTTCATTTGTTTTTCATTATTCCAAAGTAAGATAACATTCTGGATATTTTTGAAAAGGAAAAGATAGTGTAATCCCAATTATCCAGGCCTCCACAGTCAGAGTCACTCTTTCTGATGAACTTTCAGCATCTTTACTTCCTGACTATTGACTTGCTATTACTCATACTTCTATTATTTATATTATCCAAAAATATTCATGTGAGCCTAACAGTTCACATAATTGGTATTGTAAGAATAAAAGGATGCTCAGCAAGAATAGTCATGCTTTGGGGCTTGTTTTGAGTATTCTCCTTTGATCCGCAGATCTTTTGGAACTTGAGTTTGGGAGGATATTTCATCCCATGGGTGAGATTTCACCTGATGCTGTTTCTAGCAGAATTGCCTGCATCTAATTTCTGATTTTCATCTACCATCTCTCTCTAATAATTCTTTTCCTTCAGACAAGGAGATAACATATCTATGTGTCTAGAGATACTGGTACATATCTGACCTTTATGTCTTCTGGTAAACGTTTAGAATTTAATTGCTTGGCTGGTGGAATGTTTCAACCTTTCCTCATGAGGGCTGATCTCCTGTGTTTGTGAGGCCCATTAAAAGTAATACATGGTCACATCCTAGCAGAAGAGCTAATTTTTTTTTTTATTTGAACAATCACTTAAACCCTCACACCCAGTGACAACTAATTTCTGAAGTTCTATTCGTTACACAACAGTAATAAATAGCATCCTGCTCAATTTAATATAGGATAAGTCTGTCAAAACAAAATATAACTCTTTTTGTGGTGCTTTCTAGAAAAAGGCAAATCAACCTCCTTTATTCAAATTTTATAGCTATGTTTATGGGAGAGCCACAGGAGGTGAGTATATATAAGCTGGAACTTAGAACACTAATTCAGTTTCTTTACAGCAAGGCGCTCACAACCTCTAGTAAATGAATGTTCTTATATTTTTGACATTTGTGACGCTCAGTTTCATCTTAGCCTCATGTCTTTCACCCATAATGCCTCCAGGCATAGTACATACCAAATATTTAAATAAAATTGCCTTCATATTCTTGGTTCCACCTATGTGTGTGTGTGAACATATATATGTATATAAATGGAAAAAAAGATCAGAACTTTTCTGAAGTTTTAATAGCTTTCTGTGTTGTTCCACTGAGAAGCTCTCCAGATGACGATTATGTCTCCTTTTATAGATTGTATCAGTTTGAGTGGAGTGTCAGCTTTCAGTAAAAGAAAGAACTACGTAGCGGAACAAAAAGGTGTATATAATAATTTTTCTGAAGAGAATGGGAAAATGGAATTTTCTATACAGGATCATATCATTCATTGTTAAAGTCTTGTGGCTTGTTCTGACAGAGCCAATAG
This sequence comes from Larus michahellis, assembly GCF_964199755.1. Lineage (NCBI taxonomy): Eukaryota > Metazoa > Chordata > Aves > Charadriiformes > Laridae > Larus > Larus michahellis. The sequence continues at coordinate 20,219,711 of NC_133900.1, read as the reverse complement.
CTGATGACTGACAAGACGTGAAAATCCTAGCAACATGTACTAATATATGAATCTATGCCCATAGACATATAAATGCAAGAAAAGGAAGGCACTCTTTCCTTGATCTCTGTAGTGACGTGTGAAATGTCATAGCATAATTACCCTTTTTTTTCTAAACCACAGAAAGTTATCAATCATAATGCTTTTGCTTTTTTTCTCTCTTTTTTTTTTTTTTAATTGGAAGTTTAGATGCTATGGACTTGTTCAAACTATCACTGTAACCAGTAATGTCATGACAGTTAGCTCTACCCATGATATTAATTTAAAAAGAAAATTTTAAATTAAATTGTCCTTACTGAACAGCACCAAGCCTCTTATATCTGTCCTCAAGGCAAAAGCTTAGTGAGAAAATCCTTCTCAGGTATATCCTGTAACCAGTTAAATGATTTGCTAAAAAGATATGCTTTAGCTGTTCGTCTGTGGTTGGTCATTTGAACTGAGGTGAATCATCAACAAACTTGACTTTTGGAGTGACTTGAATACATACACCATATTTTCAAGTATAGATTTGGAATTCTCTGATGAAGTCCTGAAATTTTGAGGAAGGTCATGGAGTGTAGATTTCTTAAATTATTTAAAATAAGGTTAATTTAGGCTAGTATTCTATATCAGGAATTATACTGGAAAGTAAATGGGAAGGTATTGCCAGTAACATCTTTGAAATTTTCTTAATTCAGAGCCACTTTGGTAATCAGACATGGGGCTTTCCCAAATGTTACAGCTAAAGCAGAAAGAGTTAAGGAAATGTAAATAGGAGCCTAAGGAAAAAAAATCCTGTAAAATGAGACACTTAAATGTGTTGGGGTTGTTCCAGACTATCTGTCTTTCCCTGTGGCTGATCTTCTTCACGACTAAAACAACAGATATTTAAACATTGGCATGTCATTTTGCAAATGTGCTGTGGTTAATGGAACTGTGGCCAAGATGTTCCATTTATGAAAACTAGTGCAAAGCTGTGGTGCCACGTTTGTCATGTTACACACAAATAGAGCAACAATTTTACTTTACTTCATGAATTTGAGAGGACAAGGACTATCTGATCCTGTCCTGAGATATGAGGTGTACTGTTTCAGAGAAATTAAATTGAATTTACATGTAACGAAGGTCTTTATTGTAATGTTTACTGTTTAAGTTACAACTCCAGCAGAATTTATGTAATTTAAACACTAGATTCCACCTGGGAATTGAAATCTCTGAAGTCAATATACCTTGGAGTTAACAGCTAATCCGACAGCCCCATGGTGGATTACCCAACACAGTTCTGGCACTGGAACCGTACTTAGTCTTTTTGCTGGCCCCATATAGCATGAAAGACATAGAGGCCATCTCACCGAGCTCTTCCTAGTGATATCTGAGATTTCGTGTGCATTTTGGTAGGGCTTGTATGATCAGGCGCTCTGAAAAACAGGATGTCAGACAAGATGGACCGCACATCTGATTTAGTGTAGTAATTCCTATGTTCCTACTGTTAGTTGCTATGGGAAATAATAGTTATAATGTAATCCAATACAATTACTGGCAGGAGACAATCCAAGAATTGGAATTTTAGAGTTTTGTTTAAATTGAAAAGCATGTGTTAAAAGCCATATTGATTATTTTAATCCAGTCTCCCATAGCAATATTGTTAAGCAGTATGACTCCTCTTTGTCTACAGTTTGCCTGGCAGGAGAGGGACAAAGACATTGATCTGCTATTAACTAAATATACTGGAGAATACTTTGTACTAACCATTTGAATAGGAAATGGAAGAATGCTTTAAAATAGCATTTGCTACCATGCTTCATGATATCACCATAGTAACTAAGAGTTCAGTCTGAATGCTGTGCTTTTGTGCTTGTATTTTCACACAGAAAAGAGACATTAGCTACTGGTCTTTAAATAAGAAAACTGATCATTAATTTTGCACTTTGTAAAGTCCCATTAACCAGAGCGTATTTGCAAAATGATATGCATCAAACAAAGAACGTAGCAATTTTAAATTAAAGAAAATTATGATTCAATACACCATAAAAATGGTTTATTTAAATCTGTGTTTTCAAAAATAATAACATTACACAGTCTTTAAAAGCCTAACTAAAAAGTGTCTAGATAACTCAGGGGCTTTGACTAGGATGTTGAAACACTTATCTACTTATGTCCTTTCAAATATAGCTCAGGTTGGTGGTAGAAGGAAGCTGTTCCAAGATTTGGCTTAATTAGTAAAATGCCTTTGTGATCTTCAGGAAGCAGTAGATGCTTAGCTATTATAAAATTTATTTCTAATGGCAGTGAGTTGGCTACTTTAGTAATGGTGACAGGAACGTGGAATGAAGATAATGCAGTATGCAACTAAGAAACCTTGAACCAAGTGTCTCTGATGGACCAATCTGAAGATGTCTGTGTGCTGTGCTTTCTGTGGTCTATCTTTGGCATCGCAAGAAAGCCTCCTGTTAACTAGTCTCAATACTTCCCATATTCTAAACCCTATTAAACACGTAAAACACAACCTGCTTACAATTACGATTCGCACAGTCACATTGCCTTAAGTAATTAGTATTGCTAGTAAAACTGACAGTAAACTTAAATGGTAACGATTACCACCAATTAAATTAGGATAGTATTTTTCCTTATCCCATGCAGGGCCAGATAACTACACCATGAGAGAACTAAAGCCTTTAGTCACATTTCACTCCTTGTGAAAACAATATAATACAAAAAGCTCACGCAGGCTTGCTTGTGCCTTAAATATGGAACTCGCCTCTACTAGACACGTGGCACAGCAGTGTTTTTGTAGGAACAAAGCAAGGGTGGACTGAATGGATCCATAGGTTGCTCCTCAATGGAGAAGAAAGTAAACAATGTGGAGCGGCTGTTCTGACTGAGTCTTAAATAAGTAAAAAGTAAATAACTGTCCCTACTTCAGAGAGAATTCTGTCTTTCCCAAGAAAAGAGAAATTCCACCACAATAATCCATCTGCTTGATGGATAAAGTTAGAGGGATTAGATGCACTATACCAACCATGAAACTGTAATGGTCTCTGTGATGATCACTGAGCACCTACAGCTGATATAGAGCAGCAGCGACTTAAATATTGACAAAGAAAGGGCTGGCTTGTCACAGCTTCAGTGCTTAAGTTCTTGATCTGTACATATGAAAGTAATTCTAAAAGTTTACTCAACGTTCCTGTGCATTTCTTTTTTGTAGTATATGGTTTCACTAAATCCATGAGGGATGATTATCACTCAGTCAAAACGAAGCTTTTCATAACGAAATGCATGAAATTGTATTCTTAACACCCATATTGCTTGATTTGATGTCTGACATGAAGCACATTTATGTATATACTTACACAGAATTCTGCTAGTGTTTGTAGCATAAATGTTGCTGTTAGTGTAACAGGCTGTAGTAACTCTAATAGATTAGAAGAAAAAATATAATAGCAATAAAATAGCAGCTAACAACTTTGAAATGCTAACTGCTTTAGGTTAAAATCTTTGGAAATCTTACCATTTGTAGTGCTGTTGAGTATTAAGTGCAGCCACATACACATTCCTTTAGGACTCTTTAATAGTACAACAACGCACCATGGAATAGTAATGAATAATTTATATCATTTAAAAAAAAAAGTATAATATTCATTCATTATTGGTCAAACTTTTCTGGATATTAGAGAAGTGAGTTAACTGTAAGTGCTTGTTTCAAACTAGATTTCACACTGGAAATAAGAAAAGACATTTGCCTTCCAGGTACTTACCGATTCCATTAGACATGATGGATTTTTTGTATTATAGAGATTCTTAGAAGATGAAAAATACTGATTGCTTCCCTTCTCTAATATAGCAATAGTTCATGTCTTGGAACTAGTTTTATTGTCAAAGTGAATAATATTTTAATATGTTTAGAGATGGCCTCATTCTTCTTGATGGAAAAATGAAATGACTTTTGACATTAGGGTGTTTTGTTATCTGTTCCTTGAGTAACATCAATATCACATAATTTTGATGGCGTGCTTCAGGTGTAATTTCTGGAAACAAAATGTAAGCGAAAAAATGTCCTTAATGCATTACAGTTTGGGGTCCTTCTCTGTAAATAGTGTTGTGTGTTAGGAAACCCAAATGCTTTTGCTCTATAGAGCAAACACTAAACTAAATCAAAGGTCTGTATCAGAATGCTCTTTGGAATGGTTTTTTAATGGATTCTTTAGCACTGAAATGTTTACTACCTTATCATACAACAATATGTTTCATTTCTAAGCCCGGCCCCACAGGAAAATTATAGTATCTAAGGAGAAGTTCCTGAGTGGGAGTAAGTTTCTGCCCACTTTAAAGGTAAGTCACTTATGGTTTGATTTATCTTCCCTGTAAGTGGCTGGTAAACTTGTTGAATGTTGTAATTAAAGTAAATCATCTTAATATTTAATGACTTCTTTAATTTTGTTTTCTGGTTTTCCTTATTTCATGTGCTGGCAAGACTATTAATTGTTTTATTGGTATTCATCAGATAGATATTTGCAGGATATAACTCCTTTCACTGTAAAATATGAAATAATAGTACAAATACACTTATTGTTGCTCCAGTTTTACCAACCTGGCATTCTAGGCTGGAAAGAAAAAGTACCTTGGATTCCATCTCCTTCTGTTCTTTTTGAACTAAGTAGGAAAAATGAATCTGAGTTCTGAAAAAGTAAAAGCACTTGGGGAAAAATCTCTACTTTTTACTTGTAAAGGGAAATTATCAGGTGGAATTTAAAAGGGGATAAGAAGAAGCTCGATTTCACGAACACAGAGATTTTAGGAGAGATACTGTATCAAGGGGGTTTTGTTTTTGAGTAAGTGTCTGTGTATTTCTGGGCTTTCAGGCTGAATACTACTGTTAATGTAAAAGAGCGACTATTTGAACAAAGACAAAAATATATACTGTAAAAAATATGCCAGATTATCTCCTCTAAAGAGCCAGATAGCTTTACTTCTGTCCAATAACTTAGTTGTTCAGCTCTCTGGATTTGCTGGCTGAGTAAGCAATGGATTGTGAGTGGCAGACTTTGCTCCTGTCTAGGACTTTACATTTCAATCTTCCTCATAAGTGCAAAAAAATTACCAGAAGTCTGAAGAATCTGTTTTCTTTCTGGCTTTCCTCTACTGTAGCGCTTCATGTTAATATTTACATCACTTAAAGTGCTGGCAGCTGAAATGATACAAAAGCAGAGTGCTGGCTTCAAAGCCAGAGAGACACTTACGAAATTATCTTGCTGTCAAACAATAAATCCCATACTCAGTTGCATAGAATAATACTGAATGAGTACTGAATACCTAGAACCCCAAAGGGTCTTTAGTGCAAGAGCGTGCAGTGTCATCACGTCCCTTGTTTAGGCATTTGCTCTGTAAGCAGACTCTCTCACGCTGACTCTTTGTGCAGTGTGAGAAAGATCAGTGTCTAATACATCCACGCAAGACACAAAATCAGCTGAAAAGCAGTGTAACCAGCCAGTGGGAAATGGTGAGGACAGGGATGTGTCTGTCTCTCTCTGGTATTTAGGCATCTTATACAATGCTTCCTGGAGATGCCTTCCTTTAATTGGGATTTTCGGTACTGCGCCTACTGTTTTCTTTAAAAAGTGAGTGTGTACCTTTTGAAGTATGTCAAGAAGAGAAGGCAGGAAGGCAGGGTTCTCTCTTCTCTCTTTTCTTTTTCCCCATAAAAAGTTTTGGTATCATGTTATGCGAAACCAAAAATCCTGAATGATCCTGTGAAATACCTAGTTTATAAATGACTTTAATAGAAGTCTCATCACTCTTAAGGGAGGGATGTTTGTTTGTTCTTTTAAGTCAATTTTTGTATCAGCTGATCAATGCTTAGACAGATGTTTGAAAACTTTGCTTGAAAAACACTTCTTATGCATCATTTTTAATAGCAGATTGTAGCTCAGGGGCTTGTCCAGTTCAGTGCAGGAAGGTAGTAAATAACCTGAGTTTGTCTAAGCAGCAGATCCAGCAGACACATCTATGAAAACCATTTTGAAATATATTCAGTGCTATAGCAAAGAAAAACGGTTGAGCTGGCAAAAAAAGAGAAAGAACAAAAAAACTTCTGAGGAATTCTGTATTTTTATAAAAACAGGTACTGAGAGGTAGAGAAGAGGGATTGCCCAAGAAAATAAATATGGAGAAGCTGCTTGTCTATAGTAAGGACATACACCACATGTACTGACTAAAAAAAAATTTTGTACAGTTACCCTGATGTAAATCTGAGGTTACCATACTGAATTAGTGTTTTAAAGGAGACTAACGTGGAAAGGAAACACCCATGAAGGAATTCCTACAAAGCTTTTTTCTGTGAGTGTGAATCCACATAGGAACTAGGAACTGATCCAATCAGAAAAAAACCACAAAAAATGTAAAAGTTGTTAAGACAAAAAAAGCAGCTAAGGAATCATGAAAAAAAAGGCTGCGCATTTGAAACTGCGTGACATAATACTGTGCCATATCCCTGCACCTCTAATTAGTTGGGTTGACACAATGGCCTCACTGAAATGGTGGTGTGGAACGGGGGATAAGAAAGATTCGTGTTTATTTCTGTATAGCCGCTGTCCTTCCTTGGGAATCCCTGTATGGCATGTAACTGCTGTCACGCCAACCTCAACCTATGGGCTGAAGTTCGGCCACTTCTTTGGTGGCTTTGGCCTTATGGCACCAGAGAGTTTAGTTTACCATGATTTTGGCATGCCATCCACAGCAGCTTGGGCAAAGTCCCTTTTCAGCTACACTAAATGCTAATCATTCCAAGATAGAATCTTTTCCCTAGTATTGAGTAAAAAAAATACCATTATAATATGCCCAGAATTTAGGAAAAGAAAAATTGATCTCGTTATGCTTCTGTGCCCTCCCGCGTCTTCCATCAACACAACTTTTTCAGAGTTATATTTACATTTTGCCTCTGTAGCGGGGAGAGTTAAAAGGCTACAAAAGTATTAAGGTCATAGTTTGCACGGAAGACAGTGCATATACAAAGCCTCCTTGGAATCTGAATATTCATCAAATATTACACAGGTCTGAAGCAGAGCACATACTTAGATTAGGAGAATATTTACCATAGTTTCGGGAAAAGAAAGACTTAAAGGCTAAAGACAAATGAGCAGATCTGAACAAAAATAAGAACCTTATTAAAAAAAATAAGGTAGTAAGGTATTTCTACACGGGAATTGCTGGGAAGAAAAATATGTCTGATCATAAAGGAGATAGAATGGCCTCTCAGACCATTGTAAACAGAGTAAGAGAAGAAAATAAAAGGAGTTGAATCCAAATTATTGATGATATGTAATTGGTTAGCAGAAAATTAGATTTTAAGACTGTATTTGACAATCTGTAGCTAATTAAAATACTATTTTTATTTATATCTTTGTGAAAGCTTTAAAAGGTTTGCTTTTGTAACAGCACACTATAAAAGAGAACATTGATTAGAGCTTGCAAAGTAGTAAAGCCCATGGTAATTTGATACTTACTGTCATCTTATTTGTATTTTTCCCATGAGCCCAAATCAAAGCAAAGGGTCCAACTCTATCAAGGCTTTTGCAAATAGGTAATAAAAAAGCAGAGGTTGTCCCAGAGAACTCGGTCTCACTTCATGATGGCACCATGAGTAGGTGGAGGAACAGAGCAAGAGGAGATGAGCAGACAATAAGAATGAGGTAACAGCAAAATAATGACATTTTAATGTACTGTTTCTGTTTAATATTACCTACCAAGTTACAGACCTTTCTATTCCTGTGGCATGAGGGCCTCAGTGAATTTTTACATCCATGTTGTATTGGGTAAAATTCTTACAGCTAAAGCCAAAGACACCATTGTCATTGATTTCGGTGGCTTGCTGCACCAAGCTCGAAGACCCCGTTGATTTCTGTTGGACTAGTGAGTTGACACTCAGTGATAAACAATAGAACACTAAATTCCAGTGATTACCTATAATAATAATAAATATTACTCTAAATGAGTAAGAATGCAGGGTTGCTCAATAAGAATTTCTTTCCCAATTTTTTTTATATCCCTATTCTATTCTCCTTTTTCTTTTTTGCGAATTTTTTCTTTCTTTCCCTGTTTCTTTTTAGCTTTCTAAATGTGGATAAACAGATTCTTGACTGGATAAAGTCAAAGAAAATTTGGAAGTTCTTAACGTGTTACCTGTACATTACTCAATTAGCATATGTACAGATGATTGAGGGTCATTTCCTTAGGTGTGAGCCACGGGTAGATACTTTCCTAGTCACCCAACGGTGCTGTCACTGGGCTATCATTGGTTTGCAAATACATATATAGGACAGTAAAATCATCTGAGTTTTGGTTAACATTTATCTAAAATTCATCTTTTGGCTTGTGAAAGAGTTGAGATTTGTAGATACTTATATATTATCAGCTTATATAGATATATCATGACTGGATTCTGGAAGTCATTTTCTAACATTTGCTGCAATTTTCTGAAAACAGATTAGATTCCCTAAGAACACTGTGTCTGAGTAATTAACAAAGAATTTACAACCCGATACTGTGGTGGTTGTTTGTGGGGTTTTTTTCCTTAGGAGATTGTGTTTACATATAAATTACAGTCAGAGACTTGTTGTTGAGACCAGCTTTGTGAACTCTCTCCAATAAAACCTGAAGCTGTGAGACAATCAGGTAAATCCATGTACAAATCTAGAATTAAATCAACTGTCTTGCACGTGATGACTTCTCTTGGCCCACAAACCTTTCACTGCAATGCAAAACTAAATAGTTTTCTTTTTTTCTGGGGGGACCTTAATTGTATAATGGCAGCTTTATATGTTTGGCTTTGGTTTAGAATGAAACTTACGCAAGCTGTTTGAAAAACTTTGCTTAAGATTCAAGGGGTTTTGTGCTGATTACTATGAGAAGGACAAATTTCTGATAAAAACAAAACATACACACCCCTATTTTTTTGCTTATGTATTTTTTGCAGGTAGGTATTTTTTGAAAAACTTCCACTAAAATTAAAAGTCAAATGATCTCATATTCCATATGTAGTTCTACATCATTTCCAGGTTTATACAGATTCATTATACTAGGGCTTCACAAATGTGAATGGTCATGCTACTTATGATAGATCTCATGGTCTTCATAGTACATCCAGTCTTGAAAATATGCCTACATTTTAATTAAGAGCAAGGAAAAAATCAGAAGTGCAATGCCTTCTCTTCCCCATAAGGGCAGTCACACCTGAGCCGATATCATACATTCTAAAAACAGGTAATAAAGAATCATTATGAAGAATTTCTCATGGCAAAAAAGCACAGCGACTGATGAGGACTTTGTCTAAGATGTCTTTGCCTCAAGGTAATTTTTGGCCTCATAGTTTAAAAAGTTCTGTGTTAAGGAAAAGGGCTCCACAAATAATGTTGTTGGTTAGCTGTAGGCATTTAAAGGTTCTAAGTTTTGTGTTTCTGAAGGATTTGTATATGATTTTCCAATTCTATATATATTAGAAAAATCTCTGATCAAGAAGATTATAATGTATATTATCTGCATTACTGCATATGTCTAGAATGAGTATCCTTTTGGATGGCTGTTGAGAGAGAAGTCCTTTTTCAAGAATGGGAAAATTCAGAGCTTAACAGAATCTTGGATGCTAGAGATGAGATTATACGTTAACTTCCAATTAATTCCTATGATAATACAGCTTGTTCTTCTTGCAGCTTCTAGTGTTTTGCCCAGTGTAGTAGGCAGGGCTGCTGTCATTTTATGAGACATTTGCAATGCTTATGATAACTCCTTTCCCTCCCTTTTCAGCAAAAAAGTAACTGCATTCCCATAGACCAAACTGAATAATTTATGTGCACAGTTGTTGTTTATACCTTGAGACACTTACATATAATTGACATTACATTCTGTGACATTACAGTTTTTCTAACTTATCTACATATTTATTTTACTTCCCTAGCAGAGAACAAAATCACTTACACAGTAGTTTCCTACATTTTGATTTTGAAACCTTTCAACTCACTGAAATACTGTAATTAATTGATTAATATACTAAATTTTTCATATTAAATTTCACTCTGTTCTTGTTCACATTGCTGTTATGTACATTTCTTTTCAGAGCTGGAGTTGCAGTACATGTTGATTTGGTATTGCCTGCATATTCAGGCATCTTTGGGGTGCTGAATTCTCTTGAAATTTAGACTAAATATTTGATTTTTTTTTTCTAGTTTAAATATTTTTTTCACGATGGGAATAGATACAGTGAATGACAATTAAAAATATTACCCGCTTCTTTTTTCTTTAAGGTGTCACCATTACCAACCGGTATTATTTTTCTCCAGTCACTTATTACCTGTTCCCATTCCTATGACTTTTCAGAAATTGTGAGTAGTACAGTGAACTCATTGACTTACTGGCTTAATGCATTAGAATACATAGCTGGGATAGCTAATTTGTGTACATTCATAAAGTATTATCTACTATTCTCCAGTGATGCTTTTCAAATGTTAAAAGTATATTTAAAAAGACTAAATTGTCTTATACTCCTCAAGTTTTCAGTGTTACTTCACCACAGCCAGACACACTCTGCAACATGGAACAAGAGAACATGCAAAACATGCATTAAGAAATCTGTTCTGTAGAGTTTATAAAATTTATCCCAGTCTGAGTGCTGTCTCTCACCGTATTCCATGTTATGTTGAGGGCACGTCTGCTTTCAGAGCCTGTATCCAATAGTACGCTTGTCACCATAACATGCAGCAAGCAGAGAAAATGAGAAATCATTAAGTTAGTCTAAAAAAGTAAAGTTTGAAAAAAAGTCATTGAATGCTCCAAAAAAAAAAGTAGGTAACATGCACATTTTAAAAATCATTTTAAATCTGACAAAAAGGCAATCGAGTCTGGTAGGATGTTGATACAGTTCAATTCCGCTGACAATCCGAGTTGTTATAATCTGTGCATGTTGAAGCTTGTGAACGGCAAGCCACTGTATCAAAGAGGCCTACAAACAGGGTATTACAATAATCCAGACTTGATGTTATAAAAAACATGAATCAAGAGCTCAGCACCCTGTGGAGACAGTAAGCTTTAATCTTTACCCACTACTAAATTCCTGAGATGGTATTAGGTGCTTATGACTCTCAAAGTCTTATCATGTGTACTGAGCTGAAAACAGTAACTTTTCTGTTGACATTATTTAAACCGTGTAAGATTCTACTTACTCTACTTCAATTAAATGATCTTTAAAGCTCTCTTCTTATATTGATTAGGATTTCTCAGGCTGTCATTCATAACTCACTCATATTTCCAGTACCAAGATCAATGCAATTACTTTTTTTCTTTACCTTTCCAGCAATAAGATGTTTTTAAATAGAATTGACGATAGTGCTCCAAGAATGATTTTGTCAAAACAAGGTAAAAGGCCTTTAAAGGAATATTAATGCTCACTTTTATGTTAAGATTATAGCAGAAGAAAAGATCTCAACATTTTTTTAACTCTTTCCATGATACTTCCTCAAGATCACAGGCTCGGAGTGGTAAGTGGAACTTAACAAAGTCAATAAGTAAGGAAGAAATAGCTACAGGCCTTAAAAGTATCTGTATTCTTCCCTGAAACTGTATCATCTGTTGCTGTGGAAATCTTAAATGGCATGATTTTTCATGTTGTATTACCAACATAGTTCAACAGAAAGAAAAAATAAATACTAGAACATTTTCTATTGTTTTAAACATATTTATGATTTCCAGACATGAAAATTTAAGATTCCCTGAGCTGGAGCTAAGATTTAATTCCTATTTTATTTAAGGGAGATTTTAACACAAAATATAGCAGAGGCAAGATGGAAGAAAATCTGAAAAAATTAAGTTAATAAAGGGCAGAAGAAAGCAATCATGGACATGGATGAAAAATGAAAAAGGGGTGGAAAAACTAATGGAAATTCTGATGTTCCTACTATTTGTACAAAAACATCATCCACATGTTCAGGCTTAGAATTAAGGATTTTGCTAGCTTTCTGAATATTGATAGTATAGATGTAGCTTTAGCTAGATTAAAATTGAAATAAATGTCCATGATAAACAATTGGACTATGAGAGTGACAGAAAAGTGAACATATATTCTTTTTATGCAGTCTTATTATTTTGGAAAAGGGCAGGGGGAGGGGGGTGGTTGTCTGGTTTTATTAATCTTAGGAGCAGGACGCCATTTTCACAACATTTCAGGATTTTTTTTTCCAGTTTCAGGGTTTTTTTTAAATACTAAAATTAATTAGGAGGTCTCCACATTGTTGGGTTTTTTTGCAATTATTTTGAAAATGGAATGCTTTGATCAGCATGACAAGTTGTAGTTTTTTCACTGAAATCATATTATACTGTCTCCTAAAAATGTCAAAAACTATCATCAGCTCTAAACTTAATTGTAAGGAATACACTTCCTAACCTTTTACTATGCACCCCAAATTCTATGCGCTATATAACTTTGGACACTTATTTTAGGTGCTGACCCAACAATGGGATGATACAAGGCGATCAGATTTCTTAGAAGTTGAACTGAATGGTGTTTTTCTTTTACATTATTTGGTCCTCAGAAACGCTCTTTCAGAACAGCTGAAATGAGAATGCAAGGCTGAAACAGTATTTTGAAATACTGAGAAATGTTTCAACAGTTGCAATAAAAGCCAAGGAAATGAAGGACTACATTCACAAAACTGCCGTAGAATGAAAATGGTAATTTATCTTCATTTCCCTCAATATCTCATAGGTTAGGGTATTCTCCTATGAAATCGAGGACTGTGTTTCAGATCTCTTTTCAGCAGCTTTTACCCATCGTATTCCACCTACCAGGCAAATGTCCTATGCTCCAGATTGTCGTTATTTTTATTTTTGGTATCTGATACAATTACTATTTAAGTAGTTCATTCCAAGTTCCATCTATCAGTGCATCTGTGAAAGAATCAGCCTAGCGTACACCACTATGGTGGGTCATCTCACACAGAGGAAGGATATGAATCTAAGTGGTTTGTATTTTTAAAGCTTCCGGTAAAAAGAGAGAGAAAACAAAGGTCCTTATTTCTCTTCTTTCTAGAGGTTAAATTTTTGAGGTTAAATTTTTGAGATTAATTTTTTTACTTATTTTTCTGAGCTTCTTAATTTGTAACATGCTCAAAGATTAAATATTCCATTTCAGGACACATGAAATTAGACCCGCAAATATTCATGGTAGCGTTAATTAACAAATTGCATAAGCTACTGGTATAGGAAGGGACTTTCGGTACTCTCAGTAGCTATTCTGGCATTTCACAATGACCTGAAACCCAAGCTTACTGCTTTTTAAAGCACATAAAGGTGTCACCACATGTAAGACTCTGATGAGCAAAGGAACACTGAAAATGTTCCCATATCATGTAGAGGGAAATACCAGCTAAGTTTTTCCTTTACATGGTGAAGAAAGGTATAGATTCCAATCAGCAGTGGCTAAGGAAGATGTTACTGTCTTTTATTCAGTGCCTATTACAGTTCAAAATTCATCTCACTTAAGTTCTGGAAGGGAAAAGAAACCTCCGTGCAGTTGCAGCTGTTACTTTGTTCAAGGGGAAAATAAATTCAGCTAAACTAAAACAAATGACTAGCGTTGGCAGCAATGGCAAACACTGTTTTGTGACTTCTCCAACTCCAGGGATGTGGGAACAGTTTTCTGACACTGATCCCTGTTTACCAGCCTGTAAATTATATTCTATGCAGTGTCTGAAACAATAATCCAAATAAACCCCCCAAACCAACAGAAACCATAATTTTGAAAACATCTTGTATTTTGTTTTTCTACTTAACATAGCATTGCATGTAACGGATGCGTTTCGTAATAATAATGGAAATAACAATGGAAACCAAACAGACCACATATTTCAAGAGTACCTTTGTGTACAAGTAAAGATCATACTGACTTATGGTATTTCGCATTAAGCCAAGTACGAACTGCAAGAACATCCTTCTTAGATTTAAAAAGATAGCACACATCTGTTTTGTAAGCCCTGATATTTGCAGGCGTAAGGAACCGCTTACAAAAACCTGACATTCTTATAGTATCTGGGAAGAAAGCAGCATAATATATTAAAAAAAAAATAAACACAACAAATTTTGACCAGGTTTATTATATTTCTCCGCTAATTTTCAGAGAGTTTATTTAAATGAAAAAAATTTTTAACTGTACATATCTGTTAAAAGCAGAGACTACAGGAATCCCTAGTTATAACATTAGTAAGTGATAATGTTTTTCATCCCTTATTTTCAATATCGCTGTACATAACGGAAGCCCAGAGTAGCAGGGTAATCAGCAAGGGTCTTGCTGTTGTCAGAACTGGAAGGATGCGAGGCCCTGTGAGCACTGATACAGTCTCACAGTTCCGGTGCTCGGTGATAATCCGCGTGTCTCTTCATTCACTCCAATAAAAGTTGTGGGACTAGAAGGCTGCCTCCTGCTTTGAAAACGTCTGTGTGTACTTCCCATCTTATGCACGAGCAGAATTTGTTTTCAACTAAATACATAGCTCTGCTACATTAAATATTGTGTTCCCATGGTTTAATTGTGTTGTAGGAATTAGGCTGCACAGAGATGGTTTCTTAGTTTGTAGCAGAGACGAAGGGCATTATTATCCATTGTCAGTGATGCGAGTTACGGTCTGTGGTGAAAAAACAGAATCAGTAATATCTGTTTACAGCAAGAAACGATTAGATTAATGCTGTAATAGCTTCTCTTTGTTTTTCTTTGTTTCAAATCTAGGCTGAATAAGAGAGTATAAAAGTCCCTTGAATGTTAAATGCTGGATATTTGAAACGACTGCCACTATACTGAAGCAATCAATTAGATCTGCTGCCACTGCTCCCAAATTCTCTTTGTGCAGGGGCCGCCCCAGTGCCACCCTCCAGAGCACGCGGGTCCTCCGAAACCCTCATCCAGGCTTCGCACGGTCTGCGGCAGACTGGATGCTGGGTGCATTAGAAACCCTAGAGCGTATAGAGGCAGGTTAGGGGGGCTGATGCCTCGGGACCCACTGGGACATTTACTGAATGCTGAGCACACCTGAGGTAATGTATGCAAATTTTCCTTTTCGGGAGTGGAGGAGTTTAGGTTCGTCCCCTGGACTTAGACTTTGCAAGAGAAATTAATATCTGATGAAGAGTAATTTTCACATCCTCTCTATAATGAACATCCATGGGTTTTTTGTGTCCAGAGTACATCCGAACAACAGATCTAATTTTCAGCAGTTATGTACTTTTATTTTTTGTTATCTTCCTATTGAAAGCACTTAGGTCAGAAATCAAACAGCATATATTTAAATATTGTTCAACCCTGTGAGAGCTACTGTTGCTGTAATACCTGACTTGCATGGATTTAAATATTCTCCTAGAGAATTTTTCTTTAAAATTAAATATTGAAGTCCCTGCAAAAAAAAATAAAAAAAATGCTAAATACATGCACATTTATTCCATGTGGTTAACTGCCTTTGCTGTATATGTCAAATAAATACATAAACAATTTACTGAGTTAAGAAGGGCTATCCTTAAATAAGGAAAATGATTGTTAGATTGTAATTTCCAACCAGATTATTATGGTGCATTTGTGCTTAACTGCCCCCTGTTATAGGTTTCATTATGCTGCCTGTTAGAAATGACAGCCTGACAGCTCTGTTGTTTCTCTGGGTCAGTTTTATCTCAGTTATTGAATACTCAAACCTCATTAAGTTGCTTCCAGGCCTCCAGAACTGCATGGACTGCTGTCTGCAAACATAAGCATTTAGTAACAAGTAGTTTTGCATTAATTTTATTGTTCTGATGGGGTTTTGGGGGGGGGAAAGAGTTTCGGTATGGGAAAAAGGAGCTGTTAGTCTGGGTACTTAAGTGCATACTTAATATATGTATAATATTTGTGAGTTATTTTTCACATATAACACAGATTTTTGTTTTGCTAAAGGAACTGAATACATTTTCAAATACATCACCTCCAAAATTCTGACCTGCATCTAGTCTACTCAATTTCTTTGTTGTTTTACTTTAAGGCAGCTGGATTATAAGAGCACTGATCACCTTTTCTGTTATTAAAGAATACCTTGCGTATCTATCAGTAAAAATGATCACACCTGGTAACAAGTGTTCTACACTGGAGTGTGCCTTGTTCCCGAGTGCACCTTGTGCCCAGATCGATCTGTGTTTATGCTCCTGATTACTATTCTATTCTCTTTTGCAATTGCTCCTAAAAGTCAACTGAGTTAAGATTTTTATATAGCAATCAAAAAAAACTCTAGCCAAAAAGCAGCTTGCTTATTATTACACACTAATTTCAGGTAAAGAGGAGATAGGTAAGTACGCAAAGGCTACTGGCAGTTCCCAGGATGGTCAATATATATTCCTGTGCTACTGATCACAGAATCACAGAATCTTAGTGGGTGGAAGGGACCTCTGAGATCATCGAGTGATGGCACTATGTAAACACTGAAGACTTCATATTTCCTTCTGCTGTCCTAAATATTCTGGCATGATAGGTTACTTAAATGAGAACTCAGTGATCTATATGTAAAAGGTTTATCTTTGTGCTTCTTTTGTCCTCTTGCTATTTCTATGAAGGCTGGCCTAGCACTCCATTTCAGACCTTAAGGCTGTTTTAAGTTTCACTGTTTGCTGGAAGTGACTGAAAATGTACCCATGGCTGGCAAAGGAGGAATCTGGCTGTGCCTTATTTTCCTTGATACAACAGAAGGAAGAAGAGAAAAATCTCCAGTAAAAGCTCTGAGGTGAGGCTTCCCGGGTGATTTTGCAGGCCTTTGGTCCAGTCTGTCCAGATCACACAGCACAAAATAATCATGTGGGATGACTCCTTCCCTTTCTCCATGCACGTATTTATTTCTCCAGCCACCTATTGTACAGGATATAAAGCAGCAAACCTTGCAGACATCTCCCTGATGAATGTTATTTGTGATTAAAGTGATTTCAAAACAAAGTAAGTTTCCATTTTGGGCATTGAGTATAGGATAAGTATTTCTTAAATTATAGTTGTCAGTTTGAATATAATATAATTTGATGATGTGCAAAATTACCAGGTTTTTTTTCCATTAGCATCATATTTGATGGTGAAAGCAGAGCCATATATGACATTATGATACGCCACCATTAGAAGACTTATTTTGGCTCATTTAATATACAGCAAATAAAGAAGACAGTCTTTATACTGGAACTCTCAAACTTGCATTTCGATCACTTACTTTCCTAACTATGAAACAGGGGTCTTACCCCTATGTCACAAAAACTACAAGAAGATCACAGACAGTACTACCCTACTTAGGAAGAAGTTGCAGGGGTGGAGAGAAGTGTGTGCCCTCATCTGCAGTTTCTTTCCAGATCAGGACTGAAGCATCTTGGCAGGACAGTAGAAGAAAGCTCCAGCATTTTACTGCTGAACTGCACATGTCAATGGCGATGAACAGCGCGTCAGCTGTCAAGGCTATAAATCCCGCACTTCTCAGGTTTTAAAGGGAAAAAACACTTCTTCACATTTTGTTGCCAAGGTGACAGATATCAAAAGTATCAAAGCTTTCAACTAAACAAATCAAGGCATCATTGTGCAGCGCTATGTAAGTGGCTCCGGTAAGTAACACTAAATCTTTTAGTGACATTCAAAAGATTTCTATCAGAGGCAAGCCCGTAGTCTCAAGAGTTCAGATTTCTGCTTTGCTTGAGCTCTACAGGTTAGACTGTTTCAATGCATTGCTGAACGTAGCCTGGATGCTGCACCGAAGCAGAAGTTACAACGCTTAACAATGCTGATGGCCTCGGGTGCTCGCGGCATGTGCAGTAGCACAGACTTGATTTCTGTTTTCCATTATCTTTTGGCCTTCTGAATGAAATGGGATTTTTATAGTGAAAAATCTTTATCTTTGACTCAATCTTGGTTCATGCCATTAGGGTAAAATTAGCACCAAATAGCAGAAACACACAGAAGGGTCAGATCTTTCCAGCTTAGTCAATGTCTGATTATAGTGTAATTGTTCTCGGTTACAATAGCTACTTCTTTATTTGCATTAGTCATTGGCTCAATAAATAGTGCTGCTATCATGTAGAAAATATCCTCAACATTCTATAACAATTATAAACGTAACTTCACAGGTGATGTAGAAAAGTATTCTTAATCCCATCATACACACAAAGAAACTGAAGCATAGACTTGTTGAAATGACCATTTTCAGACATGACTGCCTAATATTAAGCAATTTAGGGTCAAATTTTTCAGATGAGGTGAGTACCTACAGCTTTTACTGAATAACAAAATGCCTCTATTGACTGAGACTATCCAGCAAAACTACACTTATTGAAATATCTCATTTCTTCAGCTATACATATATTTTCAGAGTACGTTTTATGACATGTAGGCAGAGCTGACAGCTTCTTACAAAAGCAGATCTCTATAAGTAGGATGTTAATTACATACACAAATATGTCCTATTCCTAATATCCATTTTGTAAATATGTCCCAAGAAACAGAATAAAGGTTGAATCCCGTTGATAAATATATATAGTAAAAGGCATAGACACAGCAGGACAGAAAGACATATGGCAATATGTATGAAGAATCTTACTTGACAAAAGAAATAAATGGCATATGTAGTTTAGACACCTGAGTAGGGACAGTTTAGATGAAGATGAAAGATAGGCAAATTAAAACCTAAAAATCACTGAAAATTGGTATAGACCTCCTAGGCAAGGTTTAGAAATAAAAGGAAGATAAGGAAAGCCTATAAAAAAGATAGATCATTAATCATTGGAAATTCAATTAGTTAATATTGACTGGGCTGGCAATTATGGAATTGATAAGAAAGGGTACCTCTTCCTGGAGGTAATACAGGACTCTCTTCTGATACATTTTGCGGACTAGCCAGTAAAAGTACAGGCTATTTTGTACTTACTCCTAATATCGCTGGGAAATAAGACAAGGATGATAAATAAGGTAAAAGTTGAGAGTCATCTAAAGTCTAGTGATCACAATGTCATCAGAACTTCAAATGCCCTTGAGGTTATAAATGTGAAAGGCAATATCTCAAAATCACTGGACTTTAAAATATAAATAAATAAAAACAGAGAGTGAGTGAATGTGGAATGAGTTGAAAAAAAGTTGATTAAAATCAATTTCAGTTTGGGGAATTTAGTATGAAAAACTAGCTAGACAGCACAGAAGCAGCCCTGAGAGCTGTCCCTCAAGAGACCTTGTTTCATAAGAAACTGCTGGATTTTTATTCTCCTGGATGGTGGATATTGGGTGTATTTTAGAAACAGTTTGTGTGGTCTCTTGGGAAATATACCAGCCATACAATTCTTTCTCATGAAAACCTTGTCTGTTGCTTCAGAAGACCCTGTTTGCTTACACTGATGCTTGAAAATTAGATGTTTCAGTTCAAAGGGGACAGATTACAATGAAGAGCTATACTTCTAGAAAAACCGGAGTAAAAAGACGCATTTCCTGGAAACACTAATGACTTTGCAGACATTCCTGTTAGAATAGGTTTAATTTTGCGGTCACAGGAACAACACAGGAACCATCTTGAGTTACATGAAATGAACAAGTTGAGAAGAGTACAGTAGTAAGCTAAGCATATCACTGAAGTCAAGGGGGGTGTTCTCTTAAAAAAAGGTATCATCTCATAATTTCATAGGACAGGGAAGGCTGATGTTTGTAGGCCTTGGCTAAATGGAAAACAGTGTTTGCTACAATTTTTTTCTTTAGCTTGGTGGCCTTGGTCTTAATAATAGCTGCTGCTCAGGAATTGCAATCTGCCAGACTGCAGGTAGTAGCGTCAAAATTTTCTTTTTTCTTTCAGTAGTACAAAACAACCGTAATATGCAAAGACATTCTGTCTGCCCAGCTTTTAAGACGGTACTTCCCAGTGTTATGATCTGCATATAATCAATAGCTCAGTGGTTAAAGTACTTTCATGAACCATGGGAAAATTGGGCTCTATTTCACTAATGTGGATGAAGGAATTGAACTCCAAGGCCTCGTGTTCTGAGTGAATGAATACTTGGATCACTAGGCTATTGAATAGAAATACCAAGGATTCATTTTCGGAGATTCAATAAATTCTATGAAAGCAGCTTACGAAGTGTTTGAAATGAAAATTAACTGTAGAGCAATATGAATATTTTATATAACACGCGGTTTTCCTGTTTATGGCTTATGTTTAGGAAACAATAAATACATAGAATTTTCTTAAAATCAGTTGTCCTGACTTCTCCCCCACCCCCTCCTTTTTTAGGGGGGAGGGGAGGTAGTTTGGTTTCCGTTTTTGACCCAACGTTTGAAGGGAAGAATCAATTAATCCTCTAAATTTGATGATAAAAAGTGGGATGCCAAGCTACTGCTCTGGAGAACGTGGAATGGAATGAGAGCATGCTCCTGCTTTTAGCTGTGGCTTTATATTCCAGATATTTAAAGCTTGTTCTTTATATTTAAGACAATTGTAAGTTTTAGTTAGCTAGATGGTTTCCCGGGCTCAAGGTGGTAACAGTAGAGCGTGACTGTTTCTTTCATAGACCAAAACCTTCCTGCAGTGAGCCCTTTTCTTATTTCATAATGGCTGAACCTGGAACTTTGGCTTCTTAACCTACAGTGATGGCTGAGATGTTTCTTTGCAAATTACATCAACCTCAGATCCTGTGTTTGACAGGGCATTAATGTATACGTATCTTAAGTTTGCTTTTGCAATGTACTTTACAGAAGTTTGACAAGGCAATTCTAAATAAAAAGTTATTGAGGAGGAGCAGTTCAGGTATAGGGCTCAGGGAACAAACAGCTAATCATATTTCTTTATGGTAGACTGAAGTTTAAAGAGATATCAATTGCAATTAGACACTGTCAAAACAGCCGAGATATCCTTAATAGCATTAGGAACATTTTAGGTTTCACGTCTAGTGAACAAAACCCTTAAAATCTTTGTCTGGGGCTTGTAACATAGAATCTGAAAAGCGTCTTGCTTTAAAATCACACAGGATTATTTATTATAAAACTCAATGCTGTTTTTTTTTTTCCTCTGGAAAGGTGACTTTTTTTTTCTTAAAATGTGATTCTACAGTTTCAATTTAATTGCAAAATACTGTACGATCCATGAAGTAGGCAGTACCGCACAGCAAATATGGACTTTTATCAACAGCTATTATAACAGTAGTGTATATAATACCTCAGTGGTGTTATATGCAAATACTGTATATGAAATAGTGCATAATAACAAACAGATGAGTAAAGGAGTGAGCAGAATTGTTACAGCAAGAAAAGACAAGCAGCTAGAAGGTGTTCAAGCATAAGTAGGACCATAGACTGAAGCCTTGAAGAGACTGATGTAAGCAAAGTAAGGAAAGGATTCCTATAAACATGAGCATGAGGGGAGTTATTCCTAGAAAATTCACTGCTTTAAAACCCTTTGCCATGCTGTTGCAATTACAGTTGAGGGGCTTTCCGTAAGAAAGAATTTGCAGTCAGTCAAGCTGACGTTGTTCCTCTGGGTTAAAGGAGCTAGGCCTACTCTTTACAACTTAATTTATGAAAATAAGATAAATACATTGGACCTGTCATTTGGGGGTCCAGGTGCATGGTAATAGCTAGAGGTATACTCAGTTAGTGATGTCTTGGCTAGAGACATACATCTCCAGCCTTTCTCTTCATTGATCTGTGGTGAGACCGCAGATATGGGAGGAGTAGCCATGGCATTACATTAGTGAATCTGTTGCTCAGAGTTAGAGGCATGGATTTGAGTTAGATTAAATTGTCTCGGAAACAGAAAGAGTTGAGTAAAACTCCTGTGTATGTGCTTTGGTGTGTCACTGTCATATTCATGTTTTACTAAATTAAGTTCAAAAATAGATGTGAGCATATGTTTAGATAATACTCTTAGGGAACTGTGATACTGTTTCTACTAAGGTTTGCAGGTTTTGCTGAATACTGCGAATTTCTGTTGCATTTCACCAATGCTGTTTGGGTTTGGCTTGATTCTGAGACTCTCTTTTTCTAGAGGTGGTATAGAGGTAATTCTCTGTTTTGGGTGGGAATATGGTCATTCCCAAGCTTGAACTTTTTGCCAGGACAAGCAGAAGCGCACTGGAAACATGACTGGAAGAGGGAAAAACTAACTAAAACTAATCTTAGGTGTGGCATAAGACTTTCACAGGCAATACTGTTAGTGCTTAGGCTATTGAACCTTGAACGAATTCTGGAGTCAGGTTCTGGGCCAAGGTTCTCGTGAAAGATGGAGTGCCCAACACAATGCAAGTGGAAGGAGTATAGCTACATCAGTTTTGTAGCCAGGATAATGAAGTCTTTTTTCCAGTCTCACCGCTGAAGAATTTGGCAGAAAAATTTATATAGTTTTCAGTCTGTAAGCCTGCAAAAAAAGTATGGACAGAAAGAAGGACGAAAAAGAATAAATTGAATGGTTAGATCAGAGAAACTTTTCAGTGATTTTGGCTTTGGTTAGTCGCATGACAACTTTATAACCATTTATCACATCAAATTAATTTTGCAAATTAACCTGTGGTACTACGGAATATGGATTATCTCAATTATGGAAATGTGGTTTCCATTACTATTCCATTATTATACCATCCCACTTACGACTTTATGGTAATAAGTGCAGGGCACAACTTTCACTGATATTATCACACCCAAAATTGCTCATTTGGCTGCACATTATTTTATAGAAGCTGTTAGGTGCACCTGCTTAGAACTTATACTGCAAAGTTAAATAATATTTCAAAGAGAGAGATACTTAATGTCTGGAAAAAATATGAATGTCTAGAAATGATTAATTGGTGGTGTCCAGATGTTATGGTGATAGGCCTTTCAAAAAGGCTTATATAATTATAATGGTGAACTTTGGTTTAAGAGATGATAGTACTATTATTTCCCACTGTATGTCATGGATAATTAACTATTTACTTTGGATAAACTGATTACATCAGTTTTCAAGTATTGAATCCTCAGCAGGACCTTCCTTAATGCCTTCAGTTTTCTCTTTCATAGCTTACTCACAAGTCTGTGCTATTTTCTCCAGCCAGGGCATAGCCACACAGGTGAATGCGATACTGTGCAGCTATACTGGAGAGCGATTATTGGAAACAGGAAGAAATAACAAGGCACATTACCCTTGCTAAGCGAGATGGGATGAGACAACTATTGTGCTTCCAGTCCCTGAGCTAGCTGGCATTGTGCTAGTACAGCATTGTGCACGAATTATGGTTTCTGAGAGGGTAAGAAAGAGTTGTGAGGTAATATCTTTTGTTTGAGACCAAGTGACTGTGATCATGAAATAAAGAGTCACAGAGCTTCAGCTGCTGCAGTATCCGCCAGTTTTGTACAGATTTATCAAAGGTCTTAGTTTTCTAGCAGCTGATTCTAGCAGATTCCATGTTTTACCCAGTTCACCTCAGTGCTGCTCATTCTTTCATACCCTTGAGCAGTCACTGAGGCTTCCTCACCGTACCTTTTTTTGCTGTGGAATTGTATGTCCCAGGCTAACAAAATGTTGATTGTAACAGCTTTAAAAAAAAAAAAAACAACAAAATTACAGTTACATAGACACCCATTATGAGTGCTTATTGTAAAGAGATCATACAGCTTCTCAAAAAAACATGCATAGAGGCAGCAAGGACTACATTTTTAACGGTGGACAAGGCATGATAGTAATTTTAAGAACCTAAATTTGAGAAAGGAGTCCCTGGCCCCAGAGGAATGTCAGTCATCTTTACAGCAGGCAATTAACATGTGTGACTCTGGAATCCTCTCTGGGTTTATGTGATAAAACACTATGAGGTTGATCGGGCTGCTTTTCCCCCTGCAAAATGTAGCTTCCCTTTGATTCTGAGGAAAGTCCTAACCCTGTTTGATTATAAGGTCCTGTGCAAATCCTCAAGAGAGGTAAGCAGAGGTCCCTGTACGTTGGGTCTGTCATAAATTTCTTATAACAGCTCTATTATGGATAATTCCCTGGAAGTCAGCTGTAAAGCTCAGCAGGTCCCCTCCTGATATCCTTCACATTTGGATAATTAACTGAGCTGTTTGAACAACAGCAACTTTATAATGTTCAGCAGTGGGAGTCTTGCAGCTGATCAGCTTTACCTTCATCAGCACTTGTCATTTTAACACTTGAAGGGTAATGTTTCAGGATGAATATAATCTTCAGCAGGAAAAGAAAAGATTTCAAATGTATGGGAAAATAAAGGCCTCAATAAATTTATTATGCAGACTGTAATACTCCTTGTGCTGCGTTGCTCATGTACTCTGTGTTGCTGTCTAAGAAGGATTTAGTCAACCTTGTATCTGTACAAAATAGGCTTTGCTTGATTGCAAGAGAAAAACAAGTAAGGAATCCTCACATCCTTGACATCCTGAGAAATAGCATGCATGAAAACTTCATGTTGATCACAGCGGTCTTTTCCAGAAGAAACTTAATTTGTTTAGAAACAGTAAAATGAAATAGCTTCTTATTTTTTCTGAGATTCATCTGATAGTTAAACATGATCCAAGTACCAAGCTTTTCTGTGGAGCATAAAGGAGCAAAGTCATCATTTTCTACTGAAATTCAGGGCAATGGGACACTGAAGTTTAAGGCTATTTGACATTTATTTGTTATCTAACTGCCACAAAGACTGTTTGTAATTAAGAGGGCTTTGTAAATCATGGTGTATTACTTAATGTCACAAAAGATGATTGTAGTAGATAATTATTAATTACAGTGAGATGTTATTGTTTTGATGGCTAAATATAAGTAGAATAAGAAATATGTTTTAAAATATAACAAAAGCAACATATGCATAATGGGTAGAAATATCCACATTTCTTGAAGCAGTTTAACCTAATTTTAATGACCTACAGTAGAACTACAAAAAAAACCTTCAAAGGTTTATTCATTATTCTTAAGTTTCTGGAGGCATGGAGGCCTAAAGAACAGAAATACAACCTGACAGAATACTGTAAGTAAAAAAAAAAAAAAAAAAAAAAATTCTCTATACGAAGATCTGTTATTGTATCCTGGTTATGAACATTTCCATGGATGAATTTGTAAGAATAGGCATTGGTTCCCATGAGATTCATACTGCTGAGGTTAAGATACACTATGCTCAGGTCAGGTTAATGTTTGCCTTCTGAAGAGAATTGTTCAGCATTTGTTTCTTTCTTCCCCCCTCCCACCTCTAGCTTGGATAAGAGCTAGCACAATAAATATTGTGTTATATGAGAATGACTGATAGCAGAGAGGCTGTTTGTTGTTATAAGCCATTCCTCTTAGCACAAAATAGACTGCTTTCTATAAGATAAGTAGAATGCCTTTTCAGTTAAAGAGGTGCCAGTTTCTCTAGGTCTTTACACTCCTCCGAGATGTGAACCTATTCTTTAACAATACAAGCAATGCCTAGGCTTGTTAGCATAGCCTCCCATGATAATATTTCTTTATCCTAATAAAGTGAGAGAATATGTAGTATAATAAGTCACTCTGCAACCAGGTTAACTTAAATATTTTATTAAGACAGAGGCCATTAAACTGTAGCTGCAGTTAGATAAAACAAAATTCAGTGTTAACCATATCAGGATTTTCTCTGACACCTTTCTCATTGCTTTACATATTTTTTCATAATACTTAAGAAATATTTCTCTCAAGTGTCACTGATCTCTTTCTTATAAATGCCTTGTGCTAGAATTGTCCCTGCAATGTACAACTCTGCAGTCGAAAAATTAATATACTGAAAGGCTTTAATCACCTACTAGAGCTCAGACAAGCCAATATTAAAACACATTTATGCATGAACAACTAATAACTAATAATTGAAAGAAATTACATGCAACTCTAGAAACCGTTTCTTAATTGTTACTCATTAAAATAAATTATGGTATATTATCCCAATTACAATGCTGAAAATAGAATTTAGCAGCAGTTGTTCTGTCACTTTACCTTTCATTTTAGCTTTTTATGGCAGTTATGTTTTGAAAATAATTTGTCCTAATCAGATGGTGTTATATTTTACCAGCTAGTAGCTACACCTCCTTGCAAGCATATCCTTAGAGAGGCATTGGGTTAAGCATTAAAACTTACACTCATTAGAGCTAATTGAATGTTATTGGAGTGAACATGAAGAGTTGTCGCTGTGGTTCAAATAACATATAAATCTATAGATTCTTACAATTGCATAGCTATCTAGTGCCTTACTTATTGTAGGGCATACAGTAGTATTCTAGAGAGTTGATGCTGAAAAATTGATTGAACCTAGATGTAAGCTAAATAGCTAATACTTTGTTATTATTACAGTGCAGGTTCTGCTCACTCGGTGAACGTGGCTTTTGGAGTAACACCTAAATCATTGAGTATAAAACCGCATGGAACTTCTTAAAATGCTGTGTAGTCACGCATATGCTCTGTGTAAATGTTGCCTTTACTTATAAGATCAGCTGTTTGGAGCCTCTGTACTGCTCCTGAGCATCATGAGCTGATTGCCTCACCTGGAATTAGGGACACCTAGCACTAAAGAGCATAAGACCAAAAGGAGGAGAGCAAGCCAAATCAGGAGCAGTTTGAGCATCTGCAGTTCCCAAAAGTCCTCAACATTTTCAGGATTTGGCCTGTTTAATGTGAAGGGGTAGTTGTTTGCTTATTTGCAGTAATTCACAATGACTCTGATATAAAACAAGTTCTGGGTCTCTTGCAATTCAGTTACGATTTACCACCTACCCTCCTCTTTGTTGTTGAAACCAATGTCTTTGGTGGCAACACCATAATCACGCAGGAAAAGTCCTATTTCATTTCAATCGGAGATGAAATTAATCATTTCAATTATGTTACCTGTATTTCAAGAATATGCTTCTAATATTATTTGCTCTTTCTCCTGGTTTCGTTCTTGGCGTATATTAGTTAATTCTACCATCTCAAGCTGGCTCTGTAAGGGATGAATATAGCTTAAGGTATGGAGACATCTACAGTATGCAGTGGAATTAGATACTAAATTTTCTGAAGTGACATCAAACTGACCTGACAGAAAACATGACTGAAAATCTTCCAAAGTTTATGGATAAGCTTCTCCTTTAATAAACTTATTTATGTTTATTAAGTAGCATTTGGCACCTACAGGAAGGGCTATAAAATTGTTATGATGGGTTTCCAGAACAGCTGCTGTGTGGGTGGAGTTGGGGATGTTGGAAGATTGCTGTCCTCTTCTCCCTTTTGCCATGATCTCTCCTTATTATCGGCATGATTGCATTACTGACTCTGGCCTGCAAAGTGTTGACTTTTGGGGCTCATAACACATGTTTTCCTCTTTTCACCCCAGCTTGAAATGTCTGTCTCCCGTCATCTGAATGTGTGTCCTTCAGGAATCTGTGGCAGGCAAATAATTAATGCTTGTCAAGGGAGGGAAAAGGAGAAAGGGGACTAATCCAGTGCATGTTTAAGATGAAAATGGGAGTCAGAGATGTTTGGATTAGGCCCAGGAAACATAAAAGTTACAAAATAATTTCTATTTTCAGTGACATTGTAAACTAGGATCTCTCTCTTGTCTTGTTTCTGCTTTCTCTGGAGGATGCTGTACTACATAACTGAACAAGTATTTTTTGTAAGTTGAACTTTAGAGACTTTATAGAACAGGATCTCTATCTTTTTGCTTCACTTATTGTTTCTCTGAGGGGTAGCTACAAAAGGAAGAAAAAACCTTTATACCAGGAACTCTCTGTCATTTAAGTTATCTCCTTCTATCCATAGTACTATTTTACAGTCTGAAATAAAAAGTAGATAAAAAGAGCTGGTACCATTAGATGAACTCTCTCAATCTCTGCTTTACTTGTGTTTTCCTGGGGGGCCAGGGGGAGAAAAGGGTCATTGTTGTTTATTGTAAAAGTTACTCAATTTTTGTTTTACTTGTGTTCAATACAGATTGCTGAGAATGAAAAGTGAGGAAGCTTGGAAAGAAAAGGAGGAGCCTGGAAAAATACAGGCAAGAAAGAGACAGAAGAAATGAGGGAAAATGGAGAGGAATACACTAAGAAGCTAAGGTAAACAAGTGTCATGAATGCATCTATGTGGATGTGAATTACTAAAAGACTTCCCTTCTTCTCAAAAATATCCCTAAACTTTCTGTTATATGAATACATTCAACTACTGAAATTTAGGAATTACCATAATGAAGATTTAAGGTTGATCTCTAGCTGCACCATCTCTGGTGTCTAAGATGTATGGTATGCTCTTTAATTACACTGTAACTTGGTAATCTTTTCTACAAGTTTGTGATGTTGTCTGATGTGTTGAATGGGATCAAGATCACAGGATGGTTGCTGTTCATCCTCCTGAATGATGAAGACATTAAATCATATTCAGCTGTGAGTTTTCATGACTTCCATTACTATATACAATCCGTATCTATTTATTATTACATTCCTATTCCTATTCTTAAAGGAAGGTCTGAGGCTCAAAGTGATTGGGGCTTGAACTATGAGGTTTCCACTAATTTTAAATATCTGGCCTGAGACACACAGGGTCTGAATTTTTAGGCATGCCAGGTCCTGCTAATGACCTTTCAGCCACATCTGCTTTTCTGGACAGTTAGGTCTCATCTTTTCTGTTGGAGAGACAGACAACAGTTGTTTGAGTACAAAATGTAACATAAACGGCCAATATATCCTTCTTCTACTCCTGGTCATTGTCCAGCTGCTCAGCACGTAAACCTGTGCCAGTTATAAATGCTGCCCTCCATTTTGCCCTGCACTATATGCACAAGTATGATCTTGGCTCCATATTGCCTCGGTGGCTGGTTTTGTCGCTTGTCCATGCAGTCAGATACAAGTTACTGTAAATGAGGCTTTTGCTGTGCAGGGGTCTTCTCTCTTTTTGCTCACTTTTGCTGAGAAGTTCCCTGCGTCTCCAAGGGGGGAAGTGGATGGTGTTAGGTCCTTAGATCTGAAATAACTGGCTACTGAGCTTGGCTCATGCCATTTTAGCAAAGTCAGTATTTTAAGTTGTCTTTCATGTATTCAGGATACAAATGCTTTTGACTTAGTTCTAGCTCTTGGTCTTCAGACCTTTAGAAAACCAGACCTCAAACCTAGTACCATAAAAGGAGGAATATGAAGCGGCCACTAAGGGAAAAGGGTGATTTAAATTAATTCCCTGAACTACAGAATAACTATATGACACACACACACACACTAAAATTTTTCAATATGCTGTTTAGTTGCTATTTAACCGGAAGTTAATCCTTTCCTTTTCATGATAACTAAGCCCAATGTAGTAGTTCAATACTGAATTCCTCTAGCTCATCACACTCACATGTGCTGTTTCTTTATGTGTTTCACTCAGGTCAGAGATGGAATAAAAAGAACTGCTTTTCATCACATTTACAAGTTGTCATTCAGTTCCCGGGGAGAATGGAAGTGTGATGCCAGTTTAATGGGTAAGGAATTGTTTACATTTCTACTATTGTTAATTGAATGTGTTATATTAATGGACACATTCCAGAATAAATAAAAACAGGATTCCGGTCCAGGAGACTTAGAATAAAATGTATTTCAAAATTGTTTGATGCTCATCCCCAGATTGAATTGATGCAGAAATGAGATTGAACAGGTATCTGCAACCTTATCTTCAACCTTGTGTCTATATAGCCTGTGCAGCACTAAACCAAGCATTCAAAATATCAGTTTTAAAGCTAGAATTTGCTTTGTTAGACAACATTAGGTTGCAAGTAGCGTGTTCTGGAGCAGCTAAGTGGCAACGTCAGCATGCAGTGGTCCTTTTGTTTGCAGCCCTTGACTTTAAACAGAAGAAAATGTTAGACCTCTTCTTTGTGATTTTTGTTGCTGCTAGAGGAACACCTCATTTCTGTTGGATAGATGATTGGCAGTGGTTTGGATAGAAAACCAGACTGGAGAAAGTAAAATGCTGGCTTTTCCTTCCTTTTTAACATATTCTGCTGGCATAGTTCCTTTATAACCAGTGGGTACTTGGTCAAGTTACGATTAGGTTAGAGAAAAGAAGATTTTGTGAGACCAAAGACCAAGAGCTTATTAAAGCGAGAACGTGGTCAGTACCCATCAAGGGAACTGCACAGTGTTATTAATCCACAGATACTGCAGAAAGGGACAAGAATCCTTATGGAAAGCACCTGCCTGCTTAAAACAAAAAGGGCAGTTGCTTGGGGCAGTAGAAACATTGGAAGCATGTACTCAAATTGTGTAACTCAAATTGTACTGTGGCTTTGAATTAGCATTAAAAAAAAATCTAAACTGCATTTTCTGTAAATTCATGTGCTCTCTGTCCAAAAAAACCCACAACACAGCTTTGATATGACACTGATTACACTTTTTGATAACCCCTGTGCCATCAGAGCTGGTAGAGATCATAATTTCACACTACTGCCATCAACAAACTTTTCCCCTTTAACAATGGTGAAATTCTGTTTGTTACAATACGCTGAGTTCCCATTATCAGCCCTTCTGTAGGTGGGTTCTGCAATCTTTCCCGGAACAGGAGTGTAGCGTTCTTCCCCTTTTACTACATGTTCTTTTTCTACAGGTGCTTTGCCACGCACAAATCTTCCTGCTGCTGTTTAGCAGAGGCTGTTTCCAAAAGAATCCCCTTTTTTTCTTTAAATGATGTGTTAGGAGAAAGGTAAGCATACAAAAAAGAAAGTCAAACTCCTTTCTAATCTTACTGCAATAGACCTTTAATGGCTTTTATCATTTCAGTACTGGAAAACAAATGTTAATATTAGAGTAACCTGAGTTTAACCTCACAACACTGCTGTAAGGGGCAAATATATCATTATCTCCATTTACCAGTGGTAGCCTGAAGCACAGATAGATCTTTTTGCGTCTGGCCCAAGGTCATGTAGAAATGCTGTAGCAGAAGTATAATTAGATGCAAGATCTTCTGAGTTCTAGTCTAATACTTATTAGCTATCCTTTCTATGTCATTAATGGTAATGGGAGGCATTTATACTTACCTAGGAGAACACTAGCCTGAAGAAATGGTTTTTTTCCATGCATGGCAGAATAGAATCTTGTACTCTCTGTGATGGCTCCTCTTGGCCTTAGCACACAGTTAGCTAAACTTGCCTGGGTTTAACCTCAGTAATAAAAAAATCAAAGAGGTTGCAAAGTGAGATTCTGCTCTCTGCAGTGCTGGCACAATTAGCATTTTGAGGTTCCAGCTTGCTGTTGCTTCAGTGTTCTGGGTCACTTATGTTCTCTTTAAAAGTAGAGAGGAATTTTTCTTCCTACTGGTTTCAACTGCTGGCCTTCCAAGTCCATTTCAGAAATAAAAAGTCAAGCCGGTGGTCTATGCATCAACAATAACAGAGGTTATGTACGTGATACTTACTGTAGTCAGCTAACCTCCTGGGCCGTGAAAGGTAAAATGACTTCTAGCTTTTCTGAAAGCTAAGAAAGAAGAGAAACAAGAATGCCCTGATTAGTCAGAGTGCCATAAAGATATGGCAATAGATGAAGTCAAAGAAGGAGGTTTGTCATTCTTTTGTCATTGTTTTCTGTTGCCGTTATTATTTTTGTGCCTGTTTTCTGCAGCAGACCAATGCTTTCAAGGCCTCTGTGCTGCCAGAAGTGACAGAACACAGGGGGACGCTTCTCCAACTTCCTTCATTTATTTTGCAGTATGCAGTTACTTCCATGAGGTCCCACTAAGTAAAGGACTGAACTGCAACTATCAAAGCTCATACATAACTTTTCAGTGCTTACACTGTTGACACCTGTATTCTTCATAAAAATGCACATTTCATCTGCCTAAGATATAGATAGCTGCTGCAGGGATGTCGCAAAAGAAATCAGAACTTCAATTAAAATTTTATAAGAAAATAAGATCAATCTTAGGTGGGCAAAATATTTCTTTGAAGCTTCACTAGGTTACTTAAAAAAAAGTAATCTGTGAAGTCTCTCTATATCACAGGGATCTCTTTGTATTGCAAAAGATTGCCACTTACATGGAAATGAGAGCTTTTATTCCAACACAGCAAGTGATGCAGTTCCTCTCACTGACACTGTGCCTGAAAACATCTCTATAAGATCTTTCTGAGATGTGAGGCAGTATTAAGGAGTGGTTTTGGTTGTTTTGTTGTTGGGTTTTTTTGCTGTTGTTCCAGTGACACATCATTAAATTTAAGTTTATCACTATGCTAAAATGTCTCTCTCCATGTAATTGGTAGTGATAACAAAGAAGGGACCAAGCTCTTTATAGAAAACATACGGAATACATTAAATAAAGGTTGTTATAATCTAGTTGCTAATATAACTCCATAGGAAATCAGGTGAATCGCACAATTGATTTGTCCTTGCTGAATCCAGAGAGAAAGGACATAATTCTTCTGTATAGTAATGTCACCCAATAGATGGCAGTATCATCTTTGTAATAAAATACTTTTTTAGCCAGTACAGAGACATTTGGGATGAATTTCAGCTTCTGGCTGCCAATTGACAAAAGAAATGCAGGACTTTTTGTTTTAAAAAGTGGCATTATAGGAAAACATAGCAGAGTGCATCGTCTTCTAATGGGACTTTTGTCAGTTCTACTTAATACAATCACAATTTTGTTCATTGGGAATGTTGCTATTCTCACTAATCAGGATTAAGAAGTACAGCTTGAATGGTTCCAAATGATCATTGATTCCTGACTATAAAAGACTTTGTTTCTGTTTATTGACCAAAAACTTAGAAAGAGGAAATCTCAGCTCTATTTTTAGAGTTAGAAATATGTATGCAGATAACGTACATGCATGTGAACACACATGTGCTTGCACACACACAAATGTGCAGTTTTCAAGCTGTCAATTGAGAAAAACCATCCTTTTCTATAGGAAAAAAAAAATCTAAATATGCTGCTATTGCGTAGCTATTACTTTGGAAAGAAAGATGAGCAGATCTGCAAATGAATGCGTGTTCTCATGCTAGGAAAGATGAATCTATATAGGTCTGAATTCTTGACATTAGGCAAAGATGAACACTAAAAACGTGAACACTTCAAGATCAGAGATATAACTCTATTTATGAATGATTTATAACTTTGACAATAATTATTTCCTAATTTAGAGGCAAATTGAATGTTAGGTGACTGATTTTCAAATTTTATTTGAATAAAATACTTCAAACTCATTGACCATTCTGATTGCCAATATTGCTATATTTAGGGCAAGAAAGATATCCTACCTGGGAAAAAACCAAAAGGCAATTTTGTGATCACTTTCAGAAAAAAATCTCCTTTTCCTCAGATTGAAAAAGTAATTAGTTCACTAGGTGCTTTGTCTTATCTTATGTAAATATTATGGATGGTTCTAATTTCTGATTCAGGAAATAACAGAATGTGATTACTAGAACCACCCCACCACACACACAGACTGGAGTGTTATTATTTTCTCAGTAATAACAAGACTACATAACAGAGACTGTCAGTAAAATAATCCTGCCACATCCATTCCACTGAGTATAATTATTACACTTCAAATAAATACAGCTCTATATTTATATCTATATATGTTTCTTTATGGTTTCCAACACAGATCAGCAGTTTTTAAAGACAGTAAAAAAAAAATTAAACTTGAATTTGAAAATTGTATTGCTCTCTATCAGAAGAGCAAAGCTTTCTATTCAGCATGTCTTGTGACATTTTATGTCCTTCCCCCACTGAAGTACCTTGACTTTCAACAGGGCACTTTGCATTAAGCAGAGAAACCCCTATGCACCCATAATTAGAGGCAGTTGTTAATTATTGTAAGTAGTGCATGATTTTGGAATAATAAACTCATGAAATCCATTCTGCGGTACTATTCTGATTTGAAAAAGGAATTTTCAAATTATGATAATTAAGATGAAAATATCATAACGTCTCTTAATGACAAGTTAAACCACATAAAGCAGGAATAGTTGGCTGAAGTTTCTGTTTTCTTTTAAAATATTCTCTACAAATTGATGAGCTACAGTTCAAATTGATGCTTGATGCTTCATTAGTCACGTATGGAATTACTATGCAATGATTGTAGCTAGTACATGGTATATTCTTAAGCTCATAATGTAAGCATAGGAAATAAGAAGGGAAATCAGAAGCAAAATGAAACGTAGATTTCTGGAATTCTACAAATATATGGTAGGGAACCTAATGACTGTTCAGTTCCTATCCCCATCTTCTAGGAAAGCTATGGTAAAAATACTACTGAGCAATTGAAATTATAGGGCAACAGAAAGACTTTCATGCAGGAGACTACAGTTCTTTTACTGAAGGTGAAGGGAGGACGTAAGCAGATGCTTTGGGAACTATTTGGAAATGTACTTGCCTACTTGTATTAATTTCGGTATTGAGGGTGAGTCCGTCTCCTTGTGTTCTATATCATGGTGGTTTTATACAGGAGGTACAGGAGTGAATCCTTCAGCAGAAGGGAAAGGAAAAACGAATAGCATTGCAGCAACCATTTTAGCTCCCCAAAAGGTCCCTGAATCAGGACAACAAAGAAAGTGGTAAAAAACCATTTGTTTTCAGTTCAAGAACTGTACCTTCAGTGATGAGTCTCCCAGGAAATAAAAGACGTGATGTAGCACTCTATTAGTACAAAAAAGTGAGGGTAATTGCGATGGTTGGCATTGATCCCACCAAATTTTAAGTACTTAATTGAGGATCCTAATTAAGAGTGTAGTTGTCCTAGGTTCTTGTATAATCAATAGGGAGAAAATTCTAGAGGGCAATTCAAGTCTTGCATTAACTGAATCACTGCAGGAGAAAGCAGTCTTTCTCCACTGAGTCTTAATCAGCTTTTTACTAACAAATGTTAGTTAGGTTGCTTCACATTAGAGAGGGTGAGGGCAGACTTTTATTTTTGAAAACGAGACACTTGGAGAGGTCCATTTTTTTTCTTTTCATGCCACACCAGAATTTGTTCTTTCCTCTGTTTGCCTTTTCTACTATTCTTTAAATTGAGCTGCTCTTCGTGTCTGAGTGAATATATAGAAATCAAAACATTTGACTCAGAACATGATTTCCAGGAGGATTAAAAAAAAAAAAGGAAACAAATACGCAACGTAAGTCCCTTAATGCATCCAAAGAACCCAGTCTTTTCTTGAAGGCCTTTAAACAGAGGCGTGAAAGGTAATGGACACCTACTTTCTGTCTCGAACTGAGCTCTCTCAGGGTATTTCATCCTCAAAGTAATTTGTAGTTCTCCTTGTTTTCTAGGAATGTCGTCATTCTGGGTTATATATGCACACTGAACTCTCTCTCCCATTCAAAAACATAACCTCACTGCAGATAATAACCTGTGATGGTGTTATTTGCTATTTTTGAGCAATTACTTTAATCATTTCTTGTGTTCCCTGCTTCAAATTCCCTGCTGTTATCAAAGCCTAGAGAGGCTCAGACCTCAAGACAGGAACTGCAGACAGACTTGACGAGATACTGACATCCATCTCAGCTCAACGTTCAGCTGGTGAGATCAAGAATTTTCTGTTCCCTGCCTTTAGCACCGAAAAAGAACTTTAGGTTTGATGTGAGGTTTTTGAATTGGTTGGTCCAGGCTGGGCTTTCATTCTGAGGTCTAGCTCCGGTTGCTTAAAGAGGTATAGGCATTTTTTTTCCCCTTAACAAAAGAAAGAGAACATTATTTTTAGATGCCTAAAGGGCTGGCTGTCAGACTCGCAAACCAACCCATGTAATCAGCTTCAGAACTTAATAACATTGTTCAAGTGAACAGGGGTACAGGCTGCAAGATTAAAGAGAGTCAAATGCACATAACAGCTCACTTCAACTCTGCAATCAGACAGGTAATTATTATTTCTCAGGATGCCATAGTCCAGCAATTATAAAATTTAAATATTAATTTTAGAAGTCTTAATTATAGCAACCAGAATAGTTCTGTTGAAACCAGTCCCAAAAATAACTTAGCAAGAATCTAATAGCAATTTACCTGATTGAGGAACAGGTAGAGATTTAATTAGAAATGGAAAATGCAGTTTGCTTCTATTTGCATAGTAAATAGAAAAAGAATTTGCTCTTTTGGGGGAAGTTTTTACTTGTTTTTCATTATTGAAATAATAGGTTATCAACAAATTCATGAAAAATAAGGTTCAATTGATGAACATAAACATATGATTTGCATTGATTTATGCCTGATCTGTATCTATTTTATTTATCTGTAAATATCAGGTAAATAGATTACAGAATGTAAACAAAGATTTTTTTTTTACAGTCATCCATTTTCCGATATATGGAAATACCATCGTGTGCTAATTTGCTTCTTGATGTAAATCTAATTTTAATCATGTCCTTCTCTGGGAATTAAATACTACGTAGTTGTCCCTTTTTGTCTCAAACAGTGGTTGTGCAGCCAAAGGTCACAGGCGGGTTCTGCAGCCAGCACATCCACTGAGACTTCATGTCCTCACAACTGCTGCTAAGGAGCTGGCTGTACCCACTCTCAACAGTAACCTGATTGAAATGTTTTGCTAGTAAATTCAATGGTATTACCAACAGCACTGATCCGGAAGACCATGCCACCGTAAATAGAAAACAAATAAGGTTCATTGATTAATACTGTAGAATTTAGAGACTGCAGCTGTGATCTGGTCCAACTGTGCCAGGTTCCATAGAGCCTGCTGTGGAGACCTCACATAGAAAAAACAAAACAAGAACATATATTCCCCATTTTACAAACTGGGAAAACCAAGTCATATAAAATTTAGTGTTTTGCATCCCGCAGAAAAACAGTTCTAGATCCTTTTTTAACCGTATCATTTCAGTTACTCCATATTTTCCTCCCTTTCATGTGCTGTATTGAACTGACAGTCACTTTCCTTCCCTTCTTTACAGAGC
Organism: Larus michahellis; assembly: GCF_964199755.1. Lineage (NCBI taxonomy): Eukaryota > Metazoa > Chordata > Aves > Charadriiformes > Laridae > Larus > Larus michahellis. The sequence goes on along the minus strand of NC_133900.1, from coordinate 20,182,845 downwards.
ACAGAGTATGAGCTCTTCCTTTTTTAATCTCTCTGGTTTTTTTCCTTTTTTTTCTTTTGCCACCCCCAGTTGTCAGGATTTCCCTTTCAGGATGTCATTCACAACTCAGTGACCCCTCCTCTGAGCTACTAAAGCTATTCTATGTCTGAGCTGGTGTGAGAATTGTTGCAATACTTCACATTAGTCTTAATTTACCTTTGATGAATACAGGGAAACTGTTTTATGATAAATGGCTTGTATCTGTTTATCCAGTGTAGATGTTTGCGGTACAGAGGAGGGGATACTCAGAATCTTATACTGCTATAGTTGGTGGTGGGTGCTCAATCAACAGTTCAAGAAGGTGCATATTTATTTGCTTCTATTGCCCAAAAAGAAACTTTACTTGAAGGAAAATTGTTCTGAGAGAATTTTCTGAACTTAAAGATTCAATACTGTGGGCTTGGGGGTAGAAAAAAAGAAGAACAAGCAGATGAAATACTTTCTGGCTTGATAATGATGTTACTTTACTGAGATAGGGATTCAAGTATTTGCTTCAGGAAGAATTACTAAATGCAAGGTAGAATAAGACTTGAAGAGTGTGAGAGAGGACAGTGAGTGGGGGACACTGGAAAATGGAAAAAAGAGGTTCAGTCCTCAAAATTGAATCAGCTGCTTTGTGCACTAACAATAGACAGCTGGGCCTTCTGCACTGCTTTTGTTCATCGTGACCATAAATTGTATTCTGGGCATGAAATGTTTAGTGGATTTTATTGACTGAATATCTTAATGAATGAACAATTTCTGATGAAATCGTTTAACTGGAGAATTTCTTACTGGCTGTAGACACTAGAGGGGGTTACTTCAGAACTATACAATATCAATATACAACCCAGCAACCTTGACCATGCTCCTCCCTTAAAAAAAATAATAGTCACTTTTTTTGATGCAGCTGAATTGATCAGCAAAGATTCAGTGGAAATGGTGGCAGTAAATTGCATAAGCTGTGCGTTGCCCCAGACCTTATCTGAATTAATCTTTTCTCTGAGCTCTGTGTCCTGAATTTGGATCACCATACTGGCCTTTTTTGTAAATACTGTAGAAAATGTAGAATACAAATACTGTGTGGAATACAATATCAACATAAATGATCTCTTGACTCATCTTTAGCACAAAACATGCCTCCTAAAAATAGAAGAAGCCTTTCATGGTTTTGGAAATGGCTTCTCAGGATCCCTGATACATCATTCCCTCTTTCTGCAAGTAGAAACCAAGTGAATGGTGTTGATTGCCATCAAAAAGCGGCATTCTTTACAACTTACACCATTGGTCAAAAAATCACTTCAGGACTGAGAAAGCTGCATATGTTACCAAGATTAGTTTACATAGCTCTCACTTACAGTGGTATCCTATTTTATACAGGTGTTGAAACAACTCAGCAATGGAAATAGAATAAGAATACCATCAAAAATAAAAAAGGAATAGTCACCAAAACCCAAATGGCTTTCTCTGACAGCGCCTGAATGTGCCATCTGTTTCTATTGCATTATAAATTGATGTAGAAAATTGATATGCAGTGCTATTTCTGGGTAGCTTCTCATTTGCATTTGCTTTTGTTAAAAATGGGCCTAACTGAAAACCATCACGCTGAAACCCGCCAGACTTTGGAAGGAAGTGTTCAAACCAGCCTGGGGTGTTCCAGCCCAAGCCTGGATCCACAGCTAAATAGTGCAGCTGCCCACATATGTGGAGCGTGCTAAACCACAACTTTGGATCTAGACACCAGACAGCTTGTCAGATGTTCAGGCTCCTGATCCAAATTGTCCACTTTTATTTAGGACTGTAACAATCAAATCATTAGAATGACATAAGGCTTACCACCTAGCTACATTAAATAACCATATAATCAGTTAACTCAGGCAGCCAACGCATAATAGGAGCAGTATGGTTACTTTCAAGCAATACCAAGAATACAAACTCCATCATCTTTGACTTAATATGTGCAGTACAATGAAATCACTAGAACAAAATGGGGTAACAGTTTGCCATGGCCATGATTGTGATTAATCTCAGTGTAAATCACCGTCCCAAAGTAACATTTCATCCTATGGCTGGATGAAAGTAAGCTTCCTAACCCTGCGTAATAGTCCAAATCACTTGCGGGCAGAAATGGAATAGCCAAAGAGCTCCTCAAACCTAAGCTGGTGACATATTGTCTCTGTTGGCCTCTACACTGGGCAAGAGCAGATGTAAATGAAACTCTTTCCTGACATCCACTTCTTTCCCTGCATGACCTGTATTGGAGAGACTTAAGAGAGAAGAAAAGCAGGAACCATCTCCAAAAGCTACGTGTCTATGGTGCATATGTCTATCCCCATGATCAGGTGTATTTATGAAGCAAGCATTTACATGATTTTGCTTTGCAGCACAAGGAGCTTTGAATGCCTACTTTATTCCAAAAAGCAATGTGCTATCTTTCCTGTCCTCTAATAATTCTGAAATAAGATTTTTCTTTGGTTTAGTCCTCCCCTTTCATTATTATATTTATTTTATGAGCTTCTGGAAGGAAGAAAAAGGAGAATTCAGCAAAGACGGAATTTGCTCGAAGAAACTTCTTGCTTTACTATTTGAAGATAATGTTGAGTAGGGATGCTGGAACCAGTGCAAATGCAAACCTTGCTGTGCTGTGTACTTTCCTTTCCAGCATTTAGAAAATTTCATTCAAAAATACAAACAAAGACAAGGTTGAGCTCCTCTCAGAACTGTGGGATGCAAAGTAAAAGGATTGTCTGCACAATTGCCGAGAGCCACAGCAATAATATCCACACCTCTGCAGACCAGTGGGAGAGGTACTTTTGACAGCAGGCACAGCGATATACGGGGGGATGTGGGTTCATGCTGACTTACCCCAGGAAAATTTGGATCCATCATTCCACATTCTGGGCTTGAGCAGCAGCCTGGGAGGCGCTGGGCATTAGATCCAGACTGTGGCTCCAGGCTGGCAGGAGCAGCAAGGAAAAGGAAAGGTTCATTTGTCTCTCCTATGTCCTCCATATTCTATCTGTATAGAGCTTAAATATGTAGGTTCTAGGTTGCTACAGTATAATGTTTGCATTATATATAATAATGGGAAAATCCAGATAAATGCACAAATAACAGATATTTGAAACTCAGTGCTTTCCATTCAGTAAAAGATGCTGGTTACTTCTTTATATTACTTGTTAGTGAACTGGAACTTTTTCCTTGTAAAAATCTCAACTGGTACTGTTTGTCGATCAAGCCACTGCTTTTTAAAATTTTGAGGTCATGGTCATCAAAATGTTCTGTATTAATTACTTTTTTTTCTTTATGTTGCCATGCCTGATGGACACAATGCCAGAGAAGAAAATTGATATATTTATTGAGAATTTGAAGAATTAAGGCCAACTATGCATATACTCTAAAGAATGGGGAAGTGTAGAAGACACAGTGAATCTGGAAGCAGAGATACAGTGAATGCAAGGTAGATTTAGCATTTGTTGTAGTATCTACTGTTATTCTACCTTTTTGACAAATGAAGTCTAAAGGGCACATCTTGCATAAAAGGAAAATACAGTCACTTTGTCCTGATTGTTTGTAAGGTATTGGATAACAGCATGAATATTGCCATTAGGAAAAAGCAAAAGATACCATGGCATAATGAACACAAATTATTGTAGATAAATTGGTAGTATAATTTAGCCACAGGTTTGTGACAATACGAGGGACCTCAGCTGTTTGACTTAAGGCTGTAATCCCAAATGGTGTTGAAACTCCTGTTGATTTTAATGTTGCTTATGTGTAGCTGAGTCCCTGTCAGCTTTTACACTGCACTGAACTTGCTGCAGGTGTACTTTCTGAAACTTGTGCTTTATAATCTACTTTCTGGACAGCATAGTGTATGACAGCACCAGTGTTAGTCTGTTTGCAGTCTGTGAGATGTATTCCTCTTTGGGAATTGTACAGTCCTATTTCAGTCATATCTATAGGGACACAGATGCTGTCTGCTGCAGAAAAGAACTTGGTGATATTTCTGCCTACTTGTTAAAACTGTTTGTAATCACAGGTTGGGGCCTGCCTTGTGTCTTTACTGTGGCTTGTTCTTGCTTAGTTGTATCCCTTGAAGGCTTTGCACTGGCATATCTGAAAGATGTGAATATCAGAGAAAGAACTTGGTTTTGCAATGACTCTTCTCCCTTTTACTTGATAGGGCTTGCTTTTGTAGGTACACTAGGCAGAGGAAGTATAAATGAACCTTAACAGACCTTTTCCTCTTTAGATTGTGCACTTCTCCCTTGTTTGAATATTTTGCTTCAGTGGTATCACTTAGGTTAGCTGCAGCCCAAAAATGAACAGATTGCTTCTGATTTCCAAGGATCTAACTCACGCTGCTAGTAACCCTTCGGAGGGACAGTGGGACACAGATCTTTTGAACGTTTAATTAAATCACATTTATTATATTAGTAAGTTTTCAAATGCTGTTGGATCAGAGAGTAGGAAAATGATAAAATGTGAAATTAAATAGTTCTACTTACCAGTACGCATACCTGTCTGTGGGCTTTGAAGACTACCAAACTCCAAGCAACAAATGCATGCCCAGTCTGTATCCATGTCTAGTCTGCTTTATTTGATGAACGCAAACCCTTTTCCAGCCCCGTTTTCACAAAGTCCTACAATAACCAGTAACTGAATGATGTTAAGAACTCATTTCACAATAGAGAAACAAAGTAAAACAGAGTAAATTAATTGCCTAAGGTCACAAAAAGACTCAGTGACAAAGATGTCAATGAAATCAATGCATAGCAGCTTCTTTTTAATATAACTGCTATTCGCTCTTTTATAGGCTTAACCTGATACCATCCTGAGATTATGCAATATTTGGTCAAGTAAATTCAGGCAAATTTCCTGCTCTGGACTTGCTGTTATAAAAAAGGCAGCCATGTTATGTTAAGGACTCAGAATCTATAGCTAGTTAGAGATTTTTCTCCTCACTAGAAACTCTAAAAATAAAATAACTTTAAACCAGCGCTAAAGCAACATTAAAGTGATATTGATCCTATTGAACAATGAAAGTGTGTATGTTTGGGTTATCTTATCCATCAATAAAATATATAGACAAAAGAAGCTTGCAATCCTCGTAGCTGTTGACAGCAGCAGCAAGAAAGCATTGCCAAAACAGAGACTTTTATTGATCATTTATAAGCTAATATCTTTCAGGGGACTGTGTCAGTCACTCTTTCACCTCTGAGATATAGATGTGGAAGGGTGGAAGTTTTGCTGCCAACTGATGAGGAGCTGCCAATGTATTTCTCCCTCTTGCATGTGAGCTTCATCAACTTCTGGAGTGCTCAGCAGCTGGGAATAGCTGCTCAGTGTTGGAAATTCAAAATAATCAATTTTCCTCTTCAGCAGGTGGTTTTTTTCTATTGAGCCTGCAAAAGATTTGGAGAAATAAGATCTAAAGTAGGTTATATTTCAAGCTGAAATAATCTCTACAGTGTCCTTAACCATTTTTCCAGCTCCTGAAGATTTCGAGACATACATTCTGTCTCTCGAGACCAATGTGATGACTCTTCAGCTAGCCGAGAGCATGCCACTTAGCACTGCAGCTGGCAGTGGCATCCTAGGAAATTATCCCACAAGAATTTACTTCTGTTTCACTATTGTAGAAGTGACCCTTTGAAAAAGAGGAAGCTGTTTGGGTGTAAAGTTGTGAAATCTTGTACTACAGCCACATTTATTCTACAGAAGAAGCAATGAAGAAAGATTTCAGTTTTCCAGGCTGTCAGAGTTATAACTTTTACAAGGATTAAGAGAACACCATGAACTTGAAATATAGTCATTCTTACGAACGTTAGAAGCATCTTACCTGTTAAAGGGTCTTGTCAGCCAATTTTTGTGTAATTGCAGTTACACTTTCCTTTTTTTTTTTTCTTTCTACTGTTGTAGGGAAGATCACAAATGACAAAACTAACCTGTTACACTTGGGGAGAGCAAGGAAAAGAACTACACATAGTCTTCAACAGGAAAAGATAAACGCCTTTTTAACAATCAAAAATTGGAGAAATTATTTCCTTGGTAATCTCCAAAGGCTATAACAACGTTAAATGTTGCATCTAGTAACATGGGGAAAACAATAGCTTGGCTGTATCTCTTTAAATTTTTCTAGAATAATCTACTGAAAAAGGTATTTCTGTCTTCCAGAAAAACCTATGGGAAATCTCGTGGTCACTTGCTGTTGTTCTTGTGGGGGACTTTAACCTCCTGGATATCTGCTGGGAATACAACACAGCAGGGAGGGAACAATCCAGGAGGTTCCTGGAATGTGTGGAAGATAACTTCCTCACACAACTGGTAAATGAGCTGACAAGAGAAGGTGCCCTCCTGGACCTGCTTCTTGTGAACAGGGAAGAACTTGTGGGGGAAGTAAAGGTTGGTGGCCATCTAGGGCACAGTGATCATGAGATGATCGAATTTCTGATTCTTGGAGAAACAAGGGGAGGGGTTAGTAAAACTGCCACCTTAGACTTCCGGAGGGCAAACTTTGACCTGTTCAGAAGACTGCTGGACAAAATCCCTTGGGAGGCTGCCCTGAAGGATACAGGAGCCCAGGAAGGCTGGACATACTTCAAGAGAGAAGTCTTAAAGGCACAGGAGGAGGCTGTCCCCATGTGCCGAAAAACAAGTAGGCGGGGAAGGAGACCGGCCTGGCTAAATAGGGACCTCTGGCTGGACCTCAAGAACAAAAGGAGAGTCTATGACCTCTGGAAGAGGGGGCAGGTCTCTCATGAAAACTATAAGGATATAGCGAAGCTATGCAGGGAGAAAATTAGGAGAGCCAAAGCGCAGCTAGAGCTTAACCTAGCTACAGCTGTTGAGGATAACAAAAAATGTTTCTATAAATTCATTAACAACAAAAGGAGGATTAGGGAAAATCTCCCTCCCTTATTGGATGCAGAGGGAAACATCGTCACAATGATGGATGAGGAAAAGGCTGAGGTGCTCAATGCCTACTTTGCCTCAGTCTTTAGCAGTGGAACTAGCTGTTCCCTGGGCACCCAGCCTCATGAGCTAGGAAGCAGGGAGGGGAAGCTGAATGAGGTCATCACAATTAAAGAGGAAGTGATCAGTGAGCTGCTACACCGCTTGGATGCGCACAAGTCTACGGGACCGGATGGGTTACATCCAAGAGTGCTGAAAGAGTTGGCAGACGTGTTCGCCAAGCCACTTTCCATTATCTACCTGAAGTCATGGCTAACTGGGGAGGTCCCAATGGACTGGAGGGTAGCAAATGTAGTACCCATCTACAAAAAAAGCAGAAAGGAGAATCCAGGAAACTATAGACCTGTCAGTCTGACCTCGGTAGCAGGGAAGGTCATGGATCAGATCATCTTGAGTGCCATTACAAGTCATATAATGGACAAGCAGGGGATCAGGCCTAGTCAGCATGGGTTTATGAAAGGCAGGTCCTGCCTGACAAACCTCATCTCCTTCTATGACAAGATGACCCAATTATTGGATGAGGGAAAGGCTGTGGACATTGTCTACCTAGACTTTCGAAAAGGATTTGACACTGTCCCCCATAGAATTCTCATGGAAAAACTGACGGCTCATGGCCTGGATGAGCATACGATCTGCTGGATCAAGCACTGGCTGGATGGGCGGTCCCAAAGAGTGGTGGTCAATGGAGTTAAATCCAGCTGGCGGCCGGTCACAAGTGGTGTCCCTTAGGGCTCAGTGTTGGGACCATTTCTGTTTAACATCTTTATTGATGACCTTCATAAGGACATAGAGTGTATCATCAGCAAGTTTGCAGATGACACGAAGCTAAGCAGGAGTGTTGATCTACATGAGGATAGGGAGGCTCTACAGAGAGACTTGGATAGATTGGACCGATGGGCCAATGCTAATGGAATGTGCTTCAACAAGGCCAAGTGCCGGGTCCTGCACTTGGGTCACAACAACCCCATGCATCGCTATAGGCTTGGGGAAGCGTGGCTGGAGAGCTGCCTGGGAGAAAAGGACCTGGGGGTTCTAATTGACAAGCAGCTGAACACGAGCCGGCAGTGTGCCCAGGTGGCCAAGAGGGCCAATGCCATCCTGCCTTGTATTAGAAATAGTGTGACCAGCAGAAGGAGGGAGGTGATTGTCCCCCCGTACTCAGCACTGGTGAGGCCACACCTTGAGTATTGTGTCCAGTTCTGGGCACCTCAATACGAGAGAGATATCGAGGTGCTGTAGCGAGTGCAGAGGAGGGCAACGAAGCTGGTGAAGGGCCTGGCGAATAAATCTTACGAGGAGCGATTGAAGGAGCCGGGACCGTTTAGTTTGAGGAAGAGGAGGCTGAGTGGAGACCTCCTCACTCTCTACAACTACTTGAAAGGACATTGTAGAGAGGTTGGTGCTGGTCTCTTCTCACAGGTAATGAGCGATAGAACGAGAGGGAATGGGTTCAAGCTGCAGCAGGGTAGGTTTAGGCTGGACATTAGGAAAAAATTCTTCACAGAAAGAGTGGTCAGACACTGGAATAGGCTGCCCAGGGAGGTGGTGGAGTCACCATCCCTGGGTGTGTTTAAGACTCGTTTAGATGTGGTGTTAGGGGATATGGTGTAGGGGAGAACTTTGTAGAGTGGAGCTGATGGTTGGACTTGATGATCCCAGGGGTCTTTTCCAACCTAAATGATTCTATGATAGTAGATTTTGAAAATATGTCCATAAATATGAATTTGTCAATGGCCATAGAAGTGAAAGTATTACTAGTCACTGCTTTTGTGATGTCGTTTCTAATGTTTAACCTTTGGGGAATAACTGATTAAATACTAAACTGAATCACCTTGTAAGGACACTTTAACAAATCTATTTATCTTCCAGGGACGTTAACGTGTATAATGCCAGGAAAGAATTCCTAATCTGAAGTGTGGAAAGTGCAGGCAGGCAGACATCCATGTCTTCACTCTTTCCTTAAAATTATAACTGGAGACATTATTGAAAAGAAGAAAACACAATAAAATCTTTCTGGGTGCTGAATGGTAGACAAAGCATTTAGTGGGGAAAATTGAACACCTTGAGCAGTCCAAATAACAATACGACGTTTATCAGAATAACATCCATTACCTGTAATTTAAATTCTTTTGGTTTTGAATCCTGAATGACTACCTTGATTGTTATTTTTATACTCAGTCACTTTGTACCATGCTGAATGGCTCGAGTCAATATTTTATTTTTATATGTTGAATATAATTTATCTAGAATAGTATCATCTAGTCCTCCTTTACTTTGAGTGATTTATTATGATATTCTTTCAGTGTTTGATTAGGTAACATTTAACATTGAATTCCAAACCTGTCATATTCTCTCTTTTACGGGTGATCCAGCAAATACTTACAACCAGGCATCATTTATTCTGTGTAGCCCAATTAACTGTGCTCGGAAGATACCTGGTAACAAGCTTTGTGAAATGTTTGTCAGATTGGGACTTTAAATTTAAAACGTTTCAGATCAAAAATGTTGCATAGTTCCAAGTAAATGCAGAATTCTACTATTTGCACATTATTTAACTTTACATAAATACGCTTTCCACTATATAATACATGATAAATTTCTGAGAGAGTATGCACAGTTGAAAACTGACATTTCTAGAATCTGGGAAGGGGCTCAATCGTTTAGCTTCATAGTTTTTGCACAGCTTGTATTTTCATAATCTCTGCAGTCTTTAGGGATGAACATTTGCTAATACTTCAACTCTTATATCTCTTCTATGCTTATTGATTGCATTAATATGATCTTCTATTAGTAAATAATTCCATTTGTATGCTTCGTTCACAAGGTATTCATGTGCACTGAACTCTGACCTAGTCATCAAATCAAGTGACCTAGTGTATTAATTCCTTCTATGTCTATTCAGTTATTGTTCTGCCTTTTTCCTGCTTAGTGGTAATTTGAAAAAGTTGGAACATCCCTTTTATATTCCTTTACGTCATTAATATCAAAAGTAAAGAGGTGGAGACCCTGCCTAATTAACTTCTTAATTGCTTCAAAAAGATCTATTAACTGTCTGTTCAATATCTTTGGCCAAATCTCTGCAGTTGTCAAAGAGAGTACAGCTTTGTATAAAATCTGTTGATTTATCCTAGCCAAACGTCATGCCCATAGCATCTGCACTGTCTGTTTTTTGTACTTTGATGTAGTAGTAAAAATAGTTTCCAAGCTAGTGTCCACAGCTGGTTTGAAAATAAACAAAGGTTTTAAATCAGATTCATAAATACAAGTATGTTTCTGAGGACAGGTGACAAATTTTCTGTAGTTATGCTCCATAGTGGGCTACTAATCACCAGTCATGAGCCTCCTAGTATCTTCTGGTTAAATGTAAAAATGTTCACAAGTTTCAGATGTTTTAATTATTTGAGATGGATCAATTATGCATCTAAGAATTCCTCATGGACATGTGGTGGGGGGGGGGCAGGGAGGAGGATTTGTTATTATTTGCAAGAAGGTTGTCAGCCAATATGAAAATTGAAATGGTGCAGTAACCACCCACTATCCAAATCTGAGAACATATAAACCAAACATTTCACCAAAAATAGCCTGAAAATTAGTTTTCTAAACTGTTCCAGGAGACCTTACATGTAGCAAGTGTATTAAAGACAATGAGACTTTGCTCATGAACAATTCATAAATCTAATAGAACTAAGTTGGTAACAAATATTATTCATGCAGAAGAGAGCGATAGCTCTATTAACTTCCAATCATCAAAGTACAGGGAAAGTTCTGCATACGGCCCTGCTCTTCAGGTCTGTCCTCATTTGGCTTCTTCTGCATAGTTAAATTGCGACTGAAATTAAATAACCTGGTTTACAGTTTTTCTGTGTAGCCCGGGGCTTTTCTTCATGTAATGAGTATTTCTTGGCTTCATGAAGTATAGGACTACACATGGAATCGCAGAATGGGTTGGGTTGGAATGGACATTTAAATGTCACCTAGTCCAAGCCCCTGCAATGAGCAGGGACATCTTCAACTAGACCAGGTTTCTCAGAGCCCCATCCAACCTGACCTGGAATGTTTCCAGGGATGAGGCATCTGGCACCTCTCTGGGAAACCTGTCCCAGTGTTTCACCACCCTCATTGTAAAAAATTTCTTCCTTAGATCTAGTCTGAATCTGCCCTCTTTTAGTTTAAAGCCATTACCCCTTGTCCTATCTCAACAATCCTTCCTAAAAAGTTTGTCCCCAGTTTTTGTATAAGCCCCGTTTAAGTACTGAAAGGCTGCATTAAGGTCTCCCCGGAGCCTTCCCTTCTCCAGGCTGAACAATCCCAACTCTCTCAGCAAGTAGAGCAGCTCCACAGACCTCCACTCTGTAAAACACAGGAGGGCTGTGCTTCTCTCATGTATTTGTATGGACACCTTCTGTGGTTTTGCACGTGAGATTATAAAACCACACTGAAGATGGCTCTGTTAGTATGTAGGAAAAAAATAACATTGGGAATCATCTGTGTATTATCTGCCTTGTCAGTTAAGTGCTCCTGATCTTTAAAAGTAGATCAGAATATTTCCTTTTTCCTATATTTTTGATACTGCCAGCTCTGAATCTTTTCTTCCGCTGTGATTTTGATTGTAAATTTGCTTACCGGTTTTTCTTCCTGCAGTCGTTTCCATACAGAGTTTTTTTCAGTAAAGGGAAAATCATTCTCAGCTATTCAAATGTTGTGAACATTTACTGAGCACCATTTTGCTCTGTTGAAATGTTCTGTGCTATTTGATGCTCATTTTTAGTTTCATCCATTATTTTTCACTTGTTTTAGCAATCACAGTAATTTATGTTTTCCTTCTGCTTTCCAAATGCTTATTTTAGAGACCGATTTTATTCTGAATATGGTTAAATGCTTAAACTTATAGGAACATATCATATCAGGGCTATTTTGTACACTTTTTTCTGGGGAAATGCAGAATATTGAAACCACCGCTCTTCAGTTACTACAGAGTTAATGCATTTGCTGCTTTTTTGTGGTATCTAGAGACCCTACCATGCGTCAGAGCCCAAGCTGTTTTAACTTTAATTTTTATGAAGCAAGGTTTCTGGGCATCCAATCTTGTAAGTCAATTATTTTACCTTTTCTGGGCTACCTTGGAAATTGCACAGCTTCTAAAATCAGGTCCAGTGCAGAGCTGAGCAGCTCCAGAGGGAACGCAAGGAGGGGTTAATCTGTAAGAGAGCGCTGCAGGAATGCTCAGAGGACTTGAGAGCACCACCTAGGAGAAAAGACTTTCAGAATTAGGGTTGTTTTTTCTAAAAGAGAGCAAAAGCGAGACAAGGAAACAGTTTTGGGGAGTTTTTGGGGAGTTGGACTAGATGATCTCTAGAGGTCCCTTCCAACTCTGAAGTTTCTGTGATTCTGTTTTCAAATATGTAGAAGATTGTTTCAAGATCTAGAGGAATGAGTTATTTTTCACATCCACTGGCATACAAAGAAGTAACGTCCTGAAATTGCATCAAGGGAGATGAGTTTAGATAGTCAGAAAGCCTTTCTAGGGCAAGGAGAGTTAAGCACTGGAATGGGTTACTCGTGGAGGTTGTGGGACCTTCTCACTAGGGGCTTTTTAGCACAGGTTGTGATAAAAATGATCAGACGTGGCTTTCATATAGTTGTTAATGCCACAGGGCTGTGAGCTGGTCCTGTACAAGCAAGAGGCTGAAGCAGATCAGTTGATCGGGGCAAATACTGCTCAGATACTGAAGTCAGCAGCGTGTATGCCAGGCTGAGCACAGGGGAGCGAGTGACCGTATGGCCTTTGTACTGGCCTTTTACAACTGCTTGCTGCAGATTTCAAGTTACATCTGACTGGTAAAGACAATCAAACACACACATAAATACCAAGCCGAGAGAGGCAAAGGATTTTTTGAATACCTGCAAAATTTGAATACCTGCAATTCCTGTAATTGCAATTTGATAAGTACACAGATGTGTGTGCAAAGTGCTCGTTTAGCTGTAGCCTCAGTTTGTATAATCTGGTTATAAACAGCAGGTCAGCACAGTTTATGTGTTCAGTCATGATCTGAGCAGATGAAGGAAAAGCTAAAAAAGCAAAGATGATGAGGTGAGATATATATGTACATATATATACATAAACCAATATGACAGTTACTTGTGATGGTTGAAAAGTGTATAGTTTTGTGTTTTCAGATTTTGAGAGACTTGTTGAAATGCACAGCTTAACAGGTCTCTCTTCTTCTCAAATTAGTTGTTACACAGTGCAAATCAAATTTAAAATTCACAAAATTATGAATGGCTAATTGAGGGCTACTGAGAGATGACAGCGTCCTAGATGGTTGCAAATTGTTCCAGTGTCACTGTCTACTTCTCTGCTCCAATGCTTTGAAATGAGTCAGTAGTCGGCTTTAATTTGTTCGGTTTAATTAAATTCCACCTGAATAAATATGTGTTGCACAAAGCTGAAGGAGATGCTCAAATTTCCTGAATGATGTATGCAGTGAAAATCTAATTTGATAGTATGCAGCCTTAGATGGTAAGATACGCTCTTCCACAAAGGTGAGCACCATATAAATACTTAAATAATAATTTAGATGAACTTGTAAGGAAAATTATATAAAGAAAGCAAAGCAAAATTGCCCGCAGAATATTTCTGAATATGCCATCATTATTCTTAGAATAACAAAAGTCATCAGTGGATTAGAAGTACATTTCACTTTCAAAACACAGTCCCATTAATATTAGGAGCTTATTTACTTAGCCTGATACTGTCCTGTCTACCCCTTACATTAATTAAACAGCTAGTAATCAGATATCACAGTATTTTCTGCTAAGATTTCTTGCCTTTGGGAGAATGACATTTGTGTATATGATCTGTGATGTAAGGAATTCAAATAAATGCTGGGTCATTCTCCTTCTCTTTCTCATTCAGTGCAAAATGGACAAAAAACGCTCCCTCTCTCCTAAACCTCCTGGCCCACAGATAACTCATGAGCTGTGAGATTAAAAAGAAACCCAAACAAACAAACAAAACCAAACAGAAAAACCCAACAACAACAAAAAAAAACCAAACCCAAAAAACTAAAACAGCCACGTACCACAAGTAAATTAGAGGCTTTGTTTAGTTTGGCCAAGGATTGGGTCAGTACATCCTCAAATTATGTATACTCCTAGTGGTCTAAAACTCTTATTCAGTTCACTTTCTTAACTGTGTTCTGGCCGGTAACACCCTTCTTAGAAGGTAGCAACTAAAATGGGAATAAATTCCTTATAAAATCTTTTCTGAGAGCATTTGATTTACTTAGCTGAGATCATGGTGAAGAATGGCATGCCTGTATTTCTGATCACAAACACTGCAGTTATTGTACGTGCTTCATAAGGAATAAACAGATTAGCATTCCTGTATCTGCCCAACAGTCATCCAAAGTAGGAGTGCACAGAAAGATTCTGCAAAATGAAGCCAAAGTGACTAATGGAAGACTGTTACCCAATACATCATTACCTGTTTAGGCACTGAAGAAGCATGGATCCACATCATTGAGGTAACCAGTGCTCACAGAGGCCGGGAGCAAAACTTGTCGCTAATTACTCACGAAAAGAAATAGATTGTTTAGAAATTCCTCTTTTCTTGTACTTTATTTTACAATAGTTACTCTCCTTCAGGATCTGCATAAAGTTCATTCACTCATATGATTTTACAGTACATTAGTGTAACTTCTAAATCGTCGTAATTGTCTGAGTCCTTCCTTGCAGGGAAGTTCACATGGACTCTCTTTCCTCTCTAAGTGCTCCTAAGGTAATATTCCTTGTTACTTTATTTAATTTCACTGATTATTGTGTTCAACTCTATACCTTCCTTTCTTCTGAATCCTTGCTTTGTAAGATCTGTTTAGTTTAGGACAGTCTTCCAAAGGGTAAACTTTATTGCCTGAAAGTTTCAAAGCATACTTGACCAAAAGTAGTGGCAGATATTTAAGAGATTACTCCCACTGTCTGTGTTGTTCTAAATTCCTGTAGGTAAGAAATTTCTGCACTGATGTAGACATAAATAATTAAGTTTATTATATTTTCTCATTATGGTGATATTTTCATTATAATGTCAAGTCAAAACTTGCCTATACTTTTACTGAAATTTAGAGATAGTCACAACTGGTTTCATATTTATAAAATTTAGAAAATTTAGCACCTGTTGCTTTTGTTACTAAAAGAGACATCCTAAATAATTAAAATTTGTCCGCTTTCTGACACAAAAGAAGGAGCCTGAGATATGAAAACTGATTGTGTTTCTATAGCATCCCTTATGTTTTTACATAAAGATAGCAGTTGTGAATTTCATTTTCTTGTAATCTTCTACATTATTTTAATTTGTTGAGAGGCTTTGGAAATCATGATTGGTATAAATAAATTTCATAGAAATCTTTATTTGACGTTGAAAATAAAGTTCAAATTACTGAGTCTAAGATTTGGAAGAATTTGGTCCAAAGACAAGCAACAAACAAGAGTCTCAAAATGGGCAGCACCTGCTTGTAAGAAGCAAAGAGCCAGGCTGAAGAAGGCTGTAGGTTACTCGCAGACAAGCACTGCAATATCTTACAGATCCTGCTCTGGGATCCACTGCCCTTCATATGGTATCGAGACCTGTGTGAGAGAGAGAGAGAACAGCAGTTCAGAATAGGCTGAGCAGAGGCACACCTACAGCCAGGTGGTAGCACCACTAAGCACTCTGATTCAGCTCAAAACCCACCTTTCTTTAGTCTACCCTTCGGACCGCTGGAAGGTGACTCCATCCAGCTGGGATTCACAGCCAAAATCTCATAAAGCCAGAAACCCTCATCCGTTTTTTGAAAGAATTTAACATGCATTCACTTTTAATTTCGGCCGAGACAAAAAGAAGGATTAGCTTTGATAATGTGCCTAGAGATTAGCAAATACTCTTGGGAATCCACGGATTTAGGTTCGAAGGCTCTAATCCGCAGATCATGTCTCCCAGGAAATTTTCCTAACTGCAGGTTTAGACCGTGAGTTCCCCCTGGAGGTCTCTTTAGCTTCCTGAACCTTGCATTCCCTTCCATGTAAATGCCATTCTGCATACGGTGGCACTCCTAGGTGCAATTGGAAGCTTAAAAGAGAAGAGTGGCTCCTCCTGGAATGAGAGCAGCTCAGAGGGAGGAGTGTACTGTCAGTGTGCATGCAGGGAAGCAGAAATAAATAGATCATATTTGGGGCATTTCTGTAACAAAAAATCCAACAATGGTATTACTAAACACTGGATGTCATATTATTAATAAGGTATGAAGCTTAGGCAAAATAAGTGTGTCTGTGGCTAAGCAATGACACCCCCCCCCTCCTCCAGTGAAAGATTTTGCAGCCTTTGAGTGTCAAAATCCTAGATTTGAAAATTACGGGCAAATTTGTTTCAGGAAATTTCCTTAGGCAATCTGGACTCTGTCTTTAGCCCTGCTACAGATGGGAAAGGATGGAATGGCTAATGGAGTAGCTAGTGAAGCAAGAAGTGGCTCACTTAAGCAGATGATGGACATAATACTGGATAGCCTTGCTACCTAGTTGGATTGGCAAGAGTGCCCTGTGATTTGATAACCACAATTTGCAAGTCGATATTGTAAGAGGAGGTTGGAAGGCAGCAAGTGCTCTCAACAGTTGCTTCACCAAGAAAACAACAGAAAGACTTTAAAATACTATTATACTTTGCACAGAGAGTAATGGATTGGATTGATTTGATTGCTAGTAACAGAGACCAAATTCAATTCCTAGAGCAAAGTAATAAATATTAGGTTTAGACATTACTCAGAGATCAGTGAAAATTAAATTGTATGGGGACAATCAGCTCCATTTTTCAGTATTTCCTCCCCCGAAGGCTGCAAGCTTTTGCATTGGATTAGGGTAGCCACTTGGTCTGAGGCACGTTTAGTTGGTTTGCTCAGGTGACTGTATTTCTCCTTATGGAGCTACGTAATGGTCCCCATTTTGTGACATGACTGTTAGTTTTGTTCTTTATAGAGCTATTAACAAAAATGAGAAACAACATATTGCTCTGTTTATCTTCCTATTTCTACTTTGTTCTCCCCCTTCAATGCGGTTTTGCCCAGTCACTTCATTCATTCTTTGTGAGTAGGGAGAAGTGGAGCTCACTCCGCGTGCTCTGCTTTACTAACTGGCGCAGGGTTAGATTTGATTTCACCTGTCATGTCCTTGAACCTGCGCCCACACTATGTTTTGTCAGCATGAATTTCACACTAATTTCCTTTCTGAGATTCCCTGGGCATGCTCAGAGAGCTGGCTGCCCCACATTTCTTGTTTCCACCAGGAGGGGAAGGGCTTGGAGTGAGCAGCGTTGTGCTTGAGAGAGTATCACAGGACACCAAGTATGGACATAAGACAATCTCACTCTTGAACGAATACGTTCATCAAACTAAATTAGTGATGTAGCTGCACCTACTGAGCTCACAAGCAGTTTAATTTCAATTTTCCTGGATTTTTGGTTGGTGGTTCGTTCCAGTGTTTGTTAGTGGCTTCTGGAAACTGAAGATTACCCTTGTTACTGTCAGTCAAAGCTTGATGAAAGAGCTACACGTGTTTGTAATTAGGTGGTCAAGCTCAGCTGGATATATCTGGCACTAATAAAACTGAAGATGGTAACCAGCTCAGGACAGAGTATGTGGAAAGAATTAGAGGTACCTGTAGAAATCATATGGGTGTCAAAACAAAAGAGAAGACAAGAGGCTTCATCAGAGGCCAGAAGGATGTCTTGAAGTTAACAGCAGTTAAGGTCTGGCACAAGGATTAGATAAGGCTGAAGCACAGAAATAAGTGGTTATTGCTGACCAATCTGTATTTTCGCTCAGCTGTGTACACGTTTTTTTGTTCTCTAGTACTTGCCATAGCAGACTTCACTTGCAGCGTGGAGTGGTTAGTATAGTACCATACACCCTCACACCTTCACCTTGCTGGTGGTCTGACGCTTGGTGTACTTTGGAAGCATTTGAGAGGCATTTTCTCAGTATGCTACCATTGGGGTTTTTTTCTCCCTCCTCACAGTATCATTCAAGGACTGTTGAAATAAATGTAGAACATAAGGATCCAATGGTGGTGTCTAGCAATGTGGAGTTCTCGGCAATTCGTGCCCTGTTCCTGCAGCTGTGCACTGCCCCAGCAGGTGAAAGGCCAAAGAGCCATTCCACAGTAAAAGAAGTTGAGGGTTGTACAACTGGACACCCTGGCTGTTGGGACGGGAGAGATTTAAGACTTGAGTTTCCTTTTCCTAATGTTTTTTTCTCAGTCTTTGCATAAGGCCCTGACTAGCTGAACACACGCAGAAGAGTTTGGGGTTGGTGGAAGGTACTTTTTAACTCCCCCATTGAACACACCTGGAGACTTCCCAGCATCTCCATTTAGCACAGCTGTGTACGGTGCTGCCTGCCTGCGTCCGACACGCCTCTGTGTGCAGACAAGCTCAGTCTTTGCCCAATGTCACTGGTTAGGTGTGCACATGGCTTGGGGAAGGGGTCTGTGACGTGGCCCCCACGTGTCCTAGGTGTGATGTGGGACAGGGCAGGGGGAAATGAACGGAGGGGACACGCCGTGGGACCAGCCTCGCAGGACAGCACAGACGAGCCTCAGGAGTTCAGGGATGTTGCAAGAGAATCATTACCAGCTAATTTTAGTAAAGGTCAGTGTGTTGTATGTTTACGCTGGTATAAATATATACGTCATTACTACTCGCTTCTGAAGAGAGAAGCATAACAATCTTCTAATGCTCTAATTAAGAGAGTAATTTTCTAGCAATGCTTAAACAACTTCCTTACTTTTCTTTCTTTGTAGTCAGTTAATAACTGTGACATTTTTCTTGGCTTTAACTGTGTGTCCCTGAAGGCATGTTAAAGACCCCCTGTGATTAAAATAGTGGGAATCATGTTGCTGAAGTGACATTAACAGAGCTACTTATTAAAATTTGGCCCCTGCTGTTTGTGGTTTCTCTAGACTATACTTCTTTAGCAAATTTTAAAATACAATTACATGATGTCTGACAACTAGAAACTATGCTATAGCCCAAATGTTAAGTGAGAATTAGAGAAGCAATTGTGGACTGTCATAACACCTGGAAACAGAAGTGCTGGTAGATTGTTTAATGTTGCATTTAACAGATCATTGGTTTTGTTGCTGATGTGAGGCAGATCTCTTGGCATACTGTGATTGTACCCAAAAAGGTCGCAAGTCCGACTATGCTATTTTAATGTTTGTAAGGTATTTGCAGTGTTTATCTGCTGTTCCCAAGACTCTGGTGGAAATATGATGCAACTTCCTTTGAGCCTGTCCACCTGAACAGCATCTTAAATACATACTCAATGTGACACGTATCAGAAGAGAACAAAATTGCTACTTGACTGCAACTAGTTCACGCCTTCTCCTGAATCAGCAGCTCGCGTTTGTCTTGTAACTTACACAACAATTCTGTTTTCACCTCTACTGTTTATTTCCCTTTCCCTTTCAGGCAACTGCAAAAGCCAGAAAATGGCCTTTGTGATAATGCCACTGAGACTTTAGAGCATTAAAGCAATCTCATTATCAGTTTACATCCCCAGTTGGAAATCGGAGATTGTTCAGCACATCAAACAGCGGAGCGGGGGCATCTAATGTGCAGCCCAAGGGCCAGATGAGACCTGCTGAGTCATATAATGTGGGCTCCAGCTGCCCTCTTCCTGTAACTGAAGGATGGGGACAACACCGCACAATTGCTGGCTGGTGTTGCTAATGAACTTGAACCACTATAAATTATTTTCCATCTGCATACCAAATATGGTTCTGTGCACTTATAATAAATGTTGATAGTTTATATGCAAATTAGATGTGGCCCTTGGGCTCTTGGTAAGTAACCTGTATAACCTTCGGGTCTGTAGAAGGTAAGCCTCTTACTGATGCTGAAATTAGTGCATGGGGCCAGGGTCTGCCTTGCAGTGTGAGCCTGGGTTGCTCTTTGCTTAAGAGCAATGGAGGGGGACTAACAGAAACCCCTTTAGTTCATCTTCCACGCTACACTCTTGGGTAGGCGAGCAAGAAGGGAGGGAAAGGCTATTCTGTGGTTCATACACTTGCTGTATAGATTGTCTCTCCCTCAAACCTTGGATCTTAGCATCCGTGTACGTGTAACACCCCCATCACATCCATGAGGTCCTCCTGATGCGTCTGCAAATGACATTGCATTGTCGAATTTTTCTGCTGTGGAAAGAATTTTCATTATTTTAATCACTGTTTCTGAGTTACTGGGAAATAAACTTGGAATCTATCATTATTTCATCCAACTGTGCAAATGAAATATATAATTGATATAAAATGTTTTTGTCATACGCAGTTTGAACAAAGATCTATGATAGTTTAAAATTCAGAGGGTTCTTCTGTGGCAAAGTTCTATTAATGCATTCATTAACAAGAAATTACATTACAATGTCTGTGGGGCTTGCTTCAGTGCAAGAATTATTTCTTTGTTGGTAATTTCATCTTGATGTTACTCCCCCCTATTCAGCTTCCCCAAAATGATGTTTTTCTAAAAATCAGCACTAATACGGTAGTTAACCTTTCTCAATATTACTTAAGAAGATAATGCTGAGATACAGTCACACAAAGAATTAAACCTTGAAACCTTCTATTCTACCCACCGTTGCGAAAGTTCAGCACAACTTCAACCATATTCTTCATTTCACAGATCTCAGCTTTAAAATGGCAATAAAGACCTTGAAATTATAAATGAGAGTTGGCTGGCTGGTACGTATGATGTGAAGATTCTTTTTATATGGAAAGAAGGCACATACAGGTATTGTCAAAGCATTTGTACCAGCTCCACTTACTTTTAGCAAGGCACAGAGTTCTAATGTAATTTTTATTATTTCTTTTGTGATAAAACAAGATATGGGGGAGTGGTTACGTGAATCTGCAATCCCGACAGGGGCACAAATACTTTACTCAAAGTAACACTCAATTTTTCTTTATTTATTTTTAATTTGTTTATTCTTAAAAAAAATGCCATAAAAGAAATGTCTTTTCTTTTTCTTGGGGTGCGACAACCCTTCTGCAAATTCTGGCTTTGCTTGGGGAAAGGAAGATGTCTGTGTTGTGCCATGGGCTATTGGGGAATCATGGATGACAGGTACTAGAAGGTGAACTTCTACAGTGTAAAACACTGGGAATATGCATTGACCTTGACTTGCAGCAAAAGGTGGGGCAAAAGTGCATGTTTTTTTTGTGTCCTGGCAGATTTTCTTGGCCTAAATAATTTCTTCAGTGTCTCCTAAAAGTGCAATTTGCTTGAAAATGCACACATTTGAAATTTTTAATTCATGTTAGGTCTTACTTTAATTTCCATGCATGAAATTAGTATGTCTTATTTTCTAGCTGTTGTTGTCAGTCATGAGAGATAAAAACCTACAATTTCCTTAAAGTGAAAGCTGAAATTCTCATCCAGTCGTTTGATTCCAGAAACTGAGACCAGTTATAGGGAGATGCTTAATAGTCAAGTTCCAAGAATTGATATGGTTGCCTCTGTTATGGGACTGTCGGTGAGAATGGAAATAGTTCTGGTGTATTATGAACTGTGAATGATTATAGATTCTGTGTTGCCCAAAATCCCTTCTGAGCTGCTCATAAGAACTAACCTTAATGCTATATGAATAAATCAGCTTGGGTTATCTTTTCTCTAGATAAATCCTAGTGCCATAGAAGAATGTCATCTATGTATCTAATAAGAGTAATGATGCAATATATCACTCCATTAGAGCAAGGCCTGCATTTAAACGAGCACATTCTGCTCTGCAGTGAACTTTAAGGCATAGACAGCTTCTGGGTTCTCTGAATTATCGCTGTTACCTGGTTTTAGACTGTATGACACTTTTGATGTACTATGAAAATTGCCAAAAAAAACCCCCAAACCAACCAACAAACAAATAAATGAAAAAACCCCACCCTTTACTTCAGTTCCTAGAGACAGTCTCTGGTAACTATCAGAAATATTATAAGCTACAGAAGAAAGTCCAGGTGAATCAGGGAATCGTACTGCTCTTGAAAGGTCACATACCACCATCCAGAACTAAAATTCTGATAGAGAAGTACCATACCACTGAATTTTTGGTCCGAGTATGCAGTTTGCAGTATGTAGACAAGTTGGACAGCCAACTTTCTGCCATCAGTACTCTGCACTGTATTTTCCCTCAGATTCTTAAAACTGAAGTACACTGCA
The DNA here is from genome assembly GCF_964199755.1 of Larus michahellis. Taxonomy (NCBI): domain Eukaryota; kingdom Metazoa; phylum Chordata; class Aves; order Charadriiformes; family Laridae; genus Larus; species Larus michahellis. The sequence continues at coordinate 20,160,620 of NC_133900.1, read as the reverse complement.
TAGTTCCAAGTTAGAATTTAAGAGGCAGAAAAAACTGGCAAAACATAAAAGACTTCAACTAGCTATATATCAACCAGTCAACAGCACAGTACAAAAAAGCAGAGAGACATTTTATTAACATTTCAAGTGGTTCTTGTTCCCCTATTCGAAGAGGCTATTCTTTATTTAACCCTTATTAAGGTAGGAGTGATCTTGAGAAGCAGCAGTAGTACAGCCACCAAATACAAGAGGACACATTTTCATTGTGTTTAGCAGTCAAGGATGTCATAGAACGAAGGTAAGTATTAGGAACCGGCATAGTCTAAAAGCCCCTCAAATTTAAAATAAAGGATGCAAAGTTCTTATAGATGAACATGCCAGGAAAATAACATTGGGAAAGTAATGTCTGTCTCTGAACAAAGAGGGCTCTTTGAAAGTAAAAAAAAAAAAAAAAAAGAGATATAGCAAAGCAATAAATACAATGGAGACATCAAAAGAACCCACCAAAAGTGATTACATCAAATCAAAAAAGATTAAATATTTTAAGGTGCAAAACAGATCAAAGGCTTCTTAAAGATATCAAACAAGTGAAGCCTATGAGGGTATTAGGATGTTAAGAAGCAAAGACAGAAATTAATGAAAATATACATACCGGCATTTAAAGTGGAAAATGAAATACAGTATTCTAGGGTCAGCCAAAATATTTGGTACTAATAATCCTTTCATCTTTTATTAGGTGAAATTAAAATATAGAATACATAACACCTGAAAATTCATGATATGATTGAATTTGACATCACAGTTCTGCAAAACTAGTAGTCCAGCCTACTAATTACTTAAACTTCTTTGAAAGTGAAAATAAAAGTAATGGAGAAAAAGAAATCAATGACAGAATATTTAAACATCGAGAAAGAATCTGACTTGAATTCAGCAGAGTTGAACGAAGTGTTTTACTGGAATAGTTATGCTGAAGCCATGCTGGAGCTTTCCCAAACAGAACTAGCTCAAGTATCTATGCTAGAGGAATATTTTATGATGTAATCATATTGGTGAAAAAAAAATACATTATGAACCATCTGTTCTGTGAAAATATATTGGTTCACTGAGGTGATTTTACAAAGTTTTATTTTGTAAAACTCTCATTTTCCCTTGCTGCTTCTTACCTCAGAATAGGCCTAAGTACTGTTCATCCAGGAAAAAATATATACAAATACTTACTTGAGGAGGTGTTTTTAAACACAATTTGTCTTTCTAATTTTGTGTCCACAGCTCCAAAACCAGGATGAGAAAGCAAAGGGATAGACTTTCAAGCTTATAAATTAACGTTAATGTGACCTTTTTTCCTTAGGTTATCTAGACTAGACTTCCAAATCTTTCTCTTTTCCAAGCCCCCAGAATACATCATTCGAGGGTCTTGAAGACACCAGCTAGTTCCTTTGAAGTTGGGTCATGACAGGATCCTAATTCATGTTTCTCACCGGGGCAATACAAATGGATTCTGGGTTTCTCTTTCCTTTGTGGCGTCACGTCTCTTTTGCTTCACTGGGTGTGTGGTTGCTCAGCACATGATGAAACTGAGCCTTCTGCAAGGATAACACAACAACCGATGTTATTCATCAAACCACTGGCATGGGGGGGCCGGGGAGGAGGGAGTTCCGTTTTTGCTGTTTCAGAGGTACTAAGAGTATGCACATGTTTTATAGATCAAGGAACTGTTGGAGAGGGACCCGAGAGGCAGTCGTAGAGGCCGACACAATCTATAATGCTCTGTCTGATAATAACCAGATTATAGCTTCACAATTCCAACAAAGAAACACAAGCAGTATGAAAGTATCAATTCGCCCATTATCTCTAATGAAATTAAATAATGCATATGGGACCACATGTTTGAAGAATAAATACACATTAAAATTCTTAACAGTGTGAAGGCAATATGATTTTTTTAAAGCTTTCATCCAGGGAAAAATAGCTTACTGCTTGCTTTAAGTAAGATTAGCTAGAAAAATCCTATAGTACACCTACAACAAAGTCTGAGTGGCAAGAGGCAAATATTTTAATGTGGAAAGATTTTTATTGGTTTTAATTAAGCAATGACATTTTTGTTGAATGCCTTAAATCTTTAATTACCGCCCAAAAGCACTGAGCATGACATGAGTTATTTACTGAGTCACTGTGAAATACAGTTCAATATTTTCTTATAAATACTTCATATAGAAACAACAGAAAGTCCTCACTGGAAAAAACAGTGATTTTTAGTAATATAGGCGTTTCCGGGCCTGATTTGAACCACAAGGAAGTCACTTGAAAGAATCCCAATGGCTTATGGGAGTTGGCTTGGGTCTTTAAAGAACATTAGTGCCTGTAGTAGCTAGAGAAATGTTTTCTTATGACTGACAATGGCCCAAACCCCAGAATCTGTCACCAAAGGGAAGCCCTGAATATGTGTTGAGGGTTTTGGGGGAGTTTGTGTTTGGTTGTTTTGTTTTGTTTTGTTTTAAATGGGGTGGGGAAGGTAACACCTAATGTAAACCTTGGGAAGTTTCAGATGACAACCGCAGCAGCTGCACACGTGGATGTAGTGTAGACTTTAACATGGACAAGAAATTCACAGGAGTTCAGCATTCTTGTATTTCACAGCACTGTTGATTTACAGCCCAGATCAATTTTGTCATGAGCATGAGAGAGACAGTACTGTACCCCTAGTAATGAGTATATATTTATGAATAGCTACAGCTAAGCTGAGGCAGGCAAGAAAACAGACATTTATGCTAGTGGTTTGCCCTTAATATTTCATAAAAAACAGAAGTAGTGTCTACAGCTGAAGCGTATGAATCAGCTCTCCGTAAATTTTAAAGTCTATGTCCCATGTAGTGAGGCACACAAAAGAGGGAAGGAAGCAGCAGTAATCTCACTGCTTGGATGTAGGTATATAATCTGTGGAAGGTGATGCATCTTTCCAAGCTTCTCATGTATTTAAAGGAAAGAAATCATTGTTTTCCAGGCTTTCTAACAGCCTGCACCTGGTTCCTGATCTAGATCATTCCTGGACAAGTACATTTCTCTCCTCTGAATATATCTTGCCTCCCTGAAACAGGGCAATTTGTGATTGTAGTAACCAAAGGAAACAAATGAGATCAGAACAAACCTACAGATGATACAGCTCCCAATCGGATGTGCACAGTGAACATTTGAAATAGCAAGGTGATCACGGCACGTGACCATTGCCTCCTTTCCTTTCAAAGGAAAACAAGAATGAATTCTCTCCAGGAACTGTAATGAACGCCTTCTCTCCTCCTTCAAATTGAAGTGGCAGCAGCCAGGCGATCCTCATCATGAACAAAGTTAGTAAAAAGTACGTAAGTTTATCCAATCATGTTTTCTGATTTTTGCAACTATGGTTTTACTTTGTGCAGGAAAGAAATGGCTGCTGAATATGAGCAGTGATCACCAGAATAGTATCGTTTGTGACAGCAAAATGCAAAGCTTTACCCAAATGTGGTTTACCTGACGAAGAGTAAGATGTGATTTATTTTTTTTTTTTACAGACAATGCAAATCCATTGTCATGCAGTATATACACCTGAAGTTTTTCTGAGGAATATACTGCAAATGTGTTTCAACAAGAGCGAAGGAAATGTCTAGGTCAGTTATGTTTCTAGCGATTAGACTCATGGGAATGAGAGCCCAGAGCAGCAGGAACTGGGGCAGGAGCCCAGAGCTACGGAGAGTTACTTCTCGGGCAGCTGAGAGCAGCCCCCAGGGGAGGCTGGTGCCGGGGGCTCTGTGCAGCATCCACAGCTGGCAGGGTGGACCCCTCCTCTGAAAGAGTCACCTCCTCAGTGCACCCGGGTGTGAGAACCTGGCTTTGTCATCGCTTTTCTGTGACATATCCTTTCTGATAAAACCTAGACTTTTTATCTGCAGGAAAGGGAATTTATTCTGTTAATCACAGACTAGATCCAACTGTTCCTACTTCTGTTGGCATAAGCCCAGGTGGTAGGCCCTCTGAGCAGAAAATCTGCCAACTGGGAAGTCATAATAGGAAAAAACAGCTGCTGTTTTTCATGTTAAAATCCTGGGCATACTGTGGAGCCCAAACCGTGGTCTTAAGTTTTCCTTTTGCAGCAGAAGGCTTAACAGTGTTTGAAAGTATCAATACTGTCTGATCACCACACAGAACACACCTCCAAAAACAGCTGTGGCTCATTTAGGATTTGAAGATACATCTCATAGGTGGTCCAGGTATGCAATTTTAGCTTCTAGATGGCATCTGCCCCACTTACACAAGAGCAATCAGCAGTCAAAAAGGGGGAACTTTATCCTATGCTTCAATGAAGTGTAGTTTTCTTTATTTAGATGTTGTTTATTGAGTTTTCATTAAAGAATGAAAAAACATTTAAGGCTTGATGAACACAGGATATGCAACATTACAGAGATAAGAAACTTGCCTCTGTATCTGCAGGGCTTGTTCATGAGGATTCCTGTCTGAACTTCCCCGCTGGAGTCAGTAACACCTCTCATAAGCATAACATACTCAGCCAAGTTCTAGCCAATAACTCCTGTGAAGAAAGCTACCTTGTCAAAAGTCTTGAAAAAAAATGCGTAATCCTCTTCACAATCCTTCATATTTTCAAAACGGTGACTCCTGCAGAACAATGACAAGAAAACCAATCTTTTGAGACATTAAAATTCTGCTACATATTAGTTTTCAACAAGAGTGCATTTTTGAACTCTTTGGCTCTACTTTGGTTAAGGACTTTGAGCTCTTTACAAGATCAAGTCCCAAGTGTAAGACTTAACACTGCATCTTGTTCCTACTTCATTTAAAGATAAAGAAAAAAGAACCATCTAGAAATCCTGATAACATTAGCACAGAGGAGACCAAGATGGAAGAGTTACCTTGGATTGCTTGTGCCTTATGCTGCGGGAGATATCAGGTTCATAATTTAAGTGATAATATGTTTTTTTCCTTCCATGGGGAAAATGTTACCACATTGCTGTGTGAGTAACTTGTCCCCAACCAATTTCCAGAACAATATCTAACATTGGCCTGTGAAAGTTTCCTCCATTGAAATTCAGTATGAAGTTCACTACAGCAATGGTATCTAGGGTCTGATCACTTGTCCATTAAAATGAAGTGATAGCCTTCTATTCATCTCATTATGCAGGAAATTAAGATAGAATCCAGGAAAGATATCAGTTTCAAAGGTACTCTTGTACTGAAGAAGTGCTTCTCCCCTGCAACTTCTGTGTACTTAAAATGGTAGTACATAACATCCTCCAATATCTGAATTTGCAGTGAGAGCCAACAGAAACTACATTTTGTGTTATAGGGATGGATGATGAAAATCATATTAATGTTTTAAGAGCAAAGCTGTAATTATTTGCATTTCTTGAATACATCCATCAGTCTTACATGATTATTTTCTACTGATAAATATTATTAGTTGCTTTTAATGTGTCTTATTCAACACTATCGTTAAGTGTTTCACTCCAGCTATGTTCCACGTGGTCTGTTCAAGCTCTTCATGTCGCCATTGTGAATAGGAATTTTCGGTGTATCTTTATGAGAGAGAGAGAAACCAACATGTGTAGTAGGTAGGGTGGAAGGTAGAGAGTTGCTAGTGTCTGTAGTAGTTAATTTCACAATATTATACCTAGTCTACATAAATATTTTTTTCTGTAAAAAGGAACTTTACTGTAAGTATGTAAATCCAGAGGTACAAAACCTGTTGATTAAATTTACCTCTGAACTTTGGTGCATTTTATAATATCTTCAGGCCCTTCAGGCACTATGAAGGGAATAACCTAGAATTTGAATCTGAATCACTCTGATTTCTGTTTACATTAGCATTTAATGAAAAACATTTCAGAATTCAATTTTTCAGTCTCTTAGAGGACAAGAAAATAAAAGCTTGGAAAAGTTTTATTAGAACATGAAGACAAAACTATTCCCTGTCTTACTCTTAGGCTCTTTATGCTTTAGGAAAAAAGAAAAAGTTTCATTTCCAGGGTCAAATTTTACTGCTTTCAAATGACATGTGTCTTTGGTGACTTTTGATTCAATTTCCTAGCACCATAGAAAGTGGTTTGGGCGGGAGGGTTGGGTGGTGGTGGTGGTAAGATTGGGGTTTTTAGCTGTATCCGAACTTTAAAAGTTTGACAGCTTTCAAGATGGCATTTCCCTTTTGTAGAAACTTTTTCTAATATCTGTAAAAATGACAGAAACCTTCAGAAAATTGTTTGGTTTTGCTCCCTGCATTAACATCTCTGAGCATGTTCGTGAGAGTCACAGGTTGATGACCTACATCTATCTCCTACTGAAACAGCTTCCATATTACAAAATCTATCATCACAACTGGCACTGACACCATTTCTTGAAGTGTTATCACTGACATGAAGGAGCAGACAAGGAACTGATGTCCTCTTTTTGTCCCTGTAAAATAATAGATAATGCCTGAAATACAGGCACAGAGCAGTATTTGAACACTTGCTTTATTGCTCCCTGTGTGACCTTAGCTTTGAGACCTCTTTTATAAAGTCCACCTGCCCGAGTACATGAGGATAAAATAAAGATAAACTGTAGATCACTAAAATTTTCAGTAATGTTGCTGTTCTTCCATTGAGAGAGTTGCAACAACTGTTTGATGCCTTTTTTTCTCTTTGGGGCAAGTGTTTGATGTCTTCATGAAATAGCACAGTGCAGAAATCTACACAGCATGCCCATCCCCAGCGCATCTGCCCTCAGTGCAGGACAGTGATTGTTCACTTCATATAAAAATTAAAAGCTGCAGAATGTACAAAGAACATGCTTGATTTACTTTTGTCTGTGTAGGAAGGTTTTCAAGGTCAACTTTTTTGGAGATGGGATAAGAAGAAGCACCTACTTGTGTTCCTTGACATTTACTATTCAGAATCTTATTTTCAGTTACTTCAAATTTTGCCTAGATGTAACTACTTGAGCCAAACGATTTTGGAAAATTCTGAAGGTATTCACTCATTAACATAGAAAAATATTTGCTAGTCTGAATTTAAAATAATTATGAACTATGAGTGTCAAATAAGTGGTCAATGTTTGGCAGGGAGGGGCTGCTGTATCAGGGCTGTGCCCTTTGCCTGTCTGTTGAAAATTTGCCCCAATTTGCCCAGGTTCACACAGCTAAATATAGACTTTATTTTTTGGCATTGCTGCTCCCTGAAGATTTTTTCTACCCTTCACATGCTTCAGGTTTTGCAGTGGAGATGTTGGCTATTCCTGGCTGAAAGGGGAACGGAGAGGAAAGCTGCCTGACATAGATGGAAAGGGAAGAAGTAGATCTGCATAGGAAAGAGAAGCGTAGGAGAGCTGGGGAGCAGGAACCCAAGGTAGAGAGGTGGGGAGTGGAAATCTAAATTCTTGTGGCAAGAATACGGAAAATGAAGCTTGTGCCCATACAACTTTTTGGAATGAGACATAACTTTTCGTGCCTGATTTCTAAGTTGGCCAGCCGTTGCATTCAGTGTGTCATTATGCTTCAGCTAATAAATCCTGCTGCAAAATAAATGACAATTAATTGGGCAAGGTATCTTAGATTAGATAAACCAGGTCTGGGACCTAGGGAACTTGGTTTATCAGGACAATGAGCTAAGATAACAGGGAGTCAGGTTTTAAGAGGTTCTAGAAAATGAAGTACATGAAAATGGAATTAAATACCGTTATATCGTCAGGAATTCTACATGGAAATATTTCTGACATTTCTCAATGTTTCAGTGTTTAAGTTTGCAATATAATCTTTTTCTTTTAGCAACGGATGTATGAGTACATATGCATATGTCCCCTTCAAATTCAAATCTGCAGTAGCATAGGCTCTTTCTGTAACTTTTAAAGTGAAAAGCAGATTTATAGAGTATCGTATAATTCAGGATGGCAAGTATATGACAATGGACATATGACAAGTATGTGACAGATGGAAGCACTGTAAAATCTGGCTTTATCATCGTTTCACTATGTTGTGCTATGGAACTACTTGGTTTTATTTCCTCAGCATGGTACAATTTATTTAATTTCCAGGCGTCTTCTGCCTGCACATGGTGGTTGCTGTTCGATGAGGCAGACAGATACAGAATTTCACTGGAGGGAGACATACATAGCTCCCTATTGAGCAATTTATTTTTGCCCTTATGTTATAGGACCATTCCGATTAAAAGAATACAGTTGTCCTTTATGCATGAAAACTTATCATCTTTATAGAAGCATACACGTATATGCATTTGCATGTGAGGTAATCAGAAAGTATTGTACAAATTCATTACCCAAAATGTTCTAATTGGCGATCCCAACAAAGATGGTAAATCACTGATTAAATTTCTGCTAATAATTTAGAAAAGGCACTACATGTTTCATGATATATATAGGATAGATCTATGTTTAGGTTTGCAAATAGTAGCTCTATTTCTAAAGTTTTAAATGCGTTCCTATATCCTTTGAGAGGGTGTTTAATATAGATATCCTCCTTGAGTGACTTTCAAATCTAAATATTGATGAGTAGTGTTCTCATTCTTTTCAACATGAATATTCCTAACCTACATAAGGTAATGATAAAAAAATCATTCTATGTCTAAAGGCAGATAGCAGCTTTGCCAAAGAAAAGTCCATAAGGATGTTTAAAAACAATATAATGTTTTACTGCTATTTTTTTCAAAATATCAGTACTGTATACTTCTACTTTTCTACTGTATACTTGAATCTTAATACCCACAGAATATTACATTTTATTTTATTATGGTCACAGACTCCCTCTGTACCTAAGTTATGAATACATTCTAGGATTTCAGCCTGTAACATAGGTTATGCAGTGCAACATACTCATGAAGAGTATTCACGTTAAATACTGATAATCTAATATTCACCAATCAAATATTAATAGGATGAATAGTCTCTATCTGTACAGCAGGTAGCTTGCTTATGACATGAAAAGTAGTCATCAGTGCTAAGTAAAGGTAATGTCGATTTTTATTTTTCAACCTCTGTCAATTTAGGACTACTTGGGAGCTGGACCTTTGCCACGATCACTTGTATCCTCATCAGAAGGATGACTTGGGGCCAATATGGTCCAAAATTAGGCCTAAAAAAAGAAGGTTTTTATGTAACTTACATCTGTCAGAAACGTATTTGTATTTCTCAGTTTTTCTCTCATCTTGAAGCCATGTTTGCCGTGAGCTCTGAATTCTGTGTTTTCCACTTCAAGTTATTCATTGCATGTTCTTGTTCAGGTTATAGCGGGCAACTTTGCCTCCTGTGCTACATCTGAGAGCATGACTCCTTGGGAGAGTTATATATCCTAGATTCTCTATTCAGCTCCCATCATGTTGCCATACGTGGCTAAGAGAAAAAGCCCGCCAGACAGCTGGGTATATTGATCAGTACTCTGACAGTAGTCACTGTGTGCTGTTTATTATTCAGGAACTGCAAAAGCTAATAAATATGAAGGGTGCCATGATAGTCATCCCGTCGCAGAAAGAGGCCTGGGGGTTTTGCCCCAGATTCTCTTTTGTTCTGTGAATCCACTTTTGCGTCCAAGTTCAGGGGCTGTGTTTGAGGATAAACCCCGTCAAGGAAAGTGCTGTCTAGTGATTGTAGTAACATTTATAGAAAAGCCTTTACAATTTCTACATAGGGATATCACTGACTCCCCGACGTAGCATTGCAGCACTTCTGTGAGACAAAGAAATTGTATACAAAATACCAGTTTTCTTTCCCAGGGTCGTTCGGGGAGCTAGTGCTAAAAAATTGAACATAACTTTTCTGAGGCTAGAATCAATACACTAACTACTGCTCAAGTGGTGCTGGGAGGATATTACCTGGTCCTGGGGCACCCAGTAGTAGTCAGAGAGACAAAAAGCTCAGGCTGTTATTTTCGCAGTAGGGATAAAATGGCCTCCAAGGTGTTGTTAAAAAGGTCCTCTTGAAAAGTTCAGATTTCATAAGATTTATATGAGATGTATTGGCTTATTCAGAAGTTTAATTAAAAATCGTAGAAGGTCCTTTAGTTCATTAATTGAAGATGGTTGCCTGTAAACGAGAGATTAATTTATGCTTGGTTTTAATTGTTGGATGCCACCACAATTGGTGCTGCATAAAAATACATACAGTACATAAAATATGAATTAAAACAAGTGAATAATTATAACCACATCAGTCTAAAGGCAGGAGGCATTTTAATATCAGAGTCTAGTAATGGTGCATGAATTAAGAAGGATTAATTTTTCTGAGACAGTTCAGAAGTATTTAGCCTTTATTCTGCCCTTATTTAAAATGCCTCATATAATACATCTCAGTATTTTACATAATTTAAGGTTTCATAAAACATTTTGTTCTCTCCCTGTGAGGTTCTTCAACATACTGAAACACTCCTAAAATCTTAGATCTACAAACCATAATCTTTCCAAACAGATCGTTTGTTCTTTGGCTTTGCATTGGTAATCTGTAGTATCAGTGCCTGTTAGAGATCAGCTTCCTCAGTCAGGGAGGGGCTTTGCTTATGGAAACAGAAATATACTTAGATAAATAGGTAGGTATATATAAATATAGGTAAAGACATTCCATAATGGTCAGAACGTCACAGTTATCACACTGTTTAGCATTAAGGTGTCCTGGAAAAAGGCTTATATTCTCTTCTGCAGAGTATTTGGGTAGCAAATGTGCAGCAGAAAGCAGAGTCTGCTCCACTGATGGACAAATCTGAGAAAAGACAAGAATCTGTGGTTCTGTATTCCGTATGAACGATATGCATGTTTTAGGACACATACTACAGAGAGAAACTGGTTCAACAACGAGGCTGCTGACCATCTGCAAAGTATTTCACAACATGCGTAATTATGAATCTTTTTTTCAGTGACTGTTCATCTGGACTTAACTATAGAGCTAAAAATAAGAGTATCTAAGGGCTTTTCTAGATTTGGCTCAGATTTTTGCAGGAAGTTCATGTTACCAAAACGTGAGGCCCTTACTGGCCTGAGTGTATCGTAGCAGATAGTACAGCTCTTACAATAATGTGCCTGAGTAGATATCAGGAGGTTTTTATTTAAGAAACTGAGCAACAGAAGGTGATGTAGTGAAAATGAAGACAATTCCTAAGGGAAAAAACAAAATAGAAGCCTTACCAATTGTAAAAATTTCACAAGAGAGCAGAAGTTGTATTACCATATTAACACCGTTATTAAGTTCTTGATAAATGCTTTACGTATGAATATTAACACAAGATATCCTGGACTCAAGTTATTCACAGAGCATAGAAACATCGTCTCAGCTTCCTGAATGCACCTGTCAGCGTATCCTTTGATCCTGCTTTGTAACACGTCTTCTATTTCAGTTCTGGGTTTCTGGGCCTTTCCTCTACAGAGCTTTCCAACTCTAACAGATTATTTCAAAATATGTGGTAGCTTTGTGATGTGAACAAACATCTGCTGGGATCAGATTCTTTAAAGTATATATGAATAGTAAATTAGTTAGATGGAGCTCTTGTATGCCTGAAAAGTGTTTCAGTTCCCTCAGCATGTGAGCTTTCTCTACATTAGAAAGCAAATCACAATCAAAGAGCCTTACGTGGGTTTTATATTTTGACCTTGGGCAAGTCACCAAGGCCCTCTGTGGCTTGGTTTGAAGCTCGCATTCCTGCATGTGCAAAATGCTAATGTTCTGCTCTGTGCATCAAGGTGTACATTCATTTTTTTTTTTTTTTCCTGTGTAGAAACATATGAATACTAGAGCTGCCTATTGTTTTTTTTCAAAGTTTGTAAAACTTTTTTCTTTTTTTTTATTACTTTTGGCCAGTGCTATCTGCACATTTTGCATGTGTGTTTCCAGTCCCTATCTGGACATTTTACCCCTATCTGCTACTTTAGCAGCACAAGTTCTTCTGCTGTTTACAGCACAGAGGTCCTGAGTTTTGCTTCTCTACTCTTCTTGGGTTTTAATCTTGGCTACAACAGCTTCTGTGACCCCAGAGTTAACAGGCTGTCTCTGTTCTTTGGCTATGAATGCTTCTCTTTCTCCTATGGGAAGAACAGTACAATTATTTTTATTTATTTTTTATTTTTCCTAGAACAGAATAGTATGACCTGAGAGGCTCTGTTTTATATCAACTTTCTCACTCTTAAAACTATAGCTGAAGATTTTGTGCACAGTTTTGTACCCCTTTGGATATTAGGAGGTGATTAAACTACTGAACTACTGCCCATTTGATGGTCCCCCAGGGTCTCCCACTCCAGGGCACTGTAGGATTTCTTGACTTTAGGAAGCGCTTATGCTGCTCTTATCTATCTTTCTTTCTGTCTTCCCTTCTCCCTGCTCCCCTTGCCAAGTGTTTCTAATAGCAATTATTCTTTTTCAAAGTGTGACTTTAGGAGTAGGAAAATTCTTTCTCTGCTGAAGGGGTAAAGGCACAGTTGTCTGCAGGCTTTGCTTAGCTGGCCTCACCGATCCCAGAGCCAAGCTAGCCTTCTGCTGGACTGCAACTCAAACATTTGAAGGAGCCAGACTCGAAGAGAAGTACCCAAAAGGAAAATAGGAATCCACTTTTCCTGACATCTCTGTTAGAAAGCGGCAGAAGCACGTGGCTTCCTGTCTTCACAAGTAGTTTGGGATGATGAAAGCATGAGACCAACAAAGCTGCTAAGCAGCTCCTGAGGACAGCAATGTGGGTGATGCAAGACCTTGTCACTTTCAGATTTTGCTGCAGAGCATTTGCCAGAATAAGCATGTTTCATCCCTTCCCAGAGAAATGACACCAGTTGCTTAAAGAACCTTCTGGTTATGAACTCCAAGCCTTGCAGAGGTGAGCAGTTGTCTCTGCAGATCGTGTTTCCTGCATTTAACCAGGAAAGGTAACTGCTGTTTATGTCAGGTTTCTTTTGTCTGAACTTCTGATCTTTTCCTAAAAATTGAAACAAACAAGGAGGAGAGGGTTATTGAAATTTATAAAGTTATGTGTAGGGTTAATCAAGAACCTTTGTTGAAAATGATGCATCTTTTTCCTTCTTTGCCTGGGCAGGCTTCCTGGAATTTCTGTTGTAGCATTTGACCTTTCCCCCTGTCTTTAAAGCTTTTCAAATATTCTTCTTCAGTTTGGGTACAGTTTTTAAAATTTCTGATATGCTTGTCTCAGCTGTGTCAATGCACAAAGGAAATAATCCTTGATCTTTCTGGAGAGCCTATCCCGGCTAAGAAGATAAGTTGTGTCTGGGATCAAGTGTTCAGACTGCAACTGTCCAGACGAGCTGATGGGTGACATCATGCCTTCTCTCAGAGGCTTGTTTTATATAGTCATTCCTTTCCTTATTAGCTGCTTATCATTCCTCTGCCTCTCAGCGCTGCTTAACTTTATGTTGACTTTTCAGTTAGTTCTTTTAGCTTTTTTCTGATTCCAGGGACATCATCTAATTTGAGCAAAAGTACTTTTTGGTATTTGCTCAATGCCTTTGGAACACAATTTTTATTAATGGAAAAAAGTAATGGTCAAAGAATAAATTATAAGGCATTGTGCTCTCTTTCATCTTTTTCACCTGAAACACTGGATGATGAACAGATATATTTGTTTGCTTGTATTCAGAGATTAGTTTTATTTCTTTTTATTCTTTCAGTAGACAATGCACACTGTGTTTTAAAAAGCATATAAAAACATATAATCCCATGAAATAATACTGTTGTGCATGTAGGAAAGGTTTGCTCAGTTGTTTGTGTTTGGCTGAGGTAAACATAGGACTTTCTTATGCTTTTTGCACTGAATGGAAAATTTATTTTAATTATTCTATCTTTACTTGGATTGTCAGTTTAAATTCACCTGCTGAGTGCTGTCAACTGGTGTTGGCATCTTTATTCGTGCTTGAAGATGTCCATGTTCATTACTGGATTTCTTTAGCTTAACAAAGCTTGGAATTAAATGCAACCCACAAAGCAAGCATTTATCATTCTGCAGTGCATTGAGAGCTAGTGCTGCTAAAGGAAAGTATTGTTTTGGGCATTAACAGTCCAGTCTGATTATGGAACTCTGTCCGTTTCTGGTGGGAACCACTGCAAGAACAACATCGTTACCATCTGTGTCCTCAGCAGAGCCTTCGTATCTGAACGTTTAGCATTTCAAAAATCCTACAGATGTTGATATTGCATTATTCATTTAGTTAGAGACTGCCACAGCTGTGTACTTTCCTGTATATTCTTTCAAACAATCTGGCAGCAGACTCTAATTTGAGCAGTGCAGAGCACAGACTGCAATTTTGATGGGTATGACTCTGGTATACATGATTTGTGCCTATTTGGCAAACTTACAATCTCTGAAGAAGCAAAATGGAGTATTGTCACTGCACTCCAGCAATTTCAGTATTCCAATGACAATTTAATGGATTGAAAATGAACATGCCTTGTGTACATCTGAATGTTCTTGTGGTACTGATATTATTTTAGAGAACCCTTTCAAAGTAATACATCGACTTGTCAATCAATAGATTGATGGAGTGAAGGAAGTGGTGTATCAGAGAAAGCAAGGGAAATAGCGAAGGAAAAGGAAGGAGTAAAATAATAGAAAAAAGGAGGGAAAGAGATGGAAGAGAACGTGAAATGGAATGTATATTAAAAACCTGCAAAGAAGGAAGCAAAATGGAACACAAAAACAAAAAAGGAGGAATCATTGAGTTAAATGATAAGGAGGAAAGGAAAAACTCAAGCTGAGAAAATATCTGAAGTATGGACTTTAAATACCATCTGACTTAGCTATTGAAAATGTATCAGATTCAAGAACACAGTTTCTAAAATATTTCTAGTGAGTAACTGGTTAAAAATACTCTGCTTTTGCTATGACTGCACACCAGGAAGAAAAGGGGATCGGAATCCAAATTGCCAAATGTCCATTGAATAAGATTCTTCCCCAGGAATCAGCACAAATGGGTACAAAGCTGTGTTTGTTTATTTCTACTCATAGAATCTGATATTGGAAGTTATTCAATTGCTTGAAAGCAATTTGTTTTCATAGCTTGTGACTGGGGAGCCAAATCCCAAGAAGCTCTGCAAACTTTACTAAAAATACTTTAAATCCATAACAGTGATACCGAACATGAAAGATGACCTCATCTCAGTGATGTCTCCCAGAAAGAGGGTTGGTGCTTTCTGAATTTTTAGGGAGTCGGCTCACCCTTTTTTTTTTCCCATAATTTTTTTTTCATGAGTTAAATGTTAATCATCAAAAATAACAAATTCACAAATGAACACTGGATGATTCTTTTGCGTAATCTATTGGAAGAAAGATCAAAGAACATCCTCATCCTATCGTTCTAAGTTTCATTGAGTGATAGCAATGGAAATCAATGTTCCAAATGCAATGAAAGAATGCGAATAGTCATCTCTGCTGCTGCCGCCATCTAAATTAACTGTCTCAATTTGGGAAATATTTACCCCTTCTAGCATGGCAAAGTAGCAGCTTTTGTTTGACTAATGCAGGATGGAGAGACTGTAGGAATATGAATTCTGTGGGTGAGGGGTTTGCAAGGGAATGCCCACAGCTTTTTACCTCTGTGTGGCTGCCACAGTTTTCCTTCATTTTATCTTCTCTGCAATGAATAATCGATGTGGGAGAGGAGAGCCATCCTCACAGTTACAAAGCAGTAACTGGTTGGTCTACAAGGGATGTAGTCAAATGGTTCTTCTGTAGCTCCCCAGAAGAAGAATGGTAAGCCTGTTTTTTCTCCACCTCATGGCATTACCTTATTCCTCCCTTGTTCTTACAGTTCTCTTTTTCTTAGGGAAACACTGGTTTGCCAGCACGTTCTAGACTCTGACAGGATGTTTTTTCCAGGGTCAGAAAAAATTAATTTCTCCCTGGACAAGACATATTTTTTCTTTTCAGCTCCCACACAGCAGCCGGGGTGCGTAGGCAGTTTGAGAGGCAAGGTTAGGGCTGTGCATGGATTTAAATTTCACTCACTCTAAGTAAATGCCACTGGCTTTCTCAGTCCTCATCTGAAGAGATGAAGACTCCTGGGCTCTTCACACCAATGAATCCTTGCTCTGGAACTCTGCAGGGAGAACTCAATGTCATCATTCTACACTTGTGTGCAAATTCTGTAGTCTTACTGAACTGAATTCTTTTAAATAGCACTTTGTGATCTTTACAGAGGAGGAGCGCGCTATTTCACCTCTCTTCACTTTCCCTTTGGGATTAGTTTAATAAAGTTCCCACCTGTCAGATGCAATCTATTCCACTTGCCAGTGTCTTGCTTATCTAGAGAAAAAAGATTAACATCTTTTGGGACAAGTGTAATGAAACACCTGTTCAGTGCCCAATAACAGCCAAGCCAGTAGAGTTCAGTTCATGTGAAGAACCGGAGGAAGCACAGTTGGTCAAGAGTGGATTAGAACAGCTTTATAAAATCAGCAGTGTTTTCACCCTGTCCTATTTGGATTACCCAGATGGAACACAAAAGGGTGACGAAAATTATTTGTAGCATTCTGTATTACTGCAGAGAAAGACAAAAATATTTTGTTATTCCTAGAAGACTAGATTTGTAGGAGTAAGGAAAAGTATGGGACGAGTAACCCAAGCACTCATTCATTTTTGTTGCAAGACGACATTCAAATTAAAAGTGGTCATTTAAACATGTAAGAGGAACCTCACCTCACGCAACATAGTGGACATATGAAATTCATTGCCAGAAAATATTCTTAACAGTATTGTTGGGAAACACTGGACATTTACGGCAGTAACAGGGAAACTGGCAGTAATTTATACTATTATAGATATGATTTCAAATTGATCATATAGGGCATACAGTCTTAGATGTGAGGGTTAGGCACATAATTTTCCTGTGGGATGAGTTATTTCTTAATTAGTTATTCTAAGTTTTTCAATAATATCTTTTACAGGAATGCGTCCTGCTTGAAACAGATGCTATTGGACAATGCTAGGTTAAAAGTAGCAGTAGTCTAATATGAAACATAGAGTTGCTTTCTCATATATAACCTATCTAATGAATTCCTTACAAAGGAAAAAAATGGGCTACTTCAAAGTAGTTCTTTCCCTTTTTCTAAATTAAAAATAAATAAGACATTTAAAATAAATACTTATAATTAAAGGTCTTATTTTGTAAAGTTCTTGCTGCCATTGTTCTTGAAAAGAAGATTATATTTTTGCCACATTTTAAAATCTAATCTAAGTGTGAAGTATTATGATATCAAATGTAAATATTGTGTCTTCTCATTCAGAAGACACGCTCATTGACTACCACCAATATTATTAAGCTATGGACTTTCTAATCTAGCCTGCAGCATTTTATCTGTAAACCAGTGTGAAAATGAACATATGAAATTAGATAATGATGTGTAACATCTTTCCCCACTGCCCTTCTAAAACCATTTTTTTCTTCCTCCTTCTGTTTTTTAAAATATATTTCTACCCTGATTTTTAATGTTTTCCCCTTGATCCTTAGCCATCCATGATTCTTTGATGAAGTCTAATTTTACCAGCATTTTGTGCAGTAACTTTTGCTGAGTTTTATTAACCAGGAGTGTACTTTGATCTTTTCTTTACATGTCCATACTTCTCAACATCAAACGGCGAAAATCCTGGAAGCCCTAGCAGTAAAAGAAAAAAACGTTTTAAGCGACCATTGAAATTCATGGGGCAAGTTGAGTTTTTACTTGTGACATTATGAGAAATCAAAGGTTTCAGAGCCTAAAGACAGCTGAGGTAGGGGCTAGGATGTAATATCAATGATATCCATTGTGGTTATAGGAGACGGGGAAAAGGATCGGACACTACATAAACAAGAAACCTCCAAACAACAGCAAAACAAAACTGCAAGAGAGGGGGCTGTGGGAAAGCGGTGAGTATATCCACCCATTCTAATCTTAACTCTACAAATGCTTATTTCTCAATATGCATATTAAAAAGGACACAGCACCGTAAAGGGATCTGTGTAGGGAGCTAGCCACGTACATATGATCTCAACTTCTGTGTTCAAGTTGTCCCCTTTCCGTCTGTTTTATCTGTTTCCAAACTGTTATTACTTTTTCAAAAAACCCATTACTTCTCTGTGAATTATACTAACCAGAAACTGGAGGAGGGCAACTTTCTTTTTAGCATTATTAGTTTAATGCAGAATATGAGAAAATGGCCCTTATTTAGTTTTTCTTAAAAAATGAAGTCCTTTCTAATTGTTTTAGAAACATTATATTAAAGACAGATATACTTTCAGACCATCAAATTTTCTAATGCTATGATTTTTAGAAGTTATTTTACTCACACAAGGGGAGGACTCGGGATGCTGGGTCAGACTCTCAGCTGGTTTACATTACCATAGCTTCACTAAAAGTAGCAAAACTACGCCAGTTTAAAAAAAGCTCTGGTTGTGGTTACAGTTCTTACAGTTACAACAAGTCACATGATCTTGTTGTTATTTATATTGCAGTTGCTCCTAGGAGCCATGCTTATTACCAGGCCCTGCTGTGCTGGAGTGACATGTACAAAGAACAGAAAACTTTCCCAATGTAACGAGGAGAGGCACCGTCTTTTGTATGTTGGTGACTAGATAGCACGAGCACTGTGCTGGATTTTCTGTGAATGGCTGTTTCCTTCTCTAAAATAATTTATCTCAGTCGTGTTTCTGCCTCTCTTAGGTGTGCTCTGCACAGAAGTTCTCCCACTCTGCATGACTTCTGTAGGAAAACACTTCTGAAGTGTTTTAGAGGGAAGAGAAAGAGCTCTTCATTTCCCCCACTTGTTTAGAAATAGTTCAGTTTTACATTTAATAAATTCACTCTTGCTTTGAGATTTTATACATAAAAATGGGCCGATTCCTTTAGTAAGGCCATGCAGTATCTGGCTATGTACAATATTCTTTAGAATAGCTGCGGACTATGAATTCTTCAGCTAACTCATGCAAGTTTGTTCATTCTACCTGCAGAGTTACCCAAGCCTATGGAGAAATCCCCATGCATTAAGAAAAGTGAGGACATCACAGAATCATACAATGATTTGGGTTGGAAGGGACCAGCTAGTCCAACCCCCCTGCAGTGAGCAGGGACATCTTCAATGAGATCAGGTTGCTCAGAGCCCCATCCAGCCTGACCTTGAATGTTTCCAGAGATGAGGCATCTACCACCTTTCTGGGCAACCTGTTCCCGACGTCTCACCACCCCGCTTGTAAAAAATTTCTTCCTTATATCTAGCCTGAGAAGATGCTCTTGAAAATAACTTTCATTTTTGTGTACAGCTTTTTGGGGTTGTACCTACCCTGATGCCTTTTTTCATTCTCTCCATTGCTGAAAGTGGGGGGGATGTTCCCTTTCGGTTTTCATTTTCCAGAAAATATATGATGTTCTGCTTTACAAATGACCAAAACATTCCAGACCTTGGGGGTTTTTTCTAGTATGTTAAATAATAAGTCTACAAGTACTAAGTGAAATTTCTTGAGCTCTGGATTGTTTCTTTTATTAAAACCACAGTTCCCTGCAGGATGGTCAAATTATACATCTGATTTGTTTTTCAGAATTATAAAGTAAGAAAAATTGCCAAGAGGCGAGAAAAACTACATAGCTGATAGCACTGGTCCCCGTGTCAGACAGCACTTAGTTGTTCCTACAGTCTGTAGCAATGCTTCAAAATCTTTCAGGCACTACATCCACAGCATCCCTTCAGTTTTCTGCATGCATTATGGATTCTTCTCCTGTGGAAAACATTCCTGCTTTGAAGTGTCAGGGATTTTATTTTTTCACAACAATCGTTTTTAAAATTGTCATATCTTGTTAGCTGCAATATTAACATTAAACCTTTTTTTTCTTAATTAAATTGCAGCAGGGAGAAGAACCTTGTGCTAATGGACCAGACCTATCACCTCCTAAGACATAAGAAGTAAATGAAAATGTAGCTAATCACATCGTTATCCCTTGTGTGAGCAGGTCAATGCAAAAAATAGCAAGGATGCTAGAATATGCTACAGTGGAATATGTGACAAGGTATGTAGAGGAATATTTATACAGCATTTTCTCAAACTTTCTCAAGTTTAGGCTCTCACAGGGAACCCGAGTGGAAGTTTACCTCAGACTAGATTCAATGTCTGACTAAAGTCATCATTTTCTATTCGTAGTATTTGGGTACTTTCTTGAAGCAGGGCATAAAGACCTTGCCTTCACTAAATTCCCCCAAGATTTTTCTTTTAAAATAAAAAAGAAAAATTACATTAATGAAATATTCAACCCAGAATCTCCTTGCTGCAGTTTCAGATTGTAATAAATGTACTTGGTTTCAATAAAGATAGTAAAGCTTTTGTAGTTCCATAAGATTTCAATTATAAATTAACATTAAATGGAAAAGTTTGAGTAGGTTATATCCTTTGAACTTAATGGCCCAGATCCTTGGCTGCTGGTAAGGAACACACAAGGCAGCTCAGGTGAAGGGTATTCAAGGGTGTCTTTCAGCATTTCTTACCAAGCTGTTGCTCCATACAGGACAGGGAACCCCGGAAACTACTCTAAAATATGGCCACTGCTAATTGCATTTACGGTAATTGCAGCTGAAAGATGGGGGGCCTGGACTTCATTACTTTTTGCTGCCTCTATTTTAGGATGATCAGATCTCTCTTAGTTTATATTGTGGGAATAACTTCACAAATTAATGCTGGAAGATACCCATGATCTCAGGAAATCGTGTTAGCAATTGAAAAAAATCAACACTCATGCTATTTTGGCTACTTCATGCTATTGAGTGATTTTTTGTTTTTTTCTTAATGCTGCTTCTAAAATTGCTTTGCATGAGTTTTCACAGGTAGTCAGCTTCAGATCGTCTTTATGGCAGCATAGGTCTCTGAATGATTGGGTCGTGCATCTTTTTAGAGGCGAAACACATAATGAAATAATGCTCACCACCAGAATTACATAAAAGGAAATCAATGTTTAGCTTCTCCACTTATTTTCATTTATTTCCTCACATGTCTTATGTTTAATATGCCTTTGTTAGGCTTTGGTATTGGCTATAAAAAAAGTTTATTAGAACACTAATGCTGTCTTATGCACATCACAAAATACACCCCCCGCCTTTTCCCACTCTTCCTCCTCCAGAGTAATTGTGTGGTTGATTTGTTCACAAGGAAGCTCACAGGAAGCAGCAAAATGCGTACGTATAGTTTTTCACAGGTGAAAGTGCTAGAGTCAGAACTACTTTCACTCCTCGTGTTGTAGTCTTAGTGCAATCTGCTGTCAGCATAAAGTTATTAGCATTTTAAAAATATACCTTATCTAGACAAAAAATCCCATCTACCAATGATGGCAAATGTGTTTGGTTGCTAATGACAGCTTATTTCCCACCTTTTTCTTTCAAAATCCAGGATAGTGAAGAACTCCATTAATCACTCAAACTGGACTGTTTCTTCTAGTATTTTGCTCAGGTAGCTCTGTTAGGAGGAGAGGGGATGGGGCCAGAGGGTTGGAAATCTGCATAGTTTTTATTTTTGCATTTTCTCCAAAAAAATAGGAGATTTTGATCCTAATTCTTGCACTAAGCAAACGCCTGACAATAAGGTGTCTGAAACCCGTTTGGGTTTTGCAAATCTATCAAGTAAACAGTGTCCCCTACCTTGTCCCCCCCAGTTTTTGATTACACTTTTTACAACCCCCCACAAGCATGATTTAGGTGGACTGAAGCTCGGGCTTTTCTCTGGGAGCAACAAGAGTGTGTGCCCCCTGCAAAGGAAGCTCTGTAGCACTAAGTAACTCTAATCTGAAGTCAGGATAGCAACAGAGATCATTGAAGACTCAGACTGTGCTCACTTCTGGGGAAATTTTGAATAGTGCTGGTACGGTAACGGCACATCCCTCTCACCTCTGCTTAACCCAGCCTTCTCACCCCTTTCCACACCCAGGTTCTATTTCCCCAGAGATCCACACTCCGAAAAGGATAAATCAGAAATGGCTGCTCCATGCTTCCATGTTAGGCAGGCTCTTTGCATAAGAAGTTTCTCAAGAAGTTACTGGCCATAGTTTACTGCAGTGTGAATGAAAGTGAAATGAAGGATTTACCTTCCCAAAGATACTTAACTCTCTTCTGGTATGCCAACGTGAATCTATTCATCAGGTGTTTTCTGGTTTTACTCATTTTGTTCCTCTACAGCGAGGAACACTGTGATAAAGGTTTTGCCAAAAGTATAATTTTCTCTGTTATCAATATCTGTTATTGAAAATATCTGAAAATACATACTGCTTCCTGTAGTTCATGTGACAGAAAAATCTTCTGTTGACACCGTACAGTTGACTAGAAGGGAAAATGGGTTGCAGAATTTATTCTGAGTACAATCGGAAAAAATGTGTGCTCTGCTGTGTTTAGAACTGGAGGATTCTCTGAGGAAGTAATTCTGTAGAGCAGGTACAATGTTGATTTGTTTTTTTCTTGTGAAAAAAAAAAAAAAAAAAAGTTTTATGAAGGGATTTTTCCATCCAGAACTATCCTTGTGCCTTTGTCTTCCACCTGAGGTGTAGGCTCACTGCAGTGTAGTAGGCTATATCTCCAAGTACTCCGTGCTTACAACGCTGAGAATAGGTACTTTTACTGGAAATTTTACCAGTGCTTCATTGAGGGCTTGATCTTCTTGTTCTGCATAAGCCATTTGACTTTCCTAGCCTTCATGCCACATCAATCTGCACAAGAAGTGCAGCACTTGGGGGAGAGTCCAGTAAGGCTTCCATTGAAGCTGAAACTGTTTTTCCTATCAATATTACGGAGTCAAATCCTAAACACGGAAGCAGTATTGCGAAACAGTGAACTATCTGTTGCTATTTTGATTCAGGAAGTGACTCATCTGCTTTTATATTTCAGTCTATTATGTTCAGAATGTGAATTTTTACAGTTTGTTGCTCGTGTATTTTAGTCTCACATTTTTCTCAGTGATGGGTGAAGCTCTACCATTTCAGAGACCTGCTGTGCATGCAGTACGAGGAACACACCACGCGACTCATCGCCCTGGCCATTTCCAACCTGTAGGAAATCTTTAACCATCCCACACATGTACACTTTATGTAAGGTGTAGATTCTCCAACACGAAGCCCGCGTGTGCAAGCATCTCAAAACATGTTTTAGCCTTTCTAAAAGGCTCGCTGGGGAGTAATATTGGGTGCTTGTTTGGCTTGCTTTGAAGTCTGCGCTCAGGCCTTTCACAGCCCTTATCTCTGTGCATAACCGCTGCCTGGGTCAGGAAGAGAGAGCAGCAACTGCTTTTCAGGTTTTTAGTACGGCGGTCTTTATGTGAGGTCCACGCTTCAGCACATAAATCTCTGTGCAGTGAAGTCTTAATGTCCTGAATTAGGCGTAAAGACTTCAGGAAGTTACTCCGTATGCACTTAGGTGGCGAAGCCTGACCAGTGCCTGAAGACTTATGGGCTGAAGTGAAACCTCTGGGGAGATGTTAGACCTCTGAACAACCAAGTGTTTCCATTAATCAGACCATGGCTAATCAAGGTATGGTTACCTTGAAACATGCAAATTGGACAGCAGTAGATGAAAATTTGATATTGAGTCCCCAAAAGAGAGATATCATTGTGTGTAGGTTCAAATGCCCAGCCGAATCCCAAAGTCAGTAGCAAATTTTAAGGAACCCAATTTCACATTCTTTCTTCTCAGGCACAATCAAAAATCACGCTCAACATCATATCCGCTGACTATTGATTTTCATTGTTCATCTGCTTATCTGATGAAACTAGGGCTGTGTCACGTAAATAGGATGGATTACAAACTTTAGCCTGCTGGAACCTGGCTGTCCCTCTTCCATGGATACATGAAAAGAGAAGTTTTGATAAGGCTGGAATGACAATAAATAAAAGTAGTGTTTTGCTTACTAACAGTGCTACAGGCACTGTTACTAAGTAGTGCCACAGGCATCATCGAATGTTTTATAAGGAAAGTGAATCTGGAGGTTATGTGAATTTTAATGACCTGCATGGACTGAAGGTCACAAACTGCTAAATGTTTTCTAAGTTGGTTATCTAGTTGTTTCACACAGATTATAACAAACGTTTGAATATCCTTACAGGCAAACGTTATATTTACTGTCAGCTCCCAAATATTTTCTTTTTAATTTGTGTTTTATTTTGATTGGTAGAGGGGGCATGGTGGTTGGAGAATTGTTTCTGTTTGGTAACGTTGTCTTCCAAAGCTAACGTCTGGCTATTAAATGGCTTTTCACTCATTCTAATATTCTTGGTATGCTAAACAGTTACTGAAGCTTTCTAGAACCACTACATGCATCATAGAGATATTTAGCATCATAAAGTAAATGGCTCTGAAAACGAATGGTGATATAATTTGCAACTTTCACAGTTCAGTTTTAAAGTACTTCCAGAATTTCTTTAAAGGCTTCTTCACTCAGCTCAATAAAAACTTTCCCACTGAGACCAGTGGGTGTAGCATCCGACTGTTAAACGTATATCTACTATAGTGAACTCAAATACATGTAGTATCCCATTATTATTAGCTATTGATAAGCCTCAAATGTATTTTTCTCTGGCTTTCTGTCCCACCCCTCTCAATCTGTGTGTGTTTTTAAACTGAAGAATCTCAGGTACAGGGAAGAGCAAATATACCTATATTTATATTTTTTTTTCTATTACTACAGTGTATGTCTGCCTTCTAACTTAAAAAAAAAAGTATTTTGCTCTTGCCTTACTTCGAATTTTCTATTGCTCATGAAAATAGACAGTTATAAATATTGTGTCCTTTGAATCATTAGTAAGTTTGGTTTTAGTGCTCGTCAGACAATCTTGTTAAAAGACTAAAGTCAAATTGTCCTTTTTGTGCTAGGCTTGTTTTCCATAAATTGCCAGAAAACAATTTATTCAGTCTGTCTTTCTTCCAGTAATTGATTATGCGGATATTATTTATCGTACCGCTGCAAGCACATCTTTGCATAAATTGGATGTGCTTTATCATTCTGTGTTACATTGTATTTACAAATGCTCTATTTTCTGCTCATCATTGACGACTTTATTCCATGGTAAACTCATCTTCATTAGAGGGGCTGAAGCGTTAGCGTTCATTTATCAGCAAGGGAATTTGGAGAAAAGCCCCACCATGTTTTCTATCTTTAGCAAATTCTTTTCCCCAACAAATATGCTTTCAAATCCTATAGTTGTTTTTGTCCACGTGAAAATCCAATAAATAGGAATAATGATTTTCTTCTTAGCACCCCCACCCTGCAGGTGTTTCTTTTAGCTGCTATTAAAGTTTGGAAGTGATTTCAGTTTTTACAGTTTAAATAAAAGACCTAATATAGTAAGGAGGTGCAGCACGCCTGGCATTTTCTCAGGTCTTAATGACTGTGTTCATCAGGTCATCCTTGTTAAGAGAAGTAAGTTCCCAGACTAGCAATTTACTTGGTTAAAGGAAGGGTTGACTGGGTCTCTACGCTGTTTACTGTCTCTTTCCTAGTCATAAATACTGCCCGCGCATGATGTTTCAGAGTTTAACTGAGTCCAGGGAATGCATTCACAAGTATGATTCATTTTCAGGCACGGAAAAACCTTTTCTCTTTATAGCTTTTTTCTTCATAGCTAAGAAAGTAGTATTTTGTCATTGCTTTAGTGAGATGTAATTACTGTAATTCATCTGCAGCCAAAAAATTTCAGGTTCGAAAATCTCATCTGTGATTGCACAGGCATAAATGTTATGTTAAAACATAAAAGCTGATATTAGTGTAAATAAGGGCTCAACTTCCTGTGGAGTGCAAGGCATTGCCTGCTTCCACTGGAATTAGCAGGCAGTGAAAGTGCTCATAAATTCACGGACTCAAGCCCCAGAATCTGAAATCATGGCCCTCTCCTGCTTCTTTCTGCATGATAATGGAGGACCCAGCTGCAATTCTTTTTGCTTGAGAAAGAGTTCGCAATGCCAGCACAATCCTGGTTCTTTACCCCAGTACCAGGAAGTCTGAGGAAAAGTAACAGGAGAATCGATGCGTCATCCGTTATGTTGAAGCATTACAACTATTTTTGGCTGTGTGACACCTCCTGTATGGAAGCAGTGAGAAGGAAATGGATCTCCCTCGCCTCATCATTCAAGCTTGATGTGCACACATGCATGTATGAGATAAGGAGGTCTTGGTTTTAGACGTATATCATCGGAAGATTTAGAGTACCCATCCAGCGTGCTATCCCTGAGCTTCTTCAGTAGAGATATCTTGTGACAAAATGGTAGAAAGCATGAGGCTATTCCTTACGCTACTGTTGCCGAGTACAAGCTCATCATTGCTGGCAGCCTCAGAGGTGCCTATATTGCGAGACAGGAGGAAAAGAGAGCGAGATGGTGCACAGTCCAGAGCGTGAGTATTCACACAGCATACAGGACACCTGGATTGCATAATCCATGTCGCGTTAGGAAGAGGAGAAATCGAAGAAAGGTGGGCTGCTTTATTATTATATTCCACTTTTTTTTTTTTTGTTATAATGGTGTAGACCTCTCAGTGTCTCTTTGCCTTTTTTGTTTATTATTTTTGCTTGAGTTCTTTGAGTATAAGAACCAGTGCCTGATGAACGTCCAAAGGAAATAGGCATCGCTCTGTAGCAAGCGGTTATGTGACTTATCTACTTTTGAATAACGAGGCTTGAGCCATAGTGTCTCCTCTGATGTTTTCTACATTCAGATGAGTCACCACTTGGTTTGCTGGTTTGTGAAGTTGCCTTTGGGGGTGCTAATTCAACATGTGCATTGCATATGGAACTATTTTAAAATTCTTCTTTGTAGGCCTCAATAATCACCGTGACAGTCTTGCTCATGTATGTGTACAATTGGTTGTTAATATTGGCTTTTATTTGCAGCAGGTTTTTGTGAATCCACAATCACTTTGAAATCCTCTTCTTAAGGAGAAAAAACTCCAGAAACTAAACAAGCAAACGTTTGTAGGTCACCTTTAAAATAGCTGCAGAATGTATATGTCATTTATACAGATTTATATATAGGTATAGACATTTATAATATATAGGATACATTTGCATATATAAAGTATATGTATTTTGGTTTCCTTGATGTCACATAGAATGCCTACACATATGCTTCTCTGTGTATGAATGATACTTCTTTTGGTGGGTGCTCGGTTGCTCCTGTTGCAGGGCTCCGATAAGGTTTTTCTGGAACATTTCCCATTCTATCCCTTGCCGTTTCAATTAGTTTCCCATTCCATAGAAAAATATATCTTATCTGATATGAATATGGAACCTGTGAAGTTAAATTTTGGTTTCTACAAGCAATGATTGCTTGCTTGAATGTTCACAGACAGAGAATCTAAAAGAGGCCTAAGCATAGCTGGAATGAATGGAGATTTAAATTTCAGCAGGCATTCATTGAAAGCTTTTTTTTTCTTTAAAGGCATTCATTTCTTCTGATGGTAAAGGATTCACCTAGCTCATGATTTGTAAAGGACTGTCTGGACTTTATTGCTAATTGTAAGTCACTGTGCAGGCTCACCAGCCATACAAGGCAAAATAAAGTCCCTAACCATACATCTTCTCTTTGCATCCCCTTCCTCAGGGCTTGCTTTATTTCCAAAACCACAAACTCTAAACCAGAACAAATCAACTCAGTAATAATCACCCGAGGCCCCTCCAGCTTTGGCCAGCTGGGAGAAGACAGCACGCAACCTCATCTTATGAGATTTTCTTTTGTACCAACCTTCTCATTCCTTTCACAACACCATCAAAAACACCATGACTAGTCCAATAACCCTTTTCATGCCAAATTGGCTTTAGCCCACAACACGCTGTTCTTTTGCAGCAGCTGCATATGCCAGTTTACCATGTTTTCACGTATGTAACTCATTCCAGAAAAAAATGAGATCATTTTATGAAGAATCAATACTTCAAAATAGGGCCTTTCATAACCTGAAACTGCAAGGACTAGTGTAGAAGGGAATGTAGCTAACTGCTAGGAAATAGCGAGACCTGGAGTCACTTGGAGTAACTTTTAATTAATTGATTAATCGAGACATTACAACTTGTAGTGAGTTTTGGATTGCAGGAAGTTTTGGGTTGGTTTTTAAAGATAAGTAGTATATCACTATAATGCTATATGTGTTCAAATGAGCTTCAGACTGCCTGTTCTCTGGATACTATCAAACAGGAGAAAATAATGGCAATACATATGTTTACATATATACATATGCTTATAGTATATGAAACTTTTGGGATATGCAGGATATTGAATATGAAGTATAAGCATGTGAACCATTGATGGTGTGTCTCTTGCAAACTATCAGGGAATCCTTTCTTCCTGAAGCTTTGCTTTCTTTCTAGGAAGGGGTAACCTACTGCAGTATTTTGAAAACACTTGATGGATCATGTGAGTTGCTGTAGAGAAGAGCTACGCTCTCTGTCAGTTAGATGGCAATACACAGCCTGCACAAATCAAATTCACTTGGAGTTTTATTTGCCTCTGTAGCAGCTGAACAAATATCACGGAGATTGAACTTGTGCTACCATAACTGGTAGTCTAATTTCTTCCAACAAACCAGTTTCACTGAGCCAGAAGGTCAGCGCGGAACAAGTTTATGACAGTGTGCTATGAGCATGTTGTAAATAAAAGCGGATAGCTTTCAAGATAGGTAAACTGCAATGGGGGATTTTGTGATGCTCTATTGCCAGTACAGCATGTAAAACCTGACACCATTCTACTTATTAGTAGCAGTTTAATTGTCACTGTAAGAAGTTAAAAAAACGTAGACTAAAAAGCTCCTCTTAAGAAAAATCGTGAAAAAAAAATCTAAGTAAAGATTAATGTCAGATAGAAAACTTTAGCCTGAAAAAAATAATACTAAGACAATAAATAAAATTAAGCTGCATTTGAAAAATGATTAAGTCTTGCTAACTAGCCAAAAAGTGAACTACCATATGGCCCTTACTGCCATTAACTCACACATTTGGGGCCCAGCTCTTTTGAAAACTCTCCCTGACTAAATCATGTCTTTCATTTCAGCCTGGAATCTAGAAGGTGGTTAGTCCCCTTGCCCTCTCCCTCCCCTCCCCTTCCCTTCTCCCTCCCCTCCCCTTCCCTTCCCTTCCTTTGTCTTCATCTACGTGGCTGATTTTTAAGTCCTGTTGAGAAATGCTTTCTGCAGTGTTTAACAGCAGAGGAAATGGAGACGATGCATCTCACCTGTACCTCCCAAAGTGAAGATGGAAGGAGTGCTTTGCAGCTGACACCACTTAATGCAGCCTTTGAGCTTCTCGATTACTCTGCACTGCCAATAAAATGGGACCTGAGGGTTGGAAAAAAAAAAAAAATGGTCTTCTGGCCCTGCCCTTCTCTCCACCTCTCTGCTCCAGGGAAGGAAAAGGACCATCTGCCATGGGATGTGTTTGGAGGAGGAGCAAAAAGATCAATTGGTATGTAACTACATTAAAGTGTTAATCCTATTTGCAGCATTTTCTATAACCACATCACCTAGGCATTGGGCTAGTTCTATAAGTATAATATCTTTTCATGGGATTACATACGATATAGCATATGAAATACAGCATATGCCTGAGATGGTGGCTAAGCAGGGTCTGAGTTGCCAGTATGCTTGCTGCCACTAAATTTAACCTCTCTTGGAAATCTTGTCAAAGCAAAGCAATTGGAATTCAGTGTTTTGAAAATGAGAGTCTGATCACTTAAGAGTAGGTGGTCTGTTGATTTTAAACAGGAGCACAGTTAGGTACTGATGGCAGACTAAGGACCTATTTTGACAAAGCAAGAAAAAAAGTAGATAAGGATAATAAGAAAATATAGTAAAATGAGCTGTAAAACAGACTTTCTCCTATAGTACTATTTAACTAATAGCCCTGACTCCACCAGCAAACTCTTACTTGCTCTTCTTGGCAAATTTGGTGTATGTTGTGGATTCACACTCAAAGCCATATAGGTTTCAAAACCACGCAGTTATATGGTACATGGTATATGAGAGCATAGCCCTGCATTGCACCTTTGCAGGGTCTCTGCCGGGTTTTGGAAGGCAGCAGAGCCGGGTACTGGACAAAGGGATAGAAGTTTTTTCAAACTTGTAAACAACAAGAAGTCCTCACGTGGGTTTGTGTGGCAGAGACTGAACCTCTGGTGAACAGCTTGCTGCAGTAACAGTTTTAATGAAAATTGAAAGCTTAAGTGCCACTATTTTCCATATCACTTTTCCCCTAAAATGATTTATTGACCACTTATACATGATACATTCTCCTGTCATGAATAACACACTATATATTTATTTTCATGAATAATGGCTACCATTTTAATTGATAGTTTCAGACAGGGGAGTAGATTTATTTCTACTATGAATAAAACTGCTCTCAGTATACAGCCTGTATAAATTATTTTAGTATGTATTCCAGTTTTCCTTTTGCAACCCAGTATGCTCCTAATCTTAACAGAAATCAATCAAATGAGATCTAATACCTCACTAACCAGCAGCTTCTATCAAGTATACTATGACATTCTTCTGCAATGTTTTTAAAATTCGTGTTAAATGGTGTTGCCAGGAGCTTTCACTGAACCAAGAAGCTTTTGACTTGGCTGATATATCTGTCTGTAAGATGTCTGTTTCATTCCCCGTTAGCTTATTTATCTTTTACTGACACCCTACCTGTATACATACGACATCTCAATTACTTTACTCAAATACAGCATCTCGATTATGCTACCCTTTTTTAGGTAAAAATTTAAAATTCAACTATGTTAATAATCAAATCTTGATTCCTGCAATGCACGAGCTTGTATGGGCAAGTGATGTAGTTTGCATTCATTCCTGAGTGCGACACCAAACACAGAGAGTTAAGCCTAGGAAGGATTCTCTTAGTGAAGAAGGTGATCACAGTTCAGAACTGAAATCCCCATTACTTGCAAATGATCCCATTCTGATATTAATCTTCAAGTCAGTCCGTGCTATGTGCTCACAAATATGCCTCACTTGTATGCTGCAGAACTACAGATCTGTTAAAGGAATAAACCCGCGTGCATTCCTGTGTCTAGTATAAAAACCCAAAGCTTGCTGTGAATCATTTCCAAATAGAATTCAAGTGTTATGGAGCATGCACTAGCTGACTTCATTAAAAAAAAAGCAAACAAAACCCCAAATAAACAGAAATTCCTGAACAAATTGCATTGCAAAGCATTGACCCAAATATCTTTACAGTAAATTCACCTACCAGTAATTTTAGAGAGCTAGTATTTATTCTTCAGTCAGCAACGATACAGTTCTCTCTTCCTCTTTAATAAGGATTTCCTTATTGTAGCCTGACTAGAGTTTTCTAAGGCATTACTTCAATCCCTATGTAAACATTTACCAAAGGGATTTTGCATCCATTCAGAAATCCCAGAATGATGCACCAGTATTGGAAAGTTTTGACTGTGGCATTTTAATATTTTTCAGTGTGCTAGGAGTTTGGTGATGGGAACACTGTCAGATATAATGGGTAAAGGACAGAGGAAAGAGTTTGTGAATACGCTATAAATTAAATGATGCAAATGTGAGTTCCCAAGAATGAATTTCAAAATGTGACATAGGTTTTGGCAAAAATAGAGAGGTAGAATCCACGTAAGAGAAAAATATATTTGGGTTGGTCTTCACCATCTGCTACATCAGTTAATTGAATTCTAAATGGCAATAATATTTGGAGCCAGGTTCTACTTTATATTTCTATTCCTAAAGCACACTGAGTTTTTACAGTTGAAAGACAGCATTGTGGGGTAGCATATTAATAATGTAACATATCAAGATGTTTTAATCAGAAGAGGTATTGCTTACATAGCCGGCATTCATGCCAGATGTGCTGTATAATGGATGTACAGCGATTTAGGATTTACAGTACCTTATTTATAATGTTGTCTCTGCTTTTATATATATTTCCTTAGCTAAAGCTATGGTATTTGAAAGAAAATGGAAATACAAGACTGTATAAGAATCTGAATAGCTTTTATCTATGTCTGCATTAACATGCACTTCCTTTTCTTACTCTGGAATAAATAAGCCATTTTCGTGAGAAAACAGAGACACGATTACTAGAAACTGTAGTTTTCTATTTTGTTAATTGAGGTATGAAATGAAGATATGTTTTAATAAAATACTGCAGTCAATTAAATTCAGCTGTTAAGCTAAAGCAAAGACTGATGAAAGTCAATCAAAAGACACCAGTCACTGCAGGGAGGCAAGTAAAGCAATAAAGAACTAGACCTAAAGCTACATAGTTCTTTTTGTTAGGTAGCAGCAAAGTAATTTGCATTATTCATTTCACCCGGTGGGGGGGGAACAAAAAAACAAAAAAAACCCCAAACCACCAAACCCCCCAAACCAACACATGAATAGATTGAAAGGACTAGATGGAATCTAGCTGGCAAATAAAGCAGAGGTTAAGTAAGGGAAGCAAAGAAAGCAAAATCAAATGTAACAATGCTACCTAGGTGAGTAAAAGAAATACAAAAGGGTTCCAGAAATATCTGGAGAGAATAGAAAGAGACCACAGAAAAGTAACAAAGGGACTGTATAAGTGAAGACTCCAAGATGGATGAAAAATGTTCAAAACTACTTTTTCTTAGTTTTCAATATAAAGGAAAATGATGAAAGTGGAGAATATTATGTAGGAAGACAGAAAACTATTAGAAGCAATGGGCCAGAATTGAGCTTAACTTGCACACAAGGGCCCTATTTTCTGCCTTCTTTCTCATGTTGAATAATGCTTATAATGCAAGTAGCCCCCCGGCTACTCTACAGAATGGAAAAAAAGGAAGTGCCAGATAGTATAAGGATGACACATGGAGTTACAAAGTGTAATGTGAGCACACTGCTCTGAGAGCATCCTACAGAATTTCTCACTAAAACATTCTATGGAGATATGAAAAACGTTACCGGAAATGAGTATCTGTGCAAATTAAATTGTGGTTTTTGCTTAGTTCAAGTCCACTGCATTTGAAATAAAAGACTATTGTAGTGCATGAGGTCTTTCGTAGTGGATGCTAACATCCTAGCACCATGAAAAAACATGGAGGGCACGTTTTAGGATAATGAGAGCCAAATCAGGCACAGTCCATGCGTTCATTTAGATCCTACTCAGAATATACTTAAAATATATTTGTATTTAAAAGAGTAAATACAGTGCAAAAGAGTATCTTAATGAATATGGATGCATACATCTTCACTTCTATACTTTTGGCTCCATAGGATTCCCCCCCTGCTCTTTTATATCTGAATACTTGGTGGGGTCTTGTGTATTAATCAGAGATTATCTTGTTGGAACAAAGGTGATGTCATAGAGGAAAAAGATAAATGTATTGGAGTTCAATGACCTACCCTGGAGAGATCCACTTAGAATCTTTTACCAAAAAAGTTTCAATGGCAAATTGACACACACAGTGGGGAATATAAAATCTGCCTAAGTGTTTTGATAGCATAGAAACACTCCATTTTGGCATTTTTGGATCAATGGGATTTTTCATTTTGAAATGACTTCTGAAAATGAAAATAATTCAAATACAACTGAGTAAAAAGTGTATAAAACCCAAATTCCAAACAAATTGTTTCACTTTTATCTAAAAAGAATGTTTAATTGACCTGAAACGTTCTTTTTCCAGTACAATTTCATAAAAGATTTGTACATTTTGGGTTTTCAATTAAGTTTGTAATGGGAAAAGAAAATCCATGTACTCCCTCATGAAATGAAAAATTGAGTTAGTATAAAACTGCTGTTGCGTTATTATGTGTCTAAGGCCATTGAGTAGAGAAATGAATAAAAAGAACAATGAAGCTGACACTACTCAGCATTAATGAAAATGACACTGCTCAGTTAAAGAAAACAATACAAAAATCTGTAGAAGATTCCTTTTTTTTTCTAGTCCCCTTGCTTCTTCAGTCAGTTGATGAACTTTATGATATCATGAGAAGAGATCTCTTTTTGTACAAGAAGTTAAGGCAAACACCCTACTACTATTCCTACAAGCACGTGTGTGTGCACAGACAGGTGGGTAGACAGATGTATGTATAAAGTTCCTGTAAGTCTGCCAGAGTCCAGTAGTCTCTGACCAGCTTCTTTTAGGTATTCCACATGTGACGTGTAATGTTTAATATCAAACCTACTAATTTGAAGGTGTTTGATGTTATGTGGGATTTTTGATTCGTCAGAATAATACCAAGTGTACCGAAATCACAAGTTACACTTAGCAAAATACAGCAATTGGAATTCAAGGTTCAATGGCAATACCAAAGTGACCCTGTTACCAATCTCTAGAATATGCTCGCTGTCATGATGCTGGGCATCCCCAGGCACTGGGAAGGATGATATGGGTTGAAGCACCTCAAACCTGCTACTCTCTTAAAAATCCTTGTATTAAATTGTTCAGTTTTATACACTGATGGGACTGAGCCACATATACACTCCCTTCCATACTGGTCTGGCTAACTCAGGGAGACAGTCACCCTCTTAGTGAACTCAAGGAGAAACATTTACACCACCAGCTGATCTGCTCAACTGCTGAAAGCTCAGATCCTCCAGTCCCCTTTGTATTGAAACCAAGTCAGCTTTCTTTGCAGCAGCTGGGGTCAGTCACACCCTACATTACATTATTCCCCAATCTTCACAGCACAATGCCCTTGCCCATCTCCTTTGAGCCTTCTTCTGTTTTAGGGGTTTATTGGTCAGCCACAAAGTAAAAAAGGGATGGAAAGTCTTTTAACCATTTCTTGGATTTCAAGCCCAAATCTACAGTGACTTTCAAAGGTGAAGATATAATACAGTATCAAGTAGGATTTGCTCAGTCTTTGCTTTCTTTTGATTGTAGGAACAGCTGTTTGTTTTGCACTGATGATTTTCATCCTAAGAGGACTATGGGCTAGAAATTTCTAATTCATGCTACAGTAAGTCAGCTATGCTCTGCATGGAAGATGTGGGAGAAGGGAGGGCTGGTCAAAGAGTTTTAGCTATAGTCTTGGTTTTATTTTTTATTTATACTGATTTGCATGTATCCTTAAACAATTCAAACATTTAAAGCAAAATGTGTTTATAGACTGCCATTTTATGCCGTAGGTTGAATGCGCCCTTAGCTACAAATAAGATATGCAAACATATCAACCACAGCTGAACAGATTCATGCACACATGAAGTATGGCAATTTGGCATAGTTATTTAATATTATATAGGAGGAAGATCCTAGAGCAAGTAAACATTCAGGAAGAAATTAATATCAATCTGGAATAAATGGAATAAATCATTAAAAGTGGTCTCTACAACCCATTTGTTTAAAAAAGGACATCTAGCAAATGGTTTTCTCCATAATATGTTTCAAAAAAGAGGCTGCATTGTGAATAACACTAATTGTTATTGACAGGTCATAAAACTGACTCAATTTCTGTGTTTCAAATACGAGGATTCACTTTCTGCCAAAGGTTTGGGACTGATCCCGACCTGCTTTCCTGTATAAAGATTTCACATGCACCGGCTGTTATTAAAATGTGAAAGTGATAAAAGTGAAACCTAAATAAACCGTTTACTGATTTTTGAGGTGTTTAGGCATAAAAACTGTAGGAAAAGGTGCAAGTAGGTTAAAAAGTTTGACGTGCTTAAAAAAAAAAAAGGCAAGAAAACCTAGTTGGATTTCCTGCATATACAGGTCATAGAATTTCATCAGAGTCCTGCAACAGGACAACAGCTCTGCACAGGCTATAGGCTATCTCTTGGTTTAAGCTCCTATAAATTAAGAATGTGCATGCTGTTAAGTGAATAATTCCAAGGGTTTCTTGCCTCCTCTGGCAAAAACACCCAAGCTTTTTGATTTTAAAACTTACAGTCATTAAATTCTGTTATACCATGCAGGCTGCTACTATTAAAAATTTTATACCCATTTAGGTCCCTGCAGATCAGGAGCAATTCATCCCGTATCCTTCTCTGCGTTAACCAAAATAATCCCTCAGTCTGAAATGGGTGTTCCAGATCCTGGATAATACTTGTGACTTTTTCATGAACTCTTTCCGGTATGTCAACACTCTTTCTAAGTGGAGGATAAAGACGCTAAATTTGACCAATGTAATTGGTCTCCAAAGGTAATGGACTAAGGAATTTAGTACTAGTCAATAAATAAGGAAATGTTTATTTTAGGAATGTCAGGCATGTGGCTTTCAGAGAGGAGGTTGCAATTAGACACTGTCAGAGGAAAAAAAAAAGAAATCCAGTATAATCTGCATTCTGATGTCTCCACAGAGAGTTTGATATGTAACCCATGGTACCAAATGGGACTCTCGCAACTGACTTGAACAGCTTTGGATCAGGCCTTAAGTGGATCAGGAGGTTTTATGTAAAGCTAGGGAAACACCCAAGGACTTTGCCAACCTCTGGTGAAACCAAAATTTTGCATGCTGTTTTTCACTGCTCGTGAAAGCTCTGAAGACAGGCAACAAGAATGATGAAAGGATTAAAAGATAAAAGATATGCAGGGAACTGGAAAGAGCTAGATGCATGCAGTTTAAAGAGAAGAAGGCTTAAGAGATGCACAACTACTCTGTAAATTCCTTCCAGGAACTAATATATCATCCTGCAGTTTCTCTGGGAATAACCTCTCCTCAGCTTATTCAAATACAAGATACACAGAAAGGAAATAATGTGATGTGCGCTCTAATGTGCAGCCACTGTCCTTTTTATGAGAAAATTCCTCCCCTTCCTCCTTGTAATCTGTTTCTCAGTTGGGTCACTTTCCTGGTTTATTTCAACTCAGCTCAGAGCTTTGCAATTGAGTTCAGTAGGAGAGAAGTATTTGTAAGTTAAAAGGATTAGTTTCTTTGAGCTCTGGGTACCAGTATTCCTAAAATATAGAAGGAAAATAAGTATTTGTGTGAATTAGAGAATAATAAAGCATCTTTACTCTTCCTTGTCTCTGTCCATGATAAAGAGTAGAGCTGAAATCTTCGTCCCAAAAAAGAGTATGACAGAATTCCCACTGAGTTCAATAGCGTCTATTATTGAATTTTTCATTAACATTTATCATTTTCCCCCCTTAGCAGTTCAACAATGGCAAAACAGTCTGTGTAATTCATTGCACATACAAAATATGCATATAGAGCTCTTGGCAGAACAAGCTCTTGCATAACATAAAAGCTACATAATTCATTTATATAATGCAGTAAGGGATGGGCAGCATATGTGCATATATACATACTCACATACACCCCTTGTGGGTATCCAAAGCTACAGGATGTTCTGGGGACAAAGGAGCCTAAAGCCAGAAATTTAACATCTCGTGTGTTGATGCTTATTACTTATTTCCGTGACATATGTATATATGCTCAAAAGTTCAGTATTTTTATTCATCATAAAAATATGCCTTCTTATTTCCACTATTTATTTTTCTTGATCTTCTCACTTAGAGAGTAGGTTGTGTAAATAAGTTACATCAATCCCATATAAAAATGATCCTCAGCTGTTCATCTCAGGTACTACGCGTATGTACGTCTACCTATGCATATATAAGCATATAGAGATCTAAAGTGTATACCCATCCTGAAGAATTAGAAATATTTGACAGTGTAGATATTCTGCGACTGCTTTGAATTCTCTGTGTAAAGTCACAAGGAAAGACTTTATAACCCTGGATTATAGGTTTGCTACATCTTAGAACCAATATCTGGGGCTTCAATCTATTTGCAAAAGTATTGCATTTTTGTCAAGAAGGATAATTAGCTGTAGCTTTTTGGGAACCCAGTGGATACCACTTTCAAAATAACATTCCGCTGCACTTTTTTCTACTTTATTTTCTCTTAAGTGGATATGCAGTGGTGAATACACTCAAATCTCCTGCAAACCTCCCCTAGCCTTTTATCTATTATATCTCCATAAGTATAAAAATACCCACCTAATTGCAAAGTCTAATATATTTATTTTGGCTTTGCTTCTCATCACAGCAGTCATTGAATTCTTGATGATGACAGCCAAATCTCTGTTGATAATATAGTTAAGCTTCATAACTAAAATAAAAACGATAGTATCTCTAAGTACAATTAAAAAAATTAATTCCTTCCTTATCTTTTACTACATTCATGATTTCTAGCCAAACTGGTGTTTTAACATTCATTAATTATGTCAATCACCTGTAGGAAAGTGATTTTACATACTTCAGAACAATACCTGAGAATAGGGAAGTCAGATGTCTGTTACTAAACTTAACCTTGATGTGAGTTCCTGAGCAGTCATTAGGGACTTTTATAAGTATTGTGAGTCATTCTGAGTATTCCTTAAACTTTCTGAGGCACAACTTGTAAGTTAATTTCTGTTTGCAATAATTTTCCTTAGGAGAAGTCACATTGGTCCGGTGGGAACAGCTATTCCATTTGTGCTTGCCCAAATTGTTTGACGACTTTGGAACAAGATGCTGAATTCCTCATAATTTTTCTCTCTTGCAAAGAAAGAGCAGCCCATGCTTTACTTTTTTTTTTTTTTTTTTTTTTTCTTATAAGTAAGCAGTGGCAACTAGCCTTCATATCTGACTGTGGGCGGGTTTCAGAGCTTCCACTATTCAGAAAAGCCAGACTTCATGAAGGAGACCACCCCTGAGCAGTGCATCAGAGACACTGGAGGTAGCCTGTGAGAATGATGAGGCTTTGATAGCAGGTTGAGAACAGGATGGCTTCTCAGACATGCATTGACTCGGAGGCCTTTACATCATGATGTGCAATGAAAAATAGATACTATTGTCTTCCTTAATCTTGCCTACTCTGCCCAAGGTATGTGGTTTTTAGCAGGTGCCCCCAGTGTTGTAGTATGATTGCACTTGGGCATGGTGTGGGCAAGTTTGGAGGTTTTGCCATATTCCAAGTTTTCTCAACATATTTCAGTTAAGCATATGTATCCAGGACGTAGGGCTTACTCACAGTCTGGACAGTAATACTCAGTACTGCAGAGAAGGATGAAAACACCTGTACTTGGCAGAGGCTTATGGAAGATAATTGACTGAAAGGAAAGACGGCCATATTCATAACACATCCAAGCATTCAACCTTGAATGAAACTGCCTGCAGCATGAGTTGATTCCCATTTTTTAGTTCTGCTTTAATTCTTCCTCCCAGTGAACGCTTCCTCCCAGCAGCCATAAATAAAGCAAAAGGTATTATGCAAGGTCAGATTTTTCCTTGTTTTCAGGAGCAAAAGTTATTCCTCGCCACTTGCAGTTCTCCTTTTTCATCATCTTCACCTCTCTCCTGTAAGAAATCAAAGCCTGTTGTCTTAATCCTCCACGGTGCTGAGCAGAGTTACATGAGAAGAGGTTTACAGAAGAGAAGAATGTGGCTATTTTTAAGGTAAAATGCTTCTGCTTCCACAAAAGTGGCATGAAATTTATATAATTTTAAGCACTCCCAGCAGTAATTCACTCAGCAAATATTTAGTTCAGTTTTCGTTGTATATCCTCTCATTCATGGATCTTAACTTTTCAACAGTTCTTGACAGTCATTTCCTGTCCTGGCATCAAGTCTTTTCTTCCTTCTTTCATTTTAACATTGTTTGAGTACAGTATGTTTTGCTGGTTTTGAACAACTGAGCTTTTCGGTTAAGATGTCTTGGGCTTATATATGGGTTTCTACTGTTTTTGTGGAACGGAGGAAAACTGAGGAGGAGACTGACTGAGTGGCTCTACATAGAGGTAAAAGGAAATTCACCACACGTTTTTTAGAACTGCATCTGGTGAAGTGTTTTGTATACATTTTTTAAAAGGATATAAAGATCAACTGAATTTCTCTAGCCAAAATAGAATGCAGTTAAAAATACAGATTTTAGTTGGTACATGCTAATTCTTTGGCTGAAGGGCCTGAAGGTGAGATACAATCCCTCTTAATAAGATACATTTTGCAGGACTGTCTGTAGTAAACACCTCAAATTATACTTGAGGAAGGCTGCTATTTTGTAACTAATGGTTTTGTTTAGTCTGAAAATAGATAAGCAATATCATTTATGAGGCTTTCAAATAAGTTGGGTACTTTAAACACATCCATATCATTTCTTTTTGAACAGATATATGACTTTATTCAAGTTATGTATAGTGTGGAGGATCTTTTGTGGTCTCCCTTTGCTGGGCTACACTTCATTAAGGGAACATCTCTTTTGTGTAACAGTGGCTTGAGTGAAATAGCCTGAGTGTGTTCTAAGGAGCTTATAGCAAAAACTGGAGCACTGGGGACTCAGGAATCAAGGAGGCAGTAGAGATGAAGGTCAGATAGCTCCATCTCAGAGTTAATTTGCCACTGCCTTGCATAAGAAGTGACCCTTGACAATGGCCTGCTAAGCTTTCACTCCAGAAGCATAAATGATTGTGTAAGTACAAGGCAGCCATGCTCTTTTTTCCCTGCTATGCTTCACTTTCTTTCACTAACTCCTTGCTGCCTCTCAGCCCACATAAGACCCAGAGAAGGAGCTGCACCTTCCTCTCAAGCTTGATGGTGTGTGTCTGCAGTAAACCCTGTGACCATTCCCTACCTGGCCCCTCGCAGGCACAGCTCAGGGTATTTGCCTGGGCGAATTTCCTTTTGCTGAAGAATATGTAACAATAGGCATCACATCACAAAAGGATATAAAACACTAAGCGTTACGTCACACAGTTGTACAAAGCTAAGCAAAAGCTAAAGCAACCCAGATAGCGGACACAGCTGATCATTAGGTAATTTCTGCAATGAAACAAAGCTGCAGGCAGGCGAAGAGAAGTCCAGGCAACGGCTGACAAACCCTGGGGCCGGTGCTGTTAGCTTCACACAGAACTGGTGGC
Source organism: Larus michahellis (assembly GCF_964199755.1). NCBI lineage: Eukaryota > Metazoa > Chordata > Aves > Charadriiformes > Laridae > Larus > Larus michahellis. The sequence continues at coordinate 20,119,892 of NC_133900.1, read as the reverse complement.
CACACCGTATCAACTGTCTGCACAATTCTGTGATTCTTCACAGCCAACTTAGATACGTGCCCACTCTAGAGCGCCTTGCAGTCTTTAAGCGGGGTAGCAGTGTTGGAGAAGACCTCACACTGACCTTTAATTTCATCTTAAAAGAAAGTTGCTGATAGATTGCTGATCTTTGCCATCTATTCATATGCTTCAGTTTAGAATGTGTTTAACGTTGTATTTCACAGGCACTGATCTTCAAGTATGAAATACACTGTATAAAAATCTGAGCTGATATCCATGTAGAAAATTTATACACAGTGAGAATTAGTCAGCCGCTTTCCATCTACCTAGAGGCATGAACGCCAAGAATACTTCAGACTAAAGGATTTATTGATCCTAATGTAGCTGCCATATTCAATCAAGAAAGTCTGAAAGGAGTAAATAGGCATCTGCAGACTGATTCTCCTTTAAGGTTTTCCCAGTAGCATACGCTGGTAACCATTATATAATAATTACTTCCCAAATAAACTGCCAAATAAGACTGACATTCTTCACTCATGGTGAATATTACCGAACTCTTCGAGTGATATCACTGAAGCCAATGCAGACACCAGGCAATATGATAAAATTCTCAAGAATAGGGCTGTATTCGTATTTACTTAAGTCACTGATCTATTGAAAGATAAACACTTATTTTGGAAAATAAAATGCCTAGGTAAGCATTAGACTCTTGAAATTCACTAACCAAAGTGAAATGTACCAGAATGCTGTTTGTGATCTCTTCCTTCTAACAGGAAATTTAATAGCAACAGGTGACAGTGGCATTTGAAGTTATTGCTAAAAAGCATTATATCCTGCCCTGAAATATATCTTTATAGCTACTTAGAACTGTAAGTCTCTGTTAAAAATTCTCCTGGAGTGAACTGCAGTACAATACCATCTTATATCTAACAAAGTTTTGAGACCTCTCCAGCCCCCAAAAGAGCAAGAAGGCTAATTTGTATTACAGTGCCTGATATGTAGCTTAAAAGCTTGCCAAGCCATCAGTAGAATTCCCTTATGATAATCAGGAAATTATTTGATAAGGCATATGCAATTAATTACTTATTGATTGCTAGCAGCACTCTTAAACAACTAACACAGCTTACGTTGTAATCCTATGTTTATATTTCTCTTCACAGAAAAAGTATGCGGATGTTTTAAGTTTCCAGCTTGCCAGAGGATGAACCAAATCTGGCAATCGAGGTAATGCAATGACCGTGCCTCTGCCAGCTCCGTCCACCAACAGTGTCTTGTGGGTTACCATCCTGACTCGCTGCCTTTCCAATCTTACTGCTTCACAGTTTGAGCAGCAGTGATTGTTAACAGCGCGACCCATCTAAAGGTACACGTGTGCTTCAGCAGAAAATGGTATTTCAGAGAATATATCTCCACTTGCACTTCTTTCATAGTTTAATGAACAGGTCTCACACGGTAAATGACAATGTCATTTTTGCCTGGATTCTGCAAGGGGTTTTTGCAGACATCTGTTCTGGATAAATGGAAAACAATCTCTCTGGACTCATTAAAAGCAGGGCTGAATGTTTTTCTCTCTGGTGAAAAAGAACAAAAAGGTGGCACTATGAAAAAGAAGGGAGACATCACAGAGAAAAAGACATGCAGGATCTTTTACTGAATATGTTAAATTAAATATTGATTACCCACAGCACGTGTCCCCTGCCCAGCCCCTGCCCCAGGTGCAAGTTCATGTTGCCGGGTTAGGTGAGCAGCAACCGCGGCCTCGAACGAGCTTGGCGGCAGAAAGAGCCAAGCGGCTCTTGTTTGCAAAGGCAGCGTTCTGTGCAAGGTGAGAACACGGCCTACCAAGCACACGCATTGCCCGGGGCCTCCCGGCTTGTGTGTATTACACTGGGTACCCATTTTATTCTCTTAAAAATTAATGCGCGGGTGAAACTAATAATTTTACAGCTGGTAATAGAAATATGGACAGAAGTACTATAAATATTATTTTCACGTGGCATATAATTTTTGCTTTGTTTCTTCTTACTTTCCCTTCAGTTCTCTTCTATAAAACTATCCAAGTAATAGAAATAATGAATAAAATAAAGAAGAAACAGTAAAAGAAAATAACTTAAAAACAAATAAAGCAAAACAAACCTAAACCTTTCTAGTGACAGAAATACTCTCAGACATGGCAAAATATGCAAATTTAATTTGCTTCATAGAAGAGGATGTTACTAGATGAGTGCTTCAATAGCTGACCCATGGCGTATCTTGAATAAATAGCTGTTTGAAGATATGAGTAGCTTGATGGAAGCAGTTGTCCTCAAGATGGTCTAAATACCTCATGCTGTGTTCATTAAGGACATCACTCAGAGCACTGTGTTAGGATTCATGGGGTTCTCTGCTCAATTTGATCATCTTTAGAAGCTCACAAGATCACAGGCCAGATTCATCAAAGCAAGGGATAAAAGAGATTTTCCTTTGTACCGCCTGGATGTAGAGCTATTTTAAATTAAACAATATTTTAATAAATTTAGTTTTCATTTCATTAATAGTTTTGCCTTTCATAGTCAGTCATCCTTAGCAGCAAGTATAATATTAAAAGTTATGTACTTGTTTATATATAATATATATATTTATATATAATTTTCAATTTTATATTGAAACTTTTCTGCAATTATCTGGTAGATAATGCTGCTAATTTGTGACTGTCTTAATATAATAATAATAGAGCCTCTTAATACCAATTTTTTTCCATCCATGATGTAATTTGCATAAGATGATAGACTGCTGTTTGGACTTTTAAATTAGTAAAAGGACAAGATTACTCTAATGAGAGCCGGGTTTAGGATCCTGTCATCTCAGTTTATGAGGGTCTATGATTGTTTAGACTAAAAATGTGAAGGAAAATCATGACTGTCAAAGTTTTAATGGGGATACAGTACAAATAATGAGATTTGGAGTTAGAGCATACTTGAAAATGTCAGGACCCAATAAAACCTGGGAGCGCCTGCACTGAAGAACAATCACTTCTTTTTTGGAACCCATTATCTGGGTGACATCTAGAGTTTATTATAAAAGATGATTTACTCGCACAAGAGACAGCTTTTCTGTGAAAGTAAATTATAGCGGTTGAAAATGTTTTATTCAGCATTGATAGACTATTTTTATATAGGAAATCACTACAACAGTTTCCTTTGGGATTTGTACTTCAGGTGTGTCCTTCTGCCATTTTCTCCAGAGGCTGATTTGCCAGCTAAGATATTTTTCCCTGTATTTATTCTTGCTTGGACTACAGAATAACAGAATCCCATAACAACAGTACATTATTGGAAATACTGACTTGGACAACACAGTCCATGAAGGAGATTGGGGGCATAACTACTGGTACATGCTTTACATTTAGGAAAGATGCTGATTTTTCCCAATATGAATAGAAAATCGAAACACTGAAAATTCTACACAGAAACATGTCTTATCCTCCCCCTCCAAAAGTAATGTTTTGTTGAAAACTTATCAGAAAAAAAGATAATTTTATGAAGGGGTTTTTTTTTTTTTTTTTGCAACCCTAGAAGTAACGTCAGGACTGATTCTTCTAAACTTGAGATGGAGAATCAAGTTAGAGTATTCCTGTTACAGGCACAGAAAATTAAAAAATAAAGAATAATAAGAAAGTAATTTAAAATTTCCTTCAAACTGCTTCTTGCCACTGTATAATTAGACATATATTTACTAATCGCTGACTATTCCCAAGTTTACTGGTGCTTAAATTACTGTCCAATATCTCATTAATGTTGATGCCACATTAAAACCCCCTCTGAATGCTCAATTAGAAGACATCTTATCTAGAAACTTTGCAGGCAAGGGCAACAAGTACCAAGAAGCAGAAGTTAATTGTAAATGCTTTCAGACAAATCGTTACCATTGAAGATATTTGTGTATCAGTTGCCATGACGTTTGAGAGCCATGCTCACCCACATGCATCGCTACTTCTGAGCATGTGTAAATTATTCTATTACAACAACCAGTTAAGTACATTTGTGAACAGAGATGTCTCTAAGAATAAATGTCTTTTAGCATTTTAAAGAGAAAATGGCAGGTTTCCTGTCCATCAGAGGAAAACATTCCTGATTGTTTACCTAATTGAGATAGAGTGTTATTGTGGAAGAAAGATGGGAGAGCAAGATGCAACTTTGCTTAAGACATCTCAGTACTAACTATGTCCAGCTTCTTTCCAGAAACAAGGCTTAATCAATCCACAACAAGAACTAAGCATGTAAATGGTATTGGCACCTTCATTCGACACTTAGGCACTCATAAAAACATATGAAAGGCCAAATTGGGGTAAACCAAAGAGCCATCTACTCTGGTAGCCTGTCTTTGACAGAGATCACAGATAGGTGTCTATGGAACAGTAAGAGAAACAATATATTTAAGTCACCAGGAACAAGCTATGAGGGGAGTAAAAAAAAAAAAAAAAAAAAAAAGGCAAGAAAGAAAACACATATTAAATATCATCATCTCCTTTGTCTTTTGATAAGCTAAAAGCAAGTGGAAGTTTTTATTCTCTGGCAAACATGATGGTTATGGTAAACATGCTTTGTTCGACCTGTCAGAGAACTGATGGTCTGAAATCAAACCCTTGTTACGGGGATGCTACTTTAAAGCTTAGAAAGAGTGAATTAATTAAAAATACCAAATGTATAATAAATGTCTTTATAATATAGCGTCTTAAATAGAAGGCCTCTTTCATCAGTCAAGCTATTTTTGTCAGTGTCCTTTTCTGTTACTACTGGTATTAAGTCTAGAAACAATACATAGTGTCATAAAACCTGCTTTTTGATACCCAAAAAACATTAACTCTGACCTGTCCTGGGCATTTTCTTGCATTTGTGTCTCTGAATTGTACCTTGAACATTAGTTTAACCAAAAGGTTTTTTGCTTAATATGTGTACACAAGGCACACAGTTCACTGCACTCTTAAAGTTCATCAGTTTACTGCCAAATAAACTTTATTTTAATATTCAGCTTACTGCACTTAGTATCTGGCTTTTGAATTAAGCACTGCTTTTATGGCTGCAACCTTTTAAAGGGGTAAATGTGCACTCCTATTCCCTTCCTCACAATTTCTGTCATTTTTCTTTCTTGCATTAAGCAGAATTGCCTTCTATAAGGAGTTTTGCTAGTATAACTTCCTTAGTGTCTGCAGTATTGCGTAGCATGATAAGGCCTCATTTACATAGATGAAGTAAATTTCCCTTCTTTATTTGCTCTCGAAGCCAGTGGGAGCTATGTCCATATACCTGATGGCATTATTTAGTTATTAGACATTAAAGCAGAGAGTTGTGGGAAAAGCAACAAACACACTATGAAATTAGGAGGCTTCTCAGAGAATTCACAGCAGCCATTTTCAGCAATTGAGAGATATTGGAGAGATTATTCTTCAGGGATCACGGATGATTTACAGATGGAGAATAAAGGGAATAGGTGAAAACGATTCTGTTCATCTCAGCCTCTGTCTATCCAGGAATTCCCATGTTTTCTTGGAATACCTATGTAGTCCATAGGTATTTCTCGGAGTTCCTATGTAGTGAAGAGCCTTTGCTCTTCGCTTGGAATTCCTATGTAGTGAAGAGCCTTTGCTCTTCGATCCACACAAAAGCATGTAACTTCTACCATTATCTATGTTTCATCTTTCTAATATGCTGAAAGTTGTGTTTTTAAGACTAGATTAAAAAGGCAAAGGCCATAGGGGAAGTAGACTAACTGTGCAGTTCTGTGAGGAAGGACCATGGGTTTGTGCCTTTTTCTTGACAGGCTTTGATGTCTCAAGCCTGGTGATCTCCAGCTGAAATTTTTCTGTATTTGGGACGCTTGCATATCCTCTGCCCTCTATGCATTTGTGTGTTAAGTAAGGCATAAGTGAAAGGTATAACCTGTGTTGAGGATCTTATCAAACTTTTCTTTTGCAGGCTGGCTTTTCCTGAGTTCTGTAGAACCTTAATTATCGTCAGGGCTTTAACCTTTATATCAGATTCTGAGAAAACAGACAGTGTGACGTGCACGGCCACAAAAATACATTGATAGCATGATAGAATATAAACTTTGTTTCTGGAGGAAACAAAGATAGAATCAGTCTCATATGCTACAAACATGCCTAATATGCTACAAATCCACTGAACCCAAAGCACCTTTTTCATGGTCAATGAATTAGCACATTTAATAATTTTCTTCCTCTTCTTATTATGGAATCATAGTAATTAATTTTCTAATGGTCTGTTATTAATATGAATTCTATATAACAACGTATTCCTTCTCACATAGTTTGAATTGCTCTGTGCTTTCTTTTGTGCTGCTCTCTTAAATTATTGACAGATGCTTTCTGACCTACCTTCTGCTCTTCCTCCACAGCCTGAAGGCTTTAGGTTATTGAGCCATACTTGGTAGCTCTGGAAACTGCAATTGCTTTCGCTTTTGTCATGATGCTGCTTCAACAGTCCTGTCGCTGCAAGAGACCACTTTCATTGCCTGATGGGTCAAGTATTTAGATCATCACAGTTATGAAGCCACATTGTATAATGACTCAACAAGTAGCTTATATTTGCTCTGACTGGACTGTAATACGTTGAATGCCAAAGTACATTGTCCTCCTCATGAGCCTATTTATTTTGCTTCATAAAATATTGAAGAGCACAAAGGATTCTGCCAAAAGCAACTCTTCTCTTCTCCTAAGGGGTCCTCCTTGGATTTCTTATGCAGACTGTGGACAGACTTTGATTGAACTCAGTGGGTCAGACCCCAATAAGCAGCAATACGATAGAGGAACTTATTTTTCCTCAAGGCATCTTGAAAGAAGTATTTTTCAATAACACAAGTTAAACACATAGTATTTAGTGCCCTGATTATCAAAGGCTTGTGATGAGAGGAAATATGATTAAGTAAGCATGAATTGAGGAAACCACCTGAGAAAAAGCCCACAGTAAAAAAGATCTATGGAAACAACACTTTATGGACATTTGCTGTGTGCACTTATGGCACTATATCAATAAAATAATAACCTAGAAGGAGCTGTCTCCCATTTGCAAGAAATACAGAGACAGTGTTCTAAAGAGTCTTGTGTATATAATAAAAGATAACGTGTGATGGCACACAATATATTGAACAGAAAGGGTGAAAAGAAATCCTGATACCCTTATTTTACTTTTCAGCATTCATCTGCACATTTCTGAATATTATGAAAATGGGGTATCAAATTGTATTTATTTCTCTACAAGCCAGCTGGACTAGTAATGAAATTCAGTTCCGCTTCTTTTCCCAACTGTTCCTACAAATGGTGTGAGAAGGAGATGTGGGTATGTCTGATGTACTTTGCATTGAAGTACACTGGGCTTCAGGACTCTGACTGGGCCTCCTGGGTCTCTGGAAGGACATACATCATAACAATAGAAAAGCCCAGCAGATGCCCAGGAATAAAGTTTCTTCTCCTCTGCCTGATGTTGTGGCCTACTGGTCAAGGCACTGCTGATACGGCTGGGACCTTTCTTTACATCTCTGTTTTTCAGGGCAGGATTTGAGAATGAGGTTCTGTGTGCACCTGCGTTTCTCTCTTGGTTTTATTATCTCGAAGTTAAAACTCACATCTGTCATTTCCATGTTGAGTAGGAACTACTGAAGGCTCCTAGTCTGTGTCATACATCAAGAGGGACAGGTTTCCACTCCGGGGAAATCTGGAAGGCAGAATCATCTACTGCTTCCTGGGGGACCTTCTAAGTTCTCAGTGAAACTGGTATTTTTACATTACATGCACCGTCAGGATCCCTGAGCGACTGACTATTTTCTAAAGTGTGAGAGTGTTAGATCTTTTTATCTTCTAAATAATTGTTTGGGGATAGCAGTTGTGTGATACAGAATAACGTTGGCTTTACTAAAGTGAATATAGGCTTATAAAAGCATTAATGAGCATGGGCTCTGCCCTACCTTTCCACACTAAAAAGCTTCCAGGCATCTACCTGGTACTTTTCAAGGGATGTTTTTCTGACCCCCCCCCCCTCCCCCCACGTGGCAGCTGACCTAAAAACTAAAAACAAGTAGAACCCAGGTTATGAAGAGGTACTGTGATTTAAAAAAAATGCATCCTGCAGATCAGGGGCAGCCAGTACCCACAGCCATCTGTCCTATCTAGTGAGCAATTTTGCCTTTCTTTGACTTCAGTTTGCATAGTTTACTGCTTCTGACATTGGGAATTCACTGCCTCACCTGCAAAAATCATCTGGTGTGTATTTCTCCCATGCTGGACATAGGAGGCCAAGCAGCATACCAAATTCAGAAGGAAAAAAAACCAACAACTTAAAATAGAAAGCATCCTGCTGCATATTGGATTAACGTGCTGTCAAGAACTGTATGTGTCATTGCATCAGAAACAGAAAATAGAAACACACTTTTAAAAAATCAGCCTGTGGTATTTTCCTTTCTGACTTCACTGCCGGCTCTTCAGTCATGGAGAGCTGATCAGTCTGTTTTTCATATTTCCATTTTTGCTGGAAGATCAGAATGTGTGAACCTTCTTCTAGTGTAGGAAACCTAAAATGGGCTTCCAGCAAAGCACAATATTGCTCTTGCTTGGCCGTGCAGGGAGTCGCTGATGGAAAAAAGCAAGCTGCCCAGCCCTCTGAAGTGTCACCACTATTTGTTACGACAGATCGGTCTGTCATCAAACTAAAAGTCATGATACAGCTGTGTAAAAACTCCACCAGTTTCTGGAGGCATAAAGCAAGTGCCCAGATATGTAGGTACTAGGATAGCTCTAATTTTGAAGTCTGGGCTATTCTGTGTCTCCATCCCCTTGAATTTAAGGGCATTGTCACAAGAAAGAGAAAAGTACATTCCTCGTGTGAGGCATCCAGCTGCGTATATGAAGGAGTCAAGAGCCCCTTCTGAAAAGGAGACCAAGAATGGAAGAATCCCATAGTGCTGGGACGATGGCTGGTTGAATACTGTGTGGTCAGTCTCCAAAAACCTAAAAATATGCGAGACCAACCTATATGTGTTTCTGGAAATATTATCCTGATCTGGTTGACCTGCGATTTCCCACCCCTAAATTCTAAAATAAGATTATGTTCAGCCCAGTTCTAAAGCTTCAGATTTCAGCCTCTTTTTTGAAACCTGATTTGAAAATGTGATTAATATTTTCTTTTAAAGGACAGAGGGCATCTTTTTTCACACTTAACTCACAGAAGACCCTTTAATTATTTTTTTTCCAAAGAAATAGTAATAATAATTAATAATAAATCTCTTCAAGCAGAAAACATGCATGGAAAGTCTTTATGATAAACATTTAGAAGATTATTAGCATGGTAAAACAGGGGACTATGACTGAAATGTTTTCAGCCCTTATGTAATTAGTGCTATTGAATACATCCTACTGTTGTATCTGTCTTTGTATTTCTTCATATCCACAGACATAACAATTTTTTAGTCATGTAAATATGCATAATATATGTATTTTTTGCACATACTCCATTTTAAATATTACAAGCTCTTCCATGAGTTAATATACCTCACTGCATACAAATCTAACTCTCTTTTTATCATACTTTTTCGGAGGTACACAATTTTAAATGTGAAGTAGGTGGAAATATTAATGTTAAACAACCTCTCAGGAAATCTTTATCTGTTTTTACCACTGACAAAGCAAGGGATTTAAGCTTCACCCTAAACTGACACATAAACAGCATTATTTACAACAACATTAAAGAGAAGTAGCAGAGAAACCCCTGTAATGCCTTTCAATGCTATGGTGTATAGTTTAACAACAGAATAATAATCTGGAACTGAGAAGTTTATTGGTAGACATAAAACTGTTGATTCTCTACTAAGGCTGCTGTTAATGTATGGAAAGCATAACAAAAAGAGCCCTCCTGAAAAAATAAAAATAGATTCTTCAGCAAGCACCAAGAAATTACTTATAGTTACCTATATCAGCAAATGTTGCCATTTCAAAATGAATGAATTGTTTTTCTACCTCTAGTAAATAATTACTGAATTTTGCACTCACAGAATTTATTTTGTCCTTCAGTCTCTGCTTGGAAAGGATTTTCTATTTCTTAATGATGAAAATTTAAATACTTGTAAATAATAGAAGTGAGAAAGAATCAAGCCTGTGCTTATCTTTTCTAATTTAGAGCTGCAGTGCTATACTTACCAGCGGTGCCACTGAAATCAACAGAAAATTTATGGAACAAGGAGATCAAGATTAATCCCTACGAGAGAAGGTAACAAAACAAGTCTTAGCAAAGAAATTTTTTGGCTGAGCAGGAATACCCATTTGATTGTGTGTTTTTCAGTTGTCTTTATTTTTTCCTAATAGATTTTTCTTTATCATCATCCACTTAACCTCCAGAGTCTTGTCTGCTGATTCTGCTGTCATTTTTGACCTTATCTTACCCAGTTCAAGTATTTTTTTACTTTCCATTACTGGAGATGTTACTTCAGGACATTCGGCATATCCTCAAACCCCACTGAAATCCCACACTAGAAGATGCGGATGTACTTAACTACCGCCCTCATCAGGCATCAGAAATTAATCAGAGCCAAATGTAGGGGCTAACCAGCCAGGTTTCAGTCTTTCCAATGTGCAAAGCAGGTACTCCTATGTAAAATTCAGACCACCATACACCTTGCGACTTAGAAGTGCGAGTCGTGAGTCATTACTGGGATTTGTACACGCAATATCTTGATTGCAAGTTTAGAAATTTCTTTTGAAAGTTAATCTTATATAGCATGAAGAAATGCAGTGTTTTGGCACAAGTGTTGCAGTGAGGCAAACAGCTGATTTTGCAGGCAGCACTTTGAAAGTACAGTATCGGCAGTTATAAAAATCTTCTTTTGACTTGTAAAGTGAGAAACTTGCTATGGTCGTCATTGAGAGAGAATAAATATAGTAAACAGAGATGTCATTTATATACTGTCACTTCTCTGACCATAGCCACACATTAAAAATAAGACTTCAGGACAAAGAACATCCAAAATATTACATGAAGTGAAAACATCTACAAAAGATTACAAGGAAAAATTGACTTTATTAGGAAGATACGTGCTTTGATCTGTGTTAATGAACTGTACATGAAAGGTATGGATTTCAAAGAAATGATGGAAACCGCATTGCTGGAGGAACGTAATAATGTGTCAGGCTTTTTGCCACACACAGTCCTCACTTAGTAGAAAATTAATGATGTCTATGGCTGGAGACTGTTACTTTAAGATTATTATTTTTGAAGTGATATTAATTATTCCTAACAAAGTTATTTTACTTCAGACACAAGCAAACAAACTGCTTCATTTTCTTCTTTGGTGAATACATTGTTCCCTGAGCTCTGAAACCTGCAATACAGCTACAGTACAGCATCCCCAGAGTGCCAAGTTAAATGAGTCTTCCCATAAACTTGTACCAATCGATTAATCAGTTTTCTTAATAATCACTTGCTTTCACTATGAACGCATTGTTAGAAAACAAGCAGTCTCAGAACACTGGATTAAATTTGCCTCTCTGAGGGCACGGAAGTGATGGTTTATATTGCTGAGAAAGCATTTGCTTTGGAAAAAACGTGGATGCTGATATTTCTCTGTCCTTCTTTATGTGTTTTCCAGTAAATGGCAAAATTTAAATATATCTGCATCTCCTTGTCAAGAAATACTGCACATGAATAATATTACTGCACCTCAAAAAAACCGCCTTCCTTTTCAGTTCATATATCATACACACCAACTAATATTTACCCCAATTTTATTCAAAACTCTTGACCCATTTCCTTCTAATTTCTTTGCCTCTTCTCCAGCACTTACATGATCTTTCTCCAATAGACCTCTCCTTAAACTGCGAGGCTATCCGCAGTGTTTGTACGATCACTGACACAGTTCTGAAGGGTTCACGTGAGTCTCCGGTCTTCTCATCATTGCCCTGATGGCCACCAAGCAATTTACCCGTGTGCTAACTCTGACTCTGTTTTTAGCCAGTACATGGTGTTACTGACCTCCAGACGTGCCTCCGCAGCTTTGTAGAGCAGAAGCAGGAACATTCCCAGGGGCCGATGCCCTTATTCCAGAGTTCAGCACCACCGGTGTGAGCAAAATAAAAGCCTTCGGTGAGTTCACCGCTAAGATGTTCCTCAACTCCTGGCAAACCTTAGGGCAAAAGCAAAAAAGGGATTTTTAACACTGAAATGCAAAGCATAAGAAAACAGCTATTGTCTCTGAAGATAGAGGCTGACAAATGAATCCGTGAAACATAGTATAGTTATCTTTCATTTAGCTTTAAGGTGAGTTCTTCATGCCTTTCGGGTAGTACATTTTCTTAATTTTAGTCTGACAGGAAAGCTGATCTGATCTAATAGCGCTTCCAGTAAAAGAGAAAATCCTACTGTCCCCTTTCCTTTACTCCCTTTTTTTTCCTCTTCTGCTTTCAGCTCAATCATTCTGTCTTTTTCCCTCAAATTGGCCGGATGGCACAGCTGAGCCTCTGGGTCAGCTCACCAAATTATCAGGAAAGGAACCCAGCAGTAGGAGGGAATCACTTCCATGTGAAGCTGGTAAGGAAGGTGAAAGCCCTGGCTATACCAGCGTGACAGAGTTGCTTTAATTCTTCACACTTTTATTTATTTTCATACATATATATGTGTATATAATGTTAAAGCAGTTCCTCTGCAATATTTACTTGTTACTGATCGTCCATCTCATGTTATGATTTCTCCATTTCTTCCAGGAACAATCTGGAATGCAAACGTTTCACATTTAACAAACCTTCAGGCTCCTCTACGGAAAGCTAACAGCTGCGGGATTCAGTCAAAACAAGCAACAAGAGGCCCAGGCTTTGTGAAAAAGCTTGAAGGAGGATAGCTTAACCATCGCAGAAAGGCCTGTGGCAACAAAAAAGTTCTCTTCGTGTTATTCTTCTCATTTGCCTTATGGAGATCTCCGTAGCTATCAGATAATCCAGCTGAATATCAGTGTCGTCGCTATTAAGCATATAATACAAAAGGCCTTTAATTCATCCCGTCATTTCAGTGAAACAGTAACTGAAACAAAGCTGTTTAACTGCCCCACTACCCTGGTTTTGCAGGAAACGGGCACTTTATCATGCAATTTTTGAATGGGGGATTGTAGTAACAAAAACAAATACGGACAGACAGATGAAATAGAGGAGCAGCCTTTCATATGAATAAAAGCAGAAGGATGAGTTCCTGCTGATCATGTTTACTGCTTGTGTGCTGCTTATTTGCATAAATGATTTTCATGGCAGGCATCAAAGAGCACTGGAAATTCGGGCTCAGATTGCCAACTTTTTTTTTCTGTAACGTGCAGTATAATTTATATGGCTGTCACTTTTAATTGCTTGGTCCTGGCCACTCAGGCACATGGTGAGCAATAAGAAAACCCTAACGACACAATTCATCAGGAATGTTACTTTGGTAGAAGAGTTTGTTTGTTTGTTTAATTATTGCTGTTATCCGTTAATTATAAGATGAAATCTTTAGACATAAAGGAGAAGGAAAACCTACAGTCTCATATAATTGCTGATTACTGTTACTGTACAGAAAACTCTTAAAAGAACTACTCTTTTATCTCTATTTTTTCTCATAAAACCTTTTGTATCAGAGAGAGGAGAAAAATGAACCAAAACACTTCATAGGGCTCAGCTAACAGGAAGGAATTTAAAAGGCCATAGACCACTTTTGAAAGAGCATGCCAAAATGTAGCCATAGACATTCAAGGCTACTTCAAGAAAACCTGTTGTTGACTGTTCTGTGGGCATCAAGCCCACGTCAGGTTGTTTCTTCTTTTTTTCAGAGCTTTCAGTGGGAGACACTTGACCATTTCATCTCCATTCCCTGTACAGAAAAGCAGTGCCAGAAGTGCTCAGAGCAGAGGGAGAGAACTTGTGGGACAGCAGGACGTGAACTAGGCCAGGCAAGAGCACCTACAGCTACTGGGTAAATTGTGGAGATTCAAAAGGATTTTTAAAAACGTACATCTTATCCACAAACATTTTACTTCTTTGTTGCAGAAAAAATAATCAACAATAGGTAAGAACAAAGTTAGAAGGGATCATTTTGTAATCATTTTGATTGTAAGTCACTGTTTCAGGTAGTTTCAGTGTTGAAGGAGCAAGTCTGTACAGCACAATAGTTGGAAACTCAGGTAAAAAATTGTGTAATTTAGCAAAGATGGTCAGATTGTTACTATTTTTTAAAGGGACAGGTTACAGAGATAGAGTTACTCCTCTTCCCTCGTCTCTGTTAAATCATGTGAGCAGGCATCAGTGACATGGCCTCTATCTACCCCTCTCTCATTGCAGTGTAACAAGTGGGTAAACTACTAGGGCTGTAGCAGAATGGGGAAAATGGGGAAAATCCCAGGTCCTGAGGAAAATCAGAGACAAAAGAACACTCCAAAGATTTGCACTGGGATAAAAAGCCTGAATGCCCTACAAATACTGTTCACAGGAAGAAATGCAAATTGATTGTTGAACAATTTCAGCAAGTTTCCCGTACCAAAATAATATCTGAAATCATATTATTTTTGTTCTTCCTATACCGTGAAATCTGTATAGGAAGAAATTCCTTCTTTATCCCCCCACTCCCAGTCAGATGCTAATGTTGCCTCTGTTGATTTTTCACTTCACGTTACTTTGCTGTTCACAGTTTAGGCAACTAATCTAAGCTAGTCATCTAGGTTTCCTCTGCAGGCAGTGAAGAGGGAGCAGAACGTTTATTGTACAATTTATCCCATCTTAAAATGAAAATCTAGAATGGATCAGAGAAATAATAGAGGCAAACAACAGTCACTTCCAAATGGCCGCAACTCTTGAAAAAGATGCCCGTATGTGGTTCTCTTACCTGGATGACTCAATACAGATTTCAAGCTCAAACTTATCAGTATCTTATAAACATTTGGCTTTGGTCTTTCCACATTCCTCAGAATTATTAAGTATTTACTTAATTCTGGAGGCCGGAAGTGCAACAGGAGGATAAATAGTTCGATCTGGTATTTTTAATTTTGATATGGGATGTGACTGGTATTCGATGGAACACCACAGCAGAAAAGAAGAGCTTAGTACATAAAATGGGTGGAAAGTTCTGAATGCTATCGTATGCGCTCCCTTTAAACCCCAGGCAAATCACCGGAGACTGATTTTCATGCTAGGAATTATCCATAAAGCATTCAGACATGAATAGTAATTTGAATGTAATTGTCCCTTGATTGCTGGCATTCCAACCAGTTTTTGACGTTGTTTTCCAATGGTTCAAAAAGAGGATATTTGCATTTTCTATTTTATTTGTCTTTAAATAAAACCGATTTCTTAAGTATAACTGCATTTAGAAAACTCGAACTTTAGAAGAAGCCAGATTTAAGATTGTCTTTGCCCAATTTGAATGATCTACATGCAGATTTTCATAGACTATTGCTTTATTTTTTCACAAACCAACTTTTATTAGTCTCAGTTGAAGCTGTGAATATGCTGCATTTTTGCAAATGAAAACTTTGCTGTGACAAGATAAGCACTCAGAAAATGAGGAACATCTTTCCTCTCAAAAATCTGGTTTAAGTGACTTGCTTTGAATCATGAGATAATCTTGTGACAGATGATGATATAAAATACATTTTCTAAGTTGGCATTACATTGCCTTAACTGTAGGAATAAAGCCCATTGAAAAACAGATTGCTGTTTCAGTCTTGGTATAAAACTGAAATTATAAACTTGCATGATGAATTGCTGAGCAGCTCAGAACAAAAGATTTCAACTACATCAGAAGGAAAAAGTACTCTCTGAATTTATTATCCAAGTCTTCCATAAAGTTAATGACCTTACAAGAAATATTTTTTGTCAAATAAACAATTTTTGTGCAAAGCAGTTCTACCCAATAATTTTAACTAGTTCAGCCTTTTAGGTCTCTCGAGTTCCATATTTATTAATTTTATAGCTTCCAATATCTGAAAAAGTGAGATGAAGGTCTTGAAGATAATATGACTCAGTTGACATCCACAACTATTTTCTGGGCACTGGCCATCTCGTTCACTGTCTGGACATAAAAATGCAGGTTAGGATCATATAATTAAAGACTTAATTATAATGCCTATAGGAAAGAACCCTGAGTTAAGATTAAACAGAAAGCTTTATTTTTGGTATTTCCCAATTTTGAGTTGTGCTTTTTCAACATTAACATCTTTATGTAGTTTTTGTTTACTGTGAAAAAGCAAAATAAATAACCCCCTGTTTAAAGCTTCCTTTTCTACTTGAATGTAGTCATTAACACCTTGAAAATAAGGGCCTGCTTTCTCCCTTGTCTCTGAACGTAAAGAACTAACGCATTAATGAGGAATTAGGAGTAATAGGGTAATATGTATAACTCCGTAATACAAAGAAATGGTAGGCTTTTATAATGACACTTTTAATTTTGTACCATTGATCACAATTAATAACCAACATTTGCTGAACAAGATAAACTTGATAAACTCACTGACATACGGTAACAGCTGAAAAATGTGTTAGAAGTAATGTATGGCAATTGCATTGTTTGTTATTGATATATTAATATTAATATGTCATCACAACTGTTCCCCCCAGTTCTCATTTGGATTAGATAACGAGCAATGTAGCAGACAGTAAGAAATTTTAATTAGCTAGACTGTGTGGAGAACAATTGACTGACTCGAGCTATACCACTACAAACTAGAAAGTAAGATTACATGGAAATACCTCCGGTGCCAGCAATATATTGAAGAGCAGCTTGAGGGAAAAATTAAGTTTAAATTTGAAATAAGTCATTACTTGGGCAACAGTCCTCCTGATTTGAATAGGAGATTTTCTTGAGTAATTTGTTTCTTGTTAATGTACATAGGTCAGCTCCAGTTTTACCTCCAGAACTCCCTGGATCATATACAGTAAAGGATAATGTGTATAATCTGGACCACTCATATCATCGGTCTTGTTTATGGCAGCTACATACTGTCTTAAAAAATCATAGAGATACAGAAATAGGATAATTAATCGGGCTACAGGGAGATGTGGCTAAAGCTAACTTATTGAACAAATTAATCATTAGTAATGAAAGAATAATTAATAGGGAAGTACAGGAATGTGAATGTTGCTGCTCTGGCTTCTTGTTTCTCAAGACTTTGAGTTGGATAACCCTAAAAAGTTCAATAGTTTTAGCTATGTGCAAAGACCAGTGTGCTTATTTCTATTTGTAACTTCTGTCAAATTAAGTTCTTTAAAAAAAAATTCTAAAAGAAAATGTCTTACAGAGCTTTTCTGGCTTCCTGACCTACAGGAAGCCTTTTAAAAGTCTAGTTACCTACTTTTCTGTAATTTCCTAATGGATCTTACCAGTTTCAGGGAAAGACATACACAAGACAAAGCACTTTCTTTGCTGCTTCAGGTACGAGGCTGCTTCAGCTCTGTATTTCCTACTCATACGGTTCCTAAACCTTATAGTTAAGATTTCGGTTTAAACTTCAAAATGTTACATCTTCCAAAAGAAAGGGACTACGGCTAGCAACTGACTTTAATGGGGCTTAGGTGCGTTCGAAAGGCTTTCTTGAGTAAGCTCAGGGACTTAGACTTCTTGCTACTTGAAAGCTCAGCAGGGCTTAATTCTCCTAGCCTTTCATTGTCACCTCATTTCTGTTAGAAATCCCAGCACTTCGGTGTAATTAATTGTGCAAATGAATACTATCAATGTAAGGATAGCGGTATTGGGCCAAAAGCAATGACTGTATTTCATGCACTCCCCAGAAGTGACTATCCACCAGCACAAGAACAAAGAGAATGAGGTCAGCGAAAATCCCTCATTTCCACTTCAAATGAAAGCTAGCTATAAAGAACAATTTTAGCCTGCGGTTTCATTCCTACTTTTAAAATTGACCAAGGAGAGTTCTGTTAAAATATTGTACAATGATATTAGCAATATTAATAGGAAATAATTATGAAGAGAAATAATACCTTTTCTTAAACAGGTCCTGATATAAAGCACCAATACTACCAATGTAAAAGCCTAACCCTCTTGGTATTCAGTGTTACATTAAAAGAATTTTTATTAACTAATTCAAGAAAGAAATATGATGAATGTCTCCTTCCAAATTCTATCCCTATCTTTCGTTACAGTAGTATCTGGTAATAGAAAGTGCTTCTGGCAATACTTATCTGCATATAATGCATAAAATTTTTAAGACGTAAAAAGGTCTGTATGGAGGACAGCTTGATCCATACCAAGAATATCATAACATTTGCTGCTTCAATTTAAAACTAAACCTAATAGTTCTTCTACTTCTTTTGATCTTATAATCAGGAACTTATAATATATGGGACAAATTCTCAGCAGAGGAAATTGTTGTAGCTGCATTGACTTCAACAACAATTTATAGCATCTGCCAATCTGACCCTGCATCTTTAATCCATCATTACAGTCTCAGAAATTTGCCTCTCAGAGTTCTTTTTATCACCTTTGACTTCTTTTTACAAATAAACGTAAACAATTTCATTTAGTTGACATTAATGTGGCTAAAACCCCCAAACTTGCAGAGTTCCCAAGTGTTCTTATGATTTCTTGATGAATAGGTTGTCAACATTTCATAATAGCACGCTAGTAGTACAAATGTCTTTTTTCCTATTACTATTTACTTTTCAGTCTATAGGAGTTTTCTCCAGCCCCAACAAGGATCAAAGCTGCCTTGGCCTAGGTAACAATCATATATTCCTGATCTATAGAGCATACAGTTTAAAAAATGCAATGGGTGGAATGTTGCTTGTATGAATTACGAATTGCAGCATTAGCCATCTGCAGTCTGGTAACAAATAACTCCAGAAAACAAGTCTTGGCATAGACTTAAATTTCCTATGTTAAACAGAAAATCTGGGAGCTAGACAGGGTTGAGGCAGCATCAAAGAACAGATGCTCTCTGATAGTTGGCTATGGCTCTGATTCAGGAACATATTTAAACACAGAGATATGCTTAAAGGCTTTGCTACATGGGAATGGATGTAAAGCTGTGCTTAGAGCTAAACATTGGCTGAAGCATCCTGATAAATTGTGTATCTAAGAGCAGGATCTCTTTCACGGTCCTGGTCTTTAGGACTGCTGTAGTGACTGGTGCGGGGATATCTTCTGCTTTGATTATCTGTCCATTATCCATCAGGATGGGAAGCTCCATCAGATAGGAAATCAAAATCTTTTGATTTTGCAATACTGTGATTTTGTTATTATATTTTTTTAAGGTAGACCGTCTCTGTTTCTGTCAGTAAACTAAGACGGAAATCACCCTAGACATAAAATTATCAAGGTGATTTGTTTCTCTGAAAAGAGTTTCTCTGAAACTACCCTTTACGTGAGAAACAACTGTGCCAACTGCACGAGCTTCAGCAAATTCAAAATTGAGCTACACACCGGCACATCTGAACACAGCACATTATTACAGTATTTTATGCTCTTCGTTGTGTGCCAAGAGCAATTAGGTTGGAAGTACAATTATTGGTCAATATTAACAAAAGTTTTAAATGGTTTAGTGTATAATCATCCTCTTGAACACTGTCCAGTAACATAGCCTGCAGCTATCTCAGATACTTTTGCTAACCCTTTCAGACCTCTGGTCTG
Organism: Larus michahellis; assembly: GCF_964199755.1. Classification (NCBI taxonomy): domain Eukaryota; kingdom Metazoa; phylum Chordata; class Aves; order Charadriiformes; family Laridae; genus Larus; species Larus michahellis. The sequence continues at coordinate 20,100,264 of NC_133900.1, read as the reverse complement.
AGGGCATGGGAAGGTCAATATCTGCTACTGCGTTTTCACTGAATTTCATCCAAGTTTCATGAATTTGAACTACACATATCAGTCAGTCTTTTCAGTTGCTCTCTCTTCTTACTGACATGCAGAAGAATCATATTTTAGAAGATCTAATTACCAGGTTGCTGTGATATTTTTCAGTAAAGTTATATTTAATTTTCAACTACAAATTATTTGAGGTGCTTTTCTCATATACTGTTGGAGTAATAATCTGGTATCACTCAGAGACAGTGGAATAGTAGAACACATACAAAACCATAGGAATGTTAAAAACCAGAAATCTTCTTTTGAGAAATTTTTGGTATCTACTTAAGTGATGTTCCTATGAATACCCTGTCATTGAAAGTGTATTTTTACATGAATGAGAGAAAAGTTCTTAGAGAAGCATTTGAGAGCATATATTTGAAGAGATGGCATTTCTATGCATGCCTGAAAATTCTAGGAATCTACATTTCAGCCTCTCCCCCTAATCATGACTTCGCTGATAAACCTAATTTCGTGTAACCTCTGTACACAGCTCACCTCCATGCTTGAGTACTTCTATTATTGTCAGTTCTAGCAACTGATTAAAAAGTCTAAATTCTCCCTTGTGGTGGGAAGCAAAACTTTTTTTTTCCAAACTTGCAATCTTTGAACATTGGGCTGGGGCAGCCTAAAGACATTAAATTTTAAATCCGCTTCTGTTCTAGGGGTCTTGGCAAATTCAAGAGGCCTGGTAGAAAAGAGTTAATTGTTAGAGCCAGAACGATAACTGAAGCTCATCAAGCAGTCAGATCCAGATGCTTCCTATAGAAGGAAGAAAAAGGGGCTAGTGAGTAGGAAGGGAAGAAGCTGCCTTTATCTCAGGAGATGCAGCTGTCGTGTAAACACTGAGTGTGTAGTGCCATCTGCTTAATGCCTGAAGTTGCATTTGTATCACAGAATGGAAGAACCTTAATTTGAGGACCGTGTTTGCTCTCTAAAGAAAAAGTAAAGAAGGGGGAGCAGCCCTCATTCTTGTAATCTGGGCAGTATGTTGCACCATTTAATTTTTAAGCTCCAAAGCAAGGGGGGAGGGAGGGAGGGCAATATATGGAATATGGAGACTTGGAAGAACAATGTAATAAAGACGAAAAATGACCCACAGGAAAAAACGTTAGTGGCAACTGCCTGTGCTCGGCGGTAGTTTCCAAAGCTGCATAGAAGAGTTCCAGGAAGAATCATGCTGCCCAAGCAGTCTGAGTGCCTGAAATGAGTGGAGGTTGAAGTCTGCAAGTGAAAGGCAGTGTTGTGGGCTCTTCTTAATGCAAGGGCTGGATTTGAATACAGACTACCTTTGCCCTCTTGCCAAAAGTTAGTTCCAGCCAGGTTGCAGTGCCCATACTGGAATATGGCTAGCTGCAAGCCTTATTCTGCATGATATCAAAGCGTTTTCCTTTTGTGGGAAGTAGTAGTGCATCATTTCGTGGGTAAGTTAGTGCAGTCAGCTGTGGTGCAAATTTAAAATTCACCAGCTATTCTTAACTAGCTCCATGTGTTTTCACTTTGCCTTAACAATGGTTATGCAGACGCTTGGGAAGAGCAGTCAGTGCCCTGTAAAGCCCTAATCTAGCTGACTGGGTGCCAACTTTCCGGAGTAGAAAAGTCTGGAGAAACAATTGTTCTTGTCAAATGCTGGAGAATTCAATATCTTTTAGGGCCGCACTAGAGAGAATGATGAATCATCTTTGAAAAAAAGATTAGAAGCTGTTTACTGCTGTGTATTAAAGCATAGTAACATTTTAATGTTGTGTTGGAACCCACTTTAGAAAAATGCAGTCTTCTCATTTTGCCTCTGATATGGGAGAAAGCCCCAGTATATTAATAACCTTTATTTGAAAGCAAGTTTAAGGAAGATTCCAAATGCTGTATTAAATCTTTATTGATAAAAATTGTATGGTATTGTCTCTGAAACTCACTGGGAACCATTACTAATCCCTGCATTCAAGATATTGCATGTGACAGTCCTGAAATTTAAAGCTGGGCAGTAATTTTTGAAATGATAATACTCTATCTTGTGCCCTGGCAAAGAATTGAGCTGCAGTGGAGGGGATGGTTATAACAGAGTTATACGGATATAGCATCCAAAAGCTGGAATAGGAACAGCCAGTAGCTATAATGTGATATTAACATGTTTCCTTAACAGAAGAAGTAGTTTAGGGAACCTTCCTAGAGAGCCAGTAGGCATTCCTGCAGTACGAAACTGCTTTTTTTTTTCCTAGGAGAATATGTGGCAGGATAGAAGTAGGTATGTACTGAAAATGCATGTAAACATGCTGTAAAAAAGCTGTAAACATGCATAATAGAAGTAAAAGATATTCAAAAGATATTTTACAGCTAAAGGCGGTTCTTCAAAATTTATAGCATGTTAGCAAACCAATGATAAATGGTGATGTAGTTCGATATAAAACAAAACGGGGTGGCACAGCGCTAGACTATGTTCTATTACGTTCTCACACTCATCTTACTGAAGGTCTTTTTAATGCCCTCTTTCTCTATTATGTACTTATTTATAATTTTCTCAAGATTTTAAGGATTAGCTATAGCATGCTTACCTCAGTTAAGATGGAAGCATGAAGACTGCTATTAATTGTGTGTACTCTAGCCTGTAACTTTCTAATCTAGAAAAATTTCTAATTCTAAATTTCTAATCTAGAAAGTTACTCCAATGGGTCCTGTAGTCCCAAGCATCCCCCTCAGAATCTGAGGATTAAAAGGGAGAGTGGCAACACCTCATCCTCCCCCCTTCCTTTCCCTCTGCCTCCCAAGATATGCAGAAATACCATGGTAAAAGATCTTTACGCTTATACCTCAATGCAACATTCCGTGGGATTTCTGAGTTCAGGAATGTTTACAACAGTCCCTGACGTTGCTGTGATTAGACTAACCATATTCTTTACCCTCATTTGATAAACCTTACCCAAAGTTAGCAATTATATGTTTTTTTTCAGAACACATACACACGCACACACCCTTAAATTAGCTGGTGTGGATGCTCATTGAGTTTTATTGTTGTGGTTTAAATGTCCCTTGTACTCATCTGAAAGAGAAAAAATATTTCATGCAGAATGTTATAAAATTAGGGTCATGGGTCTCTATGTTAATCATCTTCTGTTGCAGGCAATGATGCTACATCCCTCCACCAAGCAAATGAACAAGCTCCAGCTTAAAGCCAGAGATGTTTTCTACTATTTGTAATAGAAAGGCTAGCACAGAAACGCAGTGCTCTCATATTTGGAAAGCATCTAATTTTCAGCCTAAATGTACCCACAGCTAGTATATAACTGTTCATGCATCTGCTAATGTGGTCTTTCATGCAGTTTGATTCCCATTGCAGCAGCTTTGCTCTTGATTTACATCTAGAAAGCGACAATATTCTTTTAACTTTCAGACTATGAGGCTATGTCAAGCTTTCGCAGTCTCCTCTCATAACTTAGGACACCTATTCTTAATGTAGTAGTAGTTTTAAAACTGATCCAGCACTTCTCAGGAAATATTGTTCTCTTTTTTCGGGGGCGATACTCAGCCTTCCTGTGTATTGACAGCTTTGACTCATCGAGTTCACTTCATTGCCATTCTCCTGCTTTTCGTGCTTGAGTTTCTGATGAAATTTTTACATCAGGTTTGTTCAACAGCCTGAGCTTTGAGAAACTCCGCTATTAATCTCCTTTCTGCCCAATGCTTTGCCTTTCAGTACAACCTACCATCATCTCTCTTTACATTGTGGAACTTTACTCGGTTAATGGTTCTTTCACTTCTTGCATCTCTCTAGTTAGACTAAGACTTACGAATAGTTAATCACCTCCCGTGTGTCATATCACAAGATACAGTGAAGCACAGATACACCTAATCCACTGGCATCATTCTTAAGCCTAACTCAGTTTCTGTTTTAGTATAAAAATCTCTCTGTTGGCAGAAAATTGTGACCAGACAGATAAATTGTTCTACGCTTACAGGATATGTATGAAGGTGATTTTAATAATTACAGTGAGAGAAGAATTCAGTGCTTTCTCAGTTCTGCTTTTTTTTCTGGTGTTTTTTTTTCTCCTCCCCCTAATATATTAAAACTATCGACTTTCACAGGTAGTGGCACCTGGCTAGAAACTTTACTCTGCCCTATACTTTAATTAATGCAGCTGGTTTTCTTGGGTGGGACTAAATTAGTAAGTACTCTGGTCTCCCAGTTTGTATCTGGCCTCCTAGCAAACACAGCTACCTCTTCAGAGAGCTGCCCAATTCAGGTAAGTTTAAAAAACAAAATGCAGGATGGTTGTGAAAGGAAGTGCGAGAGTGAGAATGAACAACATACAGAGTGCTGTGTCATAGCTGCTTTGTTGTTTCTTATTTCTTGTCTGCCATGTGTGCGTGTAAATCTACTCTCAGAACAGTTAGCTTTTCTAAGCCAGTGTAACTTCAGAGCAATTTGCATTTTTGCTGTAGTTTATATTCCCATTGTAAGCGCTATTCCATAACTTACATTTGAAAGTAACTGTTGTTCTAAAGAAACAACAAAAAAACCCAAACTGATTTTTCTTAGTTATGGTTGGAATTTTGGTATCACTAACCTTAAGTGTTTGATTTTTCATAAGGCAGCCTAATGATTTTCCTTTGAAGGCTTGTGATCCCTTATTTTAAAGTAACTAGATTTATATTTTATTACAGAACTTGGTTTGTTGGCAGATTTAGTCAAATGTTCTGAGCGTACCTTTGATGGGTTGAACAGGATAAAAGAGTTTCATAGCTGTCTTTGTAGAGGATAAAGGGCAGAGGCTCAGCTTCATTTTTATTCATAAGGTTTCAGTGACGAGAAATGAGGTTCTAATCCTGCAACTGGAGTGAGCAGAGGGAACCATTTTGCTTGTGGAGTTTCTCACTGAAATCTGTGACCAGCTCAGAGCAGTGACAAAAAATGAGCTTTTTTTTTTTTAATTGTTTCCTAGTTTCCCAACTTTCCTTCTTTGATGTTATAGGCAAAACCCTAATGCTTCCCATAATACAGTAACTGCTGACTTTGAGGTACAACGGGAGCATTACTAAAATATAGAATAAATATTGTTGAATAATAAAACCTGAAAAGATCTGGAGAATGTACAGAGACGTGAATGAAAGATTTGTCTGATGTAGGCCTGTGCTGTTAGAATATATATCTTGAATTTCTTCCCTAATGAAGGTTAAGGAATCGTGATTAGTTCATGTGTTGCACAGCTTTATTACCTCTGGAGTAAGAATTACTTTGCACTTAAAGTCTGAAAAGTGGCAATGTGTGGTAAAAACAGCTTTCACCTTGTATCCTCGTACCAGGATTTCCCACCAGAAATGGGGAAAGCGGGATGATTCCCTGCGGGTTTCATAGGCAGGCAGAGCCTGAATATTGTGTGTTGGTTCTGAGCAGAAAAAAAGACTCAGGTAGATTTTATTATTTAGTAATTGGTCACTGCGTTATTTTATGCTCTGTGACCCAGGGAAAATATTCTCACAGCTGTTGAATATTTTCCAAAGCCTCTCAGTCTAAAGCCCTGTGGCTTTCCTTGTTCCCCATTCGCTAAGCTTACGCTAGTTTGCACCGTCTGCGTCAAACTTGCCTTTTTTTTTTTTTCTTTTTTGTCCAAAAAATGCAGTTTTAGTAACGAACGTGGGTACGTGGAGTGGGTTTCCCTGACCAGGTTTTGGCGGGGGGCGGCAGAGAGGCCGCAGGGGTGGCCTGCGGGCGGGGCGGGGGCGGCTGGGCGCAGCTGGTGCCCGACGACTCTGAAGTGCAGCCACCTGAGGACGCGGCTGAGCCCGGGAGCCCAGGTGGTGGTGCCGCTGCCAAAACGCGTTTAAGAAGGGGCAGAAAACAGCAGGCAGGGGAGAGGAGGAGGAGGGAAGAGCAAGGTTGGAGGAGGCGCCGGTCCATGGTGGAGGAGGAGGAGGGACTGCGGGCGAGCTCACCCCGGAGCAGGTAATTCCCCAAAGGAACGGCAGCCTGGGGGTGAGCTGCGCCCCTGGGTTTGAAGCTGAGCCCGGGAAAGGGGGTGGAAAGGCGTTTTTCCAAACTGTATAAATATTTGTTTCTTTTTTTTTTTTTTTACCACTACCCATATCAGTAACTAAATATTTAGTCTAATTTGCAATAAATTAATTTCCCCAATTTAGTCTGTTTAGCCCGTGACAGTAATTGGTAAGTGACTTCCCTTTGTTAACCCATGAGCTTTCTTGCTCCTCTTCTTCCTACTTTCTACCCCCATCCCGCCGAAGAAAGAAGCTGAGTGACCGAATGCAGCTCTGAGCTTTGATCTAGTTGTGACTGAGGCCAGTTCAATTCTAGGTCCTGCTGGGCAAAAGTGGAGGAATGCTTTTCATCATCTGTCTCTGCTAGAGTAACAACTGAGCAGCAGCCTCTTAATGGCACAGTATGCTCCCTCTGACTTAGTTTAGAGCAGTATTTTCAGTTTCCCTGAAGTCACACAAAAAATATATCCTAGAAATGAAAAGCTACTTCCCATCAGTGAGAGAATCAATATACATAAGGGAAAACATCAAAAAGACTGAAAGTTTTTCCATAGCTGAGAATAATAACTCACTTCCAATTAGCTTGGAAATCATTTCAAAATGAAGCCACAAACCATGACTTCTGGGATAACCAATAAAGCTGCTGTTGTAACCAGGTGACACACAACCTATGTGATATTAACTGCTAAATCCAGGTTTGCCTTTACAACAGAGATGATGATTTACTTTGTAACACTCAGCTTTTTTCCTTTGTCTCCTGATGTAGTCCCTCCACCAGTTGTGTTGTACTTCACTAGGGTGACTTTGTGATCTGTGTTTATTACTTCACAGAACATTAATTAGAAAAGGTTAATAAACTGCAGGTGAACTCGGTAATCAGTTCATTGAATGGCTTGAACACTTCTACTTGCTGGGGACTTCGATATTGGTAGAGATATTCATGCAGCATTTCTACAATGACCATTTCTCCGAACTTGAATAAATTTTTATCAAAATCAAACATGACCAAGAAAAATGCCAGTGCTCTGCTATTAACTTGGGACAGGCTTAGTATGTTGCCTCTCTTATGCAGTCATGAAATATGAATGTTAGGTAGAGAGGTGAGTCCCAGAAAGAAGCCCGGGGCCATCCTGATGCTTCCTCTCCCTATAAAAACTTGTGGTCAAAAATGTGCTGGTCTTGTTCTACTTTTAAGAACTGGCAGTTGTTTAGATGCTGAATGTTCATGGTTTTCTAGCTGTAATTTTTTTTCTTTCTCTCATTTCTATGATGATCATAGAATTTTATCTACCATCCAGAACCTTCAGGGTGACCTAAGGAAACTCTAGTTGCTTAGCAATTTCAGCTGCTTTGTCAGTGTTAACTGTCTTACTATGACAAGTTTTGTCTGAGATGCCAAATTCAGTCTGATCTTATCTGAAAACATATCCTTTTCTTCTCCCTACCTCCTCCAAAACACAGTTGGCTAAGCATTGGTTTATCTGTTTCTGTGCTCCTTTTTAATGCTTGGGTTTTGGGAAGATATTCATATGCTTCCTTTTTGCACAGTGCTGTATTCTGTTTTCTGTTGTAATTTCAGAATTAGTTTCCTCTGCCTGAGTTAACTGAAAGCTATTAAGCATATCAAGCACCACAGAACTAGAAACTGTCCAAAATAATGCTGCTGGCTGTATTCCCTCTTGCTGATAACTCTTTTTTTTTTTCTTTTTTTTTTTCATGAAAAAAGAACCGAGGAAAGCCTTTCAGTTTTCCAAAGAGTTCATAATGATGGGCCTTTTAATATTGGAACGCGTTTTCTACTTAAGGCTTTTTTGTTTACTATATTCATGACACCATACGCTGTTCAGAAAATGGCTCAGAGGCAAGTGCCTAATAGAGAATGTTTCATTCATTGTCTAGTCTTGACACATAAGTATGGTGTTACCTGATCCCTTTGTGGAGACAATCTCTTCCAACCCGGTTTGGATTTTATAGGGACACTGTGCATACTTATTTAGTGCCTCTTTAGGATAAAATACTTTAACACTTGAAAGCATAAGGACTCTTCTCCAGAGGTGAACACTTTTGCTGCTTGACTGTGTTTCCTCAAAGTGGCTGTAGCAGGACGGATAAGGTATTTTTCCAGACAGGGAGAGATTTAGATATGACTTCCCTTAGCTTGAGGGGGAAATTGGCTAATACATTAATTCAGTGTTTGGGGGGCCCAGGTTCAAAGAGCCTACTTGTGTCTCCCTCTCTTTAGAGAATCTGGAGGACTGACTTAAGCGTTTTGTTTGGGTTTTTAGATGGAGAGAGAAAGTGAGTGGTGAGTGTTTGAGTACAAGTAAATTAGTTTCAGTGCAGCAATGAAACACCTTTCTCTTTTTTCTCCTTCCACTCCCTCCCCCACCCCCCCACCCCCCCCGCCCATTTTTCACTAGCATCATTCCATAATTGACTGTTTGCCCTTACTGGTTGCATGGGACCCGTTGAAAGGATGATGTGCCTGTGGAAGAAATGTTTGTGGAATGATAACATCAGTGGTATGACATATGAAAAAATTGGGAATGTGACACTTGTGCCATAGAGAACCTAAGCACTTGATACAGGGTTGCTGAGTCTAGAAGTCAGCTACAGTAATGCATCTTCTGTTCCTAAAAGCTTAATCTTTTTACAGAAGTATTTAGGACAGCAATGAATTGGATTTTTCCCCATGGTGGTTAACCCTGTAGGATACCAGATAGGTTTGGTTACATTTCTGTTTGGTTTTTTTGTTTGTTTGGATGGTTGTTTGGTTTTTTTCCTAGCTGTTCGTTTGTAGTCAATTTCTTCTCAGTCCGAAAGCTACAATTTCACTTTTGTCCTGTAAGGCACTAAGTGCTGATGGAAGAACGTGGTAAGCGCTTCACACAGTAAAGGGTGATGACAGCATGATGATGTTGTTAAACATTTATTTGGGCACTTAGTTATTAAGAATTTCACAGGAGAATGTTAATGTGACTCTAAGTCAATCTTGTAAATTGGGATTAGCATCTTCTAAATTCTTACTGCTGTGGTCATAAGGCAGTTGCATCTGAACTGGGCACCCAAGGGAAAAAGTTTAGTCTTGCGATATCCAAAAGACCCTTAAATTGAGTTCACCTTTCTGAAAATTTCTCAATTCTTTCTGCAGGTGGGGCATACTGCCTGGAGTCTCCTGTTGGATAAATAAAACTTTTCCAACAGCAGAATGTAGTGTGGTGTTACTCTTGGAAAAGCAGAGTTTTCCTCCAAAATACTTATTTTAAAAAAATAAAACAAAGTCAGATACTCTGTGTTGGATCAAAAAAATAATTGCCTATGCAAAATTACATTTGGGAACTTGTTAGTTCTTAAGAAGGATGTGCCAATTAATTTTCTTTTAAGAAGAAGAAACTTGCCCTTTCTTGGAATTAAGCAAATCCTTTCTGCAGCTTTTCTTCATCAACTAAAACCTCTCTGATTGACCTCCTATCTCACCATAAATAACAGAGAAGAGGGTTCAGTGAGTCAGAGAATGACTTTATGAACGTGCATTTCTGTTTGATAGTCCTATTTTATCGGACTACCATTAAAAACAAAACAATAAAAAAGCCTGTCAGCCTGGCTGTCTCCACAGCTGTCTATATGCCTTTCCCAGCAGTGCTGGCTGTCAAGCTCATTATTCTTCCTCCGAGTTGGTTTGACCCATTCTTGTGCACTTTTGCTAGGCTGATGAAGTTTGTGGGATCTTGTCTCTTGGGAAATACATTTAGAAGGATAAGTTAATTCTCTCCAGTAAGCAGTTCTGCCTGACTTCTCCAGGGCCAGTATGTCTGGGTAGTCTAAATTGCTTATCCTGTAAGGAATAAGGTTTGCAAGACCACAGCCGAAACCCTCCCCTTTCCTTAGTTATCCTCCTTTGTACCACTGTATTTTGCTGTGAGTGGCGAGTACTTAAGAGGCTAGGAACCACTGAGAACGGCTAAATCAAGAAAAGAAGGCTAGGAGACCTACTATTGTCCTTCGTTTAAAAAAAAAAAAAAATCTCCATAGCTATTTGCACAATATATAGGTTTGAGGGGAAGGGATTTACAGTCACAGCCTGCTAACACAAGTTGGTGTGGAAGTGAGATTTTAATATGTATATAATTACTACATGTGACTGTAGCAATTGGAGAAGGGTAGTGCTACCTCACATGCTGTGTGATTAGGGATCAGTGCTAAACACCTGCAGTGAAGGAGTGAAGGTCAGATTTTAGGGGCTGCTCACAGTCAAATGCTGTTCATTGTGGCCAAACATACATGAATTACTGGGTTTGGGGTTTTATTCCTGATTTGTTGGCTGACTTAGCCTGAGAAAGGAAAGTCTTTCTTCTAGTCACTGACAGAGGAACACATTCATAGAGCATGAGTCTCTGGGTATGGAGAAAACAAATAGGGTTTGTACTTCTATGCTTTTAAGAAAAGGCATGGAATAAAGACTGATAAGCTGGAAGCTCTTGTCTGGAAGTATGTAGCCAGGAAAAATGTCAGTAAGCAAGCTTTTTATTTTTTTTAACTGATTTAGGCTTGTAGCTGCAAAGTACACTCCTTGCTCAATCATTCTGGATGTTACTAGTAGAATACATGGTACCATGTAGTACATTTGAAAGGTAAAATAACTTACACTGTAGAAGTTAAAAATACTCAGCTTTGGGTGGAGGGAAGTCTTCACTCATTAGCTGTAAAGTTATTACTGATTACAAGCAGATCTTTTTTCCCTACATTAGAATATAAAGTGTCCATTGACTTCAACTGTCTGATAAATTCTAATTTATTAATTGATATAGCTTCTGTTTTTTTACTATTTCCAGGGGTTTATCAGTGCTCAGGGGTACGGTTTAGCTGTTTGAGAGAATGTTCATTACAAAAATGGAATCTGTTGATTTGTGGTCTAGTCTTAAAGCATGTGTGGTCTGTGTTTGACTAGATAAGGGAAATCCTTGTCTGGCAAGAAGAACTGAAAACTAAATGGTGTATCAATAAATGGTTCTTATGAATTGTACATTAAAAAAAAAAAATCCTTCAGCCCCCTAAATAAACAAAAATAAATGGCCAATTCATTGAGCTTCAGTATTTAATTGGTTTTTCCATAAACTTCTTGAAAAAAATATCAGTAATATATATCTTAAAGACATCCATTTGGAAAAAATATATGTTTTTCACGAGTGACATGTTAATTGCCTGCAGACATCTTGTTGGACTAATGAGTAAAATAACCTAATAACTAATTGAAACTCCACTGAAATAAAGTCATTAGGAAAGTAGTATCATATCTAAGTAAATTAACTCCATTTTACATCCTGAATTATCTATCTGTTGTGCTTTGATCACAGCTGAATTGGATCATTAACTAATTAAAAGTGAAGCCAATTAATAATTGCAAACTCTTGTATAAAGATACTTTTTTCCTCTTTCACAAGGCATTTCAATAAGGAGTCTTGGCTCTTTGAAAGTTTTCTTTTGCAAATGTTTAAGAACATGGGAATGACATAACTGATGACACTTTGGTCAGGAAGACCAAACTAGTTAGGCTGCAACAATTTAGGGAATTGTCCAGCAAAACAAGATTTTTGTTGTGAAATACCTTTTTTAAATTTCTTTTACTTCAGATGCCTTGCAAAACCATAACTCTTTCTTTAACAAAAAAAAAAAAAATCCTAATGGCTTCCTAACCATCCTCATGTTTGTTCTGCAGGAAAATCTAGGCTTTTAAAGCTTTAGGCAGCCTTCGCAGAAGGAGGTTGGGTTCATTCAGCTCTGGTGTGTCCTCTATGGCTCGAGTTCCCTACCATGGTAATGCCAGTGAGTTGAGCCAAGAGCTGGGGCTCACTGAACCTCCCAGGTCCCTGTCACAGGACTGAGGATCTTGGTATCTAATAATGGCTCAGGTTTCCCAGCTATTCTGTAGGGATCTTGAAGTCTCTGTATTTCCAGATCCCCTGGTGTGGAGCTGGGAGCTCTTGTCTTGAAGCTTTAATTTCTGCCTTTTAAGACTTAGGGACAGAGAAAGGAGCTGAGGACCTACAAATTTGTGAGGGGAAAAAGAAAGGGGTTTAGGTGAGTGAGAGATACTGTGAATTTCAAATCCATTATGCTGAAAATTACTTCGGCATAGATTTCATGTGAAAGGGACATTATATTCTTTTGTCCCACAAGGGGAGTTGGTGGCATTAGACTATCAGAGTTTTCAGCAGGAAAAATCCCTCCTAGTCAGTTTTCATGCATGTTGGTGTCACTGTCCTGTAGCTAGAGCTTGTTCTGATGGTGTGTGTGGTTAAAAGGCAACAGAAGGTTGTCCTGTCGTGACAGTGGAAGCACTACTTCCCTTCCTGAGCTTCTTTGGGAGATGTCTTTAGTCATGCTTCATATTCCTGTGCCGAGTACCTGAATTCATGACAATGGTATTGCATACGGTGGAAGATCTCTTTCCACGTTTAGTGGTGGAGATTGGCCAGATTTGGAAAAAAAACATGTTCTGCCCCTGTAGCGTTAAAACCAATGCCAAAATAGGGAACTGCATGAAATAAGGTATTATTAAATGCATGCTGCTGAAGGATAAAACATGAATCTTCTTGTAAAATGAAAACATCCATTAAGGGTTAATTTGTGCAGTGCGAGACGTACATAGCTACCATCTAGTCTCAAAATGGGTCATAAATGGCACTTAAATGGTACATAAGATTTATGCTGGCCCTCTGCCTGGAGGTAGATTTTCATTTAATTGTCAACGTTTTTTAATTGGTAGGTCAACAAATATGGGTCTGATTCCATTATATTTGCTGTCGAAATGCCAGAAATAGGTGACTTGACAATGAGGTATGGGGAAAATTAAAGAAATCCTTCAAAACAAACACTTGTCCTGTGAGAAGCCTTCCTCGTGAAAAATTCTCTCCACGTGTTTGTTTTTTTCTCTTCTTTTGAATTCCTTTGAAGTGTTCCTTTAAAATAAAGAAATAAAAAAATCTGACATTATCACCTCTGTGAAAAATGCTGTTTTTAAATAGAGCTGTTATGAAGTAGGTAGGCAGTTAGGATTCAGCATATGTGAGAAGTAACCCACACTTAGCAGAAAAAATATGTAATTTAATGAGAAAACACCCTTGTATGCCCAGTAAAACTTCTTTAGTATAAAATGCTTTACAAGAACAAACTAAAACTTAAGCTGGCACATATTTCTTCCATAACTCCAAAATAATTTCCCAAGGCAGCAATTTATGTTGCTTGCTTAAAATGCAGCATGAATGATTATGAGGTGACAAAGACTAACGAGACTTCATTGTTGCTCAATTGGGACTTATAAGATTGTGCATTATGTGAAAGACTATTTAAAGGAAATACTATTCAAGAAAATTGGAAAAAATCAACGCGGTAAAGCTCATTAATTTTAAATCTGAATTAGCTATTAATTCACATGGTTCTGCTTTCAAAGTTGTAAGAACAAAATACTGTTATCTTGTTAATAAAACTGTTGGAATGATAAAATGTAAAGTTGAATTTATTTTGGCAAGAAATAATTATTTTTACTTCCATTTACTGCTGAGTAGCATTGTTTCCACAGCAGAGAAACTTATTACAATTGTATACACTTATTTTGTGCCTGTCATTTCTTTCTTAAAAATATTCCATGATTCTGAAAGCTCAGAAAATATTTTTCCATCCACAAATACTCTATATGGTTGTATTTCTGGGGGTCTTGTATCAATTTATGAATTATAATTTTGCTAATGCTATGTAACACTCAAATTGTTAGTATTTTAAAAAGCTTTTTGGATGTTTCCTGTGGATTTATTTATTTATTTTTAAGTCTCATTCTTTCTAACAACTTTCTTGGCAATCTGACACTGCAACTTTTTTTTTTAATGGATTTGTTTCTTCTTAACCATAATATTTTGATATGTTAATGTTGGACTGTTCCTAACTGTAAGGGTGTTGACACAAATGAAAAAACTGAACGTGTCTCCAGATAATTTTTGCCAATTTTTACTTTGTTTAAAGTTCTAAAGTATAGATACTTTTCCCTTACTCTGTCATCTAATTCTAGGAAAACATTTTAATTTACAATTGGAATCAGATCTAAGTTGAATTTCTTCTGCTACATGACATTTCATCAGAAAAATTCAATTAAAATAGATATTTTGTTTTCTCTAAATAATGCCGTTAGTGATTTTTGGTACAGAATGTAAATCCTGATCAAAACTAGAGGATGCAAAAGAATACTATCCCTTAATAGCTAATAAACTCCTAGTTTGAAAGATGAACCTCATGTGAAGTATAGATAATTAAGCATTGGTCAAGAGAAAATGGGGGAAAAAAGGAATTATTACACTGAAAATATTACTGGCAAAAGGGAACAGTTTCTCTGGTGTTTGTGCGGCTCACCCTTGTGATGCCCTCTCCTAAGGGTGATGCTCCTTGCGAGACTAGCAGTATCAGGATGGTGGGGTGGGGGTGCTGGGGGATCCCTTCCCTCCTCAGTCTTGGTTTGCTTGAGCTTATAGGGGTGTCCCCTTATCGGGGTGCACACCTCCCTGGACACCCATGGGGCTGCTGGTGGTTCCTCAGGGATGGCCTGGAAAGGATCAGGCCTTTTCCACCCCCAGCTCTGCCAGAGCCAGTGCCTGCAATGGCAGCAATGATCACTTGTCCACTTATACCAGGTGTTCTCACAGCTAAACCCAGCTGGGGCCATGGCAAGACCTTCCCAGCCCTGACATCTCGTACTGCTGGTTCTGTACAATCTCTGTGGTCTTTCACTAGCAATGCCAAAAACTGGGCAACAGCCGATTCTGAAGTCTAGCTTGGGTGGTGGTTCCGTGGGATGAGAGACACCTTTGTTCGGACTCCAGCTTTGAATCTAAGTCTCTGAGCTATAGGTGTTCTGCATTCTGTTTTCTCTCTGTGTGTGTATGCTGTTGGTTCTACACCATTGTGGGATCAGGAGTGGTTTTAGGGTTTTTGTTTTAAATATGAGTGATACTTTAAGAATGGCAAAAGTATATTCTGGTGTTAGTGGCCTTTCACGTGAATTATGTCAGGAACAACGTTGTGATTAAAACCTCATCAGAATCACAGCTCCAAAAATGTTGGTGTTGACTGTGCGACTACTGGGATTGGAAAAAACAAAATTGCATTTAATGAAACTTCTTCTCCAAATGTAATTTTGAACAAAAACCCTAAGAGAGGGGAGAGGAAAAGGCGAACTTCAATGCTACAGAATGTTCAATTTTTTATATTAAGTTTTCGGAACAAGACATTTAGCTTTATTCTAACTGCGGTCCATTTAAAAGGGTCATTTTTTTTCCTGTTTGCTGAAAAGATGAGTTTTGGTTGTCTCCAATGGACTCTTTTTAGAGCATATTTTGAATCATGAAAATCCTTTTCAATTTGGAATGGCCACTTTTCTGTATCCCAGTCCTTTGTAAAACAATGTTTGTCCTTACAGAGTGCTAATTATGTCTTTAACTAGAAAATATGTAGTGCAAATCTCTCAGAGAAGAAGCAATCCTAGAATATAATTTGAAAAAATTGTGTACAAATACAGATCTAAGAAGAACAGTTTTCAAAGCTTTTGGTATGTCTGAACAGCTCTTGAAGTGTACTTGGAATCTTCTCTTCTGGCAATTTGCAATCACTTTCAGTATACTACACTTGTCGCATAAGGCAATTTTAGACTTGAAGAGCACTGAGGGGGAAAAAAAATGTTATGTGTGTTCTGCATTTAGAAATAGCTTGTACTGGTCAGATCTGAATGTTGTCTGGAAACAGAATTATTTAGCTCCAACAGAGATTGGCATTGCTAATAGTGCTCAGTGGCACTGTGTTCCGGTTAGCTCCATTTTAGAATTCTTCTGTATTTTGTCACTATAAAACGTAGCACGTGAAACCTAATGAAAGGACACAAGATCCAGAGCTGTAGGCAAATACATTGGTAAACCATCTCCTACACTTTCTTAGTCATACCGGTTGGAGGATTTTTCACTGGTTTCTGCAGTTAAGATTAAAAAAAAGATATAGGCAGCATCAGCTGCTGTAGCCAATTAAATGCAACAATAATTACTTATAAGAAGATAACTTCTACTCTATGGGAATCAACCTTTCTGAAGAGCATGCTATACTCTGTGATGGCTGTCTTTTTTTGTTGTTGTTCTTTCAGTCCTTTAACAGAAAGAGAACTATTTGAAATATCGCTCCTAGAATTTAGCTTGTTGCCATTGGATGTTTCAACTTTTTTGTAAGTCCATAGTACTCACAAGTATTTTTGTTGTTCTTGTGACCTGTCTCTGACATCCTGAATGAGTTGTGACCAAAGGCAGGGAAACCTCCTTGTTTGGCAGAGAAGTTCTCTCAGGGCTCTGCCTCTGCAGGTAGGTTTGAAGTAGGGTAACCCAGTGCCTGGCCCCCTTTCCTGGGATAATAAAGCTAGGTGAGAGAAAGCCCTGGTGTCCTGACTTGATTTGGTGTTCCCGATCTATTAGTTAATTTCACCCTTCTGCTGTCTTGGAATTTGAGTCATAACAACTTTTCAAAGTGGAGGGAAAAGCAGTGGTGAAATTACTGAATTTTGTAGATGCCAAAAGGAGGTAGAAAGTAGCGATTCAATCAACTTCTCAGTCTGATGAAGCAGAGATTCATGTCTCTTGTTTTTCAGTAGAGTATATTAGCTGGCAACTGTAGATGGGCTTCAGCAGGAGAAATATATCTTTTCTGGTCGATCTGCCCATGTGCAGCAAATAATTCATTTACGATACAAAAAAGAACAGATGAGATGGAATGACTTGTTAGGCTAGCAATTACCTGTGAGTAGGGAGTCCAGGAAGCTTGTATTCTATTCAGTTTTTGTTTATTGTAAAATACATGACTTGACTAAAAGCCTTTAAAAACACAAATCTTAATGACTTGTGTTCAGTTTCCCTCAAAAAGGTTTGTTTTTTAACTTGACTATAAACCTGTCAGTGAACGGGGTTTGGCTTTAAAAATAAATCATAGGACATGGAACTGAGTAGTGGTTCTTTCTCGCTCACCTAGACAAACTATTTAATAATCTGCAGAGAATGGAAAATCTACAGATGTAATTTTTGCTGTACAAAATGGGTGAGATAAGTATGCAAATGGGAGAAAGGAAGGCAATAGATATGAAATCCACCTTTCACAGCTGGTGCCAATGCCAGCAGAAAGCAGGAGCCCTGTTATCTCTGTTCCATTGACATGCTGGGATAGTGGGAAGTCACCAAGTTGCTAGTCTGTATTGTGGACACTAAGGTCCCAGTCATGTACCCAAAACAACTTCTCTTGTCTCATCCCTTAGTCATTTCCAGTCTCTCTTCAGTGACTTTCTATGTTTGACTGTGGAATGAAATCAGACGTGACTTTCTTGGCATGCAAGGATTGTGGGAACTTTGATGCATTCATCCATCTGCCATCCTCATCTAATTCTTATGTGGGATGCTCGTCATGTTTTAAGTGAACACTTGATCTCTTTATGGAGTGGGAAGTGAATTTTGCTGAAAGAAGAGTATTTGTCTAATGTCACTTTTGTTTTTATGACTTTAGCAGACATCTGTCCTTTCAGAGAACTTGTCTAAAAATGATACAGTTTTGCTGTTAGTCACTTGTTCATCTGAGTTTCAGAGACTTCAGAACTACCTTCCATTCGGCAAAGGGGAAGAGGGTCCGTGCTTGCTTATGTGGTATTTTTTTAAAGGCTGTTTTTAAAGAAACCATGGCAGAATAAAAAATTCTTTAGGCCAAGAAGAAAAAAGTTACAGCACTTGTTAAAACAATTGTGAAAGTAGAAGCTGCAAGAAAGTAACCTTGTAAACAACAGTTCAAATATCAAAGCACAGAACTAGAAAACTTTGGTCCACAAGAGATTGCCGGAAAAAGTAACGCATGCAGCAGGTGGTTGGTGAAGGGTGGAAATTTATATACTTCTTTGTTAGGGCACTTGGAGTATTTATACTGAGTAAAGCTGAAACCAAAAAACAGCAACAAAATCCCCCTAAATGAAATAGTTACTATTACAGTAGCCAATTAGCTGCAACATTATCACTGATTTTGGAAAAATTGGTCTTTCTCAAGATGTCCACATAGATATTTAATTCTGACTGGTGTACAGATATATACATATTTTTATATATATATCTGAAATGCCTGCAGTTAACTTTGCACTCTCACAGCAATGATGGCATTTAAATTGACAAAATTCCAAATTAAATTGGAAACTAAACGTTTAATAGTATCAGGTTTCTTGAGAAACATAGATCTTAGAAAATACAGTATGAATTGGACTATCTTCTGTGTAGATATCATCCTTCTGATTCGGCTTCAACTGTTAAGTGCCTAGATGTGCTATGTTTAAAATCTGTTGCTAAGTTGTGCGTGTGGTTTAAGTAAAACCTTGTCCATTAGGAAAATTGCGGCACTGACTGTGGCGCCTGTACCACTGCTTCGTAAATATATTTGCTAATAAAATTGCACATTATGCTCTAACCAATATGTATTATTCTCCATTGGAAATGACTCCTTGAAATATTCAGACTGAACAGATTCACATAATTTCATGTTTTTTTCCCCCCTAAGATGAACTGTTATTTATTAATAGTGTATATTTGTGTAATTATTTCATGTTTTCTTCTTTAAGCTGTCATTTAGGCATCTGAAAATGTTGAGTGAATTCAATGCTTTGAGTACCATAATAACCAAAAATTTCTAAGCAAGAATAGTATGTTCATAAACACTTTGGATTTGGGGGGGGGGGGGAATAAATTAAAATGAAATCAAGCAAATGATTTTATAATGTAATGATTTTTATTTTCCTGTTCTGCTGATACAAAATGGCTGTAGTTTCATGCTACTTAAGTAATCTTCAGGTGTTCTAAGGTATTTTACACATTGCAGTACGTTAATTCCTTTTAAAAGGCTAATTAACATTATCATCAATGTCATAATTTCAAATGATTTAGACACATTGTTATGTTTAGCTGTTACAGAAAGAAATCTTCTATCTGTGATGGATATTAAACACTAGTTTTATGAGACTGCAATCACAGTTGTTTGGCATATTAGTAACACTTTATTTTAATCATTTTAATAGCACTGATTGTAATAAACTCATTTGGGATTCATGTAGAACTAACATTTATTTCCATAAAGCATTTCACAGTAATTGAACATTAGTTCAGTTATGAATGCTGGATTGCTGCCAGAATATTTCTTTCTTTTTTCTTCTGTTTCGTTGCTGTTGATTTTGTAAACCCATCTTTCTGCTTCGTTACCAATGAGATCATTAAATCTAAGGTCGTATTCTTAGCTAGCATAAATTGGACCTCAATGGAACTCTTCTGATTAACACTGATTGAAGATCTGGATGTTAGCTTCTGCTGTATTTTTAGTAAATCATGGACTTCTTAATCCCAGAGTCTTTTGTGACTAAGTCGACTTTTTTTTGAATTTTGTAGACATGCAAATGGGGTATCTTTCCATGATTGAATCAGGAAAATAAAATGAAAATGTGTTTATGTACTGTCTAGGGGATCTGTTTCAGGTTACATTTGATTTTACTGAATATATCCCAAGTGAGAGGATCTGAAGCCATTTGTAAGTCTGCTTTCACACTCAAATCACCTTTCGTGATGGGAATTATTTCAGTAATAGCATTACTGTTCTACATTAATTTATTAAACAGTTGTTCAGACCTCCTTTGTCCTTTTGCTTGGGAAAAAAAAATGGGTTATTCACAAGACAAGTATCAGTACATTCGAACTTTGATTCAACAATAATACGGAAATTTAAATAGTCAAAGTTTGAAGTGTAGGGAAGAACTGCTTATACATTGTCTGATAGACAAATTATTCTCATTCTGCACAAGATGTTTATGACACTGGATAATAACTCTTGCAAATAGCTTTCAGGGGACCTCAAACATTTTCAAGAACATCTTATGCAATTGTGATATATGGAGACTTTGCAAGAGCACACGGATTGACAAATGGGTGCCATTTTAACAATATTCGTTATTTCACATGTAAATAATCCACTTGCATCTATTACATACAGTGAGTGGAGAGGTGATTGTTACATAGAGGTCATTAAAAAGGATGGTTTTGTTCTATCAAAGCAGTTAATCACAGGTTGGTTTGGTTTTGTTTGTTGTTTTTTTTTCCCAGAGACTCCTCTTATGCCTCAGGGTATAAAATGAAATACAGCTTTTGTGAACAGATTTTACAATAACAATTTTTGTAACAATTCAGTTTCTATTCCATGTTTCTAAAAAAGAAAAAAAGGAAAGGGGGAAATGAAAGCATTGGTTATCTGCATGAACCATGTGATAAACTATGAAAATACCCCAGCAGTGAAATTAAAAGGACAACAGTGCAACAGTCTCTAACATGGGCAGAGACTTGGCACTTACCACATGTTGTAGTAAATTTCAAAGCTTTTAATTTTTTCAGAGATGCATTATTTAGCAAACATTAAGTCATTAGAGCTAACGAGACTTGTTGAATTGCGGGTTCGCACTAGCTGTCTGAATATAACCCACTGCCATGGTTCATCTGCCACTAAATACAAAAATATTAGACAGCGTTTTAAATATTCTGTTAAGTTTATCTTGAATGTTTCACAACAGGCTTGAACTAACCCATTGTGATAAGCTTTCCAGATGAACCAGGGGCAACTGGAAGTTCTGGAGTATCCCATTTACCAAAGAGCAGAAAGCTTGGCTTGGTCTTGGGTATCAGCCTCTCACAAAAATAAGTTTCATCTCATATAACCTTCACTTACAAAATAGCAACATTAAACAATTTGTGTTGTTGTTGAACTTCTTTCTTCTCTTAAACTAAAAATTAGAGATTTGCACAGTTGGATGAATCAAATATTGAAATTTTTTTTAAAAAAGGTGTAATCCTGATACTCTGTAGCTTCATAAAGGTCTGTTTTTTTAATTAGGTCGCTTTACCCTGTCCTTCAGTAAATGGAACAAGAGGAGAAAATAATTTCCTATTAAAAAGTAAAAAAATATACTTTCTTCTCAAAATGGTTGCAGCTGTGTCAAGGTTTGCAAACTGTGTTTGCAGTCCTGAGGAGGTTTGGTAGTTGTTCCCTTTTTGCGCCCACCCCACCCCCCCCCCGCCCCCCCTTAGGTACACTAATGGAAGTAAAAGTTTGGACAGGTCAGTAACTTTAAATGAAGTGTATGTTCAAAACTCATGAAATACAGCCATTACTGAAAACATAAAATGACCAGCAAGAAAGGGCATTTACTAGTACTGAAGACATTTTTGACTGATTGAGACAAAAGAAAAATCATATACAAAGATCAGAAAATTATGTTTCATTGCCTCAAGTTAAACTTACAAAACAAAAATCCCCATCAAAACCCTAATTTGTTAGTAGTAGTGCATCTCTCTCTGCTATGGTTGAGGGCTTTTTTCTTTCCTTTTATTGCTATTATGTGAGTATTTGCCTGCACTTTTATTAGTACTTCAGTTTGGAGAAACAGTATGTTTTGAAGAATTATCCCCTGGCAGGTTTTGACTTACACAGTGCGCATGAACTAGACCTTTTTTGGAGAATGTCAGACTGGTAGCTTGTCTTATGCTTTCTGATCCATAATGGAAATGTGGGGGCCCAAACTCACTTGCTCCTTCATAGAGCCTTGAACTGAGTGTGTGTTTGGGATTCTGTGTAGTCTGATGGCCACAGAAAGGGTTAAAAACGTCTGACTGACTGAATTGATGCATTGGAAAGACCTCATGTGTCTTCAAATTAGTTAGACTTGTTTAATCTGGCCACAGTTCTTAGCCCTTTAATATCAAGTTCTAGGAAAAATTAAAATGTTTTAGAGGTTTAAGATCATAAAGCTCCTTTGCCATAAAGATGACAACATAAAAAGCAATTAGAGAACTGTCAAAAGAATATATGTCTTCTGAAGCTTTGATGCACTTAAAAGAACTAATTACAAAGAAAACTCCACTGCTGAATGTACTGATTAGCAATATGCAAATCACAGATAAATTCAGGCAGACAAAGGTCTACAGAGACCGGAAGTTTGCCAAATGGCTTGTAAATGCAGACCATGGTGGTTTAATACGGCATGTGACCGTGTTTTCCTGGAGCTAATCTTAGATAGTGGTCATTATGAAAAGGGCAGTGGGAGGCACTAACGTTCTCTTGCTTCAGCCATTCCATACTCAGCAGCGTGTAAGAGCCCCTCACTGGTAAGACCCTGTTTCTACCAACAGTTAACTGACTGGGGTTTACAAAAATATTACTTTTTTTTTTTTTTTAACTTCTCATCTGCCTTATGCCTTCAGTAAATACATAAAAGCTACAAAGAAGTTTTCAACATCAAAAAAACATGGCAGAAGTTTTTAATCTTTTTGCTGGAACTGGCCGCTGTTAAATGTGCCTTTGGACAGTGTTATACTACACTCTCAACGTTTTAGAGCTAAGGTGGAACCCAAATGTTGTTCCATTTCTTTTGGTAAAAAGGCAAATGCAAAATAGGATGTATTTTGGGGATAAAGGTGTGTGGACTTACTTAAAACACAGAATTTCTATTTGAAGAGCTCTACTGAGAAGGACGAGCTTGAGATATCTAGACAGAAGCCAGTCATGATTCTTAGTAAACCAATATCTACTAAACTATTTTATACAAGGAGACAAAGGCTTATTTTTAAGTCATTTTATGCTGGTCTGCTCCAAAAATGGGCTGACTGCCTTCCTTCAAATTTGACAAGCTCCACAACCATGGAGCTATATTAAATTGAAGAAACTTCAGTATTCAGAAATACAGCTGAGACCACAATACGAACACTCAAAAAATACGTGGTATTTTTGTTCAGTGAGTAAAGCGTACCTGGTGGTGTTGTCTTCAAGTAGATAATTTGTAAAAATAAGAGTACTTGTTACCAATGTAAGTCTTGATTCTTTAAGGAAAGTGCAAAGCTAAATTGCTATGATCGCAAAAGGGGTCATTTATTCCCCTTTCTTGTTCCTCGAGATAAATAAGCTCATGTCAATAGCAAAGGAATAAAGCCCATGTGCAGAAGTGGCTGGCAGGTCCTTTTTAGGTGATAAGCCAGTGTTCGTTTTTCTGTTTTTAATATTCACCTTAGAAGAGACATAGGACTCTGGTTTCTAATGGAAACTTAAGCCAGATAAATGTAAACCCTCCATTTTAGTACAGATGGTCTTAGGCATGCTGGTTCATACGCACAGTGCAGAGCATTCTGCCTTTCGTAAGAACAGTCTTTGCAGGAACCTATAATCAGCTGACAGTTCTTTTGTAAAATTCATCTGCTTCCCAGGATCTGAAAGTGGACTTGATTTTTGCCTATGTTTTTGAGGTGTTTGTTGAAATCAAAAGTGAGCCTTAACTTTTTTCCATTTAAATTAGGTGTGTGTTAGTCGTCTTCTGTATGTTTAACTTTGCATCAGTAAAGAAGTGGAATTAAAGTTCATAAATTCTCATCAGTCATTAAAGCAAAAGATGAAGAGTATGGGTCACTTGTTATCTTAATTAACACATACCTGGTGTTTTCCAAATGAAGTGTCAAGAAGTAAAGGGCAAATTTGCGTTCAATTAATGCATTCGCAATATTTCTCCCATAACGCCTCCTAATCCCCTCTAGAAATTCTGTATTCGTCTGTGGAAGAAATAATTTTCCCTGATAAATATGCAATGTGATAATTTTTTTTTTGCATATTGTACTGATTTAGGGGTCTATTCCATATCCCTTGTGAAGTCTAAACATTCAATTTAATATAAAGTAGGTCATACTATATATAAAAAAGGGAAGCACGTTTTACTTTCTGAATAATATTTAACCTGGTCAAATACGCTCTCCGGGATGAATTGTATTATTTTCTGAATCAAAATTATCACTGTTAACCAAACTGTATAACGTACCTTTCCAGAGAATGTTTTATGTAATTGATAGAACAAGATCCATAATTTAATGAACAAACCATAGTTCAGCTTAACTACTGCTCAGTGCTATTCTTTGCAAAATAAAAGCATGTTACTGACATGATTATTTTTTAGTATGCTTTAGTGATTAAATGGCATCTTAGCCATTGGGCTGCTTTTCTTTGCAATGAGGGTAAAAAGGTATATACTCAGGATACAAAACTAGCATATTGAGCTTCTCCGCTTAGATTCTTTGGTGGACTATAGTCAGCAACATTAACGGTTTCTGATTAAGCAGAAATACTTTTGAGTGGTAATCTGATGAATATTTATAACTGTTGGATATTAAAAAAAATTAGCAGCGGGCCTCTGCTTTTGCATCTCTCATGAGAACTGTAGCTGCTTGGACAGCAAATCACTATGGGTAAATCTTCACTGAAAATGCGGGTCTTATCTATGGGTACGTGAGATGCCTGCATGGAAATCATGATGTCTTTCATCCCTTTTGCCTTCATTAAATCAAGAATTCCTGTTCCTGTACTTGCATCTCTTTCTTCTTCCTGTTCACTATCCTGACTGATACTCCTAATCATGCTCTGATAAACACTTGGCCTTTAGATACTAAGCATGGGCATAAAGTATATTCTATTTTAAAGTTTGCTATGCCCTCTATGCCCTTCCCCTTCCTCCCCCGCCCCCCCTTGGATTTACTAATTATATGAATAATTGTACCTAAGTCAAACTGATCAATTTGCGTTTGACGTGAGTGGAAAGATAGACAATCACAATTACAGAGTGTGTCCCTATGCTTAGTTGTTTCAAAAGACGCTTCCCCTTCACTCTCCCAAAAAGGTACAAAGCCTTTTTGCCTTCAAGAAAAAGTTACCAGGGGCAGCAGTAGAATGCTGGAAGTAGATGAGCATACAGGGTAGTTTAATGATACAGGTAAGCAGTTTACCAACGCCAATGCGATTGAAGCAGGGCTTCTTAAACAGTTACCTCTACAAAATTGTTCAAGAATACTTTCAGATGTTGCATAAATCAATAGAAAGTTTTTCAGGGAGATTGTAACTACCTCTGGTTAAGGACACAGGTAATATGTGTAGACTTTCCATTCTTCTCAGCAGTGAAATTCTCTTTATGTGCCAGTTCCATTCTGCATTTAAAATCATAGAAATAAGACTTTTTTTAATGATGCTAGCACCAAGAATGTTTGTATTGTATGTTGTTGTGGATGTATTCTTACAGACACCGACAGTGAGGTGCTGAGAAGGGAGATCTCAATGTTGTGCAGAGTTAGATCAGATCTCCTGCTAAGATGACACGATATGTTGTAGTATTCTTCAGGAGAAGAAACCGTTGAGTAATAGATAGTCTCCAAGTTGTCCAAAATCTTATTTATACTTGAGCAAAAGTAGAGGTTTGTTCTGGGAGACAGAGGGTATCATAGTGTAGAGATTATGACTAACTGCATTGGCTAGTGCTATTTTATGAACAAGTTTAAATTAAACAATTTAATTAATGAAGCAGTAAAATTCTAATTGTTAACCTAGCTAAAGCATGGTGTGCAAGGACTTCATAAAATTAAGCTATTTTAACAGCAAGTGCTTTGTTGGACTCTTGGGCTTTGTGTTGTTTATCTAATCGTCAGCAGGTAAGAAATACAGGAGGAGCTGAATTCTGGGCTACAGTTGGCTGGATATGTGGAATGGGTTGGAAGGAATGTCTAGCAATTCTCAGACAGAACGAGAAGGCGCCTGGAGCAAGCACTGGGGCAAACACGGGTATTAAACAGTCACAGGAGGTATTACCCAAAACTACTTTTAAACTGCCTGTATTTTTAAACACTCACGTGAGAATGACTGACTGAAACTTGATTCAGGAAATACTGGATGGTTTCACAGTGGTTTCAGAAAGATGCACGGAGTATATTTTATTACTAATACAAGATTATTGTTGTAACTAAATAAAACAGTTGTATTCACAACCTTGCTGGCTTGGCGACATAAAAACAAAGGATAGCAAAGGTCTTACCGTGTGAAAACAGTTTTAGAAACAGCTTGTGAAAACACTTCTGTAGCTGTGGGATAAAAACACTGGGTATCTGGTTTACGTATGGATTTGTAAACGACACCCATTGGTTTGCAGTTACAGCACGGAATGAGACTGAGGTGCGCTATTCATTAATGTGGCACTTGTGGGTTTTCCACTCTTGTCAGCCAGGGTTGTAGCATTGTCAGACACTAATTTTCCAAGTATCTTAAAATTGTATGGTGTCAATACAGCCTGACTTCTCTCATGTCTTAGTTGATGCTAGAACATTTCAAACTAAGAAACTAATTTACTACAAATTTGATTGCTTTTTCAGCTAGTAAAGGCTATGTGTTACCTCACAGATGAAAGATAAACCATTACGATTATCTGCCTAATGTTCAGCAATTATTTGTATTGCAACAAATGCTACTACAAGCTGATGTAACTTTCAGCTAGGTTTTTTACAGACTTGTATTTGTATGTTTATATAGCCACTGTTAAAAGGCATAAACAACGTACTTGAACAGAGAAAAAAGAAAGCTATATACGATTTTCTAAAGGCTAGAAGAAGCCTATGATTTGCCAGAAGGAAATAAACTCCCGAAGTTTACTTGAGACATGACTGCTACTTTGTTTACTGGACTACATATTGTACATGCAACTGTTTGGCTTGCAGTTAGAACATGAAAAAGTGTTTACAAATACAGTCCTACAAGGACTTAAAGGGGAGAAGGAAGGGGGTTTGTTGTTGGGGCTGACCCTCGGCTCTGGAACGCGGCCTTAAGGAGGATGGTGTACAAAACCCTTGATGGAGAGGTCAGGGTGTGAAGGAGGTGTTTCTTAGGAGTGGAGGAGCAGGCGGCGGGTGGTGGTGTCCCCTGTGGCTGCCTGTAAAGCAGGGAAAGGGTGGCTCAGTGGGACCTTGAGCTGGGCGGCAAGCACCGCAGGAGCACAGGCCCTCCGACTCCCAGAAGAGGGGTCTGAATCCACTGCCAACTACAACTGCCTGGCTCTGAAAGTGGAGAAATCCAGCGTGATGGCAGAGCAGCAACAGGTGAGGGCTGCAAACAGCCTCCCCATGCTGCTTCCCCTGACAGGGCTGCTGTGGAGCGGGGAGTGGGTGGCTCCTTCCTTTTCCTCCCGCTTTCAGACGCGTTCTTCCTCTCAGCATAGCCTCTCTTCCTCCCCATTAACCACATTCTCCTCCTGGATCTCCTCCAGTCTTTCCTGATCCAGCTCCTCCAGGCTGTGTGAGCCCCATGGCGGGGGACGAAGCCACCCCTGTCCTCCTCTGCCAGTGGCACAGAGGGAGCCACAGGCACTGTGTCCCCTGTCAGGCTTAGGGGGTTAAAGGCAGTCAGTTAAAAATCACCCAAAGGCTACTAAGTCAGAAAAATACGATGGTAGGTGGATTAGAATAACCCCCTGAGGGGGGAGAGAGAGGTGCCAGAGGTAACAGCTGGTGGGAGGGGTTGTAGGGTGGTGCTTTTACCTGAAGGAGGTTTAGCAAAAATGGCGCCCTGCAGCACTCGCTTCGCCTTCCTGACAGAAAAAGGGGACTGGCGCGATTGAACAGCCGACGGTGTGGGCTTGCAGTGTGTTTTCCAAATTGTGGCAGTGTTATGGAGTGATGGCAAAGGGGGTGCTGGAATACCTGACCTGAAGTGGCACAAAATTCTCTCCCAAAACAAGCTGCTGTCACCTTGACAGAGCCAGGCCTTTAGAGCGGCAAGAGTTGCACGTTTGGAGTGAGGTAGATAAAATTCTCAGGGATTATTGCAACGGCTTTGCTACTGAGCTTCAAGTCAAGACCTGGAAATTGAGAGAGGATAAAATACTATTCTGTATGTATTTATTAATAGAATGGACTTGGGCCGTCCATAAAGTGTTCAAAGTTTTTGGGAGCAGTGTTTTTGTTACTTGGAGGCATTACTGTTTGGAAGAGGAAGGAAAAAAGGTTCTTTCTCATGTTTTCGAACTGCAGCGAGAAGCTAATCCCACTTGAATGTGAGTGCATCTAAGTAACACATGACCGTCACTCCCTTGATTTGATTTGCATTTGATATATTTTTGAATATATAAAAGGAGAATGAGCTCTTTCATGGTGTCGTAGCAGTTAGGCACTCATATTGAATCCCCTTGTAATTGAACTGACCCTTTAATTGGAATTTAACTAATGTGTCTGCTCATAACAAGCAAGTTAGGAAATTTATTTTCTTTTGCATTCATCCTTTGCCTGCATAGCTGTGTATGGGAATTTGTAACTAAAATTAAGGAAATAGTGTGTAAATCTGTATATAGGAGATGTTTTTCAATTAATACTTGTCCAAGTAGGATGCTGAAAAGCATAGAATAGCTTTGGGAGAAAAAAGTTAAATGTAAAAGGAAGAGAAAGTGACAAAATAATCTTTTAAAGCTCTAAGTCAAAGTAGGCAAATGATTATAAGCAATCAGTGTTGATTTTTAGATTTTGTTATAGACAGTAACGTTTATAACTTGCAAGGTAGGCTTAAAGCATGAGGGCTTGAGATCAGGACTTCCCTGCGCTGGATTGTGGGTTTCACATGGGACTGACTTCTGCTTTATATTGGAAGCATCACCTCGGTGCTGTGCTGGATGCGTGCACGTTATTTGTTGGCTTGGAAGATGCTGGTGTAAAGTTACCTAGGTTAACTTTACAGTGACTTTGAAAATGTGTTAAAGGGAGCGGAAAATCTCATCTTAGTGTTAATAGACTACTTCTTGTTGGAATTGGCTGCTTACCTGGAATTTAGCTAAGGTATATGGAAGATAGATGCTGAGGAAAGACTCCGTTGCAAATTTAAAGTCTCTGTCCCTGAATCAAGGAGCTCAGACAGATTAATGAAGCCACAACTGATTTCTAACACTGCATGAATGGGACCTAGAATGTTAATCTTTATTCTTTTTTCCATTTGTATTTCAAAACAGTACCAGTAAATGAAACTAAATAGTCAAAGAGGGGTAAAGAAATGGGAAAGATGCTTGCAAACTATGTAAAGGCATCTCTGCGTATACGTATGGGAACTGAGAGAGGAACTTCAGTCTAGTACGAAAAGAATATGAAGATGGTGAGGAAAGTGGCAAATGAAATGATGACAGGTTCATTTGATTTTAAATAAAACAGTTTTTAAAAAGTTCTGTTGCTGTTTATTTCACTTTTTTCTTTCTTACCAAGGTATGTATCTTTTTAGGCCAAGTGTCAGTTGGGTTTCTTCAGTAATTGCTTCTTTTTTTTCTTTTTGTCATTGAATAATAGCTTAATTACCATAGTAAATCTCCATCCTAACTGCTCTGTAAACAAATTAGACTTCTCCTTAGGCAGTTTTTTCTCTTCTAGTTTCATCCCTTTTGTCCAGATTCCTTAATTTTTGAATAGTATAATTTTGTGCTATGAACAGGTCAGTCCCTTTTTAATTTGACATTACCCCTTTGTGTTCTGCCTCATTTCTCCAGTGTATAATGGAGTGTTTGTCACTTCTGCACAGGGGAGAGGGCTTTAATGAATTGCACAGGGTGTGCTCTAATTGACAGTAATGCATTCTGTACATTTTTTAATTAAGTCTGTAGAACTCCCTCATCTAAGGTGGATAATTGTTTCCTGAATTATGCCCTTCTATTTTTATCAGTTTGCCTAATCTTAAAATTTAAAGTCATTGTCACCTGCATGACAATGACTGTGTATTCTTTAATCAGCATATAATACCCAATATCAGCTACTGCTTCAGAAATGACTGATGTAAAAAAAAAATTAAAAATTAAAAAATACATAGGGCATAATATGACCCAGAAAAGATTTCCAAAGAAATGTCCAAATGATTGATCAAAACACAGATGCCATTTTTCGTTGTATTTTCAAATTGAAAAAGCCATTAAAAATATATCCTTGGCCTACTTAATTCGTAATTTCAAAATAGGTTAAATTCATCACTGTGCAGAGGGTCAGTAAAAGTCCAGGAATAAATTAAATCCAATTTAAGCCCTTTGGGCCTGATTCACAGCTCTTTGAAGTCACTGGTATATTTTTCTTTGAGTTCAGCACAAATAATAGTAATTAATAATTTCACTCCGAGTAGTTCCTCAGTGAAACAAATAATGAAATATGATTTTAAAACTTCAGCTTGGCTCGAATGTTTGAATGATAGCACAGTACTGGCAAAAAGCTGAGGTCAGTTGCTCGTATTCTGTTGTGGGGGAGACCAGAACAGGAGGTTTGGTGCAGCATTTTTTGGAAGAGTGGGGGTCTGTAGTGCACACAGGAATGACATCAAAGGCTCATTAGCAGCGTTCTTGGTAGAAGGTGAGCTGTCAGCTCTGATTTTGGCTGTTTGAAAGGCTTCTGTCACCTGTAAAAACTCTTATGTGTATTGAGGGCTGGAGCAAGCTTCTAAGAGCCTTTTTTTTTTTTTTTTTTTTCTGGTGTATGTTCCTAACTGTTGTAGTAATTAGTTGTTGAAGTAGAACTAGCTAAGATACCACTGAGTGCAATTCCTATTTGAACCAGCTGTAGCATCTTATAGAAGCCAATTAATTGTGAATTTTTATAATTCTGGAAGACAAGGGATAATTTACAAACAAATGAGAATTCCTTTGTGTGTGCATATGTATGTGTATACGTTACATTTGTTTATATCTACATATGTCTGTAAAAAATTATAAAAGCAAATCTAATATTATTAACCTGTGGAGGAATTGGTCAAAAACCAATTGTAAAATCTCAGCTTGGTCTTGCTGTAATTAATATAAAGCACTGAAAGAAAATTTAGACATCCTAATGTTGATAACTTAGACCTAATACGTTTCATTTTATCAACATGACAATTTATTGTAGTAAACTGATCCAGTAGTTTTAAATTAATACAGATTACTTGAATGATCAATCACCTGGAGTTTTGCAGTGAAATGAATCTTTACACTTAAATCCTTTCACTGGAAGAGCAGTTCAATAAAATACACAATTCAGTGGTAATATTAGATGGGATTAAGCATGCTTAAAACACAGGTATTTGTTTATTTGGTATCATCCTTTAACATTTCACTATTTGCACCTCATATTGATTGCACTCATATAGCCAAGGCATGAATTTTAGCCAACACATGAATTCTTACGTTTCACTATTCCACCAATTACACGTTTCAAGCTGTTCAATCAAATGATAATTTTTTATTCTATGCCAGTGGATTCAGCTCAGGTTTGCATATGCAACTGTTTCTATAGTAACTGATGCACTTCAGAGGAGGAGATAGCAGTTTAAATAATAATAAAAAAAAGAACAAAATAGGTGGCATAACAAAATATGGGGTAGTCTGAGAATGTTATAAAATTTTATTTTATAACAGGGTACTTGTAAAGAATGCGTGGATGACACGCGTGACTCCAGAAAATACTTGTATTGTGTGGAACAATGATCAGTTTAGAGGGAAAAATAGAGACAAAATGAACTGAATGTAAATATAGTAGTTAGAATAGAGCTGCTCAACTTTCCCTTTCTCCTTAACGAAGAAAAAAAATTCCATTGAAATCCTGTGTTTGATAGAAACTTACTAGTTTTGTTGATTTTCGTGGGGAATATTTATCAGATGAGGGATGGAGTTTTTGATGAGAGAATAGACGGTTACATGTACCAGATTGCCTTTCTTAGAATAGATGATGCCTGGAGGCTAAATTACCAAGGAAACTTAAGTCTAAGGGATTGCACTTTTTAATTTTTTTTTTTTTTGAAGCATCCATTCTAATCTTCTATTCACATGTTCTAACTACTGACTCATTGGACTTCCAGGGGTGGTTCTTGTTTTTTATTGTATATTATTTTTAATGTAAGAATTTGAATGCTGTGATTTTCATTCTAGTGGAGAAAAAAATTGTATAAATCCAGGGTGATTTGGTGAAGAAAGATAGTTGTTTCCTGCTGGTGCGAAGACATGGAAAAAAAAAAAGATTGAATTTATGTTTATAAATGAAATTCCAAAGTAAACAACAGGTTTTATTTTGTGGTCCTTTATTGAGGCTATCACAGTGTTTTAGTCTAGGATGTTCACATTCTTTTGTGTGATCCTTCTTCTGTGTGATGATGTTTTTGTAGACAGGCAGCATCTAGAATTTTCTCCCATTAAATTCTTGGGGAAAATTATCGTTGAATTTAGTTACAGACTCTATAGACTGCTTTAGGGCAGCTTCCCCAGTATATCTGAGTGCTAAGCACACCCTCTCTGAGGAATTTTCAGGAAATTGGTTTCAATGTCTTCAAGCAGCTTTCAGAGAAATCCACCACAGCAAGAGTATTGCCCGCTAACAGGGGAAGTGTTGAAGACTGGCCTTTGACAGCAAAGTTACTTTTTGTTACATCAGATAAAAAAAAATATTTCCCACAGTAATTACATGCTTGTTTTTCAAACAGTAACATATTTGGTGATTTTAAAATTACTTAATTTCCTCTGGAAACTCTCACTTCTCTTGGCACTTGTTAAAAATTTATATCAGATGGTTAGTTAGAACAGCTATTGAAATGTACGGTTTTCAAACTACAGCCTCATTCAAAAGTTTGAATTTAATGTTCTTCCACTGGAAAATTGTTCTGTGTAAACTGGAATTTTCTGCACTAGCAGTTGTGAGACTCTTCAGTGTTTACATAGCAACCTGATTACCAGCCAGATTCTTCGTACTGGAAGAGATTCTGTCAATTTATGCTAAATAATTGAGTGAAAAGTTAATATTCAAGTAATAGTTTTGTTTAGTTAGGGAGGAAGATCTAATTGTTGAGCCAACTCTTAGATACTGTTAAATGACTTAGTTGAAAATAGATGCAATTGCAGAGACATTAGTCATAATATCGGTTGTATGTTTATGATCTGGTGCTTCTAGACAAGCAACTGAATTTTAGGAACTTCATTCTTTCACTTTTTCCCAAGAGCATTGGGAACTTAGTCAACTAAATGAGATTACTATAAACTTTGTAATTTATCCGCTATACTTTACTATATTCAGAAGGAATAGTGTTGGCATGAAAGTCTCATGAAATTCTGTGTTCTTCACAAGGACTTAACTGTGCTGTGGTTTCCCATGTGGAAGCTGGCCTGTGCTTCAGCGAGCACGTGGTTGATATATCCAGATTTCCTTGTTAGACTATTGGGTAGCCTACCAAATTAACAGATTGATCTTTTCTGTTGCAATCCTGCAGAAGCAGTTTACAAAGAATTTTAGGACTATGGAATTTTCAAAAATGACAAAAGTCGAAGTGCCCCATGGGGAAGATTTGGCAGGTTCAAACATATTCAAGAATACACATGTTTACATATTCAAAGTTATTTCTATGCAAAACCTGTTAAAGTACTAATTGCTTTTCTAAGGATACAATGTTAATCGGTGTCCATGAAGAATAGTCCTACTTCGACATTAAAAAAAAAATAAAAAATCAGCCAAACAAAAATAACACCTTAAATTGGATTTCTTTTCTGACCTTTTTCCAGGGATGATATTTCACTCTTATACATTGGAGTAACCATGGCTGTAATTGCTGGAAGGGGCGAGTGACACTTTAGTAGTCGTATTCTTCTTTCTGCTTATAAGGTCTAGTCAAGATAATTTTGAAAAATTATGTTTAGCTTTTTTTTTTGTTATAATCTTTCTATTATGCTCTCTAAGCAGAACACTTATGTAATACTCTTAAGACACTGATGTACATTCATTGGGCAATAGAAAAGAATGGAAGAAGGCAATGAATACCACCTGTCAGGAATGTCACCAGTCCTGTTTACCTCATAAACACATTGTCCAAAATTGTGAGGTGCGACTTGTCCATCTCTTATTAAACCTCAAGTATCCTTTTTGTCTTTGTATACTCTGTCAAATGCCTGTAGACCCTTTTGCATTCATGGGGCAATTTGCCCATATTGAACAGGTCCTCCTATTGAGAAAAAGAAAGATTACCAGTAATGCAGATGTTATTTCTCACGCTCATCTTTGGAAGATGATGTTATTTTCTGAGTATGAGTAAATTTTATGTCATGAAGCTGATGGAAGCTCAGTCTTTAAAATGCTTTGTCAAAGTTACCTTTTCTTGATTGAATTACTAGTAGCTAAGGTAAATGAAATGGATTGGTAATGAAACTAAAGGCGGCACAATTTTTTAAGTAAGGTGCCTGCTTTTCAGAGTATCCTTCTAAGAATCTTAAGTTAAAATATACAACTCCCTGTCAGTGTTCTTGTCAGGCCTCTTAATTGCAGTGATTATACATTTCCTCAGTCATTTTTGAACCAAGTTTATCAGAACAGTAATGTTACCTCAGTGTTTATTTTCTTGACTTTTTATTTCAGGAAAGTACAAAAATAATTTATAATAAATATCTTTCACTTTAAGCTATTTCAAACTTTACCCAATCTGTTTCCATTTCTGCCTCATTAATTTTTGGCATATGTTTTAAAATCTATTGTCAAAAATATATTGGACCCTAGGGGGTCTATTACCCATTTTCTTCTGTATTTCCCTAATGGTAGCAGGCTCTCATAAAAAGTGCAGTGTTGAGTTTTGAATAGCTGATTAAACAATGATATTTAGAAGCAATAGATAAATAATAGACAAATTGTCCATTAATAGCACACAACTTTGCTATATTAATTTTCTGATTATTTTTTTTTAATGTTGAGTGCAGAGCTTGCCATTTTAAATTTAGTTATTCATAACCTGGATCATTTGGGTGTCTTGGTTATTTCATAGTAATTGACTAAGTTTGTCTTTAGGGAAGACATGTTTATAAATATTAGTAACTGCTGTATGCTTTCTACTCAGGCCTCTTTGGAATTATATGAGGTTTCTATTTGAATCAAGGAAAAAGTGTGATGATAAAGAGATAATTCTGACTTAAACAGTGGTGACTTCTTCATACATATGCAGATCTTCTGCTTCATTGTAATGCTGCTTTTGATTTTTCCACATTGGAAAAATACAACGATTTAAGTTTGTCATGCTTTAAAATGCTTGAAAATCATTTAACATTGGCTAAAGTATAGTTCAAAATTATCTTGAGAGCAACACTTCCTCTGTTCGTACACACTATCAATTAAGTTAGGTCTTTCTATTCTGCTTTTAATATTGGAATAAAAAATCATAGGCCAAGTATACTTGAATGCCAGAAAAAGGAGTGTTCTGCTACTGAAGTATCTAGAGCTGCAGGGAGGCAATTTGGGAGCCTTGTACAACCTCGACTAGCCTGCCTTAATGATGCAAAGGCTGTGACAATGCTGCCTGATGCCTGTTGGGTGGTGCGTGCCTGCCATTTCTGCTGCTTTTCCCACTGAACGCCACTTGCTGCTTCTATATCCAACAAATTAAAGGTATTATAGAGCAGATTGACTGCAGCTGGCTATGGTGTGCCACAGGAGGAATTCTAAGACGCTCATTCGAAACAGCTTTATGTTTTTACAGTACCAACCGGTGCACATTCAGAATATAGAGAGAATCTCTATTTACACTGTAGTCTTCTAAGGTGGTTGTCCAGGAGCACCAGTGTTTGCATTGTGCTGAAATCCTGTGGGTTCTGGCAAATCTTCTGATGGACTTTTTACTGATGGATTAAAACACTTTTTCGTTTAATTCATTTTCAACAAGTATTAGTTTAGCTATATACTTGCATGTTTGGTCCCCTTCAGCTTTATTTCTACAGTCAGTGTCAGGAGGATGGGTCCAGGCTCTTTTCAGTGGTGCCCAGCAACAGGACAAGACGTAATGGGCACAAACTTGAGCGTAGGAAGTTCCACCTAAGCATGAGGAGGCACCTCTTTACTTTGAGGGTGGCAGAGCACTGGAACAGGCTGCCCAGAGAGGTGGTGGAGTCTCCAACTCTAGAGACATTCCAGACCTGCCTGGACACGTTCCTGTGTGACCTGCTCTGGGTGACCCTGCTCTGGCAGGGGCGTTGGACTAGATGATCACTAGATGATGTGATTCTGTGCTCAAAACAGTTCCAAAAGTCTCTGCCCAGTGTTTTTTGGAGCGGGAAAGAATGTAGACTAGATGAATTTGGAAAAATAATTTTTTTTTGAAAGAAGATATGCTTTGCTCTGGGAATAGGGGAAGAGGGGAACACTTAAAGAAATTGCTTCTCAGAAGTAGAACAATTTAGTGAGAGAGATTTTGGAGAGTTTTGCTGAAATGTTTTTATTTGGGGAAGAAATTCTCTCAAAATGAACCATCATCTGTGTATAGGTGTGTGCGTGTGTACATGTGTACGTGTAGCTTTTATAATGAGATGTTAACTGGTTCCAATGCATTCCAGTGTGAAGGGCCTACTTTTGCCTCTTTGGCATGTGTAGTAACATGGTATGTAATGGCAATTTGTTGTTGTTACATATTATATTCATTATGCCTTTTAGTCAGAAGTCTGGGGAAGCCTTCCATCAAGCTCACATTTTAGAATCTTGCAGTGTTATTTCTTACCTATATATAGCTCAAAATACAGTAACCTTTTCTTTAAAAACAAATGACTCTGTCAGTTCTGGTAAATAAGGAAGACTAGTCCTTACATTCTGTTTGCAGCTATTTCCGTGTTTAGTCGTGGTTTTGCTAGAGTTACAAGAACTTTTCCTAATGTGATATGAAACAAGAGTATTATGTCTGGTTTCTGCAGTGTTACAAGAGTGCTCTGATCTTCTGAAAGAAATGGATCACTCTGGACCTCATCTTGCACTCATTGGAATAGTGCTTCTGCTATCTTTAAATGGTGTGACCCATGACCGTAGTTATAGTCTCACTCTTTAAGAACTTCTTTTTTTTTTATTTCAGTCACTTTTAGCTCTTCATTTCTTGTATTTCAGTGGAGGGGCACAGCTGATTGATTTGGTGTAATACGTGACCTCCTGCCCTCTGAGAAGTCAGTGAATTCTTCGTTGTTGAAGCTTTTCTAAGAGATATTTCCAGGGTTCATTTTAAATCTAAATTTGATTCTGTTAGCAGTCATCTCTGTGTGACAGTTTCATTTACTTCACATGCTAATCTGTCAGATAACATGGCATCTCTCGCTGCCCCCAAATTCGCAGCATTCATTTATTAGCTTTACATTGCAACAAATACAAAAATAGATTCACCTTAATGCTAAACCTTGCCTCTGTACATTTCAGTCTCTGTACAACTACTGATGGTTTGGGGTGATAGCATTCTTTTAAGAGGTCTGTAATCTCTGGAAGTAATTATCATTTAGTGATTCAGGAACAATTTGGTTAAATGTTCTCAAACATTTAAAATGATCTTCTGGTTTTGTGCCATGCATAATGTGATTTGCATGAAAACAACACCTGCATATCTTTGTGAGCAGTTTTTCAGAGTTTACACATCATTCTTCCTATGCTGCATTGACAACAACATTCAGTGATTTCACAGGAGTCATGAGAATAGCAGATTTGATGTCTGTTACTCTTCAAGCACTTTATTAAAGCACTCATAATTCCTATTGATAGATATGAAAGTGTTTTGTAAAGGAATCAAATGCCAAAACTGATCAGACGTTTCTTATTGACCTATTTACCTATTTTTCTATTGATGGGCAGAGGGTGATGATGTGTGTGGGGTTTGGTTGTTTTGGGTTTTTTTTGTGGGAATGAAAAAATACTTATTTTTCTTTTAGGTTGATGTAACCTTTTTCTCCCAAGTCTTACAATGAGGTACTGTTTCTACAACGCAGAATTGCTCTAAGTGAGCTGTGCAGATTGGTTCCCTGGTTGTTGCACATCACTGTGATGTTTTGCAAGTTGAAATGTGTGGTATTTGGTGGCAGATGTGCTACATCTCAGGAGATCAGACCCTCTATTAGGTTGGATGGGAATGTGAGGTGTTTAAAATCTGCTTCAAAGAGCAGTTCAGTGGATTGTGTAAATATTTTCCCTTCTCAAAGACAGGAGACCAAATCATAGGAGAGGCGATTTTCCTGCTGTTATGCAGTAAAACATTAGTTGACCTAGGACAAAAGTCAAACCTCTTTAATCCCAACTGAGTGTCCTACTGACGACTCTGCTGTCTCGTTTTGTAGCATCAGGCAGGAGAATCATATTGTAAATTTCCATTTGGAACACAAGTTGGCTAAATAAGCAATCATAAATTTTAGAAAAACTTGTCCTTCATTTCTCTCAGAACTTGACTAGTGGGATGTACGAGTCATTGGAAAACAGTGATAGAGAAGTGATTAATATTGATAACTATTTGGCTGCTGATACCTGAGACGTTCAGATGCCTCTTAGCAATACCGATGCTGGAAACTATTTTGAAATTAATATTGTCATAATTAAATTACTTTAAATTTATTGTTTTTTCCCTGCCAACATTGTGCATGGTTCCAAAGAAAACAACTTAATGATGCATCTGTAGAATTTTTGCTTTTACAAACTAGTAAAAATAACATAGTTGCACATAGCGATGAAATGCAACCGCTTCTGCCATTATTTTCATTCTGCCAGACCTACTGAATATTTGGCACTGTTGTTCTTGCCTTGTAGCTGTTTGTTTAGGACTGGGAAGACGTTTGGAATTACTCGTGATGTTTGAGAGGACAATAAAAGTTAATTTGAGAAAGATACTCGCAGTTGTGTCTTCTACCAGTGGCACGTCATCTGGTGTCACTGAGATGTTAATATTTTAGATTTTTGGTTGTGTTTGTGTGTGTGCATGGCTTAATGCTGGTAGTTGGTACAGAGGTTATTTCTCTGCAAACTCACACTGTGCAAAAGCATTCCTGGTATCCATTTTAGGCGTCATGGTGAACTTGTTACATCTAAGACAATACAGAGTCAGACCCGATGATGATCTCCGATATTTCCATCTAGTACTAGTTCTTAATTCACAGAGATAAAGAGTAGAAGTGTAGGGGAGAATGCAAACACCTAGTTAATATACTATATAGTTGACTGACAATATATACATTCTCCTTGCTATGTATTGTGTTTCTCTTGAAATGTATAAATTGTAAAACAACAAAGGATAGA
Source organism: Larus michahellis (assembly GCF_964199755.1). NCBI lineage: Eukaryota > Metazoa > Chordata > Aves > Charadriiformes > Laridae > Larus > Larus michahellis. The sequence continues at coordinate 20,061,271 of NC_133900.1, read as the reverse complement.
ACTAAGGCCAGGAGTGGGATGTTCATCATTGACATCGGTAGAGCAGAATCTGATAGTAGGAGGCTTTATGAAAAACTAAGTCACGTAGTAGCTTTCAAAATGTGAGAACACACTTTATGACCTGTCATGCTGGACAGATATAACTAAATAGATAGCACAGACCTACAGCTCTTGTGTACTGGCAATCATCAGGATTTCTCACACAAATGAAACTTTCCTTAGGTCTGGTAGCTACAAAATACTATATAGTAATGATGTGCAAGACCTTGTGACCCGATGAAAATGATGAACCTCTTCACAAATAGTAGCTCTCAGTGGCAGGTGGACAAGGAGTACTACTAGAATCTGTCCAAAACGGTTCCTAAGAGCTAGCTTACAGAATGTGAAGGCAAAGGATTCTAAAAGGTTTTTTTGGCAGATGTGTGGCCAGTCTACATGAGAAGACTAGTTTGAGACTTGATCCATCTTGCATATGGCATCTGTTTGTCATGCAAAGTAAAATTAGACCCCATTGGATAGTCTTAATACTAACAAAACTAATTTTAAGAACGCAATAATATATTTTTTAAATCTATAGTACTATGCTAAAAGTGTAGAAAGTTAAAATAATAAAAGCTCTTTCATGTATGCTGTATTTTATATAGGCATATTACTTTCTTCTTTATACGCAGACTACTTTCTTATGAGTTGCAAGTAGGGATCTTGATTTTGAATTTAGACCTGCAAACATGACCAGTTCAATGCCATCTACGTTTTTAATTTCAGAGTAAATTTAACTTCTGTAGTAGCAATAATTGTCTCTGTTATATGAAAAGCAGTTTCAGTAATGGAGGCTCAAGTATTTGGGTTATCTTCATGTAGGCAGATTTGGCGAGCTCATTTGCTTGAAAATCACTTGCTCCCCCCCCCCCCCCCCTTTTTTTTTTCCTCCTTTTTTGGCTGGTCTGTGTCTCAGCTGTATCTCTCCCTCTCTCAATGGATATCACTGGCATGATAAAAGGGCTTGTATGGAGCGCGAGAGGATAGGAAGACAAGAATTGTGTTACTTTGGCTGCCGGTGCCTAACTGCGTTCGTAGAGGAGATAATGTGAGATCAGTTGTCTACAGCACTTTTAAGACACAACTGAGTGCTGGTAGCTGTATTTTCCTACAGTCACAAACTGTTGAGAGGTTTTTACTTTCCATGGAGCTTTGCTTCTCCACCCCTTTATTTTTACTAAATCTAAAGCTAAAATCTACGTTCTGCTTTACTAGTATGGTTATTATGGCATTTAAGAGCTTAGAAATGTGAACGTTCCCCTTGTGCTTACAGCCGTTATTGGAAAATGGAAATACTAAATGCTAACATAATCTGAAAATGTTGCTCTGTTGGCAAAAAGTCTCATGCTCTACCATTTTCGTACTTTATACATTTAACGTGATAAAAACCTAATTTAATATCATAAAAGTGCTGTAATTTAATGTTAATATTCTTGTGTTGCTTTAGGCTATGTGCATGAATCTAGTGGTATAGGTGGAAAATGCAGTATGATCTGTGGTGCTGTGTATGAGGAAGTCATTAAAGCCATGGATAGGAAAACCACATAATTCTAGTTTCCCCACTGTTTTTACAGTTGTGTGACTGAAGTGCCTTATTTCCCAATCTACATCAGGAAGACTTGTGAATGAGATGTAAATTAGGGCTGATTCGTATGTATGTTAGCCGAATCTGGAGCACTTGTCACGTGTTAGTCATGTTAGTTATGGCTGGCATGCAGCTATTAACTGATCCTGGTAACATGCCTGTAAGTATTCTGTTAGATAGGAGCGCTTAGAAAATGTCCAAAGTTACTGAATGCCTCAGCTGCTGAAGTAGAAATACAGTTCAGCTCGCCAGCTGTCTCCTCTAGACCATGCCTTTAACAAGAACAATTGACTTGTACGCGTTGTTGAACTATAGTAGAACGGAGAAGTGATTAGAGAAATGAAACATGGCACAGTGTCTCTCTTGCAACGTATGTTGAATATGAAATGAAAATATAAATGGAAATAAGACGGATTTTGTACTGTTTACCTTAGAGAAAGCTAAGTTGTGTCTCTGTGGAAATTAATTTGAATATTAAAAGCATATATAAACACTGAACTTGCTCTCAGCACCTAGTCAAAGCCCAGCTGCTCTGTCCGAAGCCTCCTAGCACTTTGGGGTACATACATTCTCTCGTTCATCCAGCTAAGTTTCCATCTGTATCTTTGAAGCCTCCAGTAGCAAATTCTATGGACAGTAAGAATGAATTTTTAGCGTCTTTCCAAAAGTCTGCTAGCCAGTGCACAATATGCTAGTCTAACAAAAAAAAAAGTTTAATTTCTTTCTATTCCAGTGGATTCTAGTGGTGTTTGCTATGAAGACTATGGAGTACCGTTATTTTGCTAGCCACTTGTTTTACTTTGCTTTGTAATTCTACTGAGCAATGAAGGAAAGTGAAGGAAGTCCAATTATTTTTTCTTTTTAAATAACAAAAATGCTTGTGTTCATTTACATGGATTTCCTATTATAGTAGGGAGGATTGATAATGCTAGTGAAAACTGCTCAATTTTATAATACACAAATCAAGTGACAGGAGGGTGGTGCTAATTAAACATAAAGAATATTGATGTGTTCAGACTCAAAATTGATTTGAATATGATATAAAAATTAGCATGTGCTTGTCTCTAGAAGTAAGATAGGCTTGTCTCTTTATTATAAGTAACTGAGCATTGCTTACCAAAATCTGTTTGCAGTTTTGTAGGTGTATGTCAGATCTGGTAACCTTTCCACTGATAGGTTTGGTTTTTTTTTCCTCTGTCTCGAGGGAGATAATTAAGTCTTACTATTTAGGAAACACCTACTACTTTTACAACTTCAGTTTGTTTTTACAGAGTTGTGCATTACTTTTACACCACAGATCCCAGTGGCTTTGTTTTTTGTAATAATAACTTCTAAAATCATGCTCTGCCGTGTGAAAATGCATGCTGTTTAAAGGAAGAAAAGCAGTTTGCATAGGGTGTGATTCTCTCTATATAGAAGATAATGCTCTTAAACTTCACTGCCAGAACCTTTTTTTTTTTTTTTCTTCTTTCTCTTCTCCAAACAGAGAAGCAATAGAATAAATGGCCAATCAAGTTTCTGTAATTTTTGGCATTAGTGCTAGATTGGTACCTGCTGCTGCCAGGTAAGCACAAGGGCACAAGGTAAGGGGAGCCACAGGGCTATCCTGAGGGAGCTCTAGGAGCTTCTAACAAGCTCGGTCAGCTGCCCTTGACCCAAGAGTTGCCTTTGTGGCAGCTCATCCGAGCCCAGACCAGCCTAAATGTTCTCAGGTATGCTGGTGATGCACCACAGGGCGTTTTGCCCAGCAAGCGTTGGAGCAGCCATCATTGTCAGGGCAGGGGCTGTGACTGAGACGCAGCTTCAGATGATCGATGCAGCCCCAGTGTCCCAGGCTGCAGGGACTGCCTGGGGCCTCTCCCTGAGGCCAGGAGGGATGGTCCTTTGTCCTGCAGGTGGTGTGCTGGTTTTGGAGAGCTGTGTTGCCAGGTGGAGGAGTTAAAGGAGGAATTCAGCAGGCTGTGGTGTATTAGAGAGAATAAAAGAGACAGGATCTCAGAGATGCAACAACTTCAAGATCCCTAGAGCCCAACTGCAGAGTCTGTCCTTAGAACAGTAAGGGCAAGCTCTGGGAAAGGTTAAGGGTGGAAGCTGGTGACTACAGCTCCACATGAAGCCTTACAACTATGGGACAGGTTTACTGTCTTCGAAGCTGAGGAGGAGTTGAGTATGCTTTCAAGCAAGGCATCTGGACCAACTGAGCCTGAGCTGTGCTAGACGATCAGGAGGAAGCAGTGAGTGATAGTAATGGGTGACTCTGCTGTGGGGAGTCGTAGTCGCAGATGGGACAAACCCATCTGCCTATGTGACTGCAAATCTCCAGAGGGGTCCTGGTGGACAGAAAATGGCACATGAGTCAGCAGTGTACCCTTGTGGCAAAGGAGGCTAATAGGATCCTGGGCTGCCTCAGGAGAAGTGTTTCCAGCAGGCTGAGGGAGGTCATCCTTCCGCTCTGGCACTGGCAAGGCTCCACCTGGAGTACTGTGCCCCACTTTGGAATTCCCAGTATGAGAGAGATGGAGTTACTGGACAGAGAGTAGCAAAGGGGCCACTATGATGATTAAGGGACTGGAGCATCTCTCCTATGAGGACAGGCTGAGAGAGCTGGGATTCTTCAGCCTGGAGAAGGGGGGGAATCTCATCAACGTGTGCAAATATCTGAATGGGGTGTGTTTTTAAAAAAAAAAAAAAAAAAAAAAAAAAAACAAAAAAAAACAAAAACCCACAGGTGTAAAGAATTTGTCTTCATGTGCATGTGAAGATGAATGAAGCATAATAAGATTGGATAAACTTGATTGTAAGGATACATAGGCGTAAGGATACAAAGACATAACTTTAAATCTTAATTATATCTTGTTATTTACCTGCCTCAACAGCAATAAGCAGGGAAGATAAAATGCCAGCTGCAGCTTTAGACATCTTCTGTATTTCTTTATACCTGGTGATCCTGCACGGGTAGAATAAAATATTGTCCCTTGCAAATTTTCTGTTACAACTTATTCCTCAAAGACAAAACAGTGTTTTGCAGTTATTTATATGCAGTCTCCTGCCTCAAGCTATGCAGAATTTCTGTGAGCATTTTTAGCTGTGTATCTGTTCATATAATCTTTAGGAATCAAGTTTTAAAGTATAGGAGAAAAACATACCAAATCATTTATGGGCAGATGTTGTAAAATGTGGAAAGAAAAGAATTCATCAGAGTTTTGCAACCTGAAAATTAGTTCTCAGGACAAGTATAGATGGTGACTAACTTCTAGGTAATACACAGTTCTCTAGTAACAGTATTTTTTTTCTTTACCATTAATTTATTCTGGTAAAATAATAGAATCCCTCAGGCATGGTATTGTCTAACTGCTTTATACTGAACATATGCAAGTGTGTCTTACTCAGACACTGCTCCTGGAGGGGTGGGTGTGTTGTGGGTTGTTTGGGTTTGTGTGTGGTTGGTTGGTTGTTGTTGAGGGCTTGTAATTCAGTGGAGATGTGTATATGATAGGATTGAAAAGAGGCAGACACTACTGCTGATTCATAGAATCATAGAATCTTCATGGTTGGAAAGGACCTTTGAGATTATCGAGTCCAACGATGCAAGTTGGGTTGTAAGAAATGAGTTAGAAAGAATATAACAACAGAATGATGACTGTAAAGCTTGAGGAAAAAGAACTCTTACTGGTTGGTGCAACTTGGAGTAGGCCACCTGTATGACCTGCAGCTGGCCACTTTGAAAACCTCTAAATTCTTTAAATTAGTAAAATGGAATTAATGTTGCTAGTAAAGACAGCATGTTTGAATGCTATAAGTTCTCAATTGTGGATTCAAAATTCACCATGTTTTGACAGCTTTAACTCTTGTCCTGTTTTTTTTTTTTTGAAGTTGACTCTGCACTTCTTCAGAGCACCACTATGGATCATAAAAGCAACTGGTTTAGAGTAAGGAGCGTAGGGTTTGGAAAATATCAAAGGTGTGACAATGCTGAAGCATTCCAAGTTCTAAAAATGCATCTTGGAATTTCTTCTTTGACATCGGAGTGAGAGAATGGCTCTAGTGAATGTCTGGTTCCCTTCATTTCTTCCATCTGCTACTAATAAAAGAAGATTTCCTTTGAAGTTTGGGGTATATGATATTATTGATAATTACATATTAGCTCGTCCTAATCTTATGAGGATGCCAAGCTCTCTTAAAACGCTGCCTTGCCTGTTGTCATTTGGGCACCAGAATTACTTGTTGATTATTCACGAGTATAAGGAAGAGCATTTAAAGGGAATTTTTAATGTTTTTCTGTTAAAAATTGAATCAAAGCTCTGATGCTCTGAATTGTACTAAGGGCAAACAGCTTGAAGAATGAGTGTCAGGCAGTTTGGCAAAGAAATACTTTATTTATCTATTTAATTTTCAGTTGCAAACTTTGCACATGGGAATTAGAGATGGATGAGTAACTGGGAGCAGACGTGTTGGATAATGGCTGCCAGAGATTTTGGCAAACCTTTCTTTAATTTTTCTAACCTGTTCCATAGATACGATGAATGTTGATAATAGGAACTGAGACGAAAATCCTATACAGTAATGTAAAGAGCAGCGTATGAAAAGCGTGTTTCAGGATTTTACATCTCATTTAAAGATGTCAATGCTATATAAGAGTTTTACCCCTTCCTAAAATAATTTTTTAATCCTGAGAGGTGTTAAACTGATAGCAAAAGAAATCCATGCCCTCTTTGCTTAAGTCAAAAGCAGCCTGGCATATAAATAGACTTCCTGTCTGTTGTGTGGTTCTAGTCACACGGTTGTGTTCTCTTCTCATTCTTCTGGAAGCTACTGGAATCACTGCATGGGTGTGTGACAGTAGCTATGGAAAAATCATAGCAAATTAGTGGAAGTCTAAAGAAATCTTCACAAATTCAACATCAGTACTTGTAATTTTTTTCCTCAGCAGGCTGCAGAACAAGCTACCTTTTGGTCATGTAAAGCATCTAGAAATACCTGTGGGTGCTTCCAAACATTTGATACACAACCAGAAGTATCAGGATGGGAACTGCTGTCTTAAGTGCAAGCTTCTGAGGCTGGGGAGCGGGGGGAAAAAAAAAGAGGTGGTGGTGAATGCACATCATATGTGGTAGCATCATAACTCTGCTTTTCCACAGTAAAAAAAGGCAGTGATATTAGAGTTTATCTTTTTGCCTCCTAAGCCTCAAAATAGGAATCCCAGAGATTACCATAGTTTGCTGCATTCACTGACTTGATGCCATATGGTAGAGATTGTTGCCAGAAGGTCAAGGAACGCTATGCCAGTGTTACCCAGCTCTTAGAATATAGGTCACCTGGTGTGTCTAAATGGGAATTTCTAGATTTTTCTCTTTTTGGAAATTAATTTTTAAAGACTTTATTTTGGTTCCTTTGGTTCCTATAACCTTTTAGGCTTCTGGATTTCTGGAAAACTGCGCATCTCCCACATCCGTGTGAGCAAAGGCTTTGAATTGATGGTATATTCTATCATTGTGTATATAGGTATCTTTTATATTTTCTTTATGTCTGATTGTTTTTTTGAAAAAAAAAGTCAACTGCAACAACATCTTTTTAATCTCAGCAGTTGTCACAGGTGTGTGATAACAATAAAAGTATTGCATCTACATCACTGTGCACTCTGCTAGGGCTCTGCTGAGACTTAATCTACATGCAACATCTCTGCAGCATGTAAAGGCTTTAATAAGAGAAAGTCAATGAGCCTCATGTACCTTTTATAAAACATGACATAAGGCAATATAATTAAAACTAAACTTATTTCCTGTGGTGAAATTAACTTACAGAAATGAAGGTGTTTATTTATTAAATAGGATCTCTGGAGTTCTCGCCTTATTCTTACCCCTCCTGGGAAGGTTTTGATTGTTTGCTTCCTTTCTCTTGCCTGCTTGCTGTGTAATTTAAAACTGATATCTTCCTTTGGGAAACAAAATTTGATCGGAGAACAGCCTGCATCACTAGCTAAACAAATTACCAATGTTTTACTCACTTTTCTTTCCCTATTCTTTCACCCCAACCCTAACTTTAAGGGGAAGAAAACAAAAAAAAGTGTGCAGAGATTTTAGAAATGTAGTGTAGAGTAAATGTGTTTTTTTTTTTTTTTTTTTTCCCCAGAAACAAGGAGGGCCTTTTCTTTCAGGGTAGGTAAATGCCTTTTTTTTTTGTCCTTTTTTTTTTTTTTCTTCCCTGTAGCAAAAAGGATAGCAGGTGGTTGCTTTCTTATCTTTTTGTTTCCTGTGATCAAGTCTTTTGGTGTTCGTTGTTGGTCTCCGGGCACGAGAACTGACTGGGTGCCGCTGCTTTATCTTATAGAACACATAACTTATAGAACGATTAAACAGATACGTGAAATCAGTGTTGGTAGCTACTTAGCTTAAAATGGCCAGCAGTGCCTTTATCATGATGTATTAAAATACAAGGCAATGTGGTAGAGTTTTGCTTGCTTTATTAAGAAAAACAAGTATCAATGAGTTGCTAAAAGAATTATTATGGCCAAAATCAAGAAAGGACAGTTGTTTCTTTGTGTGCCATGGTTTCTGCTGCTAAGATTATTGCAAGTAGAAGTTTTCTTTTAATGTGAAAGTATGTTAAGATATGGGCAAAATCGAATCTTCGTGCTCATAAACTTCAGTTGAATGAGTTTAAACCTGTATCCTATATGGATCTGATCTGCATTGTTCAGAATTCTGCAGTAATACAGAGAGAATAATGATTCTTTTTCATAATGATTTAGTAAAGCATACTTTCATAATCCTTTCTACATAGGCAAAAAATTTAATGCCTTAGATCTTGTAGTCATTACGAAGTTGTAGTAACTTGCAACTATTAATTATATTCTTTGCTAAATCATCATGGTGTTTCTCCTGTATGTTGTAGAACTCAGAATGGTTTGGAGTATTCATGGGAAATTGTGAGCCGCTAGAGGTTCGTTTTCTAACAGAAAGGAGAAATGCTTTTTTTTTCCTGGCAATGATTATTGAAATTGTGCTAGAAAATTCACAAAATAAAAATGAGCAATCAACACTTCATCGTGCAGTGAGTGCGTGTTTTTATAACTCTAATACTTAGAAATAGATTGATACTGCACTGTATCTTTTGGGTTGAGTGAAGAAGTCCTTTATCATAGTGAGATATGACAGTATTTTGACTGTCAGTGATTTTCTGGAAGCAGTGTAATCATATTTGTTACCTGCTTATCTGCATCAGTGATACCTGTGATTTAGGTTCAGTTCTAGTGTTGTGTGAAACGTTTGCTAGTATATGCTTTTTGATGAGATATGAAAATAAAAAAAAATCCAAGTTTTTTTGTGTTTTGTTTTTTAAGACTTCTAGATTGCTAACTCTAAGTTTTCAGGAAGAAAGTTAGGAGAAAACTGGATTTTCACCTTATAGAAATGGTAGGGCAACTTCTTGGTTGTCCATTGCTCTGTGTAACTCTCTTAGCGAATATAGTGAGGTGGAACTCTGTCTTTTCTCTGTAATACGTCTGCCTAATGTCTTGAGTTAGTAATATATTCTGCCTCTTAAGTATAAATTGATGGCTTCAATTTGATAGTAGGTATTTGATTTCTTCAGATTATTAGTATGAAAATTGTGTTTGAATTTACAGCATTCCTATTCTCAAGCTACAAATTGTAGGAACAGAATGGAAACTAAGAATACAAAAAAAATTGCCTTTTATTTTTAGATCAACTAAGCTAAACGAATATATGACAAATTATCTGAAAGGTTTGGGTTTACTGACATAAATTTTCCTGAAATAAACAGTGTGTGATTCTGAAATACTGACATAAATACCCGTCTCCTTCCATAAGGTAGCACATCAGATGAATCACTTAACTAGAGTCTACCTAACTGCCCCCCAAAATAAATAGTTCTTTTATAAAAAGGTGATTTGGTTATGCAATGGTTGTGAGTTGATCAAGAAGCACTTTGGGTTGACCTTCTTAGGAACTAGCAAGAGGAACAAAAGTAACACTAGAAGTTGTCCCAGTGGAAGTTAAAAAGCCTCCTTAGCCTTTAAAAAGCATAGAAAATACTGCACACTTTTTCATGGCCCCTGAATATTTTATTTTACTGCTTTGTAAGTTTTGTTGTGGTATGTTTGTTTTGTGGGTTTTTTCCCCTAATTTTGCAGGGTGGCAAGGGAAATGAGCATTAAAAGTATTTTTAAACCGAGTGGAAGTGTTTCTGCAAGAGTGCTGAAGAATAAACGTATCTCTTCATAAGAATTCTTTTTCATTCCAATATGCTTCTAAAGCTTCGTATCTTACAGCCTTTAATATCTTCATTTTGGAATTGTTTCTCCCTTACATCCTGGAGTAATACAAGTTTTCCTTGGGATTATAACTGCCTTACTGTGCACTTTTCAACTTTTGTGAATATTTAATTGCTAGAGAAGTTAATTTTTGTCCGTATGGAATGTGCCATTGATGCTTTTATAAAGTGTGTCCTCTCATTTTAAAACAATTAGTCCTAAGAAATGTAATTGAATGAAATTAAATTCATGAGGGAGGTAAACACCAGGGATATAGAAAAGCTATTTAAACTAAAGGACAATATTGGCACAAGAACTAATGGGTGTAAGCTGGCTATGAATAAATTCAAGCTGAGAATTAAAAGAAGGTTCCTAATTGTTAGAGCAGTGAGGTTCTGCAATGGTTTTTCAATCAAAGCAAAATCATAAGCACTCTTAGGAAGGAGTTTGATTGCCTTATGAAAAGCATTAAATTATGCAGTACTTGTCGTGGATGGGGACTGGACTGAAATTTGGTGGTCCTTCCCTACCCTGTAATCCTAAGCAGCGTATACTTTCTGAGAGATTTGTTTATGAGTCGGAAGTTTATCCTTATATGTCTTGATGGACGCATAAATTTCCTTCATGTTGATTTTAATCGCAAGATCAGCCCTCGGCACATTCAATTTGATGTGTTAAGTCTCAGTGGTAAACCTTGAGTCTCAGTTCGAGTTGTGGAGTCTCTCAGTTACTTCTATGTGATAATGGGAAGTCAGATATCGAGATAAGTTAGAAGCTTGGAGGTTTCTTCCATTTCAGGTCTTCAAATTTACATGAAGAAAGGTTTATAATCTCTTTACCTGGCAGTGTATGTAGAATTAAAAGAACTGCTTTTTTTTCTCATTACCACTACTCATCTTTAATACAAAACAAAATAGCCCTCTAAAAAGTGCACTAGAACAGTCTACTTGGGTACCTTAAATGTTGCTTACTGTAATATAAAGTAAAATTGAATGTGTTTTACTTCTATACTTAACCTGAGTTGGGTTTTTTTTTTCCCTGTATCTACCTGAAGTGTTTAAATAAAGGGAGATAACACTAGCAAGGCAACGGAGAGGTTTTCTCATTAAAAGCGTGTGTAGCCTTACTTGTACGGTTACCCATTCCAATGACTTGTACTGCCTCTAGTGCTGACTGTGGTAAACATGATTTACTATTGATTCAGCTACATGTTGCCCACAGACCATATTTCTGAACTATTATGCACTAGAACTTAACTTCTGTTCCTGCTTTTTATTTCTATTTTGTTTTTATGCTGAAAACTAAGCAGTTCCTGTGTTGCTGTCAAGCAGTAGCCTTCAAGGAGACTGAGCTGAATTGCAGGTGCTTGAGAACTAGCAATCTTTTTACAGTCTTTTCTGACTCCTCATGCAATCCTGGCATCTTATTTTACATGTTGGGTTGTTTGGGGATTTTTGACCTTTCATACTATCACCAAAAAGTCAAGTTATTTCATGAATTATCTAGAAAGACACTACCAGTAGTTTTTTGTTACGCTCTCATTTTTGTGTTTCTGTATTATCATTCTTGTGCTTGTTTAGTTTAACACTTAGTGCTGCACAAATTGATCCAGTCCTTTCAGAAAGTCATACCGTGGAAACTGAATTGGCATCTATTTAAATATAGAGTTTAATCTCACCATCAATAACTGTAACAAATAATCCATCTGAACGCTTAAAAGTGGCCCTCAGAAGTTTAGTTGTACGTATTCATAGTGAATATCATTACTAACCTGTGTCAGCTGAGCATTTGATGTGATGAGTTTAATCAGGAAGGTTTTCTTGAGGCTTATCTGTAATGTTGAGCAGCTGCTTGCGTGTACTGCTGTCGGGGGATGGCAGAAAGCCTGTTATTACTTTAACATGTTAAAAAGAGCACCCTCCTTAATGAAAATGTATTTTTGTTTTGTTAGTTATATGTTAAGATATGCCTGTGTATTAAGAGTGCGCTCCGTTAACCTTTCACTTGCGGAGTTGGATTAGAATCTGGAATGGAGCATCAGAGGGCCTTTCAAGACAAAGTTGAAAGAATCCCTTGTGCAGTATACGAAAGGCTGGCCTTATGCCATCTGACAATTGCTTTGATCATATTTCTCTTCTGGGAAGGTGGTTTTTATAATACTAGACTCTTACAGGTATTTTCAATAAGCTATTATGAGTGAAGCAGATAAGTGCAGTAACAGTCTTTGATGTCCATTTGATTTTTTTGTCTGTCAATGGTTATTGTGGGTGTTTCATTCTGAAGTAATTTTGTTTACCAAAACCAGTGTCTAATTAAATCAACTGACTAAATAACATAGTCTTAAAAAAAAAAAAAAAAAAAGCCTTACTTCCTTTCTGGAAAAATTGAGTTGAGGAATAGGTTCCATATTCATGTTTTATTTACAATTGTAAACGCACATTTTTCATCAATATTTTCTGACAGGTTTGTATTGGATTTAGGCCCAGAAGGTTTTCTGCAGATGCAAGGTTTCCAAAAGCTATTGTTTTAGCGATTTTTTTCGCAGTGTATTATAAATGGCTTGTTTTCTTTACTGATTTCTCTTCATTTTATTCTATCTGAAGACACGCTCTGCGGATTAATGTATTCCTACTGGGCCCAGCCCCAGTTAGTTTAGCCCTTTGTGAACTGTTCTTCTTTTTGATGTGGTTGGGGACTATGGCTTTGAGTAGTTCATGTTTGGAACTAGAGATTTATAATCTGTGCAGCCGTCTCTTGCCAGTCTGGCATAAACACACAGCACGCTTTCTTCTCTCCCGGTGATAAATAACCTTTAGGATATAGCACTCACTTTCAAGCGCGTCTTAGTAGTTTATAGTCTTTAACAGATACACTTGAAGATGGGCTCTTGTAACTTTTGAGTGATGTTTGATTTTGTGAACTGTGTGATAACAGTTTACATCATTACACAGTAAAATGATTTTTTAAAAAAAAAATTCTCAAGTCAAAAAGAGGAATGTGGGAAACCTTTGTTTCTGTGGTGTGACTTCCTAGTTTTGTGTTTGTGTTGCATTTTTTGTGGTGTGTTTTTTTTTTTTTTTTTTTTTTACCAGAGCAAAATTTGGTAATACCACAGACATAACACAAATGTTATAAACCAAAATTGCAATTAAAGAGACAGAAAATTAGGACAAAGGGGTGGAAGGAAACAAAAAAAGAGCTTTCGGAAATGTGCATGACCTAGCTTTGTTGCTACTGCTACTGTTGATTAAATTTTTTCTGGGAATAATAGTAACATTATTGTGAGCGAAAGGGATGGTTAACTTAAAGTTTTAGTTCTGCCTAAATGCTTTCACAAGTTCCATCTTTTATGAATATCAATCAGGTTTGGAGTCTCAACATTGGGACAGGTTAGCTTCAGCAAGATAGAACTTTTGATCTTCATCAGTGTCTAGCTTTCTGAGATACAGTAGATAAGAGTTTCTCTATCTGTGCTGCTACAGATTGGGTTCTTTTTCATCAAAGATGCACAATATTTTAATGTCCATGTTAAAATACACATAATTTTCTATTCTATCATGTGTCTATGCTATGAGATCCTTGAGGTTCTCTTATTTCCATCTTCTAATGGGACTTATTTGAGAATTAGGTGGCTGTTAATGTCAGGTAAATACGAGTTAGTGGGAAGTGACTTCAACCAGGTACAGATGCCCTTATATTATAAATCCTGTGTGTAGTTTCTGTGCTCCTGTTTACCGGAGTGCATTATTTCTCATGCAAATATATTTTCAGCTATTAAATCGAGGGCCAAGGATCTTCGATATAGAAAGTTTGAGCAAGAACATTTGTGAGGAGTGTTTGTGCTGTCTTTTGTTTCTCCAAAGCCTGTCCATTGCAGGATAAGTGTTATATCCATTGTACATACACACCAGGAGGGGGCGGACACAAGGAAAGACCTAGTAGAGTATTTTAAAAGGTATTCAGAAACCACAGGAGAATAAATGCTAAGAACAGGAAGACATTCCTAACTAAATTTGGAGGAAACCATTTGTTACTTGAATGCAATATAGAGATTTTTTTTTCATACCTGTTTTCTTCTGAAATGCTTCCAGTGCCATGGTAGCTTTGGTTACTTGTTAATGTAGCAGGCCGGTGGGCATATTAGGGCTGACTGAGCTACTGTTTAAGATTTGAATTTTCGTAGGAAACTCTTTTTTTTTTTTTTTCTCCACAAAAAAATTCCAAATCCCAAGGAACCCTCTTGCTCCTTTAAACAGTTTGTAATCAGACCTCTGTGCATTGACATATTAACGTTTTCGGTAGTTAAGGTTTCTGTTTTCCTACAAAAGCTATTTTGTGACTAGGGTTGATTTGCTGTTGGACTGTTTTTCAGTGGCTCTACAGATGATTTGATAATGAGCATTAAAAACATTGACAGTGGTAAAGAAGAAAGGGTACGGATACTTAGAATAGATAGTTGTGCATAATGTTTTAGTATTTGAAATTCACCATGCACATTAATTTATTTTTAAAAGTTTTGTTAGAAAAACATTCAGACAGAGAATTATAATTGTGGTCTAAGTGGTTCTGGCCCTGGTTTTCTTAAATTAGGTATTTTAAATATGTATGTCTGGTAATATATTATTATGGAATATGAGAGCAAATTGGATGTGGAGAGCCGGTTGTAGTGCTTCTGAGTGCTGCTTTTCTCTCTGGGAATAAAACCATATGTTTAGTAGACTCCTAGTCTGAATCAAATGTAGAGTTGAATTGTTTGCTGAACAGGGAGAAATCAAATAATATTTGATAATATTATAAATATTATATAAATATTATAAATAAATAATATTTATTATTTAAAAGAACATGGGTTTGTTTTAACATAAACAGTCAAGGTGACCTGTTTATACATAATTCCTATTGTGAAGAATTTCAATTTGCTGTAACTCTTTGTCATTAACAGTCTCTTTTAACCAAGTAGAAGAGACAAGGCCAATAGTCAAAGTTTACTAATTTTACTGCAAGTAATGTTTATTAATATTATTGATTTTAAATACATGGATTGAAGGTATTTGCATATGTTTTACTCTCCAAATGTCTGAATAGGTCAAATGCAAAGAATAAAATGCATGCATACAGCAGATTGTTTTGCATGGGTAATGCTTGTTCCAAGCACAAAGGGGTGGCATGGATCATCTGGGTCACTGAACGCAGTCCTGTCCTATCTCAAGCAACAACATTTATATAATGCTTTTGCACATTGATCAGGCTTCAAATTGTGTTTTCACTTTTGAACGTGGGTCTCAGAGCCTGCCTTTCTGAGAATCTACTGTATAGTCCAATCATGTGTAATGCCATACGTGAGTGCTCTGAAAACAAGGGACAAAATGAGCATTGACAATATATTCCAAAAACAAGTGATCTCTTTTACGTTTTTTTGACTGTATCCTTAATATCATTCATCTCCTTAAGCAAAGCTCTTTCTGTCAAAATATGTTTGCTGAATAATAAAGATCCTCAGTAAACTCAAGACCTTTTTTTCTCTCTTTTTTTTTTTTTTTTTTAAGAACTCAGAGGTCAAAGGCCTCTCTCTTCTTAAGAAGAAAACCTGTAGTTCATTTCACAGTTGTTCTGACATCTGCTGTGTTCCATTTTATTCAGGAATTGTTAGATGCTTTGTCTGTGACAAATGTTTCCGTTTATCTAGTTTTGAGTGATAGGAAGGTTTTCGCTAGGCAAGAAAAGTTCATATAAATAATAAAATGAATTTTGATGTTGTAACAAAACAGCGTATTAATACAAAATCACTTCTCTGATGCCGTTAAGAGCAGCTTTGTTTTAATGTCTGATAAGAAATGTGTCACTGAAATAAACTTGGACCATTTCAGCAAACCCTTGAAACGACTGCTTTTGCCCTGATGGTAACGTGTCAGGGCTTATGTTGGGAATGTGGAGGGTGACTAGCTGTTGTTAAAATTCACCCTTCCCAAATCAGTCCCCTGAACTCCTGCCACTCAGTGGAAATATATGCCTTCTTCAGTACTAAGTATTTTAACTGTCTCTTGGAAACATGAAACCACAACCAGCTCCCATGCCTCTCCTAGGTGCTAAAAGCCTCGGCTGTCCCTTTCTCAGCTGTTCCAACCTCCACCTTTCTTTTGACAACTCTTGTGATGATGTCTCATATTCAACATGAAAAAAAAATAGGTCTGAAAACTAGTCTTTAGCATGGAATAAGTGTCATCAAGACTACTGGGTAAGAGAAGAGGGACTGGAGGATGGTGGTGCTGCCTAATTTTGTCTCTGCCAAAGGAGGGTGAAGGTGCAGGACAGAATGTAGCATTTTTACTATGTGATTATTTATTTATTTTTGTTCTTGGCCATTTAAGAAGACGGTAGAGTATCGCTTTGCACAAAATGAAATTAGCAGTTCTGATAGCGGCCACTTTCTGCGAAAATATCCTTGCTGGTTCTCCTGTGGAGTAGCTTCAGTAGCCTGCCTTCCTAACTGTTCTTAACAGCGTGAAATCTGATTTTACCATGTGGAAGCAGACTTTGTCACAGCGGGGACGAGGCAATGTGCATGTGTAGCTGCAAAAAAGCCGAAGGAGTCCCAAATCACTGCAGTCTCTGCAGGGTCCACCTTTACGCTTCAGTAATTTTTCTATCAGTTAAGATAACTGCGTCGACATAATGGAGTTCTTACATACTGATTCGGAAAGGGAAGTCTAAGATTAGGAGAGAAAAATGAACAGTGTGGTGAAGAAGTGAAAAGCAAGGAAATGCATAAAACTGAGATCTTATTTATCTGAACTGCATAATGTACATGTTGTAATTATACACTGTTACACAAAATAAGATAGATATAGATTGTGTTATTACAGGGAACTGCGGAAAAGCAAGGCTCCACAAATTTGCTCAACTGCATTTTGGGTTTAGGTTAATTTAGGTCAATACCAGATAATCAAAAACTGCGAGTCAAGTCTAAAAATGCTGTGAGAAGGTTTTTATTCCCCTGTAGTTCTAATTAGAATTTTTCTGAAAGAATTAGGTGAGAGCAACATGATGCTAGTTTTGTTTTAATATGTGTAACCAGGTTTTATTAACAGCTCATTCTTGCTTGCAGAGAGACTATTAATACAGCTGCTCAATAGACAAATAGTTGCATTTCATTAAATACAAAACCAAAAAGGAAGCAGCACAAGCTACTGTACTTTCTGTCATTACAAGAAGAAAAATATTTTATTGGAGGTAATAGGAGGCAATAGCAAGCAGCAGTGTGTTGTTTTTTGTTTTCCTTCCTCCGTTTGCTACTTTATTAAATAGTCTCCGTGAATAGAACAGGAGGTCTGGCAGAAGAAAGGAAGTCAGAGGTGAATGTTTTGTATAGTAGTAGAGAAATCCATGTGTTGAAATAATGTAAAAATATTATCTCAAAGAGTGAGTCTGAGCTCTATTTTTATGAGCTATTTTGATGCATGAATGTGTGTTGTTTGTGTGTGTGTCCCAGTTAAATGTATTTGTTCAAAAGGCAAAACCTTTCATTAGATTTCCTGCCAAAAAGCATAGTTGTTGACTGTGGTACGTCTGTTGAAGGTTTTGATTAATATTCAGACATCTGGTGTTCATGTGTAGTGCAAAGGAAACTTTTTCAAGTAGCTAAGTAAATTCAGTTAATCTATTTTCTTCTATACAGCTACACTAATTTTATACAATACTGGCACAATGTTATATTTCTGAATGCAGTTCTCTTGAGCGCTTTAAGTTGAACAAAGCATCAGGCAGTTGTTTTTGTCTTTTCAAAGTGTAGTAACATCCAAAAAAATAAGGTTTTCTACTTGGTTCTGTGCTGAAAGGTGCAATACAGTCAAACACTGGAAGTGTCACTATATACGATACTCTAGTGGCATCACAGCAAATTTCATATCCTTACAATTTATTGAAAAGAAATTTACAATGCAGCAAGCAACTTTGAATACATTCGAAAATACAGTATTGTGAATGGAAATAAAACCAGTTAAAGTAAATGCTACTTAAGGGTGGTAGTATGTGTTCACACAAACAAGGCTGCTGCCATAATGGGAGGAAAATTTTTTTTCAAGGCCAATGTTTTTATGCAGCGGGGGGAGGCTCTTACCTAGAGCAGACAACCTTAGACATCAGTATTTACTGGTGTTGGTTCTGAAACATAACAGCAGTTCTTTATCCTGAAACAGAAACGAGGAGTTTCTGACCTACTACTGTGTGTCAGCTATGGATTTTTGCACCAGCAAGCATTGTGCAAAAGAGGTAGTAGCTCGGTGTTGCTCTTTTGCTTAATGAAGGCCGTGGACATTAAGAAAAACAAAAAACACCAGGGAGAAGTAAATAGCATTTTGTGATGGAGTAAAAAGCACTTGATAAAATAATTGTAAATTGAATCTGAACACGTCACCTCTTAAAGTCTTAAAAGAAGAAATATAGGCAGCTGTGATTCTTGCTCAAGCAAATGCTCTACTACAGTGTTAATGACTTTAAGTGGTCAGTTTGTTTGATAATGAGTTACCTTAGGATTCCTACTAATTTTTCATAGATAGACAAGTAGTAATGAAGATGGCCTTAGCGGTGTTTTGCTTTAATAGGCCATGTAGAGGCCTGATCCTACACTCATTGCCCCTTTCAAACTCCTGTACAGTCTGCAATCGCCCACGCTCTGTGGAGTCGCTTCAATAGGGTACTGTTCCTGGATTTAAAATAGAAGTACTGAAGCTCTGTAAGGGTAACTGCAGCACCACAGTCTCTGGAATATTATCGTGTTTTGTGGGTGATTGGTTTCTTGAATATTATATTATGTGCACATTCTACGCGTTTACTTAATTTATATATACTGAGCACACATTATTTTAAAACGCTGTTTTTGATGCCATCTATCTAGCTAAATATTATCACACTTTAAAAAGCCTCTGAAAAAAATGCAAGCCTTTCTTATCTCTGTCCTCTCTCATATTCCCAGCTGAGAATCTTCTATCTGTTACCACAAGTAAAGCTGAAAATGGTATTTTATTCTGCCTTCTACCTCATTGTCTGATAACTCATGACTGTTGGTGCACGGTATTTGACAAGATTAATGATACAATTAACCTCTTTGTGCTACTCTCATTACCAGTATTTATCTTAAAATCCACTTCCAAGAAGGTAGTATGGGCTCTTGAATGTAAAAGCTACTGAATATCTTTTTAACCACTAAACTGAAAGCTGAACTCAAGTAAGGGAAGGATGCAGTCTTAATTAATACACAACTCTGTGTAAATCTAGTAAATATTGCATATTGTGATTCAAGAAGGCTGGAAAAAACACTACATAATGTCTGAGTAATCTTTCTCTGTATACTTAAGCTAATAATTCATTGATTTACTGCTCTTTATAAATGCTCCATTCTCAGGAGAGTTTTCTTCACTGAAATAACACTATTTATGTGTTATAGAAAAGGTAGTCAACATAATTACTATTTATACTGTTGGTTATTTAATAGTTTGTGTTGCACTTGTCGTCTTCTCTTTTTTCCTCAAAACTATAGTGTTATGATAAGTATGGATAAATGCAAATGGGAGAGAGGTTTTACTGTCGAAATTGAATTTTAATAAGTGACAAAGTAAATCTAATGCTGCTGTCTGGGTTTATGGGTCTCTCTTGTGAATTTAAAACAGTTAGATGTGATTTTACTGTGTTTTGTGGTGGAGACACACTTTCTGGGTACTTGCCCTGTCCTAGGAGTTGAAAAGTCAGTTAATCACAACGGTGGGCTACAAATGCTCTGCATAACTACTTACCCATAGAAATACAGAAAAAGGAGCTCAAGTCAAAGAGAAAAGAGCAGTAAGTGCTCTTTCTCACCTTGTTCCATTCCTTTTCAGGAGCATTATTCTCTGCCAATCTGCAATAGGCAGCTATTTTCCGTTCCATATCAGCAAATTGTTGTATTTTTGTAGTTAAGCGCATGGGGTTTTTTTTTAAGTTAGGTGGGTTTGGGTTTTTTTTCTCTCTTGGGGGTGGCCTCAGCTAAGGTTCTTTTATTTTGAGTGGAAAATGGTATCAAAATTCCTAAAATTCCTGGTGCTGGCCCTGATAGGAAAAGTTCTGTTTTATAGCCTATAGATCTTTGTCGTTTGATCCTTTGCAAGTCATGGTAGTTGTGCAATTTAGGTAATTTCTGAAGAATTATTTCCCTCGCTTATGTGGAAATATCAGTTGCACAGACTCTTAGGGAAATGAGGGTGACTGATTAATCCTTTTTGTTCAAGATATGTAATCCAACAGCATCTGAAAGTCTTTATTGAAGTTGACATACTCTATGCTGGGCAGCGTACGTAAACAGTGGATAGAATAGTTTGTCTCAAAAACCTGAAGTTTCAAGATTAACTGTGCCTGATGTGAATTACAAGGGATCTCGGTCGTTGCTGGGCTCAGGATTTAGCAGGAGCAGAGAATCGAGGGACTCTGCCTGCTCTTCAGTGTCCTCTTCCCACTTCAGAGGCAGTGGCTTCCTTGCAGGGAGTTCTCCCAGGCTCTCTGAATGCAACTATTTCTCACACACGTGTGTTTACACAAATACAAAGGTTTTGATACATTACTGAGTGAAACGGAAAATGCTGATACTTACCTGTCTAATTTGAGTGTTGGGTGCTTGACTGTGATAATCTGAGGTGAGGAAAATGTGTCTTTATCCACGAATAAGGCGTTCCACAGCAGAAGCGAACGAAGTTGGAGGCATCTGTGTTCCCAAGGTGCTATTTTTGTCAAAGGAGTTGTCTAAGCAGAGCACCCAGACACGACTACAGTGATACTCCATGTTGTGACTTTGTTTCTTATCCCTTTGCCCCTTAAACTCAGGGGTTAAGATAGCATGAAAATGCTGCAGGAGAGCATCAGCCCTTAGGCGATGGGAGCTGTTCAGAGTGAAGCAACAGTATTTAACAGTGAAGAACAATTAAATAAAACTACTGAAAGATTTTTGAGTTGTTAGGTGACTGCCAGCCTTCTTTTCAGGGTAGCTTAAAAATTTCATGCTTTCTGAGCTGATCTTATAGTTTGTGAATTGTATTCTGGTGTATTAGGTTAGCTGTTAGTTATCTCCAATAAAAACATTTTGTCTAATATTTGAGCAACGGTGGGTGAATTTGATCTGATGCTTTTCTAAAAGCATTTTTACCACACATGCCTGATGTAACCTGAAGATAGGAAGTTGATCCAAGTCTTGTGGCGCATGCCAAAGTATTTAGGTTTTTAAATAATCTGGAAATGCAAGTATAAATTATGAGAAGCGAATGATTTTGTTTCCTGTAGGGGAATATCAGGCATGGACATTGTCCCCTGGAATAAGGAAAACTACTTCATAAGATATGTGTTTCTGCAGATGTGAATAAAAATCGGTCAACAATAATACACTGGTACCTTTTTTTTTTTCCAATAGAGACATGAAACTAGAAACTTACTAAAGCGTGACAATGAAGCATTTTGAGCTATAATAAATAAAAACCCATTAATCTTGAAAACGTAATGTTTTTAGAGCCAGTAGCCAAGGAGCAGCCTAATGTAATTACTCGGTGAAATGCTTTGCGCAAAACAGATGTTTGGAATATTGAAATTGCAAGAAAATGTAAAAATGTGCTTTAGTAAAATGTAGGGTATCAAAGCATAGGGGAAAGGGTATGGAGTGAACAAAGTATGTTTCTGTCACAGTTCAGTAAACACCATTAAAATTAAGCTGCATGGAAAAGCAAATGGACTATTTTTTATCAAATATTAAATTAAACAATATTTATTATTTATACACAAATACAATACTGTTAAAAATAGGAAATGAAGCAAAGTTAAATTACTACGAGATTTCTCTGCCTTCACTTATGTTTGTTCATGTCTTTCATGTAAATGCTGTTTAGGGAACAAGGAAAAGGAAAAAGAATTGTGATTTGGCAGATATGAAAAGCTAAAATACAACTTCCAGCCCCAACTCCAGTGGACTTGACACTGATCTCATTTCACCTAAACCCAGGTAAATTTGAGTCCTTGCATGAGTTAAACAGTGCCAGACTGGGGGAAATGATTTTGTTTCTAAGCACGGAGATTGCAAGTGTCTCAAGCGGGTTTATTTCGCCTGAGTGTGATCCATTCATGGAACCACACCTACAGGAAATGCAATAGCTGTCTGACTTTGTCTGACTTGAAAGTCAAAAATATCTTCCCTCAAAAGTCATCTCACCAATAGGACAGAAGCAGGAGTTTTACAATATTCAGCTTTTTACAGTCTCTTTGGTGTGCCTGATGCTCACTGGCCAGGTCCAACATTGCTTGATGTTTGGAGAGTCTCTGTTCTTACTTGGCATGAATGGGAATCATCAGATATTGAAAGAAACAAGTGGATGATGAATGTATTTTGAACAAACCTAGTATAATGGGTTTTATTCAAAGCTGTGATTTGAAATAGCTTTTGAAGCAAGAGCTAAGAACCTCCTGTGCAAGCCTGGCATTGGGATGGCTTAAAACGGCTGCTCTGCAGGGTATTTAATTTGCAGAGAGTCATTACTTCTCTGATAGATTAGAGTGAGCCAAACATACCTGTATGCGCACCTCTCAGTCAGAATCTCTTTCTTTGTGCCTTCCCTTCCTTCTAAGTTAATTACTGTTTTTCCTAATAATTCTCTATGGTTTATATCGGAATGATAGTTGCTTACGTTGAGAGCTGCTCCACTGAAATCAATGGAACTCAATGTAACGCATTGAAATACGGGTCTGGAATAGTTTGACTGACTCGGTATGTATTTAAAATTGTTATTGTTTAAAAAAAATTTAAAAATTATTGGTTTAAATTCCCTTCTAACCTCCTAAAAAAAAAAAAAATTTAAAAAACCCCACAACCGATTATTTTATAATTGAAATAAAGAAGGTATTCCTTAACATGGATTTCTTTTGCTGATACCGCATTGATTGAATCTCTGATATGCTAAACTGGGTTCACAGCTTGTTGGCTGGTGATACGGTGCAAAACAATTTTATGCGCAAAGCATAGCAGGTTCCAGGAAATCACAACTGAACTTCAGTGTCCCAACAGACACCTGTTTATAAAGCTGCAGTGTTCAGTCAAAACAAAAGGTGCAACGGAAATAAACAAAAGTTTTGACAAATTGTTCTACGCAATTCTTTTTAGGACTTAAAATAGGTGTTAAGTAGTTTATCTTTTATTTTTTCGGTTTCTGAATTTGATAGTAGAGAGCTGGAAATCTATATTTTCCTGTACTGATCAAAAAAAGATGTATTAAAGCATTGTTCCTGAAACGGTTTCTCCCGTTCTGTAGGACACTTAAAAAAAGAGCTTTGCGCTTATATTGTATTAAGCTCCGGTACTGTGTTAGGGTGGTCAAATAATCTTTACATTCTTTAAAATTCCTCCTCAGAAAAATCACTTTCTGTTCTGTTTAACCAGCTAGTGAGGAAGTGGAGAAGTTTACAGATGTCTGTGTGTAGCTGCTGTTAATAGGCTGGTAACCGATACTCGGGGTGCACTAATGAGCTGCACAGACCCTTGATACTTTTGGAGACTTCAGCTCCGTTGTCAATAATAGTTATAAGTATTCTTTGCTTATAAGAATTATGCTTTCTTGGAAATTCTTCATTTTGTTCTTTGGGTAGCTAACAAATGTTACTGGGTACTGCTGCAATTGGTGCCAGCATCTGCTGAAAAATAATGAATTGCATTAGAATGAAATACCGTTGCTCTTGCACTACCAGCCATTTGGATGGGAGCTGGGGCTTGCACGTGATTTGACTTCTGATATGTGTTTTGTTTAGCATTCTTGTTAAAGATAGAGGAAAAATAGGGAAGAGTTCTGTGTTACGCCTTTTGTAGAGATGCTCTCATTGAGTCCTCTCTCCAATTCATTCATTCCATTCTTAGGAACAGATTTTAGGCTTTGATGTATTCCCTCTGGGTCTGTGCTCTCTACAGCCACCCTCTCCTGTGTCATTCACACTGTGGTGGAAACTCAAATATCTGCTTTGTACAACTGAAAATATACAGTTAGTGTGGAAGGTCACTGTGTTTTTGATTTTTCAACTTTGATTTCCATACTGGCTGTTAATAAATTTTAACCTCAATAGCTTGCCTTCTACTTAGTAGCAAAAGAGGGGAAACGTGGTTTCAGTCATAAACTACCATGGCCATAGAGATATTTTTTTGTTTCTGAGGTAACTTCCATTCAAAATTTGATTTAGGGGAAGAAAGTTAAAGCTTTTTCTGTAGTTTGCCCTTCTCTCGATTTCTTTAACCAGTGATTATAGTGAGTGTTATTAGTGATATAATTGATGCAAGAGCCAAAACTTAACCTGAATTAATTGCAGTCATATGCAGCAAATTCTTATCTTTGAATGACTTACTGTAGTGTCTATGGCTTGTTATATTTTTTTGAAATTTACCTGTGTTTCACTAGTTTTCATGCCCAAATGTGAAAGAAATATATTGATTTTTTTTTTACTGTAATGATACATTTTTCCAGAAAGATAGGTATGTATCTCTATATATATACATGTGTGTATATATATACAATCTAATATAAATTTAGTAATTATTGAATCTGTATCTTTAAGGGGTTTGTGTGTTTGGTGTGTTGTTTTTTTTTTTTAAAGTAGTGCAAATGTGGTACATGTTTGACGCTGCTAGCAGGGAGAGGGGGGGATCAGAATTCTATGACCACCACCAACTGTTAGAACTAAACCCCATATATTCCTTTTAGAACCAAGTTGTCTTTAATCACAAGCACATTACAAGGATCAACTTACAGCGAGCACCAAAATACTACATAGGACTGTAGGTATTTAGAAAGCGTAAAAGGCTACAACTGCAGGTGTTTTGGACGGCTTTCACTAACGTTCATAAAATCTTGCAAGACATGTGCATGCAAATATGCAATATTTTTTAAAAATGCATTTAACTGTGCTTCTTCATAATTTCTGAAGATAAGCTAGCACATTTTTACTGGGAAAGAACTCCAGTTTAGATCTTTTGTTCATGAATGCTAACAAGTTGTGAATGCATTAAGATGCAATTTACAAGTGAGTGAATAAATCAGTTTTTGGACCGTATTAATCTAGTGCAGTATGGGCAAATACCCAGAAATAATTAAAATGATCAACATGTTGGTATTGCATACAACCTCCTACAATGTTATTTTGCATAAAAAGGGCAACTAAGGGGAAAATGTCCATATATTATGGATTTAATTGGCAGTTTCTGGTTATTAGAATAGAGGGTTATTTTCATTCCTAATGTACTTAATGTGAATTTAGTATTTGAGAAAGGTTGATAGGTGAAAGATTAGGTTAAGGGTGGACTTGTGAAAGGTTTAGTACTCTTGGATTGACAGCTCTGGGAATTTGACAATAGCTGTACAAAGAACCAAAACAGCACAGACATTGCTGCTGCCACCTTCTTACCTCTCCATACCTTACCAGTGATGCACCTGCTTTTGTCCAGAGTTCATCTGTAGCTCTGAGATGTATTCCTTTAAATCCTGGCGCTTTTTTTTGATAAATTTACTTGCAAGAGAACTAAACACAAAAATACAATGATAGCAATGGCTCTCTTCAAGATCTCAACCTACAAAAAAAGTGGCTTATGAGGCTATGTGTGCCATTATATTGCAACCAGCTGATCATTACTTTTTCTGAGACACCTTCTGGTAGAGGGCTGCAAGCACTAAACCTTCAGCACACTGATAATTTTTCTCCAAAGTGGTAAAAACTTGTTACAGATGCCAAGGTGAGTATTCAAATTCAGACTCCAGTAAAGTTTTTTTTTCCTCAAAAGTGGTAAGGAACAGCAGGCTGCTCTTGAGCTGTTTTGATGTCCAGTATGTGATCTGTTTCCCCATCTCTCGTTCTGTTTCGTGTGGATTGCTTGAAAATGTCTGAGGAAGCTAACAAACATGAGTTAGAAGCTAATTCAAGGCTGTACCTCTTATTCATACATGTGTTTCCTTTCCAGTGATACTTTTCAGAAAGAAAAAATAATCTTTGAACCTATTTATGATAATTTTGATCTTAATAATATGACCTTTAAATAATATTTCCTGCGGCTTATATTCATGCTATGTGCAAGTATAATACAGTAGCTAAAGCCTGTGGTATTTATTTCTCAAGAGAGTTAGATCTCCAGAAATAGCATGTTTCTCTCTGGACTTAAATGAACAGAAAAAAATATTTTAATTTTTTTTTTCCCCCGACTTGGAATAGAATACTCCAAAATAATAAACATTTATGGAGTTATGTAATTTTAAATTGAATTATTTTTCGCTCTTCATTTTAAGAGCCCACTTTGTCACTAGCAGACGATCATGTCGCACACAAAGTTGTGAGTACACTTTAAAAAAGCGATGGAGTGAGCTTTGTAAGGTTTCTGGAGAAATTCAGGGCTTTTCATTACAAATGGTAATTACTGACACGACACGATGGTGCTAGGTTTTTCTCTCTGCTGAATTCATAGTCTACCATGCAACTGCGGTTAGTGTCCTCAAGCAAAAAGAAAGAGGATACAGGTAATGGAAAGTATAGACTCTAAAGCGTCATCACATCTTGTTATACAGGCTCGTTATAGGCTGGTAGTGCCCATCACTTCCTCTGTGACAGGTTTCTAAGGTTTATCACTACAGTTGGCCTTTTAGTATTTAATATGGTAAGAAAATTTCATATATTCAACTATTTGTAAAATTTTGCCTGCTAAAGGACAGCTTTGCTGAGACCTGAGAGAAGATGCAAACATTTTCACTGTTTGAGGTCATTTTCCTGCTAAAAATTGATGATTCTCTTCAGTTTACTACCTCATGTGAGTGGCAAAATGTGGTAAATTTTAATGGTATTAAAGTATTGTCGTCATATGGGAAGGAAGCCCTATCTTAGAAAATCCTGTAGCAAGAACTTCCAGTAACAATTCTGAGTATTGTAAATAGCGTTCCTTTAAGAACTTTTGAAGATACCAATATAAGACATGGATGACAAGCTGGGAAAAACAGGTTAAACAAGGAAAACATGAGGATATGTGGTTACAATCTACATGATCTTTAAAGCAAAGCATGTTTCAAGGAGAAGCTAGCTTTGGAAACATTGAAGAAGGGCATA
This sequence comes from Larus michahellis, assembly GCF_964199755.1. Classification (NCBI taxonomy): domain Eukaryota; kingdom Metazoa; phylum Chordata; class Aves; order Charadriiformes; family Laridae; genus Larus; species Larus michahellis. The sequence goes on along the minus strand of NC_133900.1, from coordinate 20,034,251 downwards.
GGATAAAGTCCTTGCACATAAACATTTGGGGAGCGGGCTGTGCCAAAGAGGGGGTTGGCTGCAGTACTAGCATGCTGAAGATTAAGGGAGGGAGTGTTCATAGGGGTGTTCCACATCGTGTTCTGTTAGTTCTGCTAAGACTGCAAGTTTAAACAAACAACCTGTAAGGTCTTTCTTGGTCCCGCTATCTTTGATCCACTGAATTTGACTCATTTGTTTAGTAATTCCCAAATGTTATTCAAGTAATGTACATTAACAGGATATTGACTTCTCTTGAGGCAAGCATCAATGTTTATTGAAAGGAGAAATAAATATTGACTGAAGTAAAGCCAAAGTCAATTTTTTCCTGAGAACTATAAACCTTAATGTTCACTGAAATGCCAAGTAAATATACAATGTTCGCCATTCAAATCTGGATAGTTCTGTGGAGATATAACACTACCGTTGCCGTTTATATGTAAAATATGACACTCATAATAAATATGTAAAAAGAATTTGCAAAGATTTAAGTTGTTCACTAATGGGAGCGTGTCTATGAAAATGTGATTTGATAATTTTGGCAATTACGATCAATTATTTAATAGTATCATGGCCTTTGGCAGAAAATGTTTTATTTGCATTCTAAATCAGTGGCTTTTTTCTGTGATGGATTTTTTTTTTTTATTCCCAAGAGAGTAACATCTGTAATGTACTTACTGCAAATATGAACTCATACTAATTAAAGGAATTGTCATTGATTTGTAAGCCAGCTGAACACGTGTATGTGATAAACACGATTTGTATGATTTTAAAGTATCATGCCTGAAAGAAAATATTTATTATAAATTATGTATTTACAAAAGTATGATCCCTAAGCAATTATTTGCTAGAAAAAGATCCCTAAGTAATTATTTGTTAGAAAAAGTGTTGCAGGCAAGTTTGTTGCTGTATTGCAGTTACTCAAGCAAGTGGTTCTAAGGGTGGACTCACATCCAGATTGATGTGATGTCACTTGGCTGTCCAGAAGTAAGAGCAAATGATGTAAATGGAGATACGATGTTCTTCCAACTCAGCTTTGTGAAGACACCAACAAGTTTGACTTATTAATGAAGGCTGGTTTCAACCTCCTGGAAGTTTACGCGTTGATGTAAGATCCTGTTTTGTTGTGGATTCAGTTATGTATGACTCTCGTAACAAATGAGCAATGGCTAGTGAGGGTCAAGGTACAAATAGCCTGTGAGGAAGCCAGGTGATGATTCAAGTTCCATCAAACTCTCTTGTGAGTATTTTAATTGATTTTATGAACCGCTGCATCTGGGTAAAACTATTACTACTGTATGTCAGTACTATTTGCAAAGAACTTCATTAGACTGATAAACATCCAAGCAGATACACTGCACATCTGATCTGCTCTGTTAGTTTTGTTTTAACATTAAATGATTTTCGTTATTTGTCTGCTTTCCAAGCCAAGTGGGATAAGGTCTCCGTGGTCTTCATCCTTGTAGTGATGGATCTAAAGGACTGGTTTTCACAGACTTTTTCATTTTACTAGTTGTCTTTCTCATTTTTTCACATAATACCTCCCATGTAAAGGAAGCATAATTTTAGCTGTGGTTAAGGGTTTTCATGCTCACTAAGGTGATTCATGCACAGGAAGCTCACTGTGAGTAAGATCTTCCACTTTAATCAAAGTGTTAGAGATGTACTTTGTGACATTATCCATGATGTCCAGAAAGGGAATACTTCCTCTATTGCTTGTGCTCTCTTTTCTCTCTTTGCTTCTGACTGGCTGGCTGCAGCGCTGAGTGCAACGTACGCAGTCTGTATGCAGAATTTTTAACTGCCTTTTAGCACCACAAAGCATAATCAGACATCAGACTTTGGCCCAGTCTGTAAACTGAGAAGACATGTTCCGATGCAGCAGGTGAACTTCACGTTTTGAAATACTCGAGCGCAGTACTTTCATGTATGTAACCCTCAGGTAGCACTACCCTTTTCCAAGAAAATGTACTTGGAAATGAAGGAGTGAGGCATTTTAGGCAAAATTAGACACAGGAGGAGACAAAGTCAGTAGGACTTCCAAATTAATGGAGGCACTGGAATGAACTTACTGAACTATCCAGTATAACCAAACCTTCTGCTGAATGATAAGGTTCTTTTCAGGTAAGTTGCAGGTTGTATATGTGAAAGTAAAGTAATTGTTTGATTTTCAGTTCCAGTTTAAAAATTGATGGAATATAAAATACAGTGCCCTCCCCTTTTATAAAGCTCAAATCAGTAATGTTACTACTTCATAGAGAATGCTGTCACTGAATATCAGTCCGCTGCCATGGAAATGCTGAAGCAAGCTGTCTTATATTTTCAAAGCAGGCACGGCTGCCTTTGAAATAATCTTGTAGACGTTATATGATGGAATACTAAATAGAAGACCAATTCCAGATCTTTTGACAACGTTCTGTTATAATGACTTTACTCCTATTATATCAAATGATTGATGTAGATGTAATCATTGTGGTTGATGGATGTTAGTGTGGCAGGGTGACATTTGATTTCTGTTCTGTTTGAATTCTGATTAGCTTAAAGAATAAATCTGTGCAGTCTGGTTAGAAAAAAGTTTACTGTACCTGTGTGACTAAACTGGTGTCTGACTGACATTTATTTATTTTTATCAGTTTGGAAGGGTCAGCAATCCTTATTATTCAGACTTTAAAGTGAATTTTAATGCTTGTGAAAGGAACCAGATTGACAGCCAGAGGAACTGAAGTCCTTTTTCCAGCTGCAAAAGAGACATAGCGTAGACAAGAAGGATGTTCCTGTCCTGCCTAGGGAGTCTTTATTCTTATTTATGGGGGAATAATGTTAATGGTCCCAGATCTGATGAATAGCGGTACCCTGTATTTTGGCCATGTGGGTTTGTATCATGGCCTGCCATATGTGGCTGTGCAGGAGTTTGAGGGAAAGTAAAATTTCACGGTCTGTTTCATGTGGGAGAAAACCAGGGGTTGCTGATAGAGTGGCTGTGTGTAGAGATGACAGAGATGAAAAATGTGTGGAATTTCAGTTACTTTCATCTTCCCTTCTGCACCTTCTTTCATCTCAAAGCTATCGCAGAGCAAGAGTAGTGACTGATTTGTTACTGGGAAGGTCAAGAAAAATATTTTCTTCTGGATATATAACTAATTCCCGTTGTTATTTTATTTTATAACTTTTATTACTGTTCTGGCCTATTTCTTGTTTTCAGTTGAGTTCAGTTCAGTCTCTTGGTGAGCCCTTAAGAGCTGGAGTGGTGATTTCCAGCTCTTGTCGTCTGAAGACTAAATGCACCTGTGTACTGGGCCTGTCTGAGATGGAGTTCATTTTCTTCATAGCAGCCCATATGGTGCTGTGTTTCAGCCTTGTGACTAAAACGGCGTTTGGCTGTTGCTGAGCAGTACTTGCACAGCACCAAGGCTTTCTCTTTGTCTCGCTCTGCCTACCGTCTTAGTGAGTAGGCTGGGGCGGGCAAACAGTTGGGTGAGGACACAGTCTGGGCAGCTGGCCACCCAGGTTGACCAAAGGGATATTCCGTGCCATATAACGTCACGCTCAGCAATAAAACCTAAGGGAAGTTTTTTGGGTTTTTTTTGTGTGTGGCCACACAGACATGTACATACCCACATGTGACTGTTTTAGCTGGCCGTGTGAAATGAAAAGAGGTTAAGTAATCATGTGTGAATCTGCTTTGTTCACGTCGGTTCCTGTTAATGTTATAAAAAAGACTGACAGTGTAGAAGTGTCTCTTGTGATTCATGCTCTGGTTCTTGATGTCACTGACATCCACTTAAAAGCATGTTTTAGAACAGCGTTGTTAATTACAAAATGTGGAAATGCTGAGGGGGCAAATTCTGCTCTTTGCTTTTTTATTTTCATTCCCCCCCCCCCCTCCTTTTGTTGCCTATCCCCAGGTTCAGTTTGTCTCCTCTAATTCCTAGCCTGTAAGTTTTCACCCAGATAGCCTCACTTAGAGACCAGTGACTTGTCTGACAAAAGTCTATTTTCAAAACGGCACCCAGGTTTAATTTGGAACTACTGAGAGAAGGGCAATGGCTTCAGTAGTACCAGTGGTTAATCACTATCACTGTTAAATATTTATGACTTATTCTTAATTTGAATTTGTCTGGATTTAATGTCAAGCCCTTTCTTAATGCTGGGTCTTTCTCTGCTACATTTGAAGAGCATTTTAGTACCCAGTGCTTTCTCCCTGTGACTGTTCTTCTGCACTCTAATCAAGTTACTGCTCAGTCTTCTTTTTGATAAGCTAAATAGATAGAGTTATTTCACTCTTTCACTTTAAGATGTTTTGTCCAATTCTTGATTAATTTTTTGGGGCTCCTTCTTCCTTCTTTTTTTAACACCATCTTCTTTTCAAAGCATCAGAAGGAGAAATTCCAGCATTGATCCCGGTGATACTGTATTTAGAGATAAAATGACCTTTCTGCACCTTTGTTTGTGCATGAGCCTCTTTGCTACAGTGAAGCCTGCATTTTTTTTTTTTCCCTAGATGTGTGACTTCGACTATACTAAAATGTGTTTGATTTAAAAGGCCTGCTTTACTATGTGTGCTATAAAATACATTTTTTAAAGCTAAATACAAGTTACTTATGGTTTATTATTATATACCTTCATGGTGAGAGGATTCTGAAAGTGTATTTTGGAAAATATTCATGTGAATGAAATGAGCTTCAGAACTTATTTATAAATATTGCTATTATAGTTAACATATTTTGGATGCAGCTATATAAATAGATAATAGTGGTTTGGATGTTAGACAAATATTGTTTATTTGTGGAGATGTATTGAATGAACTCTTGATATTTGATCTGCAGTCAAGTGTTTGTCTATATTCTCCCTCAATTATTAATACAAATTAATTATTTTTTTAAATTCTTGAAAAACATAACTGTTAGCTCCTGATCTCATGCAGTAGTTTAGTTTTTTGGTTTTTTTTTGTTTTTTTTTTTTTTAATTCTTTATATCCCATGGCTCCTCAGCTCTCAAGTTCTAGTCTATGTATTTGTGAACTTTCCCCATTGGAACTAAGTAACGTGGTTTTTTAGTGAATAATTCACTAAAATAAAAATTTTGAGTTGCTTTTCAGGTTAATATGCAAAATAATTCTTTGTTCCTCTCTCCTGAAAGTTTAAATATTCTGAGGTGTTTGAGAAGATACATGACATTATTTTTCCTCTGAAGTTTTCTTTGAAAAGATTATGACTTCAAAAATATTTAAGTCAACTTAATGTTGAAATTACGTTTCTGTTGTTCACTTCCCTGAGAAGATCAAATGAAGCTTTTGAGTTGATCAAGCACCAATTTTAAGAATGAATTATTTACACAACTTTAATCTAGATGTCACCAAACCTGTTTGCTTGGCTCTCCGTATCTGTCTGATGCATGATGATTGGAAAAATATGCATTGTTTTAAATATGTAGAAATTTTAAAGCACGTAGAAATTAAAATGTGATTTGCAGACTGAATTCATCCTATAAGAAAACTTGAAGTTGGTATTTTAGGTAACCTGATTCCTTACCAGCCTTGCTTTAAAGTAGTTTAAATTACCAGAGGTTCTCAACTACAGTGAGCATTGCTACATGTCATCTCTCCGGTGATACACCATAGCACCATCTTAAGGTAAAGGAATGCAACAAAGAGTGCACTAAGTTTAAAAAAAAAAAAAAATATACCAATTGTTCTAAAAAAGACAGAAGGCCTAGAGTCAGCTAAACAAATGGATTTATGTTGTGTCTGTGCTGTCTACAGATGGATAAAACTTACCAGTTTGGGTCTTTGGCATTATTCCAAAAGGAATTGTTACTGAATCTTAATCAGAAAAGATCGGTGGTTTTCTCAGAAATTGTTCTGCGTTCTCAGTTTGGTGCCATACCAATTGTAGGGTGTTTCAAAAGTGTTTCTGCATCAAACTGCTATATTCAACTTTGCCTATTCCTTATGCATTGAGAGGAATAGTGTAAAGGAAAAGGAAGGTCCAGTGGGATGTGGGCTTTAGCCCTTGCAGGTCTGGTGGAGGTTCCACCTTTTACGTGGAAGGTAAATAGGGAATAGCAGGTCCAGCTATTAATGGAGAAGGAAACTGTCGGTGGACATGCTCAGACAAAAAAACCCCACAATTGTACCTTTGTTTAGTCATAGCCACTCAGAAGAGAGGTAGAGGACTGAGCAGCCTAGAGATCGGTCTTGCCAATTAAAATACGATCCTGTCAGCTGAGATGCTGGCGAAGCAGTGCTGTGACATGTGGTCCAGGGTTTAAAACGGAAAGCATTGATATGTTAAATTGAAAGAAACAAACCAAACCTGGATGAAGCATGAGCATGTAATTACAGCGTGGTAGGTCACAGCAAGCAGTCCCCCTCTGCCACCCACCATCCCATGAAAAAGCTCCCGGTGGTAACTGGCCAGTATGGGCTTGCTGAAAGGAAATAGTCCAGCCACTCTTTTGAGTGCAAAACAAATGGAATTGCATTAAGAACCCCGCTTTTGAGGTAAAATGTGATTACAATAATAAATTGTAATAAATTGTAATAAATTACTTGCATAGTTTAACCATAATATACTTTGCCTGTTGCAGGAAGTGAGGAAAAAAAAATGCATTGAGTAACCTTGCTGGGTAGCCTAGCCTATACTAGAAAATGTGGTATGAAACATTTGGGTTAAAACTCCCATGAAAGCTTCAGTTTACCCGCTTATTTATGGATATAAACATATTGCAGTATTTGGATGGATGTTCACCAAAGATTTATGCAAAGCCCCCATTTTCCACCAAAACTAGTTTGATTTTAAAAGCCTTTTGAAACACAGATTGGTGCTTCATTTAAGTTCTACTCCCTTCCCCACTCACTCATCCCTTCACCTTGGTTTTTGCTGGGAGGAAATGTAATTTTTTGAAGTGCAGAGGGAAATCATCATCTCTCCCAGAAGTCACTTCATGAACTGAGGAACCATGGTCTAGCACAGCAGATGCCTTGCCATCCTGTCGCATAGTTTAGATGCAGCCTTCAAGCCTAGGATGTGTATACATATAAATTCTTATTGAGATTTTAATTCTGATGTTTCATTGTGTTTGGCCACTAAGAGTGATAATTAACTCTAGACAAAACCTTTAAAAAAAATTTTAAATATAGCTTGAATCAACATTCCACATGAGATGTATGGATAAAAAGGGAAACTTAAACGAAAAGCCTAGTCCTAATGAGACAGCCAACTAAGATAAAAGATTATGAGTAGTGGGAATTTATGCTGCTTGCTTTATGGAGTTGCCAAAATATCATTGAGATGTATCATTTTACCATGGTGGGAAACAATACTCTGCTGTATTCCATTGTCGTAATGGTGTTCAGAGCCTTTGCTAGCAACTTGCACTGTGGCAGCCGGCTGAAGCCACCACGCAGAGTATATGGAAGTCACTAGAGACAAACTAGTTTTGAAATATTTGACCTTCTCGGGGGGATTTTCCTTTGGCTCCAGCTGCTGAACCCTCCTGTCTGAAACATTAATCTGGAAGTGCTTTTAAATGCTGAACAACACAGACAATTTGGGAAGTACAGCATGGCTGCCAATAGGTAGATTAAACAGAGAGAAAAGAGGCAACAGGGAGATGAGTAACTCCAAATTGGTGGAAAAGAGAAAACGTAAAGGAAGAGAATCCAAGTAAAGAAGGGGTTGGGATGACAGGGAGAAGAAAGACTCAGACATGGGAAAGAAGAAAATAAAATACAGTGTATCAGAAATAGAATCTGTAAGTTAGGAACATTTTCAAAGCCCCGTGGCTGCCCTTAATCCTCCACATATATTGCTTTGAAAATATGCCCATTTGATCTACTCTCTTAAAAGTTTTTTTGGAAATAAAACATCACTTGACCTCTCTAAAAAAGCAGCACGCTGACATCAGTAACAGTGACCAGCATTTCATCTTCCATGGCTTAGCACCTGTGTCTTGGCCTTCTAATCTCTCCTTATTTTGGTGGTTTCTGTGTGTTACAAGTCTCTTTTTTTTGGTTCCTGTTGCCAGCATTTGTCTTAATTTTTTAGCTGCAGGCAAATATTTGTCTGTAAAAAAAATAATATCAAGGAATGGAGGATAAATACCACTTTCTAGAATGAGACACAATATAGAAAGTCACTATTTATATTTCTCAGGTGCTACTGTACCAATATCCTTCGGTTCCAATCTGCAGTAATTTACACTAGTTCTTTTTCTCTTTGAGGATGAGCTTTCTTGGAGAAATGATGCTATGTTGTGCTAAATACTGTAGTGATACCAATTAGTATCTCATAAAATAAAAGTCTAAGAATAGAAAGCTCATTGAAGAAACTACTTAAATGGGATTAGAAAGTCAGTATGAAAACAGACCGATTTGATTCAAGCAAAGATCCCCTTAATGTTGATAACAAAGGATTTAATATCTTAAATGTGCTTAAAAATAGCGAGACTGTTACTGTGTATATTAAAAAAGAAAAAGTAAGTATGCTTCTCCTGCTTAATTTTGGCAAAGGTCTTAGATCATTGTGTAGTTTTGCATATTACGTGTGCAGTAATTTCTAGACATTGGAGTCAATGGTAGTTTTGCGTGAGTAAAAACTGCTGGTTTGGTCCCCCATGATTCATTGATAAGGGTATTGCTGCTGACATTAGATTCAGCTAAGGGTAACAGACAATAACATGGCTGATTACTAAAGTAGAAGATGTAAATTCTTTCGCATTTCTATGCATTAAAAAGGCTTAGAATTCCTGAATTTTAATATAAAATACAATGAAGTGTATCAAATAAGATTCCCCTATCTTGCTTTGTAATAATAAATTGCAGCGTGCACATTCAGAGGGTGAAAAATGGCTTTAAAGAACCTTTGCCTCCTAAGGTTGAGAGAATACATTAACAAAATCTCATTAAGCACTCTTAATTTTTTTTTGTGTGTGATTGCACGTTCCTTTTTCTTCAAGTGATTGTGTCCAGACTTACATGATCTTATTAAAACCAGCTGGGCACACAGAAGCTAACTGGGTCTACATCAGTGAAATAACTGGTTTGTCTCTATATGACGTTGGTTGTCACCTATTACGAGAGCAGAAACAAATGTTGTCTTCTTATTTGGGGATCTTAGAAGGCATTTCGTACTGTGTTTCTTATTTTGGCGTAGTCTTCACACCTTCTCTCCTTCCAGGCTTCCTCAGCATCCTTTGACGAGCTGCACTGATAGCTAGTTTAGCCTTTCAGAGCTTGGAACACATTCCGTTCTGGGATTTGAGTTCAAGGAATTTAGCCTTTTTACACAGGCTTGAAATAAGTAGCAATCAACATGTGTTCTGTGTGAAAAAGATGTGGGTTGTGTTGTGTGGTTTTTTTTTTTTTTTTTTTTTTTCTCCAAATCTCACTACATCTTTTAGAATCTGTGTATGGAGGGGAGAAGAGAGCAGATACTGGTCAGGGCTGAGAGGAGAAGAGCAGATGCAGCCAGGGTTCTTTCTCATCGGCGGGTAGTGGAGTCCATCCTCACCAGAACTTCATAACCCCAAGTGAAATCTGCAGAGTTACTGTTTTTCCTCTTAGGCTAACCATGGCAGTGATGGACGTACTAGTGCCAGAACACACTGGAATATGAAGTACAGCGTGCTTGGGCAGTGGTGAGTCTTAGTAGAGGAAGATCACCATCAACTAAAAAGGATTAGAGCCTCCGCTGTATGCAGTGTTAACTTCTGGCAGTGTATGTCACGATGGAAAAAACAAAATAAAGACTCAAATTTTGTTCCTATTGGAAATGTAACTCCAATCGAATAATGCAGCTTTTAAAGTAGAGTTTGGAATTCAAAGTCTAATTATCCTGAATGATGCGTAGTGGTTTTGGTCACATCGCAATAAATGGCATTACTAAACCAAACCAAAATCTTTTAAGTTGAAAATATTTTCCAAGTGTCGTCTTTAGCAAATGTGACTGCAAGTAATCAGGCTCTTTAGTTGCTCAGAAATAATGCATGATGTTTATTTTGTCTCCTAAAAGAAGATTTTTAAGAGCCCATTGGTGCTAGGAAAGAAAAGAATTGGTACTTTGAGCATGTAGCTTCCGTAATTTGTAAGTGTTCTGGGATCTCTGCTGCCAGCTGCTGTTCTTGTTCCCTGAAAGTGCATCTGGTCTGATTTATTTTTTTTAAAAAAAAAAGAACACAACAAACAGGGATCACTGTGTAAATAATAAAAGAAATAACACCCTTAATTTCCTTTTTTTTTTGAAGGGGTTATTTATTTAAAATAATTTACTGCGTTTTTATCCATCAGATAATCTTTATATCATGAAGAATATGGCAGCCAGTATCAGGAATTCGATGAAGCTCACAGGATTTGTAGGTGGTGATGGGTGCTCAAACCCTGTAGGGTAATCATGGAAAGGTGAATTAGGAGCTCCCTAGCTACATCATTGTCTCGGTGAGCAGTTAACAGCCCATTGAAATAACTTAGTTGATGCCTCCTTTTTATTAAATGTTCACTCTTGTGTGCATGTATTTGTTTGGCTGATTGCTGTGATTATTCACTTGTTCCACAGTGACCTTTTGTGTGGCTGTTCCCGAGTGCTGAATGTATTTGGACATGGTCGTATGTACAAGAAAAGATATGGCTTGACTGTATGTATGTAAACGTACACAAATTGAGTGATCTTCATTCAAGTGTTAAATGCTACGAAATTTTCACTCTTGGTATATTGTACAAATTACTCTATCCAAATTACTTAGTCCATCATGTACTTAGCAGCAAAGGGAAAAGAGAGGAGAGTTATTGTCTTGCGTGATCTACAAATGCAGGAAAGTTGTTTTTAATAGAACGTTAGCTTTCCTAAGCTCTCAAATAACATCTGAAGTATATTTTCATGACCAATAGATGGCAGCATAGCTCTTTAAGAGACTACCGTAAGGTACTTAACGACTCAGTGTTAATGTAAATTACTTTAGTAGAAAATTATTATCTGAGTAAATGTTGTTCTGCTGCATTTTTCCAAGTTCTCCACCTATTTTTGCTTTAAAATAGAAAGGAAGAAGCTATGGATGGCATAGAAGTTAAGACTGTATTTTTTGACTAAATATGTACTAGAACAAAAAATGTGTGCTTTTTTTTTTAAATGCATTTTGTAGACACAGGCATATTTTTCAATACCAATATATTAATTGCAGCTAAAAATCTAAAATATGCCTTTTTTTATTTGACAGAACCTACATTCTGTTCAACATCAAGAACAAACATCACTTTGCTTGTGAGGGTAACAGGGCCTGGGTCAAGGAAATCTGAAAATAAAGGTGAATGACTATTCTGTGCTGTAAACCCTAAAGGCTGTTGTGGGAACGGTACAGTATTTAAAGGGCAGATTTTTCTATAACCTACTCTAAGAAAACTGAGTTCTTATTGTATTGTTTGACTTTTAATTTTAGTTTGAGAAGTAAGGATCTGATAGCATAGGATTCTATGTGGTCTTGTAGAAGGATAAATTACTTTGAAAATCCAATATTCAGGCAACTACCAATAAACTATGAAATCTAGGGTTGCTGAACACTGTGATTAACTTTGGCAAAGGGCGTGGGGAGGAGCAGGGTGATGGGGGGCAGGAACAAAAAGCACAAAGCTTTTTATAGTGCCATTCCTGGGTTTAGGCTTTTCAGAGTCACCTCTCACAGTGAGGAAACACATGTGAGAGAGAAATCTTGGAGGGAAAGGAAAGAAGGATTCATGAAGGGCACTTGAGGTTGGCAGTAGCTGGAAGCTCTCTGCTGAGATGCAGACTGTGTTAGACAAGAAGGCAATCAGATCAGGGGAAGCACAGCTTGTAGAGAGCAAACAAGTTCTTCCAGTCTCGATTTTCAATGCTTTGGGGTATGAAGTAGCGCGTTCTTAGCTTGAAAAGAAGATCTGCTTCTCAAAATACTGTTCTACCTTCTGGCTTAGTTCACAATGCACTAATTTCTGCCATATATGCAATCCGCATTTTTTTGTCTGAGGCTGCTTTTGTTTTTGTTAATGTTTTTTAGTTTGAGGAGAGTCAAGTTGTTGAACACCTATTACTTGAATTATCTTGATAGGCAGAATAGGGCAAACCTCTTTTCTCCAGATCTCACGGTTCTGCTGCCCTCCTTTTTTATTTGCCTTACAAGGAATCTGTTTACTCTGCAACACCAGTGCATTTTCTTTATTACTGTTAATGGATAATATTTGAGTATTGTTGCATGACTGGCCGTTTCAAGTGAAAAAAATATTGCCTAGCTGCAAACTTACTGCAAATGCTGATACACAGACTATCTAAAGTTGGGCAGAAAATGTCTCTCAACCTTACAGAATCTGGATTTGTCCGACTTTCCGTTCAGGAAGGAGGCAGCGTACTCCGCTCCTCTCCTGTTGCTTTTGACCAGAAATTCATCTTGAGTGAAAAATAAATTTTTCTGGGTGAAAGTTTTGTTGAGATCACTGTATCTATGAGGGGCTTGCCTTGGCTGACCAGTATTTTTCAGTGTGAGGCTTTTTTTTCTACATCAGTAAATGATCTCTTGGAACGCATAATCCTTTAATTTTTTTTTTTTAAAGGAAGGATTAGATTGCCCTTTTTCTTTTCTTGTAGTTTATCAGGTTACATGTTTTTTTTTCCCCTTTATATTAAGGCTATTTATTCAAAAGATTAACTTTTTAATATTAAAATGTATTCTGTGGTAACTGTGGGAAGCTCTAGACCCAGTGCCTATGCCATGTTTTGTACTTTTATTGTAGCAGTCTCGTAAAAGATAGCTCAATCATTAATGCAGTTGATTTTTCTGAGGGGGAAGATTGATATTTGAGAGTTAGTGGAAGAAAGGGATTAAAATAGGAGGAAGATTAAATTTTTTTATTTTGCTCATCCCTATATTATCAGGGTATCTCTCATTTGTGCATCAGTTTTATATGATCATTTCTTGTTTCTTTTGTTATGTATCGTGTTCTTACATAGGTAGTAGACACTCATTATTAAAAAAAAATAATTTCTGATTCCATTGCTTGAGGTTGACAAACATTGTGAATAGTGAAAGCCAAACTTGCACTTAAGTCTCTTAATTTTGGGGATGTTACAGTTGCTTTTGTTTTCTACCACCTGCATCTGAATATTTGCTCCTCTCCAAGTAATGCAGCATCTTAGAGATTTCAGTAACCACTGAGGGCAACTAGAACATCATCTTGTTAGTCTAATATAGAGCAAAATATGTTGATGGTTCACTAGAACTTTATATTTTTTTTACGTTGAAAAGCCATTCTTCTGGAGGTGTGGGTTTGATTTTAATTTTTTTTTTTAATTCTGTAAATCTTTAAGGGTCACATCAGAATCAATGTTTGTTCTTGTTTTGTGTACCTCATGGGAAGATGCCTGCTCACTGCTGTGAGAGCGTGGCCTGTTCTGTAATGGTCTTGACAGCTAGGTGAAATGTTGGAATCTCAGTGTGCTTAGTGTTGGTGGTCCAGGCTTCTGAAAATTGTAGGAAAACAAACTTGAAAGTGAGTTACAAGACTGGGATATTTCACCCTTCTCCTCAATTAAGGTATCAGCGAAGCCCTTCTGCTTGTGGTGATCTGTAATTAATATACAGCTGCAAAAGAAGCCTGAAAGCATTTTCTTTCATTCTGAACAGGCTGCTCGGGGAAGTGGTTTGGTCACCATCCCTGGAGGTATTTAAAAAGATGTGTAGATGTGGGCTTGGCGTTGTTAGGCTAATGGTTGGATTCAATGTTCTTTTCCAAGCTAAACGATTCTATGTTGTCTGTTGTTTTGTTTCATGGCACAAAACCACCATTGTACGCTTCTTGTCTGTGAGTTTGGGATGTACTCTGTATCCTGAGGAATAACACAGGGCTGGGTCTTGGTGAGGAGGGCAAGTGGCTCATTGGTAAGGAGGCTGTATACTGTTTGTCAGAAAAAATCCTGAACTGATCAGCATTGACTGCAGTTCATGCTGCCTTCTGACATTTTCTGTAACAGACCTCTGTGCTGTATTTGTGCGTTGAATCGATTTAAGCCTTTAATAGAAGTTGACTGTGTTGCATGGGTTGCAATGGTTATTTTGTGTTACCATACATCCTGGGAAATGTCCTTTTTAGAATATAACTGTACCTTTCTTAGTAGAACCTGTTTAGAGGATGAGACCTGTTTTAAAAAACGCCCATATAAACAATTATTTTTTAGTATTTTGCATTTAACGAGTGTCTTCTTCAAAGTGCTAGTAATGACTGTTGTTCCAAACAACAACAACAAAAAATTGCAAGGAAACATCTCGTGTCAATTTAAACTGAGTTTATGACAGGAATTCAAAGTGTCTCTGTCTTTATCCCATGCATCTAGTTACTATATTTTTTTGGATCTGGAAGGCCCTGAAGAGTCATAGTCATATCAACGAAACACAATAGATGGCCTTCTAGGCTAATTTATCTGAATTTTCCAGCTTCTAAACATAAGTTTAAATGTGGATTTAAGAATGTGAAAAAATCCCAGACTGTTTCCCCCTTCCCCCACCCACAGGTTTTTGAGTGATTTCTGCTGGGTAATAATCACAGGGAGTAAGGAGAGTCATGGAACTGAAAGAATATAATCAGAATATATAACAACATATACTGTGATAACTTAGAACTGTCTTATACTGTGATGAAGAAAACCTTTGTAATGGTGTCATATGCCTGAGAGATCCCTACAGGGGAAGCGCTTGGAAACTCAACCGTTGATATACCTAGGATCAAGGCTAGACAACATGCTAATAAATAATACACTGTGGGGAACTTGTCTTTAATGGAGGCTGGATTAATTATATAGGTGCTGTATGTAAGCCTTTTTCTTCCCCAAAGTATTTCCTTTCTGAATGTAGCCAGTTAGACAAACGGTTATGCCATATTATTCTGGTTTGCTATTTAACTGGTTTTATTAGGGCCTGCAAGAACTGTACTTAAGTACAGTTAAAGCCTGCACTTAAAACTAAATTTACGTACTATTACGTACTATTTAATGTCTTATTAATCTCAGCTATCTTAAACCGTGTTCTTCACGTACTTCAGGTAAACTGAAAACAAAACTAAACTTCAAACTGAAAAGAATGCTCTGAAACTATGTGTTCCAAAGCATATTCTTCTTCCCCGCTGTCCCCCCCACCTCTCCAAAAACAGCTTCTGCACACCCCAAGCCTTAACCTATAGTGGGTCTTGGACAGATTTTGATTTCACAATTAAACAGCTTGAACAAAACTCATCATAAACGGCACAATCCTGTGCTCTGTGATAACTTTCCTAGTGTGTTCTGTTTTCTTTTGCACTGGCATGCATTTTTCTAGAGAGTAATGATCTACTTTTCCTTTTTTAGTATAGAAACTATATATTTTTTTTTAATCTGTCTAAATATAGACTTGTGTTTTGAAGCTACTTAAGTGCTTTTGAAAATCTTGACCTTCAGAGCCTAGTGTTAGATATCCAGTTTGGAAAATATTGACTCTATAACAATCGGTATACAATATAATACATTTTTACAGCAGATCATTAACTGATACCAAAGTAATTTTGTTCTATTAGTTGTATCCAAATCCAACCTAGCCTGCTAGTTGCAACTGTTAGAAGTCAGCAGAACTTAAAGCTTGCTAGAGGGGAACAAGCTTAATGATTCTTGAGTGAACGTGAACTGGCAATTCTGTCATAGTTTGGGTTCCTGGGATGATGGTAATACTGCCTAGATCATCTTATCATCCTCATCTTGAAAAATGCCTTGACTAGACGAGGACAGAACCATATCCAAAGCTAAGTAAAGGTGAGAACAACAGTTGAGTGCAAGAGTTGTGGTTTTGTTACTGCTCTTCTCATGCGTTCCATCAACCTGATGCCCTCTGATGGGAGAATATTTCTTTCTTATTTAGACTTATGGGAACTAAAACCAAGTCCAAACCCAAAATGCAGTCTGGATCCAGACTGGTAATCCAGATACTGTAGTAATGTAAATAACCAACAGGAAATAAAATTTTTACAGATAGCTTTGTAGTTCTGCAGAGGATGAATCCTAGGGTTTCTTCTGTAATTATGATCGTGTTCTTGTGTTTTCAGTTTTTGGAAATGTGATGAAGTCTACTTACAGCTGTTCTTAGCTGTTACAAGTGCACTAGCCAGAAGTTGCAGAAGTCTTGACATTGGTATTAAGTGCTTTTATCTTGATTGCCTAAACTAATTGGAATTTAAAAAAAAAAAAAAAAAAAAAGCTTGTCAACTTGACAAATAAATGACTTGTGGATCTAGGGATATCATAGCAGGGTGCTACCGAACTTCAACAAGAAATCAGTCTCTATGTTTGGTCCTTTCTGAGACTATTGACTCTTGTTGGCTTTCATACTCTTTAAGACCTTTCCTCTCAGATATTTGTGGAGCAGAGATGTTTTCTAAATAAGCTTATTAAATGTGCTTTCACATGCTGTACTACTTGGTTGGTAAGTATTCTCATAGTAACTACTTATCAAGAATAATGAAGAACTTTTTCCTCCTTTTACTTCCTCGTGCCCATACACACAATCACAGATAAGTGTAGGGAGAAAATTGGTGGTTCATTCCCTGCCATGTGTCTGTCACATTGTTGTAGTAGGGAAGGCAAGATCCTTGCTATCCTCCGCTCACATGCATCTATGAAGCCATAGTGGACCATTAAATATTGTTAGGTTTTAAAGACAGATAGGGATCCTTTGGTTAATTTAATCTGATCTCATGCGTAACAGAGATCAGGGATCTTGTCCAGGAATCTCTGCATCAGAATTTATTGGGAAACCTTACCACTTCATGTTGTCTTTGGCATTTGATATTTTTCTTTTACTCCATGGTCAGTTCATGTCTTGTTCCTCTTAGTGCAAAGTGTGCTCTCATCAGTAAAATTATTTTTGTTCTTATTATCATTTTTTTTAAATGGTGCATTTACTATTGCTTCAACGCAGGAAAAAACATTGTTTTTCCTGTTAGTGTGGAAATAATCCTTTTGCGTTCCTAAGAAGTGGCCAACATATGACATGCTTTTGGAAGAGGAAAGATTCCTTGCACTTATGAAATAAACACTTATGAATTAAGTTGCTGTTGTAATTCTGGATTCCCTAATTATCTGTATGTATTTGCATTAGTATTTTTAATCCTTTTAAGCTCTTGGCCTCAGTTATACCTTGTGAAAAAGATTTACAAAAGCTAATTGCATTCATGTCGATAAACACTGTCTTTTAATATTATTTTCTCTGTTTCCCTGGATGTACCCTTCTGGTGTTCTGAGGTTTTGAATTGGTTTATTTAGAGCAGTTTGCTAATTTGTCATTTTTGCATGTCTTCTGCTTTATATGAACACCCATGTAGATCCTGTCCCTTACAGAATGGTTATTTTCCTGCCTAGTTAATTCTGATGGATCTTGGCATTCATTAGGAATCCTTTTTACTTTTGCTATGTCCAGATCTGGTTAGTTTATCCATCCTAAATGTTCTCAGGCAGTCACACCTGTGACACTTATTGAAACAGTGTTTTTTCGAAATTGTGCTCTGCTCCATTTTTTGTTCTGAAATGTAGTGTTCTGAAGGATAGTCTTCTGAGTACTATAGGGCATTGCAGAACAGCCACCATTCATTCCTC
The DNA here is from genome assembly GCF_964199755.1 of Larus michahellis. Lineage (NCBI taxonomy): Eukaryota > Metazoa > Chordata > Aves > Charadriiformes > Laridae > Larus > Larus michahellis. Next base: position 20,016,603 of record NC_133900.1, on the reverse strand, counting down.
TGTAGTGATGAGCAGATACTAGGGTGTATGGTGCGGAGTAAAATAACAAAATGTTTAAAATTATTCTTTTCTGTGCATATGTTATTCTTTAATAACGTCTTTTAAATGTATCATTCTCATTCTTTGTAGCATTTCCAAATACCATTCTATAAGAATTAAAATACTTTCCCTCTTTGGCAACTCATCACAGCAAAAACAAAGATAGTAAAGTTTGCAGCGTTCTCTTAAATCATGTATGTGTCTCATTGTGAAGACAGCACTACGTTTGCAATTAAACCCAATCAAATTCAAGGTAAGGTATAGATGCGATTTAATTTTTACACTACCGAATGTTAAATGTTACATGTGTATACTGAAAATTATTTTTTTTTCCAAATTGATAATATTTCTCTTTATTCAATGTGATAAGTGTGTTTGCTGCTCTTCATCTTTTTACAGGTGGAATTCTAACATGTGAGATAGCAACTCTTTAAAAAGAATGTTTTCGTGTGGTTTTTTTTTTTTCTAAACCTGCAGTCAGCTTTGAACGCCAGATGATTAGTTACATAGCCAGTAAAGCTCTGTGTTTGCTAGGCTGCTTCTGTCATCTTTGCTTTGCGTATGCGTGTCTTTAAGCTAGTATAGTTCTTAGATGATTTTTACCCCCTATCAAACCTGTGATCATTTTTAGGATTATTCAGAAATGCGTGGCATATTGAACTGCACAATTAACTAACCAGTCTAATTTGGAAAATTAGTCTGCCATTCTGGGCTCTGAGAACTACCATTATATTTTAGTATGTAAAGTCTACTAATTTTCATTCCTTTACAATTTTCTCTCCTCTTGATCATTTTCTACGTTTAGCAGGGTATTATTTTTCTGAAGACGTTTACAATGAATGTTATTCACTGGTCAAGGCAAACCTTCAATTAACAGACTTTGATGCAGTGTGTATCATTATCCCATTATCAAGTCATCCTTCCCTTCATTGGTTTTTCAAGTTATTTGTTTATTGTTGAGAAATGTTCTATTCTCAATTAGTACTCTCTAAGGTGTCTTTTCAGGGTCTCCAGTTACACAATACCGTCCTGCACAGTGACTGTCATGTTTCACAAGAATACAAGGTTCTGTTAAATAAAACACAAAACATATTTAAACATACTTAAACAAGAAAACAACCCAAGTCACCGTAAAAGAACCTCTCTAAAAAACCCGTCTCCCTTTTATTCTTTTTATCAAATTTTCATACAAAGTGATCACTTTGAGATACAAAAATCAATTGTGACAACACAATTAGGTGCTGACAGTGTTGTACAGATGTTGTAAAAAAGATACTTGTTCTTATTTTGAAATGTTAAGCGCTTGCATTTAATACTAAAATACTTCTATTTGAAAAAGACATAGCATTTTGTAGTCTGCTTTGCCATCTCTTCCAAGTAGGCAGCCCCTCCTTCTTTGCAGACAAACCTCACTTTTGAAATAATGCCCTTTTCCTTATAACAGCTGTCCCAGAAAGCTTGCAGTCATCTCTGAAGGTGAATTACAGTGCATGCATTAAAGGCTGGTGGATCCAGGGAAGAGGAACAGGCAGGTTTTATGAGTAGATATTCTTCGATAGCATGAAGTGAGGATTATGAGGTTTGCTTGTCACAGCTTAATCCATCTGTTTTAATAATTTCTGGTTAGCAAGTAATGACATTTAGCAGTTGTCAGAAATTAGCTTAGTACAATTGCGTGTTTTAACTCTCGAATGTGTTCCTCAAGATTTTCTTTTCTGTTCACATATCCTTGTGATGCAACTGTTTCTGAAATGGCTGTTACACATATTTACCCTGTCGGTTTTGTTTTTTTTTTTTTTCTTTCCTCCTCCCACGTAAAAATCATGGCATCACACAAAAGGTCCAAACAATCCATGATAGGAAATCATTTTGAAGGAGGAAGATGCTGGCAAAGAGTACAGTAGAATTAATCCTTGTGCCCTAGCAATTTAGTAGTGTGTTTCTATTTGGTCTTATTAAACTTATGGGGTGGATAATTCTTGTTTTCTCAAATGATGTTATGCTTTTCCTGCCTATGTTTCCTGTAGGATGGATTCTTTGCTAGTGGAGGAGTTGGCAGTGGAAATGTCATTGGAGTTAAAAGGGGAGGAAGTGTGTGGTGTGAGCCCATAAACACATTGACACACACGTTGGCGTTATAATACTTCTTACTTGTTAAGATTATAACTTTAGCTGTTAAAACTGAGTGCCAATTTTCAGGCAAAGTTTTGGTGTTGTTCCTTTCTCTCCTCCCAAGAAAAGCCAAGTGGGAAACCAAAATACTTGGCAAGATTTTTAAAGTGTTTGTTCATGTAATAGTGCCACCTCTCTCACAAATAGTTCGCTTTTTCTTAATAGCCTGCTCTGTAAATTACTAGGGGTTAAATGAAATAGCAATGAAGAACCTAGTAGAATGTCGGTTATGCTTAAAAATATCAACAATAGTTTCCTTTGAATTTCGCATCTACTTACAAAGACATAACGTGATTTAAATTGCAGAGCCCTGGAAGTTCCTCAAGTTTTATGGTATAACTGATGAAAACTTCTTGAGCTTTAAAAAAGCAGGTTAAGAACCCCAGCAATCTCCCTAAGTGGAAATTTCAATAAAAACCAGCAGAGACATCTTTACAAAATGAAGTACTTATATGTATTATTTTTATTGTGGGCTAATAGGCAGTTTCTTCCTCACTAATTGGTCTCTCTCAATTAAAACAATTAGAGAATCAAATATATGAATATTAATATAGCATTTAAATTGATACTTTATTATACACAAGTCAAGAAATTCACAGTTAATTTTTCCCACTACAACCTTATCTTCATCCCCCCGAGTGTATGCACTGCAGTGAAGGACTTTATTTTACAATTATACCACATGAATACATAAATATTTAAAAAAAGAAACAAGAATAAAGTTATATTTAAAAGATTAATTACAGAGCAACTCTGCTGGTTGCCTTAACTTAAAAGCAGGAATCACAGCGGTACAAATAAGCCAAAAAATTAACTATTGAACACCTAATAGAGTATGAACAATTCTGTGTCAATAGGATGCTGACTTTCCTTTGCCCATTGTAGTCACTGGCATAGTGGAGAGAACAGTCTGTCTTTGCTTGTGCTGAAAAGTATGTGTGGTAACAGATGCTCCTGTTCAGGAGTCCATGAACCAGGGGACTTCATGCAAAATACAGTGGAGTTGCATTGTGGTGATGTTTAGAAATCATGGATATTACCATATATGAATAATTAGAAGTTATTAATATTATACTTGTACGGCAAGTAAGTAGATTACACTGCTGTTTAAATTTACCAGTAGGTTAAGTGGGTTGGTTGAAGTCACGAAGTGAAGCTACGTAAAATTCCTGTGATTGGAAGCTGAGAATTCATTACTTCTATTGATTTATTTGCATTGATGTGTAATTTCTAAAAGTACATTAAAATTAAAAATTGTGATGATGCATTATGATAAACTTTTGTAACCAGTATGATACTTTCTAAAGTTTGGGAGAAATTCCCAGATGATCTTCAATTTTCATTGTTACCGATCAGGTTTATCAGTTATGCAATTTTACAGTGATGGGGATGCGCTGAATCTATTTTCCGTTTCATCTGCTTAACTACTAAATAATGAGTCTATGTTACGACAGGATGGGTAGTGTTCCTATGGAGGTCAATGGCAGAGCTGCCATAGATTTCACTAGGAGATGACTCTCTTATGAGAGGGATTCCGTGCTGCATCAGACAAATCTGAGGCAGCTCTGACCTATCTAAACGCTCAGATCGGCCCAACCGAGAATCCGTAGATGAGAACAGTGATGTGTGTGTGTGTTTATCCTCAATATTCAGAAGGGCTGATCACTCTCCAGAATACTCCAACTCTCTCTCCATCTGCTTGCTCCGGACAGCTCTATACTGAACGTGGATTTAGGATTTGGGAAAGTCTCTCAGGGCTAATGAGCCAGACAAGAGCGAAGTAAGGAAAAAGCACGATATGACATTATATACCATCTAAAGGCAGAAAGCACTTTCCAGTTTTGAAATTCAATGTCTAAATTCTGCTTAGTGAAGCACAGTAGGATTAAAAATGAGTGAAGAATGTGGCCTGCAATGAGTTTTACAGTATCTAGGCTTAAAAAATATGGGAATATTAGTCTTAAGAATAAAAGCTGTACATGCATCCTACTGTTTTCTTTTTCTTTTTCCTTTTTACCCTTCTGCCCCTCCAAATACTCCCTTTTCCTTTGAACAAACAAACAGAAATCTATAAATGCAAACATCTGCAGCGAGATCAAGCAGGAGATGTTTCAGCCCAAAGTGTTATTTTCTGACAACGTCGCAACAAGAATGGAAGGCACCATCTCAGCCCTAACTTGAATGTTGCCACAGCTGTGACACTGTAATTGCCAGTTTTTAAGCTAGCTTTGGGGGAACAGTTTTGAAGCTACAGCATGGCAGGCTTTAAACTTTTCCAAATGAGGCAGAGAGGGTTTCTTCATGTCTGGCTCTCTGAGGACCACTTGCAGTTCTGGCAGCTACAGAAGTCCAGAGGGGAAAAAAACCACTTTGCATTAAAAAGTGTGTGTGTACTAATTATGTATACGTGTGTATGTATGTTAGATACGTATATGTATATTTGACCATTTGCAATCACTAGCTTCTCTTATTTTGGTGGAGTGCTATTGAAACTTTCCACGCCTTCTGAACGAATACACTTAATTGTGACTAGAAGTACAGCCCTGACTTTAAAAAGATTACAAAAAAGTTTTTGTCTGTTAAATGCCTTGGTAAGCGTTCAATTACATAATAACACCTATCTCAGGATAGGCCCATTTCATGCACTTTTTGAAAAAATTATTCTAGTCTTCTGAGTCCTACTTTAAATATTTCCCTTTAATTATAAGCGTATGATATCAGGTTAGAGCTAAGCTAAATTACTGCCTTTCCATTTGGAGATGTACTACAGTGAAAATAGAACGTTGTGGCAGTATAAAATGTTGCCCCTGAGACCAAGTCTTATATAGTTTGGTGTGTCCGTGCATCTCTAAATTTAAAATGAGTTAATTTAATGCATGCTTAGGGCTTTAGTCCTTGCCCTCCAGTCCCTACTGTAATGTATGTCTGTGTGCAAAGGGGAACGAGGTTAGAAAGGGTAGAAATGGAGCCTGCACGAAGGCTCTTCTCAATGCCAGCGCTGAAGGATGCACTTTGAAGGCTGTAACTTTTGTTAGTCAAACCGCTGGTGTATAAAGCGGGAAGCAGGCACGTGCTCTGTTCCTGCAAAATATCACCACACGCGTGCTCTCAGCAATGTACGGTACTGTCTTTCCGAGCAGCAGAGGGGGAGGTGTCATTTCTGTAAGCTAAATAGGTATTTGACAATCTCGCGTGGTTTCGCTTCATTGACACCGCTTATGTTTGAAACATGGGATAATAAACTCTGTCCGTTGCATTGAATAAGGACAGACATGTACTCAGTCGAGAAGTGCTGTGCTTTTGGAGTGGAGGCATGTGAATGCTGGTGATCGCTAGTGCTCCTTGCTAATTTTTAGGACAGTGGAACCGTTTGGTTTCTTTCTATGTTTGTGTATTTTCTTTCTGTAAAGAGAAGTGTCAAAATAGAGTGCATATCTTCATGTAGTTGTCCCCCTGGATTACTTTATGCAGAAAGGCTGCTGAATTATAAGAAAGTTTTTGTTTTAAATGCAAATGATTTGTCAACATTAAGGACTCTGTGCTTTCTGCGCAGCTTTTCTGCTGTATGAAGGCCTCAGAGAGAGGGAATGCCACCAACCAGAGGGTTTTTGCCACTGAAGAGTTGAGCTGCTCACTCTTTGTATGGGTATTTTTGGATTTTGTTTGTTTGTTTTTCACTTTTTTTGATCCTTGTGCTGCTGGTGGCTGCAGGCTTGAAAAGCTGATGTTATTGGAGCAGCCCTACAAAAAACAATAAAGCATGTTATATGTTAAGTCAGCAAATTCCTATGTATCTGCAATGGATATTTTAAGAGTTCTGCGTTTAAAAAAAAAAAACAATGCATAGCTTTAAACATAAATTTTTGTGATTAAAGAAAGATTTTTTTTTTAATTATTATTATTGTTTTTTAAAGGCAGCAAGACATACGAAATGTGCTGTGGCATGTGGACCCCAGTTCTTCTGTGCAACTTTGAGAGCGCAGCGGGGTTCTGAGTTACCAGCTGAGGATTCCCTCCATAGACCTGTTTGCCTTTTTTTTTTTTTTTTTTTTTTTTTCAATGATATGGTCATGCCTGGAAAGATGAAACCCAGGCACTGTGGTTAGTAATCTCTAACAAATATTAAGATTAACCTGCTCCCTGGCCTGGTTAATGGCTGGGGAGTGTGAAGTTGAAAATTTCTGCTCCTCCAGGATATCAAAATGGGATGGTTAAAGGGCAAGCGTGACAATGTGCTCATCTCCTTTCTGCTGAGGAATCTAATGCGGAGCACAGTTTGAAAGATTAGATACAGTTTCATATATGTGAATACAGAGGTGGAGATCACTCAAAACATACTGAACCTTGTCAAAGGTACATACTGCAAATACACTAGTATGTTAATTAAGAAATGTTTTTCTCTTTCATATTAATGGCACTAGCATGATATCAGATACCAGCTGTGTGTAGTTGTATCCAGCCTTTGTCTTACTAGCTTGTTGTCAGGATGTTTTCATGAAAGAGCTTTAATTACTTTCCATTCCTGTTACTAAGTGCTGCCTTTTTTTTTTTTTTTTTTTAAATATTCAAGGTGTTGGTGCAGCTCAGCGGTGCTTGCATTCTCTTGGATTTAGATAGTAGAGTAGTAGGCAGTTTAAAGGGATCCCTTTTAGCTTCTCATGGTGCTTAATTCACCTTTGCTTTTTCTTTTCTGCATTGATTCAAGAAAAGGGAGTTATCCCCCCCCCCCAATCCACTGCTCCATTTCTTTCTGCCTTCTTTCCTTCTTTCTTTCCTTCTTTCTTTCCTTCTTTCTTTCCTTCTTTCTTTCCTTCTTTCTTTCCTTCTTTCTTTCCTTCTTTCTTTCCTTCTTTCTTTCCTTCTTTCTTTCCTTCTTTCTTTCCTTCTTTCTTTCCTTCTTTCTTTCCTTCTTTCTTTCCTTCTTTCTTTCCTTCTTTCTTTCCTTCTTTCTTTCCTTCTTTCTTTCCTTCTTTCTTTCCTTCTTTCTTTCCTTCTTTCTTTCCTTCTTTCTTTCCTTCTTTCTTTCCTTCTTTCTTTCCTTCTTTCTTTCCTTCTTTCTTTCCTTCTTTCTTTCCTTCTTTCTTTCCTTCTTTCTTTCCTTCTTTCTTTCCTTCTTTCTTTCCTTCTTTCTTTCCTTCTTTCTTTCCTTCTTTCTTTCCTTCTTTCTTTCCTTCTTTCTTTCCTTCTTTCTTTCCTTCTTTCTTTCCTTCTTTCTTTCCTTCTTTCTTTCCTTCTTTCTTTCCTTCTTTCTTTCCTTCTTTCTTTCCTTCTTTCTTTCCTTCTTTCTTTCCTTCTTTCTTTCCTTCTTTCTTTCCTTCTTTCTTTCCTTCTTTCTTTCCTTCTTTCTTTCCTTCTTTCTTTCCTTCTTTCTTTCCTTCTTTCTTTCCTTCTTTCTTTCCTTCTTTCTTTCCTTCTTTCTTTCCTTCTTTCTTTCCTTCTTTCTTTCCTTCTTTCTTTCCTTCTTTCTTTCCTTCTTTCTTTCCTTCTTTCTTTCCTTCTTTCTTTCCTTCTTTCTTTCCTTCTTTCTTTCCTTCTTTCTTTCCTTCTTTCTTTCCTTCTTTCTTTCCTTCTTTCTTTCCTTCTTTCTTTCCTTCTTTCTTTCCTTCTTTCTTTCCTTCTTTCTTTCCTTCTTTCTTTCCTTCTTTCTTTCCTTCCTCTAAAGAGGGCTGTGTGGGATATTGAGTTGTCTGTAGGTGATCTCCCTCAGCGACTGGGACATCAGCACTAGATGGATTAGATGACTGGAAATTAGATTCCCGACTGCATATGCAGTATGCTATTACATTGATGTAGCCAAAGCCCCCATTTCGAAGGCAGCAGCAAACCTGAATCAATTAACATTGTCTGAGTTTGTCATCTAACATCTAAGCCTTTTTTTTTTTGTTTTAAGTTGAAGCAATGCTATGTCTTTCTTCCTCCTCCCCTTCTCAAAGCTGAGTTCTGCTTTTGCCTTACAAGCTGTAGAACCCGCTGTTCTTTATTACCCTGTACTTGTGTCTTACGACTGTAAATAGCTACTACGTTCTTGGAGAACTAAGTGATTTTTTTTTTTTATTTTAGTATTTTTTTTTCCCTGCCCCTGTTGGTTAGTCTCTCCTGGGATCTGCGTGTACTAATGAAATGATATACTGGATTGTTTAGGCAACATAAAAACTGATAGTAAACTATTAAGCTCTGTGTATGCCATTAATAATGTGTTTCCATTGTAAATGCAGTATTTCCATAGTCATAGAAATTAGAATTGGAAAAATATGTATTATGCCATTCAGTTCTATCTCATCCAGTGCAAGATTGCCTTGGTATATTTAGAATGTATATTTCCCAATGCTTTGTTTTAACTAATCAAGTGATGAGGCTTTCAGCATTTATCTTGGGGAAACTAATCCAGAGCACAGTCGGTCCCACTACTAAGACATTTTTATTTTGTGCCAAAATTTCTCTCCTCCTCTCTCTCTCTGGTTTATTTTTCTTTAAAGTTTCCTTTAAGCAGCATTTCCAGCACGCTTTCAAAATCCTTAAACTGTATAGTGTTACACCTTATTTTTTTTTTAATTGAGTTTTGGATTTGTTAGTAATGAAATAGTGGAAATATCGCCACACTTGGGCGATGCTCAGGAGTTTGCAGTGCAGTCTACTCATTTAGTGTGTAACTTAGATTTATTTGCCCTGCTAGCTTGACCTGAAGTTTGATTTGGGCTTAGGGTTTTTCTGTTTATTTGTATTTTGTGGTGGGGTTTTTGTTTGTTTGGTTTTTTTTAATACAGTCTCTCTAAAACGGCTTTATTTTTTTTCTGTAGAAATAAGCCCTTAATGAAGATTATTGCTAGGTTTTTTTATTCCTACATTGGAATGATTTTTATCCTTTAAATAAATGTTTGACGTTTTTCACATCTGTAGTATTAAATACATGTGTGAATAGACCATTGCTACTTTTATATATTACCTAAATATTCAGTCCTGCATTCAGATATAATTATCTCTACCTATTCTAAAAAAGGCTGTATGATGTAGCAGAAGTTCTTCACATGTTTTGGAGGTGCGATCAGGAATGTGGGGGGAAAAGAAGTCATTTAATTGTGCCCCATAAATAGCACGCACTGGAGATACAGCATTTATAGGCATCAAATGTAAACATGAGATACTCATTCAATAAGCAACTGATTTTTGTGAAAGTACTTCTGGTGATCGTAGGGAAGTCTTTGCAATAAATATTTCTGAAGCTCTTCTGACTATTTTACATACATTCAGTTGCAACAATCACTGCATTCCTTCTGCAGCAGGACTCTTTCTAGGAGCAAATGCACCTGGTTTTTGTTCGTTCTACTCCGTTTTATTTAATTCCTGCTCATTGGATCCAGTAAAGATAATACCTCTAAAAGGATTTTGCTGCCAAGAAACCAAAGGTGGCATCTGTTCTGGATTAATATAACTTAATGTGTTTTCTATTCCTTAGAATATTTAGAATATGAAAGAAACACTGTCCACAGTAGGCTGTGTTTTCTTCTGTAGGTTGGTCCCAGATTTCCTGTACCATTCCCTTTTTTGAACACTGCAAAGTAGGCGTGTAAAATTCAAAATGGTGATGTTATTACTTTGTTGTTGAAAAGTCACTTGCCAAAGTCCACCAATAGTTAAGCTGTTACGTGGCAAAAAAGGAGGTCGGGTAATGGATGAAGAATAGTAGTTAAAGAACTGTTCAAGGCACCTTCGACAGCCAGCTCTTCACCTGGGCTGAGGTTTGGCACTGGGCCTGCGCTTGTTTGAAAGGATTCTAAGCCGTACAAAGCAGTTCCTGTAGTGCTGGTAATACACGGTGACTATCTGTATGCTTTGCAGGCACAAGTTAGTCTCAAAAACGTACGCTGAAATCCTAGACCCACTTTGAAACTCCTGAAAGAAGTTTTGATTTAAAATATAAGGATGAAATACTACCTTGTTAGTGTTAGAATTGTACTTGTGAGATGAAAGAAACTATCTTATAATAAATTATAATATATAACTATTTTATTGAAAAAATGATTAAAACAGAGGGATCATGAAGAAACATTTGAGTTTCTTTTGTTCCTCTCTTTTTCTCTTGTCCTATCTATTGCTCTTCTGCTTAAAATTCTTTATGCAACAATATAGACTTGATTACAGCAGAGTAGATTATGATTTTCTGTTTGAAAGGATATTTATGTTCATTATGCAGAGATCTTTCTGTGCTTCTGATTGTCTCCAGTGGTTAGGCATTTGAACCTCCTGGATAGCTGCTAGTATAATCCAGCTCTAATAAAAATGTAGTTTATGCATATCTCAGGAAGGTTTAAGGCAGCTGTGAGCTATTCATACTCTCTCCTCAGGAGAGGTCTAAAATTTTCTGTTTTAAATGAAGTGTCTTCTTCCAGTTAACTTTAACTGGGGGGGGGAGGGGGGGGGGGCAAATTCCCAACACCTGTACACCCTCCCCGCCCCCCGCAATGTTTAATTGACTCTGTACCGGTGACAGGACCATCCCTTCTTTCGTACAGTAATCCAGTTCCCCTTTTGTTGGGGAGATACTCAGAATGGGAGGGATTTTGATGGAAAGAGCCTGTAGGATATAGCCAGTCTCTCGATTTGGCTCTGTTCCCAAGTTGGGAGCTATGATGGGTGTTTGCTTGTTTTGTTTTGTTTTTTCCTGGCTACTGTTCTGTGTATATATTTTAATACACATATAGAAATCTACTGGCATAGCCATTTGTTAATTTTTGTAGAATTAAATTTAAAAAAGAGGGACATCACAGATATATGTGGGTGGTTGTTAAGTCCCGTGTTCAAATGCAACCTTCAGGTGTCGAAGTTCAGGAATGACAGACTGTTGGAAGCTGGGAGCATTTAGCAAGGGAAGTATCGCTCTATGTTTGCATGGCTTTCTTAACATCTGAAGCTGCTCGCTGTTGGAGCTGTGATAGTGAACTTGGTGGAGCCTTGTTTTGATCCAGTACATTCTCACACAAGCAAACAGACGTCTGAGCAGCCCAGTTGTAAGTAATAGTTTAAAGAGAATATATGTATTTTTTTTCTTTCATATGTCTTAAGGATAAGAAAACACATGCCTTAGTTATCCAAGGAAAGGTGGTATTACTGTTTGCGTTGAGTAACTTAAGTCCTGATGATCACCAGAGCTCCAGGCTGCTGTCTGGGATTAGGGAAGCACATCCAAAGGCAGCTTCCTCCCAGCACCCTCCCCAAAACAAGGACAGCCCTCCCTGCAGTGACTCGCGCCTGCAAGTGTGCGTGCACTTTCTAGAGCAATACACAAGTTTAGGGTTCAGATTAGGTCTTGAAGAAGCACACCTTTCTTAGGGAGATGCTGTGCCTGAGTTATGAAATCCAGCTTGATGTATTTATAGCTGTGTACCGCTTCGAGGGCCAAGCTGGCAACTTTGCATGGCACTGGACTGCAGCGCATCGTGCAGGGCTAGTCACAAGAGTGTTTACTGCTTCGGGGATCTCTGCACCTGTGAAGCATTCCCTTACTTTCCGTTTCTCCACTCAGCTTTTATTTTTTTCCCCCCAAGAGTGACAACAAAAGTGCTAGCTGTGATCATCTTCTATTGTAAAAACTGATGCTGGGCTCAACAACTTGTATTATGTATCCTCATGAAACAGGCGTCAGATAAAACTGACTCAAGGCCATCGTGGGCATGATTTGGTATTGAAACCACAGCCTTGTAAACAAGAGGCTCTCTAGCCATTAGCAGTCCCTTGAGCTATTCAGTGTTTTATAAGCTAAGCAAGATAATCTGACACGTTCGAGGATTTGTCTTGCTTAGATGTCAGAATGCTTGAAAATTCCAACTAGAGACCTGTGAGGGAGGAAAATAAACCAGGGAGGGAAGTGGGTTATGCATCTAGCTGTGTAAACTGGGGAGGCAGAGGGGATGAATGGGGTGAGAGATGACCGTCAGCTCTTTAAGGAAATATTGCTGCTGTCTCTGGCAGAGAGACGGGGGGAAGAAGGGCATTGAAACAGCGATCGCAGCAAACGGGGAAACAAGACAGACGTGTGTCACAGTAAATAGAGTAGCAAAAGGTGTGATATTTTTGATAAGCAGCTTAATGTTGAGATTACTATCTTAAGTTCTGAAGGTTCTCTGATCACTGTTACAAATCCAGCAAGACTTAAAGGGGTGCAAGTACACTGTGTATGGAGAAGCTTCAGTAATGCTTCCGTAGCTGTGCACAAAGGGATACGAATCATTGCCAATATATATTTTTCCAACCAAGAATCTGCAGCTTCCCATCTCATATGTGCATCAGTTAGCACCTTGCGCAGAGATCTGTCTGGCACCCCTTTGCTTTTTTTAGCCCACCTTTTCAAAGAGAATTGTGAAATCTTTCAGGGCTTGTTACATAAATTTGTTTCAGGTAGAAAGAAGCAGAAAACCGCTCTTGCCTGCAGATACACAGCGCACGCTAGAAAAATCAGATTTTTAGTCTTTCTGCGTAATCTAGAATCTAAGTAGAACCAGGGTCAAAATTTTCAATATGAACTACAAAATGAGGACTCGCACGCTATTTATCTCAGGCTTCATGTTTCTACAGTCTTAAGTGTGTGACTCTAATAAACTAACTGGCTTATTTTAATCGCTTTTGGTTTTGTAGAGAAACGTGTTTATAAGCTATACATAGGGAAAACTAGGAGATAAATCCACACATATCTGAATCTGTATTTTCTTCTAGTCTAGATAAAAATTCTGTATGCATACGTGAGATGTGTCTGCGCATCCGGCGTACATCCCAGATAACTGCTCTAGTGGCTGCATGACACAAGTACATCAGAAACCAACTTATAAGGGGAACCCCACCATATTAAGAACCATGCACATGAGAGCGTCATGGGGTGAGCTAGACAAACCCTGTAGAAAACTGGGTAGGTACCAGTAAGTGTTTCTCTACGAAACTTTTAACTGAATTACTCTGGAGGCTTTTCAGTGTTTAGCAGTTATGGTGGGTTCTGTGTGTTATGTATTATGGTCACTGAACTACTAGTAGCTATTCGTTGTTGTATTTTAGTTAGATTTTTAAAACTTTTATAGCAATGAATTATTTGCTCCATATATATGGTATGTTCCCTTTTGTTTGTTAGCGAGCTTTTCAGTGAGAAAATCCCCCTCCCAAAATCTATTACTAGAACGTGTAAGAAACGTTATATTTAAACCACAGCTAAATCATAAGTGATTTTCTTAGGGAATAGAACACCCACTATTTTGCCTTGTTTTAGAAGGGAATATGACACATAAGGAGGAAAAAGCCAAAGCTGTTGATACTTTCACACCAGTAATCAACAGGAGTTTAATCTGAGGTCTGTGAGAACCCAGAAGGAATGCTGTTACTGAAATCATGGCTTGGAACTTGAGAATGGCCAGAAGCAGTGTTCTCCTCGTGAAATCATGGGGCAAGTAAAAGGTGTATGTGCTTTGCTGAGAAGAATGATCATACTGGCTGAGATACAAGGTCTTCCAAACTCAATGTGTTGTTTCTAGCAGTGGTCAGAAGGGAATTAGGAAAATAACAGAGAAAGAACCAAGTATGGAATGATCTTTTCTCTAAAATAGTCTCACTTTTCTGTAATCAGCAGTGTAGAGATTTGAGTCATCTCTTTTATGCAAAACTTTGTATTTAATAAAGGTTTTTCATGCATCTTTATTCCATTAATTTATGTAATTACTTCTTGAATTTTTAAAATATTTTTCCAGTAAAAATACTGTGCCTGTACTTCCACAAACAGTTGTGGAGTAGGGGGAAAATATACTGTTTCTTAACTTAGGCCCATTTCATCAAGTGCTAGCTAATTCTTGTGTTATGAGAAGAGATTTGCCATCCTTTTTGTAAACCTTTTAAACAATTTCAAACACTTTCCACAGTCATTCTTTTGCGGGATCTGAAGCCTTCTTGGCTGTATATTGTTCGCAGTTCACAACCCATCTCTCACACCTCACTCTCTGCGTTGTGTGCAGGCAGAGAGAAGGCTCACCGAGATAATGGAGATAGCAATGGCAAGAAGTTCACTGAATGCCTACTCTAATTAGGGTGCGACATTAATTAGGCTACAAAGATATTTCTGTGTAGGTCAGAGAAAGAATAGCAACAAAGTGAAGTGAAATATTTCCAAGGGGGAGATACAGGTGACAGCAAGAAAAAAAGTCTTAATTTTTTCTCATTTTGAGTGCTTTTAAGTTGAACTTTCTAACGAATTATAGATTTTTAAGTTTTGTTAATGTTGTTGTGCTCTATAATACTGTGCGTTGCAGTGGAACTTTACAGTAACAGACAGTTTTGCTTAGAAAATAACTGGAAAAGGGCATTCATGTTTGCTGTTACTTTATGTTCTAAATGTGCTTAAATTATGGGTCAATCCTGATTTTTCTGATTGACATTGGTCCAGGAAAGCCAAAGGTGTTCTTCAGTTTTGAGTTTCGATAAGGGCAGGGATTCCTAAATTAAGATTTACGTGACAGCCCGTGACAAAGGATGGAAAACCCAACTGGTTATTCCTCCTGTATTTGTATTGGATTTGAAGCTGTGCATTAAGTTGATGGTATTTACAAAATTTGCTGACACTATTTCAACTCATGCTGAAATAAATGAGGATTTTTCTTTTGTGTTTCTGTGGTTTCTATGGTCTATGGAGAACATAGAATTCTAGCACAAAAGAAGCATTTTCACAGTGAAATGTCTGCTTATAACCACATTTTAAGATGTGGTTCTTGAGTAGAAACCAAAATCCTCATGTTAACTGTATTCATTCTTTTGACTAAAACTCCTGAGGCAGAGAGTGTAAATGGTGCAGCGGCAGCTTTTAGAAGTGTGAAAAAAATATTCCATACTGTTGATGGGAATTTCCTCAGCACTATGTCTAGTAGAACTATTAGATTTTTGGGCATAGTGACACTGCTTGAATAATGTCCTTTTGCTATCATTACTGCTTTGATTGTATAGCATTTTAGTGGCGTAGAGCTTATCCCACTTTCCCTTTAGCTTTTTAGACATGTATGTGTGGGAATGCAGTCTGTGATTTATTTGTAACTGTCACAGAGAGGCGAGGGGAGAAGAATTTGCTAACAAAGGCTGCTCTAGAGTGTTGGAGAGGTCAAGAGCTTTGTCAGTCAGTTCCTTCAGTCACAGTCAGGTGAATGCTCTCACAATACAATTTGCTGTAATGTTGAGGAATTAATTGCATACAGGGTTACAGTTTTGTTGTTTAACTTTAAATTCGGACTATGGATGATTCCTAGAAGCCTACTCGCTGAATCTTTATATGAACAATAATTCTAGCTATTTTTTTTTTCTTCCTCTTTTGTCAGGAAATTATTTTGATGTTTAAACCATCTCACATAAAAATGTGCAGCTGTATCAAAACAGCAAGGATGGTAAATAACAAAATATCACACACACACACTCCCTTTTGTATGTGCTATATAATTATCTTTTATTGTCCTAAATAGATTCTAGTTTTCTTCGCCATCTTTTCTTTAGACCATTTCCTGCTGGAAAATCTTAGAATGACTCATTTCATGGTAAACAGGCTTCAGCTTTGTATATGGATGGACATGTTTTCCTCTTTATAAAGGGGAACAATACCTGAAGAAGGATTTTAGGGTTTGAATGTGATTCTCAGGTAGGGAGGAAGTTTGTTGTTGGTTTCAGTTCGAGTGTGTATGGAGAGGTGTAAGGACAGCACCGTGAAGCTTTTTGCACCTGCTCTCTAAGAACTCAAATTCTGGTTCACATAGGAAAGAATGATGGAAAAGACCATGGTGTCTTCCTACTCTGGTGGTCAAAAATGATGGAAAAAGACCTTTGTTAGCAGCCCTTGCTCGGACACACCACTGAACTCGCAGTTCTGCGTACACAGTAGCTACAGAATTGTATCCTCAGTAAAAGTGACAAGGCAGTATTAGTTCCTAACCAAGGGCTCCCTAGAAAGCGTCAGGAAAGCAGATATACGAAGGCAGTTTTTGCTAGGAAGAGCAAAATGACAAAAGAGGAGATGGATGCCTCTTAAGAAGCCAGTTTTCAACTTATTTTAAAGGGCCATAAGGAAATAAAACAAGATAATAGGCTTGGTAGTCAAATGGAAACGAGAGCAGGTTTATTGTTAAAAAAAAAAATAAAATCTATTGGAAAGCTTTCCACTTATGTATGAGACAGAGGATGGAATTGAGCACATAGAACTTGACACACTTGTTTCTTTTATGCATGTTACCAACAGAAAATCTCCTAGCTGTAGTTAACATTAGTGATATGAGCAGTTTTGCAAGAATGTGGGCACATCAGCCTGTTAAAAATAGGGAAACATGAAACTCCCAGGGGAGATGAAAATGTCACTGAAATTGAAGGTCCGGTTTTCCCACAAGTGCTTGCAATGAAGCCTTGTCTGTGTATACATATTTATTTAAAAAAAAATAAAAAATTTTCTGATTGAATGACATTTTATTAAAGATGTAAAAATAAACAAAATCTTTTTCACTGGCAAAACGTATAAAATTCAGTTGGGCTGTAGAGTTTCCCTTCCATTTTTTAGGGGTTTGGCTGCTGAACCAACAAGCAAACCCTCAGTCTTTTCTATACCTTCCTAAGTCATAATATGCCTGTGTGTTTCTCAGAACATTTCATATTGCTGTTAAATTCTGTGGGCCACTCATGGTTTTTAAAGTACTCAAAATGCCTTTTTTGAGACAAAAGCTCAAAAATGGAAAAATCTCCATTTAGATGTTTAGAAGCAGATATCAATATCTCAAAGTATATAGCGTCAGGAACTCTTAATTAAAGTGACGGAATAACTGGGAGAATCACTGCAATCTTTGAAAATGCAAAAAGAATAGTTGAAAAACATACTATTTGTATATATATGCAAGGTATTTTTTTTATAATGATGAAATGTATTCTTAACCACATTTCATACACAAAAATCAAAATACACCTATCCTTTACTGATGCATGATCAAATATATTCAGGTGAAACTCAATTTCACTCTGTTGCGCAAACAACATTTAGCCTTGAGTGAGTATTCACACTTCTGCCAAATGTAATATAATTCTTCCAGAGGTAACCTACAAACAAATTAGTTTTCTTTTGCTAGGTGTACTTGAAAAAGGTTGCAGGAGAGAGTGGGAGATCAGAGAGCATATGTTATTGTTCAGTAATCCATGCAGCAGATATCAGAAATTAATGAGGCAAAGAAAGCAAAGGCGGCAAGCAATGCAATCAGTGGCAACTAAATCTGGGAAAAGCTTGAGCGTTCTGGGAGACAGGAATATTAAGTGTTCTCTCCTTTTTTCTATGTGATATACCTGAAAACGTGGAGACTTGAATAAAAGTGTTGACATAATTATGTATAGAGCGAGCCATTGAACTTCAAAACAAAGCTGTAGGTCGCTAGTGCTTTATACCAAGATTAAAATGAGCAAATGAAGAAAGACAAGACAAATGGATCTGTAAATCGTATAGTTTCATAAAACAAATTTTCTAGATGGGATAAATAATGTAATGTTTCCTAGAGAAGCATCAGGATGCCCATCGCATCTGGGATGCTGTCTTCATTCCGAAATCGTAAGCAGTTTTTAAACAGCTGTCTTCTCTGCCTTGCTACAGAAATGTTTGTGTCTTCCACTAAATGGAAGCATGTCTTAATTATTTTTATGGGGCCGTGGGATAGGATGAATTTATTGATACTTTGCCATAGGGAATAGAAAGATGCCTTCAGGCCTGTTTCAGGGGCGGAGGGAGAAGCAACCTGTCTGTTGGTTGAGTGGCACACTGGGTGTCAGTACTGGAAAGTCTGATGGTAGTGAATGTTAGAATTCTGAGATAGAGCGCACGGGTGAAATCGTTAAAAGCAAATAGGTGTAGGCATTTTGAATTTTTTTGTTCTTTGAATTTTGAGAAAAAAGAAACCCTTTAACAGCCGGTGTTACACAAAAAGCTGCACTACGTTTGTAGAAATAATGATAGATTCTCTGAAGCAGTTTGAGTTTTGTCTCAATAAACACAAGGTAAAATAAATGAGGCTTATAGCTTTATTGGTATTTAAGTGGACTTTATCACACAGGAATAATGTGAAGTTTCTTAATTCAGGTAGCGAAACCGTTCTACCACTTTGTGCTTTTCATATCTATAGTTTCAAAGTGAGCCGATTTCAGGTTCAGCTCTACATAGCTTGAAAAATTTTTCACTTAGATATAATAACTTTGGACATCTGTATATCTTTGCAGATTCATTTGATTAATTTAAGACAATCTCTACCAAACTCTCCTTGTCTTTAACTGCTTGGTTGGTCCCAGCGCTACGTGGTGGTTGACAAAGTTCTAAGCTTCATTACTGTGTTAATAAAACAGCTCAGCTTCAAAATTGGTCAGTTTATTGATTTTTTAGTGGCAAGGGATTTGAATGCATTCACTTTGCAGGCCGTTACTTTCCCACTTTCAGAAACCAATCTGCTGTTGTGAGTAGCGAATTAAGCATGCAGATATTATGATAATCGGAGAAAATGAAATGTTCACACTGGGGATGTATCTCTGAAAAATTGCGTGGAATATCTTTTCTGAAATCTTTGTTGCTGAAAAAAAAGATTTTTAGCCTGGATTATACTGCAGCTTTTCTCTTCTTTTTCATGTTCAACTTTTGAAAAAAAAAAATATGAGGAAAATGTAAATTTTTTTAATTCACGTTTTGTTTATTTTTCATATATGTGGTATTTATAAAGAGCTGAGTTATTTATGCAGTTCTTCCATTGCCATTGCACCCTCCTGTACTTTTTCCTGCTTAAAGATCTTGGAATATGTTTTATTTATAGTAAATGCAAAGCGAAGGAAACAGTTTCCCACAACAAAGGCATTAATTTTGTGCTTGTCACTAGGTCAGGCTACGGTATTGGCTATGTCTTGCCTGAGAACTAAAAGGGATAGGAAGAGTTCTTTGCCTGTCCACATACGTAATATGAATCGTACGCGATATCCCAATCGGGGCCGTGAGGCAGCGGGAAAGAAGTGGATCGGTGAGTTTGTAGCCAGTTGACTGTTGCCTTCCTCACGGAGGAGGTTTTTGGTTTTTTGTTTTTTTTTTTTAATTTATTGAAGGTAAGGGACTAGGAAAACAAGGCCCAAACTGACTGTGAGTCACAGCTCAGCCCCTGCTGTGCCCTGGCCCCCATGCCGCTCTCTGCTACCCGGGGAATACACACGCGGAAAAAAACCCCACTGAGTCCCATACACAGTGAAACCAAACTATTTAGATAATTGCTTTTCTCAGAACGGCTTTATTCTGATTATTCAGAACTTTTGTATGTTTAATTTTGTTGCGGGTGCTGGCTTTGGAGATAATTTTCCATAAAATTAAATTACAGCAGTTGAAGAAATAAAATCTTATTAGACTATCTAGCCTAAACAAACAGTACTTTGAAATTATTGTGCAACTTTAAGGGCTGCATTCATTAAAGGCTGCGTCTGATTTTTTGCATTTAGATGTCCTTTATATTTGCATACCGTTTCAAGCCTTCAGAATTGTGCAGTAAATGTGACTAAATAGTTTTCATCGATACTATCTACTTAGAATCCATAACATAGTGCTATGAATATTGATTTTTAAAGATAGAAGTTTTGAAGTAAGGTGTTGATAATTTGAACTGGCATGGGCCCAACTGGATGCAGTCTTGAGGTTTGATGTCTACCTGTGCTGTAAAAGATAAATGTAAAGGAATAGCATAAATGCATAGGGTAAAATTCAGACCTGTCAATCAAAACAGGTAATAGATATGTTTCTTAAATTTACCATAAAGGAGAAAGGTCAAGAAAGGTACAGGCAAGCTGTAAAATGGGAAATGAAACCAAATATTTGATGGCAAAAATCTTTGGTTTATTGGTCATAATAAAAAGAGGACTTACAGGTATGTAATTCACATAAATGGATTTACAAACGTTTAATAACTTGTTCTGGTATCGATTTAATGTGGGGACTAATAAAGATTTAAGAAACAACCCACGTGGATTTTCAAGAACAAACCACGTTGAACTGGCATAACTTTTTCATGCGCTGTTGGGTAGGTGGGAAGCAGCAGCTGCGATACGTTTTGATTTCAGAGAGGTTTCTTACACTGACCCCTATATATTTCAGAAGCAAATCACCAAGAGGTAAATGCACAAGCAGCTGAGGTGTAAATCTCTTGGTTTTTCACTGTGGAGTTGGAAGGACATTTGTTACGGGTTGAGTCTTTGTTTTTTAATTAGCATCCTCTGTGATAGAAAAGATACCTACTAAAACTTAAGGGGGTGTTACAGTGCAAGGGACGGCAAGCACTTGGAAGCCAGGTTGGAAATTCAAAATGTTCTTGGTAAAATAAAATTTTGTGATGAATAAGATCAATGAAGACAAGTGCAAGTGAGAAGATGTGGAATAATTAGCTGTGCAACAGTGCTGCTGAAAAGGAGAACAGCATACCTCACTCCAAGTCAGCAAAACTGTTCCAGAAAAGGCAGAAGTCATTCTGGAGTTTATTAACAGAATTACTGTATAGGAGTTATGGTTATTATTTCTCTCTATATAGTGCTGGCCAGGCCTCAGCTGTAGAAGTTGAAGAGCTCAGAGATATCTATAATAATGATAATTTTGAAAAGAGAAAGTCACAAAAAAATATTGGAAGAATATTGACTAAAAAATAAGACCTGAGAAGGGGGTGCTGGGATATCAGCCTTACAATAACAATTGGTAGAAAGAAGGGAACATCAGCTCTTTTGGGATTTCTTTGTTTGGGTGGTTTTTATTGCTAATGGAAATAAAGGAAATATTTTGTTACTTTTTTTACTCCAAATTGTTTTAGAAAAAGTTTCCGCCTGGAAAGTTAAGCTCTGGAGCAGCTCCTAAAGGAGCCTCCGTTGGAGGGTTAAAAAAAACCAAACATCAACAAACCACAAACCAAACCAAAACCAAACAAACACGAAAAAACTAATATCACAGAGTTGGGGATCCCACCTGGAATATGGGGCACCCAAATGAAGTTGCTATATAATATCACAGAGAATCCATATATGACCATTCCACTATTAATTATTTTGGAATGGAATTTAGATTTTCTGCATTTAATCTTATTTTCCTTCCATATACTACAAATGTAAATGAAATTTCTTTTTTTTTTAATAAATTTTAGGTTTTGGTAAATCTCTGTTTTCCATTAGAAAAAATATTTGGCCCCAAATTGCTGACTAAAGGAAGAAATTCAACATTTGTACATGCATAAAGGTATGTAACCGATTAAATTCCTGTTTAACCATGAATTCTTTGTACACGTCTTTGAACAAATTGTAGTTCCAGCTATGCACCCCTAACTCATACAAATAACGCTGAAGATTTAGGTCTTTTTATCAGTCAACCCTAATTTATTCAGCCCTGTGTTTTTTATGCCAAGAGGAGCTTTGCCAGCCGTGTTATGAGTTCAGAGTGCTTCTGGTGCTGAATAGCTGAGGGTAAACGGGGAGAATTTCTGTCGCTTAAGGTACCCAGTACATGATTGTTTATATACATTTATAAAATATGTATATATAAAAAAATCTAATTTTTAATTTTATACTTTTAATAAAAAAATTATATCTAAATATGCATGTAGTTATTTCAGAAAAATACTGTCTGCCAAACGGCTGAATAATTCTATACTCTCGTAGCTATTAAATAAGTGGGAGGATGACGGTTAGGTCTTATAAATTGGTGACTCGATCTTAGCAAAAGCCACCTGTCCTTCCATGTGGCTGAACTCCACTCTTCTACCAGCAGGGCAGCACAAAAAATTATATTAGTATATCAAAACATAATATTTAGAAATAACATTTATACAGCTTAAGATTTAAAACATAACCAAGTCGACTATCTCTAGAGCATAGACTGCTAAATGTAAATGTTGATGCATATTTTGAGTACGTAATAGTATGTATAGCATGTACTTGCAACACGAGTGTTTTAAAGTATGTTTTTTGATGATCAAAGGATATTAATCACAGTTAAAGAAAAAACTTACTGTCTTTTATGTGCAGTGGCTGACCTTGCAAGGACTTGTGAAATTGCCTCAAGAATTAGGAAAAAATAATCTATTTCTTTGGCTTCTTATCTATATTCACTCTGAATAATACTCAAAATAAAATTTGGGAAAGTGTGTCTGAAATCTAAAGAAAACAGTAGCTATTATGATGAAACTGGCTGTGGCCTTTTATGGCTTTTTTTTTTAAAGTCTTTTATGACTGCTCTGTTCCCTGCAGTGTATCTGTGAAGTGCAGAAAAAGTTCACAGCAGATGATTATACCAAGGTACCAAAGCTAGTGAAGTGTGAGATAATCTTTTGAGCTGAGAATTAGTGTTTCAGGCAACCAAGCGAGAAACCAAAGGGGAGTTATTTCTTCAGTACAGTTTAAGGTCTAAGACACACTTGAAGCTGTATCTCTTTATTACTCCTCAAATCGATACCTTTGACCATCTGTTTACATGTTAATAAAGGTTTTTTGAGGGGAGGAGGTTGTCTTGACAGGAGATGGTGGCTTTGCCTCAAAATCCTATTTTGGTTTTGAAATACAAATTTCTGAATTTCATATAGAATAAAATTTTCTAATACAGGCAATATAACCTTTACAGATTTGTTTTATACGCTATCCAAATGTGTGTATGTAACGTACACTTTCCCATATTTTCCTTGTTAAAAAAAAGAAAAGAGGAAATGCGAGTATTTCAGTGGATTCTGGTTTTTGTTCCTGGATTCCATTTCTGCTTTTCCCCCCCTCTCCCTCCTCCCACTTCTGAATCCCAGAAGAGTTAAAAGAACAAATTTTGGGAAGGACTACTTGACTTTTTACGAAAGTCTGTCTGTCATCAAGACTGGCCATGACACCCTTCGTACTGTCTCGTGGAACTACCTGAAGTCATAGGTTAGAGAGTAGCTATTGACAGTTTCTAACTTACACGCACCCCTTATGTATTATCATAAGGCTGCGATGATATAAACAAACTTTAGTTTGGTGGAAACTATGAAAACCTCTTATGAAATATGTGAGGTAGTATTGGTAAATAGACTTTTTTACTGGTTTTATAAGCCAAGGAGCAGTCTCTTCCAGGGTAAGTTTCATGTTTCTCTCTTGATTCAAGTGACATGAGACTGAAGAGTTGAGAGTAGGGCAGTTTAAGGGATATATCAACCACGGGTAGCAAGGGCTTGAAAATGTGTTAAAAGCAAGGGGGTGGGGAAGAGTTTCCAACACCAATGTCGTTTCAGAACATTATTGCTTTCGCTCATGATATTCCTGTCACCTGTATTTGCCAAAACATAAAAATTGGTAATAATAAGTTCCTCTACCTACTTTTTAAGTTTCCCTGAGCTTTTATCTTAAAATATTTGGAAATCATTTTGTGTATTTTCTTATCCTCTTTCATCCTTGGCATTTTCACAGGCAAAATTGACATTAAATATTCTCTCAAAATTTAACACATCAAACCGAGGATGGTTAGAGTTGTTAGGTGCTAATAAAACATCTGGCATTGCAAAGGGTCTTTAAATAAAACACATAAGCCTACTTTATAGGTGTAACTGACCCACTAATTATGCGTTAGTGTGTCTGTGTATGCGGCTGCTCTGTGAATTAAGTACTCGCCACTCATTGACTTTTGAAGGACTATAAACAGGGTAATAAGCAATGATTTAAGAAACCTATTGAAAATTAAGAGGCAGCTGTATGTAGTGTTTGATTAACTATTTAAAAATGTTTGATTGATGCGTGCTGTCAGCAAATGCTCTACCCAATCTTCTAAATCAGATGAAGCACTTGGATTTTATTAGTGATTAAAAATGCGTATGTTTGTGCATTGTCAGTGCTATTTCAAAGAAAAGTCTTTCTTTAAATGTTGCCTTACCTTCATATGCTTTCACCCATAAGCCAGTTCCTCTGATATTGTGAGATGCATGCATGAATGATTGTGTGATTGATATAGAATCACAGAAGGGCTGATGTTGGCAGGGACCTCTGGAAGTCATCTGGTCCGACCCACCTGCTCAAGCAGGGTCACCCAGACCAAGCTGCTCAGGACCATTTCCAGATGGCTTTTGAGTATCTCCAGGGATGGGGACTCTACAACCTCTCATTCACCCACACAGTAAAAAAGAGTGTTTCTTTGGTGGTTCCTAAGGAACCTCCTCTGTTTTGGTTTGTGTCCATTGCTTTATTCTGTCACTGGGCACCACTCAAAGTGTCCAGTCCTCCTTTTGCAGAAGACCTTTACTTGCGATAGTCTTACTGCTCCCAATAGTGGGGAGAGGTGTAAGTTCTTGCCAGGCATTACACCCAGTTAGATGTGTTCTGGCAATTCCGTATCTTTGCTGCTCAGAGGAGTTCGTGTTTTCTTATATTCATGAAAGAGCTCCATGCATTCCTTGGGTTAGTGGTGTTGAGTGCTTTTCATGCTTCTGTGATTTCTGTTAAGATCAGTTAGAGAAAATGATTTCTTTGTAGTAAAGAAAAGCAGGTTTTCTGAAAGCACAAGGATTCTTAGATTGAAGCTTGAGCTCATGGCTAAGTGACAACGCCAGAGCCAAGGGTGTTGCTAGTCTTTACCCAAACTTCAGACCTATTTAAGTGAAAGAACCAGAATTTGCATAAGAAAGAGCAAAGGAAGGATTATGCTGTTGGTACAAAGGCATGCTGTCTTCAGGGAGGCAGAATGGAAAGAATCAGATGGGGAAATATGCTTATACAAAGGAATATCTTCCCTTAGCAGGATGTAAAATGTTCACATACTCTCCAGTGTGACTTAAAATAAAGTTTAGGTACTCTTTCAATGTGACTGTTAAAAGTGTGCGTGAAGTGTAGGTATGCATGGAAGTTTTTGTTGTTAAATTACTTTTTCCCTAATGTTGTTGCTCCAACAGCTTAATAAAATATTGTAAGGTTATGAGGTGCATGATAAGGAGGATAAATCAGGTGTTCGTGCTGATGTAGCCTCACTGTGACATGCCAGTAGTGATAATGTCTAGTGTGGATACAACAGCCTATCATCACATCTTGTAAAATGATGATAATTGACAAAATCTTGCTGTGTTCAGCGTTTTAAACATTTTGTTTTGTTTTTTTTTTTCTCATGATTCTTAAAAAAATATGTTTAATGTTCAGCTTTTGTATCGTTTGGTTTTGTGTACATGTCTTTCCCCTTCCCCCATCCCCAGTTCTGAAGAAAATGCGTTTTAGAAGGTGGTTGTTTCCCAGGCAATGAGTATTTGCCATCCAGCCAACTTGGCTGCTGTGTTTGTTTGCTTGCCCTTTGGATCAACAGCTGCTTAGCAGCTCTTAGTATGGCTGCTTGCCACACGGTGGAGAATCAGAAGTTCTCCCTCCTCCTAAAGATCTCTTGAAGTTGTATTTGTTTGCCTCACTGGAGGAATCCCAAGAGGAAAAGGCAGAAAGTTGAGCCATCCTCCTTAAGGCTTTTTTTTTTTTTTTTAAAGGGGAGCTTTGTGAAGATTGTTGCCTCCTCTCCCATCACCGTGCAGCAGCAGCATCCACCATCTCTGATCCGGTGGCCGTGGTGGGGGGCACAGCCAGCTTTGGGGGCTGGGGCCCGGTGGTGCCCCACGGGAGCACCCTGCGCCAGAGCCTGGCCTGAGGGTGCCCGAGAGCTGATCTGAGCAGTGTCGATGCCTTCGGTTTTGATAGCAATCAGAAGAGATGTTTTTCAGATTACTGAGTCCAACAGGTCACAGAGTTGTGTAATATTTTTGCACTTGGATTTTTCTCACTTACTGCCTTTTTTGGCACAGGAGCTGTATCTCAGCCTGTGAACAACTCTTCTATTTCTTAGATGTACTGTTGACGGGCAGGCAAACAGAAATTTGTTTTTCTGTACTGTAGTAAATACAGTTTATATGTTTTCACAGTAGGGCTGATCAGATACTTTTCATGTGACAAGTTTTCCTGCAGTCTGGGTGGACTAAAGAAATTAGAAACAGTTGAAATAACGATTTAGCAGAACGGCTTTTTTACCGTCCTTTGAGGCTAGTGCCTGAGGGCACTGAGGGTTTTCAGCAGATATTTCAGGGGGCTCTGAAGGGACTCATGAAGATTGATCTGTTGAGTGCCCTGGAAAACTGTTATGCATTTCCGCTGTGTATGAATTTATAAAAATATATATATATGCCTTTGTTGGTTTGCTTAAGTACTGTAAATTTAAAGAAATACACGTGGTGAGAAGAGACAAGGAACTTTTTACAGTTAAATACAAAAATTCTTGAATCAAAATGGGTTGTTTTCACCCAAAATACATAGAGAGTAATATCACGGGGCTCAGCTGCCTCATCTGAAACAATGAAATACTTCTCAGTGTAAAAAGCTTTCATGAGCTTATTTTTTCTTGAAAGATACTGTTCTTTCAGGATCTCAGGTTTATTATCTAAATAATATTAGCTTCTGAAAATAGATCTACTAAACTGTTCCTGCACGTCACTCGTGCGTCTCTATAGAAGTCATTCTTTGGGGCATTACTTTTCTGTTTACCTTTGTGTTTAATTTCTGTATGCATGAATGCAGAGAGCTAAAAACAAAGCTAATACAACATCATCTAATTGTTACTTCATCAGGTCAGCCCCATGGAAAAAAGGTGTGTCTCTTCCGCTTTAAGCCTATGGCAGTTACAAAGCAAGATGAAACTTTAAAAAAATCAAACTAAAGCTGTTACTTGTTTAAATTAATACTCGTTGAATTATATATAGTGTTAGTTTGCACTACTGTAAAATAAAAACAAACTAATACAAATAGTGAAACACACTGAAAACTTAAACTTGCAGAGTACCTGAAGCGCTCTCGGCCTTTACTGAGTATTTCATTACTCAGATTATGAAAGGGACATTTGTTGTTTTTTTTGTTTTATTTTAAGTGGGTTAGCTTCTGACTTCGTCTTTACCTCAGGTTAGTTATTGGACTCATTGCTGGGCTTATTGACTGCAGGTTCACAAAGGCTTCTGAAATCGTAAGGTATAGTTTTTCCCACCTCTACTATAGCTTGTTTATGACAGCAAGAAAACAGCTTTGCTAAAGAAAAGCCTCATAGCTGTGACTTATTTATGTAACACTGAGTGTTTTCTGTGACAACATTTTCCATTGACTGAGGCCCAGCATGGATGTAAAAGTTACCCGCGTACACCTTCCTTGATTATATTTTCAGTCTGTTTCTAAAACAGAATAAATTAAGTTGCCTGCTGGACATACCTACTAGGCACCTGACAATATTTATTATTATTTCCTTGGAATAACTGAGATGTTGCTAGTAATAAACAAATACTACTTTAAATTGCTCAAGATTTTTTTAATTTGTTCTAATTAATTTAATTTTGTGACGGTTAATTTTCTTAATAATTTCTTTTAGTCATTTTATTTTTTGTTATTCAAAGCCATTATTACCTTTGATTATCCTATTGGAAATTAGAGCCCACAATTTGAGACAAACTGGACTGGTAACTTACAATAGTGCTTTCGGACCTTTGAAATGTGTATTAATAAAATGCTACATTATTCATACTGGCAAAGATGATACTTTTTTTTTTTTTTTTTTGCTTTTAAAGCCTTCACTGATTTGATTAAAGTACTAGTAAATTTCCTTGTAGTGGAAATTATTTGTCTTGGGTAAACAAAGCTAATTAAAGTGAAAAGTTAATATAGGAAGTTGAGATTCGCATAGGTGGCAGGTATTGAGGTGTTTCCTGCGCAGCCAAAAGGTTTGAAGTGGGGTGGCGAAGCCAGCAAGGGGTTTGCTTGGCTTTAAGTCCTGGCTCTTGTGTGGGGAACCGCTCATTGGGTTACCTGTATGTTGAAGCTGTGTTGGCAGATATGAGACCTGGTTATGGTGGAAATGGACACTGATGAGTACCTAAAGGTGTGTTGGGGGAAAATAATGTGTTATGTCGCAGCCAGGACAACATCTTTAATGAGGTTCATATATTGCTGTTGAGTGTATGATCTTTTACATACAGTAAGTAGTATATTCTTTGATGTACAGTAAGTAGAACTCCTACAGATGTGGCTCATCTGCTGTGTGGTAAGTGTAAAAACTGTAGAAATCAGACATGTTATATTTGTTCTCTGTAGTTTTAATTGATGTTTCTGTGATGTAATTGCAGTATCATAGGCACACCATACAGGTAATAACATCATACATCTCTAGATAGGGAAAACCCCATTTACACTCTCTAGCTATTTCTGCAGACATTTGACTGCCCATTAAGCTCTGCTTATAAGACCACTTATAAGACCATAAAATAGGAAAATGGAGTAACTTTATTATGAAATTTCTTGGTTGATTAATGTAGGATCAGAACCCTGTCTCACTGCGTTAGAACTAAGATCAGAGGAAAGCAGATAATCTGCTCAGGATCCCATATGTGGTCATGTAAAGCTGTGTTTTGGCCTCTTCAACCATACCGGAAAATAATGCTATAAAAGATTATAAGATGTGTCTGGATAAGAGTATCAAGTCCAGAAAATGGAACTACGTGGACTGTGTCTGGGAGTTTAAAAGCACTACTGCTTTCTTATATCTAGCTCATGCCAACAAATAGATTGGTATGCATTTGTAAACCTGTCTGCTTTCAGTGTTTCTAAGTGACTTCGTGTTCATTTTCCTTAGAGTCGATTTTTTTTTTTGTTTAGAAAAGTTTATGAAAAAATAAGGTTATGCAGAAAATTAATTTTGAGGAAAGTTATCCTGATTTTACTGTAGTTCTAACTTTTAGAACTATTTGAAATAATTGAGAAAATAGACTTGTGTTTTGTAATGGCTTATTTTTTGGTGATGGGTGATGCCCAAAAGGACATAACATTTTCATGATGGATAAGCATTAAATTTTATCTTTTAAATATTGTGTGTGAGAGAGAGCAACATAATATTTCAGTAGCTAACCGAAGTTAACTAACAAGACTCTAATAAAGACAAGTGGAGTTGTTCAAATCAGGCTTTGAAATTTCCTCTGAAGCTGACTATTTCAATTTTTATTAATATCAAGGGCTGATTATATTAGGGAATGTTTTCTAATATATTAAGATATTTTTCCTTGGGGGTTGTGTATGAATGTTTTAATATTATATGCTAAAAACCCAAAGCATTGTTTGCACAAAAAAAAAAAAAGAAAGAAAAGAAATATCCAAATATAATACCAGTAATCTGTGAGTTGAGAAATACTGATGCTGGGAAATACATTCGTTTTTTAAACCTGTATTTGGGGGATTCAGTATTGTCAATCTCAATAAGGAAGACGAGGGTAATGTCTTCAGAGTAGCTTGTGCATTTTTAGTGTACCGTATTGGATCACTACTTTGTTTAGCTGATGTAGAAGAAAATGTTTTTATCAATAAAACTTGAGTAGTAAGTAGGTCATATTTATAAAGAGAAAACAGTGCAAATTATTGTTTTGAACCTTTTAAGATGAAGTTACTGATGTTCCAGGCTTCACCTAGAAATCTTGCCATGCATTGGCCACTAGGATATTCAGATGTAATTCAAATATAGCTGTAAGGAATGTGCCATTGCTTTTGGAAGGAGAAATTGTAAAGTATAGTATATGTAGCACATTAGTGTACTATATGCAAAATTCAAAATGTTTTGATAAGATATCTGCTCTTTTTGTATCCTACCATTTATTTCTTTTATCTGTAACTGTGATAACACTGTTCTCATAATTTCTCATTAGTAGGCATACATATTTTAACAACATATTTGAGCTCTCTCATTTCTCCTTTGCCCTCTGCAGCTGAAGAGGGGAAAAAAGAAAGGGCATTCTTTGTTGCCATAAACACATTAGAGCAAAATAGCAAAATCTAAAAGCTGTTTCACTGAAGATAAGTGAAAGAAATTTTGGAAGTAGGCTGTGCACAACTAGCAACAAGGAACTTGTTTATGAAGGGTGAAAACCCTGGGTATTGGGTAAAAATAAAAGGCCAGACTATGAAAAGCGTTTGTATGTTTTTCTCACTTTGAAACTAATGGGAATTGGATAACTAAATGCCTTTTGAAGTCTGACCCAAACATCCTAGGTGAAAATTTGTCAAAATCTCAAGATTTCCCCCTTTCACCACTCTCGCTACTTGAGAGTAGCTTCACTGAGGTCAAGAGTTAAAGTGCTTTAAGTTATATGCGGAGAGGTATGTTTGTCTTGAAGAATAGCAACGTTTGCATTGTAAAAACAAATTTTGCACTCTCTTAATTTTCATAGTTATCATCATCAAAGAATCTGAATGACTCACAAACTGTAAGGATTTTATTCCTCAGACTTGTCTCTATTATGGACAGAAATATTTGGATTTAAAAATGGTTAGCAGAGAGTACATTTATTTACGTGTACGTACCTTTTCATTCGTTAAGGTTGCAGGAAAGTTCATGACATTGACTTCTGTATCAAAAGGTACTCCTTTCTGCTGCGGAACACAGTAACTCACAAGAGGAGGAATCTGCAAAATGAGTTCCTCAGTTTCTTATGGGAAAAACATTCCAAAATAGTATATTACACTTGAAAGTCATGACTTTTTTCCCTTTGATTATATGGGATAAAGCTACTTGAAGGTGGCATTTTTCTCTAAGAATATCCTTTCTTTGGTGTACCTGTAATGATTTCTTGCCATGCCTGAAGAACCTAAATAAGATTGTCCAAACCTTTCTTAGAAGAGACTTATTCAGTATTTCAAAATATATTTCTCAGCCAATAAAAACCCAATACCCCAGGAATAGGAATTCTTTGGACCTCAGAAACTGATTTTCAGTACTGAATAAAGTAATTCTATAAAGGAGCGAACAAGTAATTCAGTTGGGTATTGTGTCTAAAAAGCACATCCCGTATGTTTTCTTACATTGGCTGCATGAAGAATTGGTATTTTTTTGTTATTGTTGTGGTTACTCCACAATTTTAATCTCTTTGTTAGATTCTTCATGATCTTTGGCAACTGTTAGGTGTGCCCTGAAGCACATAGGTGGTCTGAGCTTTATGTCAGCATACTCTGCCTTCAAAATATTAATTTGTTTCTTGTGCTATACACAATTTATACAGCAAGGTTGAGGGGGTTATTCTGTTATTTGGACAGCCATCTTATTTTTATGAAGTCTTTATTCCTCCCTTTTCATGTTCTGAATTGCCTTGTCTGGTGGGTGACTACTTGTTGCCGTTATTTCTGGTTACGTACCATGTGCTGTGGGTGGAGGGACTTACTGTATCTTTTTCTGTCTTCTCAATATGAATTTCTGAGGCTCTCGTCACTTGTTTAACACACTGTAATCACCTGATCTATTTGAATGAAATTTCCTCTAATATTACTTCTCTACGTTTGACGCGCTGTCAGTGGAGATCGTCAGATTCTGTTACATCCAAGAGAACCTGAGATGTCAAGTGACTCTTCTCCTAGAAGCAGTGCATGTCTGTTTTATGTTGCCTTTTCTCGTGTGCGATAGCAGCAGTTCAAATACATTTCTCAAATGGCCCTCATCCCTATGAGCAGCTAGTTGATTGTATTCAACTTCCATTGAGTGAGGAGGACCACAAGGAGGGTGACTAAGCTGATGAGATAAGGTGGTTAAAAAAATTGCAATATTTATCCTAAAAAGAATTCCCCAGCCCACCCTCACATCTGGTGTTATTAATGTTGCTTAGTAAAATTGTAGATTCCTGTCTTTAGTTGCTTATTAGACTAGTGTGTCTGTAGAATAGAATAGAATATTTCAGTCGGAAGGGACCTACAGTGATGATCTAGTCCAACTGCCTGACCGATTCAGGGCTGACCAAAAGTTAAAGCATGTCGTTAAAGGTATTGTCCAAACGCCTCTTAAACACTGGCAACCTTGGGGCCACCTCTCTAGAAAGCCTGTTCCAGTGTGTGACCACCCTCTGGGTAAAGAAATGCTTCCTCATGTCCAGTCTAAACCTCCCCTGGTGCAGCTTTGAACCATTCCCACACATCCTGTCACTGGATACCAGGGAGAAGAGCTCAGCGCCTCCCTCTCCACTTCCCCTGCTCAGGAAGCTGTAGAGAACAATGAGGTTGCCCCTCAGCCTCCTTTTCTCCAGACTAGACAAACAAGTCCTTGGCTGCTCCTCATATGACATTCCTTCCAGCCCTTTCACCAGCTCTGTTGCCCTCCTCTGGACACAATAAACTATAGACTTGATTTTTTGGAGATTACAATTTAGTTTGCTTTTTGGGGATGATAGAAGCAAAATAGCAAGTTTTAGCATCGCTACATGTTTTTGTTTGTTTTGTTTTTGTGTTTGTTTTTTTGTTTGTTTGTTTAATCAGTAAATCTTCCCTCAAGTTCCTTCTCATACCTTTTGTTTGCATTTGCTCCTTCCTGCACTTTCGGCATTGTTATTGGTGTGGTCAGACAGTTATTTCCCTGCCTCAGTTGTTTAACTGTCTGCCTCAAATGCCTCTGTGAAGGAGAGGCCAATGAATCAAATAGCAGACTTGTTTGTGGTTGATGGTATTGGAGGGCTTAAAAAGCATTTGTCCAAGCTTTGATTGACTTTGGCTGCCTCAGAGTTTGGTATTACACATTTTTTTAAATATCTGTAAGATATTAACATATCAACATATATATGTGTGTGTATATATCTTCAACATCCACAAGTGTCTCAATTCTGTTCTAGCTGAAATCCCAACATGTGCAATTTATGTCAAAATATGTCATGCGCATTTCACCATTTATTGGTTGAAATAATCTAGTCTAATTAAATCAGCTGTAAGCTAAAGAATAGGCATGTTTATATATATTTTTTTTATATATATATATATATATATATAAAAAAAGTGGATTTAGAGAGGGAGAAAATCATTTCATGTAGTCCTGAAGCATGAGAAATTTTCGAAAGCATAAACTTCACAATCTTCCGCTTCACTGTTAGGAGCTAAAAGTGAGTAGCAAGTCGTAACATAGCCACATATTTAAATCTACATCCAAAATAAACTCAACCTCAAACCTTCAAAGCCAACACCCTCCTACCCAAATCCTTACTGAAATAGCCAACCTTATATAATTTATTTGTAGTTAAACTTAGTTGCGTTTCTTTGGTAGACTTTTCCTTATATCTTGAGATAAGTTTCTTTCCAGAAGTGAGCGAGCTGATGTACTTAAGCCTGTTAAAATATGGATGTGAGCAATTTCACTCCATTAACATTTAAGTAGTGCATTGGAAGTACAGTTGTACCTTACAGAGTAGTGCAACTCCCGGTGTCAGAGAATAGATGAATTATAAAATAAGTTTGGTGGCAAATGGTCCCTGAAAGGTATTCATTTGATCGTGTCTGCTTTTACATGATTCCTACGTAGCTTAGCAAAGGCAGTGAAGTTATTCTTTTAGCCATCGGAGAACAGGAAGGACAGAAGTCTGCTAACCAACCTCTGTTATGCAAGATGCCAGATTACAAACTAGCTCTTTAGTAGATAAGCAGGTCTTTCCCACTTTATTTTAAGACAAATAAGTGCGTGGAGATGGTGGAGGTGGGAAAAGCTGTTGAGAGTCTTTAAAATTTTGGAAGAGAGGAGAGGAAACAAGGAACTTTGCTGTATCTGAGTTGTACCTCAGCATCTATTACTGAAAACATTTGTTTCAAGTAAGCAGTAAGATTTTTTGGTTGGAAAGCTTGGTACTGTGTGCAGATACTTTAAAAAAAGGGAAGTATTTCTGTAGAGAGTTGTCTTTGAGAAGGATGGCCAGAGCCGCAACTCATTTAATTTAGCTTTTTATAATCAAGGAAAGGAAAGAAGGACCAGAGACTATGTAAAATCCATGAAAGTCTTATCTGAGAGAAGGTTAAGCTACTATACTGATGAATACTATGGAAAATTGAGTTTAACTTTGCTCTCCCCCCCCCCGCCATTACTGCATACCTATCTTCATAAAGCAGAATGAAATAAGAACTATGTACCATGCATCAGGAACTCCTTTTGCTTTTCTAGTGTAAGTCAGCATTGAAAGAGGCAACACCAAACTGAAAACATCACCTTTCTTTTCTCTGTGTAGGTCAACTTACTCATTATTCGCAAAAACTGTGATCAGTGTGTGTTCCTGGCAAAATGCAATTTACATCTTACATTAGTAAGAAAATAGGAAAGCAGCTATCAGGAGCGCATGAGCCAGAAAGGCGTGACATAATGAATAGCTTAAATTTTATTTTTCTCTAGTAGCAAGTTGAGAATGCTTTCTCTCAGTAAGGAATGTAGAATGTGCAGGATCTAGCCCTTGTTCAGGAAAGCAACTTATTAAATCTTAATCTGTCAAAGTATTTCTTCGCCTCTCTGCTTCATGTAATGCTTCTAAAGTGTTTGAATGGTGTATTTTTGTATCTGTGAAATTATGAACTAGATGGTAAAGCAATCAAAGGTTGGAGTGTACTCTTCAGTATGCACATATCAGCCCTGCAGGGGTGGGTAGAAGTTTCATATACAAATACAGTGACTGAATTTAGTTCACAGTGTGTAAATGGACTGTTGAGAAGATTTTTGTGTTGCACCCTGTTGCTCCATAATGTATGCATGCTGGGGTGCTCGTTTGTTGTGCCATAGTCCTGTTGTATCCCTGAGGATTTTTCAGTGGCCTTCATCTTCAGATGAAGAAATGCAGGATATGCAAAATAAATGCAGTGGGAGGTTTTCAAAATGGCTAAGAAATAAATTAAGTAATCAGCATTTCACCTGCTGTACTAAATGGATGCTATTAGTAAACACTAGAGGGTAGGTTTTCAGCGTATAAAGACTCCGAGTAGCAGCAATCTTTGATAATGATGGGAATTGCATGTTTAATTCCCTTCATGCCTTACTGAGATTTAGCTAGTAGCTGTGTGGGACTTAAGATCAGCTAAAGCTGTCTGCAACTCCAAATTTTCATTTCCCAAAGTTGTGAATACTTTTTCTTTTGGCTTATAAATCTGTAGACGCTCTGCTCTGATATTATACATGCAAATTGACTCTAACTGGATCATTTTGCATCAGTCTGAGCTGATGAGAAAAGCCCCACGCTAACCATATGTTATACTATCTCTGTAAAGGGAGCAATGGGATATTCTGTACTTTTCGTAGCTGTCACCGGATCCGTAGCTTTTTTCCTAAACTGTATGTTTAGGCACCCACGGAGAACTGGATTTACAGTCCTCTGTTTCCTGAGATGCGGTGATTGTGATGTGAAAGCATAAGAAAAGATTTTTAAAAGGAAAACAAAATAATCTATGCAACTGTGAAGGGACAAAAAAGTCTCAGTAGCTGGAAATTCATCATAAAATTAGTTTTTCTAGCTTTCATAAAAACTAAACATTTGAATTTGTTTCCTTTATCATTTTCCTTGCTCTGCTTAAATGAAGGATAATCTTATCTATGGGGACTTTTTTCTTTTTCAACATTTATGCTAAAGATCAGCGTAGGTAGCTTCAAATAGCTTCAATAGTCTTTACTTGCTGCTCCTGTTTACTGAGAAAGCACTCCCTATAGCTTTCTTTCATGAAACTGTGACAAGTTTTCCCCACTCCCTCCCAGTTTTGTGGTGCACGTTTTTCTACCACACGTTGTTTTCTTGGCTTTCTGGTTGTTGATTTGAAATATGTACTATGACTGTTATCAGGCAAATGGACACTTGCTCTTTTTTTTTTAGTTTGTTTAAAAATCTTGCAATGTGGTTTACCTTATTTTTAGTTTATTTTTTTTAAGCTACTGTTGCGGCTTTGAAAATGGAGAAAAAGTTGCCAATCGGGCTTTGTCAAGCTGGCAGTAAGGTTATGCAGATTGTACATAAGGATAGTAGCTATTTGTCTTTTATTTCTTGCTTTGCTTTTCATGCTCAACATTGTTGTAGCTGGTCTAAGACTTCTTGAAGATTTTAAATACCTTTATTTCTGAAAAACTTAAATATCCTGCCTGAGGTTTAAAAAACCATTTAAGAACAAAAGGGAATTATATTTCCCCTTTTTCACTATGGACTTTAATATCGTAGCTAAAAAGATTATAAATTGAAATGAAATGTTAGAAAAATATTTCCATAACTCATAAAATTTTTAAGAACTTTAGCAATTGAGCAAGGATTGGCATCTTTTGCATTAATTTAAACTAGGGTCTATGGTGTAGTTAAAGCTTTGAAAAAAGGAGGGTAGTCAAGTTGAAGAGGTAGATTATATGAATTTTGGAGGGTTAATAGGATGTGAAATATTTAATGGAGTAAATGTGTAGAAAAGTTGTGAGAATCAGGAATCAGAAAGAACCCAAGATGACCTTCCTGCTGAAGATACACTTAATCCATTTTGTGTGTAGAAACATGGTTTGTTTTGTAGTTTTAGTCTGTTTTCACAGAGAAACAGGATTTTTGCAGCCACGTGGTATTCCTGTCTTTAATCATTTTTAGATATATTTTGGTCGTAAGAATCTGTTTTGACCACATTTGACAGTGTGATAAAGGTCTTAAGTACAAACCTGCATTAAAATAAACAGATGGATAACATGCCCAAATGAGAGAGATGCTGTATTACTTGATTATCCAGTAAAAGTGAGATAAATGTCCTAGGCTCGGAAAGAGGTTCAGTTGGAGTTTACATCTTCGATACGCATCAAGGTCAATCAACCACAGGGCACAAATCTATAAGATACCAGGCTTCATTAGAGTTCATTGGATTGCTTTTTTTGTTTGTTTCTTTGGAGGTTGGTATTAGTAAGACTTTCCTATAAAGATGTTTTCTTTACTGGTTCACAGACAGATGATGTTTCTGTCAATTGGATGTCAGTTTTGTTGCCTGGTGTAGCTTTTCTTCTTAAAGTATTATCTTGAAATACCAGCAGCTCTAGGTTTCAGAGCGCGTAGGGGCAAATATGCCAAGGGAAGGTGGGAGATGGGCAGGGAACTGGGGGGTGGGGTAGGGCAGGGCAGGGAGGACAAGGACATGAGGAGGAGAGAAGAGGGCAGTGGAAGCATACTTAATGGGACGTTTTTCTACTTTAAAGAGAGAAGTATAATTGCATATCAGGTATATTAGATTGTTTACAGGTGTTAGTTTATTATTGTATATTATCTGTTTGGTCAGTTAGTAAGTGCTGTTTCTCAGTTGTTTTGTGTTTAAGAGACACTGCGTTTACCACTTTGTGTAAAACAGAGACTTGTTTGCCTAAAATATGGCCTATGGTCCCTGGTTTTGGGGCAGAGGGGAGCAATAATGGACTGGGCGTTCGTGTTTTTGTGTGTGCGTGTTCTCATTTGCAACTCTAGGAAGAAATAATTTGTTTGTAATCACCAGGAAAAGCCAATCTCTTGGGAACAGGTTTGGGGTCAGGGTGGGAGGAGGGTGAGAGAAGGGAGTTCAGTCTCCAGAATTTCAGTGCTGGTGCTCTTGGGGATGGTTGTCTCTAAGCTTCTTAAACGTTAATGTGAGGAGTTCAGTAAAATGCACTTGAGGAATAACGGGTCCAGTGTTAATGGCAATAATTTGGCCTCTGAATGCTAACAAATGAAGTGTATGCTGATCAATACCGGAAGGGAAAGAATACTAATTTGTTCAAGAAATGTGAATCAGACTGCATTTTTAAGAGGGTGCCCGTCAGCTTGCCGCCCTCTGTTGGAAAACCAAATTTTGCCCAAGTGGGGCTATTTTGTAAAATCTTTTGATAGAAGAACAGAAGTGGTTGATGACAGGAAGGAGTCGTATGATTATAATTTGTGTATGTGATCATGAGCTTACTTGATGGGGAATTTCCGAGTCAAATAATCACATGAACTAGATCATTATCAGAACTTGAAGATCTGAGTATTTTGACATCAGTCACCCATTGAGTAAACAAACATTTGCAGAAAGTTTCTTACACAAGCTGCTTCTTCCCCCCTCCCTAAGGAAAGAGCCAGGGCTGGTTGCAACAGTCGATCTGTATTACAGATAAATTTGCTAACCACCAAGATAGTATTCTTGCTCATGATTACTGTTGTTAAAGCAGTTTTTCTTTATGTAAATTAATATTCACTAGTTTATTAATATTCCTGCCCCGGGTGAATATTATGTGCAAGGGACTGGTTGATCTGCTATAAAATGAAAATCACCAAAAATTTTATGTGTATTTATGTGTAATCCCAGAACCCCACCAAACAAAGGCTTTAACGAATTTGACGTTCTTCTGATTAAATAATTTTACTAGAAATTTCCTTACTGGTTATAATGATGACCAGTAGGCAGCTTCACTGCTCTTTTAATTTCTTATTTTTCAGTAACAACAGTAGAGGAAAAAAAATGAAGGTGATTTCAAATACTGAAATGTGTATTTGCAAAAAGTGGGTGGTGGTTGGGGTTTTTTTTATTTGTTTTTTTTCCTCCATTTTGAGTGATGTGGCTACCTGTATTAAAACCCAAGGGGGATGAATTGGAATGGAGGAGAAAAAAAAAAAAAGGCATTTGGGAAGAATCATTTGCATTTTCAAGATTGCTTAATAAGCATTTTGCTTTAATGAGCACACTTTAGTCATTCCATAGGAGTTTGAGAGTTATTAATAGCAGTGTCATTCCCAGAGCAGTCATAAGTATTTAGATCCCTGTACTGAGTTTAATCGGTTAAAATATATATTCTCCCTAGTTTGCTGCCCCCAAAACATTTTTTTCAGCTGCTAGACAAACTCTTTCTTCTTCAGTGCTGTTAATCAGCTCAGAAGAGTTAACTCTTAATTACTTAATTAAGCCTTTTTATTATAGAATATGGCATTAATTTAATTCCTAATTTAAGCTAGTTAAATAACCTTACAGACCTGATTAGGTGAATTACATTGATTATTTGCTATTCAAATAAATAACACAAGCTTCTGCATAAATGGCATCTAATCCCTGTAATTATGTTTTGTTAGGATTCCTTCTTAAATAGTAAATATTACTTTTTTAATGTTCAGATGTCATTTACTTAAATACTATCTAGTGGAACGCCTTCTAGAAAAAATGCTGATAGACGTTGACTGTTAAGCGTGGATGTTCTCAGTGCGTTGAATCTGATACTTGCCCATGAATAGCTTGAGATCAGCTTTGGGCTCTAGAAAACATTGGATTAATGTTTAAGGAACTGATTTAGCAAAATGTTTCAACATGTTCATAATTCTGAATGCTTGCGTATACATATAGACTTCAGTTACTTATGCACTTGAATTAAGATGTGATAATATCTTTTTGAGTCTAAGGCATACATGACCAATTTCTTTATGATAAAAAGTAAAAATATTTTAGGATTAAAAAAGGTCAGACCTTATATTGCCTAGACTTCTTTTTGCTAAGTTACCAGATTTGTTCAGAGAAAACGCCCTAAGGATTAAACCAGAACTCTTCATTCCAGTGATGGCAGTATGTGGTAATGACGAGTCACAGTGCATTGGATACTTCTCATTTCCACTCGGTTTAGTTTTGACATTTTCAATAACGCTGTTCAAGTTTGAAAAGCCACCTTCTTTAATATCTGTTTCCTTTTCACTATTTGTAAATAGAAATCATAGCTGTTCCGTTTTTTTCAAGCCTAATATGTCACTAGTATTGTCGTAAACAAAAAGAGAATGGACTTACTGGAGTGTAAGTTCACATAAAATGCCTGTTCCCATAGTTGCCTTTTAACCTACCGAACACCGTGTCTAGTCTTTTCCTTTTCTGTAATGCCAATGATTTTTTTTTTTTCTTCAGCTGGTTTGCTTGCAGGAGTTTATGTTACAGAAGGAGAAATGGAGCTTGGAAGTTGTCTGTTTGGCTGGTAGCTGGAGGTGTGTGAGCAGATGGGGGTCACTTAACGTGGGAGAACGTAAAAAGTGCAACAGGAGGACTGATAAGCCTGGCATTAGGTAGTTTGCGTCATCACAGATATGTCAACTCCTTGGTCCCTCTTAGTCTTCTGTACTCTTCAGCTGGATGAACTTCTTTTCTGAGATCGACTTCATAGGCTGTGGCAGTAGCTGTTTGCTATTCCAGATTAACTTTGAAGCAAGCACGTCTTGACCTTGGACTGATAAAGGATATTCCTATTAGTAAGAAGGGCATGTTCCTTGCTCGCTTCTGCATAGTGATTGTGTAAAATGCGAAAACCCTTGGGATGTCGAGTGGACAAGGCTGCTTTCTTCTACAGTTTACCTTTCTCATCATGAAGTTTATCAGTGAGCTGTAACAGAGAGAGAGAAAAAGGATAGGAGCGTAAGAGAGAGAAAATCCGCCTACACAGATTAGCCTTGATACGCGTTGATTTAACACAACAATAAGAGCTTTTAAGAGAGGCTATACAGCAAAACAATAGATTTTCCATTTTATTACAATATGAAGAGAAAAAGAACTTATAAAAATAGTTATATAAATTAAATTAGATAGTCAAGAGAGAAAATTATATATAACAAGAAGAAAAAATATTGCTTTGTTTGTTTTTGAAAGAAGCAGAAATAAATTTATGGAAATTGCTTCTATTTTCCAGCACCACTAGCTTTCACAGAAAATTCCATTAAAGAAAGATGAAAACTAAATATATGTTTTGTATAAATGTGTGAGTTTTCCACAGATGAAGAAATTATTGGAAGAACCTGAAGTTAGATATTGCGTTTTTTCTTTCCTTTGCTCCCTCCCCTCGACTTAAGGGAGCTGGGAATTATTCAATTTGAATGTCAACAAGTGTAGTGGGTGAAATTTTAGTTTCACCTACCCATTCTTATTTAGAAAAGTCCCTTGAGAAGTATACGCTGTACAGCTTTTTTTTTTGGATACAGTATTTTGGGAAGTATCTCTTTCATTCCTTTGAGCCTTGTTTTTCACAGCACCTTGGGCAAGGGAGCCTTGTTCCACCTTTAGTTTCCACTTTAGTTTCACTTAATCAGCTATTTATTTAGAGCCTCAAAAGAGGGGTTTGCATGAATACACAGAGAATAGAGTAGCAAAGCAAGCTACACATTTAATGTATGTGGATTCCAATACAGATTCATTGCGCTCTGGCCCTTACATGGCATTGCTGCCTGTTTGCCAGATATTACTCCATGGCTGGGAAGTACTGATGGTCTGAAGATCTGTAGATGGGTGAAGAAGCAGGACAGCAGCTGCTGTGCGCACCAGCGGGTCCCGCAGAATGTGATCTGCAAATCCTTCCTGCAGCGCGAGCCTTGCAAGATCTGTTGGGCTGCAACACTGGCCCGTAAAATGCTCGTGCGGTGGTGGCAGCTGGGTGAGGAACACAAACGCGGAGGTGCTGATGTTGGAAGACACGATACAATAAGGTTATGGTGACACTTGCAAGTCTGCAGAATTAGTCCAGCCATTGGCAGCGTTATATTTATAATGCCCAGTCCAAAGGTCTGCTGGGGTAACACGAGGGCTGTCTTTAGTCACAGGGTGCTTTGGATTGGAGTCTTAATGTGTAAGGTACGTTGATGTTAAAGGTGGCAGGTTTAAAAATAATAAGTTTAGAGCTCTATGAAAGTACATGCCTGCCCGAGATCGAGGCAGCATTTAGTAGCGTGTCAACCAACTTCCCGTGTTTTATCACAAACACACTTGTTCTCTATGTAGATTTGTGTTTATCTTGTTTATACACGATGTACATAAGCAGGACTCGAAAATGAGTATTACAGCTTGACCCTGTCCACGCTTTCACATTTTTAATGCTATTTCTGGAAGTCACAAACCTAATGCATTTGTGCCCAGGTAGCATAATAGGTGGATTAACTTGCTGTAGAAAATGTTATCTGGTATTTTTAGAAATGTGTTAAATTGTTTAGTTTGGATGTCCTAACCCCAAAAGAACCTTTACGATGTTCAGTCAAAGTTTATTGAAGTACTAGCTGGAAAGCATGAGTTTACTTGCATTAAAGTGATACATCCTAGATTTTAATACCAGTAAAAATCTGATGAACATGGGAACAGACCTAATTACATGATCTTACATTTAGTAATTACATTATTAATACAAGAGAAAAGGCAAAGTTGGCATCACCTTTCTGTCAACTGCTTTGCCGTTCTGGTATGATGTACGTTTAATTAATGCGTCAGTATCACTTAGCCCCTTAAAAGAATCTCCATTTCTTCACTTTAGTTAATGACCATCAAAAAGGTAATTGAAATGGACTCAATTTCTTTATATCAGTGTGCCTTGTTATACTTCAATTATTTTATTTCTCCTTTCCCTGAGATTACTTGTATGTGCTTAAGCAATTTGAGTATAAAGGAAACAACAGAAATAGGCCAATACATATTTAATTTTGACCTATAGCCTCCTTCGTGGAATTTAAATCTCTTATGCTTTCAAATTAATGGTAATTTATCTGAATGAAGAATTGTGTTAAATATGCCAGCAACGCAGTTATGACTAATCAAAGGAAAGTAGTAATTTTGCAAAACTGAGGTTCCTGATGGTGCACCTTTATTTTTATGAGGGTGAAGATGTTTGTGCTCAGACACTTACGTAGGTTACTGCTTACATAATTTATGTCTAATTGGATATGCATTGAAAGCAGTAGGGTGACCGGTGCCTATCCATCCCCTTTCTAATTAATCTTTTCTTTTTTTCTTTTCTTTGAAATGACCTGGAGTCCACAAATAATTTGTCCTGAAACAGATCCAAGGATAAGTTTGATGGATGTGAAGCTTTGATCATAAATTAAGCTTTAGAGACACGTTCATCTAAACAGAGTAGCAGGTCTACAATAATAAAAATCAAGTGTCTCAAGTGTCTAGAATGGAAACATCTACAGATGTCCTTTTCTAGAATATCTGTTCACCTTTAGAGCACCCTAGATAGTTTTAGCATCTTTATTCCTAAGGTTACAGCATGGGTTGAACTATTCCTTTCATTATAGTCTCTGAGTTTGATATTTCCTTTCATTATGGTCTCTGAGTTTATAGTGCTTGGCCTGAACTGAGGTTTGAAGTCTCTGAGGCAAAGGCTATATTTTTATTCTAGCATTGTCCACGAAAAGAGTTCCTGATGATGATTAAATATTACCAACAAAGCATTGAAATGCTGTCCTGCTGGAATTTAAAGTAGTTTTGTGATTCAACCAATTTATTTATTTAAGATTTGTCTTACAGGCTTATAGCATATTCCTCTCACCCAATCAGCCAGTCAAGAATAACTGTTCAAGGGTATTTTATTCTTTAATATAGAAGACTTCTATTTTTCTTCAGCAGATGGGCAGTCTACTGATGGCTGCAAAATTCACTCTGAAACTTGAGACGTGGGAGTTTTGCTAAAGTGGAGAGGTAGGTGCTGTGATGGCTTCACATCAATTGAGAATTTTGTCTCAATCTCAAACCCTAACAGTACTCTAACTAGAAAACATAGTACTGTCACTACAAGACTGTAAATGCAAAATAATCATAATATTTTGTTCCTCTGCGTACTGTGTTAAGCAGACTTTTCAATTGGTATTTGATTCATTTTCTAGTGCAGCATAATAGATTAATATAATTTCTTGTTTTATGCACGGGATTGTTGTAAACACTATGGTATAAAATCATTATTTCATCTGGTAAAAGTACTGTGGAGTTAAGT
This sequence comes from Larus michahellis, assembly GCF_964199755.1. NCBI lineage: Eukaryota > Metazoa > Chordata > Aves > Charadriiformes > Laridae > Larus > Larus michahellis. The sequence continues at coordinate 19,972,874 of NC_133900.1, read as the reverse complement.
GTCTAGCAAAAATACAAATTATTTAATTCAATCTGGAATGCTGTTCTGCTCTGATTAAAATACTTTAACTTTCTTAATGATCTAAATTTAGAATAAGGAGTTGTAAGTTGTTTATTCTATGAAGCAGACAAAGTGCTTGCAATGGGTGAAATGCTCGTGCTTCTTACTGATAACATAACATTATGGTAGCTTTTGAGGGTGGTGTTATCAGATGAATTTGTCCATGTCGGTCTTCCTTGAGATATCACTTGGTTCCAAATATTGTCTTGAGACATGTTCTTCCAAAGTAAAAAAGAAAAAGTTATTTTTTTCTGTATTGATTCTTCACTCAAAGTGATGATGATGGAATTTTTTGAATATCACTGATCAACAACAATGAAGTCGATGTTATTTAGAGAAACGAGAAATAGAAAACATATTTCATTTTCGTTTATTTACAGGTATATGACCATGTGATTTTTGAGCTTTAAATATTGTATTTTCTGGGAAAAAACCCAACAGGTAAAAGACCACGTCTTTAACTAATGTTAAGGAATAAATATGAATTCAAGTGCTTCAATGTGTTTCTTATCAGCCTTGCATAAACTCATTCCAGAGAATCAAATGCAGGTCCAGATAGCCCAGGTCACCTGTGTAATTGTGTGTTGGGTGGAATGGTGGGAGGTGGAATGGAAATGAAATTACGCAAAGGAAAATAAATTGTTAGGAAGAAAGAAAAAGAACTTGTGTGACAGCTTTAGAGTGGTATGTGTTTGCTGGGTGTATTCTTTAGTTCTGGCATGTACATTCCTAGTTAGTAAGTACATATTGATAGGAAGTTGGTTTGCTTTTGGGGTTTTTTTCAGAGGACTTATCTCTCTTGAATTTTTTTTCCCTTTTTTCTCCTACTTTGACCTTTACAGCATGGCTTACGGGCCATCTGATGACTTGAACTGATGAGTATACCAGGCGATATATTCATATAAACATATGAAATCTCTTTATATTTCCTTGCTGTTTATCAACAAAATGTTGTATATTTATGTTCAAGAAATTATGCATTGTTGTTGCCCAGAGTTAGAAAATTGATTCATATGGAAATTGCCGATAGAAATTTGAAAAATAAACGGTCTGACAGCATCCGTATTCTCCCCAGCATTGTCACAAATTTGGCCGGCATTTTGGTGCCAGAGAAGTACAACGTTCTTTATTGATGTGATGTTTTCAGTTCAGTGTTGAAATACGAGATCCTTTTCTGCAAGTGACAAAATTTCACTGTGTTCTATAGAAATAGCCGTCTTAATCCTTCTTAAAACTAATCCAATCCTCGCAGAAGATTTTTGCTTCTTTACAGCCTAATAAGTGTTGCAAAAACTTTCTCGTAACTAGTTCTTTAATTTTAGTTTGTTAATTTACTTTGACTGTTGCGGAACGTCTTTCTGTTTGTTTTCCAGTGGCTGAGCGTTACTGAAAGTGGTGGGATAGCATAAAGTGAACTTTTAGGGTAAATAATCAAATTTTGAATTAGCTGCAAATTACCTAAAAATTTAATATTGGTGATTATATTTAAGCAGTATTAACTCACACATCAAGTAGATTAAGGCCAGAATACTAGAGCAAGGAGGGGTGCAGCTCTGGTGACTAATAATTTAGCTTTACGATTGGCTTGTCACTTGCTATCCTGATGTTAGCTGGAAGAGAGGAAGTAAGACTGTGTCATTAACCACCTCAGTTACCCTTTTCTTTCAACACGGATGATGGAAGTAGAAGGGAAACACACAGTCCTTCAATATTTTATTGGTTAGAATAATAGAATGTTTATACTAGAAATGTTATAAAATCCCTGGATTTGAGGAGAATAGGTTGAAAAAATGAAAGTTGGGAAATTTTGAGGCAAAGTAGCTTAGAAGTTCTGAAAGCAAAGTTTCTTCTCTTTCTCTGGTGAAAGAGAAAGGTGTTTGGTTTCTCTTAACCTTTTGACATCATGAAGACAGGGAATGAATTTTGTCTGTCTTTCAATTCTGGTTGAATTGAATTGATTTATGCTAGCGGTTATTGAAAAAAACTTCTAACTGGGCCTGGCAGTACCTTAACTCTTTTCTGTCAGCATGCAGAGGATGATCGCAACCTGCTTGTGCTTTTCGAAACTCCCTTTTCACTAGGGCTTGCTGGATAAGTAAGAGAGTCAGTGCTCAAGTTGGATAGAATCAAGGCAGCTCCCAGACTAACAATCCAGAAGCAGTAGGAAGTAATCATCGGTATTGGGCATGTTTGGGTTTGGTTTTTTTGTTTGTGGGTTGTTGTGGGGTTTTTTTTAAAACCTAGATTGTTATTTTAAAAAAAAAGAAAAGGCAGCAGAAATGATGACTCTGTATCCCTATTAAGCAAATCTATATCATTCTAAAATGAGGACAGCCTGATTCTCAGAGGAACTAAGAACACGCAGATCCTTTCTGAGGTCATTTAATTGCTGGGCTCAATTTTCATGTGGTGAATGGAGTGGGAAACCAACAGATCTGTGGCTTCAAAACATTAATACTTTTTATCTTAAAAACTGGAGACAGTTTGTGAATTTGATTTCACATCAGCTCCGCAAGGTGATGCTTCCATTTCCCAGGAAGATAAATTCCAGCAAACAGGAAGTGACTTGTCCATAGCTTAAAAAAAATATATTGGAAGGGCCAGTAATAAATTCTGGATTCCTCATTCTTAGCACTAATACCTCATTTGAGTCTGCGCATGTAAGAATAAGAAAAAAAAATCTTGCAAATGCATCATGTGTATTTAACCATAGTTTTGTGCCTATGCAGAATGATCCTATACATACACACTTTTGTGAAAGCAAAAAAGTTGCACATAGTGTCATAAGAGCTTTGCGTTTTACATTTCCTTGCATAAGGATATCTGTAAATATTTTAACAATATTAGTGCATTGCTGCTCTTCTGCATACTGTGGACACCTGCGTATTATGCAGATGGACAAACATAGGCACATGCAGTGTTGATGAAACGCTAGAATTCTCAAAGGAGTAGAGCAAAGCCAAGGAAGGAAAAGACATCTGATGCTGTGCTGAGACATAATCACAGAACTTTTCTTCCTTTCTGCAGAAGATGAGAAGCTAAAGAAGACTGTAGCGTTTTGAGACTTGGTAGATATGTTGAAAGTAATGAATGAGGAAATCCCTAGCTGGCAACCTAAGCCCGATCATTAGTCTGAAGATATTACACAGACACAGTTGATTAGTCTGTTGCGCTGTACTGTCTGGAAGAAGTTAAAGTGTAACATGGCAGTCATTTGTATCCCCTGTGAGAATGCAGCCCCTTCTGCAGCTTTCAGATGATAGATCATTTTTTAATTAATTTTTCTTACTGCTCTATTTTTTATTTTTGCTTTAAAATTTTCTATTACCTTTAATTAACTTTGCCAGCCTTGCAAGCGTATTTGTAAATCAGCAAAAGGCATGCAGGTTCAGAGAGCAGGCTTCCTCCAACTTGGATATTTACAGATCAGTAGTTCTGACACAGGTTATTACTAAGGGCTCTCTCTATAAAATATGAATATCCTAGGCCTGCACCGAGGAGGGGGGAAAAAAAAAAATCACACCCAAAAACCTGAAACCAGTGGGTTACCAGCCAACATAAGAACATCTGTAGATATCTAGGTAGCTCCCTAGTTAGTGTTAGTGGTGGTCCTGCTTTAATGCTTGTTTAAATCAAAGTATAGAACCTTGAGGAACAGGAGGAGGACATGGAAACATGAGGAAATCAGAGCCTAAATAAACCAATCTGCCTATTTAGTTTGGCACGAGAGGAGGAGGAAAGTTTGATGGGGTTTGTTTGGTTTTGTTTTTTGTTTTTTTTTTTCCCCCAGTGTTAAAAAAATCCACAGACGTCTCAAGCGTGTTATGTTTGTGAATAAGAACAGGAGATTAGTTTCACTGAGGTACACCTTTCACTCGCCAGCAGTTGCAGTGAGAGTTGGCATGGGCTACATGTAGGGCCACTGTCACCTTTCTGGGAGCCATGGGCATGGTACCGCACAAGTGCTGAGCAATTCCACATCCGATTTACTGAGACTGGATTCACAGCACGTGCAACGCAGAGTTGCCCTGCAAGTTTCAGATCAGTTGTCTGTGAGAGATCCTTCTGTCCCGGAGGCTGCAGCCTGCAGTCCTGTCCCAGTCATTTCGGCAGCAAAGGTATCTTCTGGCTGGTGTCCGTGTGCCATTATAGGCACACCTTTTGTATTTCTACCAGGTGAAGCAGCATGAGGTGGGGGGGAATTCATTTTTTGCAGACCCAGCAGCCCTCCCGGCATAAACAGAAGTGTAAATTGGGCAAAGATGACTTAACTCTTGGGCTACGAGCTCTTTGGATCAGGACTGGGATGTACAGATTCTGGCACAAGGGGACTTTAGCCTGGTTGGAGCCTAGGCACGATCACAAATAAAAACGTGTATTAAAACCTGTATGAAGTTTTCAAAAGTTGGTCACTGCCACTGGAGCTTCATGTTGATGGGGCAAAGACACATTGATTTCCAGTAGGAAAAGTGAAGTGCTTTACTGTAACTTCTGCTAGTCTCTTATGTTTTCCCAAGACAAATTGTGAAGAACTGTTCAAATTATCACTTTGTTACAGGCGTAGTGAATATTTCCCCAACAAACCACGCAGCGTGACACAGCGTTCCGCTGACAAACGTACAAGTCTCTAGTTTGGCTGAGCTGTGTTGATACGAATCTAATTTTCAATTTGCAACAGTTTACCATCCTTGGGCTGATGGTTTCAGAGCGGATCATACTCCAGAAAAATCCTAAGTGAGGGCAGTTTAAACAGCCATTTAAAAAAATCTAAACAGCAGAAAGTAAAATAGGAAGTACACTGACTTTTCAGGAACTTGAAAATGTTTAAATATTTATTTTTTTTTGAGTGCCTTGCCTGTTTTGAGAAAGAAATTGAGTCTTACAGACAAAGAGCAAAGTGTTAATATGGGTCTCTAGGATAAAACTTTGAATAATTGGTACGGTGTTACAACAGCTTTTTTTTTTTTTTTAACCACTACTCGTGTGACTTGCAATATCATTTACTCCTTAGGTTGTGTGTTTCATAAAAAGCTGTGCAGCTGTGTATGGCACATGAAAGAATAATAATATGCATACAATACTTATCAGCAGAAAAGAAAAACAAAATACATATTTCCTTCGTAATCCTAACGGAGCACTTTTTTTTACAAAGCATCAGGGAGAGTGTATTCACAATGTGTATTACAGAAGCTACATTTCCCATTAATTATTTTGTAACTGAGTTTCTTTCAACATCAGACATAAAAGTGAAGGGCTTTTTGTTTTTGCATTAATTGGTGTCTTTGTGATAAAGCACTTTTTGCTCCTGTGGCTGATAAAATAATCAGCATTAGGGTATGTGTGCGAATATTCCCTTAGGGCTCACTTCAAAGACTGTAAATGAGGCAGATTTTCATACGCATGAGGAATTGGTTTAGAACTGTATGACATGTTGTTTGATAAACACTTCTGAGGCATACCTTATAGTAAGCAATGTACAAGCAAAGTAGTATGTCCTTTTAAATTAGAATTATTTCTTTAATCAGGAAAAACACTTTTTCATCAGTACATCACAGTGGACGGTTATTACAGCCTAGAAATTTTAGAGCTTCTGCAGGTTGGTATATGCTGATTATTTTCAGAATGCAAAGATGTGATTTTAATTTTTTTCTAAACTGAAAGAGAGATGGATTGTATATCACATTTGTATGCTCCTGCTTACACAGGGGACCTTCGTTGTGGATTGAGATCAGAAAGGAGCCAAACCTGGCATCCTTAGCCAAAACTCCCTATGACGTATAATCTCAGAAATATTTGCAGGTCAGCATTGTTTTGAAAATGATTATGCGTGCTTATAAAATGTGCCTCTGCATTTATGACTTTGGTAATCAGCCTGAACTTTGCATACAGAGGACCATTAATAAAAAATAATTGGACCTTCAATATATGGGGAAATGTGACTTGGGATGTTTGGAGCTAGAGGAAAAATTTCTCTGATAATCACCTAGGACAAAGTAAGTGGTGATAGATGTTGCTAGTGCAATAACATGTAGCAATTGTAGTTACACTGAAACAAAAATCACATGGGATTATGTTGATCAGAAAAAGGATTAGCTATTAGCCATCTTTTGCCCTTCTAGCATTTGCAGAGCTCTTGGTAAAATCATTAGGGAATTTGTAGAAAAAAGAAATATCTGAGATTATCTACTGCATCTAAACCCTTACACTTTGCCCCTTAAAAGCCTGTTTTATTATGGAACTAATGCAGAGCTCATGAAAGTGGAAAGGAGTGTAAAAAGTCACCAAGAAACCTACCTGCTTGCAGCATGGACTTTTGATCTGCTGACAAGAATTTGCTGGGTTTGAGAAGCACTCTTTTTACTTTTTTTTTCTTTTTTTTTGGGATATAATTTATTTTTTTTAAGGAGAGAAGACACCACCAAATGATGAAGCTATTCTTGAGCACACCAGTGGAATATACAGCTGCTTCTAGGTTAGGAGGTTTATTTGTGTACCTAGATCTCTGCATGGAGAAGTTCCTCACTACAGCAAAGGGATTTTTGATGGTAGGATTACTACTTCCTGACCATTTGTGCAATGTAATCTTGTTGAATTCCTGCGTATGGTATGTGTTGATTGCCATTCTCTATTTGAGCATGTCAAGAAGGAGGAAACCAATGCCTGAGTGAGCGTCTGGCCAAGACTTGGGTTCTCATTTGTGCTCTTCCACATTCTTCCTTTATAATATCGATCAAATTATTTATTTAGTTTGTATCTCACTCTAAATTTAGAGTGCTTATCGGAATGAAAATCCAGCAGGGTGTTTTGGTTTCTGTACTACCTAGAGAGATGGTACAGCAGTTAAAGTGTACTTTATTATAGTGTCTGTAGTATCAGTTACTGTGCTTCCGTCTTTCTCATGAGAGCGCTTTGATTTCTGCGGATCTTGGTATAGTGTTTCTAACTAATACTTTTTTTTTTTCAATCAAACTTGATGTCTTCTCTTCTGAAGATATGACCAAAGTTACTTGTTTGGTATATACTGATTGACAGTTTGCATGAAAATTTGTAGATTGTGTTCTTGTTTCATTAGGCTTTTGTCATTTTATTCTCTGCTTCTGCCATGTACTGTAACGTCACCGAGGATGAGTTTGATTTCTGTCACTTCTGTTAGTATTATGTGTACCGATTTCTGAAACAGTTTTTGTTCCAAAGGGTATCTAAATTCAAAGGGATGTTTTTTCAAATAATGCTAAAATAGTAAGTTCAGTGTTTTGCTGGTATTTATAATAAGTTACATGTATGTGGTGTGCATTGGTGACAGTCTATAGCTGACAGAATTTGGGGCTGATAGGTTTTCATGTTCCAGCACTGTTTCTTTGTTTGAATTTAGGGTTCTGTGAATATGTGAATTGCCTGGGTATTTTCTTTTACGGTCTAATTGCTGAGTTAATCCGTCCTGATAATCCTTCCATCTTTTTAACGTTGCTGAACTGTGCCATACCGTGGAGTTCTTTATCTGCCTTAGACCTTCTTGTTAATCTTGAGAGCGTGATCCCCAGTACATCTCAATCATATGGTATTTGCACACTGCATAATGTCCCAGAAGACATGCTATGCATTCAAACATGTCAAAGCAGACTATCCTAGTCGCTCGCTCCTTAATTTTGTCTACTGTGACACATCCTGTGATAAACTCCACTGATATTATGACTTTTTATCGATTTAGCAAGCTTTTAATTCCTGAATTTTTTTTGTTGAAGTATTTAACTACTTAGAAAAAGATAAATATATATCTGACAACTTAAGCTTTATGCCAGAATTTTACATTTAATTTCTCTCCTTTTGTAAAGAGTGCAGGGGGAAGATACCCAGTGAAGCTTATCATGTCCCTTTTTCTCACAACTCTTTCCATAAGGTTACAGGGCTGCACCTTATCAGCGCTGGCCTCGAGCACAGGCAGCTATACTCTTAGGAAGGGGCCTGACAGTGAGGGTGCGGTTTTGCCTCATCTCCAGGTCATTGATAAAGCTATTACACAGGATAGGTCCCAAGATGGACCCCTGAGGAACCCAACTTCTAGGTACAGCGTGAACCATTAATCACTACTCTATTGATTTCAGTAGGGAATCCTTTGTAAATGATTTCACATTTAGCAGGGAGGAAAATTCAAAGTCTGGACAAAAGAAATTTCCCTTACATTTGAAGAAAATTTTGTGGCAAAATGAAGTCTATAAAAAGGAAGAGCTTTTCATCATCTTTTCACCTGGAATGACTTTCACTCTGCTTTTTACGTTATGTTGCGATCCTTTCAATAAACGCTCAGCAATTAGACTCTTAACGTTTCCGCATAGTGTTCTGCACGCACCTTATAAAAAAGGGTTCATCTAAATGAAAAATCAATTTAAGTCAGAATTAGGGTACTGTATTTTGGGCTTAGTTGAAATGACTTCAGCTACTTTGTGCAGCCTCTGTCTATTGCAGTACATGTAAGAAGAAAATATGCTATCTCAGTACTATAAGATAAACAATTAAGCCTAAGAGACTCTGATTGTCTACTGATGAAGGTGTATTTTTCTGTTTCAAAGGACTGATGTGATGATTTACCAAATTTGTATTTCTACTTGTTCGTGTATTCAGAATTTCATTCTCCAATACTGTGTTTATCTCTACTACACTACATTCAGCTCAGGAGCCCTATGCTAGTGGTAGAGTAGAGTTAGTCTGGAGAAACAGTAATATATGGCACAAGCAGCTGGTAATCTTTGTTTGTAAGAACGGGGACTGGTGAACACAGCTACAAGCAACGCTTTACTGGAATTACTGAATGAAGCAGAGCCAGTGCACCTGTGACTCGCTGTAATTCATTGGTGAATAACTTTGGTTCCCCTGACTGGAGTACATTGTCTTGCAGCTTCTAAATTCCCTTATGCAAAAAAGGGCTGATTACATTAGGACGTTGGAGGGACAGAAAATGGTTCTGTTTCTATAATGTAACTCTTTGTTTTGAGATGCAGATTTATGACAAGACATAAATGTAAAAAATTCGTTTACAAGTTCAACACAGAATTTCTTTGCATCTCTAGTTCTCAGTCTCAAATGTAAATGGAAACAGACACTATTAATTGCTGATGCAATTTAAGCAACTCAAACAGGATTGGAATGTATGAGAGGATAATGTGAGTTATGCTGATGTCCTTGGAATTTGTCTGTTTTTACTGTACACTGTGGTCTATCTGCAAGGTCTAACCCAAACATTACTCCTGTGGTACTGCTTGATAGCCCTGGACCTTGTGCAGTTCATCTGGCCAAAGCGTTGCATCCCTTCTGTTTGGAGGGTCCTGGAACTTGGCCACTAGGTGGGAGGAAACTGGGACAAGCACACAGATCATCTCAGCAATTGTCCCCTTCTGTTCACCACTGAGAGGATCATTCTTTTCTTGACCTGAGCACTTTTGTTTTCTTCTCTGATGTTGCTTTTTGCATAGGAGAGAGCTTCACAGAAAAACGTGGAGTCACCAAGAAACCATCTTACCTTCCTTCAGCTCAGCTGCTACCTCAAGACTATTGTTTTCAGCGGTGTTCCTAGTACCTTGAAACCTGATAATGGGTAGGCAAAGGGCAAAGAGTAGTCTCTGCTTTTGGCACTTGAGCGTTCTGTACGCCCTACCCTTTTTTTCACCACGGTTATCTCATTTGCTTTTCTTCTTTGCCTCTCATTCCATGTTTTCCGTTCAACGTCAACAAAACAAAACCTTTGGGAGAGCTCTGTTGCATTCAGTCTGTTCCAGTGAGAAGGGATTCAACCTAGTTAAGGTCACTTGATGCTTAAAAAAAAAAGACGTGTAAACAATAGGAATGTTAACAATGTTAATATTTCTTATGGTGTAGAAGAGTAGCAGAGCATCTGTCTGGGAGCACTGGTAGGGAAATTATGCCAATTTTCTCTGTAAAGACTATAGAATACTGCTCTCCTCAGGGAAAGGTTTTGCCTAAGAAGAATTCTCAAACACTTCAATATATAATTTATTCCACAGTTCAGGTGCTGCTGTTAATTTTACTTTCTGGCAGTCCTTTTTGTAGCAATTACTATTGCTATAGCAGACTTCTGTATATCGCTTTTATCTGTTCTTGATACTGCAGCTTTGAAAATGAGTGCCAATAATGTTACATACAAAGTCTGATGTGAGCTTCCTCCCTCTCAGAGCTCTGTTCTCATTCTTGGGAGCTGCAGATACTGAAGTTTCTTGTATATTCTCCTTTATTCTGTTGCTTTCTCTCAGTAATCTAAATTTCTCTCACGCTCCTTGTGCTCGCTTCTCCCTTTAATTTTGATCTCTTTGGCTCCTCTTTTACTGCAAAAGTCTACTTTGTGGCTCTTATTTTACACACAAAGAAGCAAACACCAGCCTTTAAAAACAACAGCCCTTCCCTTTATCCCAGTTAACCCTAGCTATGTCCCCAGCATCCAACGTTTCTTCCTGTTATAGTTAAGCTTGCTGAATTCACATATGTGCTCTGAAGCGCCTCTCCTCAGACTTTTTCCTTGGCCCTCTCCATTCAGTTGTTTCATTTCCTGAGGTTCACTTTTGCAGAAGTTGTCTTTAACTCCTTCCTATCCAAGTCTGGTCCTCCATGACCTGTCAGTCACTTCCAGCACAAATGACTGTTCTTTCTTTTTAAAAAAAAATTATTTTTTTTTCTCCTCATTCTCTGCTACATGTATACACGGTCTTGATAGATCCTTTGGAGAACAAGGAAATTCCTTTTAATGTCCCCTCCAGCTTTCTGTGTCACTGTCATTGATGCATCTGTGTTTTCCCTCTTCATCTCTCCACTCTTTTTTTCTTTTTTTTTTTTTTCTCTTGGGGTAATTTTATTCACAAACACAAATTAAGGGAAGGATCTATTTTTCTCCTGTCCAAACAGCGTCAGTCTGTCCCTGACATCTCTGGCTGGAGATCTCTTATCCTTGAGCTTACTGCGTTGAAGGGAGGGATCGTACTTCTGTTTCCCTCATGAGCCTTTTTTACTGTTTCTGGTATTAACCATGTGAACATCAGCATCACTTCTGTGAATCTCATTTCCTTGTTGACTCGGACATGTCTCAGGAGCTTTGGGTTTCCCAGACCATGGCTAACTTTTGCAGGCAGTTTCTACATAATGTGTGGAAAGTAGTGCAATGCTTACTCCTTGGTACTAAGCTCCAGTCTGGGCTGTTATCTCACAACTTGATGATTATCATGTTCACTTCCCTGAATTTGACAATTTGGCTTAGTTCACTGTGATCTCTCTAGGATATTGCTTCAAAGAGCATTGATTGTTTTGATCATCTACTTTTCCTGTGTATCTCTCCACTGATTATCTTCTTCCATCTTTATTTAGCAGTTTGTTTGATACACTTTCAGCGCCCTTCACGGACCATCCACAGTCTGCTGTATCTCAGTGATCTCTCTCTCTCTTTTCCTGTCACCCATAAACCCAACTTCCATAACTCTTATTATTTTCAGTTGTGAATATTCATGCTTCTCTTTTACTTTAGTAAGGTCTCTTTGTGGACTTCCAGAACAAATCTATTGTAGTACTTCAAATCCGACCCCAAAATTCATATTTTTGTCGACAAACAGGTTGCTAATCTATGAAGGTGGACAGATGTTTCTTCATAATTTGGTCATAGCTCCCTAAATGTTGCCTTTATTTGAACTGTCAGAGTTTTTGTGTGTAGAGGGTGGCTTTTTGTTGTAGTGTTCTTAGAGTGCCTGGAAGTGTGGGGTCGTAGTTCATACTTGGGGTGTGTTGGCAGGCGTTGTAGCAGTTGGAAGACCAGCGTGGCAGAGTGCGTCAAAGGACACAGAGATAACTGCACAGCACAGACTTTTTATTTTATTTTATTTTTTTTCCCAAAAAAATTTGCCTCAGTTTATGAACTGGCTCCCTGTTCTTCAGTGATTGTAATGAAGAGAATAACTGCGTTCTCCTTGGGTGGTTTATAATCCATACCATCTTGTGTTGAGAACAATAGCTTTCAAAAGAGATTGTAGTTCTGTTGGAAAAAACGCATTCTGTTCTTAGCCTTTAGCATTCCTACGGCCTATACTTTTCAGTTCCGATGTATAAGATACGAGTTGTTGTCTCCTTTTAAAGGTAACACCACAGGGTTTTTAACGTGATTTTGAAATGTTTTATAGAATGGTTGCTATTAAAACCTGTGCAGCCCACTTATAAACTGAAGAACATAGTTATGTACAATGGTTTTCTCACAACATATCAGACACATCACATAATCATTAATATGTAAAGGTAATTTCTGTTAACCATTTATTATTATTATTAATAAGCTATTTAGATTTGCTACTTTATTTTAAAGTATTATGCATTCCTCTGCCATGCTAGTCTGCTGTACTATTTCAGATAAGAAAAGCCATTACAAAAAATGCAGCAGCTTTTCTTAGTAAAGCCACATATTTCACCTTCAGTTTTCAGCAGACATAATTTTTAGATGTCCAACATCATTTTAACACCTGCACACTTTACATAAGCATTATAACACAACATATGGAATTAAGAAAAGATGTTCAAGCATCCTTAGTTTCTTTGGTTTTGTTTATAGCTTTGAATGTACTTCCTCAACATTGCATTATTAAATATATTTATAAAATTCATTAAAGTTACAAAATAGATCTCTTCAGCAGAAGGACGACTTGGTAGAACTAGATAACATATACCCTTGGGCATAGCGGGGAGAAGAGGTATCTTGCTTTGCTTGGCTTTGATAGTATGCATGTATTCACCAACAGTAAGTGCTTGGTGGTACGAGATTTGCAAATATGTGTGCAATATGGTATAGTTCTGAAGTTTTATGTGTTCTTGCTTTGAGTCACTGTTAATCCTCCTTGTCTCCTTGTTCTCTTGCTCATCAGTTTGTCCATTGGCTATTTCTGATGTTTGATTACATAGTACTTAGTAAAAAGGGGTCAGGAGAAGAAAAAGGCATTCTTTCTTACTTTTTCAGTTGGTTTATTTGGTACTTTTGAATCTTTACTTTGCAGTCACTGACAAGTGGAATTTTTTTTTACCTTTGAGAGAGACAAGCATCTATTACTTATAGTTTGATGCTTAGTCAGAACCTTCCTAAACCCCAGCACATTTATTCTGAACCTATATATGCAAAAGTGCCTTAAGATACTTGTATCAACTGATCTGTTTGAATATTGCAAGTATAACGCCAGAAATCTGCGTTTAGATATCAAGCCTGTTATCGCAGTAGCTGAAAATAAGGTCCACAGAGATAACTCTATTGTTTTTTGGAGGGGAGTGGTACGCAGCTTGGAGATGTATTTGTGTGATAGAAGCCAATCATTTGCGGCATAAAGGGCTGAAAACCATTAGAGAATGACAGACTCTATTAACCTCTGAATAGTTCTACTTTTTGTTTAACAGTGTTTTATCTACCTAATATGTCAGTCTCCTAGCTTCAGTTTGGGAAAGAATATTGCTGACAGTCAGAGGGCATTCTCCCATCTTATTCAAACCCTGGTATTGTCTGTGGAAGCTGTTGTTTTCTGGTGGATGCACTCACATACACCTGCCTGCATGGGAAGGATTGATGATTCAGTCTTATTTCATATGTCATAGATCATCAGCATCCACTAAACATCGGCTGCAGAAGGAGCAGGATTAAACTATTTGAATGTGGAATGTTCACAGTCACTTGGCTCTCAAGGTCATTGCATACGGTTGCCTTCAAATAATTCATAGTGGTTACTTGCTCCTTTGCTGTGTATGGATTATTTTTTTTTTTTCCACCGAAGAAAGCTTTTTTGAGAGAACTTTTATCAGCAAAGTAGGAAATTATCTGGTGAATATTAATAAGCATGTCTAGTGCCTGATGCTTGAAAGTAAAGCTTTAAGTGTTTGATCCTGAGCTGCACTGCAGTCAGCTTGAGCCACTCAAGGAGATATCATGAGTAAAACAGAGAAAGAGAAGGAAAAACAAGAAAGGGGTTACTGGGGATCATTACTTGAAACAAGTGGCTTTGCATGCTGGAAGTGAAATGTTTAGTTCTCTGTTTTTGAATAATTGAAGATCTAATCTCTTTATTCCTTAGAGCACAACATATCTGCCACAAGATAAGATGCAACCCTCATATGAGGGTCTTGACTCCCCACTTTTCATGCCAGGGAGTCAAACTGGCTGTATAACTGAGAGTTATCCCGACAGGAGGAGGGAGAGGCCTCCATTTCCATGATTATAGATCCTGTGTTTCTGACCACATAGGGGGAAGGAAAAAACCGCAGCCTTTCTACCAGCTTATGAACAGAATTGGAATCAGAGGGGCTTTGCGGCAACTCTTTATCATGTGCACAACTGGGGCGGGTGGCTCCCATTCCCACAATGCCTACTCAGGGCACTGCACTCCATCCTCAGCATGGTGCAGGGGTGGGTGAATTTCACCTTGAAAGCTTTAAGGTTAGTGTCTGGCGTCTGTGATTACATTTGCAATTCAAGTTAGTCTATTTTCTGCTTTTTAGCTTTTATTCAACTGAATTTAGTGCTTGTGAAAGATGTTGGATTGTTATTTCTGGAGACTGAAATCTTTCATTTATCCATGTAACAGATACACCTTAAGTAGGGACAATGTAATCCTCCCCCTGTCCAACTCTGCCCCTTCCCGTGTTCTTGATGCTGAAGAAATATCTCTTAGGAACGAGAATAACGTTTGGTTTTGATGTAGCTGTAGCAGTATTAATGAGTAGCTTTGTATGGATGAACTTAAGAGAAATCTGGACCTATCTGTATTATCGAGTACTAGCAAATAAATGATGGTGGCTATCACTTGGTAGAATCAATACTGATTAAAATTGTGATAATACAAATTGGTGAGGTACAGAATATCTGTGTCTAAACTTGACTTTGTGAATATCTCAGGAGCAAAGTAGTCTGTCTCAAGGTATTGGAAAAGGCACAACAGCAGGGCTTTTTGTTTTGGGTTTTCACAGACACATACTCCTCGCACATAATGGAGTGCTATCCAGGTAAAAACTATATAAATAGTGGAACAGTAAATCAATTATCAGAATCATTTAAAGATCGTTACTATAGTAAAGTGAAAATCATATGTTCAGAACCAGAAAGCCTGTTCATAATATGGGCATAACAGAATATGGTGATGTTGACTAAGAAAGGGGTTTTACTCGCAGGGCTTAAGTAGGGGGGTGGTTAGTGATGTGATACCTCAGCTAAGCACCTGCCAACTGGAAGCTGAAATTCATGGTTCCCATTAGAAGTTCTGTTAAAATAGGAACAGGCACTTGAATGCAGACCATGCACAACTCTTGTGCAAAAAGTTTCCTAAGACCCCCATCTGAACTACAACGCGCTGTGCACACTTTAAGTCATTCCAACTGCTTGAAGTTTAGATGAATTGTGCAGTGATATCAGAAGAATATTGTCTGCTCTCAGGTTTCTAGGATGGAGCATGGTATAATGGCAGATTCATGGGGCTGGGGAGAAAGTTAACAGAACCATTCACCTCTAAATTAGGAAACCCAGCTGAAAGCTGAGTCTTGGGTATCTCTTCCTAATTCAAGAAGTTATGAACAAGGGAATCTATAAAGTATCTCAGAGTCCTTGGAGTAGGAATAAGGTAAGAATCATGTTCACTCTCTGATCTTAAGAAATAAAAACATCAGGTACCAAGTGGGCCATTTCCTAGATGTGTTCATAGAGTATTCCTTCATCTCCCTCTATAATTTTTATACATATCTATTTATATTTATATATGTACAACGAAGGTTAACCTGTACACTAAAAGTAAGTACACTTTTCTGAGTGGTTCTACAGGTGTATTTGAATCCGTTCTTCAATGAGAGAGGATTAAGTCTAAGTGGTGGGTTAACTTATCTATAAATAAAAATGGGATACCATATCCTCCAGCCGTATTTGTAAGGAATCAGAATTCTGCTGCATTTCAGCTGTATTTGTTGTGCAGGATGCATAGAGGGCTTAGTTTTTCGACCTTGCTGGGAGGTAAGCATGAAATAAATGTCAAGTTCCTCAGCTGTGTCAAGACCTGAGGCGCTTTTAGTCCTCTCCAGCAGAATTTTGGGAATCATAAGGAACCTGAGTTTTGAAAGCTGATAGGCCAATGAAGTTTAGATCTTTCTAGGCTAATGTAACTGTATGGAGATCACAATTTCAATTTGCGAGCCATCTGTAAATCTCACTTTCAGACTTAATGTATGGATTTGGATTTTAAAGTGCCTGTCTTAGTCAAATGAATGTGAACTTCACTAAAACCTGGAAGCTAGAAGTGTGAAATGTGATATAAGCTCGGAATAGGAAGGCTGAGTTACTTTGCTATTTGATATTACTGAGCGTACTGCTAGACTGTTTTCAGATTCTCTTTTCAGCCCAGAATTTTGAAAGACTTGTGGAAAAGTTGAGTAAGATTTCAGAAAAAAAGCTGTAAGAATGAATCTTTCTGGAAAGAAAAAGTTTTGTGTAGTAAGAAAACTTGGAAGCTAAGTTTCTGAAATTAAATTATAGAGATGATTTGGGTACTGTTTACAAGTATGTTTATGGGGATGAGATATCTAGCAGCAAGTAATTCTTCGTGGCACAGGGAAAATAACACATGATCTGGTTGTTTGAAGTTGAAGCAAGGTAGATGAAAATTAGAATTAAATGCATGTTTTTAGCTCAAAGTATTTCAGATATTGAAGGGCTTTTTTGAGGATGTGGTGAAGTTTCTAGACTTAACTTTACAGACTTCAAATAATAAATTAAGACTGGATGTCTTTCCAGAGGTGAGTTGTACATCAAACAGAATTTTACAGACTGGATATAAAGGTTACCGTAGGTTCTTTGGTTTGTCATGCAGGAAACAGTTCTAAATTCAGCTAAATGCAAGCTATTGCAGGCAAAACTGTTGGTAGACTACTACTTGACACTTTACATTTAATGAGCTATAAAAGATGATGCTGGAAAATGCTAATTCCCTTTCTTCTAACATCAGCGTTGCTAGGAGTGCGTATAAGCAGCTCTCCTGTGGTCCATGTGAGACACTAATTGTTCTCTCATGGGAACCCAGTTCCCCCTTATTTTTAATTCCCTATCGTGGCGTTTTACTCATGGAAGAGATAAGCCCTCAAACTCTGGTGACGTGAGTAGGGAGCCCTTAGTAAATCAATGATTATACATAGCAGGGGAAAAAAAAGTCAGGGATCCCTGGCTTTTGCATTGTCTGTAGTACCAAGCCAGAGAGAAGAAAAGCTGCTTTTCCCCAACTATCTCTGAACACTGAAATTATTTCAGCTAAGCTATTCAGGCAGCAATGAGAGTTGAGACAGTCTTTTCCAGGTTCAACTGATTTATGGCACAAATAACGGCATACAGACTTGCACTTAAAGCTGTTGATTGGTATCGTTTTGGTAGAACTGTAGTTTATTAGTTATTTGTCTAATTTTACATAAATATTTTCTCCTCTAACTATTCATACCAAATGACCAGTTTAATGTTTTGAAATGTTTTTTTTTTTTTGTTTTGTAGCAGAACAAAGCGATTCCATGAAGTTTAAGCAATCCAGGAATACTCATGAACAGTTGCTGCTCGTTTCATCCCACAGACAGAGAATTGCTGAGTTGTGTTATGAGAGTAATAGATACGTTCAACTGAAATCAGAATTGCTCTGTGAACAAATACCACAAAGAATAAATTTGCATTGATTACAATTAGTGTCAAGCTGATATCCTAGAAAATGTAATCTTAATTACAGTGCCAATTTAGGAAATACTTAAGCACGTGCTTAAGTATAATTAAGCGTATGCTTAGTCCTTCATTGATTTGGGTACTCTTCACTGAAATACATGCACAGGGCTGGCAGTCTCACTGGCGAGTTCTGCAAAGTACGTAACTGCTGGGCTCAGGTTCTGATTTGTTTTAGTGTTAGAAGAGAAACTGTAATTCATGATGTGGTTACTTAGGCAAGGGTTGCAGCTCCTGCTGGCTGTAACTGTGTCTAAAACACAGACATAAGCACATTAAGAATTACCTTAAGTAAAAAAAAAAAATAGTGTTTTAAAAAATTCTCTGGGTATTTAAACGGGTCAACACTAATTTTCTTCCGTAGAGGGCAAAATCCTAATTCAATTCAGGGAAAAATATCCAGGAGGCCTTCCCTTTGCAATTGTCCTGATTTATGTAGCGCTGTATTGTTCAAGGTTAGGATTTTTTGTTTAAATAATCATAGCAGTAGGCAGATGGAGTGTTCCTGTAATGCTAGAATCTTGATTTGATGGGCAGTGTTTTTTAAATCCAGATAAATCTTAGTGTTCTATTAATCTTGCATATTTCTCTCTTTTATATCCTAATTTCATATTTCTAATGTGCATGATAAGAATCCTGAATTAATGCGTATTTATTTTTAAAGCATTGTTCATAAAATCTGGGATAGAATGCATACATTACAAGGAAGCGAATAACTATTGTCTGTTTAAAAAAAAAAAAAGAAAAACTATCAAACATTGGGATATCTTATTCCTAATGGTCACTTTGTATTACAACTTTACTGAGTTTCTTTACTTGACTCCTTAAAGCAAAATGTTAATTTAAATGTATGTTTTCATTTATTTACATCTTTGAGATTGGATTTTCAAGGCAACTTCTGGTTATTTTCAGCATATAACTGAAAAGTCTCTGAATGAAGTTAAGATTAGAGGCCATCTCAGCATATTTAGTTTTCTATTGATGCCCTGTAGTTTTACGTATTGTATGTCTTGGCGTTTCTTTAACATTCATCTGGCGTCATACTTTTCCTGATACCAATTTTTCATCCTAAACAAATGACTTCTGTTGATGACCCCGGCCTCTTGTGAATATGGAATTAACGAGTGCATTTACTTTCATTCATACCTCTGCTGTCAGCACGTTATTTTTGCCATCTCTCTGAATCTGATCTGTCTTCTTCACAATGTTTTTAATGTACTTGGGGAAAAATCTTATCGCAGTTTCTTGTACAGTTTATGTCCATTTTCCATATTTGACTTATATTTCCATTCCTCATTTCAGCTTCTACCTGTTTTATATTATATCTGATATATAATACCTACTTGTTCTTGATTACATTATGCAGGTCTGATTTCATCCAGGCTGGGATCCTGTTTCCTTTTCCACGTATTCAGCCAAATGAAATGCAGAAAGACTGAGCAGATTATGCAGAAATACCCTACGAACAAACATTTCTTCTTTGCTTTCACAAACTGTTCACCTTCTTCAAACTTGCCATTTCAAACTTTTTTTCCTTGGGTTGGTTTGGTTGGGGTTTTTTTGTTTTGGGGTTTTTTGTTTTTTCTTTTTTTTTTTTTTTTTATTTTCTCTTTTAAAAATTCAAATTTTAAAAATCTCAGCCCCTTTTGATGCTTAATCTCTTTTGGGTCCATGTTGTTACTTGTATCTCCTATGTTACTGCAGAATAAACTGGTAGTTTGATTCCCACCCCACTTTCTTAATTAGGAAATTGCTTTCTATCTTAAGTCTGGTAACAGTGGGGTTTCTAATACTGCTTTATTGTGCATTGATTTATTTCATGGTAAATAAAAACCAGCTAATGATACAGAGGAAACTTTTCCTTTCATAAACCTCTCTCACTGATGATGGAGCAGGCTGTATGCGGCATGCAAATGATCGGCTTGCTTGCTTTGTTATTTAATGTATAGCAGGCGTCAATCAGTGTTTGAGGAAAATTCCTTTAATTGATATGATCAATGAGATGACTTTTACCTGTTTTACTTTTGTGCCACCGTAACACCACTGATTTTTAAAGTATAATTGTATGCATACATTGATTTAAGTCTGATGGAAACATCCAGACAAGACGTAGAATTTTACAGGTAACTTGAAAAATACATTTGGGAGTCAGATAACATTGAGAAGCAGTTTTTTTGGCTGGATGAAGGATGTGAAAGAATCTGACTATTAAGAGCAGAGCTTTACTTAGCTTGTCTATGAATATCCCTTTGTATCCTCAATGATTTGATTGCGCCTCAGATGAGCAACGTGACATTCTGTTGCTGATCAGAACCCAAGTGGGGTTGGTTCGGTGTAGCTACACAAGTAATCAGTAACGTTTTCTCTGCAACTAGATCTTTAACTCCAAAAATAGCAATATATGGGAGTCAGTGGAATACATGCAGATTTTGCTTTTGCTTAGCATCCGCGTTTCGGGTACGTCTCTGATGGTGCCTGGGTTTCTCTGGGAATCTGAAAGGAGGTGCTTCTATCTGTAGGGAATAGACTGATGCTGCTTTGTACATCGGTAATGTGTTAAGGCTGCCCAGGAGAAAAAGAATTTAAAAAACCACCCCTGCCCCCAAAACAGTACTCTGTATCTAGACAGTAGCTTTCTGGTGATACTAATAGGCCTTAACATTGCAATCTAATCAAGAAAGTCCAAGTTTTAAAATCTCATCAGCATCGGCTGAGTCAGCATCATTAAAGATCAACCTCATGAGTAAACCATACTTGATTGTAATGGCTGATATTTATAAGCTTGGAGAACAGAACAGTGAAATTTGTTAATCTGCTAATTCTAAACCATAAATCATTCATTTTCCCTCTTGAGTACACTGCATTTTATCATTTTACAAATTAGCATCTGTCTAGCTCTTTTGCAAAATCTCGATTGCGAGCAAATTAAGGTCTCCAATACAACTGTGTAGGAAGATACAGCTGAGAAAAGTATTGCTGATACAAGTGTGATGAAGCATTTCCACAGATACTGGGATTGGGGCAAAACAAGACAAAGTTTTTGCTTCCTCCAAACCCATAATTCTGTTTTATTCAGCATTTAATTTGAAATGACCGAGCAGATCTTAAAGCGTTTCTACTCGGTTGTGCCTACTAAGTGCGTATTTGAATTTGTGGGTCCCCTGAGATGCCACGTTTCCTCACTTCTGTTGTAGCAGGAGAGAAAAATTAGAGAATTACATTTGGCTCATAACCTGAAAGCTCTTGAAGAGAGTGGAAAATTGGCTTTTGGGGGTACAGTTATCAGTTGTGCTATTTTCAGGAGAATATTAATTTGATAAATGTCACTTAAAAGATTAGTGAATAAATGGTCTCCTGTCTTCTGCTCATTGTAATATACTTTGCAAATGACTCTTCTTTCTACCTGGAGTGATGGGTGACAGTTTTCTCCTTGTGTGCTTGTATGTCTGTCTGGCTAAACAGGTGGCTTTTATTTTTGTGAGTACTACTGGTCAATACACGAAAGTTTAAGATGTAGCGTTTAGGTTTTGGTTTGAAAGAGTTTTAAAAAACAAAACAAAACAAAAACCAAAACCAAAACAACCTGACAAAGGCTAGGCAAAAATGATACTGTATAAAGTATCAGTTTGCGCTCACAGACTACTCTGAATATGAATATGAGTATAACATTTAATATTAACCTTTTGATCTATCTTTGGTCTTTTTTTAAGCATTTGAGAAGAACTGGTAACTGTTAGTCTGTCTTTATCTGTTTCTTATCTCTGCTAGTGAAAAAAGTGCTTCCCCCTGTAGTAATACACATTTTCTGACACACCATAATTAGCATGATACATGTTGCCAATACAGGCACTGACTAAAAATACTATCCTTTAGCATGTGTGTGAAGGGACTTCTCAAAAGTGGCTGTTACTTTAGGCTTTTTCTAAAACTTTGAAAATATCCATTCAGCTGTAAGACTTCCTTCCAAGGGCACGCTTCAGGAAGGATCTTCACTTATGGAAGAGGAATTTTAGGAGTATTTTTGTAACTCTCTTACCCCCGTTGCCATAGTCTTGACCACAGATAATAACAAACCAACTGTGTTAGATCCTGCAGAATGACGTGGCTGTTAGGGGTTGTTGCAAACCCTTGCAAATTCTCAAGACAGGCATCAAAAGTATAACAAACTGGAATATGTACTGTAAAATTCTGGCTGGAAACTTTAACGAAGAAGAATATGAATATTCGAAAGAAGTTTGGCTGGCTGAAATTGAAAAGTGAGCATGTTCCTCTTGTAAATTACTGCTTGGCACACAGATTTTTTTGCTGCTTTCAAAGGGACTTTGGTAAGATTGTCTGCCATGATCAAGACATATCTCTCAGATTAAATGTTAAAAACTGAAACAGAATAGCAGGTAATGAAAAAATACGCATTGACACACAAAACTAAAATGTAAATGATTATACTTGTGATGAAACAGTCTGCAATGTAAAATGTTTGTTTGCTTCAGTTTTGTTTCACATCAGTTAAATAAAGCTGCAAGGTTCACACTTTCTTTAGATCATTTTATGCTGATGTATCAGTTTTGTAAAGAACTGTACTCCAGCGGGTAAAGGAAATGTACTCAGTCAAAGCTAATAATTGTTCATCCTGACATGGCATTAATGAAACAGTTTCTATTCCAATTACAAATATATTTGAAAAATAGCGTGGCACTAGAGGTCTCGAAGCAAAATAGGTGGGGTGAATTTTGGATAGTGGTTGAAGCTTTACAACACAGGTTTATTTTGGTTATTGAATTGACCGATTTAATTGTGTGTAAACTAAATATATTTCAATTTGTTCATTACTGAAGTGATAGCTGTTAAACGGGTTAGAAGATCTTTGAGTAATGCTTTTAGGTGATAGTATGTGCTAGCTTTGAACAGTTTTTTTTTTTTTTCTGAACAATTAGTTATTGAGGAAAATAGCAAAACTTAAGAGCAACTTCACACAATTTGAATGAAAAGTTAGTTTTCCTGTTCTTTGTTGCTCTTTCTTAAGAAATTCCCCTGGATTTTGCTGCACGTGAAGTTGATTCTTAGGAACAGAGTATGAGCTGATATAGTCTGGGACACAGATTTCCTCCCTCCCTTTGACCTTTCT
The DNA here is from genome assembly GCF_964199755.1 of Larus michahellis. Taxonomy (NCBI): domain Eukaryota; kingdom Metazoa; phylum Chordata; class Aves; order Charadriiformes; family Laridae; genus Larus; species Larus michahellis. The sequence continues at coordinate 19,949,943 of NC_133900.1, read as the reverse complement.
ACTGTGCTCACTTGCAGTCTATAACTAGTCTGGATCTGAGAACAGTAGCTCAAATTTGTAGCAAAAACCGCAGCTGCCTAAGGAGGAGAGCTTGATCTGTAAATATTTACACTCATATAAGTGTGTAACATTTGTAACACCATCCAAGTGGCCTGAAATAAGTCTCATAAGGCACCTCCTCCCCTTCCTTTTTCACTGACCTTGGTGTCTGTGGAGCTGTTGCTTTCACATACTCTCACTCTCCTCTCTCTGGCTGCTGTTGTTGCCCCCAGTCATTTTTTTTCCCTCTCCCTCCTTAAATATGTTATCCCAGAGATGCTACCACTGTCGCTGATGGGCTCAGCCTTGGTCAGCAGCTGGTCCGTCTCGGAGCCGTCTGGCATTGGCTGTATCGGACATAGGGCAAGCTTCCAGCAGCTTCTCACAGAAGCCACCCCTGCAGACCCCCGCTGCCAAGACCTTGTCATGCAAACCCAATACCGGGGGACAGGCAGGGATCTGTCGGAGAGCTGATGGATGTATTTGCAAAGGAAGGTATTTCTCCTGCCTTGGCTCATCCATAGTATATACTCATTTCTGATACGGACTTCTGTTTCACCTCTTTTTTGGTGCTGATACATGTAGTTTGGACAAATTTGTAGCCCACAGATTTCAGACTGAGAGTGAACCTTGGACAAACAGGGAAGATGCAGTCCTTTTAAGCAGCTCTGATTTATTGGGCTAATCTGCCCCAATTGCATCCACCTTCCTCTCATTTCTCCAATTCCTTCTTCCTGTGTCTGTGGCAATGGAAACTTTGGAGAACGGCAGAAGTGGCCGCCCAGGGCATCTCTTCTTCAAGCCGCGTGCAGCCTTAGAATTTCCCCAGGGAGGGGGAAAAAAGAAAATTCCTTTGCGTGTGTCAAAGTCAGTTCAGATATTACAAGTTCTGACATAATTTCAACAATGTGCAGGATATTACTTGATCTTAATGTTCTTCCCAGAAGATAATAAAAGCAATAGGTGTATTCAATTAGTAAAGCAAAAGAGAATCAGCAGGCAAGATTTCTCTCCAGTTTAATCTTCCTTCTAAAATATAGGAGATGTTAATTTGTTATCCACCTACAAAAATGAAAATCAGCTTAGCAATATTTAAGATAAAGCCCTGTTACTGGGTCATAAGTATGCTCAGATTTGGACATTCCAAACTGAATCTTCAGTCTGCCTTTGACCGATGGAAAATTTTGCTTGGGAGCAAGAAGTACTTGAAGACAGTAAAAGATCACTGAAATGAACGGGAATCTTTCTAATCAAGGTCAGAATGGCTGGTGGAGCCGTGCTCTGCAGGTTTGAAAGCTGTAGTTCATTTTTAGTTGAAAGAGGTTGCCAAGGCATGTACTAGCTAGTAGAAGTACCAGCTAGTAGCGCTAGAGAACAGTGAGTGTAACTACTGCAGATTACAGACTGCTGTAATGCCTGTTCTAAACAAAACCCAACCTCTCTTCTGAGTGGGTCTGGAAAAAAACAGCCTGTGCAAACCACATGGCAAAAATCAAAGCAGTCACACAGAGGCACAGATTGTCAGATGCTACATACATTAAAACCAAACAAAAAAGAACAGACTGATGTTAAGAAGCGCGTTGAATTGTTGGGTAAAACAGAAAGATACTTGACCTTATGGAATTATAAAGGCATGTGTTTACTGATGGTTGATACTTCTTAGTTGATTAGTTTATCACTGTGAGAAATACATTTTTCAAGTAAAGAACTGTCAGTTTTATGATGAATTTAATTTCAACAATTTTCAGGGCTCTGATCACATGATAATGACTTATAAAAGCTTAAGAGCGCAATTTCAATTAAAGATGTGCAGGTGGTAAGAAATCTGCATATTAAAATAACAACAGGTTCTTTAAAAATGTATTCTTTTGAACTTCTTCAGACGATATTTTCTGTTTTCTCATTATCAAGAGATGTTTATCCTTTGTCCATCTTTTCTATGTATTGTTGTAGCTTCATGTATGAAGTGTTTTACTGTACACTATGGAAGGGAAATTGGTGGTGTAGAACCTGTTTCTAAACAGGTTACAAAAAACCCCATAGAAAGCCTTATTTGTGGTGGATAAGCATGCTCGTGTTAAATTAATTTGACTCATTTTCCATTCTACTTGCTAACAGCCTCTGTGGTATTGCAGAGATAAAATAGCATAAGTGCTTTGCTTTGAAGGAATACAATAGCTGGCTAGCAAATAATAAACAAAAAATAAAAAAGATAATTTTTTAGTGGTGAAAAAAAAATCTCAAAATTTCTTTAGACATCAACCTGGGAGGAATGGCATTATCAAAGAGTTTGTCATAGCTGAAGGGAACCTGCTCCTCAGAAACACACAGCAGGATGGGCTCATGAAAATATTTGCATTTGTTAAGCAGGAAGCTGATTTTCCACAGGTAAAAAAGATTGCATGATACAGCAATCGGATTTTTCCAAAAAGAAGAGATGCAGACAGGACTGGTAACCTACTCCTCTAGTGACTGGAAATATTCTCACAATGCAGGAGCCACTGGGGCAGTGTAATTAAATATTGAGGTACCAGTTGTAAAGTCTAGATCAAAAATAACATGTAGGTACAGACTTTTCTTTCTCTATGTGACTGAAATCCTAAAAGTGAATGGGATTCAGACAGACGCCTGCAGTGAGGCTCAGTTCCAAACGTGGGCGCTGGGACTGTTGCTTTCCAGAGCTATAGAAGGAGCCAAGTCTGGCAGCCATGGATTGCAGGACGTCTTAACTGCCTTCTCAGTAGTCCTGAGCCCTGGACGCTGTAGTATGTACCCAGGCTCTTGTCAGGGCGTAGGAAGAGTGCCAAATATTATAATGGGGAGCACCTTTACATCATTAATGCAGCAAGAATCAGGTAACAGTGCGAAAAAAGAGTAAAGTAGGACAATAAATTGGTGTAATTAACAGTAAAAAAAATGGAGGCGTATAATGCCACATTAATAAAAAAGTGATCAAAACAATGGAACGTTTCCCATGTTTAGCTAGCGTGACTGTTGCCAAACAGAAACGTTGAAGACTGAACCCAGAGTAGGAAACATGAACTTAAAAGTGATGTTATTTTCTCTTTTCTCATTTTTTAGGGAAAAAAAAAACATTTTCTATAGAGAAAGTCATCACAGCCCTTGAAGGTAAGTCCTGTTTAAATTAGCTTTTCCAATGGAGTTAACTTTTAAACAACATAATAAAATAACATAATAAAAAAAATTATATAAGAGGACAGGTGTTTATCTATATTTGGAAAGTAACATGCTTTTTATTCTGATTTATAAACTAATTTTAAGTTGGGTTGTTCTGCACTTTCATATATTTCTTTATGCAAATCATAGAGCCACTGTGCAATACTTGCTATGCAGTGGAACTCAACAAATTACATTCTCTTGGCTCAAAGAGGAGAATAAAAGGCTGACCTCATCGGCTTTAGCTCACTGAGACCAAACTTTGCATGAAAGAGATGAATAAAATGCTTTAGAGTTGAATTAGCTGTGTTAATGCTGTATGAGAAGAAACTATGAAAAGTCAAGGGCAATGACAGAAAACTTAAGCTCAATGAAGGAAAACAAGTTTTCAGCACGCAAGCAGAGCAAAAACCAGCAGTACTCAATCCTGGAGAAGTGTCATGGTAAATAGAAGGGAGTACAGGCAGAGATTTTAAACCACCAGTTTCCAGACCCTGCATGGTCTGGAACAGGTTCAGGATCAAAAGATGAGCTGAGCAATATGTAGATGCAACAGGCAATTCTGTAATGTTGTGATACAACCTCTGCTAGGGATAGTCTGAAGTGACAAAGATGCCTCTTAAACAGCCATTCTGACTTTGAGCAATTCTTCTCAGAAGCCGGAACTCTACTAACTTTTAAACTTAACTTCCTCCTCCTGTGCCTTTTCCCTACTTTGAGTAGTAAGAATTTAGAGTGGTCTCCTAAAAAGACAGTAATATACATGAAAGGTTGCAACTGAATGAGAATAATTGTCCTTTCATCTTTCACATGCTGTCACAAAAATCCATTGGAATTTTAGCAACTCTTTTTTTGAGAAGATAGTGTTGGGCTCTTAGAGAAAATCAGAATCTTAAAATTGCTAGATTGCACATCTAATCACAGCTGCCTTTCCTTCCTAAAAATTCAAAACATTACAGATAGCTCTGTGTATTTGCTATATAAAATGAAGTTTAACACAGTTAAACTAGAGATGTAACGTAAGCATTAATTCAAATGGCATCGTTAGCCCCACCCACGTTATCCAGTATACCTTGCTTGTCATGGATTTGTTCACCAAAACCTGATGTTTGTAGGGAACAAATTTGGTGGTGAAGTTTGCATAGCGTGTAGTGGTGTTCCTGTAGACTGTGGGTGGCACAGAGGGGAAAAATCCCCCAACAATAACAACTAAAAAATGACTCAAAACCAATCCACAGCTTTCAACCAATTTAAAGTAGTTAGATAGTAGTGCAGGGAATTTATACACAAATGGAAAGAAAATAATAGATTAAGCATGTGGAAAATATTTCAAGAGCTAGTAAAAAAAAATAGACTTTTCATTGCATTTTTAGATCAGACTTGTTTCAGATAACTAGGATGTAGAGTGCAAAAAGTTGAACACTACCACATGTGTTCCATGAGTTTTATAATGCTCATGTGGAATGAGGATAAGAAGTGTTAAACACCTTTTGAGGCTGATTAAACACAGAAGCAAAGCTGAGGAGTTGATGAGTGCAAAACCCATTTATTGCAAATATACACTATTACAACCATTAGATTACTAGATAAACAAAAAAAATCAAAATAAATTCTGATCTATATCTGGGCTGGCAAATTTTTTTTTTTTCCTTTGCTACTTATTTTCCATTTTTAATACCACGGATTAAGGAGCAAAAGATATATGTTTTAAGAAGGGTTAGTAATCAGGCTGGGTACAACTTAAACTTTTCAAATGGAACTCAAGCATTACATAGTCCACATGCAATATTTTTTAAAAGGGGAATGAAGTAGTAAGTAGTAACTCCTTGCTTCAAAACTGTAAGTCCCCGAAAGTCAAGAGATTTCTCCTGGATAGATCTGAAACAATGTGACTAACTCGTTTGGCCAAATACCTTCTCTCTTTTTTTTTTTTTTTTTTTTTTTTAAATGCATATGCTGAGGAGGAAGAGAACACGGGAATATCATCACTTTTTTTAGCTTCAGTATCACAGATACATTTCTAGTGTATATACTTGATTGCTTCCTAGATAAATGGGAATTAACATTCAGACCTAGAGTTCCAGTTCACGCTGTCCCCATCAAATAGGCAGGCAGCAAGCAACCAGAGGTGTCCAAAGATATTTATGTAAAAAATGCCAAGGGCAGAGATAAAGATGCTCTGAAGGACAGTGGTAGAATCGGTTTTATACTGAAAATCTGACAGGTAGGATAGAAAAAAATAGCCTTTAGTTATGGAAATACTTCTGCAAAATAGTAAGGAATAATCTGCCTTCTCTCTGTTAGCACTGCATGAACAAAGAAAACTTCCTACTCTACTGTGTAGTACACTCCAAATTATGTTATGCTCTGCGAACGTTTCCTTTCAGTTATGTAAGCTTTTGATAAATACAGAACTCTGTAGGATTTATATGAAAATTCCTGCTTACAAGGATTTTTTTCTTGTACTCTGCTGACAACTTTTCTGAAAAGTGTTTTTTAGCGAACAAAAAAATTGAATGGTAAGTGCTGCCATTCGTAACTGGTGGCAAACTCGATATTTACAGGAGTAGATAATTTAGTGCAGTGCATATGTATAGCAAGAAAACCAGTTCCTTATTACGTTTTGTATCTAATTTTTCTTTGAAGTCCAGGTTGTATGCTGGTCGTGCCCTGATACCTGCGTTGCCTTCATTTGGCCTTTGTCCACTTGAATCCTTATCTTGAACTTAAACTATTGTGGCATTAGGATATTTTTGTTGAAATAAAGTTGACAAGAATGTGGCCTGTGTATAAAACGTTATCGTATGATATTTTACCAATGTTCTTTCAGCCTGCTGTGTATGAGCACTTGTTTTAGAGATGGTGGTTGAAACATAGCCTGTTAGAAAAAGTGAGATTTTTTTGTCTTAAACCTGTTCATAGTGGTCATAGAATCCTGGCTTGAGGGTTTGGGCTCCATGAAGGATGTTGGAGGTGGTACCATGTTGGATAGCCATGTCTGGTTTCTGGTTCCCCTAATGTAGCAGACCATGAGTACGCCATCCATAGGTTTTCCATTTGTTTTTAGGCAACAGAAACATAATTCACAAAACTGTAATGTAAGCGTATTGTTTAGTTAGTATGGAAGTCATAGTTTTTAGCTGAGTGCAATCTGCATATAAAACATGACCCATGCATCATTACAATTTAGTCCAATTTCTTCAGGTTACTATGGCAAAGAAAATATATGTAGTGTTCAAATGGGCAGTTAGATATTCCTAGTGGGGCAGACTAAGATGCTAAAGTGAAATCTAAAGAAGAGGATTCTGCTGAAATTGATAAACAGGTTACATTTTCCAGATCTCTCTTATTCCAATATTTACTTACTAAACAAAGTATTTATGTTCCTGAATCTCTTAATCTTACCCCTTAAAGGAATAGTAACTCTAGTAGGAATGAAAGCGTGCTGCAAGGCAGTTGCAACGCAGCTCTTCTCTGGGGAGGGCAATACGACCTGTTGACAAGAGAAGCATGCTCATTAGTTTGCATCGGCCTTCATTGTCAAAGCGACGTATTTGGAACTTTGGTTCCCTCTTCTCTGTTTTGTCTTAGCTCCGATATTTTAGCATGATGAAACCGCAGGTGCATTGCTCCTGTTCCACCAGAACCTGGGAATGCTAAAGGTGTTCAGGGCATTCCTTTCCTGAATGCACGTTCACCTGACGCGCCTCCACACACTGGAATCCGGCCACTCTCTTTAGACTGGCTCACCAAATAACTTCCATTGTATTGTAAATGATCGTTTCCCTAGCTCAGTCTTAAGTTCTTCATGCTTCATCACTGTAATATCGTTCTGGATAAGCTGTTGCAAGATTTCCTGTGTTTGTGAAGGCCTAGACTATCCACAAGAGGAAATACTGTTTTGATTGAAAACAATTGCACACACCAGGAGAGCTGTAATCAAACACTAAGGAAACTGTAAACGTTTTGCAGTATAATCTCATGATGCTTGGAAAGACTGTGTCCGTAGGCACAACTGCTGTTGATATCGTGAAAGTGGAGCAGCTACTGACTACCGAGCTCGGAATTAACCTGAATAACAATAGTCCATCTGACTTGCTGTCTTGGGAAGAGTTTGTGTCTGTAATTGCAATGCACGTGATTGCTTGGACACATTAACAGATTCAGGTTTCTACAAATTTAAAAAAAACCCCAATTTTGGCTCTAGTAGAGGGTAATAAAGTTCTTTTTGGCCTATTTGTTCTGACATGGCTTCAGCAAAGAATATACTTATTAAGATAATATTTAATGTTATTTAAATTAATTTGCATTAACATTTCTGTCAAAAGTAAGCATGTGTTTAGAGATTGTCAGTTTGGCTCACTTAATGTTGAAGAGTCATAGAATGCCTTTCTCCTTCCTCCTATGTGGAATTTCTCTATGTTCGGGGTGTGTGTGTGGGAACTATAAAGTTGGGCTATTGACTTGTTGCCCAGGAATTTGTGAGAAAAGTATATTCTGTAGTTTTAGAACTTCCCTGAGGTGTTTTTTTTTTTTTTTTTTAACTCATCATTTTTGAATTTGGAAGCAGAGCAAGTTTGGCGGTAATTGCACCTAATGCTGGCTTGGGAACTGGAATGTATGCATTTTGCACACTTCAGCGATCTTCTCCCATCTTAAAAACAAGAATGTTAGCTGTCATAATGCTGTTCTTTAAAACATATGTAAATAAGAATTAAGATACGAAGCAGTAAATTGTTTGCCTGGTGGAACAGCATTGAGTGTGAGAGAATGTGCATTGTAATTGTTTTTTTCTCACTGTTGTTAAAGGATAGGGGTTTTTAAGGGTGTTTTTGTCAGCATAGTCTGATTAGCATATTGGGGTTTTCTGTCATCTGGAAATGGTCGTTGCAGGGACCAACTTAATCCCTAATTGGATATTTGTTAACATTAAAGAAGATACAGTCTGGTACCATTCAATATGATGATTATTCATACATAAATTTGTAAGATGTTATCATTGTAATATTTAAGCGCTGCATAGATAATTAAAATGTTTATTCTGGAGTAGGAAAGTGGTTTCTGTTTCAGATCACATTGTTACATTAAGCCACTAGTAAAAAAATAATATCAGTGCTCGTGGAATATTATGACTACAAGCAATGTCTCTGAATAATATATCTACACAAAATACACTGTTAAATCAGTGTGCTATTTTCTGCCCAGAGACAGCTAAATTTGTGCAGCAAACAGCTTCGGCTCTTCAAAGTTTTTAAAAGGTGGAGATAATGATCATACTATGGTAGAAAAATACAGCTGAAGAAGACCTAAAGAAGTCACCTCATCCATACTTTCTCCCAGGGTAGATTCAGCCGTGTGTAAATGTCTGTTAAGAGTTTTTATTCTTGGAGGCCTCTGCAGGTAGCATTCTCTTCCAGTTTTTAACTGCCTTTAAGAACTAAGTTCTAATGACGAAATGAAATTTTCCTCCTTTCAGTTTTATTCCTCCGTTCCTCCCCATTGGATAGGTTAGATGGACATATTTCTTGGGTGAGTATTCGTTCACATTCCTACAATCTGGGTGTTTGAAGACTGTTACCATGTCTTCCTATAGGATTTTTTTAGACGCCTGATGCATCCTTTCTAGAAATTTGTCTGGAAGTTTTTATGATGATTTTTTAGAAAGTTAATACTGTGAATACATACAACTTTTACAGATACTCTAAATGTATTATTTCATATGATGTTTTACTTATGTAATACTTTATTCACACTTTTTTCCATTTCCATTCTGTGAAGTCAATAATGATGTAATTATAAACAGATTTAATGAATGAGAGCCACCAAGTATAAAATGACTGTTAAAATGTTCCTAGTATACATGCTGTGCTTCTTGACTGTAGCTGTGCTGACTGTAACCAGCTGTGCGGGCTGTGACAGAGTCATGGTTCTGCGTTGTTGCCTTTGTCATGTTTTTTGGTGTTTTGGTGTGGGTGTAGGTGAGAGTCAGAGTTCACTGTTGTTCCAGACAATCCCTGTTTTCCTTTCCTGCAGAGCATGGTTGCAAAAATGTTTGTTAATTCTCTTAAATACTTGATATCAGTCCTGTTAGAGAGATATAAATTCTAAGCAGAATGGAACTAGTTTCCATTCTGCTTAGAATCACACATGCCCCTATTTGTCTTAAGAAGACTGAAAAGAAAGCTAGAATATAGTTTTGTGTTGGTTTTTTTTTTTTCTCTACCAAGACACTTTGTCCACATTAAACACCACAACTTTTCACGGAAAGCATCTTGCAGAAGAGTGTACATTAAAAAAAAAAATATATTGAGCCTTTGGAAAGACAGGACGTATTAAAATCCCCTCTGGAAAAGTGGAATCACGGAATCTTCAGAGTTGGAAGGGACCTCTAGAGATCATCTAGTCCAACTCCCCTGCTAGAGCAGGATTGCCTAAAGCACATCCCTCAGGGCTGCATCCAGGTGGGTCTTGAAAATCTCCAGAGAAGGGGACTCCACAACCTCCCTGGGCAGCCTGTTCCAGTGCTCTGTCACCCTCACTGTAAAGAAGTTTTTCCGTGTATTTGAACGGAACTTCCTATGTTCCCACATAGCTTGTGCCCATTGCCCCTTGTCCTGTCACTGGGAACCATTGAAAAGAGCCTGGCTCTGTCCTCCTTAAACCCACCCTTTCGGTACTTGTAAACATTAATCAGGTCCCCCCTCAACCTTCTCTTCTCCAGGCTAGAGAGTCCCAGCTCTTTCAGCCTTTCCTCATAAGGGAGATGCTCCAGTCCCATAATCATCTTGGTTGCCCTTCGCTGGACTCGCTCCAGTAGTTCCCTGTCCCTCTTGAACTGGGGAGCCCAAAACTGGACGCTGTAATTTACATGCTTTATTTTGATTTTATTTATAATTACCTTCCTAAGTGAATTGCCATTTTATTTTATTAGCTTTGCTGACTTCAAATTTTAGCCATTGGATTGAGTTATGCAGTCGCATCCTAGATTAAATAAATGTTTCTGTTGTATATAAAGATTGGGGAGGGTGGGGGCCTATTTACAGAAAACGTCTGTTCTGTTTGGTGAGGAGGATTAGTTTGGTGCGTGGGGAGCATTGGTTTGTAACTGAGCTACTGCCCTAGGGAAAAGCAAAAGCAAACAAAGGACATTTATGCACTTTCATCCACATGTTATCAGCCTTGGTCTGTAATCACGATCTCAGGTTTAAACAAGATGACTCTAGAGAGAAGAGCATAAAGAGGCGCGTCTTGAGCAACAAAACCTTGTAGCTGGGGGCTATCATGATTTGTATCCTCTCTAAATTGACACAACAGGGAGATCCTGTAACATGCACTCATCAGTGGGTTGCGTATTACAGTAGAGGTTTCTAAGGTTTTGGTAACATTAGAGGTAAAGAGTTATAGATTTTCATATAAGGATTACATAAGTAATAGCATAAAAAAGGAGAAGAATGTGGGATAGGGCTTATGGTGAGAGGAAACCCAGGATATGGTTTTGACTCCCTTTAAAAAAAAAAAAAAAAAAAAAAAACCACAAACAAAAAACCCAAAACAAACAAAAAACAAACAACAAAAAACCCAAAACAACAACAACAAAAAACCCCACAAAAACCAAAAAACCCCCGCCAACCTACATTCATGTCATTGTTCTTCTTTTGTTGTTCATCTTTTAATTTATGAGCAGAGATCAGAGTTTTGATCTGTAAAGATCTGTTTCTTCTGTACTGAATTTAATGCATCATCAGAGCACAATATGTTTACCCATTGTAAGGAACAATTGTTTTATTTAATTGTTTTAACCCTATCACACAGCAATTCTCAAATTGTGACTGGCTTCCCTGGGAAGGCTGTCAGCTCTGCCAAGTGAGATGCATGCGGACTCGAGGAACGTCAACAGTAAGTCTCCTTTGTTGATTTTCTTAAGACTTAGTGCAAGCATAACTTTGTAACGAAGATTCAGTCATGAATAGAAAATGGGAATCTTGAAAAGTTCAGACTTGTATAACTTTACCTATCTTAGAAACTTTGTCTTGAGCTGTTCTTCTGTTTTTATGTCCCTAAGGGTCTGCCTGAGTCCCTTCCTAAGGTCACTGTTCTTCCCATGTTTCTTTTCAATGTTTACCACACTTTAAGTCTTTTGTAGTGTTCTGATTAATGGTTCCATGCCAATGGCTCATTGCCTTCTTCAACTCTTCTATTACAGTAGAAACTTCACCATGTAACTGCGGAAGGAATTTGGTAGACACTTGAAAAAATTTTAAGGAGCAGATTCATCAAATCCCTGGTTTCTGGCTTATCTAGAGAGCTTGGAAATGTATGCATCGTCTCAGATTATTCATCATGCAACGTCACTGTATAGGAGATGGGTGTAAAATGCACTGATATGCTCATGGAGGGGTTCTTACCAAAGTGACAGTAGAAGGTAAGTACACAGGGGTGCCAGAATTGTGCTACTGTCTCTTAAGTGCTTGGGTAATTCACGGGGATGGATGCAGGTAGGCAAGCAGGCAACATGCATAATACACAGGATATGAAGCCATTTAGTGCTTTTAAATTATATTTATCAAAAGCAATACAGGATCCTTCATCTGTCTTCTACCCAGTTATCTAGGGACGTGTGTGTCATTAAATATTTAAGTCTGGTAAAGTGACCATGCTCCCTAAACTATACTGTATTGAGTAGGTTTGGCTAGATAGGAGCATTTCCGCTTATTTCGTTTCTTTTCATTGTTGTGTTGCTTTTTTTCCCACAGTATAATTAAGCTTAAGTGTAATTTTGTATTATACTAGTGCTTTTATCTCTTCTCTTACGGACTTACTAAAGCTCTCGGACCATAACAGAGTTTTTAGTGCTAGTGCAATATGTTGCTAATTAGTATATTGTCATCTCTGAATAGAGAAGTGCTTTTAGTTTTGGCTCTTGATAACAGTCAAATGATATATGGGTATGGTCTCTGATTAATGCCACTCAGTTTTTCAGTATATCACTAAAAGCCTGGGTGAAGCTATATTTACATGTGAATAATTACCACCATTTCAAGTATTCAAAAGGATATTGATACTTTCTTTTGAATTTAGTCAGTAGGTAACATTAGAGGAAGATTCCATGACCGGGAGAAACTGGTGATTGATGTTTCTTTGAGAAAAAAAAATAAAAATCTTGTGTATAAGGAATAAAAAGGCTCGTTTTCCTTAACACCAGGACTTGACTTCTAGACGAGATTTAAATGAAAGCTCCTTTCTCAGTTTTCTGAATGCCATACTTCCAGGTCTTGACTCCTCTAATTGTCTCAAACACGGAGACAGGGGGTTGTGCCAACTGTGGTTCTAGCTTAGGTATTTGTTAAGCCAATACCTGGAAAACGCTGCGGCGCTCGTGTGTGTGCTGCCCAGGCTTGTCAGGCTAGTCCTTCTGCTTGTAAGGGCCTTCAACTGCTTTCCCACTTTACTTGGATGGGAGAATTGCTGAGGGTGATATTCCATTTCCGTGATCCTAACCCAGACCATAAATAAAAAGGAGTTTTTTAGTGCTATTTTCCACCTATAAGTAGAATTAAATATTCAATAACAGGATCAAAAAATTACCAAATCCTGTTTTATTTCTGGATTGGCTTTTATTTCATGTCGGCTGTCAAGGAAAACCTTTCCTACTGCTGTACTCTGTGCAATGTTTTGCCTTGAGAGCTGGAACGAATAACAAAAAGATACTCCATAAATCTATCACCAATGTAGGTAAAGTACCCGTGGTTTGTACTAGTTTTGTGTGTATTGCTTCTTATAAATTTCTGCTAAAGACCCTCTTGTGGCCTGAAAAATGCAATCTGTACTCTCTGAAGTATCTTACAGAAAAGTTCAAACTACTAATGTAAAGCATTTCAACATTGTTAGCAAGGAACCTTCCAGAGGTCTTCCAGTTCTTCTTCCAGTCAAGCTGTTCATGCTTCCTCTGCAAAATGGTACAAATAAAATTATATTGTGGGTTTTTTTCCATTGGGACAGTAAAAAAAAAATGAATTTAATTATTCAAGCTATAGTTTGTGCTACCTATTTCTCTTCTTCTCTGAAATGGGGCTGCAAAAGTAGTCAGAAACTTTAGTCTATCCTTCAGACAAACTGTCTTAATAAACAAAAGACGTTTTTAGGGATGATTGCAGTTCATCAGAGGAATAGTCTTCACAAGTAAATACATATGCACACATATATGTACACATTCACATATTCTAAGTGTATGGTGCTCCAATTAAAAGTGAACTAGGAGTGAAAGAAGGGAATAAAAATCACAGAATGTAGTGTTGCTGCATTTAAAAGAGGATTGTGAAAATGAAAACCTGAACAAAATAAGTAATGTCTTACATAATTTTCCTATTAACCAATGTAGACGGTTATTAAATCTCCCAATAACCTAAAAAATGAGAGCAGCTTAATGCATCTCCTATTCATTCTTGTAAAAGAAACATTTATATTCTATACTCCTTTGGAAAGGTAATTAGACGTAATAATCCATCATTCAAGTGCATATTTATTGTCTTTGTTAAGCAACATGGTGTTCTGCCAGTGCCTCCTGCAAATATAGTACTGGACTTTTAACAGTCTTAATACCTATTGCATAAGGTATAGTTCATATTCTTCCATCAGTTTTGGGGTATGAAGAAGATCCTTGTACAATAAGGAGGTGAACAATAATGAGGTTAACACATAGATTGCACTGTGGATTGAAGTGACTTTGGTTGACAGTGGTGAAGGGATCTGCAGATAGTTTTCCACTGGCTCAACTGATCCATCGTGTTTATTGACCGTGTATACTGTCTGTGAGCTGGAAATTACGACTTCAACTTCTGAAAGAATCCTGGATCCCTTATTGATTGAGTGAAGACTTTGTTTTGTAGGCTTAATTTATAATTTTATGTTTTGCAGGCAGTAAAAGACTCATAAAAGCCTTTTGTGGTCTAGCCACAAGAGGACAAAAAGCCACAGTGGTTTCAATGTGGGTTACAGAGGAACTGTGGTTTAGTTAGAGGACTTGTGATTATGGTTTTTGAAGAGTAACTACTTGAACTAGCCTATTTGATTATGCTGATGAATTTGTGCTTTGATATTATGGATGTTAATATCCCTTAGCTCTCTATGGAAGTGACCTAAAATAATTCTTTTCCCTTTTAATGGCTATGACTTCATCAAGCTATTCTGCTCCCTAGAAATTGCAACTATTAACCTCAAAGGAGCGACTGTGAAAAGAGCGTTTTTTCCTGCAACCAGTCATGGGTTTCAGTGCCAAAGAGATGAGAATAGGCATAGCTATCGCTGCTTTTAGGCAGAAGTGCAAAATGCCTGATATGAGTCATCTTTCTTGCAGTTAACAAAGGATAGGAGAGAAAAGGGAAAGGAAGAGAGAGAAACAAAAAACTAAAATATAATCTCTGCATGGAGAAAGTGATTTGCTTTCTTTTTATTTTCAAAGCATCATCACAGTCACAGGCTCTACTATTTGAACTGAGATAAAATGCAGAGCCTATTTAGTTAACTTCAGTGGATTTTAATTTTCATATCCGATCTCAGTAGTAGAGACCAAAATTTTATGAAAATGGTTTTTTTTTGTAAGAAGATTAATCTTACACTTTAATTCCAGTAGGCTTAACCTAGGTATTGAGATTTTTAAAATTTTATCTTTCTTTACTCTGGGCAAAACAATGTCCACTACCTGCCACTTAAATGCCTGCGGTAAAAAGTTCTTTATCTTGATTGACTCAGTGCTGAACTTCTGTCGTCACTACAAAAGTGCATGTACTGTTAACCTGTAAATATTCTTTCCAGGTGTCAGTGGAGATACTGCAAGTGCACTCCAGCAGGTCATGCCGATTTTCCTCTCTGGGTTGTGAAAGCCTGGTGCAGAGTAGCTTGCATAAATGGTACAGAGTGCGTCAGAACTGCAGGAGAATACTAATAAAAGGCTGCAAAAATTGTAAGGTGCCAAAACTTGCCTTCTGACTTCTGAATCTCCTTAGCAGATGATGAATTGGAAGAAATGCTTAATAACAATACAAACTTGAGGAAAAAAAAAAAAAAACAACCAACAGCTCTGCACTGTGACTGGCAACTTATCCCTTGGTTTTGCTGGGCTATCTGGTTTCTCCTAGAGCTTCTTCTATAAGCAAAGTATACACATCTTGCTCTGAGGCCTGCTCAATATTTTTTTTCCCCAGCTTTGGTTGTCATTGAAGTTGTACATACAATGAGTATGAGGAGGAGAGTTTGCCTTTGAGGGTGGGGTGTTTGGTCTTGTTCCTTTGCCAGCTTGGTAGTGCTCACTCAACTGTGATACAGACAAGGGGAGGAGAACAGGTGCATTTTCTGCGTTTTCCATGCACAGCTGAATTTGCTTTTCCCTCTAATCATGCCTCTTTCTTCAGTCTTTTAATGGCATCAGTATATTCATATTTATTTATTGCATTTTAAATGACTGTGAACGCAAACTTGATGGCTTTTACATTGTACTACGGGGTTGGCTGAGGTTTACCCCAAGATCTCTCTTATCCTGCTAATATAACTGGCCATTTGTATCTTTCACATTCTTATTCTTCATTAATTGTAAAGACAAGCTGGGAGAGGTTATTAAGCAAGCTAGGCTTTCAGAGAATACAGTGTCAATGATAGAATGGTTCTAAACTTCTGTCAGTAAGAAAGGCAAAAAGTAGGAAACATTTAGCAGCCTGGATGTCAGAAAGGGCAAATCCAGTGACAAAATGAATGCAATCTGAAGATAAATAAGGTAAATACAGATTTTATTTGCATTATTATGCTATATAATCTTCTATCATACCTCTTGGTGGTTGCTTGATTAATGAATGGGACAGAGGCAGTTTTCATATTAAGGTATCAGCTATGCACAAATATTTTTCAGCACTTTTTTTTTGTTCTCAGGTGGCAGAGGTGGCTCATCTCAGAGCGTGTTTACTGGATAAACATTCCCTTCCAGGTATTTAAAATAACGAAAAAAAAATACTTTGAAACATTTGCCAAAGTACAACTATCTGGGATTGCTAATTTGCATGTAAGATGTATGCATAGCATTTTTGCAAGGCACTTAATTTAATTTTTGAAGAACTATTATTGTGATGTTACTCTGGATTGCTAAGGATGCATGTTTAATTAAAAAAAAAAAAAGGAAAGGGAAAAAAAAAAAACAGTGAAGCTTCTCAATATGAAGGGTCAGATTCTTAAACATTTCCATCTGTATGATCCTGGCTGCCGGCTGGGGTTAAACCACGACACGAGCTCAGTTTTCATGACACCGTTTGGAAGAAACCTCTTCAAAAGAAAAAGACAAAGGCAGCAAGGATGTCAGAGCTGTGATACAGCTGATATACAAGGAAAGACTAAAGACTTCAGGCATTCTGAGTTTGGAAAGGGTATGTCTAAGAAGCAGAGTGATAGAGGCATGTTAGATTACAAATGACACAGAGGTGATGACTAGGAAGACGGTTTGCTGGGTTTTAGCATTTTAGAAGATAACCGTTTTACCCAGTGAAATTGTGTACAATGTTTGTTTGATGGTCACTCAATATTTAAGCAAGACTTCTGTATTCTCTAATTCAACACTGGTGCTGCAGGCAAAACATATTTAGAGTCTTTCTCTAGGGAATTAAAAAAACTAGAGGCCCGATACCACCTTTACTGTGTTTGTATGTGTATGTAGCTGTGTTAAAGAATATTTATCAAAATTCTAGCTGATGGAGTCACAAAACAAAGCCAAAGGAAAGGCATTATGAATCCAAATCACTGCTTGTTCTGGAGACTTCTTCCTATTTTTCTGTCTGTTTAATCCTGCAAGAAAAATCTGTTCATTCTTCATGCCCACCACCAATTCCTGATCTAGAGAGATTTATTCTCCCCCCCCTCCCCCCCCCCGCCCCAGTAATTTGAGCTGTAGCACAGCGTAAGTTTCAAAATGGACAGAACTCAATTAGGAAAAATATCTTTATTCGTGATTTACCAAATAATAAGTATTCTTTTCTTCCTTAAATTTCCACTGCAAAACCTCACTGGCCTTGTATAGTTTACATGGGTGAGACTTGAAGGCATCATTTGGCACTTAATTGGACTGTGTGTTTGGGAACACATTTCCTGTAATGCACTTAACATGCTTTAAATCTAGTTTCACTGAGGCACCTTTGGGACTTTATGAAGAATAACAGGGATGTCTGAAAGCAGATTTGTTAATTTCTGTGTGCAACTGAGGTGGAATTAAACGGCAAAGCAATTTAAAAGTGCTTGCTATTGTAAAGAGTAAAGTTTTCTTTTCAGTTTTAAATATTTTGATACGCACACGTTTGTTCTCAGCAGTGCAGTAGAGCTTTAATTACTTTGAATAAAAATACCTGCAACCAAAGTTTGGTTTCAGTGCAGCTGAGTTTGAACACAGTGGAAAGAGCATGTTTATAAATCTCTCCCTGATTCCATATAAGCTTTATTCATTGTTAATGCCAGGCTTGCCTGATGCTTCCATGTGTGAAAATCGCTGGGTTTTTGGTTTTTTTTTTATTGCTGTTGCCTTGTGTAAGAGAGATGTACCCTTATATTGCAACAGGGTTTCTGAGGGAGCTGAGCTGTGTGTATGACATACAGCAGTCCTATGATAATTATTGAACATCTCTATTGCGCTATTGATTAGGAGTTAACTAGGTCAGGCCCTATTGTACTAGGCACTGCAGAAGCGTATAAAGCGTGACAGCCCTCGCTTCAAAGAACTTATAGTCTAAAAGGCAGCACGTACCAAGTGGATAATGGAGATAAGGAGTGAGAGGAGATGGGGAAAATACAAAGTAAACGACTGTGTGAAATTCCTATCTCTTTAGAGATCTTTTATCAAAAAATAAACAGAAAAGTGTTTCACGTGCTTATTCTAAGTGTAGAGAGGACCATTTGGTTGTCTGGTCTGACCTCATATTTGAAACATGTCGTAGAATTTTCCTTCATAATTCCTACATCAAGCCCATGACATCTGGCCCTGCACAAATGTTTCTTTATTTAAAAAAAAGACCACAAACTATTAAAAAAAAAAAAAGTATAAATAACTTAAATTCTTCCTGGGATAGGACTGTTTTTCACAGACGCTTCTCTTGCTATGCTTTTCAATCTGGAATGTTCCTTCTTATTGTTACAATGAGCCAGACAAAGATGTGATGTACACAAGGGTACTAATGAATGCTGTGATAATTCGAAGTGCTGGTATACGATGAGTTATGACTGATGATACTTAAGTTTTCCATGTAGGACTTTGCATTAAAGAAATTTCCTGATTGAAAAATCAATTGTAGAAGAAATCAAATATTATAGAGGTTTTCTTTTTATTTATTCGTGAAAAAGAGTTTGTGAAATTGTTTTGGATTTGAGATCTCAGTTCAGCTTAAGTAACTTCCTTTCTCTTGAGTTTTTGTGTGTTTGCTTGGAAAATAGACACTAGGCAGATCTAAATAAACCGAGAATGATGTGCTGGCCGGGAGGGGGGAGTAAATGTGTCATAATGGTGTAGTTAGAACTGATTTAGTCCCGACAATATAAGAAAGGGAAATATGTACTCCATAGTGGTCATTACAGAAGCAATAATCTCGCAGCAGTGGAATTTGGGGTAGGCTATCTGATCATTTTCTGTTCCCTCTGAAACCAAAATAGTAACACCCTGATGAATGTTGTAGTCTGCAGTCCATATGTGATTCTGTGCCTTTGCCAACTTGTTTTCTGTTTTTACTACCTATTTTTCCCTCTTGACAGCTTTTTTGAATTCCTGCAAAAGTTAAAAGAAAATTGTAGATTTAAACAAAAAATTTCAGCACGTTTACGATCAGAAAGTGTCTTTCACAGAAAATGGACAGAAAACTTTCAGAATGTTTTATCTCTAAGAGGATTTTGTTAGATAAGGTTAGAGGGTTTTATTTTGACTTTCGTTTGCATTCTTGCTCTTTTATTCAGGACTAAGGGAAATTTCCAAGCCGAATGAATTTCTTGGCTACAAGAAATGTTGACGATTGATCGACTTGAAGAACGTTAACAAAATTAAAGTGACATCCAGGGTGCAAATGGACAACAACAAAACTTCACTTGAGGTGGTTTGGTTTTTTTCATGGCTTTTATTTATTTCACTCTGTGATATTCTGTCCAGAACATGTAATATATGGACTCTCTTTTGAAAATGCTTTGGGAAGAAAGACTCCACTGCACATATAGAAACACTGATACAGTACAGCTTTGAATATATTTTATATTTTTCTTATGTGAAGTGAAATTTACAATACAGGAGAAAATTCTGTCAAAAGATTATAAACAGAGATGAGAAGAGAATATGGGAGATGGGAGGAAATGCAAAAAGAATAAAACCATAGGGAGAATATCTGAGCTAGGTAGAGATATTTTATAGAAGCCAACAAATTGTCATTGTTCTCCCTCCTCCCCCCTAAAAAAAAGCTTAGTTATTTAAAATATTATGCCATTATCTTATTTTTCAGTTGGTTCTTCTAAATTCTACAGTGCTTTTGAGTTGATAAAGCTTGCATTCTTTTTGAATCCTTTTGTATAGGCTCGCATAGAAAAAAAGGTTTTTCTTTTATAAATATTTACAAGACTTTTTTGTTATTGTGAAAACAGAGATACTCCTGATAAAGGGTTTATATAACTATCTTTGAGTCTTTCTACTACCTTTGGGAGCCCGTGCTACCATGTGTTTTCTTGAGAGCAGGATTATTTCTTGAATCAATTTTAAATCACCTGATTGTCCCTTTCACTTGCTTCTGGTTTTCTCTTTATGTTCGTATGATCACACAAGGTTTAGCCTGACTAAGATAATCAATTCAAGAATAATAGTAAAATTGCATGAAACTCCAGCAACTTCAACTAAGTCTGCTTCAGGTGTCCAGGAGATGCTGATAGGGGAAAGATACATTCACCAGCCCACTTCTCTCATTTCTCCTCCAACAAGTACTCCCCTGAATTAAGTTAACGTAAGTTTTAACTGTTTCGGGAATTAAGTCCTGAAATAGTACCTGGGCGAGGATACGCAATGGGTTACAAAATGAAGGTCCATAAATTTATGATGTGATTACTTATGATACTGGCAATTGAAGGAAACTCCTTCCTCATGCTGCTGTAAAAGAAAAGCTTAAGGCAATCTCAAGCATTTGCTTGCGTGTAACTATATGAAACACTTTCATTCCATTCAGGTGGTGAGTGTGGACCTGTGTAATCAAGAGCGATGAAAGGAAGAGGCTGGGTTGCAAAATAACAGCACAATAAGAGTTATTACTCAGCATTTTTACATCTTTCAAGAGAAAACCCTATGAATGAAGGAATAGGAAGGATAAAGGAAAGGAAGGAAAAAATGATAAAAGGAAATTTGAATGTTTTTGCAGAATGGCCCTGTCAATAAAGAGACCTCTGGGACAGGCTAGAGATAGTGAGAGTAAATAGATAACCACTGACTAAAAAATATGATTGAAAAGAATTTTGTTTAGTTGTTCTCTTTATTGTTGGCTGATTTAAGGCAGGTAACCTCTGTTAACGCACACTGTATGCAAAATCTTGTAGGATGTGGTTGGCTACCATTTCTTTTTATAAAATGTAAATTGACTTCTGTCATTTGCAGTGTTGCAGCCTAACAATAATGAAAAAAACCCCTAAGGTAAATAACAGGAGACATTTTTTCTACTCAACTTTTTATTGAACCTTTATTCCCTGTTCTGTAATTCCTTTCATAAGCTCTCCGATGAAGAAATTTAGATGCTTTGTACTCAGTTTCTTTCCCTATTGCTGTATTTTGGCAATTAGTCAGCTGAAAGATCTGTCCTGATTGAATTTATTCATGTTTCGACAGTTTTCTTCATTAGAACCGTGCCTGTTAATGGATTCTTTGTTTTCATTTTAATGTATGTATTGTTTTCTCACCTTAATATACGTTTCAGGGATTTGGCTTTATGAAGTTTCATATATATATTTATTTTTTTGGTACAATATAGTCATAAACCAGTTTGCAGCTTTTTAGTTCATAAAATGCACATCTCCACCCAGATAACAGAAAGTTTCTAATGAGTGTCTAATAGTTTTATATGCCAGGTATGTACTGACTTTAAATTCACTGTGATTCAGAAAGTTTGCCGTGGTTGAATATGCAAATTAAGGTTTCTGAAGGGGCATTGGTGGGAAAATTTTGCATTATCAATGTTATTCCTGTGCTAGTTTAGAAACTAAACAAAAATTCTGTGTCTGGCGCTGGCAGCACAGTACAGAAGCAGATTCCCTACTGATTATTTAAATCCCTTATGAAGTTCTGGTAGAAGCTTGCCCTATTTAATTTAAAAATAATAAAAAAAAATTGAGAACAAACCCACATTCTTAATTCCCTTTTAATACTCTCTAATTTAACTGTGTACTTTCTTTGAATTAATATTTTCCATCAGTTTTTTTTAAACTCTCTTCCATTTTATGATGAAATTTGTGAAATAAATTTCCAAAGTGCCAAGTTGTAGATTATGCCTTACAATGAATAAACTTTCTTCTTTGAACGTAGAATTCAGCTGCATTGATCTGACTGTATGGTTTGCAGAGATCTAGATTTTTAAGAGAAAAAAATGTTTTAAAAAAAAAAAAAAAATCCTGGAAATACATAAATATCAAAATGATGGATAAAAATGTTCTAGAAAAAAAGTTCTTAGAAAAGAATCTTCACATCTCAAAAAACGATTTATTCTTTTTTGGTTTGTTTGTTTTGGTATATTTTTCCCTCAGAGTGTAAAAGACAAGGTTCATGAGTCATATGCTCTTAATTAACTTGTTTAGTAAAATGCACTATCAAAAGGAAAAGAACAATGCCATGAACTCTAGTATCTTTAATTAGAAAACTAGATTTTCATTGTAATTAACAAAGAATCATGTTTTGTCTAACTGAATGTACGTATTTTTTCCAGAAACCAGTCAGTAAATGAGAAGTATCTTCCGGCAGAGACATTTCTGACACCATGCAGAATGTAAGAGAAGGTTTATAAATTTACCTTTGACTTTCTACTGCATAAAATTAAAAACAAAGATCACATATTTTCAAATATGCATAGATATAGTGTTCCAAGTAGCTTGGGTGCTCTGCTTGTGGTCAAAAAATAGCTTCTAAGGATGGATAGCATTATTTTGCTGCCTCAGCCAGACCAAAGCTCTCCTATATATTCTAGTGAAAATGTACGTGCTACTTCGAATGTAGAAGTAGCCTTTATTTAATAGTGACTTTGCAGACAGTGCAAACTAAGTTCAAAATTGAATATTTGCACTGGAACGAAGTTATGGTATTCTAATCTTTGAATGAAAACATACCGTCTACATGTCCAAGCTGAACAGATGTTTCAGATACGCTTAATGACTATCCCACAGACTTTAAATATTTGCCAATCTTGCTTGGAAGCCATTTAATTCAACATGATTGTAAATGAAAGCAAGCTTTTAGAGACTCATCTGTAGGTGCAAATATCTGTTAAGACATTTTTGAGAAACAGATCCTTTGTGGGTGTTATTTTAATTAAGTAGAGACAATAATAACTAGTTAATGGACAATTCATTAACTGAAATGGGATGAAATTGATCACATTATTTACTGTGAATTATTTACTGAGCTTTAAAAACGGGCTGAATTTAAGAGTTATTATGATAATACCTCTCAGAACAATGTATTCTTGTTGCAAAGAATAACTGAAGTATTTTTTCATGAAAATTTACCAGTTTAGATGTATATGAATCCAAAAACTGGTAATACCGATCCATCCATAGCTATCCTACTTACAACAACATGAATTCTGATCTAATATGCACTGTAAAATTTAATTTTGATATTCAGATGAATGCAATTCAATCATTTTTGGCTTTTTACAGCACTAAAAGCAGGAAAGAGCCTAGTGGTTTCCTTACAAAAAGATCTTGTTGCTTAAGTTCCATTACAGTATTAAAAAGTTTCAACACTTCATTTAGCTGAAAACTTCCTCACTGCTGTGAGAAGAAAATGACAGTACAGAATTATAATTCAGGAAATTCATTTCCTTGTCAGACAGCATTTGGCTTTCTCTGCATTCTTGTAAGACTTTCATACCAGCCTGGGTAAACTTTTTGTATCCCTGATCCACACTTACACTGAGACTACCTTACATCACAGTGCCAATATAAAGAGGTCTGAAAGTGGGAATAAATTATTTCACCATGACAGAATGATGCAAAGTGCCATTATTTTTAAATGAGAATTAGATTCTTCTCTCCCTCTGCCAATACATTGACGTTTTGATATTACCAGAAAGCAAAACCAAAAACACTAGCTCATTCCTACCGTGTTTTTCATGTCTAAAAATATTTCTAAAAGTTTTCATAAAACCTTTGGTTGGTATTTTATCTTTGTTGCTGCTTCAGTCAAAATGTGAAAACAATGTGTTGATAACTTTATTTTAAATTATATTATTATTATTATAATATTTATAATAAATTATTATTATTAATATAATTAATAATAATTTAAATGTTATGAACATGCAAAATATTGTCATGTTCACAGTCTTTTCAGTGCATCTGTGAAATTTTTGGAGTTGTCTCTCCCCCGCCCCCCAAACCTGTACTACTTTTGCAGTAGTATCTTAAATTATGGTGATTCTCATTTATTGAGAGTTGAATTATTCTCACTTTCTCTCATTTCTTTTTTTCTTGTTACTGAATGATCGCTTAGTATTCTCTTAAAGCAGTGGGGCACAATTCTCAGAAGGAAAAGCATATGCAAGGGAATGTTTTATCTTCCGTTAACTTAGTCTGAACTGCTTTGAGTAACTTAGGAATAGCTTTGTACTAAGGCATTTAAGGAAAAACAAGGTTTGAGCCATTTGCAGTCCAGTCTGATTGGAGGGCTGATCTATTTCCAGTGACAACGGCTGCAGGGATGACGATAATAACATCTGCAGCATCACCAAAGACTTTAAATCTTCACATTCAGAGTTCTGAAATAATCTTACAGATGTCTTTACCTCATTACGTGGCTACTGGGGGATTGTCTCATCTGGTGTACTTTGCAACCGGGTGTACCTTTAACAAGCAATCTGGCATTAGCCTTCTGTTTCTGCCACTGGAAAGTGCAGAATTGTTATATATCACTGGTACTGTTAATTACACTGCTGTGCTAGGCATCATTAAAGCTCAGAATGCTGAAAGGCATATCAGGAGGATTCATTTTTACTTAAGTGAATCTGCATTAAGCAACTCAAGAAAACTGTTGCCAGTAATAACCAGTTTTCTTTTTTTCCCTGCAACCCATGCTTCAAGATGAAAGGTGTTTTCTTCAAACCTCCTGGTCTAAGTAAACTTAATTTGGGAAAAGCTTTCTTAATTTTTTTAAAGCTTGTTGTTACTTTGTTATGCTAAGAAGCTTCTAGAGATAATAACATGTTATATAGCTCAAAAGCTTAGGAATTTCCTTTTGTTTCAACCCTGGAAGACCAAGATCATTAAAAGAGATGAGACACCAGACTGGGACGCGCATACAACAGTGACTTGACGCCTGTGATACATGTTTGAGTGAAACATTTCTCAATTACAGTGCACTTTCTCATGTTCTACTTCGTAGCTTCATTGTTCTGAGTACTGCTGAGGGTAAGTAGGCAGGAAACTTGCCCACTGCAACTGTAGTGGGGTGGATGTGTGTACGTATATATTCATATATATGTGTAGCCAGCATAAATGAAGTCCGTATATATGTATGTATACATATATACACGTGTGTATGTGTGTGTGTATATATATATATAAATATAAAGCCTTCATTTACGCTGGCATAAAGTCAAGGAGTTCTATGTTTAGAAGAAATAGAAACAGAATATGATGAGTGTGTTTTTGCACGTTCTTCCTCCCACAGGTGGATGGTCTGGCTGTCACGAAGTGAATTTTGTGGACACCAACGAGCTCCAGTTTCTTCGCAACCATGAAATCATGTATTTTAAAGAAAGCAAAAGGTAACCCTAGTTCTCCACTGAAAAACTATCAGAATTCATAAGTTTCTTCCGCTCTTTGTTCTGACTTGTTCTGACCACAGGCTTACTCTGCTTTACTTACCTGTCATAATCCTTCTGGGACAATTCTACGTAGCTTTACTTTTATACTAAAAACTGAATAAGAAGCCAAGTTTTTGGGTATCCTTTAACTTGCACTACCTCTTTTTGGAAGAGGTTAAGGGACTTTACTGTGTTTTGCTGGGTAGTGATACTAGTCTTCTCTTTATAAACATATTTATACTCTAGGAAGTGTTACTCCCATAACAGACTTGGAGTGTCCTCTTCCCCTCTGCTTCTCCATTGCACATGGAACTAGATGACCTCTAAGGTCTGTTCCAACCCAAACCATTCTATGATTCCATCATCATGGGCTTGTGCTGAATGAGCATTCATTATATAGTTTAGGACATGCATCTATCCCACCTTCCCCTGTTTTCCCTTCTTTGCCCCTTCCCTTTTCTTCTCCAGTCAGAAATTACTTTAAATAAGAGACTGGGACTTTGCTGTCTTTAGGATATTTTAAAACTCTTAACTTTGGTGCAGTTCAGAGATGAAATTTTCTGTATAAATCTTATATGTAGCCGGAGGCGGATTTGTAAGAGAGTTCTCTTAGAGACAATATATGTGGGCCCATAATAGATCTCATACTCTTCATGGGTAGAGATGGTTTTATAGCGTTGCTATGCCTTAGCAACCTTCTCGATCAGAAAATGTGAAATTCTCCGTATTGTTAATAGAAGGAAATAGGAAAATCAAGGGAGAACAATTAGGAAAACCTAAAAAAAGGTGTATAAAGACATCTAAGAGTTAATTTGAGCAGTTCATTTTCTGTGTCTTACAGTGATACATTTCATACAGTGCACTTTTTTCTCATACATTGATTTGAAAAAATGCAGATTTTATTTTATTTAAGCCTCTGCTAGAAAATGTAGTAAGAAACCCAAACTTTTTGTAGCTCTTTTATTTTCTCTGGGATATTCAGTGCTTGATATAATTTATACGCCAGGCTATTCCCAACCACATTGAAAGCATTTTATTATGTTGCAGTGAACAAGGCAAAATTCTCTCCTTTAACCGAGTCTGTGCTTTGGGTAGGAGAATTTTGCCCCCAGTGCATATTAATTACATTAAATAGAATATTATAAGAAAAAATAACAGCATGAATCCAATTAAAAGGCAAAGAAAGAGCTTTGGGGTGAAAATCTACCAGAATTTCTTTATTTCATGAGAATAAAACCAAGCTGTAAATGCAGTGGACAAAAGGAGCTATGCAGTTCTGTTTTAAACTCAAGAGTTTACGTTAACAGCCTGGAGCCGATACTGTTTTGTAGCAAAAGCACCTTTAGACCCGATAGTAACATGTTCATGTGCATTTAGTAAATTGAGATAGTAGCATATGGGTCTGCTGTTTCTTCGTGCCACTCTGACCAGCAAACATGACCAAAATAAGTGTTTTATGTAAGAATTATGTTACCAACAAGTTCCTTCAGTCTAAAGGAATACTCTACAAGAGAAATGACACTCTTAAAAAAGGTACGTTAACACTTGATTGTGGATTTAGGGTGTTTCTCTAAATTTGGTGAAGAGGCATGTGTATCCTTGGTCATTGCCAGCCAAATGGGTATTACTTGCCAAACTAGAACAGTGATTTCAAAATACATCTTGATGCCCCCTGCTCTTGAAAATGATAGATATATATATATATAAAAGTATGCAAATTCGCATCGCTTCCCATTTTTTCCCTTTATTTTTCATAATGGAATTTAAAATAAATAAAAATAGTCTTCTGAGGTTACATAAAATGTTGATCGAACAATAAAAAATTTAGATAGAACAACAGCAAAACAGTTATTTCATTATAGAACTTGTATTCTTTTAAAATGAAGTATTTAAATTTGGACCGAAGAATCAGAACGTATTCCAAGAGTTTCGAGAGTTAAAACTTTTATATTTACATTCTTTTTAAAACAAAAATTAGTAGCTGTGTTTTATTTAAAATTATTGGCCAATAGTGAAGCCCTGTAATTTTAGGGACTAAAGTAGACAATGCTATATAGAACACCTCATGGACTGTTCATGCGTGTATCTCACGTTCATATGAACAAAGAGGACTTGCTGCGTGTATTTTTGCATCACATTTCAAGAGGGAAGGAAAAGAAAAAATAAAAAAATTCGGAGGCAGTAATTTCAAATCGACTATCCCTGTAATTTTAACTGCAGCTAGGTTCTCGGGAAGAAGCATTTGTCATTGCCTGAATGTGTACTAGAGTATCCTGGGACTGCATTTATTATAGCATCTGGTGCCTCTCGAATGCGTAACAGAATTACATGAGAATTGGATAACTAGTTCTCATGTATGTAGGCTGGCAGATTTTTGTTACACATTTTCTATTTTTAATGGGAATTTTGTACATATAACATATTAAAAGTTGTCCCAAAAGTACATTGCCTATTGAGATTTTTTTTTTTATGAAAACACCATAAATTATATTGATATGGTTGGAAATTTCATTGAAGAGCAGATCTTTCATTATTAAATCATTAAGGTTAAATGGATGATATCTGATTGTTCTGTATCATTCATCCTTTAAGGCTATCTATGATTAATGTT
Organism: Larus michahellis; assembly: GCF_964199755.1. Taxonomy (NCBI): domain Eukaryota; kingdom Metazoa; phylum Chordata; class Aves; order Charadriiformes; family Laridae; genus Larus; species Larus michahellis. The sequence goes on along the minus strand of NC_133900.1, from coordinate 19,922,070 downwards.
TAATTTAACATATTAGAGGTTCTCCTGACAAGAGAATTTTCTTATGCTTTTCTTTTGGTTAGCAAGGGCTATATATTGAGATGTGTGTGGGCAAGTTGCCCGTGCATTCTGTTAACAAGCAGCATTTCTTCTACATTTTCCTTTGAGAAAATTGCCCTAAAAATCAAGCATTTTAAATGTGAAAAAACCTATGTTTTATATATGTATAATAGAGAAATCTACAGAGCAAATTACAGGCACTGCTATTCTCTCCCTCTACTTTTTAGCAAACTAGACATAGTTCCAATGATCCATAAGCCTATGTACTAGTTTATTGCATAAGGTCCTTATTAATCCATATTGATGTTGATCTGAAGACTACTGTTTTTTTATCATAGGAAGGAAATATGGAGCGGTAGCATGAAAACAAAATCAGAAATAATCTGTGTCTTTAAGAACCTGTAATTCTCATAGTACCTTGTAATGAAATATCATACATAGAAAATAGTTAAGAATGAAAGCCAAGGTCAACAATTCTTGATATTTACATGACATTTGCAGTTATTGCACAGTTGCTTGGCGTGTGTATTAAGTTGTTTCCTCAGCCTAAATCTGACTTTTAATTTAGATTATGTGCCCTTAGATTATACACTTGAAGATCATGACTGTCACAAATGCTTTACAACTAAACAGCTAGAATAACAGAGCTGCTTATACTCTAAATACTGGCATGGTAAACTAATTGTCTACGGTAACAGTGCATAAGACCTGGCCTACTCATCAGTTCTGTGGACTTTATTAAATATTAATTAAAGACCTAGTTAAGTGAAATTACTACTCTTTAATGGATTATTACTTGCTTATATTACTCAAAGTTTCTTATAATGAAGCACCGGCTTTTAAGATTTCTGAACATTAGAAGAGACCTATGTATGTGCAGAATTGCATCCTGTTCTCTCCAACGGAGAAACACGTGAGTTTATTGATCACCTTATTATCTTCAGATTCTGTACTCTTATTTTTTCAAAAGGTTATGTGTCGAAGAAGGGGGTGGAATGTGTTCTGGAATATTGAATTGGACGTTTTTAAAGAGCATGAAGTTGAAGGAGCTGACATAGTAAAGTCTAGCATGATGAATAGCCATTTTTCAAGTTTGAGTAGCTAGAAAATAAACAGAGATAATGTATGTATTGCTTTTGCAGGTTCTTGTGATTACAACTCTAAATCTGAGGGGTCAACATTATCAAAAATCAGTGAGGTGGTTTGGTTTTTTTGCCCTGACTTACTTATGCAAGGTGAAATCCTAATGTTGTCCGAATCTGGCAAAACTACCGTAGCCTTCTGTTCAGACAGCATTTTCATGTACCTATATAGTATTAATTTTAGCTTCAGCTTAGTCTGTTGGGGAGGATGCTCAGAACACAGAGGGTAAAGATTTGGAGTTCTTAGTTTTATTCTTGTATCTGGTAAAATATCTGAAGGATTTTCACTGCAGTAAGATTTTATTTGTACTTTCAAAGATTTTCAGTCTATGTTGAAAACCATGGTGTAAAGAAAACCTGATACAATTTTACTTTTATGATGAATGCTGCAGAAGAGAGTAATTGATACCAAAATTTTGTTCACACTAATTGCAAACTGGAATGGAAGTTTCTTCTTTGCTAACCATTGGAAATAACAGGACCCTCATTATACCAATACTCCAGCCTGTATCAGTAAGTCTTTACCATGATAACATTGGACTGGGGGAGTTAAAAACCCTGCCACTGAATGTAATCTGCTGCCATAACAGGCAACCATTTAGTATGTATTTAGCCAAGAAGCTCCACTAATTGCAAGTCAAAGAACATTTATAGCATTACATAAAATAGTTAAGACCAAAGAAGAGACTGGAAGCCACAGGAAGAGATTAGATGTTATCAAGGATATGTTCAGTGATCTAGATCATTGTAACAACTTGGGAATTGTTAGGTAAAGCTCTGATATAGTCCTAGGAGATTGACAAAACCCAGAGTTTATAGAGAGAAAAAAAAAAAAGCCTCAACTATTTCTGTCTGTCTTCCTGACCTTAGTTAAACTCAAATCAAATAACCTAGTTACTGATTCAACCTTAGTTTGGAAGGACGATAAACCAATGAGACACTTTAATGTCTTTACACATTAAGGATTTTTAATGTCCCTAGAAAAGCCCATCTGCGCATGCCATGTCCCAACTCTGGTCACAGATGTTTTTCAGTAACTAGAGGAAAGTGAATGAAATATATAACAAATCCAGCAACCATATTATGCATCAAGAGGAAGAAGCAGCACTTCCTGAATGCCGCTCTTGCCCGCAGTCAATGGAAGCCTGGTAGCATGGGTTAATCCAATGTAAAAGTCATGCAAGGATTTCATATTTTGAAGAAAGCGTTTTGTTCTTAATTAACAATATGACATTACTTGCAAGTTTTTATTTCCTTTAATAGCTGACTTTTCAAAACCTGTAACGTAAGCTACTCAGACTTGTTTACAGAAGTCTCGACAAATACTTAATTGTACATTTGTCAATTCTAATCTGGTAAGTATTGCTTCATTATCATAACCTGTTGGATTTGAATGAGGAAAAAAAATAAGTGAGTCTGAAATTTCTTCCTTTTCCTGTCAATTCTCTGGCAACAATTTCACTAGTAAGCAAATAATATCTTGTTAATACCAGAGCAGCCAATGTGATAATTCATAAAAACAGAAAGGTAACCATATGACTTCAAAAAAATCTTAATCTCTTCAATGCCATTTTAGCTATATTTTAGTGAGAGGAACTAATATACAGGGCTATCCTATTATGGATATATTTTGTATGTAGCTTAAAAGCTTTACTTGGCACACTGTTGTCAACTCCAAACATTAGCAACAGTAACAAATTATGAATCAAATCTCCCTAACCATCTCTAATGCCAAAAATAAAAATCTGTAAGTAGCTTTAAAAAGCCTTCTACTTTTTAAAATTATATATTCATACTTATTTTTGTCATTTCTGAATTGGATAGATGGACTCAATCTTTTCAAGCCTCTCTCTGAAATCATGCAGTGATGGAATCTCTGCATAAGAAATTTTCACTTCAGAAACAATTCACTGCTTCAAATTTGAATAAAATTGGGGAAAACCTACAGTGATGTGTAGGAGTTTCCTTTCTGGTTTTATTGTCTGTGAATCTTGAGATCTGAAAACTTTGCTTAAAAATAAAAGCTGAGCGCCTCACAAATCGTGTCACTCCTAGAGTTGATGCTCTAGTAAAGCCCCCAAGTATAACAACACTGTTATTATTATATTATATACACAAAATATATATTATAATTATTATATATATAAACACTGTTGTTACTATATGTACTCTATATATTATTATGTTATATGACAACACTGTTATTATTAACACTGTTAAACAATTGCCAGCGCGATCGTATTACTGGCATATTGCTGATGAGAGTTGGTAAGTGTTAGTTATGGAGGTTTTTACAGCTGAGTGCTCTGATGTGAGATTGTCACTAAGACAGAAGCTGTAACTAGTTCCAGTTGAATTAGGTTATAATTTTTCAAGATAAAAGATCTTCTGTATTCCCTGAGATAACGTTTTTGATGTTTTGCTGGGTTATGGGAGAATATGCTGGTGAAAGATTCAGTGACGTCCGTTCCTGTCATAGTTACATAGAATGGTGTTTCTGCGTTTGAAGAGGTAGAAAAAGGTTCATTTTTTTTCTAGTAGATTTTTTTGTTTGTTTCCTTTCTTTCTCTGATACTTGGAATGATAGTTAAACTGCCCAGAGGTTGAATTTGTCAGAAGAATCTTGGTTATGCCAGAAGACACGTGAAGTAGAGATCAGTACGAGTATGCCAAGTTCCACATAGATAAAATGACAGACAACATTGTATGATATAACAGAAGATATTTTATATTCCAGAACACTCAGGACATGAGAAAAGTGGTCCAAACTTAAGATATACTTGTTGAAATACTGGCACAATTATTTCTGGTAGAATTAAGCTGTTCAGAGAAACTGAGGCCGTAATGTGGTTCCTCTGTCTTACAGAGTTCACAGATATCTCTCTCTCACTTTCAGGATGCTACTGTTATCGTAACTGCGTGCCAAATAGGAAGACAGAAACAATCTTAGTAAGAAAGGTAACTGTTAAGTCTTGTTCATTGCACTGTGAGGTAAGTTTTACAATGGTGCTTTAAGAACTGCTATTTATCTTTAATTTGTTTATTTGATTGTAAGATTAGGTGGTCCATCTGTACTACGGATATTTCTGTAAGTTGAAGTGCCTTTTTTTTTTTTAATGGTATTCGGAGTACTATGCTGCCTTTCATTGTGCTCTATTTTTGTTGTGTTTTCTGGCCAGTGTATTCTTAGCTTCAACACCGTGCCATTATAGATCTTTCATTCCATGCATACTTCAAAATAATACAGGGAGAAAAGAAGGGAAAAAATCTCAAGTGGTGTTTCTATCTAAGACCAAGGGCAAGCTCTTTAATGAAGGACAGATGAAAGACATGAACGATATAAAATTCTGCTACTGTCTTTGACTTGGACATCCAGTTGGGGGACAAATTCTTTGCAAGAGATTGGACACACCTTTCTGGAGGATTGAGGTTAAACTGCTTCACCCCTCCGTGATCAGGTGATTGCTGATGGAGACTTATTAATAGGATCATTGCCAAAGATTCATTTCCGTTAACCTTCAGTTTGAAGATACAAAAGGGAACACCCTTCACCATAAGGATAGTCACAGGCTGATGGTTCTTTTAAAAAGCAGGTTAATCATATTGCCACATCTTACAAACAGTGCTCATGGGGAAAATATTTCTGCTTTGAGGAAATAACATCTATTCCTTCAGCTAAGCTTCTATAGGGGAAAAATGGGATGACTAATAAAATCTGGGTGTTTTATTGGATGGTCATTAAAATTCAACTAGTATTTCAGTAAATGGTTTGCAACCAGTGGAAATTTATGTAAAAAGGTAATTATATGCTAATTATAAAAATGTAACTTGATTATGCATATGATTTATATGGTCATTATAAAAACATGCTAACCTTACTTTGTGTTCATAATGTGATCTATATTTTAATTGTAGAATTAAAAGCTACTTTAAAGAAAACTGAAAACTTCAAGCTATGAAAATACAGTCCAGTTGATACATGTTAGTAACCTTTTTATGTCTATGAACGGACAATGAGATTTGAATAACTGCATGCCTGTTAGTCTGATCTTGGTATTATGCAAGCCTAAAAAGTAAATTTTAATGGAAAGAATAATTAATAACATGAAGGAAGATCAGATAACATTCTGCGGGCTTGACTGAATGCAGCCAGCATCTTAGTGAGAAAAATGAAGGGTTGGATCAAGATGACTCTGAGTTACTAATGTGACGTGAACACAAAAAAGCCAAATGCAAACTTAGGAAATTGTATTTCTCGTAGATATTGGGGGGTGTTAATGCCAAATTCACGATTTGGCCTCTGTTAAAATGTTAACATAATTAGAAAATTTCTATTTGCAGTTTTGGAGTACTTATTATAGGTCCATCTGTGCCTAAAAAGTAAAAGGCGCACAAAAAATAAAATAAATCTATGTGCTTAATTATTCAATTATTTCATCCAGTAAGAAGGTAAGATGAAACCTATTTGCTTGAGGTAAATGCCAGTCATAAAGCAGGACCTAAAGATTATAAAAGGTCTGAGGAGATGTGAAAAATAGGATTGAATTGAGCAAAGGAAAAATCAGGTGTAACACAACTCCTAATAAAGTTTCAATAGAAGTTTTTTTTCTTTCATAGTAGACAGTAGGATGTCTTTCCCTTCGGTCATTCAGAACAAAGCACGGAGATATTTGCTGTAGAGAGCAATTTTATATTGCCAAGGAGATGTACAATATGATCTAATAAGCTTTTTCTCATCACTAATTTCTTTTTGTGGTACTTTAATCTGGTGATTTGGAAAATTGAAAACAGAATTGCAAACAGGATTAATACTTGGTTTGAATTTGAGTCATATTTTTGCTGTTACTGCTCATGGCACATCTATAATTATGTTCTTATGCATTTGCTGAGATTGTACCTCTCTCTGTCAAGTATATTATTAAGGCATTGACCTGTATCACTCACAAAATGTTCAGTCAGTTGTGAAGCTGAAGTACCTTAAAGGAAGAAGTCTCTCACCACTGTCAAGGAATTTTGCAGTCAGGTGGCAAAATGCTTTCTAAGGTAGAGAGCATTTGTCAATACATCTTTTCAAGGAGTGCAGCTTATCTGTCCTCGTATGCCCGGGTATATCCAAGACTGGAGGAAAAGACATTTACTTCACTGTACTTAACGCTACTGCTTTTCTTTCACAGCAACTGCCGCTGCATTGGAAAAGGCTGCTTGTGCCGTGTTTCATTTATCTTTGTACCTGTCTTGCATGCATAGAGTGATTCAGCTGCAGTGGTAAAGAATCTTCTGTCTTCTGGGTTGATCCAGCGTTCTGCTGGTCTTAGGGAAGTAAAGTCTCAATGCTTCTTTCACGGTCCACGTCTACCGCTGATCTTTGCCAGGGTACAAAGCTCTAATGGAAGACTGTCCAAAGGAAACAACTCTAACGCCTTTGTAAGAAAGGAGTTTAACTGCTTCTCCAGTCTTGTGTGTTTCATAGATTCAAGTATGTTTCTTCTGAAGTCACATGTAGTATTGTGCTCTCCAGGCCTGTTTTCTTCTTGTTGAGCACAGGGGTGGGGTTTTGGGGCTTTTTCAGCTCTTGATTTGCAAAACTTCTATTTTCCAGTGAAACTTGAATTCTGAGGGTAGTACATATTTGTCAGCTTCAAAAGGAGACAGGTCCTTCCATATGTTCATTTCCTGTTCAAATTCCTGAAGCAAGGTTGACCTGCACAACTCTGTTCCTATTGGGTAAGAATGGCAGTAGGCTCTACAGAGCTTACTTTGAATCTCCAAGTAGTTCCTATGTTTTTTTTAATGGCTAGTAGGTACAGAGTTTACATGAAGAAAACACACATCTATTGGGTAAAAATTAAAAATGTTTTAGTTTGTGTCTGTCCTGAAGTGTCTTAAAAAGTCTTAAGTTCAAGAAGGAGGCTGCTTAATGCTTTTTGACACTCAAGACTATTGAAGGATTCTCAAATTAGCATCCCATAAAGCAAAACAGTCCTCATCAGTTGTCACTTTAGAAAATCCTTGCGTATGTGTTATTTTAGGATCTGGGTAATAAAGAATGCTTTTAAATGTGCTGAGCTTTTAGGACAGGCAAAGTAATTGTTTTCATGCAGAGACTGTGAAAACATCCTGAGAATATAGATGGCACTATATGCTCAGAAACGGAAAGCTGCAAATAGAATTTTTATTATTTTTTTTTATTATTATTTTTGATCTGGGGTGAGAGCAGAAAACAACTTTAGGCTGGCTTTTTTTCTGCAGAGCTGAAAGAAACGAGGCTCAGGGATGAATGCAGTAGCAACATCAAGAGCAACGGTTAGAGAAATAAGCACCTCAATCAGTTTGTTTGTGAGAGTTATAGAAATGCATTATTCTTCCGAAGTAAGAAAAAGTTCTCTGCTTCTTGTCATGGGCAGACTTCTTGGTTTTATTCACAAGGTCTTACATTTCATGTATTCACTTGTGCATATGACTCAGTCCAATTCTGTGCTCATCTTTCTCTCTTTTATAATGCATAAATCAAAATACTTTGTCACTGTTTCTGAGAAATACACTTCTAGCTTCTTTTATGCTGACCATTGTTCCTCAAGCATCTTTGTGAACTGTTGTTCTGTTCAACCTTCACATGGCTTCCATCAGAACTTAAAAAACTAGAAATGCTTATTAATGAGGATGTTATCCTTAGTCAAAGCATTCCTTACTAACCATCTGTCACTTCAGATTACTTCTTTGAAGAGGCGATGTTTCATAGATATAACATCTGAGGACCACCAGGCTTTGGGAGGAACTCCTTTTACTCCTCCTAGTATAAAGCAGTATAAATCATCCAGTGGCTTGCAACAGGGCATGTGCCTTACTCATATTCAGAACGGTCATGGTTCTTCGTGGTATTTCTCCCTTTTGTTCCTCTTGTCTGCTTTGAAGATGGAGTATTGTTTTTTCCCCAAGTTCTCCTGGGAAAAAAAAGACACCTTTGACTGTGGGTATTTGTCAGCATTCCGATTCATGTCTCGTCTTACAGGTCCTCTTTCATATGGTCATCTGCCTCATTTTTCTAAATGCTCAGCTATATTCTTTGTAAAGGTATTTCATATATGTGTAGGAGGGGCTGGGATAGGTAGAGACAATGTCAGTGGATTCTGAATAAAAGTGAGCAATTTCCTAATCCTATCTAGATTTTTTTTTCTTTTTCAAAAGTACTAGCTTTTTCATTTTAAGCTACAGAAAGTTATTCTAGTTCCAGAAATAATTAGGATCCAACTATTCTGTCAATAGCTTCAGTGATTGAAGTATCTGCAGGTTGCTAATGGTTCTTGATTGTCCCAGTTGGCATCTGGAGACAGCTTTTTTTGTCTCTCTGGTCAAAGTCCATGCTTAGAATACAAATGGCTTTTTAACATGTGTTAGACAAATACAGATCTTGAAGTTCTTTCATGAAGGCAGGTTGATAGCTTTGAAACATTTGTGAAGTAATGTAAATCCTGGTCTTGCGATACTGATTTACTTCAGCTACCTACTGAGTTAAAAACTGTAACTGCAGTGTATTTTTCCCATGTTTATATATCTGAAAAATGATTAAAGCTCCGTAGATGCAACTGCTGTAGGCTTAATTGTGGTAACGTGAACTAGTATGCAAAATCTATGAAGAGTCTAGACAAATCCTCTGGTTGCTTATGTTTGAAGTTCATGCCATTAATTTCTCAAGCTCTTACTACCATGCTGTGTAGAAAAGAGATTGCACAGATATGCGCAGTGTTCTAGCCCAAATCTAGCTGTAACATGATTTTAACATATTTTATAACGTGTGTTAAACTAATCCTTGTTTTTTAAAAAAATGCCGTTACTGCTGGTGAAGATAAGCCATTTGCTCCTCTTGAAACTGTAAAATACATGAAACAAAAAGCCTACATGGTGCATTCCTGTTAACTTCCAAACAATGATTAATGCAGGCTCTGAAATTATTATATATTGCAGTTACACCTGCTGATTCATCATACTAAACTTTCATTAATGTGTATGTTACTAGCTGTCATGGATGTGAAGAGAACCATGAAAAAGAGATCCAGTTGTAAACGAACAGGGGTATCTTCCTGCATTTACAAAGGGAAGAAAATAAGTTGCCAGAATTCTCTTGCGTTTGGATATTTGTTGTGTCGGATTAGATTTTATGAATTCCCCAACTTCTGTGTATGGAGGTCACTGCTGTATTCCAACAATGCTGAAGGAAATATTTTGTCTACATGTTGAAACAAACAAAAAACATAAGTATTAGAATTGCGTTGTTATGTACAGTGACAAAGTAAAATGAGTAGAAGAATTGGCGGGCGTGTTATGTCATTTTATTTCAATAGGAGGGCTAGATTTTTTTCCTGCGCTGTTACCTATATTTTCAAATGTCAGTAAAACATGAAACTTCACTGTAGAATTTGTCAGGTGGGTTACATAATGGATGATAGATAATTGGCAAGCGGGAAGGCAGGGGAGGCAGTTTGATATTCTAGGGCGTATATTTTCACCTTGAGCGTGCATAGTGGAGGAATTGATATTTAATGTTTTTCATTAACTTTCACAGTAAACAATTTGTTGTCAGACTTGGAGATCTGGTGTAATGGTGAAGTTACAGTTCATGGAAGGCAGAACTTGTCAAGGATGAGTAGATAAAATTAAGTAGCTTGTACATTTGGGCAGACAGATTTCAAGGACTACGCTGCTTTTCGGATGCGTGCAGGGAAGCCTAAGGCTTGGTTCTGCTACACTGTAGTTGACACAGGTTCTACAAGCACCTTTAGGAAGTACCTTCAATAAAGCTACTGGATAGAAAAGGTGCTTACGGACAACACTGGACTGTGGTTTACTGCAGCTCTGCTAAGCAGGTGATGCGTTAACTGAATAGGGCACTTAATTGACTTGTGTGTCCATTGTAAATGGTAATAATCACACTGTTTGCTTGCCACAGCCTATCAGTGTTCTCTGTGGATACCTTGTGAGTTTTTTGATGGAGATGTATGAATATGATAAAGATCAGTTCCTGGGTTAATATACACAGCTCTTTCTGACTATGTAGATGATTGCACATGTAAAATCACATCTCCTTACTTCTGACAAGAGCTAAGGTGATGGAGTCAGACTGTTGTTAGTGGTATCCAGTGAAAGGACAAGGGGCAAAGGGCACAAACTGAAATGTGAGAACCATTTAAACATAAGAAAAAAATGTTTCCTGTGAGGGTGGAGCAAGTTTCCCAGGGAGGCTATGGAGTCTCCATCCTTGAAGATTCAAAACTCAAACTGACATGGTCCTGAGCAACCTGCTCTAGTTGGCACTGGTTTGAGCAGTGGGAGGGGGACTAGGTGCCTTCCAACCTCAGCCCCTTCGAGAGTCTGCGTCATCCTTTCTTAGTACTGTTTCATTTTATTGCAGCTGGTATTTCAGTGGTATAACAGAAAACCTTAGTGAAAGCGCTTGTGTTTTGTTTCACGGATATATGTTTCTTTGCATGCTGGGTTTACTGTATATGAGTCAATGCCATTGCATATTTGGATTGTGGTGCCAGTAACCTCTAATGAAGCTGACAGCTGATTTTATTTTCAGGCAATTTCCCTTAAATTACACGTGATCCTTTCTCTGGATATTATGTCTGAATGTTCAGAATCTGAACATTATTATATGGCTTTTCTGTCTGAAAAAAGCTTGTACTGAACATTTACAGTGTATCACCCAATGGTCTTGAAAAACTTAACGGAAAACTTTTTAAAGGTTCATTTTAGTATTTATGGGAGTTTAATACTTTTGTCAATGGAAAAAAGATCTTTCCTCAATGTGTGAAGATACGTTACAAAAATACTTATTAAAGAAATTCTTAACAGCTGTATTAAAAGGAGTACAGGTAAGACTTGTACCGGTCACGTTTCAAAGTCATCATTAAGGTGCTAATAAATATAGATAAGCATAAGAAGAATTTTTTTTTTTTTTTAAACGTGAATAATGGTTACTATAGCAAACTATACTCTGTACCTGATAGCCACTCGCTGTGCTAGAACAACATATATGACTTGATGACATGGAAAAACAGAAGACCATTTCAAAAGAATTTTGTCATCTTGTACAGACTTCAGAGAAATTTTATACTACTATTTTTCCTTCTCTAGCAGTTGGAGAATGCAGCACGTTTTATGTTCTGTGTGTTACTTCAAAAATGGAAAAAAAAATGATACAGAATTTTGGTAATCTTTTGCTCAGTTTTCTTTTTTTTTTAGTTTTGTCACAGTCATACAAACCGTAGCAAATTTTCCATCCCACTCCTCAAAAGTATTAAGCATAATCTAATTTCTAACTGTAACCCTAACCCTGCCAAATGTGTGTCCAGTCTGTTCTTCACACCTCTAAATAAGGATGGCTTGCTCTAATGCCTAACTCCGTTACAGTTGGAGCGTGCTCCTAATGTCATACTAAGGGTTTTTTTAATTGTACGTAGAATGCATTTTTTCTTTTGCTCCAGGTGCCATGGAGAACAATTAAATTGCAATTTTTATAATAGGCTTTTGATAGTGGGAATTTGTTGCAGGTCCTCCTTTGACGGTGTGTTTCGCTAGACCAACCAAACAAAAATCTTTCAGTATTTCTTCATATGTGATTAAAAGACACACAGCTTTTGTCAGTTCTGTGGGTTTTGTGGGTAAGGAACACTCATTTGTGGTTGTGGGATTTTTCTGAAATGCAGTCCCCAGCTTAAGCACAATCATCTAGGTAGGATTAAAAGTCCTGAGTTGTAGAAATACATTACCTGTGATATTCCTACTAATACATACTATTATGACACCTCATTTCCTGCGGGAGCAGTTTATTGCTCACTCATAATCCATTTATTTTCCACTTGTAAAATGCAGACTATTCTGTTATTTCTAATTTTATATTTTTGCATTTGATTTTTTTTTCTCAGCTCATTAATTTTTCTTTTGGGCTACGATCAAGCCCAAATGGGAAGCTTGAAGAGAAAGATCAACGAAGAGTAATTACAAGCAGCATATGTGTACATTAAGGTACTTGAATGCGTCTAGAGGAGGGCAACCAATCTTGTGAAAGGGCTGGAGGGAACGTCCTGTGAGGAGCAGCTTGTCTAGTTTGGAGGAGAGAAGTCCTCATTGCTCTCTATACAGCTCCTTGCGGAGAGGAAGGTGAGGAAGGTGCTGAGCTCTTCTCCCTGGTATCCAGTGACAGGATGCGTGGGAATGGTTCAAGCTGTGCCAGGGGAGGTTCAGACTGGACATGAGGGAGCATTTCTTTACCAAGAGCATGGTCAAACACTGGAGGAGGCTTCCTAAAGAGGCGGTCGATGCCCCAAGCCTGTCAGTGTTTAAGAGGCATTTGGCCAATGCCGTTAATAACATGCTTTAACTTTTGTTCAGCCCTGAATCAGTCAGGCAGTTGGACTAGATGATCATTGTGGGTCCCTTCCAAATGGAACTATTCTATACTGTGTAATCAATGTTCTTTAAAAATATTTAAGTAAATTAAAATACGGGATAATCTTTTTGCCTGTAAAATTAGGACGAGCTCATGTGAATTTAGTAATCTTTCTTTTTTCCTAAAAAATCACTTTTCACAATGGCAAGAACAACAGTTTTTAAGCCTGACAGAGTAATTCTGAATGTTTAGCATAATGATTGCATCCATACGTAGGTAATATTTTAAGCTGAACACAGTGAGGCAAATAATGATTAATGTCATGACTGAATTTGAGTTTATTCTAAAATTATTTAAAAATAGATTAAATAATTAAAAGAAATATTTACAATACATTAAAACCTGGAATATAATAATTGATGACTAGATTATGTTAATAGAGCTCCTCAGGCTTACTCAAACTATCTAGGTATTGAGGAACAAATGTCATCTGGGGAATTACCATTGATATAAGACATTTCTGCTACTTTCAGCAAGTGACTAAAAGAAGTCATGTCAGTCAAGCAGGACTGGAGGATTTAGTATAGATAATATCCTAAACGTAGGGCTTTTTTTATACAAGTTTAAATTCATTGGAGAGGTTTAATTTCTCAGTGGGGGTTTACTCCCCCTATTGCTTTGCGGTCAGTAAAGTATGTACAGTTAATGGAGGCAGATAACTTATTTTGGAAAGATTATCTTCCCTGATTAGGGCAAGTACCAAGCATTTTAGAAACTTTTTCTTTTAGGCAATTTTAAGGTTTGGTGTGGTCTTTTGTTCACCCTGCTAGTTTCTGTCCTTCTTTCCTATTTTTTTTTTTCCCCTGTGAGGGCAAGATTCTCTGACTGTCCATGCTGGGAGTGCAAGAGGGCCGTTCAGTTTCCTTAGATCTGTGCAGGAGTCCAGGAGCAGGGACTGAGGGGATTTGTATTGTATGGGCTTTTTTTAGCTGCTCAGGTGGGTTTGTGCATGGCAGAAGATCAGTTAAATTCTAACAGGAATATTTCTGTGTGCCTAGGTTCCCTGTGAAACGCAGCACTGGCTTGGCAACAGCTACTGCAGCATTTTACTAATATATTTTAGATTGTTTTAACTAAAAATATTTTAGATATGAAATGTTACTGTAGTAAGCTCATCAAGAAGTCTCAGCAATAAGTTGGATAAATTTCATTTAAACACCAATGGACTATATAATCTAATTTCGTCCATCAGGAATAGGTAGAGGTTTTATTGCATTCCTAATCACATGAACAACACAAATTCGTTCTTCAGTGTTGCTTTCACATTATACACTCTTTTTATCAAATGTCAGTATGTTTCATTTTGTATTATAATTACATCTTAATAGAGAGTCTGACTATTGTCAGAACTCAGCCTCTGGTGCCTTCAGTGGATTTGTTCATAATTTATTTTTCTAGATTAAAGAGTGTTCAGGCTACCACCCTGTGGGATCAGTGGGGAGAAGTGGTCACAGTACTGAAGCTGGACACATATATTAGACACTCGTGATTGCTTATTCTGTCTTCTATAAAGTACAATTCAAAGATAAGCATTTTATTCCCTGTAGCGTTAATGTTATGTCTAATGAATAATGTCATTGTTGAAAGTTTTGAGATATTTCTTACAGAAAGTTTCCAGCTCTATAAATATCCAAAGCAGGATAAGGCAGGACACAGATGCATATGAACAGAGCTGATAACAGGCATTTGCACGTTGAACTCGGGTACCTCCTTGCCAGGCTATTGACTGCAAATGTGTGATATCATACTAAATGTATAGCATTACTTTAGACAACAAACAGGGATTCCGAAAATTATTTGCTGGTTAAATATAGACATGAATCTGAGCCTGACCACATACATACTTTACACACAAACTTTACACCGACTTCCATAATATATTAATTTTAAAACCCTCAGGTTTTTGAACTAGTTCATGCAAATTCTGTAGCTGGAGCTACACCTGTTTCTGGAAGCGTGAAAAGGCTTCCACCTGTCTTGAGTTACTGCATCCCTGATACACATCATCAAATGTAATTCATTTAAATGACTCTTTAAAATGCCGTAAGATACAAAAGGGGGATTTCAGACAACCTGGAAGGCCATATGAAAAAGGTGCTTATTTCTTTGTTGTACAGTTCTTAATCATCTGCAGAAAAGATATGGGAGAGAAATTAAGAAGTAAAGTGAAGGGATTTTTTTAAATCTTTGCAGAGAAATTCAGACCTGAAGAAGATCTACCCTTCTGGAGCAAACTGAAATTTCGATGTTGCCAAAACTGAGTGAAGGACAACTTCTTTTTATATTTTTTTCCTTCTTGAAGGCATTACCTGAAGAAAGTTTATTGACATTGTGTCAATTTATCTGTAGGGATAGTTGCTGGCGTGGATGGTTTCTCAGCAGAATTCCTTATTAGCTTTCAGAACTAAGCTTTCTTTTTCCATCAGTTGGATATTTAGAGATCACAGCCAACCACAGGAGGAAGGAAACTTATGTTAAACACCTTGCTGGATTCCCTGGCTTGGAAGAAAGCCAGTAGATAAATTGGGGAAAGCGCAATATCAATTTGCAGAGAGCAGAGGATGAAGAAGCGTGGTACTGCAGGGGAAAACGTATTATCAGTTGTTTGGAGCTCAGAAGCAGCAAGAGATCAATTGATTGAGAGAAGCTGGATGGATGCCAGATGATCAATAGAAGTGGGGATGATCATTTGGTAGTTGTTTTTGGCTAGGAAAATGTCAAACAATGTGGTTGCCAAGAGGCAGAGGCTGACTTGTACAGAAGCATGAGAGAAATGAGAATTACAGCAAGGAACATAGAGGGGAAAAAAAGGCTTTGAGGCCATTGGGAAGATATGATGGTAATTTCTGCATCTACACAAAAAATATTTGTATGTGCCTATAACATTAAAACTGATGAAAGACATATATGTGAAAAATATCTTCTCTCTCGTGTTTTTGATGTCAGCAAATGACCATATTGGAAGAACGCTATAACATATGTAAAGTTACCAAACAAGATCGTGGATCTGTTATCCTATGACATCAAGAAAGTAAAGAAGCACGCAGTTGGATTTGAAAATTGCAGCAACAGTAAAGATAGGCTGACATCACAGAAAACCTACGTAATTTGCTACTTGACTCAGGAAAAAAAGGTACATGTTCTTTATTGTCTGGGTAAAAAGTAGTAAAACTTACCAAGGTGGTGATAACGTATTGGAATGTTTGATATTAGATGAATGGGAAATTTTGGTAAGGTATTTGTAAGTTTGGACTATTTTGACATGAATAAATTAGTGAAGATACATGTAAAATCACTGGTTTAGTGAAGATGCTGTGAATGTGCAAGTGATGTAAGTGAATCATCATTTCATCACTGGAATTAGACATCTCAAATAAATTGTAGACTAAGTAACTCAGGTTTCTGAGGTTTTCAAGTGGGCCATTTTGAGAAAGGTTTTTCAGAGGTGATACTTGTAATGTCTGTTGGTCACCTTGTTCTGCCAAGCTAGGAGTATTTTGACCATGAAATGGATGATAAATTGCTAAGAATATTTTACTCATTAAAAATGCTTCTTTGTTTTAGAAATGATTATTCTTAATTTTTTCAGGTGTTGCTTAAGTGAGCCTAGAAGTTTCTATTCTTAACTTTTCTAAAAATGTTGGTGCAATTGGTGAATCAAAAGGGACTGTCATCAAACGCACCATTTCTGATAAGTAGCTGGCCTGATGTTGGAAGGCTGCAAACACATAAGTATACAAATATGTATAAAAGATAGGTACCATTACTGACAAAAACATATGATATGTAACCAGATATCAGCTATCTCCAAACACAAACACTACACCCAGTAAAATGAGCAAATTTAATGCTGAGCCCCGCTAATCTGAAATATGTGTACCTCTCCTGATTAGACGCTTCTGTACGCTTGAATTGATAATGATTAGCCTCCATTTTTCTTTGTGGTTTTTGTGTGTCTTTTTTGATATATTGATTCCCTGTTTAGTTTTAAAATGTCTATTATATTTACTAGGAAACTAATCAGATTTTTACTTTAGACATTATAAGAAAAGAATCACGAGTTGCAGAAGACAGAAAAATAATTAGTGAAGAAGCTAGTAGGCTGTGACAGGAAATACATAATACATAAGCGCAATATATAATCTGCTGCATAAATATGAAATTATATATTGGCGTCTGACCAACTTTCTAAATTCAGCTAAACTTGTCATGCTATGCAATCTCACGTCAACATAATATAAAAGCAAACTTGCAGCATCCTTGATCCAAAGAGCAGAAATGAGACAAAAGAGACAGTATGTCCTTCAGCTCTGGTAAGTGATAATTGGATAAATAGAAGAAAAACGTAGATCGTTCTTTCTTGACTTTCTGCCTGCTCTAATGTGTCATCATACAGTGTTGAGACCACTACATTAAAGCAACTGTGATGATATATGATTGATGCTCTTTTTAAAGTGCTAGTCGAAGAATAAATATTTCAGATGCTAATAGCTCTATGTAAATGGAGACACTTGTGTATTATGAGAGCTGCAGATGCTGTGCGCCATGTTGCAGAAGACCTTGTGCTGGTGTAGTGTGTGTACGTTCTCCTTGGTACCCAGAGGCCGGTGTTAGGAGCAGTACACGTGAACCCACCTCCTGGTTTAGGTGGTTTAAGAATTCCTCATACTATTGTTGTGTTAGTTCTTCTAGCACAACATTACCTGCTGGCCATGAAACAAAATCACACAAAGGTGGGTTCTCGGGGTAAGGGAATAGTCACTGTGGTAGTATATGTGTAAGCATATATGAATAATTCTGTTGATCTTAAACTGGAGGGAGATGGACTGAGGCAAGTCACAATTCACACTGTTGTGTTGGGATTACACTCAAGTAATAATACTAATGGATGACAGTGCACTCTGTGTGAAGCCTGAGGAAGTACCTGATCCAGGAAATTTGTTTTGAAATTTGTACAGCTTCAGTGATCCACTTAATGATCTCTATGGGAGATCCTCCTCCTCTGCATATCTTTTTCTATTAAGCTTCTCTTCACTTAAAAATTGAGAATACCATTAACAAAATGCAAACACAGGTTATGCATATCCAATATAGCATTTCCTATCAGCTGCTTCACAGAGGTGTTCAGAAGATGATAGTACAAAATTTATGGCAAAAGCCAGCTTTTCGCTTCCTCCCACTTTGCCTCCAGCTGTGTCAGAGCTAATTTGAGTGAAACACCTAATTATCTATTAGCCAAGGTTATAAAATAAAATTAGTCACAGCCCTCTATGAAAAATGGCTAACAACTTTCTGCTCATTAAAAATCAAAGCATATACTTACCCATTTTTGATACAAAATGACCGGAGTAAAATCTGTTTGAATGAATGTATTAAAATTATTCTGAAAAAAAATCACTATTAAAACAGAAACACCTGGAATGAAATGGACATTTACATTTTAAACTGTATTTCCTAAAACATCACAAGCCCGTGAATGCTTAAGAAAGACCTCATGCTTCATTTCTAGCTTTGAATTTGTGAATATATGGGTGGAGCAATACTTCATTTCTGACTAGCCATCAAGGAGTTCATTAAAACACATCTTGACCTTCAATTGTAGAATAAAATACCATTTTGAAAAGCAGTATGGTTCAGAGTAGTATGAGAAATATATATTTAGCTTTAATGTTAATGAACTTCAAAGCAGAAGAGGAATTACCAGGTTCAAAAAGGAATTTTACAAATTTATGGGCAGCAGATACTAAGGGGGAATAGGCGCATACAAACCCTCTACCATCCCAAATCCAACAGCTGTGGGCACAAATACAAGGGAAATACAAGGCAAATGTATCACAGAAAGTGGCTGAGATTGTACGGAATTGCTAAACAGACTCTTCTGTTGCTCCTGTCAGCACTGTGGTCTTGACAGACCACTGATCTTAGTGGGACATTTCTTATGTTGGTTTTTTTATTTGTTTGGTTTGAAAATTCTTCACTCTTAAAACGTTATAAATGACGGAGATTTTAATGTGTATCTGTTTTCTGCAGTTATTCTTTGGTTAGTGTAATTAATCCTTCAGAACTAACAGGTCGCATTAAGCAGAAAGGAGGGGAGGGGAGATAAAGACACATAAAGGCATAATGGTCATGTGTAAATATTCTTCAAATATATCAGCATTTGTCTACTTCTTGTGTTGTAAAATCTCCGTTATTCTACAAGTTACAGGGCATCGCAAGGAAGCAAGTCTTGAAATCCCAAATATGTTGCCTAATTCAGCGCCCCGGGGTTTACTGAAATGCTTTAGCTTCAGTTGATACTTGGTAGCGTCATTTAGTGAGAGCTTTTTTCAGGGTCACTTATTACTGTGGACTTCGGAGACAGTTTCAGTCAGGCAGAGAAGGAACCCACTGAGTGGATGACAGGAGCATTACCTTGCAAACCAAGAAGGATTTGTTTGGTATAACTCGACTGACCAACAGCTGACAAACTCTGATGCATACAACCTGTTCACTGAACCCCAATTATGTATGGTTTGTTTAACATACTTCCACTTTCCGCTTTCAAGTAACAATAACCTGTTTTGTAGTGTAGCCCAAAATGCAGTAATACGCTTGACCAAAAAGCCATAGTTGCAATGCTTATGTTTCTTGCTCCAAATTATGTTTTTGGTTTCTAATTATTCTGAAAATCTGCCAAGATTCCCATACCTGCAGGACAACGCAGATGTCTGCCTGCCGTTTAACAGCTTTTGGGTGAGGTAATGTAGCAGGTAAATACTGGAATTGACATCCAGTGCGTGAGTGAAAAAGTTTGGCCCTCATCCCTGGATAAATAAAATAAAAGATTTACTGTGTGATTTAAAGAAGCTGAGCTATTGTGTGCTGTTGGGTCAGGAAAATTTTCTTTTCTTCCTTTATGCTGCTAGTTTGCATTCTTTCTCTTTTTTTTCTTTTATTTTCCTTTATTGATACAAAATCTCTGCTTTACTGGCAGTAATTTAATTTATTACATTGACTTTCTTAAGGATTTTTCCTCTCTTGTTTTATTTACTTCTCTAAAAAAATCTTGCTTTCACCAATGTATTAATACAACCCAGCAGCAAGTAAAATCACATTATTGCTGATTGCATTCAAAAAGACAGCACATTCGTTTCACATCTCTTAGCACATGTGCGAAGTTCCCATGTACCAGGTGGTTGTAATTAGCCTGGAATGCAGTTTGCCTGGTGAATTCCTTCCTGCTCATGGGATAATTTCACTGCTCCAGTCCCAAAACAGAGGTGGGTAATGGTGAGAGAAGTCTCATAACTGTAGGTGCTCTGGTATAAATCTTAGAGAATTTCCCTTAACTACTGCTAATGCAAGCTGATACTCTGCAAATTAAAGTCATCCAGTTTTTGTGATCCCTGTCACTCAGTTCATGTGGCTTAACTTAATGCTAAAAAGGAAGATTTCAGTAAATGCAATGCACGAAATGCAAAGTACCTTGTTGGTTTTTAGCTGACTGGTGTGATGAAGAGGAACATGAAAAGAAATGGGACATCTCTACCTTTTGTGTAGGTATGTATGTAATTACCACTCAAAAGGTAATGTAATTACCTTTTGAGTGGTAATTACATAAGCCAAACTTCTGTTGTCCTTATTTTTGAGGTGTGTTGCGTGACGGTCCGCATAGATGGATGACATAAAATACACAGATAGTTAGCGTCAGCTGAAATAGTAGCAGAAGTCATCTTGAAGCCCCCTGCGGAGGCAGCTGCCCGTGAGCTACCGTGCAGAAAAGGTGTGTTATGCTCATGCACAGAGAGGTGTGCATGTTTATGTTGCATTGGTCCTTAAGTCTTGCAAAATGATTAAGGGGTGACTTTCCTCAAGTACTAATACTTCGGGGATATTCCCAGGTTCGTTGACCTCACCGAAGAAATTATCATAAAATCATAGAAATGTTGAAATAGAGGACCGTATTTCTGCAAACTGAAATATTCGGAGGGACACAAAATGGGTATTCTACTTAAAGCAATCAGTTTGCTTTATTATTCAAATAGCTAAATGTTGATAAACTGTATAATTATTGCGTGCATTCAAAGCCCGTATTTTGAAGTTAGAATTAAATGGCTTTTTTAAGCTATTCAGTGACATGATTGAGAAGTTCAGGCTAGTTATGCATTCGTTAGGTGGCTACACATCTGCAATGAAAAACACATCAAAATGCAACATTAATTGAATTGGTGAACCACAGAAATGCAATACTTCTTTTTTTACCCCCCTCCTCCCCTTCAGCTGTTTTCTGGACTTCTTTATTTGCTCATTCCTAACCTATGCATTTCAGATATTTAAACACGCATCAGCATAACAGCCATTCTAAAAGTTTTCTATCAGGCATCAGTAGACCTCAGTGAAAATCCTCAAATTTCTTGTGAGAAAATGCTACTTCAACACAACTTTAAAACTTGTCATAGGCCTTACAAGTCCCTCAAACCTGGTATTGTGCCTGTGCCCCAAGTTTAAATCATGTTGTTTATGTTTATACATGTATGTTTATACAACTGTTAGTTGTATAAATGGCTATTTAAGTGCAGCAGCGGAAGGGAAAACTTGTGTCTGTGTGTTCTTTGTGTTCACCCTCAGTGCAGGCAAATATCGGGGTCTGTAAATGATTGAATGAATGACTGATTAAACTTGAATGACCGATTCAAATACCGTGACTATCAAAAAAACCTCCACATCTAAAACTGTAGCTTTATTCACACACACACACACAAAAATTCTCCTGTAGCTGCGATTGTGTACGTGGATTAAAATTCATCTGTTGTGCCGTGTGTAGTATTTTGTTCTTCCTTCTCCTGCACT
This sequence comes from Larus michahellis, assembly GCF_964199755.1. Taxonomy (NCBI): domain Eukaryota; kingdom Metazoa; phylum Chordata; class Aves; order Charadriiformes; family Laridae; genus Larus; species Larus michahellis. The sequence goes on along the minus strand of NC_133900.1, from coordinate 19,900,608 downwards.
TTGTGTAGTCATGCATGTAAGTTATTTTTGTTGTGGTGCTATCCAATAATTTCTCCTTATTGGTAGAAAAAAATGGAAAATCCTAGGAAAAAAAAATATTTAGTAATCCCGAAGCCTTGTTTTGTAAGCTGAAATGTGCTTTCAAAAATGAGAACATGAGTTACCTCAGTAATAATTGCCAATGATATTCGTATTGGTGATATTTAACTGGAGAAAAAACTTAACCAAAAGCCTTAGGGAAAATTATTCTTTTCCTTACTTTCCTCCTAATTGGACAATTTTATGTGAACTAATATTTATCGTCTGATAAGGCTTTCAAGGGAGCCAATTACATATTTCCCCCTATCAATATTGCAGCGTTACAGGCTTTTTCTGAGACCTTTTGTAGCTTACTTGTAAATATTGATTTAGGGGTTGCTCTTTGGGAGACAGCATTTATAGTTTAGCTATAGTTATGACAGTTACTTCTGCTGATAGAGTCTGTCAGAAGAAACACTTTAAATAAAGCTTCAAGTAAAAGTACTCCAAATAAGATTAGCGTCTGAGAAATTCATCCGGCAGAGTAACCATGATGTAGGACACATCTCTGTAATTATTATCCCTCTTTGACAAATTAACTGTAGGACACAGTTTCTGTAAGAGATCAAATATGTTAAATATGAAATTTACTAAATCTGTCTGTTGGTGACCTACAGCGCTTGAAAGATCAAGCAGCATGCAAGTCTGGTGACATCCCTGGGTAGGTGTGTTTACATGTGTGTCTTAGGGGTTACTAAAAAAAATAAATCTGCTGCTTTTTGCAGCATTTTTATTCTGCACCCTTCATCTTGATATCTGAGCGCCTTTCCTCAAAACAGTGAATGACAACATGATGAACGTGTTTTGTGTGCGGGTGTCTGTCCATCCCTCTGTCTTTCCCCTCTCTCCTGGGAACAGAATTGCATGCTGGTTGGGTTCTGTGTTTCAGTTGCGTACAATGTGCTGTGTATCTCTGAGAAAGAAAGGTCAAAAAGTATTTCTTGATCTTGGTGGTGAAGCTTGTGGTAGTTCTTAGGTGTTCTATGAGTTTTTAGACCAGCCCCAGGGTCACTTTGCCTCTTGCCCACTGAGCTTTGCTCTTGTGATGGACCAGTTGCATTTTTCTGATATGTAGAATTCTTCATACTAATCCTCAGTTTAGTGCTTCACCGTTTAAATTATTCTCAATCTAAATCCTGAAGTCCTTTGAACATATGGGCAGAAATGGTACTAAAGAATGTGTGGTTCTCTTTCCTGTCTCCATCACAAATGGAAAATAGGACTTTTCACTCGTAAGCGTCTGCATTATTTCTGTTGGTTGACTTCAAATGTAGCTGTCGATATAAAGAAACAAAAAAGCTCAATAACTGATATTCCTTTTTTCCATCAGCTCTTTCCCAGCTAATTTTGCTAATGAGATCTGAGGTCATTACTTTCATCATTTATTTTAATCTTTAAGCTCTTTTTTTCAGTATTTTTCTATTTATTTGGTGCATTATTTTCCAATACCATTTGGTTTTCTTAAGTTCCAGATCATATAGAAATTCAACTAAAGGCGGAACTCTCTAGAGCATGGATCTAGGGTAGCAGAGAACTTTGTCGGTCCCCTTTGAATTGCAAATGAAATTTATCAGAAGTTGAATAATGGAAAGAATAAAAGAATGTGCTATTACTTGCATTTAAGATTATTTATTAGCTGGTTTTCTGCTAAAAAAAACCTAAACCAAACATTTCTGCCTTTCCCCTGTACAGTATTTTGCTGTCAGGGAGTAGATTAAATGATAGAATAACTTTTTTTGGAAATCTGATATGGTGAAAGACAGATGCTTTAGTTTGAGAATAAGAAAGGTAAATTAGCACCACCAACAAAACAAAAAAATCCCCTGGAATTCGTTCCTGCTACTGACAAGAACGAATACCATAGTTTCAGAAGGTCAGTCTTGTAGGTAGGGAGCCAATGCAACCTGTGAACTGTGAACTTTTGTGCCAGGTTTACATCTGCCCCGCACAGGTAAAATACAAAATGACCAGACAATAACTAAATATTACAGTATGTAATAACAAACTGTAGCTATGTTTTGTCAGACGCAGTCAGCAGTACAAAAAAGTGTATAGTTTTGTTTTAAATTGGATTTCACTAGAATGTATTTGCCATGAAGGACCCACCATCCTTTAGTTTGGCTCGGTGAGGCTTTGCCAGCATAACCTATTCTAATGACCCATCCAAATGGCTTATGAACAGCCAGAGAAAATATAAGAAGGTGAGGGGAAAAAAATCAGAGCACTTTGAAGAATGACTTATGAACTCAAATCAAGCAGACAACTCTTTCTTTCCTGGTAGCACTCAAACATGAAGGAAGGCAGAGTATATTTGCTATTCGAGGGGAAAAGCTCCTGCAGCACGAGGTATGACTGATAAAGTTTAGCACATTCATCATGGAGTTAAGGTCAGTGAATTAGTTATCTCATGCTTTATGAATCAGTTTGAGAGAATATTCAAAGCATATGAATTTGGTGAACTGGTTATAAGTTCATTTTTAAATATTAAAGAATGCACATTTAACTAAAACTTGGAAAGGGGAAAAGGCTGGCTTTTTTTCTTTCTTGCCTTTTTTTTTTTTTGAGAGGGAGAGAGGTTCTGTTAAGTATCATTTCCAGAAAGTCAGTGTCACATAGCATTCAGAGAACAGGACAGAAAGGAAAATTGGTACTTCCCTAGCTTTGCTGATAACTTGCCCTGTTAGCCAGGCGTTACGCTTCATATTTCTGTACTTAAATGTACCCATCTGTAAAACTGTCATAATCTCCTTTTCACAGGAAAGTTGTGAAAAGCAGATTCATAAAAGTGCTTTTACACCTTCTGATGAACTCTGTATTCAAGCAAATAATCCTGTTGCTTGCCTATTTGTGAAAAATTTACCAGTTAGTTGCCATACTTTGATAAAACATTTAAATGAACAAAATATTTCACATGCAGGTCACTGCAGAAAGGTCACTATCTGTAGTCTCTTCTTCAGCGGATGTATAGGATTACTTTTATTTTCCCTGTTCAGATAATGCAGTCACACAGTGATGATGCTTTCTTGCTGTTTACAAATGATCTACAAACAGCTGGTAAATCCTGGAGAAATCTTACCCTTTCTGGGTAAGAATTCATTTTAGTGAATATAGATGCCAGTATAGACGTGGGATGATAATGCTCTTTTCCTTGCAGTGGATGGAGAGATATAGGCACTTTTAGGGCACAACTTATCTGAGACGTCTGCTAGAGAGAGACGAATTGTTCCCTGGAAGTGTCTGTTTCTATCGACTACCAAAGAAGCTGGGGTTCAGATGTAGGCATCTGTACTGCACGTGCCTAAGGTTAGGTGAGGCTGATCCTATTCTGAGCGTGCGGTAAGCCCACGTAACAACAGTCAAGGGAAAACGTTTAATGAGAATTTTTATTGCAAGCATTTATTTCCTCTAGTCTTTTTCAAAACCTGTGAGATACCTATAAACACAAGTCCTTCTTGTAGGCTTACAAAAAACAGTACTGTGGATATTAAAGAACAAACATATTTTAATGGCAAAGATATTCACACATTCCCAAATACTTTTAAAATGTGCAGTTTTGGTTTTGCGCTACTTATTTAATTTCTCATTTCCTAGAATGTTAGTATAGCTGTTGCAATAGCACCTGAGGGTCTATGGTCGGGAATTGGGAGCCTGCTGTGCCCATAACTTTGGAAGCGATAAAATATGAAGGATCCCTGTGCCAGCAATCGTTCTCTCTTATTTATGGAGAAGTTGCAGTAAGTGAAAGCAGTCAAGGGAAGAGGTGATTTGAGAGACAAATGACAGTAAGCAAACACAGAATAATGTTGTTGACTTCTGTGCAGTTTATTTATAATCTGTGTGCTTGGACTTTCAGGGTGGTTTGGCGTTTCTTTTTGTCTTTTGTATTTAAGCAAATGATTCCACTTCTTAGTTCCAGTCTTATCTTTCGCTTCCTGGGGGATGAGATGCTTTCTTTCCTCCTCTTCAAAATTCATTTAAGTATAATAAAGTTTGCTGTTCTTATTAAGTCCTTTGTGGGGCATCGGTGCCTTGAACATATAACCGTAATAGCAACGGTAGCGATTTTGCACCCCACCTCTCTTTTGAGAGTATTGGTAATTTGTGGCACAGCAGATCGCGCAGTTGTGTTATGTTTGTAGCTTTGTTTTGTACTTTATTTGAAATATAATGATGGGAGATGGATAGACACACAGGTGAAGTAATTGCCAAATAAAATGATATCATGTTTATTATGAAGCTAAAGATTTCGAGAGGTGCTTGAAATTATTTTTTTGGCAGAATAGTGGGAAGGTCAGATTGAACAGCAACTGAAAGTTGGATATTGTAGTACTCAGAACCTTTTATATGCCTTTTAGTGGCAGTTTTGTAGCAATACAAGGAGAAAGAAAACTTTTTTGGGAAAAAAAAGTTTGTATGAAGTGTGTTATATAAGGAGTGAAGGCTTATGGGGAGAAGGTTCCCAAGGCTTTTATCATAACGCTGCTCTGTAATATAGACAGATATATAAGGAAAATAGGAGACAAAAATGACGTGTGATTTATATGTATGATGCCAGTGTGCGTCATTTTGCTTGTGTGAATCAGAATTCATCACCTATATTAAAAATTTCAACTGGGCACATAGAATTTGAGTATGTGTTCACGCTATGGAAGGTAGAAATTTGAGATCTAATTGCTGGATTCCTTCCTTTTCTTCAGAGACAAGGCAAAACTACAGTTGTTTTGTTTAGCTACTGGAAATAGGAATAATTGTGTGTGATTGGTAAATGCGTTGCTAGTATCGGTCTCTAGTCTTCATGATTCAGGGAATGTAGCATAAAGAGAAATAACAAGCACCATGCAGAAAGGTGTTCGAGAGGAAACTAAGGAAAGAGCATGGCTTAAAACACGTTCAGAACCATTAGTACGTTTCATTTCTTTGCTGCAGAAGTGTGTAGGGAAAAATCAGAACGAGCGGAAAGATTAAATGTAAGAATTATTATGTTTTGGCGTCCTTTCCCGCGCCTCACCCCCAAAAGAAAGAAAAAAGAGGAGACAGCAAAGATATGGAGAAAACCAATTCCATTTCTAAAGAAATGTAGACTATTTTTAAGAAGATGAAATGTCCTATAGTATGTTTATAGACCTCAAGAACTGTGGTGGTCGGATGTATGTATCTTTTGTTTAGAAAAAGAATCACAAATAACCATCTTTCTGAGGTGGTTTCTATTTAAAATAAATAAATCCGAAACACCCAGAGTTAAATACGGATAGTTAAAATACTAGGATTGGGTTTTGTTTTCATGATCTAATAAGAGTCCATTTTTAATGAATGAAGCAATTGCCTTACTGTCGCTGCTGAAAACTTCATTATCTTTCTTTTCAATTAACAACTCTGCATTAACAAATCAAAAGTATTCTGCAGTGTAGCCATCAAACCTCCCTTCCAATAACTCCTAGACACTTGTAGTTAAAAGTAAATTTGAAACCTGTCCTTCAGTAAAGTATGTGATTTATCCTTCCAAAACAGATGCAGGCTAACTTAAAAGATAAGCAAATGATTTTTTCATTTTCTAAATGATATGTGTAGATATCTTTTGACTTTGTAATTTTTCTGCATAAAGTGGGATAAGATTAAAAGGCCACAAACATGTTACTGGTTGTCCACTTCTGATTCCAAAATCCTGTAAAAGTCTATCTTGCCAAGCAGGCAGTCAGTTGTGCAGCATACTTCTGGAAAATCACCAAAAGCAGCCATGCCACAGCAATGGAGGAATGTTTACTATTATTGCCAGTCGCCTCAGCAGCCTGAGGAACTCAATGGAAAAGACAAGTAGGTGAGGCAGATTTCAACCAGGAACGTAGGGTCTTATTCCTCAGATACTTTGAATACATTAAAAGCAGAAGATGGGTAACTTTTTTCTTTAATTGCCTGCCTGAAATTCCAGCGTGTTGATAGACTATTGAGGAGTAAGACCACGTCTCAACTCTATCATGACTCACCTGTCTCTTTCTGATCTGGGCAATACATCATTGATTGTAGTTTCCCTCCAGCATCCCCTTCCCCAAACATCATTTGGCCTTGTTGAGGCTAATTCCTTCTTCTCCCCACCTTTACCAGTGAGCGACCTTTCAACACTGCATCAATGGACAGTCGTCTGGTTCCGTAGTTGCATCCACACGCTTTTGTGTCTTGCATAACAGTCTGGAAGCAGATGGCCTTATTTCTGATGTCTGCTTGTACCTCTTCCTGATAATTTGCTCTGTACCTTTAGGGTGGAGAACAGGTAAAATAATGTCTCTTTGCCATGTCAAGAAACTGAAGGGAAAGAGATGCTCTGATTAGTCATCAGGGGACTGATGCTATAAGGGCAACTTGGTTATTGTTTCTGCTGCTGGAAATACTTGTTTTCATAGAAATATGAGTAGAGATTAGTTCCGGATTCATTCTTCCAATGGCTGAGGAAATTGTCTTCATGGGACATTAAGTGGTTGGAGCTTGCTGTAAATGAAAACATGTCCCCATCATAGTGGTTTATTTGCCATTACCCATGTGCTAAACAGTGGAAAGGGTGCTTCAAAAACACCAAATGTGGACTTCAGGGGTCTGAATGTCTGAATTTTCATTGTCAGCAGACTGAAAGGAGACCCTCTTCACACTGACATTAATTGCCCATTACGGTTCCGTTTGATTTTCTCTTCTAATTACTTTATATTGTCTCAGTAAATGATCTCTCCTTATAGTCACGCTCCTCTACGAACTGTTGAGATCTTTCTTTCCAATTCGTATTATGAAATAGACTGTATACAGTAGCTTATATTGAAGCAGAAAACTGATCAGTCAATGTTGGTTTATAAAGAGCTCTGTATCATTTTATCTTCCACAAAAAGAGCTTGCCCACTGTCACTCGATAAATAGTCTTTAACAATAACATAACCACAGGGTATCTCCAGTATGCGTTCTTTAGATAAAGTCCTCATTAGGTTAATGTAAGATCGCTGGCTTTAGCCTGCATTTTATTTTATATAATGAGTTTCTTTTTATACAATAAAGCTTATGAAAGAAGAAATTGTTGGCTCGTAGGGAAGAGATGGATGAATATAATAAGGCTTCTGTTGGAGGGATTTATGATGTATATTTAGCATTGCAGACAACATAGTAAATCACTGCCACAGCCAACGTGAAAGATACATTAGTTGCCATTTGTTTTTTACCAGCCTATCTAAGTCCTTTTCAGATGTCATTCTAGAGATTTATAAATCAGTCTCGTTTCATGTTATTAAAAAGTCTATTACACATTATAATGCAGCTCTAAAACGTGGCAAATTATTTCACTTTCATTGTTGTTGGTACCATTAATATCTCCTCCCTATTTCATGATATTTAACCTAGACAGAAGAAGCACTGGTGCCAGTATTGTGAAAACAACACAGTAATTGGAAAGGCAGATAAAATGTTTGTGAGAAATGTAGTAGTCATAACTTTTCTCCCAATTTCCTGGGATGTCCATGTAAGGTGATGTTACGTTCTTTGGTCAGATGCTGCTGTTAATCTTAAAACGTTGAAAAGAAATTATTCATTTGTAAATAGCTTAGAGGAGCAGGTCAGGTACCATGTTATGTGAACTACGTTCATATGTGCGTCCATAATGTTAACTACGGCAATATCCGTATCAAAGGAATGCATGCAATTGGATTTTTCTGTTAAAACTTCATAGGAGCATCTATGGGCACGTTGTGTTTGCTCACAGGTAGACGCGTCGCAGAACACTTAATGCTATTTTTACACTGCCTAGCACAATCAGATCCAAAGAATTGCTTAGAGCTTTTAAACAATGGAAAGGGTAGGAAGAGAGTTAAAAACTCAAAGGAGGGAAATGATTATATTGGAGTGAATATTCATAACCCATATTTTTCAGTTTCCATGGCCTCTAGTAACTAAACACGGTACTTCAAAATGCTCCTTTGATCAAGAGTAAATGTACCCATCATAGGCAATTTTTGTATCTTGGAAAAAAATATTTTGAAAATTAATTAGGAGCGTTTTGTTGTGTTGTAATATACAGCAACGTCTTCCAGATATCCGAGGGCTGTAATATCAGCAATGGTTTCAGTCAGGGGGGAAGACAGGTTGTATGGGAAGAGGTTGTGTACTGAACTGACATGACTGAAAATCAGTGAATGAAAGCTCTGAGAAAAAAATAGAGAGCACCGTCACTGCCAGGTTTGTGTTTTCTTCAGTACTAGTCTCTTTGCTTAGTCTCTTTCAGTTCACATGGGATCTGTTTTCCTCAGGTGCATGGATATATAGATGGTGGGTTAGTAATAGAGAGTTTATATTATTTTTGTGTACTGTTTTCGGTTCTTTTCCAGCCTGTTTGAACATGTTATGCCTTATTTTCTTATTTTCTATCAGACCGTTCATCTTGATTGTTCTACCCCCTGACTACTTTACTATCCATTTTCAAGATTCTTCTTTTGGATAATTTTAGTCTCACCTTGTCTAACTATTTTGTGTGATAGCTGTGTATATTAAACTACGGGAAATTTTACCTGAATAAGGACAACAAAATTGGTTTGTTAATAAAAATTTTAGCAGTGTGAGGCCTCTTTTCCTAGCCCTGGAATATTTTGAAGTATTGCAGTTTAAGGAAAAGGTGTTTTGTCTACTTGCTGATTATTTTACATATAACGTTGTATCTTAGTTTTTTAACCTAAGGGTATTAAAACATATGAAAATACTTGACTGTATTATTCTGTAGATTCTGTTTTATTACATAGAGGAATATAATGTTTATAAATCATTAACTAAATATGAGGTCTTTTATTCTTTTAACTTCCTTTTGAAAATCTTTGTTTTATAGAACTGGAGGAACTAAAGCATGGACTGTGTATTTATAGTCTGTGATCAGAAAACACTGGTCTTCTGACAGAAGCCATAGGACCCCTAATAATTCTGCTTATTCCTTTGGAAAAGATGAGAAGAGGTAGAAGAGCTGTTTTGAGTGAGACATGCAAAGTTAGTTCTTGTCCCTCCTATTCAAAGCTCGCTCAAACCGGTGAGACTACTGAAAGAGTTCAAGGAATAATACATTTTTGTTCATATTGTCAGTAGTTACCTCCAGTGCTTCTTCACAGCTATTACCTACCTGACCTAGTTTCAGCACACCTAAATACAAGTATTAAATTAGATTTTTTTAAACGAGGAGTGTATTGTCCTGGGTCTTTCTATAGGTAGACAGGCTTCTTTTGGAGTTATTCGGCACCTCCAGAGATATAATTGATTGGTCAGATTTTGATCCATTTCCAAGTGGCTTCCAGATGTTTGTTATTCATTGTGATTTTCCTATTTTAAATTAACCTTACATAAAATACAAGCTGTAATTATTGCCAAAGAGAAATACTTGAAATGGCTGGCAAAGTTCTATACTGCTCAAGAAACGTGTCACTGTGGCAAAGAAACTTGAGGGCAACAGATACTGTAAGAACTGATTTATTTATCTGTTTTACTGTCACCTAGTAAAAAAATTGCATTTCTGAAATGTAGATTGTTCCACGGTTGCGGATGCTTTTCTCTGGCAGTAGCAATCTGTACAACAGTATCTCTGTGGGCTTAAACATGTAGATTGGTGTGAAGCTTAGTGGAAATGCGTAACAGAGTTACTAGTCTTCTAGCTGCTAGCAAAAGAGAACGGCAAGCATCTGTTTTATCTGAGCTATTCTTTCTACGCTGTCTGTTGTTCAACACTCACAATACAACAGGTCAGTTTGCCATCTATTGTGAAAGACCCCCCATGAAAGGCTTGACAAGTGTGTCTCCATTTGTAGTCCATGGAACTGTTTGCACTCCTGTGGAATACTGATGATAATTGTCTAAGTGCAATGACAAAAGGGAAGGAGGAAAACTAGTAGTCAGTCTTCAAATCTGAAAACATATTTTTGCATTTACTTTTAAGTTTTGAAAAATAGGCACAGTCATTATGGTGATAAGTGCTTTGTGCATGTTTGCAATATCAACATCATTGATAGCTTCCTTTTTACAGGAACAATGCCCTCTGAAGACCAAAATACCTCTTTATCTTGATTGCCTGAGGACAGAAACCTCCAGGATAAGCAAGATAATAGGAACTAAAATAGCTCCAAGTCCCATTAACTCTAGCCATCACAAAGTACAAGTAATGCACACTCAAACCAATCATTATTTATAATGAATTCTGAAAATATGATATAAAGCCTTAAGCCAAACTCAGATTAAAATCAATATGATGTCACATTAGTACTGATGTGTCTCTTGGAGTTGGCATGTGAAACAGGAAGTTGTTATAAAAGAATATATTCATTATGACCTGTGAATTTGCATTTAAAAAAAATACTGATTCGCAGTTGTGTTATGCAAACAACATCAATGCTTATGGTCTAGTGATAAACCCTTTGAGCTTTTCTATGATTTGTAATGTAACCAAGACCCATTGAAAAAAATCCTTGCATCTCATTACTCCTTTTTTAAATCTGTATTAGTATTTTTTTATAACGTTCAGGCTATATTAACACTGCAAATAAATTCATTTTTTTGGTAAAATTGATGGAGGTAAATATTTTTTCCATAAAATAAGATAAATACCACTATTTGTTTCACATAGCAAGGTGATGATATTGCCATGTCATCGTTGAGGGATGAAACAATGGTGCTGATACCATGTTCAGCTTAGGCAAGGTAAAATACTTACAGAGGAAGGGTCATCTCCCCTGCAGCCCCTCTCACTTGTGAGTGTCACAAGCCTTTCTTCCTGGGAATGTACTCATGCTGTCATTGACCTCGGTTTGAATGAAAAATAGTCAGATAAAACAATTCCTGGACACCAGCGTGCTGTATGTCAAAATATGATCTAAATATCAGAATCCAGATCAATATCTCCAGGTTTTGTTCATATCCACTCTGCTGCCTATGGCCGTTACTTCAGTCAATTTGTTTATTCCTATTAAACACCACTTATTTTTTTAGTCCCTGTAGCAACCTGAAGGACTACTTATCTACATTTTTCACTTATGTTTATTGGAGTGTGTCCAGAGGAGGGTGAAAAAAATGATGAAGGGCCTCAAGGGCAAGACTTGTGAGGAGCAGCTGAAGTCACTTGGCTTTTTCAGCTTGGAGAAGAGAAGGCTGATGGGTGCCCTCATCACAGTCTACAACTTCCTCAGAGTGGGCATCGGAGGGCGAGGTGCTGATCTCTCTCTGGTGACCAGTGATAGGACACGAGGAAACAGAATGAAGCTGCATCAGGGGAAGTTCAGATTGGACCTTTGAGAAAGGCTCTTCACTGAGAGGGTGGTCAATCACTGGAACAGCCTCCCCAGGGAAGTGGTTATGGTACCAACCCTGTGAGAGTGCAAGGAGTGTCTGGATGACGCTCTTAGTCATATGCTTTAGTTTTAGGTGGTCCCATGAGGAACAGGGACTTGGACTGGATGGTCCTTATGGGTCACTTCCAACTTGAGGTATTCTGTGTTGATAACCCATACTGTTAGGTTTCTTGCCTTCCACCCAAATAAGAAATCTTGACTATCCATGGGTGCCTGCAACATGCAAAAGAAAAACAAAAGAAAATTTGTGAGTCTTTTTCGGTAGCAGTGTTCAGAAAGCCCAGAGGAGTTGCAATTTTCTAACCAAGACTGAGTAGTTATCTAATCTTCCCAACTTAACCTACTCATAGTTTTCAAGATGCTAAAACAAGACTCGGGGATGAAATGCCACTGTTTACATTGGGATGTTGCTACTAGAATAATACTGTGCATCTAAGAATTTTTTTCTTTATTTATTAGCTGTTGCATGTATGCACAAAACCTAAAATACTGTCATTACTTAAAAAGAATAAGCCATTAATATAGCCATTACTTATGAATGGCATTGTCAAATAGACGTAAAAAGCATTACCTCATTGGAAAACTGTTTGTCTGTATAGCTTTTGATTAAAATACCATGAAGTTGTGACTTTCAAACACTATTCATTTATGGTTTTATATGTGGATATACAGAATACTTGTGGCACCATAACCTTCTGTATAAACAAGACAGAGCTAGAGAAAGAAATATTTATAAGCAGGTAGATGGAAGGGCATACAAACCAGAGAGATCGTCAGTGATGTGCTGACTCTGAAAGTTTCCTAGATGACTTCTCAGGTACTCTAAGTTTATCATGTGCATATATAACGCAAAAATAGACTAGATGCATTAATGTGACACATGTGTATCCATGCAATATTCTGTTTGATCTGACATAAGAAAAATAACAGAAAAAAGTAATGCAGAAAAAAATTCCATAGTGTGTAGAGAAAAGCTTGTTACTGACCTCAATGGGACTATAAATGCTACAGTTTTTTTGCTGTTCTATGCTAGCTGCATCCATTGAAAACTCAGTCTATTAGAGTTGCTTATTGCCATCCGGTGTTAATACTTCCAAGTACCTTAAATCATGACTTATACTGCCTCAGTCCTTCCCTTTCTTGGCTAACCTGTATTTGGTGTACATCCATTTTTTTGGCCTACAGCTCCTCAGACATACATAAATAACACAGTAAACCAATACTAACCATGATAAGTATTCTACTGGTAGTAAAGATGTGGATTTTTCTCATGGGGGGCTGAAAAAATGATTTGGCTTCTTTGTATTCAGCTTCTGCTTGGAATAAATAAGGTTATTTACAATGAAACGTAACTCCATTTATCAGTTCTTGGCAAATAATCATTCTAAAACAAATTAAGTATAGAAAATCTGGTTTATAAGTCTAGTATAGAGTATGAAAATACAGTTTGAGTATTTTACTATATGCTCGGTATGTAGAGTTTAAGAGTATATGGGTTATTACTTGTGATTTGTTTCCCTTTGACTGGCAGCTGCTGGTTCCATCAGGTAATCAGTGATATTTTATATTCCAGCTCGTAAGATTCCACTAAGCCATATTTGGGGATTTTCCTTGCAAGATGACTCCTGTAGGAGCCAGTTTTCATAGTGTGGTATCAATGAAATAATCATGTCTCTCCCTCTGAGAAATAGAGTGCGTATACTCAGGGCTAAAGAATAACGCATAGTAGTAACGTATCTGTTACTTAGAAAAATAGAGGAGGAATGTAGCAGTATTTAATCTGTTGCATTTATTTATTTGTTGTATTTGTTTGTTATGTTTCTCTTTGTTAAATTCTGTCGCATTTTCCTTTTAATTTGTACTTTAACTGCACTACAATGCCGTTACCAATGCATTTTTCAAGAATGCTGATTTTACGGTTTTGCTCTCGCAGTCAGAGGTTGCATAAGGGGCAATTTAAAGGAAACGTATTTTAGATCCATGCATACAGAAAATCTTTATTCTTTACCAGTCATTCTGGAAAACCACTAGGATTTGTTTTGTATCAAATACCCTGTCTTGATATTTCAGAAACACACACACACAAAAAAAAAAAGCAGGAGGGGAAAAAAAGCCATGCTTTATGCTTAAAGCCTTGTAATGAGTTTATAGCAGCAGCAGGATTGTTTAGTTCAGGGTCAGGGATCTTCTGAATTGCCATTTAATTTCAGCTACAGTTTTTTAATAAGCATAGCAAAAGTTGCATTGGTAGTAAAGTTTGTATACGGACTAATAAAGCACTTATGCTGATGCCTAATATGAATCTCTGATCAGATTGTCAAATGCAGAAAACTGTTTCCGTATCTGAATTTTGCGTATTTCTTTTGTATGCGATTGAAGTCTTCCCTACACAGCATTTCGTGAAGGGACACAGTGCAGTTTGCTGTGGAAATACTGAAACATGGAGAAATACAGAAGAAAGCACCCAAAAACATGAACAATATACAAGATCATTTTTTCTCAGCAGAGTGTTTGTAATTATTATGTTTGTTATTACTTTGAAATATTTGTATCTTCAATTTTAGAATTCTAAGAGTATACGAGTAGAATTGTATGTTAATGAAAATTGGAGCATGCATGTGACGCCCTGGTTTTCTACACTATTTTTAAGGAAAATAATAAAATAATTGCTCTTGTCTTAAGCAGTATAAGACACCTAGGACTGCATCGCCACAATAATGGCCACAGAGCGTGCAGTTTACTTAAAACTTTATGTGGGTGAATGTGCATTATAAGTGCAAGTGTCTCTCTGACTTGAGGGAAACGTGTTGCTTCATTAGTCACCAACCAGTGCCTTCAGCCAAGTGATGGGGGCTTAGTGAAGGTGTGCCTGTATGGATGGGGCAGCCACAGGCGCCCGGAGATATTTCTAGCCATGCCATGGGCACCACAGAGGAGCTACTCTGTGGCTCCGAGTAGAGAGCAGGAGAGGCAGGATTTAAGATGTGTTCGGAATGCCAAGCCACAGCCACCTCCGATGTCCACTTCTGGGGTCTGTTTCCTCAATGGAGAAAATTAAGAGTATCAGTTGTGTTGTCCAAAAGGATCTTAAATTAGGAACAAGAGAAAAACAAAGGCTAAATTAGGTAATACTAGTGATCCCCCTGTAGTTTAGAATCTGTGATGGTTATTGAGCCTCAAAGGATATTCTCTTCTGCTGCAGAATAATACGCAATGGCCTTGCTAATGCTGTGGTGTGCCTTTTCCCAGTCTTCTTAATAACTATGGACATACAGTTTTGTAGTGTCTTGTTATTGATCAAAATTTCACTGCTCACAAATGCGGCTATTTTTCCCTGTATAGCAGCTTGTTTTCAAAAAAAAAAAAGTATTAGCTTATTTGTCTCCCTTTATTTGCACAATATTATTGCAGCTATTTGTGTATATATTATATGCGTTACATATATGTAGAATCAGAAGCGTAGAATTGCCTAGGCTGGAAGGGACCTTTCAGATCATCTAGTCCAACCATCAACCTACCTCTGACAAAAACCATCACTAAACTGTATTTCAAAGCACTGTGTCTACCCATCTTTTAAATACCTCTAGGGATGGTGCCTGATGGAGAAAGAGGGTGTCTCTGATCAAGACTATAGTTTTAGCATTTGTGTATATCTAGACAAAATTAACTGATTTTACAAATGAATGTCAATTTCTTAAGTCCCCATTGATGAAGGATCCTGTTTGCTTTTACTTCTGAAAAGAGAATGTATTTTTTTTCTTCGCCCTGTATGTATACACAAATAGGGCAACAAAAGTCCAAACATACTTCTGGGGCTGTGCGTGTGGAAAGTTAAACATTGAATTTAGCAGTTAAGCTTAATGTCCATTAGCCCTTACCCTTAGAAGTTTCATTTTTTCTATTATACTGGTATTTGCTACTCTTTATGCCTTAGCTCAGGATTCAAAAGTTTGCATGTATCTTCTTTTGTTCTAACTTTGAGATACTTCCCCCTCCCCTCCTACCCCTACTACAAAGAATCGGGGTGTGATTTTTGGGTTTTTTCCTGTGCAGAAAGGGTTGAGATTAAAAGACTAGTGCGTACATTCCCTTCGAGAATTAGGAAGGCTGGTCACTCGCTTCTTGGTGGTTGGTCACAAAGCTGCAGCTGAAGAGAGGATTAATTGCTCCTCTCCAGATTTCACTGGGACCTGGCAGGCTGTCTCCTCCTCCTATTTAGAAACAGAGCATGCTGTTTTTCTCTTCTTAAATAATAAAAGTCTATTGTAGGCACTTGAGGGGTTTTCTAGTATGTGAAAATCCGAACATTGTTTTTCTTTCTGTTGTCATTTCTGAGGCATACTGTGCTAGGAACAGCCTAGTCAAAGAGAAGGAGAACAAGTGCTGGGAGCGTAGCTCTTTCTCCTCCTTCAGTGTGAACAAAGATTTTGGGTCTTCTGCAAGCGATCCTGTGTGCATTCATGGGCTCAGGTCTTCAGGCTATTGGTACACAGCTCCAGCCGCTTGCTCAACACTCCGCTAAATCATGCACTAGAGCAATTTCTGGCAGGGCTGAGATTCTTTTCTAAAAGTACACAGAGCAGACAAAATGTTACAGTTGTGGTTTAGCCAGCTTGCTCCTCTCAGGACTCCTCACCCCTTGTCAGGGGTCAACCTTGTCCATTCCATGCACAGGTAAATTTTAATGGCATAATTGCTTTTCTTTTTTTTTAAATCATAATTAAAAAGGATTGTGTTTAATGTGCCAAGGTATGCGTGAATTGTAATGAAAAGATTGTCTCATTCCATTTACTGTGAACTGGTTTGTTGTACAAAAGTGAAAACTTGAAAAAGTGATTTTACATTCCCACTTTCTTTTTTTGCTAGTGTTTTATTACCTGCTTTTTATTTCTTTTTGATTTTCAATTCTGTACAAATACTCTGTCCTGACAAGAAGTCCAATCTTCAGTTTTCAGTTGAGGAAGGTAGCCTAGTGTTGTAGGAATTTGAGCAGAAAAAATGTTGACTAAGAGATGAAGAAAAGTAATTGGGTTTTCCACATGTATTAAATAGAGCCTGAGAAAACAGAAATGTTTAAAATGTGTATTATTACTGTTGCTTTGATAAAGAGCATTCATGATCTGTTATCTGTTAGCTGTGACAGACAGTAACTATACACAGTTGGACAAGATGATCGTTGTAGGTCCCTTCCAGCTGAACTATTCCATTCTGTTCTACAGCCTAGGCTGATACACGTGTCCTGACCTTTGGCAAACTGTCTACGTAAAATATTTTATTCACGCAAATGCCTTCAGCCAAGAGGGTGAGGAGAAATGTGGTCTTATGGTTAATGCAGTAGACTCGAGTTTAGGACTACTGGATTCTAGTTGAATGTAGGAATGATTTGTTGATTACCTGCTATCATACCTGGAGGTGTATTGGGGAATGGGTATAGGATCATGGGATTTATGTGTATTCATATATGCACATGTCTTTCTAATCAGGGCACAAATCTCAACAAGCCAGTGAAGCTGCAAAACTTTTAAGGAAATACCAGATCATTGATTTTAAAAACCGTAACAGTAGTATTTTCTGAGAAAATAAAAATTAAATATATTATTAGGATCTTGGATAATTTAAATAATTTTGAAGTACCAGGTGGTTGCTTGGTGCATTATCAGGGGAAATAGGTCACAGGGTAATAATGGTAATATATGATGGTAATGGTATGGTATATATGGTATATAACGGTAAAATAATGATGGTAAATAGTACTTATGTTCATCTGCTGTAAAGATTGTGTAGTGTTCAATAGGTCTGAAGAGGTGGGGTTTTTTTCATTGCTTTTTGGAGGAGCGGTAACCTAGCAGATGCGCAAAAAATCCACAGAGTAAACCATGCAGGGACACATGTTCAAATAACCTTAAAAAGTTGCCTTTTCCAATGGGAGTATCTGTGCTTCCCTTCGCAGGAGAGAGGAGGCAACTTTACATCTGTGTAGAAAATATTAAGAATTTATGTGTTCTCAAAATATCTATTTCTAAAATGTGAGTGCACTCAGAAAGTTTCATATGGTACACGACAAATTTTAGTGCTGAATCTCTTTCATATACACTCGGCTTGTACAATAGAAACATACTTTGACACACGGTGAGGTAGTCTTGAGTACATGCTACTTATATGAGAGGGTTATCTATTTTGTAGGTTCAGAATATTCTTTTTATTGGGGATGAATAATATATGTTGGTTTTTTGCCTTTTTTTTTTTCATTGAAAAGATTATAAAAGGCTGTGTGGGTGTGAAATGACTCGATTGAAGAACTGAACCTTTCTCGATAGTGTTCAAATGAAGACCAACGTTTTTTTCTCTAATTTAAACTTATGTCCTCATCGTCACTGGAAATTACTTTTCTGCAAATGTTCTTGTTTTAATTTTGGATAATTTCTAGTTCACCATTCAGTCAGGCAGCCCAGCTTTAGAAATAATGGCAGTTATGATGTCACCCTGCTCCTCTATTTGTTAGTTGTATTATGTACAATCTGTGCTCTGTATGAGACTGTCACGCTTTATCTTGTCTGCAGCTGTTTTTCATCACTGATTAAATCATAAGTTTTATTTCAAATCTAAATCCCCACAATTAGAAGCGGGGAAGGGGGAAGCTTTGCACTATAAAGAATTATAAATGAATATTGAGACAAATAGATTAGCAACTGAAAAGTTGCATTTTATTTTCATACTTAAAAGCAGTAAAACCAGGAGGACTTTAGTTCCATCCTCTTCTGTAAGCATTTGCAAATCCGTATCTCCAAAACCATAAGGACTCTGTGATCCACCTTCGGAAATATACCAAGACGTAAGTCAGTGCCACCTACTATTGATGATGTTGGAGAAAGGTGGTAAGATGTAAAGATGCATCTACTTCTTGGTGTTTTAGCTTTGTGTAGGGTTTTTTTTGCCTTTTTTTGTTGGTTTGTTTGTGTTCTGGCATTTCCATTATTGTGTCATTTACGATTCCCACCACAAAACTCCCTGGTCTTAGAAGACATTTCTGAAGATCTCATTATTTGGGGAAATATCCATTTTACCCTTCTTTAGATCTATGGCCAAGGCCTAAGTCTACTATCTATACTCACCTAACATAGAAAAGCTTCTCCTGAAGAATATGCATAGCACTTAAGTTAGGCTTATGCTCTGAGTTGCTTCCTCGAGGAGTCTGTTTCCATATTCTTAATCAGATATGCAGTGGACGTAATACAAATAATATGTTAAGATTAGTGTGTGCTGCGGCTTTGCAATATGTTGCATTTGCTATTAAAAGTAAATCTGTTGCACCTGACCCCTTCACGTAGCTTGCTGTTAAGTATGACTTTAGACAATGAAAGTTGTATGAAACTTGTTGCAGGTAGCTTGGCTCCCTAAAAAAATGTTATAAGAAAAGAACTCAAACAATATTGAAAATACAGTGTATGTTGCAAAATTATTACTGGAAAAATACAGTTTGCACATTTTTCTTAAAAACCATCCAGGCTGAGTCTGCCAGAAGTGCGGGGAATAGATTAGAAAAATGAAGAAAGCTGGGGGGGGGATGAGAATAGGAAAAAAGAAAAGAAAGAGTCACACAGTAGTCAGATGTGGTTATTCATCTGTGCACTTGCACTACACTTTGTTTCAACACAATTGAAAATCACTCAGTGAGTGAAGCTGCTAAGAATGAAGTGGGTGTTTCCAAGTGCCAGTCAACAGAAAAATGATAAAAATATTGCAGAACTGAACGCTAGTGTGCAGAACCAGAAAGTGAAATGAAATGGCAGTGCACTTTGTATCCACCTCAGCTAAGTCTCCTGAAGTATTTCAAATGCTTACATATTTTTAAGAAGTTAAATGAGAATAAAATGTTGAAGCCCAGAATAGATCAGTGTTTTATTCCATCAAACCACATAACTCCAAGAAAATAGTGAATTATCTTTTCTCCAGACATCACTGCAAGCATCTTACTGTGCATCTGATGTCACAGCAGTATCACCTGCTCCTCTATCAAAGGAATTTTTCTAAACTTATATACTTCTAAAGTTCTTATTTGAACTAGCAAACCTTAAATGTCAGGTAAAAAACTTAAGTATAAGGCATATTATTATTGGGAAAATAATTTGGTGATCATTAGAGGAGTGAACATTATGGCACCTGCTTCTTTAAGTTATGTTAAGTGGCCACAATAAATTCATCTCTTTTAATATTGGAAAAGAGAAGGGATGGTTTCTGACTTCCTGCAGAATTAGCGATGAGTAGTTTCATGACTGATGATGTTTCTTTTGCCCACTCTGCTCAAGCTCTCCTCTGAAGGACTGCTTCTGCGCTGGCACTTACTGGAGATGGACAACGCAAACTGGTTATCGTCCTCTTGAGCCATAAAACAAGGTTGAGCGTTGGGCAAGGAGAATAATATAGTTTTATATTATGATGATTCTATGATTCTACATGATAAGCTCAGTAAGCTTTGTTTACCATTTGTGTTATTTCTCTTCCTTCAGGGTTAGCCATAGTAGCACTGCTATCTGTTCTATTAGCAGCGATACTTGGAAGTCAGTAAAAATCCCTCAGCTGGTACCAGGTTCCCTTGATATGTAGATTTCAGATTCCTTTATGCCTTTAAAAGCTCTTATAGCCCCCTGGAAGATGTGAGAAATGAGAAGTCAAAGTGTAGCAAGTTCTACCAAGCTACACCTCTCATTGACCTATGATTAGTTCCTGGCTTTGCAGCTCCAGCCTACAATTACATGGCTGAAACGTGGAGGTGGAGAGAGGGTTATCTGGATAAAATGTTAAAGACTTTCAAAATCTCACTTCAAATAGATTAACAGTTTTGATTAGGCTGACTGAGATACACATTTGTATTTGGGATGCTCCACATGTTCAAGTACGTGCATAAACATCAATAAAATTGTGGGAAAGAACATAGAGGATTCTGATGTTAAGTAGCGACATAAGATTAAAAACTAAGAAATTAATTTTAACCTGGTTGACAAAACTGAGTTGTAAGCTTGTAGCATACTATTAAGGATACGCTGCTTTCTTAAGAGTGACTTCAAAGGCGAAGTTTCTTTACGGGTTTTGCAGAAAATCTTGATCCAGGTAGGGCCAATTGATATCGCAGTGGTATATTAATTAAGGAAAATTTCTAGCTGACCTATACAAACCAGACAATATTGAATAATAGAAGATACTAGTTTTAGTATCTTTTTGCCTCTTGTCAGCGTTATTGTCAGAATTACTGATACCAATTTTTCATACTCTAAAAACACTTTCTGTCTTTGTTGATTTTGAATGAGTGAGAAAATATTGCAATAACAACATGTGGGTGAACAGGTTGTTAAAACTACACTTAGGAATGTAGGCATGAAATTTTAATAAATTTGAGTACCCATCATATTTAAAACAGTTGTATTAAGTAGCTTAACAGTGGGAAATTTTGTTCAATAGAGACAAGAAATATAAATTTAAAAGATTTTAAAGGTTTTTAACTACTGGATGTACTGGAGAATTTTGGAACTCGTATTTCTTCATTTTTCAGTCTGCTTTGCGTGGCTTTTGTGATTTTGAAATTGGAAAATGCTGGAATTAGAGCATTATTTCTGAAAATAAGCAGGACAAAAATCTTTTTGTATGTTTACAGACAGAAAGCTATATACTGTTTTGGGCTTTATACTGTGTTCCCTGTGTTTCCCTCTGTGCCTTTAATGCATACTTGCAACACAGACAGATAATGGTTCTCTTCCTCTCCAGACCTCTAAGCTGGAGTTCTCTTCTCCTGTTCCCATGTTGCTGTTACTAGCTTTTCCTCTTACCTTCTTCGTTTGCCATCCAGATAACTATACTCCCTCCGACTCTGTCTTCTGAACTGGATTTCCCTCTTCTAGGTCAAACACAGCCACACAAAAGGGAGTACTTTAACTTCTGCTCAGCAGTGTGCTCGGCCCATAATCACAGCCTGGACTCCACACCGTGCGCTCATGAACTACAATTGGCTTTATGCTATTAAGGAAGAGATTTTGACAGGCATATGAGTTGTTAAGATGTACGGGAAAAGAAAGAGAAAGGCTGAAAAATTGAGCTGTATATGAGAGAATGCTGTAGGAAGCACTCAGACCTAAAAAGGGAGGAAAACTCCAGGCGATCCTGAGGGGATGGTAAAAATTGCAGTGCTGTGGAGGTGTGCTTTTGGGCATTGCTGGTTTCTGGAGTGAGAACTATTCATGTGAAGAGTTGTCAGTTATGCTAATCATACATGAACAGATAGTCCCAAAGAGTCTATGTTATTCTGACAGTATGCAACAATCAACAGTTAAATGTGAGTGACTTTAAAGATGTCTGTCACCTTAATTGCATGGCTGCAGCCATTTTTAACTAGCTTTTGTACAGGAAAAAAGAAAATCAAGGCATGTGAAAGGAAAAATATTAAAATTTTTATATTTACTGTATTTCTGTTTCCTTTTCTCTGTAGAGAACCTCGAAGAATCTCTTTTCTTTTTTCTTTTTTTTTAATTTAAAAAAGGAAGATAAAAAGATAAACTGCTTGCCAGTTTTTTAAGAGATACTTGAGGATAGAAAACAGATATTTGGGGAAAGGTGACATTTTTAAATAGAGATAAATCTCAAATTGTTCCTGTTGTCGGAGTCTGATCCTCTTTCCTTGGATGCGAGCGTTTGTAAAAGCAGTTCTGCTGGTAGATTGGAGCTCGTTGGTTTAAAAGGATGGCTGCTGCACACAGTCTTACTCTCCCTTCTAGGACTGGGAGTGGTATGCCAACGTATGGCTGTTGAAGGCATTCAGCTTATCAATGCAGAGAGAGTTTGGGGATGTGGAGCCAGCTTTTTCTTATCTTAAGATTAAAAAAGAAGAGAAGGAAAAGGCAGGGAATAAAGTAGAAACAAAAAAAAAGAATGTGCAAAAGAGGGACATGACAGGAGAAACCCATGGTTCATAGATACTGTTCAAGAGTTGGCTCAAGTTGGCACGTAGGTCCTCTGTACAGTTCAGACTTGTCAGGACATTCCAGAGAAATAAATGGTGAAAAATTATCACTCTGGGCATCAGGCCCAGAGATGAGATGGTGAGGCGGGCGGTCATGATGCTACAGTTTTGCCCCTGTGGCAGAGCTTTCAGATTGTGCGATCGTCTGTGTGGATAGATTACTAAAAGAGGCAATGGCTGGAACAGCCCAGACTCTTGCTACTTTCTACAATAAATTACCACAGCTTATATACATGACGCTTTCATTTTGGGCATTAATTTCAAGTCCCACGTGCTTTTCACTGTCATTCTGGATTTTTGATCCCAGTGTAATCTTTCATAGACCTTTAAAAAATAAACATCTCAAGTATAAAGTGTCCTAGAATAGGTGTCTTAGAGTGTGTTTGGTGTCCTGGAATAGCTTAAAATGTAGGCCACTGCGAACCATACTTCAAAACTTGAAGTATAGCTTCGTAAAAGTTACAGTTTTTATATTACACAAACATTTTTTTTAACCACTAACCAAAAATACACCTCCTGAGGCACAACTCAGGAGGTAAGCGATATTCTGTTAATAGTTTGGTTCTTTGTCTCAATATGACTTCATAGTTCGCGTGGTCTTCCATGCGTTCAGTTTCAGAAAGGTTTTGCTTTAGAATTACATTACAAAAAGTTGGGTCCTTTTCAGCTTGATTAATTAATTCAGATTAATACAAATAAATATTTAAAATGTACAAAGAAATTTGTAGGCACTAAATATTCATCAAGACATGTCTGAGATTTGACAGCATTTATGCTATTTGTGTTGAATGTATGGACACCTAATTAGAAAAAAGGAGTGAATGTTCCCAGATACCTAGAAATCATGCCACGTAACATTAGCATTAGAATTTAGGACCCCTTTCTCTGTCGATCTGCACAGTGCAGTCTGTTTTATTTTGAGAATATAATTAAGTGAACAGGAAAATAGTCCTTTCCACCTCCAACTGCCTATAGAACATTTTAATCCACGTATATGTTCAGGATGTTTACTGGTAGAGTGCTGATTTCTGCAGATTTTTAGTTCCTTTTCACATTCTGTATGTTTTTTACTGTTATCTCTTTCTCTCTCTTTCTTTCTTCAGGGTTCTCCACTCTTTAATCACCTAGGAAACCAAACATTGATATCTTCCCTCCCTTACAACATATTCCTCTCCTATCTTTGTTCAAGAGATAAAAAGGTGTTGCATAGCTTCCTTTTTCCTCCTCAGAGCAAGGCACGTCCCTTCTGCTGTGCAGGTTTCCAGGTCCCCTTCTAAACGCAAACTAAAAACAGAATAGCAACTTTTTCTCCTTCCTTTCTTGCCTCTCAGTAACCAGAACGACTTCATAACTGATCGTCTAGCAGAATTAAAGCCTTCATTAGCAGTAGTAAAGGGAATGACGGAACACTAGTATCTGTTGCATTTTATAAACTGTCCTTTAGGATTTTTATGAACTCTCGTTGTATGGGGAGTTCAGCTCTCATTTTGTTATCGGGGATGCATCTCCTGGCAACAGACAGGAGACACCACCAGTACACACACTGAACTCTTTCGTTCTGCCTGTTTACGCGGGAAGTGTATGGTTCCTCTCCTTATGTGAAAAGATGTAAGCTATTGTGTGAGCGCTCATCAATCAAGCTGGACTTGCTACTGCGTAGACTGTTCTATTTTACCTTAGAGACAAGTTTATCTTAGTACACAAACGTAGTCCCGTGAAAGCCCTCTTAGCACCTGGCTATCGAACGCATGAAATGAGAACGTTTTTTTGCCTTTTTTCATCATTTTGAAATTCCTTCTCCTTTGTGTTCCTTATGCTGCCTGGACACACTGCAGGTGATAAGATGCAACGTTTTCTTAGCAGTTGCAGGAAGTCTTCAGGAGAAACTGGTTGGAGAGATATTGCTTTCAGTTAACATCCTTCCTTTTGCAAGAGTGTATGAAAACTTCAGCTAAAAGAATAACAGGCGAAGAATATATTACTGGTACCTCGCCCTGTAAAAATGGGGAGGAGCTCTTATAATGAGCACAAATTGTGTCTGGTTTGAAAAAACAAAACCAAAAAAACCCCAAGCCCGACAACATTTTTTGCTAGAATAGAGGAGTCTAAAATAAATTCAGATTTTATTTCTACCATAGAATTTTCCTATAAATATTATTCTTTCAAGCATTAGAACCAATACAAATGGGGGAAATAATATTCAAACACAAGCCACCTGGAACCATGAGATATTTCTATACAAGAATCTCATCTTGGGCTCTCCAGGGTTGTTCAATGCTACTGAAATAAAGATACTAAAAGCGAGTGTTAAACTCTGACTGATACTCAGTTTTGCTATGCAGCCTCTTCACAGTAATACTTTTGAGTCAAGATTCTGGGCATGGTGTGAAACACCCCTCCATCAAAAATGTGTAAGAATTGCAGTGGGAGAGGCTTGGAGCTGCATTCAGCTATGAACTCTCCAAGAGCCCATTTAAACACTACTTTCTGTTCTTTCTTTTATATGCTAATGTCATGACGCGGAGTCTGTTTAATTTTTGTGGCTGGTGGCTCATGGTAGCTTTTTTTGCAAATAAGCACTGTGTAGTTCAGAGCCCTCCAGCATTGTTTTGCTGTTGATCCAGCCTACAAGAAATAGAAGTATGAAAATGCTGGGTAAGCGGATGAGAGCAGCGTGTGGAATGTGGAGGGGAGAGGATATGATTATCCTGTGTTAGGTTTTCCCACTGCCCCAAATGAGAACGTGCCCTCGGTGCTCCACAAGCAGAGCTACTGCCGTTTCGAAGCGGCACTTACATATACGGCTGCCATGGAAAGCATTCTCGTGGCCAGCAGGGATTATCGGGTGTGGTGCACTGTGTGACTGTCACTGAGAAGCTTCCATGAGCACCCCTGGGCAGCTGGGAGGGAGGGAGGGTGTCCCAGAGAGCAAAGATTTGCCTGGGAGTGCAAAATGGAAAGGAAAAATGAAGGTTTTGCTCCCAGAATAGCTGGTGTGCACATGTGTACGCAAAAGATCTAGCCTGCAGCCTATACTGCCAGTGGGGAAAAATAACTGGCCCTGTGAAAGACACTATCTCTTTCTTATTCTATTTTGGATCAAATTCTATATGGATTTGAAATCCTAATTACGATTTTTTTTCTAATTTATGGAGGCACACTGAGCAAACTCACATCTTCAGCTCATTTAACCTTCTACAGCCTTTTGTAAATGAATTTATCAAAGATGACACAGTGCCTAAATGCTTTTCAAACATTTTTAAATTTATGGCAGTAGCAAATATGTTTTAAAAAGTGAGATTGGGAAATCAAGTTCTCCAAAGTTAGGAAATGGCAGAATTTAAATTCAGTGCAACCTGAGTTTTAGCGCTTTAAACTGCATGCAGAAACTGTTCAACATCTGAGACTTTCAGATTCAGTCCCGCAGTCCTGGTAGCGCTGATTCCTAGCAGCCTGTGTTCTTCTCTGGTAGTGTCTGAGGGTGGTGATGGAGGCTTTCGAGTGACCTCCAGCAATAGTATTTAATGTACTTTACATACACTTTTCTTTCACGATATTATTGCAGACATTTTTTAAAAGAACACCTGCTCTATTTAGTGAGTAGGTATTTATTAAATTCTTTTTGTCTTACACAGTTGTGACTGGGAGACAAAAATAGCAGGTTATTGTTCATTTAAAATTGTGAAATGCAATCTAAAACATCCACAGAAGAGGATCATCAGAGATCATGATCGTGATCATCATCTCTTATCAGAGAACTGCCAACAACAGTGCTTCTGTTTCCTGAATTGTCAGTGTTTGATTTCCAAACTTAATGGTCTTTACATATAGATACTTTTTTTTAGAACTCTAATATCCTGGTGGAGATGTTAGATGAAAGATGTCACTACTGTGTGTGTATTACCTCGTATTGTGAAATAAGGCATGGATTCTATTTCTAGCCTTGACATGATGTCTGTGTAAACATTTGGTCAGATCAATAAGGCTGTCTCTGATTTTTGGTCTGAAACAGGAATTCTGCTATGTGGTCACCCTTTTTAAATACTCCAGATTTTTAAAAATATCTCTAGATGAAAATACAAGCTCGTAATATTTGAATTGAGGCATGATCTGTTCAATGAGAATGAATTGAGGAATCCACTAGGATAACATCAGCTTTTTCAAAGATTCCCTGGGAGGCTTATTTTAGTTAATTCCCTCTTCCAAATGTTGTGTTCTGTCAGGGCAGTGTGTAGATGTATGGTTTCCTTTCAGAGAGGAGAAAAATGGCCAAATGAGATTAAATTAATGGCTTTCCTTCATCCACTTGCAGTCTTTGCATGAGGGTTGATTGATGTGCCATTTTCACATCTTGTTACAGTCCTTGTCATTTGAATGAATTGTCAGCATTTTAATGTCGTGAATACTCTGTAAATTATAGCACAGGTACTCCCACCGTGTTTATACACTGAATTTTGATGGACCTATGATTTTATTTATCTTTAGTTTGTAACTTTACGAACTACTGAAGAACTGAAACACATGACTCAAAATGTTTAAAACAAGGCAATGACTTAATCTGTTGCGTTTCATAGATGGCGTTTTTAATGACACTGGGAAGATTTATATGAATGCGTTTATCTGCTAGTTTTGTTTTGTTTTTAGCTAGCCCAGTTTAAATGAATACCCTCTCACTGAGGTGAGACTATCCTCGGAGTGTGTATTATTCAGCTTCTCTGTCCCTGGGATAAAGGAGATCAAAAGGAGAAGCGAGAGTATGGAAGTAGAGCCATCGTGCCCACTAACTGATGGGAGAAGGGTTACTGGGGCAAAAGGGGAGGTAATGGGAGCTGCCCATGTCAGTGATGTATACTGGAGCTGGATTGTGTGGTCTGTGTGGAGGAGGAACAAATGAAAAATCAGGGAAAAAGAGAAGGGAGAGAATACGAGTGGAAGGAAGAGAAAATTTTCCCTTCCTTTCAACTTGGAGACAAATCCTGCTTCAATCCTTTTTGCTTCTTATCAGCCAATTTTACTCTTCTGCTTCCCTTCCATTTTCCCCTCCTATTTCCCCTCTGGAAGGAGTGTGGAGAAAAAAAAAAAAGCCCCCAAACAAAAATAGCCAAACGATAGGGGAAAAAGCAATAGAGTATAATTTTCTTCATTGTCTCCAGGACTGCGTAGATTGCTGCCCCTTTCACGGGTTGTGGGGTGCTTAGTAATGCTCTGGAATTGCCAGGTCTGATCTTGTCAGTAGTTGTGATGAGGTAAAACTGGGAAAGGGGGGCGACCTGTATGACGGGTTTGAATCCTCTCTGTAACTCAGCGTATTTCTTGTCTGTGCAAATATATTTTGTGTAAATCAGAATATATCATGGGAGGAAGTTGGCAGAGAGAACTTGACACGCACAGAAATGTATTTGATCGCTAAAGCGGTTCAATGTTAGAGATTGCTCATGTATACCAAGAATGAAACATTTCTGAATGTGCAGCCTGGCTTTTTATTATCAGATCGTTAATTATTTTTTATTTTTTATACATAGGCCATTCTCATTCTCTTTTCAGTACATCTTGTGCAGGTTTTTAGGTGGGTTTTTTTAGTGTAGAGCAAGTTGAAAATGCTATTGAATCTGAATAGTAGCGTATTAGGCTTAGCTGAAGCAGGCGGCTACAAAAGACATTAGACGATGGAGACTCGAGCCTGAAATATTAAATGAAGTGTGCCCCTCTAATCTTCAAAAAAAGGTATGTTTTTAAGGTGCAGATAAACTTTGAAACATAGGACAGTAGGAAATACATCATTTAGTTTAATAATCTATAATTAGTAAGAAAATGATGTTCACCTAATAGTTTCAGCATTTTTAGAAAATGAGTCAACAAAGTGACTAAGAGGTAATTATTTTTTCCTTATGTTCCTATTTCTATTGTTTTCACTCTCTGGATCTGTGTAGGCTCGCACTGTGGCTCTGCCCTACTTTAGCAGTCAGGTGGTTGATGTTTTTTTCTTCCACCTCTTTGATTGCACCCCCAGAAAAATGAAAGGAGCTTCATCAGATTTTTAGTTTTGGTCTGGGGACTTTTCCTAGCTCTTGAGCCTGAATGAATATTTAAGCCACTCATAATGCAACAATTGTTATTCTGAGGGAAAAATAAAAAGCAATATTCTACTGAACATCACAGTAGCCTGATGAAAAGGTAATGGCACCTCTGCAGAATAGAATAAAATCTAATTCTAATTGTTTTGGTCAATTTGACTTGCCAGCAAGTCATGCTTTAATCTCCGCATAAATTAGAAGCCTTTTCTCTGTTCAAATTCCTGTGGGGTTGCTGTCTTTGGCTTCTGTCTACTTAATTCAGCTCAGCTACTGAATGCTTTTGGATAATGTCATGATATTTCCCTTAAAGAATTCAAAGTTGGTGAGAAGAAAGGTGTCAAACTGCTATTATTCAATCGAGATGAGTTTCAGCGATAAGCCTTTGGTTTGGCAGATTCCTCAAGCACTGTAAAGGATGTTAGTGAATAAACTGAGGTGCAGGATCCAAGGGCAAAGCTGTTTGCCCAGCGTACCTGCTGTCAGGGTAAACAGTCATTCAGATTACAGCAAATGAAGCTTCTGGTGTGGGTGTGCCAGGATTGCACTGGCTTTTGCGAAAGAGTTGGGCACAAAAGGGAAAGAAGGAGGATTAACATTGAATATTTCTTTCTGAAAGTAAGTTAGGTCACGGGATAAGTACTGATACATGAAGTTCTCATAGAATCAGAGAATGGTTTGGGTTGGAAGGGACCTTAAAGACCATCTAGTTCCAACCCCCTGCCATGGGCAGGGACACCTCCCACTAGACCAGGCTGCTCAAAGCCCCATCCAGCCTGGCCTTGAACACCTCCAGGGATGGGGCAGCCACAGCTGCTCTGGGCAACCTGTGCCAGCGCCTCACCACCCTCACAGGAAAGAATTTCTTCCTGATATCTAGTCTAAGTTATGGTCTTAGTCTGCTCTTGGTTAAGCGTATCCTGCTTTTCCCTTTTTTTTTTTTCCTATTCCTAAATATAGTGTATAAAAACATTCTCTACAGTAATGCTGCTAAATATTGAGTCTGTCCCCCACTTGACTGAGAGTCTAATTCTCTCAGTGGAACACTGCCATTTTGTTTTTCTCTTTATGAAATGAAAGATAACGTTAACTTGAGGAAGGTCACTATATTGTCGAAACAGAGTTGATAATTGCCATCGTTTCTGAAAAATGGAATGTCATTAAAATAAAAAAGATGAAATCACTCAAATACTTGCAGAGTTTTGTAGTTGAAACAGGTAGTGTCAAGTACAGACCAGAAGAAACAATGTACAACAATCTGAGGTGCAGATCATTAACTGCTTTGTTCAGTCTAATGGGTGCAAAGACTTTTAGTACGTTAGTAAAAACAAAAATTAAAAAGAACTTTTAAAAAAATATTTTGAACCACCTTTTATAAAAAGCCCCACTGAAAAGGTGTGTAGACACCCTAGAGTTCACACAAATCCTGCTATTTATGAATCCGTTTGGATGACCTTGAGATGCTATCATCCTGACTCCAATCACCTATATTCTTGGGAGAGTGGGGGGGAAGAGCTGGAGGGGACGCAGTGGAAAATGCATAAGTAAGAAGAAAAAAAAAATAAGAAAAATGTTCTTTTTTGGAGAGCTTGAGTTATAAGATTAGATTATAGCTAGCAGAATCAAGGGCACATAGGCATGGCACATGATGATTATGATTTATGGGAGCATTAAAAAGGAAGAAAATCAATATATATTCTAAAAGTTCTGTTTTGCTCAGATTAATCTAAACCCCCTCCTTGGGTTTGTGATGACAGAGGAAGGCTGTGTTGATAAGAAATTTTCCTTTTTTCCCCCAACAATAGTTTCAATAACTGTTAACGTACAAATCCAACTTTAGAAAATGAACCTTTTCTGGCCTTTCATTTTAAAAAATAAAAGGCAGTAGGTAAAATTTGCAATAAATACAAGGTCAAATGTGACATTAGATAGGCATCTGCTACTAATAAACAAAGTGATAATGTAGTACATGGAGATTCTATTACCAGGATACAAAACCAAAAGGTTAATCTCTCCATAAAAAAATATTCTTCCCTTCAGCTCTATCTGCCAGTTATTTTCTTTGTTCTGATGCCTGTAGCAAAGCAATATCTTCAGCTGAAGATCTGTGCTGTTTTTACTTTTATAATTTAGTGTATCATAGATCTAATCAGATGTTTGCAGCCAGTTAAAAAATGTATCATACTTTTTTTGTCTAATGAAGGCTATACGTTGATTTAATATGGTTTTCTTATGTGGTTGTCTGAAAATATTTCTTATGAAACTTTGTGCTTTTTTAAAAAAATATATATGCAAGTATTTTTTCTAGTAATATTAAATCTAATATTTCTAGGTATTTTAGAAAAGAAAAAAAGCAGGATTAAGACAACTGCAGGCGCATAGCCAAATGCCTGCCTCCATCTCCCTCATCCTATAAACGTCATACAAAGCAACAGTTAATATTCAGGACTAGAACAGGTAAAGACACAATTAAGACTCTTCTGTTGCATAAATTCTTGCTTTTTCACTAGAAATGGTAAATGCGTTGTATACATTTTCTTAAGCGACCACGTAGTCCTTGCTGGTACTTTGCTATTTTGAAATGCTGCCTTCGAGGTGGTTTTTTTTGTTTGTTTTTTAAACAGTCTCCTTTAAAAACAAAACAAACAAGAAAACCTTCTTAAGCATCAGTATCTAAAAAATAGTTAAATGGCTATTTCACTGAAATAGTTTTGTTTCTGGAGGACTAACTTCTAGACAATTAGAGCTTACAAAAGACATCTGTCAGAGTATCTACTGTAAAGAGAAACAAACGATGGGAAAATTTAGACACCCCTCAAGCCCCAAAAAACCCCCCTTACATTATAGGATGTTCTACCCATATGGAAAAACCTTCTTTTCCATACGTCTCTATTTAGTTACAATGTTTAACATTTGTACATTGTCTCTTAAATGTCTCTAAAATAAAGTCCAACTCCTCATAATGGCTGTCGGTATAATTTCAGACTATGGAACTGTAATTACTGCACTGCAGAATATTAACAAAAATATGAACTATAAAATATCCTTATGAACTTATCTTTGTCACCGAAAAAAAATAATTCTGTATGTTTGTATTCATTAATAGTATTTAAAATACAAACGTTTAAAGATTTCCATTTAAAGATACCTATAAATGGCACTAAAATAGTGATGAAGGTAAATAATGAATAAAGTCCTATGAGCTAAGATACTGGATAACTGTCATTGAAATTAAATGCTTTGTAAGTATCAATCAGTGAAGCTTCACAATACTTCAGTAGAATAGAGGAATGGTAATCTATTTCTTCATTTCAGCTACTTCATTAGTATAAGGTATTTCTGATGGAGCCAGTGACAATATACAGAACAGAAATAAGAGGTCTGTGTTGCAAGTCCAATCTTAGAACAACACAATGTTTAGAGATAGCGAGAGTTTAATTTTGTTTATAAAAGTTATTTAGATCCTAACTCTTAAAATGAAATCTCACTTCTCTTTTAATACAATTATTTCTTAAGAGCTCATTTATATCTTTACAATTAAACTAAACTTCATGGGTAGGGTGGGTTAAGATTGAAAAGTGTATGTTAAACGATAATATGGTTAAGGGGAGAAGAAAGGACAGTTTAGGGCATAATGCCTCTCCAGACGAACACTGTAGCTGTTAAAAGATGCCTGGAAGCAGAAATGTAGAAGACTCTCATATTTTACAATAAATGTGTAGCTGAATTCACGACGTGCTAGAATCCATGAAAAACAGGCCAAAGGGTAGAGGCTGAACAGAGGTGTGCGCCTTTCTTTAAGCGCCTTCACAAGAGAAATACTATAGCTACTCTGTAAGTGAGCATGGAAGGTAAGTCGCGACCCCAGTGAAAAAAAACAATATTTGGAGCCTTGTACCATTCATGAACAGCTGGATGCGTGCTTTCTTGTTTTGATCACTGAATGGCAGGCAAATCCAATAAATTGTGTTATTACGAGTTTCTACCAGATACATTCCTGCTCAAAAAATATTAGCGTATGTTTCCTCAAAACACAGAGAAATATTGTTGCCATAATAAGTAGTAAACTATGAAAAGAGGTAAATATTTTGAACGTTAATGAAGCAGGCTCTTTTCCAAAGTTAAGACTCTTTTCAATGTTCTGTCCTGATGATGGTGGTACTTCTGTTATGCACAGAAGCAGAATCCTAAAACCAGATCAGATGTAAGTAAGGGACAGTTCTTTGTTCTGAGTGATTCTTCAGAGAGTCCTTGTTTCCCTCAGCAAATCATTGAATTTTTGTCTTAAATATAATTTCCTGTTCTAAACCACACAATTTATTTGTCATAAGTATCTGCTTATTTTCAAATAATACAATTCTAATATGCTTCCCATATCTTTTCAGTTTTTTTGAAATCAGCATAAGTAATTCTTTTATATGAACAATAGAGAATAATTTGGGGTCAAAGCTCAGTCTTAATAAATGTAATAGCAAAATATTATAAATTGTCCAAGAATGATTATTCAACAACTGTGTTGGGGACATTTGGGGCAGACTGATCACAATTAATTGCACAAACTTTAAGAAACTGAGAGACTAGGATTAGAAGGAAGAACATTAAATAATTTTGCAACGTGAAGCATGGACACTCCTCGACTTTCCCGGTATTCATATTTCTTTTACAGTATTGCTCATTCTATTTAGCTTTTAGTCAAGTTTAAAATCTTCATTAAAGATTACAGTTTCCTGAGGAATGACCCTTTTTATTTTCCGAGCAGCAGAATCAAGATAGTTTTGTTTGCTGAAATTAATAACTGATGTCAGGTATTTGAAAGCTAATGTATAACAATGAATAATAACTTCTTCCATATTATCTGCTCTTTGTTCTTCTTTTTGGTAGAAGTTACGTATCTGACCAACTAATTCATCATTAATTCTTTCACATAAGTTATTGCTTAATGTTTATTATGTTTACCAATTTTAATGCATATGAAGTTTAATTTTAAGACTAAGTTTAAATGAAACTCTTGGACTGTGGAAGAAATATAAATTATTTTCAGTCACTGTGAGTGTCTTTGCATCTCCTCAAATGTATCATTCTTAAAGGACATAATCACCGTGAGAGAGGAAAAGAGCTATTTTCAACTGTAGCATAGAGAAAAACCCATCCTGTTGGGACATGCTTCAACATTTCCATGTATTTGAGACTGACAAATTGAAAAATCTCTTGCAATTTTTGAATACTTTTGTCAGATAAGGGAGAATAATTGAAATGGTCTGTTACACAACCTACAAGATCAAATAGTGACACATTCAGAGTCTATTTTGTTATCTCACACCGTAGGATGAGCTCAGTGATAATATTAAAGGAAACATCCATTCTGATTTTTTCTTAATTTGTTGGCAGAGTAGTGTTTCTCCCTCTGGATTTTACCATCATCAGCTGGAAATAACCAGATATTTTCAAGTTTTATGCTATCCAATTCATATTTTACATAATTCAGATCACCAGCTACACATTTAGTAATGCAAATTTTATATTTTCAATACTCATAGATCAGTTTCACTGATATATTGAAAATAATCCACAAAACAATTGTTTATTCCACTTCGAACTCTGAAATGACACAAAACTATTCCAAATACTTGGATGTTTCCACTTGTTAGGGAATATGTGACCAGGTAAAATCATGACCAATACCGGTCCTGCAATAATACCGCAATACAGTGATTTCCTGAAAATACAGCAGTGTCAAGTTCTCCAAGCACAGTTGAAGACACAGGGGAAGGAACCGAGAACTTAACACAAAGAATGTGTTGCTGAAATACTAATTACTGGCTGAAAAGCTTTGGAACCAGAGTGCTAAGCAGACTTGATATTTACATTTTTATGTCTTCCAGGCCTCTTATTTCTAAGAGTTTACTTGGAATATGAGTGAAAATAAATAAGTTTACTACAAAGTGTAATGCTGTTGAGCTTGATTTGGCAGGTTGTTTTGGTTTGGTTTTTTTTTTTTTCGTCTTGTACCTAGTATTGCTAAAGACAGCAAATAATACAGTGCAGAATTCAGAACTGCTTCAATGCCCTTGTCACGTTTATCACTGTATGCTGATCGGTACCTTTTAAGGTAAAAAACAGAACACGTGAATAAAAACTTGTTTTGGAAACAAACTATGGACTCTGGTGAAATGAAGACTTTAGTAGCTTTGTAGATCATGAAAAGTCATGACTCTGCTAATGTTTACATTAGTCTTGTGTTTTGTTTGCACTTTGTGAATGATACTGTGTTTTATTTGTTCTCTCTTTTCAATTCTCTCTACTGTACATTGAGGTAGCCTGAAAGAAAACACTTTAGTCTTGTGTAATTAATTTTTCAGTACCAGTTTGCATAAATTGTGTGCTAAATAATTCATTTTCTGCAATAATAAGAGGAGACAATGACATAATAGAAACCCTGTTGCATAAGATATGTTTCTTGACTATCAGAGTAGTTGACCTACATTTTGAATGCCTGTAACGCTTCTGAGAGCTGCTGGATTGATATGCTTGGGGTACCACTACAGCTTTTTGCCAAAGAACGACAATGGTTAATCACAAGAAGACAGCATCAGGAGAAGCAGAGGGGACCTTCCAGTTTCACTGCGAGCTTCTTCAGTTATGTTTTAGGGTAAGAGAGTCTATGTGCAAGATCAGTCTTTTGTCTGATCTCTTTGTATCAGTTATGAGAATGCTTTTGATTATCGGGGGCATCAGCTTAATTCAAATAGGATAGATACAACATACTTATTTCAAAGGCATTTGGGGTAGAGGAAGAAAGAAACGTTGCCTCATTCTGTCTTTCACTGAACACAGACTCTCCTGTGATGAGTTTTGGCTCCCAGCAAGTTGGACTGAAAACTGGACTAGTGACAAAAATTCCTTTGTTCTGTGTTTTGTTAGCAATCTCTTCTTTTAATTACGTATTTGTAAGTGCTGAGCTTTTCAAACTTAAATATTAGAGGGAAGGAATAAAGATTGCAGCTTGATTTTAAAAAAAAAATAAAAATCCAAAAACAACACCACAGACTTTCTGAATACTTTAAACTAATATATTAGTTCCAGCCAAAGTTACTGTCCTCCCAAGCAAAAAAACAAAACCAAAAAAACCCAACAAAAACCCCATAATTGGTGAAAAGTGGCAAGAATGTTGGCAGTATTTTACGAAAAGAGTTGGTTTTTTCCTACCACTTTAATGTACATTGCTAATTCAGCTTCTGGATTGCAGGTAAGTGCAGAACAAAGGAGATAAAGAATGGAATACAAACCAGAGAAAATTAATCGCAGTCTGTTTCTTCGCCGAAACTAAGGTAGGATGCCAACAACCACGACTTCATTTGCTGTACGTCACTGGTGACGTATCAGTGTTGCTGACGTGGCAGGGATCTAGATGTAATGACCGTGCTGAAGTTGGCTCTAATTTTTTTGTTCCTGCTTTGTATTTACATAAAGTCAGCCTAACTTTCCAGATGCAAACAGAGCAAAAGAGAAGCGGGGGCCGGAGTCACTGACGTATTCCCACTAGTCACCTTGCACTGTTTGGTTGAGAAGTGTTACATTATGGGGGAACACATCCTTGAGAAAGGAGAGTTGCGCTGTTCCTGGTGAGTTAGCACATAAGTTAAAAATCATATTACACTTCCCAAATAAGCAAATGATATTGCCAGCGTTCTGGCCAACATTAACTTTACAAATAAAGCAAGTAGTGACAGGTTGTGTATGAGCCATTGCAAGGTATGCTGTATTACAACAGTTGCTTTTATGACCCTAATCATTGCACTGCCAGGTACAAAAGGTATAATACATGTGTATGCGCAGAACGATACTTTTATGCTGTGAGCACACACTTCTTATGACAGTAAACTCGATAAAAAACGGTATTTTCTTATTTGTTTTCTTTCATGACGTGTATGGAGCTAAGTAGGATTCTATGTTTTGCTATTCTTCTGATATTGTACATTAAAAATGCTGTGAACCATTAAGAGACAACGTTAACTCATGCAAAATCTCGTGTGAGCTTTGAAAGCCATAACTGTGGTTACCAGGCCAGACGCAGACATTATATTGTGCTGCGATTTGACACCTATATAATGGCTAATTCCTGCATAGGGCTTAACCCAGTGAGACACCAAACAACTTGTGAAAGATATTAAATGTCTCCAATGCTTAGTAGCTCAGTAAAAGTTTAAGATAATCCTCAATTTCAGTGTTAGCCTCTTAATACATTGGGAAGAAACAGGCATGCTACCTTTAGTAAAAATAACTATACAGAAAGCTTATTACAATTCAAATAGCTCTCCCGATAAAAAAAGAATAAGCATATTTCTTATAGGCTGTAATTGTCCCAACATTTATTTTGCTTTTCTCCTCCCAATCCAATCCCTTTTATTGTCTCCTTCAGAGCCTTCCTAATGGCAAGATACATAGTGGCAGATGAATCGGGGCAAAAAATTACTCTAGTTTTTCTTTGCCAATATCTATGAAACTTCCTATTTTTTTTCCAAGAGTATTTGGCAGAACTAGTATTCATTTACAAAGAAAAAAATAATTAGGCTGTATAGCTAAGGGGATTACGTAATTTAGCAATGAATCCCTGAAAAAGACTTTTATGGAAAAAGCACAACGGGAAGTAAATTTAAAAATGTTATGTAGCGCGCTGGGAAGCCTTCCAGGTTTGTTTTGATCGGCATATAGGACCTGCAATTTTAAAATATGCTCAGATGAATCTGATTGTATCATGATCAATATATCTGTGAAAACAGGTCAGGCTTCCGGTCCTATGTCATCTTGTGTGCTCACTGTATGACGTGTACAACAGAACTGAAGGCAGGGCTAAGCCGCATCTCTGTAGGAATGCCACTCTGCTTTCACAGATACAAGTCCCTCCTTTTAAAGGTGTTATGCTCATATAAGCAAAAGACAGTGCACAACAGCAAAAGTTTTAAATAATGGAGGAAATAGAATATATTGTGCTATGTACTATTAGAAGAGAACGGGATGAGGTAGCTGATTCATACCGCAGTCTATCTGCATTGAGAAACGAAGTGAGAAAAAGTCTTTCCTAGAGTTAGGCCTCAATCACATGGGAAAGTCTTAGCCAGTCAAGGGGATACGTGTTAATATGTAGTCTCAAATGCAATGTAGGCTGTAATTTGATACTAGAAGTCGAGAACCTCTGTGGGTGTTTTGTGGGTATGAACAAAACTCAAGTAACCCATTTGTAGTGGGCAGACAAAACAGTATGTAAAGAAGAGTTAATTAATTTGACTTTCACCGTTAAGTTCAGCAATCTGCTCAGCTCTAGGTGTAAAGTGCTGCATTGTCTATGAATTATTTCTTGGACTCTGAATTTTTCAGTTTCAAATGTTGCATTAACCGCTAATCATATTCTACTGATCACAAAAGCACTGTATCTCAAAAGTAATGCAGGTATTAAATACAGCTATATAAAAGGCTTCTTGGTCTGCTGTTACAAAATGCCTGGGAGAAATACGACCTAGTAGAGATCTCCAATTTACCAACTAGAGTTAAAGTAAGGGTGGAACTGTGGTGCTCCATCTGCGTTGGATTTGCTGCGAAAGGGCTCTTCTCTGTAACCTCCTCCAGGGCAAGGACTTTGCATTAGAGATTGAAGCTGTTCTTAGACGTTATTAATTCTCTTTGTGGATACACTGGGGTCAGAGAGGTGCAAGGGTGATAAAATTATCATATCGCAGAGCTGGTGAATGGTGTATGCTAAGCTTAGTCAAGACCTTATGGATAGGGAGGGAAAGAAGCAAAACCAGCTGGGGCCCCTGCTGGAAGAAACAAGGAAAATACTGTAGTGTTTCTTTATCGGAAGTTGAAAGTGTCAGGAAAGGACAAAATAAGACAAAGACACGTGCACGGCAAGGCAGTGAAAAGAAGTAGTTGCTGATGTCAGAAAACGTACAGGTTGCTAAAAGAATTGTTTGATGCACCTTACTATGCTAACCCACAGGTCAGAAGAAGCGATGGTGTGTGTTAGGTCACTAGCCTGAGTTAAGAAATATTCTTGGCTTCATCAGCAAGAATGAGCATTGCAAGGGTCAAATTCTAACATCATCAGATGTGGATCCGGAAGGCAGATAAGGGTGACCAGCATCCAGTTCTAGTTTGGTACTTCAACTAGAAGGTTGAAGTACCCAACTAGATTATTCAGATACCCAATTTAGATTACTTCAAATCTAAGGTACTTCAGGGTTTAATTGCAACTGGGGTATTCATTGATCCCAGGTAGCTGGAACTGCTGGTTGATAACCATTGAGATGAAAATAGTGTAATAGTGCCTAATAATTTTTAATGACATGGGACAAAGTCCCTGAAGCAAGTCTTATCTGAAGATGAGAAAAAAATCGATAGAGCAGCTTGATTAGGTTTGTTTGGGGTGCTTGAGTGCATGGCCAGTTGTATTTTAAATGCCATCAATAGCATCTCTCCAGAGATGAAACAGATGCCTTTATTAGTAATTTGTAAGGATTTCATTTAATTTATTATTTTATTTAGTTTAAGAAAATTATTATTTTATGTAAGTAAATACACCTGGATTATAGGCATATATTCATTTTTTCAAGATTAAGTCTAGTGGTATAAGTATCAAAAGTTAACTTCTGGGCAGACTGCAAAAGTGATATTTGGATGCTCATATTTATGTGGAGGCACACAGGTAGAGCTTTTACATGACTGCAAGCCCCTTAACAATCAGGTGTTGTTGACGGACAGCTTGAAATTGGCTTTTTTCAGTGGCATTTAAGGCAGAACTTTCATAATTGTATTAAAATATTTTGGAATCTTTGATCCTTTGACATTCATTATCTAATATCAAAAAAATGGTCAAATATACATTCTTGTGCAGGCTCTAATCTTTTTCTATCTGTATCTTTTTTCAAAGTGTTTCATTACAGATCTGCTTTTCTGGGGTATTTTTATCACGTAATTGGAGTATTTCAACGATCAGCACTAGGTTCATTTCATTTCATTCTTTGTGATAATCAACTTCTTGGCAAATGAGCGATTTCTAATATGTCTGTATATGCAAACGTTTCTGGTCCTCTACCTTAGATGATGTTATCATACTCCCTAGTACTTTTTTCCTCTAGAATACATGATCTGTTGGCATATAATCACCTTTTTTGCAGTTTTAAGAAGTTTCAAATATTTTGCCCAATATCAAATGCATTGTAGTAGTGGTGGTAGTAGTTGCTGTTTATAATGACAAGGCATGTGTTAGACCGTAGAATCTTAGCAACATTTTCAGTTGCATGCTATTCACATGAAACACTGAGGACTTCATGAGACCGAAAACATAGGATTAGATGGCGCCTTTCTAATTGTTTTTATTTACTAAAAGAATCCAGTATATAAAGATTAATTTTATTTCTACTTTTTATGACATCCAAATTTTCTAAATTTGAAAAACTCCAGGGGATAAATTATTAAAGCAATGTACTTTGTTAAGAAAGCAAACAAAACTACACTTACTGTTGGCTCTTTATTAAACCATGTATCTTGATTATACCTCAGTAATGTTACCATTTCTATCTGGAACAGTTTAAGAATGTTAATTGAACTTTATTAGTTTCCTAAGATAATATTGCATGTAAAACTAATCCTGCTGATTGACTGTTATTGCAAGTTGTATTGAAAACTAAACTGGAGACTTTTTCTGCTTACCATGACAAACATTAGGCCATTCAGGTTTATGGATTGCTGAATTTTAAAGACAAATTACTTTTTGTCGTTTAAATTCCAAAACACAAGGTAAAGCTTAAAGCAAAACCAACACTTTATCTTTGAAGATTTCACAGTGTGCATGCATGGAAAATTGTTATCTTCTCTTCAAGCTGAAAAATTTCAGCAGTTTCCCTTGGGCAAACTTGAAGCTGAACGGGGCTATATCATAAATCCTAAGTGTGTTTATACATGTTAACCTGCTCGCAATTTATCTGTGTGACTTTTGTTTTGTTTCAGTCTGAGAAACTCCTTCAACCCATCATAATTAAATTATTATGCATATACACCAAGGCTTAGTGCATCATCGTGATTTGGGTTTTCTCTTAATTTTTAACCTTGATAATTTTGCTTAAAATTTATTTTATGTTTTAATAAATAATGCTTCCAAAAATATTTTTCGACCACTATAGGCTTGATATATTTTTTTTTCCTATGTGCAGAAGATCCCCTTCTTCACCTGAAGGAGCCTCTTTTCAAACAATACTTAGACAAAGTTTCTCTATCAGACAGACTCCTAAGATTTTTTTCTTAGCTTAAAGCAGAAACAAGTTTAGTTGTCTCCTATGGTTTTCTGAAATGCCGTGTGGTATTTGAGCCAGTTGATCTTGGTAAGACTCAGTCCATCCAGAGCAATGCCAAAATGTTGAGTTGTCTCTGTATTGTATGGCTGTCTTTTCTCAAATTTGTTGGTGAGAGAACAGGATAAAATAGAAAGCTTCCATGTTGGTCAATGTATTTATTTTTACTTTTTGTTTGTTACAACCTATGGGGTGGAAAAAAATAAAGATCTCAACTTCTTAGTGTTCTTTGTGCTCTGGTACTGATTAAAAAGTGATTAACCTAGTTTTAGAAGCAAATTTTGTGGACTTCTGTTTTTATGTTACATCGTGGTCTTGCAGCAAACAATTATTTCATTTGGGGCCAAAACAAGAATAAAGGCTGAACACAGAATCATGGTGACAGCTGTAATATCTTTTTGCCAGAGTGGGGGCATGACTTGAGAAACTTATTTTAATATCAGTAATGAATAATAGTAGTTGAATATTCTCTACGTTTGTTTACTTTTTTTTTCTAAAAATACTGCTGTGTGTTAAAGAATTGTGGCTTTTTTTAATTGAGTACATCAAGTAATTGCTGTACTTTTACATTTCATAGTTGTGTGCTTATAGTGATAGCTCAGAACAAATACAAACTCTTCTGTTTCTTATCAAAAGTTCATGACATTTCTATAAGGGGAAAAAAAAAAAGAAAGTTTACATGAGCATGCTACGTAGTATTTCTGAATGCTTTGGATTTCAGCTACTTCTTTAGGTGTTACATAGACCACGTTCCCATTGGACCTCTCACTGAAGTGTGAATATACATAGGCATTACTGGCCATACAGTACATTCTGAATTTTAAAACACCTGTATTTTATAGAATGCAAAATGATTGAAGTATCCAGTGTTTCGTTGTATGAGGTTTGAATAATTGTTTCCATATGGCATATGATAAAAAGCTGGTGCAACCAAGGGTGCAACCAAGGGTTGATAAACTTACTGGTTTTATTCCAGATGGCCCAATTTGTGCATCTGCATTAATATTAAAAATTTAAGTGTTTTCTTTGAGAATCTGCTGAACAGTATCCTGGGAGCCAGGAATGTCTCTTCTGGGCTGATTTTCGTACTGCAGTTCTTCTCTTTCTGTCTCAATGCCATTTATTATTTTTATTTTTTATTTAATTTTTTATGTGCTCCCTCACAGTGTTTAACTCTAAGTTGGGGAACTGTTTGTGAAGAGATATTGAAAAAGAAATTGATGTACAGTTGACATAGAGATTTTGAGTAAAGTTGAATTTTAGATAAGTTTAACCCACTTTATTTCTAGCCAAAAGGAAACATAAAGGCTGAATAAATATTTAAGTGAATTCAGCCTGAGTGTATAGAAAACAGATGTAAATTACGAAGACAAATTGCCTTTGTATTAAACTTTTCTTGCACAAAAATCTTTTGAGTAGCTCATTAAAAATACCTTGTGGGTAAATTTTCTGATAAACCAATATCCTCCAGAGAGAAGCTAAAGCAGTAAGTACTTGAAAAGTTTCTTTTTTTCCTTGTCAAGTAAAAGCTTCATTCTCAGAAGAAGAGCTTGTATCTCTCTGTCTATTTGGATAAATTTTGATGTTTACTTAGTATGCTAGGAGAAAAATACTGTTGATTGAGCTGCTGTCTATTCTTTAGAACCACCTGAGGATATTGTCTGGCTCTTTCTAAAGCCTGTAAACTCACAGGATGTTTATCTCTCTAACCAAAACCAGTGTGCAAAACAGATATTGAAATAATGCCCATAATAAAGGGAAATATCTGTTTGGGTTTTTCTCAATAAGAGTTGGTGTCGGCAGGCTGTTCTTATGACTATCCTGGTTCATCTCTTCTACAGAAGAAATATTTTAATGTTATTGTTACTCAGGACTTAAAACAGCAAACATGTGAAGTCTTCTTTCCCTACATGTTTTTCTGAATATCTCACTCTTTTGCCCTGCAGCCTTTTCTGAAATGAGACTTGTCCCATTTGTACTCACAACTGCAATTAGTATTAGACACAATTTGAATAACTGTATGTAATTGTTCTTTTTCATGCCTTGCCTTGAAAAACATTCTAAAATCTTACTCTAAATCATTTGCAAAGAAGCCATGCTACTCATTTTTGGAAGTTAAGCTCGTTAACTAACAAGCTTTTCTTTCCGTGTCTTCTAATTGTCCCTCAGCTCCTCTTCACACAGGTCAGTGGAGGCTGGAAGAGATTACGGTCAACTGAATCTTCTGACAAAATGTCTCTGCATCTGAAAAGGTAAACTTGTCTATATAAAACGTTCTTACAGTAACAAACACCTCATTTTTGTGGGGGGAGTTTCTTATATTTACAGCGTAGTTGCAGATGAGGAGCTTTAACCAACAGAGCAAAGTTTGTCAAATTTTGCCCTTCGTATCTTAGGGGTTTTTATCTCTGTATCTCAACACTTGTTTGGGAAGTCTTGTTGAAGTCTTAACCTATGTAAAACGTGTCCGGAGAAGCTTGCTACTTCTTTGAGAAAAGCAGCTATAGTTCATGACGCTTGCAAGCTCCCTTAGCACAACCAGCAGTCTGCACGTCCCACGACAAAGACGGAACCGTGGTGTTCTCTGAACCTTTGAGCTCTCCCAGTAGAGCTTCCAGCACAGACGGTGCAGCCCAGATAACCTTTGCAAGAAAGAGTATGGCGTCCTGTGCTTGCAATTTTATGCTGTTATTAGTATGACATGACTTGAGGACAGTGTTTCTGGATATGTGAAGAAAATTATAACCTTTATTGGAGGGTTCACGTAAGTTATAACTGATAACAGAAGATCCCGCAGGGGAGAAAGGACTTTCTCCTTACCATTGCTAATTCCTACATAGAATTCATCTGTCAAAGATGATGAAAAAGTTAAATCCTGTTCATTGTGAGCTAATTCATTGTGTCTTCTTACAGGAAAGAAGCTGGCCTAATCTACATCATGGTTACATGTACGCAGATGAAAATGCAAGCTCAAAATGATGCAAAAATAACAAACCAGAAGGTTCCTGAAAAGCAAGGTTGGAAAAAAGTGATATTGTATTTCTAATAGCTCTAAATTACCAGAAGCTCAGAGTGAAGCAATTTTATCTCCCCATTTCAATGTAAAAGTAAATCCCACACGCACATCACCAAAGAAAGGAAGGAAGAAGTTGATTCTAGCATTTTGAATGCAA
Source organism: Larus michahellis (assembly GCF_964199755.1). Classification (NCBI taxonomy): domain Eukaryota; kingdom Metazoa; phylum Chordata; class Aves; order Charadriiformes; family Laridae; genus Larus; species Larus michahellis. Next base: position 19,856,592 of record NC_133900.1, on the reverse strand, counting down.
TTAATTCTTATATGGTTTTTTTTTTTATTGGAAACTTGAAACTTGAGGGTTATTCCCTATTTAATGAAAAAATTGAATTTAAGTCTAGGTAAAAAAAGAGCATTCTACTTGCATTATTGCTCCTGCCTAATAGTAGATTTGCATAGTTCACTAAGTACCAATTACACTTACCAAAACTGTCAACATTAACCCCTGAATACGCGTTAGAAGACGTACAGATGAAGTGCAGGCAAATAAGAAGAGCAGCTCTCTAATAATCTTGCAGAGTGGAACAGTAGGCTGGATAATCTGTTGAATGCATTAGCATATATTTGTGATGTGAATGTACAAGGCTGAAGAGTATAAAGTATGCTAAAGGCAGACTTACGTTAAAATAGCGTAGGTGGCGTAGTAGGTGAAAAATTGCCCCTTGTGGTGACATATCAAGATACAGTGAGGTGATTATTAAGATGCCAGCGTAAACCTAAAAGACTTCTGATTTAAATTTCTGATGTTTCAATTTTCTAACTGTCTTGAGAAGCAGCAAAGCCTGTGTTTATTTGATTGCACAGCATAATAAAAAAGAAATTATATTTAGAGGAGTAGTATTTGCAATCTTGATGTCTGATATTGGTCAAAAAGCCTTAGAAGCAACTGGTCTGACAGTTTTATTTCTTTTCAGAGTGTATCATCTGTCTCTCTAAACTGCTTGTAATATAATCGGAAAGCACTGACCCATAATCTACAAAAATAGCATAAATAATACATTCCAGCTTAGTGAATCTTGTTCTGGAGACAAGCTCAAGTGATAATATATGAATTATCTTATTCTGTCTTCTCCATTACCCTGTCAGTAGATGTGGCAAGATACTACGGTTCTTCGCAGCTCCAAAGCACCTACCTGCAGTATTATGGATATAGATGTGCGTCTCCTTAGTGTTTCAACTTTTTAGCTCATTCACAAAACCAGTAAGTGTTCATCACATATTCTTTTTAGGTCTAAATAATTGCAGGGCGCAAAATTGACAGACGGGTGTGAAACAGCATTTGTGAAGATATAGAAGTCTTCCGATGATCTATCTTCATCAGTCTGTTACTTGATCCATTCAGTGAAAAGTTGTCCTGTTAATGCAAGCCATTAGAATAGAAGAGCTCCAGATAGAGAAGGGTAAGAAGCCTACTTTCTGACATTCACTTAGTTTTCTGCTTGCCTCTCTTTTTAGTACAATTCAGATTTCAGGATGACTCCTGCGAGGCTGATGTTTTCCTATACATGTGTGAAAATGGCAGTGTAATGAAAAATGTAGCAAAAATCAAACAAAATCCAGATATAATAAACCAGTTATTAGCTTCACTAGCATTGTATCATGAAAATACTATTTCAGAATAAGAAAGCAGTGCAAAGTATTCTTGATCTTCCATGCCAAAAAAACTTTTTTCAAACGTCTTGCCACCACCCTCCTCGCCCCGCTGCCTGCACTGAAATGTGCAAGGTACAACATTACTTTTATCATACTTCTGCACAAAGTGTGCTTGCCCTAGAAAAAATTGTCATTCCTGGGTGAGATAACTAATTATTTTAAAAGTTAAGATACTCTCACAAAGCTTTGAAGTGGTAAAAAAACATGACTTTTTTCACTTTTAACCAAAAAATTAATAAAACTTTCAAAGATATACAGAACAGTAATTAATTATGGTGCCTCTGGGTTTTAAAAATACTGTAATTTTCTAATTACAGAGCTTCCAAAGTCATATATTCTGATTTGCTCTCAGATACATGCATATAACTTTACTAAGGTTAAGAGAGGTAATACATAACTTCAGTAGAGGGAAAATATATCCTAAAAGACTTTCATGTTGTACGCATAACAGATCATAATGTATAATAGAATCAAAAATATATTAGTTTTTATGATAGATATTGGAATGAAATATTGCATACTCTCTGTCTAGACTTTGGGAAAAGCTCTAGCGAATATATCTGAGGAAGGAAGAGACAAGGAGGGTTAAAATGTGACCATCCATCTTAAAAACAATTTAGAACAGTTTCAAGGTTTCCCTGGTGCTGTATTGTAATTGCCGAAATAAGGCCACCTTGTTGGTCAAGTCCATTCCGTTTTCTCTCATACTTGTTACGGGTGCATAGTTCACCATCAATTGCTCTGGGCAATCGTGGGGAGGTTACAGAAGGCCAAAAAAATCTGAGGATTATTCAGAGCTTATGTTTTGAAACCTACCAGAGTTATTTTTTTTCTTTTGTTTTGGCAACAAGATTGTGCATTTATGCATTGTGACTCCAAAAAAAGCAAAGGTGCAAGTAGTTCATATAACAGTTTTTGTAGCTTTAAGTGATATCTGATAGATGATTTCAATTTTAACCAAAAAAAAAAAAGAAGGTATATTTTAATCTCCTTCCAATTTGTGATACTGCAGAGACAAATTATTTAATTTGGTAAGACGGCATCAATGCAAAAATCAGACATTCTTTTTTTTATAACTACATCCTAATCTTTTGTAGGTGTTTTGTCTGCAGTGTTGTTAACTAATCCTATGTCATCACCTGAAAACGATCCAAAATTATTCCCAGATTTCAGTTTGTTTTAGTAACTATGTATAGGATCCACTTACAGACTCACGCAGTATTTGGTTTGTGTCCTGACTTTGACAATATGTATATGAGTTATTGAAATATAAAGTAAAAATCATTAAAAATAATGGTTCTGCTCTTAAAGGTTAAGATTAAAAAGGATAAAAAGTATATGTTGAGTTTTAGTTGGTAATATCAAATTAACGTTCATTGCAGTAATTCATAAACTTTAAGGCAATTGATTAAACATATTGGTCCTTAACAGTACTGAGTACAGAGTACATGGTTATCTAGTTATGTAGTGTGCAATGGTTCTGTTGTTAGAAAAGAGGATTTGGAACGAGGAACTGCTTATTAGAAGTAACCAAGATGTGTTTTTTTCTCTTTGTGGGTCCCCAAATGATATTTCAAATCAATGGACATGATCCAAGAAGATAGTGTTTCAAGGTTTGGCTTAGAGAGTCTACCTTTTTAGCATCTGCCTATCAATAAGAAATACTAAAGTACGTGTCAGATACTAAGGATCCTTTCACAAGGCATGAGTAACATAAACATCATGGAATGGGAGCCAAAAGCAGCCACTAGGAAAGCTATGAACTGTAGAAAATCTCAACTTCTTCTAGAAGACCTTAAAATTGCTAGGAAATACGGTGCCTCCTGCAAAAGTGGAGGAGACCTTTGTATGTGTGGGGTCTTGGTGTATCTAGACCTCAGGCTATACTAATATCCACCATCTGAGTAGTCACGAGCAAGACTATATGCATGTAGGTGGGGAGGCAATAGCTTAAAACCCTTTTTAAATGATACGCTAACTGCTTCTGCAGTGTAATGGAGGTGTGTTACGAAAGTACATATTTGATCAAGCTCCTTTGATTTGCAGTGAGAACAGCTTTTAATTCGGGAATCCAGCTAAATTCAGGCATAAAGTAGAGTTACACGTACAAAACCAATGCGGTAGGTATGCCACTTCAGAATGTTAGGTTTAAAAACTTGAATTGATGCATCGTGATCTTTTCCATATGATAGAGTTAGATTCTTTGATGACTCCTCCTGTTTTGAAGCTATTTAAGGAATCCATAAAGATTCCTTAGAAAAAAACCGACTGACTACAGTACTTAATTAAAAGACATTCACCGAATTTGCTGTTTTGTTAAATGTTTATGTACATCTCACATTTCCGCAGGTTCACAGCCTATGGTAGATGCTTGCAGGAGTAGTTGCTTTTCTAAAGTTTATAAAAAGCTGACACCTCTGTGATGCTCATACTGCTAATTACCCAATGGAGAATGGATGTTTTGAACTTCACTACAAATGAATGAAACTGCTTTACTGGTAATTCACATGTTCGTGATCTGTTTCTTAAATTTAGAAGACGCTTGTCCAGTCATGCTTGATTTGATTCACCGCTGTGTTTCAGGTGAGGAACTGCGGTGTATGAAGTTCTATAAACTGAAAAAGTGAGCAAGAACCACTAAGGAAATCAGATGTATTCAATGAAAAATGTTCATTTATTGTTCATTAACAGAGGTAAAACTCCTTGCTATGTGAGCTGGTCCAACTTGTAACAGAGCTGTCTATCACAAACCCTTCTTTGATTCTCTTAGAAGTTGATGTTTGTTAGTGTGTTGTCTCAGTACATTAGTCCAACTGAAATGCCACGGGATAGAGATAATATCCAATTACTTGTTTGGCTGAAAATAATTTCTGTTAAAGTTCGAACAAAAGGCATAAGAAATACCACATCATCTTTAATAAATCTTACAATATTACAAAGAATCTTGGAATGCTATGAACCAGCTTTTAATGTGTGCTTCTCCATTAAGGCAGAAAATTGCACTGGGGAAAAAAATACCCAACCCGTTTCCGCTCCATTGCAGCAGTTTCACAGATGATGCTCTGCTTTGAATTTGCATTGGAAAAAATTTAACGTTTCTAACACTGCGACTGTATGTGAATTCTGATATAGTTTGCTAATTAAAAGTTCAATTACATATGTATATACGTTCAAGAGGAGTCTAATATCTTTATAAATTACTATTCTCAGACATTTCTGCTTTTTACCAACATCACTGATTTCTTTGCATATCATTGAAGGAGCACAAGTGTAATCTTTAGAGTATAAGAATAGGGGAAAATTACATATTTTTTTCCCCTTCCCTATTACAATCACCATCATAACAGTTTCCTGGTTTACCAATCCTGTTCTTGTTGCAGTCTCTGTCACAGAAATAAGAATGGAATTTTAATGCCAATGCAGGCTGTGAAACGGAATGGGATGCGTTAGGTCCAGAATGCACTTATGGGTTCTTCAACCTATAACAGAAAAGAAGAAAGGCAATCAAACGTGCAACACTGAATAGGACAAAACAATAAATTTGACTATTGGTAGTTGGGGACCTAAGAAATTGATTTTTGGGGTGGGAAGATTTCCTTGAACCCTTCTTCTTCTGTCTTCCCCCTGTCGGTTATGTGTGCAAGCTAATGTATTTACCAAGAGGCCTCCTTTAGAATGGTAGCAATAACCACGCCACTGGAATTCAAAAAACAACAGCTAAAAACAAAAACAAATTCATATCCTATGTAAATATCTTTTCGGTTACAGTAATGAATGGATTTGGCCCATTAAATGAATTAAACTAATGCATTCATATAATTCCCTAATCTCTTCTCAGTAACATCTGAATAATTTAATTTTAACTCTTGCTGTATGTTGGGTGATATCTTCAATTAGTTATCATCGCTAATTGAATACCTGTAGTCAGTTACTACTCAATTATACACATGTAGTCACAATAATTGGGGTTATATGGGTTAGTAGGGTTACTTCAGTTTTACAGAATTACAATTCAGATATGAATTTGACCATTTAGTGGAATCCTGTTCTTAGTCAGTGGGTAACACTCATTGATTTTTATGAAAGTATCATTTTGTTTTAGGTGCCGTAGGCAATTGCTTCATCTAATTTAATGTGTTTAAATGGTTGAAACAGTTCTGCAAGTGTTCCTCGCCTTGTTCTTGTCTGTTCTACATTTTATTTAATGCCGTTCTTCCAGTTTACACCATGACATCGTCTCAGAGTTTCATATAATGTTGCCTTGTCTTAGATGTCCTGAATGGTTTTATACTGTCAGCCGTTGTTCTTCCTCAGATTTTCTGTCTTCACAATCTTTTTCCTGCCTTTGTGAGGCATACTTTATTAACTGTCGAGTTTGAAACACATGAAAAGAACAACATACTCTAATCTTTAAGAACAAATTTAACTTTGCCTCCCCTGGCTCAGTTCTCCCTATTTTGGATGTTTAAAAGAATTACTGCCAAAGCACTGTTGATATTATTAATACGGTATTACCGGCTGCAGTCACGTAACTGTCACAAGGACAACGACCGCAGCACGTGGGCTATTCTTCAGCACAGGTAAAGGACAGGAAAAACCATGCACTTAGAGGAGTCCCGTGAGATGACTTATCTACAGATGAACCCTCTGCGATTTCCCCATTCTAATCTCAGGTGAAGATTTTAAAAAAAAAAAAAAAAAAGAATGATACTTTTGCTGTGCAAAAGTACATTTTTGTGTAATTCAGTGAAGGTGATTTGACAGCCATCTCTATGAAAGAGCAGATGGTGGAAGAATACTCTGAGGTGGATTCTTTTCTTTCCCTCCAGTAGATTCTTTCATTCCAATGAATAATTGATGTAGAAGGCAAATTCAGAGCATAAACTGCTTACTAGAAACATCAAATTGTTTGAGAGGAAAACAAAGCTTTATTACTTTCAGAGGGGGTCAAATACTATCTAAAAGATGTCCTTCATCAGCCATTTTAAGAACGTTTGGGCAAAATAATAAAAGCTGCGGATGTTTATGATTATGTGCTCTGTTACGTTCAAACTCTTGCTGTCAGCAAAAGGTGATGTCCCAAACATATGTGTGTATGTATATATGGAACTCAGAGTTTATTGTCGGTCCCGATAATGCTTTGACAGTTATTAACAGTGCAGGGGAGGGAATGGTCACTTGCCTGTTATAACAGCTAAATCTGGCTGGGGCCTCGGCAAGTCCAGCCCAGCCCTGGGACCTGCCACTGTTGGGTCGGGTCACCACAAAGCCTGTGGCCATCTGCTAGGAATGCCAAAAAATTGTATTTACAGGGGTATGCCTCGCATGAGACTGTGCCTGACTATTTCTGTGATTTGGAGCAGCCGTGACCACGTGGAGAAGGGAATTAGGCTCCAGCACTGGGGAAACTAATCAGGTAACTGTGTTTAGAGCTTCTTTTTATTTTTTTCCTTAACCGTTTGTTGTTGTGTTCAAACATGTGGAAAGTTATGCTTCTGCTGTTTCTCTTTTCTGTCTCCTTTTCCTACCTCGTCCTCATGGGATGCTTTAAAATAGAAAATCGAGCCCTGTGAGAGCATTTGTTTAAATCTCTGGGGTTTGTTTAAATCTCTGAGGAGTCAGCAGGAGTGTTGGGAAAGCAGAGGGCAAGTGGGTGAGCCAGGGCTACCCCCTCTAATGAACGGGTGTCAAGATGGGGGAAATGCTCCAGCATGGCCAGGAGAAGATACGGTGCTGCATTCTGCACTGCTCCAGAGGCACCTGGTTTGTGAGACACATACACAGCATCTGGGGGTGCGTCGAAACAAAGATCTCTCTATCTGGACACTGGAATAGGCTGCTTTTAGGCAGCTGGGGTTACATGGTTTATGCTTTAAATTAATATAACATTCCCAACTGAATATTTTAATACTACTACATACCTCAGCCAAATTGGTCAACTCTTAACATTTAAAAGTTTTTAAATAAAACTTTAGCGGTATTCTTTTTTCTAACTGTGTATCTTTATAACACTAAGGGTAGACAGACCTTTTTTCAATGGAAGCAAACAACTTTATGTAAAAAGCCACAGACCATAAAACTTTAGCAAGTTATATTAATTAGTTATAACATGAAAGAATGATGAAATTATTCTCTAAAATGGAAATATATGGAGATTATATGCAATGATGAGTTAAAAGGAACTATACAAAATCTGCTGCTCTACATTAAATGGGTTTGATGAAACAGAATCACTATATTCCTAGGCCATTTTGAGAGTGGAGAAAAGACAGATACTTTCTGGATCACTTAAATGAACACGGGTGAAAAACATTCTGTGTCTGAACAAGGGAAAAAAAAAAAATCTTCTTTTGCAATGAAGCAGCAAATCAGATAAACGTTCAGTTGTCTTAAATGTTGATGTATGCTTTCCCATGGTAGCAAAAGGATATATTTGGGTGTATATTTAGTTCTTACCATTATTGTTGATAATTGTTACCAGATGCAAGACGTCATTTTTGTTCAAAATACAAATATATGACATTTTAAAGTCTAATAAATGAAAAGAAGTAAACTCCAGCAAGAACATGTGAAACAATTTGAGAAAAAAAGAAAACCACTCAATATACTAGCAAAGGTGTTTTCACCGTCTTCCACGTGTCTGAGTTTGGAGCAGTGTGTTGTAGCTGGAGAAAAGAAAGCCTTTTGGCTTTTAACTGCCTCTTTACGGTTTGGGGGGTTTTTTGGCATCCAGCTTGAAAGACATTTTTTAGTTTTGCCCTTGTCCACATCGAATTGCCAGTGAATTTTCTGCCTCGTTATACAAAGTGTTTTTTTAAAATGCTCAAAATGGGATGGCCTTTTAAAGCGTGCCCCGTGCTGCTTTCTGAGGAGGAGGGTACAGTTTCATTCTTAATGCCTCTGGAATTCTGTTGGAGGCACTGCTTTTTGCAGAGTCCCTGCAGCCACGAGGCGCTGCTGTGTAACCATAATTCTGAACAGCTGCAAGTAACTACCAATCAGAACTATACTACCGTTTGTAAATGCGAAGGTGATGTTTTTTTCAGTCCGTTTCTATATAGTTCTACCCTTTAGGCCGCAGTCAGATCTCATTTTAAGCAAACGTCGTGACTTATGATGCCACAGTGTGGTTAAGATATGCAAATATTGACTTTTTAATTGAGATCACTTTATCGATATTAAAATATTTGTATGTGTTTGATTATTCATTTATCCTCCTGTAGTAGGTCTTGTTTAGGCAAAGCTGTACATATTTAATTATTTCAAGTTTGCTTGATGAATCAGTCCCTCCAAACCGGTAATTAATTTAGATGGCATTCTCTGCACTCTGGGCTCCTTGCAATACATCATCTTTTTGCTGCGGCACTGCACAGGAAAGTAGAGTTTTGGCAATGCCACATGAACAGAAACCATTAATCATCCCCGTGTGATGCCTGCGTACACGCAACCAAATCGAACAGTAGCTTTACTGCGTCCGATAGCGTAAAAGCTGGAAACAAAAGGGTCAAACTCAACTGAAAACTAAAGCATTTGGTCTCAAAGTAATTAGTCGTGTTTCCTAAAGGAATGACCCTTAAAAATGTGAGGCTCTGCTGACTGATGGCAGCCTTACATAAAAAGGATGGTGATCTGAAGGATACTGACTTTCCAAAAGGCTCATTAAAATCGTGCCCTGATTCAGGCTAAGCTGTGATCTCGGTTCCCGCATGTACTAGAATATCTGTCTGTGTGAAAGAAAGAGACTGTGAGAATCCCAGCAACAGAGGAAAAAACACAAAACCCTTTCATTCAATTAGCATCTTACCAAAGAATAATCCAGCTGGAAGACACAGATCTATGGGAATTGGAGGAATACAGCTGGATCTTTATAGATCAAGTCCATCTAGCTGTCCCAAAGCAGGATGATTTAAATCAATGGGTTGGGTTTTGGTTGTTTTTTTTTTTTTTTCTGTCAGATATTTGTTCAGCCTGCTACACCTTTAAAAGACCTGCAGGAATAGAAACTTCACCTTTCTTTCAGTGCTTTGCTGTTTCTTAAACGTCAAAAACTTTTTAACTTCCAGGCACCATTACTTCTGTTGCTTATAGAGGTACTCTGATAAGCATTTTGGTAATCTTATCTTACTGTCAGTCACTCTCCACTACAAGGAAGTCAACATGTTTTTTTTCCCCCACTATGAACCTCTAACGTACAGAGTCATCTAATCCTTTCTGGCTGCTTGGTGTGAACAAAAGCTAGCAGAACACTACAGATAAAAGGGGTGTAGAAGTAACTTTTGCTTCTATAATAGCTATCTCCATGAAAGTAAAGCAGCCATTTTACAGTTGCAAGGGGATGCTAGATTGTGTGACCTGCAAAGGGGTGAAATAGAAGCAGAGGATACCAGTTGTCTCTTCACAAGCCTTTCTTTTCAGTCTGATGAGGAAATGAATTGGAAATTCAAGGAGACGGAGCTTGCCGTTTCCTATACTCTATCCTGCGGCCTGTGACGTACTAGTAAAGACACTCTCGCTCTCAGATTTTTTGTGGTCTACTAGAAAATTAGAACATCTTGTGCAGAGGATTTTTCTGTGTTCTAACAGCATTGGTTTCTTGATGTATATTACTCTTTTCTGGTTATATTTCAATACCATTGAAGGCTCTCAGCTGAGCTTTGAATTGTATCGGGTATAGTTTATATATTACTGAACCATAGGCTACTGCTTTCTCTGCAGAATATGCAGCCAAGGAGTGCCTTTTTTTGTGAACATTTGATTCAGGGCAGAACAAACTGCACAAACGATCAACAGGCATACAGGAAACACCGTTGCCATTTTATACACAGTGAACTGAAGATGCCAAATGCTTTGCCATAAAAGCAATGATGAGAAGACTCAAACAACTTTTTTTTTTTTAATTTATTTTTTTAATGCAGCAATTAAGTACTTTTATCACAGGAGAACTCCACTTGCATTTATGGAATCTACGTAAACATACAGAGAAATGCCTTATCACTTTATGTTTACCATTTCCATCCACACATGAGTCTTGTTAGAAATTAGACGAGAAACAAATAAAGCTACTGTTTTGCAGTCAGCTTACCTGGCGCTTTGATTGTGACACTGTGCCAATCGTACTTTGAATATAGTTTCCAGCTGTTTCATACTTTCGTCTCTTCACACTCAAGGAGAGGGAAATCACACTGACAGACTTACCAGCTGTTCTTGGTGTTATCTTGACTGGTTATAATGCTCAGTAGGGGATATTGCTCCTTCATGAATTATGAAACTCTAATACAGTTCGTTGTATCGTGAGATTTTATAAAACCTGCCAGGTGGCTGTTCTGTTCTTGTCTTAGAGCTTTCGTTATCTTTCTAAGAACTCGTAAGTGTATAAATGTATCTAGACTTCAGTAAATAAAACCACAGAGCCTTACCATTGGGATAATCTTTACAAAACAGTGCACGCTCTCTTGTGACCCATAAACTTGCATACTGTAAAATAATGCTTCACTGTTCATTCTCGGCGCGGGTTTCCCTGCAGTTATGCTTTGAAAGTGAGGTTTCATTTCATATGTATGTGAGCGTTTGCCTGCACAGATGAATGTGTGTGAACAGCAAAGCCATAGAATGAATTAAATAACATTTATCATGTGCTTTCAATTGATTTGCTTCCAATTTGCCCATTAATCCATTTCAAGAGGTACCTCTGAGACTATCTTTTTAAGACTACGTATTAACGTGCAGATTTCTTATGGATGTGAGGCATACTGTAACCGCATTTACATTCAGATGGGTGACTGAGGACAAGAAAAAATGATAGCGAAGAGGGCTCTGTCTTGATTTTCCAGAGAGATGTTTTCAGGCATTAAGAACGTACCTGTGCATTTTGGGCGGTAAAAGAGAAATAAACAGTATGAACCTTTGTGGGATCAAAAGCATTTTTAATGTTAAAACATTTGGTATAGGGACCCAAACCCACAGCAGCAACAAAACCCGAGGCACGCCGGAGGAGCTTGTACAGCAATTGCCTTGAAAAGCCTTTATAAATGGCTTAATTACATTGCCCTCTGCTGGGATTACAAAAGATTGCAGCCTGATGCTTGAAACGGAGAGAAAAAATATCCGTCTGGAAGAAGGCCCATGACCTAGGATTAAGTTGTTGTCCGCTGCTCAGCAGAAAGTTTCTGGGTTTGGAATCCAATGCAGGGGGCTTGGGGTGTCTTCTGCCCCGCAAAGGGGGCGTTCATTTCCTTAGAGAAAAAGCCGTATAGACGGGAGAGAGATCCAAAGTTAAACTTGCCTTAAATATGGACTTTGCAGTATATTCTTGAACTTACAGAAAAAAGAATGATCCCTGAGTTACGTAGGCAGATGAGCTTATGGCTGACAAGAGAACTGTTGTGTGAAATTGTGAGGAAGAGATATGTTGGGGTGCCGTGCCACAGATCTTGGTTTTGGGTTCGTCTTCCAAAATGAATGCACGTGTTTTGTTTTGGTTTTTTTTTTTTTTTTAAACAAAAACAAAACCCAACCAAACAGTTTGTCCCCACTGACACATATTGGGATTTTTTTCATTATTGTCGAGGATGTCACTCAGATCATTTTTCCTATTAAAGTGTCAGGTCGTCATTCAATGTGTACTTCACACTGCTGAAGTCAATGGAAGACATTAACTTTGCTTATATGTAGTCATATCTTAAAATGAGGCAGGAATTTAAATGTTGGCTGATATTGTGTCCACAGTGAAGTTTTCATGTTTGGGTGCCTGAATTCTGCCACCGTCACGCTGGCTAGATGTCTCTGAAGTCACAGGTGACAACGGATAGGGAACTCCAGGCCTGAGAAAGTGATGTGGAAGGAGGGTTGTCTGAATGTGAATGGGACGCAGCGTACCAATGGCACTTCCTTTATCTTTCCACCATCATCTATTTTTACATTCCTAGAAAGTACTCAGGCTCCCTCAGAGCAAGGCCAAATAAACTCTATCAGCTCTTTGACAGCATAATTGCCTACCTACTGTCTTCTGTCTGTTCCTCAAGTCACTGGCTTCAAAGGAAGTATCACAGGCAGCATAATAAAAGGCGTCCGAGTAGTGAACGAGGCCATCATATATTGTCATGCTGACAGCCAGCTTCTCACGGTATTTCTGTATGCAATCCATACACTAGGAATTAAATTCTGATCCTGCTGGTGCTTATGGGAGTTTACTACTGTCTTTTGTAACTTCCCTCCGAGCTGGAATGAACAGCAGAAAAAGTGAGCTGATGTCCTGATTTGAGGAATTCCTCAGTAGCCAGTGACCAAAGAGATCATACATTAAAAAAACCCAAACGATTTACTGGGTATTTTTCTTTCTAGAATCTTCTAGATATCTTTGTAGAATATGTGATAGTACAACAACGGATGTTACAGCCAAGCTAAAGCTTTTTCAGCTTTCTTGTGTGTTAATTTTAGAGGAAAGAGAACAGCTTAATGAGCTGGCGCAAGCAAGCAATGTTAATGTTTACTGGCTGTATGTGGGCATGGGAAATTTGATTGCACCAAACAACCAAGAAAAATGGCACAGACCTGAAAAAGATGGGCAGGAAGAGAGTGCTCGGAGCAAAGCAAATGGACCTTGACATATGTTCAGTACCAAGCAGGACTCGGTGATACAGTGCAGCAAAAATGCATAGTGAAAGCAGTCAGCAAACTAACAGGTAGTTTCCATGACCCTGAGGCTGGTTACTCTTGTCACAGCTTTGGTTGAATGAGTTTTATTTATGACCTAAAACATCAGTCAGGAAATAACAGTCAGAAACGTACCACGATGCTAACTTTATTGATGTAGTTCTGACACGGACAGATTGACCTAATGTGTTGGCTAAAGAAAGTTTTGCATTCAGTTTTGAAAGGACTCGATTACTGTATAGTTGAGTTCACAGATTTCACACGCTGGAATAATTCCTAAAAGAAAACTTTCTTGCCCTATAAAGTATTGGAGAATGTGTGAATTATTCATGGCAGCAAGTTGAAGATCAGGTTCATTTTGTGTAAAAGATTAAAGATTAGGTCAAGGACTCCTTGGTACTGTAAGATGCACTTGGTATTAGTTTTATTCCAGCCACTTCATTTGCAGGTTTCATGTTCTCCTTTGACAAGGTCATTCCCACTTTCGAAATCATAAGGGAAAAACTGAAATGATGGTTCTTAAGAACTAAGCTGATAACTCGAGTTAGTTCTTTTATTTACCGTATTTTCCAGAAATAAGTCACCTAAATGTTTCTAAGCAAACAAATATTTTTAACTATTCTTTCTTCCTAAGACTATTTAGCTGTCCTGTGCTTGCTTTGTTTTCTAAACTCCATGTAACTATTGCAAGTCAAGATTTTGACTAAATCTTCTTGGTTATTATTCAGTTGCTTTCAATTCCAGGACCATTCCTAAGAAGCAAGGACAAAATAAGTAGAAAAGCCCAAGGGTTTTCACGTGCTTGAATTGGTCACAGAGGGAGCCACGCTTCTGGAAAACGTGCAGGGAGTTTGCAGATTCAGAAGTTGAAACCCACCGTTCTTACCTATTTTCCTCCCATCTCACCGTGGAACACAGAATCATAGAATCACAGAGTCATAGAATGTGTTGGGTTGGAAGGGACCTTTCAAGGTCATCTAGTCCAACACTATTGCTTCGGTTCGCTTTCTGGATTATGAGGACCTCTCTTCGGCAGCTGCTATCCCATATTTCACCAGTAAGGGTAAGTCCCTTCCTTCCTGGAGGAAATAATTTACACGCTTGATGCTGCTCATCTTGGCTGAAGTGCTGAACTCTGCTTTTTATGATTGTCAATGAATGAGGTAGAAGGTTAGGAGGACTCAGCGGTATTTTTGAGGGAAACTGTGCTGATACTGGTTTTATCTTAGCGTTTCATAAAGCATATTTTGATTGCTGTGATATCACTGCCAATAAAAGAGTGTTAATATGCAGTACCTCTTTATGCAACGTGTCAAAACTGGAAATGTATTTTGAAAGTTCTTCAAATACCTCTGCCACTGGAACAATGTAAAAAGACACGTTACAAAATTTACTATAGTGAGCTGTTCGTAGAAACACAAAGGATTCCTGCAAAATTGTGATCTGAGACAAAAATACAGAACTATTCAGCTGTTCTTAGTTACATAGATGGAGGTTTTCATAGGCATCTTGTCTCCTAAAATGGGGGCAGTGGAGAAACAAAAGGATGTATTCTTTCTCTGCTGCTTGAGTAAGCAGTGAGAAGCTACTGGAAATAAACTGGTGTGTAAAAGAACACTGTCCTCAACTGAGTAACAGATGATGTTACTTCAATTTTGGGTTCCTTAAAAAGAAAAAAAAAAAAGAAAAGCTTTTTGTTTTGCATTAAATGTTCCTTTCTACTTCGAGTGAGAAAGAAGAAGATAAAAGGAAGCATTTAGCAAGCGAACAAAGTGTATATTTGATGTCATCTATATTAAAATCCTATTTTTCCATCCTTTGATTCTTGAGGATGTTGTGGTTGGGGCAAAATCCTGAAGATCCTGCTTTCACTTTTGAAGTAAGCTTTGTGCTGGAGACTGATAAAACGATGGAATAGCATTTGGTACATTTAATAAAATACTAAACTTCATTTTTGTAATTCATTTTTGTTTTGGAAAATGATACGTAGTCCTGTTCATCAGTCTTTCACTTCAGTAGTCTTACAATGATATAAAGGATTTATATGGGTAAGTATATTCATATCAGCCTTTTATTTTTTTTTCAAAACCCACACTTGGTATTAAAATATCTTGAGTAAAAGCACTGCATAATATATCTATGCAGAGTTGAAGAAATCTCCAATGATTTCCAGCATGAAAGGTCACTTTTTCTTCTGATAGCCTACTGACCTTTACATTAATTTTCTATCTTATGGATTTTCATAAATTATTTAGTTGTATGGTTAAATACTGCAAGGAAAGTTAATATAAAATACTAGTTTTTATAAAATAGGACTTTGTGGGGACTAACAAAGCTGGTTTTGGAAACAACTGCTACTTGTGTTGCCAGAAAATAAAAATGGTACCTTTTTATTTGTTGCCTACCAATACAGAGCATACATCCAACGGCACTTTTAAACAGCGTGTAATAATGAATAAACATAAAAAAATACATGATTATAAACAAGAATAAAAACAGGGCAATTGGTCTTCACTATGCCTCTTAGGACACTGAGTTTGGCTAAGAGAAGAAAAAAATGGCAAATCCAATAATTATTTAAGATGCTGAAGAGAATAGACTACATGAATGTCAATTAGTGCATGTATTAGATATGCTACTATGTGGATGAGATGAAGGTGTGCATTTGTCAGCATTGTTGTTCTTGGGATCTGAATTTTTTTTTCAGCAGTTTTAAGTGGCTGTTTTAGAAGCGATGCACTAGTTTTGCAATAGTTTGAACAGTCTAACAGAGTGTCGTGGTTTAGCCTCAGATGGCAACAAAGAACCACGTGCCGCTCGCACGTGCCTTCCTAATACAGGAAGGATCGTAAGAAAAGGCAAGACTCTTGGGTTGGGACAAAGGCAGTTTAACAGGACAGTAAAGGGAACAGGCAAACAACAACACGGATAGGGGAATATACAAACGCGATTACAGAACTGCCGCTCCCCACCGCTCGCCGACCGGCCGGACCCGGGACGCCCCAGCCCGCTTTTAAGCAGCAACTTCCTGCCCCCTCCCCCGGCAGCTCAGGGTGGGCGTGGCTCACATGGCATGGAATACCACGAAAAGTTAACCCTATCCCCACCGGAACCAGGACACAGAGGTTGTGTAAGCAAAACTGAGAGGAAAATTTGGTGGTTTTTTACATCCTTGAGAATAATCTTTTCTCCACCTGATGCCTGTGTACTCTGGTCCTCACTATACCAGGAATCTTCTTGTTGTATCTGCACTTGATTCCAAATTCATTGAAGTCACAGAATCACAGAATCTTCAGAGTTGGAAGGGACCTCTAGAGATCATCTAGTCCAACTCCCCTGCTAGAGCAGGATTGCCTAAAGCACATCCCTCAGGACTGCATCCAGGCGGGTCTTGAAAATCTCCAGAGAAGGGGACTCCACAACCTCCCTGGGCAGCCTGTTCCAGTGCTCTGTCACCCTCACCGTAAAGAAGTTTTTCCGTGTATTTGAACGGAACTTCCTATGTTCTAACTTGTGCCCATTGCCCCTCGTCCTGTCACTGGGAACCACTGAAAAGAGTCTGGCACCTTCCTCCTTCAACCCACCCTTTAGGTACTTGTAAACATTAATCAGGTCCCCCCTCAACCTTCTCTTCTCCAGGTTAAAGAGTCCCAGCTCTTTCAGCCTTTCCTCATAAGGGAGGTGCTCCAGTCCCATAATCATCTTGGTTGCCCTTCGCTGGACTCTCTCCAGTAGTTCCCTGTCCCTCTTGAACTGGGGAGCCCAAAACTGGACACAGTACTCCAGTTGTGGCCTCACCAGTGCAGAGTAGAGGGGGAGAATGACCTCCTTCGACCTACTGGCCACAGTCTTTCCTATGCAGCCCAGGATGCCATTGGCCTTCTTGGCGACAAGGGCACACTGCTGGCTCATGGATAATTTGCTGTCTACTAGGACCCCCCAGGTCCGTCTCCTCAGAGCTGCTTCCCAGCATGTCCGCCCCTAACATATACTGGTGTTTGGCATTCTTCCTTCCCAGGTGCAGGACCCTACACTTGCTTTTGTTGAACCTCATTAGGTTCTTCTCTGCCCAGCTCTCCAGCCTGTCCAGGTCACGCTGGATGGCAGCACGGCCCTCTGGAGTGTCGGCCACCCCTCCCAGCTTGGTATCATCAGCAAACTTGCTGAGGATACACTCTGTCCCCTCATCTAGGTCATTAATGAATATATTGAACAAAATTGGACCAAGTATTGACCCCTGAGTCAATCATACGTTCTGTACAGCTGAAAGACATTTACTTTACGATCTGTTTCAAGGATATAATTCTTATTCATCTGTTTTGGGTTTTTTCTTGGAGGGGGAATTATATTGCTATTGTTTATAGTATATGAGAGGCATATGATTACTTTATGAAAATCTGGAATTTAATTACAGATATTTCTGTCACTTTTTTTTGGCCACAAGTGAGGTAATTTCTGGTTTTCAGCAACGGAAATAAGTGGAAAATAAGATTCAACACTTTTTTCCATCATAAATATGTTATGACTCTAGATTATACGTGTCTTCAGAGATACACTGAAAGACAGCTGAATGGTCTTCAACGCAAGGTCTAGGCATAAGCTTCAGGCTACAGTTGGTTGGACATATTTCAGCACAAGGGAGCTGTGGCTGAAAAATGCTTCACTGAAACCTTTTGCTTTCTTTTTCTTCTTCTTTATTGTCAATTTGTAAAAATGTATGTCTTGTTACAGCTTTCACTGGAAACCTTTCTTAATCCAAGATGTAATTTCTCATCCAAATGAAAAAAAGGAACCACCCAAAATCAATCTACTTCAGGCAAGCACTTGAGACTCTTGCACTTGCATCCGAGATAAGGAAGCTAGCCTCTAGACGCCTGGCTAATCTGAAGTAATATACTAAGGAAATTTTTGAGAGATCATGACTTTTCCAGGTGCAGAATAGAAACATTAGCCTCATCTCAGTTAGTTTGTTGTGTTTGTTTTTTTTTCCCCAGGTTACCACACCAGTCTTCTAAGGAGATTGTGAAAACAGGATAGAAAAAGAAACCTCAGAACACTAGTAGAACTGCTTCCTCTAGTTCACCTCTAAATTGGCTTTTCAGTGATAAAATGATCTTTCATTAAAAGAAATACTTATTAAATGCTCTTTCTACCCCCCCCCCCCCTACTTCCCTCCCCCCTCCACACGCACACTCTTAACAACAGGACGTTTCCTGAAGGCAACAGAAAGAACTGCACCCAGGACCATTTTTTTTTGACAGAAATCAAAAAGACCTCATGCTAATGAGTTCTTTTTCTGAAAATGAGCTCATTACTGTTCATTTTCCTCTGCTTTTAATCTGTTCTTCAAGTATGTGTTGTCTTTAAAAATTTCAAAAGGCATTTCATGAATCTGTAACAAAAGCAAAGTTAAAAAACAGACTTGCTCTAATGAAAAGCATAGTCGTGCTTCAGTCACGAAGGTGGGAATTTAATTATTGAAGAGAGGAAAGCAGGGATGGGCCACAGATCAGAGAATTGAACTGGGAAAACAAATATGAAATTATATAAAGGGAGAGAAAAAGGAAAACTAAGAAGCTACAGATACTAAATCTGTCAAATGAAATGCACAATAAAGTGCAATTCGGTATAAATTACGAATATGTATAATTGCCTGATGTAGTGTATTCTGGACGGGCTGAGATTATTTCTAATATTATAATTTATGGGTAAAGAATTTAATTCAGGATAACTGAAGAACAGTTTCTCAATAAATCTGAACTTTAACTATTTCAGATTTTTCTTGGTCTGGCTGCTTCTGTGCTGTCCACCAGGTTGTGTATTGATGGTAATATTTTGGTTTAGAGTGTTTACATTTAAACCTTTTTATTTACCTGTGTACCTAATCAGGATTTGAATGGAATGTCCTGACCTGTGATTCAAGTTGCTCATCAAATAACTTAGTAAATTCTTTGCAGAAGCATGCGTTAAATTCTAAATGATTCTATATGTAACAGAATAATTCCCTTACTCTCCTTTTTTCTTCTTCTGAATATTCCTCAGTTTCTGCGTATTTTCATCAAATTTGGTTTCTCCTTTCTCTCTGTCAAGCAATGCATGCTAAGCAGTTTAAAGATGTAAATACTAAACTGTCTGCTTTCTTACATAAATTAAGATTTTATTTTGCCAATCGGTGTAAGAATTCAGAAGTAAACATTTCTTCTAGTATTCACTTCTTTGTTGTGCAACATTCCTTTGTATTATTTCAGGTGACTCAGCATGAGTCATTTTTATGACACTGAAAGCACCATTTATAACAGAAAAACGGGCTCTGAATCTGTGCAGTTAGCAAAAATGATGGCCTAAAAAGGTATCAAAGCCCTGTAAAAATGTTAAAATCAATGCCCTCCAATAAGGCTTTTTGTTTGCACTGTACCTTAGCACATAAAATTAGTATAATGGAAGCAGACTTCAGTAGGTATTCAGAGAGGTATACTCATCTGTAATTACAGCTTTGCAAGGCTCAGCTAGAAGCCCGTTTTTTCCCATTGTTTCATTGTATTTACATAGCATGTTTTGTATATTGTCGTCAATACACTCTAAAGTGAATTTCCTGTATCAGATGGGCACAAATAGTGACTGGCATGCTTTTGGTGCGCATGGGAACAGATTAACGCTAACCCGGGTAATAAGAAGTGCAGAACTGTCCCACAGTCGCTGTGCGCGCTGTATGAAACATGGTAAGTATCCTTACAAGAAAAGGTAAGGGCTGTACTACCTGGAGGTCAGAAATTTCATGCACAAAGAGCGTGAATTCATTTTGCTTCTGTAACGTCTGCCAAAAATCTGAGCTTGTTGGTGATTCTCAAGGGTCTCTGTGCAGTTTTCAGCAAAAGCGCGTAAGTTGCTAGGCTTCGCTTACATCCCAGATATATTTGAAGGCTCATTTCCATAGGTGTTGCAATATGATTGTACAACGCGATGTAGGTACATTCAGAAATTGGGGTCCTGATTTCTCAATTATTTTAATTTCTAAAATTTTGAAATTTCTTCTAAAAATAATTTTAAAGTATTGCCTGCTTTCTCTGAGGTATTTTCAACAGAGAAACTGATCTCTTAATTTGAAAATCATGTCAGATGACAACTAGCGCTGTAAAGGCCTAGAAAATACATAAAAAACTTCCATCTCGCTTGCACTTTCATGTGCAGATTAGCTGCCATTGCTGCCTTTTAGCTCATCTTAGTATTAGGGCTTCTGCATACTAACCATCCACTTAGTTACTGATTACTGCAAGAGCCTGGAAGTGATGATCTTCCTGTTGGAGAACTGCACAGGGACGATATATCCTACATCATCTGAGTATTTTGATAGCTTCTGCGTTTCCAGGGTGCTAAAATAAACTCTTAACTCATACTTATTCAAGGGCAACGTGACTTCTCAACACCCTCTATTAAAAGCCATGATGTAATTGAACATTATGGCGATAGAATACGACATTATGGCCTGTGACAGGGCAATACAAAGGGCATAAAGCTTCGCTTAGAGACTGGATTCCAGTAGAATCTTGGGGGGGTAATGATTCATGTGATTCATGTGATTAAATGTAAACACACTTTGTGTTCTTTTACTTCAAATGGAAACGCGTGTTTTGCATCTACTCTGCTACAGGTGAGTACGCAGGATGCTGCAGACGAACTTCCCATGGCCTGGAATAGTGAGCCTCATTTGAGAGCTCTGTCTTCAACCGGGGAAATAAATGTTATTGAAATACAGAATTTTTCTAAAGGGGATAAAGTAAATTCTCAACTTCAGCTTCTGTAGCGAAGTGAAGTTGTCAGTTTAACACTGGATCGAAAAACCAAGACAGCAATTCAGTTTAATTTCAACTTTTGAGAGACATTCCTTCTTTGAACCTTTCCAGCTTAGTATTGAAAGAGGGATAAATGTAGATATAGTTGAATATGAAACAGCCGGGAGGATTTATTAGACATTGTGTTTTGTAACCTTTAAAGAAAGGAGAAAGCCTGGTATTATCATTAGCTTTCATAGAGTAAAATGAGAAATGGTAATAAGGAACGCTTAATGCTGTGTATTTTTATAAAGAATTATACGTATCCTTTTAAATAAATGTTTAAAATAATTTGTGACAAAAAGGTTACGAGCTGATTCCAGCCCATTTAAAACAAAGATTACACTAAACACGCACACATGAGGTTTTCAGGCTGAATACTTAAAGGTCAGCATCGAGGTTATAATTTTCCAACCGAGATATGTTATTCTTACTGCTTTTTTAAAATCAAGCCTGTTTTATTTGAGATGCTAAAACATACATTTAACCTCTAAGCACGCTCGTATTTCTGGGTGGTGGTTTGATTTATTTAAATGTGTTGGGCACCTAGTTTGACCTTAGTCTTCCCATTTCCTTTTGTTGTTTTAGGATCCACATGTTCGATTGCCAGTGATTTTGGCAGCCACGTTGAAATACTTGATGCGTACTGCTAGGCTGAGCGAAATAGATGCAAGTTGCTAAAAGAAAAGATGTTTTCTCCCTTATGTAAATCTGCTGAGCTGAGCAATAGTGGTGCTTTCTTCCGAGATTTTCCATTTGGTAGCGCAGCTGATTTCCAGCCATTCCTATTTTTCACGCAGTATGACTTCAGTTCTGAGCTCATACATCACTGACCACATGCTAAAAATGGAATTCCATTTACATTTAATATATCTTCATCCCATTTCTTCTTTCTGGAAGGCTTGTTAGGCTCACATCCTCTTCCTTTATTGGCTTGGGGTGCGTTTTAAGAGCATGGACGTTAATTCTTGATGGAACGTTTTCTCTCTTTCTCCCCTCAACATATAATTATGTGGTGGGCTGTTGAAGAGACTTAATAGCCTTCTCAATGCACAGACAAATACTTTAGAGAAAGATATATCTGCCTAATTAATAAAAGGCTGGCACGTCAGCATCATGTATCATCTGTGCATCACCCAATTAAAAATAACACAAAGACGACATGAATTGTGATGTCATCTACCCAATCTTCCTCTGGCTGGTTTTGACATTGGCACAAGGAGTTGTCTGTCTTTACTTGAAGCTTGTGCTAAAGGCATAAAGGAAATGAGAGGGGGGGGAAAAACTGACACTTTAAAGACTGCATATATTTTGAAGACGTGGTCATGAAAATATTGACAACCTTTTAACAGGTTTGCTTTTTTATTTTTCTTTTCAAATTTCTACAATGCAAATCAATGTGGGTTATTGGAGTTTCATCTTCTGGAGCCTTACTGGGCTTTTAGCTGTTTGGTAGGCTAATGGATAACACACAGTAATCGATGGTAAGAGAACAATGTCTGGCGTTCTGTCAAAAGCCATCTCTCAAAGTTCATTTTTTTTTTTTTTACCTATAAACTTACGTTTGTTTACTGTAGTAATGAGTATTTACACTAAAAGCAGACAAGATTTAGTTGAATAGTGGAGTGGATCTGGCTGGTAGATGATGTGTGGCATGTTTGGTTTTGCGTGGCCTGTATGCTCTGAGCCTGAGGCGATTTACACTGCAGGAAACTTTTCAGACCTACTTGTGCTTAATTATGAAGATGAACATCACTGTGCGTTACTACCCCTATTTGTTTAACAATTCTGGAAATACAGATAGGTGAAGAACCAGCAGTGTAGGCTGAAGCCGGGCTAGATGCTGGCTCCTGTTCACTTGTCCCAGACTGTGCACCTTTTGGGCTACTGCGGCTACAGTACGTGACTGAATCTTAGATGCTGTGAAACTGGAAAGAATACCTGGTTGTTCTCCGTTCATTGATACATAGTTTTGAGCTCTTGTTTTCCTTGCATCCTAATACATAGTTTTGGTTAAAAAAAACCCTAAAAATTCTATCGTTTGAGTAATCACACGGTGAGATTTTTCTCCTTTCAGAACTGTTATTTTCTTCTATTCCATAATTTTGGGGGCAAACAGCTTCCTAAACATTCAGAAGTTTTGAAAATACTGATGCATAGAAGTAAAAGACAATAATCAATTTTGTCTAAAGGATAATGGGCTAAATTTAGTAAACCAGAACTGTGCTGCGAAGATATTCAGACAAATTCTACGAGTGTACTCCTTTGGGTTTTTTTGACAGATTTTTGGCATGAAAAATTTACCAAAGCCCAGTTCAAATCTTATGACTCGTTACAAAAGATGAATGAACCTATGAACTTGTATGACCATGGTAGCAAGTTCAGTTCAGACTGAAAATACACTAAATGGGCATTGCCGAGAGTTCTGGAAGTGTGTAATCTGCCAAAAGCACAAATCAGCTGCAGCCACTTACAGGGGTTTTGAGCAAAGGAAGGATTTGGCTGGAGCAAGGACGATCTGGAGCGTGAGAGAGTTCATGCTACCTTGAGGAATGTGGAAGAATAGTCAAGGAGTTATTTTTCAATTTGCCTTCTTTTTAAATTACGCTGTCGTACAGGGCATTGTACTGGCAGAAGAAGAAAAGAGATGCTCTCCTCATTAGACACTGTCTGGTCCCAGCGTGAAGGTAAGAGCTGAGAGGCTTCCGGGCTCTCCATTCAGAACATGAAAAGAAAAACAGAGGCAGTTCAAGATGTGTTCCAGAAGCCAATGAGAGCCTTTTGACTGATCTCAAAAAGTACTAATCCAGCCCTTGCAGGTGTCTTTTGAGGGATGGAACCTGTTGCTTACTCTAAAATTATGTATTAGTTCAAGGTATGCTATGGAGGCTTGTCACAGTGAAGAGCTGCCGTCAGTGCTGCCTTGCCTAGTGATGCATCTTTCTTTTCTGGGGGGCCATTTGAGGGGACCGTGGAAAATACTATTAACTAATATTGCTCTGTGTGCACCCTCACGCTTATTCCTATTAGACCATTTCTAGTTGTGCCAAGAAATACAGTTTTCAGCCACATATATTAAACAGTTTAGGAAGTAGCCCTTAGACGCTGTGTGTAATAAGGATTTTAGTCAAATGAATAGAATAAACTATTCAGAAATTTGAAGGTGCCACTGCTGTGGCTGCAACCTGTTGATTGGCTCATTTGAAATCTCCTTTAAGGAAGTCATACTGAAAAAATATTTTTCAGACCCAGGCCTTTTCTCTCAATTACACCTGTTTTTGAATTTGAAACAGATGGGACCATTTTTCAAAAATAATAGCTTTAAATATTTGCTTGTCATTAAGTTCAGCATATTTTGTCTTGGCTGTTGAGGCACAATACTTTGTTTCTTAGGGAAGAAGGTGTGCTTTATAAGTTTTGAAAACGCACAGAAATGTATTGATCTAAACATTACTAACTAAAATGTATACTGTTATTTGAAGTTCTATGTGAAATTAGTTTACATAAACTATGTATTTTTCGACTGTGTTTTCTATTGCAGTGACTTTTCATACTTAGAAGACGTAAGTTGTCCTGGGAAGAGGCTGGATCACAACCAGAAGCGTTGGTCTTTCTGGTGAGTATTGGGCTTAAGACATTCAGGCTTTAGATATTTTGTTTTTCATGTTTTGGGACAAGGCATTACTTACATAAAAGGGAAAGATGTCTGCGTGAGAGCAGATTTTCAGATGTATGCTAGCTGTTCTTACCATGTTAGCGTGCATGATATGTTCTCTGTGAGAAACGTATATTCACCGCTGGAACTTAAGACAAATGCTCATCCATATATTAAAAAAGAAAAGAACACCTAAAAGGAAAACCTATATGGATTTTTATAGGTTTAAGGATGGTGGAATCCATTTCTAATAATCAAAATGAGACTGTGCGAATGAGAACTATTTTGTGATCCTATGAATTTATGAGATAGCGCTGACATTTTCAGCTCAGTCTTGTTTTACAAAATGCGTGTCTTCACCAGAAGCACATATAATTTAATCTCGAGTATGCATTTGTGTGGTAAAGTATGGGAAACTTCGTGATGACTGGAAATCTCCACTGTGGAGTATGTTCAGCTGGCGAGGTACGTGGCTCAGCGAGCGCATAAGAGACATTCAACTCCTGAAATATGCGTTCTGTTAAATAAAGCTTTGTAAAATGTTAACAGTTAATGTGTGTACAGTAACTCATCCTGGAAGTTGCAGTCAGTTGAAACTCTAAAAGACGAAATGGATCAACAAAACACGGATCTTAGCTACTGAAGTATGCAAAGCAATAAATTATGCATCCTGAGTATTAACATATGCAAATCGATCTATCACACGCATAACAATTTGACTAGAAAAATATGTACATAAGTCAATGAAAAATCAGCAGGCTGTGCAATTTGATGTGTGCATTATGTAACTTCATCACAAAAGTAAATGAAAAATGAAATGACAAAATACATTATTTAGATGAATCATTAAAGAACGCTAAAAAGATTGAAGATCTGATCCTTTAGAGGCACTGATATTCTCGGGGGCATAATAATTGTGGGGACCCAAAACCTTGTGCCCAGTCGTATTTACTTCCGTTGCCATGACTATGACTAGGAGCACTGTTTCATTCTGTACCTATGCAGGAGGGTCAGAACCTGGATTTGACAAACTTGGTGAAGATAAACAGCATACATCCCAGATTTGGTACCACAGCTTTTGTTCACTTCACTTTCCTGTTCAGTCTTGTTCTTTTCTCTGCTTTGGTGAGGACTGAATGTACGCTTACAAAACCAGCTGAGTGACTCGGGGAACTTCTGAAAGAAATCAACACTCGATCACAAAAGCAAGATTTCTGTGCCCTTGGTCTGAGGAGGCAAAATGCAATGTCTTTTGTTTTCTACTTAGCTGGGGTCGCTCCCTGTGGTTTTCAGTGCCCTTTTGATTTCTACACCATCTGCAGGCTGGATTTTTCTCTCTTAGAAGAGAACAAAGCCAGTACAAAAGTAGTAAGCCTACTTTTGGGAGACTGCCAGCCCCTCCCATTTGAGAGGAAGGCTTTTGAAGTCCTTCAGAAGGGCTGTTTGCTATTTACCGACCTGTTTGAAGAATTTTCTAGGGGAAAAGACAACTTGAGCAAGATTTGCAAACCTCAGATTTCCTTGCTGCTTTTTGGTTTGTTTTTTGTTCTGGGAATGATATAGTAATAGTATGGATTGTATTAGACTCACTTCCTAGTGATAAGAGATTATATCTTTTTCCTAGTGATAGAAGATTGTATCCACGCCTCCTATGAGCTTCTTTGATACCGTTGCCCTCTTCTGGAAGGTAGGATTATTATTTTTGTATCTTTGAAGATCATTCTTCTGTTGGGAGTACGCATAAGGAGTCTCGAATATCACTTCTTTGCAAAATGTGCACCATCATAGCTCTGATGTGAAAAGTAAATCAGCAGTCTCATAAAGACACCAACCCAATCCTGATTTTATATTATACACTCGCTTTTCTCAGATGCCGGGCTGGGTGATTTGCGCATAGGATATCTCTGTGCTCCAAAATGTCCATTCAGAAAATGTGATGTAAGGAGGCAAGAAAGAGCTATTAACTACTCAGGGCACTTGTTTTGCTATATAAGAAGGTTATTACTCTCAAATGTGCAAAACATAATGAGTTAATGTCATTGAATTTCAAAGCGTGAGAACAGCACATTGATCAACAGCCTTCTAGGCCATTCTGTTTCTTACAGTAACTGCTAGCTCTTCAGGAAGCCTCGGGAAGACTGTAAGGGCAAGGCAAAGCACATAGTGATGCTTATCGAATATTCTCTCATCTCCCAGGCTTCCGGAGTCAGAGGGGATGCCAGTGCGTTAAAACACCCTTTCCTAGATAAATATTCTGTCGTTTTGTCTAATCGCTTTTTGAATCTCTGACAACTTCTAAAACTGAATTTAGTTTCACAGTGTAATACATAGCGCCTGGTGACATAGCTCATTTTGTTTGTTTTGAACATACCCCGTGTTAATTTGTTTCACGCCTCCCGTTTTTTCTAGTAGAAAAGGTAGTGAGCAGTCCTTACTTCGTATTTCTTTTCTGTTGTCTCCTCTCTGAGCTATAGTTATGTCTTGTGTGGCAGACATTCAGAATTCATTGCTGTAATTTCTTGTATCTACATCTAATTCTAATCTGTCCTGTTTTGGATGTTGGGAGTGAAAGTGAGTCACTTTAGTGAGCTCCTGGCAGTAGGGATCACTTCAAAGGCTTTTATTGATAATCTCTCCCAGAACTGCCTGATATTGCTGCTCTCAGAAGGGAGTTGATGAGTGCATCATACTTTGTAGCCTCTGCTCCTGCTTACAGCTCCTCAGACCAGCGTGTAGGAACTTTGAAATATTTTAACGAATTCAAGCCTTTTGAGCTTTTTTCCCTGTCTGAATGAATTCTCAATTCTTCTCTTCAGCCTTCCTCCCCATCTTCCCTGCACCAGTTAGGACACCTTTCTGGGGATGGGAGATGCTGTTTCTGAGGTCTCTGTGCAGCACAGACTCTGTCTAGCTGCTACTGTGGTATTTGTCAAAAGTAAGATGAGACTCCTTCAAAGGTGCCTGATAGTCTGTGGGATGCTTTTGTCCCATGATACAGCTTCTTTGCTTCCAGGAGTGCCCAGGAGAGATTCTGCATATCCAATGAGGATACGTGGATTGGTCTGGTTGGGATGTCCATTTAGCACAAGTGGTCAGTCAGCTCATCAGCACAATCTGGCATCTGGACAGGCATATCAGAAGTACTGATGGAGCACAGGGAGGAAGGTGCTGGACAAGGGAATAAGGGAAAGTAAAGGCTGAAAGAGTGAAACAGTAGAGAAGCAGAGTACTGGGGATAGGGAGATAACAGGTAAAGTAAGAGGGTGAGGACAGAAGGGCACAGCAGGAGAGAGGGGAAGGATAAAATATCAGGTAGCAGTGCTTCATAGGAAGCTGAGAACGGTAAGTGATGCTCTCATTTAATTTTCTGTACTAACTTTGGAGTCATTCTGGTGCTGAATATATAGTTGTGAGGAAAAATACCTCCCAAACATGCAGAAGATGGCTGGCTCTGGGCTAGATGATATATGAACTGGCCACTAACTTTAGCCAGTTACAGCTAAGGTGAATATATACACCTTTCCTTCTGGAGAAGGAGAACAGGACTCTGCCAGCCCAGAGTCCACCTCTGGCTGTAATGAAGACTCTGTACCTCTATATTAGGGACTTGCAGAGGATGGTTTTCGTGCCTGGGCTCTTTTCAGGCTGCCTTCTTGGGTTGCTGATCTTGCAGCTGCTTCCACAAAGAGCTATATTTAAAATACAGGACTAAATCTATTCCATGTCTTTAAACAGAATAGCTTTTTCTCACCCTAAATGATTAGTGTGCTATGTTTAAGAATATAAAACCCATTTTCTATATTTGGAATTAGACCAGAATAAATATAAAACAGAATATCCCTTGTGCTGCATAGTTTATAATTGAGTTTGCTTCTTTTTTCAATCTTGAACATATAGCTTATAAATTAGTGGGGCAGCAGAGTGAAACAGAGTGTAAAATATTGCAATAAAACAGAACACTTTGTGTCTTCCTCTCTCACAGTTATGATCATTACAGAAAATAGTTATTAAATCTCAAAAGATTGCTTTAATTGAATTGCTTGTGTAATGATAACTTACTGTTCCTAGAGTCCCACAGATTTAAAAAAACCCCTGTAATACTGCTCTTCTTCATTCAGAAGGAAGCTGCAATGTTGAATTTTCACATAAACAAACCTTTTATCTGTTAGGTACAAAACAGAAATACTATTGTTCAACATCTTATACGCAGTTCATTTAAAATTTGTTACATATCTATAAGCTTAATGCTATTTTACTTCTATTAATGAAGTTGCCATTTCTTTGGTGATAGTTTTGTGTTTTGCCGAATTGTTTAAAAAGCAGCAAAACCCACCAAAAGGGTCAGCGTGCTTGACATTTGAAAAGTAAGCGGAGAAGCGGGCAGCATTACAGTTTCGATCTTTTCTCCTTTATTTATTAACACGTCTTAAATCTTTTGTCAACCACGGGTGGCTCTTGACCTCCTGGTTTTTCAGGCGTGCTCACAGGTAAAGATATTTTTTCTCTTCTTTGGGTCAGAGATTGACCAGATGGGTATCCTGCTGCTTACAATTACTACTTTGGTTATCTCTACCCCTAGTTGCTTATACTATTTTCTTGAAGTATCATGTATATATACGACTAACCATCACTGCTACTGTGACCTTTCTGTGGTTGCCATCAAGTCTTAACTACCTTCCTCGGGCAGCAAGTCTCTGGCAAGCTAGTGGAAAGGTATCCTGGCATGAAGTGATGCTCTGGTGTCCGTGCGAGACCTGTGCCTTATACTTGGAGTATTTCAGTCTTTAGCAGAACCCATTTACAACCCAGTGGTGACTGTCAGGACCTTGGCTCTTAGTTTAGCTCCGATTTCCCATCATCAGCCACAGCACCCCAGTGTTACACGGAGCCCTGTTGCTTCCAGTTCCCCTTAAAATACCTGTCACCTTACCTGGTGTTTCTCTGATGAGTTCGTGAAAACCAGGATATCATTTGGAATGTGTTTCCAAGTTGGCGTGTTTAAAAATTTGTCTTCTATCTGCTAATTAAAACAGCAGTAGATGAAAAAGAAATAAAGTAGATTAACAGCAGCACATAGGACATAAGTAATCAGACACTTACTTAGTGAACCATTGCAAATATGATCCATAGACACATTATTGGCATATAAACTGGGCACAACAAGGATTTTAATGAGGTTTGATAGGCTACTTAAATCAGATTCTTGACAGGATTATGCAAATGTGTTCGAGCTGAAAAAAATCAGAAAATAAATAAAGGAATTGCAACATTTGTGGCAGCAAATACTGAGAATTTGTAAAACATTAAAATACTAAACCACATGGCTACCAGAACAGTTTTGTGTAATGAGGATAACGTCCTCAATAGGGAAGGGTTCTATAAAAATTACATCTTCTCTAACGAATATGAGGTCCACAATGACCAATTTAGTAGCGAAAGAGAGGAACTAGCACGGCTTGGGTATCTTTATGGATCAGTCAGTCTTCAGTAAGAAGCCATTTTAGACAAAGCCACTATAACAAATAATATCTCTAACAAGAGCAATCATTGGGGTGACAGAGCTTTCCTCTCCTTAACGGGAGTATTGCTATTCTTATGGGGTTTTTTTTGAAAAGCAATAATCTCAACGTTTGAGACAACTTAATAACTTAACAGAGGTTTAGTATTCAAATCTAACACATTTCTTCATTTATGGTGTCCTTTGTTTTCATCTCTCAACTGACACCAATAATTGTGCTCACCAACGCAACTAGCACTGGCTTCTTTAAGAGTTAGTTCTGGTTTTCTGGACCAGTCTGCCACCCAAAAGAAGTCATTTAATCATCCATCTTCCCTCATTTCTGTAACTCATACCCACAGCTTGTTTCACTCTCCAAGTCTTTTAACAGCTGTCTCCGCTCTATATTTTCTAATATGGGAAATCGCAGATATTGAGCATTTAAAAGCAAGTGCTGCTAAGTCATAGTCCAGAAGTTTTTCCAGTTAAGCTGGAATAAAATGTAAAACTGTAGATCCTTGCTTTTGCAAGTAACAAAGCTTTCCACTACTTACGTTTCTGTGGAGAGTGTAAATTGTAATTCTGTATGATTAACCAGGGGAGAAAAAAAAAATTGATATGCATCTCTCAGAGAAATATGCGCTCTTTTCATATAAGGACAGAGACAGAATCATCGAAGTAATTCTGTTTTGGAAATCTCCCTCAAAAAAAAATAAATTAATTTTTGTGTCAAGTTAATAAATTGAATGAATATGATTTGTTCATGGTTCGCTCAGAGAGAAGGAAGTTATGTGTCTTTGGTCTGTCCTGTTTGGGTCTTCATGAGATTCCTGGCAGGATTATCCAAATGTGTTCAAGCTGAAAAAAGAATCTCACATTAAAAAAAGGTCTTGTAACATTTACGGCAGCGGACAACTGGAATTGGAAAAACAGAAAAACACAAAAGTGGTGGCTTATCAGAACAGTTTACTGAGCCAAATATTCCCAGTAGAGAAAAGTTGTTTAATTTGAAAGAGGTATGTAATTTTGATCTGCACAGAAACTGGCACTCAAAATAAAGGCACGGGCTATGCAGTGCTCTGCTGTCTTTTTATTTTTGCCTCGGTTATTACAATTAAAGGGTGCAGCCTATTTCCTGTACCTAATGTGGGGACTAAGCCCTTTGCCTCTGCCTGATTTTAAGCAGCTAGAATTTGTATTCTACAAGTAAGACTAGTGGTTCTTGTTTTCCAACAGTTTTTTTCAAGGTATAAGAAGGGATCGAGTACTCACTCGCTTTGTCCTGCTTTTCTGCAGGGTAGTTTCTCATAGTATTTTTTTCACGATCTAAGTTTTGGCCGAGCGTAATGCCTGTCTCCATGTATTTAAGAGAGGAAGATGACACCCGTGTGCCTTTTTCATACTCAAACATTTGAGTTATAAACTTATCCATACCCATAATTTTAGAGAAGTCTAAAAGACAAAAATAATCATCATTTAATGTACAACTTATCCTAAAATGGACATCGCTTCCGCTGGTGTCATGCCTTTATTGACACTAACGTAGCATTTGGGAATCCATTTGGTGAAAACCTGTTGAAAGTATGGACTCCTTTTTCATGAGTGCACTCTTGCTCCTACGAGATAGAATTCACCCCTTCGACATTTTGTCTAACATAATGAACTTGTACTCATTTGGTTTTCAGTTGTAAAAGCTTTCCACTCCTCCTTTAGTCCAGCTACACATCTGTAGTGTTTGTTTTTTCATCTGCAATTTAAGATGTGAAAAAGAAAGTCACTCCAAAGCAGATGAAACTTTCATCCTTCGCCTCTCCTACTATTCACAACAGAATAATTTAAGGTCTTGAATTTGAAATGAGTATTTCAAATTAAGGAGACAAAATGTTTTTCTGAAATTACCACACAATGATAGATAAATTTAAAGACTCCATAAATATTCTTTTACACTTAAAGATATAATGCCTGCTCCTGCTTTCATTCAGTTATTCAGTTTCTGAAGGTCGTAACACTCGATTTCATATAGCAGAGTTAAACACAATGTTAGAAAACTGGGATATCCGGAGCCCCTTATGTGCTACGTACTAGATACATTTTTAAGCGTTTGTACAGTGGCCAAATGTAAAGAGGCATTATATTTCTAGTATCCGTTTAATACCTTCAGAGTAAAATAGAATGTAGAGATTGTATACAAACAATAAAAAAGAGAGGTTTTAAGATTAAACAAAGCAACATGATGTCTCT
This sequence comes from Larus michahellis, assembly GCF_964199755.1. Classification (NCBI taxonomy): domain Eukaryota; kingdom Metazoa; phylum Chordata; class Aves; order Charadriiformes; family Laridae; genus Larus; species Larus michahellis. The sequence continues at coordinate 19,824,318 of NC_133900.1, read as the reverse complement.
CAGCACGTGTAGAAGAGTTTGATGTCATAGTTTGTAACGGAAAAGTGCTTTTGGTATTTTTTTTAATATGTATTAAAGAGATACACAAGGCTGGAATAAATGATATTCCAATTTGAAGTTTTAACAGGGTGAATACTTTCACTCGAATCTATTGGAGCTTTTGTGGAATCCAGCTGAATAAAACACAGTGACTCTTTTTCCTTAAAATTAAATACTTCACCTGCACTGGGGATGGAGATCTCAGGATTTTGGCTTAATCAATGTCCCATTGAGCTCACTAAGAAATTTCCTCCTTCACCTGCTTCTTATAATTAGCCAAGAAGTTTAATGTCTCTTAATGGAACATTGAGCATCGCCTCCTGCTGCAGGTAAATTGACCATTCATCTTTTGCTTTTGTGGTAATTCCTGTTTTACTCATACCTATTTCCAACTCCTTCCCTCAAAATATATTACTTAATTAGTATTTATAACAATGGCTTATTGTAAGATGGGGTTCAAAGGTTTGAGAGCAGTTTAGTGAAATATTTCAGCTGCTGACTGGTAAAGCCATTATTGTTCTCCAGAGGGGAGCTGTAGACTTTATATGATTCACTTAACAAAATGGACCAAAGGTGAGTGCGAGGTGATCCTTAACAGGGTTATCGGTAGGATTGTACTGAAGAGAGCGTATGCAGGAAATAGGGTTGTCTCCAGGATAACAAGATTATTCCCTGCCAAATTCACCCTGTAAAGAAACAGGCGTAATATGCAATAGAGGAAACGAATGGGACAGCTAGAGATTTGAAACAGATCTTTGATTAAAGTGGTGCTGCCTTTTAAGAAAGGTGGAATTTGGAAAAGTTAGGGAGCAAAGGGTTGGGAAAGTTGTAAAATAAGTAAAAAAAAAGTTGTCCAATAAGATTAATAGTAAAAAAGGGTTTACTATATGCAGGTGAGATGCAGTTTAATATTGACCCTTACCCAGCAATATTTATTTTGAATGCTTTCTGCAATCTGAGATGAAGTTTTCATGCAATCATTTAATCAACTGTACTTGTCAGACATAGCATTTTAAATATAACGCTTTTTTTAATCGACTACCTCCATCAGATAGACTAATGTCTTTCTGGCTCCGGTAGTCTTTGGTTCTATAAGAACATCTCAGGGTCATTTATACCGCTGGGTATAAATTCCTGTAAATCTTTCTTCTGCTGTTTATTTCAATGCACAAATGCAACTAAATTTGTTAACGCGTGCCATCAAGTATAGGCATTCCTGACTTCTTCCAAAACAGTCACTAAACCTCTTGCTTAAATAGATAATGTACTGTAAAGTAAGCACCATGATTTCGACAAGACTTTTCTTGGAGTAGTTTCTACTTTGGGCTTGTCATTGACAAACAAAAGCTCTTGTGATGCTGTTTTGATACATTACAGGGTGGCGACACATTCATAAGGATTTCTGGTTTTACGCATGCTAGTCCCGGTGAACTGCCATTGCCAGGAATCAAGGACAAGATATTAATGGCTTTGGGTGCGTGAGGCAGGTGTCTTCATTTTGTTCAGCATTTACGCCATCCCAGAAGCAGCTCTGGGTGTCTCCTCACAGGTTTCTGTTCCCTCTGCCTCGCTCGGGAGCTGCACAGAGGGACAGGTTTGATACACGGAGAGCTTGGAGTGCAGACACGGTTTTACGTGCTTTGTGCAAGTTTAGAAGTGAAATGAAATTTGCCTGTGCATCTCCCTAAATACATTGGTATAAGCTCCAGCTACCGTCCAGCACTCCTTCCAGAAAGTTTTTCTCTTTCTAAATACCATCATCCTCACCAGTACGATTTCCTCTTGAGCTGTAATGTTATTGACAGTTGCAAGCCAGTCAAGTACAGTTTTTCTTGGCTGATTTGTCTCACTTCAGCGCTGAACAGTTTAGTCTAATAGAAGACAGCAAGGCACCTGCAGTCACTATCTAGAGAATCCAAGTAACGCTGTCCCCTTTTTAATTGCGTATGATGTCTTAACTGCAAAGGGATTCAGTCATCGGCACAAAAGTAGTACGGGTCTGAAGGCAAGATGAAAGAAATGACTCGTATCCAACAGTCAATGCGCGCCACCATTTCTCTATGGGGAAAACACTAGGATGAGGGTCGAAGGGTTAATCTGTGTATCAGGGTGAGTGGGTGGTGAGGGAAGAAGAATAACGCAGGGAGTTGGTCAAGGCTACATCAAGAAAGACCTGAAGATATTGACAGGTAGATCAGGGAAGAAAAGCAGAGATTGTGAGAAATGAGCCGTTAGGATGGAGCTGAAGGGATGAACCAAGGGAGAACCAGAAACAGAAGAATAACGATGGTGTTAGGCAGGTATACACAGGGAGGCACACCTCCTACTTTGGAAAAAAAAGAATAAAAAAAAATGAGGTAAACCAGTTTTAAAACTAACAGGAATTCTAGCCTGGAGGCTTTGGAAGCCCTTATCTTTTATACTTATATTGAATCATTTACAAGAGGAAAAAGCATTTCAGCTGATCCTGATTTAAAAGCATTTAGAAATGGGGGGAAAGAAATTCTCTTCTCTCTGACCACTGGCCAGAGGTATTGTTAAATACCTACCTGTATGGCAGCATATTGGGAACTGGAGCTACTGCCAGGGAGGGCAGGGTAGCTGGGAGATGTGCAGCTCCCTCCTGAGAGCGACGGAGACTTGTGGTGCCGCAGGACTGGACACAGCCTGCGCAGAGAGCACACCTTGTCCCTGTGTCCTCCTGCACCCGGCCCTCCACGTCAGAGTTCGTCAACAGCATTTTGCGCTTCTGTCCCCCTTTCTCTTCTCTGCGTGGGTTTCATCCTTACAGTACGCGGACGTGGGAGAAGAAAAGATGCTTACCCAAACATAGAAATGGCCCGTGGCTCTTCAATTTGGACATGGTTCACGTATGCAGGGAACTTGCAGGGCACGAGCTGCCATGATCTTTGCACTTCCAAATTGTGCCAAGCTCCAGCTGCCTGTACTTTAAGCAGCAAGTCCTCATTTCTGGTGACAGAAATATCTTTTGTGTGCCTCAGGAGCCCCTTTCCCTTGTTTGGCTGGATTCGTATTCCTATAATTATGTCTCAACTAGTAAAACATATGCCTGGAAATTAATCCTGTGGTTTTGATTAAGGATCACTTTTTTTGTTTTTCTTCTTCTTCTCCTTCTGTCCTGTTTTTAGAAGAGGGAGAAAACTCATGGCAGAACCCGCCCAAACCTTGTAAAACCTCAGCGAACCCTAAACAGAGAATCTTTCGTGTCACTTAGCAATATAAATGAGCATTAGATGCAATAGAAGTTATATTTAACTATATCATTAAGCTCTTCACATGTGAAAGAACATTGAAAAGGGCAGAAGATAAGACTATTGTCTTACAACTCTTCTATAATTAATTACCTGAGTGAAACAAACAGAAGGCCTGTCAATTCCCAATTATGGTATTGCCCCCACTTGGATTATAAACATTCTTCAGGATTAACTAATTGATGGGCCATATCATCTGCAGTAGTCGCACATTGTCCCTACCTTCATTACAGCCAGTGTAACTAGGACAATTTGCAAGGGTGGAAGCTCTGACCTGATGTCAATGCAACAGAAAAATTGGTATTTTATTCTCATTATCCTCGCTGTCAGTGCATACGGCACTTCTGTGTCATACAATTCCCTTAACACGCAGCAAATATTTACCAAGCTCCCCTGTTTGCTTGAGCTGGACTACGGATGGCCAACTGTCATCATCAATCAATTCATCAACTGAGATAATTTGATCCTTACTTTATAAGAACCTCTGATCAAATAGGTTTCTTCCCGAGATAGTGTCTAAATTCAACAAACTGATTCTTATGTCACTTGTTGTAGTACTTGGCAGCAACGTTTTACAGTCTCTTGGAAACCCACTGTCGTCTTATTTCTTGCTGCTACAAACCCCGTTAAGAATTTCGGTTTATTTTGTGGGGAGAAACAGTGCTGAAGGATACCCTTCCATAATCAGGGTCTGTATACTTTTGAACGTTAACGTGAAAAGCATTATTGCTTTCCTTTCTATTTGAAATAAGTATTGAATGCCAAGGATACCGAGGTGCTATCAGTAGGATATGAGACCCTCCGTTTTGATGACAGTAATAAAAGCTATTCTGAAATCTGAAAGACTCAACGCCTTGAAATATTAATTCTTCCAGAGTTTTGTTTTATAAAACATATATAATTCAAAGGCACTGGATGGTGAAACTACAGTGGTAAATTACAAGAGTTATTAAAAATTCTCTTTCAAGCTAATATCAAGTCATCAAAAAATTGAATACTCCTGACCCTTTTACGGAAGTGTAAATTAGCAGCCTAATGGTAATATTCAGATGGGCAAAAGAAATATAAGCTCCTTTTGATGAAAATAATATAAGAAAGTGCTTCCCTACTGTGAATCATCTTAACATGTGAAATAGTGTTTTGGTACAGTGATCTCTGCAAAGGGCACAGTAAGCTGGCAAATATGGTAACAAAAGATGAAAGCAATTTCGTGCATCTCTTGCCAATGTTTCATTCCCTTTTTAGTTATTATATAAAATCTGAACATCTCAAACATCTCTGTATGTTACTTTTTTTAAAAAAAAAAGTTTTTAAACTTTTTTTTTAAAAAAAAAACAAACTAGCCCAACGAATAACTGTTCCTTACAAAAACACTAGTTATGGATGTAAATTAAAGCTAAAGCGTATAAAAGACTGACCCTTTTTAAGAATGTTTCTTGTAAAGATTTTAATCTTCCAAAACCAGCTGCTTTTACTGTAGCACTAATATTTACGTGTTTAAAAAAAAACTAAAAAGCTGTGCATTTGAAACAGGATTGTTACAAAAATGTAGAAATGTTATATTTTTCTTCCATAGTTGTATATTTTAGGAAAGGAAATTCTTAAGAAATTGAAGTATACGTTAACATAGAGAAAGTAGATTTTTTTTCTTCTGCACACCCACCCATGCTATTTGCTAAGACTACCCATGTCAAAGGTTGTATAGCCTAAAATTCCTCAGTGGTAGGAAATCCCTTCTGCTGTCGTAAAAGCTTTATTGTATTATGCTAGTCACTTTTGCTCTCTGATGGAAATTGGACTACTCTTTGTCACATGTGGTAGTGTCTTTTATGGGCGTGCAGATAGTTTCCATGTATAAAGCAGACAGCTGTGCCCTTCCCACCATTCATTTTACTTGCTTTCTTTCCTTCTCTTTTGGTGGATGCAGCTCATGTAGAGCCACTCTGCCCGCAGGCATTAATCCAACAGAACACTTGAGCGTGTGCTTAACGTTAAGCAAATGGCTAGAGTCATTGAACTGCGCTGTCCTACTTCTGAGCGAAGGTGCTGTCATGAATCAGAGCTATAGATTCTGGTCCAGCTCTGATGGAAATCAGTGACGTGGGCAGCATTCACGTCATTGAGAGCCTTGAACTGAGCCCAAAGATCCAAGCTGTGTGCTGAAGATAACTCTACTCTCACATTCAATGCTTATTTAACTATACATATCGTACCAGAAAATACTGTACCATATTATAACTTACTATAAAATTATTAATTGCAGTGCTTTTTGCTTTTTAAACAATCGAAGTCATCACTAAAATGTATAGTTTTTGTCATATGTTGTCCCAGGTTGCCTTCTCAGATTGATGGTGATATTGAAAAGAATTACGATAGACAAAAATGGATATTCATTTTACATCTTTATCTTGGCAATTCTGAGTAAGAGGTGAGCGTAATGTTCATGATGATTCATATAATTACCTCTGCAGAATCTTTATCTAACTTAAAAGCTTTTTCTCCTGAGGACATATCTTTCCACCCACAGATCTCCACTCATACTCAGAAGCGCTCCTGAAGTCGAGGAGGTTCTGCTTCTGTCTGAATCTCTCTTTGATGATTACTGCTAAGGTGGGTACCTTGTATAGTTTTTTCGGTAACATGGACTGTTAAAAATGAGAGTTTACAGTGACTACACCAATATGTGCTGGTTGTTATTGAAAGCTGTTTTATAGCTCTTAAAATCTTCCACGTTTCTTAGTCTGATCTAGTCTATACAAGAACATATTTGGGGGCAGGGCTGTAATTAGCTAAAGGTTGTGATTCACTATAAAAACAAAGAATTTAGAGATGAAAGACAAGAACCAGGTTAGCTGAGAAATTGAACTTGGAATCAACCAGACTTTGGTCATTGGCAAATGGAAGTAACTCAAGATAGATGCTGAACTGCACCAATATTTCTCCTCTGCACCTAATGTTACTGCACTCATGGTTCATATATTCCAGCTGAAGTGCTTTCGTAGTCTAGCAATCAATAAGAGAAGTTAGATGATATAAACTCAGTTCCAAGCTCAGTAACTTTGGTAGGATATTTAAAGGCTTAACCCCTCATTACTGTTGAGAACAACCCTCTAGAAAGCTCTAGGCTCTACACTGCTGATCTGTATACATACATGCTTGAGTAAGTAGTCTCTGCGTCCTTTATAATGGGGAGTAAACACATTATTATTCAAATTGAATCTTAGATCTCTCTCAGCCATGGTATGTCACTACATTTTAACGATGGTTAAGCTGCTTGTGCACAGATGTTGTGGGGTGTCGTGAACAGGTACCGCAACGATAAGGGCGCTGTGGATGTTTACACGTTAATTTTCTGTGCGTTAAGGTGATGCGATTGGCCGATCTAGGAGGTTTTCTTAGGATTTAGTGCATTGTGTTCATAAAAAGAGTTGCTGAATTGTAAAAATTGTGAGCAGTCGTGTTGCCCAGAGATCCCTATAATTTACCCTCATACTAAAAATAACTGGTTATCTATCATATGTTTTGTGTTGTCCATGTAAGAAGGCTAAGCCATAAGTAAATTCTATGAGAATACAAAGAGGGGCAAGAAAGCCTGAAAAGAAGCGCAAGCACAATTTAGGTCCAGATTTTAAAGTGATTAGTTCAGAAACAGGCATATTGATGTACATCTGGCTGTCGCTTGTAATATTACAATCGTTCTCCCTCCTTCTCTCTTAAAACAGCTTCTTTCACAGAATCACTCATTCAGTCTTCATTAGCCATCTTGCTTTTCTCGTTATTTAATGTGACTTTCCTTGGGACCTGAAGCTCACTTGTAGTTAAAGGACACCTCTTACGTATTAGAAATAACAAATTTTGTCATGTCCAGTGAGAACACATCGGTCACAGGGTTTCAGAGAACAACTTCACCTCGACTGTAGTACAAGATGGGAGGGCAAAGTCCAGAAAGAAGCATCCTGCTCTAAAACCTTTACTGCATCAGTTCATTGGGCATTATGGTAATTAGATCATCTGTCTAAATAGGGTCCATATGGTGATTTTTCTGTAAATGTTTTCTTTATTTGAACACAGTGTATTAATCTATTTACAGCTCCACATTGAAATTAACCTTGGAGCCTGGATAATTAGAATCTGAGCTGAGTAGCAGAACGGTTTTTTATTACTCAGGGCAGGGGTGATGGAAATATTAGACATATTATCTCTGATTCTAAAGTCTAGGAAACAAGTTAGAGATAAATGACATGAACCTGGCAAAGGAGTCATATTCTTGGATTTGTTCTATTTTAGTTTCTCTGAGTACAGCAAAGGAAAATGTAAGTTAATTAGGGTTATCATCCTTTACTAAACCTACAAACTTTTCTTTCTGAAAAAGACAGTTGTGTTTGACTGAGCAGCAGTTCAGGGTATGAAGCTTAAAAAAAAAAAGTTATAATTTCAGCTTGAAAGGGTACCGGTATTGCTGCATTTTTTCCAATGCTTTTTGTAAATTTTTTCTTAATGACAGATTTTTATGGCTTTGAGACTGAACAAAGTATTTTGAACACAGAAATCATTAGAAATAAGGTAAAAGAGTATTCTGATCTTTCCCATTTGATTCTTTGACATGTATTTTTGATTTTCCTGTGGCATGCAGAGCATGTATATCGATGAGGTTGCACTGAAATGTTTGAACAGGCACAAACAAATTGTAAGCTTCCCATTTCGTATAATGGACCAGATTTTTCAGAATACTGCCTGCAAAAACATGCCAGAATTTTCTGCACCTCCGTATGTACTTAAGTGCTCTGCTGAATTACTGCCTTCATTTGCATAATGACTGATTGTGTTTGCAGTGTCAGACTTGCACAAATAATTGTGCAGCTAATACTCCAGCTGGTTCCCGCAGCCCCAGATACCATGGTAATGGGCATAACACGACAGCCTCAGTAGAGGAGGATGGTTTCTGAAGACAAGAGTCCCCGGTGACAGCCAGCACCACTCCTACCTCAAAGCAAAGACAAGGGATAACAGAGGAAGGTATGTTTTACGCAACTAAACTGGAAATTTTTAGAAGTGCCTGCCTGTTCGCTTCTCCTGCTGGTAAGGAAAATTGGGTAGCTTGATGCTTTCCTGCCAGGACAGTCCCTGAAGTACGGGCATGTCCAGATCAGTATTGGAAAATCCCCAAGAGGCTGGCCAACAGTGATACCATGTTTTGATTAAAACCACAGCAAATCAGAAAAACACCCTGGTCCTTTGGTCCAGGCAATGTAAAGTGTGCAAATCTTAGTTATGGCTCCATACCAGCAGCCAGCTGGAACGCAGGAGCAGGGTGTTTAAATAAACTTCAATCTCACAAAACAACAGTAGCAACATCTTACTGCAATTTCACCAGAGAGCGGTTTAATGAAATTGTTACTAATAGTCGTCGTGTTACAAATAGTCAGAACTGTTTTAAACCGAAAGAGGGGAGATTTAGATCAGATACTAGGAAGAAAGTCCTGACTCTAAGGGTGGTGAGAAACTGGCGCAAGTTGCCCAGGGAAGTTGCCCCATCCCTGGAGGTGTTCAAGGCCAGGCTGGATGGGGCTTTGAGCAGCCTGGTCTAGTGGGAGGTGTCCCTGCCCAGGGCAGGGGGTTGGAACTAGGTGATCTTTAAGGTCCCTTCCAACTCTAACCGTTCTCTGATTCTACAAACATAAAATTGAGAGAGGTCTCCTGAGAGGAATCTCCTTCCTTTACTGTCAAGGCAGTCACAGTGTAGGCCGGTAGTGGCAATGTTCAGAGATCATTCAGGAACCAAGCAAGCCAGCACAGGGCTGTTGCATCTCTTCTCTGCATCCACACTGGAGGTTGCGGTAGTGGCTCCATCAGGTGTGACAAGCCGCCAGCCCCAGGAGCTTCCCAGTGGGATGTCCCAAGGGTGGTTTGCACTGTTTGTCTGAGGGAATGTTACAGCGCCAGTTAACAACCAGGAATTCCCTCTTTGTGACAGTGGGTTAACAAAGAGAATAGCTTTTATTCATTTGTAAGAAGGCCAATACTTTTTTTGGACATCTGCCCCACTACTGGAGGGGTGAATTGAGTAAATGAGGATACAGGGCCTCTGTGGGCAATGAGTACTGGTTTCATGGATTCATAGCGACCTCTAAGTTTTTTGGGCTGAGTTGCTGTGTTAGATTCTTATTTCTTTATGTATTTCATCATTTGAGAGTTTAACATGCTTTCCTTGCCTGAGGTAGGGATATTTATGATGACTTCAGATCACTACTATACTTGACTGTATTAACTTCTTATCTGCATGGTTTTGCTTTTTAAGAAAATGAAAATTTAAGACAATTTCCTTTTAAAAAAGAGGTTTAGACCTGCAGTCTGGCTCTTTCCTGGGCTTGTTAAAGCTTCTATTCAAGCTTTTCTGTTGTTTCTCAAAATACCTTATATGTAGATCTTACGTTCTTTTTATTTTTTCTTTTACCAAAGTCTGCTGAGTAACTGTACTGTCTGCTCAATAGAGAACTGATTACATCTCCATCACCTCTTGCTTATGATAATGATTTCTTCAAAAGAATCAAAAAACTGTATGATATAAATTTTTCCATAGTAAAGGTCAAAGTAAAATTCACTCACAAGTACAGTTTATATCTGGGTCTAAATCCAGCACTTGAGCCTCTCTGTGATATGCTGCTAAAATGTCTGTAGCAGAAAAACTTGGATATCAGAAATAACCCAAGTTGTAGTCTGAGGAAAAATTACTTCAGGCATTTTTGAATGTATGGTAATGTAATTAGGGCCCCTCTGGTACAAAAGAAGCATTCAACGAAAGTATCTGCTATCTTCTGTCTCTCCCAGATGCCCAAGATCCACACATAAGTGAAATGCTACAACTTTTTTTTCCCCCCTGGTTGTTCCTCTCTCCTTGTGACTTCCAGAGGTGGGAGCTTGTCCAGCTTCTGCGTTACTGTCTAGGCCATTCTTCAGGAAGCCCATACAGCAGGAGAGTTGAGAAACTCTGTTTAGAAATTTCTTATGCATGAAAAGATGTTCTCCAGTGTTCCTCTCTTCTGACTCTCTGCTTGATCATTAAGGGTAGAATAATGAAACCAAGCATATGGGCTATATTTTCCACCCAACGGTACTTTTCTCCTCAGTGTCCTGTGTTATTTGTTTAGCTAACACTTTATTTTTATTTTCCCTTAAAAGCAGTTATCACTTTTGATTCACCTAACTAGTGCTGTAGTTATCTTCTTTTTATATTCTTGAGTGCTGGTTTCCTGAGCTTTCCTTCCCATGAAAGAAGACAGGAAATTCTTCTGTAGCTAAGGAATCAGCACAGTTGCTATATATACATATTACATTCACCATTTACTGTCTACTTGTGTGGCTTTCTATTGTTTCTGCCACTACTTTGGCTTATGCCCCAGGGTCCAGCTATCTTGAAGATTTAAATATACATTAGCTCCCGGACCAATAGCTAAATCATCTCCTGTTGTAGCTGTATCTCTTGCTTCTATGAAGAAAACCTCTGAATAGATGATCACCCTTTTTGTCCATATTGTATAATTCTGGCCTTTGCAAACTCTGCAAAGTAATAGTTCAATCAAGCTCCTACGTTTGGTTTTCTTTCTTTTTCTTTTTCTTTTTTTTTTTCCCCCATACATACCAGAAGTTGTCTGCATTTCTCAGTGACTCGGGCATTTTTCATGTCATATTAAGATTCTCTGTAAGATTAAGACTATGAAAGCACTGTCGGTTTGGACTGGGTGATACTACGGTAAAGTCAGATTCCACTCAGGTATTAGTAGTGAACCTTTCAGTAGCCCAGGTGTTTTGTCCTTGATACCAGTGAGTCTTTGGTTTCTTACTAAGAACGAATTCCTCCCAGATTCAAAGACTTGTTCTTATATCTGCAAAATTAAGCCATCTCACATTTCTGCATGTTTTCCATTGTAAGGGCACGTTTTCATATGTGCCATTTCAGTCATTGTTGTCTCTCTTAGTTTGAGTGAGAAGTTTCAAAGTTTACCTCCTCTGCATGAATCAACTCCAAAAAAAAAAAAAAGGAAAAAAAAAAAAAGAAAATTAAGAGCTTCAGAAGGACCTAGTGCCAGAAAAACGTCAGCATTAAATGGTAGCGTTGTACTGCCTCTTTGTGATGAGCGCTTGGTTCCAGCTTGAGTCCCTTCACTCTTTGCTTTTCCAGTCAATGGTGATTTTAGTCACTGCGCATCTTCACCCCTTTGTTGCGTTTGTTTGTCACGTTTGTTGAGGACATTTGGAAATTTATTAGATCTTTTCTTTCTAAATGACATTCCCTTTCCACACACTATTCCTTTTATTTTAAAAACTTTCATATTCATATCTGGTTTCTCTGTAATTTTCCTTTCTTTCATAATACTTAGTAAGATGTTACTGAGGTACAAGAGGTCAGAAGCCACTTCTGTGTGTCTGTGGTGGACCTTAAACCTCCCTAAGGATATTAAATAGAGTCAGGAGTACATGGAGAAAAAGAGCTGTGAAGATTTAGAGTAAAGGTACTTCCTACTTTTGTGGCTGGGACTGAATGGAAGAGTGGCAGAGATATTCCAGATGGACCAAAAGAAAATTAAATAGCTCAACTCTGAAGAGTGGAGATACGGGGGAATAAATGGAAAGAAGAGAATGGTGAAGAGCAGGGAGAAAATTACCCATTTTGCATATAAATGATGTAATTACCCCCTCAGCTTCTTAGGCAGAAGTTGACATCCCTAATTAAAATAATTTTATGATCTTCTGGGGACAGATATACAAAAGCATAAAGAGAAGGAAAAAATAACAAATACAAAACTAACCAACATCAGCAGCCATTTTTACAAAATAATTTTGCAACAGGACTGATGATGTACATGCAGTCTCAGCTTTATAACAAATTATCAGGCTTGTATTTTATTTCAGATGATTCACAGGGCTTGATATAAAAGGCAGAAGCTGAATAAAACCTTTTCAGGGGAGAGAATGATGAAACCGCAATACAAGGACAGGGAATTGAAAGCCTACTGGACTGACTTTCATTGTTTTCTTCTGATTAATACTGGAAATTGAAAGCCACTGTGTTTAACCTGTGCTGGATGCTACAGTTGCTGTAATTAAGCATGAGAATATGGTCTTACAACTTGTGCATGCTGATTGTTTTATACAAAGCACCTGGCAAATTTGCCAGCACATACACTATTAAATCTGCAACGGAGGCGTCCGGCCACCAAAGGCTGCCATTGTCATTCGTTTAATTGATCTACTGTATTCCACCACATCTTTGCTTCCCACTTGCCGGGCAAGAAAGCAGTTACGGAGCCTTTTCCAGACTGTGAGGTAGTGAGGGGACATGTTGTTTTAACCATACGGGAAGGAAGGGGTTATGCTACAGAGAGAGATAAAACCCAGCAAGTGTAACAAATCTGGAAAATTCCATTATCATGTGCCTTGTCTTATCACTCGTACCATCTGACTGACTGATTTAATGTTGCTAAGAGACTTGACAGACCAACTTGTTAGCATTACATACTGCACGGTAGCGATTGATAAATCAATTGTTACCACTAATTTTACTCCAACAGGGTGATATTTCAGTAGTCAGAAGTTGGCTGAAGGATATGCTTGTGTATGTGCAATTTTTTTTTTTTATTTTTTTTTTTACCCCCACGTAGCTGGTTCTCTTTTGCATTCCCTAAGTATTTTTGGTGATTTCATGGTAAGGTAAAGCTAGAAGCCAAGAGAATAACATTATCCTCAGGCACAAATGCAGAAAAATCAGGCTAGAAATCTCACAAGAGCTGGTGTTCTTGTCCTATAACTGCTACTTAGTGACTAAGTTTTGAATAACATAAAAAATTTAAATCTTTCTTGAGTTATTTACATGTCTAGTCCTGACCGATTAATTAATAAAAGAAAACAAAGCATTTTAAGCCTCAGAAAAGCTTTGGGTTTGGTTCTGCTCAGAGGACGGGCACAGTGTCAAGTCCATTAGTTCTGAGCTGATTCATCCTGCCCTAATTAATACGAGTCACTCGTAGACCACAGAATCTGGAATAACCATTGTGGTTTACGAGCTAATTAAATATTAGCTAGCACACCACGTGCTTAGTTCTTCAACTCTATTTACATAGGTGGGAAGGGGAAACATACTGCAGTTATCATATCTGACAGACAAGTCTCAAACGTCGTAAAGCCGAAACTTTCCTTTCCCTTTTGCAAAACACCTGCTCTGCAGGACCATCAAGAAACTCAGCAAAGGTGGCAGGCAGCTGAAACAAAATAGTATGTTTACAGGCAAATAATGGCCTTTGGTTTTTGTGACGTGAATGAGAGAATAATGCATCCATACTCTTCCTGCGAGAGAAACACAAAATCAGAGGCAGAACAGCATAACATATTGTACAGAAATTACGTACAGCACCAGTACAACGAGCAAGAAAGCTCACAGAAAGGGGCTTCTGTGGATGCCATGGATAGCATGATCCTGAAAACACTTAAGGATAAAGGATTGATTCTTGAAAAAAGGCTGAGGCACTGAAAAACACATGAAACGATCCATCCCTGATTCAGCTTCTGCTGTCAGTGAGGGAAGGGTGCTCAATGCTGTACCCTCCTGCTGGAGCGCATTTCACTCAGACAATCAAGATTTATTCGCATAATATTTGACTTGAAAACAAATATATGGCTTTCTAGCTGCTTCTTTTGTAAAGATGTATATACACCCTGCCAAAAGTAGCATGCAGTCTGTACCAGATAGACTTTTCTGTTTTATTCTGGATTTTAGCGTGTGTATAAATTAATCTGTCTTTATCCCTATTTCTCAAGAGACGTACGTAGCTGTCCATATACCAGCATTTATCTTTCTGGTTAGTGCCACTGTGTGGATAATACATCACGAGAGCAGTGGTGCTAGTTATGATGTATGACACCAACATATCATAAAAGCATTGCCACTTCTGTGATGTATTATTCAAAACATGGAATTAAACAGAAAGATCAATATAATACAGGCCCTTAATTTTTTAAGGTGGGTTAGAAGGTTTTAGATTAAAGAATACAGGCTCCAGAGGATTTACGTGGAGGCTCAGTGCATAACAGAAACAAATGAGAGTAACTGTTATTTGAAATCTGACACAGTTTGTACCAAAAGAGATGGTCAGTGAAACTTTTGAAGTCTCGTTCCCTATATGTTTCAAGCCCTCTCTGTCCTCAGCTTCAATGCATCCAGCTTCCTACCACCTTCCTCCAGAACATCTTCCACAAAACACCGTCTTGGCTGTCTCCACGTGAGCCAGTTCCCTCCGCTGCCCCTCGCGTCCCGGGACCACCACCGGGCAGCTCTGAGCTGCCGAGGAGAAACGGCCGCCTCATCCCTGTTGATGGGCTACCCGGCGTGCTGAGCGGAGCAGATAATGGTGCATTTATTTTCCTGCTTTTTTGCACAGTGAGGGCACTTATTTGAGTCTCTCTGCTCTACTTGGCTGCTGATTACCACTAAACTTATTGAAATTTAGTTCCTATTGAAGAACAGCTCTTCTTGAAAGGTTGATGGAATTATCACATATTTTCAAAAGTTAATAGGGAGATGATGGGGTAGGGGGTAAAAGAAAAAAAAAGCCTAGCCATCCATCTTATTTCCTTGTGGCTGACTTAAGTCCTTTTGTTAAGAACACTATTATTTTCATTAACGCTTATTGTTTTCATGGATTTACACAGATAAAAATTGTATTTAGGAGCATTCATTTGCTTTTCCAATGTTGCTAATCTAATGTGTTCAAGAATCATAGCGCAGGCAGAATTTGAATAAGAAATGGTTTTGGCTTTGTGTTTCTAATTTTATTTCACTCCTGCAAGTCCTTCCAAAGTGCTTAGACAGTATTTTCCTCCTTTTGCTCAGAAAGGTGAAATGGCAAAAGAGGCTGCCAGGTCTTCACATACACAAACTTTAAGAAGAAACTCTAGATATTGCAAAACATGATTAAAACTGTAACAGTTGGCACTTCTGGGCTTCTCCGTATCTCACGTAAAGAAAAACAATCCCACAGCGAGCCACAAAACCGTTCTTAGGTTTGGAAGGCCCTGCTCCATCCTAACAGAATAAAACCTGGGTGTTAGTATTGATTCCCTGGTCTTTGCAGGCTCTTTTTATTGCACAGTTGCAAAAGGTCCTTATATATTTCTGTCGTCTTACGGTCGTGGTGCAGCCACCTCGCTTGTTTTCTCTGCTTGAATATTCCATTTATTAATCTTTTTAACCAATTTTTTTTTTCTGCTCTCTAACCAAACCCTTCTGTTTCTAGTTTGGAGATGGTAAATTTATTAACCTTTCTTAGGTAACATACAAAATCCTTTTCCTGCCTCGATATTATTTCCTTGAATCCTTGAAGACATTTATACAGTTTTATATCCCCTTAATCTCTTTTTCTCTAAGCTGTGTAAATTAAGTTCCCTTGCTTGCTCTCCTCCTATCATATCCTCTCATCCTTGAATCATTTCAGTTGTCCAAACTACCACAAAAGCAGCAGATATGTTTCCTGGGGCTCAGAATATAAAAAGAAATTAAGAGTCCGGGATCTGCCACGACATGCTTCTGTGAGCATATCTCTTCTGGACAGTCTTAGCCAAAGAGAATTGCAATTCTTCTTGCACAGCGTGGGCAGTTCTATCGATTATATATTTTTATCAGGTTTTGGTACTATTTACAGAGCGGCAGACACTGTTTATGCAATGGATGCTGTTATTTCCCAGCCCAAACAGCTTAAAATGGAAGATTTTCATTGTGTGTGAGAACCTCCCAACAGAGACCCCTACAAAGGGAGCTACACATTAAAACCTCTGCTATTTCAGTTCCTTCCAAATCAGTATTTATCACATATAATGTTATGTGATAAATGTGGTTTAGATTTTTAATGTATTTTGTCCTAAGAATAATGTCCCATTTCTGGGACAGTGAGAGAAGAGGGAAATAGTTCAGATTGTACAACATCCAAAACCACTGCAGTTTATGGAGGTCATGGCAATTTACATCTCTTATCACCAGATAATACACTGACAAGTTCATTCAGATATAGATATAGATAATTTTATCTAAGTCAGAGCAAGATTATAACATCAGTCCTCTAGCTAGTGATTTACAGTAACTGCCTTCCCTCTGAGGCGAGATACTAAATCTGCCAAAAATGTTTCTGTCTGTTTTCAGACTTGACCACATGTATGGATTTGTTTAGGCTCAAAGTACTAGTGATGCTGAAGAGAAATATATTCATGTAGATAGGCAGCTGAAGATGCACGTGTCTCTTACAACTTCCTCTCCTGTCTCAGTGCTGCCATTGTAAGCGAATTAGCATGATGGGACGAATGACATCTTTGGTTACATTCTCTGTGATGTCAAAGGAATTCAGTGTATGTAGATGTAGAATATCTCCAAGAAAACCCTATAAAAAACATGCTAGTTTGGACAGAGAACAAAATCCTATATTGCTATAGCATAGAAGAGTGATTTAATGTTGTGAAAAGTAATGTGCTGGGGCTGATTGTGCTATTGAATACGTATAAACGTGAATACAAATATAAATGACCAGTGTGATTGACACTTTCATTTCTAGGTTTCCTGTGTATATACAGAAGTACCTATACTCCAGTGATTTATGTGCTTGTGTGCTCAACACTACCACCAGCTCTAGAACAAGCTAGTCTTTGGAAGCCTTTTGAAAAAGGTCTTATGCAGACATACAACAGAATGTAGTCCCTTCTTAAAAAACATGTCATTTATCTCAACACTAATCTGTGCTGTTATTTAGCGTATTAGCAAGAAGGTAAGAACAGTGGGAGAGTTTTCTATGATAGTAAAGAAGTATTAACTTGTGGATGTTGTTTAATGTCAAAGTTTCTCTGTAATATCTTGTATCTGTCCCTCTACTCTGATCCTCATCATTAGGTTGGACCAGATGATCCCTGAGGTCCATTCCAACCTGGTATTCTACGGTTCTATGATTCCCTTTTTCTACAGTTATAAACAGCCCGTCTCTTACTCAGATGTAACGGATTGACCAACAATTGCTTCAAATACAACCTTCCTTTTGAGGATCCATGTAGGTTTTAGTTTGATATATGCCAGGTACTAGTCTGATATTTTGCAGTGAAGAAGTTACTTATGGTAATGTCAGGAGCATTCCAAATCATAGCCTTTTAAGATAAATATAAATATGTATGTATTATGTCGAGCAATATTGAATGTAGTGAAAGCTGGATGTTGCAATTATTGGAAGAAGTACATAAGAAAATACAAAGAGAGATGAATGCAGTTCAACTGACAATCATAAGTAGAAAATATAATTTAACTTCCTTTTTTAGAGCTGTGTTGAAGGTAAAAAGCTAGACGGGAGCCATTAGCTTTTAACGATTTATAATGCTTTTAAGAGCTTCCATACAATGAGCAAAGAAAAGAAGAAAGGTATTGGTCTGTAATTCAGAGAAGGTCATTTCCATTTAGGCACAGAAAAAGTATCCTCTGAGGTGTTTATCTGTAAACTATTTGCAACACAAATAGAGGTTTGATCAAAGGAGCAGAATCACACAGAAATTATGGAAGGTACACAGTTAAATCCTGTGCTTTTATTTCAGAAAAAATATCAGTAAATAGCAGTAGGTTGATGTGCGGAAACACCTTTTTAGAAAGGCTCATGGGTTTCTTTTGAGAATTTTTTCATTAGCACTTAGTGCTATCAAATTAAGCCAAACGTAAAATAAATTAACATAGTACATACATTGTTAAATTTCAAAAGAACAACAATGTCCATGAATACATAAAGAGAAGTCTAAAACTGAAATCAATATATCTTACTTCAGCCTAACTCAGAACAAAACTTAATATGTAATATTCTTTGACAGAGGGAGCATGAGTGCTAGGGATTGATACTAGGCTTTTTAAATGCTATTATCTTCTTTAAACTGTATCCTTGCATCCAAATAATGTTGTTATCTAAGGTAACGAGACAAAAGGATGATGAGTGCGCATTTGGTTGCAGGTATTAGTGGTTATACATCTGTACTATGCAGAGAATCCCTAAAGGAACTGCAGAAACCAGGCCAGCTCTGCTCAGGTTTTCTTATTTGCAATTAGAGAGATGGTTAGAATCATCTACACCTATGGTGCAGAGCCGTCAGCACCGAGGCTGACCATGGCAGCCTGTGGTTTGACCAGCAGGAGATGCTTCCCAAGGAGCCGCAGCCTGGTCCTCCCCTGCCCGAGAGAACTCGACTGCAGACGGGAGCGACCCGCTGCACCCCATGGGTGATTTGTGCCCTTCCTGTGGAGTTGGGGTCATTGGGTGTCCGGGAAAGACAGGGTCAAATGCTGGTCAGGTAAGGAAGGGCTTAGGAGCACGCGAGCATCCCCAGTGGGAAGAACAGGCTAGAAGCGGGTGTCATGTGCGCTTAGACAGGAGAGAGCTTGAACCCATTTTTTTTTCTACTTTCTGTAAAAATACTTGCTACTGAATATGAACATTTTTTTATTTGCGTCGTACTTCATTTCTACTTTATTTTGGAAAGAGAAAAAATTGGTGGTCAGCCCTTGAAAGAGGCTGGGAAGGTTCTTGTTTCAGCCAGATCCTGTTTGTTATTCAGCGAGCAGCTTGGCTGAAATACGCACAGGTCCTTTTCCTTCCCCCACAAATATTTTCTGTTAACATTTTATGAAAGACATGATTTTGATCAGTGTTGCTCTTCCGCTAGGTCTTGATGGGTGGCAAGAACAATGGTTTTAAATTTAAAAGGCATGCTAGTAAAAACTCTGGTGGGACCTCTTCACCCAGAAACACTGGAAAGAAATAACATCTATAAACTTTGTGGTGCTCAGGATAAGCCTGCATTAGCATTTTCCCTCAAAACAGGCACGAAGTTCGGAAGTGAATCTCCCCTCCGCTTGCCGCATTGTGGTTTACTTTGAAGAACGAGCTTGGAGCGTTTGAGTCGGTTTCTGTCTGAGGGAAAGTAAAGTCAAAGCTGTGCTCCTGGCATCCACCTGAGTGCCCCGATGCCTAACGAATGTCAACCCCGCAGAACCAGGCTACAGCTCATCTGAAGTAAAATCCCTGAAGCGGAGAGGATATCTCATGGACGTGGTGTCCTCAGCATCAACTACTCCACCCCCCAGATACAGACGCAGCAAGCAAGTGTGCATTTGGTTAATAAATAATGTATTATTATACGGGAAAAGAAACCCACAGTAAGCCGTGTAATACTTAATAACGCTAATGACATAACACTTCATTCCTGAAGTCTTTTACCTTCGCTGAGGGAAATGCTAGGACAGCTGGTGCTTCTCCTCTGGTGAAGTAAGGCAGAGTCATAGCAGGACTCAAGGGTTTTGTAACCTGTCCTGACAGTTGACAGAGCCCAACTGAAGGTGACTTTGATTTTGTGACCCGAGGTGCTTTTTTTCTTGCTCTCTTCCTGACTGTTTCTCAGCCTGCCACCACCTCTAGCTAAATATTTGCCAGTGGTTTTTGTTATTTCAGCTGTTGCATGCAGTAATGGTTGACTCTTATTTTATAGGATGGATTCTGCATTTCTTCTCATACTGAAACTGAAACAGGCTTTTCACCTCACAGTGTACAGTAGACTCGTGAACAATGAATTGTATTCCTAAAAAGAGTAACTTTTGTATCTTGGTACTGGAAGCAGACTCTAAAGTGGAATTGGCCCAGAAACACATAGTACACTGCCACGACCGAGATTGTTCTCCGTTTTCCCTCCTTCTCAGTGGAAATGGCTTTTAAACATAATGAGAAAACATACGCAAAAGTAAACATTTCAGGTGCTCCTATCGGGTCTGTTTGGTTTCCTTTCTCCTTATTATTACCTTGTCTCACAGCCCCTTTCCCTCCATAAATAGCACCCATGAACATGACAATAAGCCCTAGCTTGCCATGTAAAAGGTGAATTGCATTTCCACAGATGTCACCATCTTATATTTTGTCCTGTTAACTAGGCTTGGTCTGCCCATATTTAAAATCTCAAGCCCCTTTCAGGCTTTGGCCAGTGTTTAGATCTGTGCTGGTCTGTCCCACACATACGTGATTTTGGGAGCAAGCACCTCAGGCTAGGATGCTTCTAAGACTGCAAAAAATTTTTGCCGCATTTGGCTGGTGCTTCGCTCAGACTTTGGTTCTCCAGGTTTGGATATCAAGCAACCTGCTTGGATGTGGATAACTGCTTCCTAAGGAGATGATTTGGGTTCTGTAACATGGAATTTAGTTATTGCCTTTTGAATCACAACTTCCCTTAGTCTGTCTGGTTTTGGTGTCCCAGCAGGCTGGCTATTGTGAACATCCCTCTTAGCTATCTAATTCTCTGTATTTAATATGGGTGATTTAACAACCTTATTCTGCATTGTCGTTTTTAGCACTGAAGCACTGATCTGGCTCTCATTGCCTTCTGAGGTTAGGTATTTATTATCAGACTGAGATGCTGTCAATGCCTTTTATGTTGAGGAACGTAATTCAAATCTGGAAAACAGCATAATGTGATGCCATGCACCTTGAAGAAACCTATTACATGAATTTGGGTGGAGTCCTGGAATTTGACAACTATATGGACTTGTTCCAAACAATTAAATGAATCTCTCTTCAGAGCATATGGTGTAGAGAACATGTCATGTTTGAGAAATATGGTTGGCTTCTAATCTTGATTTTTAATTTTGCGACAGAACAATAATTTGGCACAGCATATAGACCTTTTTTTCCCCTGTTAAATACAAATGTGTTTTCTTCAAAGATAGAAAAAAAAATCTTTTCAGGAAAATCCAGTTTTTCCTTGCATATCTCATAGATATTACGTTTTGTCTCAGTTCTTTTGAACTACAGTTTGGAATTAATGTGGCTGGTTTTATTTCCTATTGATACTAAAAGTGTGCGATGGAAATTAAAAATCCAAAGACTCAAGCTATTCAAGATTTATCTGTTGGTCTATACGAAGGATCTGGCTGGTATAATTGTTACTAAAAAGATGATGCTGGAGAGAAAGGATTCATTGTTTGATACACCAGAAATTTAGCAACCTATCCTATTTCCCTGCCCGAGTTGCATACTGATGTTTAATAGTCACACCAGGGTCCGGGCTGGTTGGCGGGAAGATATGGCACGGGTTGAGCTGCACAGAAAGCAGAAGTCTCACTTCGTTCAGGCTTCTGAAACATAGAGTCCTAGAATGGTTGGGGTTGGAAGGGACCTTAAAGATCACCTAGTTCCAACCCCCTGCCATGGGCAGGGACACCTCCTACTAGACCAGGCTGGCCTGGCCTTGAACACCTCCAGGGATGGGGCATCCACGACTTCCCTGGGCAAACCTGTTGCAGTGCCTCACCACCCTCAGAATAAAGAATTTCTTCCCAACTTCTAATCTAAATCTCCCCTATTCCAGTTTAAAATCACTATGCCTTGTCTTATCGCTCCCCTCCCCAGCTTTTTTGTTGGCCCCCTTCAGGTACTGAAAGACCACTATAAGGTCTCCCCAGAGCCTTCTCTTCTCCAGGCTGAACAACCCCAAAGCTCTCAGCCTGTCTTCATAGCAGAGGTGCTCCAGCCATCTCAGGTGAGATCCTGGATCCCACCATACCATGAGGGATCTGCCATCGGTTTTGGTGGGACGCCCCTCTGTGTACTGAGCAGAGAGCAGTGGCATTCTAGCCAATGACTAGTCAGCCAGAGAGGGCTTCTGCCCACCACTTTATGCTGTTCCTGACTCACGGACCCATTTTAGGCGAGTCCCCGAGCCAGTCTGGGTGAGGAGAGGAGCAGAAGGCTCCTGCCTGCCTGGTGTGGAGTCCGTCCGCGCTGCTCAGCTCTGCCGGGCGCTGCACCACAGCCTCCCCGAGCCAGGGCTTTTCCTCTAAGGAACTAAGGGGATTAGGCTTTTAAGGGAAAATCTAAGAGGATTGCAGATTTAAGAGATGGCCAAAGAGGCACATTTATAGCTTTTTAATTAAAAAAAATTTTGGCTCGAAGGCCAGAAGGATTAAGGAATCGGTAAAACCAAGTTAAATGTCAAAGGCAGGGTTAAACCACAAATTAGGCATATTTCTAATGGATTTTTAGCTTCTAATTTTATTTTTTTTCTGAGATTAAACAATCTGTAAAGCTTATTAAGGTCATTTCCTATCAATCTTCCTCTTTTCACTGCTCCTCCCCTCCTGCCCATATTTATGGCATTACAAATACATTTAAATCCAACACAAGAATTTGGAGGACTGGTAGTATGAAAATGTCACGCTCATATTTTTTAAGAAAAAGCTTATATTTTATGAGAGTAATAACTGAATCTACATTTTCTTAAGCGTAGCTGCATTTGAGTAGGGGCTGGTCTTCTCTTTATTCCTTTTGTGTCTACTTATTTTAAATGATCCGCAGTATATGAAAGTCAAAGGGAGAAGCAAAGTATCGATCAGATTATACGAGAGAAATTCTCACAGGCCTAATGCAAAAAAACTGTTCCTAATTTTCTCCAAAAACCTCTTGTCATTATACTGTTGAGTCACGTAACATTATTTTGAAGTGAACGTGAAGGCGTTAAGTCAAAAGAAGTAATTTTAAGTTTTTAATTATTCTACAAGTTATGCCCTACAGCACATTTTCTTAAAACTGTACCTTTTGTTTGCCACTAAACTGCATGAATTACATATAAGTTGGGCAGATCAATATCTCAGAATGTCTTACAAATAATAATTTAATTCAGCTGGGATTTTTTTCCCTGTTGTTGCTGTTCATTCACCAACATTTTATTCTCACAGCGTTAATAGCAAAAATCAGCTAGTGAAAGGAAAGGTCTCTTACCAAATGAATCTGTGAGTTCAAGGACACGGGGAACAGCGGTGTGCTGATATTGCCACGCAGATGTTTCCTAGCGCAGCATCCAGGACTCTCTTGAGTTGTGTTGTGGCATCTGATGCCTCCAGTCACTGGAGGTGACCAGTTGGACTGGTCATCAACTGGAGGATCATTGCATCTGTAGCCTGTTAACGATTTCCACACCAGGGCCACGCACCCCAGACCTGCTCTAGAGCTCAGTGGTGATAAAACCAGTAACAAGACAGTACCCACCAGCGGTGTGCTCAATACATTTAGGGAATACGGATGGTTGTGACCAGCTTTGTCCTTGGACATTTTCGATATTACAGAATGGTGGAGAGACTTCTGGTCAATATGCTGAAATCTTGACAGGCCTGTCAGGTACCCACCCATACATGCACATATGCACCGTTCTGAATGCAGAGTTGCTAGCTGTATGACCTGACTGAAAAACTACTTTCCATACCCAGTACCTCTTCATTTGCCATCTTATTTACGACAATCTAATTTTCTCTTTGGAACGAAGGCCACTGAAAACCTAATGAAAAATCATTTTAAATAATATGTAACAGCTGCTAGCATCTTGACAGTTTCAAAATATGAAGGGGATAGGTGAATATTACTGAAAATGAATGTATTGGGCATAGCATTGGCAAAATTTTACAGGAAAAGTGTCCTATGTATGGCAGATGTCTGTATCTGCTTGTGGTTTCAGTAAACTGTATTATATTGTGTTAAGGTAAATTTGTTAGGCTGTGCTCAGTCAGGAGCATCTGTAAAATCATCTGCTTTGAATATTTTTTGAAAGTATCAGCACAAGGTGAAAAGGAAAAAAAAAAAACAACAACCAGGAGCAGAAGAGTAAAACACTGGTTTGGCATTCCCCAAATCCTCTGTTTTTCCGAAGTCCAAGCAGAAGATAAAATATAGCGTTGCATGCTTCCTTAAACTTCCACCAAGGGATTTCTGTCAGGACGCCGACATGCCTTTAGCGCTCTGCTGTCTGACAGCAAAACGTTTGATCCAGCGCCTACATCAGCTCCCTGGAAGGGGCTCTAATCTGTGCAGCCCCACCGCTCGCCGCGTGGCAGAGGGTCAGTCGCTCGGAGCTGGGCAGGGCTCTGCTCTCTCCTTTATGACATTGTCCACATATCCAGAGTAATGCTAGGATTTACCCTGCTGTACAAGACAGTGGCTTTTGACCCTATCTCTCCACATGCCTCCGTTTATAAAATTCTCGTATCAATCCGAAAGCAGAAATATTATCAGACCCCTTTATTTGTGAAGTTCTTTGACCTCACGGAATGAAAAGCATCTAAAAATATGTTGTTCATCCACCATTTGTTGTCCCTGATGTTGTGAATAGATGGTGCAGTGAGGTGCCCTGTGTTTTGCTTTCCATTTTAACGCAGAGTTAGTTCAGATTTCAGCGTACTGCTAGCAGTCTAAGGTTCTGGCATTTGAAACACAAGTGTTCCTCCTGTTTTAGTGTCAGCACTCCTGTGCGTAGTCTAAGGACAGAGATGGGCTGAAATGGCGTTGAAGCGTTGAAAAGCTTATGTTATTAGTCACAGCATCGCTGTCTTGGGGAGAGGACCCCAGGAGTTGCCTGCCCAGGCTCCGTGACTTTGGAAACACGGTGTCCTAGCAAGACACCTGGGCTGGGGAGCTCCATCCCCTCCAACCTCTGGAGCAAAGGCTAATCCCCACCTTTCCTCAACACGCATCTTGAATACCTACAGTCTCTTGCCCGGGTTGTGACTTGGTGCTGCCTTGTTTCCCAAGAGTCCCATTACCCGCCACCAGCCCAGTCAGTTGTGTCCCAAAGCAATTTTCTTCTTAAGGGAAACGGTAACAGAAGAGCCTTCCCTGGGGCCGAGGGGCTCCTCTTGCTCTCTCCAGTCCAGCAGGAACTTGGGAGGCCTGAATCTTGCCCTGAGCTGTGTTTGCAGTCGTGCAAGTCTAACTCACTACTTAACAGGGATTACATTAGATTTAGGTTGGTACAGCTGTGCGGTATGAAACTGAACTTTGCATAGTTCCCCTTGATCAAAGCGTTAGGTGTGCAGGGGGAGGGTGCTGCGGGGTTCTTCCAGGATGCTTTTCTCCCTTAGTTCCTGCTACACTTTTCGAAGAATCATTCCTGCCGATATGTGGGAGGATAATTTCATATTGATTCCTGATTACAGTTTTTCATTTCGTTTTCCTCTGTGTTACGTCTATATTTACGACATGATATATAGAAGAGAAAGTCATAGCATCCTCCTACTTTCTTTCACCCTGTATTGATAGTTATTACTTTTGTATTGATCTGTAAGAGGCTGCCTTTAGTTATAGTGTAATGATTCAATACCAATAACATCAGTCTATAAAACTGTGAAGTAGAACAACCTAAACCGCATAAAAACACCCGATTAACATTTTGTACAACACTCTCTTCTGAAATGAACAGACCGTACTGGATTTTAACATCTGGTCCCCAACAATTCTTGCAGGGGTGATAACTTTTTTTTTTTTCTCCACTCTTTACAAATGCTGGCCATTTTTTCAGCAACTTTTTCACCCGGGCGCAGCTGTTGCTGCAGAGCGCCACGTGTTCAGGTCTGAAGTGCGGCTGATGCTCGCTTCTGTTTACTTCTGCCCAACACCATTTTGCATCGGGCGCAATTCAAAAAGACAAACGTCTTCGTGTGCTTTTAAAAAGGCATCTCATCAGCATTTAGAAAAAGGCCTGTTATTCGTGCTTGTATAATAGCTACAAAAATATGCTCCAGCGCTACGTCTCCTGAACAGAAGTCTGGAGCAATTTCTCTTCTTAAAGGGATGGACAATGGAACAGACTCCCTTTGTAGGAACTTCTGCTTTCAGGCATTATGTCATTTTTTTTAATGAAGCCTTCAACTTCTCAGGTTGTCTGCATTCACTCGGTCAAAAAGAGTGCAGTCCGCATCTGTTCATAAAATGTTGTGTGGTTTGGTTTTTTTTAAAGTACCCCAAATACCTTGTAGTTTTAGAGTACCAACTATCCTTACTTTCAGTTACTAATGAGAATCTTTATGTATCAAAAAATATACTACAAAATCCTGATCTAAAAAACAAACCTTTTTTTTTTTGTCCAGAACAATAGCTGTTGTTTAACATTTAACACTGCCTTTTGAACAAGGTTTCAGTAACTGAAAGATAATTATAGTTTTCAAAGGGTGAACGGTTTTCACGATTCTGAGAGTAATTTTTTTTTTTAAAACTGCAAGAGTGGAGAATTCTATATATAGTTCACGTTTCCCAGCCCTGCGTACCTGCAGCCTGCTAATTTTTGCATATTTCAAAATGATCGCTTATGAAAAGCTGAGCCTTAGTACGCTGTGGCTCTGTGCTGTAAACAAATAATAGCTATATGTTTTTGATAATTCTGATTTGGCCTTGTGCAAACACATCAAAATCCCAAAGTGTGCAGTGAATTAGCATTAGGTGAACAATTCAATCAATTTTTATCATATGCAGTTTAGTTTAGATTGCAGTTTAGGTGGCAAATTCTGTTTCTTCTCAGCACACGGCAACACATTTCCCTGCCCGTTCTCTCCTCCTTGTTTCCCACAGGCTATCTTTAAGAAAAAAAATAACGAATAGGAATTTGTTCAGCATGAGCCTAAGTTATATAAATACGGAGGGGAAAATTTTAAGAGGGACCCCATTCCTTTAGTAACCAGATTTCTTCAGGTTACCCAAGAATTTAATTTTATAAATATTGTAATTTAATGGTAAAAATAATGTAATTTGTAAGATACGGCTTTTTAGCCAAAACAGACTAAGTCCTGTCTCCGTTACCACTTTCCCCAGGTAAGTCTTTGGATATTTAAATTCTCTCCTTACCTCATTAGCGGAGGAGGAGATGGGAATTTTTCAAGGAAACCTTCTCAGTATTCTCAATCCAGTGGGTTTCCCCAGTGTTATGGGAACTTTTTTCACCCATTTTATAACCTAGCTAAATGTTAAGGAAGTTGTAACATCCACATTTAGCCATTCTGCCAGCCTACAAGCTCAGTGTCTTCATTCCCAACCTACTGCAGTTTTTCAGCAGAAGATCTTAAAGTACTTTGCTAGGTATTAATTAAACTGCAGAACATGCCACATACTTTTATTCCAATTTTACAGAAGAGAAAACCAGCTATCAGTAAAATTTGTGCATTGAATTAAAGTAAAAATGCCTACGTGCAAAACGCTAACTACCTCAACTGGTATTCTTCTATTGGGAGAGTTTTTAATAATGTATCTGTAAATGTTCTGGGCAGAGGCAAGGGAACACTGACAGCAATGAAAATATTTCAAAATTATGTTTTATAGGGTTTCTGGTGTTTATCTGTTTATGTTTTGCTTTTGTATATAAGTACTCATCTGTTCTATTTTTCTGGGAATCCAAATTAATTATTTTTCATAGATTCCCAAGATGCACTACACTCCATTTATTTGTTATACTACTGACCATGATTAATGACCAACCACAGTTTGAATATCTCATTTTTAATGATCATGATAAATTGTAGCCCATCATGGCAATTTAATATGCTTATCATGCAAGATCTAAGTCAAAAAACTTAAATTATATCATAATTAGGAAGTGCATCTTAGCTGGGAAGCACAAGAATAGTTTGCCGTTATAAAACTTGCAGTTCCATGCTTTTGCTGAAAGAGTTTTATAGCACATCAGCCTAGCTGTTCTGTTCTGTTCTCATGGGAATATAGGTCACG
Source organism: Larus michahellis (assembly GCF_964199755.1). NCBI lineage: Eukaryota > Metazoa > Chordata > Aves > Charadriiformes > Laridae > Larus > Larus michahellis. The sequence goes on along the minus strand of NC_133900.1, from coordinate 19,796,426 downwards.
AACTCTTCCATATTGCATCTCATTCTGCAGGAGGGTCTTTTTGCAAGCTCTTTGATTGCAGTTTTCACCTGAACCTAATTTATGATTGATGGGGATAAGGAGAGCTCATGAAAGAGGTCAGATAAAAGAACCCGGCAGGTAGCTAGAAGAAACTTAAGAGATTCCTCATATGGACTCTAGGTTATGAGAGACGTGTCCCAGCCAGACCACTGTTTGCCTATAGGTGTATACAATACGGTGGTACGTTCCCCAGTGCCCAGCATGTCCCAACTCTGTATCACACTGAGAGCTGGTGACAAGCATCACTCCCCTTTTTTCCTCCTTTGTTTTTACACGCAGGAAAGCTGTGGGCACGTGGGCTAGAGAGGAGCCGCAGCACTTCCCAACACAGGCTCTGATTCAGGTGACTCAGATATGAAGCATCACCCCATCAAGTAGTCTAAACTTAGCTTCTCTGAACGTCACATGCAGTATGATGCTTTTTCATGCTTAGTTTCTTCCTACTGTGATGCCTCCCCTCGTCCTGCTGTCCTTCATCATCCTCTGGGTGACAGTGGAAGCTGAGAGCGCAGAACCATCAATCCCCATCCTGTATCACCTGTGGCTACACTTTTGGGAGAACGAGTGTTTAGCAGATCCTTTGCAGTTTACCACTTGAATTTAGTTTTTAAGACAACACCAAACAAACACAATAATCAAATAATAATTTTTTTTTTAATTGCTGCTATAACATTTATGGTTTCTCTAAATGCGTTTGTCAAATCATCTCTGAGTTAGCATCTTGCACTTGGCAAAATGCTATTTTGGAATGGTCAGTGCATTCGTACTTCACATCAAATAACTTCATGCGCTATAATGACTCAAGAGAAGCAAAATCAGCAATCAGTAAAACAGAAATTATGTTGTTCCTTGGTTATAAGCAAAAGCAATCAATTAACGGGATTTTTAAAATTCAGTATTATTTTTGTCAGTAGAAGTCGCTTGGACGGTAGTTCTTTAAGACTGGTCTCCTGCTGTCCCTGCTGTTGGCGGGGCCCAGAGAAGAAAAATTGTAATTCTTCTTCATCACAGAAGTGGAGGATTCTAGGAAGTGTTGGTGGGAAGAAGCTGGAGAGACAGAAAAGTTGGACGTCTTTGCCGTCACTGCCAAAAAAGAGCTGTATCAGGGTAAGCTTTTCTTGATTTAGTTGAGTCAGTACACTTTTGATGCCTGAAAAGGAGATGACAGAAATTGCAGAAGTCCTCTAAAAAGCCACTTAATAAAAGTGGGACTTGACAGAATATCTTATAATGGACATGATTTAATCACAAAAAACCCTATGATTTAACAAAGAATATTTTAAATATTAAAAATGGCTTTGCCAATGGAGATAGCAACATCATCTTATGCATTGAGATGTAGAGAGCTCAAAACTCATTTAAGATATATATATATATTTTTAAAGACTAATTTATGGGGTCATTTATAAAATATTCAATTTCAATGCCATCAGTGTTGTCTTAATGTTTTGTAATCATAATGTTGAATTTTCACTGCTCTTAGAACTTTAATTACAAAGCTAAATTGTACTAATATCCATTAGGTACCTCCTAATTGAAGCTACATCATATGTCTGATGTGGCAGTACTAATTGGTATAATTAAATTCTAATATGCCTCAGTAGACTATTAAAAGGAGAGTTAAGAACAGAAGGAATAAGCAAGTTTGTGAAACTTCTCATATCTAAAGTATTCCTATAATGAGAAAGAGCGCTGACTATACTTCTTGCGCGTTTTATTTTAATTACTATATTGTACAAAATGTACTCATGTTTCACTGACCAAAATTCACTTTTTCTGAAACCTTGTATCAGCATATTTACTAATAATGTATTTAAGTTCTTGTTATTTATTGTATTTTCCTTATGTTTTAAGTGTCCCTAAAATGTTTGGGATCAATCTTAAACTCTGATTTGTCCACCTAGGTTTGGCTTTAGACTGACTGACAATTTGCTGTGCCTAAGTATGTGTCTCTTCTTTTTCTGGGATGATTGAAATGGATCTTTTCATAGCAATTTGCCGCATTTCTGAAGTATGTCACCTTTAACCACTACAGTTTAGAAATCAGAATGGCCAGCACTCAGAGACACATATGAAAATCTTCAAAAGCCTGGAATTTGCAGATTTTGCGTGTATCTCAAAAGGTGGAGGATCAGGCTTCAGTTTCATGAGTTCACAGGCAGGAAATATCGCTGCTCTGGGAAACCACTCTGCTTCCATCTGAGGTAAAGCTGGGAGTTCAGCTGGGTGCCAGGGCACCAAGACCAGTGCCACCAGGGGAGAATTCAGATTTTTCTAGCAGCATTTATCCATCGGTGTTCCTACAATCTAGCTCCAGAATGGCAGCTCCGCTTGGATTTCTCAAGAGCTGCTTGTAGTTAAAGGGCTGCTCCTTGGCATATACTTTTTATATGCAAAAATACCATTCTCAACTCATATACAAAAAATTTATGTACTAAGTACTGACTTTAGGGACAGGAAATTAATTCTGCTACTTAGTCTGATCCTTCAGCTATTAAATACTGTAGTGATCGAGGTATATAACCTGCAATTTGCTTGGTGGCTAAACCTGCTGTCAGAAGGAAATTCTTTGGTCTTACAGATGGGCTAAGTTTCTCAGCCAGATAGAGCAGACATTTGTCTCCTCCTTATGGGAAATCACATAAGGATGTGGTTTATCGTCTTCTCTTAATATGATAATCAGATGTCCCGTGTCAATTAGGCATTCTCTCTCTTTTCTTTTTGAGGCTGTTTCACCTTTTTCCTTTATAAATGAGACAGGATACTAGTACATCTTTGTCACTTAGCAACCATTTTTGAAAGTGAAGATTTTAATTTGTTTTAAATACCAGTCTTTGGTATTACTTGTAACAAGGACAGGTAGGTGATTTGGGCCACACAGGTATGGTTTTTTTCAACTGATCCTTTAATTTCATAGTTCTAACTATAATTTTACAGACTGAATTTTATTTTGTGCATTAGTCTTTTAGAGATTGTCTTACAGGTCTAGAAATCATTTCTGATTTTTGTATCTTTAGATACAATATGACTTCCCACAAAATTTAATATCTAGCTGAAAACTTAAAAATTATTCTGGAGGGCCTTAAAATATCCAAGCAGAACTCCTATACGCAGTATCTGGAGGAATAAGAGATTTCAGCTTTGAGCTGGATACAAGAATGGATTAGCTTTCAGGATTTTAAATGAAGCAACATGCAGCAGAAAGGCCCAATCAATGAGTTGTTTAATCAACTGGAGAAGTAGTGATGAATACCAGGGATTCTGTCAGTAACTTACATCATTATTAGTACTTTTTTTTTTTTAATTTTACTTTTTACTAAGTATGGAGGATTTTGTGATATTTTCCTTGAAAATTACTTCTTTCCAGACCACAGAGCTCCTGCTCTGTTGGGTAGTGAAATCGGAAGGAATAGTGTATTAATGATAAATAATAAAAGGAGAAGAATTTGGGATGTTAACATCTGAAAATTTTCCTCTCCTACTATTTATAATGCTGTTTACACTTCTCTCTTTAATGCTGCCTATTATTTGAAAATGTTATTTTGTTCTTTCAGTTTTGCTTCTCTTTCACTTTTATTATTTTTCTCCTTTTTGTTTTCTGTTGTTAAAAATTTTACTGTTTTTCCTTTTCTATCAAGATGAACTGGGAAAACCCGTGTTTTTCCTAGTACATGAAATCAAAATCAATGGCCACAAAGATGGCAATGGTGTCTTGTTCAGCAATGCTGACGATAATACAAAGGTAAAATTATTATAATAATGGTAGATTTAATAATTGAAATGCCAGAAAAGGGAAAATCATAGGCCTACTGAAAATTAGAGAATGTAAAACGTTATTTTGCCAATGATTTTTCCACAGCATATAAAATATGTCATGCATCCAGAAACACACTTGACACGCTTATAATTTTTTTTGCTTCAACCTGCATCAGGGTTGCTTCTGCAGAACTGTTACTGATACTTTAATGAAAATGCAGATTGAAAATCCCAGTCGAGATTCCAGGTCCACGTTAAATGGAAACGGGAAAATAATAAATTTGATACGATTAATGAACGAAAGACTCTAACGCATTTTCCTCTCTCTTTGGTGGTTACGGTAGCTAATAGCATAAGACCATTAAATTGAGACTTTCTGACATTTTTTTAGAAGTACTCTGTACTTTAAATATTATGAACATGTTAACGTAAATGAAAATTGTGTATCTTTAGTAGAAACACAGTGCTATAACCAGATGTATTTAACCCTCGCCTCAGTCACTGATTTAACAGAAGAACTCCTGTTTTGGCTCTATAACTGTCTCCTGATATTCACTGGCCTTTTCTCCAGTTGACGCGAGGCGACCCAGAGAAACAAGACTGTTCAGGAAAAGTCTATGGTGAGGACATTCTGACACATCACCTGTGCCTTTGGTAAATAAAGTCAGAAATGCGATAAACCTGTTGGCTCCAACAGGAAGTAAAAAGTGGAAAACTAAATAAAGTGTTTACCCACAGTTTCTCCCTATGCCTGCTCTGAAATTAGTTTCTTCAGTTCCAATTTAGTACTGTAGGATGTATTTTGCAGAATAATCATGCATAATGATCCAGTTGCATTTTCACGTTTTCAAAATTGCAACCATCGTCCTTTAAACATTCATTGTAGTATGCGATCTTCAAAGAGCTGCACCAGCTGTTTCAGACCTTCTCAAGGTTGAACCTCCCTGTCCCAGATCATTCGCTAGATGCCTATGGTCAGCATACAGTGAAAGAGAAAAGGAACTGTGTGGGATACACAGCAAAACTGTTGGATTTGTCTCTTCACAACTTACTGTGCAGGTGTTGCATGTTTCTGTGATTGGGCATGTGGGGAACAACTGCAAGAGAGTCAGACTGATGCTTTCCTGAGAGCAGCTGAGGATGTTCTGGCTCGAAAATGTTATAGAGTTTACTGGAATCAGTGAGAAACACTGGGAGAGAGAGAGCAAGTAGAGATCCTGCAGTGTGATTTCATGCTGTTGACTGACCGAGTCGAGCAGTCCCAGTGCTAAACCTGACAGAAGATGGGTAGAAGGGATGAGACTTCTAGAGATGCAGAGGAAGTTGTGTGGAGTTTGCTCCATTTAGAATGCCTCTGAAAGAACTTAAAGCAGAAAACAAGTCCTACTTTACAAGGAAATGACTGCCGGGGAGAGATTTGTTTTCATTTCTATTTAGTAGTCTCCTGTCTATCATATTTTGAGTTTTCTGTGTTTAAAGAGCCTGTGTTGATCTGGATTCTTATTTCTTTCTGTAATTTGAAAAAACAACAACAACCAGTTCTAGAACCTTTTGGCATGTCTCCTTCCAAAAGATGTTCTACCTCAAAGCTTCTGCCAACTCAGGATTCCACCAGAGTAAACTTTGAAGGATTTACAAACTAATAGATCCATTGTTTATCAAATATTCCTTGCCTGAGGCCTTCCTTATAAAAAGAAATTTGAAACGTGCTCATTTTTCTGTAATCCTTGCTGAAATCCTTGCTGAAAACAGATTTCAAAAGTAACCACGAAAAGTAACTAATAGATGATTTGAACATCAGGTAAAACAATCCCTCTCTTCTCTTGGGACCCCTTATTCAGTCTTAAATGGTGAATGCTGAATTTGGGTATATGACAGCCCAAGATATTTAACATTTAGTTAGCCCTGCTAGGTGCTAAAAAGCTGCCCACCCCATTTCAATTCAAATTAATGGAACAAAAGCATTCATAGGATGCCCTGGAGCTCAAACATTAGATGCTAGAGGGAAGTGAAACGAAGCTTTTTATGTACAACGGTGTCGATGGATCGCATCACTTTCAAATATTCATGAATGAACTATGTTTGGTTAATTCCAAAGGAGTAAAAATAAGTGGGTTTATTCATCTTTTCATCATTTCACATTATAATCTCATTATGTGGAAGCCAATTGCTTTTATGTCTTTTTAATTTATTTTTTAAAAAAATTCTTTTATCGCAGGAGGAGTTCTAAGGCCTCTGCAACTGGCTGTGCTGCTGTTACATTTAATGGGCTCCAGCTGTGCAAGGGTATTGTCAGGAAGAAAAAAAACCCTGGAAGAATAAACAGGAAAACAGGATACTTTTTACGGGTTATTTGTTTATTGGGAGGATGTATCATTAAATTGATATATATGGGGGGGGGTTAAAAAGCAGTAAAAGCATACTTAGTTACATACGCATGCAGTATATTTTTGTTAAACTGAGACGCTACAGTGACACAATAAAAGATACACGGTGGAGTGACTGTTCACAGCTGAATATCCTTTCACTCATTCTTTGTCTGAAAGGGAATTCAGTATCATGCTTCCCTATGCGTTAGCCGTCTTACTTTAAGAAACTGGCTCTGAACAGAAAGCCCTTCAGCCCTTGTCCATGGAGCTACACGCAATCTCCTCCGCCACCACCGCCTCTTATTTGCTTCACTTGCACTTCAATATGCAGCTTGCACAGAGCTGCATCGCTGGCGACGCTGTATCAGCTCTGCTGGCTACCTACAGGGCAAATACCAGCTTCTGTCTCCTGTTGCTCCCTGTGCTGCCCTGCGCCTCCATTTCTGAGATATTTTAGGAACAGTGAAAAACAATTCGGTTACTGCTGCTACTACGTCCCCCTTTCCTGCTCCCTTCCCTAAGACCCGCTTTGTGTCTCATTATCCATCAGTGTTTTGGTGGGGCACCTGTTTGAGGTGACTGCCAACAACTGTTCCAGCAGCCGGCCATCACCATGACCCACTCTGGGCACCGTGTTCTTCTGAGGGGTTTCTGTTGTCTGCTGAAGACGTCTGCCATGGACGAGATATTCATGACATTCACGTGTGTCCACCATGCTCAAGTCCCAGACAGCATCTTTCCTTGCCTGCGTTACAAGGAATAGTTGGCTCAACCCAGCAGAGCATGAAAAGTGCAGTTAAAATAGAGAGCATGTACAGGAGGAAACAAGTGAGATTTGAAATTTGTGTTACGTACAGATGTGCCTAACTCCAGATACTGAAAATCTGGTGCTTTAAAGGAAGGTACTGATTGCCAATCTTCTGAAAAATCAGACCCTTCCTAGCCTTTCAATAGTGACCCAAAATGTAAGCTGCTTTCCTACTGCCTTCTCTCTAAACATCATTCGTTTCTTCTACCTCACTGATTGAATAAGCTGATCCTGCTCCAGCTGAATATGATCGAGAGAATAATGGCCTAATTGAGTGTTCCTTGTTTACAAGTTAACTTGGAAATACTGTGAAATATATATCTTTGATTTTTTTTTTCCTTTTTTTCAGATAACCACTGCTACATTCAAAGGGAGAGGTGTAAGTCTGAAATTAAATGTGGAAAGCAAAGCTCCCGTGGAGCACTCACTCTGCCTCCAGACGCAATTCCAACACTAGTCGGAAAGTGGCATTACAAGACAGAACTGGGCCATTTGGTAGACTGGTAGTGTTTCTCCTTGCTGCTGGGCAAAGCCAAATATACACTTCTGTACCTCTCCTTGATTGGGTTCTTCAGGTGATGAGCTGGAGCCATTACACCTACGTACCGGCGTGTGGCACTCCCAGACAGGTATCTGGTGGTTTGCACCAGCCCACATCTTTGTATCCACTGTCATTTTTTTTCCCCCCTCATTGTTCATAGTCTAAGTCTGTTCCAGTTTAAAAACACTGCATTGATGAGATATGAGACTAAGACTAGCAAGCACATTAAACTTATATTTAAAAATTGATTTTGCCTGGAATTATAAATATCTAGTGCATTTACCAAAGTACCACAAATTTCTTTTAACTATTATCTTTTGTGTGTAATGATATGACTTTGAATTTACTTTTTAAGAAATACCCATCATGAATACAAAATGTTCATCTTCAAACATCATCACAAAAAGATCCATTATTTCAGTATGTTTTCTGTCTTTCAGCTGTGCTTTCTGGTTATTTTTAACGCTTAATCCACCATTTTGTGACCTTCACCATGGGAAAGGTAAATGTAAATCTTTCCAATAGCAAAGATACAAATGGAATGAAGAAGAAAACTGTTTTGTTTTGACAGAAATGCTAAAAATTAAAACATAGAATGCAAGGGTAAAGCTCTGCTCTTTAGAGGGCTGTCTGCAGGCTTCATACTAATTATTCATTTTATACGCTTCTATTTGAGGATAGGCAAACAATACCACCTTCAGATTTTTCAATTGTGTCAAGCGAAAGGTTGCAAACCTATAGGAAACTGGTGTTTTATTGTTTTTTTTCTACATCCTTAACCTAATGGGTTTTTTTTTGTAATGCAGGCAGAAGCAGATGATCACGAGGGTGCAAGGAGGGAGCAGCAGAGACCCCTGATCTTCTCAAAAATCCACCCCAACAGTCCCAACAAGATGAGGCACTACTCCATTTTGCTGTCTTCATCTTTTGGCTCCATATTGCCTTCAGTAATTGTGTTTCTTGCTGCTTTTTCTCTCCTCCCTACTTTGCAAGGTGAGAAACGGTGGATGTCTTACACTGCCTCTGACTGGTGAAGCCCGTTTCATTAGGCCTGTCTGTCAGGGACCAGAAAACGTGGAACTGAGGATGGGTGACTGGGCCTGCAAGAGGCTTTTTAAGGGCTGATAATTTGCTGTCTGGATCTCTGAATCGTCACAGGCTCTATATTTCATTCCCACCTGTACCTTAACTATTGTTGTCAACTGAAGTGAACTTTGGGACATGAATGAGATGTTACTCCTACCACAAAGCTGGTACGCAGCTCTTTCCCTTTCCCCCTTTTGCATCCAGGGAACGTGACGTAGTTGTTGGCAGTTTTCATCTGGTTGCTGGACTTCTAAATCATGGAATTGGCTCAGTGAAGAGGCATGCCTGTACGATTTTTGCAGCCTTGTTGCAACAGAAGTGGTAAAACACAGAGTTTTCAGACTAAAGCTGCTCTCATCTTCGGTGTGAGCTGGATACTGGTTTTTCAGCAGAGACCTTGGCCGATGAGGGTTAGAAAGGATACGGTCCCCACACTCATACTCTAGTCATTAGTGATGGTGAGTGCCACTTGAATGCGACGCTGCATCAACATTGCTGTGTTAATAGTAGTTGTTGCCCCACTTAGATAATACTTTCTAAATTATTTCTAATTAGACATTATTTGTTTTCGGTATGCATGAAAAAGGAATGATTATGTGATTTTCAGATAAAATCTAAGATGGCACATTTTTTATTTTTTTTTTGACCTGTCAGAAATGGTTCCTTCTGGCATTGCTTTAGTGTTTCTAACTCCGGTTCCTTTGCCAGTCAGTACCTGTGTTGGGTGCAGAAGGAGTGTGACCATCGTCCCGTTTACTTACAGCACTTATTTCACTGGAACAGCCTCGGTTACAGAGGAGATCTTTATAACTCTGTGGTTAGCTTTGTAAAGCACTCACAGAATCATACCAGACCTTACACATAAATAAGGAATTACTCATTATTCCTATTATGCTTGATTTTGTTCTTATCTTCAATTTATTGAATTAGTAGCAGTTATTCCAAATAAGGAAACTCATAGAAAACTGGTAAAAGTGAGAAGTCTGTTCACTTCTTTGTGTGTGTTTGAGTGGCATTCTCTTGGGAGGAATAACTTCATTTAGTTTTAGATGTGCGAAGATGCTGATGTCTCAGGTGAAATCCCCTCAGACTAGGGTACTCAGCCAACACTGAATTCAGGCTGAGACGACATAATACAAATTTTGTCTAACATGGGACCAAAGAAATTGCATCACAAAAGTCAACAGAGTGTTGTTACTGAAGTTTAAATGGTGTGCTTTGCTTTTGAAGCCAGGGAGAACAGGAAAAAGTTGAAGTAGTAGTTGGGTAGCGTCCATTGTTTCTAACGTCCTTACAGAAACGTTTGTTCTGATAGTCACCCTTTTCCCAGAGGACCTTTGTGGAAGCTCATGCCACGAGTAATGTTATAGAAGGCTTTTCAGTACCTGTTCCCCGATTCTCACGCTTTCTCATTTTAGCATATTAATGTGACTGGATGGAGAAAGCATCTATATATTTTCAAAAGTTTCTGCATAATGTAATAAGTGGCCTTTGTTTATGTTATTTTTTTTTTTACATCACCCTAAAATGTCAGTTGCCATAACAGCAAATGCCACTTTAAGTATCTATTTCTTCAATTAATTTGCTTTTCATTCTCTGGATGTACGCCGCCTCTCTTTTTCTCTGAAGAATGTCACAGGTGGAAATGAGATGACATTGGGGTTTGTCTCAGGTGGAAATTAGATGGTACCATGGTTTTTACCACTCATATGGGTTCAGAGTAGGAGTTAATTGCTCTCGTATCATCTCTGAAATAACAGTTGGAAATCTGAAAGTCCAAATTAGTTATATATTAATAAAATTAAAAAAGAGAAGGCGGGGGGAGGAGAGCTAGGTTTAAACAAGTATTTTATGACACTTCACTGAATAGCTAGTAATCTGAAAGAGGAGGAAAACAAGAAGTCAGGTAAGTGTCAAACAGAGACTTCAGACAGAAAATTAGAATATCCACAACTGTGGTAGTCTAGTGGGGGAAAAAAAACCCAACAACAACAAAACCATTTAAGCACTTAAGAGAGTACAAATCGATTTCCACCTACACAGTTAGGTAGGTATGTAAAATTCTGCTGCTTCCCATACTCAGTATTTTCTCCATTTGTTGAAGCTAAGTATCTTGTAATACAGGAAGGTCTAGCTAAAAATTATTCGAATTAATCTGTTTTAACTCAGATGGAATTGAGATGTGCTCACAGAAGCATTGATAATATCTCAGCTATTGGAGGAATAACTTTTCAAATTCTAAATGTTTCATCTTCATTTGCCATACTACTGTCTACAGTATTAGCTCCTATATTCAACAATTTTCAAATGATAAACAGAATTGGGATTCCTTAATTAGGCTTTTCTATAGCTAAGATTTTTAAGAGGACAATCCAGTCGGTGTTTTTGAACTTCCTCGTACACAAAGAGCACTGTGTCTGGCACAAGAGTTTTTGTACAGAACCATGGTCTATGATGGTCTACCTTTTAGATAACAATTAAGCGATATTAAGCGCTCACTGGGCAGTACAAGTCTTCAGCTGCAAGTGACTGAAGAAGGCACCAAACTTGAGAGATGCTTTCCACATTTAGCCAGATGCTTACAAATTACAGCGGGTGATGCTCAGTGTTATCTCTGTAAACTCATTTTAGATTAGGGCCTTTAGTCTACATTTCCGACATTTGTGAGTCTGTAAGCTTATGTGGGAGAAATGGGTTCTTGCACATCGTCTCGCAAATAGGCTTTTCCTTCCTGAAATACATTTATCAGTTCGTATTTCTTGTGTCTTAATCTTAGCCATATGATAGGTCTTTCTGGTTGTACTGGCAAAAGCAGTAACCTCCATTTTATTTCCTCAAGATATAAGTGGGACACAACAACTTGTCAGAGTTCCTGGAAGTAAGATTCAGTAAGATCTGCATGGAAAGAAGTTGTGTGTTATGAGAACTGCATTATATGCAAAAATTTCTTAGAGCTACTGAGGGCTCATTTTCACAGGAGAGTAAATACCAGTCCATATTCACCTCTTCCTGTTATTTGTGATTTTACAGATCTGCTCAGTGTTGTCCCTCCATCATCTCTTTTCCAGGATGATTTTTGGCCTACTTTGGAAGTCATACTGCTTCTTTCACCATCCTTATCACTAGACTCCATGCTGTAGGGAGTCTCCTTCACATGGACTGAGCTGGTGCAGAACAGAAGCTCAAACTCATTAGTGTTACAGGGACTAAAAGAAGAATCACGTCATTTCGAAGCGCTTAAAAAAAATACCTAGCTCTTGTCCCTCTCCTGTGTTCTACCAAGAGCTCCGGGTTATGAACTCACACTTGCAGAATATCAAGTAGTGTACATTCAGCTGTCTTTAAAAAAAAAATGCTGGCAGGGACTCAAGTCAAAAGTACAGTTATTTAATCTTGTCAGCATTCATTTACAATCCAGCATTTAAAGGAGACAAGATTAAAATCATTTTCCCCCACTGCACAAAGCACCAGATAAAAGAATCTTTTCAGTAATAGTATTTCATTTTGAGTTTCAGCAGTCTGTTTAGTTTTGATATTACAAGAAGCCTATTAGCTTTATATTCTTGTGCTGAATGTTGATGGATTCTGACAGCTGTCACTGAGAAGCTGAAAAGAGACGAGATTTTCAAGTTGAATACGAATTTTATTGAATAAAGGTGAAATTTATTTCACCCGCATAAATCATAAGAATCAAGCTGTGGATGGATGAAGTGTGGATGCCATGAAGTACAAGCCCTTGCCTCTGCATCTGATCTACCCCATATTACGTCATAGTCCCTCCACATTGCTGGAGAAATAAGCCCAAAGCAGGTACCTGCATGTTCAGGTGGGGGCCGTATGAGACTTCAATAACCCTCAGCAGGCCTGGTCTCGTCTTCTCATGCGAGACAAGTCATCTGGAAAATATTTTTCATCATGATCAAGGGATGCAACAGTAGCAAAACCTGATTCCCACGAATCCATTGAAGTATTTTATGTAGTGTGAAGGGCTCATTGGACTTTCTGTTTTCCTTGTTATCTCCCTCACAGGCTACAGAAATAACAAAAAGAAACCCATTTTTTATCTTTCATGTATGTTCTGGACGTGGCATGCTTCCATTATTGACCACTAATTCATTCACTTGAATTCATCGTTGTCTAAAGCACTGCCTTTTTCCTTTCGAGTGTATTTTTTTTATATATATTTATTTGGCACTAAGGAAGAATTTACAAAACTTGATCCTTGTCTTGATTTTTTTTATTTTTTTATTTTTTTTTTTTACAATGATAGTCTCAGATGAGGTATCAGAATTTTTGGTTTTTCTCCGTTTCCTATTACCTAAACACCCTACCGGAACATGTTTTGTCTCTAGCAGCAGGATGTTTGGCAATATTGATTAATCTATTGTATGTTATTCTAATTTACTTTTAGCTGAGTTAGCAAGCTATTTTGGTGTGATTTTGATGAATTTATGTAGTTTTCAAATCTTATTTGCAAACCAAGTGTCCTTGAGTTCTGGAGGGCCGAATGGTAGAAGATGCAGTGCAGCTCATAGCCATGAGTGCTCACGTTTTTATGGGCCGACAGGAATGAATAATTTGCAGCGACCTTGCAAAAGAAGTACCTAAGCTGGTGGAGAGATGGTTCTGGGTAACGTGTTTAAAACTAGTTTATTTATGAATTCACCAGTTAACTGAGTTATTTAGCAGGATATTGCAATGCTACATTGCAAGCATATTTTATTTGAATTTTATATTTCAGTAGTTGTTTTACTGCAAAGGACAGTGTATCAGTAAACAATATAGTCAAATACTTAATAGCATGGCATTTTAAAAACTAAAATGAGTTTCTTTGTATTCTCTGTATAAATATGTTTTCAAAAGGATTTTTTATGGTTCACCTTCATTATATTCTGTTTGGCTCATGCCTTTCGAGGCAACAGTTCAGTTCCTGCAGGGCTAGTTTTAAAAGGCTGTCATTATTTAGAACGGATCATTTAATTAAGCTACCACAGGGTCTGTAAGTAAAATTAATCAGTGTAGGTATATCACTTGTATGAACCACAATTACTAGGCAAATAGGTTACTGCCCAATAGAGTTGCTGTAATCCAACTGTACACAGCCTCATAGAATTTAGGGACAAGCTTTGTTTACTCTTAATTATACCTAATGCCATTTACCTCAGCTAGGCTGTAGCCTTTGTTGTTACTAATTAATTTATGTAGTTGGGAAAATACTTTATTTTAATACCAGCATCTGACACTATCTGAGATGAAACTGCCTGTCCTATGACTGGAGGGAATCATTACCGAGAAAATATATCAATTAAAATGAGCTTTATTAAACTATATTTGTGCCGTGAACACGGTTACCAAAACCTCCAAAGATCTGATCTGTATTCTTGGCCTTGGGGCACTTACTTAATAAAAACTTAATAGAACATCTTCAGTGACTCATACATTATATAGCAATTGAATCATCAGGAAAACAAAGAATATTGATCCTTCGTGTCACGATCTAAACCCAGGCATCTGGAGGACAGATTCTAAAAAAATATTATGTCTCATTTGATATGGTAAAATCAGATTTGTTATCCTGCCATAAAGAAAAACCTGATATATAGTCAGACAAATAGAAAGGATGTTCCAGCAGTTAATATGCCAACCTGAGCTGTAGTACACTAGAACTCAGTTTAGCTGCTCTTTCAAGAGCAGTTAGAGAGGTTCTCTAAGACAATTCTATTTTAATGTGCTAATTTTAATATAACAAATAATACAACCTCAAGATGCAAAGCACTGGTAGAGTATAAATTCATGCAGCTTTTTTCCAAAATACGTGAAATACGACTTTGAGCTCTCAGAAATTCTGCTGCTTCTGTTCTTTAACTGGATCTCCTACTGCAGCCCCCAAGCCTTTTCTCCCGTCTCACCCTGTGCCCTATGTGCAGAGGTTTTGATTTCTGGATGTCTTCTGTATAAATCCATGCTCTTCCAGTTGGATACTTGCGTTGGATATCTGTGGGGAAGTCTGTGCAATCTCCTCTCATGTAACATGGCTTGAGTTATGGCAAATGATCTGAGAGGAACGTCAGTGTTAACCACTGCATGTGAGTAGAAGACCCAAAATTGCTCTGAGAGTGCGTTTGCCCCCAGACTGATAACGCTATGGGGAGAAAAACAATGACAAAGTTTGCTTGTGATGACCACCAGCCAGATTAATCAGCAACAATGGGGTTACCAAAACCAGGTGAGGGCTTGAAAAGAAACATGAAAGCCTGTGAATGTGGGGACTGAAGGGCTGCTCTCTCAGCAGGGCACGATGAGAGGCTTCAGGGAGCGGCACAAGCCCAGAGAAAGCTGGAGCACCCACACCTCCAGCAGGAGGGGGGTGCAGATGGGGGAGAAACTGCTCCCAGAAGTTGGTAGGTGGGCTTGAAACGCCCACACGAGAGGAGACTGTGCACGCTGCTATGTGAATGTGTCTGTGTGTGACTAGAACATCCTGGGATTAGAGAAGTGGGTTTAGACATTTTTAGTTGTTTACTGATTTTATTTTTTTTTTACACATCAGTTACTGTGGTTTATCTGCTGTATTCCTGATTCTGATCCTGGGTGTGTAGTTCAGTGATTGCCAGTTAATTACCCATTCCCTACATAACAGATAAACCACTTTATTCCCGATTTGATCCAAACCCCTTGAGTTGAGTAGTTTTGTCCCACAGCAGGCCTCTGCACTAGATTTGCCCTCCACCGGAATGTTTCTTCCATCATTTCCTCAACGTCGTGCACTGGGACGGCAGCACAGCATCGCTCCAGGACTGGAGACGTGGTCAGCTCATGAGCCAGAGGGAGCTAAGGCAGAGAACAGATGGCCAGTGCTGACGATGAAGATGGTGCTGACGTCTTTGGGGAAGATCATATGAACAACCAGGCCAACCAGGCTGTGATCTCTTGAGTGAGTTTAAGACCAGAATTTCCTGGACAGTGTAGTAACATCCTAAATAGCCACGACTCTCAAATCCCAGACTGGCAACCGACTGGTAAGTGTTAAGAGTGTCAATATCAAATGAATACGTCAATGTTCTCAACAGTCTCATACTGGTTGTCCTCTGTGCTAGGAAAGGATTGAGCTCAGCTCTGTGAGTGTCACCTGCTCTATCCAAGAACTTTCCTCTCATTGGCAATCTATGCATGCTCGCTGCAGGAACCAGCAAGCTTTTCCAGCAACCCCAGATGCTGTGCAGAATGGTCAGATATTTGATTTTAGTAAATTTAAGGATTTTAGCAATGTCGTGATTCACTGGAAATCATACATAGAGCACGTGCACTCAAATCAGGTCTCAAAAATCAGGTATCTCGAGGCTTAAACTCCTGTCCTAACTACTGAATTATGGTTTTTTTTTTTCGTTTCCCTTGTATCAGTACAGTGGAGTAGCAACCCATAGGGACACTGTACTACTTGGAATAGGATCAATACGTACCGGCTAGTAAGGGAAGCTACACGTTTTATACTGCTGGCAATTACAATGCAGGTAATTAGGGAATTAAGATTACAAACCTGAAGAGTTTCACGTGCTGGGTTTATGCAGCTATATTTGAGAACCGCTTTGTGTATTTGAATACTGCATCACAGAAGTGTAAATTAACAAGGTAGTGTTCAATCTTCAGTTATTAATTTTTCTGAGTCTGAAAGTTAACATCAGCCTCTGGATATTGTGCATGCATTTATCCTATAACTGGTAATGTTTAGTTCTGTATGTCACGTCTTTTCTTGTAAGAGCGTGAGGCCCCCAGGCTTTTGGTCAATAAAGGCACGTATGCTGGAGTGAAAAATGGTAACATGGTAAGTATCCTTCAGACTCAATCATCTAAAATCTGCAAGCCCAGCAATGAAAATCTGTTCAAATGTGTGGGATTCACATAACTCTGTGAACCACAGTGAAAACAAATATATTTTTTGTCAGTTCGAAATAGATTCTAGATTTTACACCATTTATGGCTAACGTCTGGTAAGTGATTGCTTTTGATTTGCAGTTTTAATGATTTATCACTTGCCATGTTTTTCTGAATTGTGCCAAAGAAAAATCTTCATGGTTTACATCTTATTAGTGTTGGCACTAGCCAAATGTCAGTAATTACAGCTAGAGGTTAAAAATTAAAAGAGCTGATTTGTCAATGAAGGTGTCTGATAAATCAAATGGGCTCATCCTGATGTATGAAATTCTGAGTGGCTTTTCTGCCAGGCTTGAATAAACTTTAACTGATACCTAAGAAACATACACTAAATTGCTTCTCCTTTTCATTGCAACACGTATGTCATATAAATTGATAAAATTCAAAATGGTTATCTACAATACAGAATATTTTCAGGAAATAATTCATTTCTATGCGTAGACTAAAAGTCAAGAACTTTTGTGGTGATGTTTTCTAAAACTACAGCTTTGTTAGCATTATATGAGGTGCTTCAATCTTCTCACTAGGGATTTATCACAAAGTAACAGTATACTTAGTGGAAAAATGATACATTACACAGGAAGAAAAAGCATGTACTTGCAGCAAGTAAACAAATAATTCATTTGATAGAATTTCATTGATTTTTTTTTAGTTGTAATTGACTGAAAATGTCATATACGACTAAGAGGAAAATATCCATTTTATTCGACAACTTATATTTTTAGCCCCTACACTATTTACGGAGAAAGCATCTGTTGTTTTTACAATATTACTATATCTGGGGACATTACACCATTCACATCAATAATATTTTTGGTTTCCTATATTGCTTTACACCTCAGGGAATACGGAAGTCTTTTACAATTATTTATAATATTTACGTAAACAAACAAATATATTACAGTGGATTTTAAAAAGGTGTATTTCAAAAAGATTAGCAGCTAATTTTACCTAAGAACAATTGGCTACCTAAAACCACTACTAAATTTAAACAACAATTTTAAAGACTACCTAAAATACCATTTATTTTCTCTTACTTTGCTTGTATATTTTGCTGGAATCACCACAGGTTTTAAGTCTAATAGTTTCCATAAAATGTTTTTGTGCCCTTAGAAGTTTGTATGTGGTAAATGGAGAAGGCATCCGCGCATTGCTGGTGACAACGCTCATCTGGAAGTATTGGATTCCACCCTGAAGCCACAACCTGGTCATGGCACTCTGTGGGTGCTCCTGTGCTTTGTCTTGACTCATGGCACAAGACTGTGTTTTGTGGACTTAATCAAGTCTCGGAGTAATCAGGTATACGCAATCAGTGGGGTAGTATCAATTTGGGAACCCAGATCTTAATATGTGTCATTTTTTTTACCATGGAAATAGTATCCTGTTGGTGGAAACCCCAATGTTCAATGTAGTAGTGTAGATCGCTGAACCAAAAGAAGCCTCAAAAACCCATGGGTAAAATATTTTCCATTTTAGAGACTCAGTTCTGAAACAGGTTTAAAAAGAATAATAAAAATACAGATTTCTGCAGAAAAAGATGAAAAGTGTACGTATCACTTGTATTTAGAGCATACTTTTAATATACTGATCTTATATATTCCTGCTCCTTATGTGTCTGGATTTTAACAAATCCCTCATGCCAAGCAAAGTTTTGAACCCGGAAAAGAAGAAAGTCCTAGAAATGCCTTAAAATGAAGGAGTGAGGATTTCACAACAAAAGACATTTTCAAATCTAGTCTTTTTTGTCCTGTTTTATTAGCAGGCTTACGCTTTTCCTGGCTCAGTTTTCTAACTTGTGAATCCCAATTCTGTGCTTATAAACATATACTTAACTGAATGGGGAACTCTGTGTTTAACACACTGTTATTGATTCCCATATCAGAACTGCATATTGAGTGAAAACACCCCAAGCTAGTTTTTGGACTGGCCTTACAATTTTTCTATATGGTGCACTGCTAGATGCCTAAAAGTAATTTTGCCATGTGTTTCAATAGCTTTATTTTTAAAAAACAAAAGGAAAAAAACGACCGAACCATAAAACCACTGTTAAACTTTTAAGTTTTCAGATAAATTAGTCAGTCTAATGATCTGTTGTATTGTTATTTTTCTTCAGTGTTGAAATTCTTATCTTAGAATTTATTGAATTTAAATTAGAATTATCTTAAACCAGTTGCAGTTTTATATCGTATCTTCTTAGCTTCCATATCTTATTGTTAGCTTACGTTCTACTTGCTAGATTAAAAGATCTTCCTAAGTAGAGATTTACAGAACACAGGTATCCTCTTAGCTTGAGGACTAACTTGATTTCCAGAGTTCAGCTCAGTCTTGAAGGAGGTTTCTGAAACCTCTTCAGTTTTCTTTTGCTCTTTCTGAAGTGCAGACAGTGGAACTGTACGCAGCAGTTTTCTCATCAGTGTTGTAGAGAGATGTCTTCTTACAGAACAGTGTTTTGCTTCTATATCTGGAAAATGCTAGGGTCACAGGGTAATACTGAAAATTCATAGTAATTCTTTACAAAGGTACTCTTTTCTAAAATACCCTCTTTTAACATGACACGACTTACATGAACTTCCTGTCTTGCTTAAAATTAAATGTGCACTCACGCGTTTCCCTAAAATGTAGAATAGATTTAGCAGCACAATAAAAAGCCCTCCGTTATCCTGCCTTACCATCTTAGGAAGGGTTTTATGCAGTGAGTGAAAGAATTGTGCTTTCAGGGCCATCAAAGAGAAATAGACTAGTAAAAGGTTATGGAAGGAAAAAATGCTAAGTTAGTACCTCAAAAATATGTTTTCTTGGTGTTTTCTTTTTCTACCTCTATTGCTGTTCTTTTCCTTAGATCCAATTAGATCCAACAGCTGACAATAGACAGAATGGCACTGTGTCCTCAGCATCACTATGGAAATAAAATGAATCAAGAAAACATTTTCTTCAGGCAAAAAAACCCAAAACGGTAAGTGTATTAGTTTTCCACTTAAATCACAAAACAAAATCTATTAGCCTCAATCAAGTGCTGCAGGAGCCAAATAGTTTTTCAGGCACAATCCATTTAGTGTTATAGTAGCAGGTGTCGCAGTCTTCAGCAAGAACTTAAACAATTTTTAGTATATAAATGCGTACATAATTTGATGTTGGAAAATTATGTGTATTCCTGAGTCAACCATCAGGTAGAACCGGAAGTGGTTGAAGGAAGGGTAGGATTCATAGAAAGAAATGTATATACTGTAGACTATAGCATAGGCTTTTGGTGTTCTAGACCACTGAGATGATGTCCATGCTGAAATGAGTTCCTGCAGCAGCAGAAAACCTAAAATTCCTCATGTAAGATTGAACTGCATAGTTCAAGCAGTTCAAATGCAGTTGCTAAGTTAGGATTGTATGACGTGACCAACTCTGGGGACGTGCTTCCTGGAGAACACGGATCTGTACCCAGGCTGTGGAAAGTGCTAGAGACAACACGCTGCTGTTGTCAGTGCTGTGACCCAAGTCAAGGGCCCCGTGACGGGGTGCAGCGGCAGAATGGCTTGGGAGCTCTGCTGGAGTTCAGCCATTAACCACTTTCAGAGTTTCCTCTTCAGTCCCTCTTGGTATGTGTTCTGTGGCACTTGATTAGATGAAGATCCTGATAGGACAAAGGAAGGCTGACCACCCTCTCTAATGGTCAGAACACAGAAAAGCCTCCTCCTGTGTTCTCTGGTTTTCAGGGTTTTTTTGCTTGTTTTAAATTTCTTGATTGTTCATTAAATTGCTTTTTCCAATCCTTTTCCATGACAGTGCAATAAGGTGTTTGTACAAATGTGCAGCACTCTAGCATTCATTAGATTGTACTGTATTACAATAAGGACGTTTAATATTACAAAGTGCATTTCAAATGATAGCTCGTGCAACCTAGTGACATAGAAAATTTGTTTATATAAACAAAATGGAAAATAAAAATGTAGAAGCAACATTTAATTTTACCATTCTGAAATTAAAAAAAAAAAGAAACAGCAACCAAATTCTGCGATACTTTTGTGAGATAATGTTGCTCCTAAACTAACCACAATTTACAATGTTAGAAGTTTCATATATTGTCAAATAGAGTGAACGAAATAGCTGGATATTAAAATATCCTTATCATTTTGACATTTTTCAACCAAGTTGGCATCTGAGAGATTCACACAGTAACTGATCCTGCTGTTATTTCGCGTATATGTACATACTGATAGACATATAGCTAGCTACATTATTCTTCCAAAAAGCTTCTCTGGCAGAAATCCGCTCTCGGACTGTCTTGTTTTCCTTGGTGTACTGTTCCTTCTTCTTGAAATCTGTAATTCTGCAACCTAAAATACGCACGTGTTAAGATGAATAAGCTGCAGCATAGAAGTATTTATGCAGTCAAACGGTGGTTTTTTTCTTGTTTAAAATATTAAGTATCTGATCAGCGTGGTTATTGTCTTCTAGTTTATCTGCTTAGTAATTGAAACTACAAGGTCACAGAATCTCTATAATAAAGAATACAACAACAAAAAAGCAAATCTGCTACAAGATTTAAGATGCTTTATTTCATTGGGGGAAAACTGAGTAGCATTTTCCACTTATGTATGAAATATCCATCAAGGGTGCTATTTGCTTTTGTTAATTTGCTTATATGGGATTGAAAAGAAAATTGTCAGAATGCTTTGGGCATCAGTCTCCAAATGATCTTTCACCTTTAACAGTAAGGTAGCTGCAGAGGATTATCTCCACTAACATTTTCTCACACTCAGAGACTAGTTCAGCTTGAAGAAGCCTGTATATTCACAGTTATGAAAGGACCACTCCGGTAATCTAATGTGACTCCTTAGCATAGTCCAACAATTTCTTCATCACACCAGTAACAAGTGGCTGAGCTATGATGTTATTTCAAGTACTTATCTAGTGTGTGGGATAAGAAAGAGAGAATCTATTGAAGCCCTCCGAATAGCCCAAAATATACAGTAGTAAATCCTGTCTTTTTAACGGATACTTAGTCCCAAGTCCAAATAGTTTGGAGCATCCCAAAACCACTCAAAAGTCCTGTAGCATCAAGATAGCTTAACATCACAGAACTCGGCCCTGAAAGATGTGTTGATGTAAATAATTTTTAGTTGCAGTAGTTCGTACGCTGGAAATAAAAATGTCCATAAGATACTGCTTGGACTTTTGGTAAGATGCTTTGTCAGTTTGGTGGGAAAGAGGTAGTTTTTGATGGCCTGCCAGAAGGCCATCCAAGATTGCACAAAGTGACTGCAAGATCAAATGTGGAGGTAGAGTAAAAGAAGAAGAAAAAAAAAATCCCTCAACAATGAGAAGTGTCCAAATAAAAGAAAATGATAAAGGTCATAAATCAGACATCACTGTCACCCTTAAGTCAGCAAGTGTCAAAAAAATTTTCCCTTGCCAGAAACATGCTCTGTGTTTGTCAGTGCCCTCCATGCGTGGGCCCAACACATCTTGGGAAAGGAGCAACCAGAAGCCTGAGAGACTCCAAACAGAAGCTGTGAGAAACAAGGCACAATTTTGCCCATGGAACTTAACAAGGATAGTATTTTATAGCTATCCACTTATGACTGGCTGAAACTTTCTTAATAAAAATTGTTTTCTTGTTTTAAATAATAACTTGATTTGCTGATACGTTAAGGATCACAGAATCACAGAATCTTAGTGGTTGGAAGGGACCTCTGAGATCATCGAGTCCAACCACATTAAAAAAAAAAAAAAAAAAAGCACCCACCTACTAAACTCCACACCCACAACCCCACACACAACACCCCACCACAAACCAATAATCTTGGGCACTAGAGCATGCCCTGAAGAGCCATGTCTACACGTTTCTTAAATACCTCCAGGGATGGTGACTCCACCACCTCCCTGGGCAGGCTGTTCCAGTGCCTGACCCCTCTTTCAGTAAAGGAATTCTTCCTAATACCTAATCTAAATCTCCCTTGCCGCAGCTTCATACCATTTCCTCTGGTCCTGTCGTTATTCCCTTGGGAGAAGAGGCCAACCCTTGCCTCTCTACAGTTTCCTTTCAGGTAGTTGTAGAGGGCAATGAGGTCTCCCCTCAGCCTCCTCTTCTCCAAACTAAACATGCCCAGCTCCCTCAGCCTCTCCTCATAGGACTTGTTCTCCAGACCCCTCACCAGCTTGGTGGCTCTCCTCTGGACATGCTCCAACACTTCAATGTCTTTCCTGTAGTGAGCGGCCCAAAACTGAACACAGTACTTGAGGTGAGGCCTCACCAGTGCCAAGTACAGAGGCACGATGACTTCCCTACTCCTGCTGGCCACGCTATTCCTGATACAAGCCAGGATGCTATTGGCCTTCTTGGCCACCTGGGCACACTGCTGGCTCATGTTAAGCCGGCTGTCCACTAACATTCCCAGGTCCTTTTCTGCCGGGCAGCTTTCCAGCCACTCTTCCCCAAGCCTGTAGCGTTGCTTGGGGTTGTTGTGACCAAAATGCAGGACCCGGCACTTGGCCTTCTTAAACCTCATCCCATTGGCCTTGGCCCATTGATCCAACCTGTCTAGATCCCTCTAGACAGTTACTGGCATGATTCAGGACATCCGTAACATAAAATTGCCCGTGAATTTAGGAGCAGCAGAGCACTTTCAAAGAGTTACTCTTCCTGTCGCTGATAAAAAAAAGAGGGAAAGGTTAAGTATAGGTGGGGTGTTTCTGTCTTCTAGAAAATGGTAAGAAATCCTTGTCTAATTTTTCCCAGGGAAATACGGAACAACCTTTGTGGCTCTTCAGGTTTTTGTTGGGATCTGAGCGATGGATGGCCGTAGCTATCTTTAATTTCTCTTTCCTGTGCGTGTGTATGCACTTTTCCAGTTGCTTACAGCTCAGAATTAGCTGAATAAAAATGCCATTGAGAAGAATGAACCATTGGATCTGAAATACAGTACAGGTGATTTAGCAAAATCATGGTGACTTTTTTTGGCCAACTGAGAATGACAAAGTGGTCTATAGGAACAGCATCTTTCCAGCAAAAAGCCTGGAGGTATTATGTTACTGCTGCAAGCCTCATCTCGCTTCTTTAAGTAGCTGTCTTGCAATATACTGCCCATTACTGCTTTTGCAACGTGATGCTTCCAGTCCCATTCTCCTCTTAATCTTTTCCTTCAGAGTTTCTAATGCATATACGAGGGTGTCAAGTTGGAGGCTGCTGCTTGCTGGCTGTCATCTGAATGAGCTTCACAGATCATTCCTTTTCTTCGCAGCTGAAGATCCGTGAGAAGATTCAAGCGACTACTGACATCCTTTCAATTTACCTTAGTCTCAACAGGATTTTCTCTTGTTGCTTCTTAAGTTCAGCAGAGCACGGAAAGAATGGGAAGCACACTGTGCACTTGAAGCCACAAGACATGTGGAAGGGAGGAGAGCAAAATTGTAGGAAGCACACTTCAGAGATATCGGTACAACACAAGAGAGAGATACATCCAAACGTTTAAACCGTATGTAACTGGTGAGCTACTGCTGCCCTGTTGTGTCTTTCTCCTCGTAGCAGTTATGTTCTTTTTATCCACGATGCCTTTGAAGCACTGACTGTCCTCCAGCTGACCAGTCTACTATGCTATCTTCATTGAAGTCCTGACTGTAACTGCAACTCAAGTTTTGCAGGAGTACCGTGGAACTGGAAGCAAGCATCTAGTCTTTATTTAGATAGTAGGAGGAGGGCAGCTTGGAAGATGATGAGTGGAATCAAATCTTCTGCAAGAATCCATTACAGGAAAAACAGCATTTTTTTCCCCTAGTTACTTATGTTCTTTTTCTTATAATCTTGCTTCTTTCCAAATAGAAATTTTACTACTGGAAGTTAAAGAAAATATCCAGAATGCATAATTTTGCCATTTAAAGAAGATTGCTAAAATAACCTTTCTAATGTTATTGAAAGACAAGGACTTATTTTACATCTGCTGTAATCCTATTGACTTCTTTTTATTAATACACATTTTCCTCATAATGTTGAATTCACTTTAGAAACATATTTTTCCCAAATGTAAGTGAAGGCAACTTCACTGAAATTGGCCATCAAGGAGCTATGAGTAATTTGCACTAAAATATAATGTATCTCTGAATCAAAGCCCTTGAGATATTTGGAAAGATTATTATCACCTTCAGTGTGTTTGGGCCAGGCCCTTTGTCAGTAACTGAAGGTAAATCTGACTTTTCTTGTTACTTCGTTGCAGTAATGAACAAAATCTTCTCCCTTACTGCATAGGAGCCTCCCATTATAACAGGATGGAGCAGTCAGGCAGGATGTAGTAACATAACTTACTAGTCTTTGAGTTCAGCAATCATTTATTTATTATGCTCTAAGTATTTACAGAAGCTGTATCTGATTTATATAAATCTCCAAATGTACACTCCTTTACGAGATTCTTCTGGTTGTAAATTCCATATTCCTCTCATTGTGTTTTCATTTTTAATTTACTACATTCCCCCAAAGGCTTTCCTTTAACTAGTTTGCTTGTTGTAAATTCAGCAGTGATATTCTTTAAATAAACAGAAGCACAGAACATAATTTCCTGGTAACACTGTTTAGAAAATGGATCAGAATAAGGCCCCAAAGCTATTCTGATGATGAATTAATTATAAGATTCCAGGAAAAACACAACATTGACATTTTACAAGTTTTGGCATGCAGCCTTGTATAACGGTGCACACTTTAATAAAGTTGTTTTGATGCTTATAGTATGAATAAAGAGTTAACTCTCTAAGAATCAAAAAGTATTTCGGCGTAATGTAAACTTAAAAGGTAACCTCCTATACTTATTTCTTCATTTAAATTATGTCAATCTATCTTTATTATGCGAACAGAACAAAAGAGCAGATCTTAAAATGCTGAGGCCACGTTAAAGTATCTTGACTGGCCTTCTCTCGTGTAGAAACTTATAGCAGCTTTTGCTTTAACAGTAAAAGTTTTCTGGTCTTTTATCATTAGAACGATCAAGGAAAAAATCATATAGTACTACGTGTTTTTTCTTATGCTATTTCAGTAACACTTTGGTCCTTTTTGCTTTACATTTATACATTTTCACGTAGTCTGTCTATAATAGTCACATATTAATGTGTCTTCAGCTGAGCAACTCTCCAGTATTTAAAACTCTCAAAATTCCTGTAAAACTGAGGTATATTATTCCTGTTTTGCAGTTTAGGAACTGAGATGAATATACCCAAACCTGGAATACCCACAGGGATACAATTTTCATTGCAATTTACAGAAATTAGATCTCTAATACACCTTTCAATATTTCACCTAAAGAAATAAAGCTGCCGATGGTTCTTGGCAGGAAGGACAACAAAAAACCTAGATGAGCGCTGCATGTAAAGAAAGTAAAGCCCTTTAGCACTTTCAAAATTTTTACTAGCTGCTCAAGTTGTTTTGAGAAATCGTCACTGCTTAAAGATGCAGATCCTCTAACACGTTTGTTAAATGCCTGCCTCTATACCTCTCCCTGTAGGAAAATTAATTGAACATAACACTGAAAAAGTAAGTTTCTAGTCCTGTTTTCAGAATTCTTTCACTGGGAGCCCGTGCGTTCTGTGCAGGCGGACACAGGCACTTCCCTCCCTCAGTTCCCTCACAAACTGGGGAACGGCAGCGCCAGCCTCCCGCTCCCAACCCCTCGGCGCCATCTTGTGGGGCCATTGCCGTGGGCGAGCTGGTCACATACCCAAGATGGCGGCGTGAGGGCCAGCCGGGAGGGCCGGTCGCCCCGCCCCGCCCCCGCCAACTTCCATGGCTGAGGAATCGCTGTCTGTGTGCTTTGAGCCCGGGTTATGGCTGGCGGGTTAAAAACACCCGTCTGCAGAAGGCCCAGGCTCATGGAAAGTTTGGGTTCTGTCAGCAGCTTCCCTGTGTTTCATCCCTCTACCGAGGGTCCCTCAATAACCAGCCCGCCCCCACAGAGCTGGGTGACAGGAACCCTGGAGGCTCTTGGCAGTGTAAGAAAGTCTGTAATAATGCTGGTATGAAAATTCGATCATAAGGTTGTGACTGAGGAGAAACCCGATTTACAGTTGCTGAGGAAGCAAGCTGAAATTTAGGATGTAGTTCCTGTGTTGTTTTGTTTGCTTTCTTTTTCCTCTCTGAAGAGAGCAAAATGGAGGAGTCGTGGCTATTTTTGCCACCTTTGTTAGTGTAGGAAACATTTCTTAAGCTCGCCCAAGTTGCAGGAGCTGTACAGGTTCATTAACATTACACTTTGCCAAACTTAATTAGCTCTTTTAAGAGCAGGAACGTATTATACCAGGAGGATTGCTGTGATACGCTGCAGATATTAATTTGTTTAATCCTAGTTTGGCTGTCTGTGCATGATTTGTGCAGTCCATAGCCTAATAATCTTGGCCATACATGGGCGGTCAGAGAAATCCTGGCCTCGTTAATGTCTTTGTGGGAGCAGAATGTGTGGCTGTAACACCTGTATGATCGTCATTCGTATTCAGCACCGTAGGAAAGGGGGTCAGTATTCTGGTGTCTCTGCATCTGGCCCTGGCTAAGGAAGAGCCATAGACTGCGAGTCATAAAAGTGAATTTTCTAAACTGTTTAATAATCTCATAAAATCCAAATGTTGTTGTGGCAAGGGTTTTAATTTGCGTGCTTTTCCTGACTCTGATATTACTTAGTGTTGGAAATTACCTTGATTCTGATGATTCTGATTTTCAGTCATAATGTTTCTTGCACAAAGCCAAAATATTACATTATATATTGAGTTGTTATACAAGCTATCTGGACAAAGGATCTCCTTGCAGACAAAGACATAGATTATGGTAGCCTTTGCAGGAATTAATGATTGTATTTTCTTTTCCCTAATGGATACAAGTTATCTGTGCTACTCAAGTTAGAGTAGTATTTACTGTTACTGTTACTCAAGTCAGAGTAGTAGACACTCACATAGGCCAAGGATGCAGATATTTTTGCCCTCTCGACAGTGGGTTGTTCGTAACATTATCTCAGAGTTCACTGTGAATTTCTGAAGCTCTTTTTATCCATGTTATCTGTAGGATAGCTTGGCAGGAATTGAGAATTTGGCTTCAAAATCTAAATCGGTAATACTATGTTAATGGCAGGTTTTTCTGATGAACATTTTAGATATAGCATTTCATGACCATGCTGTTGGTTTTTTGATGATGCTGTAAATAAGAACTAAATGGCACATTCACTCAGAGAAAATTCTCTGAGCCACAGTCGACCCTCCAAGAAGCAAATATAAGAAAATGGGAATTTTTTTTTCCACTTATGGTAGAGTTGAATTAGTATCAAACATCAGTATAAACAATCCCTTATTGCAATTGTACTCCTGTTAAACTCTCATTAAATTTTTAATCTTTTTCCGTCCCATGGGGTCAGATCCAACCATTCCATCACCATGACAAGCATTTATTCCAGTGGGGGTTGCATAAACTGACTGCCACATCTTCTTGCTTGCTGCTTACTTTTTCTGACTCCTTCTTGTTGTTTTAAAAATCTGCTTATCCATTGCCATATTTTTCAGTGTGTATCATGTCTCACTACTGTGTTTCAATAAGAATCTCAGAGAGAATGCTGTTTCTTAATGAGCTCAAGAAGCAGGCAAGTTCCTATTCATTTTAACAGTCTCAATAGTTACATTTTTTTAGCACATGTACATACACATGTACATCCTGTCTCTAACATTTTAGGGTTTTCCGATGGTCTTCCTTTTTGCTTCCACATGGTTACCTGATACCTCACAGTATTTGCCTTGAACTAGGAGAAAATGGGGAGTCTTTTGGTTAAATGACCTCCTGTAATCTGGAGTTTTGGATGTGGCTTCGGCCTGTGTTACACACATTGGCATAACTCTGAGCAAGCCACTGCAATTGCAGCTTGGGTTTGCTGAGGTACCTGCAACCAAACATCAGTTTATCCTCCGTGTTTAAGATGGCCTATGTGCTGAATATAAATTCTGAGTACAAAAGTAATGTTGTTATTGGATTAATTTTTTTAAAAATGGCTAAAGTTTTTCTTTTTTAGAAAATTAGTATTGTTAAGAAGATATCAATATATTTCTATTAATTAAAAACAATATTTTATTGCATTATTGTCAGACAGCTGTTAGTTTGACTAAAAGAATAAAAAAGAAACGGCTCTAGGGGTCTGGGCAGAATATTTCCTCCTCAGTCTAGCCTCTTAATGTGTTCCATTTCCACAAGAGAAAACCCTTCAATTATAAGATCCTTAATTTACCCAGGAAATTTCATAAGTAGAATGATTAATTACTTTAAGCAATCAGTTTTACCGATAATCACAGTTCTTTATTTAAACTGAAAAAGCAAAAGGGATCTTATGAATTAAACATAAAGGGAAAAAAAAAGCTTTTAGTTTAATAAATACGAAGTCAGCATTGAAATATTCCTTCAAATAGAGAAATCTTGTTAAAATTACACCTCTGTTCATATTAACTATTAATTATGGAATTATTTTGTGTTAATACAGTTGGAACATAGGCCTTAGCACAGTGTAAGCAAAGTTTCTGTTAAAATAGCCCATTGCTATGCATTCTTGAATATTTTTTATTCAGTTCAGTTGACCCTAACAACCGGAAACACATTGCACATGGAAATAGAAAACCAGCACTGAAAAAGCAGAAAAGGGTTCTTGTGGTTACGCATACTTGACATGTATTCAGTGACCTGTTGGGTTTTTTTATACTGTATGAAACAGCAGCAGGAAAGACTTAATCTTCCTGGGAGAACCTCGACCTTAAAGTGGGAGGTGTGAGTCGCATCTACTGAAGCATGTAGCATTTTCTGTGGCTCTCAAACTAGCGCCTTTTTCAGAGTTTGCGTGCTGGAGCAGGCTTCTGCAAGCAGGTAGAAGAATGCCTGCATTAGCTTTTGTTAGCTGGCTACTGCTCAGGTCTATCAAGACCTTTGCGTTATGAACATAGCCATAGATAACCAAGTAATTTTAGTGTGAAAGCCCAAGGGGCATGTGGTGTTGGATGGCAAATAGGCATCCTGCTTCAGAAGTGCTATTTAGTACTTAGGTGCCTAAATTCTTCTGCAGGCCTTTAGCACTGAATTCAGGTAGCCTGAATAACATATAAGTGAAGTATTCTAGAGACTGGAAGAAAATAAATAAAGAAAGCTTTCCAGTGTTCTGACTATCAAAATTTCATGCTATCCACTGTTTTATCTGATATATCTGAGTAATTAATCTGGTACAGGGTGTATTTGTTATTGTTACTACTAGTGGACCAGGAATCTCCGTGGCCAGACAGAACAAAACAGTGGGCTCCTCAGCACTGAAATTTGCACTGCTCTTACTGGAACAGAGGTGTAAGAAACATCAGCTCATGTCTGAGAGGTGAATGGATACCTGTTAACATTGAGTGATACACAGAAAAAAAAAATAGTTTCAACTGTATGTAGAGGTGCTGCACACGGGGTAATTTGAAGAAATGTCCTAAATTAGGGGAAATAGCATTCATAACTCCCATCATGTTTATGCCTCTTGGATTGAACACATAGGGCTCTTGTTTTGGTAGATAACAGAAAGAAAAGTGGTGATTAGCAATGGTAGATGGCGTTGCCATTCTGCTGCAGTGGTGTCTTGCTTGTAAAGCATTCTGAATGTCTTGTTAAAGCAGTTAGGTTTCAGCTGAGAGGCATCTCGCTTGTGGCATGGGCATTCGTCATCCTGTAGCTCTGATGGACAGATAATGTTTTTGCCGTTATTTAAAATTTTTATCTACAGCACAATTGTGTCAGTTGATGGGATTTCTTTCTGGAACTGTGGGCTCTTAGGACTTTTTCTTTTAGTAAGAATTGATTATTCTTCTAGCTTTTCCTAGAAGGAGATATTCATATTTAAAACATTTCTTGCTAGAATTGATAGCTCCTCTAAGGAATACCTTGGTTTTCTGTTTTTGTATTGACTCAGCCCCTGAGGATAACACATCTGTTTGGAACCATGGCTTGAGTGGGTTTGTAGACTCAATTTTAAAGGTCAGATTTGAGTGATGGGGCATGACAATGAAGAGACTGGCAAAAAAAAAAAATGTCTGAAAGCTATTAAACATCTTGCAATGATGATTGCTACAGTCCCTAAAAGAGAAAGAAAACTATCTTCATTACCAAAAAAAAAAAAAAAGGCAAAAAAACCCCCAACCCCAACACAAAAAACCAACCCCACACCTGTATTCCATGAATTGTGCGCTATTTTGCATCTTTCCATTACATTTTCCATTTTGGGAACATACATTAATAGAACATGCTATTGATTTCTTAACCAATTGCATAGTCGCCATACCTAGCAGTCCTCATTTTTTTTTCCCCAGCCCCTAGCTCACAGAATACGTTTGGTCATTCGGTGCTCCCTCTTCTTTCTATTCTAGTTTGAGAAATACTTTATGCATGCTAGGGAAGAAAGAAGTGCTTGGTGAGTTAGTATACCTCTTGCTCCAAAGGGAAAGAAGAGTATTACTTTGCAAGGAAGTGGTCCGCAGACACATTTTTTTCATGGGAGCTCTTTTAGTCCTTGCCCTGCTTGTCCCTCAGTTTGCCTGTGACCTTGAGTCAAATCATCTTTCCATTTTTTTGGCAGCATGAATCCCTTTCTGTCACAGAGCTGCAGTAGACTTGAGGTTGGAGGGCTTGCAAGACTCCTTCCAGATGTCTGAAGAAGACCCTCATCTGCCTCTTCTTCCTGATGAGGCAATCCGTACCAGCCATGCACAACAGTATTGCCATGTGTCCTGTCTTCCCATGTTCTCCAAGGATGTGGTGTGGTAACCTGAGCCTTGGCTCACTGGGGCCTGGTTCATGTTGGCTTCAGCCAGCCAAGCTCTGCTGATACTCCTCTGCTCCATCTAGGATGCATGCCACGAGCCCTTACTCTTGCATCAGTGCCTTGAGCATTGCCTCGTCTAGACCAAGGCTTTTGCGAGTACCAGTTCTGCCTAGAGAGATGCTTGCAAAGCAATAGGTATGCATATTGCAACATCTATATTTAATTCACAGTGAAAGCTGATGAATGTGATGTTTTTGAAAAAGGAAGTATGAAGCTTAATGCTTCTGTGTGATCTCTCTTTGCTGAGCTCTTCTTTTAATTTTTTTTACTGGTGCTCTAAAACTTTGCTTTATATTTAATTAAAAAAAACACAGGAGTGACTCCTAATGATTTGATCAAGATTTTTGTCACTCGGGCCTGGGTGGTGCTGCTAAAACCAAAATGAGATGCTAGGCAGCATAGATTTTAAATTTCTGTTTTGTCTTCTAACATGTACTTTTTGTTGATGGAGGAAAGATAAGAGATGAAAGATCTAAAGGCTTGTATGCTAACATTTTAATTTAAAGAGCCTGCATACTGAGCATAGTCTGAAACTACACTCTGAGACACAGGTTTGTATGTTTTATGCATTAACACACCATCTGCTTTTCATGGAAGAAAAGGGTACAGGAGGCTTTTCTGTAGCAATCATCTTTTTAAACAAAACAAAACATGCTTTATATTGGCATAGTCCTTTGAGGAAAGACTCAGAATTAATTGCATAAAGCACCTTAGACAATTACTGCTTCAGAATTTTTAGAAGCCTCGGAACCTTATTTGGTGCAAACCATGAAAAAAATTACTGGAATAAATGGAACTGTATGGAGAGCCATTATTAAGGTCAACCAATATTTTACTTTCTACCTCTTCCACAGAATAGGGAAGAGCTGATTGGTTGTTTTTTTACTGCTGAAAAAAAGGTGCCCTAGAAAGTTTTGGGGAAAAAAAAAGTAGAAAAAAAAAGTATCATAGAATTATAGAGTGGTTAGAGTTAGAATGGACCTTAAAGATCATCTAGTTCCAACCCCCCTGCCATGGGCAGGGACCCCTCCCACTAGACCAGGTTGCTCAAAGCCCCATCCAGTCTGGTCTTGAACACCTCCAGGGATGGGGCATCCACAGCTTCTCTGGGCAACCTGGGCCAGTGTCTCACCACCCTCACAGTAAAGAATTTCTTCTTAATATCTAATCTAAATCTCCCCCTCTTTCAGTTTAAAACCGTTACCCCTCATCTTATCATTACACTCCCTGATAAGAAGTCCCTCCCCATCTTTCCTGTAGGCCCCCTTTACATACTGGAAGGGGCTATAACGTCGCCCCGGAGCCTTCTCTTCTCCAGGCTGAACAAGCCCAGCTCTCTCAGCCTGTCTTCATAGCAGAGGCGCTCCAGCCCTCTGATTATCTTCGTGTCCCTCCTCTGGACTCACTCCAACAGGTCCAAGTCCTTCTTACGTTGGTGGCCCCAGAGCTGGATGCAGTACTCTAGGTGGGGTCTCACCAGAGTGGAGTAGAGGGGCAGAATCACCGCTCCCCGCTGGCCACTTTTCTTTTGATGCAGCCCAGCATGCAGTTGGCTTTCTGGGCTGTGAGTGTATATTGCTGGCTCATGTTGAGTTTCTTATCAACCAACACTCCCAATTTAGTATACAAATAACCCTGTTCAGTGTACAAATCTGTTTCTCTGAAAGTACTCTACCTGTAAACTGTGGGATGCTGAATTTCCAAAGGATCTTTTGAAAAGCCCAAGTGAGGACGTTTTAGGAGTATATATGACTCCGTGTGCCACGTTAGAATAGCAGAGGAAGTGTAATGTTGTTTTTGAATACCAGAATTGGTATGTTCCCAATTCCCATGTCAGTATATGTGAATAGCACTGTATACGTGACATTAAGTATTTCATTAGCAGCAAAATATCAGTTGTAGCTTATGTTTCCTGAAAGTTTTGGTTTCAGTTTACAGTTTGTTGTAACTTGCACAAAGCGATCATTGTTCTAGTTTCCAAAGGTAACAGGGACAGTAACAGACAGACTGTCATAGTAGGGGAGCAGTAGGTGACCACATTTATCATGTTCTTATGTATGGAGATAAAAAAAAATGTAGAAATAAGCTGCTGTGAAAAGGAGACATGAGAAGCTTATGTATCAAAAAAGGGAATGGTCAATAAAGGCTTTTCTTAGGATGTTGTGACAACTGGCTAAGTGTTGTGAAATGTGGGCAGACAAAGAAGAATGAATTAGGGATTCATTGGTAATTGGAACTGTTGATAAGGAACTGTCATTAAAGTCCAGAGTGCAATCTGATAGTAGAGGAAGCTATTCATATAGCTCATCACACTCAGTTCATTAGCAAACAAAATACTGATCCAGGGAACTGCTAAGAGGATGGACATGTTCGCTCACAGTCAAAAAAAAAAAAAAAGAAAGAAAAAAAAAGTGTGTTGCATAAAGATAATGGAGATAACAGCGCAGTGTGTGTAGCATAAAAAACAAATGTGCTTTTATCTACATAGCAGAAAGGGGAAAAAGTGCAGCATGCAACAGAACATGCAGCAAGCAAGATGGTTTTTGTCAGTCAAAATACAGGGGAAAAAAAGAGCACTTTAAAATGTTAAATTATATATGAAGATTTTGCATGAGATTATAGCAGCATGCCAGGCTACAAAATGCCAAGATTAAAATCATGGTGCTGTAACCTCAATTTGACTTCAGTGGAGCTATGGTAGTTTACACAGTCTGTAGTCTGACATTTTACGTGGTGGCCTGAAACCTACCCCAGAATCTCAAAACAGCTTTGTAGGAACGCACATTTACCACTCTTATTC
Source organism: Larus michahellis (assembly GCF_964199755.1). Lineage (NCBI taxonomy): Eukaryota > Metazoa > Chordata > Aves > Charadriiformes > Laridae > Larus > Larus michahellis. The sequence goes on along the minus strand of NC_133900.1, from coordinate 19,762,243 downwards.
TCATGTCCCACATAAGAGCATACCTTTCCTAGAGCTGTAAAACTTAATGCTAAGTGAAGATTTGCCACTACCCCCTCCCGCCTCTTTTGCATCACCTCCGCACTATAAATATTTAAAAGCTTAGTGACTGGGAGGATGTAAGAATAGGAATAATTAACAGTGTTCTTATAGGAGAAGATGGAAGAGAAGCACAGAACATATTTTAAAAGATCAGTTTCTATTAAAAATCAAGAAAATAATACAGTACATTGCTAGCTAAACAAAAATGCAATGAAATACTCATGATTCTTTGTTAGCAAGAAATTTATCCACAAATTCAGGATTACAGTCATCAAATAAAGCATATAGCCCTCAGATTCATCAAAACTTTGTGCAGTTATTTCAGATCATGAGAATGGTGACTCTGTCCACAGATTTCTATCAAAAGAAGTAATTGTGATCTAGCTATATAAAAAATCTACTCTTATTTAATGTTTGTTGGCAATCAAATCCGTAAGTTCCAGGAAGACTCTGAAGCTTAATGTTACCAAATATGGGGTTTCAGGCTTTATTTTGCATTCTCATGAACAGATTTTTAACCTAGTTGTTATTTAATATGATTATTTAATATTTATTATTGTTTAATATTATCTATACCAGTGTGTGCAATCTAAATACCAAATACAGAAATGCATTTGTATATATGGAATGTATAGCATGAAAGTATGCATTTAATTTTTTTTTTTTTTTTTTTTTTTTGCTGCTGAGCAATAACTGAGTCAGGAAGGAAGCTTGGTGTTGAAAATTAACTTTGTACAAAGGTGTGATTTTGTGAAGAACATGATCCTAATCTGATGAATTTAAATCTTTTGATCTGGTAAAATGCCTGTAAGCAGTAATTTATCTGATCAAAACCTAAAGTTCATTTAAGTACCGCTTTCAGATCAGTACCTTTGATGAGACGTGACGTTCATCTGATGATGTGAACTAGCACATCCAAACTACGCTTTCCAAACATACTGGCAGAAAAGAGCTGGATTAGGCTGTAAAGCACTGCTCCTTTGCCCCCTCACATGCCCATCAGTAGCAGGTCTGCAGCGAAGAGCCTGGAAGCCTTCCTGGCTCCTGGATCTCTGCCCTTGTGCCGTTTGTGTCCTGGCCTCGCCTTGGCTGACCACCAGTTCTCCGACTCCCGTAGACAGTAATTCATTGAAAAGGAAAGAGGTCCTGGTGTCAAAGACTAGGAGATTGGCTTCAGGGTGGGCCATGACATGCAGCTGCCCAGCTATCTACGTGGAGGTGGTGGTGGGCATGCAGAGGGACAACCACAGGAAGACGTGTACCAGAGCTCTGTTTCTCTCTCATCCAAACCCGCACATCTGATACTAAAGACCCTGTGATGCGATGGAGAACATTTGGGTTCCTGACAGGAACTTGGCTTTGGCTGAACAGAACTGAAGGCTATCTTATTATTTGTTTACATAGGTATTTCCAAATCATCTAATATTTGTGTGGGTTAACACTGGGAGGGCAGAGTTTAGTCATTGTTAATTCTGTTTAGTTTCTGTAAGTTATTTATAGTTATGTCTTGGGTCAGATGGCTGTATATTAGGTGACTGGTCCAATCAGGAGGGGCGGGATTCTTATTATTAAACATTAAATTATCAGAATATGCTACGTGCCTGTTCATACTACAAAGGTACAAAGAATAGGATGTAGTCCCATTCCTCGTGTTTAAGTACTAACCTTATTGTGTCAAGTGGTTGAAATCACATGCAATACTATATTGATAGCAGTCACTTAAGTGATATTTTATATAGGGTTTTGTGGGATTTAGATTACTCACCAGCCTGGATTAAGGCAGGGATTTACAAGGGTGCTCTGGATTTGCGCATCCAAAGGAAAACTGACAATTTAAAGTAACTGCAGCTTTCCTAGAAGTCAGGTTGTTGTTTTTATTTATTTGTTCATCTATTTAGGTTTAAGAACTCAAGACCAGTAAGTGCCCCTCCAGTGCTCTGATGCCCCATGACAGATACTTGAGACAGAATAATGGTGAGTGACACAACTGATCACTGTTACATCAACAGCACCAGCTAATTAGGAGTTTCCTTGTTTGACTTCTTAAGTTTCTTAATAAAAAAATACCTGTTTGGACAAAATTTCTGTTACTGGTCATTTGCTTTGTTCAGTTTTCTACTGTTTACACTTAAATTGCTATTTTGAAGTGAAGAAAACAACATTTAAAGCATGGAAACTATTGCCATTGTTCTCCATTACGCTGTTGATGCTACCCAGCGTGTAAAAGTTATAAAGGGAATAATTATACAATTTATATTCCTTCTGGGTCCAAATTAGCAGGTGCTTTGAGGTAAAACATGGATGAATTTCCCATAACCTGACTGATGTCACAAACAAGATAGCTAAAATGTGCCTGCGGTTATCTTCAAATGAAGTTATATTAGAATTGTGTCCAATATTCTTTATTACAAGGTGAAGACACTCACAGCAAATAGGAAGGGATGGGTTTTTTCATTCTCCACAGCCTTTGTTCAAGCTTTGCTTTGTAATGTTATTTATACTTATCTTTTTGTTTTATAAAAATTAACTTTTGAGAGTGATATTTTAAGCTGCTTATAACCTTTTATTTTCTAACAGAGTTAGTCCACACTTTAAAATACAGGGACTGTGTGTGATGGGGTTTTCTAGCTCTGAGTACATGGCAGCAGCCAGCTGCATCAACTGCTGGGATGTTTGTTGCTACCAGCAGATGACCTTGTGACCAGAGCCAGCACACCCTCACACCACCTCCCTTTGTACATTGTCCGCTCTGTTTACCCCTCCGTTTTTCTCTTGAGTGGTGCTGTGGCTATTCTCACTTCCCAGTGGAACCATTTGAGAAAGCCAGGTTTGATTTACATTTACACTCTTTCTCTAGCAGTTGTCTACAAGGAAGAATAATATTCCATAGGTCCCTACTTTCTTTTAGTGGTCCCTATTGTCAAACTGTATTGCACATCATTCATGTCAGATAGTCTATATCTGTAATTACCTGCTTCATTGTACTTTACAAGTTCCCAAGATCCAGGGCAGCCATTCATACTGTGTGCTTTTTCCTTTACATAATGGGAACAGGGCTGTTTATTCTCTTAGAGTCTTTTTTTTTTCCCTGGTTGTACTTAGATACAGATTTTAGAGTACAACTTACCCACCTACCCTTGGTTTGGATTGTTCTTTGCTAGTTGGGCATAGACTACTGTTTATGTGCAAACAGAATCAATCATATTGTTTTGGTTACATCATTATCAAGCCAATAGTTTGTTTACAAAACACAAATTCGTGAATTACTTTGACTACTGTTTATCTATAATAACTGTAATTTTGAACTTTATGCTTTTAGAAACTTTACTATACAAACTGTGTTTTTTATACGATGAAAAGATGTGGATAATTTTTCCACGCGGGTGTATTATTTTCCATAACAGATTTATTGGTTCTTTTGAAATATTTTACATTAGTTACAAAAGTTCTGTATGATTCCTGTGTTGAGTTATACAGCACATAAATGGGTATTAGGTAAAAGCATAAGCTAAATACAAAAATATATCATTTCATTGTTTGATTCACTGATTTCCACGTGTTTCAGAAATAACAATGGTATCAGTGAGATCACATCAGAAATATGCTGAAAACTTTAAACATCTTTAAGTTGGGCAATGGGCAAAAGGAAAACAGAGACGAAAACTCATGAAGGTGGAAATGTACATTATAAAAGAATAAATCTCATGCTTTGAGGGACGAAAATGAAGTCCAAAAATAAAATGACGGTTTTTTATATTGATGTCTCTTCTTTTCCCTTGCTACTGCTTAGCCACAAAGTAAGTGTGCTGAAAATGAAATTAACTCTGACATACCCACCTCGTATCATCTAACTACAGGTTGACATAAAATAGCCAATGGAATCAATTGAATCAATAATCTTTGCCTTTAAAATTCTGTTTAGAAAAAGCACTGAGCAAAACTTGAGAAACTGAATTATGAAAAGGAATAGCAGCATTGAAGAATAAGGCCTATTTCTAACTGAAGTCCAAAAAGGCTTCATTATGTGTTTTGTCTGTTTATTTTGCAGATGTTTCTTTATTTTTATGTTTACTGTGAAGGAAAACTGCCTTTTAATTCCAAATTATATAGCACTTTCAAGGCAGAGAATTTGTATTAAGAGAAGTTGGAGGTCATGCTGAGATGCTGCAGTGATTGGCAGCAGCATAAACCACAAATAGAGGAAAGATACCCACTCCTTCTCCTCTCCTAGCCTGTAATAGTCTTGAAAGCTATTTTGTCATCTCATCTCATTCTGCTGTTCACAAGCATGTTGTGTGAAGCACCCATGCCAAAATGAAAGGAGAAATGTAGGTTGTAAAATGTGTACATAACATGATGGTATTTTTCCGAGTTAATTCATCTAGCAGCAGAAAAACACTCTTGAACTGTCTAGTCAAAAAGGAATAGGTATAAAGAAACATTGGATCAGAATTCAGTGTCACGCTCAATTCAGTTCAGCTTAAGTTACATTTCACTACGTAATTTTTTTTTTTTTTTTTCTGGACAAAGATTTGAGAAAGTCTTCACATTTTCAGGTATTGTGGTGACTACACGCTCTCTAAATATTCATTACTTCAACTGTTCACACATTCTGTAAAGTTTCTGTTTAATCTTATGCTTTTTCTTGCCTCATTTGATCCATTTTTGTAAAGTTACTTTCTTTTAGATAAGATCTGTTTCAATGCAGAGGAAAATTACTGTTAAAGGTGGACTAAAAATCCTAATTCTTACTATGCTTAGTATTTTTTTCTGTTTTTTAGCAGTAAGTCTGTTCACAGCCTTTCAAAAAACCTGATGTTTTTTTAAAAAAAAAATACATATTTCAGGAGAGTGGAAATCAACAGAAGTACTTCATACTAATTCCTTTTTAAAGTCTGATATCCTGTTAATTTTTATGTTCAGTCTAGCTGAAAATATCTTGCCTTTTTGTCTGTAAAGCAAAGGACATTTGCATAGTCATCTAAAGGGTTTAATAGTTCTTGCCTTCCCTGTGAAATTAAGCTGATCTGATTTCGGTTGAAGAAGAGATGGAGTGTTTCGTTATTCTGAGTGACGGACGGTACACTTGTTCCTTGCAGAGAGCCAGGCAGAGTGGTCAAAAAAGGAAGCAAGCTCAAAGCTGCGCTGCTCACCGCTGCTGCTGTGGCTGCTCTGAGTGAATGATTTTTTTATTCTCTTTTATTCAGTTCACCTTGTTTCCTTTTAGAGTGTTTGTGCGTGTATTGTCCAAAACTAAAAAAAAAATTATGTTAAGGTTGAAGTAAATGAAGAGGAAGCCTTACCATTTTCTTTTTGGGTGAAAAGCAAGCAAAACACCACAAACATCAAGTAATACTCATGGTTTGTTTTTTCACATATGCTAAAGAAACATTTAATTGTAAGAGAAGATCCAAAGACAATGGCAACAAGCACTTTTTTTTCCTGAAGGCTGTGACACAGATGATGTCTGTTATTATTAAGATCTAGCTGTAGCCCATCCATCTGTTAATCTTCCTGTGTGTACCATAGCAGCTTATTTGTAACTGAAAGCTGAGTCAAAAAAAGACTTTACTTCTTTATAATAACCTTCCATGAACACAGGATAGTCTATTTATTATTACCTTTTATTTTTGAAAATGACAGGTTTTGTACATTCGTGTGACCTTTCACTTAGAGAAACAGTCTTGTACTTTCGATGGCTTTTTACACTTACTGGGTCCTAAGAGAATTTAGTCGAAATGAAGCAGCGTGCCTAACGTCTGTAAGATGCATCCTTTAAAATTCATTTTAATAACTTTAAATGAAATGCATCACAGGCATCTGAAGAGAGGAAAAAAACAAGTCATGAGCAGCAAGCCACAATCTATCAACATATTTTGCATCCCATTCAGGCAGATGTTTGGCCTCAAGACATGTAAAATGGATGGATTTCATTCTCTCTTGATCTCCCTGCAACTTGAACTGGAGAGATGAGAGAAGCTCAGCAGGAAATTAGCGAAATAAAGGAACTAGATAAGCAAAAGCAAAATGCTGGAGAATATTGTAATATGTAAATCTAAGACTAAATATATATTTTTGCCAATTGTATAAATTCTGCTAAAACATGGGTATGGTAATAACTTGTCTCTAAAAGGATGTGACAACTCTATCAGGATATAATAAGAATACTTCAAATGATGGATGAGATTTTCTTTCATTTGTTTACAAATCTGAGACTACAGTCTAGTCTTAGACTAGTCTGAAGAAGAACTAAAGTCCTTTCTTCCATGTTGTACTGTACTGTACAGTTGAATCTGACAGCTAGTTTGCAGACCCAGGGCAAAATCTGGAGCATCTTAATTAAATCCCCCAACTCGATTGTTGCAATGCCTTTAAGTTGCACTGTCTACACTAGGCACCCACTGCGTCAGGCCGGGCAGTGAAGACGGTTAAGTACCTTGGACCGATAATCATTTGAGGTATAACCACAAAATGTTTCAATCACTGACTCAAAGCGTGGGAGATTTGAATTAATTTCTTTCTGTTCGGGGTAAGGACCAAGATTTTTTCCTCCTTCTTCCAACTTTCAAGTGATCAAATACAAAGGATCAAAATAACAGCCTTTTTTTTCTTAAATATTTACGTTTAACAGCTATTTGTAATTTTAAATTATCAAAATATTTTTAGTACAACTTTTTGGGTAACTTTTATTTATGTAATAGCAGCAATGGAGAAACCTGGAAGACAAAAACACTGTACAAGGTGAGAAGAGAATTGCCTTTTTTTGGCGCAACAGCCAAGAATGGCATTCAGACCATGAAAGTTGCCAGCAGAGCCCATCTGTTAAGCAACAGAGTAAATCAGATGCTGCAAGTTTCCAGTGATCTCAGGAAAGGAAAACATTGAGAAGAGGCAAATAAAGGCAGGAAGGTCATTTTCGCTGCAAAGGTCTAATGGAGCTTTTGCTCTATATAACGTGCTTTTAAGTTGTTCCTTTCCTGCAAAGCACTGTGATTGATCAGTCCACTGAAAATGGACCCAGTCTTTGTATCCCTGGCTGTGTTTGCTCAGATTTCTGAAACTTCAAGGACCATACCCTGTAGGGTGCAAACATGCTGCTCTTTGTTGGAGCATGGTTCTTGAAAGATTTCAGCGTCTGGGGTCTTCTGAATACTTCTTGTTCATATGCACAGATGCTGCCTTCGGACACTGAGGAGCTGGAAACTTCTAGTCTTTAGTTTCCTTATTTGAACAGTAAATTAAAAAAAGAATAGAAATTCTGTCTTAAGCACAGATACATTAGTTTACACGCATGTGAGAGATCTTTGAAGGCACAAGTCCTGAGGAGACTTTGTTTCCAACAATCCCATTTCTCTTCTTAATCCAGGCTCTTATCGCTTTCAGATCCTGCATTTACCATGAGCATTTATGTGAATGATGATTGAAGAGTCAAGGTCTTGTTTGGCTTTTCTGTCTCTGTTAGGTAAGTTATCTGTATTAATCAGTTACTTCAACAGGGTAAGACCTCTGTAAAATACTCATATTCTATAAAACTAGGTCATTAGTTGAGGGATAATTAAAAACTGATTTAAGCTGGTCTCCGTAGCTTCTCAGTTGCAGGCATTCAGCAAGGAGTCTTGTACGCTCCCCAGATTTGACCATTGCCTCTCCTGGAAGATCTGGCTGCAGCTTGTCTGCAGGACAGTTTTCCCCTCACAGGGAAGAAAAAGTGATGTTATACATGGGTATTTCCTATTCTGTCACACCATTTTTTTTCTACAAATGTAGCCACTGCTTGCAGCAGCTGATGTGCATAAGACTTTATTTCAGGTTAGGGCATGTGTAGAAAGTGTTGTGCAGGAGATATGCTACTGTATCCTACAGTGCTGCACTGCTTCTGGTACTTGTTTTTAACTTGGAAGTAACTCAGACCATGCTGGTGCATTTTAAGACAATATCCCATGTTCTTTCTAATGTAAAACTGCACACTGGAGTCTGTAATCAGGCCAATGATGGCAGCCTTTTGAGGAGTTTTAGAGAGCTTTGCTTGTAACACTGCCAATTGCTATCTGGTTGTTTTATTCTGACACCGCTTATCCACAACACACGTCTCCAATGTCAAAAGAACACAAGATTTTGCATGGTCAAGACTTGACCATCAAACTTTGTAAGGCTGTTAATTGGTTGTCATGAAGAGTTGTAGTCCAAAATAGCTTTTTTTTATTAAAAATCAAAAAAATAGAAAGAAAAATCAGCCCTGCTTGATCAAGTCACAGAAAAGAGACAAGCAGAAAATTTCAGTGCAGAAAACAGAGTGAACTCAAACTAATAAATGTATAATTCCCCCACTGCAGTGCATATCTGAGCTTCAAGAAATCTTAGAGTTACATTTAGAATTAGATTCCTTATCTTAATACCTACCAAATTTCAAAAGCTATATTACTGCCTTTTGTATGAAAAATACTAGCAAGGAAAAAGTATGATGCATATGCGGTCTCCCCAATGGAGAAAAAAGTAATAATACAGTGAGCCCTTTTCTATTGAATTGTCTGACACAGTAAATGTTTCTAAACCCCTAGATACCTTTATTTAACTTTTTTCTGTCTTCCAAGAGAAAAAAAAGAAATTCCTATTGCATATTGTGAACAATAATTTTACAAATCTTATTCTAAAGGACATATCATTCTATGCATTCATAACCTTCTAATTCTCTTTGCAAAAGGCCGTAATTCACAATTGCATCAAGCAAAACATTAAAGTAAAAATGTGTGTGTATATATATGTTTTCTGTACAATGAAAACTGTACCTTTAGTTTTCACTGCAAATGTGTAGAATTTTTTTCTTTTCTTGCATGCCTTTCTCTCTCCATCGTACACTATGCTTGTGTACTTGCCCTGGACTGGCTCTCAGAAAATGGTGACCAGAAAAAAGTGATGCAGCTGGAACGTGCCAATGTTTGTAAGTTATTCCAATTTTACTTATCCATAGTTGAGGAAAGCTATTCTGCAGAGAAATTTAGAATGAAACTGATTTGACCAACTGTCATTTTGTTCAGATCTTGAAAACACGACCACCTTTTTACAGAAATAACAAAACTGTCAATTCATTCAGTCAATTAAATTGAATTATTGGAATAAGTTATTTTCTGTGAATACTTTGTAAAATCCAACTGTCTCGTTTCAGCCTAGCTGAAGGGACCACAGATGTCAAAGTTCAGTTCTGCATCTCTCTGGCACATGTATTTTTATCTATGTTGAGAGCCCAGAGCACAGAGTAGAGTGCAGTTATCAAATGTCTGGCACAATACTGACTGTCTTTACCTTTCTTTTGCTTTTTGTATAAAAAGTGGAAGGCTTATTTAGCTTGCAAAAAGTGTATTGGTCCCACGCTGCTTGTCCATCTTGACCGTACTGGCATCAAATACTGAAGTAATATAGAGGGACTGTCATGATGTCATAATTCTAGTTTTTGTTGTAAAGACGTCTTGTTTTGTGAGGCTTTTATAATTCAGTAAATGCACAACATAAACATACAGTACCAAGTATCTTACAATTTGAAATCAGATTTTGCACAGAGTAGAAATTCAGTCACTAGGCACGCTTGTCATAGTTAACCACTCTGGAAGTTTACAGTTCAGCGCACCTACCATTTATATCTCTGCCTATGAAATGCAATTTTCAGCTGTTTTTTCAGGAATGTGTACACAGTATGCATTTAGAAAGTTGCTAATGGAATGAGGTTCAGGCTCATGTGGTTTAACATTGAGCTTATTATTACAACGTTTGTAAGAAATTTAAAAATTGTCTCAACCTAGATGATCTGCAGCAGCTGCTTGTATGTGTCTGGCAATAATAAAAGTTAGAAATTGTATAAGTTTATGGGAAAAAACTTGAGTAAATGAAAGGTGAAATTAAAAGAGAATTGTTTAGACTATCCACTATATTGAAGTGTGTAAGGCTGGATTAGCAGTGTTTGTTACCAGTCTCTGTTCATATTATTTGACATTTTGCTAGAAAATGCGTTTTCACTCTTAAATCACTTAAGTAATCATTTAATGATAAGATATTGAAGGATATTGTAGAAAAAAGATAAATATTTAAAATCTTTTCAGTAAGCAAATGTATTTCTACGTTTTTTGTAGAGCTGAAAAAGTTTCTGTTAAACAATAAGCTGATTTTAATTAAAATATACTACAGTAAAATGGGAAAGGCCATATGCATATAAATGCATTTAAAATATTAATAAAAACGTATATACTTCAAAATGAACCTAGAAAAGGCAAATATTCACTCATACAATACATTTAGATCAATGAAAGTTAACATCTGTGAAGATTTTTTAAGCCGTCTTCCTTTCATAGATAATTGTTAGGTGTTAGCTGAACAATCAGTAAAAACAGGAGGAAGAAAGTGAACAGTGTGGCTCCATTGAAAGCACAACTTTCCTGTATCTTCTCTAGGTACATGCATTTTGTTCCTCTGTACCAATTTCCAACTCTTGTACGAGGCGCCAGTGGCTTCTACAGCAGAGACTTCTGCGAACATGAAAGGTATAGCTCTCATATCTGTCTATCTGGAAAATTCAAATAAAATTTCCTGATCAGCTGTCACTCTGCATCTCCCTTTAGCAAACATTGAAAATTCTTTGAGAAGATGGAGGACTGTGTGTGGTTTGGGGAGAGACTCTTGTGGTTTGTAAACTCTGTGATAGCAAATCAGGGTGGTTAAGTACAGCCGTGTGTAATGCTGTAATGTAAATAAACTTAGAATTGTCTGAAGTATTCAAAGCATTCATGTAGGTGCTTGTATGGTAACAGGCATGATTTAGTGCTGTTACACATGTTTACAAGTTCTTCTTGCTAAGGAATCTCCAAAGAGAATCCATTTGAGTACTCTTAGTTCTATGCTACTGTGTTTTTTTTAATTAGAAGTGGTTGCAAACAGGATCTGTGTGCATTGCCAGCCTCACCCCACTGAACAGCACCCATGGCAGTACTGCTCTGTCACGTGAATTTAGACTGAACTGCAGAACTGGAGTGTCCAGCGTGATGTGTACTCTGCCTTGGTTTGAGTTCACGCTTACAAACATGACACCAATAACAGCAGTCCCATCAGTGTGTCTACCCTTAGTGGCTTCTGAGAAACCTTCAACATCTTAGGGGTTTGCTTATTTTCATGGGTGATTCCCACATCTTGTTGTGCTGCAAAAAATTCCTTTCCCTGGAGGACTTATGTAGAGCAATGGCTTCACCACCTAGTAATTTTTGCATGTGTAAGAATGAATCTTGAAGAAAAGACTGCAAAGCAATGCATATGACTCCGTAACACCTTTAAACGTAGATATCCGTGGGAAAAAAGCTAATCATTAAATCCCCAAAATAATTTCTCACTTTGCAATACACCTAGCAAGTATATGTGCTTGTGGTTGATTATCTGTCTGTGGCTTTTATTTCACTATTAAAATTAAAAGCAGGATAGCTTTTGGTAGTAGTAAAGATTTTATAATATACTTAACTTTACATCAGCACACTTCTGTATTCTGAATCACATCATCATGTTCCCTCAGTCCAAGCAGTTCTACTTGAGGGCATAAAGATGATCAGCTTGTGTCTTCCTAGTGCATAAGATTGATCAAAGTAAACCATTAATCAAATAGATATGAAAATTAGAAATAATAATATGAGGTGTTAGATAACACAATCTGCATGCAATAGCAGCTTGATCTCTCAGGAAATTAAAATAATTTAACAAAAAGGCCATATTTAACAGACTGTATGATGGAATTAAGAATGAAAATCTAGCCTATTAATCATGCAAGAAATTGCAATTAAATTATATTTGTTAATTTCATAGTGAAGAGTTTTTAAATTAAATCATTAACCATTTGCTGGAATCTTTACTTCAATGCAGTTATAATTCAGATATCAGTGCAATGCAGTTTTTAGGAGTTAAAAACTTTTCTATACGATTTATTTAATTTCCTATAATACTTTCTTTGCGGGGCGGGGAAGAGGCGCAGGTCTCAAATTATGTATCGGTTTGTCTCTCCCAGTATTTTTCTCTTGGTTCCTTTGGTTCTTTGTATCTCATGTACCCCAAGCAGCGTGGTACTTTTGTCATATTCAGTATGCTTTTATTTCAAATACAGAAAAATTAAGCTTTGTCCAGATTTTGATTCTTTTCTGATTAAAGTATCTGAATTGCCTATGTGTATTTGGAAACAGGATTTTTAACGTATGCATGGAAGACAATGAAGGATACCGTATTTGTAAAGGCAAGCGGTCCTCTTGAACTAGTCTCACTAGCTCCTCTGCATTTTTTAAGGTATCAACATTACTTTTAAACTTTGACACTACAACCTGAACATTGCAAATGTAAACTGGAAACTACCATAAATTACGTTTCAGCTTTGAATATAAAGTGAAAGAATAATTGGCAAATAAGCATCTGATCTCAATACTTCTGTTGAAACATTCTATGTTGTCATCACTGCTAACAAGTAAGTCGTCTTCAGTCTTTAGGGAGAGCTCGGAAAGCCTGTCCTGACTAACTGGAGATAAGATTACACAGATGAGGCCAGAGAGATGTAAATTTATGTTGAGGGATTAAGTTACTCAATGATCTCCAAAGAACTTTAAAATTAGCCCAGATTTTCTGACATCCACAAAAAGCAGAATTCGGCCTAACAACCTTTGGAGGAATTAATAGAACCTCTATTTGCCCACTTGTTTTCACAAAATATGTAGGAACTGATTATCTCTGAAACCTCAGTCTCATGGATGTTTTGCTTAGTTGAGCTTGGACACTACTTTTAAAATGTTTTTTGAGAGTTAGAGGAGGGCAGAGACAGACAGACACATGGACAGAAAACTCAGATTGTGATATTATATTTCTCCTTTATTTAGGAAACAAAGCTTAAAATCCCTAATTGCATGCACCACCAGTCCACATAAGTTTTACTGACTGTTCAGATCTTTCAGTTGTTAGTAACTAAGGAGAAAGATCTAGGTACTCATAAAACAAGTAGAAGAGTCTAATGTCCTGCTGTAAAAAAATCACATACAGCTTTGGCTTGTGTGAGGAGAAGGGTTTTTCCAGTAAAGATGTGCAAATAGTCACATCAGAAGTCCAGGACACAACTGAAAATTCTTGTCATCAGTATGTAATTCAGGCCAGAACAAATGCCTGAGATGGAATGGTAGATTAATAAAAGCTTGATGTACTTTGCAAAACAAAGGCTGATGGGGGATGTGTTTGTTTCTTCAGTACAGCCTTGGGATAAACGTTTCCCCTCTCTGTCTGATCTCTTCCTGTGCAGAATAAAAGCAGTAATGTAACTAAAACATAAGGGATTTTTATATTTTAAACTTATTGATGAGATAATGTACTCATTATGAATCAGTGTGAATTTAGTCTTTACTAACTTTAGCTACCTTGAAATTATGAATCTAGTCTAAGCAATTGGTGTACTTTATCTGTCAAGGGAGAGATTCTTCCCTAGACAGTGCTCTAACTACTTACATGTTTATTTTAGGGTGGGAGAAATTATTTCTATGAGGCGCTCTGACTAAGAAGAGAGCCTGGTAATGAAAAGAAGGTGCTTACATTTTTAGTTAGCAGAAATTAGATGAGCTGACTGCTTCCCTTAAGAAGCCTTTGAAAATTCAAAAAAATATTTTCAAGACCAGAGTCTGACCCAGCTTCTGAATTAATTTCAAGTTTACCTTGGATTGTCTCCAGTTCTACTTGTATTAACTTCAGTTGTACCTTGGAAACACATGCATCTTCCACATACTAATGGAATCTGATGAAAAAAAAAAAATCCCATCAAATTGCAATAGTAAGAGGATACTTCGCTAGGAAATTGAATTTTAATATAGGGTACAAAGTTGTAGTCTTACATAAATGTAATGAGTGTAAATTCGTGGCTATGTTAATGAAGGCTTGCTGTATTTGCCTTCCAAACCAGTTGCCAAACCTTTAAAATTTTCGTCAGTTATATTATTACAAAGTCCAATATTACTTGTCTAATAAAATATATTTGTTCCATCCTATCCATCACGTTATTTTAAAACATGGTAATTTTTTTTTCATTTGCTTGTTTCTAACGGCAAATGGTACTATTGAAGGAATCTCAGAGCTCTAATTTCATAATTAGAAAATAGAACTAAGTTATAACATGTATTTTTAAGGTAGACAGTTTCTAAAGATACGCCTTACTTTCCTTCCTACAATATTCTCCAATGAGTTTTAATTCAGAGCAACTGTTTAGTACTAAGTGATTTCTTGTTTTAGTAATGGAATCTGAAGATTAGGTTTCATAACATTCTCAAATATCTTCCGTCTGGATTCTGTTTAAGGAGTATTCCCAGTTTTCTCAGCACCAACGTAATTTACACATTTTTGTTATGCTAATAGGAGTGTAGCATTATGTATTGTGCCCTTTATCCCAGTGGATTTTGTTCCATCTATTTTGCTTGTGTTTCTAATCTGATAACAGAATATATTAAAAACATCTGTCCTTGTGTTACAAGTATTTGTTATTTGTAGGAGATAGGAAATAAAAATATGAAATTAATTTTCATTATGAATTGTACTTGCCCTCAGAAGAAGTTGCTAGAGATTGCATATTTTTCTGCTTCAGAGTAACAAATGAGATTATATCATATTACGTTGATTAGAAATTCACTGCTAATATGAAACCTGTGCTTACTAGGAAAAAAAAAAAGCTCCCCATTTGTTTTTCTGCATTGAAAGAGTTAGGATTTCTCTGTCTCTTTGAAGGCAAGTACAGTCAGGATTTCAATCAATTTTAGCATATATGACAATTGAAGTGTGTCACAAGTTATATGAAACAACTCAGACAATGGTTCGCTTATTGGATTAAATTTATGCTTCAGTTATACTTGTATGGGTCTGGAATCTTTTAATATCAAAGAAGTTAAAACAAGTTTAGGTAAGCCAGTATCATTTGTGGTCAAAATAAAGAGTGCCTTGTTGTTTGTTTGCAAAGATTAATATCAAATGAGTTTCTGTTGTTACAAAATTTTGGAAACTTATTCAAGGCACAGTTAAGCCTAATAATACCTATGCTAAAGGTTTTTATGCTAGTCAAACTTTGCAGTCCTCCTCAACAAGCTAGTTGAGAGTGTTTCTGAGTTGTAGGGGATCTTTAATTGTATAGAAGTAATTAAAGATCAAAGAGGACCAATGATGAGATTTACAAGATTGTTTCAGTTTTCAAGTTTTCCTTTATGTAGGGTTTGGTTTTGGTTTGTTTTGTGGTGGGTTTTTCTTCAGCTCTTGAATTCTGTGGCTGCTTTTCTTGAGGAAAGAAACATATCCAGTACCCTGGAAAAGTCTGAGAAACCATCAGATCCTAATGCTAAAACGACTATACTTATCCTATGGGCTTTTTACTGTTTTGGCTTTGTGGATTTTTTTCCTGCAGAAGAAAATAAGTAGGATTGATTAGCTCCAACCTGGCAGCCTTTAAATCATTACAGGTTTCCTGAAATGAAGTTGTGGACAGCGGGAAGAAACCGGACTCTTAAATCTTCTGCTTCAACAAGGCCAAGTGCCGGATCCTGCACTTGGGTCACAACAACCCCATGCAGCGCTACAGGCTTGGGGAAGTGTGGCTGGAGAGCTGCCTGGGAGAAAAGGACCTGGGGGTTCTAATTGACAAGCAGCTGAACACGAGCCGGCAGTGTGCCCAGGTGGCCAAGAGGGCCAATGGCATCCTGCCTTGTATTAGAAATAGTGTGACCAGCAGAAGGAGGGGGGTGATTGTCCCCCCGTACTCAGCACTGGTGAGGCCACACCTTGAGTATTGTGTCCAGTTCTGGGCACCTCAATACGAGAGAGAGATCGAGGTGCTGGAGCGAGTGCAGAGGAGGGCAACGAAGCTGGTGAAGGGCCTGGAGAATAAATCTTACGAGGAGCGATTGAAGGAGCCGGGACTGTTTAGTTTGAGGAAGAGGAGGCTGAGTGGAGACCTCCTCACTCTCTACAACTACTGGAAAGGACATTGTAGAGAGGTTGGTGCTGGTCTCTTCTCACAGGTAATGAGCGATAGAACGAGAGGGAATGCGTTCAAGCTGCAGCAGGGTAGATTTAGGCTGGACATTAGGAAAAAATTCTTCACAGAAAGAGTGGTCAGACACTGGAATAGGCTGCCCAGGGAGGTGGTGGAGTCACCATCCCTGGGTGTGTTTAAGACTCGTTTAGATGTGGTGTTAGGGGATATGGTGTAAGGGAGAACTTTGTAGAGTGGAGTTGATGGTTGGACTTGATGATCCCAGGGGTCTTTTCCAACCCAAATGATTCTATGATTCTATGTAGGAGAACGACAGACTTTTTTTCAGGAAAAAATAATTCATTATCCCTTTCCCTCTTAAGACTTTTAATTTCCGTATTGAATTCATGCGTGGCAACAGAGCCACATGAGTACTTTTCAAACTCAAGAAGTCATGAAAGTCAGGATGTTTTTTTTCCCCCCAAGAAGTTTGTTGTGCTGAAATGAATGAATGTCCAAGTTTTTTTCCAGGAAAGCCTTTTTATCTAAGAGTTAATTTTTTCGCGGTTATCTGAGTCCAAGAGATTATTCAGAGTATACCAAACCTGAAAATATTGAAGTAACACAAATGACAGCTATGCTGCCTGATCGACAGTGCAAATTCTAGCACTAAAATGTTTTTAAATGCTCTAAAATTCCAAATTAACTAGACCTCTATATTATGTGATTTAATGGAGTTTATTGCTTGGAATTTTGCAATAAGTCTTAATCCTTTCATGCATGCCATCATACAGTAGGAATAAAGTCTTCGAAATCCTGTAATTCAAATCTTTAATTCATATAAGTGATGCTGGTCATTATTGCTGTGCTGTCCTGGGAAATGGCTTTGATTAGCTATAGCTAAGTCTTCCTAAGTTTCTGTAATAACCACCATCACAAAAAATTCTTTGCCTGTTAATATGGAAATATTCATATTCTATCCAATATTAGTCTAAAATGTAATCTTTCTGTGAAATCTAAGGCAAGAAGTTGCAAGAAGAGAGTAGAAAAATAACATAGATTCTTGATTATAATAAGTAAATCTTTTTGTTCTATTTGAACAGCTTTTACACCCTAAACTTCTCGTTGTACAGGCTGGAAAACTTAAGAGTATTTGCTCTCTATTATTCAGTTGCAAGCCAGACTCTAAACTTAAACCAACACCCAGCCTACATAAATGGGGCCAGAGAACTTCAGTGGCCATTGTGTTCTGCATGTCAGTATACTACTGCGGGAGAATAGAAGACAATAGTCAATCTAATTTCCATTTGAAGTCAAACTGCAAATTTGAAGTCAGTTTGCAGAGGGCTTCCTCGTAGGCTCTGCTGTGCTCTGCAGTGCAGTGCTCTCCTGGGAGCTCACGAATTCAGCCTGAAGGAAGAAATTATGAAACATACTAGCGAAAAGTTACCTGCAATTAATCCCCTTTGACTTGCAGTCCCACCAGTGCCGCTGACCAGTGTTCATATCTGTGTGTTCATGTGAGCGGAGACAAAGGAGGAGGAAACACTTTCCATCTCTCCAGAGGTACCTGCCTTGGTGTGTCCTGCTCCCCACATAATACTAAAAAGTTAGAGTAGTTGTACTCTGCTGTCATGTGGAGATATGAATGAGGAGAAAAATCAAGTTCCACCTCCCTCTTTAGACATCTATGAGGCACTTTGGCACAAAGTGTGCTTGCAATGAGTTAGCGGGCGAGTGGATGGGTAGGAGCAGGGCTGAAATGCAGGTGATTTCTAAAGAGGAAGAGAATTTCGTGCAGAGTGAAATATGGATACACAGGCACATTTATTAAACTATATTAGCTGTTGTTCTGAATGAAACTGCTGTAACTAAAAACATTTACGGCTAAAAACATTTAGTTGCACAATTAATTGCAAAATAATCTGATTTAAAGAGAAACTGCATAAATAAATCTCATTTCAAAGGAAAGAAACTGCTTCTTCACTCTGGTACATCCAGTTTACTGAATACTTTGTAACAACAATATTTTCATAATATACTGTAGCATGTTCTTATTGTCTCAGCTCTAAAGGTCAGATGTTTTACATGACTTGAGTATTTTCATAGTGTTGAAAGCATAAGAAAACATGTAATATATCAATAACAAAAGTATCTTTATGTAAGCCCAAGTGAGTGCAGGAAGAAAGGAAGATAAAGATACTGACAAGACTGCAAATGATGAGCACGTACATGTCTCAGTCCTGCAGTTTTTAGGTAATAACAATCTCATACCTTTAGAGATTGAAGTATCAGAGAAAAATACTACAGTAGTTGATCATTTATTAGCAGTTAACTGATGCAAATGGAAAATATCTAAGGGTTATTTTATTCTTCAAATATAAAGTGAACTGATAATAAAAATACACAACTTTCATTAAGAAATGTAACAATGGATCAGTTTTTATTTAAGACTACAGACATTTTCTGGGAAATTACGGATTTGTATGCTTATAATGGAGTTAACGCCAATCCAATCTGTACATTGTGAAGTGTGCTTCAATCCATGACAGCAAGTGAGGGACCAAAGAGCCAGCTCCCAGCGGCGGCTAATTGATTGACCATTAATATTTGGGATATGAGGTTTCACTTATGGTAGAAAAACGCAGCTGCCAGGGAGACTGAGAACTGCCCTGAGGGTGAGCATAAGCAGAAGACTGGCAGAAAGATGACTGAGGACAGAGACTGCCAGAAACAGAAGGACGGAAGAAAAGCTGCTTTCCTCAGCTTTGCACGTCTCTCCAAAATGCAGCTCATTTTAGATGCAGCATGGGCTTGGTAGCCCTGCTGATGCTCTTCCCATTAGGATGTTCTTTTTGTTCCAAAGGCAATTGGCTATGGGGTACAGCCAAAACACTCTACCAAAGAACAGCAGCAAGAATAACAGATGCAAACACTGATGCCGGATACCAAGAGAACCAAGGCAAACAGACACAAAACAATGCAATGTGGGGCTTCTGTCACATTACGAAAATCATTCTACAGAGAGTGAAGTGATGGCAGTGTAACACTCAGCAGTCAAATAGTGAACAATCTTGAACTTGACGGCAGAGTGTGACCTCTGCTCAAAATGGCTAAGGACAGACTGGGAAGCTATGTTTTCAGGGATTTGTATTAGCCCAACTGTAGTCCTGTGTTTTTCTTGGAGGCTTTCCTGGAAGCTTTCCTCATTACCAATTCTATCCTAAACTAGAGACTATTGATTTGTTTGCAGAAATAGAGACAAAGGTGTGAAAAAACAGGCAGTTGTTGTTGATGTTTAGCAAAAACGGTGAATGCTTGTAAATAAGCTTGGGATAAATAGAGAAATATACAAATACTGTACATTCAAACTAACGAAGCAGAAAGCCTGTAATGGGTTCGTTACTTTGCTGTTTTAAAGGTTTTTAGACCTCACTTAATGCAGGCGAAATTGAACGTGGTCCTGTTGACGAACAGAATTTATTCCTATTCTCTTAGCAGAGTCTGAGGATACATATGAAAATTTCATCATAAATCCGTGGAGCTGGATTATGTCAAAGTGATGTTAGTTATGTAGTTGTTTTGCTCTTTTTTTTTTTTTTTTAAATCAGCCCTATTTCTAACTCTTAAAAATGTTGTTAGAAGCTACAAAAAGTTCATTTTAAAGGAACTTTCACTCTTACCGATAGAGATCCATCCCTTTCCTTAGCTGAGTTCCAGGAGAAAAAGAGAGGGGACAAAAGAAGAGAGAAAAGCTAATGGATATCAAGATGATGATGGGTGACAGACACTTATAAAGCTGCTATAGAATTCAGACTGCAAAATGATTTTCCAGCATCTTGATTCTTCATCATATGTCAGCTTTTCCAGGTAGAAGCAGAATACAGTAGAGGAGCACAGCAGGAGAATAAAGAATTGTGCCAATGAATATAACAGGATAGTAAACAGCTTTTATGACAAAAGAAGTGGTCTTCCTCACTTTGTCCTGTAAATTTCCATGCTTAAATTTAAGATGGAACGTCTTGTTAAATAGCTAAAAAAAATCTGTTTCCCAAAGTTTTCTGTGAAGGAATTATTGGCATTAGCATACCAAACATCTCTGGCAGGATATTTAAGGTAAGAAAACATGCTGTCACACTTACTCTCCTGTTTACTTGTTTCAAGCGGTTGGGAAGGTGATTAGTTTTTCTGCCATTTTGGGGATTTGCTAGTATCTACAAGGATGCCCGTGACTTCTTTATAAACGGGTGATAGACTAAAAGTCCCACTGGCTGCTTGCTTCCTGCTTCCTATAATAGAAAAAGCCCTATGTGCAAGAGGTCTGAAGTGTGAAAGTAGTGGGGTTTATTTTGAAAGAATAAGGAGGATCAGAGAATCAAAGATGTTTGTATTATTCTATCACTGGAGAACACTAAGGTTTTATGGAAGATTCATAGTTTTTAGTCTCTACTTTCTAATTCCCATAGCAAGCCAATGGACTTAAAAAAAATCATTAACCTTTCCTATTAGGTCTGACTGGGATTTGACTTTTTTCATAGCAACCCATATGGTGTTGTGCTTTCTATCTCTGGCTAAAATAGTGTGATAACACACCACTGTTTTGGCTGTTGAACACTGAAGTGAACAATAGTAAACAAGGATTTCTCTTTTCCTCGTCTCATCCCCAAAGAGTAGACTGTGAGTGAGCAAAAGGTTGGGAGGGGGACGTAGCTGGGACGGCTGGTCCAAGGTGACTGAAGGGATGTTCCATACCATATGATGGTGTGCTCAGTGGTAAAATATCAAGGAAAGGAGGAGGAAGAGGGGGTGTTTGTGGTTATGGTGTTT
Organism: Larus michahellis; assembly: GCF_964199755.1. NCBI lineage: Eukaryota > Metazoa > Chordata > Aves > Charadriiformes > Laridae > Larus > Larus michahellis. The sequence goes on along the minus strand of NC_133900.1, from coordinate 19,741,359 downwards.
GTCTTCGCAGGCAACCATTACCTGTGCTGAGGCTGTGCTTTCCAGGACATGGCTAAACATCTGCCTGCCAGTGGGATGCAGCAAATTAATTTCTCTACTTTGCTTTGCTTGTGTACAGAGCTTTTGCTTTCTGTATTAAACTGCCATTATCTCATTCCATGAGTCTTCTTACCTGCCTCTGTCCCGCAGGAGGTGCAAGTCAGTGAGAGCCTGAGTGGGTGTTTGGCTGTTGGCTGGGGTCTCCCCAACACACTGTTTACCAGCATTACAGAAGGAGGAAAGAGAAACAAAAACAAAGTCTCTAAAATGTAAAACTTTAAGTGGTATTTCCATTGTAATAGCAGCAGAGTACTTTATTAAAGTCCTCATTGCAGTGTTCACTGTCATGCTGGGGGAAAAGTGATGGAGCTAAGACAGTTGATGTGCTGGAGCTGATGTTGCTAGTGTTGTTGTCTGAGTCCAGTCTTGCTTTCTTGAACCAAAGAGTTTGCATGTGTCTAGGAAGACTAAGGAGTAACATGGAGGATACACGTCTTCTATTTCTGGACTCATGCTGATAGCATGGTACTGAAACAGAGGCATAGAAGGTACTCTTACAAGACAGCCAAAGATCTGGGGAATTCACAGGAGCATCAAGGTGCTTCAGGTGTTGATTTTTAGCTTGCTTTAGTGACAGATTCACAGCAGCAATGCAAGGAATCATTCTTTGCTTGCTAAATCTGATTGTCTTTAAAGAGAAGACAAAGGAAGAGGAAGAAATAATATAAAAGGAATGAGTTTGGGTGATAGAAAAGAGCAGAAATCCAATTCTGTCAATGTAGGCCCACAAACCTTGTGGAACTGTGGTAATCTTTCCCTCTGGAGCAGTAAGATGAGGTTGTTCCTGAAGAATAGGATGGCAGATGTTCAATCACAGTGTATTAAAGGAAAATCATTAAACTTGCTTCTTTTTACTGGTTCCCTAGTGTTGTCTTGAAATTAAGAATGCAAAATTATATACCGTTTTTTCACCAAATAATCCTAGTTTGAGCTTCACTGTTTCATTTAGGTTTTTTGTGGGTTTTTTGTTTGGGTTTTGTTTTTTTTTTTTTTTTTTTTTACAGGAGTCTTGCACTATCATCACGTGCTTCAATAAGTCACAGCCTTAATTTAAGTGTTTGGTCTGTTTCAATGCTCTCTCTCTCTGAACTTTACAGACAGTTAAAGGTAGTGGAGTGAACTTATAATTGTTTGCTTTGAACAAGTTAAGGTGTAGATTCCCTAAGAGAAAGCTGCACTGACAACTAATACACCCTTGTTACCATTTCTTTCTTGTCACCTTTGGCTGCATCGCAAGAATTAAGTTGGTAATGATCTTTCTGAGGCAGAAGAGAAAGGAGGAGCGGACCCTAAGCCTCTGACTTAATGCATTACTTGGATTTCATGTAAAACTGGGAGAACCGAGGAATTCTTTGTTTCTTTGTCTGGGGAAAGCGTAACAAGATAAAGGCAGCCAGTGAGTAGAAAGTACCTCTTATTTAGAGATTTTAAATGAAAAATACTTTATGTGGATAAACTATTAGCGCTGTGGGATGATCTGGGGAGATGAGCTGAAATTGCCTGGAAACAGTGTCAGGCCAACAAGAAGAGTACAGTTCTCAGTCTGGACTGTCCCCTGTCCTGCTTGATCCACAAACCAGAGGAATTTGCAGTTGTTGTCACTTACTACGTATATCTTAACGCATAATCTCAGAAAGTTTGAGACGGGAAGAAGGGCAAGTTATTTACTATTTTCCTGCTGAGAAGTTTGATGTGTCTTTTCTCAAGCATCTTGGGTTGATAACTCTCAAAAACATGGTCCTCAATTAGTTGAATGAGGACAGCAAATCCATTAATGTGTAATATATTATTGCATAAGTGGGAATCATCTCATGTTATCACTTTAATATATTAATAATTACTAAAGACCTGAAATTAATTATTTTTAACCTTTAAGCAAAGGGGATGGCTTGTGAAAGTACAAAAAGTAAGTAGAAAAAATAAGTCTTTCCTTCAGCTATACTTTCATTTTGCAGACTGCCAATTACTGCGAAGTAGTTCTTATTTTAATCAGCAATGAAACGTAGTTATTAAGCTTAAGCTTAGAGTGCCTAAGAAACAGGATTGTTTTTTTCTAGAATGAATGACTTATCGTTATTTATATTTCCATATTATCTTTAATCACTGTGGAAAGAATTGTGAATGATAAAAGAGCTAAAATAGAATAATTTATATCAATGTTCCTTAATGGAATGAATCACGTATTATACTGCACAGAAGCTGGTTTCACAATTACTATGAGGACACAATAAGCACAAAACTATATTTATAAAACATAAATTGTAATGTCAGAATAGTGACATTATCAGGTTAATTTAGCCTGTGTGTAAATGACCAAAAATGTCAGTGTTTAGAAATGGCTGCACATGGCCTTCTTAGATGGAAATTAGATTCCTTCTAATGTTGTTTCTTTTATGTAGCTCCAGGGAGTGCACAAATCTGAAGCCACAGGCTACAATCTTACTAGATCTCCTAAACCAGAATAAGTTTAGAGGGTACCTCATGTGGAAAACTCAACATTAATGGGATTGTGTGCTGTTGGTACAGCCTTCTTAATGAGCATAAACAGTCAGTAAAAGTAATGTTTTTAATGTTACTTCATATATTTTGATATTCTTTAATGGAAGAACGTAATCAGTTCTGTTCTACGGTGCAGTGTTCCCTCTCAGAAAATGTATTGTTTCATCAGGTTGAGAGGAGATTGTTACCTCGTAATATCCAGATGAAGTAGGATGGGAATGCACAACGTAGAAGCAGCTGGTTAAGAAAGATGAATAGGTTGTTCTGCTCATCCTTCTTCATTCATCAGGAGAAGCCCTCACTGGGAGCCCTCATGCTTTTTCACCTTCCTTTCTGCCATACAGTTCGGAGAATGTTTGAAGTCTGGGGGTCCAAATCTATCACGTGTTTTTGAAAACAGAAAATTTTCTCTTTGAGACAAATTTATCAGGGGCTGCTTTTTGGCATCTGAGAGATGGCATGTATGATAAAGTAAGGTGTAAGGAGGCAACTTAGCAAGTGGAGTCTGCAATACTGATGTAACTCACAAGCAATATCCACTGCAGATCAATGCTGGAAAAAAATGGCTCACAGCATAAGCGTAAATGGTAGCGCTGAGAGAGGACTAGTAGATCATGTATATCTTCAGTACCAAAAAAAAATAATCTGTTTGCTGTCTTTTCCTTCCATGTGATTGGAGAATGAAGTAATCCAGATGTAGAATAACTCCTAGACGTTTCTCTGAAGGAAACCCACTATCAGTATCATAAGTACAACGTCATACACTGGAATACTCTACTAAACCCAAGAAATACTGAGGGCAGGGAAAGGATTTTGAGATTGAGTGTAATAATTTCTATCCCACATTGATGGATTGCTATATGACATTTTATTTTAATCTAAAAAACTCTGGCATTAAGGGCAAGACAATTTGTCTAGGGCTCAGACAAGGTGAGATTTAGTCTGATCTCAATCAAGGATTTTAGAAGACTTGAGGAGAGTCTTTTAATTGACTTAAAATAATTTAGAATAAATGAGAACATGACATAAGTCGATGTGAGATGTTTAAAGGTGAATGAGCACAGACTTGGAAATAACCTGAAAAACAATTAGGTTTCTCTATGGTGAACTGGAAAAAAAAAAGCCCACGTTACTGTCTTTGACAGTTGAAGTGAGCTAATCATGTAATAGCAATGTAATGTCATTGCACAAAGCCTGAATGTAATAACAGCAGTCTTAATAGGAAGATACGAGAAGGGATGATCTTAAGGCAATTTTGGATCCCTTGCATTTCTAAATTCTGCTACTGCTGAATGAATTTTGAAAGTGAGACTATTGGTAGTGACCATTTTTTCTGTGGGGAGTAGGATTTTTACAGTTCAATGTACCCTAAGAAAATCAGAGACAGCAGTGCATTATGGCTTTCCTCCACGAGGAGGAAGCTGTGGAAATGATCAGTTTTAATTCTTTGGATGTGTTTAATTTATTCATTACTGAAAAGAGAAGTTGTATTATTTGCCTTTCATTGGATCTAAGCATGTTGGTATTTTGCACAGGTTGTTTTAGTTTCTAAGTTCAGAGAAGTAACGTGATTTTAGATATACTATTGTAAGTATGAACTTAAAAGTTTTGATCACTAAACGCTGGCAGTTGTTTAGTCTTTTAGATGGACTGTTTTTTCTTTTTTGTATTTTTTTGTTATTCTGACATATTATTTGAAATTTTTATTATTTTTGTGATCCATTGGCCACTTCATTTTGACTGCTTAAGTGGAAATTCAGAATAACAAGATAATTTCTCTGTGTTGGATCTGATTTCTTTACAGTCAGTCTTTACTGTGATTTTTGGTTTTGTAGCAGTTTTGAGAACAGTTTATGCTTTTTAAAGTGAGAGAATGTTCATACTGGAAGATCATTAATCTGGACCTGTGAAAGTTGTTCTTATTCCTTTTGATAACTAGTTACTTGTTATTCTGTTCTTAATAAATGGTCTTACAATAATTATTGAAAGATGAGCTGTGGTTTTTTTTATCCCTGTACTTGTGCACTGAGTAGCTTGTTTCAGGTGGAATGCTGTTGAGTAACTGGAGTTAAAAATTACAGTTGAGGAGTCTATAGAAAGATTTTCTATCTGAATCCTCTCTTTTCATAGGTTTCGCTATATGAAGTGGCATACAGCTTTTTTAAGCATACATTACAAACAGGGGTGCAGACAAGCCTTAGGTTTTGTTATGGATTTTATTGTGTATTTTGCGGTTTGATTGTTCTGAAACCTCATTTTAACATAGTGATATAACAGTGATTCCAATTAAAGAAGAATTGCTTTGTAATGAGATATAACAAAAACATCCTAAATTACTCATCATCTGTTGACACAGTCATTGGGAAGAAAAAGATACCAGGTGAAAAGTTGTTAATTGGAATTTTTGTACTTTGCTTGATGCCATTGTAGTCCACCCATATCTGTGGGAAGAAAGAAAGGCTTGATTCTCTGCTACAGCTGGAGAAAAATCGTGGTTTTCTGTCTGTTGTTATTTCCCAAAAGTCATAGGGTGCATGATGTACCTCTGCATGAATTCATTACATGGGAAGTAAGGGTTGTAACCTTCTTTTGCTCCCAGTGAGACTGTGTTTAAGGACATAGGACTAAGATGGCTGCAGAGTCCTTATCAAACATGAATTTTCCCATTCTTATTTCCGTAGCTACCATTTCACTGTCAACTGCTAACATGTTAAGTGTGATAGGGAAGTTATACTTTTCTGTTTTGTTAAACAAAACCCCTCTTTTTTTGCTTCAGAAAAAATACATAACATAGGAAAGGAGACAAGACCGATACTGTATTTATGAAGACATCAAGCTCACTGAAATGTGTTTCTCTTTACACGCTGGAGAATGTAGAAATCTTCTGGGTTTTTTCACTTATGAAAACCGAGAAGTTTCAGTAGAGTAAGTCAGTGAAAATGGTAAACCTGAATTCTCTTATAAGCAAACACATAAGTAAATAAAATCCCTCTCAGTTAAATGATGCTCAGTAACTCTATACCATTTTAATTTCAAATTCGAAGGAAAAAAAAGCATGTCACGAGCACATTTTGATAAGAAAACCAGTTGGGCCCTGGTTTCTCTCTTGATAACTAAAATCCTAATAATCTTTAAGTATATCTAAGTTATTAAGACCTGATCCTTGGTCAGTATAAATAGCTTCACAACAATCAGAAGGAATTTTTTCAGAGTCTAATTCCATATCTGAGTTTTTAGGATTAATTTTATCGCAGCCTTGTACTGTTGAACAACTTGCCTATTTTTATTTTCTAATGTTGAGGATAGGTAAGATTAGAATTCATTTTGGGGTTTTATTTGGTGCGTGGCTAAACAGTAAGGCTAAGCTTTTCTCAGTTTCTCAAGAAAGAACAGAGTAAAAACCAAAAGTCCAAGTACAGACTTTCATTAATCTCTGATTAGGAAAAGCACCAGCCACTGCTTCCCTATTATTTTTCTAGGTTAAGATTTGTAATCCTTTGATAAATCCCAAAGATCTATAAGAAAATAAAATGTTTCATTACACTCTCTGAAGCTAACCTTCCACACTTTTATCAGTGTTTTGAGGCACACTGCTACCGCTAAACATGCATTATTTTGTCACTGTTCTACCTACAAATCTGACAAGGGGTTATTTAATAAAAACCTGTAACATAGGATATAACTTGGTCAATTGCTGTGGTCAGCTGTGGTCAACAGCATCATCTGAAAAGGAATGACATACTAAAAAGTGCTTTGGAGAACAGTTTCATAACTTTTCATTTCCTTGACTTGAGGCTTGTATAAACAGCCTAAGTGTTGGAGCTAGTGGTATGCTTACAGGACTTAAGCAAATATAGTACTGTGTTTTGTTGTTTGTTGGTTTGGGGATTGTTTTTGTTGTGTTTGGTTTTGTGGTTTTTTTGTGTTTTTTTTTTAACTATGAGAACATGCTGCAGGAGAAGACATGACACTTTTATTTAATTTTAGAAATGGGGAAGTCTTCTGCGGTAACTCAGCAGTGGTGCACAGTCAGAGGCAGCCCACCTCAACCTGACATCGTGTGAACACATCCCCTCCTGATTGGGGTAGGGTTTTATGATCTTTCTATGGCAGACCATATACAGTAGGAAAGCTGGGGAAACTGTGGCAAGAGGAACAGTCATTCTGCTGTGTTATATTTCTATACGCTCCTGTTAGCATAGGATAGACAGTTATGGCAAAGCAGACTGAAGATTATAAACCTTAACCTGCTCGCTGTTCCTTAAGGCATGTTTATGTATGTATTGCTAACTTGAATCAGACAGTCCCCTTGAAGTTGTGGTTTCTTTTTTGTTTCTTCCTTTGTACTTCGAGCATTTTGCTAATTATTTGCTAGAACAGATTCCTACCTGCAACATCTTACCAAGAGAGCAAATAGCTCTGCATTTGTGTTGTTTATATTTTGTGTTAATTAGTTAAAGATGTTATAACCTTCACTATTGGATTACAGGGCAATCTGTGACAGAGTGGCTGTACTAAAATTGAAGAGCTTTTTCTATTTTTATCTCACCTCATTTACCTGCTGTCTGATGTTAAATCAAGTAAGTGAAACTGGTAATGCTCTTGTGATAAGAAAGCATGGGTAGCATGCTTAAACACTTTGTTTTCTGAAGAGATATACGTTATTTTATGGAGAGCAGCTTGTTCTCCAGCTGCACAGAAAATAGATGAAATGTTGAAGGGATACTATTTTCACCATTGTTTCTTCCCTCCTACACCACTGTGCTTTCTGCCTAGTTAAAAAGGATCATACAGCATGTGAATAAGTATAGCTTATGCATTTGTGCTTTCTGAGTATGCTAAAATGAACATGGCTTATTGATCTTTTCAGCACTCCACAACTGAGCTCTAGGTGGAGTCCAAAAGAATCGTTTTGACCGAATTGCAAAATAATATAATGATTGCTGTAGAAAACCTTTACCTGCTACCCAGTGTCTGACAAGAAGATGTTTTTTAACTGTCTAGTAGTCCACCCATATAGACCATGGTGTACCCGCAAAGATGCTTTGGGATGTTTTCTTGGAAGCTTTGCTGAAATGAAGGTAGATGAATTCTACTGCTGTCTCCTCATCCACAGACATAGTCATTTTATTACAGAAGGCAGTCTGGTCAAGGATGATTGATTTTCTCCAAAGCAGTGATGGTGGTACCAAAGATCAAGAACAGAATTGTAGTGAAGCACTTCAGTTCTTAGTGTTAAAATCTCCAGGCAAAAAAAGTTATGAATTATTAAATAATTTATAGAAAATTGGAAAAGCTTCAACTCCTCCCCTTCTCTACATAGTATAGACTGTTACTAGGATATTGCTACGGAAGATGAAAAACGCTGCTTTGAAAAAAATGAATCATCACTCTCTTTATTCTGAGTGCTGTGTGTAGTGAATGGTAATATTTTGGGGCACTTCCTCTGTTATGTGTATAACCTTGTGAATAGCAAGAGCAGACACTTCCAATAGCTTTTTAAGTCTAAAACAAGATGGAATTTAAGTTTTCAAAGTTCCCCTACTGTTTGCCTTTCAAGTTTTCCTTGCGGAGTACTCTCACTTAATGCAGGTGCCTATCAGTGTGCTTGACAGGTTGTGATCCCGCTATGGTGCATTCTTCAGTGACTGGGATTGCACTCTGGGTGCTGGGTGCTTGAAATATATATATATGTTGCAATAGCCAGTGTTTTATGTCTAAGTCATATTTTCAAAATAGGCCTATATTCCTAATATATGTAATAGCTGAAATGATTTTTTTTTTAACATTCCTAATAGGCTTTCTGTATAGCTCAGATAAAAAAAGAAGGCATTTAAAAAAGAATAATCAATTCTAAGTTTTTCATGACAACCCCGTGAAACTACTAGTGCAATGATTTGTTAAACTTTGAGCTTAAAACCATCTATGACTCGGAAAATGCAATCCAAGACTAGAGTTAGATAAATGATGTTTTATAGTGAATACAAAAACTCTATAAATGTTCAGTGAATTTGCTTGTATAGGCTTAAAAATTGCTAAGATAATCATTTAGACCTTCAGAGTTGTGGAGCCTGTGGTAGCATAAAAGATCAGAACCTCTTGATGATGCAAAAGAGAAGGGCTGAATGTCAATTGCATTCGTCTGTGTGTGTGACTACAGCCCTGCAAATGGAGTAGAGGGGTGAAATGTGGTGGTGTTTACTAAACATTAGATATAATGCTCGATAGAGTTATATATTAAACACAGATTTTCAGTTAGTGCTTTAACACTCATTGACAAAATTGTAGTAGATGCCTGTTTCATTCTTAAATAATTTTTACAATTTTTCCCAAGTAGGCACTCAACTGTCTGGTTAAAACACATGGGGAAAAAAAAAGTAAGAATGTGATGTATGTTGAAGCAAGGACATTTTAACTTAAATTTCTTAATTGCTTTTATATTCTTAAAGAAGGACACAAATACTTGATAATGTTAAAAAATTAAATAGCATGAAGAAAACAATTCATTTGAGCTCTTGGGATTTAAAATGTGCAAGTAACCAATACTGACCAATTTTTTAGGGGAGGAATTATAAGTAGACTGAGGTCTGTATGGTAAATCTCATCCTGAAAAAACTTAGATGGATGAGTCATAAGCCTCTGAAAATGAGATTTGTAATGGAAACACCAAATCAACTTTTACTATAGTGTCAGGAATATGACATTATAATAAAGTACACTGATGTATCTGTATTTGCCTTTTGCAAACATAATGAAACTGACTTCAGCATAGAAGGTGCCAGGGTATTCCATCCACATCTGCTGTTTTACAGTATAATATAACAATATTCAGACATATAATGCTAGGTGTTATGTATGTGCACTAGGATGGAAGACGACCAACAGAATTTTTTTAATCATGACTAGAATAACAACTCTGCAAGTTGCTGTATGAAATGTGGCATCTACCCTCATCCACATGGGGACAAGTTAGAAGTCATCAGTGCTTTTTATAGCAAACATTAATGAAAATACCGTAGTGCATACTGCGGTACTGTTTGGCTCATCTCCTGTCTGACCTAGGACAGGCTCAGTGTGAACCCATCCATCCTGTGCAGCTTTATTGCTGGCATTTAGTTTTGAATGTCTGCCAGTGCTCTTGGCAGGACTTAGGCTTTTTGTTGTCGCACGCTCCCAAGTAGGGAGTGCAGTACAGGAACCTGAGTCCAGGACTTGGGTGAACGCACACGAACAGCCACGTTGGGTCCCACTAAGCGAGAACATGGGCAGAGGACAGGAACTGAAGACATATTTGCCCCGTGCACTCTACTCATCCTCCACTGACCACAAGAATTTCCAGTGACATCTTTCTGTTTTGGTAATTTTTTTTCTTCCGTCTAATCACGTTTTATTTGCTGATGGGAGGACTTAGAGCTGTGCCCAGAAGACACGGTGAGGGCCAGTGCCCCATCACGGGAGGGGATGGGACTGGAGAGGATGGCTGGCTCCAAATCAGCTGCTTGGAGACCACAGGGACCTTTCTACCATCTGCAGAAGGAGCAGCCGCCCTCCTACTGCTCCACGGTGAAAGTGCCTGCTGTTGGCACAGCAAGCAATGCTCATGCGGGAGAGGACGCACCACAAACAAAGAAGCTCTCCAGGTGAGAAGTGCAAAAGCTGCTCTGCAGATGCCTTTTCTAGTTAAAGTGGAGTGAGTTAGTCAGGAGGGATCTTCACTGTGTGCTGCATATTTGTCTCCTCGCGGCCAACCCATTGGTGCACCTGCGGGAGATAGCTGAGTCTGTCCATGCTGCCACTGCAGGATTAAAATTTTCCACTTTCAGGGATGGGGATGTAGCACTATTGTCTCTTTTGTGGCAGAAAAAAAAGTCATTTTTACTTGCATGGAAGAAAGGCTTGAGCCAGCTGTCTGGTGAAATTTCTTCTGCTTTATTGTGAGCTATACCCTACACCAAAATCGTGGTAGCCCTTCTTCTGGCAGAGTCCTGTCTCCATCGCGTACGTTCAAACTGGGGCTGTCATCCAGCCTAGCCCAGGCATTGCAGACATTTCTCTAACTGGTTCCTCAGACAGAGAGGAAGATGAGCTAAGACTTTACAGGTTAAACAAGCTGAAAAACTAGGAAGGCTTATCGGAGGGAACAACTTTTATCTAGAATGCTAAATACGGTACAAACCAAATCTGTTAGCAAAAGATGTTGGGATATTGGTCACATTTGTTTTATTTATGAGTCATTTCCATTAACAGAATTCAATTACTGATTATTAGACTTAGAATTTTTTTCCTGCTGCCATCTCCATACTTACTCTGGCGGTTCCTTCTTCTGAAACTTAACAAACTATTAATTAATTTTCATTTTGTATTTTCATTTTCTGTAACGTATTTCTGGGTTTGCTTTACAGAGAAATGGAGGATTTCTATTATATGTCTGAAATGGTACTTTGGTAATAAAATCAACAAAAAAATGGGGTAAATAGCTAAGAACATCTGCAGTTATGGATATCTGAGAAATTTAGAAATGACTATTGTAATTAATCTTGTAAAATTAAAAATAAGTAAAAACTGCATTGTAATGCTTTAGCGAAGAATCTACTTCAATTAATACACTGAAAATAAGTTTAGGCCAGACGCTGTTTTGCACCAGCAGGTGGTGGTCCATTACAATCCCAGTACGAAAGGCAGTCAGACTCTGTAAAGTATAATTTAAAATGCTATTTATAAGAGCTAGTGCTACAAAGAAAGGGAGACTAGTTTAGATAATCCCATGTCCTTTTAGATACTGGGATCACCAAGGTGCGCAGCACCAGATGTTGTCCCATCAGGGTGCAGCACACCATATGGATCCCATCCCTGGGAAGGGCTGCCCCTTTTTGGCCATTACAGGATTTTCTTACAAGAAGGCAACCCTTGGTCATTTCTCCTGTCAGATAACAAAGATGTTTGCATAGGAACTTGTGCCAGCTTTGTCATTTGAAATGGTTTTCCTGAGGAACTTGTATACTGAACTGAGATTCAAAATCTGATAGAGTAATTACACTCATTATAGTTTTTTATTCCTGGAGAAGACAAAATAGTACATTTTATAGACTTCCCTTTTTCAGAGTTAATCCTGTCCGTGAAGGGTACCTAGACTACGTTAACATCTATGGAACTACTGCAAATAGCTGTTATGTGAGAGGAGAACCAGCCAGTTCTTTATTTTGGTCTAGGCAGTTTAGTTTTCCCTCTTAGCTAGTAGATCGTGATAAACAGCTATAAAAATAGCTTCAAAGGTATGTTAGATTGGAAACCAAAATGGATAGACTTTCTCTTAAAGGAATCCCAACCTTCAGAACACTCTTCTTTTCTAAAATTTTCAGAAACTCTGGGAGTGATTTAGGTAATTTTAAGTTTTTTCAAAGGGCCTGGGGCATGCCAGACATCTGCCAGGAGATGGTAGATAAAACACAGACCTGACAGAACATGCTCACCTTCCTGGGGCAGCAGCTATGTGAAATAGCACCAGACACCCACATTCAGGCACCAAAACTGCCCCCTGCCCCCGCCAGTTTGCTCGTTAGCCTTTCTGTTGTAACCAAGCAGAACATTTTGACCAATGTATACAGCTGAGTTTTTAAAATCAGGTAACTGAATCTTTATTATATGCTGCAACTTTGAAAATTTTGCCAAGTTTGGCAAAAGTCTGGTTTCCATTCACAGCTCCATCTGTATAAGGGTTATAAGGGACTTAATCCATCACCTATTGGTTGTAATGCTTGTTGGATGGTGTCTCAAAGTACTTGTGCTTTTGGAAGTGATTTTTGCGATTAGCTTAATCTTTGCACAGCAATGATCCGGGTACAAAATCCCCATTGGTTAAAATAAAAACATCTTTTAAAAAAAAGGTCAAATATATCAAAGATTTTTAGATGGCATGTTTCCTCTTACAAAGAAAAAATTAGAAGAGCTGCCTTGTTGTCCCCTCTTCATTAATGTGTGTACTGAAAGAGTTTGCTCTTCAAAGAATTTATTTATATACACATAAGTATAAAAATGCTACCAGAGAACAAAATGTCAAAAGAAATATTTTCCCTATGCACACAAACATTCAGAGCCATTTCTTGAATTCAGATCCGCTTGAGAACCAATAAAAGATATCTGGAAGGCAGTGAATGCAATTACTTCTTAACACCCCTTCCTCTGGCTCCAAATGTCAAAGATACATAGAGACAAATGTTTAAATTAACTGAGAAATATCTTCACTTGTTCTGAAGTATTAACTTTTAGACCTTTACTCATTCTGTTATTATATTATTATTTTATTTGTTTGGAAGCTCTGGAAAAGGCATTTTTATGATCAAAACTTTCAGATCTTAAGTAATATATTCTAGGCAGGAGCTGTCACAATGTATTAGCCTGAGTATGACAATGTTATTCAACTAGTGATCTGAAGCATGATGTTATTCAACTGCTTTCCTATTAGTGAATTTAATTGTGCCCAAAATCATGAGACAGTTGGGTAATTCAGACACTTTGATAACGCTGTGGAATAATTTATTTTTTATTCTATTTTTATAGCTTCACATTGGCCATACTTGCCCTTTATAGCTGATTGAAGCATGGGATTTCTATATTGCAGGAACTTTTTCGTATTAAAAACTGAACAAAAATACCCCTTTTCAAAATAGAAACTTTTTTTTCTTAATTTCTCAAAGAAGCAAAGATCAGGAATTGTGTATAATTTAGTAAAGCTTACATGTTCTGTTTTTCCATGCTAAGGTAGACATCCTGGTATTACAACCCAGTACAATTACTGTGGTCTTGGAAAAAGCTGTGTCAGACCTCACAAGAAGATTTATCTGCTTGGTCATGTTTAATGGTTATCCTTGTGTGTCTCTTCCTTCTACTTCTATGAGACTGTCCAGAAGCTTGGGAAAATCACGATGAGAAGATCCTACCAAGAGGTCCATATGCAGCACACATGCATTAATTCTGTTTCTCTGCCCTAACTAGCTCAGTGTCTCAGTAGCAGGTATCTGTTTCCAGCACACAGCGGGTAATTTTCCACAAATCTGCCACAGCTGTGGGGAGCAAAGAATGCTCAGATGCCTCAAGATCAACTTGGTAACTTTAACAATCCTCAGCTGTACATCAGTACAGCTGGAAAGGTAGTGGTGGGGAAAGCGCATAAATTAGCAACAAATTAGTCAGCTATTTGAACAGCCAGGCATTAAGCTTTTAGTCTACCTTTTGGATATGATCTGGTACCATAAAAGAACTGTAAAAAAATAGGTAATCCTCTCCATGGTGTTGACCCCTGACCCAAGGAAGCATATTAAGGTTCTCTGTGATGCTCCTGCGTGTTTCTTCCCAGGTGTGACTGGAGTCTGCATTCAGGTGGAGGAGCTCCCAAGGCTGCCATCCTTTTTGCTGCAACCTGGATGGAGAGGCTGCAACGCTGCACATGGCTTTTGTTACTGCAACCCCCAGAGCTCCTGAGGAGGGTAAGTCATAAAGAGGGGCTCTTCTCATGAGTAAACCAAGCTGAAGGAATCATGCTTGTATGGTTCTGCTGCCTCTAGGTTGCTGTCTTTTAAAACTTTTGAAAGTAATCACAATTTAGGCTTAACAAGAATCACAGTAACTATACTTTTCATTTGATTACTGTACCACATAATAATGAGGTTTATAATAACTTCTGTGCCCTGTGAATATAACTTACAAACATAGATTCCTTACCTCTATTCCATCCTCAGTCGTATCATGTCTTGATAAATTTGACATGCCTGCTCTTGCTAAAATAATGGAATTTCCACTTTTACTAGTAGAATGAACTTTAGAAAGTGTTTAATCATAGATGTTGTGCTCTGGAGGACCTTCAGAACTCAACTAATTTGGAAAGTTGATATTCTGAAGACAAAATAGCGTCTTAGTTATTAAAGGAAATTATCTGTACAGGAGGAAAAAAAGCTTTAAGTCTTTTCCTTCCAAATCTCAAGTGGTTAATGCATGACTCTGCATGAATCAGAAGGATTCATTTGATTCCCATGCTGACCTCTTCCAGAAAATTTAATTTCTCCATCTCAAACATATTATTTTTCTCTAATACAAAAGAGCACTAGCCTGAACCTTATTGTGCCCCTTTTACAATTAGTCACCCTTTTGTTGCATTAATCTTTTAAAGTAAATGGAAGGATTAGTGTTTGAACACAATACGAAGGGAAGTTTGAATACAAAATAATTGTGGATGCTCTCTGTATTTTAGTTTGTATTATAGTGGGCTTCTGATAAGTTTTTGACTTCATTTAATCTCTGATTTTGGTTTTGATCCCAAAGGTCAAGAATTAAAACAAGTATTCTGTTTATAGACTTAGTAGAGATCGGGGGTATGTTGTAATTACATCTGAGAATAGAAGATAAGCTTTTATCCTTAATAAGTCCGATTATTAAAAGGATGCGTATGGCTAATTCACTAATGATAATTCTAAAATATAAGTGTCTGCTTGAAGTGAAGACTGGGAAACTGTTGGCTCCAGTTCCTTCCAGAAAGTTCTGGAATAACAGTATGCGTGCATAAATCACTCCAGAGGCAAACTGGTATAGCTGATGTCAGAATCTTCTTTGTTCTGCTTTTTGAAAAAAGTTTTTTAAAAAATGGATCTAAAGTGGAAAGCTAGAAATTATGATAAAAATATTTTTAAAAAGGTAAATAAAACTGTAATGGTGGGTCACGTCTCAGTACACCTTTGTGAAACTAATTCCAAGTGACAACCTTTGTTAGTTAATGCAGAGAAAGAAGGAATTTTAAAACATGAGGGCACTAGATTTTTGATTCTCATCTTCTTTTTTGCAGTTGTGATACTGTTTGATAGGAAACTCTGGATTGTAAGAACTTGTATATGTGCCTATTTTGGCTTGACTGAAAATCGTTCTCTATTTCTGGTATAACAAAGCCTTTGAAAATAATCTGTGTTTGATTTCAAAGTGTTTTCCTGTTTCACACATTGGGAAAGTGAGTCCTTATTTCACCGATTCCATTTCCATGAAGATTTTAATAGATGTTAGCTGATGACACCTTGAGCAAGTATAGTGACTATTAGAATTTTGAAAATCTGCTATTTATATATGACAAGTTATTTACAAGCTTGTAGTTTTCTGTATATAGTATAGTGGAGTAGCTGCAAGAATATAAATTTAAATCAGAAACTGAGTGAAATTCAGTTGAACTTCCCATGAATATGGTGAGCAGATATGTTAAGAATTTTGGCAGATCTTCAATCTGATGAAGACTGATTTTTGTCTGAATTTGGCCTCAGCCTTTCCCATATTGTTTATTGATTGTAATATTTGAGGGCAAATTTACGCCATAAGGTTAATTAGGGTTGTATCTTTTCTTTTAAAGAGGTACCTTTTTGTTCCCTGGAGTGCTGGAAAGAACTTTTGTGTTCAAACTAATATCGGTAAGACAGTTCGCATTAGAATATGCATTTATACTAAAAGCTATAAATGTCATCTTATCAGGGGACACAATGCACTGCTGCTTTAGTGATCAAATGAAGAATTAGGATGGTAGAAAAATAACCAAAAAGATCAGGAGAAAGTGATAGGATGAAATTTCTCTATTCAAAGTAGTGGAATGATTGTGAATTGTGAATTAATTCATAAAAGCTGTGTACCATTTGCGGAAAATTAGAAGAAACAAAAAGATTGAATTCATGAAAGAAATCATTCGGCAAATCTGTTTCCAAAGACTGGGTATCGTTAGAAGAAATGAGTGAGTACACGAATACAGTACAGATATACAGAAATTATAAATAGTGACATGAGTTCATCGTTTTAATGAACTGCATTGAATATGTTCCTACAAATTACATTGTTTGATTTAGCTATAATAATACAGCAGAATATGCTTGTTATTGATATGTGCAACTGAAAGACAGGGAAAAGATATCAAAGAATAGTAATCTTCATTGAAATGTAAAAAGTACAGTTCCTGCCAGTCCAGTCAGTGATAATGCCTGCCTGTTGAAATATAAATATATCTATATATGTATTGGAGAACAACTTAATAGATGAAAGTGAGAGGCAAATAGTAAGAAGTTTGGAGGCAATAAGAGGCATTGAGTGTTGCAATCAGTTGTGAACCTGCTAAGACAAAGTTTAAATACTAGAAATATTGTAAATTCAAACATCGCATCGATCACTCACTATTAAGCATTAGCTAAGACCACCTCTTTCATTCATTTGTCAATTGAATTCTGGAACATATATGTCCTGGTTAATATCCCTTTTATCTATTGAGCTTCCATTTGTGAAGTTGCCTGCCTGTTCTTTCAAACCTCTTAAAAAGACTATGTAAATTTAGAAGAAATCTATGAACACTTATGTCAGACAAATATACTTGAATTCATTATTACCGGAAAGGCTACTAGTACTCAGATAAATGATGCCATTTTCTGTAATAATGTACACTAAACTCTTTACAAGATAGATGGTGTATGAAATGGGCACTTCTGTGTATTGTTCCAAACCCAGCACAATCTGTTAATACTTTATTATTTCTAAAAGGCTGTCCCCCAGTTCAGCCTTGGAGGAATAAACAATCCAAAGAAACACTAACTTGCTTCCAGGAAAAGAGAGAACTGCTCTATTACATTTAACTTGTTTAAATAAACAAATAACCTCTGCAAGCATGTTCAAAGCAATTAGCTATCATGACTATAACCTCCCAGGGATGAGGGTGAGATCTGTGATCACAGAAGTCTCTCACTTAATCACCTCGGCTGCTCTGTGTCCTTTGGCTAATCATATTGTACTAGTTCCATCTCAGCTGGCTAGATTATTGCAAAACTCCAGAAGGCAGCCCTGGGATAACTGTTCTGTTGCCTTCCAAACTTGAGGGAAGTTTAAAAAAAAAAAAAATTTAAAAAATTGTAGTCAAAGTCTTTCAAGAGAATTACTGTGGTTTTGATCCCAAAGAGAAGATTTAGGGTGGATCCAGCTATTCAGTGTAATAATCCTTAACTCCAGAGGGCTGCAGGGAGAGTTGAGATGGTGGCATTTGTTTCTGGAGGTGAGGAGATTTGTGTTTGGAAGCATAAATATCAATGTGGCTGGCAGTAGTCTGTGCCAGTGCTCAAAGTCTCCTGCTAAAACTCTCAATGAGGCCCCGCAAATATATATTTAGTTTTGCCAAGGCATTTCACAGTGGGCAAATGGAAGAAAGGCCAGAAGCACTGACCTTTCTGATGAGATTGCTTCTTCCTCCAGCGGAGGAGTTCCCCCTCAACCACCCCCAAACTCTGTTAGTGTTGCACAATACGTAGAATTAGCAAAGAACACCTACTCCCCCACCCCAAATTACATGTTTGCATATAAAATACTATCAAAAGGAATACCTTGTAATAGCAGATGTTCCCTCATGACAGCCAGAGGTGCTCTGATAATGAAGCATTTTCTTCTACAGATGTCTAAAGGATATTGTGTGACAAAAGCCGGACAAGCTAAAATTTGGACGTTGGGGATTTGGTCTGAGTTTTCTCAAAAAACCGAAAAGATTGAAGGATTTGATTCTGTAGGAAAAGCACGCCCTCATTTCCTTTGACTTATGAGTAGCACACTCTGAGCTTTCCCCAGTATTAGTTCTCTCTCCAATTAAGGTGAGAGTGATCAAAAGATCCTTTTCTGAGGACTTCTATTCCTGGGTCCTTCTATGAAAGGCAATTTGTTAACTTTATAGCTCTACGTTTCAAGAACTCACAAAAATGCCCCAAGAAAGTCTAGGATCTACTTAAACAAGCTGCGCTGATTATATTTGTTCCTTCGTTTTACCATTACTAAAGATGTTTTATCAACATGATAACTTATAGAATAGAATGGTCAATTGATAAAAATCCACTTTACATGAAATACTAAAGAATTTGCATATAAATAGGTTTTTATATTTAAATGCCCTGTGGGTGAATGTGATCCAATATCCCTCAGAAATCGAAATCCTGAACTGTCTCATTTAAAGTTTGCCTGCTAAAAATAAGGTGAAGTTGGACAGCTTTTGATTAGCATGACATTCCTTTCTGGAGAGTGCTTACAAGACCAACAAATCACAATTCAATTAAACTGTGCCCTGTGTAGTACTTTCAGTGTATTCTTTGCGGTTTCTTTTTCCGGCATTCACACTTACCCTGTTTTTTTCTTGAATCATTTGGCAAGGCTTTGCATGTAAATTCCCACGAGAGAGATAAATGAGGAACATTTTAAAAACTTGATTGCAGATCTTGCTGCTTAAGACACAGGCATTATCCCATGTCTGCCATTATGTCAGCTGGCTCTTTAACAATAAAAAAAAAGAAGTAACAATTAGGCTGTATTTACATTTCTCTAGTGGCATTGTTTGCTCCCCTATAATTAAAGGATCTGCCAGATTTTCAATTATGAACTCCTATTTTTAGGGCAGTAAAAACTTAACACACAAATCCACGCTGGGGCTTTTCAAGCAGCGAAACCCAGCCTGCTTTGTGCAGATGATAAACTGATTAAAGCCGGGACGCCATTGCCCAAGGCGGCTGAGTGCCTGGGAAGCTGTGGTAGCTCCAGACCCTGCTCCAGCTGCAGCAGGGAAGCACTCGGGCACTGCTGCCCTATTCTTGCTTGCAGCTACAGCCCGTTTGTGGCTTGGAGCTGTGCTATGGTGTGGCATGTAGGGCCACGTTCCCCGTGCTCTCCCAGGACGTTATGCTTTTCTTAATGTTGACCGTCTCACCTGTAGCTTGTACCTTTCCACATTAAACTGCAAATTCTTCAGTATACTTTCGTAAGGCACGTATGTGCACTGACAAGCACGCCCTGAATTATATACGCTCTAGTGTAGTCCCCTTAAAGAGTGATCTTTGCAGCAGCTGCCCATTCCCCATCCAGAAGCAGGCTGCAGACATGCCTCAACGTGCTGAGCTGCTGCATGTTCTGGGGGATCTTCTCTGGCTGTACCTGGCCTTTTTTTAAAAACATCTGAAGATGAGAAAAATAACTGTGAGAAAACAAACTTCTCTAGAGCGAGTAGTTTAATGTGGCATGACAACTGCATTTAAATTTTAACACTGAACAGTCACATCCGTTGGATTAATACTCTGAATGTTTTTAGGTACAACAAAGTAAATCTAAGTGGAAAACCAGCAGCCAAGGAGAACTCCTAGGAAATTTCCACAGAGGTGTTTTCTAAGAGGAATGACACTCAGTGTTTTGGTTGATTATCTTGAGAATACATGCTTTTCCAGTGAGCAGGTGAGAAATGTATTTCCTATATACTGTCAAGACACAGAGGTACAGGGAGCTGGGTCTCCCAGGAGCTCTGGTTCTGAGAGCCGTTCTCACTAGCACCAGGTTGCATTGAAGCCCAGAAATAGTGCCGGTGCTCACCATGGGGGAATAACCCAGGAGAGAATCCGCAGCAGGAAGCACCTTTTCTTCTGTAGGCTAAACTTCCAAATGCATTTGAAGTGACCTTAGATCAGAGAAAGTGGAAAATGATGCAGGAGCAGGTACTGAGGGCTTGCCACCATCTGTGGCCGGAGTCTGGCAAAAGCCAGCAGGACCGGGGACAAGCATCTCCCCCTGTTTGTCTATGGGAGGAATGCTTGCAGAAAGAAGGCAGAAAAGTGAAGTAATGTATATCTATTTGCTAATTAATGAATTACATGCAATTATTTTTCGTTCAACTCCATTAGGCCGTTAGGTACTAGGGTTTGTGATGCACCCTGTATGGACGCTTTTAAATGGATGCAAAGCATGACATACATCTTTAATCTCTGAGTCTATATTAATGCTTTTTTTTTCACTAGGTATGTGCTGTGTATACTGGGAGCACTCAAGCTTTGATTAAACTAAATTCAATCCTGAGTCTTTCTAATGAACTGTAAAAACTCACTCTAATTTACATTCAAACATCACTATACTCTCCATACTGTAATTATATTAATAATGATCTATCTGAAGACTTCTTAAGTTTTATAGGACTTTTACTTGTAATCATAAAAATATGGAAAAGAGATAAGGGAGAGAAAATAAGGCAATAAGAAAGGATGGCAAGAAAAAGAAGAAAGCTGGGAGAGGAGAACAAAAAAGAAGCTGGAAGGACAGCAAGAGCAGAAATACTGTAGTAGCATGGCAATGTAATTGTAAAGCCTTGTCAGAATCACTTTCTTGCATAAATAAATTAAAATATCAGAGGAAAAAATTCTTATTGTTTTATGAAAGTAGCAGCCTTTCCATTTAAAGTTCAGGTCATTAGAGAATAAATACATTCAGTGTTTTTTCTTCCTTTTATGTGAGCAGTATGAGAGCTAGAATCTACAAGGAGTTAAATTCTAGCTGGCTATGAAATTACCTCAATTTTAAGTCAAGCTACTGGGATAGGCTTAAAATGCTAATCCTTTTTTTTTTTTCTTCTCTCTGCTTTTGATGAACAATTTCTCATGCTCATTTCAATGAGAAATAATGTCAAAGTGTTCAAAAAACAAGCATTTCAATTCTAAGCATATCCCCGGAGATAGCACTGATATAAAAGTAATTTTTTTATCCAGTTAGGATTTGAATTGTAACTCTTTGTGGTTTTCTTTAGATCAAAAGTCGAAAACACATAGTAATAGTTATTATGGTATCTTGGCAGGTTAATGTAGTATGTCATATCATATTTGTGTCTTGTGGTACGACATACAATGCACACTGAATTTCATTGTTATTTAAAAGTGTTCTGGTGCTTTGTGATGTACATTACATTGCAGAAATGGGAGTTAAACATTAACAAAATTGTAAGAATATGAGTCTTTTCTGGCTCATTGTAAAGTAACATGTTAAAAATTCAAAACATAGTATTATTTTCTGACTTTTTTGTTTGTTTGGGTTTTTTTTCTCTACAGCATATTGTCTCTCTTTTCTTAATGATTATTTAAACACACACAAAGGTAGATTAGGCTTTACTTTGAAATGGATTTCCCTCTTCTGCAGTCCTCTTTCCTGACTAGGCATTTGAAAATTCTGTTTCTGAATTAAAATTTGCGGTTTGTTTCCCTGTAAGCACTTTGCAAGCGTGACATGAATAGTGCCTTGCCAAAAAAAAAGAAAAAAAATCAGTGAAAAGAAAAAAGATTATCTTGTTTTGATAACATTTTTTTCAGAGGGATTATGCAAACCTTTCATTATCATTGATATGATTATGCTCCCAGTGATTTGCCCTGTCATCTTAATTCCTGTTACCAGTTACTAAGAGACAAAGCAGCTCTTGAGGATCAACATAGCATACTTCCTCAAATTATTAGTCTTATTTTCTTCTTTATTGCGTTTTCATTCTCCTAAACCTTGCAGTGGAAAGGGTTATTATTTTTGTGACAATAAGATGGAATAAGGAAAAATATTCAAAATCGCAGCAAGGGTTTAAGGAGATGTTGTCACAGTCAAAGGGACTGACAAGGGAAATGAACATAGTTAGAGAGTGTTGGATGGATAGGAAGATGAACATAAGAAATGGGAAGACTACATACATAATTTACAATAATAACTTGTGTAAATAATGTGTGACTGAAATATAAGACAGGTCTCTACCCTCAGGCGCTTACAAGCTTTTAGACATAGGACAGCAAATAATGGTAAATAACTTGCTGTTCAGGGAGAACGATTATCACCATATGATGTCTAATGAGAGGCTGGCATGTCGAAAATACCCTGTTATGATTTTAGCTGTATTTAAAAAATAAGAACTGAATAAGATGTGAATAAACGCACAGGAAAAGATATGAGGCAGACAGCAATGTTTTAAGGCCAACCATGAGTGTGTGCAGGAAAGAGGGGTTCAGTGCTAGCCAAGGAAGGTAGTTCCAGCATGGGGGGGGTGTGGGGGGTGGTATTAGCTAAGGTTGTCCAAGAAATTTGTTCGATTTAGGAATTTTTTGGATTGTGGGAAGAAATAGTGAGAGGTAACAAAACTGCATGCAAGACATAAGAGAAAATTACTTTGTGGTGTGGATAGAAAATAGAAAATGAAGCAAGAGCTCAGTGAAGGGTTGATACCGCAAAAGGACTGGAAGGGTGTGCTTTGCAGCCAAAAAATGGATGAACTTCAGTTGAAGAACTGTTACGTGGCATGAGAGATGGCCAAGAGTAGACAAGAGCAGCATTAGTAATTAGAAAGGGGTGATTTGGGAAGCAGTGGCCCTTATTCATGTCTCTGTCACCTATGCAAGTCCAGGGTATCTTCGCTATATAGAGGAGGAAACTGAGAGTAAATAAACATTGCACAGAGATAAAGAAATCTGATTCAAAATATTTGGATTATACTGCTTCTGTGAATAATGAAGTGGAAAAAAAAAAAGAGAAAGAACAATCATTCTCATTCTTGAAGTATACATTTCTGTTTCACGGATAGTTAAAAAAGATATTGAAGTTATATTTAAATATAGAATATTATTAATAAAAAAAATTCTAATATGTTTTTCAATGTTACCTTAACTTAGTGTTGGGAATTTATCTGTTAAATTGAGATACATAGAAGAATAGAGCAGTAGAGGTTGTCTTCAGCTCTGCTGAAGTCATTCACAGCTGTCTCTGCAGTTGGCTTCATTTCTTTAAGATGACAGTGTCCTTTTTATAACTGTTATCGTACATCATTATGTAAATTCACAATGCCATGTAGAAGGATAAATGACAACATGCACTTTCATCTAGGCCAAAATAAATACTGGTTATTGGCAAATGCATTTTGTTCATCCCTGAACTCACCTCTCTGGGAATAAAGAAAAGATGAGACTACTTGTCTAAACAGTTAATAAATAATTTAAAAGCAGAGTAGCAAGAACATTATCCAGAAATCCACATACAAATAGAAACCAAATTTGTGTACAAATACAAATTAACTTTTAAGGCACCCATATTTCATGAACAAATACCAGTATTTGTTTATACTGACATGTAGCGATTTGTAGTTTGAATTATACGAGCAGGAAAATAATTTGAACGGGCAGCAACACATTCTGCCTTCAACTTGGGTGGATTTGGTGTAAAGCTTCAAAGTCAAGTTATGATTGTCTTGAGAACTTAGAGGCATTGCTTAAGAGTCCAAGAACAGACATGAAGACTTAACACAGTACTTGGATACTTGCAGAATACATCAATGGAAAGTAAAGCAACTCCTTAAGTAAAGGGGTTTTTTAATCGTATATTTAGTAGATGGAGTAAGGGAAAGTTTAGCTCTCTTATTGAAGTAATCAAAGGTCAATGGCAGGTTGAGAAAGAATAACCAAGTCTTCTGGATCATAGTACTTCATGGGACGATGTATTAACTTGGGGTCAATTTTGAGGCTAGTTACTCTAAAAAAGCAGTAAGAGAATGTTAATATTTTGGTATCCAGTTTCGTATTCCTTATTTCATAGACTTTGGTACTAGAGCCATATTTCCAAAACAAAAAAATTAAAGGAACTTCTCTGTCAGCTAGTCTGTCAACCAATGAGATCCTCTTTTATATTTTTTTTAATTGCTCTGTCCTTTTCAGCCAAATTCAACAGAGAGTTAGAGATCTCAAAGTTGTGCAATTCCTTCAGTTGCAATGAGAAATAATAGGTACATAGAAGCGAGAGCCCACAGTCTGGAAAAGCCAGCAAGATAAGTTTATTTTTTCCATGTGATGCACTAGTTCTCCAGACAGCAAGTGCACAGTGATATATTGAGGAATGCTGCACTTCACATAAGAAAGGGACATGTATGAGAATTCAGTGCTCGAATTCAATCATTCAAGGCTGAAGGTAATGACATTTTCTGGTGCTGTGGTCCAAAGTGTGTGACTGAGATATGGGAACAAACAGCTGAGGGAGAAAGAAAGACTGCTGCAAAAATCAGGATTAATGTCCTACAAAAGCAGTTTGAGTTTGCCAAACAACCACCCCAAAATCACCGAGGTTAGAGAGGTTGATGCATAGGAGATTTTATGAAGGGTAGATACCAGACTTCTAGCGTGGTAGGCGTGATTGAGGATCCAAAGTGCTCTCTGTCCTTAAGACATTGTACCAACGGTATCTGGGACTTTAAACTGGAGTTCTTAAAAATGAGCTTATAGGAGCTCAAACGCTTTAGCAAAGGCAAAACTTGTATTTGAAAGAAAGAAATAAGAACTGTCGTGGATTGCATGTTTGTACAAACATTTTCAAGTGTTCTGAAATAACCATTTCCATAGTTCTTCCAAATACAGAGAGGTTCAACTCCATTTACTGCCTGAAGGCTGCAGCGACCGTGTCTTGCAGACTGCCTGTGGACAAGCTGTGTCCATCAGGATGTTTTGTGGGGAACAAAGCCCGCATGTGGCTCTCTGGAGGGCATGGTCCAGCCCAGCTTGGATAACCACAAATTTCATCTTGAGAGCAGCTCCCAGGATGCTTGCTCTAGTCAGTGTGGGGCCCTGCACATACAGCAATGCCTGCTGAAGCGGTTCTTGGGTTAAGTACTTATGTGATAGTCACTATTTTTGAAATGTGTAATTTTTCGTAGTGCTGCGTATTCAAAGCAGTGCTATAAGCATGAGTGGCATGACTGTGAGTTAATTAAAGATACTTAAGTCACTGCTGAGATCATAACAATCACAATAAACAATAATCTAATTTTGCATTTTCGATTCTAAGCATTTTCTGCCATTTCCTTCTGTTTAATGGTGGCTGCCTGCGTATTTAAAACTGAGGTTTTTTGTGTTTAGTAATGGGAAATCTCAGGCAGACTCCTTCCCTTTATTCTGAAACTGAGCTAACAAAAATCTTCTTTTCTTTTCAGTCCTTAGGTATGTATCTTTATGTCAAAATCTGAGCTTAGCCACACAGTGGAGCCAGAAAGTCTTATTCCCCAGTAAGCTACAATACCATTGAGACTGGCACTGTGTTTTAACTGTGTGTCTCAGAACTGCTGGTGGGACAAATGGATCATAGTGTGGGTTTTATGCTTTGCTTTGTTGGTTTATAGATTTGTTCTGGAGCAAAGCCACCCGTACTGTAAGTCAAATTATCAGTCCAACAGAGAGCACCAAATAGCTGTGAGAGACCAGGTTTGAATAAGATTCTCATATAATCTAGATATAATAGTCCAGCTGGAACGTATATTGTAAGGATCCTGCCTTTGAGGTTTGATTTTTGTAGATTGAAGCTAAAGAAAACTCTGTGTATAAAGAAGTTGGTATATAATAAATAGTGTAATATTTGTGTAAATTAGGTTTTGCTAGATACATTTTCACATCTTCAGCTGCAGATATTATGTGAATTCTTTGCCCTAGCTTAAAACTAATTATAAAACCCTGTACAAGTGGTAGCAGGAGTAGTTTAAAATCAAAAAGACATTCTATCTGTATCTGTGCAGCAGTGACTGAATAACAACATGGAAAGTATAAAATCAGAAAGACATTACATCTTTGCAGGTTATATGTTACTAACATCTCTGTGTGACTAATTTGATGTGACTCAGACTTCTCATAAAAAGATTTGTCATTCTGTCAATTGCATTTCAGCTGCATTAAGTGACAAAGCTAGTAAGCTGTCTGTTAATGGTTGGAAAGAACATGTGATTGTGTGATTGAATTCTGGAAATACTGACTAAACATTTTTTCATATCTTCGTAGCTGGTTAAATGGAGTGATAAATGTCTCTAATTTCAAAACTGCAGTTTGAAGAAGATTAAAAACGTAGCAATCCTCCATCAGTTATTAATTATAACATAAGCTGTGTGTAGGGTGACTTTGTGACCTGAAGCCTGCAAAACTGAAATACAGAATAATTTTTAGATACTAGGTTCTTTAAATAAGAAGGCATGCAAAAGACAAGCAATTAGATGATAGCTACTTTAGTTGAGGCTAATTTCAGATAATTTTTTTAACTAATTTCCACTGAAATAGTTCAAGGTAGAAATGATCTTTAAAGTCAGAGCCTCTTTGCTTTTATGCATCTCTTACAATTCAAATTTAAAACAATATAATGAAACTACTGTTTTCTGTGGTGATTGCTAATTCCAAATTCTTTCCATAATGTTTAGCTGGAATAACTGAATAATTGAATTTTAACTTCTGTGACTGTATGATAGAACAGTTTACAGTCTGGAGAGGAATAGGCTGGAGAGATCTAACCTAAGATGCAGAAAGATACTGTGGCTTCATAATGCATGTGTGAAGTACTTCTTTAGAATTATAATAATTATACAATACAAATAAAAATTAATCAAGTGAAAAATCCCATATAATTAAAAATAAGAGGTGTCCAAACAAACAAAAAAAATCACAGAGGAATTAGTTCTATAATTTCCTTGCATATTGTGAGGTAGATACTGCTTTGGTCAGGTGGCCTAATCAAGTCCAGTCAGTCCAGTGGTTAAAATGGGGCTTACACCTGAAGGGCTCATGCTGACTTGTTTTTCGGGAGGTAAATCGCTGTCTTCAGGAACCATGGCAGAAGTCAATGTAATTTGAATTATAGCATAGCAAATTAAGCCTGTGCCCCCATATAAGCAGTAGGGGAAAGGAAAATGTGATACAAAACCAAGGCCTGGCTGAGAAGGAGGGGAAAGTGCACCTGCACCTTTGAGATCTGAGGGGCTACTTAGAGAATTAGAGTGATTTAAATCCCCGCGTTTGAGAAAAATGAAGGCCGGCAAGTAAGAATCTCCCCTTCATGTCCCTGAATATCAGGAAGGCCTATTTTTGGATATCATTCTGTGTTTTCGAAGATTCATTAGTATATACCTTGCAATGATTTCATCTGAGCTGCTGTTTGCAAAATTCTCGTGCCTAGATAGAAGAGAAAAATGGATAAAGTCCTTATTGGTAAAAGCAACTAAGCGACTTAATATCAACATAGCTTTACTATCTTTAAAAGTGATGCGAAGCTTATGAACTTGACGAGCCTATGCATTATTTTATAATATGTAATGTGCTCATGTGCAAAATTGCCTATTAACAGTGAAAACAGCTGAATTATTTAGAAAAAAAATGGGGATCTTTTGTGCAATAAAGGAGAGGAACATTTCTGCTCTTGCTCAACTTTCATACATGTGTAGGGATTTTACTATGGATAGCCGTGCTCATGGTAGGATGGGGACTTGAGTGTAATACTGTGCTGCTTTGCTGTAACATGAGAGCTAGGAAAGTCTCTATTGTTAAATGGAAGATTTTCATGGCTTTTGGTGGTTATTCTGGCTTTTTTGCTGTCACTTCTTTCTCTAGCAATGTTAAATATATTCCCTAATTTTACAGTTTTTTATATCTATGAGTTGAGCTATTATTCAAGACTTCTGCTTGTGCTCACTTACTAATTGCAGTAGCCATAAAAAGCTCTTACTAACTGCAAATTACCTATCATTGTACTCAGTTGTTTGAAATTACTGAAGCATTTCTCAATTTATGAGATCTGCAAGGATATAAACTCAAATACTTTAAAGAAGTTATAACCAGTCCAACAGCATTCATCATAACTTGCTCATCTGGTGGCTTATTGTGCCACCTGTTACATTTATTCTACTTTTATAAACCTACATAAATAATTATCGTGTCTTTATACTGTGGCATGTACCATTCCATAGCAGCTCATTTCTCTTGGAAATCCTAATAGCATCAGGCTCCTTTAACATTCGCACACTTCCAAGAGCATAAGTGCTATGGATCTGGATTTATGATTTATAACTTCAGTCCTCTCATACTCTGGCAGCAATGGCATTATGGTTCAATTAAAAGTCACCTATCAAAACAAAAACTGGCATGTTACATGTGGCAAAAGATTGTCCTGACAACACGAGCTGCATGGCAAAATGATGAATTGCTGCTCTGTGAGGAGCAGAGTTACAGCCTAGAGTTCACTGTCCGCAGTTTAATTAGGCAGGCAGAGATCCATCAGTGAACAGGGATTCGGATTCTGCTGAAGGCAACTTATCTCAGGTCACTGGTAGGTGTTAGGGTTTGGGGGGTTTTTTGGTTTGTTCCCCCTTCCCCAGGCAAAGGATTAATTCAGAAAATTTGGAAGGGTTTATTACAGTGCACAGGAGAGAAATAGATAAAAAGGCTGGGGAGAAATTTTCCTTTACTGCCTTAACAACTACATAAGAAAGATGAAAGATTCCCTGCTTTGCATTAGGGGGACTAAAGGGCTTGAATTTGTAAGAAACATGAAAACCAATAAGTCAACAAATACGTCATACAGAGACATGGAGACTGGGCCGCTGAATTGTTTTATGATTATTTTTAATAATAAGGCGATGATGTGTCATAAGGTGGGGTTAGCACAGCCTTGAAACTGCTGCTAATGAGTGTTTTAAGTGATTTCCAGTTTAAGTGTACTTGGATATAAAATAGACTTTCAGCTTCCAGCATTAAGATGTTTCAAAATTCTTTCCAGAGCAATGGCTGGATGCAACAACAGTCTAGATCTTAACAACGCTTAACTTCATGTTTCATCTAAAGGCCTTTTGCCTTTAACACCACTGTAATGTGTCGTGCAGGCAGAGAAAGCACAAAAGCCACCGAAAGTTGTGACAGTTGAATGAAGATACTCTTTGTATTTTAAGGTAAGAATTGTAAAGGAACGTACTGTTGCATGTTTGCTGAGTAAAACTGGAAAGCAGCTTTTGGACATTTGCAGATGAGTGCAGATCTGAAAGCATTCTGATGTGGTAATGGTGCAATCCTCACACTCAGTGTGAGTGTGCAAATGCTCAGCTCTTTTTAAGGGAACTGTGCAGCTAATACCTTCTCTGAACAGCACAGCTTAAAAGTCGACCTCAGACCAAATCAATGCATTTGTATTGTTTTACAACAGATTTAAATGTAGCCCGAAGATTTCATGTGTTTGAAATGGAGCAGACATCTTTCTTCTACTTACCTCTACTTAGAAGCTGCAGGATTATGTTCTCTTCTGGGACATCACAGCCTCCCATTTGGTATCTGTTCTAGGTGTTTCTGTAGTGTTTGTCATCTATTTTTATCAGATATTGCTAGTTTACTGTTGTTTCTGATTTATATTTGCTTCTTGATAGCGGTCCATGTGGAAAGTTCCTCCACACTTCACAGCTTAGTTGGTAGGACAGCCAGCACCTCAGTAGGACAAGTCCCATTCTGGGGAAGGCTTTTTACTGGTCTTGAATCTTCTTTGGAAATGCCAAGAGGCTTCTCCGGGTGAACCCCGCTTCTGACTGCTTCGGTTTGGTGCTGTTCATCTTAAGACTCTTCCAGTGCCTTATTTTTTGGTGACAAAGAGGGTGGAGGAAGGGCGTGA
Source organism: Larus michahellis (assembly GCF_964199755.1). Classification (NCBI taxonomy): domain Eukaryota; kingdom Metazoa; phylum Chordata; class Aves; order Charadriiformes; family Laridae; genus Larus; species Larus michahellis. Next base: position 19,711,512 of record NC_133900.1, on the reverse strand, counting down.
AATGACAGATGATGAGTGGAAGACAGACAGTGGATGGGAAACCTGGCTCAGCTGCAGTACTGCTGGCGGCTTGATGTGGCTCACTACAGTGATTTGATTTGATGGCAATCCCTGTTAAATAGTTAGAAGATTTTCTCGCTTGTCGTTTTGAGTAGAGCTGGCCAGAATTTTTCTGATGGAGTATTTCTCAGTTAGAAAATGCTGATTCATTTAAAGTGAAATGTTTTGTGGAAACGTGACAATCTGAAGAGAATTTCATTAAAAAATGAGACTGTTCCATTTTCACTTTAAGAAAGGAGCAGTAGAATTTTCCGTTTCAAAAAAATCCCACGTTTTTGCAATTTTTTAAACTTTATATCAAATGTATATGACTCCATTATTTGCAAATATAAAAACTGAAGCTGGTATGAAATATTTCGTTTACCAAAATGAGATATTTTGAATAATCAAAATATTTTTAGCATTTTATTTCATTTAAAAATTCTGCTTTTTGTCATTTTTCCATTTAAAAATTTTTTGGTAGAATTGTATTAAAATGTAAGTCTCACAATTACTCTAAGAACAGAAAATAAGTTCACCAGTCTTTTATTGAGCCTTGTAATTGATCCTTGAAAATACTAGTACCTTTTGTTATTTATTAGATTTCATGTTTCTCAATGTGTCCAACAAAGTATTTTAGTTCAAGGTTTCATGACTCATTTTGTATTTTTGCTCTTTGGTGGTGATGTGCAAAATGGTTTGTGGTTATTTTTTCTAATATCCAGAGGTCAGCCTCTTAAATTAAATGGGTTCATAGTAGTTTCACACCAGAACTTACTTTAAGGTTTATTTTCATTTCCATGAGGTAGGGTCCCTCCTCACAGAAGCTCTCCTGTTGAAGCTCTAGCGTGTCTCACCCAGGTCCCGTTGTTCTTGACGAGATGCTTTTAGAGGTGAGACCATCCATTAGACTTAGTGTGGCTGCATGTTAAATATATTTTCTTCACAAATAGCAAAATTAGGGGCATATCTAGTGAAAACAGAAGGGAATGTTCAGCTTATTGAGCACACACTATGGGCTCAACTACGAAGCTATAGCAGAAGTCATTGCAAAGTCAGTGTTTGCTGGTTACTACTGCATGCCAGACAGCAGCAGTAGCTGGCCTTATGGTGAACAATGACTATAAACCGAAGCATGGTCTTTCCATGGTATAAAGATCTGGAAGGACGACATGAGTTATTTTTTCTTTCTTGCATGAGAAAAAAAGTTACAATCTAAGGTACAGATACTTCTCGCTCCACTCCCTTACGCTAGCATATTGCTCCAAGGACATTAGAGAGATGGGCTCCATGAGCCATGATATCAAATGCCAGGCATGCTGTGGAGGAATTGGATGCATCATTTGCTTACTTCTGGCACCTATTTGGGCACCTGGAGAGGAGCTGTGCCGTTCCCAGTTTCCTCAGGGGAACTGTGGATCTGTTAGTCTCTGAGCAGTACAATGTAGCCCTGACTTTAACATTATGAAAACTCTTTCTTAAAAATTATAAATAATTAAGAGACTCTCATAATTAGAGATTATGCTGATCTCAAATACAGCCATTTATTTAAACCTAATAATTTTAAAAGGGAATTCTGTTTTTGCCTATACATATAAATTCTTGTCATCTCTTTTGACTTGGAGCAAAGCATAGCCAAAAATGTAGAACATCCTTATTAGACACCATTGTTCAAGAAGGATTGGTGGACTTTTCAACATTTTCATTCATCCATGAGGTAAAAATTTTTTTGACTGGCAATATTTCAAGAGAATGGCATATCTAGCCTTTTCTCCAACAGTGTCTTGACACACTCTATGTAATTTACTGTCCTGCTTCGTGAGGTATTCTTTTATTGAATAGAGCAAACACATTTAGCTTAAGTTTTATTTTCAGATATAATAGTTTTTAGTTTCTTTTCTTTCCCCTCCCCTTAGAGTGTTCTCCCTTCTCCTGATTATTTTGAACAACTGCCCTACATTGTTCCATTGCTGTTATTTAATCTCAAAAATAATGGCTTGATGAACTTGCCGTTGGCCAGGTACTAAAAGGAAATACTGTAAATCTATCTGTAAAACGAAGGAGGTACTTATGGGAGATACTTCAAGTACCGTTATTATTCTTTCTTACATCTAAGTAGAGAGGCAAAAGAGTTAGTTGAAAGCATCACAAGGCTAGTAGCCATATTGAAATACTGCTAAAGGCTGGAAATGTTCAATGAGAAGGTACAAAATACTTTTTGCAAGTTTAGACTATGATAACGTGGCCTATGATTGCATTTATAAGCGTTTGGAAGAGCTGCTTCTAATTCCCAGCTTCTAGGCATTTAAATTTCTATTAAGAATTATGTCAATGTTTCATTTATTGTATTTATCTTAACATATTTCTGGCATATTTATAAAATGTGATTTTGTGTTTGCTCTTGTTTAAGATGGCTTGGATGCATGAGGCTGGATCATGCAACCTGCTCATGTAAGACACAGCTTTTGCTTTGAATTTTAATATAGTACATTTCCCTGTGTTTCCCTATATCAAAGGGTTACAATGATTGCAAAGATAATATCTTCTAAAGTGGCATTTATGATCTTATCCTTTTATCTCTTTCAAACATATTTGTGCCACTGTCTTTTGCTGTATAGCCATAATCCATGCAGTGAAACTAAATTAGGAAATTAATAAGGCCATTCCCCTTCAATTTGATCTGCAGTGGGTCAAATCTATAATGAATAGTGTTTTGCAAGGAAGTGATGGTTTAAAGTCCATTGAAAAACAACTTAGCTAACGCTGCTTAATTCAGGAGTTATATGATACAATTTTTAGTTGCTTTATTTAATGAACTAATACAAAGAGACCCTGGAAGCTAATAAATGAAATACGTTTTCTTAAATATGTTTGTTTATATATATTCTGCTTTGCTTTAATATGAATTAACAACATTCCATGTCATATTATGTGTTTTGTTCTTTTAGATGAAGTAAAAGAAATTAATTATTTTAACTGGATGCAGAGTTTAATACAAGTCAAATACCCATGGATAAAGGTAAATCCCTTATGATAAGAAATACTTAGAAAAGCTGACTTCAAAATAAATTTTACAGTGATATTATGAAGGAATAATAAAGTATATGAAATTAAATTGATTAACAGTAAAAATATACAAATTTCTTTTAAACATCAGGAAATATTTTTAAGACAACTAACAAAGCATCTAAAGTGCCGTATTTAAAAAAGAAAAGAGTTTTCTTTGCATCAAGGTTGATATTTGATAGTCTGACTATTTGATAGTCAGTTTCATATCATGTCAGCTAGTAACATCAAATAGATACAATACTTAAGGTCTTTAGCATGGCTGTGCAATCCTTTCTTTAATGGCAATTTACCAAATAAACTTAATATTCCCCTTGGGATAAATTAGTGTAAATCTGAGCTGCCCTGCCTGGTTAGGCAGGTCCTCTATACGATCATTTTGTTGTGGAGATACTCCTGAAAAGTAGTAAAACATGGGATCAGTCACAGGGAAGTGGAAGATACCAACCTGTCTGGAATACAGGCAAATCTGGACAAGATTTGCTTGTTAGCCCTGCTCTGGACATCTTTCTACCAATAGAACACGTTTCTTTAGGTAGTTTGTGCTGTATTTGTGCCTGTTATTTGATCACATATGGGTGAGGGAAGAACCTTTGCAACTGATACAGAAAGGTTAGGAATGGCATTACCCACATAACCTCACCAAATTCTGCAAGCACTTATGCATATAAAGAGCTATTGATAGTCTTCAGTTCAACTGAACTTAACAATTGCATGCTTAAATGGTGTGTGTTAACTTAGTGCTGATGACCCAGGTCCACAAACTTCAGGACAATTATCAGTTTCCTTGTTTGTTTTTTATATTTATTGTAAAACACAAAGAAAATCCTTTGGTTACAGTGGAAGTAGGGACTGGGGAAGGCGTTGGGGGGTGTGTGGAAGTTGAGTGTGGGGTAGGTTCCCCACAATTCACATACAGCACTCCTCATGCTAGGCTCTGGATAAAAAAAACTTACAAGGAAAGCCCTCTTCTTGGTTAAAAAAAATATCAAAAATTAAAAATTGTGCCAGTTCTCACTTTCTTAAGACTTTAATTGTGGAGCTATTCAAGTTTGCATACTGTTGAACTTTTAGTACCCATGGTATACATGATATGGTGTAAACAATATGCTGTAGTCATTGCAGTGGTTTGGTAGGCATTGTTTTATCATTTATTAGTGGTATTTTCTCAGTTTTTTTGCTTAATTCTCTATGATGCTTTTGGTTCTTCTTCTACACAGGATTTCTGTTGGAAAAAAAAAAAAACTTCAGAGATTATGCAACCTAATTTGTGAAGGCCAAAACATTACTGCCAAAGCACACCTGGGTGATTGAAGTTGGGTATGTATTTCACTACCTTGTGAATCAGTGTCTATGTAGATAGAATTTGACATAGAGCATGGCAGAAAGAATTGGACAGCTGAATTATATGAACCTGGTGTGATTTAATCAGTGTTCAGTTGCAAGAAAATTGTTGATATTAGCAGGTGACCATGCTCACCAATAGACCTGAATTTGTCTGTAAGCTGGTAAAGGTGGTCTTGTTTTGGAAATCCAGCTAACGGTAAACAGCTGTTCAGGCCCCACTGCAATTTCCCAACAAAACACACAGGACTTTATTGTTCTTTCAAGACTTCTCAGCTGGATGAATTTATGCCATAAATTAATAACTGCAGGCATCCATGCTTGTACCACAGTCACTGTGAATAATTGATAGTGCTTACAAGTTTTGATGATTTAGTATCTGGGCAGGCAAATACACAGAATGTCATATGTTTTTTAGGCAAAGATTTATTTAAAGTCTGATTTTTACCTGGATCTTCAAAATGATAAATTCAGTACAAAAATATTTTAACAAAGCATTGTTTGTCTTCTCTGTATCAAGCGTACTATCATATTCTAAAAGCACAGTCATTCCAGTAGTAGAAACCACTTTGAGTAAATGCTGTAAAAATCGTATCATCTTGTAACAGGATCCCTTGTACATCAGCTCTAATGTTCAATTAGGTATTTGGGGGTTTAAGGTCCAAGTAGTTTGTGTTGCTTTCTAGTGACTTTCCACAAACTGTATGCCATATCATGCGCATGACTTTTACTTATTGGATCTCTTATCTGCAAAAATACATATTCAGATACAAGTGCCTTGCAGTTATTCTCCTAGGAGGAAGGATTGCTTCCGCTCAATAATGCAACAGTCACCAACTCTTTGGAGCCCACCAAAACTGCTGTTATTAATCGTGGGGACTTCTTTATTTGCAGATTAAATATAAACTTGACCTGTTGAGCAGAGAGGACTCTTCAATATCACCCAGTAACAGTGAGGTTAGTTTGGGGAACTAAAGTATTGCATAATAGTGTTAGGATTCACCTAAGCTGCATCTCCCACAACTTCCTTATGCATACTGTATGTCAGGCTCCAGTGCAGTGGTTGGTTTTGTCTATAGGAATGGTCTCCCTTTCTTTCTTTTTTGGTCTGCCTTTTTTTTTTTTTTAAATTTATTTATGTGCCTTGCACCTAAATGTCTCTGAAGATGAATGGAAGTAGTTTTCTGGGCATGGATTTCTGATGGTATGCAGAAAATATTAGGCAAGGCTAGTTAGTCTGCTTCCTCCTATCTGAGCTAAATCCAATTTGTCCCATAGGTTTCCTGAGATGGAGTGAATTTTCATTTTCCACTCTCAACTTCTTATTCCCACTCTTGGTCATGATTCTACTAGCAGTAGTCTGAGACGTTATTGAAAGCATCACATGACAAAAACAGTGCTGGTTAAAGCCCAAAGGTTACTTGTACACTTATGCTTCAGTACTTTTTCTGATGAAAAAAGCTAATGAAACAGCAACTTTAAAATAGAAAGTTTCTAGGTTAGACAAATGATAATAGAGTTTTGGAGGGAATAATTTACTGTTCTCTGTCAGCATTTCTACTCGAAAAATGTTATGGCAATCAGTGTTTCCCATAGCTACTAGCCATCATGGTTCTGAGAGTGTGCATATTCTGCAGATAAGATGTTTCCATATAATGTTTACTTTGTTTTGCAGCTGTGGTACAAAAGGAAGTTTGAAAAATGTCTTCCTTTTGCAATTTGCTTTCATTTATTTTGTTTATGTTTGTTTAATAATGCTAAATTTACAGTTCATTTTTTTAAAATGATACTACTTTTCAAAGAGAAAAAACTTATAGCGGGAATGTGTTTTCAGCTCTGATTTCTCAGAGAGCCAGAAAAAGAAAATGGCCTGTTTTGGTAATCAAAATGATGCTTGCTTTGATGAAGCAACAGAGACTACTTATGAGAAATGATTAAAACAGATTTTGAAAGCAAACAAACAAATGGAAGGCTGAAAAAAATGTGTTCTTGTCACTAGGTAGCCTAATTTCAAGTTGTTAAAATACTTTCTAGCACCAGGAAAGTGCAGAGAAACTGAGTTAATGCTCTAATTAAAGCCTTGTCACTTATCTGGGAAAAAGCATCTTTTACTTGAAAGATGATTTCATGACCAGAAGCTACAGCCAGGTTAAAAGGCATCTAGATTAGCAGAACAGACACTTTGCTTCTGTTTACAGACTTGGTGCTCAGCTCAAGCAATTGATGAGAGATCAACGTTAATAAGCAATTTATTGACAGGAAACTGTACAGCAAGTTATTGAGTGCAAGTCAAGATCTGGTTTATAAAAAAAAAAAACACTGAAGAATAAGAATTGTTTTTCAGTGGTAGAAAAAAAAAAAAAGAATCTAAAACTGAGTGTCCTCCTGTGTCCCAGTTCTCATGAACTGTAATAATGTTTTAGGAATTGGTGGGTATCTCTAGAATAAACTAACAGAGCACAACCAACACCTAAAGGGAGAAAAAGTATTTGCTTTTACTGCCTTTTGCCAAAGACTTTGCCATGGCACTTCAAGGTTGAATGTGCTCCTGTAACAGCAGTCACTAAGAGTGTGGAATCACAGGGTGGTTTGAATGGGAAGGAACCTTTAAAGATCATCTAGTCCAACCCTCTGCCATGGGCAGGGAGATCTTTCACCAGATCAGGTTGCTCAAAGCCCCATCCAACCCGACCTTGAACACTCGCAACGATGGGGCATCCACAACTTCTCTGGGCAACCTGTTCCATCTGTATATCACCACACACATCATAAAAAATGTCTTTATTATAGCCAGTCTAAATCTACCCACTTTCAGTTTAAAACAGTTGCTCTTTTCCTGTCACTATGGACCTTGCTAAAAAGTCTCTATCTGTCTCTCCTATAAGCCCCCTTTATGTAGTGAAAGGTTGCAAAGTGATCTCCCGGAACCTTCTCTTCTCCAGGCTGAACAACCCCAACTCTCTCAGCCTTTCTTCACAGGAGAGGTGCTCCAGCCCTCTGACAATTTTCATGGCCCTCCTTGGACCTGCTCTAACAAGTCCGTGTCTGTCTTCTGTTGGGGGACCCAGAGCTGGATGCGGTACTTCAGGTGGGGTGTCAGGAGAGCAGAGTAGTGGTGGAGAATCACATACTTAGAGAAGTGCTAGGACTAGGACTGAGATATGATATTGATTGGAGCTTTATATATATCACAGATGAATAGGCAGAAAGAGAGATTATGTAGGATTGGGGATTATCTGCAATAATAAAGAAATCTGGCTGTCCTTGTCACACAGCTGTTGCTCTCGAATATTCCTCAGAAACTTTAGAGAGACAATATGTTTAAAAGTGATGGTATCAGATAACTCATTCTCCTAATCACCCACTTTTCCTCATCCCTTCAGTGGTAATATTAGAGACTTGATAAAAAAAAAAAGGAAATATTAAAGAATTTTATAATGAATATAAAGTATATATGCTAATGCGGAGCTGTAATAGTGCACGACTCAAAATGGAAATAAAGGGTCTGGAGAAATTGTTTAAAAGAGCAGTTTAAACTGCAGCTACTTGGACTGAGCCTCCACAGTCAGAGAGAGCAGAGAAGTCAGCAAAAGCAGTAGAACAGAGTGTCTGGAGAAGGAAGTACATTTTTTGAAACAAATTTACTTAGTGGATATCACAAAGTAAAGAGCTCACTTATGTTTATAGGCTGAAGAAAGGATCTCAATTTGAGCTGATCAAGAGCTAATCAGATCAATGAGCCAGTCCAAGAATCGCATACTGAATTGAACTGGCTGTTCAAGCAAGCAGCTGTGTACATTGTAGTACAAGAGCTACGTGCTTCAGTAAAAGCCTTTCCAACATCATGTAAAGTTAGCTGAGTACCTTATTTGAAGAGAAGAGTCTGAATCTGCAATCCAGAGAGAGAGAGAAAGGAGTCAGCTCTGTTGGTCGCAATGAATAGACTGCACCACTTGCATGGGCACCTGGCACAGACAGGAGGTTGTATTTTCCTATCAAGAGTGGAAAATAACCTTTATCTGGTCATAAATTGATATCCCAGTGCTCAGATACTGGTGTTTCAGTGTGTGTCAGAGTACCTAAAGCTTCTATATTTGACTCAGAGTCTTTATTGGAAAATCATCTGATATACTATCTTTTATTAACATAAGAAAACTCCTTATAATAAGTCGCTGATAGTTATTCTCTTGTACAGATGACTGCTGTAAGTAAGTGTGTGTCATTTGCAAGAAAGCGTTGCTAAAGGTTGTTCTCATGAGATAATTTTTGCTATCTTTATTTCACTGGTTACCAAAAAGATTATATGATACGCTTGTGAATTTCAAGGGAAAAAACCTCTGCTTCTGGTGTTAACCTACTTCTTAACCTTTCGGATGAATCTGAAGGGGTATAGATGATAGATAATTCTTGTTCCATAACAGTGTTATATTAGTGTTATTGGAGAAGAAGAAAAGTGTGTGGTTGCTGAAACTAGAAGTCTGGTATGTGTCTGGTATGTATTCCTAGAGAAAAGCAGACAGAAGCCAGATACCTGCATTGCATATACACTAATATGATTTAGTTTGCAATGACCCTCTGAAATTTAGCTAGCCTTCTTCTTTAATAGGGATATGATGAATATTGTGTTATCTGAATCTGTCATTGTTGTGCGGCAGCAAGCGGCTTAGTCAGTGGGAATTCTAAGAAGGTGGTTTTTTAAGGTGCCTATCCAACTTCAGGAGTAATCCACCAGACAGATCAGGGAACTGAGCTTTTTATTATCCTGCTGAAATACATGCAATGAGATGTAAAGCAGTGGATACTGAGGCTGTGTAGATAACTGCTGCTACTGTCATCTGCATTACCAGTTGCAATCAAAGCTTTTAAGATAGTCATCCCAGTACCCTAAAAAGTTCTTCCCTGCAAATGGGTGTCCATGCCAAATGATGCTAAAGACACTGGGGCAACTTTGAGATTATCCTACAGGTTGTTTTTTTTTTTTCCCCAGTATGAATTGAATTCCAATGAATAGAAGTTAAATAAAGACTTAAGATAAAGAGTGACTTCACTAATTGTAGTAATAATTTTCATAAACAACCCTTCCCTGTCAACCACATTTGGTAGCTGTGTCTTGGTAATCTCTGCAACATGCATCTCTCTCCAATTGTTCAAATTGCTCATATGCCATTTTAAGACATCGTGCATGCACAAGATTTATTCTAGTATTCTTCATCACCTCATTCTCTGCTCCTCTCTGGACCTCTCCATGGCTGATTTCCTAGTGTTCTCTATATTATCTGTGCTAGTATCCAACAGAATTGCGTCCATAATCATCAACAAATAAATCCAAGATGAGATAGACGAATATCAGCTTTTTTCTATCTGAATTAACCATATTATGTGCAGACCGTTGTATTTAAAATATATTAATGTTCTATTGAATACATTTTTTATTCAGTGGTACTTTTCTTAATTACTGTCTGAAAAAGGACGAAAAAGAATATAAAATGAAATATGGCTAAAGGTACACGTGTATGTTCCAATTAAGATCTGTCAGGATCTGTTAAGATACTGTTTATTATTAGCCAGTATGTGGATAATGAACTTATATTTGCTCCAATGAAATAGTGCTGAAAGATTTGATATTCTATTTAATATTTATTTCAAGACCTTTGCACATAACCACATCCTACAGAACAGAAGAGAAGAGTTTGATCTCTCTGTTGTTGGATTGCAGTGTGGCATTGAGGAAATCTGGATGGGGAACAGAAATTAAATGTCTTGGAGGTTTTCAGGACTTCAATTCAGGAATAGATCTTTAAAAAATCCTGAAATTCTATGCAAAAACTACCTTGGAAGGCGGGGATTCCATGCAATTCTGCCTGAGAGCAAGGTAGGCTGATTAACAGAAAGTCAAGATGCATTCGGATCAGAGACATACCGCTTTCCAAAAAAATTTGCTGAGTCCAAGTTGATTTTAACATCTGGCAGTGGTATTTGTTTAGGATGTGTCTCTACCAATGTTCTAGTTAAGTGTTGCATTCTTATAGTGTATCTCAGTCACATCCCCTTAAGTGTCCTTTGGTGAATATCTAGGAGTGGCCGTGGCGTATGGAAGTTAAAATAAAAGACATGCTCCACAAGTGCACCTTATAACTGTCAGCCCCTACTGGGCAGCCGTTCCATGTAACTAGGCTGGCCAGAAGTAAAATCTGACAAAAAGCGTGAAGTGAGGCCATCAGCTCCTTGCACAATGACTTTTTTTGCTCTGGAGATCTACTTCTGTACATGGACTTAGCCTTAATACTGCGCAAACAGCCTTCCTTCACAGGAGACTAACTCCAAGCCCGTGGCAGAGCAGACAGCAGCCTGCTAGTGAGGCTGCGCAATGGAATGTGGCTGGAATAACGGACACTGCTTGTATTTACTCTGCTAAACAGAGCAGCCAGGGGACACACTCGGATCCATATAAAATTTTTAAAAGGCAAAATCCAACACAATATTGAAATAAGTTTAAATAGATTTCTATTCAGAATCCACTAATCAGACTGAGAAGAACTGATATATAACAATAGAGCATAGCAGAAAAATATAGAAGCATATCAGGAGGACAGATATTATTATTGATGTTTCATCTGATTTTTCTTTAATGCCATGATAGTGGAAAAAATGTCTTGTACTTAGTTTACTGAGGATGTTCCAAAAATGCATACCAAGAGGAAATTAATTTTTAAATGTTTTAAATTTTTTTAATTAATTTTATAATGTTGGTTAAAGCTTACTTATTTTCCATCACTTTCTTATAACCCTCACCAAGCTTGATCAAGCACACACATACAAATCTGTAGTTAGTTTTGTTTGAAATTTTCCCGTGTAAGTAAACATTCTAAAAACATTTTAAGTAATAAAAAGTAATTATAAAACTTCTGTGGTGTACAATGCGAAACTTTGTTTCATTCTTAAATAAAGTATTATAGTATGAGTTAATAGAATTCCATTTTTAGAAATGGATGGATTAAAAAAGCTCTGTAGAGCTTTTGTTCTATAGTTTGCAAGTCTACATTTATAAAATTTTCTAATGAATTATCACATTATAATTGTTTTGGGAAATGCAGTTTTTCAAATGTTAAAACCCAGCAGAAGCCATTTTTGACTAAGCGAACCCAAGTTGCAGCACAAAAAGAATAGGGGAAGTTAATGTATTTCTACAAAAATATAGCACTTGGAAAGAATAATTACCTGTGAGAGAGATTTCTAGGAGTGTGTGCGTGAACCCTTCAAGATAAGCACTTCCTCCTTCAGGAACTTCAAATAAAATAAAAAAGAAAAGAAAAAAATCTGGTTACAGAGGCAAATTCTCTTCCACTCAGAAAGCTCTTTACAAAACCTACCAACTTTTCCCCTTCTATCTGGATAGCTTTAAATCGATTCCTTTAACTGAACGAAATCCTAGAAAAAATTCTTGCCTGTTCATGGGTGTTCACAAGAGCCTTTGCTAAGCCGGAAAGTCATAAATGAGTCTTGTCTTAGAGGCTCTGTATATGATTTCGGTGTCCTCTGTTTAGGCTCTGTTTTTCTCTAATGGAATTTCATATTATGTTGGGTTAACTGGAATGGATCACGCTTGACAATATTCACCCTACTAGTTCTGCTACACTATGAAGTTTGGGTTACTATGGAAAAGCAGCATTCTGTCATGAAATTATGTATTTTTTTGTAAAATAGTAAAATACTAACAAAAATATCAGGGGCTTTGCAGAAGAAAGTAGTATTTGCAGAGGTGTTAAAGGAGACAATACTTTCAATATTTAATGAACTATTAAATAAATTTAAAAAAGAAAGCAATATAGCTGCACTGTTTGGGAAATGTACTTGCATTTAGTTAACAAAATTCTATCCTAAGGAAGAAAGAAATCATTCTATTTGGGAGAAAAAAATCTAGTAGTTTTCACACGCTTGGTTCAACTCAGGTTAATCTTTTTAGTGAGATGTTATTTTTCAGACACTGAGACTATTGTAGCTATGTCATAAGCCATGTTACCTTAGCAATTACATTATAGAATAGTAGGATGTACTTCGCTAAGGTTTTGAAGAAAAGCTTCTCAGCAAGGCATCTGCAGTGGAAAAAAAAATACTCAATACTGTAATCACAATGGAGTCACAGGTAGCAACACTCCAGCGTGAACCGCGGCTTGTCTGCTTGCCTCAGCCTTTAAAAACAGGCAGGTCTTCAGTACCCGTCTTCAGAGCTACATCAATTCCCTGTGAAATACACGAACACCTACTTCTGAAGTCCTAAATGCAAAGGCACAATATTTATGGCTCTGGTTTCGGGATCTCGAGCCCTACTGTGGAGGCTGCGGGCAGCAACGCGACTGTTCCCTGAGGCAGGTTCTCAGTGACAAAATGCTGCTTTGTGGCTCTGTTCCCACTGGGTTTGTGAAAGGGGAAGGAAAAGGCACTTTCTTCAGTTACATCAACTTATATCAATACAAAGATGCCTTTTTAAGTGATCTCGGATACTGTATTGTGTCCCCTGAGATACTGAAAACACAGCAGTAGCTCTGTACTGAAAGTATGGATTTTTGAAGAAAGCTGTGTAGAGAAAGAAAGTCAAATTACGTCAAAACCAGCTTGATGCTTGAGGGGTTTGCATCTTCATTCGCTCTGCTCTTGCATGTATTGTAACCCTTAGTGGAAGTTAGTGGTCATGTTAACCATTTGAACCCCTTTACAGAAAAATATCAAATTTCCAATCAATGTTCACTTTTCCTTTCTCAGTCTTACTGTTGCTTTACGTAGTCAAGGTCAGCCCTTGCCCTTGTCCTCATCCCAGTTTAGGTTTCTATTATCCAGTGAATGGCATGTCATATTTTTCACGGTGTAATGTAGTATCACGTCTTTATTTTTGGCTTTTCTCTTCTCTCCATCATCGTTGTTGGGCTCAGTGCGCACGGGTTATGTTTCGGAAATGAAGCCTTCAGCCTTTCCCTAACTTTAAGCTGTGACTACTCAGATGAGCTTTCTAAGAAGCCCTAAACCTTATACTCTGGGTAAGCATATGCTTTCTCATCTGAGTTTCATCTAAATATGGTTTTCTATTGCTTGACTCTGTCCCTCTGTAATTTCTAGTTAATCGATTTTTAGTCCTAAAGCATGCACCAGCTTTGATAGGGCCAAGTTTCAGTGGGACCCAGAGGAGGGATGCTGGATTTTGTGGCTTACAAAGGCTCTGATAAGGAATTTTCCTGTTTGGCCTTACAGAAGCTGTAGCGGAAAAGTCCATGAGATGAAACCAGGCCTGAATTACAGACACACACTCGTGTAGCCTGACTCACTTTATTTTCATTGTTTTGGGGTTTCCCCCCCACACCCTACCTGTAGCTTGTGTTGAGGATTAACAGTCTTCACTTTTAAGGGATAAAATGATTACTTTTTTGCTTACTAGAGGATGCCTTTCAGTAGTGTTTTTAAATCAGGTACAGAACAATCATGAAAATCACAGCATTTCTAGTAAAAGATTTTGACCCAAAAATTTTAGTTCCATGTGCTAACTGCGGCTAATATTTTTGTTTAATAACGGACTAAATAATACATTATATATTTTAATCTGTAAATTAATAAATCACAGATACTCTAGCGTTCCTCTTTCACTCATTTTAATTGCAGGTTGCAGACATGTAAAAATAATTGGGTATAAATGACAGGTAAAAGATGAGTGAAAACCAATTTACAGGAACAAGGTAAAGTCAAACTCATATTATGTGTCAGAATGTGGTAGATGTTTCCTTAAATTCTTCACTGGTCTCAATATGCTTAATATGCATGTATATACTTATGAGACTATACTTACATGTAAATATACAGACATATATAGAGGACATATATGTAATTTGCACACAGGTAGCAGAGAGGGGCACATGCCCAGTTCCTGAGTAATACTGTTGAGCTGGCAGCACGGCGTTCCCCATGAAAATGTTGGCTAGTTTGAAAGCACTGCTCAGCACCTGGCGTTCAGCGGCTGGTGTGCTCAGGGGCTACCTTCTCAGATTTAGGGTTTTTTTGTTCACCTAAACACATATTTGTGTCCAGGTGAATGATTTTTATTCTGATAGCCTAGTACTCATGGCAGAATGCTTACTGACTGTTTTAGGAAGGAAGGAGAGGGAATGTTTTTTCAAAGGACAGCACTTCCTAAACAAAATAAACAAATGCGGGAGCACTGTAGCATATTAACGTGCAGTTGTACCATGCATTGCACACACGTGTAGATACATCTGCATGACTCCACCAACCCTCCAGGCCAGCTGTGAGACAGTGCCACTCCAGTAGCCGTGCAACTCTGGCAGCATATACTTGATTCAAAGTAAATGTATTCTGCATTTACTGTCCAGAGGAAAGGGAAAACTTCCAATCTTTTTTAAAGCGAATATACCCTGATTTTTCTTTTCGCGGAAAGCATTGTTATACCAGAGAAAAGCCACTGATTATTTTTTATTGGTCACATTATAAAAGCAGCTCCTAACAGGGAATCTCTTGCTGCTGTCATTAAGAGAAGACAAATACAAGTATGAGCACTGCCATGCTGGGACTCAGCAGCACCATTCTGGAAAAACACACAAGACCTATTTTAATCTCCGCTGTTCTAGTGTCATTTAGTTCATTTAATCAAATAGTGGAAGTCAAGATACATAACACTACTCGCAGCTAATATATTTGGCAAAACACTGCTACAGCCTGTTCAAAATGTTTTAAGCAGTTAAGCACACAAAAGGTATATAAAAGGGCATATACTTAAATAGGTACATAAATTAGATTTAAGAACATGTAGCTCTACAGATTTTTGGAATGCTTGTTAAACTGCTTCTTTCTCTGTTAATTAAAAGCTTCCATTGCCACATGTGTCCCCATTTTGTTAAAGTGCTCCAGTGATTGGAACTTCTCCATGAACAAATAAATATAAGCAATGTTCACGTATAAGAATATGTGTGTGTGTGTATATATATATATTGCATATATATATTTAAAAATGTGTTTTGGTAAGATAACTCTTTACTTAGTAATCTGCCACCAAATACTAATCTGCTGGAACGTATCTGAAATATTTCTGCTCATGAATTGCTTTCTTATACAACTTCCACAATATAGTCTGATGCAAGTTTCTCTATACAGATATAAAGCTACAAGCATTTTTTGCTGAGAATTTTGTTCCACGTATTTTGTAACTGGGATATGTTTTAAACATTTTTGAAGTGTACATAATTCGTATATCAAAATTATAAGTAATTTTCTTTTTCTTGTTTTCCTCCAGGGTATGGAAGAATAAAGGTAGAATATTACTCAAAATAACAAGCTACTGTGTTAAACACAAACACTGTAGGCTCCAGCGCTCATCTTTCCAGGTACATTCATAAAAGTATGATAGCCATGGGTCTGCTTTATGTTTAGCAAAACACACTAAGACATCTAGCCTGTTCTGCAATATGTGTGATTTGTGTTTCATACTCAAAAGAACAGGAAAACATTCAGTTGCAGAGCAAAGGCTTATGGTGCCTTGTGCTTTATATGTCATGAAAAAGGGTGATCAAAAGCTGGTATTTATTGTAATACAGCGGTGTTATTTATGAATACTAGACCTCTCAGCTCCTTTTTTGTGTGTGTGGTTTGTTGTGGTGTTTTTCTCCAGGTGTCTCAGCTCAAAGATAAAGAGATGGGCTCTTGCTGGGAAGTCAGTCAGTGGAGATAACCAGCACAGTAATACCATGGATATATACTGAAGTGTTAGATATAAACATGCTGCATGCTTAGGTCTGTCCTTGTTAATTTTCGGCAATGGTGCTACAGACCAGCCTATGTAAACATAGCGATCCTGTTGCCACGTTATCTGCCTTACAATTAATATTTTTTCAATGCTTTTAGAATCGATTAAAAAGCCAGAGGTATGACAACATCCTCCTGCACTCACAGAATACCTTGCTTATACCTTACCACTGTGGGGAACTATAGTTTCAGTGGTTAGAACATTGTTTGCAATTCAAAAACTCTACCAAAGGAGGTAGGAGGTCTCTACCAAAATAATGTGAAATACAATCTAAACAGCACAGTGACACCTCCTTAGACATAGTAGAAGATGCTTTACATGGTTACCTTAAATGTAACGACACAGAGATTATCTAGGCGTTTTCCATTTTCCAGGTGAAAGTCACCTTCCACATTTAACATTTTAAGCCTGAGGATTTTGCCCTTTCCAGGGTAGTCCTTTGACTGAGTAATTTATTGCCTGTCTCTTCAAAAAGCTGGAATCACCAGGATTTTTCAGTAGTGGAATTACCATCTGATTTTCTTTCTCTAAATATTTCTTCATAAAATCAACAGACAAATTCATTTAAGGCAACAGGTGAGCCCCAGTTTCACTGCAAGAAAAATGTTAAAATTTTTTTAGCAGAGAATATGAAGTCCAGTTCTGTCCCGATATATTCAGACATGCAAATAGAAGTGAAATTTCTGGGAGTTAGACATACATAACCAAGGGCAGGGTTCCATACAGTTCAAGATAGAGTTTACAAAAATAACTCGGGGATTTTCCATCTTGTTGCTATTATGGAGCACAAACCCCTCTGTCCCTCTAAGCTTAGGTCTGTTGGTTATGATTGATTATTATTTAATGGTATCCTGAAAGGCTCAGTTACCTTAATGCTGGTTGAGGTATAAATGTCTGTATTAGGTAAGTGGGAGATAAAAGACAGTCTGTGTTTTGCTGGTTTAGTCCTAATATACTCATTGTCATACATGTTAAGTCAGATATTAACATGGAGAAAAGTAAATAAAATTGCTTAAAACACCAGAAATTTTAAACATATACTTCCACATCCGCACATCTGAGAAAATATCTCAAAGTTGACAGAAAACATACCCATTCAGTGTAAAAGTTTCAACCTGATCCTTTTAATTTCAAGTGATATTAAAAACAACTTTCCTCCATTTTTCAGTGTTCATCAACAGTCTCCTCTTGCATCCCAAGCACTGCACTTACACTTTAAGCAGAGTCTAGCCCTGTTCCCAACCATGGAAGTGACACCTGGACTACAAGGTGTGTAGTCATAAAAGTGTCAGAAGACTGAAAGAAAGGACCTCTTGGAGGAAGAGAAAAAAGGTTTTGAAGTAGCTGTGGAAGTAATTGTAACGGGGCACAGTAATTGGTAGGAGAAAACCGAGAAATCTTATATGGAGGCATTTTGCTCTCACACTGCTTTCTCAAATTTCCTAAGTTGTATCTTTCATAAGAAGGAGGGGAGAGATGTATTTTTGTAAGAATTAGTTATTTAGGAAACTGTTTGAGTCCACTTAATGAAAATGTGAGAGGCAGTCCTAGTGGCTTAGCTGTTTCAAATTACTCTGAGGGTGCAAATCATTTCTTTTTTTTTGCATAGATTCCTGTTTTGCTTTTTCACTGACTTTGATGTAAGAAGTTTTGATCAACTCCGCAGTTCTTGTTACAGTTAAACTCCCCATGATAGTTTGTACAAAAAAAAATGGATGTCATCAGAAATCCAACATGGGAATCATAAAAAAAAAAAAGTGCCCTCCACAACTCAACCCCAAATTTCCACAGGGGCTTTGGCTGAACAAAGCACAGAAAATAGAGCTTTATTTATGAGAAATTCATAATCTTCTGGGACCTGAGATTCCTCTTACTTGTTCTTTACTTGTGTTTACGCATTTCTTGACAATTAATATTGAGAAGTTTCTACGTAAAGTGTTAGCATAATTACTGTCTCTCTTCTTGTGAAAATGGCACTTTTTAATAATGTAGTATGTGAAACAGGCTTTTAATAATAACTGGAAAGGCCTTGGAAAAGAATTTTATGAAAATTTGGGCTGTCAAGAAGTGTTGTCAGTCTCTGATTGACTTGTGTCACATCTCTTTAGTTACACGCTCTTTGAAGGGCTCCTTAGGGATGTCTAAGTCATGTTAGATTTTGGTTTTAATTTATCCTCACAGAAAATCATATACACTAAATATTTTTAGTATTAAAATCTATTCTAAAAATGTCATTTACATAAAATAGCTTCACAATTTTGCATTGTAAACTTTATAGAGAAAATACTAGCTGTGGCGTTACACGTGTTATTCTACCATGAATAATGGTCTTCATCTGCCAATAGAAGAAATTTTAGTTTCCAGGTAAACCAGCTCCTGCAAAACATTTATTTGCCAGTACATGTGCTGGAAGAATTTTGGGGAAAAACAAATTCACTCACAGAATTTGAAGGAAAAAAAAGTGCATTTAGCACTCAAGGAAACAATCCCACAAAAATAACTATTTCCAGGATCTTTCTGAACTTCTTGCCCTCCAGAGATTTGTTTTTCTCTGAAATTATGCATCGCTGTCCAGGACCTTAATTACGCTGTTTCATAATCTTGTGTGACTCCTATCATCTTTAGTACAGGCTGTGCCCATGAAGACAATGCCGTTAATTTCATTTTGGAAACGGGGATCAAAACTGGTGATGCACTGAGTAGGGAGGACTACAGGAGAGAGTTTCCTGTAGTAACAACCACACCAATTGGTGCAATCAGCTCTGGCCCAACAAGGATGCTAAATTTGGTTAAAGCTGTTCCTGCTAAGATCTACTTCCATGTAAATTCCCTGTCATTCTCTGCGAGTGCCTAATGCCTTTCCTCTGGAGGTCACAGTATCTTCCATCCCTTGCAAAGCCTGTGTGCCTTCATACATAAATTGTTGGTTATTGTAACCAAGGTGGGAGGCAGAATTATTTGGAAAAGAGATTTTAATGCACGTTTTTGGGATATTTTGATGTGTTTTCTGTAAGTACGCCAGTGAAAACCTCCTAGTAAAGAGGAGGTTTTAAAATTATTTCTGTTTGTCTTGGATTAATCCCTTAAATTCAATGGTGCAGTAAGACATTGCCTAACATTGGTAAAGTATTAGTATATGAACCTGCAGCTACTTTAAGGTATGCTTTAGGAACTGTGTATATATATTTAGTAGCAGAAAGGTGGGTAGTTTAGCCAGTTCTAAGACACAAAATAGAATATTCTTAGAACCGAGGAAAACCAAATGGGAGTAGTATCCACTATCATTATTTTAATGACAGACTAACATGAAGTCACTTCAGCAGATCGTGGCATCTCCTTCCAAATACTCTGGTCCCATTTATTTATTTTCAAAAATTCCTGGATCCACAGCAGACTAATTCCAGAGTTGAAGATAACTGGCCGTGTTCCCCACCTGTTGTCTCTATGTTCACATGTGCTGTTCACTGCGTAGTTTTAGTTTCTTTGGGGTTCTAATTCAGGAAAATACAACCGGGTCATGAGCAAGTGCTGCAGTCCTCCAGTTCAGAGGAAAATAAACTCATTTTGTTTGGTTGGGGTTTTTTTTTTCCAAAAAAGTACATGCAGTAGGTTCGTAGCAAACTCTCAGATGCATGCGTTTATTTTTGGAGTCTAACAGCTATAAATATGTACCCACAGGACTCGGGGACTAAACTGGATAAACACCTGAGTCTTTCTCATGCTTTGTAAGTGTCAAAAATCCCTTTAATGTTCTTCTCCCTTCATTTAACTCCTGATTTGTTTCTGCCTTCGACCACTTTTACATCTGTTTCTCCATCTGCCAGTGCTCTTACAGCACCAAAAAGCCTGGTTGTCTAAATGCCGTAGAGAGATCTGGCAAAATGGAAGCGGATCAAAACTTGGGTGCTAGCTGCTGCTGCAGCTCAGCAAATGTGATTGTTTCTGATTTTACTAAAGGCCACATGCTGTGTATTAACTCACCAGCGCTGGCCTCGGGACTTGCCTGGACTCGCCTTGGCCAGAGTTCATTTTAGCTTGTTTCCAGCTGCGGTAGCAATTGTCTGTCTGTCAGAAGACTATTACCTACCTTGTTTAAGCTTATCTCTGGGCATACCAAATGTGGTAAAGGTCTAGCAAACCTGCACAGTCCCTGCATAAGAAGCAGAAGAACTTTCCCAATAACTGGGGCAGTGTGAGGCTGTTGTGTGTCTTTAACGGTGACGGGGTGAGGATCGTCAAGCTGTAGCTGGGAACCAGTGGGGAAAAAAGTACAAGTTAGCAGACTGCCTTAAGAAAACATGAAATAATAGCCCTGGGCAGATCGAAGACTGAAGAGAAATAAAACCCCACCATGAATGCCATGCTCCTCCCAGCAAAGCCCTCAGGATGCTAACGAGTTGATGTAATACCTCCCTCCCCAAATTTCTTGGGCACTGTGGACCTCGGGACCCAGAGGGATGTCCCCAAGGGTGATCATAACACTTGAGAAAAGGAGTAGATACTAGAAAGCATCTATATTACTAAATAATTTTAAGTATAATGGGATTTTTTCTGTATTAATTTGGACTTACCATAGTCCTTGATAGGAGCATTTCGCTGGGGACATTCACAAAGTACGGCACCAGCCACCAGCTTTCTGGATCCAGCTCCAAAGATCAAGGGAATGCAAAGGTGAAAGTGTGGACCAGAGGATTTCTACCCAAATGAACAAACCTGAGGTTTTATGAGATCACTGAGATAGTTCCAGGGAACTACAAAAGCACTGAAATCTGGCCAAAAAAAAAAAATCTAATTTTTTTTTTTCTTTCTTTTGTTAAAGGCTTTGACCTAACTAGCTTTACTGAAATTGTTGTGAGAAATCACAGAATTCATTAGGTCTGCAATACTTTCTAATAAAGTTGGTTTGCGGCAAGACTGGTTTCCCTGTGAAGAGCAGAAGGTAGGCAAGTCAGTCTCAGAGGCATCATGGTAGGAACAAAGTCAGGAAGAGTTTGCAGTCTTTGAAATGGATAACCAGACTGTAGGGTGATTCAAGTCCCAAACGGAGGGCACATAAACCAACTAGCGTATCATGACAGTAAGAATGTTACCAACAGCTGATGAAGGATATACGCTTTTAAAATAACAAAGGAAATTGCTTAAAACTCAGGACCTGGGTAAAATAGATATCAAGTTTACCTAAGTTTTTAACATTTTAATTTCTTACTGATTTCGGGTTTACTTATTTAGTTTGAATTTAACTCCCTAAGGTAGGTGTTTATTTTGGGGAAAGCTGAATTGTCTAGGCACTTGTATTTGGGGGGGACGGGAAGGAAGATGACCAATGCATCAGGATTATTTTCCTGAGGCCAGTACAAAAACCAATAGCTGTAAATTTTAGAAAATTCATGTTATCTGTTCTGCAGTTGCAGTGGGATGACAGGGAAATCATTAACAATGGTATTTGAGATTTAATGGGAATTATGCATCTCTGTAATGTTTCCTTTAGTTCTTGCCATTATGACTATCAAAGCACTATGGAACTGTTTTATTCTGAAGTAACTGTGCATGACTCTATTTGTTTTAAAATTAAGCAATATCTACACTTTATCTGGGGAAATGTAATCCTAGATCGTGCACAATCCCGGGGTCCGCATCGATGGAGTACGTCTGTTTCAGCGTGTGCTGCTCCTTCAGATGTTGTGTCTTTCCTTGCCGAGGATCCAGCCTGTGCTGATTTCATCCAGCACGCTCAGCCTCCTCAGCCAGCAGAGTGATGTACGGGCACCGGGGAGATGTCCCACCCCAGCTCCAACTCCTGCCAGCTTTCCTGCAGCCCATCAGCCTAAAGGCATAACCACATCTCCCTGCTTTATTCCTGTCTGCACACAGATAACAGGCTCTGGATCACAGGGCTTTTAACAACTAAGGGTCAATAAATTTTATACAGTACATGCCATGACAGTAACAGGGATACTGCCTGTGTATATCTTTTCTAAAGGCTGCCTATACAAAGCCCTTTGGCGATTAACAACCACTGTAATGTCCCCTGTCAGGAATTTTACCGCTTTGACATCAAGCACTTTGGCCTTCAAACAATTGTGCACCAAAGGTTGAGAACAGAGTTAGCTCTTTGAAAGAGTGAATCATTTTCTGTTTTGTTTTTTCTGGAGAAGAATTAGTTAGAGTGTCTCTTTCTTCCCTTCTTAAATCTTTCCATTCCCTAAAGAAGATTGTGCAGCCATTTAAGCACTAGTTTATCAGTGCAGGGATTGAAAGGAGGAGCAGTATGTTTCAGGGAGAGCATCAGTGTCACTCCACATGGATTCCTTGGAGGAAGATGCAACATAAGCAAAACAACATCAGTTGCTGGACACTTTTTTTTCCCCCATAGCAGCTGTATTTCTGTTTCTCTTCATATATCCATAATTCTTTATAAACTGGGCTAATTCAAGGAGCCCTGGCAAAACTTTTAAATGACTCAGAAATGAAAAAAAAAAAGTCAAGGTTAGGAGAAAGATGAAAAATTTTCTGTATTTTCCTACAGCCAGAATAAAATAACCAGAAAACCCTGTGTGCAATTTATCCTCAAGAGAGGAAGGACAAAAAGCTTTATCCTTTGAGAAGTATATTCATGAGTCAACAATAAAAGTCATGCTGGGCTTCATTATTGTATGAAGACACCAGGAAATCTCATCTTGGTCTTCTGCTGCTCTAGTCAGTCCCTTTATACTGGTGAGTGAAGGATATTTGTGATATGTACCTTCAGGTTATATTTTCTTCCAACATAAACATTGTTTTCCCTGAGAACTTTAAAATGCCTGTTTAAAACATTATATTCCGTTTAATCTATCCCAGCAATATAGCTGGAAGGATATATATCCCTGGAAATATATATATTCCTGAAATTTATACTCAAGCATGCTGTGAATTTTAATGTAGTATTTTAGAAAGTAGATTTCTGTAACTGAAAAAAAATCAAATTCTTTCTAAAATGGTTGAATAGTCCATGAATAAAAATGCTTCTTTGGACAACTTGAAGCAGTTTGCAATCTACGGTTCAAAGAGTTAGTTACTCTCTTCCACTATTTTGTTCGAAGAACAATTGTACCTTAGCTAGATTGGAATATGGAAGATAGTTCATGTGCTTGCAAAAATAAAATTGTATGTCAATAATTTTCTAATCTCAAATTGGGAATGGTCGACCAGTAATGGACAGATGTCAGAAGAGATGAGGTGAGCAATATTTTGTTGTTTAAAGCAAATAAAACCTAGTTCCAAGTGAGAGCTAGCAAGCTAACACAGGGCAGTTATTTGCCCAGAAATGCAGCTTGAAGGCAGAGATTGGTATGTACCACGAATTTCAGGATTCTCTGCTGTTAAATAGGCATGCCACTTTGTGTAATCCAAGATACTGTTTTTCATTTACACATCCTGAAATATTAGTTCCTAGGATGTGAAATGTCTCTCTTAGAATATATGATAAATTCACATGGTTTACTATTTATTTTCTCATAATTTATCATATATTAAATGTGAAATTAAATTTATTTGTATGAATTATATATTAAATTTAATTTTAATTCTGTATTTGAATAAAAACAAAGAATAAAATTGTTTGGGCTCATCTTAATGATTGAAGCTCATATACTACCTGACAAAAATGTGAACAGTCCCTCTAGATTCCCTTTGTTGAACTGGGTTCTCAGTGCAATAAAGACCAAACATAAGCACCTAATTTCATAAACTTGCAAAATGTAAATGCATCCATGGTTTTGCAACAGTTTTGCAATTATGGCTTTTATGTGTTGCTAAGGATTTTTAATAACATGAGATAAAGGAAAAGATCACACAGTCCTCTGATGATGTCAGGAGACGTTGGGAAACTGGTATCCATAGCATGTCTGGAATTTACAGGTGCTTGTCACAGGAATACTGGTAAATCAATATAATACTGCTATGCAACCATTTTTTTGCTATGCTGCTGTAGCAAAAATAACGCAAGAATTTGTTTAAGATTCTTCGAGAACTTACTATTAAGTGTAGGTGATTGCAAGGTGTCGCTAGTAAAGAATTTATGGTATTTCAGCTGCACCTCAGCCAGTCTGCTAACTTAAGATTTTTCTGTTTTCTACAAGCTGAAATGCTAGTTCCCCAAATCCCTGTTTCTTCCAGATGCATTGTCAATATGTGTAAATAATGCAAAAGGCACTTGGAAAATTTGAATTCCATCACATCACCATTTTGCTTGTGGAATTACTTTATCTGAAATACATTTTCCTTTACAACTGGAAATGGAAATGGTCTTCAGATTTCTGAGGCAACAGGTGATGAGGCAACAGGCTTTTCTTCCTCCTGTCCCAATTTCATAGTTGGTACCAGACAGTCGTCTTCAAAAATAAAATTAAGAAATTATAGTATTTCATGCTGATTATTCGCTTTTAACGAAACAAGGCTGACATGTGTTGGCTGCTGCTAGCATCACATTAAGGCCATGACAGGGGAAGGGAACGACTTCGCATGTCAGAGTTAGCGATGCATTCAAGTTAGATATACGCTGTAAGCTGTCAGAGCACTAGTAGAACAGTAATGGCAATTTTCAGTATGAAATGCAGTTGTTTTCAAGCATTTAAGCTGCTCAATCAGTTTTGTGTATATGCACGGAGAAAACTCTGCTTTTGTTTTATAATCTACCTGAAGTGATTTCTCAAAATTGTATGTAAACAGCTAATACTGGGGGTGAGGGGTTTGTGGCATACACAAAGTTGCTAGTTTTTGAACATCTACGTGCAATAAATAACGAATGAAACATCTTATACTAAAATGTAATGCAGATAAGTCATCTGAGTACAAAAATTAAATGCGAACCAGATGCTTTTAGGTTTTAAAGAGCTGCCGGGATGACAGCGCTACAGTACAAGGACACTGTCAGGACAGCTGTTGTACACGCTGGGTCCCAGCTGCAAATGTGATGTACCTTTCTGAAAGCGATTCAGAATTGCCATAAATCCTTGGCTAATAAGTTTCTCTAAGGCTTCAAAAGGACTCTGGCGATGATTAGATTTCTGATGTAACAAGATTTACTTACTGACAGTGTCTAGTATACAACATATATGAGAAGTGAAATTTATAGTGAATGGTCACTCTTAAAAACATTCCATTTGTCATTGCCTTGGTCACCAGGCTATCATGTTACTTCTGTATCATTTATTTTTAGCAGAAAGGGTAGTGTAATAATTGTGTGTGGTGATGGAAGATGGGGCTAGACAGTAACTCATTTGAAACAGAACATGGAGCAGGGAAGAAAAAAGTGCCCCAAAATTGTTTATCTTTTAAGACAAAATTTTTATAACATTGAGCAAGATGTGAGCACTTCTGGTACTGCTTAAATATCTTATTGAATGTGACCCATATTAAAGTGTTAGAGTTGATAGATTAAAGCTAATACAAAAGAATACAAAGCTTCTCATATTCCTCATCCTTTTTTGCTATTTTTTTTTTGTACAAACTGTACTCCTCCTGTTTGTCATTTTAGCTTAAATATTTGTCTGTAGAATCTTTTCTTTTTTCTTCTAAGTTATTCTGTTTGGAGAGCTTTTGGGCGTCAATCATTGCAAAAAGAACTAGCAACAGACAACAAACGGCAGTCCTTCATCAGCTGAAACAAAAGATCCTGAGTCTCTCTAAGGACGAACTTTAAACTTACATTCTTTCATCAGGAAAAATATAACCAAAATAGATTAATTTTAAAAGCGCACCGAAGGGAATTTGCAAAATATGCAGACCAATGGAAAATAAGGTCCGATTTTTCCCCAAGCGGTGCTGCTCCATTTGCTGCAGTGTTACCCTAGAGAGCTTATTGCTCATGTGAGGGAAAAAGGAAAAGAGCAGAAATAGTGCAAGAGGGGACAACAGGAGTTAAGGATGAACAACAGGATGGATTCCTGTTGAAGCATGCTGGTCGTTATGAGGGGTACCCCGGCTTCAGGCATTTCCAGAGCACGTAGCTCGGGGTTTCTATGAGCTATCAACCTTGTAACAAGCTGCTGAAGCAATTTGTTATCTAGAGGCCAATATTTGCTGTGTACTTCCTTTGGATTTTATAGATTTTCTCTCTTCCATTATTCTAACTACTACCAGCCCTTCAGCAGCAGCTTTTAACTCATGGCAAAGAAAATGAGGTCCCGTTCCTGACTTTTGCAATTTCTAAGTGCCTGTTTGGTCTACAATTTTACACGTAGACCTAGTTCCCTAAATTCCACCCAAATGTCATGGTTCCTAAACTCTCCATAGGAGCTGTCCTTAATGTTTAGGTTTAATAGCACATCTTTCAGGAAGGAGGTTTCATTTAATTAGACTGTGGCATAGAACATAGTGTCCATTCCTGTAATGCCATAAAGTATAGTAAGAACCCTATGTTTCTAACAAACAAGAACACCAACTATGTTTATTAGTAAACTTTATTACTATTTGTATAAAAGGACAAAATAATCTGATACCTTTACAGGGAAGGGGAATTTATGAGAACTAAAGCAAAGAGATTTGGTAACGTGACCTTTTAATAAGCTGCAGCCAGCATCCTCAAATTGAAAAGGAAACAGAAAAAGAAAAGAAAAAGAAAAGATGGTACAGCCTTGTCACAACCTATTGCTAGAATGACAATTTCACTCTGTGAAATACTGTTAAAGATGGAAAGAAAGACAACAAAGAAGAGTAGTTAAATATTTACCATCTGAACCTTGTAAAGGACTCGACCATACAACAGCTATGATTGCCCTCGATGTCTTGCTTCAGGTAGAGCTGGGTTCCTTGGAACCAGACAGGAGTATTTAAGGGTCAAGAGACTAGGGGGGACACAGAACTGCATTTGTCTGGATTGTTGAAAAATTAATGGGAAAAAAAAGCAGTCAAATATACCATATGGACAAAAAAAACATGGACTGAAAAAAACCCTCAACCATACATAACGCAGAGACAGACCAAAACACTTAGCAGAAAATCTTAACCATTAAATTTGTCATGAGTCTGATTGCAGAGACACTTGTCTAACACAAATACGGAGGACACGAGATTAGACAGCCATAAAGATTAAGTAACCACCATCTCGTTGCAAACATTATTTTAATCAGGATTGTGAAATACTGGAAGAAATCATGTAAGTAGTGACTTTCTATGGATTATTTTTTTTTACACTAGCAAATTTTGTGTACGCGTGGAGCCCCGTTCCACAAGATGCTAAGCATCTTTTATTTGTATGAAGCCCAAAAGACTAGAAATAATCAGCATTCACAATTACATGCTTAGATCTACAAAAAGCTTGCTAGTTAACTAGCTAGGTAGGTATATGGACTGACAGTTAATGCGTGTGAAGATGGGCACCCATAGCCATCTTGGTACAAAAGTAATAGCTGAAATTCCCATGCCTTTCTTGCCAGATCCATCAAGGCATCCAATATTTATGGATGCCCAGATATTCAAAAGTAATGTGTCATAAGTACCTCAAGATCTGTTTGCAGGCATGCCAAGAATGCGAAAGCCTTTAAAAACATTTACCAATTATGTGTCCATACTTAACCCAGGGAGAAGTTCTCTGAGCATATCTGCCAAACTCATATCAGTTGTGTGAGCTGTTACAGTTAATGTTGATTTCCACTCAATTACCTTGCCTTCTGGGAAGAACTGCAAACTCTTTTTTTTTTTTTTTTTTTTTTTTAGGCTGTATCAACAACGTGATGAGGTCTGGACTATGGAAGATAAAGCTCGCAGTCCTTCCAGCTGTAACTGCTCTCCTTTGCATGGAGTAGGGACGTATTCTTCAGATAGGAGCATCTCCGAGGCCAAGCAAGAGTGAGGGGATCAGGTTGTTCAGGTGAATGTTCTGTAAAGAACAAAGTTACAGCTTTCAGGCCTTCAATCATTAATATAAACTGACAACAAACACTAACACGTCCTCCTTTGCCATAATATCTGTGCAAAGTGACAGACTAAAGCACACAAGTCTGGGAAAAGATTTCAAGTTTAAAATCCTGGCCGGAGGGACGCCACTTTAAAGTACATAATTCAAAACAGGAACTTTCGTGCCAGCTTTCTGATATATTTCCTGCAAATAAAACCCCAAACTGATTGCAAGATGTTATGCTGATGGCAAAAATATGTATGCCAATATATATGCCATTTCAGGAACTGGCTGTAAAATTGATACCTAAAGTAAAAACAATCTTGAAAGAATGGTTCCAACATCCCTTCATAGTGACATTAAGCAAAACAGAGGGGCCAATTGTTATTAATTCATAATGCTATGAACATATGAAATGAAATATGAAAGTAACTTTGTCTCCATTTTCATGTAGTCCTATTATTTTAAAACCAGGTAATCAGCAGGGGCTAATTACAAGCTGGTATGCAGCCAATACTGACTTGTTAGTCGTTAAGAAGTATACTTTCTTAAGACAAAGCTTATTATTATTTGAAAATATTAATCATTTTGTGTGCATATATGAGGCACAAATATTGTTGCAATGATTGAGAAGTTTTATTATACTGAGTCAATAACTTTTTTTGTTATTTTAAAGGCCAATGGAGTACTGTAATAAACACAAAAGTATTAAGTGTAGGACTATACATTATGGAAACTTTTTTTTAAAGCAGCACCATAGTATTCATTAATGTTAGTGAAAAAGCAATTCCAGAAGTTACCAAAGCAGTTTGTACCACTGTGGTACAATACCATATGGCATTGCCTGGTTGGATGAAAAACAGGTGAATGCAGAGCTCTGATTTTCCTTTCCAGTTTCTGCCAGGGGCTTGGGCAATTTCTGGTGGTGACTTTTTTTGTGTCCCTCTGCAGTATCTCATGCTGTCCACCCACAAATAGGGAGTAACACAAGAAATGTTATGATTGTTTATGGATATCACTTTTGTCATAATTCTGGGTGAACCCTGCTTAACATGCTGGGTAGCCAAATGAAACTGGTTTTTCTTATCTTTTTACATTGCTGCATTGTGTGATGCTGCAACACAATTTAAAAAAACCCAGAGGTGCTATGTAAACATAGCATAAATAAGACCTTGTCTGTATTAAACTGGACTCTGCACTTAGATTTTAGTTTTGCCAACACTGTTTCTCCCTGATCAAAGCAAAATCATATCTGGAAGGTGCGTTTTTATGTTCAGGAAGCAGAAAAGTACATAAGAAAGTTTTAATGAAAAAAAACGTAACAAATGTGTTGATTTTACATTTTGCCGGCCACATCTGTATTATACTCATCAGGCAGTCTCATAAAGATCTTTTAAAAAGTGAAGTATTTGATTAGCTTCAAGTTTCATGTTACTTTATAGATAGGTATTTAGTATTTCAGATAGGAATATTATTACATATATACAGAAATTATGATAGTTAGATGCATAAGGATGCAGTGGAGCCCGCTAGCCACTATCATAAATTTTGGGATTTTGTGAGAGAGAGAGAGAGAGTGTGTGTCTGTGTGTGTGCATGCGTGTGTGCGTGCGTGTGTTAAAGATTACCCAGACTGGCACAGACAGATAGCAACATTTTCAAGTGAGCTATTGCAGCTGTGATATAAGGGGGAGGGAAAGAAGTAGCTATTTTCTGTGTCAGAGACTGCATTTTAAGATATGCCAAAACCTACCCCTTAAGCATGTACCTCTAATTTGGTATTTTATAGGTTGTGGCACTTTAAATTCAGGTGTAACATTTTTCAAATGTTTTCTGCCCATCTTCTTATTGTGCTGGAAATCTGCATTAATAGCTTTACACTGTACCTTGTATTGCTCTGTTTGGATTAGAGATGTACCAACACTGAAATATTCAGGGGTTTAACAATGTCATGTTGAAGAAGAGCATGGAATGCTCTTCTAAAGCAATTGCTTTTTTGGTTTGGAAGTGCTTCATTGACAGGGGTTTTTACGCAAATAATTCTATTTATATTAGCTTTCTTACGTCATGATATGCTTTAAGCACCATATGTTGTCCTCAGAGAGAGTTTACAGATTTTAAAAAGTTAGACCTTTTCTTTGGGGTTCTCAATTATTACATCAGTTGTTCAAACTGAATGGTAATTTTACTTTTAGATCTTATTTTTGCTTTCAAAAGAGGTGAGTCTTTCAGTGCTTTCCTTTTTTTTTTTCCTTTTTTTTTTTTTTCCCTTCACCTCAAATCAAGGATAAAATGGCTTAGCTTCTGTTATGACAGCATCTGTGCTAAATGTGTTTGACTCCCACTCTGCTTTCTTTTTCCCCAAGGAAGTGAGAAATGGGAGTAAGCAGAATTTTGAAATTATTCTTTGAGCAGATTTGTGTGTGAGGTAGGGACGTAATGAGCAGGAATGATCTGAGGAATAATAACCACGAAACAGAGAGACTAAAACAGAACATGAGAATGTAAGGATAGCTGCTTTAGGTCAGACACAACCATTGCTCCTGTATCATATCTAAAAATACAGCTAAAAGGGGAAGACTCGCAAAGGGTAGAATAACAAGTACAATTTATATGAAACTCTCCCACAAATAGTCTCCCACAATCCTATCATTTGTTGCCCAGGACTTTCAGGATCACATTTTAATTTGAACTTGACCAAGTTCCCCTTGGATCTGTGTAACCTCTCAGCATCCACCTCATCTTGTGATAAATGTCATAACAACTCGGTATTTACGTTTTTATGTCTATTATCAAGGGAAACACTTTCAGAATTCAATTCCCTCCCAAAGAAGAATTAGCCATATTATCAGAAAAGCCATGCAGTAAGGAAATATAACCTACACGGGTCTCTTGTGCAGTGTTAGCAGTTCTGTGGTGCAGTAGTTGATCTGCAGCTATGTCTGCACGTTATTTACCAGGTTTTGGCATGCTCACTGTGAATGTCCCAGCTCCGCCTGATGGGTCTTGATGTCTTGGGTCCCCCAGGAACCTTGCATACATAAACAGAAAGGGGACCATGATGTGTGGATGTAGAGTCTGGACGTAGCAAACATGAGTTTGCAGCACAGGTGGGCATCCTTTTCTGTGTACAGCTTTTGGTGGGCTAAAACATTACCACCTGCAGGGACTGCTGATGCCAGAAGTTACTGAAACTTGCCAGAAATGTGCATTATACCCATAAACAGATGATACAAGACCAGGAAAAAAAAAGAAACACTGGCCCTGGAAACACATACTCATTATCATATTGTTTGTTGCTGAAGCGCTTCCAGATTCAGGTCGTTGCACCTAAAATGAACTGAATTCACGTAGCAGTGGAGGGAGGTCTTTCCTAACCTGGTTTGCTCTGACTTACAGGCTAGTTGGTAGGAGCGCTCCTGTGGCCAGTTCAGCTCAGCGGGTCTGAAGCAGCAGTGACTGCTGGTCAGGGGATGGGGGGAATTCCAGTTTTGTCAAAAAACAGCTGTGCTCCCAGTCACTCCAACCATCTTGGTCCAAATTTCTATCTGCAAAATTGGGATAATAATTTCTTATTATGTGTTACGAGGCTTCTGAACACTACACAGCTCAGTATTGCGAAAGGACATAAATTATGCTTTTCTGCGTTGTTGCAATTTTATTATTATTGTTTTTTTATATTTGCACTCTATTTAAATGGAAGCCGTCTCAGGAATTACATCAGTAAATGTGCGAGTCAAGTTAAATAACAAACAACTTTTCTTTTTTTTTTCAAATTGCTTATAAAATACCACGAGAAACAAGCAATACTTATACCACCTCCCGTGATATTTATGAGTAGGAGTCAACTGATTTTGTGGAATTGGCAGTTCTAATCAGTGCTGTCCTGCTGTACGAGTGAATTATCACAAGGCTCAATACTTGGTGTAAATTTATCTTTACAAAGCATTATCAGTGACAAAATTGTAAAAAGAACAGAAAATGACACAAACCCATTTTACTTTGTGCCAAAAATATAATGAGATCTGAAAACGGCAACAAAAATTAATCCATTTTGTGACAAATCTAAGATTTTAATCTTAGGGAAGGACCTCCTTAAAGCCATATATAAATACTATTAAAATACTGTTGAAAGGAACAGATGGCATTTTTTTTTCCAGAGGGTGATCTGCATGTGGATGAAGTGCAGTGTTATTAATGGTCATAAAATCATTTGCAAATATTTTAAACACAAGTATTAGCATATCTCAAACTTGGCAAATGTCCTCCTTTGCAGGAAATTGAATTCTGGAAATATGTTTTCCTTGATACTAGACATAATAATGTAATTAATGAATTGAATGCTTGCTCAGTTCAACTGAATGTTCAGGTAACATTGTCAAATTGATGAAAAGTCAGGAAATGTAGAAAATTAATGGTAAGATTTTAAGGGCATTGTGCATTTCTACGTTGTCCTTTAAAATGCCACGCTGTTTGCGATGGACTTCCTGCATTGACAAATTTTTGAGAGTTCCATTTATTATGTAAATAATGGATGCTAAATTACACAAAGCTGATAATGAAAAGGCATAAAAGTATAGCACTATGACCCTAACTTTGATATTTTCCATCCCTTTTTTTGGTTGCTATTCCTTTTATAGGAATTGATTACTGACTGTACTGATGGACACTATTTAAGGATTTCAGGCAATGCTCAGCAAGTACTGTTAAATATAACTGACATTAAGAAATAGGCTTATGGACAACATGCGTCTGTTTTTCTTGTACTGAGGGTAGCCATACTATTGTTGTTCTGTTCCTGATGTTCCAGAGGAGCAGAGAGTCAGTCCCTGTGATGTCATTCATGGAGCTGTTAGAGGAGAAATATACACATAAATTAAGCTTGCCATTTTCAAGAGATATCCAAATCTAATTTTTTAATTTATTTTCTCGAAAGACTGACTCCACCTAGCTGTGGATTTTTTTTTTTTGTCTGTGTCCTGGTCAAAACTGTCTAGATGAAGTTGCTGATATCTTTTTTCCTCTTTCCCTAACTTTAATACTAAATCTGTAAACTCCTGGAGGACCGGTGGAAATTAATTAAGTGGATAAAACAGGAACTTTACTCCTCCTTTTCCACCTAATTAACTGGGTTTTTTCCTAACTCTTAGTGACTTTAACTAGCACAGTTCGTCAGTTACAGCTCTTCCTCTCTGGTATCTTTTGCCTCTCGCCACTTTACTTTTAAACTATAACTTATTTCTAGCAAAAATCTCCTGGTTTTTAATTCCTGTCTCTCACGGGAAATCCATCAGTGAGAACCCTGATAGATGACAACAGGAGGAGCAAAATCCCTGTAATTGTCTTGTGGCACAATTTAGCCACTTACTGGGCTAGAAGCTTGGCTGACCATGTTGTTAGGGTCACAAAGCTGAAAATGGGCACCCCCAAAGCCTTCTGCATGAAGAGAGGACTGTAGCTCTGAAGAGCTGGTCAAACCCAGTTATTGGGATACTGGGACTTCTGGTTTTGGGTATTCCAAAGCACTTTAACCATGATCTGCTTGGTAACACAGTGACCTTTTGCCAGCAACATAGAAAAACTGCTAAATAAACATGTATTGTAGAATATTTGAGAAGCTGTATTACCTTTGACAGGACTCGCACTGCTAAATGTTAAGTACTTGCTCTGAGGCGTTGAGCGAGACTTTTACTGTGCCTGGTTCCTGAAAGGGAGAATATATACATACATACATACAGATAGATAGAAATAGCTATGCGCTAATGAAGATACAGTGTGTTCTGTTCATCTCTTGTTCTGCTCTGAAGAGAACAAACCCAGTGTCACGAGACTGCCTACAAAAGTCGGCAGTGATTTCAAACCAGCTCTGTGCTATTCATCGTCAACCTTATGGGCATTTTTGTATCTTTCACAGGTGCAGTTGGTACTAAAACTCCAGAAATGAGATCGTTCTGGTCATGGTTACGATGTTCCAGGGGCATCAGTAAGCGTTTGCATGCACTGGGTCCTTTGGCATGGTAAACATACAAAAAGCCAAGATGAACTTTTTTGTCAAGAGACTAATTCCCACTGAAAGAGCACCAGTTACAAGAATAAAACAACGGTCTCACCCATGTATTTGCACCCATGATCCTCTCTCTTTCTATATGTAACTGTAATCAAATGGCATATCACTTCTCTTTTCTGACCTGTCTTGTCCTTCGCTCCCCACTTGTAAGTCATCGATGTCTCCAGCACTACTGTCTTGAGGCTCTTGCACCCCTGGTATCCACTTTTAGCACTTTGTATGCTTTCTGTGCTAATGACAAGTTTAACATCACTGGAGTGATACTTACTCATTGTGCTATATTAATTCGCAATTTTCTTGGAAAAAAAATAGTCATCTGAAAAATAAACCCTAGTTTTGCTTTTGTGTACTTCTTGTTCAAATACATTGTAAGCTAGACTTTTGTCCTTAACCTGAATCAGGAAAACTCCTCTGATATTTAGCAAAATTGTTCCTACCCATTTATGTGACATTTCTCAGAAAAAAGGACTACTAATTAGTAAAAGAATTTTTCTGACTTTAAATCATTAAGCACTTGAAAACTAATTCAAATGTATTCGGTGAATGCCCCAGTTTATAGTACTTGAGGAAATGAAAGAGCATAGAAAAAAAATTAATGAAATAAAGCAGCAAGAAGCAAGGTTGAGGTCAGAGTCTCAATGCTAAAGGTGGAAGCTTGTATTTAAAATACAAGAAAAAAATGTCGAGAGGCTTGACCGAGTGCAATTTTGAACAGTCACAAAAACCTCCAAATCTGAAGGTTCATACGCCCTTGTTTGCAACGTGGCCAGAAACATTGCAGATGTTTGCATAGAATCACAGCTGAATAATTCTCCCCCCCTTTTAGTGCTCATCAGCTTCACCGGCTGGGTTTACAGTGTAGAAGTCTGACAAATGGGCAAATACATCATAGGGACCCTTGCAAACTTGCCTGAGGCTTATTGATGAAACATAGCAAATGAAGCATTTCCTGAAGAGGCAGGTATTAGCATTCTATGTATTAACATTACTTAACACCGGCAGTTCTCGCTGGCTTCAGTTGCTTCCTATGGCTTATTAACAAGATTGTATGTCATGCCGTGATCTAAATGGTGATGCCATGGGATTAACGCATTGACTTCCACCTTTCTCAGTGAGCTGGTCATGATGCCACCATACGAGATTCCTGTCCAGACAGCCAAAGGCAGCCTGAGATGATCAGCATGCCAGCAAATCCCTCTTGTGATGTTTAGGCTCTCCTAGCAGGATCTGACTGATTTCTCTGTCCGTTACCATCAAGGGCGGATATTACTGTGAGAACAGATTGATGAAGTGATGGAAGATTTCTGGAAGCCGCTTATTCGACTCTATACCAAAGATTAGCAAGGAAGCGTCCTTGTTTCTTACCCCTAATGCCCACATCTGAACTTGGACTTGCTCCCGTACTGTGTTAATGTGAAGCAAATTTGGATTAAAGTATAGGCTTTGTCCTGTGCTCAAAACGCAATTCATAGGTAATGCTGCGAATAACTCACTTAACATACCAACAAGAATATTGTGGAGTATCCTTACATAAATTAATGCTCTATACTTATTAAACTTACTCTGTTCATGTTGCATGGTATACTTTCAATTTTGTTTTTAATGTTAATTTCATGTATTATTTTTTTTTTAATTTTTAGGCTTTATTACAATTTTTCATATTGGATACACTAGTTAGATGTGGATTGTTTGTTTTTTCTCCTAGATGACTTTTCAAGTCCTTTTGACATCACTCCTTGGAATGTAGGAATTTAGAAGCTGGTTTCCATGGATTTTGTGTGGTGGGACTTTAAATTCATTTTCCACAAATGCTCATGTCATTAAAATGTGGTCAGTCATCATTATTTTATGTGATTTTAATTTTCTGTGAGTTGGCCTCCATGAGACTACAGAAGCTAATCATCACCTATGTACATGGGATAAAAATCTGTGACCTTTCAGTGGGTTCTGCATGAAGGCACCTGAAAATTCCAGGTAACCTTCTTTAAATAAAACTCTTTATTTAAACAATGCAAACTGTAGAAATGTATTGAGTTAATTATAACCTTGAATCAGGGCCAGTTCTAAACATATCTGAGCAAAGTAGGTAGCTTAGGGTGGCAGGCTACGGATGGGAAATGGCTGGATCTCTGATGAGCTCTGGAAAGGCAGGTTTGCTGCTGCTGAAGGAAGCATCAGTGTGTGAACTTCTTCAGAGGGCAGATATAGAGGTTGGAAGTGTCTTCCTTAGAAGCAGATTTTGCTCCTCCCAGCTTCCCATGTCCTACCAGTACCAAGCCATAATTCAATTCATTCTGTAATGATGGCTTTCCATTCCAGGTCTGCTTCCTTACCTCTTCATCCCCATCCATAGCTGGAATACATTGATCATGGCTCCTTATTCTGAAGATGGCAAAAACGAATTTAGCTGGAGCTTCAGAAAAGCCTTCAGTTAGATGATGCTGAATAACACAAACAGCTAAGAAATCTCAGTGTTATTTGTGTTAGCACAAAAGCGTGAAGGCTGTTTACTAGCTGGTGAGATGTTACTGACACAGCTAGTTCTGTCATACTCAAAGGCTGTTTGACATCAAAGAAGTTTCAAGTCCTTCTACCTTATCTCCATAGTTGTAGCGACATTGTCTCCATGCTACCTCATCTGTACCAGCTACACTCACAGCTTATGTTGTCAGGAAAGGTTGGATGGCTGGCATGTCAGGAAGAAAGGCAGGGGATAAAAACCGTGAGATGAGCACATTAGCTAAATGTTTCTGCTAAAGTGATTTGCAGTGAAATGGTTTACACCCTTGGCAGTTAGGTTTTTATCTGTGTTTCTGTTGCCACTGCCATAGGATGCACGTATTGGCTGAGGAACCTTGGCTCCAGATGAGACAGATCTGCTTTAGGTAATACACAGAAGAGGAATTTGCATTTGATCAGAGCATGTGATGTGTAATTTAGTGCTGAAACCACTCAGTCAACATCCATCATTGGAAGGACAAGGAAAGATAAAGAAAGAATTAGATGGGTTTTTTGTTTTCTTCCTGGTTTTCAGGTACTACTCCTGTTCGCCTTTTGTTTGTCAACAGTTATCTGGCAATACATTTTTGTTTATGGTGTCTTGGGATCTAAAGCAATTTTGGGCTAGTTGATATAAGGAAGATATCGCATGGGTAAAGATGATCACGTGGTTGCTTTTACTTCTGTATGCTTCTTTCTGAACCATCTAATCTGGACACAGAAACAGGAAATCTGGATTTAATTTACCATGGCAATACTTCCAAACAAGCTATGTTTTCAGGTATGCTTGTATATGAGTAGGTCAGTCGTAATCATGAGAAGAGAATAAAGCAGCACTGTTCTATTCTAATTATTTTGACTATTCCATCCACAAGTCACTCAGTTCTATTAATCGTCTTATGCTGTACATATGTCTTACTTCCCAGACAATATGTAGACTGTCTCAACTCCAAAACCAAAAACCTGCTGTATTTATAAAATAATCTGTATTTTTCCTTTTAAAAGACATGAGTTTCAGCAGCAGATTAATGTACAGTATGGGAAATAGCTGCACATTTTTCCTCTCCTCTTTCTGAGGAAATAGCTGCATTGTTTCACCACTGTTTTACCTAGCTTTCAATTTTCACTCATATCCCATAACTTACTTAGTAAAAACTGTTTC
The DNA here is from genome assembly GCF_964199755.1 of Larus michahellis. NCBI lineage: Eukaryota > Metazoa > Chordata > Aves > Charadriiformes > Laridae > Larus > Larus michahellis. The sequence goes on along the minus strand of NC_133900.1, from coordinate 19,673,660 downwards.
ATCAAAGAAATAAAAGGAAAATAAAAACAAATGAAAAATAAAATTCCCCCGGTGCCAACTTCATTGCCGCTCCTTTATATGAGTTTGATCTAACTGCTTTCTATTGAGAATAAAACAAAACTCCAAGTGACGAGGTCAGTAATCTAATTTTGCCCGAAGCAATCAGATAAACACAATGCCAAAAGCAAGGTGAATATTCTGCAAAAATAATAGGTAGAAGATAGAAGTCAGTCATTCAGGGCTGGAGCCTGCTCAACCAGGGACTGACTATTCAACCAGCGTTCAAATCCTTTGCAGGTTCTCTCCAGCTCTTGAAATATCAAAGATTATACTAAATACCAATATATAATTTTTTCCTGTCATTAATTTTTCAATCCAGTCTGGAATAGTCATTGTAATTAAATTTTCTGTGAAAAATCACAACTGTATCTCCAAAGACAGTGTGGGTTGATTAAACATCAGGAATCAGAATGAAACATCTGCATGTAACAAATTCTCTTTTGACGCTAAACTTCAAAGGGCTTTGAATGAAAGATGTACCTATTTGTACGTCTATGAATGTGTAAAATATGTCTGCATTTAGATCTATGAGAGGAGTTCACAGAAAGTTGATTTCTATTTTTAGCAATGCTCTTCATGTATTTCTTTTCCCTATAACTTTATCCAAATTAAGTAGACCCAAAGAGGGTATAGTGAGCATATTTCATTAGCTTAAGGGAATATTAGATAAAGAAAATAACAAAAGAATATTCATAACACCTTATTGTTCAGTGAGGTATTGTTCAGTGAGGTTCAGTTGGTATTTCCAGCAGAGAATATGCATTCCTAACTGCAATAGGTAGAAGCCTAGATCCCATTTTTTAAAATTAAAAACACATCGTGGGCTGATGCCAGTGGCAACAGACCTCCATCAGCCTCACCTACCTCACCTGCCTCAGGATCCAGGGCCAGACTTTGCCATTCAGCTAATTTTTCTTCAGAGTTAACGAGGATGGAAACCACCAATCGCTTATACACCTCATCCATTGCCGTATTGTGAATTTTGAGATCCCTTTGAACACGAAGCATCCCAGATAACCGTCTTACACCAAAACCACGTTTTTTAAAGGGGTCCTGAGCCTGTGAGGTTTGGATTGATACCACTGGGTAGCGACACACCTATGAAAACACTTTCAGAGGCACCTAAATGCTCTGCAAAAGCAGAACTGGGCTTCTCAGTCACTCGACTCATAATTCAACACAAGACTAGTCCGCCAGTCAGGACTTTGTATTCCCTTGTTGTCAAAACCACATTTACAACTCCAAAAGCTGCTCCCTTACCCATAGTCTATCATGACTAGTAGGATTTCTTCTCTTATGCTAGGGTTTCTAATAGCTTTTGAAATACGTATTTCTAGTAACTGAAGATCCTACTGGTGTGCTATGAATGCCCGTCCTTTGGAAAGATGAAGCTCAGACAGGCAGTTATCAAGGTCATACCGTTATTTGTCACTTGATGGTCTGTTGATGCATTCTGCGATGGGAATGTGGAATTCACCCCTTCTCCAGATAACTCCCACTGTGCAATTCTAAAAGACAAAATAAATAAAGCTAGAGGTACTTTGAAATTAGCATACTGGTTTTCGTATTGTTTCAGCATGTAATTTCTTTGCAATTTCTGTAATAGCCAACATTGTTGTTTAATGAGGACATCTTTGTAATGATCTAAAGCTACATGCTTATGTTGAGTGTTCTTTATAATTAATATCATTATTGTTTTAGGCTATGATACAATTCACTAATTAGACTCTGATTCCTCCTGCTTGTTGGAAGACACCAATGAAACACAATTTACCACCTGTATATATCTATTTTTATTTGCTCAAGTAGGTACCTGAAACAACTCTACATAATTAAAAGGAAATTAAGTTCAGCTCAGATTGCTGGATTTATCAGACTGAGTTTGATAATGTCTGTGTCTCCTACCCGCACACCCAAAAAAGCAGCAGCAGCAGCATTGGAACCAGCAATTTGTCCTCCGAAGGAAGGATCACCAACAGGAGCCCACAAGGTCACCGCCAATCTGTTCGCAGAGAGGTTCAGTGCTGGGAACTAACCTGAGCTGACACCAGAACAGCTGTGGGTCCCAACAAGTGGATGGCATCCACAGCCTGTCTCGAGCACAGACAAAAAACACAGGCTTTCTGTATTTCTAATCAGATAGTACGTGTAATTCTGGTGTATATACTTGTAAGATTAAAGGAAACCGTGACAGTGCAGGTGTGCGGGTGCTTGGCCTAGGTACCGAATGAAAGCATTATTAGAAGAGGGTAAAGCAGAAAATTGAGCCTGTCCATTATTTTTAAGAAAATCTAAACACAGTGCTTCAAACCAGCAAAACGGTTATTTGAGCAGCGCATGTTGTAGTCTGTTCACCAATGTATCAGTCCTTTGTGGACCGACTCTTTAATATTATCAGTTGAATGTTATTTTAATTTTTTTTTTTTTTTTGCATAAATAAACTTTTCCGATACTTGTATTTCTGCACTTTATATCATGAGCGATCACTGTGCAACGTGCTGGTCTCACCTGTGGTACCTGTGCTGCTGAAGCAGTAAATAAGTCACGGGAGGCAAAGGCAAGTCCTGAGAGCTGTCAAATGAGGATCGTTGCCACAGAAACTGCGCCTTGCACTCCGCGGGTTCAGTGAGTTTCATTTCATTTCTTAACTCTCTGAAAAAGGTGGAATTCCTCTCCTGAAAAATGAAAAACCCCTAAGCGGTTGGAAAGTAACAAAGAAGGAAGCGACCTGGACACCTGGCCCACCTTTCCATTAGACACAGGATTGTCTAATCCCGTGGGGTACTGAGGCTGATGGTGTGGGATGTTTCCATTTTCACTGCCTGAAGGAAACTATTTTTTTTTCCCCCCCATCATTTTTCCCTGTTTGGTGAGTGTGTCATTAGGTAGCCTTTTCACAGGCTTAATTTGAAAGCTGAACTCTTTTTCTAGTCCCAGTGACGTCGTAAAACAATCCTGTTACCAAATTGCTGCATCCACAGGTCTCTCTAGAACCCACCACACAGCCGTCACACTGTACAGTAACTTTGGAAACCTCATTGTTCTGTAATAGTTCATTTAGCAAAAGCTTAAAATGGCGCAAAGGAAATGTCAGGCAAAAGAGCACTTACTGCTCCGAAAGAAGAGAGATGACAAACCAAAGCCGCGCTTCTGTGCAATGGTACAATGGAAATTAAGGAGCACTTGATTCTAGTGAGCAAGAAGCAGAATTCAAAGCTTACATCATGCTCTCGTTCACAAAAATGAGAATACCCAAGTTCATACAGACTTATGCTGCTACTTAGAGAAACAGTCTTGTGATACAGAAGAGAAAAAAAAACTGAATTGAATAGGGTAGATGCAGAAGAAGAAGATTAAATAAGGCGAGAATGATTTATTTTTCACTGTGTCTCATATTCTATATTCTTAAATGAAACTCATTTCATCATAGTACTCTGCAAGGCTCTGCAGGAGTTCTGTGCCATAAAATCTCTCGTGCAATCATAAAACACCCAAGTTGAACATATACTAGAGAAAATAACAAACAAAGATATTAAATGGTGCAAAGGCTGAAGCCCATTTTTCTTATGGCTATGGCACACCTGTACTTTCCACCTGTTGTTTCTTATGATGATGAAGTCTACTGCAATCATTATGGACAGCCTTTCAAGGGAGATGATTATTTTTAATGAAGGATGGAAAATCTTTGCTATTTAAAATGCTAAAAAAGGACAGGTAGTCTTAATAAATAGCAAGTAACTTTATAAAAAATTATGTCTTCTGTTGTCACACAAATTGTTGAGATTTGCAAATTCTTTCATTGCAGTTCACTTATTTTAATCTTCCTCCAATAACTAATGCTCATGGGACACACACACAGCCCTCATATTGATCTCAGTTGAAGTTTTGGTTCTTGAACCACGTTTTTAAGCAAAGGTGACATTGTTCTATGTTTTGTGATTTATTATTTTGCCAATAAAAATGGTAGGGAAGAGCAGGAAAGCAAGATCACATAATAATGGAGTGGCTTCTCTAGTCTTCTTGCTGGCAAAAATATAGATTAAAACATTTACATTGTGTGTGTGTGTGAAAAACTCAAACCAAACTGTGAGTAATCTTCATTGAGCTCCGGAAACAACAGCCTGTGATTAGGACTAATACCAGGCAAGAAGCACTGATGGTTTTTGCCATTCCTTTGTTTCTGAACTGCCCCTGAGTGACCATGGAGATCAGACTCTAAATTGGAGGACCGAAACGCTCTCCTCAGCTTACAGCTCCAAGGGTGCTTCACTGTTGCATCTTAACTCCAACCTGAGGCAAGATCTGTGCTTAAACCCGCTCTTCGTTATGCCTGGCATGGAAGGAACTGTGATGCCCGGGCCTGTCTGGACAGGTCCTCGGGCTGGATGGTTGGGAGATGAGGGACTGTGGGGGGCATGACAGCGTACATTTCCTTCCCAGTTTAGCCAGCTGGCTACAGGAGACAAGAAAAGAGTCAATTTGTGTGTTTCTAAGTATAATAACTGCAAGCATCTTTTCCTCTCCCTTACTCCCAAGTGCGGGCTCTAAAAAGGATTTGAGCTTCATCACTGGGGGAAAAAATAACAATGTATTACATTCTTTGTACACTTTTTAAAACAGGATTTTGACTAATTTTACATTTCTTTCAGTCTACACAACTTTTAGGCAGCCAATTAGATGACATTTTGCACAACTTGAAAAATAATTGGCTCCTTTTGATTAGAGAAAATGTGTATGAAACCCAAGGCTCCTGTTGTAGTTAGCCTTCTGCTCACTGCTGTTGACATTACCGGTTTATTAACTTTTAAAGTGAGGCTTCCCCAAAGTAGTAAGTTGAGAAATGGATTTGTTAGACCTCCATCCACTGCAGGACTCAATGTGCTTTTTAATGGGTTTATGCTAATTTCCCATGGAATACCCAAACCAGTAGTGGGAATAATTGTTATAAAGCATAAATACCTGGTTTAGATGCTCCCCACTTTTCCTGAAATGTGAGACATAAATCATGGAAGGCTGTTAGGAAATGAGAAATAAAAAGCATAAACAAATTACAAGAAAATTATTAATCTCTTTTACTCCATCGCTCTGTATACTAATATATACAATCGGTATGTATTATACTATTTAGATTTCATTGAAAGCTGCCTGGATAGACATTTCATTCTTCATTTATTATGAAGTGATAATATATTCCAAACAAGGATCCATTTTTGCAGCAAGTTTTAAAACACCGCAAAATAAGGAACAATTTTTCTTTCTACCTCCTTTCTTTGAGTTGTTCCACATGGATAGAAAAAAATTCTATCTGTGTGGCCTGGGATGATCAGAGAGAGGCAGAAGTTTGCCCTTCATAACCCCTCTGCCCTCTTGTCCCCTTCAAAGGAGAGATGAAGAATGTAGCACTTGACCTTTTTGATTCCTTTTGTCATTACTCCTGCAGAACCAAAACTTACTAATAAGGAGATTATTTACATTGACACCCAGGGATCCCTCTTCAATAAGGTTTCACATCTCTGAGGGAGAGGAGGAGACCATCCTAGCAGGAAGGCTAGTCAGTCCAAGAGTTTCGTGCTCATTCGTTGCTTGAACTGGTCTTGCAGAGAAGACCAGTCCTTCACCTTTGCAAAGGAAAAGGGACCGAAAGAGAAAGAGATGTGATTCATCTGATCTCAATTAGATGTTGTTCTCTGAGCCCTTTGTCTAGGCCAGGCTGATTCATATACATAACAAAGAAAAGTGGGCGTAATCAAGGGATGAAAGGTTATCACTTAAAGATACCTGCTAAAGGCGGATGGGATGAACTGTCTCCTGAAGGCTCCTGTATCTTTTCACTGCCACCGCAGGGTCCTAACTTAAGGTCCTGACTTACACTGTATCCATAATTTTTATAGTTATATGAATTTATAGTTAGAGGACATTAAGATTGCTTGAAGGAATGGGAGTTAGTTAAACTTGGAAAAGTGGAAGGAAAGAAATTTGAGGGAATTTAGTTTGCAAAACGAATTCTTTTCAGCAGAGATCAGGCCATACCTAGTCTGTTCTGGCTGTACGAACCATGCATTTAAAACCTGTCAATCACACTAAACAGCACAATTTGTTCAGCCATTGATTTAATAAATCATAAAAACAATTGACTGTCGAGGTCAAAATAAATTTTTTAAGAAGGGTGTATTTGCTAGGCTAAGAAGGACTGAGTAGCTCCTATAATATAAGACAAGACACATGCTTGAAAGCCTAAATTGTATAATGAAGGAGAAACTTTGGCATCTGCAGTATCCAAAAAATCCTGGAGACAGCGCATTCACTTAATTAGTCTTTCTGCATCATTGCACAGTTCACTTAGAGTAAAAGAAGAAAAAAATAATGATAACCTGAGTTATTTTGTAGCTCTGGCTTCTGTCAGTCATCCCTTCATTCTGCATCTCAGCAAGCACTTTCAAGTGCGCGTTGCTATTGGTTATCTGGCCTGTCTGTACAGGAGGATTAAAACACCATCCGATTAGAAATAAATAAAGCTTGTGCTTGTGTCCGTCCTCGAGACGGGCTGTGGATGCCATCCACTTGTTGGGACCCACAGCTGGTCTGGTGTCAGCTCAGGTTAGTTCCCAGCACTGAACCTCTCTGCGAACAGATTGGCGGCGACCTCGTGGGCTCCTGTTGGTGATCCTTCCTTCAGAGGACAAATCGCAGACTGCACAGCACTGATCGTCTAGCAAGAAGGAAAACACATTACGCAACTTCATTTGATTTTAATAAGATAGGAAGCTGAGCTGACCTTTTTCTGACTTAATTTCCTCTTATTTATTTATTTAAGAGTCCTCCTCACTGTATCCATGGAAAAGTACCATTTCCTTCAAGAGTACAAGTAGAACATCATCTCATATATTCATTTTCAGTTCTAGCAAATCTAGAGGTTTTATTCTGAAAGGAGTAAATACGCATTCTCTAGTGCTTGATGTTATGATCCTGTACCTGCCCTAACACGTCATTGTTCTGTATGCATTTTCACGCTTTGCACACCTGTTCATTTGACAAACTAACTTTTTAGAATGTTAGTTCTAAGGCGAATATAACATTTTGTGTCTCCTATATGAATCTATTGATTTTTTCTTATTTCTTATTACCATACTAATTAAATAATTCAAAGAAGTAGAAATAAATTAAGGCTCATTGGTTTCCTTTTAGCATTAATAATAATTTTGCATGTGAAAGTGTAAGTAAGTGGATCAAATTAGTATTCTTTCATACATATCAAAAAGTGTTTCAGGGGAACCCGAAACACCTTGGAAAAGGTAAGTAAGTACAATTGGTTTCCTCTCACACACAAGGAAACTGAAGTGTACGCATGGGGCATTGCTGTGCATTTTGGAGGGGGTGACATGCCCCAAGCGCTACTTTGAATAGGCAGGTAGGCTTAGCGTCTTCAGCCTGGAAAGGCAAAGGCTGGAGGAAGAAAGGGCAGAGATCTGCTGAACCATGTGTGGCAGAAGAAAGTGGATCGAGATCAAAGGTACACTGTCATAGAATCACAGAGTGGTTCGGGGTGGTTCGGGTTAGAAGGGACCTTAAAGACCATCTAGTTCCATGGGCAGGGACACCTCCCACTAGACCAGGCTGCTCAAAGCCCCATCCAGCCTGGCCTTGAACACCTCCAGGGATGGGGCCTCTGTCCCTTACGATGAAAGAGCCAAGACCCATAAAACAGAGCTGTGGGGGGAGCTGAAAAAGGGGAGGTAGGGGATGGTATGGATGAACACCTTGCATGGGCTCTTGTAGCTATTGGATGAGCACCTGGAACAGTTTTCTTTCTAGATGTCTGCTCGTGAGCACTGTTGGAAAATAACACTAGGCTGGATGAACCCTTGGTCAGAATCAATGTCATTTTTGTGGCATTTGCAACTGATACTTAACCACATGGTAATATTTTACAGATAAGAAAGTAATTACATGGCAGGACAACGGAATTTCGACTTCTAAGTGACTTATTACCAGCAACTAAAATTAAATTCTCTGTGTGTTGACAAATCACAAACAGTGTGTACTGAAATAAAATTATTCAAAAGCAACACAAATTAATATAACTGAGTTTTCAAGATCATGCATTTTAAATACTGAATTATTGTTAAAACTGATTGGTGAGGTTTAATAAAAATACTGGAGATAAGAACAGCTGCGTGGTAATTATTCAAAAACGAATACGCTGTAAACGAATCATTCTTATTAGTTTATTAAACACGGAAGGTCTGTTCAAGCATTTAATTGGCTTTAAAGAAAACAGCTATGAGGAAATTCATTAGGTATTAGTTAATTACCAAACAAAGTAATTGGCACTTAATAACTATTTTGATTGATATCTTTGTTGGCCTAGTTCTAATCCACCATTTCATCAGAGTGGTTTATATACGGGATTACAGCTGGATTTTTAGCATACTAAATTTCACTAAGAAAGCGCTGCGATCTGTCATCCGTGACCAGGAATGGCAGGGCCATGAGGAGGTTTAACACACATAGAGAAACAATGTGTGAGAAAGGAAATTCCAGTTTAGGAGTTGAGTGTGACACCTGAACGTGCTCCTCACAGGAGGGAAGATCAGCATCAGGCAGGATGGCAGATCTCCCTGGATTTTCTCAGCCTAAAGGAAAGATTGAGCCTTCCCTACTCAGCCTTGCCATACTGGTACCTTCCTGGGCATGCGCGGGATCATTAAGTATCCGGGGAAGTGAGGCCTCACAGGCTTTGTGAGGGATTTTGAGGCTTAAGCTCTAGGTCCGGTTGCAGCCACCCCCGTTCTGCTGAGATTCTGCTTCATGTTCGCTTCTGGGGAGCTGGGTCTGTATAACACGTGAAATTTTTCTTTTCCCAGAATGATTAGAAAAAGTACCAAAAAATGTAACCCCATATCAAAATTGTCTTGGGCAGTCATACGTTTTAAAAAGTCACTTTAAAGTGGTTTTTAAAAGCAGTGGCCTTCCAAAGCAGTGTGCAAACACTTGGCCCAGAAGCATCGTATTGAAAAACAGAAAAAGAATTGTGTAGAAGGTGTAGCTGGTTGGTGCTAACATTATGGATGTTTCGATCTCATGAAAGCCATCTTCCAAATCTTGTCTGAATTTACTTCTGCCTGAAAAGAAACACAATCATCTGCTTCTGTTGCACAGCTCACGCTGAAAAAGATATAAGCTGCAGTGACATCTATGAATACTGCTATAATGAAACTAAGAACTTACGGTGCAGAACGCATTTGAACTTTTTTAACTGACGTTGATGCCGTTCCCATGACCATATTCCCAATAAGGTGGCGCAGAACCATTTCTCTTCCTTATTTTCACGCATCATACAGCATTTCAAAATAGCGGCGAGGCACTCAAACTAAACCATTGCCGAGAGTTTATTGGAGTTCTTGTGCGATTACAGTCATTGGGCTTGGTGCCAGCCAACACCACCTGAGGTGTCGCGTAATTGCCCAAAACTGCAATGCCTGTCATGTTTTATTTGTTAAGGGTCTATCAACATTATCGCTATCAATCCTAATTAGCGAAGTGATAGAAAAGTGATACCCGTGTTAATATGTATGACTACGTGTAGGTATCTACATTTGCATAAGGTGTGTGTGGTGTATATAATATGTACCTGCAATTATTTCTGTATGTAGTGTATTTCTTTTATGTAGTACTCATAATGTATACCACACGTAAAGCTATGTATGAAATATATTGTAAAATATGCATAGGTACAATGAGATTTTTCATATATATACATATACACACACACCCCTTTTCTTAATATCATAAATACGTGCATGTATATTTATGTCTGTGTATAAACTGCAGCCTGTTTGTACCTGTGTAGACGTAGGAACTTCATTAATGCCACGTTAGGATTCCACGGTGAGGTATTCTGTGAATTAATGATGTGCTGAATGCTTGTGAAATATAATCTTCAGCCATCAAATATTTTTTACTGAAATGCACACAATGGAATTTATTTTGAATGACTTGCTAGTGTAATGCCTAATTAATTTAGAAACAGAATCTAAAGTGCTACAAATAGAATATCAATACAGTATTTAACATCTGATAAATGAAGAAATAAACTATATATTTATATATTCATTCTCTTTCAGTGGAATACTGTATTCCCAAGTATCAGATTAACAAGAGAGGAATAATAGACAAACTGCAGACAAAATAAAGATGGAAGGTAGAATAATAAGGCATCAAAGAATAGTGGAACCTGGAGCAGGAGAAAGAAGAACTGGTGTGGAGTTAGTTCAGAAACTGCAACTGGGAGGCTTGAAAAATATTTAGAGCAACTTGTGTGAGGTAGGGATCAAACTTTCCTACATCACAGGAGTTGAGATGAGAATACATTCATTAATATTAATGAACATTTGCTTGAAAACTATGACGTTGAGCATACTTAGAGAATAAGGAGCATCCTATGAAGCAGATCATCTACTGCACTCATTTTTCCATCACACAAAACTCAACACCTCATCCCTTCCGTGTCAGTTGAGAACTGAAAAATACCCGCTTTGATCGAAAAGCCAGTTGATCTTAAATGCCAGAACACGTTATATTCTAATAAAGAGATCTAAAGACTTACCAGAAAGTCCTGCATGTTCACAAACAGCCCTTGCCTTCAGCGGGGAGATACTTGTGCGTGCCTGTCCCACTCGCCATCCCGTTTGGGCTACTCTACCTCATTTCAGTGAGAAAACCAGTTTGTCCAGCCAGGCTACCTGCAAGATTGAGTCACTGACAGTCTTGCAGATAACCAACAAAATCAAAAAACTCCCTGCCATTCCTGCTGCACGGCTATGATGGCATTTATCAAAGCCTGTGCTACAAGGTGCGGTTGTAGGTACCGATTTCTTCACCTGGCATCCAGACTCCGGTGGCGCTGCGTCATTTACTCCGCAGTGACTGGATTATTGTGACCCAGAGAGAGCAATGCAATGCCTTCCCACCTGTCAATTAAAAGCACAGGTAGTGCGATTTTCAGCTCGGTGTGTTGTGCTCTAAGAGCTATACTAATCGGTCTTTTCTTGGCAAACAGACTTTGATCACGTTGCCCTTTAAAGCCTAATATTACTGACCAATGAATGAATGAGTGAATCTAAGTCTAGGCTATTAAATAATAACAGTAATAAACTTCTACAGGAGATAAACATCGCTGGATTTGTTTGCATGAATTTATCTAGGGTGAGGTGAGCCTCTGATTCAAATTAATGAAGTTACTATGGTTTAGACATAATTCAAATTCACGGGCCCAAAGACACAGAGTCTTTGCTGTGTGAAAAAAAATCCTCAAGGAAAAAAAATCCTCAAGTTCTACAGGCAGGCGGGTATCCGGAATGCCTCATTTAGAGATGGCTGATTTATTTTTTATTTATTACCTCTGATCTCTGACACGACACGCACGAGGCAGCCAAACTTGAGCAATAAGAAGTCTTAAGACTACATCGAGAGCTTGTCCTTATCATGTACCACTTCAAAAAAACCTCTCCCTGAGAGCCGTGCCAGCCCCACAAGTGTCACCGTTGATATCCAGAGGCCGGATAGTCCAGGTGACAGTGAATATCCTCCATTCCTGTGAACAATCCGGCCCACTCGGATGGGTGCAGCACCGAGCTTTGCAAACCAGAAGGTGGCGTGGAGCATGCAATGTGGGGTGGTGTTAAAAAAAAAGTGCGTGCCACTGGTGAAACAATTGCCTGCAAAATATCCCAGGGACATTTGGATCAATGGATTTGGACTGGTGACACATCTTAAAGGGATTCTTCTTCTGATGGGTTTTGTCAGAGTTAGGTTGATGGTTGGACTAGATGATCTGAAAGGTCCCTTCCAAGCTAGGCAATTCTATGAGTCTTTTTCCCCGTCTTCCTTTCAGGAAGAAGTCTATTTGAGCAACGATTCGACTAGGAAGCTGAGCCTTAATGATTGAAGAGAAATACCTATCTGAAGGTGCGTTGCTATTTGTCATGAAAATGTATTTTATTTTTCCTAAGCTGAGCTACAGAAAACAAACTTTTCATCTGTTGCTTCGATGCTTTTTACACTTTACCGAGCAGGTTATTTGTGGTGCCTCAGGAATGTCAAGCTGAAACATGACAGAAGGCTGATCTCCTATTTATTTGAACGTACCCTTTAAAGTCTGGGACTACATTAAAGATTCTTGACACCAGCGACACCGAATATTTCCATGCTGTTTACAGCCTGAACTGTAACAGGCAGGTTCAGTGTTAACAGCTATTAGCATGGGGAAAAAGGGAAGAGCGTGAATCAAAGAGCAGATGTTGGCTGATGAAAGAGCCGCAGGTAATAAAAAGACATATACAGAAAAAGACATTGTGTTTCAGGAAGCACTATTACTCAAATTTACAAACATTATTCATACCAGCTAGTGATATTGTTCTCTCCTGGGAGCCGCTGAAATTGTTTGACAAAACACATTTGGTTAAAAAATTTTGAACCGCGCAGGCTATGAAGCGTGTAATAGACAGTCTCATGTTTGCACCCTTTACTTTGGGGGAAAAAAAATATATCCCCCAAACATCCCCTCCCCTTCTTCCCCAGCCAAACTAAACCCCAAACCCTCTTCAGCTTCTAAGCAAGCAAAGCACTTTGGGGGACTATGAAACTGCTGTCACGCCCAGCCCATGAAGAACGAGTGTATGATACAGACCCAGATGAGATCCTCAGATTTTTTAATATTTTCAGGGCACAGATTAAGCCATCTTGATTTACACTAGCTACAGCTCTAGCAACATATATATATAAATTTTTTACATTTATATTTACATTTACCTTTATATTTATATTGGTTTACGTTTCTGTTTATATTTATGTTTATATTGTTTATATTTTTACATATACTTATTCCCCTCTCTGCCCCATGGAGTTTTCTGTGCCTCTGTAAGAGACGAGGGGCCATCCCAGGACCATACACTGCTTTTTCCCCTGAAACACCTGTTGACTCTCCACTGCCTAACTGCGACTCTTGACAGCTGGTGTTTTATTTTTAAGAGGCTTTAAAAGGCATTTAAAAAAATTATTACGTGCAAAACATTGCTTTATTTCACTACTGCCATCCTTCTAATGATGGCGATTCGATACGGTACAGTACGGGGTTATTTTGATCTTGCATAATAGCAAAAAGTGTGTGACCAAGAAGGGCCCACGCGCTCTGTGGAGGGTCCAGCGTAGATTAAAGAGCAGTGGCCCCCAACCTGCTGTGATTTATGGGAGCTGTATTAACCTGTCTGGTTTGGAAATTTCGCATGGCAGCTGCCTCCTCCAGTAGATGACAAAGTTGCGCTCGCACTTACTCCTTTCCTGGCAGAGATTTCCTTCTGCCTGTACCTCTCTTGGTGCCCCATGAAAGGAAGAAATTTCCGACATGGTGAGTACATCCTTTACCCCAGCTAGGTAAACAAAGTTGGGCTGTGTTTTGTTCTGTTTTGGTTTCGTTTGGTTTGGTTTGCTTTGTTTTGTTTTGTTTTTGTGTTTTTTTCTCAACATGACTAAACACCTTGCTTCTACCACAGAAAAGTCATAAAATTTCTACCCTGTAAACCTGAGAAAATTCCTACTGTGCTTGCAAATTACCTCCATTAATGAGACTACACCCCTTTTTTTAGTCTGTTCTGCTGTATTTTAGATTTATCCAGACGCGAAAGGCAAGAAATATCTACTGGGACATGTGCTGTAAGGAAATAAAAAGAATAAAATGACAGAGGAAGACCAGAACACTAAAGCTGAGGTTGAACAGTATTTTTATGTAATTTCCATTAAAAAAAAAAAGGATAATTTTGTGGCCATTTGAGGAACTATATCAGATTTTTATATATCAATTCAGATAATGGCTAGCGGATCGTTTGAGATAAAACTCACCTACATATAAGAGGAAATCAACTGCATGAAGTAGTTGTTATATATTAGACAAATGGATGGTTATAATATAGTCAAGACAAATAAGCTGTAGCATGCTTTGACTGAAAATGCGAAGTTGCAAGACATATAAATACTTTCTCAAACACATTGAAGTTTATGAATTAATAATATAGCACATATATTCAATATATTATTGTTGTGTTGTAACTGAGGTATACACCTGGCAAATAGCAAATCAAATAACAAATAGAAAGGTAATGCGGTATCATGGTTGGAAGCCTTTTGTCATGCACGGTACCGCTCAATTCTGAGTATATCACAAATACCAGATAGTGCCAGGAAAGTGCTATTAAGACAGGACGGGCGAGGGAATCCGTTTTTTCATTTTTATATCGACTCTATAGTGCCAAAAATATCAGCTCCTCTATATTAAAGTGCATCTTACGCATGGCCTGTAAGTGTCAAAACACTCCTTCAAGCTATTTAAATCTCTTTAAAACAAGTGTCCCCTCTCTCCCCAATTTAAGACTAGCCATCAGATCTCCAAAGGCTTGTGCTGTCCTCAGCCACACTGAGTAATGCAGTGTACTTTGAGTGGACCACCTCAGTCAATACATACTCAGAGGGTATGAACTATTCCTCACAAGGGTATCAGCAACCGGCCCCAGGTGAGCAGCGTAACAAATATTCCACTTTTTAACATTTTTCCATGCTTTTTCCAGTTCACTAAAACTTCCCATTTTTCTTTTCGAGAAAGGAGAAAATCCAGAAAGTGGATTTTTCTTAGGCATATCAGTTTTACGGATGCTTTTTTTTTTCCTAAATCAGGTCTTAAATTTTTAAGGCTACACAGGCTGGAAATATCTTGAGGTAATACACAATGGATGCGTGAAGCGGAGAATATGAATAAAGAAATACGAATGGTTATGAATATAAAAGCCTGAGAGGCAAAGAATGGTTTTCATTCAGTGTGATCAACCAAGCACAAAGCCTGATTCCGTATGAATGGGCGTGAGTGAGGCAGTGTAAATGGAAGTCAATATGACTATCAACAGAAGATTAGAAATGTGCGAGGCAGAGTTTGACAGGGTATTTATAAGCATGTCAGATTACAGATTACGATGAGAAAGGAATTTTAACTTTTCTAATATAAAGAAGCCGACACATCCCCCTTTCGCAGAACATAAAATTCCATTTTACGAACAAGCCCCAGGTCAGAAGTGTGCAGGAAAATTGAAGAATATGTGTAGGTATGTGTCACTCTCCAACACACGCTTGTTTCAAACGCAACATGATTTTTGTAAAAGGTAACCTAATGTGAACAATATAGCCTATGAAACGACAAGTCAATGGCATGGATAAAATTTTAATCTTTTTTTTAACAACAGTAAAAACAGAAGGGTAAACAGGCACATTAGGAGAAATGTAGTTGCAGCTGGATTTTTACTCTGTTGAAGAGTTTAATATCAGTTTCCGATACTCAGTACAAATTTCAAGAATCTTGGTCTTACCTGGACAGAATGAGGCCTCCTCAGTGTCCCGGCCCCTAGGAAAGTGCTCCTGTATTAAATTGGTAGCGTTCAGAGATGTCTTTGACACAGAAAGCCGAAACTGTGAAGCTTGCTTACCCCAGGGGACTAAGGGGCTCCGCACTTGTAAGCAACATGTGTATCCCGACATTTTGGGTAGAATGTGTATCAGATATAGGTGTGGTCTTCCGGCCTCTAAGGAGAAAAGATTCTTTTTAAATTAAAATGGCCTCAGTGTTTGGGAAGATGCTTCTGGTATTATACGTGCATTCTTATTCATATAAATAGAGTGCTTTGTACTTCTGGAATTAATTAAACAGGTTGCTTTTTCACTCCTGGGCTTTTGCAAATAACCAGTAGGTGAGATTACACAGATTTAGGGCCAGAAAAGGTATTATATTTTATCTTTTGCAAAGATATTATTATTACTTTATTACCAGTGACAGCAGGGAACCAAATTTCCCCTGTATGAGTAATACTCCTAGCTAATTTAGGGTCTTACAATGTCAGACACAGATTGTTATCCAACTGCACTACAGGGAGTACACCTAAAGATGGAAAAACCTGTCCAGAAGTTCACATAGCTATATGTCTAATTTTATACCTGCATACATATATACGTGTCTGTTTGCATAGTTGCTGCATGATAACTTATTTTAGCAGTGAACAATTAGAGGATACATTGATATCCTGTATTTTTGTTTGCTTGGCGGTGGTAGGATTTTTGTTTCCATCCATATGCACCATACACTAACACTGAATTTCCCCTTCTGTCTTCTCTAAGTACACAAAACTTTGGCCAAAAGTTTGTTTTAGCTCTGTTACCCCCCTCTATTCGAGGTAGAAATAGAATTTAAGGGAAACACGATGTATTTCAATCACATTTTGATTATTATGAATTACAGGAGATTCTACCCATGTTTGGGAAGCATGAGTAAAATGAGGTTGCCTTTCTGTTCTCTAAAAGGATTGTTAGTACATCCACCTTCTTTCTGAAGAACAGCCTATCTTATTCACAAAGACAGAAAACCTAGGAAAATAAATTAAGATTTAGATTTTTAACTTGTGATCAATTTGGGAAAGTTGATGCCAGCTGAATTTCTATTTGATATTCACATTACATTCAAGGTGCAAAGAAATAGAAGCCACAACATCAATAACACAAAGCTAATGTACATGCCAACTTCAATATTATACCTGTACTACTGGAATTCTTGGTTCAATAAAATCTCTATGTTTAACCATGATATAAGCCTTAATACGAGAGCTAACTTTTCAGAGAATATCGGAAGACTGGTGCATCATTTATCTAAATCACCCAGATGGGCTCTGTGCTGTAGATTGAGATTAAGTCTTCTAAGGGAAGGAGGGGTTCTCTAGACCCGTCATTCGTCGCTATGAATAATCTCCACTCCTTGTGTCCCAGATCCCCCAACTGAGATAAAGACCTACTAGATGTGGAAGCTGAGTTTCCCCTGTGACTGTGGCCTTTATTCCTCCTTTGTGACCTTTAAAAAGTAGAGATGTTTATGCTTCTAATACTAGAGAACATTGGTACTCCAGAGGAAAAAAGCTAGTGGCATGGTATCTACCCTACCCACGGTAACCTGTGAAAATGCACAGCTAGAGGTATTGAAAATTATATTGTTATCCCTTTCTACAAATGGAGAAATGCTCTTTTCTCAAGTTTTTCTTTTGCAAAATGTATCTCTATTTTTCACTCTGTGTACTTTAGCTATTTGGGATGGAAATGGGTGGGGGTGGATCAGGAGTCCGTCCGTCCTTCCTTCCTTCCTACCTGAGATAGATTCTGAGGCAGAATTTTCCATTTGCTCTTGCATGTTAAGTTTGCTCAACGTTTTCAGTGTTGAAAAGGGATCGACTGTTGAAAATAATTGCCGTTACCTAGTTCTGTGATTGTCAATGGTTATTCCCTCTTCCCACTAAGGCCGACAGAGGCCAACGTGATTTCTTTTCTCTTTTGAAGTTTATCCTCTGACGTACCGAAAACAAAACAGTGTTCTCAGTAGTTTTCTGCAGGATTTTGCCGCTCTGATTTTTCTCCATTACTTGCTGGGGAAGGTGGGGGCTCTTTGCCAGAGAGGCTCCTTCCTGTCCTGTTCCACCTCTCTGATTCCAGGGGTAAGTGCCTTTTCTGAATCACTCATTGCTGATGTGTTTTGCTGATTCCCTTCCAAAACAAATGTGAAGATTTTTAAAAATAGACTTTCTTACTTTGATGACTTAAAATCATCAAACCCAGAACTGATGCGAATTCCATTTTTTTTCAGAATGATGGGGAAATGCTTGGTACGCTTTGCTCTTACAATTATTTGACATTCTGTTTTATCAGCCTCTATGGGTGTACAGAGGTTTCTGACACGATACTAGGCACGAGAAATAGATTCTTTACCAAAGTAAATAAGTTAAATAGCCGGTGTCAATCCCAATGTCATTATTTACTTTTGGTAAATAATTTTCTTGCAAAAGTATTTGTCTTGATGAGGTTCATTTAGAAAAACTGAGGAAGGCCTTCAACTGAAGATAGAAGACACATTCTCGTACACTCCAAATAGGCCCCTATATGTTCAGGCGTGATGATCTTATTGCTCAGATAATTGTAATTCATCACGGCAAAAAGTAAAACTCAGGTAGGTGCTATGACTTTAACAGCAATAGACCCCCAACCTGGACACATATGTTGGCTCAGAGATTTAGCTTTTACTGTCAAGGTTAAAAAGCTGAACCAAGAATATCTTCCAGATTAGTGTCAGACTGAGGATATTTGCAGTGGACTGTTACAGAAGGTGCAGGAATTAAGTAATTTGAAGTGCATGCCTCTTTCTGTCAAACACTGAGATTTTCCTTGTTTCCAGATCATAAATATTTATTGTTTGACTGTCTGGTAATGACTTTTGTGCAATTAAGAGGTCCTTAAAGTAAAACAACTTGGCATTTTTTGGGGAAAAAAAATAACCGTGTATAAAGTGCCAAAAGTACAATCTCAGAAGTAGCCCGTTTGCTTTCTGGACTCATTTTTGCAGTCAAATTTACACAGTGTATTTTTGGATCTTATTTGCTGGTTTCAAGCTGTAAAATAAGTTACAATATGTGTGTGCATGGGCATGTGTCTGTGCATCTGTGTGTAAACCAGAAACTACCAATAATAATGTGCTTGCTTTTCCTTTTCTTAAGTTATGTGGGCATACTGTAATTTATGTCCTTCCCTTTTGACACTGTAAGCCTTTCATAGCAATGTCACATGCAGTTTAATTCTTCTTCTCCTCTGTATTTTTGATTTAATTGCTATAATCAGTGCAAATACTTCCTCATTTACATGCATTTCCCTCTGTGCAAGCATATGCGTACAGATCTGCAGAAAATAGTTTCTCCAAATGCATTTCAAATCACCAGAGTGAAATATCTAATAGCAAGTGACACAACTGAAGTGGAGGAAAAAAAAAAAAAAAAAAAAAAAAAAAAAAGCCAGAGTCTTACCTTGTCAAGATAGACATAAAGCAGGATGGAAAGCGCTGCACAGTAGCATTTTGCATTTTTCCGGAACAAAATAAGTAAGGGACTTCCGGATACGTGAATGGGTTTTCAGATTTATTTTATTATTATTGGTTTCCTGACAGCGTTCAGCAAGGAAATAGCTGAGCACATTAGCAGCTTTAATGTTCCTTCTCATTTCAGTTCACCTCTGAATTTATGTTAATTCTGTGGGTGGGGAATTGCCTCAATTTAGAAAGCATCTATCATATGTGAACCTAATTAGAGTGCATGCCTGTCTAAAACAACCCTTGTTAAAATAGGCCTTTTTTCATCAATACTTCCATTACAATGCCAGGTTTCTCAGTGATGATTTCAGTACAATGCCTACTTTTACAAAGATTTAATAACAAACACTTTATCTTTAAAATTTGAAGGCGTAGTTCCTATTGACTTGAGGGCTCAGTTTGGCCCCAGAGTTCAGTTACATCAGAAAAAGGCTTTGGTCTGATGTTACCTAACACCTAAAAATGCTTTTATTTTTGGATTCAAAAACTTGCTTAGTTTACGTAACCCTTCCAGAGGTTGGCTCACATACCATGGCCTTGCACTGCGTTACCCTACCTCTTACCTACATAAAAAGTGCCTGAAGTAGTCTTTGTATAAATAAATCTGTGCATTAAGTGTTTACTTTCCTAATGGATTTCCAACTCGCCAAATCCTACTGTGAGCTAATATATGCACACAGGAAAATTCTCTCCAAAAGGGGAGCTGAAAATCTGTCCTGATGATCATCACCGGGCTCTTTTACCAACGATTGGCACTTCTGCATATCTATTTGCAATAAACCAGTGCTCTTGCTGATATGTTTCATGTCCCAGCACTACAAAAATTCTTTTCTGTTTTTTTTTTCCAAATTGGTAATTAGGCATGCCAGTCGCAGAACTGAGACAACTGTCTGGCCAAATGTGACATAAAAAGTCTTAAGCTATTGCTACTGGATGTCAGCATTCAACGTAGTGACTTTATTAATTTTTGTTACATTTATCTGTCTTTTTGCAGGTAGCAGACTGTCTGCGAATTGCCCATACATTCTCTATAAATGTTTTCATTTTCCTAATTACTCAAGTAGCGCCTGGGCTCGTGACTCTAGCATTCAGAAATGCCCCGCTATTATTTGAGAACTGTACTGCAGTGTGTGTTTTTTGTCACACAAAGACATAAAATATACTTCAACCAGTAAATGATTCAAATCCCGTGGAAAGTAACGAGTCTTTCAAATTCTGG
Source organism: Larus michahellis (assembly GCF_964199755.1). Classification (NCBI taxonomy): domain Eukaryota; kingdom Metazoa; phylum Chordata; class Aves; order Charadriiformes; family Laridae; genus Larus; species Larus michahellis. The sequence goes on along the minus strand of NC_133900.1, from coordinate 19,653,396 downwards.
ACTTCGGATCGCATTTGAATATGTATATTAGCTCTACATTTCAGACTAGCAAATATGAAAAGAACAATGAGACTTATTGCTGCCTGACAGACTTAACTGTCACTTCATTCTTGCAAATCAAAAAGAGAGTGGGAAAAGGGTAAAAAGAGAAGGAAAACGCTTCTTACATACATACTTGTTTGTATATACTTGTTTGCATATAAACACTTCTGTTGGTATGCTAATACAGTCATGCTTACACAAATAGTTCTTACCTAAACATTTATCGTAACAAAAGGCAGCTTCTCCAAAGTACATGGAAAAGCAAAGGAAGTCTGGTAGAAACATGGCTGAATCAATTTGCTGGATTTAGCAATCATGTTTGTGAATACATTATTCCACTTATTGCCCAGCAGTACCCAAAAGTGAGACAAATCTTTTCTAAGTATACCTGCCTTATAACGTATCTGTAGAGAAATCTTCTTCCAGATTGCCATATAACATTGAAATAGAAATGAGACAAAAAATACATCAGAACTCTTTAAAAAAAAAAGAACAAAACAATTTTGTCAGACTCCTTTTATATTTATTTTGAATAGAAGGTCAAATATCAGCTACTGAATTACTCACAGAAATCTTATCCCTTAATTTGTCTTGAGAATACAGTCATGGTTTTCAGAACCATACAATTCCACATTATGTCTCAAACTATTATTATTGCGACTGAGGAAAATTGCACTATTTTCCTGGAAAGACATTACTGACTCGGACCCGGCTTTTAACTGTGGAACTTAGCCCTGCTTTGGGGACTTGAAGAAACGGGATCATTTAGAGAGACCCGTTCGCACAGTTGGGACACACGCTGTTGGGATAAATTCAGAGGTTTCAGCTGTGTTTGCTTTTATTTAGGGCAACACAGGTTAGGAAAAAACGCTTTGCATACCTTTTTATGTATGTACAGTCCCTAACGCTAAATTATAAATACCTGGCACTCTCAGGAAAAAAAAATGCAAGAATCACTTCAATTCATTTGTCATATAAAATATAGACAAATTATTAGTCTCAAGTCAAAATTTAACTGCAAAAGCTGGAAAATGTCACCGAATTCAAACTGAACATTTGAAAGGGCTTCCTGAACACAAACTGGTAAGCAAGAAACAGAAAAGGTAATACATTTATTTTAGAAGCGTAGCAAATACATACTATAACGTTGCAGTGGGTATCACCAGGTGGCACTGTTACAAATATTTGATTTATCTTAGCACTTGACAACAACTGGGTGACGGGAGCTGTGCAGAAGTAAGAAGAAACTTACATAGTTGCATATTAGCCCTACTCCCCCTTCTGGCATCCCGTTCTGATAGTGAATGTAGCCATAGAGATTTTGGGGTCAGGGTGATAAGAGAGCAGAATCGGTTTCACTTCTGTGTCTCAAGGCATGCAAATATCCATACGTGCAATTTAAATGTACGGTCTGGTACTGCTAGAGAAGATAAAACTGATTGTAAATGGCACCCTGCGACTGTGCAACCTCTACAGATAACCCTTGGTAGATATCACCGTTGCAGTATTACGTCAACAGCACTATGGCGATGGCTGCCCCGCAGGATGAATTACTTACAGTGGGTGCAATTTAACGAGCTCCAGGGTGCTGCGTCTTGGACTGACAGGAAGCAATGATGAATTCAGTCTCTTCCCTCAGAGGCGACCCTTCGAACCAGGCTTCCTGCACCCTTGCAACAGCCATGTCTTAATACGGGCCGCGATCACTTCTACCCCTAGCCTGTGAAGACTATGTTTCTTTAATGATCTTATGGTGTTGGCACCTGGGGCATTTACACCCATTACAGTTGCCGAAGAAGATAATAGGTCTTAGTTATGTCTTAGACAAATCTAGAACTGAAAAAGAGGAAGTAGGGGCAGAGTGAGTAAATCATCCGGGGAACACCCGCAGATGTGCCAAAGACCAGACTCTGGGGAACGCACTTATAAATATTTCAAAATTGAAAAAAGGTATTGATTTGAAATTAACTGATCACGCTGTCATAAAAACCCCAGCCTGACATTTTAGTGGTGATGAGCACCCTATCTATATATAAAAAAACCCCGTATCCATTGGTAAGGTACTAATTCTGGTGGTTTGGTGTTTTTTTTCCCCCTCCTCATTATTTACTGAGTGTTTTTCTTTACTTTGTTTGGTTTATGGTTTTGAAGTGATGCTATCAGAGAAGGCAGGTGCGTATTTCTATGCGTACCTGTGTTGTCTTTCCAGCCTCAACTATTATATGTCAATTTTTCCTTTAATGACATGCTGCAGTACTGGAATATTGGGAGAAAACCAACAGCAAGAAATCCAGCACAATTTTACGGGGTTATTTCACAGAAACATGCTTACATTTATTTATGGATTTTTCCTGCTTATGACAATCCTGTTAACAGCAGACCAAGGAAACTTCAGCGCTGTGTTACATCACTAGATGTAGATTTGCTCTACCAAATCATTCCTAATCTAAAGCAGGTTAATTTCCAGGAGGTCCTTATGTCTGCATTAAGCATTAGAGACATGGTTATCCTTTGAGGTGTAGCCTGTAGGTCAAAGGAGGATTAGCTTTTTACGCCGATGCGGTCTCTCTAGATGTACTTAAGTATAATCCCCAGCGAGGATACTGTGCGTCTCCTGAGTCTGATAGCAGCCAAAGGGCTGCCTAGCTGGCGCCTCTGTAGGAGCCGTTCTTATCACCCTAAAACAGAGTTTTAATTAAGACTTCATGTTATTTATACTGATGTCCACGTTCCAGAGAAACGAAAGGTAACAGAGTGACCACAAGCAGGTCAGAGAGCAGCTCTGATTTGTTTTTTCTAGGACAGCAAATGCCTGAATGCAAGCAAAAAACACAGCAGATAACCTAGAAAGCCGGGCAGGGAACAAGTACAGAGGGGCAGGAGTGATAAGTCGCCTCCCCTTCCACACACCCTCGTTGAACAGCTTGGCAAAGAACTGAAAGGAGAAGAAAAATCCCAAGGAGCGTATAAACAGGATAGGATTTGAAAATAGCCATTTTTGCCGAACTCACCAGGTCAGGAGATTCTGGGATTTAGATCTCATCATCAAAGCAACAAGCTGAAAGTACTCCTGGTCCAGAGGGGCCCTTAACAATGCTTTAGAAATACGGTGACCCATGAAAAAGAAAACCACAAACAAACAAACAAAAAAACCAAACTGCTGAATGGTATCAGCTCTGGTCTCACCAGTACCAAGAGGAACAGCAGACGGAAAAGCAAGCCACAGAGCTGAGGCAAAAAGCGTGAAATTGGGAGTCAGACAATGCTGAGAATGACATGCTTAAGAGATAAAACTCTGCTCGGTGTCACTGATAAATCACTTAGGTAAAGGAGTCTGAGGAAGGCTGATTTGGGAGGGCAAAAACAGATAATCTGCGGAGCTGCCGTGCCACCCAAGCAGAGAACTAGCAGCGGCTCCCGCGCCCGCCACCCCATGAAACCGTGCAGGAGGACCAGCCGCCTTCCAGCCAGCGCAGAAGACCCTCCACAACTCACACCCGGGTAGGGGACACTGCCACCAGCCTGAGCAAATCTTCTGTCGCCAATGCAGCGTGTGTAACCACTATTCTTGCTTTTCAAAACAGGAAATTTACCCTGGGGAAAAAAAACAAAACAAAACAAAACAACAAAACAAGAAAAAACAAGCAGCACCACAAATCCCCAGCTGAACTCGAATGTGACTAATCTCTTCTTGTGGGCGTAGTATTGGAAAATAGGACAGCCCCTACAGCACATGCAGAAAGTACTCCAAGAAATGTGCTTGGGGACTTCAAGTTAAGCACAGGAGCTGAGCTTCACCTTTTAAAACAGACACCGTATCCCAGTCCTGTATGAAAAATCTGTAACGTGGTCCTGGGACACGCTCCAAAGGTAATGGCTGAAGAAAGGTCACTCTTCTACCCTTTCCCATGGAAGTACCACGAAGGCCAGCGTAAGTCAAACACAATTAAAGACTTAATGCCAAGCAGACATCCCCATGCATGAAGCATCACTGAATACCGATCGCGAACAGACAGAAGTCTTCAAGGAGTTAGCAGAATCCCTTAAGAAGTACACATAAATATATGTGTTCATTGATCATCCCTGTCACACACAGCTGTAAAATTCACGGTTGCAGTGACAGAAAGCAGCGAAGGAATCAAGCAGCAGCTAAGGAAATATAGGAATATAGGCAAAACAAATATATTCAGTCTGTGGGCTAAGAGCGTGACATCAGCCCAAAAGAGAAATGGTGGAATTTGGATGTATCCGCATCCCAGCAACCTCAGAAAGGCTAAGCTGTGATAGCAAACAGTCAAAGCCAAGTGGCCTGCTAAAAGTAGTCCCGGTAGAAAGGATGGATCCTGACAAGTCAGATTAGATGACGAATGATATTAACTGTGCGCTTTTGGTTCACCCTGGGGCAGGAACAAGTTTCATTGCCTACCTTTTGGAATAAGGTCAGCTAGTGAAGCGTTGCAACAAAAGGACAAAGACCACTTGGAAACCTTACAGGCATCCAGGAAATAACTGATGACATAGTAATAATGGCATCAGTTCCGGTGAAACACTTATCTATCAGTGCTGAAGAAAGTTATGACAAGGGCTCATACAGAAAATACTGAGTTTGGGGCAGATAAGATCCAGCTCACGATAAAACAAACCAATTACACTGGATAGAAAAAATTTCATTAGGAGAAGACAGTGAAGCTTTAACCATATCATTTGTGTAATCTCCATAGGACAAAACACAAAACACAACATTGCATAAGGTCCTTCCTTGGATATTTCATCCTGTAGAAGTATTTCTGGATGATTTCTCCTTGCAGGTGATATACCTCTGGTCGCTCTCTTGCAGTACGAGACAGCAGGTGGCCACAGGCATAGGGAACGGTGAGACGCTACAATAAAAAATGCCAACTCTCTCTACTACCCTGTGTCAAATTCCAGCACCCCAGCAAGTAAGACGTCGCTCACACAGGTGCATAGAAAGACAGTCAAAGGGTTTCTCCACTAGAAATACTTCCCATGTCGCGTTAAGAAAGCTGCCCTGCAGTGTAACACAGCAGCAGATGATCAGCACAAAGCCTGACTTTAAGTGGCAATTTGTTCACACCCTGACAGAAGAATATCTGTTAATATAGGCATTGCAGAAGCCGTCGGTAGGAGCTGACGGGAAGAAGACAAGAAACTAATTTCAGATCGAAAGATCACAATTTAACCAAATTGCTTCTGTGACGCTTTCGATCCTTCCCCTGGACCGGGTGGTTTGCATTTGGCCATGTCGTTTTAAGGAAGGGTCACTCGAGGTTCTTCCTCCTCTTACGACTCCTCCATGAGGTTTTTACATGGTGATGTGCCTTCTTGAGACTTATTTGAGAATTTAATATGGAAACAGGTGAGGCCAGCGCTAAGGATTAATCAGCAAGCTGCCAGAATTTCTGCTCATGCTGCAGGAAGGTTGTTTAGGTGAAGAAAGGACAATGCCTTATTGTGACGGGCTCTTTTCTTCCCGGTTTCCAACAGGCTTTAAATGGTTTAAACTTCACATCCTCACCCATTCCGGGTTCCTGAGGAAAAGCCCAGGCAGCGGTTAAGGAAGCATAACAGAAATACCAGAAAGTTTTAGCCACCCCCTGTGCCTTAAGTTGTTCACCAGGGGAAGCTGCCTGGAGAAATGAGAGAGATGCTGTGCCGCGGCGGCTCCGAGACACCAGTCCCGGCTTCCGAGGCAGATGTCACAAACATTTAAACAGCTGTCAGAACCCACTCGGGCTGTCATCAGGCCTGACCTTAAACCCAGTTTAGTTTTTAAATGTTAGGGGGGAGGGAGGGAAAAAAAGTGGTGAAAAAATAGGAAAAAAAAAAAATAAAAAGCCCCAACACGGTAAAGTTACACAGCTGCCTGAAATATTAAATGAAAGGACTGAACATCTGTTCACTTGCTTTTCAAACTTTAATGGTTTGGAGAGATATTCTGTTGTCTTAGATCTTTAAGAACATCTGAGACCCATGCAGCTCCAGCACCTGTGAAAAATCCCCTCTCAAAACATGCATACACTTCAAAGCTTATTACTCCTGTTCTTTGCCAAACATATGTTGCCCAACACCACAACAAATTATTAATAATATTTAGGTGGTACTTGACTTTTGTGTAGAGAATTTTCCTGAGCGAGCACCCAAACGCTGCTTAAGCATCTACAAGCTGGTAATGCACCAAGTCAGAAAGGACCACACATAAAGAAGTCCCTGGAGAATTGTTTACTAGGAAATAAGGGAAGTATTAGATTGAGCCATTTTTGGTTTGCATTTGTTTTGGGTTTTTTTATTTTAGTTACTCCTTCCTTTTAATTTCAAAATTTAAACTAATTATTGTTTGCCAGGATCAGGGATAGTGGTATAATGAACTCGTAAGCTTCCTGCCACAGGATACTATTGACATAGTTAAGGGAATTACGAGTGGGTATGGGAGGGAAGTATTAGGCATTTATATGAATAAGCATAGCTTCTGCAGTTAAACTATATGGTTTATATTTATATCGGCCATCAAGCCCTGTGTTCCAGGACACAGGATGTAAAACAGAGAATAGACAGTATAAACATCATTGTAATTTTAGAACTAGATGTTCGCGGTGTGCTTCTGGGACCAAATACATAGCACAAAGTTATACTTTGCATATTTTTGTGATACCAGACTTCAAGAAGAGGCAGAAAGAGAAAAGAAAAAAAAAAATGGTCAGCGATATTTCTGTTTATATTTCTCTTTTCATTTCTAATGGGTTTCCACTGGAGGCGTTTATTATCATTCCTCGGGGATAACTTCCTTTGGTTACTACAACTTAGAGCCTCAACTCTCTGAAATTTCAGCATGCATTATGAGATTGCAAACTTTAATACCACATCTGGAATATGAGCTTTCATTTAAAGAAGGTCTAGATGTAGGTGCTATTTCTTTCCACGCGTACCTTTAAAAAGGGAAAGCATAAGACCCTAGAGATACGTTGGCTATAAGCAAAGCTAAGCTAACTTTCTTGCCACTCATGCATTGTAATGTATTTTTAATGTTTCATAACTTGATGATTCAAATGAAAAAATGTATACCAGTGAAAGTAAACAGGTAAAATTAATAATAATGATAATAATAACAGCATTAATAATGCAAATCCCATATAAGTCTCTTCAAATTCCATGGAAGATAAAATGCAATTTCTAAAAACCCCTAAAACTATTAATAAATCTTCATTAAAAATTAAAACAATAGAATCAAAGCAAAAGAGTGGAGGAATAGAAAGCTATGGCACTGGATAAAAGTAATTAATCAGACCAAAAGGGAAGTATTTTCAAAACAAACACAAAGAGTGAAGAAAGTTCAGGATTTGGGGGCAGGGGGCTCTTAAAGACGGACGAAATGATATGGACAAAAAGCAGAGTAGGAAAATTACTAGGAATTCATTGTAAGAACACATTACTAGGAATTCATTGAAGGAAAGAAATGAACTCTTGGCTATTTATACAAAGGAAGTATCATCATTAGGTACTGTTTTATAAAACAAAAACTAAGCAGTAAGTAGAAGGCAAGTTCTGCCACCACGCATTATTTCTGAATCGCGGTGCCACGCATGCCCTCATTCTCCTGCACATACATGTATCGTTACAGAGTACTCACACGGAATGAAAATTTTTTTAAAAACTCTCATTTCCTGCATGAAACTAATTCAAACCCAAAAATCAGAAAGTATGGCTTAATAATAGAGTGTTAGATACGGAGGGTGAAAATAATCCGACAAAGATAAGAAGAAAATTGATTTGGGAAGACATCCTGTTTGAAAGTAATCCATTGTTGTCTGAAAGCCGAGGCTTAGGTGCAGTAAATTTCAGATATTAGAAATATTTTGCCCTCATACATGTACACAGCTATAAGACTACAGATAGGGTGCCCTGATTACAGATATAGGCTGTGTAACGGTCATTTATTGAGCTGTGCAGTTTTAGACGCCATTCCACATTTAACAGCTGTGATGGAAGACCTCTGTGATATTCATTCCAACACTGACACCCTCAAGTCATATTTCTTCCCTTGTCACAAAGTATTTATTTTTATCAGCAGCTTGTCACTCAAGTGTATTAAAAAAAAAAATAAATGGAGAAACAGGCAGTTGTGGAGCCTCCAAGTCAACCGTGAAGATAATGTCTCTCAATTTAGCGCCACTATTTGGTTATTATACATTCATAAATAATCAAATATCAGTTCAAAGACTCCAAGCATCAGAACTGAGAGAGGGGACCGAAAGCATAGGTGCTATTGAATTTTTCACTCACTCTCCCAAAAACAAGTCATCCTGTTAATAATCTGGCTCTCATCCCAGGCAGACATAACACATTTTGAAGTTGTCTTTCTCCCTGGCTGTGTCAGAATTGGCAGCTATATTCACAACCAGAAAGTTTCTGAGCGGTCAGACAGGTTTGTTTTGTTCCCTTGCCCTCCCGCGAAAGACTTTTGCAGTGCTGGTGAGTAGGAGAGAACAAAAGCAACTGGCATATCTGCAGTTGCACATTAGCTTGGCATCACATGGGTATGAACTCAGAAAGAAATGCGTTCAAACAAGGTGGATGGTCTTAATGACACAGGAGAGCTCAAAGTCCGAAGCCTAAAATAATAAAGATAAAACTCTGTTATTGTTTCTCCTCTGATTTGTATAAACACGGAGGCAGGAATGCAGAAGCTGCTAGCTGTTCATAAGACAGGAAAAAGAATATTTGTCATTCCGTGTTATATTAAGAAAAATAAAAAATAATAAATACAAATGTATACACGAAGGGCAGTTAAGGTCTGTCTTTTATCCAGGAAAAAACCATAATGATTCTCAGCACCTACTTAATAAGTTATTCGCAGGCTCTGATGTCATGCAACTTGCACTTTGTCACGTTTGTCAAATAAAATTCCTTAAGTGTAAGACGACAACTTCATTTCTAATGGGAACAGGGGCAGGTGAGAATTCAGGACTGAACAGCCCTGGGACAATCATGAAGCCAAAGTAATTTCTGATTTGCTGCTATTCGTTCTGTAATGGAACCTACATTTCTACATTTCATATACACAGAAACTCAAACCCATCATACACCTAATGTAACCATTAGATTCAGCTCATCAGGTTCCTCCTGTGATTAGGCAGCAGTGAGGCATAACCCAGGCAGTGGTGGTGGGCACCACAGCTGCATAACATCTTTAGCAAAGCAAACGCACTGGAGCTTCTTCTGTCTACAGCTACCATGACTTCTGTTCTCACGTTGCAGCAATTCGGGGGTATGGCTTGGTCAGATATTGATAGGATGAGACGTAATGGCTTCAAACTGGAAGAGGGTAGATTTAGATTGGATATCAGGAAGAAATTCTTTACTGTAAGGGTACTGAGGGCACTGGAACAGGTTGCCCAGAGAAGCTGTGGATGCCCCATCCCTGGAGGTGTTCAAGGCCAGGCTGGATGGGGCTTTGAGCAGCCTGGTCTAGTGGGAGGTGTCCCTGCCATGGGGGGATTGGAACTAGATGGTCTTTAAGGTCCCTTCCAAGCTAAACCACTCTAGGATTGTATGATACCCCCATGGTTCACCTCCATTTGGATATACGTTTATATACCAACCTCTGTTCAAGCATATCTAAAAGGAAAGTTACCAATGTAAGTCAGAACTCCACCTTCAGTATTACAGAGACCTGGAATGCAAACCTCAGGCATTTCATTGTGCTTTATGTACTTTCTTCATATTCTTTAGCTGAAGTCAAAATTTTCTATTAACAGCATCATACATTTCCTCAGGGGGATGACGCTAAAGGCTTATCTGAAAAGGAATACACCCTTTACAAGTAATAAATGTACCGTAAATATGTAAGATCAGCAAGTACATCCCAAAACGTGGTATACTGATTTATTATGCACTGTAACTCCTGATCCATTCTAGAAAAAAAAAAAAAAAAAAAAAATTTATCTAAGTATACCCTCTACAAAATGTGGCTTTGCTGTGCACATTGAGTATATGAACCCTTTTCCTATCTTGGAAGTGACCATCTATTCTTTTTTAAGCTTTAATCTTTCTTCATAAAATGTATGACACTATATTCTGGATAGTCAGAGGGTGCTTGACTTGACAGATCATGTAGCGACCTAAGCCAAAACCTGCTGGGTTTAAGCCTTCTAACGAACCGCTGCCCAGCTCTGCCAGCCGAAGTTGGAAAGTGCTGTGTCGCTAAATTGAGAGACATTATCTGACAAGAACATTGTGCAGGAGCCTGTGGGTTTCTGTTTCTGCTGTGCCTGAGCCGAGCCCGCTGGCTTGCCTGGCAGGCTGCCTTTTTACCCCTGAAAGCCCCAAATCAAGGGCTGAGAAAGCAGACCCCTGGAGACACCCATGGTGGTAGCTGGTGGCCTTCAAAACAGAGACTGGGATGGGCTGGCTGCCACCCTCAGCCCCTTCCACTGGTCAGGGGGACCCAAACACGCACATTTCTCCTGCCCCCAGAGCAGGAGCCGTTTCAGGTGGAAGCATTTGCCTACTTTCCTCCCCTAACCCAAAAACTGTCTCACTCCATCAAAAAGAGTTACAGAGGAGGGAACGGGCAATATGGTAAAAAAATTCACCCCTCTCTTGCAGTTCCAAGTTTGACACGCTAAATTCTGATAACACTATGCTGAAATGCCCAGCGACTTCAAGGCATTGTGCAGGAGCTGTAGGTATCTAATTCAGAGGCACCTGATGCTATCGTGATGAAGGCCACAATGTGCCGCAGGGTTGGTTTGTTGTTTTGTTTTGTTTTGTTTTGTTTTTTCTGGGGGGGGGGCAGCGGTGGCAGACTACCTGTCTTTAAAGTAGCAAGTTGCAAGAACCCCCCAATTAAGAAATTCGGTTCAGCCTCCCTTTATAATTCCCCCTGACTTTGCTATCCCCTCTGGCATACTCCAAACACGCCCTGCCTAGCGTTGTCTTTCCATAGAAGGTCCTGCAGCATCCCACAACACTCTGACATACAGCAGGACACCAGGATTTGCTCAGCACAGCCAGTACTGTACACAGTACACCAGACATTTACAGTGCTGTAAAATTAAGCTAATGTGTTCGGTAAATCTGTTTCTAGAAAGGTTACAGAATGTGCTGCTTTTATCATTACAGGTGAAGCATGGCTTCTATGCGTTTGACATTTTGGAGTGTTTTTTCATAGATCCTAAAAGGTCTTTTTGTCATATAATTATCTCAAACTTGTTCCCTTAGGAGACCTGAAAATGAGCAGCTTCTCTGTTCATAGGCATCAATTTGCTCACATGGAATATTGATCCTCATGAGGCTTTCTTGCTCTACATCCCACTAGAAGGGCTCACATATATTTTGCAATTTATATATACGTGTGTGTGAGAGAATACGATCTTCTCCCACCTTGCGAAGGTGATGAGGAGGATTGTAAATTAGTTTATTTCAATTTACTCTGAAACGTAAACTTTTGTGAATGCGTTTGCATTTCTGCTCTTTCCCAATGCATCGTAAAGTTGTAAGGGTTTCACAGCCACCGTTTGCATTTCACTTGTGTCTTTCTGGAAATGTCAGGGGCAAGTAATATCACGCGCTGCAGTCTGAGCGTGTATCTACACGTGCAATTTTATATTTGAGTTTGAATAACATAGCGTGCATCACTATTTTGAGAAAAAAGCTTTGATCGTTATTGTTGCCAGCAACAATATTAATACTAATGCGCAGTATTCTTAACAAAGCGTATCATGGGGCATTTTGCAATTCAAATACAATTAAAAAGCAACATCAAATAAACGTTTAATTTTGATTTAAATTACGAGTAATCCAGCTCCCTAAATATGCACCAAATTAAGAATATCAGAAAACAAATTCCAAGGGCTGCCTTCACTGTTCTCTCAGAGAGCAGGGCTTTCTGCAGCCTACAGGCGGCTGAGGTTCCTCCTGGTCCATGAAATGAGGATGGAGTTCAGCTCACCAACCCTGAGGTTGCCGACACACCTCAGCACTTGTAGGGCCACCCCATTACCTTCACAGTACCCAGCAGCTTCGTTCCGTGGCTTCTTCTCCATCAAAATATAGTTTTCCAGGTCCATCGTCTCCACCTTGAAGATGATGGCTGTTGGTGCTGTGGTTGCCCTAGCAGTAAGGGCTTTATCTGATGGCAGAGGATGTCTAGGTGTGACTGAAGAAGGCTGAATAGCCTCTTCAAAAATCTGCTGGAAAAAGAATGACCCCAGCCTGAATGAAAAGTTGTTAGAGGGGAGAAAAAAAGCTAACGTTTATTTACAAACCGAGCAAATTTATGCAGAAACTCCCTGCGAGGCAATCACTGAAACACATAACAGCATTGTTTTCTGAGTATCACTATAATTTGAAATCTCATACTGGTTTGCCAATGTTACAAATATATTTCTTCCTTCCTTAATTCACCCATACATGCAGAAATCCACTTTCCTTAAGCTTATTATTTGACCCTGCTTTACCAGATGGTCTGTCTGAAGCCTCTGCGCTTTGGACATCTATTTTATTTCTTAAAATGAACTCCGTTCTTTAAAAGCGAAACGAAGGCTTCAAGAGTATAATAGATCTCAGATTAAAAATTTAGAGCAGACTGTACTGCTTCATCCTAGTTGATAAATCACACATTACGATACTCTGTAACCCCTCCCAGTAGTACTCCAAATATTATATATTGGTTTTGCATATCATCTTCTCTTGGGAAGTATGCTTTTTCACTTGTGTGTTTAGTGACTGCCTCCAGCAGAAGTTATACAGCATTAGAATAATACCAGAAAAGGAGAAAGAAAAAAAAAAAATCTGAAGAAATGGTGGCATGCCAGAAGAAATGAATATAATAAACTTACCCACGAACGTGAAGTTGCCCAGCAGACTCATGCAGAGCTTTTCACTGATACTGCTCCAGGCGTTGGTGTTGCACCAGCGCGGTTGGTGGGCAGGCAGGAGGGGTGGTGCTCATCACTTCTCTGGCGGGGAGAAGGGGTTTTCAAAACCATCGTGGGCGACTTCGTGGGGTGGGTCCTGCCTGAGCTTGGGCCTGCCGTGGGGAAGGTGCCCAGCTCCGCCGCTGTGAGGAAACCCCACTCAGAAGTGCCAGGGGAGGTTTAGATTAGATACTAGGAAAAATTTGTACACCAAAAGGGTTGTCAAGCACTGGAACAGGCTGCACAGGGAAGTGATGGAATCGCCATCCACCACTGTGACCAAACTGCATTTGAACGTGTAAAGATGATCTTTCTGAACATTCTAGTTCAGTGAACCAAGAATCACTGTCTATCTCAAAATATTAAGTCATTGGTCATGGCAGAGGCCATGCAAAAGTTTTTATTTCTCCTTTTTGACTTAACAGCGACCCCACAGTTGGTCAATTCTTTTTCTTTACAGGAGCCGGTTCCTTGATGAACCATTGATACAACATTATGGATGTGTGGTAAGTTAAAGCTCCTGGGGGCAAAGAAGGGAAGATCTGCTTAGCAGTTCATCTGAGAATACAACATTTAAAAACTATGGATATAACTTGGAGAGGGAAAAGAAACAAAAGACTGTCTACGAGAAGCCCAGCTGGGGACAGGTTTTCTCTTAGAAGTCACCTTGAACTAGAAAGAAGTTAAGAAATGAATTTTTTTCTCATTTGGATAAACTTTATGTGTAAAACTAAATTGACCATATGTGAAAAGTATTTCATATTTAGGCTCGCTGGAAAAGAATAATGGTGTAGCCTCCCAAACGTGCTAGAACATTCATTTTGCTTTCACAACAGACCTATTCTGGGACAAGTTTCATTACTTGTCACTTTTCTTTCTCTACAAGAGCAGCAACAAAAAACTTCAGATTTTGTCTCATGGCAATATTCTTGGACCCAAGAATTTTTCCTGGAATCTTTGACAATAAACACAAAATATCGAAATCTTTCATATAGGAAATGATAAAAAATGACTGTCTGTTTAACACCTTATTTTTTCCTTGATTGTTTAACATCTCTGCTAGAAGTTTTCTTATAGATCAAACACCTGTAGCTATACGGAACCTGCTACAGATAACTCACATTTATGCTGTGATAATTTTAATAAATTGGGATCTGTGTAGATTGTATTTCATGTTAGTATACCATGCAGTATGTATGCAAATACCAGAACATTCTCCACTCTATTTGAAAAATTTTGCAAACTTGCTATTTCTGAATGCTTTGGAACAACTTGGACTGAATTACTGACCTTCTAGATTAGATTATTTTATAAACTGTAAGCAGCAGAAAGTGTAACTTTCTATTTCTTTTGACAATAAGTATTGAAAAAGAGTTTTCCAATTTTGATGACATGTTCCCAAAAGAGACATTTTTTTATGGCTTTAAATGTTAAGGAACTGTTTTCTTGCTTGTTCGTATTTTCTGTATAATATTCCAAATATTCTACTCAGTCATCTCCTAGATTATTTTTTTTTTCTGAAATTTTGGTTGGTTTTCACTAACTTTTCTCTTAATTCACAAAATAAATAGCTAAAAGGGCCCATGGTGTAATGATTCCTATAGAAATTACTATAAACCCTCTCCTCCATTAACAAAACAAAACAGAGTTCTGCAGCTTTTTCTGATGACCAAGCTAACAACCTAATAGAGCATTTTCTTCCCACTCTCCCTATTACTTCAAACATCTGAACAGCAGAAAAACACCTGGGTTTATAAGTAAGGCCTTATCCCTATCAAAGCATTTGCTTCCTTTATACTGGTGTATTTTTTCCCATTATAATAAACATGGGCTGACACTTGCCAATGGTCAATAAGATTTTTTTTTTTTCCAGAATCCTTTTTATTTGTCTTTTTAATGCACTACATGCCTGGGCAAGGTAGCAAAAAAAAAAAAAAAGAGACAAGAATTTAGTATTACATCTCCAGGGGGCCGACACATTTTGAGCCTTACAGACGCAAATAATACCAATTGCTGGTTGAAGCAGTATTAAACCATATCCTGCCTAAATTGATTCTAGCAACAGTGAAATTAGTATGCTGGAAAGAAATGAAGGAGGGGAGAGGCAAATCTGGCATAATTTGGGCCATCAATTGGACAAAAGCTGATGTAGTGATGTTTTAACTTCAAAAAATGTCTCTGGAGAGCCACAAAAGGCACACAGATAACTTGATTAAGATGAAAACAGATAGGAAATGCTGCCTGTCAGTGCTATGGGCTCCAGCACTACTACCAATATACAACTTGAACCGTTATTTACTGGCTTGATCTTGTTGTACAGTCCCAAAGGTCTTTAGAAGATACATTTATACAGTACGTTCACCACATCCGTATTAAATCATGGGTGAGAATCTATTTCAATTTCTTTTTCACCTGGCTGTTTGACCACAGACCATACAGACATGATCTGGAAATCTCTCGGCTACTCCTTATATCACAAGGGTCAGACCAGTCCCTAGCTAGCATAAATAATAGATACTTGAAAACCAGGCTAATTTTGCTCATTAACACATTAGGCTATCCCTGCTGCATTTCCTCTTCCATTTTACATCTATAAAAATGTTACAAATAAAACGTACAAAAATATTTCTTTGCATCATAAGGGAATTTTTCGCCCCTTCCAAATTCAATTTATTCATTGAAAGAGCTGAAAACCTGTATTAAAAAATGCCCCCCTCCCCCCCACCAAACAAAAATAAAGCATTTGCTTCTAGCAGTGTTAAATGATGTTTGATGCTCCAGAGAGCCTTCAACATTCATTACAGAGTCAACCAGAGCTTCATTAAATATCAGTCTAGCATGTGTATATGTGGTACTGAGTGCCGGCCTCAGGAGCTCCCTTAGGCAATGTTCTATAGGTTTCTTTCATCTGTCATTTTGCTTTGACTTGGGGCGATTATCACTTTTATCATTGACAATAGAAAACTCATTCCTGTGTGCATTTCATTTTCATTACTCTTTGCCCCGTGAGGATGACTGACACACACAGATTCTTTTTCATCTTTTAAAGTATTGTAATTAATCATTTTAAATTCTCGCCTTGGAGTGTTCTTTTATTAGCATTGGTGGATGAAATCAAATTAAAACTGTGCATTGGTACTGAGAAAACTTGCTGGGCTGTCCCGGCCTAGTAGCAAAAGACTAATTCTCATACATTTTACACTGGTTTAAATTAGCTGCCCTGCATCTCGTCTATCCTGATATTCATTAGCAAGAGCAGGGTATGAATATGGGCTAGGGAGTGCCTAATATTTTGAAACATCAAACACAAAAAGTGGAAAAAAAACAGCCTTCTTTCTCCATGGGAACATCACTGGAAGTTTTTGAATCTGAAAGCTGGTGCAGACAGTTATGAAACAATTTAGAAAAGGAGGAAGAAAGATCTTCAACACACAGTGGTGGCTGGAGACTGAGGAGACCCGGGTTACTGCCACTGCCATGGGCTTCATAAGTTATCTTGAGCAAATGACAAGTTCTCTTCTTGTTTTCCACCTGCAAAATTGAGATATGAGTGCTCCTTCCTCCCTCTTTGCTTCATTTGTTTAGGTTGTGGGCTCGTCTGTACAGAAACAGCCTCTTATAATTGCCAAGGACCGTGTCTACCACAATCTCAGTTAAGCACTAATGTCAAACACATAATAACCGCGTGCCATTGCTGTAATAGTTACTGCCTGTGCGTTAAATTATCTGAAAGAGACAGCGCTGACAGAAGCGCCGAGCAGCCGTACTCCTGCAGGAGCGGTGCCGTTCCCCTCCTCTCCACGCATCAGGACAAATTACCATAGAAACAACCGCCAGCGCCGAACAAGTGACAGACCCTCCCTGGAACTGGGGGGCAGGAGCAACGCAAACATAGCGGCAACACTCTTTTCTGTCTCTTTCTGCAATTGCTGTTTGCCTCAGAAGTATAAACCCTAATTGGAAAAAAAAAAAAAACACAAAACAAAAACCCCCAAAAACAACAGAATACAGAAAAATAACATTAGACCTAAGTATCAGTAGCAATATTTGGCATTCTTTTAAAATGTATTGAAAATGCAGAAGGTGCTGTATTTTACTATATCTCTTTTAAACTGCCTCTTCCAGATCACATTGGTTTATTTTGATGCTTAATTTTTAAGGAAATGTATAAAACATAAATCAGGGACATTTTCCTATGATAACCTGCAAGACAACCCTATTTTAGGACTAAACCAATTTTATTTTCTCCTCTTTGTAATTCCTCAGGTGATGCGGAGATGCTAAACTAATTATTATACGGAAGCTTATCTTGCATTTTTGTGAATCCTCACATTTCACGTCTTTCCCGTATAATATTTATTTTGGCTAGCTCCTCTACATGAAGACTCTCAAAGAAGCCCTGAGAACACAAACTACCGTTCCCGTTGTTAGATGCCAGTCCGGGGAAGCCTCCCTTGAGGGACCTTTCCGTCTTCTCTCACGTGTGCAACAGGGATGAACGATGGCCAGACGATCCAGAGGCTCCGTCTCTGTGTCATCTCAGTGCTATTTCAGTGTAACGGTTTCAATCAGAAGTGAATGCTTTGCTGTGTATAAAACAGTAAACAAATTTCGCAAAGTTTTCCTCCACATTATATACAAGATATATATACATTGTTGTATCAGATGCATCAGAATGTACAAGGTATTATGTATCATGGCAAGATATCACTTTGACCTCTATTTCTTTCATTTTAAAAAGCAAAGCCTTCACCTTTAAGAAGATCCAGTGGCAGCCATCCTGACATCTTCTCACACTTTAAATAGCAAACTGCTTCAATGTGTGCAACTAGATGTCTGAGGGTAAACTTGCACCTATGTGAAGGAAAATCTGGAACCTTTTATCTGATTTATTCTTGACTATACTCAGAATAAAATTGCTCTGAAATATTATGTCACCCATTTTCCAGTATTTCATGTTACAGCTCCAGAGCCTGTATTATAAACTAATAGGAAGAACCCTGGACCATGTCTTAAAATGCAAAGATCACCATTTAAGGAACGCTTCCTATCAGTTATCCATCTTAAATAGAGATGCGTTACATGCTGGACTGCCCTGAAAAAGAATGTTTAAAATACTTTCATTTCAGCTGCGTTGCAGAAATGTGAGTTCTTAAACTTACATCCTAGCCAAAAGGGCATCGGAAGTTGAAAGAAATCCTTCGATAAAAGTAAAAAGTTAAAAAAGTCATTTGCCATTTGAAATTATTTCCTTGAAAGAAATGGAGACTAAGGTTGTAAAACACTGTGCTTAACCAAGCACTGAAATCAAGAACCATACATTTTTAGTATGAAAAGAACCTGGGGTTTGCACCCAGGCTCACCTAGACTACCAAGGAACACTGAACGAATGCAATAATGAAGGATTTTTAACATTATAGTTTTCACAGAGGTTGATTGGATAAATTTTATTCAGGGAAATCTCACTTAAGATTTGTGAAGCCAGATGGTGCCCCATGAAGCTGCCTTCGAGCAAAGTGTTTCTCTTATAATTTGAGAAATGCCCAATTTTTGTAGTTACATATGGAATTATTTTTGCTTTAAGGATAGCATTTGGCAAACATGGTGCTCCGTGTCTATTTGGTCATCCCCACTGCCACAATTATTTCTATGAGTCATCAGAAGAACTAGAATCCAGTAAGGGAAGTGCCAAAAGCAAAAAACATCTATTAATTAAGAAAAGAGCCTGATAATTAAATTCACCACAGAAATCGGATTTAATTTTAAATCCAAAAAAATGTAACCCATACAGTGTGTGGCCCATGTCGTATTTCAGCGGCCATATGCCATGCTTTTGAATAAACTGAAGAAATTTAAATATTTAATGCTCTTCAACAACAAAATGTGCGCTATCTACCAACCACGTGAACTGGTTCTCAA
Source organism: Larus michahellis (assembly GCF_964199755.1). Taxonomy (NCBI): domain Eukaryota; kingdom Metazoa; phylum Chordata; class Aves; order Charadriiformes; family Laridae; genus Larus; species Larus michahellis. Next base: position 19,634,500 of record NC_133900.1, on the reverse strand, counting down.
TGTGTCATTAGTTTGTTTATGGTACATACAGACCAGCTGAGGTGTGTATATAGTGAGATACCAACTCACTGGAGACCTTGTGTCAGTGGCACTTCTGTGGAAATACATATATCTTAGAGAAGAGTCAAGGGGAACTTATGATGGCTTGGTAATATTGGCCTGGTGCCTTGAAAACACATCCTGTTGTGTTTAAATAGGTCAGCACTGACAGACTTATAGTTATTACAGTAATTAATGTTGATTAAATCCATGTAGGACCAAGAAAATATGAAGTAACAACTGTTTTGGAACTGTTTTGTATATGACATAAGTAATCAAGAGACACAGAAATCTAAATGTCTTATGGATGGCTAGATTATGATTCAACTCTGACTAAATTTTATTGATTTGTTTGAATATTTAAACATTTTCATTAGAGGTTTTGTTTGGTTTTGGTTTTTTTTTTTCTTAATTAAGCATGACTGATAGTGGTAACTGTCATTAACTGAGAATTAACTGTTCTACAAATAAATACAGTAAATGAATCCGAGAAAAGGTTCCTAATATGAAGAACTACGTACAATCAACTTAGTATGAAGCAAGAAAAATAACACCAAATTTCTGCCCAAGAATCCAACCAAATACAAGCTGACAAATAGGCTAAATATTTGGAATAGATTCTAGAAGAAAATCTAGACAAACAGAAGATTAATACCACTGGAACGATTTCATGTAGACAGTTCTACACAGCAAACACTCACGCAGCAGTTAACGCTCAACACCACTGGAGTTGGTGTAATGCAGGGACTTTCAGCGCAGGAAGCACTTATCTTCCAGAATAAGAGCTAATAAAACAAAATTATTTCGTTCCCGTGTTATGTTCCCTTGGCTCTTGTTACACCAACACACAAAATATGTAATACTGTGAGTCTGCATCTCAAAATTTTCAATAATGAGGAATTATTTTCTTGTTAACTGTCTTCCAGGACTTCTTAGCATCTTAGACATATATCTCTTCTGCCCTTCTCTGTTGTCACTGAACAGAGATAGGATCTATTAATCTTCCTATTTTGTCTTGTCTGCATTATTACGATACAGAAAAGATGCATAAAATTGCATGGTTTCCCATTGAAGAGACTTACCGGCACAGGTCAGCAGGAAGTCCTGTCCAGCTGTGTCATTATGAAGGGAAAAAAGGACCTCCTGCTACAACAACTTGCTTTTCCTCACGTCTGCCGCGAAGTGGAATTGAGATGTACAAAGATGCGGAGGAAATTTTAAGATGATCCAGATAGAGTAACAGGCACTGAAAGCGGCATCATGATTAAACATACCCACTTCAAATCTGTGAAAGGTGGTTGGCTGGCGTGTGTGGTGCCACAAGTTATACTCAAAACATGACTTCTTTGTTAGCTTTGGCTTAAAAAAAACTCCTCTATAAGTCAATCATGGCTAACTGTCATGGACTGATTTGGAGGTGAGTTCATTTCGTTTGCAGTCCAAAGAGCAGACACATATTGGATTTATTTTCCACTATTTACAATGGAAATGAGCTCATCACTATTCCATTTTACATTTCATATTAATCAATTCATTTTTCTAGCTTGCAATCACTTTATTAGTTTCAATAAGTGCTTCATGAATTGTTAATGATAACATAAAACAACAAAATCCAGAATCTGGTTAAAAATAACACCCTTTGAAGGTTTTGGCCTGCTGCCACTATTATGTGTGACTGGTGTGAGGTGAAACACACATCACTTTCAGCAAAATTATTTGTGAGGGTCAACTTGGCACCGTGGATTGCAGCTTCAGGGTATGACTATAATAAATATCGTATGAGAAAACATCCATAACCTTTTGAAGAGTACCAATGCTATAATTTTCTAGATGTGTGTGGCAAAGCCTATATTTTCTTAGATCCATCTACTGGAGGTGCTAAGGGGAGCTGTCAGTTGCTCTTACGATCTTAATCAAGGCCTTAAACTGAAAAGAATACCATCTCAACTATATGCAGACACAAAGTGTCAGGAAAATATGTTTAGAATAGCGTCAGAATAGAAAAATAGTTATATAGACTCATGTAATCTATAACGTATTTCAAGAATTAAAAAAAATAATTCAATTTTCAAAAAGTATTAAATATTCGTATATGATAAGGAGATATTAATCTCTTCCAAGGTGCCATTTGCAAGCAAACACAAATATTGTTTGGCAATCAAAACACCTATTTCAGAATGAGTTCTGGAGTTTTCCTCTATAGAGCTGACCAAAAGATAGCATCATTATATTCCTGTTGAATTTATTCCAAAATCCCAACACTCCTGAGGATTTTGTCAATTTAGATAAAAAGAAGTACATCTTAGAGAGAATGCTCTCTACACTGATAACTACTGGTAGTATAAATATGCAAGTAGTTTCTGATACTGCCTGAGATAAAAAAGCTTGAAAGTATACCCAAACAAAAGTATATCTTCTAACCTCTTCTTCTCTGTATGAAAGATGATGTTTCCAAGCCTCCACATTGGCAACAGCCTCCAAAAACAAATACTCGAACACCATGACCTTAAGAGAAAATTGATAAGAAAATTAGAAATTATTCAAATTATATTTTTTCTCTTTCTTTTGCTGTTAAACAAAGGCAAAAAGCACACTGTATTAACAAAGTCCTCTGGGGTCATCCAGACATTTTTTTTCATCATTAATAAATCATTGACAAAGGATGAACTCAACCAAGATATTAGTTAGTTATACCGACTAACAGCCAGGCAAATAACAATATGCAGAGACATAATTAATGTGCATATAACAAAACAAATGACCATAAATTTGGCTTGGCAACCAATAAATCTCACCTACTACCTCTCTCTCAATCAGGGTGTTCGGGGTTTGGTTCTGGGGGTTTTTTCAGAAAAAAAAAAAACAAACCCACAACTTTTTAATACTTTAATTTATAAGCAAGCTATAAAGCTATTTCTTGTGTGTTCCTTCATAAAGATCTTCTTCCACCCTTTTTCATAGATTTCTCCCGCTACTGCCATTTATTTATATTTCTTTCTTTCAAGTTAGTTAAAAAGGTAGGAAAACCATAAATAGCATGCGACTGAACTCACCAGACATGAAAAATACATGGCATCTCCTCAAAGGAAAATGCAAAAATACACTTATCACCAATAGTATGTTCATGAAAACTCTTTGCCAAGGAACACTTAGCACGTAATAATGTCTACAGTTTACAATGAAACAAAAAAAGTCAAATCTATAGTGATGACAGCAGGATAAGTTAGTACTTCTCTGTTGGTGACAACTACTGCATGTCTACAACCTGTTTTTCTTTCCAACTACAAAAGCAGAGTGAAACCTGAGTTTTAGAATTTACTGTGCGGGGGAGGGGAGAGTTTCATTCCAACTCGAAAGACCTTGTAGTTATCATGAAAGCTATCAATTTATAAGGCCCAAACCATCCTTATTTAGAAGACAAACAGAACCAATGAGCTGTAAAGCGTACTTTTTCCCAGGGAGAACATTATATTGTGAATTATCGTAATACACCATCCACTGTCCTTCACGACTGAAACACATGGCAAAAATGCCCGCTGGCTGCAAAGGTGCAAGGTTAGACCTCCCGTTTCCTGGTGAGCTCTCGTCACCACGTGCACCTCGCAGTCTTACCTTCCTCTGCCGCAGGCTCACCAAGGTAGTGCCCCGAGGTGACGGAAGGAACAGAAACCAACAGCTGAGGAAGAAATGATTTCTAGGCTCCTGAATTTAGATTACATTTTAGAGCTGACAGGTGGAAATTGGAAACGGTAAATATGAAGGGCATAAGCAAATAATTTGTATTAGCGAGGAAGGGCCCAGGTTCTTCTCTCTGTCACTTGAAAAGAAGGGGGTAACACATTGTTGTACGGTAGCCAAAACAACCTCTACTTTTCCAATTAACAGGATTGCATTAGAGGTTCAGATTCTCCTCATGAGAAATACTGAGCTTACTTTCACAGATGCAAATCATATTCACTCTTTATCTGAATGAATTTAAGATTTGCAATTTTATAATTACAGAAACCGCATCTACTTTTATTATACTAACTTACCTTCAGTGTTGCCACCTATAAAGTATATTTCATGCAATAAGTGCATTTCACAGTGTGCAGGTACCACACTTCTAGCATTTAAAATGCTGCAAAAATGATCCTCTGCATAAAAATAATATTCGTTTTTATGTTTTCCTTAAAAATAAGTTTTAAAAAAAACCCTTTGTACAAAGAGTCTCTACACCACAGTGCTTTTTTTTTCCCCTTTTGCCCCTGGAGGCTTTAGCCTCCTCATTTTGATAGCTAAAAGTCTTGTAGGTAAAACACATTTTTTTTCCGAACCACCTTGTTAAATTTTCTGGTCTTCACTCTTGATTGGTTCTGATGACACTCTATGTAGCAGAGCAGGCTCAATTGGGTGACATCAGGGTAGTACATCATGTTTGAAGAGCCTTAAGAACATATTTTACTAATTTTGTATTTGGTCAGAAAGGGTTTTAAAGTACGAAATCCATTTTTAAAAAGTCAATGACCTTTCAAATAAAATAAAGTGGTGTAACTGCAGTTTGTGCAGTTAAGCACTAATGTTATTCTGCAAACTATGTGTTTAACATTAAAAAATAGTGTTGCCCCTCTTTCTTTGATCTGAAATTAATGCAAACTCAATAGTTAACTAGCAGTATAAGCATACAGAGATAGTGACAATCAGATCTAACTTAAGACATAAGAAACAGTTGTCCTTATTTTGGGTAGGAGAATGAAAAAAGTGGCCGCCTTTCTACATGGGCTGTAGAAAAAGAGATGACAACCAGGTGGAGGAACAGTATATTTTCCAAGGGATCCCTTTTTCCACATTGTAGGGTCTTTAGCATTTACTGCTGACATTGGGAGGATGCTCATGCCTGGAGGGAGGGCTGGGGCATCCTCCCCAAATTGGCAGCACCAGTCCAAGCCCCCGGCCTTTGCCAGTCTCCCATCCCTAGCAACAGTCAGAGCAGTAATCCCAAATTTCATACTTCCCCTGCCTTGCCAGGAAGGTGCTGTCTCCAGAATAATCATAGCTGCTAAACACAGGCCTTGAAGGCTCTGGCTCACCACTGCACTGCTCTCTTTCTTTACGGCCAAATGGCCTCAGAGAAGCAATTCTTGCCATTCATTTACGTAAGAATTTAACAAGGAACTAAATTATTAAAGAGGCCATATGTATTCAGTTCTTCTCAGGTTGGCTCTTCTCTGTTGAGATGCCACCATGACTATTTTACATCAAAGTGAAAATTATTAAGCTTCATTTAATGATGACTAGATAGTCAAATAATATTTCTAGACTATTAGTAAAGAATATTTAAAAAGATGGAGAGAGAGCACTGAGACTTGGAATCAGATATTAATAGCGCTTACCTTTGTATTAGTCTGGAAAGAAATAGTAACATGAGCATCCACACTAAACGTGCATCCTCTCAAACATAAAATAGTCTCTGAACAGCCTCCGTCTGTAGCGCAAATGAACGTTGCGTGCATAAATGGTAGCCACGGAGCACAAAAACGATATGGCACAAAAACTGTGTTTACAATGATTGTCAGACATATAGCCGAGGCCAAATGAAAACCAGTTGGAAGCTGCTCATAAAATTTGGCAGTTAAAATACATACTTTAGGCCTTATGGCTGGATTCATTGCCATATGTTGAGAGCTGTCCCTCTCTATTTGTCTGCAGCTATTGTGTGTTTGGAACTGTCCACCCCTATTTATTTGCAATCCCTTAATTAGGCATAATGGCTCCGCTACTAAAAGATATTAACATATTGCTGCTGATTGAAGGGAGAACAACAGATATAATTAGAGGTTGAGAGGAGACTGAACTGTGTCAAAAGATCAAGTTTGATTTAGCCACACAATGACAATGAGGGTGATAACTACCCGACAGCCCTTGTTCTGGAAAGGTGCCTATTCTGTGCCAAGGTCCACTTCAGCCTATACTCTACATTTTCTCTCAAAAGTAGCCATACACTGAAATAAGAGTTAGAAAAGACTTACTGATTCAAACTGCAAAAGTTTGATCTAAACTCGCCCCAGTGCTCCTGACTGGGCTGTTGATCAGCAAGACCACATCCAAGGTCTGTAAAAAGGAGTATGGTGTATTGGATACTGAAATTGCTGAGCATCACTCTTGAGAGGCTAATGTTTTGGAAAGGGCCTGTCTCTGCCTTTTGGAGATGCCATGTCGAAGACTGTATGGCAAGTGGGAGAAATGAATTTCCCCACGACGAGTGGATCTGCTGCACACAAAAGCCCACCACAGTGCCTTTGTTGGTCTGCTGGAGAAATGCATCCCAGCAGACTGAATGCAGAAGCAAAAGTTAAGCGGCGTCTCCCCCTCCACCGGCTCTGACTAGTTCTGACCATACTTGGCGTGCCCCTTTGATTCTAGCTTTTATTGCTTCCCTAAGCATGTTTTTCTCATGATTCTTCCTCTTTCCTGTCCTTCTTTTTCCGACTTCTGTCTCATACACATTGGGTTTAGCCAGCAAAGATAAATCCACCTTTTTTGCAGCACTGCCCCGAGACCGCAACCTGAAAGCAATGCTTTCAACAACACGAGGCTGCTAAAAGTTTGCAGAGTTTCAGAGCGGCTGCTGAGACATCGCACTGTGCCTGTAACTTCCCGGCAGCAAGGCTGCAGGGGAAGGAAATTCAAGAGACACAACGTGACAGACAGAAGCGGCATTTTCCTTTCTTTTTTTTTTCGTTTGTTCTCCTACTGTGCGGGTTTGTTTTGTTTTAAAACAAATGGAATCGAACATCAGCAGCAAAAAACAACACTTCAAAACTACCTAAATTGACTCCATCTTTTCTTTTCTCAGAATAGCTGTTAATACATGCCATAAAGCCTGTTTAAACTGTGTTTTCACCCTGTAAAATACTTCAAAGCGTAAGAAAAAGGGATGACGGAAATTCACCAACTTAAAAATCTTATTTAATTATGTGCAAGTTACAAGTTTGTTTTCTGACTCATTTTAAAGCTGTTTATTAATAGGTCAGAATGCTTCTCGTGGAGAAGAGGAAGCTGGCAATAGCCAGATACAAAGCTCTTTTCCACTGAACCATTGAGGTAACAGCCAAAACATCTCCCTACAGACAGCTAGCTGGCCCCTCGTACCATCAGTCCACGAGTTTGTTGCTCTTTCTAAGCGTATTTATCCCCACGAAGCTCCACCAAGCAAGGGAAGGTCTCATATCATCATTTAGCTGAAGGATTTAGGCACCCTAAGGGCAAAGACAAAGAAGGATTTAAGTGCTGAAGCCCAGACACTGCGTTCCCAAACGTTCCCCCGCTTATTGAAGTACATGGGCACCTAGCAACTGGTAGGTTCTCCCATCTTTCGGCTTCCATATAAGCCTTCCTTTTCAACCAGCACTGAAGAATTCAGCATTTCAAATTTTTAAATGGGATCTTCAAAGCAAGTCCCTAATAGGTGCCGCAGGAAAGTTGGGAGCTTAGATGTGTGAAAGTCGAGAAGTGCCACATACACTGAGAGGAGGAGCTACCCCCTTTAGTGACAGGGCAAAGAACGCACCAGGTTCTGTTTTGTAGCGCTCCATATTCACGAAACAGCCATCGGTCGAGATTTTTTTTGACTGGATGCATGCTCCAGCTAGAAGCATATATCTGACTCTCAAAACTAGTCTGATCTTTTTTGGTAGGTTTGATCCACGCTCCACCTACTCTTTTCTGCCTGCAAGGAAAGTAGCGAGCTTTTCCCCTAAAACTTATACAGTTCTCTTCTTTTTTCCCCCTTCCATCATGCTTTCCCCATGGCATAACAGGTTATTTCATGTAATGCCCTGTAAATACTAACTCTGCTGGGTAAGGCTTAAGGGAAAACATTCCACCGTTTGCAGCATAATGAATGAGAGATTGGCAGATAGGCTTGTTTTTTGTGAAGTTCCCTGACAAATGTCTATCTGTCTTTTATTCTCAAATAAAAGCCTTTCCTAAACCTTTTCAAAGGCATATCATCACAAGTCCTCCTGCTAGAAGGACTCATTTACCCAGCTCTGATCAGCAGGATTGGGAAGTGAGTGTTTCCCATACAGCTTCTGGCGAGGATTAGGAAGAAATCAAATCAAATCTGAGATTTGCTGTTAATTATGAATGTCTAAAAGGAAGCATGGAAATTGAAGAGAAGGAGATAGTTCTACAGCTTTTAAATAGGACTATTATGACCGCAAGACTAGGGGCTCAGAGTCAGGTACACTGCAAGGCAATTCACAGAAAATTTTCCTGTGAGGTAATACATTCTATATCTTACATTTTCAGCTTCTTTGAAGAGATGAGCAGAGGAAATAGCTCACTGATGCATCTCAGGAGAAAACCTTTAAAAGGAATGTTAAAATTCAGCACCAAACAGGCGCATTGCTGTATAACCTAAAATATTCCACTTGGGTATCTTATTTTATTGTCCTGTTAGAAAAATAAAGTTTCTCCTCCCTGCACAGAAGGAATTTAAAGATTCCAAAGGCAACTGTGTGAGCAATGTGAACTGTGAAATATATTCTTCTTCTATAGTGTTGAAATATAAATTGTTCAAGAACTCCATAAAGTTTGCATGGGACTGCTTGTTTGGCTATTGTATTGGGAACACGCGAATATCTGTCCTGAATATATACAACAAAGCAGAAAACAGCAAGGCTCAAGTGATATGTTTAGCACATTTTCATTGGCACATGAAGCAAAGGGAAATTTTGGCTGCTAGCAAGGGCTGGACTAAATTCCTTAGTCTGCCAATACCCAAAAAGTTTTCTCAGTGTAAGTTCCTGTTCTAGGCAGCAGCTTTGACGGAGCAGTGACCTGAGCTTTCGGGGCAGGTGATGTGTCAGAGGTGGGTAGTAAATGGCGAGTGGTGCAAAGCAATGATAATCATTCGCCACCAGGATGTCTATAAACATCCTGCGCCAACGACACGACTGAAAAGCAATGCCAAAAAGTGCTATTTGGAATGAGGACTGTGGATGGCTCCTTGATGTCTATTAATAGATGTAGGACAGAGGGAACCCAGAAATAAAAATCAATTTCTGAAGTGGCATTTTAAACAGCCTTGTGCTTTCCTTCAGAGAAAGTAATGGCTTATTTTTCAAAACCTAGAAAAGCACACATGATTGCACACAACTCTAGACTTATTTTTTCTGCTTCCTTCCAGAAAAACATGTATCATAATTAAGTTTTCATATGCGGATACCCTGCAGGACATTTATTGTTAAAGCAATTATGCCATTACACACATTTGTTCATTTACAAAATAAGCATATCTATCCCTTACTCTAGATGCACATGATCATGATAATTGTTCTGCCCTGAGCTCTTGATACTTCGCGAAGCAGGTTCTCAGAGTCTAATTTAAATATAACAAGTGTGTCACCTCCCGTATATTAAATTTACACTTGACGCTGACTTTTAAGTCAGCCTACTTGGCAGCTTTTTCTAAGATAGTTGTACATTTCTCACCTACGAGTTATCTTTTCCTTACAGAGTAGATCTTATGCAAAGGTCTGCAAGAAAACCTGGAGTTTCTGTCAAAACAGAAGCCTGGGAATTATTTGATTCTTGATTCCATCTGACATCGCAGGCCTCGATTTGAGGCTTGAAATATATTGATTTACGAACAAACAAATAGAGTTATAGAACTGAAACAATGAACATACACTAGGCTGCATCTTTTCTTGGAATGCTAAAGATAGCCCAGGGTAATGAATGCATCCAGGATGAATATATTCGGATTAGCAATGCAATAAAAATTGGCATGCGGATACCTCTGAAGTACAAGAATCAAAGCTAGAATAAGAGGGAGTACGGGTGACAGCGACTGTTTCGAGGATTGTGTATGGAGATGGGAAATATAGCACATTCTCACAGAAAATGTAAGAAATACATGTGGTGTTGTGACAGATCAGCATTTAAAGTAAATGTATAGTAATTATATAAATTAAACCATGTTTTCACAGTGACTGTAATTTGTAAAATGTGTGTCAGACTTGAATGTTTTTTTAGTACAGTTTGTTAGCAGGATGCTGAAAATGTTTTAAATTGAATTAAATTAAAACAAAGGTTTCTTAGTTAAATAACGTCTCGCTGAAGGGGTTAGTAACCATGATCAATTTTCATTATGCCACAAGTAAAGAGAGATTTCTCTGCAGCGTGCATTGAAAGAACTACTTCTATTCTGAATATTCGGGAAACTTAAGACATTAATGATTGAAATTTTTTTAAACACATTAGGCTTAGTTACTACACCATTCCACCGCCCTCTTTTTCTTATTCAGGTGGGAAAAAAAAAATAAAGCAGAGTTGAATTTTCTGACCTTTCGATTTACAACTTACTCTCCCAGTTGGTTTAACATCTTTTCTAACTATTGCATCTAGAGGATTCAACAGCTGGAATAAAGAAACATTCTGACTGTCGTTACATCTACTAACATTCACCCTTGTCATATTTTGCACAGTACATTAAGCAAAAACATAACAGGCAGTTATTACCGAGCCTGCTTTCTATTACAGTGAATCTTTGTTAGGCAGGGGCAGAGGAGCAGGAAAAATAAGCAGAGGTGGAAAAAACCAACCAACCAAACAAAACCCCCAAAACAAAACAGAGTAATTACATTGTACCATGTTAGAAGTGGTGATGAGGTTTCCAGAACCACAATGTACTTGTTATGAAAGATGCATTAAATGTAACATGAAAGCAAAACAAAAGAGAAATGCTCTAAGAAACCAAATACAAAATGTTGCTATCAAACCAGCAATCTAATCATAGGAATAGAACAACAGAGGGTAGAGATTTCATATGCCAAGATGCACGGTAACTTTATATTACTACAGTGGGGGCACAATGGAGTATAATAAGGCATAAGGTGATGTACTTACATCTCCCAAGTACATTTTATATACATTCTTGTAGTCCTCTGTACTATATTCGCTTTCTTCTTTTCTTTTCTTTTTTTTCTTTTATTTTCTTTTTTTTTTTCTTCTTCTTAGCAAGCAACTGGGCCTCACTGGCAGCAGCAGTCGTAAAGGCTCTGCTGAACCGCCGGGTCCTCCCTGGGGCATCCTCAGGGATGCGCTGGTGGAAAGGGAAATCCTCTGTGCCTGGCCAGGAAGTACCAGCACGGCCAGCCGTGGGCCATTCAACTCCTGTCTCACAAAGGACTCCCTGGAAGGGGGATATAACTGCCATTTCTCCAAAGCCTTTAGTTCCCTGCTTCTTTTCCCCTTCTTCTTTCCCCTCTAGTCCCCCCAGTTCCAGTCTATGAACAGTGTCTGGCAAATTTGGGCTCTATTTGCAAACGGTTTGGGCATGATGGTACTTGCATTTTTGCAAACGTGTTGTCTGAAAAACTAAAATTCACACAGCCTCACGTTACCTACCATTATCCAAATAGCTCTCATGATCTTTAGCATGATATTTAGCAAACTATTCTAAATTGATGCCAATCTGGAAAGTCAGGGCATGGACTAGTATCAAGGGCCATTATAGCATTGTGAGTTAGCAAGGAGATTTGAATCCAGTGAAATCGATTTGAAGAGACAGGAGTAAACAAACACATCCTTTCATACAAGAGATATACGTGATATTGTTGAAGGGCTACTCCCGTATGAGCAGATGACTGAGAAGTACTATCTCACTGCTCAACAGACCATGTAAATATGATGTAAATATATGTAAATATATGACTCCTGGTTATGTATTCCAAATTAAGAGTTATTATTCATTTCCGGCAATTAAATCTTATTGCAGGTCTTTCGAAAGCTACACCTTCACTGAAAAAATGCACACTTACTTGACATTAGGAAGTAGAAAAGGTAGTCTGAAGCTCACTGTAAACACCATGAATATATAACTTCTTTTGGGTTTAGATCAAGCCTTTGAAATAAGAATAGTTTAAGAAAAAGTACTGAAAGTTTTAAAATACACACTTATACATATATCCGCATATATTTTTTATATTTGTTGATGTGCCCTACCCATATTCCATGGGAAAAAAAAGAATATTAAAAACTAGGAATCATGATTGCTTTCAAAGTACACAAGAGATAACAAATCAAATCAATGGCCCTTATCTCGGCAGACTATTGAAATCTCCAGGAACACAAAGAATTTCTCGGCATCTCTTTGCATGAGAAATCTAATATGAATGTTATTCATACTCCCACAAAGGTGAACAATTATAACATATTCTTTAGCCATATCTTTCTTGCTGATAAGAGTGTGGCTGGAGAGCCAGAGAAACCCATTTCTTTCTGGGTATGAAACAAAATGTCCGGAAAACGCTATCCTCCTTCATTACAGAAAACGCTAGCAAATATCAGCAACATCAAACTATCAGTCTACACTTATTCCAGTTATACAGGTAAATGCATAAACAAAATTAGTTTCTGATCTCTTCTGTTATAAACAGGGTTTACTGCCAGAAAACAAAAAAAAAAAAAAAAAGAAAAGGCTTAGTATTTAATATGGGGAGAGCAAGATACAAAAATTATATGCATGGATGAAAACATTGGACCATATACACCTTAATCAATGTCACTGGAGAGATCGCTGAGCAAGAAAACGGAGCACACCTATTCTGTGCAATTGTTTTGCTCTTGTCTGGCACTGAAACTTATGTAGGAATTTCTTCTGTGATGGGGATTTAAAAAAAAAAATTATTTAGCTTTCTAGTGCAATTCCTATTAATTTCATGGAGATTAAGTGCTCTTTGGCTAAGCTTATGTTATTTATTTTTTCTTTTAAAAGTTTGTCTTTAGCCAAAACCCAAGCAAAGTTATACTATTACAATACTAGAACTTATTTTTGTCTTAAATCATTATTTTTCCCAAATTACAACAAAAAATTAAAAATATGTCCCAATTATGGCATACTTAAAACGTATTTTAGTAACCAGCTCATCAAAGCTCGGAATCCACGTTTTATATTGTTCCGTAAGTAAAGAAAAGAAAGTACTTTTGGGGTTCCTTGAATCCAATGCAGAGATAATAATATCATGCAGACCTGATGTTGATCATTGCAATGACACGATGGAGTCCAAAGAACATCTGTAAGTGACACCAAAACCACACAGATCTTCGGACACAGGCACCTGAAACTCTGCTCCCCCATTCGATGACATCCAGAGTGAAATTTCCAGTTTAGCTGAGTATTATTTCCCCATTATTAACTGACTGTTTTAATAGTCACACTTCAGAATTTTCTTCAAATGGAGTCTAAAAGTAGACACAAAAATGGATAGCAATGGGAAGATTTAAACATCAGGGTCTATATGAGAGAGACATGCATGGTGGGGTTTTTTTCCCTAAATACAACTTTGCCATTGTGGGAAGATCTGCTGTCTAATCCTAAGGAACATGTGTAGACACCCCAGATTTCTGAGGAAAAAATGGTAATTAATAATGGGACAGGGCGTTAGTTGTCCCTGTCAGATTTTTCAGTAGTTTCCATTCTCCTTCTCTTCTACAACCTTTGCCTCCGTTGCCTTCTGAATGAGGCTTATCCAAGGGACAATCTGATTCCAATCGTATCAGAGAAAATTCATAAATAGTGTTGAGAAGTGTCACTTTCTGGAAACAAATAACAATACTTCTTTGGGGTCTGTTACATAACAGTCTTCAGTACTATAAATTCATTATTTAGAAGTCAAAATAGTTTTTGTTCCCAAGGATAAGCCTTCAGATTTGCTTTAACTGCGTTATCAAGGGAAGCTTGAATTACAAACATCAAGAAGTATGGTTTCAATATTTAAAAGATTAGAAAATTCAATTGGACTGGAAACACGGAGTGAATTTCTGATATATATTTTTTTTTTCTTCTGCTTGGAAAAGCATTCTGAATTAAAAATCTCCCTTTGCTGTCAATCCCCACAAGTGAATAAATTTACACGTTTAAGTAAGCGTACTATACAGGATTTTGCTAAAAGAGGGGAAAATTGCAAGGAGAGATAAATTGTGGAATTGTGGATGGGTGAGAAGAGAAAAAAGTGTTATCCCTCCTGCCATCTTAGAGTTCCCCTCAAAAAGACTTTTAAAATATACAGTTGTCTTTCTGTGATGATATTCAACCTTTAAGCAAAGAGTGGGTGATTATGTATGGGAGAGGCGTACAGAGGGAAGAGCACTGAAGAGTAAGACGAGCCATGTGGGAAGAAGGAGCAGATAAGGAAAGGAAGCATGCAGAAAATTAAGCTAAAGAAGGCAGAGTGAAATATGAGTCACAGGCTTGAAAAAGACACCAAAAAAAAAAGGGGGGGGGGGGGGCAAATTCTTCTACAACTATTCATACATACTGTATAGGGGTAGTTCTCCAGCATTTTGTACAAAGTTAAGGGTAGAACTTCTCTTTTCCAAGTTGTTGGAAGAATAGGAATTTTCGTTTCTTTTTTAAAAAATACCGAAAGAAAGAAGCAGAACAGAAAGGAAAGAGAATTTTGTTAACTTCAACTGCTGCCATGAGAAACTTGCAGAGCCTAAGTCTCTATTTGGTTCAGTCATATGATTGAGATAACCTTTACAAAGGCAATTAAGAGACTTAAGTAAGACAACGCTTGAAGAAAATCACCATGGAGATAATTCCAGATTCTTCAGCAAAATTCCACCAAGTCTTTGTACCCTGCTCCAGGTACTCAACCTCTGCAGCGCCTTTCTGAATCCTGGACTGGACCTCCCACGTTAGGCTAATTTCATGTGACGACAGCAAGCGGTCCCACACTGACAGAGGTTGACGTACAGTACGACTAATGCAGAAACAACGTGGAGTTTCTTGTCAGTAACAAAGTACTTGTTTTTATTTGAAGTCCGTGCCTGCTATCATGCCAGAGAGCCAGCAGCCAGCTCTGAGCGCATTTACTGCAGATTCTTTTTAAGAGTGTCACATCACTAAATCAAAGATGCTTAGTGTTTGCCAAATGGTAGCTCATTAAGCTGAAGGAATTACTAAATAGCCTCAGAAAAGAAAATAAGCTCAGAGAGAAGTACATGAATAAGACAGTGTCTGCTGTCTTACTTAAATGGAGTGCGGTACTTCTGCAGTTCTTCCATTTGCTCTGTCTTGGACAACGTTTTCAAGTTTAGAGTATTCAAGAAAGCCTGGGATGCTGTTTTCTTACCTACTGCTGATCCTTTGACAAGCAAGGGCTTGCAACGCTGACAACAAGGTAAGTTTTTTTTCCTAGAAGCAAAAAGTGAAGACCGGCTAACTAAACGTGCCACAGGAAACATGTATCCACATGCAAAAATTGAATTTTCAATAATCAGCGTGCCTAGGGTAGCCTTTTAATATACTGTGACCAAAAGATAAGCAATTTCAGGTGAGATGCCTGAAACTGACATATTAATACATTCCCTTAGGGATGTCTGATTAACTTCACTTCCTGATTTATCATTCAGTAGGAATGATACAGTTTATTTTTGAAAACCACAAAAAAGTGGTCCTAATACCGGCCCAGATTAGGAACCCCAGGAAGGCAGAGGACACAGGCAGTGAGAGGGAGCGAGGAATAAATGAGTCAGTGGAAGTGCACAACACGCATCTGCTCTCTGCTATTCTTTCTTTTTCCTAAACAACCTTCTGGGGAGCAGGGGGGGAAAAGCTGTTTATCTGCTAATGCTGTACCAAAAAAATATACTATAACGTCAATTTGGTTTTTTGAGTGAACAAGTAGTCACCATTAAGCAGATTTACGGTTTTAAAAATCACTTTATTATGTGTCTCTGTGGCAATTCCTCTCTTCTAGATAAAGCCGCGCTTCAGCTACACAAGGATTCTATAAGGGAACTGCTATATAGGAACCATTTGGCACACGCTCTGCTTTTAGATTTGCACAAGAGAAATCACATGAGATGGCACTACAGCTATAATTTAAATCAGCTCTTGGCCTAACCCTACGTTCTGAGAACAGCTGCAGTATACTATGGCGACGGGGAAACACCACCTGACATGTCAAACGTTGGGATATAAATCTGGAGTACCAAATGAGTAGGAATCAGCTTCTCTGGGCTGTGCTGAAGAGAGCAGAGCGCAATCGC
Source organism: Larus michahellis (assembly GCF_964199755.1). Taxonomy (NCBI): domain Eukaryota; kingdom Metazoa; phylum Chordata; class Aves; order Charadriiformes; family Laridae; genus Larus; species Larus michahellis. Next base: position 19,618,417 of record NC_133900.1, on the reverse strand, counting down.
TGGGCTGGTACAGCTTTGCGAAAGCGCAGGGTGGAGAGTGCTAGAAAAGAAGGGAGCACGGGAATTCATTTTTGAGAGCCTGTTTACAGATCATGAGTGCAGTTAAAAAGTTAATTTGGCTTCAACGTGACTTATTTCCAGTGCAGCCAGAAGGAACCGTGTGTTCTTGGCTCCCATATAATTGGTTTTATAATCAGCGGATTTGGAATAAGATGGTAATTAACCATATTTAATCACAACACTTTTAAAAGAAAACACTCTTATTAGGCAAGGTCTTGTCTTTAAAGTTCGTCTTCAAAAGTGTCTTAATGAAGATGAGATAAAATCTTTCCAGTTAGACGAATGTCAGTCTAAATAAACCTGCAAAGAAGATGACCCAAGGAGCAGGCTCTTTTCAACTTTACCAGGCAATAACAAAACTAGGATTTGCAGGACAGTTTGAAGGAAGATGGCTCCATCTTGAGCCTCCTCCTCAGACAGATGGAGGCAAGTGCAACCAGAGCTGCACTGCAGCTCAGGGTGTAGGTTGCAAAGCCAAGTGTCTTCAGCCAGGTTCCTCAACCCCTGTGAGATGCTGTCCCACCAGGGATCAGCCAGGGTGGGCTTCCCCGTGTGTGTGACAAGGGATTTTAGGCTCAAGTCTATGGCATGAGAGAGCGTGTCAGCCTGTTTTTACATATCGGATCTGTGCACATCCATAGCCTCAGAAACAGAACAAGGTGGTCCTAGCTTTACCCAGAACTAAACTACTAAACTATAACCCAAACCTTGCCAAAAAAAAAAAAAAATGTTCCTTCTATCCTGTTATGGAATGAATCAAACATTTTTAACATATCCATGAACTGACTTTTCATTTCCCTCGTTTCACCCCCGAATGTTTCCTTAACATCTGGGATTTTTCGGAAACAGCCACCCACACTGGATGTATGAACAGTCAGACCAGCCAAACAGTCATCGGAGCAGACAACAGGCGGAATAAATAATTGGGGGGAAATTAAATAATTGAAGACACTGACACGTGCTAGCCCAGAAATGCAGCATGCCCCCATCTCAGCGAGTAATCTACCGCATGTCGATCTGTGGAGTTCAACTCCTGCTTGAGCACACGAAAAGTCCTTTCTAAATATCTCGGTCATCTACAGAACCTCTTTACATCTAACTTCCAAGCTGTCTAAATCTTTGTCTGTGCTTGTAGATTGCTGTCTGTCCAAAGAAGCCCTGATAAATAACCCTCTCTTTTCTGAGAGCTTAGATACCCTCAGCTGAAAGTAAAATGTACATTTCTCACAGGACGCATTTTTTACCTGATCTTCTCTTCAATACATGCAGAGTCTCCGAATATTTTTCCTGTGGAAGGTGACATACCGCCGTGCTGTCTGAAGCTGGGCATGGAGTAGACTTGGCTGAAGTCAAACTGGAAGAATTTGGAGTGCGACATTTGGTTCTCGCGCTGACAAATTTGTCATGGACTCGGTGGAAATGAACTCTACCTGAGATAACACTTCCAACACGTCTTAATTGTTTGTCATCAAGTTCTGGCAGAAGTGCCTTCACCAAAGAAAAGATTTCAGAAGTGTTATACAATCAATTTTGAAATGTTCTTCACTTGCAGTTTCTAAGGGTGGAAATGTAAAAAAAAAAGGTCTTATTAATATTCCTGATTGTGAAGTCCTTCTGCAGAGTAACAATCAGTTCTGCCCTCCTGACAGCAAGCGCTCTGTGCCAGGGCTGTTGTATTTGCTAAATTACTGTCCTGTTTCCATTCATTTCGAGCAGAGATCGAGTCACTCGTTAAAGTGTACCCAAACACCTGTCAACGGTAACTATTGAATCAGTGACCCAGCAGGCTCGTTATTTCCACGTTTGCCTCACAGTAGATCGGGAAATAATACACTTATAGTAGTGATATTATATTTTATATATTGCTTCTACAGAAGAGGGTAGGCATACTTTCTCAAGGCAGTCAAAACCTGATTATATTTACAAATATATAGGTATTCATAAATATATATTTACAATATATAGGTAGTCCATACTACCTATACATTTGCGTTCTAGAAAATTAGTTTAGCAGCAGGAATGTTTGCTGAAATAAATGAATATAACGTGGGAAGTTACTTACAGAGTGGTCACTTAAAATAGATAGTTATGAATGTCAACACTGGGAAACTGATTCCAACAGCAATGATAACCCAGTCACGAACAGAATACTCGTACATGCGGGCAAAAAGCCTAGAATATAAATATTCTCAGTGAATGCCTTGCAAGTTTGCTACTAGTCAATAAATTTCTGCAATACTTTAATTTTGAACTGAGAAAAATCACAAAGAGAGCCCGAGCAGCTTTGAACACAAAAAAGACAACGCGCACACGGAATACTGAAGCACTCCCCCATTTTTTCAGAAATAATGGTTTTCTGATATTCCTGTTCATTGATTTTCAGCCAATCTATTCTGGATACACAAATTAACACTGTTTTCATTCTGCCCTAACGAATTCCGCAGTATTAATATCATATTCTAGATCGCCTGGGTAGTGCACAGTGATTTTGTACTTACCGGGAAGAGCAGCTGAGAGACTGTCTTCAGTCTATAATGGTAAGGCATTTGGGCAATTGGAGGAAACACTGCAGGACCCAGGAAAGTGGCCCAACGTTATTGGCTGGAGATAACTTTCTTTTCAGAGATTGATTCTTTTTCATTATATTTCTGGCTGAGTGCAGGTGTACAGAATAATAGCCCATGGCAGTGAACAGGAAGATGAAACTCAATAAAAACTGGGGATGAGAAAGAAAATTCATTTTTAGCTTGTGTTAGCTGTTTCTACTGCGAACACAACGACATGCTTTTAACACATAAGAGCAAAGAAAGTCAATGTGTAATGTTTGCTCGTTAACCCTCTCTCTACTTTATGCAATACGGGAAATATAATGTTTTCCCATATATCTGTACGTCTTTGTGTGTGTGTGAAGTTGTCTGTCGAAAAGCAACACAAGAACATTATTTTGCACCACAGAGTACAGATAATTTTGGCAGAGCAGATTTTCCGTAGGCCTGGATATGGATTTGAATTATATTTAAACACATTGACCTTCCTGGTCACAGATTTTATGATCTGTACCCATGTGGGAGGCAAGGGAAAAAAAAACAAACAACAAACTCTAAATTTAAAGGCTTCCTAGAATCTCCCCTTCCTTTCTCCAAGTTTTTATAATCAAAGTTTAAAAAAAAAAAAGAAGAAAAATCTCCCTACTATACTGGTAGTGTACTTGAAATTCCCCCCTCTTATTATTGTGTCAATAGACAATAAATGCAGTCTTTTAAAATCTGAGATTGCATTTGATTTCCTCTCATGAACATAACTATGGGATAACCATTTCCATACGGAAGTTATTACAAAAAGATTTTTTAAATTCCCTCTTATAATAGCGGATTCATGTAGCTCTAGTGCACTGATATCATATATTGTGCCTGTTAACTTATTAGTAGAATAAATCACATTTTTTGTATTGCAAACTGAATTATTATATTCCTTCCCGCATGCTCCTTTATTCTGCCAAGCAGTTCAATAAGTAACTATAGCAAAGGTTCATGATTTTTCCACAAGACAAAAAAAAAATTGTTTTAGTTACTGGCTGTTTTTTTGTTTGTTTGTTTGGGTTTTTTTGCACATTCATTTTACACATATTTAAGTAGAAAGTGGTCTTGTCGAAACTTTATTGTTTCTCACAGAAAGGAATAATGCTGTATCTAAACTGGGAATAAAACCTGTAATATTGCCAGAAGATTCTTTTCTGAGCGGGGACTTCTTTTCCTGTATTTCACAAAGAATTTCAGCAGAAGAAATTAGCGAACAGAAAAGTGAGGTTTTTAATTACAGAGAGTAACGCAAAATCCTGAGAATTAGTAGAAATCTTAACGTTTCTGTGATTTTACTTTTAACCTCAGTAACCACAAATTTCTCTCTGAGGATATATGTAATGATCCAAACTATCCTCAGCAATGCTAGAAATCCGCTACATAACAGCACTACGGGAGGGAGCAAAAACCTGAAAGCAGCTACAGCACACAAGTAACATAGAGAGGGTACAGGAGTAACATGTGTTGTGGAAAATACGTTCTCATTTGGCTTGAGTTTCGTAAGCAAGAAACTGTGATAACGATATACAGCTGTTGTGTGCCCGTATGCATATGTGATAGGACACGGGGCAATGGTTTCAAACTGGAAGAGGGTAGATTTAGATTAGATATCAGGAAGAAATTCTTTCCTGTGAGGGTGGTGAGGCACTGGCACAGGTTGCCCAGGGAAGCTGTGGCCGCCCCATCCCTGGAGGTGTCCAAGGCCAGGCTGGATGGGGCTTTGAGCAGCCTGGTCTAGTGGGAGGTGTCCCTGCCCAGGGCAGGGGGGTTGGAACTAGATGGTCTTTGAGGTCCCTTCCAACCCGAACCATTCTGCGATTCTGTGATATACAGACACAGAGACGCACACATGAACGCACTCTTGATTGTACAATGTCTTTTTTTTTTTTTGACAATCCTTTAAATGCATTTTCTTTTTTTCTACCTATAGTCACATTTAGACACTTTTGACTGTGCAACCAGGCTGAATAATGACATAGAACTACCTAAACATGCTGGGAGCACTATGCTTCATTTTGAGCCTCTATTTGCACCTGAATCATATCATTATATTCTGCAGTATCACACAGCGTACAAAACTTTCCATGTTTAGTATTGTAAATGTCATTTAGAAATAAGAAGTAAGCAAGGAGAGCTCAGTAAAAGATAAGGAATGGAAAAAATAATAACGAAACTCAACTCAAAGAACAAACTACCTTCATATATTAAATGCATAACATACCATTATATTTAGAGTTGATGCAAGGGTATAGAAAAAAAAGGAGAAAAAATTATTCCCATGGCGTATAGTGACAATGGAAGGTGAACTTCTGCCCATGAAAACTTGCTATCATGGATCTGGATCACTCAGGCTCATCAAAGTCACAGGGCAGCTCAGGGGATTGATGTGAGATGCAGAATTAGATAGTGGAGGAACTGTATGACAACAAATAGGTCTCACGGTGCACCAGCAGGATTTTTGCCCTGTAGTGGATCTCCTCTCAAGTTGCTTTGAGAGGCATTCAAACACCTGGCTCTACCATCCTACAAGGGTGCAGATTTCCACCAGGTCCTGTGTTGTAGCTGCCAGCAACCGTGCAGGCATCTCAGATACCCTACGGCACCTACAGCGGTGCTAGAGAACTGTATACAGACAGGCAAACCCCTGTGACACCCATAGTGTTCTCCACAGAGCAATTCACACACCAAGATTATCCTAAATATTTACTGATTACTTGGAAGACGTTAAAAGTTTACTGAAGGAGATGTGCAGATGATGTGAGGCTTGGCAGACTGGTAAGCACTGAAAAGGTAGGCAAAGACACAGATCAGACAGTCTTTGGGGACAGTCATTTAGTTTAACTAAAACAAAAAATGTCAGCAATACATATATACTAGATGTGTAACTATTTTGGAAAGCAGCGATAAAGAGTTTGGGAGTCATAGGAAATAATATGCAAAAGGGGCTGATTTTGCAGCCAACAGTATCATACCTGGATCATAAACTTAGATATCTTTTATACATGGAGAAGTTATGTTACTCCTTTAGGTATCATTCATGAGTGCTTCTGTTCTCCCACATTTACCAGATCTCCTTTCCACGTGAGTCTGAACAACCCCCCGCGCAAGACTTTGCTTCTCACTAGTTACATCCTCCACAGCTACCTGTATCATGACAAATTTAAGCTGTAAGTAACAAAAAGTGCCAGGTACTTTAAGCTGTCACAAATATTTCCATAATGATAAGACCACTTCTCATTTGCCAAGAAAAACCTGCTCTTTGCCCTCAGAATGTTTAGTAGAAACGGCACTGAAATAAGGTCAACCTAGGCTTGGGGATAATAGTGGGAAAGAACAGTCTCTGACTAGATTAACTTTTAATGTCTGGCTCCTTTCTCTGGAATAGCCCAACTTAAATCCCACAATGCAAACACATCGGCATTTGTAGGTTTCAAGATCAATGTCAGGATATCACGAATGTCTCTTATCACGCAGAAACTTCAGTTTGCATCTGAGCTGTTCCTAAAGCTCTATGCAGATTCTCCCCTCGTTTCTCGTAAATCACCTCCATGAATATGAAACAGGCTGTAGGATTAGAAAGCCATTTCATCAGACTCCTCAGGCTGGAACAGAAGCTCCACTTGTCTGTAAGGTGCATGGAATAAGCACGCTAATGAACTGGATTTTGCCAATATTTTGTTTGTTAATAGAACCAAACACTGCTCATCTGTATTTCTATTGAAATACTTAACAAAATAGTATCAAATGTAAAACTTTGATGGCTAACAAATTTGCTGAATATAATTAACCACTTCCAGAATTTAGGCAGTGCACAAAAATTATGTAGAGGAATCTCTGAGAAATTTTATGACTTACTGTTGTTATTAATATTAATAATTCAAGATTCTTCTCCAGACCTCGCCGAGTTTGCTCCATGCCCAGCCATCTCCTGAGACTGCGAATAGGAATCATTTTCTTCCCTGCAATGGGAATGATCAGCCGAGTGTCGCCTTTTTTGTGAGCACGATCTGAACCGTGTTCTCATTGACAATTAAGCAACACAACGATTCTCATTCTGAAAGAAATCCAGAGAAGCACATCTAAGCACCTCCCACTGATGACTGTATTTTTGGTGGCACGCAGACACAGCTGACAGCGTTGTTGTGACCCAGAGGTCTGGTCTGCCTGACAGCACAACAAGCTTTGTCCCATCTTCGCGCTGGTACTCTGTCTTGCTGCAGTGAGCTGCCATTGACAAGTTTTGAGAATATAAAAGTGATGATACTGGTAGAAAGTCACCGAACATCTATTGAATGCTCCTTCTGGTGCATGGTTTGGGCAGCTGGGCTGGGAAGACCAGAAGGCAACTGGTGCAGAGACAGCAACAGCCCTTGTGGAGGGGACACAGAGTGGCTCTGGATCCACAAAACCAAGAGGATGACAAAATCATTACTGCATTGCTGTATATTTATGCAAAGAGTTTGTGAGAATCCTTATAGTACCTGAGCTACTGGCCACTCTCCTGCCTGTCTCCCCAGCTCTGCTGCACCAGGGGCTGCCAGAACGGCAAATTTCTAAGTTGTACAGGGCAGGTGTGATGCTGAACGACGCTCTATGGCCCAGCCTTTCCCACACGATGGGATGCTGATCACGCTCCTGATGCCGAGGGGATGTGCCATAACTATGCAGGAAAGGTCTCCAGAGCAGCTCATAGCCTCGGTCTCTTCTAGGTTATGATCCAGGGAACTCATCAACAGGGAATAAAGTGGAAGCGAAATAGAACAATTCATAACCTAGTGAGGTAATAATATAAATGTAGAAGGTAAAAAGTGAGAGTTGAAAGATAATTTAAATATCCTGTATAAGGTCTATGTGTGTGTGTACATGGATATACCCCGCTACTGATCTAGAGGATTGGTTTCATCCAAATGAAAAAAAGAATTAGTGATATAGAAGCACAGATTATTAAAATTAAAAAAAACAAAACAAAACAAACAAACAAAAACATTAAAGGAAATTTAATAAGGGTAACCCACTTCTCTGAGGGACTCAAGAACAGATCACACTACTACTAAAATGTGACAACAAGAAATCTGCAGCCCGGATGGGCGCTCACACTGAGAAGCTCTTAAGATGAAGAAATTCTCCGTAGAGTAGGTGTGCTCCCACACTGAGTAATTCTTGGTAAAAAATGGTAACAACAGTATCAGAAGATGAAATTCAAAAATATAAACATATCATAGAAAGAGAACAACATATGTCTCTGCAGAGCCATTCCCTGAGGACTATTCCTCATGTGATTTTTTCCCATGCCCCGAGCTTTAGAGAACACTGTAAAAATCTACCTTTTCCCTGAGAAACTGGAAGTCCATGTTACAAAACACAGACGATATTTTCTTCACTCCATATCAGGGTGGGCAGGAGGCTGTTCGCTCCTGCAGACTCCCGAGAGCAACCACGTCCCCTTGACTTCAGAAAGCCGCTTCTACGAAGGACATTTCTGAGAGGCATTCCTTCCTGGAAGGCGATACAGCCATGCTGAAACCCTCCCTCCACCGCTGTCACAGGGACAGCAGCTCTGCAGGGGCCGGCTTGCTCGTTCCTCCCCTGCTTCTGGTGCCTTCTAGAGAGCTCCAGTATCAGCTCACAGCAGGGATACCAAAGAGTTGCTATAGGAAATCCCTGAACTGCAAAGTCAATTCTTGCATTGCAAGTCTTGAATTCATTGAACAGACTGAGATGATACTTCCATCTCTTAAGTTTGGTATTTGCCATGCTATATTTTCAGCTCGTTCACTCAACTGGAATTTTGGCCAGAGAGCTATCTCAGCCATCTCTTGTTCACGTCTGACAACTCTTATGAGAGCAGGTTAATAATTCAGAGGAAAAGTTGGGTCAGGCTTTTCTTTGAATAAGTACAAGTAATGTTTAACAAGTCTTTGACAGCTGTGGGAAATGATTAGCTTTCCTAATACTTTTAAAGACTGAATATTATTTTTTAAAGTCTTCCTTTAGAGGGAGTCAATCCAAGACTCTTTCCCTTGGTGTTTTCTCCTATAAGTGGGGTTGTATTTTCAAAGTCATCAAACGGAGTTTCAAGGGAAAGGCTTTTTGTGACGCCTTTGATAACTCCATGTTTCATGATAATAAGAATACAGTGTTTTACTCAAGGACAGCAGTAGTAAAAGCTCTCAAGAGGCTACAGAAAATGTGGAATACCTCACTGTCTTCCAACACGTTTGGCAATTCGGATGCTACAGTCATGGTCATGATTTCCATGTGTATAAACAAGTGGGTTTATGGGGAAATCAGGGAAGAGTTACATATCCCTTCTCTCTACTGTCCTTAGCTCTGCAACATAAGGTAACCAACACTGTGTACAATATTTTGTACATAACATACAAAAATTTTGTGTATTTTTACCACAGTAGTGGTATGTGTATAATGCGAGCACAACTACTAGACAGAAATGTTTCCTTTTACAAAAGAGTACCATACATGCTTTTTTAAAAATGTTTTTTGAAATATTTTTGTATGGTCTTAATACCAGAAGAGCTATATTAGTTCTCTCTCCTGTAATTTCATACTAAATTCATATGTTAGCTACACAGGTAAGTGAGAAAAGTTTGCATTCCTTTTTAAACAAAAGGAAGATGAGCAAATTTAATAATAATAAAAAAAAGAACTCCGTAGCAATACACAGTATGTATCCTAGAAAACCTGGAAATAATAGGAAAAAGCTCTTGACACTGGGTACACTTTGGCATCGTGGAATAGTCACTAAGGCTCTACTCTACACAATTTCCCCATTGGACCTAGCAGGAATAATGTTACGGGACTGGTGGATCTAGATAGAATAAGGTCTTTGGTACGTGCATTACCTTTTTACAGGTCGATTTTTGTTCATTTAATATAGCAGTTACTCAAAGATTTGTTCGTAATATAAAGTGAAATTGCTCCAAACAAAATAGGCAAAACCTACCATGATGTACATTCATGAAGTACTTTCGTGACATATGCATGACTTTTGCAGGAAATAGATCCATCTAAAGATAGAAGCTATAAACACAGAGAAGTAAATTAATTTTTTAAAATACATTTGAAAGACGTTTCTGTTTTCTTCCACATGCAATTTTTAAAACTTGCCATTGTCAAACTGCAGTCTCAAAGGATTCCTTGCCTTTTAGGCAGTTCTCAAATCATGTCAATGGTTAGCATTACAACCTGTTGGAAACGCACAGTAGTAGTGTCTGGGTTTTCCTTTTACTAACCTCCTCTAAAAAAATGAGTTACTCTTCTAGTGAATAATTAGACACTTAAATTTTGAAGCTCCGAGGAGCTCTGCATGCTATTTTCCTACTTCTTGAAAATGAAAGCTACAATCAGAGCACTTAAGCAACTTGAGTGCCAGAGTCTTCCTTGGACATAAAGTCTAAAACATACTGCGGCAAGAGCCTGCTAATCTGCCTGCAAGTTCACATTAGCTTCTTACTGTTACTTTCAATAAGCGAAAGGCACGGCACAGGCTCCATAAAAATCAGATTTATGCAAGTTTAATAAGCCTCATTTTAAGTTATTTCTCAGATTTTCATGGTCTGCTTGTCTTGGAAAGCATGTAGGAAAGAAAACAAAAACTCTCTCGAACCCCTCTTTCTTGCGGCAGCACAGAAAACAAAGGCAAAACAGTAATTTCCTCTACTGTGCTGTAGAGAGAAGTCAGCATTTTGCTCAGTGCGATGCTGTGAAAGCTTACATAGTGGGAAACACTTCTTTGTCATATAGAAGCTTGGCATTGTATTAAGAGATAAGCTTTTAATTAAATTGGACTTCCTGAGAAGCTGCTAAAGACTATCTCGCTGCTACCCTGCCGACGGGGCCATCAATTGTGGCACTGACAGCAAGCGGGCCTATAGCTCACAGCCATGAAGTATTTTCCATTTCCCCAGTATTCATTTCACAATCAAAACGCGAACTCGGTTATGTTACACTTAAACCTATCGTGTCATTCCCGAATGAGGCCATGCAATTCACGTCAAATATCAGGAAAGCCGTGCAGTTAAAGTCAGCAGGGCAGAGTTAGTGCAGTTGTTTCCTATCATCAGCTTTTTGCCTCATTCATCGCTTAGTTAGTGTTTGGAAAATAAGAATGTGCCAGTTATGACCAACTGTCAAGGAGTTACAGTAGCCCTGGCTAGTGACTGTTACTGTAAAAGGACTGTAAAGATCATGTTTAGACAGTAGAAAAGCTTGATGCTGCGTGGGAAGCTGCACTACTGTAAATATTGAGAAGCCTTGAGATTGGAAATCAATGACTAGTGTAGTATAGATCTAAACCTGTGAGAAAACAGATACCAGATACCCAAGCAGAAAACAGCTCCACTGAAGCGTTCAGACTGGAGTTTGCAGTTCTCTTCTCTGTGTTCCTAGTTGTTCTTTTGTTCTCTTTGAGTATTTATTGAGTAATTATCCTGCAGCAGCTGAGCATCTCAAGTTTGTATGTATTACTTAAAATATTATGTCAATATGCCTTCTCCATCAGTATAAAACTATGGGAAATTACATTAAGTGCAGTTAGGAACCATAATAATACTCATCTAATGTGCAGTATAAACTGTTTTTCTTCTCAAAGCCTGCACACTTCCTTTGTTTCCCTTTGTTTGCTAGTTACTGCTGTTTGCTGCTTCTAGTTTTATTTTGGATTAAGATTTCTTCAGAGAACAGACATCACTGTCTGTGTTTGTTTCCACTCTAACAAAACCTGCAGAACAAAACAAAAAGTTATGTAAATGTGAAGAGCAAAAAGGGTTTCACGCCTATTTTTTTTTCCTCTTTCTTCTAAAAGAAATTATTGACTTTTTAAATACCCAACTCCAGTACCGGCAGGCTCAGAAACACATTACTTTCAAGGTGTAAATAGCCCCTACTCCACAAAAGGAGCCTATAGCTCCCCACCATGCGATACCAAAGTGGCTGCTTCCAACACACATCCACAGTTACTGCCCTCATAGAAGTTACACAGAGAGATTTGTGCCTTATTCCCTGTATGCTTTTCCAGTAGAAAATGCCTCAGGAGATGATGATGTAAATACTTTAGGTTTCCTTGGTGCATAGAAACCTTTGATGGTTAAATGCCCAGTAAGATCAAAGCATACACAGCTCATTATTTTATATTTCTAGATTCATTTCATATTGTTTGCTCCATCTATGCTACCTCTTTTCATGACTGGTGAACAGAAAGTGTATTGTCTCTAGTTTTACTCATAATGTTCTAATGCCACTGTGGCCTTATTCAATTCGCCCCTTAAATAATCTTCATAAGACCTGGCTGTTGTTCCCCCGTTAGAAAAATTGATATTGTCATACAAATTAGTGTATGACTCACCGTGAACGACGACAGTCTATTGACCGCATAGGTTGCCAGGCGTTCTTAGATAATAGATGGTTTAGATCTCTTCTCGCTCCTTTGACTTTAGAGAACGTGGTTGTCATGACACAAGTTGACTTCATAGAAAATGATCTGAAAAAAAGCCAAGAGAAAAGAAGTAATGTTTCCAACGTTATACAGGAAGCATTCGCAGGGTAGTGCTGAGGTCTCCCAAGTCCAGGCCAATGACTTCATTTCTCGTTCGTTCCTCGTCACTAGAAGGTGGCTTAGAAAAGAAATACGGTGAAGAAAATACAAAAGTCTTTTGAAACGGAAATAATTGGATTCAGAGCTAATAAATATAACTTTACCTCCAACCTTTTGCAAAGATCCATGCCAAAGACACATTCTTCTTTTTGAAGACAATGTGATCACTGAATATATTTGGTGTTTTTCTTACCTGAAATATTCACAAGTTTTAAGTGCTGCATACATGAAGACTGCAAATGATGCTTACGCGTGCTGCATCTTTGTTAGGGTACTTCGTAGAAATCAGATGCCATTTTCCTCCCTTATAAACTCCACTGAATTCAAAACCAAGCAGTCATTTTGGGGGAAGAACAAGACAAGAACAATATAATCCATGGAAAATACAACGGTGATGTCGCTGCACAGTCTCCAGGCAACTGCCATACATGATACGTTTGTGGCTTTTTTAACAGCTTTGTCATATTCCAATGAGTGTATAATTACTGCCATCAGTACCACAACTGCACTGAGAACAGAGCCAAATGCAATTTTTATGGGAGTTATTTCTCTGAAGGTGGGAAGAGTTTCGTGGATTTAGTCTTTTATTTCTTAAGATCATATTCTATCACTGGGACAGTTGTGAGAAAACTATTTTGAAAAATGAAGTTTAAAATAGTCTAAAGTGCTTGGACTTGGGCATGAAATCAAGAGACTGATACTAGAGAAGTACACTTTTAAAAATATGGACCTTTGTTTAACGTTCCATATATCTTTAAAAGGAAATAATATTACTGTGAATTTCTGAAAAGTAAAGAATGGTACTTCAGGCTTACTGGCAGCTGTTTATCTGAGTTTCAAAAGAGATAAATATTCAGTTTTTAGCAACACAGGTGCCCAAGGATTCAGTATTTTGAGATTCAGAAAGAGGAAGTGGTTTTAAGCACCTGTTTCAGAATCTTGCTAGCCCAAGCAGGCAATCTCTGTACGACAAAAAGGAACATAAACGCTCATAAGGAGGAACTTGACAGCAGTTTATTAGAACACATGGCGTATTCAATAGCGTAGTTGTAATTTATCTACTGTTTTGCTGAAACACAAAATGGTAGAAAGAAAGCATCTGTTTATTGTACTGTCATTAAACAAACACCAGTTGTCTTATCAGCCAATAATTTAGTATTGTTACATTTCTATTGGTTTTAAGCAAGTACGATTCAAGAAACATCTTATTTCTCTTATTTGAAAGAGAAATGATTTGTTCAACTTGTGATAAGTGTTCATGATTAACTTAGAAGCCCAGGATATGTGCATTCATTTCAGGATTTTTTTTTTTTTTCAAATGGTAGTCCATGAATATTCTCATACTGGAATCGTATCCATTACAGATATTTCTCTGTGTCTCCCCTGACTAGAGTTTAACAAAAAATGACTGCCATGGGTTTCCTAAAATATAGGATATAAAAACTGATTAAGTGAACATGCAAACCTGAGTCAGTAAGTATACAGCATGTGGGCATTTCCATCCCCTTTTGCCAGTTATAGGATTGCAAGAAAAACCAAAGGACAGTATTTGCTTTTTCACAAAGCAATTTGATTTCACCTTACTCATGTGTCTATAACACATCCCTATAATTTTTCATAGCCCGTATATCAAAGCCATTCTTCTATTCAAACAATACAAAGTGTTTTCCAAATGTATTTGAGGCTTTAACTTTTATTGTATTCTTCTTGATTTCCAAACATAATTTTATTTCACAGTACATTACTTTCTATTACACACTTTTGTACTTTATCATTAATACCCTTTCATTATTTCAATAAACGAAACTAAATGTAGTGTTGGCTGTTTGGCTCCACGCTTCAGTAATCTCACCATGCGTCAGACAGCTGTAGGACAATCAAATAAATGACTGCAACACACCATTGTTTTAATTATATTTATTGATTCAAGGGTGTTTAAATCCTTGGTTTTTTCTTGAACAATAATGTATTTATGTCTATAAATTGATTAATGGATTGCCATCTTTATCATGCAATAACCAAATCTACAGCTGATTAAGTAATGCGTTTCTTGTACAAATTAGCTAAATTATACATGCTAAACACATCACATTCCCCATTTAACAGAAGAAGTCACTTGCCAGGAAATCTTTTTATCATTAGCTCTTCTCAAGTGTGATACAGCTGTTAATGAAAGAGCAGGACACTTCAAAGAGGCAACACTGCAAAACGCAGCTGAGCATCCTATATGGGCATTGTGTTGTGATATATGTGGTGCTCGAGATCATGTAGGAATATTTAATTCTTATTTAGAAGACCCTCCACATGCTTCTTAGCTGGTGTCATTGTGCATAAGAGAAGTGGTTGTGGCTGGAGGGCACTTGGCCAGTTCCACTGGTATAACACAAAGGAGCTCAAAGAGCACGCTAAATTTCATAACGGGATTTTGTATCAGGCATTGCTCAGAGACGAAGAGGTATCTGAAGGTCCTTTTTTTTTTTTTTTAATTATAAAATATTTTTGATAGTTCCACTATAAATCTGGCGAGGAAAAGACACAGTAAAAATCTTTACATCTACTGTTCACAAAATAAAGAGGACGCCAGATATTTTAGGAAACAAACATGAAAACTGTTGTTACTGACTGACATAGGGGTACAGAAGGAACAAACAGAAAAGGACAATAGGGTTGAAGGGAGCAAACTGCTCACATCCTAGCAAAAAAGCACCCATTGCATGATGCACTTAAATGAACAGCTCAAAAGTGGCTTTGAAAGTGTAGCTCCATCTAAAAATAGGCCATTAATCAGCAAAACCACAAGTTTTTCCAGCCTGGCAGCTAATAAGGTATTAATTTGTTACCTAAGAGAGACCTGTAGCAGATAAGTAATTCTGCAGAATGTGAGAAGTGAAACACTGGTATCTTAAATTTACCAAAGGACATACAGTTACTCTTTTTAGCCAATTTTCATTGTGTACGTCATGTCCATATCTCATGCACCTCATACTCATTGACACAGAAAGTAGGACTTCGGAGAACCTACCTTGAAGTTTTTAGAATTGTGTTACCCAGAGCTAGCAGCTACACTGCCCATTCCTATAATTTCACCTATATTATTAAGCAGCTCTAATGCTAATATGCCAGTAACATTTGAAGTGGAAATATTCAGTAAATTATTGGTTGTTTCGGTTGTACTGAAATTACTTTCAGCCACAGTACGCAAACTAAACATCAAAAGAATTCTCATAAGTATGTTCTTTTAGAAAACGTGAATGAAAAGGGAATTAGGACTAGATACTATGGCTATAAAAAGAATAGTAGAGTCCCATTCCTGAAAATGGGAAAATCCTGTTCACAAGCAGGATACCCTTTCAGATTAGCAGTCATACTACAGAGGGGGAAAGTGTTATCTGAGGAAAGCCTGGGAGAACAGCATTTTTTAGAAGGTTATTAGCGAGGCTGCATCTCTCACTCATATGAGGGCAGTGATATATGAGGAATTCTGCTGAGCAAGGCAGCAGGTTAAAATAAACTCTACATTCAATAAACACTTTTGCCTGGGCCTTTATTGCCATCCATACTAGTATTACAGCAGGTTAGAATTTGCAGTTGCTGTGGGGTGTTGTGTTTGTGCAACAAGAAGGTCTCCCAAATAACACTTCCATTGGCACACAGAAAGAAAATATGATGCAATCCTCAGCCATGGTGTGTAGTTCTGATTATGCCATGAAGAGGGAACTCGGCGCTTCCCCTTGCAGCTGGACATTTTGCCAAATGAAGTACAGTTCATTCTCACAGGCTGTAAGGTTTTACCATTGCAGAAAGTTAAAGTGAATTTGAACTTGACTAACTGTAAACTTATTCTAGGCACTGAATAGGCTTGGCTAGTCACGTCAGGGGAAGAAAAAAAAAAAAAAAAATCACAAGATGTTAACTTGAGCATTTTCCTCATTCAAAAAATGTAATTCTTTGAGCAGCTCACTATTGCCAAAAAAGCCAAGGATGGGACAATTATCAATATTTAAAGTCTAGGGAGAGATTTCAGGAGAGTATAGATGTTTCTTTGAAAGATAACTGTTTCAAAACCTAGGTTTTGTAACACTCAAAAGATGAGTCTAGATCTGAGACATCATTGCCTCTATAAGTCCTACTTGTCACTGAAACAATAATCACTGAATTTCAGAGAAAGGGGCAACTCTGTTTTCCAAAGTCAATTCAAGACAAAGCCTAATAGATATGATTTCCAGGTTTAACACTCGAAGATCTCTTTGAAATCTTTCCCTATCTGCTCTTGAAGCCAAATCACACTGATCCGGGTGCACAAAGCAACAGTCAGGCAATTAGCGAATGCAGTTACTCCAGCACTGGGCAATACTCAATGAACGACAGCAGAAGAGAAAGCACAAAACCAGTCTCTGCGCGTCTAAGGTCATTGCATTACCACTATCCCTTAGATGTTTTATAACACAACACAAAAAGGAAAGAATACCCACTAATGATACTTAATTGGCTGTTCAGTACACACATCAAGTGTCTTTTCTCATTTTCTAGCTAAATTTTCACTGAATTGTTTGAATGGTTGAATCTCATAGAAGCTGCTTCTTTTTCATTTCTTACTATAAAACTTCTAGACTTTGATGTATTTTGTCTTTGAAACTGCTTTCTTGGGTTTTGGTGGTGGGTTGTGTTTTTTTGTTGTTGGTTTTTTTAAGTCCAAACACCTAATAGCCAAATCAATATTTTTCAGTGAAACTTCATGAAAAACAGAAGTATAATTGCAATGCAATTTTGTGCAAACAGCAAATACAAAGAACTTACCAGTGATTCCAGCTGTTGATCTTAAGACATGTATATTCAACATTTGATTGTTGGTAGGAAGGTCCTGGAAGATTCCTATTAGTTTCTTCGGTGGTAATTCTTCTTAAGGGACTATGCACCATTATTATACCTGGGAAAAGAAGAATGTAAGAGTAATCCTGTAGAAAATTTTCTGTCTTTCACTATCAAACAGCAAGAAGTAGTAAAATACACAGCTGATGTATTTTCACCTATTGTCAGCACCGAGGCGTGCAGCTGTACTAGCAGTAAGTTTGTTGCGGTGATTTATAAACTTTTAAAATTCTTCTGTCTCCACGTGTGATTCACATACAACTAACTCTTCATGGACAAACAGCAAGGTCTTGCAGCAGTATTCTTTCACATTTGTTTTAAAAGGTGATAATTCATATTTATTCAAATATTTACAGACTTTCTCTTTAAAAGTATTTCAGGTGAGTGACACATACACCCCTCACAACCACATTTCTGCCTATCTTTGTAGAGCACACTACAGAGTTTCGGCAGTTGTGGCAGGTCAATGCTGGCCAGCAGCTAAGCCCCCATACCACCGCTGACTTCTCCTCAGCCCACCACCCAAGTCGGACAGGGGAGAGAATTGGAAGAGCAAAAACCAAGAAAACTCATAGGTCAAGACAAAACACAGTTTAGGAAGTGAAGGAAATGGAAAAAAGTGATGCAAAGGCAATCAGTTACCACCTCCCACAAGCAGACCAATGCCCAGCCAGTTCCCGAGCACCTCTCGTGGTTGTATTGCTGAGCATGATGGAATATCCCTTGGGCCAACTCAGGATAGCTGTCCCAACAGTGTCCCATCCCAATTTCTTGCCCAACCCGGCCTACACGCTGGAGCGGGGACAGAGCGGGACAAAAAGAAATCCTCTATGCTGTGCAAGAACTATTCAGCAGTCGCCAAAACACTGGTGTGTCACCAACAGTGTTTTACACAAATCTAAAACACAGCGTCATACAGGCTGCTATGAAGAAAGTTAACTTCATTCCACTCAGACCCAGCACAGCAATGCATCTGAAGAACATGGCCTACTGTACTTGTTTTCCTTAAAACTATTACACCTACTTCATATTCTATGTTAAATACCGCAACGTATTCTGAAAGGCTTTATTTATATTTTTTTTCTCCCTACAGGCTCACTATAAACTCTAAAATATGAATTGTATTTATACGTCAACACAGCATGAAAAAGGCTCTTAAAAAGTTATGAGCTCAATTGCTGACTACAGGTTTTATGCAGCGCTCCAAAGAACAATTACTAGATTTCTCCCATCCAGGCCAGAGGAAAAAAAAAACGAAAACCAAAACCCACCAAACTTTCTAGAGCTCCTAAATATTTCTTTCCAATAGGAAGAACATTAGATCCAAACAAAGTTAGCAGGAACAGTATATTTCTGCATTTATATAGTGTGACATACAGAATATTAAAATACTTTCTGCCTTTGAAGTAGCTGAAACTGGTACGCTTTGTTTTTAATTAGACATACTATAGCATTCTGCTTCTGGTAGTGTTAAATAATCTTTACCATAACCTACTCCTGACTGTAAACTGAATACAAATATATTTCCTGCTAGGCACTAAACTGCATGGATTTTTCATAATACTTTCCCAAGGAGACACACAAGGTCCTTTACGCAAGGACAGACAAAGAAAAGCAGATAACGTTGAACTTCGAATTCCCAAAGCAGCAATATGCACCCTGAGAGGGCGGTGGCTGCCTGAAGGGCCCCTCCGTGCCAGCCCCATGGGACATGATGGGTCCTAGACCAGCACCAGGAAGAGAACGTGCCGGCCGCTCCCGACTTGGCGTGGGATGGGAACGGTCAGACTGATCAGCAGACCCAGTCAAAGTCCTGTCAATTCTCACAGCATCTTTACTTTTGATACAAGAAATATCACCAACATTTTTCTTTTACATTTCATTTGTAAGATTAAGTTTATAGTTTGGAAGACAGATGGTGTTTGCCAACTTCGCCCCCCCCCTCCCCCGAAATACTTTACATTCAGACTATACTTTACTTATCCTGTTTGAAAGGCAGGTGCCAGATAAAGAGGAATGTCATGTTTAGTTTTACACGTGATCACTACAATTATAGAGAAACATTTAAATTAAATAGCTTGGAAAACGTAGGCAGTACCTACCTATTTTACTTAGCCTGTTTAAAACCTACAGCATTCCCATCATGTCACGTCTCTAGTAAAACGGAAGGAAAATGATGAGAGTAGGCTAATGGGATACCCCAGCCTGCTCTTCCTATTTCTTCTCATTCTTCCTTTGAATGGGATGGCTTTGTTCTGACTGATTCTTTTGGAGATTTTAGCGTTTCTGCACCTTCTTTGAAACAAGAGTGAATTCAGCCCAACAATAAAACAGACACAGAAAAGAAAAGGTCGAACCACACGGCACATAGATTTAATTTAGATTTTAATTTAGATAAGATACTGATTATCTTCTCAGACACGGGGCTTCATGATCCTCAATGTGGAGCAAAATGCAAGAACAATTATGGAGGTCCTAAACAAACAAATCCCACAGATTTCCAGAGAGGGCTTACAAACTTCTCAGTGTTGTTATTCTCTCTTTCATGGCAATGCTGTTAAAAAAAACCTTGCTGACAAGGAAATGTGCTACGAATGAACAGAAGGATCTCTGCTTTGTCACACATAAGAGGTGCACCTCACGCACTCCTGATGATAGAGGGGTAGGGTGCAGGAATCACACAGTTTCTCAGTAATAACGACAACAAAAATATAAAATACTCGTCATAACAAAAATATGAAATACTCACCGTAGGAAAAGACAAAATACTCATCGTATCTTGCACTTCCTCAATAGTTTACAATAATTTTTGTTTGGAGCATGCTGCTTGGGACAGTTCACAGATTCTAGTCATTAATTCTCATGGTTACCAAAGTCCCAATTTATCTACCCTTTTTGCACCACAAAGGGACATCGACAGTTAAGTTTCCCGAGCTCCTGGAGCCTCTAGAAGGGAGAGCTCTCAGCAATTACTGTCACAGGCAAAACAAACTCGACTTGGGGAAAATTAATTTAGTTTACTAATCAGAGAAAGATAATGAGAAATAAAGCCAAATCTTGAAACACCTTCCTTCCCCCCACCCCTCCCTTCTTCCCAGGCTCAGCTTTCACTCACCATTTTCCCTAACCCCTCTCCCCCGAGCAGCGCAGGGGGATGGGGAACGGGGTTGTGGTCAGTTCATCACATGCGTTGTCTCTGCTGCTCCTTCCTCCCCGTGGTGAGGACTCCTCACACTCTTCCCCTGCTCCTGCACAGGGTTGCTCCCATGGGAGACAGTCCTCCATGAATTTCTCCAACATGAGTCCTTCCCATGGGCTGCAGTTCTTCACAAACTGCTCCAGCGTGGGTTCTTTCCGTGACTTGCAGTCCTTGAGGAACAGACTGCTCTAGCATGGGTCCCCTGTGGGGCCACAAGTCCTGTCAGCAAACCTGTTCCAGCGTAGGGTCCTCCATGGGCTGCAGGTGGGTATCTGCTCCACCATTAACCTCCATGCGCTGAAGGGGGACAGCCTGCCTTACCATAGTCTTCACCACAGGCTGCAGGAGAATCTCTGCTCCGGCACCTGATGCACCTTCTCCCCATCCTTCTTCACTGACCTTGGTGTCTGCAGAGTTGTTGCTCTCACATATTCTCACTCCTCTCTCTAGTTGCAGGTTGTTCCACAGGTTTTTTTCCCTCTCCTTAAATATGTTATCCCAGAGGTGCTACCGCCATCGCTGATGGGCTCAGCCTTGGCCAGCGATGTAGCTGTGTGGCGCTGGCTCTATCAGACACAGGGGAAGGTTCTAGCAGCTTCTCACAGAAGCCACCCCCTGTAGACCCCCGCTACCAAAACCTTGCCACGCAAACCCAATACAGCAAGGTCAATCTTTTTATAAATTGCTTACGGATATTTTCAAGAACATTAATTGTTTGTGTGGGAATCATTCTTTTTTCCAGACTGACTCACCACATGCAGGATTTTTTCATGTTTGTATATATGACCACAGATAAGATATTTCTGTGTCAACAGCATTGTACCAATCATAGGCGAATAAATATTGTCACTGAATGACTGATACGTAAAATATTTTTTAAGGCTGGGCTTGGTTTCTTCATTAGTTGATTAGTAACATCATTTAAAAAGCTAAACCACATCATGGGAAATTAACAGTATTTTTAAATGGATTCTAATAATCTCTGCCTCATTAGGTAGCATTCTAAGCTATTCCATGAAGCCACCTGGAAAACAGGAGATGGCAAAAAGCAGAGCACACTGAAAACTGCTTGTGAGTTCAGGGTAGACACAAACATTGGTGACAAAGTACAAAAAGGAAGGAAAGGAATTTGAATTGGTGGTTTGGAATAACCTAACTGAATATGTTGCTGTACTGATACTGCTGGTGCAATCACAAGAGCAGGATGGCATTAGCATGGTTAGAAGAGGAGGTAAAATCTTTTACTGAAGTGATTGGTAGAGGTAAAAAAAAAGAAAATAAAAATGAATTTTATCACAAACATTTCTTAAATCTGAAGTAGAATTCATAAAACAAATACAAGGTTGAGAACAGAACTAAGTTAATTATGTGAAACAAGTAAATCAAAGTATGCTGCTGCATCTTGACATCTCAGTCATTATTTTTGTCAAGTGTGATACAAATGCCCTAGCTTAGACATTTTAAATTAACACCTGAACCCACTTATATTTATTAATCTCAACTGTTTCTACTGTTGTTTTTTGAATAAAATATCATTTTAAAATTTGTTTTATCACAGTCACTGTAGAAAATCAACAAAACTGTCATTTGTAAGTGATGATAATTACTAAAGTTGTATAAGATTATAGAGGTACAAGCACACAGCCATTTGGCTGCACGATAGTACTCATATGATTTTTTTAAAGCCAACATTGGAATATGCCGAATGCATATGATTTTTTCCAAACATGAAAAAGACAGACATTGGGGGGAAAAAAGAATATTTTGATGATTGAACTCTGTAAAATGCAAACAGATAGAGGCAGTCAGCTGAAATTACAGCTGTTTATGCAGCATCTGAGGCACTTTCCGTTTAGCTACTGATAGCTGACATTTCAAGGTAAGCTGTCAATAGCGAGGATTTCCTTCTGTTCTTTGGGGAAATACCCAAACTTTCACATCTACACAAACGTGAAGCCTTCTGTATGTTAATCAAAGAGTTCAGTTTCACTGGTGTGAGCCTGTATGTGAATGCTGTGGGTCTCGAGCTCTCCCTTACCCTTTCCCAAATACACAGACAGTACCGTAAACAATGCCAAAAATTGAGTAGTTTTAAACTTAAGCCTTGACAAATGTTCTGAACCGTTGTATTTAAGATAGATGAATAAAGAACTGATCAAGGCTATTATTTTTATTTCCAGAAATAGGCATAGAAATACTCACACAGTAAAATAAATAACGGCCTTGCCATTACTTGCTTGAATTTGGGCTTCATTTAATAGCTTATGTCATTTGAAAAAACACAAATGTACACAGAAAAATGTATAGCAGTTAATGAAGTTAAAAGGAGTTTTGTATTAGGAAAGAAGGAGGAAATATACATATATCTCAAGATATATACACATATGTATAGAAGTACTACATGCATATATTCAAATACCACTGTAGCAGACAAGGTAGATAACAGTATGAGAAGAGAGTTCCTGCTCCCTTATATTTATCTTTTATAATCTGTATATCTCACTGTTGGCTGATTTCTGGATTGACAGCTATAGATGAAGAATTGTAAGTATACTTGGCATGAGTTCTTAAGAAAGTCTTATCCTGAAAATACGAACCTAATCTAAAATATTAGGTAGATCACAATGTAATTCTTTCCAATTAAAAGTGCTAAATCTCACTTAGATGGTTTATCTTCTGGAATAATCAAGTTATTTCATAAATGACTGAAGCCATGTGAAGGAAATACTTACTGCGGTGTTGGAGGCACACTATTCATTGCAAGGTCAATGCTGTGGGTTTTTTGAACTCTTTCAGGTCTTGTTGAGGTCAGAGGGAATAGAATCATAGAATGGTTTGGGTTGGAAAGGACCTCAAAGACCATCTAGCTCCAACCCCCTGCCACGGGCAGGGAAACCTCACACTAGACCAGGTTGCTCAAAGCCCCATCCAGCCCGGCCTTGAACACTTTGAAGTACCTCAGGGGACTAAGTATCAAGTACTGTGGCCCAGAGATGTAAAGTTGAGATCCTGCCTGTTTGTGCCTGGATCTGAACTTTTTCCAGTTTCTAGGATCTCACTTTCATGCTTCACACAACGGCTACCACAGGAAAAGTCTGAACCATGACATTTGGATCAGATCAGAAACTGACCCAAAGGTGAGCAGCAGGGCAGAGTTGCTCTGTCAATCTGAGGCCATCGCCTGTTTCAGGTAATTTGGGACTGTAAAAACAATTCCTGCTGATGGGAGTAAAAAAGGGTGAGATAGTGATGTACAAAACAGCTGACCTGCAGAAATCGTACTTGAGTAGTATAAAAGTGGGTCGATGGTGGGGCTTGCAGTGCCACACTGAAAATGTAGTTTCAGCTGCACACACAGCACCCTGTGCATGGCTTCCCGAGGTGGCATCTAAACCAGACCAACGCCAGAGAAACCGCACCACATAAAAAGTGAGTGGGACTGAGCAGTGCCACGAGTCTCAGTCCCAGCTACCGCTGCTGTTACAACACTGCAAAGAGATTTCCCCAAGAGCCAGGCTTGGAGGACCCTTTCCAGAGAGACCTTGGATCTCCATTCTAGCGTAGAAACAATGCCCCAGAAATGGAATTTAAAAAAAAAAAAAAAAAAGAAAAAAATCAGATTACATTCCCGACTCTCAAACAGAGACCAGGATTCTTGCTGGGAATTATCCAAACTGTCTGTACCATATGGAAAGGAAAGGAGAACCGAGATCGCCTAACTCAGCCAACAGAGCGATTCAGTGAATTGTCACACACAGAACTTCAGCATGAAAATCTAACTCTTCCAGTGATGCCTGTTTCAAAGCGTAACTCAGAGAGAAACAAATTGAAGCAAATACCTCTTCTGGAAATTCGGCTTAGGCATCCTACAGTCAATGTGCTAGAGTTACACATCTCATCCGCAGGCTCTGCAGATTCCTACACATCCCCAGGAAGCGTGGGCATGCAGACAAGATTGTGAATATCACTCATGATGAGTACTCTTCTCTGAGACACTTTTTAGTCTTATGGGTTTTCCCCTTTTTTTATGAAATAATTTAATACTAGCATGAACAGCCCGTGGTTTTTCCCCAGTTTTTGTCTTTGGGAAATACTGCTTTAACAAATCTCTGTTCTTCTTCCTAAACTAAAGATTTAATGGTGTATACGTTCAGAAAAGGTGACTGGATGAACAAAAATGAAAGATCAGCAATCCTATTCACTGTTCACTTTACACCACTCTCAGCTGAAGAAAGTTATTATCACCCTGGTAATATGTGAGATTAGTGTTAGGAAATATTTTAGGGTTGTAACCTCAATTCAGCTAGATCGAAGTTTTTTAAAGCAAAGAGTGTATTTTCAAAGAATTTGTGGGAAGCAAGTTCATTCTATAAAATGAAAATGAATCCTCACATTTCCATTAAGTTAGAGGTAATATACATCACATTTCTATCAGGTTTTAACTTTCTTTTGTAAGTAAGTAAATATCTTCTGCCTATAGGTTTATATAAAGCAATGTTTGCTCATAAAGGGTAGGTGTTTACCTTATCCTACTTATGAAGTGAAGTAGAAAAAGATTGCCCTGAAGATGTCTCTGAAGCTCCTCGTGATGTCTAGCCTGGGGTTTTGCAATCTGTTCTCCTGTTTAATATTTCAGTAAATATCACTTTGTTTCACCTAAAGCAAGACAAATTCCAGTCTCCACTGCAATTGACGGTTGCCAGGGGGCGCGTACAAAACATCAGGTGCGACAGAGTGCTAAATCATGAGCCTATGGAATTAATGTCAACATCTAACTTCTTAGCAGATGGAAAATGCTGCAATAAGGCTCCGTACCCTGTCTCCTCTCTTAAAGGTTCAGTCTGTTAATGGGACGATATGCTACTGAAGTACTTCCAGATCAAGTGTGTACAGCTATAACCGTGTCATCTTCATCGTTAGTCTCCTCCATTTCACGCCCAATGTTTCCTGATGTATTTCTACAGCACACAAGCCCCTCCTGCCCATCTACACATTTCTGAGAGACAGAACACTAGAAAGTACTGTCATAAATATTAGCCTAATTTAACACCACCAAAAGCTGTGACAAACTGTAAGAGCTTTATTGATTTCAATGCTAATCTACACAAGCACAGGGTCTAGCATATTGACTTCTGTGATGACCAAGTATTTCTAATTTCTCCCAGGAGCACTCTAATTTCTAGGACCTGCTCTGTTGGAACTGATCATCTTAATTCTGATCAATGCCCTGTGATATTTTTAGTTCCCGACTCACTTCTTCAATATCTCCTACTATATGCATGCAAATGATAAGTCTGATTTCTAGGAATAGTTGTATATATCTCTTGAATACATATTCTCTAAAACCAGTTCCAACAAGTGAAAACTGATCAATGTGTGTTCATGAAAGCTACACGCTATAATTGGGACAAACTCTCAAATACAAGACAAAATTCTTACATTTTTAATTTAAGTGGGACAAACTTTTCTGACTCTCTCCAACATTTGAAGCAGATCAGCTATGAAGTTTTCCTTCATTTTACTATTAAAAAGTATATTGTCAACCAGAGACTTACGATCAGATTTATATCAGACACTGTCCAAATCTTGAAAAAAGGGCTTGGAACCAGAATTCTCCTCCAGAGAAATTTTCAATTGACCTCTCGCTCTCTAACAATTTTATAATTACCATTTATATAGAAATACAGTTAAGAGGACACACTCAGCTTATTTCTGGAGGCTTCATTAATATTCACAAGACTTTTATTTCTTAGTCTGTTAATAGCCTGGGATCTTTAAATCTGGCTCTTCCTACACTAAGTTGTTCAAAGTCAGTCAAAGATTTCATTCTCACATGGAACTAACTCCCAGCAAGGCAGGAAGTTCTTCCACTGGCTGCACTCAAAACCTTGTTATAGGAAAAAGGGAACATACAGTAAACATGGAGCCAAGAACTTGCTGTTTTCCTGATTCACATTTTAGCAGCCTCATCAAAATACAACAAACGATAATTATTAGTCCAGTTACAATACTATCAACACCTCACATCCTAATTGGTAAAGAAAATCATTAATCATTATATGGGAAAACCTGCTAACAGCTACTACTTTTGCCTGGTGTCACGCTTACCCTCCAGATGCCCTCCTGGCCCCAAGGATGATGCCATCAGCCTTCCTCCAGGAGGATGCGGGCGGGAGGGTTGCAGCAAACTGCCACCATCCTGAGGGCTTCTCCAGCCAGGCACGGCGTTGTGGTGGGTTCCTGCCTCCTCACTCACAGGTTTGCTTGGGCTTATTCCTGTGTTTCATCCTCCCAGTAACCCAGAGGAGGTCTGCAACCTGCACCGGCATCTTTCTAGCCCCTGGGCAGCCCCCAAGCCGCTGCTGCCAGAGGGGCAGGCTCCCGCACACACAGCGCTGCTGGAGCCGGCACGCGCAGAACAGGACGTGGTCATGTCCCATGTCAAGACCCTGCCTTTGTTTTAATGCAAAGCCTGTGGCTTTTTGGTAGCAAAGGCAATAAATCTTATTTGCCGGGCAACACCGTTCACTGCAAAATTGTCCTTTATTCGCATTATTGGTCCATATTTCTGTTTGTTCAATTTGGTTTCCCTGATACTCTACTTTCTTGTGCCATGTCTGCTCTGTATTCCTTTCACCGTTACCAGCCACATTACTGACCTGAATCCCACCACCCACCTAGATCTTCACGGACTACTGAAAACATTGAAACCAAATAACCACAGACCTTTGGAGATCCTGCAGTAACTGGGCAACAACAGCTTTCTTTTATGTGCCAAAGCAGGAGACGAGGAGCGGGAAGGCACGCTCATCCAGAGGGACAGCGTGGCTGAGCTGCTGGGACCCTGGCACGGACAGGACAAGGGACAGACGAGCTGTTTATTCCTCTGCCAGGCTTAGTTCTCTTCATTTCCACCATACTGCAAGTGTATACGTTTATCCTGGGATGAATAAATTACCTGACTCACAGTATATTACAATTGAAAGGGGAGTATCTAATTGCTGGAAAGCAGATGGCCTTACCCTTTTGAGGATGCCTGACAAGAACAAAAAAAAATTACTGGCCTGCAGCCATATTCCCATAGGCTGCAATCTTGTCAGATCCCATCAGCCAGGGAAATTTGGATATGATGACTGGTCAGTAGCAGAATTTTTCAAGGCCAAAAAAAAATAGCAACACCCACTTTTTCTTTTTTGTGCCAGTTTAGCCACATCTGCATACCATGAAAGAAAAATTCACACCCCGCCAGTCTTTCTTGCGTATGATACCTCTTTATCTGCAGCTGTGCTGATTACCACTATTGCTTCAACCTTCCCTCTTTCCTTTTTGTTGCAAATATTTTAATTCTATTCTTTTTATTGATAAATAATTCATTGGCAATAATTCATTTGCAATATAAGAAACCAACAGGGCCTGTTAGTGAGAAACTGGACTAAAGATAAAGTGTCAAAATATGCAAAACGTTCTAGTAGGTTTCTCAGGATTATATTGATATATTAACTTCTTTGAAAACCAACATCTCCAAACAAATAGCTTTAGAATATGCTAGTCTTTTTATAGTTATGTTAAATCTCAGCAATGACATTGTATAGTATATCAAACGGCCAAATATTACAGAGGTGAATGATGGCAAATCAAATAATTGAACTCGTAATGGGGAACATAAATGGCTTAAAGTTATAACCACAAAGAACTGTTGAAACAGAAAAAGCTGACATAATCTTTTTACAAGAAATTCACTTAAGAGAACAAGATGCTATCAGCATAGGAACACCTTGGATAGGAGGGAGTCAGCACAATAGCTCTGCAAAAAACAAGAGAGATCTCTGGAAATACTTGGTAATTTATATAACATCTGACATAAAGGAGATTTTCTGACTGTTAAATATATACAGAAAGAACTGTCCGGTTTTAGTTAACGTGTATGGACCTAATTCAAATAAAGCCTCTTTCACAGTATGGGTTACTGTTTAACAGCATGATAAATGTTCCTGTGGCATACACAGCTTACGTGTGGCCAACCTTCCTGCTCAGTCTGCATACAAGTCTGCACATAATGCGAGAGTGTCCAAAACAATGGGAAATACTATATATTCTTTGGACGAGCTTCGCGCAGGGTTCTGATCTCCAGGACAAGAGACACCGATACGACACTGCACGCTGATATGCGTCCAACATTTTCTTTGTTGGCATTAAGTCTCAGAAACTGATTAATTCCTATGTTGAAGGCCTTCATGCCCCACTCGGCGAGCTCTTGCAGTCTGTGACTCAGAGCTTTGCCCCTTCCTTTCTTTGCCCTCCCCTGCATGCCTCCATGAAGTCCCTACCTTTGGTGAAAACGTCCCTTTCCTCCACATGGCACAGGAGATGCCAGCACAGCTGAAGGCTCCGTTATCCAGTACGCCTTGAACCCTCCTCTCTGTTGCACAGGTGATTCAGGGATGCTACCAGTTTGGTATATTAGTGCAGCATTAGTGGTCTACAGGCTTTTCCCAGGGCCTAAAGTGTCATTAAAGGCATGGAAGAGGGGGAAGAGACGGGAATCCTTGCCAGTTCTCTTCAAGCGAAGGAGTTGTTAATGCTCCTGACTCCTTGAAATTAATCTGACAGGAAGAACTGGAAATAGCCCAGACAGATCTATCCTTGTGCAGTCTCAGGAAACACAGGAGCACACCGTAACCTTCGCTGCCAAACACAGCTTATTCAAACAGGACCACTTGTGTGAAGCAATGCTCCTTCAAAGTAATAATCCTGCTGAAGTGAAATATTCCCCTCCTGGGAAAAAATATTCTACATTAATAGCGGCAGCAAAATGAAGCCCCACATCATTCCAGAAAGTCCATTATCTCCAGCATAATCTCTGGGTCATATTAGCCCTGATTAAGTCTCTAGAGAGGTGTTCAGAGATTCCTCCAGGTCACAGAGAGAGACAACCCAACCTTGGCACCAAAACCTCCCCATGACTGCTATGAGCTCCCTCCCCTGCACTTGGCACATCCCCTGCCCTCTGTCAGGTTGTTTTGGGGCCGATGCACAGCAGAAAGCTGCCCCAACACAGTAATAACGAGAAGCGACACATTTTGCGCTCATTTAGTATTCTGAAACGGGGCATCCCTGTGCAGACGGAGGTGCAGATTCTGAGGAGGCACCAGAAAAGTGCAAGGGAAAGAGCAGAAAACAAAATAAAACCAATAAAAGGAGGATTGAAAAAAAGTTTGCTGGCCCAGAATGGCTTTCCCATGGAACACTGTATTTTTCCCTCTGTATTATTTTCCTGAAGTATAATCACATAATACACAAGGAAATTATGTAGAAAATCTGCAAGGTGAATAACGTGTTATACTACTGTGAGCATAATACCATGAAATTTTTGGGAAGTAAAGCTCAATAAATATGCATAAATTTCCATTTAACATCTTTAAAATGCCCTTGGTCATCAGACCAATAGAATTAATGTTTTTATATTCTCCTCCTTGCTACACTTAATAGATTTTTTTTTTTCCCTCTTCCTATTTAAAACATGTTAGTACATACAGAGAATAAAGAGAATTATACATTTCTAGAATAAGCTGGCCTTTTCTTATTCTCTGAAGTCAACTCACACAAATAACTTTGCACAAATCCTGCTAAGAGGAAGTTCTCTAATCCTGGCATTAGCCGATAGGTTTTGCTAAGTAACATTTGATTGTAGTATGGTGTCCTGATAATGTGTCAGGAGCCATGACATTAATGGGCCATGATGCCCTTCAAATTCATTTTGTAAATATTTTTAATAGCACTGAGGCAATTCTGCTGAGCTTTGGCTAATAAAATATTTCATTATTTCAGGATGTTACTGGTATTTTATTAGCTGGCCGAGTAAGCAAGTTCAGTTTTAAAAAGTGTTAATCAGGAGCACTTTCAGCTAGTATTATCTTTCTCACGTCCATCCAACATAGTGACTGTTCTTTAAAGGGTAAAGGACCTTCCAGAGCCTTTTTAAGCGCTGTATCTGGAATTCCAGCAAGCGCTACACCCACATTTTAAGCATCCTTCGGGGGCTGAGTCAGCAACTCAGGCAGTACAAAATCCATCTGCCTTGCTTTCATGAATGTGTTTTCTTGGGCCTCTTTTCCCTCACCTTGCACATTGGGAGTGGTGCCAGATGCCCCTCTGAATAGTCGAATTAGGTGATCTATGCTCCTCTACAAGTGGTGAACGCTTGCCAGACAAAAATACCAACACCAAGACAGTAGTCATGTCTTTGAGGAAAAAATTCTGAAATTCAGAGGAAGAACCAGGCTTTAAGAGCTGTTTTTTCTTAATTTTAAGCAAGGTGCATGTCATAGGTTTTAGGTGAATTAAAAAGACTCCAGATACTCGAAATTAAGATGGCAATTTGATGTGGATGCACAGTGTTATTTCTGCCCTTTGAGTCAAGTATTTGACATCCACCAAAGTTCACACTGAACAACCATTTACACCATTTACATACAAGCACACAGTCAGTGAAAACTCTAGAGGAGAAAACTCAAGGCATAGATTTATCTCCTCTATAAATTCTGTGCAGGGAAGATCTATCACAGCCTTGCCCACAAGGAGATATCACTACACTCAAACACATCTAGCAACGTGAATACAAACAGGCAGGTTATCAGCCTGGCATACCATCGCCTGATTTCAGGTCTGTGCTCTAACTCATCACAGATGCTGACAGAGGCTCTTAATAAGCTGTTTATACCAAGCACAAACAAATTATTTAGGAGGAAAATTATAGTCTGTAAATTCCAGCTAGGGTTCAGACAAATAACTAACATTCCAGAAAATCAAGTTTTACTTTGATTAATGATTCGTTATGTTTGCTAATATCGTGGCTGCAAGTCATCATAGCATTTCACACTGGTATAATAGCTACTGCAGATTAAAAAGTTTATTTTTGAGTTCTAAGAATTGCAAGATGGTAAATTTTATAAAAATGTATTTATAAATACTAATTTAAATAAAAGCAATGAATCCACTTCAGTGGAATTTCTAGACTGTTTTATTCGTTTCCTATGAGTAATCAGGTTAGCAAAATTTGTTTGTTTTGTGATAAACTCATCAGAAAGAAATCACATCATGTGAATATCCATATAAAAAAATACTAGCTATAAAATGAATCAATCTTTAAAGTCCTTTATAAATTTAAGAGTCATCCTACTTGGGAAAAGTAATTGTACCATAGCACTTTCGCAGGGTGAAAATGTAACAAGTAGTTCCTGTGAAGTTAATAAATGAAACATATTCTTAAGCTTTAATTGAAGGGGTTTTTAATTACAAAGTGGTTTGGTTTTTTTTTTCCTTCTCTTTTTTTCTTTTTTTTTTTAAATTCTTCCTGTGCAGGAATGATTATCTGAACACCATCATACCTTTACCCAAAGCTTCTTTACACTTGCTGCCTATTCAGGGAGGGATCTCATCAACGTGTACCAATGCCTGAAGGGAGGGTGTACCAAAGACGGAGCCAGGCTCTTTCCATTGGTGCCCAGTGACACAACCAGAGGCAATGGACTCTAACTGAAACACAGGAGGTGCCTTCTGAACATAAGGAAACTTTTTTTTTTTTTTTTTTTTTTTGCTGTAAGGGCAACTGAGCACAGGTTGCCCAGGGAGGTTGTAGAGTCTTCATCCTTGGAGATACTCAGGGCCTTGAGAAACCTTCTCTGGGTGGCTGTACTTGATCCGGGGGGGATGGGAACAAATGACCTCCAGATGTCCTTTCCAACTTCAATCGTTCTGTCATTCATTGTTAATTATTTTAAAGTAACTGTGTTCCTTAAGAACGCACAGGGTGTAAGAGGAAAAGCAAGCTTCTTCTGCTCTGGGCCTAAATGTGCACTATGAGGTCAACTTTCAAAGGGCTACTCATTCCATCTGAGAGTTAGCACTACACGTACCCGTATGTCAACCCATGCTAACATACCGGCCTTTGCTTAGTACATATGGAGTGGGGAGCTAAATCTGTGACAGGTTGGCACAGATTTGCTTTTGGTTAAGTCCTTTTTGAATTGGGCACTGAAAAGGTCATTTTGCTGGTGGGAATCACAATTGTGCTCTAGTATGCTCTTGAATCGACATAACTTTCCACATTTCTGTATCACTTCGCCAAGATGAGATTCATACTTCAATGGTATAATAAATCTACATCTAATAGCCTTACAATTACAGAAGAGAGAAATATTCTTCTAACACTGAAATATTATTATTATTATCATCCTCACAGCTTTCTAGGCATACGTAAACTCTATTCACTAGCAAAATTCAGTACTTTCTAGCATGAGATGAACAGCTGCTCCACACACACAATTCTTTTAGAAAAAGGAACTGAAGAATAACACACACAATCACAACTACCTAGGTAAGTCTAAACATAAGACTGTAAGCCTGTACAGTTAACTAGACTTGTCTAGGACAAGATACTCTTCCAAGCTTCAATACAGCAAATTGAGTCTATCAACAGATTCTTGCATAAGTCCATCGTAATAACGGATGCTCAGTAGAAGAGATTTCAGCATCAGAGGTTCAAGCAGCAGAATATGAATATATTGCTGCCCCAAAGGTTATAATGAACAATATCTATGGAACAAAGTAGTAATTTAAATTTGAATTTAGAAGCATATTATAAAGGCTGATTTCTCAGTCTTTAAAAATGAAAGCATAATAAGACATGTTTCTGCCAGCAAAACCTTAGTGACAAAGAAGAAAGATACCTCCATTATAAGTTTCAGTATTGAGCCATGAAAATGAAACGTTCAGTGAAATATTCCTAGGTCAAGGTTGTACATTACTTTCTGAGGACAAAGCACGATGCTGAAATCCTATGCGTCAGTTGATCATTCAGAGAAAAGGATTTAATAGGTGAACTCTGATCCAGTGCCACACCTTTCAAAAGGCAACTATCGACCTTGTTTCACCGCAGTTTCATTTTATCACCAATATTAGCCATGACGCTTAGTAAGCCTAGTAATAACATAAGGGCTTACAATGATACAGCATTTTTAAGCATACATCGATACCAGAGGCCCAACACATTTGTTTTAATGAATTAAAGCATTCGAAGAAAATTATTTTAACTCTTTTGTTGAAATATAACTTACAGCCAAGATGCTGACAGTCACCTACAAGGGGAAATGAGTTACCATAATCCACATGTAGAATATTCTAAACTAGCAGCCTTTGGTTTTACCTATGCTTAAGCTCATTGAGCGCTTTGGGTGCCCATGACCTCAGAAAGTCTGTCACATTTTTGGGCTTAATTTCCGTTACTGCCATCTTTGGAAAAACATTACTACCATCTTTGGAAAAATAAGACTAAAATCCAGCTTTAAATATTATAAAATATGGGACAAATGAACAAGAAATACTACACTGTTACACACATAACTCACTGATTATTTTCATTGTTTTATATTCCTACTCCCTGCATAAACTGAAAAAAGAGGCCAAAATCTCTAAAGTGAGTTTACTAACTTAAAATATAAAGAATTAAACAAGGTGGTTTTACAGATAAAATGCTTAAAAAATGGAAAAGCTCTGAAGTCCTTGTAAGTCTGTTACACTGATTTAACAAAGAAGAATTTGAATCAAAGAATCAGGTGCAGAAGAAAATTCTTTACAATAATTTAGGGTATAAAATTAGAATAAAATATTAGCTTTATAAAAAAACTTCATAAATATTGAATAAGAAAAAAACATATCCACTCAATCACAGGTACCCTATGATTGTGATGAAGAGCAGCTTACCCTGATGGATTGACATAACCTCCTTCCTCTCCCTGAAAGCTCAGTAACAAGAATTACCTCTACCCTGGCCAGGACCAAGCCTTGTGTACGCCAAGAAACCCTCACTGTGCAGGGTTTTCAAGTCATGGAGGTGGACTGGGGCTCAGCAGGCAGCATGGCATTGTAAAGCGAGGGAGAGTCACCAGGGCCACCAGCAGGGTAGTAAGCAGGTCCCTGAGGCCACTGAGGGGGCATTCCCTGGGGTCCAAGCCCAAAGAGCAAGGGGACCCCAGCCATCAGCTCATTAAAAGAGTGGGGACAGCTGGTGCTTATTCTTGGTAATCAGCTCCAGCAAGCCTGACTGAATCACTTCCAGCCCAGCTTTGTTAAGAGGATGTCAACAGGAATGACTGCAAGGAGACAATTTTTTGGATTTGACATGAAGTCTTACTCTGGTTTTCCTTTTTCCTTTTTTTTTTTCCTTTTTTTTTTCCCTTTTTTTTTTTTTAAGGTGATGCAAACAAGCATTTAATGAAATTTAGTTTCAAAAAAGCACTTAAATCCCATTGAAATCAGTGGTATAAAGCAGCTGACTCCTATTCTTCCTTGGTATTTTAATTCCAGGTGCAAAAATGCCTTCAAAAATCTGGTCCTAAATGAATAAATATAAAGTTCTGTCATTTTAACCATATGCCATTCTGCTTCCTTTAAAGCTACTCTGGAGCAAACTTTCTCACTTTTCCTTGAGGAACTCAAACCTTGTGCATTCCCCAAACACAGAGAACACAAAAGTCCTTCTGAGCCCCACGCAGCTTAAATCCACACTGAAACTCTCCATACAACCCTAGCCTGGGAACATAAGCAAGAGCAAGGAAGAATAGTTCTCAGAAGAAAAATAAATGAGAGGAACTCTCAAGGTGTGCATTTGTGTCCTTACAGTGGAACACCTCGCCCCAGGAGAAGACAACTATTCTGGAGACAGAAAACCAATTTTCATCTTATTTTTGAGCAAGTTATTTTATGCTCTGTCAGAACAGGCACACAGTGGAGATGGGACCAAGACTGGCTACAGAGCTATCTGCTGCCTCTCTCTCCTACTTCATGAGGCAGACTCACAGGAATCTGCCATCCGTCTCTAGATATCTCCATCAGATTGCTCTGCACAGTATATCTCTTTGCTTTCCTTGTCCCTAAACTAGTTATAGTCTTTTGTAATTGAGTATCGTTTCTTTTGTAAGTTTACTAGTTTTACTCAACCAGTCGTAATATTTCACACCATGTAGCAAACCTGCTTGATTCAGACTCTCTTACCATGTCATGCTTAAGGTTACTTGGAACGAAGATCTAGTTTCATGTTCACTTTACTTTCAAATTAAGCAGAACCACAGGTAGAGAGTTAGAAGTAAATTACCTTCCAATTCAATCAAATATGAATTAAAAAAAAAAATTCCCAAATTTCTTAACAAAATTATGTAACCCCTTAACTACTAGGATATGGCCTTAGACACAAGAATATGGTTTGGGTTGTCATTTGATGTGCATTAAAACAGAATATGCCTAAATATGTGTTCTGGAGTCTTGGGTATTTGTTATTAGATTACTTTGTGATCAGTTCGGTATTTTTGATGCAAATGAGTTTGCACCAACATTTACCCTTTCCAGCCTCAAACAAAACAGCAGGACTCATGAGAACAGAAACAAAAACTTTGCAAATGTTAAAGGAATAAAGCATCTGGCAGAGACTCTTAACATGCTCGAGAAGAACATATCCCACTGGACATCCCCATTTTGTTGTTTGGAAAAAACCCCACTATTATTCTTAACTCTTCTTCTAAGACATTTCATCTATTGTAGACACACTTATTGTTTTAATACAGAAGTACGACCCGTTCCAATATACAGTTAAATATCATATAATTTAATAAGAGGTGAAGCCATGCCAACCCAGATTATATTGTCTGTATCCATTTACGGACAACTTCCCTCAAGTAGAGATTTTCCTCCTTCACATGAGAACAGAAATCAAATTCCTTTTGTCTGCTACTTCCTATTATTCTCCTCAAAACCCTAACTTGTGGTCTCTGTGATCCACGCCAATGGGTGGTACAGATGGTAGAGTAGGTGGGAGGGATTCAATAGCGCACCCATTTCAGAATCCAGAGAACATTCCTTAGAAAGAAAATATTGCATCGATTTACCTGTTGGTGCAATTGGCCCTTCTCCTCTTGGACCGGATTTCTGGACAAGAATATTTTCAGCTCAAAAAGACATTTGGAAACAGAAAGAAAGAAAACTGAAATATTTTAAAGCCAGATAAAAAAAATTTAAAAGATGTGAAACTGTGTGCAAAATGAATTTCTAATTAATTCGCAGACAGAAGAACTGCAGATGCTCAAAAGATTAATTTTAACTGCTAGAATAGCCAGGGTAAAATCCAGGTATTCAGCTTTAGACTCTTTAAGGAACCATACACTATAACTCCAGCCCTGATGAAGTCCTGGCAAGCTACTACCTAGAATGAGGAATGACCGAGGAAACTAGGGATGTGCATTAGTGCAGAAGGAAGAAGAAAGAGTAGTGACATGTGATGGGAATGAAGGCAAGAATCAAGTATCTACTTATGATGGAGAGAGTCAACACAACGACCACAAGAGCACGGCAAACTATAAAAATGAATTATGCTGACATCTGCAAGAATTCTCCCATGCTTTATAGACATAAATTGAAGTTTCCTAAAATACTAATGGGAAAGTACTAGAAGTGAAAGGGGAGGCAAGGTGAATTTTTTTTTTAATTAAATTATCACTGTTAATCATCTGTGGAGTGGTTGATTATTTTCTATCTTTTCCATAAATACTATAAACCTCATCAGCAGACCAAAAAAAGTTCAGCCAAATTAAAAGGAGAAGAGAACTCCAGCTTACCTCTGTCAATGGTAGGTTTGCTTTTGCCCAGATTTGGCAAATCGTGAAGTCTGACAGCAAGTTTCATTAGACTGTGATGGCCAAGAGACTTCTGAATGCATTGGCCAGAAACCCAAAGTGACTGTTATATTTAGTATGGGTGAAATAGAAAATTAATTATAAATACCTTAGTTCTTGTTAACCCATCCACAAAGAGAGACAATGTTTTCCTTTCCTTTCCTGTCTTTCAGGAGGCCAGAACCCGAAATGTTTTGTCCTTTTGGGCCAGAGATAAATATCGCATAAGATATGACACCTCAGACTGTTTTATAGAAGAGGCCAGCTCTATGCACGTCAACTTACTCACCAGAAACTGGCTGCACTGGAGAGAAGACAGGACAGCTAGGGCTTTGTCTGGAGCACGTACCCAAGGTGACAGCGATGTGTGGTGCATCCCCCAGTGGTGGCCAGGTTTGGGTCCACTTGCAGCGCTGCCTCCCTGATGCCTATCCACAGGACACTGCTGTGCTATAATACTGAATCCAAGAGACACCTCGGTACTCCCTGGATGAGAGATTTATTTGAGAATTATACTTTTGAAGTGAGTAGCACTATACTTTCACCAGCAGGCAAGCTTCTGAATTTTCCTGAAATGCAAAGGACAAAATACAGGGTAAATGTAGTGGGGTTTAGAAAAAATCCGGTGTGAGATACAGCTGAATTGTTAGCCAGCTACATACCCTTTATATTCTACTTTTCTAAAATGAAGAAATACTGTTAATCCAGCCACCACAAAAACTTGAAACTTGGTTTTCATTCTGAGATCTTGGAGAACTACTGTTCTTATTATGACCATGACAAAACTGGTCAAAGACTGCTTGATTTTGCCCACAGTGTTACAGACCGTAAAAGAAAGGACCAGAGTCTTACAAAATACTTCATGCACATCAGCAGAGCTGCAAACACTGCTCCTGGTGGCACATGTACAGGAATGTCGTAAGAGGCAAGGTTAAGTGGCAGTACAGCACGCATAGTGGAGAAAAAGGAGCTAGTTACAAGAAGGGCAGGTCACGCTTTTTCTCGGTAAACACTGATTTTAGTTAATTCACATGAACAAGAAGTATTAATTACTAATAGGTCAGTTGCCATACTGCAGTCTTTATGTATCTTCCATGGAAATTTTGTCCCAGATGGTTCTTCAAACATGATTTAAGGACTGAGTAACACTATGGAAATCTATTTGGAGAAATTTTCTTTTAAGTTGCTTTAGAATTGCTAAATCTATCCATTTACATATGCCAGAAGACACAATCAGGGGGTTCAGACTTCATTGCCTTTTAAACAGATATTCCTGGGAAGCAGAAGAAATGGCAGGAACCCATGGAACGACCCTGTTCTATACTTCAAATAGTGTGAACAAGTCATTTATTTCAGGGACTGTGTCAAAGTGTTACTATTCCTTTTCTTTTTACGTGTAAACTATAGATACATATATTTCTCAGGGGAAAAAGAAAAAAGAAAAATAGAAAACAAATATATTTTGCATGCATAATTCATAATAAGGTCCTAATTCTGCAAACATTTATGCATGCAAGTACTGCACGCCATTGGAGTGGGACTAGAGTTGGCTAAAATATTCGAATGTATTTTAAATACAATTTGGGATGAAGAAAGCACTGGGAAACATAACTGTTTGAAAGCTTCTATTTCAAAGAGAAAAACAGGATTTTTCATAATATTTTAATGAAAACTGTTATCAAGACATCTATCAAAGTTACTGACTTTTACCTTTCCTGATAGTAATTACATGTGTGATTAAACATACTTAAATTACAGTTAATTTTGTATCTTACCATATTTCAAAAGGAATTTAGAACTATCACTAAGTTTTTGTCCTTCAGAAGTTCTACAGGGAGTAATTTGTGTAACCAAAATGCTTACCATTTACAAGTTTTTCAATATAAGAATCAAAAATTTAAATCAATGGGAAAAAAGACTACTATGGCAAAATAGAAAAGTACAAAACTGAAAAGCTGTATTTCCTTCTTGTAAAGGAAACCATTTGTTACTGTTACTGAGAGCACCACTGATGATAATTTCATTCTTAATTCTGACATGATTATCTTGCACGTTGTGAGAAAAATTGGTCAACATGGGTTGAAGAAGCAGCTTTTGATCATACTAAACGTGCTGCAAAGTTAAAATATTGAATTAATCTGACAAATTATCACCAATTCCACTAGAACATTTGTGGAAAACAGTAAAACGCAACTAAACCTTTTGGACAATCATGCTTAACAGCTCTGAAGTTGGAAAGAGTAAAGAGCTCAATTCCCTTTTTCAGACTGATGACATTTTAATGCTCAGCTGAAATTCCCCTAATGAACAAAGAAGGTTGGTTTCACACCAAGTCTCTGGTGATAACTCGGCTGAAACTACTGGTGCTGACTCTTCTGACTGGAGAAAATCAGGATCATTCCCAGAGGCCAAATCTGCCCAGAACTAGCACAGAGGGTTGGCATTTGGCACCTGCGCTTATTGTGAAGTGTCAGAACTGTACAGCACATGCTGATAGCAGCCATCTGCTACGAACATCGATATCCCAGTGAAGGTCGGTGTGGGGGACGGCCCTGGTTTTCAGCCCTGTGATTTGAGTGACAGAACTAGACTCGCCTTCCGTGCGTCTCCAGAGCGTGAGTGGGTTTTCATGCTGTGAATTTGGATGCAATTTCTGTTCGCTTCCTCTTCTCCTCTGCGTGTGGAAACATCTTGGTACGTGCTGGTCTGTTTGTATTAAACAAGAAAAACAGTGTTTCAAGTA
Source organism: Larus michahellis (assembly GCF_964199755.1). Taxonomy (NCBI): domain Eukaryota; kingdom Metazoa; phylum Chordata; class Aves; order Charadriiformes; family Laridae; genus Larus; species Larus michahellis. The sequence goes on along the minus strand of NC_133900.1, from coordinate 19,578,636 downwards.
TGCACTGTGAAGAGAAATTCTCTATACTGTTAAACTCATATTTAGTGCTTTGCTTGGTATCAGTCATATCAATGTGGAATGGAAAGTTCCTAAAATATGTTTTTTCCAAACGTGCAGGGGTATTTTGAACCTTTGTAATTATTAATCTTGTTTTCCCATTCAGGCCCCTAATATATCTTTATGCTTAATAGCATTGAATGCTGTGATGAAGAAGAACCATCCTAAAATTTGATTTCTGCTTTATAACTTCTATAATTCTACCCTTCTAGTAAAAATATTGATTGCTTTAATCTTTTTCTAAAAAAAAACCCAAAGGGACCAGGGAAAATACGTTTCCTTTTATTATTTAAAAGTATTATTTGTGCTTCATCCCACAGTGTATGACTTTATATTTAAATATAACACATAAAGAAATGAAGTAGAGTGAAGTAACAAGTAGCAATCTCTAATTCTAGATTTAGTACAAAATCTCTGTATGACTTTGGACATAATTTTACTGTTTTCGCAGTGAAAGAGGATCAATATTGGGTACCTGGTGCTGGACTTCTAACATTGAATATCTTCTCATGCAAAAGAGGATCCACCAAACGTATAGAGACAAGAATTCATTGCTTGTCCAATTTGTATTTAAAGCAGCTAATAGTCCCAATTGGAAATAAAAGCCTCATTAATAGCCTAAATGAAATCATTATATGAGAAAATCTGCTCATAACACACAAAACATCTTTTGCCTGGTGTCACACTCACCCCCAGGTGCCCTCCTGGCCCCAAGGTCGACAGCGTCAGCCTTTCTCCAGGGTGTGTGTTGGGGGCGTTGCAGCAAACTGTCACCATCCCAAGGGCATCTCCAGATGGGTACATCTGCTGTGGCGAGTTCCTGCCTCCTCATTCTTGGATTTGCTTGGGCTTATCTGCCCAGAAGTATGTGGACTACATACTTCTGTGTGGATGTGTGGTTCACAGAGTTAAAAAAAAAAAAAAAAAAAATTCCCTTTGGGAGAAGTGGAAGACACGCTGAGCACTAGAGTAGAGAAAACCAGAGATATTTCTATCAAATTATATAAATAAATAAACCACACATCTCTGAGAAATCTAGAGGGCTTTGGGACCCTGTGGTAGAGCTACCCCAATGAGACATGGATTTAACCTCGTGCCTATATTAAAGTTAAAAGCAAGCTTTCAGACTCTGACTATGTATTAATTCCTCCAGCTGTTTCATTCTCCCAATTCTCTTAATGACGTTGAACAGCTATGGCTGGATTCAAATTTAGCAATAACCATCTATAGACTTCATATTCACAGGAGCAGAAAAAGAATCTGGGGGGCTCATAAGTCACATCCTCTCCAGAACAGCGGACCAAAGCATGCCTTTACCTTGAATAACAAAAATCATGCCATCTTTAAGTAAGGACTTTTCCTGTGAGTTTTCTCCTTACAAAAATGAAAGAAAATGTATCTTACACTTTGCAAGACTTACAAACTAATGATAACCCCATGGCATATTATCAAATAGTCATCAGAAGTATTCCCACAGTGTTAGCACTGGATTAAAATGGATTTCTAACAGATTCTTCAATTTAACAGGTCAGATTAATTTAGTAGAATAAGTGTTTAATGGCTTCCAGTATCCTTGTAGGAACTTTCTACTTTCATTAATTGCTGCATTAATTGCTGAATGGAAAAGACTCATTCTTAAATAGGCTCTTTTGCATTATCAAAAATATTCATTAACATTATTTTTCATAGCAAGTGAATTTCAAAAGTTCCGTTTCTGAGAAATGGAATTTTAAATTCCCATGTCTATTTGCTACTGATGTTCTTGGGGGCATCCATCCAGGAGGGAAACTGAAAAAAGACACCATTGAGTTACATTATCTATCTAACTGAGCAATGCAGAACGCAGACTGAATTTTAAGTGCTACATACTTGTTAATCTAGAAAATAAAATAACCTAGTAAGCTAAAGTTATTCTAGAAGTGATTCTAGAGAATACTGTTCAACTTCTGGATATTTACATATTAATCAGAAATTATTTCTTTCCCCTCAAGCACGAATGCAACTTTTAGCTTATTTACAACCCCAGAACGTTATTTTTTGTCAATTTTAGCAGAACTATTTTAGTTCTATTATGAGTTAAGAATTTACTATTTCTAAGAAAGCAAGAGGAAAAGCACTTCATCTGATCAAAAGTTAATCTAGCTGGTATCTTGTCGTTGACAGTTGTTACTCATGGCTGCCTAGGGAACAATAGGAGGACAAGACAAGGGCAGCACGGCCACCAAATATTCTCCTATCCCCTGAAAAGCTGCAGTTCAGGGGACTTCCCTGAGACACTTGAAAGTCTTTCTATTGTTTTTAATGACCCTCAACTGGGTTTTTCCCTTCATGAAATTGGCAGGTTGGTTTCAAACCCACGTTGGCTCTTAACACTCGCAGCATTCTGAGCAAAAACTTCTACAGCTTAATTGCTCATTACGTGAAGAATTAGGTCCTGGTATTGAACACGTTCTCTGCTAGTTTCTTTTGATGAATCCTAGTGGTATCTCCTAAAGCTATGCAAAATGTTCACATAAATTAAGACTTAACGAGCCATACTTCTCTCTAATATTTTAGAGAAGGTAGATTAGCGCTGCCTTCTCAACTAGGAAAAAACAGAAAAGTGTCTTCCTTATCTAACAGAGGGACAACTCGTAAATACTAAACCTAAAATATAAAATTAAACATATAAAATATACTTCATATGAAATATAAAATTAAAAATATAAAATTAAATATTAAAAAGGAAGACTGACGTGTATCTAGCTTTTCAAGTTCTCAAATTCATATACCAGAAGTACTATTATGTGTATACACATAGAATATAAATAAAAGCCATCACCATTTGTTTATAACTATGACAACATCTTTACAGAAATTCTACTTCGTAACATTACACAGGGCCCCGCTAGTTTGCCCTATGTGCCTCTGAGTCCACAGGGAGATTCAGGAACTTTCGGTTTCATAAAAGCTATATGCTAAATCACACCTTTAAAAATAATGTTATATTGGAAAGATAACATGTCACAAAAATTAGGAGGAAAATGGTGACAAAATCCCCACAGGATCTTGTGATGCATTTTTATTTTGCTCTAAAGAAGATAAATGCTTTTTTAATAAAATATTCAGGATAAAATGTCAAAATAAATGCCAGTGAAAAGCCGATTTCTATGGGTAGTTACAGAAAGGCATGTTCAAGTTGTCCTAATGCTTCACTCTCCAAATATGATCATAGCTTTCATAGCAATCGCTGTTTGAATAGTGATTTTGATATTCATTGGCTAAGCACATGTAATTTCTATCTTGTTTTGCGCATATTCCTCACCAACCACATCATATAAATTTGCTGGAAATTGTCTTTAGTCATTTCTCCATCTAGAATAATCAGACGGAAGTTTTCCAATTCCAAGATTTCTCTCCTGCATTTGCTCTGCGCACTTTTTTTCACAGTAACTCTCTGTCCTACACGTCAGCTGCATCTGTCTAACTCAGTTCCTTCTGTAAAAGGCAGCAATCAAAATCAGACACATCACAAAGGTAATTGCAGGAGTTTGGCCAAAATTTTGTCTGGTGAGGAAAAGATTTTAAATTTTTTTTTTCTCCAATAGTATCCAATTGTGCGTGTTCTTTTTTTTCCCCTCTTCTAATTACAGTGTAACTGTTTAAAAGTATGTTCACTGCAATTTTGACCTAAATGTAAACGTTTCAGATTTGTCGGACAACGTTTACATTTGTCCTTCTTAACTTTACCCTCATTTGCATGGTCTCCTATTAAAAACCTCATGCCTGAATTAGTTTTCCTTTATTTATTCTTTGTCTAAACAATTTCCTTCTCTCCTAAACCAAAGTTCTGTTTTTAATTTCTATGTTGAAAACGTATGTTGCAAAAGCTCTAAGGGACTCTAAAGAAACAATAAATACGCAGTTGAAAATTCCAACCAAATTGAAAATGGGAATCTTGATGTTGAAAGAGGGACATTAGACCAGAGAAAGCAGAACTCTGTTAAAAATTCTTGGTAAGGCCTTCTTGGTGAATTAGAAGAAGCTGTGCCTGACAAGAGGCTTCATGTAAAAATGCTAGATTTTGGTAGCAAATATATCTCTGATTCACAAAAAAAAAAAAAAAAAAAAAAAAAAAAAAAAAAAAAAAAAGAGAAAGGAACCTGAAATACTTTGCTGCTTCACCAAGCAAAACTAACCCTCTCCCCACACCCAAATACTCAAACTAAAACCTTTCCCAAATCCAGTTCATTTTAAAAAAACAAAACAAAACAAAAAAACCCACAAACATAAAAGCAAGCAAACAGGAAGCCCCCAAAAAAACCTTACAGATGTAATTTGGGGGATACAGATGTTTTCTGATTTTTCTCTCAAAACCACCACTGGCTGGTTTCTCATTCCAGACTCATTTTTGTGGTGCTGCTTCGTCACCTCATCGTCACAACACAGCGCCAGCTATCACCTTGTAGCAAAGAACACGGAGTCTGACAGCTTCAGTCAGGTTCACAACAAAACCAGACAAAAATACAGAATTACCAGAAATACATTCATCAGTTCTAGCTCCATCGGCTTGACTATTTTTCAGTTTTGTTTCTATAGATTCTATGAGAGGTTGGTGTTACAGGAAAAAAAGCTTGAAATCTTTCACAAAGAAGTAAAACACAGACTACTTGAAAGCAAAGGTTTCCTATACAATAATATGTAGATGGATGTAGCTGGAAAACTGTGTTCTCTTCCTCTTTTTCTTCTTTCTAGATTTGCTAATCTATTTCAAGCACAGTTTTAATTAAGTCCTCTCTCATTTTTTTCCCCCTCCATCCTTACTTTCACTTTCAGCAACTTGAAAATTAGTTAACACTGGTAAACAATTAACGTTCACTTTTCTTTTAATCTCCTCAAACACTGGTCCTTCAAATATATACATTGCCTTGATCTTTTACTTCATTTTTAAAAAAAATGCATGTTTTGTTGTATCTTACTTTCTTCCCACTGTAATTTCAAATTTTGGTGAAACAGATTGCAGACAATTGGATTGAGCTAAACAGATGTTTAAATTGGACACATATGCCTAAAGTGTTCAAGGTATGTCTCATTAAAGTTACACATACACCTAAGAGATTTCATGGATCATGGTTTAATGATAGTTTCTCTCACTCTCAGTAATAAGTCCGCAATAACACTTAATAACAAGGTCAACAGGCACTGCTAATATCCACTCCCCCACTTTATTTTTCCGTCGTTTCCCCTTTTTTGGAATGACCTGCTGTATGCTATCTCCTTATTCTTTCCAAGAGCGCGGCTATAATTACATATGCATACAAACAATTACAAATCCATGGTACCCTTCTGCCTCATTAGTTAGAAATCTGAGGGGGAAATGCCAACGCTAATATGGCTTAAAACTCACTTGGTCTGATTTTTGTCAAGTTTTAATCCTATTACTTCAAGTGATTATTAATTAGCATTGTATGTAGCAATAACTCTTGCATAAATAAATAAAATTCAGCTGTGTGTGACCCTCTGAAACACATCAACTCTCCTAAATTATGTTCTCAGTTATTATGTATGTTATTAACTTTGATTTTTCTTGTTAAACCACTCCTCGTAATTTATTTTATGCTACCACCATGCTGCCAATCATCATGAAATGAGTGCTTTCCATATAAAGGGGTTGTGGCAATATTTTGAATATTGAATATTGTTTATTATTTACATAATAATTGTCCCTCCAGGCTGTTACTCTAATCAATATCCAAGACTGTACATGAACGTGTGCAGAAAGCTTTGTCCCAAACAGCCTACAATATGAACAGCTAAACATAGGAAAGAGTTATCATTAATAGTCATCTTTAAGCAGACTGAGTTGCAGCTGCAAGAGAGCAAAGTGAATTACCAAAGGACTGATATTTCAGACTTCTTCAGGACTTCAGCATCATCCAAACCTTTAACAATAAATTTATTCTTTTTCCAGTGGCATCCTAGTAATTTGTTCACCCGCTTCAGACTTATCATCCTCTCAAACCAATGTTGGTCTCTGGGGTGACTCAAGACCCAGATGGAGCAGTTAACTGAAGGAAGACAATACCTCCTTGGGAACTGGAAGGAGAAAAGTGCACAATGCTCATCACATTTTTATTCTACAGTGTTTTCTCATGCAAATTCAACAGGTTTTTACAAATGCTAACATGTTGATGTTGCCAGTCTTGACTTAGCAAGCATTGCATTCACCTTCCTTTTCACTCTGCGAAAATAAGATACGAGTGCCATCAAGTTCTGATCTAGTTGAAGATGTCCCTGCTTACGGCAGGGGGGTTGGACTAGATGACCTTTAAAGGTCCCTTCCAAACCAACACATTCTATGATTCTATGATTCTAAGTTTCTTTATGAATGCAAGGTGGCCTCCCTTTTCAAAATTGGTAATCAAGACCTATGTTTTGTGTCATCAGATCACACAAAAAATAATGGTAAAAATGATGAAGAAATTATGAGAAAAACACTTTCTTACATGCATATATGGACATATCTTACACGCTTATACGGACACATACCTATATCATTTTTTTCTGTGTCTTTGTTGTATTGATTCTGTGCTAGGAACAAGAAAATGTAGTTGCAAGACTATGACACAAAACTTTCATATTTTGATTAGAGACTGTGATTAACATATTCAGGTTCAGCTTTCCTGAGGCCTAATATACATTAACAACATTGTTCTCTGCATTTCATTATTCTGGCTGTGACTTAAATATAGAGGATGACTAATAAATAGTTCTCTGTGTGAGTATGTGAATCAGATGGAAATCCATATGCTTTAGTGATTGGAAAATGTATTTATATAAACAATTACTATATTAACTATCAACATGTAAGATGACTTAGATTAGGTGCTAAAGAATTAGAAGAACATTGTTTTAAAATACGATGTAAAGGACAACACAGAATAAATAACTGGATTTTTTTTTATAAAAATCATCCAAATTACTTGAAATTTACATTTCAAATGCTGGCTCTGGTGTATAGTACCTGAAAGTTATTACAGATTTGTAGTGCAAATGTAAAATGCTTTTTGTTTGAATTTTAACGACTTTTTTTTACGCTACGCGTCACGGAGAGTGGGAAAAGACAGGCTCATGAACAGGCTGAGAAAGGCAAATCTTTTATAGCGTAACACTGCATGAAAATGTCATCGCAATTCTGTTTGCTGAGTGGGAAATGACTACAGAAAGAAAAATTCAAACGAGAGCAACTTTGTTTCCTTAGTGGCATAGGAGAAACAAATAAACAGCCAAAAAAACCCAACCCTGTGCTTCCTATGGGAGGGACATGGGACAGCCCTGTAGGTCGGCTTTTCCACGCATACCTGCCGCAGAGCCCACTGACGTGGGAATCCATCCGGTGCCGTGTCCGACATCCCACATCCAACCGGCAAATTAATTCCCCGTGTACATGGTTAGCTCTGACTGCTGGTAGAAAGCGAAACTGCTCATAAGCCCTCCCTTCACAGGGTGGAAGGTGTAGGCGTCGCCACATCCGAAAATTGATGATCGTCTACACTTCCTTACTGAGCTAATTTATTTCAGTAAAACAAGGATGTCGCGGGGAAATGACTACCTGTTATTTGTTCTCATTCTGTTTATATAAAAGCTTCAAAGTTAGTTAAAGCATTACTAAATTGTGTTATTACTATGGATTTTTAATGTGAATTGGATAATAACATAAATCTAAAATTATACAATCAACCACCTTTACATGCAAGTCATTAGAAGGGGTTTTAAGTGTATCACATTTTCATTTAGGGCCAAAATTTATTATGCTTATGTGATCTGTTCGACAAATGTTTCTGTGGGTTTAGGCTGGAAAAAAGGAATAGTTGGATGCTTTACTTCAATCTCAGAACGTAACTCAGAGCATTCATACAAGACAGCTATTGCTGACTGTTATTAATTAGGTATCCTGGTCTTTGGAGTGGTTCCAGTCTGAAAGTCGTTCTCCTAAGGAGCATTAATGAGGTCCCGATTATCCTGCTGTGGGGCAAGTGTGGGTAATGGAGTCACCCACAGGCTCCAGCTTCAGGACGTCTGCAGAATTTAACGGGCTGTTTGACCTTGACAAAAGCTTTTTACCCCATGAGGGGCAGATGGGAAGGTTCCAGTGGTTCAGGTAAAAGCTTCCATCCTGTCAGCTGTACACACAATTCAAAGGATAACGAAAACTAAAAATAAAATACAGAGATGAATACCTATGTGAATGAGTAGGTACCATATACATTTTGAGATTTGTTTTCACATAGATAATCCTCCAACCTTACCTAAATCATAGCCAATTTAATGATGGCCACATTCTCGGTGTGTTCTGTTTCTTGAATGTGTCGTTTTTATCTTAAACTAGATGCAAAAACCTTTATCTTCCCCAAATCTATGACTTAATGCACTTAGCTGTGAAACAAGTGATAATTAGTAATGATCCACGGAGCCAGTTCATTGTTCTGAATCTGTCTCTACAGTTTTGCATGGTTATTCAAGCACTGAACTTTCTCACATTTACAATACCCCTTTTCCAGCGGACGCTGCAACGTCATATTTGGTTAGGGAAGATTATTTCCAATAAAGGATCACATTTTCAGGGACTTCATGATGGAAGCCTGAAAAGAGAGATGGACAAAAAAGAAACCGTATTTACCTGCTTTACTACAAAATCAGACAAGTATTTTTACTAAGATTGTTTTTTTTTCATTTTTACCAAAACAAAGCTGCTCAGAACTTCAGAACTTCCATAGTTTACCCCGTGGGCTTCTCCCGCCCCCCCATCCTAGTCTTACTTTAGTCTTCTAAACTTAAGCAACTCTCAGCCTAGGATAACTTTGAATAAGATCACAGTCAAACTGAGAAATGCTAATTTATCCTGTTGAAAACTACTTTGGTAAAAGTAAAAGCAGATAGAGACTCTTGGGACATTTATTTATTTATTTTTAAGTAATAAATTACTTGGATTTTGTTCTGAAGCTGTACTTCTCCAACTTCAAAACACAGTCATTGAAGTATTTTCTCCTGCATATTTCCCACTATTATTCCAATGCTAATAGTCAACGTAACAATCTGTTTCGTGGAAGTCATTCTGCTCCAAAAGCTTCTCATGTGATACAGGAATGCTCAAAAATCAGATATGGGTGAGCAAAGTCTTGTTAAACATCTACCTTGAGATTTTAAGTAGCCTGGTAAAAAAGCAAATACTCGCAGTAACATTTTTGATTCTCTTAGATCCTTTATGAGGAAAAATGAAATCACTGTAAAAGAGTTCATACGGTAAATTTAACATATTAGTCAGAAGGTAGTAATTGCAAAATTAATAACATTCCAAACAATGTAAGATAATAATCTCATTTATTACTCTTATGCATGGGGTCAGTAACGACACTGGGGACAACGGAGATCTCAAAATCCCAGGGCCAATTTATCTGAGCTCCTAATCTTTCCTTACCTGCTGCGCAGCTTTTACAGCGCTGTCTCTCCAGCTGCCATAACCAACGTTTTGAAAAGCATCAGAGAGATTCTTGGGCAAACTGGCCTGGGAAGATAATCTGTTGACAGGTTCCAGACTCAGATATGGATTTTTTTGTATCATTGGCAAGTCAAGAGAGAAACCACTTCTTAGCGCTACATGTAAGTACATGGAGCTTTAAAAAAAAAAACCAACAGGAAAACACTGTTTGGGTGCTGCGGAGAGTTTATTTCATATGTTAGATTTTAATTTCACCCACGGTTTTTCTGAAATATATGACACTCTGATTCATTAAAAAATAAATTATTTAAATTTGTCTGATACCAAAGTAATATGCCATTATTACAAAAAAAAAAAGCCTAACGAACAAAAAAATCATTGTATGGCATTTAGATACAGCATGTAGATATTTAAATACCAGCTAAGCGACAAAAAGCTGACTGTTGAGGGAACAAACCTGGGCTTGTCCAACAGCTGTGACATACGCTAGAGCATCCAGAGAATATGCTGGCAATACTGATCCCAATGCGCTGGGATTTTGTGCTGGTATATTGTGATAAGTCCAGAACACAGCAAGAGGTTTCATTACCCAGAGAGGAGGAAGATATGTTTACAGAGCAGGCAGTTTTGGCTAATGCTTCTATTATCATCGTTTTGATAGAAAGCTATAGCGGTGATGCCCTTAAGAAAGGCATCCAATGCTCAAAGCACTTTTCTACCTCTTAAAACCCACATCTTGCTGTACTCTGATGATGAGGATAATGAATAGTCTCAAAGCATGTCAAAACAACCGCACTTTTAGTCTTCACATAGAAAGGGGGGATCAATTTTAATTTTCTAAATGATGGAATCATATCAAAATAATGTTAAGCAAGAGTAATTTCTTTATATCTGTACAGTCTTCAGAAGTGTGCTTTTACCAAGAAATTAAAAGTTAAGGAAGTTTTCCTTGTATATTCATTATAAACTACAAAATGTGGGTCAGAAACGTGTGCAATTCTAGCACTGGTCACCTTCTTTTCACCTTTTGTGCCCTGGAAGCTGTACCTAGAACACCTTAAAGCTTCTGTCAGCAGAAGCAGGAGAGAGCAAAGGAAACTGTTAGGTGGTAGCAAAGGTGTTCTTGGCAGCAGGGCTCAGCAGTATTAGGCAAAAAAATGACAGGCTATGGGAAAAGAGGGAGAGGAGGAGAAAAAGATGGATGCAGAATTTTGTGACACGTTTTAAGTTAAATATTAAGTAGAGTCATTGGCCAGTTATATTTCCGGGGTTTTTTTCCCAAGTATCACAGAGATACATGGAATTTCTAAAAAACTGTTCACTATCAAACCAGATGACATATTTTTGCTTACCAACAAAACCATCACAACATTTTATTGAATTTATTTAGGCTCAGACTGCAATACTCATGCCCAAGCCATACTCATACCTATCAAAATGTAGGTACCTTTTACGTAACTCACGCGAGAACTTCAAAACCAGGGTAGCAGAGTGGTTCTTTTCCAGTGAACCAAAAGAAAGATTATCCAATTTCTTGAACAGAAGTGTCCAACAGAAGAAGGCATATTCCCATGGAGTCCTGATAGATAGGAAGTTGACCTAGGAGGAGAGAGTTCAACAGAATTATTCATTCGTTAAAATATTGCCTCAGTTTGAATTGTAATTTTGAATTTACAAATGCAGTGGTTAATTCTTAGTAGATTAGTATAATTTACGGCCATTCAGCCTTACCAATACCACTGTAGTATTTTTGTTTGTTACCAGTGCTGCTAAAACTGATAAAAGTAATAGGGCTCCACCATATTTTTAAGTTCACCATATAAGAATGACCTTGAAAAGGTAGAGAAGTGAGACGATTTACTTGAGATCTTACGTAGTTCCTCTAAAATTAGGTCTTTGATGCTCAACCAAGAAACTTTCTGGCCTGCCAACAGTACCTCACAGAGGGGCAGAGCTGAAGCCTTAACCTCTCTTTCTCATTCCCTCATCAGTAAAACAGGGACACTAATTCTCTCAGGCTCTGAAACATCCTCAGAATGAAAAGTCTCAAGACTATTAAGTGTCCTGAATTTAATATTTACACTATCAAATAGCAGTTTGCCTTTTGCGTTAAGCAACAATAAAGAAATCTACAAGCAGTTCAGTGTTTGTGCAGCGTACGTCTCTAATTTAAAACAATGTGTGAAGGTGAGGACTAGTTTTTGATATCTGTTTAGAAAAATTCTACGATACCATCTATGTGTTCCTAAAAGCTTAATAATCGCTTTGTGTATATGTATACTTTTGACTCACTCGATAACAAAACCAGTTGTCTCTGTGGGATTTTCTTCTGAATACTTACAGAAAGGTCTACAGAAATTGTGAATTAGTGAACTGGAATTTATTTAGGTTACGATTGAACACAGCATTTGCTTATGCATCTGTATGCATCTTGCTCTGTTTATACTACTGAAAAGGTCTAAGACTCTGTAGATTCATCCCTTGGTATTCATATGGCAAAGCGCAGCTTCTATTTGCACCTGAATAAATGTGAGACAGTGAGCTGATTATTTCTGACAGTCGGTAAAGTGAGAAGCAAACATACTGACAGAAATCCATGTGCAGCACTAAGAAATGAAGAGGAGCAAAAGGTAACCTGCCTGACTCAGTTATAAAGAGATAGCCAGTCAAGGTACCTTTACCAAATGATAAACAAAGGACACCAAATTGAAATGTTACTATCAAATAGACACATGATCAAATACGTCAAGTAAATCAAATGCCAGTACCAAATAAAAATTACCTTAGGAACCGGTACTTTAAAAATACATGTGCAACTACTTCATGAAGTGACAGTGAAAGATAACGCTTACTAAAGACAGGGTATCTGCTAGTACAAGAAGGACGGCATTTTATTCTAATTATGCTTTTATAAAGAGATAAAAATAAAATATCCTTCTGCTTCTGCATGCATATTCCTCTATTTACAGTAGCTTGTTTAAAAGGACTCCGACTCCATAAATGCGAAGTTTACTCTCTCATCAAAGTCGCGTGCTTTGTGTTTATGAAAAACGCTTCTTCTCAGTGCAGTATTACCAGCTACGGCAATTTTAAAACACTGAAAAAATTTAGCTAAAAAGCAGAATCTCTGCTTGGTCTTTGAAAAAACAATGAAAAAAAAAACCCAAAAAATGTGAAACTCATGCTGTGTTTCTTTCCATCCCTTATAGCTTATAATGCATTTTAACCACAGGAATCTTCCCATCATGTATTAATTATGGTCTACAGATAAAATCATTATCATTATGTAATGAAAAATGTGAGTAAATTACTTTTAATATCATGTGCAGTAGGAATTCAACAAAAGCCATGCAATTTTTATATCGGCATTTCTCGTTATCAGATTTGCTCCTACCTGCTGTGGACGTTATTTGGGATTTCTTTTTCCTTCATGACAAACAAACAGAGATTTACAGAAAGGTCTCTCAAAATAGTCATGCATCGTTCTTGCGTATATTAAAGAATACCATCTCGGCTCTCCACATACGGTCTCTCACTGCCTCCACTGTCCTTTCTCTTTTAAGAGCCTTGGAATTTCTATTTGTGCTCAATTGCTCTACTTGAGTGGATAAAACAGCTTGGCAAGCAGGGCTCAGTTAAGCATTTCTAGAGCTTTTGCTAAATAAAATTCCCTTTCTTCAGGGAGTCTGTAAAAAGACCATTGAGTGCAATTCTTCCAGCCAATATGTTCTAAGTGCATATTGATACACTCACGTGCGATTTTTGAAAAACCCTTGCTTAGAAATTTGCCTTGATTTTACAGCTTTAAGAATCACTGAAGATTCCCTGATTGGAAAGGGCTCAATACATTTAACATGATACTGAAAACTCAACTTTGAAGTTGCTGAACGTCTCCCAGCAGATGCAGGAATAAAGTGGATTCCAGAACAAATACTGATCAAATATCACGATTAGGTGACATCTTTGTGAAATATACTGTAGCCCATCACCACCACAAAAGAGACTATGTGGAGCTGGCAGCAGCAAAGTGATCTGTAGACAGGCCAACTCTAACGGCACGGACACGTTCCGAGGGGAAGCAAGGAGGCACTGCTGTTGGTCTGTACATGCCAGGAGCATAGACTGGCCCATAATCAATTTTAGCAGTTGATCCCCAAGCAAAATGAGACTTTTTAGAAAACTATGCGGTGACAGACAAGATAAGAAGGAAAGAATATGGGAAGAACTTGCAGTGATGGGACTAGAGGACTCAGAGCATCCCCGTGCTCCTCTGAACTAGAAAAAAAGGGGTTATTTGCTGCAGCACATGATCAGTATTGCCGTGCTTCAAATGATTCATGACATACTACCTTACATACTGCCTGGGAATGTAAACAGATCATGAAACGTTATCTTAGATTATATGCTTCTATAAGAAGTTGATCTACTGAACTACATACTTTGCCTTCTTTACCCTGGCTAAAAGAAGATCCTTTTGTTCCATATTCTGACATGTTAATTTATGCACGTGCATGGGTACACTGTAAAACGTACATAGGCATGTATTCATGAGAGAAACAAACACTCCTCAACAATCACAAGAGTGAAAGCAAAGCTCTGCATGACCTAAAAAGTAAAATTTTGAATAAACAGTATTGAACAAAAAAATCACAGACAAAGAATGTTTACCAATTTATACTTCTAAAGAATTCGTCTCCTGTACACCTGTCTAGTTACGTCTCCTATAATTGCTTCATTGCAAAAGGTTAAAGAAGATCTTAGCTAATAAAGCAACTCATTTCCTAAAAATAGATTAAGCATTACTGCGTTAATACAAACACGGGGCCAGAGCCTCAGCCAAAGCTGAGTTCCCGTGCCATCAGTCATGGGTGATGGGAAAGACTCCTACCTGGCAGGAAAATTGCTAAGTTGTTTTTTGGCCCTGTTGGATTCCAGGGGGGATTTGCCATTAACTTCTTTTGGGCTAGAATGCCCTTTAAAAGATTTTAAAGATCTTCTGTCATGCAGAAAGCCCACAGTGACATGACACAGCATTATCCAGTGTATCTCACATCTCCACTGCCTCTGTATTCAGGCACTCCAGGACAGAAGGTACTTGGAAAAGTGTGGTGGTAAAAAATGTACGGAAGAAGATCTGACTCAAAACATGGAAAACAAAGCAACCATTCGAAGAATTCCTCTTTGTCACAACTTTTCAGAATAAAATGAAAGACGAAACACTTGCCTGGCTCTACTGCAGATAGTTTGATAAAATATTGTTTTAAGAGACCCCAATCACATGACTACAGTCATTATAACACAAATTGATTCAGAAGAGATTTAATTAATTTAATGCATCTGGCTGTAATTATTATTCTGCATTTATTATGTAGGATTTTTATTAGCTTAATGGTTTTATACATTTATCAGATAGTCACTGAAGAAAATTTCAGTTACTCATAAAGAATCTGAATAAATCAGCAATGACTTTTTTTTTTCTTTTAAACAGTTTTATTATAATGATTTGCTATTTTGGCTCTTACCAGTCATGACGAATTTCTGCTGCTTCATTGAGAAAAAGCTTTATCCAATACCCTCTGAAGTCAATAAACAGATTCCATTGATTGCATTGCATTGTAAATTGTGTTTAGAATATCTTTATAATACAACGATTTCTCTAGTGTTGAGATGTAATTCACAAGGATTGGTTCCATTTTATTTCTTTTTTAAATAAACAAGTCACGTTAACAGTTTTAGAGTAACCAGACATGCCTTTGACAAACCTTTTTATTTAGTTTTCTCAGTGCTCTAAAACATGCCTGCATCTCTTTTCTAGTCCTGTGTACGTATAGTGAAACACTGCAAATTCCATCATTGATGGCCTTTGACATTTTAAAATTTGGTTTGGCTTCCAATCAAAATAAAAATACATAAAATTACTCCATACAGGGAATTTATACATTTTAAAACTTTGACTGAAAAAAAAATCAGAAATTTATAGCAAAGTGTTAATTTAAAATTGATGTCATTTATCGCAGTAGTAGCATTCACACTATAAAAGGCTGAAATATATTTTGACATATGCGATTGAATTTAGGTGAGCTTAGTCAAACCGCATTGAATGGAGAGACTCGCCCAGTAAAGGCATGTCCTTCTTTCCATCAGACTTACTGCTGTACCCCAGACTCTACCTGTCCAAAGACTACAGCTTGCATGGGTTTGGTAAAAAGTCGTTTCCACTATCTGCAGGATTGTCTGACACTCTCCCAGGTGTCCCTGCGACATGCCTATGGAAACCAAGTAAGAGCTAGGGAGTACGCAAGCTTTTGAGGCCATGAGAGGAGGCACTGACGGGTGCCCTCTGTCTCTTTGGTTGTTTTGCATTCGCTGCCTACAGAAAAGCAACCTGTCTTTCTGTGGATTAACCTTGCCAGTTCACCACCTGCTTGGCTCCACTGCTGTAGCACAGAAAGCTAAACAGAAGGTTTCACAGTTAGCAGAGCTCCATTGCATTTTGTATCCAGTGCACACTCCGTTTTGACTCAAAGTTCGCTTAAACTTACTGTCCAAAAACGGCTTAAAATGGGCTTTTGTAAAATGGTAAGTGTTCTGAGGTATTTCTTCCTCCTAAGCATGGTTAGGCGTTTAAGTTTACTTAGAGAATTAAACAGTTCTTTTAGAACTATTTCTATTTGGAGACAATTTAAAGCATTAGCAACTTTTAGACACCAGTTTTAAAGGATACTTTTGATGATATAAAAATGGATTTATTTACATGCAGATGAACTCCACAGCTATCTCATCCTTTGCAGGTTACAATTGTTATAGCCAAGATTAATTAATTAGAAATATTAAAGTTAGGATTAACTCTTGGACTTGATTCAGAAATCATTGGCAAGCTTGTGGCTCTGGCAAAGAAGTAATTTTGATTTTTAAAAGTTAGCATTATAACAACAATAAGAACTTTCAAAAATCCAAATGGCTTGGAAGGTGGAAGGAATAATATTACAAAACTTACACTAAAGTAAGTTCTTCTAGATCGTTACAGTTGGGAGGTTAATTTTTGTTCATCTATTTACATTTTCTTTATGTAAGGGTAAATTGTTTTCGTAGAGCCATTATTTTCATTGTGTAGCACTCCATCCTACTAACAAGAATCTTTTTAAACTCTTGGTTTTGTGGTTAAATGTTGAGGGGGAAAAATAACTCCGATCTAATGTAAACAAGGCATAGAACTACTGGAGATTTCTTCTAAAGCGCTGTAATGAAGGAAGCCAGACAGAAATTATTAAATCTGGACAAAGGCTTCATTTAGATAGGTTTTACCAAAAAATGTTTCAGGGAGATTCTCCATAAACAAGACAACAGTCACCGTGCATATTCTCATATCTCCAGCATTAATTTTCTCAAGCACACAACGTGAGACACGTCAAGACACTTTTTCCAGAAGACCGCAAACACTGATGGGATCAAGTACTATCTCGGAATGAAACTGCATGATAAAATCATAGCATTGTAATTATGACCAAGGAAGAGAAAGAAAATTGGAATTTTCAGAAAGAAACAAGGGAAGAAGGGAAAAATCTGTTTATTGCAGTTATAAACTGACTGTCTCCCTAGTTTCCTAAGAGAAATAAATGTAAGAATGGACAAAGCAATCTAGTCAAGTTGCTTTCAATGTGTAAATACTAAACACCACAATAAAAATTAAAGATATGCTTTTAATCTCTAAGATATAGTTTAGGATTTAATGTATCCAGGAAAACCAAAAGGTACTAGAGCAAGAAATTGCTGAAATTATTAAAGTCCTTTTTTTATTAACTGGATGAAAACAGGAATGCAACAGAAATGACTGAGTATCCTTAAAAGGAACAGGAAGAAATAAAAAAAAAAAGAAAAAAAAAAAGATGAGGACTTTTTATTCTTTACATTTCATTCTCAGGAAGCCTTACAGACAAATAAGAAATACTTTAAAGAAAATTCTGCATTCTAAAAAGACTTGTGACAGATGGTGATTTTTGGAAGGTGAGTAGTGTTATTTTAAACCCTTGCCTTTTGTATTAGATTGAAATTAGATAAATATTAATTAAGACTTCTTAATTTTGCCTTGGCCAATCACACAACAGTTTTCATGAAAAGTCAAAGCTTACACTCAAGAAGAAAGTCAATATTCTTTATCATTCAAATCAGTGTAATTTTAGAAAATATAAACTTGTTAAGGATTTGCTATCTCTTCCATTCTTAGTTTCTTTACAGTAAGATAGCCAACAGAGGGAAAGCGCCAAAAGATGAGTCATAAAACATGTACTTTATAAATGAAATTATCTAATTTACATTTTCAATGGACATACGCGTGGCGAAACTTAAGATACATTATTATGTCCCTGCTTACTGCAGGGGGGTTGGAGTAGATGACCTTTAAAGGTCCCTTCCAACCCAACACATTCTATGATTCTATGTACCTATACCAATTATTTCACATCTATTTTCTCATTTCCAAAACAAAGATCCCTGACAAAAATTTTGTTGAAGTCCTGTAGGATCACAATGACTGTATAAACATTCCATTAAAACCCTTCTATCAAACAGCCATCCTCACAGATGCATTAGTAGATTATCCTCCCCCCTTGGGTTTGAACAAGTTTCAATTCTGCAACTTAACACATCATGGCAACCTTTGCCTTTTGCATGTGAGCAAAAAACCCAAAATAGTGAAAGAAAATGATTCATACCTTTGTTATGCTGGTCAGTTAGCTCTTAGAATGAAACGAAAATTCAAGCTGTCAATAAAATGAAAGAAAACTATAAATTTAGGCCAAAATATGACTTTATACCAAGCCTGAGTTACCTAAAATACCAACAACACTGCAGCACAGTTTGGCTAGTATCAGGAGTAGAAGGAGCCAGGTTCAGCCCCTATATCCTCCTTAGTTGTGTTAACTTGAGTTGGACTACACTTTTGAATAGGTTAATATCATGAAATAAAAATCTGAGCTTGGCAGTTACTACAATTGGAATGTGCGGTATAAACTTCAGCTGAATTACCCATTTCAGCTGCGACCTAGAGTTGATTTTTTGATTCACATAAAATTAATTCCATACACATTAATAAATCTGAAAATCTGTTTTTCTGTAACAGCAAACAAAATGTTAACCAACCACTCCACGAGCCTTCAAAAAAATTGCAACTTCATTTGTTTTAAGCTGAAAAACACTGACCTCTCTGCTCATAACAACTGAGCAGTTATTCAACCCCTTGACCAAACACTGATGGTCTGGATTGTTAATGCAATTTTATTTTTTTTTCCCCACGAAGAGTCTTGCACCTCCTTTTCTAGTAGCAGTGACTTCAAGAGCTGTGGTTGTGCCTCCCCTTGCATGTTGCCCTGCCCATGTGCCTTTTCTGCTCTCCTTCACCGGTGCACCCAGGTAGGACCAGACGTAGCCTGACATAAATAGAGTTACCTTACTTGGAGTCAAAGTGTTGTTATTGACTTCTGAAGGATCAGGGCCCTTAATCCTTCGGACATTTCCGTTTGTCTGGTGTTGCTGTAACTGCATCATGCAAAAGGTCTCTGGCTGTTTCTTCATTCTGGATTTTCATTCCCAGCATGCCCCTAAATATTTCCTCTATTTTAACTTTAGCCCACGTACACTAACATAGCACTAATTTCTTTCTACAGTTTTATTATTGCACAATATTTCAGTTAAAAAGATTCGGCTTGTATCCTCTGGCAAGGAGAATTGCTGATTTTATGAAATATTATCCATCAACTTAGATAAATTTGTTCATTTTGCAAAGTTCTTTTTGCAAAAGAGTTAAAATAGAGGCATTTATGGTCTGTCCTAAATCATTTTTCAGCGCTTTAATACATGGCTTACTATTTTTGAGCAGTCTTATGGAAATTATTATTAACTGTGGTTTTGTTTGCTTTTTATATTCATTGATGCTCAGACCCCAAAGTTGGTAAAAATCCCAGGAAACCAGTCAGTCATTCATTTTTGTAAATACATATGCATGAATTATAATTGTACACTAACTCATAAAGCCAGGAATGGCCAACAATAAAAAAAATTATATTCACTGTCAAAAGAAAAGGAAGAATTCAATTATGCTGGAGAGAAAGAGGCCTCATTTGGGCACCCTTCCCCTCTGGGGATTTTTAGGCATGGCATTTAAACGTGACTGTATCTACCAGCATTTGTGTCTCAACACACACACACTTCTTTAAGATGCTGGACTGGAAAGGTACTTAAAACTGCCTAAGCTATTCACTTATAGTATTTCCAGGGCGGGGGGTGGGGGGGGGAATAAAGACTCTGCTGGATACCCCTCGCTGCTTTTTTCCTAAGGGGCAGGAGGCAGAAATTGGGATGATGGCAAGCAAGAACACTCCAGCCTCTTTGCCAGTGCCCATGAGAAGACAAAAGCAAGTTCGAATTCTCTTTGGTTTGGTCTGCTCTATCTAATATGAAAATAATTTCCTGCCAACTTTAGGAAAACATGAGTAGGCCTTGTATTTCTACACATAATAAAACATGACTAGACCTCATATTTCTACATAATTAATGCACCTTATTTTTGGACTTTATTTTTACAGGTAATCAATTAACATTGTCAGTGACACCCAAAATATTTGGAATTTTTTGAACCTAGAAGTATTACTAAAGCAACACCTCATGTAAAATGGTGACAAGCTCTCCATCCTCAAGCGGAGTCCTTGAGATCAGAACGTTAGTCCTGCATACATCCAGATTTAGGATTAAGCACTTAATCCTCTATAATGGAATGAAAAAATGGGTATAATGTCTTTACACAAATACAATATGAACTGCCATGTATAATAATGACCAAGACTGCTTTTTCATGTGCAGCCCACGTTATATCTACACTTGTACTGACTAATCAATTTTGGTCTGATAGGCACTTACTGTTATCCTTCAAATTCAACAATAAGGTTAAGAGGGCTAGTAGGATTGAGAAATGACTGCTGTCATCTATCTTAGGTGCAGAATCAATTATCAAATGAAAAAGAATTACCATGCGAATCACCACTCCAAAGGAAGAACTTTACTCTCAGGCTTTCTTACACTAATCTTCTAGTCATCAGCCACCCTATAAACAGTATGTTTCGCACTCACAAGTGTAACATCAGACAGATCTCAACAGATCTTGCCAACATGCGTCCTTAGGAAAATTCTAAATTCTGAGTAAATCTTCACATATCAATTATGTCCAGGGAGGCAGCAGGAAAAAGGCCAAACAGAGGTTGGTCTATTTTTTTTTTCTGCTAACATTTCCACACTCCTGATGGCTTATGGATAAGTTTTCAAGGGACTCTTAAGAAAGCTGGCTTTTGAGTTGATCTAAAGTGTTCCTTTACAATAATATTCTGAAAAACAACAGATTATTTCTTTGTAAACCAAATCACAAAACTTATCTAGTTGGCTTTTTTGTGGCTTTTTTAAGAAAATCTGAAATGCTACATATAAAAAAGGGGGAAAAAAGTTTTTCTGATACAGATTTGAAAGCAGAAAAATACCGTAAAAAATTAGCCCATTTGAAACATGATTAACACATCCCCTATGAGTCTGCAAAACTGAAGCACAAACCACCATGTGGAGGTAACTACTATACACTGCCTCTAATAGAACTCACCTCCAGATTGTCAAAACCGCTCTTAAAATTCATGGATATCAGCTTCTCGGCATCCTTTCTGCCAATCTGTCTTCCATTAGTGTTTCATGGTGTTCTAAAACCTTCATTAAACTGCTAGATCTCCATATTACTTGTTTTGGATGTTAGGTACACAAATATAAATAAATTATAACAGATATGTGGGCATAATTGTTCTGTTGCATCCGGACAAGAGGCTTAAGTATAAACTAACTTATCTATAATTTCATAACCTACAGATAAATAAGACCAGCATGTAATACAGATATTTTCAGTCTCACATGGGTAAATGTGGCATAAAAATGAAATGAAGAGTAAATGTATTTACTTTTTGTGATGTCTTACTACATAATTTATTAGGCTGATGCTGCTCCTTATGTTTCATATTCCATCGTTTTTCTCTGTGAAGTCTCTTACAATATCAAATGAAGAA
Organism: Larus michahellis; assembly: GCF_964199755.1. Lineage (NCBI taxonomy): Eukaryota > Metazoa > Chordata > Aves > Charadriiformes > Laridae > Larus > Larus michahellis. The sequence goes on along the minus strand of NC_133900.1, from coordinate 19,557,012 downwards.
AATTTATATTTAAATTAATAATTTCAGAGTGAAACATTAATATTCAAATCAAACATGGTGCTATTGTGGGGCTTCAGGGGGAAAAAAAACCTTTTATGCTGAGCACAATGAAGGAGTGATAGGCATTTCTCTTATCTCGTTCATTAGTCATTCTGGACAGTTCAGACAAGCTGCTACCTACAATAATAGAGAGCATTTTACTTTTTAAAGATTAATTTAAACTATACTTTATACTGAACTGCAGCAAACTATTTATTTATATATTTATTGATTCTGACAAAATAGATATTTGCATTTTTTTCTAAAGGAATAAGTAATACTGGTGCAGCTGTAGCCAGGAGTCTGACACAAGGTGTGACAAGCAACATATTCTGGCTCTGTGGGAGGATGACCAACTAGGGCAAAACGTGCACTTGTCTAATAAATTTGTGATACATTTCAGAAATTTATAAGGCAGACAGGAAAGAGAAGTCTTTGCAAATCTTGCAAAGAAGGCTTTGCAAATCTTACTTCTTTTTTCATTTTCAGCTCCTATCTCACTTCTCTGCATGACTCCCCTTCTGAATTTAAACCCACCACCTGTTTGCTCATTCGGAGACATCTTTCAATTTCCTTCATTGATAGCATCAGTGCATAGAGTCAAGCACAGGTACTGTACCAATCCCGCACATCATTTCGCAAGCTCTGAGCAGCCACATCCAAACTTCCACGCTTGCATAGTGGAGAACAACGTCACAAGAAAATTTAAGGTTTAACAATTATCAAATTGCTGACCCCCTTTGATTTTTCAATGAAATCTATACTTTTCCTTCACAAAATAACAACAACAAAAAAAAAAGTGTCAGCAAATATTTATCCACTACGGTTTTTCTGTCTTCAGCATTTTTCTATGTTGCCCTGTTTAAAACAGATATAAATATAAAATATTTATTCAATGAATGCATGTGTTAATCCAAACCAATCATTGAAAGAGGAAAAAAAAAAACCTCGTGACTGGAGAAGTTTAAGTATGAAAACAATATTTGTTTCAGACATGCATAAAAATTAGTTTAATAGTAAAAAAGAAAAAGGCAAAACTGTGAAGATTCTAAATATTTGTGTTCATCTCAATTGTTCTAGCATCATTAAAGCCTTAGCACTATTAATAACTTCCTATTTGTAAGCCAGAACGCAACTCACTTGGTCAGAAGCAAGTGAAACACCAGATTTAGATTGGTGGCAACATCAGTGTCAGAAGGGAGTGAACTGGTTTGTAAAAGACTGGCTGTATCTGACCCCTTCCATGTCTCTTCTACCTGAGTCTCCATCCTTTCCTGCTAGGTCCCATCTGAGCTGTACCTCATGCCAAAGCTGTCCATTTCATCTCCCCAGTCTCATGCTGTCTCCTGACTTGCTGGAGAATTCACAGGAGCTTTGTTTCAAGAGTCGGATTTTGAAGAAACAAACAGACGTGTGGAAACCGTTCCCCTCACCACTGTGCATTAACCAGCAATCTGAGCCATCAGACATTCTGTTTGTGAGAAGAAGGCAACATGAATGTTTAATAATTATCTCCTTTGGCTCAGAGCAGAGTCATTCCCTTGTGACTTCAAAAGCTTGAGCTGTGAACTCTGTTCTTTGAGATGAAGTCCGTTTTTATCACTGTTACAAATGCACTTGGTATTATAATTAAAACCTCGGAGAAAACGTTCTTACAGCTTTTGAGCATGCACTAATTTCCTTTAGCCTTTACCTTGACTTGACTCTGCCGATGCAGGTGTTTGCATGCATGTACACACAATTGTACACAATAATGAGAAGCACCAGGGGATGGCACCGAAAATCAGAGCCTTCTTTCATGTTTGGATTCATACTCAGATAAACAAGGCGATGACAAGCCTCACCCCTCTGCTGGTCATTGCAAGATTGCACATTTTTCTTGGTGCCAGCTTGGGTGGCTCAGCAGCATGAGAGGACCTCCATGAGTAACAGCAGCCGTGGGGAAGGGATGGAGACCTCTTCTGCAAGCAAGAGTGTCTGAGGCAATGCCCCCCTGCTTCTTGGCAAGACACTTATCTACACAGATGACCATTTCTTAGGGGTAAGAGTTCGCGTGTTTTACCTGTGACTACTGCCACTGATGATTAGCGCAGAACTGAAACAGGCGATGGAGTCCTATTTGTGCTGCTAGACCACAAATTTGCCGCAGGGAGCTTATTTGGGTCCTTGGTTCAGGTCAGCCCTTCCTGACCACCTGTACTTTCCTCTGATGCTGCTGAGATTTACCCTGATCCAAGGCTTGCAGGCATGTGATTTTTCTTAGAATAAAAATTGCATAACTGCTTGAGTATTAAATCACAACCGTTGTATATTGAAGGACACTGGTGTAATTTGTTGGACAGAAAGACCTTTTTAAGGTTCTCAAGCAGCCTTGGGTAGTTTGTTGAATTGGTAGAAAATATCTAGTGTATCTATGATGCACTTGATCTTTCTTCTAAAAATGAAGAGGAGAGGTTAGATTCTGCTGAGAGGCCCTTGAGGCAGATTGTAGTATGCAGAGTGGGTACGACTTTTACAATCATCTTTAGATCATGAGGCCACAGTTTGTCAGATGAAATCCTCAAAGAGATGGCATTTCTAGAGATTTAGGATGTTTTATCCCATTTGTGTATATTTCTAGTGGAACCCGAAGCCTACTATTTTAACCTTCTCCATTTTCTGCATCGCTTTTTTTTTAGTTTGCAGCTTTCCCATATTCCGTGTTTCTGCTCAGATCCAAAGTTTGACTGGGAAGGCATAAGCATACTGCTAATAATAAATATTTCTGGCATTTATGTTTTATGAGTAGCATCTGTAATTATATTACTCTCACTGTAAATAACTTAAGCACTGATGCTTTTATGATGGAAATGAATTCAGAAAACTGAATATTTATGAATTAGTATCTTTCCTCTAAGAGAATATGACAGCATTGAAAACATGCAATTACCAGAAATACCTATAGCGATTAAAATGGTAATTAATGACAACCACTCTTATTAGCATAAAATAAAGCAAATTACAGATAAACCTGTACTTAAAAAAAAAAAATATAGGCAGGATCTCTCGCCTTCTACAGTTTGAAGGAAGAAAGTGCTTACAGACTGCTAGTCTGTTTGGTAACGACAGGTGGTGCAAAATACCTAGAACAGCAGCAAATCTTTCCTGTCTTTCACATAGGGCAATACAGCTATTTCCAGAGGCGAGAAGGAAAAACGTTAAGACAGCATTGAAGTTTAAAATCTAAATTAATTTCAAGGAGAAAGCAAGTCATTTTGCCTTCTTCACAGACACATTAGTGAGGTTTATGTCCTAATTCTGCTGACGCTGGCATCTGGAGGCAGAATCAATGCCTTATTGTGCACTGAATCAGGAATTTAATTTATAATAAAAATTACATGTTTTCATTCCAACTCAGAGTTTTGAGTTACTTACAGCTTCCAGAAAACAGAGACACATAAATCACACACCTAGACCTCTCTGACAGGCATCCTGTCTTTGTTCAAAATATTCAGTAATGTGACCAACAAAGCCTTTCCTAAAAGGATGGCGACTTATGCAAGAACTCAGAAAGCCAAAGTAACTGTTATTAAAGATTCCCGAAGAAACCATTAGAAAACTCTTATGCTTTTTAATTCAGACGTTAAAAAAACGTATTTGTCAGGGTACTTTGAAAAAATTGTCAGAACCAGTTTTCCTAAAGTTTTAAATATAATGGCTTCCAGGCTGGCAATAAAAGTTTCAGAAAGCTGTGAGACTCAAGAAAGATGGTTGTAATCAAAATATCAATTCAAACGTCATTACACATTTCCTTACAATACAGGAAGTTTCATTTTTGGCGTGGAGTAAACACAGCTGCCCTGTTTGGTCACTGCGCTTTCTCCACAGTTGTCGGGTGAATGAAAGCTGCCGTGGATCATTTCAGTCTGCAATTCTTAAAGCTAAAAAAAATATTAAATAGCTTGTGTGCAACTTGGAATTCTTTTCCAATCTCTCTCATCTGTTCCAGCACAAAGGCTGGTGAGCAGTCCCACAGATGACCTTTAGAAAGCCACAGAAGAGCCAGCAGCACAAGTCAGACTGGCTGGCAACTGTTTGTTGCTGCAGAATTTTCTTTGTAGAAATCAAAGACCAACTGTGTGATTCGCATCCTGCAGCATAATTTTTCTGTGGAGCAGAGCGTTTACATTCACAGTCCAAAACATGGAGTTTCTCTTCATGCTCACAAGTAACGCTTGGATGTCGCTACCCAAGATCACGCTTCCCACAAAAGACTGCTACATACTGAGCCCAGTTTCTACTGTCCATCTACTGCCACAGCTAGAGATAATTGAAAGGCACAGAAAATTGGAGATGAGCTTTGAAATTCATTCATCTCATTAAGTTCTTGAAAACATGAAGGGGTTTGGTGCCTTTTAAGTTGTGCAAGTTGTTGTGTCACAATTCAAATGAGTAAATAAACACCCTCTGAACAACATCTTTTATTTTTGGGTGTAAGCAATCAAAGAGTTAGTTTGACAAAGATTCTTGGACGACGTGAGGCTGAGTTTTGTGAAACTAATAAAAGAGGAATCCGTCCTCCCAAAGCAGAATCCAGAGTCTTGAATGAAATACCTGGTCTCCCTCTGCAGCCCTGGGTAAGATTTAGAAACCTCAGAGTAGCAGAGTAATCACTAGAAAATTATGTCAAAGCTGAGTCCTACAACACTATATTACCTACAAACCAGCCCTGGATTCAAGGTGGAAACTCTGGATTTTAATTTCCTCCCCTTTTCTACTTAAGAGAGCACCCAAACCATCAGGTGGCTGGTTCACAGGCTGAAACGAACTGGCAACATCATCCTCTGGGGCTCCAGGTTTGTATCTGTGGGGCATACCAAGGACGAAACTAACCTGGGAAAAAAGCAACATTCTTCTTTACACAAGGCTTTATAAACAGTAAATCTAAAACATTCATAGAGATCTGGAACATTAATCTTTTTTTTTTCCTAATAATTTTCCATTCCAGCTTTAGGTAAACTTCAAATAATCACACGACCCTTAAGATGCACTGCATAATGGAGTCTACGTGACCCCCAGGAACTCCAAGCACCTGCATAACTCCCAGACGGTCTCAGCCCGTCAGGTATGTCAGATGCCAAAAGACGCACTAAGTGCATGGGCAAAAATAAACTTAAAGATCTATTCAAAATGCACAAACAGAAAATCAGCAACTTCTCATGTTCTTCTAGGTCTATATGAAAACATTACATACTGCTGTAGTGACTCGAGATCCTCATTCTACACAGCTTTGCGGTCTTCATCCAGCAATTTATTCTCTGCCCGGAAAACACAAAGTCAAATAGGCTCACTGAAAAAATGGCAGGAATATCATTTAAGAAGCCAAATCAGGGAACCGACCTAAATTACATTTTGTAGCAGGTTCAAAAAGCTTGGCTTAAGATTTCAATTCAGATAAATGTACTTAAAATAATTTTCAGAGAAAATTAATTTTGATAAGGGAAATTACTGTCTAAAAATTTGTTCTAGCTGCATTGCTTCGTTTTCAAACCAGTATTAAATCACAGGTGGATAATAAATTTCCTACAAGTAAGTTGAAAAGTTATGAAATATTTTCAGATAACTGTAACGGAAGGCATTTGGGGGATTACGCTACAAGGAATTCATTAAGTATCTGAAATTTTCTGATAGTCAATCTCTCAAATACCTTGGTAATTCACTTAAGTCTGGACTTTTGTTTATATAAAAATGTAATCTGCTTCTTCTTGGAAGACATTTTTCTTTATAAACTGTGATAAAATGAATGTTATATTTCATTTTTGCTAGCTTTTCAATATGATTGATGCAGACCTTTAATGCGTTAATTTTACAACATGAATTCATATTCAAATAGACAGTCTTGTTAAGAAAGATGAACAGCACCAAATATGCAACAGCGAAGATCTGAACTACCCCTTTTTTCCCCCTTCTCATCAAGAAAGTGTCCATGGAAATTATTAGTACTTTTAGTTTCTGAATATCTCGACTAAGGAAGTAGCTACAAGGTAACTGGAATCAGAACTAGAACCAGAGCTGGAAAAAAATAGTTTGAGAAAAATCCGATAAGTAGTTTAAAAATTGTGAAGCATTTATGACAAATTTCCCTTCCCTTTAAAGAAATTAATATTGACTTCTCCTGCGCATTCACAATATTGTAAAACCCAGTAAACATGCTTTACCCACTCTGCTGAAGAGGTTGTACTGTATTATACAGGTCTCAATCTAATATTGGTATTTCCAGTGTAGAGGCATGAGGCCAGCCCACAGCAATGCAAGTCCTAACTAAAGAGCAGCTAGGCAGAGACATCTTACATCTGAGACAAGGGCACTTAACCAGGTACTTAAACTTTCATAAGCATAAAACGGATTAAAATTATGCTGACTCAGTCTCTCCCATCACTCCCAACCCCAGTCTGTGTCCTTTGGAGAACTCCTGCATCCTACCAGACCAGCATGGACTGTATCTGATTTTGGATGTAAGAAAACGCTGGTGCAGGGAGGCACAGAGCTACAGCAGTTTGGAGGAACTTGCCAACATTTGCCAACTAATAACCATGGTACAATTAGTGCGTGTGCACTATTATCCACATCCTGCCTTCTTGTCTTATCAACAGATATGACAGCTACGCGGCACGTCTCCAGACAACCACTGCGAAGAGCCCCAGCACTGCAAAACACTGTTTCTGCTGAGCCCAGTAGACATCCACGCAGCAAGATGTGTATTTGCAACACTTGAGCTGCATTCCTGGTGGGCCTGTGACAGGCAATTGAAGAACCATATTCTCAGTGGGCACGTGTCCAACTGAAGTCAGTTGAGCTGGGCTTTAATTCACCAGCTGAGGGTCTGAACCAACGTGTTTGACAGGCAGCGAAAACCTGGCAAGTAGACTGGATGAAATGCATTTGTCCCTAACGAGTACTGTCTTGACACATCCCACTTTTGGAGCTATTGCTATCCTTTTTGTGCATCTGGTAAAACGTCATAGTGTTTCTGCATTTAGCCTCAGCTAAAGTTAGGCTAAAGGCTTGATGGCTATTGAACACAGACACGCTATCTGCCACAGTTTTGTGTAAACAGTATGCAAAGAAACACTTTTTTCCAGGAATCCCAAAGAAATGCTCCGCCAGGGTCATTAGAGAACGAGCCTGTGTCAAGAACTGGCTCTATTCGGAGTCTAAGACAGATAAATCAAGAGTTACATCACGCTCCCTTCCTCGCCTGCAACACTTTTGTGCCAAACATTGCATTATCCTACCCAAGAGCTGAATGGGGTATCTTGCCAAGAGCAGAAAACAGTTCCCATACAAGGATACAGCAGCAGGACCTCCGAAGTCTGTAGCTAAGCATATCACTTAAGAGGAAGTACTTAAGAGTGTGATAGGACCAAAATAACTGAACCAAGTACAGTAGGACTATAGGGTGGTTACAAATCAGGACTCAATACGACATAACTGAAAATCCATTTCTGAATTTTTTTTCAGCTTGAACTTACTGCTCAAGTTATTTAAAGTTTAAAACTAATGTCTAACAGGATAAATGAATCTGAATTTCTCTTTCAGCTGAAACCTTCAGCTTTAAAGCAACTGCTTTTTCTTCAGCTTTCATTCCTGTTCTGCTGAATCTTCTCCTTCTCCCCCTCCCCACCCCATATTCCCACATAAAGTTACCCATTTGGAAACATTTCAGTGCAACTTCTTCCTTGCCACTTGCATTCCTTGAAAATTTGCTCTTAGCAAGCAGGGTGAAATGACCATCCAACCAAAATACAGCATATTAAAAAGGTCAAAGTACTATAGCAAAACAGCATAAATCACAAAATATAATGGGCATTAAAATTCTGACACCTCTTTGTCATGACCAAAATTGTAACTAGAGTGGGAAATTATATGGAATTAGCTTCTTACTGATATGCTCCGAAGACTGTAATTTCATGGTGCCTGGATGTCATTTTCAGAACCTTCTGCCTCTTTGCAGTCTTGTAGGCACACATTCAGCTATCATCTAGGGCACTTGAAATAGAAGTAAGAGAAAAGGAGAGATACATAAATGTTTTACTTGGAGCAAGAAGTCATGCCAGTTTTCAAAATTACCGTAATCTTTTAGTATTGTTTCTGCTGAAGTCAGGAGATGCCTGATCTCCTCCTGTGGGATGTGCAGTACTAAGTCTCATTGGAGACTCAATAATGAGAGAACATTATGCTTCAGGAAAAAAGTAGACCTCAAAGTTACGAGTTGATTTGCCTCGCGTTGCTTCCCTTCTGTTTAGCCCAACAGAGCAAATAGGACAGAACAGAGTCAATCCAACACATCTAATCCAAAGGCATGATGTGAAGGACAATATCTACTCCTAAATCCTTTAACTGACAATATGAGAGCTGAGGTATCAAATGACCAGCAGTAAGTCCCGCTTTTTTGTTAAGGTGATGTCACTTTTGAGGATTATTTGATTTAATTAAAGCTCACAAGGAGGATTACTCTGCTGGCATCTTGTTGATTTAGGTGATCTCTGTTTATACAGTTTATGAGTTCCAGTTTGTTTCCTTTTCTTCCTATACACTGTTTTATGACTGTCTTTCACTTTGTTACCCTCATGCTCCTTGTGCTAAAGAGGCAAGGGACTGACATAAAGATGACTATCCCTGAATAAATGGATCGTTAAAGGCTCTCAGCACTGCTCTACACCTTCACTTGGCGAGAACAAAAGGATGGAGGTGAGTCTGAGATGAAATCCGTTTTCTCTAACCTCTCCGAAAGCAGCCGGGGCTTGAAGAAGTCGAATTTCTCCAGAAGCATAACAAAAGAGATCAGGTGTTAGCATTGGGTCTTAAAAATCACAGAGCCTGAAAGGCTTACAAACACAAAGAAAGCTGGAGTAGGAGAGAGGAACAGAAAGGATGAGAGGCAGAATATATTAGCTGAGGCATACCACCCTGCTCGCACGACAGTGCTGCTGCCGCATGGGAGCCCCATCACATACACATCGCCGGCAGCAGAGGCGGAGGAGGTCACATACCTCTTCTCTGGCAGACATAATCTCTGTTATTGTTACGACAATAAGGCTACTGTAATGGAAGAGGGAAAGCACTTTGTCAGTGCAAAAAGCAGAGGGAAAGTAAGAGAAGCAGAGAGGGAAGAAGCAAATAGCATGACAGGTGTTTGGTTGGAGCGGTGGGGAGAAGAGTTTCGGCTGAGCTTCAGTGGATGTGAGATACAGCGCTATTGCTTGGCTGTCAGGCAAAAACTTTGGATATTCAGTTACATTAGAAAGTACAGAGAAAGAATAGAAACAATTTCAGTGTAGGGTGAGTGCTGAACGAGATGGGCAAGAAAATTCCTGTATTGCATAACAGTTTTTGTTATGAAATTTGACTTAATTTCAGTGAATATTAAATATTTAAATCCTGAAGGACAGGCTTCACTTTAGCTCATATAGATTACTCAACCCAGAGAGAAAATAACTTTCAGTTAAGCAAAAACCAAAGCGAACACTGACTGATTTTGAGCACAGGCAGATACCTTACTTCCTTCGTGCATGTTAAATGCTCGGTTACCTCAAGGTTTTCTTAATGCTTTTCCTACATCAAGATTTCCTTAGCTTTGGTAATTCTTGAGCACCTAATCGAAAAGATTAACCCTCCCTGTGGGGAAATTATACCAGGCAGTTTCAAAGGCACTGTATGGCCGTGTCTAGTTCAGTGGCCGGACGTACCGGGCTGCAAAGCAAAGTGATGCAGACGTGGGATTTGTGCAGGTAAGGCAGAGGTGTATTGCCATCCTGGCTTTGCCTCAGCCCCAAACTCAAATTTCGGAAAAGTCACAGCCTACCCAGGTGTGTGAATCTGTTTACAGCCTGTATCCAGCCAAAAAAACCCCAAACACCCCATGGACCCAGAATTACTGAGCAAAGATTTCCTTTGTTTTTCAAACTCAGAAGAAATGTGGTCATCTAACTGAATAGTTATTGAAAACTCTTTACCTAAATAATTAATTTGAAGTCATTTGCTTCACACATTGCCAGTAAAAGTAATGTGTTACAGGAAAAATGCCAAAACAGAGGGGTATTTTCCCAATATTTTTCTTCTAGTATCCATCTGGGACTATTCTCCAGCAGTACAATTTATAGGAGGTCACGTTCAACTACATGATTTCCCCCAATTATTAGGCCTGAACAGACTACAAGTCACTCGTTTCATTTCTGATTATAATTGCTTTGTTTTGAAGGAGATTTTAGGAGTAAGCCCAGTGCCGAATGTAATACTGTTCAATAGAATCCATAGGTTATTTACTAAAACCACATAAAAGTAGTAAACCACAATCATAAAAAAGATGAAGCAAAGCTTGTCTTCGCAATCCGGTGTCCCAAAGGTATGATTATCTCCTGATAACCATATCTCCCTCTTCTGCCTTATTGCTAATTAAATTAATTAATTAAGGAAGTCTTTCCCCAAGTGGACTTGATTTAATATGCTGTATGTAATTAGCAGCTCTTGGAAATGGAGATGAGATGATTTCTCCTTTTTTTTTTTCTTTCTTTTTTTTTTTTTTGTGGCGCAGGGAGCGCTCACGAACTTTGCAGAGGGAGCGAGCGCTTGGGGTTGGTGGTTCTCAGGGCAGCAGCGGCTCATCCACGGCCGGCGGCTGCAGGCACCCCACAACATACACCCTCAAGGCTTTTGTCTCCAGCGACGCCTCCTCACCAGTCATAGAAAGCGGATATTATCTTCTTGAAAAAGGCAGAACTTGATTTCAGAAAGAAATAAATGCCATGACAGGAAGGAGCTATTTAAAAATGCTCGAATTTACTACTTTTATGTGATTGACTGAGATTATCTATTTCAAAATGAAAAAAAAAAAATTGACTTCACTGAGTAAAGAAATTCTATATTCAAAATTTACAAAATAAAAAAGCCTCATTTCTCAAACACTTCACTTATTACAAACACTGAGAAGCACGTTTTGTTAGAAAAAGTACCCAGTGCTTACTATTCACAAAAAAAACTACTTTGAACTGATATTTATCATTTACCTTACAGTTCATATTGTATTATTCACCTTACAGTTCATATTGTATTATTCAGTTAGGTCATGCTGTATTGCTTCTGTTCTTTGACTGGACGACTTATGTATTTTAAAAAAACAAATGAAAGGTGGGCTAATTCTTTGTGTAAGTCACATGAAAATCATCTTTAAGTCTACAGCTTGCCCGTGGGATATTTAATTTTAATACAATGAGATCAAGATTCATTGGGAAAATAATAATTTTCAAATGGAGAAATATTTTAAATCTGTTTTTAAAATAAAACGTTATGAACAATTAACCTTCTGTACTGTTATCTACTAACAAATGTTACCAATCGGTATTGAATACAGAAGAAAACCAGAGATTACATTAACAATTCTTAACTACTTTAAAAGTCCACACAAAGGTGGTGTATTAGAAGTTATTCCATGGGGAGGGTTTGTTGCGTTTTTTTCCAACCACATGGGTTAAGAAGTCAAATGCTGAAATGCGATATAATGAAAAGACAGCTGCTAGAACTCCGGGAAGAAAAGTGGAAGCAGGATACATACACTATAACATTAGCGTCTAATAGCATTTCTTCACAGAAGGAAGAAAAGGAAAAAAAAAAGAAAAAAAAAAAAGAGTCAATATGATTAAGGATGAGATTTTTAGTGATCCAGGCACATTTGTGTGAGCTGACCTGAACAGTCTTCCAAATTTAAATGAATAACAAAGAAATTCCTACTAAAAGTAAATGCAATTGCTATAGGGATGATACTGCAGAAATGGAGATCTGGACAGGGATTAAACACGGGAGAATTGCTCACAGACCTAAGTGACCTGACAAATTTTGTGAAAATAACCTTTAGTATAAATGACAAGGAAAGAAATTGAAGAAACGTGTTTCATTATTTCTAACGATATACTAGATGATGAATTCATCTCCTAATATCACAGAAAAATACAAATGTTATCCAATAATAATTAGAATAGCTTTGCATTTCTTACTGTGTCATTAGATCAATCATTCTTTTTGTAAAGTATTTTATTTTCCAGACACATACGCACAGCGGGCGTCCTCGGGTAGGAGGAGGTGATGCCCAAGCAGCTGGTGGGGCACGCTTTCAACTGCTCTGCGTGCCACCAGCGCTTCATCAGCTACCTGGGACCTCTTCCTCTGCCTGCTAACAGCTTCCTCAGATTTATTCCAGGATGCCCAACACCCTAATACCTGCCGGCAGCCGCCAGTGTTAAAACTTCAAGTGCTAGAGGACTGCTGCTTCTTTTATTCAAATACGTTTCATTTTGCCTCCAAAAGACCAGGACAGGGAATTCTTGGTGCTAAAACGCAGACAGATTATCCACGCCTGAGAAAGGAACTTTAAGAGCCCAGTGTTTTAAAGGAACTATCAAGATGAAAAGGAAAAGGGTTTTTTTTAATGCCATTTTAAAACAGCAATTTCATGCTTTTGACAGGCTACTGAATGGCCAAAGACATCAAATCCTCCACTCCAAAGCATAAATGTAGTGCCAATTAGAGCTGGAAAAAAGGCACTGAGGTTGCCGAACAATATAACAATTAGAAAATAATAATAATCCTCTCCTATGTGTGGATGAAGCCTTTCCCTTTGAATTTTTTCATGGAAAAAAAAAGCCTAGGGGAAGATGTACCTTTCTCCCTCGGAAGTCATTGGTGATGTGTCGACGACTCCGGCTCCGGCTCCAGCACCTGCTCCCTTTCGTTTGGTGTGCACCCCTGCAGCGTGGTCTCTAGACAGCAGGCCCTCCAAACAGGCTGTACACAACCATCCAAAGGCCTTTCTCAATGTCCCAGTCAGCAGCAAACCCCAGTGAAAACCTTATTGACATTACTTACTGTTATTATAAAATGTTTAGTGTTCTCAGGTCAGTATTCCCATCTATTTTTTATACATCAGAAAGATTCTGAACTGCTCTGAAGCTACCCTGTAGCTGAAAAGAAATGAGGAAAACTATCAGTATTCATTGTTGTAGTATTTGTGTTTCCCTGTAAAAATTCAACTTTTTGATTAAATATTTGGGGGCAGGGAAGAAATGTTCACCATTTCAAGCAACAATAAATATTCCTGCACAAGAACCCTGGCGAGGGGGGGGAAAGACAAGACACATATACATTAGAGTATTTGAAATATCATTGTGCTGTGCTTTAGAGAACTTCCTGAAAAAAATGTCCTTGAGGGATTTTCCTCCTAAAGTGCAAATTAATATGATGCAGGGCTGCAAAAATAAAACCAACTTGTAAAAAATACAAAACAGGGTATAAACAAGAAGTCAGGCAGAGTTGAGAGTGGGATGGTGGGCTGACTGACAAGCAGTTGTGGCTTGCAGAAACTATCACTATCACCTAATTACAGAGAACGCAGCATTCCTCTTTAAGAGGAAGAATCTCTCAGATTATTTTTAGCAACTCAGTATTATATTTCAGCGACTCAGGGAATGTAACGCTTTACTTTTTTTCCTGAAAAGGTCCAGCGGCATGGTAGCTGACATGCATCGCTATACATTTGCTATGGCTGAAAAGTTGTCACTTTGGAATATCATTTATGGAGGTGATTACATAAACACATCAATAATTAGATGTACCCTGGGACAGAATGGACAGACTATCCCCACAAAATTTCCTACCGTTTCTTCCGAGGACTTTTGATACAGATGCCATCGCCTTAATGACCCTTTTATCATACTTGGGACTCGGAGAAAAATCTCATTTCTCTATTTCCAGGTGGTTTTCTTCAACCTGTCTTTGGCTGGAGTCAGCCAAGCAGGTCCTCGCTGCCGAGCCTGCCCGGCCATTCCCCCCCAGACCCTCTCCTGTCACCCCCAGCAGGCAAGGGGGGCTCTGGCCACAGCCCCGGGGGATGTTCTACACCCCCGGGGAATGTCCTACACCCCCAGGCTACAGCACCCACTGCATCTCACCCCAGGGGGTACTGCAGACTGAGGCAACCCGCCCTACAGGGAACTTAAAAAGAAAAAATAAACCAAACAAAAAACAAACAAACAACAAAAAAAAAAACAACAAAACCCTCACCAGCACACACACAAAGCTAATCTCTGTCCAGACTGAAGATCAGGATTTCAAAGACAGCCAAGAAAGGCAGTTGGTAAATAGCTCAGATGTTTCCCCAGCTCGAAAACACTTACCAGGGATTGTAGTTATTTATTTTTAAAATGCGTTAAATACAAGCGAGAGGAGCTGGAGGATTCAGCGTTTCAGCAACAGGATTCGGCTAATCTCACTTCGGGATCAGCAGTTTGAGTCTGACCAGGGTCAATCCGATCAGTCTCTGCTGGCTGACCAGAAATCCACCCATAAGTTTGTGGTCTCAGCGCAGTAATTTGACAGATGTTAGCAACACTGCAATAATTTGGCAATATCGACCGAAGACAGGAAGAACTAAACTGGTAAGGATCAAAAATCAAAACACTGTCAATCAAGCCTCAGAAATTCCCTCAGAGGCTACTGAAATCTTCCTGCAGTACCCAGAGAAGAGGCAGAGCTGGTATTTTCTCTCGCTTTCAGTGCCTGTCCTCAACTTCTTGCAGTAAAACTCCCATCAACCGCTGTCATTTTAGCACCTCCTATAGTCATGAAATTCGGGAGAAACATCTGAAACATCCGCACGCCGGTAAGCAAAAGAATGTATCAAATAATTAAAATATCAGGGTTGTTTTCTATGATGAGTGGCCTCAGAGAACTCTAATAGCAGTAGTAAGACCAAGCGTACTTGCTCTGCGCTTTCTTAGATCCCATCGCTATTTTTATTTATAAATTATAGGTGTATACCTATATATGTGTGTGTATGCATATGCATGCGCACTTAGGGGAAAAAAACCAACCCGTTCTTCAATTTACATGAAGTTCAGAGGTCAGGTACCACCAGTCGTAACCCTGCATGCCGTATGCCAAGCACTGAGTAGAACTGGGTCCTATGAGAACCCAATATGTTGACCTGTAATTAGCATCGCTGATTTAACAAACATTCAAGGGGAGTCAGAAGCAGTGAATTAACATGACAAGAAGTAATACCGCATGTAACTTTCCCACAGCCCTATATTTTTCCTCCGATTCCCAACTTCCAACAGCAACAGAGCTGCTGATCCCATGCCAGGCCCTGCGAAGGCAAATCACCCAAGTGGAACCTTGCCGACATCACCGAAACCACCTTTTGGAAATGTGTGTGACTGGGTTCCCCGCTGAGCCGAGGCCACAGGGAGATCCAGATTAGATCTGTTATAGAATCATTAATTAATTAAGTAGGTGGGTTTAAAGTTAGTTTAATTAGCAATTTCCCCCCCGGTATAGCACTTCATTGATGGTATCTGTATATCTAAGGATTAAGGGTGCTTGTACAAGAACTTTAAGTGATACAGTGAAAATTAGTAGATAAATGTTACGTTTACCTCTCTCTAGTATTACCAAAGAAAGAATAAGGAATTAAATGGTGTGGTTCCCTATTATCTTTTCCCTGTGGTCACGTTTTTAAACTAAACTGGTAAAAATTATTTAGTTAATTATATTCATGTTTGCATACAGAGTTTCCTCTCAAAAAGTATTTTGATTATAGTTCAGCTGTAATAAAAACAAGGACAAGTGTTGAGAGGACAAGTGTTACACCACTCAAGGACACTAAATGATGTTTGAAGAAACTCTTTTTTTGGTGGGGGGGAGTATTTTTTTCCACGTGCCAGGCATAAAGGGTATCCAAACCTTGAGTCTGTAGTGAAGTGTATCACCAAGGCAGGTGTGAAAAAAAAAAGACTCTTGCAGAGAGCAGAAAGGCGAGTTGAAGGGAGGAACCAAGGAGAAAATTGAACGCTGTAGAGTCTTTGGAAATTGCTTATGCATAGCTCTACGTATGCATATATTTTACCTTCCTTCATAACTCTTTCTTTGAGTTACTAAGCACATAAACTGCAAACACAGATGAAGAAACTACTAGAATTAAACTTTCTTTTTTTTCTTCAGTTTAAGAAGTTTCATTATGGTCACGGAGATTTTTATAAAAATCCAACTTATCTCTATGACACATTGATTATTCCTCATGAATAAAATAATGATTCTGGCTCTCCAGCTTTTTCAGAACAGTAGTCTTTAGAGGAACTAATAACTTCATACAGTTGATGTCTTTTTGTGCTCTCTCAAAAAATTCAGAAACAAAACAACCAAAACACTATCCTATCTATCAGGTATTTCTCAGGAATCTCTCCCAGCATTATCCTTGCATGCCTAGAGGTCAGGAATTCACGTCTCAAAGCATATGATGGACAAAATAATAAAAACATGAAGTAAACCATAAGTTAAATAAAACAAAACAAAATAAAACATGAGCTTTACCTTATTAATATTTTACTATACATCTTCCTGGTCTCTAAGTCACAAGCCAAAGCTAAGTAACTCTGGGTAAAGCTGTAGCAAGGCTCTATATTCTGTTTTAAGAGGCAACAACCCCTCTGTAAACTGAAATCCTGGTTCCCTCCCAGAATCATAGAACACAGCTAAAGTTAAAATTAAGAAGGCTCTAAGATTTTAAGCCGTGATTTTACTTTATATTGTCAGCCTAGTAAAATACAAAGAACAAAAATAAAGACATCTTAGGACATTAAGGCAGTACTATACTATTTGAATCATAATCCTGAAAAAATGTACAATATCGTTCTCATCTGGTAATTATGAAATTCTGTTGAGTACATAAAAGGAATTCTTACCTAGCATATACACATTTATGCATAAATAATAATAGTCTTTATATTCAAATAAATTAAATATTTCAAGTGTGGGACTACAGCATTTCCAAAATGATCACCAACGTGAAGATGAGCAATCTTGTCTTGCTTTCAAGTGGGCAAGTGATTTAAAAGACATAAAAAGTCACCACACAGCTGGAAATCTGCAAGTTTTGGGAGATGGTAGAAAATGGTAAATCTTTCTTGTAACAGCAAGCTTTCTGTCTATGTCATGGAGCATTATTGATTGCTGTCCGGCACATTGCAAGACAAAACACTCGGTAATAACTCACCGGGGCCATTTGCCCAATAAAGTCAATGGCAAGAGTCGTGCTGATTTCCGATAGTGCTGGGCTGAGTCCACCAAGCATCTGATGTCACAACTCCTGCTTTTAAGAAACAGCCAAATTATCAGCCGGCGTAAATCAACTTGACTTCACTGAAGTCAAGGAGCTGTGTTGATTTAAAAGGAGTCGGTGACATTTACATTATGTCCTTCAAGGGGTGCTGTGGGGAATGACAGTCAGTAATAACTTTCAGCCTTTTGCTCAGCGCTCCAGATGACAGGAGAGACACCACAAATTCTTCTTTTCGTCCAGCCATTATCATGGGCGTAAGCAAAATTTCATCAAGCCTGCTCTCTGAACTTCTCCCCATTCACCATGGTTATGTTCCCTGTGTTTCATAATGTCAAATTTTGGAGCTGCATTACTAGAGGAGCCCAAGGAAGAGAAAGCAGGAGCCTCTCTCCTCCCATTTAGGATCACTGCCTGGACTGGGGGACAAGGTCCCTTGGTCCCACTCACACTTTCTGTAGGAACACACACCAGCAAACGCACCACTCCAGACTCATCCCCTGCCAGTATGTCAGATGGGAAATGTTTTTCAGGGGGAAATAAAAGTTTATTTACCAGTCCTGTGCACTTTGGAATTTGGGAATCAACTGGACTCCAAGCTTTATGAGCGAATGTCTGATCCAAGTGTTTATTGAAGGCAAAAATATATCTGTCCAAGACAGGTCACATCAAATGGTTTAACAAAACATTATCTCCACATTGCTGCGATAATTTTCATAGCAGTTTCACCTATAACCAACTGGCACATTAAATTACCAGTTATCCAGCAAAACAAATGTAATTCCTGTACTCAGCTTCTTGTACCATGGAAAATAAAATTTTGCAACCCATACAAGGCAGCAAGTCATACCATAATGTTCCAAATCAAGAGTGTTTTCTAAAAGCATATGCAACAATAAAATCCCTATGTAAAAGTAGCACATGAAATAATAATAATAACAAAAAAAAGCCTCATTTGTTTAATTCTAACTGGTAATTCTGCCCTCTGTTTCCCATGTACAACTTCTACCAGTCTTTGTCTCCAGCCCCCCGTTACTCATGTATTTCCATGAACTTTATTTGACCAGCTATAGAGAAGAAGAGTTTGTAAGACTATTGGCTTTGTCTTTCCGGAAATAATACTTAGAAATTCACTCTGTCTTGGAAGCCTATATTCCCTGCATTTTTTAATTAATCAGTTGGATGGAAAATTTTGCATGATTTTTGAACAGTGTTCAAGTTTTTTGTAGTAAACATGCTCATGCTTCACGCTTACAGCATTTGAAATCAGCTCAGTGCGTGCTATTTAGACTTCAGGAAATATCATTTGGACTTAGAGAAATATTTTCTCATTGATCCACTTTTCATTCAAGAATGATAATGACATAGACATAAAACTTTGAATTAATTTATTTAATAACGCTTATATCATGAGTATCAGTGTGTAGGACAAGGCTTCTGCAATTCTGCATGGAGCTATTATTTAAAGATAAAAGCCATTTAAAATAATTTAAATGTAGTGACAGAGAGGAAAAATAGGCTAAGACTGAATATTAATTTTATATTCCCGGCTTCCTATTCTCAGCTGGACACACTTTGCTATCACTTCTTTACTTTACCAAATACCTGCCTTTATTGAATCTCATTCATATCCTGTTCTAAGAAAGAAGGAAGGGAAACAGTCCTCCTTTCCCTTTCTGCCTCTCCTCCTCAGCTGCTGGATAAAATCATCGTCCTAAATTCAGATGAGCATAGGAAGTCCCTTTATTAGTTACATGACTTGATCCACTGCATAATTTTCCCTTAAATCAATATGATAACAAAACAAATGTAAGGGACTACCTATAAAAAAAATCCATTATATTTTGTGGAAACAATGGTGAGCACTATTTGCTATAACTGTTTATTTGACACTATTTTTATTATGTGTATTTACACACAGATACGTATGTATCTATATACAGAGGGAGAAATCAAGTATGCACCCATTGATACCGACTTCACCCTCTATTTGCTCTCTTTTTGGTGCTTGTCCTTTTTTCCCTCAGTCTAATACGTCTGGCACCTCTGGCATTTTAGTTGTTAAACAGTTAAGCTATGGATTTAACAGCTTTCCCATCATGCATAAAACACACAAGAGAGAGAATATGCTCAAAACCAAGTAACGTTTCTTTTCCTTGCCTCCTTTTTTTAATCTCAGAATTGATATGGCACCTTTCACTGGCATACGATTGCTTAAAATGTAGCCTGGGCAGACAACAGCCGAGAGCTGTTGGATTCCCCCCACAGCCACAGTAAATGAGTTTGAGACCTTGATCCAAGAGCACAGTTCAGACAGAGAGGCGTTTGCACCACAGCTAAAGTTTTCCTGACGGCTTCATCGAACAGATGAAATAAATTCCCTCCTTACCCCAGCAGCGGTTCCCCAGATGGCTGCTGAGGTACGGTTTGTGAATCGGGTAGTAAATACACGCACAATAGATTTCTAAAAAGCGATAATAAATAATTCTGCCTGTTCCTTGCACCATACCTATTCTGAAGGTAAATAAAGGTCTGGAATGTCAAGAGCTGTCAATCCATCTCCTGTAACGTTATTCTCAGAGCTACACTACCCCGAGCCAGAGGCCTGAAAAGTGGACTTCGCAGAACACACGTGTTTTCACCAAAGACACAACTGTTTTCACCAAACGTCATGAGACACGAAACTTTCACCAGACACGAATCGCACGCTGCCCACCCTTCATGACGTGCTTTTGCTGCAGATGACGGTGCCCATCAGCACAGAGCGGAGCTGAGTTTGCTGCAGACATTTAGCACGGGGATTGACAGAGCCCGGAGCCGCAGGGGCAGCCCTCGCCAGGAGAGATGCTCAGCGCTCGCGGCTCTGCTTAGCTCTCGCAAGGCTTCTCCAAAAGTTGAGAGGAACCCGTGACAGAAAACCACCCCAGAGGAGCAACAGGTCCGAGTGTAAACATTACAATCTAAAACCTCATTTTGACCTTAAGTGGCCTTCCACATTACAGCCCCAAATCGCGTGTGCCACCTCTGATACACGTTATATTTTGTGTATGGCAGAAACAGCCTGCGAATCTGCTGAGTAATAGGAGGCTCGGTAGGAAAACGGTATTTATGAAACCACTGAAATGAGCGTCTGTCTGTTCTTGTGTTACGAAGTGCTCACCCACGTATCTCCTTCTCAAATATTGCAGACAGAAACGTCAAAGCCCATGATGTAAAACTAGCAGTTTTGTATCGTACACAGCTGGGTAACAAAGTTAAAATTAAATGAGTGGATTCTCACTTTGGATGCATATTTATTTTACTGTGTTTTCTCTCATTGTCTTTTATCTGTGTCGGATCAGGTTTTCTCTGAAACAAAGATATCATTTATATAACTCTGAAAAATCATCAGCAAAAGCACAGGTGGGATATATACAAACAAAACTATGCACAGGTATATTTCCCTTTTTTTTCTTTATCTTTCTACATAACTACTTCTTGAAACTTTATATCTAACTATGAAAAAGATCATGTTTTCCCAATCTGTTATATCTGCTTTTATTTCCTATAATTAAAGTTATGACATATCCATGTGTCATTTTACTCTGGGAAACACTGTTGAAAGAAGCAAACTGTTCCACCGTCATGATTATCGGAGCAGACGGTGTGTGTGGCAGATTAGTAATGAAGTAAAAATAGTAGCACCACCTATTGGCAAAATGCATAAACTGACCCATCAAATTTCATATGCTCCTGCTGCTACTGGATTTTAAGGTTGCAAGCTATTATGTTCAGTTTACTGTAGTTATTCAAAATGAACATATTTGTTAATACTGCCTTTTTATTTCTTTTACAGTACATCTAAAATAGAATGGAAAAGGACCAGGTTGTAAACTGGGAAAGGAATCCAAGCGTAACCCAGAAATTCTTGATGCCAGAGTCAAATTTGTTTTGAATATATCTAAAAAGTCTGAAACTTCTCTAAGTTGTGGATTTTGCATATTGACTAATTCCCAGATCCCAGAATTGTAGGTCTTAAATTCCCCTGACAGAATCTTGACAGGTCGCCTTTGATTTAATTGGACCAATTCTTTTTTTAATTCCTTTTTTTATTGGGGTGGGGGGGCAGGGCAAAAATCAGTGTGGCGATGAAGTATTCTATCATTGGGGTGAAAAGACAAGATTTTCAAATATTTGTGCGTATCAACAGCTATATATATAAAACATCTCCTATGAACTGCCCTTGGCTCGTCGTTACCATGATTCTGCTTAATAAAAAATAAAGGCAAATTGCTGCAGGCAAGAGATTGAATGGGAAATAAAAAAAATCTTTAGATTATATCAGAAGGTAGGAGTTGAATGCGCAACTTTAATTTTTATCTAGATGGCATTTAAACTGTTGAAGTAAATTCTTTCACTGTGTCTCTGTTTTGTCTTATTTAGTCCGGTCGGGTTGCTCAGAACAATCCTAAAAATTTTAAAGTTATAGGACAACTTGTTTCTGAATATTTATTTTTTATTATTTCTGTAGGACTGATTTGTGTGGAAACTCTGTTCTATTTCTTTTTTGCAATGTGATATTATTTTGCTTTTAAACATCAATAGTGTTTATCAAGAAAACTGGTTTCATCCATGTATTACTACTGACACTGGCTATTTTCTGAAGCCTTCTCTTTCCCTGCTGCTCCTGTTCATTGCTCCATCACTTCTTCTGAGGAGGAAAACGATGCTAATCATGGTGGGTTAGATTCCCACAGCAAAAAAAAAAAAGCCTCTCTCTGCATGCTGAGTCAGAATGTTGACCTTCAGTTCTGCATTCCTGGTCGTTTCACTGTTTTCTCCTACAGTGCTCAAATTTTCATTTTCATTTGGTTTCAAAGGAACCTGGTGCTTTTGAAGTGTGCGAGCAGTCCTTGTACCTGCAACCCATCACCAACAGGATGTGTTTGGTACATAAAATCATGCCAAACCCTCTACTACCCATCAGAGCTCTGGGGTGAAGACCTTTGGCTGGAAAGGGGATACTTATTCTCCATGTTTGCAATCTTCTACATCTCAGGATTCATGCTTTCATGGCCTCATTTCAATGCAAAGTGGTTGCATCTGCCATTAACACACGTATCTCCAGTCCTTGCTGATTTTACCAGAAATAATGCCACCAAGAGCACTATCTTGTTGGTCTTCTCTCTGAAGTCTCTTGTCTGGTCTGAACTGGACTAGGCACATTATTAAGGTTGCATTTACCGCCTTCTTATATCTAAAGTTTAAGGCTTTTAGCAGCACACATTTCTTCATAGCATTTTCTATATGAAAGACCGTTTTTATTCAGTGGAAGGAACAATTCAATTTATTTTTTAATCTACAAGAACGCGTTTGGCCAAAGTAATTTACGTGGACTTCCTTGGCTTCAATTACACTGTTTCAGTAATGCAAACAGAGCCAGCCACAACTGCAGCTGCAGGCTTGTAAATACTTGCCTAGCAAAACAGTCCTACCACAGCTAATGAATCTTGGTGAAGCTGACACCTCTTTTCCTAGGCAGAGCTGCAAACGTGCTACTTTTGTTAGAGAAAACGAAAACCAGCCAAACAGACTGACAACGCTGCATCATTTTCCAGGGGCCCCTGAAGACATGTCACACACTATATATCACCCTGGATTGAGTCAGAGGATCATGGTGGTCTGTCATGTTATGTACTTGTTTGATGGTATTTCACCACAGCTATCTCCATGCAACATGAAAAGAGTATGTTGGAAATCTGATAAGGATTTAGAGATTTCCAAGGGGCGGACATAACCCCAATGTCCCGTGGCAGAGGGCTGCGATTAGGTGGCTGCCACCATGTCGTGGGACAGAGGACGATGGCCTCACCTGCGGGACTCCTCTCACCAGCACATCCAAACCTCTCAGGAGCTTCCTTGCAGTGGGTGGAAGATATTACGGATGGATCAATAGAATAGAAAGAGATAAACATCTTGCTGAAGTTCACAGAAAGGACTTGGTGCAAGAGCCAAGAGCAGAGTCAAGCAGTCTTGACTCCTTATCATTTGTTTTAATCACAAACCGCAGTATTTCACGTACATGTGATTATCATGCCTGCATCCGTAGCTCAGGAGCACTCGGTGTCTCTGAAATACATTACAGGCTCAATTCCTCCCTCAATTATGTCAGTTTTAAATGTGTCACAACTGTCGTCACTGGAATTACTCTTAACCTGCCCCTTTGTAACTAAGAAGAAAAACTAAGATTTACATCCCTTCCAGGGAGCTATATATTTTTGGTACTACAAGTTTATTTAACTTCTGACTAATAAGCAAAAGCAGATTGTGGATCCAAAAGAACTATAGCAGGGAACAAATGATTTATCAGCAGAGATAAAAATTATCATGACAAGATGTCTCATACAGATTATTCTTGTGTGAGTTTCAGGTAGCTGCGCATTTTTTAAATCATTGCTAAGTCATTCAAAATAAGTAAACCTAACATAAAAAGTCATCACATTGCATTTTTAGGGGAAACGGGGAAACTATTTGTAGGGTATACCCTTGGTATGCACTTCAAACCATGCACTGACATAGCAGAGTACGTGCATTTCTTGAACTCAAGTAGTGTATGACTTATTAGTGCATCTGTTGTAGTGGATCATAGAATCATAGGGTTTGAAGGGACCTCTGGAGATCATCTAGTCCAACCCCCCTGCCAGAGTAGGGTCACCTAGAGCAGGTTGCACAGGAACACGTCCAGGTGGGTTTTGAACGTCTCCAGAGTTGGAGACTCCACCACCTCTCTGGGCAGCCTGTTCCAGTGCTCTGCCACCCTCAAAGTAAAGAAGTTCCTCCTCATGCTTAGGTGGAATTTCCTATGCTCAAGTTTGTGCCCATTACCTCTTGTCCTGTCCCCAGGCACCGCTGAAAAGAGCCTGGCCCCATCCTCCTGACACCCACCCTTTAAGTATTTATAAGCGTTGACAAAATCCCCCCTCAGCTGTCTTTTTTCCAGACTGAAGAGACCCGAATCCCTCAGTCTTTTTTCATGAGAGGTGTTCCAGTCCCCTAATCATCTTGGTAGCTCTCTGCTGCAGCCTCTCCAACAGTCCCCTGTCCCTCTTGAACCGGGGAGCCCAGAACTGGACACAGTACTCCAGGTGCGGCCTCACCAAGGCAGAGTAGAGGGGGAGGATGACCTCCCTCGACCTGCTGGCCACACTCTTCTTGATGCACCCCAGGATGCCATTGGCCTTTTTGGCCACAAGGGCACGTTGCTGACTCATGGTCATCCTGTTGTCCACCAGGACTCCCAGGTCTCTTTCAGATGAGCTGCTCTCCAGCAGGTCAGCACCCAACCTGTACTGTGCAGGGGGTTATTCCTCCCCAGGTGCAGCACCTCACACTTGGCCTTATTGAATTTCATAAGGTTCCTCTTTGCCCAGATCTCCAACTTGTCCAGGTCTCTCTGTATGGCGGCACAGCCTTCCGGTGTGTCAGCCACCCCCCCCAACTTTGTGTCATCAGCAAACTTGCTGAGGGTGCACTCTATCCCCTCGTCCAGGTCACTGATGAATATATTGAAGAGGACTGGACCCAGTACTGACCCCTGGGGAACACCACTCGTCACTGACCTCCATCTAGACTCTGTGCCCCTAATCACGACCCTCTGAGCTCTGTCTTTCAACCAGTTATCTATCCACCCTACTGTCCATTCATCAAGCCCACTCTTCCTAAGCTTCCCTATGAGGATGCTGTGGGAGACCGTGTCAAACGCCCTGCTGAAGTCAGGGTAGACCACATCTACTGCCCTCCCCTCATCTATCCATCCAGTCATGCCATCATAGAAGGCTATCAGATTAGTCAGACATGATTTACCCTTGGCGAATCCATGCTGAGTACTTCTGATAGCTTTCTTTTCCTCCACGTGCCTTGAGATGACACCCAGAACGAGCTGTTCCATCATCTTTCCAGGGATGGAGGTGAGGCTGACCAGCCTATAGTTCCCCGGCTCCTCCTTCTTGCACTTTTTGAAGACTGGAGTGATGTTGGTTTTCCTCCAGCCCTTAGGCACCTCACCAGTTCTCCAGGACCTTTCAAAGATGATGGAGAGCGGCCCAGCAATGACTTCTGCCAGCTCCCTAGGATGATATACTCCAAAATGTGAAAGCAACTAGGCACCAACAGATTACATCCTCTACACTCACATTATCGAGTGATTATTGAAAGGAAAGGAAATCTTTCACCAAAAGAATTGGAGGTACCCCTTCCGAAATACAGAGGTGGAAGCCCTTGACCTGTGAATCTTAGGAGCTATACAGATATCATATTTAAACGATAGCTAGAGAAATAAATTGCTGTAATCATCCTACCTTTATGATTTCATTGTTTCACTTGGCAGCCTAAAGAACTGGCTAGATAATTTTTTTCCAATAATGGTTGCAGTGACTTTTCCTCAACATTTTTTCATTATTTTGTCAGCTTCCAGGCTAGGTAATTCTCTTCATTCTGCATAATATTATTCATATACCTATTTTCCCATTAAACAGTAGTAGCACCTACTTCCAAAACTGTTTACAAGTACATACAAACTACCCTTAACAAAGCATTTACTGTGTACAGAAAGAACAAAAGGATGACTAATTTATACTATCTATATATATGAATATTTTTTTTCTATGTGAAAACCATCACTGTGACTGAGAGAGAAATAAAACAGAAAATAACTTGTAACACATAAATCTAACACATTTCTCCTTAGGACAAATAATGTTTGGAGCAAAGACAGCATTTGAAAACACCAGGAAGCTTGCTCTGTCTGAGGAAGACACTGATAACCTTGATAGGTAGGGGAGCCGCTTTTTTGCTCATTTGTATTCTTCAAGCCAAGCAGGGCATGGAACCAAAGCACAGAAATGGGCAAAAAGTGTAATTTAAGCAATTAAGTAATAAGAAGTTTTTAAACCACTTTAGACTAAAGAACTTTCCACCTTAGACACAGCAAGCAGAGGATTCATACAGACAGAGAATTCAGAAACAGAGATCTTGTTCCCATGTTCTGTGCAGATCCACACGGCTGGAAGCTTCCATGGAGGGAAGGACATCTGGCTCCAGCGCCACGAAATACTGAACGGCGTTGACACATATGGCACAGGCCATACTCCGCATAGCAGACAGGCAGAGAGCTCTGCCGCTCCTCTGTGCCTTGGACCTGCCACGGCTGCTGGCCTCAGGCACAGATAGCTTAGAATCATAGAACTGCCTAGGTCGGAGGGGACCTTTCAGATCATCAAGTCCAACCATCAACCTAACACTGACAGAACCACCACTCAACCATGTCCCTAAGCACCATGTCTACCCGTCTTTTAAATATCTCCAGGAATGGCGATTCCACCACTTCCCTGGGCAGCCTGTTCCAATGATTCATAACCCTTTCAGTGAAGAATTTTTTCCTAATATCCACCCTAAAACTCCCCTAGCACAACTTGAGGCTGTTTCCTCTTTTCCTATCACCTGTTACCTGGGAGAAGAGACCAACTCCCACCTCTTTACAACCTCCTGTCAGGTAACTGTAGAGGGCGATAAGGTCACTTGTGTGGCCTTTCCACCTCCGGGTCCCTCTGCAGCAGTTCCTGAGATGATGATTACGTCCGAGCTATTTTTTCGAACAGTCATTTGTGGAGTTCTCCTCCATAAACTTATCTCAAGGAAACCACTTACCTTACTGGCCTCCACAGCACCCAGCAGCAAGGCATCCCGCAATTTAAGCCCTGTGTTCTCCAAAGATCTCTAATTCCCCAGACAACATCAATAGCTGAACGTCTAAGAGAGACAGGCCATCAGCTTTGTTCTGCCGTCACGAATGCTGACAGCTCACCCCGATGGTGACACCAGCCTTTTCCACAAACGACAAACAATCTTCGCAGAATTGCAGGGGCCCGGGTTAACTCTAAAATGAGACAGCCGGAGATCCAGACCTCCTACGGAGATGAATCTGCTGCCCAATGTGTCAGGGATGCTTTGGAAACTGCTTATGAATTGCAAACACTTACTTATTATAAATGTTGTGCCACTTTCTCTGCATCATATTGATGTGCGTGATGAAGAAAATGAATATCATCCCAACATTTTAGTAGAAGACTGCTAAATTCCCTCTGATCGGCTGTAATGATTCTGCTCACTAGGCCATGGAGTATCAAGTTAGGTTTTTTTCTTCCTCTCAGATTATTAAACATGAAAAATAAAGATTTTTAAAATAAATTCCTGTAAGAAAACAGATTGGATGGCTGAGAGACCAGGATGCAGAGGTGAAAGATGATGCAAAATACAGGTTAGGAAGGGTTCTTTTTCTTCCTTACAGCAAACTGCATTTAATTAAAATTAAAATAATCAAAGCCTTGTGTCAAAATAACTTCACTTTTAGTCAAAGGAAGATTTTAGGAATGCCATTGTTTCTAACACAATTCTGTCCCAGTGTGCTGAAAGTGCTCTCTGCTGAAAGCGGTTTGGATTTTTGAGCTCTATTCCTTTGTGGCCAGAGTGGTGTTTTAGGTTTTTTCTGGACAGAAATTCTCTCTCCCTTCATTTTCATCTCCCCCGTTCTGTCTCTTACATTTCATTGTAGAGGATGCCCTGTGTTCTACTCTCATTTCTCAGGAATTTCGCACAAATTGATACAACTGGCAGCCATTACACATATATTCCCTTAATTGACAATCATACAGAGCTCACAGGAAAGTGATAATATCCCGTTTTCTCTTGTCTAGTTAAGGCCTTTGCTTCCGAACTTGAAAAGCAGCCCCACAAGGCAGGTAAGGTCAAGAAGAAAACTGATATAATTATCCCATAATTCTTCAAATACCAAGTCCTATCAGGCTCTCTCTATATATAAAATATGAAACTGACCAAAAGACTTTAACAGTATGGGATCTTGTATGGTATGTGACTTCAAGAGACTATGGTTGGCATTAATTTATTTAGGACAAGGGGGGGAAAAAAAAATCACAAAATACATCCAATGCTTTCTTATATAAGCTTCCATACTGTGTGAAAACCTAGCACATAGGCACTACCACTTCTCTTGCTGTCTTTTAGATCCCTTTGCATTTATTTTAACTAGCTGGACAAACTTTCAGTCTGAAACTTTCTAGTAATTGAGGGTTTTTCAAGGTGAGGGGTGGAGAGAAACAAGTTAAATTAAAGCAATGCAGGGAGCTCATCCTGAAGACGAGACCGGGGTGATCACAGTGAAATCAGCACAGTAGGGATAACTCTGAGTAGGTTGATTTCATTTAGATATGTCACAAATTTAAGGTTTTAAAGGAAATTTGGATGATACGTTCAGAGTGAGGGAATTTCAGAGCGAGGAATGCCTTTTGCCGTTTCAAGTATGGGCAAATCGTAAAATTAGCTGTTTAAAATCTCTGTTTTCAGCTACAACAAGCTGAAATATGACAGCTAAATTCTCTGAAGTATCTGTCTACAGTAAGAACCTACACAGGCCCCTCTATGCAAAGAGGGGAGGGCGTCTGCCACTGCTGAGAGCACTTCAGTCCCAATGCACAGGAGGCAGATTTTCCTCCCAAGTTCTCCTCCGAGGGACACCATGCACCATTGTCCCCTGATAAAGAGACTTTCAGCTCTCTGAATTCTCCCCAAGACTGAGGAGGGAAAGGAAAAGGGCTCCAGGAAAAAGGGCTATGAACAAGTAGGGGGAAAAGGTGTGGGAAGGTAGGTTAGGGCAGAAGGAAGAAAGGAAATACATTCACAACGGTAGAGAAGGGCAGGAGGTGCATTCGCATTTGCAGGGCTCAAGCATCCCTGCGAGGCTCATGGATACAAGGATTGTTCATTACAGCCCTGAAACTAGTGACCCACACCTTCCAAGCAAGGAGCTGCTAACCCAAAGAAACCTTTCTGGTTAAAATGTACTGAAGGCTAGGGATCTTCAGGAGAGAAATCAGGGAAGGTTTGGAATAGCACAGTCACGGCCTTAAAAAACAAATTTTAAAAAAAAAAAAATTGTAAGCATTCCCTTCTTTAAAAATTAGGTTTCCTTTTGCTAGTTGCTGTCATGTGTTAGCTGAGGTGCGCATTTAGGGAATGTTTTTTCTAGCTGTGTTCCTTCAGCACCAACCCAAGAAACCATCCACACATCAATGAACCTGCTAACACAAAAGAAGCAGCCCCACGGGGGCTGACATTTATGACTCTTCAATACTTTATCTTGCATTCTCAGACATATTTTTCACTAAGCATCAAGTCCCTGCTACTCAATAGAATACAACTTAATCTGCAAAAGAAATTATAATACGATATCAAGGCAACGCTTAAGCTCGAGATGGGGATGCAGAATAGACAACCCGAAACAAAACAGGATTCACCAGGCAGCATGGAGTTCACAATTTGTTCACAGCCATATCTTCAATCTGCCACTTCATGTATCACAACTCCCACCACGCTCTATTTTGAGAGCTGAGGTGGGATTAAATGAACACACAGATCATGAATCAGATTTTTGCATATGGGTGGATTTCACCTGCAGTGCCTCATATTTTGTTGTATATTTTCACATAAATAGACGGGGACCATGCTTCTTAATTATTTTGCCTCCATTCTCTAGGTTAAAAGTTTAACGTAAATCTTAACATAAAAGAAATACAAATAATACGGCTACTTTAGCGAAAACTACGATCAACTAGAAACAAAATATGCCACCTCCACTGGAAGTTAGCAAGAACGTGTCGAAATTAAGTTTGATTTCAAAGAGCATGCATGTTTTAAACTATAATCTCCCTTTTCTATGGCTTAGACAATAGTGATGATAGCAATTTGTGTGGATGGTATTTGTTTGGCTATGTAAAATGAAATGGCACTAATTAGATATATTTGAAATCA
This sequence comes from Larus michahellis, assembly GCF_964199755.1. Taxonomy (NCBI): domain Eukaryota; kingdom Metazoa; phylum Chordata; class Aves; order Charadriiformes; family Laridae; genus Larus; species Larus michahellis. Next base: position 19,526,969 of record NC_133900.1, on the reverse strand, counting down.
GTGGGACTGTACTGTGAGGCAAAAAGATCCACTCCTCTCCACTGCTTTAGCTGCACATGAAACCAGTTGGAAGACTTAAAATGTATGAGAATAAAAAACCCCAAACACTTGCAGCGTGCTACTTATCACACACTGTGACAGTGATAAATTCCCTCAGTGATTCTCAGGTGCCCTGTTGTTATCTTTAACTGCCTTCTAGCTTGTCAATCTTCTGCTTCCAGATGGTATCGGTCATTCACACAGGCAAAACCTTGCTTAGAGGGACTTACACTTTGTGCTGGTAATAGGTGTTTTATCTTCCAGTGGATTATTTGCCCACTGTTCTTGTGGAATTTCACAAAAGAAGCATCTCTGATTATCTGACAATTTATCTTTTGTACGGATCTTGTTGGAGATTGAGTTACTAGAAGGAGGTGGTTCTTTCAAAATGGAATCTCTCCCTGAGGCTTTTAGTGGGGGATAATAAGACTTCAGCTTCTGCATCGCGGAAAGTAGGGGACAGAAATACACCTACACCTCCAAAGCGTTTGATGAGGAACACCAATAATTCTCTACACTGCACACCCTTCTGAAGTATCGAATACTACAGGTGGCCCATAAAAAAAAGACAAGTATATACTCAAAAATCTCTACTGAAGCTCAATTATACTGTGTATTTCTATGCAGTTATCATTTATTGTGTAGAACCACTTGAGGCGGGATATTTTTCTCTTTTACTGACAATTAAAACCATACTAATTTATCCTTGACTAGCTGCTGCGTTGTGCACCCATTATTGAGAACCCATTACCATGTTACCACTAATTCCTCTTTGTGCTGCTGACATGTGGTTATCTCTCTGTCTTGAAGCTATATCAGAGCTATGTATAGGTAAGGGCATATTAACACATCAAAAATGGTAAGCATTCTATCAAGTTCATTTTATTTGACGGATTTCACAATATCCTGACATTTTATCTGCAAATGCTTTTGAAAACAATATAATAGAAAGGAAATCGACTTTTTTAATCTAGAACATCAGATGTCAGATAAATTTTGCATAAATACTGTGCTGCATCATAACATAACGTAGTCCTCCTTAGTAGAGTTCGGTTTTATGTAGAGAGGTTAAAGCATTTAATCAGTAGGAGACCTAATAGCTGAGTCATTGAAAAGAAAATTATACATGCTTCACAGGCCATTGTGAGCCATGGAGAAACACCATCCATAGTCACTCTATCCTAAATGAAGAGACTTTTTTTTTTTCTATTATTTTTAAAAGTAGCTAAATAAAACATTTGCCCGGATTCCCAGGCAAACGTAGGAAATAAAACTATATTTTCCATAAGAAGATTAGAACTGTGGTGTTCCTTAACTCCTACAATGCATGCTATGACCTTTGTTTTCTTTGGATTGATTTGTTAATTTTTTTAATTGCTTGAAGCATATAAAGCAGGGACAAAGAGATCAATGGCATGAAAATGGAACAGGTTTGCAGCTGCTCATCTGAAGCCAGAGGGAAAAGAGCAGAAAGCTTTATTAAGAAAAAAAGAACAAAGGACAAAAACATTGATGCTGCTGAGGGTACAGTGCCAAAGAATGCTGAAATCCAGGTGACATTAACCTCAACCCATTTACAAGTCCTCTTTCTATAAGGGATTGATTTTATTTTTTTTTTTAATGTGCGTTTGCATAAGCTCTGTATCCCAAGGCCCTAATATGTTACTTTTCAATAAGGTAGTAGTCAACACCTGGACAACTTTTTTAAGAAATTATATAAGATTTCAGAGCTTGGTAGAGAGAAAGAACAAACAGCATTTCCAAAAGAACCCCACCACATCTCTGTTTTCTGCTAGCCAGAATCCGCTCTCTTAATAGAACTAAGTGAATTGGAGGAACATGATAGCTCTCACTAAACCAAGCGTAACGCGCTTCTCCTCTACTCAACACTTTTCAGTATAGAATTAAAAGGAAAAAAATAATAATATAAAATGGAGATACAGTAAGGTCTACTAACTACAATAACTTCTACAGGAGACAAATCAAGTTGTCTAACATACATATGATTTAAGGTGGTCTTTTCAGGTCAAATCAGTAAAAAAGTCACAGTTGCTCTTGATCTCTGTCAACCCGAGACTGACCTGAAATGCTGACTGAGGGATAAGGGGCAGTAACCTAGCCACAATGTCTTTGAAACATTCTAATTTTCAGTCTCACGCGTAACAAGAAAATCTATTTTCCTGTTTTCTCCTTTATCTGAAGAGGCACACCTATCCCTCCAAATAGATTAGTTCTAGGTAATAAGGTCCTGTTATCTGAACGCCCATTTTTTGCTTTTTGCAAGGGGAAAATACTTATATACTATTTTTGTAAGAAAAAGGTGTTTAAAAACAGAGAGAAAGAAGGAAGATATAGATACAAGTAATCAGTAACACTGGTAGCAATATGGGAAATGGGTAATAGAAGGTCAATTTCACTTCCCACCTGTTTTGTTTTATTCCAATTAAAACAGTATTGTAAAAATTAGGTTTTAAGATAAGGTTGTACCCCCTTCCGACAGGGGAAATGTGTTCTATTCACAATAAATAATGATGCATTACTTATGAATACTCAATCCGAAGATGTCAAAACATTTTGGAGATATTAATGAGTTTGTGAATTGAAACTCGCATCTTCCTATTAGGTATACTAATATATTTGTTTAAAAAAAATTAGACATTTGAGGTACGTATAGTAGTGTACCTCAGTGGTCTCTCAGCGTCATCATTGCTCAAGAAATAAAATAATAATTCGGAGTCATGCTTTACATGCCTTCAAATCCAGTGGTCCCCTAGCCAAAACACCACCGAAAAAGTAACTTTCATCATCTGTAGTGTGACTGCAAGGCTTTCGCTTCAAAGAAAAGAAGCAAAACTATCTGTTAGTTTATTTTTCTTCTCTTTCTTGCCTCTTTGTTAGTGGAAATGTGAGTGTATGTTTTTATTTTATGAACTGTTTAATTTTAAGTTTTTTGAATTTTAAGCCTGATGTCTTACATGGGCTGAGAAATGGTGACCCTGGTGATCCAGCTTCCTGACTCCTCTTCACTGGTAACGATTTCATTATGCATATCGAGCCCACTAGCTTGACCTTTGAAAGTCTGAGTCTTTTTACCTAGACAGAGTTATTACTAAGTTTATTAAAACACTGCCAAGTGTAGAACACAAACTTTCCCGTCCTTTCTCTTCTTGACTGAGGAACTGGTCACTAAAGATTTTTTTATTGAATAACCCTCCCACGGAGCATCACTTAGAGACATTTTTCTCCAGCTGATACCATCGGATATATAGCAGAGACAAGAAAAAAAGGAAAAAGAAACAAAACCCCTCAAAAAATGCAAAAAGGGTAGAATGAAAGCTACTAGAAAACTTGAACATAAACTTAGAAAAAAAAAAAAACTCAAACATCACACAAGATCCCACGAACTTGCATAGTGAACAGAGATCACTAGCTACGACGCTAAGAGGTTTGAATGACAAGATATATCCAAATAGCAGGTGAATAAAAGCAACGATAATAAAGAATTGTAAGACAGGATTCAGATTAACTTTTGAGTCACTTCTGTAAATACAACAACAAAACTAGTGTGTTTTATGCAAAAAAAAGAAAAAAAAAATCAACCTTTCTTCCATTAGCAAGGTTTCAACTAGAATGAGACCAAAATCAGATCATAAAAATGTTGATCATTTTGAGCATAGCTATTGTACTGTCTTTTGACAACCTTTTACTTTTTTAAAATTTTTGATACTTTTAAAATCCCCAGACTCTCCAGTACAAGATACCTGCCTTTTTTTTTTTCCAGAATATGAATAAAACCCCAGTGGAATCCTAAAATTTCTTTGCCTGGCAGTCTTAAATTTGGCCTAGCCATTGATGTCAGGTTTTCTTACAAGCAGCAGAAGATATAGAAAATCAGAACAGGTATGAGTGATTACAGCAATAGTCATCAGTGTTCTGAAGGTGACAAAGAAAATGGGGGGAAAAAAAAAAAAAAAAAAAAAAGACTCTTCTCTTTGAATATCAGCACTTGCACCCTGTATATGTATTTGCATGATTTGGCTTCATCAAAGACACTTCTGGAGCCAAGCAGACAAAACTTGTTAGGTTTTGGATTACAGCAATCCACGTGTGCATTTACACTAATATTAGGCTTTTTAAAACTATTTTTTATAGCAAGAAATACTCATGCAAAAATACCTCTCTGTCATAGCTTAAAATATGTTAATTTGCCACTCTCTATCATTATTCTAAAGTTTTGCGGTGTGGGGGTTTTTTTCTGCCTTGTTCTTTATCATTCTATTTATTTCACTAAAACTCTTCGGAGAGGTTGCAGAAGTAATTTGTAGCTGCATAACAGCTGGTTTAGATTTCGTCAGGATTTCTGTTACATTTTAGAATGCTTTTGGATTATGTTGTCTTGTGCTTAATGTGTGTAATCCATGTCTGTATTAAAAGGATACTTGACCGCATTTGGTGTAAATAGCGGTGCCATCCAGTTGCATGAAGACAACCAGTAAATCAGCTTACAATTAGTGTGCTTCATTTTATCCGAGAGACTAGCACTAATCCATAGTGCTAAGGATCACGATAGCAATGCCTTTAATTAAATATAACATCATGGTTATACCAAATGTAGTCCTTGAATTCTGACACAGTTAGTTAAATTGAAAGATGCATAATCCCAGCGGTCTTTGAATTGGTATTGTTGTAACCAGTAATACATTGGAAAAGCTTTCTTTAAAAAAAAAAAAAATAATAAATGTCTGAACTGGTACATTTTAGAGGTTAGTACCTACAACGCAGCTTCCTTAATCCCTTCCAGATGGTTACCAATACATTAACAGCTACTATCAGGAAGAAAAAAATAGAAATTCTTACAATTTTTGTCACTAGCAGGGCTTTCGTCAGAAAAGCAGATACAAACTGACACTTACTATTGCAGTCCTATCTCTAAGTGTCTCCTGCCTCTTCCCGGCACAAAGAATAAGAGGGAGGGGGCGGACACAGGTGACGTTAGTTACCTTGGCGTTTCCAGCACTCCCCAGAAATTTAGTCATCGGCAGATTGTCCCTGATGCTATTCTGAGCACGGGAGGCGCACAGCACACAACAGCTGAGATGAAACGCGCTCAGCCAAAGCACCCCCCTCCCTCCCTGACGCGCCCCCCACCCCAGCTGTGATATGACTGCACACTGGTGGGTGCAAAAAGGCCAACACACTACCCTTCATCCCTTAGGGGTATATATTTGGAATTTAAGATGAGAGCCGTGCATGAATACTCCTACCTTCTCTTCCCTGTCTCTGGTTTACTAACGTTGTTTATTGACCATAGCCATGCCAAAGCAACGCAAACAAAATAGTTGCTCTTCTATCTCAGAAAGAATTTATTCTTTGAGTTTTCTTCAGAAACCCTCTGTAAATCACAGCCGCAGCAGTACCTAGAGCACTCCTTCAGGAGCTCCAGGAATGCGCCACAGGAACTGTGCTATGGATGAGGGAAAGTACATCAGGGTGTTTGGAATGAATTACGTCAGGCTGAGTGATGTGGTATCTTCTCACTACACACATGTTAGATAGCTTCTCACCCTCTGCTCTGGAAAGCTGCCTTGCACCATCATGTCAAATTATTTTGACTATTACTTCAAAACATTACCAAGTGAAGGAACTGCACAGACGTTGCTGTAAGCAGCACCACACAGAAAGCACGCGTTACCTCCAGAGAGAATTCAGGAGTTTTGCAAATGCAATCAGGTTCTTAATTTTGATTTATATTTTCCACAGGATGGAAGAGTGTGCTCTATTTTCTCGAGTACTCATGAGAAATCAACGCCTGGAGAGGCCGGCAGCCTGGCCCCGGGGTTTTCAGGGGAGCGCTCAGTGCTGCCCTTTGCCCGGCACGTCTGCACGTGGCTGCTCACATCCCCCCTACATTGTCAAGTTGTAAAACCCGGAGTAGTCACATTACAAACCTGGAAACCTCATTTGTCAAGAAAAGGTGATTATTACTGTTTTTATTATCCTCTTCCAGTCTGTAATACAAAATAATTTTCTTCTCAGCTTCTTTCCTAGCTAATACTCATTATATTCAAATAACTACCCTGTAACTTGCCAAACTTTAACGATTGTGAAGATGAATACTGTATTTTAGCTCATGGCGACGAGCTCCTTGTGTCATTTGCAACCAGTTATTAAAAAGTTTAGCTGCTTTCCAAGAGTTTATTGCCATGATTTTAAAATTGGTTTTCCACCTAATGGTAAAATCAGAGTGGTAAACAATACTCAACGGTTACTTTACATAATGTCAAAAAAGCTACCATTAGGTGTCATTTATTATTATATTATTTGTGCTTTGTTTCAGATGCTTTTATTTGTAAATATGTTATTTACTGCTTTTAATATGAATCCCTGACATTTCAGTGGAACATGCTGACAGACTACTCATGTCTCTGGAAAATTAAATGCTACACAAATCAAGTAAGTTTTACAGGAATATCATTTTATAAGTGTAAGCAATTTCTATAAATGTCAAAATATCTCATTTCATCATTCTGGGAACCAAATGTTTTCCATTTTAATTTTCTTTTAAAATTTATATTTTCAAGTTTTAAAGTATTACGTATGTTTTCCAGTAAAAGATGTTAAACTTTAAGAATTAAGAAGTTTCAGTCAATAATAACCTATTATTTTGTCTTACGCAGACTACATATTGTTAATTTTTGCTTCCTTCAGAAAGAAGCCGGACTCCAAGAGTCCGTCATGCCTTCACAGTCACAACTATTGTATTTGCTTTCAAATTAGCCACCGTAATATGGGAGGCATCTATGGGGAAACAGGCTAGGAAGGAGTGGCTGAATGCTACAAACAGTTGGATAATCTTTAGCACATGGCAGATTCTCATGCTGGCTTTACGCCTAATACTCCTGAGCATCTTACGGCTAAAATACAAAGTAGTCTGTAGTGTTGTTAGGCCTTAATACTTTTAAAGACACATTGAGTGTTAATGGGGTCCTCTGGATTTAAAGCTTTGTTGTTTATTATACCCAGACTGCCTGGGTTTTCTCTAATGACATACTCCAGCAAGCCACCTAATTCCTGACCTGGATTATCTCCGTCCACCTCCCTGCCTGCAGCAACCTCAGTTCAGCAGTGCAGCCTGATTCATTTCACCCCCAAAACCACCCTCCAGCCCCCCGAAACACACTCGCACACCGCGTTCCATCAGCATCGCTGCAACACAGGACTACGCATGAAAACGCGAAACCCAGCAGTTCGTCCAAATTCCCAAGCCCGGTTGCATGTCCCAGGGCTGGACCAGCGAGAGACCTGGCTTCCCATCCACACCAGGGCAAGCCAGTGCGAGCCAGAAGCAGGAGCTGCAGCCTGCTAAAGATCCCAGAACCGGCGAAATAAAGGACCTTGAAGCACAGTGCAGCGTGTAAGAAACTGCAGAGGCAGCCAAAGAGCCCGAGGTGAAAATTGAGGAAAAATGTAACTTCCATTAACAATGTTCACTTGTCATCAACACAAAATTCACTCTTGAAAGCTAACAGCGAGCAGGGCTCGGGGTCAGGAAAGAAGCCCCCTCCGCTGCCAAGCCTACTTTATAAATGGCTCTGGTGGCAGGCTCTCCTGCATAGCTCCTGTGAGGAACAGCGGTAAGTTGTTTTAACAAACAAAAAAAGAGCTTTTCCAGAGTAACCTTAACTCTGAAACCCCAAGTATATGCAAAACCATTTCTCTTATCTGTTCCTACTTCTGGAGCAATGTTGTTTTCATTTGGATATGCTAAAACTGAAGTTGAGGCAGCATCAAACAGTTAATGCCACTGTTCTTGATTCTCTCCTAAAATAGATGTTTTCCTGTTCCCAAGGGAATTATTCCTGGGCGAAGGTTCAGAGACTTCTGTCATGTAAATCAGCAACAAGGTTCCCACCACCTCTGGTGGCATGGGACTGGGACACTGTAGCACAAGTGAGAGGTTAATCACAGCTGCACACTCAAGCATTCATAGGCATTGCAAAATGAAGTCCATAATTGTGAATTTCTAATTATTTTAATAGCCTTGTCTCAGCTACACTATGAAAAATAGCCTGACGTTAGTCTTGCCCAGTACTACCTGCCAAACCTCTGTCAGGTTTTACTCCCAGCTGCTGTATTTTGTTATTAAGATTTTGAAATAGGGATTTTGAAGAAACTTAAGGGTTTCCGCTAGCTGTTCAAATCTCATTGAAATTCAAAGATAAGTGCCTAACTCCATTAGAGCACTTGAATATCATGACCTAAACTCTCGCAGGCACAGACTAGTTGTCACCCTGTGCTTTTTCAATTTGAAGAACAACGTTTGGCATCCAGAAGTGCCATGTTTTTGGTTTGGTTTGTTTTTTGGTTTTTTTTTTTTTTTTTGTAATACAAACAGTAATAACTTCTTACATATCTAGAGCTGACTGATCTCCCAGGTATCAGAAGGAGTTAATCTCCAAGCTGCGCAGGGACAATGAGAGGGAAGATCCTGGGGTTACAGCAGCAGCCCCAAGAGAACTCAGTTTAATTTCCTGCTGTACAGACGACTTTCTGTAGACTCAGATCTTTAAAAGTTCCTCAGTACGTAACTCTCATTGAAACGGTAGGATTAAGAAGCCTAAATACCTTTGAAGAATTGGACTATAATCTCTCAGATTCCCATATTTCCCAGAAAGGAACTTAGACGGAATTGGGAAAGCTAACTCCGGGAGCCCAATTCTCAAAACCTGCAGAAAACATTTAAATTGGTATCTATGGATGCCTATACACTTAAGATTTTTTTCTTGAGCAGCAAATGTTTGCTTCCATCTGTGTTGAGAATTGTCTCCATGTAGTTAATGAAGGAAAACACTTGTGCTTATTTTCTAAAACGAGAAATATCCCTGCCATCTCAAAGTTGCTTAACAGGCAAGAGAGAATTACATCAGAAACGGCAGTCATGGGCTACTTACATTCAAAAATATATCTGAAGGAGGAAGCTGTAGAGACGCCCTAGTTTTTAAATGGCAACTCAGTTGCCAAACCCCTATGCCAGCATGCCTGAGATGATACATTCAATGGCTTCTTTAGCCTGAAAGAGCTCAAATCTACATCTCGGGAGAATACTACAGCTCCCCTGCTCTATGTGAAAGACAGGGAGAAGGGTATTTCTCTAGCTTCTAAATTCTAATTTTTTTAAAAAATCACGTATTCTGCCACAGAGACAGAGCAAGATTGCATATTGCACTGATTAGAGCATGGGGTGCAAGAGACGCTTTTGCTTCTAATCTTGGCTCCAATATTTTTTACATCCAATATTTATTTAATTAAATGTTCACATAGTCCCTTCAAGCTTTTGTTCTTGCAAAGGAGCAGCTCCTAGCCTTATTTTCTGACTAATGAATTTGTAAGCTAAATGTAGCTGCTGATTAACGGAGCTTCCTCTCCCGGATACCTTCCATTCTTCTCCCTACTGGGGGTACGGCTTCTAATGAGATTTGTTTGTCCAGAAGATTAATATGCAGCTCTCTATGACTAACACTCACTCCCAAAATTCTCCAGATATTCTTTCTGGAACCTAACTCCTGATATGTTAACACGACATGACATACGCCAACATGTTACGTATGACACAGTGTATAGCGATATGTTTCCTAATGGAAATGGCTCTTACTGTACTGATACTCCTAAAATCCTGCCTGGGTTAAAAGTGACTAGCATGCGTTAGGCAAAACTAAAGAGCATTTTTTTGGTTTGATCTGAACTCCTGACTTTTTTTTTAACCTATACCAAACATCTGTGCTATCAAAAGTTATTCTCATTTAAAACATTTAAGTACAAAAAATGGATATGCGGATTTGCTTAAATCCTCCAGCCAACTCAAGAATTCTTCTCTCAAGAATTAATTACAACAAATGGAGTTGGAAGATGTTCTTTACTCTTTACTCATTTAATTCATTCAAGAGTTTATATTGCAGTAGTTCCCACTTCCCTCTTTAGCCTGAATCAGTTCACATTTTTACTTAGTATTTCTATTTTAAGCACAGAAATGTCCCATTTCAAGTGAACGAACCTCTTTGTTCTGTAAGCTTTGATAAATGAGCACATTAGATACACCCAACAGCCTAATGAAATTCCACACCTTGGTTTGGATGCTATCAAATGTGCTGCAGATTGTTTATTTCCCAGAGTGTGATTACTTGGAGAAAAATCTCATCTTTGATAATGGTGCTAAACAATGTGCGGCTTCATTGATATTTAATAGATAACATACTTAAAACAACACTGTTGGAGTATATCTTTTGTACCCAACAGCTGTTCAGTTTAAAAAGACAGAAGTACAATACTGTATTGTATACTTGAATTACACATTTAGTTTAAGGGATAAGAATCCCAGTAGCAGATGGCATTCCAGGCTGTCTAATGTAGCAGGGGAAAGGAAAAAAAAAAAATAAAGCAGGCCAATAGTCTGCCTTGATATTATAAATCAACAGACTGGTTACTGCTGAACACATGAAGATTAATACATCAAAATCCGTGGGTTATTTCTGACAAATGAAAGTAGAAAACAGCTCACGGTGTGGACAATGTCATGACAAAACTGTGCTTGAGACGCTGAAATAAGTAAACAGAGAAGCCCTTGCTAATTGAAGCTTCTCTAGTATTTCTCATTAAGTGCAATTAGTGATCTTGAACTGAATTCTGGGGGGAGAAACCTGGGGATAGATTCTCCTCTCCCAGGAAAGTCCAGGTGTTGCAGTGTGACAAGGTATGGGAGTCACGATTCCCAAGCACATCACCCCACAGCTGAACTGAACTTCACAGCTCGACACGACACAAAGTGGATCAGGGAACCATGAAAGTCGATCTATCCAGTGTAATCATATTTTATTCCAGGAGAGAGCCCCTCCCAGCCTGGTTTCAACCATACGACAGCCTCAGATTAGCTGAGGGATTTAAATCCGTCGTGGACAAATAAAGGCATATGGTATGAGAAATCTTCCTTAGAGCTGGAGGGATTAAATCAGTTTCCTCAGCTGAAAGACGTGTACTCAAGAATTGAGGACTGGCAGTTATGCATTTGTTTACCCCGAAGGAGTTACTGTACTGCAAATTAGGACAGTGACTTCTGAACTGCTGCACGTAAGCCACTTCAAACGCGAAGGTATCTCCATCATGCTAACCACCAATGTGACCGACAGTTCGCCCACACAAAATAAGAATTCACGCAGAAGGGTACGAATGCACAAGGCACAAAGCAAACTGATTACTTAGTGGACACGGTCCGTCTGGAAGCTGAGCAAGTTACTCCATCCACAGCACTACCTCAGTGGGAAGCTCACGCGTCATCTTTGGGGTTCCCTGTACATTATTTTTTAACCTCTGCCCGAGCCTGCAGCCATCACACGTGGGGATTTTGATGAACAGGTCTCAATAAACCCTGCCTTGGCCACCAGGACATAGCTGTCAAGAATACAGCTCTCCAGGATTAAGAATTAGCCTTTCGTCATCAATTGTATAACAAGACTGAAGAGTTCACAGCTGATTTGGACACAGCAACGGGAAACATTTTCATCCACATATCGGACCATGTAATAAAATCTTAGAGAGAATAGGTGACCAGAAAAGAGCAGTAGAAACTCACATAGGAATTGTTGGAAGAAACGAACATTCACCGATTGCCTGAATTGCACTCTTGGGCCTCACAGACCAGTCCGTTACTTTAAAGAGCATCTGTTGAAGTATCTATTAGCTTTCAGGACCATCCCCCCAGTCACTTTTTTTGGAGATTTTGTTTGTTTCTATAGACTGCTCAATACTGAAAAATTCCTTTGTTAGCTTCAAAAGGCAGTATATTACTACGGTTTCACTGGTGGCATAAAATGATCCTCTTTTCCTGACTTGTTTGTTTTCAGTTGCATTTACTGACTTGTCCTAAACAGGTTCTGCACTACCATTACTGTCTCCATTACAGTAATTGCAACATAATTACATCTATAATTTGCAAGTTTTAATTATAAAATCATGGTATAAAATTATTATAAAATCATGGTATAAAATTATTATAAAAGATAAAACAACATCTATAAACTTTTCAAATACATAACAAACGAAAAAATAAAGTATACGTATATGTATTGGTACAGGTGTAAAGAGATGTGAAGCCTAGCTCTTCTAACTGAAAGCCAATGTGATCAGCGGATGATTTTTAAGTCCTCAATATTTAGAAATAATAGCATTTCTATCTGTCCTATGAAATATTTGGTGTCCTGGGTTTCTTTATACCTTTAAACAGCCTTTTTTGGGGGGAAAAAAAGTGAGATCGTAATGAAACAAAGAAACAAATGGTTTGTTTGATTTAACCATCACGATGGGTGTTTTTTCTCAGTTTAAAAAATAAAAATTGGAGGAACAGGGAACAGAAAGTAGAGTGTACTGTATATCACACCTACTATGTAACACACACCTGTATCTCTTGGGCTGCGCTCCAGAAAACAGCTGCTTTGAATTCATTTGTCAAGGGAATAATGACCCAGTGAGGATTTCCTTTTGGTTTCCAAACTACAGAGCACCAACAATCAAAAGTTAAATGATATTTTAACATTTTCAATTGTTTCATCATTGTATCTTTGTTTAAGGAAAGCACATTTATCCTACTTTCATCTTTTCTAGAATTTGGATTCTGTGTCTAGAAAAGCTGGGATAAGGAAAATAATTTTTATATTGAAAAGTGGGAAGTTTTCACAGATTATGAGTTCATATAGCTAGTAGGCCTCATCCCGCAAAATTTTTGAGTGTGTGATCAAGCTCCACCCCCTTCAGCAACAGGACAGTTAATATATAGCGTTATGCTGTTATTTCAGGAGGCTGTTTCAGCTAACGCGCAACCTAAAATCAAACCTTTGTTACTAAAGACCACCCAAATTTATGGCATACAGTTGTGTTTGGTAGACGCACGTTACACACCAGACAGAGTGATGCTTCAGCTGAGCACCACGTGCTTACCAAACCCATCACACCATGTAGGACGTGGCAGAGGTGGGTCCAGGGCCAAGACCTGCACCCCTTCCTGGAACCACATCCATCCCGACAGCAAGCGTCATCTCCTGCAAGACTTTACCAGCTCCTTGCCCTACCATACATTTCACAGCATAGGACATCCAACATCCACTTTGCCAGACGTGGTGGAACTCATACTACCAAAAGTGGTCCACACCATCTATCAGAGCTACCAATATCATATCTATCAATATTTCTGCATAGATTTTTCAAGAAAATAATAAAAGCAATATACAGAAGTGGCCTGTCAGAATAAAAAAGACAGGATTGTCTTCTTGATTTTATATATGTATGTTTATGTTTGGCTGATTGAACTTTAAGCATACATGGTTTTTATAATTTGATTTATAAACATTCCCATACTGCTAAAGGCTCAAATATTTTACATGATTGAAAATATATTTTCATGAGTCTGTACTATATTTGCTGCCTAGGAGAACAGTTTTCCTCTTGTTTGGAGAAAAGCAGTTCTGATCAAGCAAATAATAGATAAATAACCTTCATGAATGCAGTAGAAGGGTGTATTTTTAAAACAGTAATTAATTTATTTAGAACCCTGGAGACTTCTGCATCATATGTAGGTCTTCCTACACATTTCTGAAATAATTTCAGTCAATTTGCTGTTCAAGGTTAAGCCGTGCAGTGCTCACTTACAAAATTACTTACACTGTAGATTGTGGCCCTGACAGCATCTGGGTAACTCAGTGACATGTAAAAAACCTATTTCCCAGGGGAGACTTAGACATACATTTATCCTCAGTATTATTAATGTATATTATTTGTACCATTCACGGATATTCGGTAGAGATCCATTAACTACCTACATTAATTTTCAATGTTCTTAAACTCTACTGTTCAGTCCTGCGTTATCAATGTCAGCATAACTTTCCATAATTTTTCAAGAAGATATCTCCTGTGAAATGTAGACTTAATCCTTTTCTGTTATCTTTATCATGATCTATCTAGCTGAACGGCTACCCATCCACTCTAGCTGAACGGCTCTATCCTTCAGAAAAGATGGGCAGGTAAAAAAACCATATATGCTGTTCTCCAGTTTGTAATATCATAATTTTTAAAGGCCAGCTAAGCACCGGTCTGCTGCAGTTTTGGCACCTCACAGATTTTGGTATTTTTAAGATCTTTTGCAGGCATTTTTTGATCGCTGGAAGATTAGCAGAAAAGGTTATCTTCACACTTACTAATAAATTGTGTATTCACAATTGTAGTAAAATATAGTTAGGAGCACCTTAATATTTTTGTTTCTTCATTTCATAAGCACAAGCCAGAATATGTAAGAATTCCTTGTGGCCACAGCATTCCTGTGACCATTCTACCACTACATGTGGTGCACAGATGTGGCTGATGCCTCAAATGCGTGAGGGTTGGGGCAGGTCCTTTGGCAAGATATCACATCTCTCTCCACGGGGGTGAAATAAAAACTATGCTGTTAGAGGAGCTGATTGAATTAGGGATCCTCTGCTTTAGCACAGAAACAGCTGCCGGCGAAACAGGTAAGAGTATTCTTCGTGGATATAGAGAAATTACTCTGTAATTAGACGTGAGCACACACAGAAGCTATTTAGCTATTTGAAGAGGAATCAAGGTTGAAAACATCTATCTGGAGCTTAATGGTAATAAGGGTACAGGAATCATGTGTACATGCCAAAATAAAGCATCCCCGAGCCCACAAAATTCAGACATAGTGGTACATTAAAAATTACAGTAAGAAATACACAACTAATGCTTCTGAACTTTAGTTTTTGATAAATAATATCAAAAAAACACCAGTAAATATGCAACTGAAATTTATTTTACTGGGCTATGTAAATTTCCTTCTCTGTTTTTCTATATTATTTGCAAGACATTGTACTAAAGATCAGTCATATGAAGTAATCTTTTATCTTAAGTAATTGCTCTAGAGTATCAAAATACGTTAACCGTACACCTTAAAAAAAACTAATTCTTTGATTAACAGTTGGAGAACATTGGATAAGAACATACGTTGACAAAGCTCTTTTATATATTAATGATGTCATCACTATAATAGCCATTATTCACATTTCAAAGTAAGGCATACCTTTTAAAGGACTTAAAAACTAACAGTCATGGTTTGCCTAGGAAATTTGTTTTACAGTGAGAAACTTAAGAAAAACTAATCTCTTTCATTTATTAAAAAAGTGATTCTAAATACATATGAGAAAATAGATTTTTAATAAAGGAACTTTGATGCAGACACTGGTGCAAAGTGATGCTGCAGTGTCTAGCTACTGACAGTAGATACATTCAGACAAGAAATCAGGTGCAAATATTTAATAATAATGATATTGGAGCAACTTATCTATTGAAGCAGTCAATTCTCAGCTACATGAAGTTTTTAAAAAAAGAATAGCTATCTTATTAAACAATATCCTTTAGCTCAACCAGATACCGTGGACTTGCTTTGAAATCAACTAATAAAATTATATGTTATCAGTTACGCCGTGAGCCATGAAAATGATCATATTGGATTATTTTGATCTTAAAAGTTTAAGGAAAAATTGCTGGACACGATACTGCTGAAACTTTTTAAAAATGAAAAAAAATTTAAAAAAGAACTAATTTTCATTAGTCCCCGGCCATTTCTATTATGCCAGCTTTCAGTGTAAAAGTTGTACATTTTCTCATGTTTGCTTTAGGAGGAGTCATCCTTTGCAATAGCCATTGAGTGCACATACAGCTTTCTGTTGATTTCAGGGAATTATGGGCTGAAATCTGCTAAACTGTTCATCCTGAGTGCTGTCTAACTATGTAAGTCATCCTAATTGATCAACGGGATGAATTTCAAGGTAAGATATCAATCAACAGGAGCTGGAGTGGAAGAATAAACCCTTCTACGATAGCTTGCCTCAGATTTCCCTTCCATGTCTTTAATTCCTCCTAAACGTGCAGACATTTACTAAAAATGAAAAAGAACATGCTTTGAAATTTAAATTTTTCTACCAGTATCAAAATGCCTACATCCATGAAGTTTGAGAGGCACACTGAAGTTTATATTTGCAATGTTGTTTGTAACCACTTTATTACTAAAGAGACAATTTATTTGTATAATTAATCAGCTGAAATATCCCCAAGGATTTATTTTTTTTTTCCCCAAAAAGATACCTTTTGTTGTTTAGAAGTAATGAAAACGTTTCATCAAGGCTTTCTGGCGTGATTGATAGTCTTTGCTGAATTTTGTTGAAGGCTTTTTGTCTGAGTGGTGCCTTGAGCTCTTTATTCACTTTCATGGGACCTGGAACATTGCTTTAATTCTCTACTAGTAACAGGTGTTTCCTCTATATGAAACCATTAGCTCCACATTTTTAAACAATGCAAATCTGATTTTGATTTCAAGCTTGAAAGTTTTTTTTTTCTTTTTTTTTTTTTTAAGATAGATCAAACCTTTAATAATTCACAAATAAACTCCAGATCATCAGACAGCCGACTAATAGAACACTGAAAGCTTCATTTGCTATACAGGCTTCTAAGGGTATTCCTAAACCAATGAGCTTTCTCAAAGTAATCTGCATATTTTTGATCTTTTAGCCCTTCTCTGGAAATACAGGTGGAAATAAGTGGAATTTTTTTCTTCCGTGCACTCATTCCAACAGCAGTGCTTAAACTGAAGTGGAACACAGACAAACAGCTACTCTGGTTTCAATAATCAAACTGAAAACATGGGAAGGAACTAAATAAAATCAGAATTTTTTTTACTACATGGCTACTCTTTGAAGCTGCTCACAGGCTAATCATAAACTAGAGGATACAGAATAAAAATATAATAATAATTTAAAAAGATAGAAAAGAGAAGGAATTGCTATGACTATGCAATGTTAAATCCAGCACTGACTAGCTAGCAGTGATTTTAATACCCCTCTGAAGGGGTAGCTTTACCCTGCTTTGATAACTCAAAGAACATGTGGCTAGCAATCAAATCTACAGAGAGGACAATTTAGCAAAAAAAGCCAACTTTTTGAGGCCAAAAACCCATCAAGTTATTATTATTAAGTATTAGTACAATTCAGTAGGGAAGAAGTAAGTGAAAAACATATGGGAGGAAGACATTTATTATATACATATTATAAATATATATAAAAATACATGGCTGTGCATATACACATATTCGTATAGGCTACTGAAAACTAACAGAAAAAAGAATAGGCTTAATCGTGTGAGAGTATGATTAGTCACAACTATTGTGCATGTTACTATTGATTGGATTACGTAGTACACAGTTAATAAAGAAATTTGAGTCAGCTGTTGACATTGCTAAGCATTTTGGATTTGCTTTGATTTTCTACAACTTGCCAGTACATCAAAGATCGATTTGGCCAGCGTAGCTTCCTCACTGACTCTCTGCAGGTGATGACTATGCACTACACAAACGCAGCTATGGAACTAACCGTGGTGGAATGGAAATTCCCTACGGTAGTCATGGGGTCATGTGCAGATACTGTCATCATTCAGGGCCTACAGGTGGCTAAAGGGTAAAAATACCATTTCAGATTGAAAATGCTTGCTAGATGAAGCACAAATGGCAATTTTTTGAACCACATGTAGTTCTGGAATGTACAAATATATTTATTATAGAACTGACTGACTTGACTTCTTAAGACAAATGCTTTCCTTACTACATCAGAAGTAAGAAAATTTCAGAAAAATAAATAGAGGTACATGCCTTTAATCATTCTTTAGTATCTATTGCTTTCTAAAGTAACAAAAAGAAGGACAGAAAGGTAAGAACAGAATTCTAAACACTCAATTAATACAAATGACACTTTTAAATCTAAACAGGTTTATACAAACTAATTATTCACGGAAGAGCGGATGCTCTCTCAATGCAATGTTGATGTTAGATAAAAGCCTAATGCCTTTCTTTCTACCTGTTAATCTGCCCATTTAAGACTGCTTGTTAAAATCATGTACTGCTTTCTGTATAATCCACGCACTGAATTATCAAGTGTAATAGTAAGAATAGGTACCTATATGAAAAATGATAGTTCTTATAGACAAAGTTTTGCAGAGTGATAATTGGTCCTGTCAGCAGTGGCATCATTAGCTGATTATTTTTTTCTTCATGTTTCATCAAGGATGCAAAATATGGTCAAATAATTATTCAGTTGCTATATAAGTGATGTTTATCTGAGATCCTACTCATACAATTAGAAAGAATGTAAATAGGTTGTCACTAAAACTGCACTAGCAGGCAGCTGTGGGGAAAACAAATTATGCACATAACCAATTTATCAAGACTTTGTATACAAACAAGTGATATCTAAGCCCTTTATTAATCAAATTCTTAGAAATAATTTTATTTAGCTTCATACAAACTACTAATCTACTTTTTTGGTTAAAAAAAAATTATAAAAACGTGAATCATCCTGAAAATTCCAAACAATTTTGTTCCAGCCATTTTGGCAAACTTGGCAAAATTATATTTTGTGTATTTTTCTACGTAAGTAAATGCTTATCAGAACTTCTGCTCTGAAAGTTGTGTTCACTTTCATCTCCCTGAAAAAGTTCTACTTTCTTCCTGTTAGAAGGAATATACATTGGGACAAGGAGAGGGTTTGCTGAAGTGAGGAAAATGCCAATGATATTATAGCAGGCATTTAAATCTACTTTTCCCCATTTTACGTTTTCAGAGAGACTCACTCCTATCACTTTTAATAATGCGTTTTTCTGCCAGATCTAAGAGTAGAGCAGCTTTTAGAGTGGCCCTTGGACCTGAAACAGAACATAGTATTTCGCTGAAACTTCTCCCCAAGACCTGGTGTACTGGAAAAAGAACCAGGACTAGCTCCAGGGAGGTGGGTGTCTGAGTTTTCCAAGTTGCAGGCACAAACCTTTCTGCTGATACCTGCTTCGCTCTCTAGCCACGGCTGGGGTTCTCCTGGTCCCCTGACTTCTGCCTTTGGACATAGGCAGACACATGCCATCCTTAGCAGGTCTAAGTCAGCACATCAGCGCTTCTCCCACAGTGGCTGCAATGTGCTTCCCGTCCTGCCCAAAAAACATGCCACCCCACAGGCAAGCCCAGGACGTACTTGGGCAGGGATGGCTTCTGCAACCTTCCAAAAGAGGAGGAAGGTCACATATCAGAACAGGGCCCACCACCCTGCGTGGCCCAGGGGGCTGCGGCCTGTGTCTCATTTTCCAGGAGGGTATCTTACACACCACACCGGATATTAGGCATCCTCAAGAAAACTAATGCATGCCTGATCACAAGTAATGAAGTGCAAGCCTTGCGCCCACATTTAGAAAATCTTTCCTTTGTCATTCTTCATGGGAATCGGTCTAGAATCTAGCTGGCCCTTTCATAGTTAGGTATCATGACCATATAATACAGAGATTCTATCTTTCTCTGAGCCAGATAATCCTGAGACTTTATTTTAACCACTGAACAAGTAGAGAAAGGGGGATCTTCTCCTCCCTTTCACAGTACAGAAGCTGTATTTAGCCCTTTTCAAATTTTGTGCGATAACCAATTCTGGAAAAGGCTAATGACTGAATCAAACTTTTTGGCAAGGATGATCTACTTTAAAAAAAATCTTATCAGGCTTAACCATCAGCTGAGTGTCAAGATACTTATCCATGTTAAGAAGGAGGAACTTTGTCATCTACACAAACAGAAATGAAGGGAATTGGGGGGGGGGGAGAATCCCTTAAGATGTTTACAGAGTTATGACATCCACAAAGTTACTACAGGCTGCATCAACATCTTCTTGGTCACCGCTTTGGACATAAATGTTTACATTCTGACCTTTACTTTGCACTAAGTCTCATCTTTGTTGCAAATGAGGCTGTCAAGCTCATTGTACTGCATGTTACGTATGCGGACTTTAAGCAGTCGAAGAGTAGCTGTATCCAACCAACCCAACATCAGCTGATTTTAACCTCCCTGTTTGCAGGGGGTTTGTGGGTTTATTTTCTGAAGAGCAAACACAGCAGGACTTCATTGATGGAAGGGGAGGCTTAAGGGCTGTTTGGTATCACCAGGAACATTTGATACTATTATTGAAACTGTTCCAAAATCCATGGGATGGGACCTTCATCTTGAACCAAGATTGAGGAGACTTTCAGACCACAGGAAGTGGCCATATGAAAGATCAACTATTCAGTCAAACAAAGAAAACTTTATATAAAGAACGCTGTGGAAGACAAATGTAAATACGCTTTGACCTTTTGATTTATTTTCTCCATTATTTGAATTGGGTTTTTTTCTAGTTGCCTCTGTAATAGAAGATGCAATGAAAATCTTACTTAAATTATTCTTGTTGTCAAGGAATAAAAATAACTGAGTAGCTTAAGAATGATTACCTACATGCCTGATCAAGCTATTCAGACACCATTCATGTCTCGATTGCAAAGTAATGTCATTACCTCCTTTTCCCTTGTTCTGCAACTCCTTATTTCAGCCAAGTCTGCCTGACTGGTTCTTGTTGCTGTTTAGGAGGATAGGTTTAAGGTAAGCCTACACTGGAAGGCAGAGTGCACTTGTGGCAGCGTAGGTAGAGCTAAGTCTTGCTTTAACATAGATACCAATACCAGGAAGGTCAGGGTGTTGCAGTCTGTCCCAACATTTAGATACCAGGAGACGAGACAGGTTTGTTCATGAGGCATGGCGAAGTTCAGCACCTTAACTGGCTGGTTTAAAAACCAGGTAGGGGACAGACAGTCCTCTGTCCATATGAAGTCCACGTGAAAACCCCCTAGCTTGCATTTGGTAAAACAAATTTCATTAACTATTTAAACTGTTTACACTATCAATGATTTTGGGTTGATTAGATTAAGCAGTGCTCTGCCTTTGGCAGGGCTGTTTACAGAGGGTCTGTTCAGCCTAACTGCTTCTGTTTGTAGTACAAACTCACCCTGATAAAAAAAGCTTCTGGTCCCAACCAGAGTAAAAAAAAAATTTCATTTCCATGAGGGAATAATCTCCAAATACATCCCCATTTCCTATATATAAAAATGATCTTTTTAAACTTTAATGCTATGTCAACACACATACATCCCCTCAGTATGCAGCACTAATATCATTTTAATAAAAGTAATTGTTCCCCACTGCAATCTTATGGAAGTCAATGGAGCTACATAAGGGACAGACTTGGCCTCTTATGTCTTATCAAGCCAATGAGCTAGGCAAATTCTGATACGGCTAAAGGAACTTAATGCCCAATTAAGAGCTCCGTAAGAATTAAAAGAGTGAGTCATAATACGGCAGATCTCTTATGGCTGGTAACACCATCAGCCCTTACACATCAGAACTGCCTGTGGGCAGATCGCATAAAGACATTTGTTTGCATCGTGTTCTCATTTTCCCATTCATATTAAAGCCACTGCACAACACGACCTTTGGACAATAGTTAAATAGAGTTTCCTCTTATTCCTCTCTTTCACCTATTTCCTTTTCCTTCTGAGCCTAAAGCATTTGCAGGTAGTTACATACGCCAGCAGGAAAGTTGAATCGTATTACTCTTTCTGTGCATTTTATTTCTTTCTATTACTGGGAAGGTGACGACAACCTAAAATATTTCTCAGACTACTTTAAAGAGAGTGAAGACTTCCTGAAGAACATCTAGCAGCAATTATGCAAATTTGCATATATTTTATACACCATTCGTCCAATACAGAGTCACAGGGTACCCTTTAAAAAGATAAATCATAACAAGCAAAAGAAGGGAAAGAGTTTTGAAGATGCGTGATCATAAGAATGAGAGAATGTTTTAATGTGAGTTTCCACAGAGGTATAAAAACTCCAGTGGAAAAGGATTCATAAAAAGCCAAGGAGAAAGAAGCACAAGATCAAACTGACATCAGAAACACAGTTATGAAGTAATGCCACAGACATCTTTGAAAACAAGGAGGGCAGCATTACACTGGATTAAGGAAAAGGGTAACAAGTTTTAGATTATTAAAATGACCAGACATGAGGTAGATGACTGGCTACCTGATACATCTGGCGGAAGCATTACAAACCACTAAAGCTCAGAGAGAGGACACGGGAATGACGTTAGTCAAGATGAAAAATGATTTGTTCTTTAATGTATATTTTTTAAATAATCAGACGCTGACAACGATAAGTGGAGGACACATGATGACTGTGCCATGATTCATACCTCAGAATCTTAGTGAACTCTTAGGTAGACATTAAGCATTTATAGTTCAGCAGATTTAGCAAAACCCTAATCTATTACCGCAGTATCTAGACTTCTTCCATGCTTGCTAATACACATTTTCTAAAACTGAGTGCTATATTTCATTCATAATAATGTTATATTTCAGATATTTTATCCAAGAATGCTATGCAATATGAAACATACATAATCTTAATACATCCTTTAAGTCATCATAATTTTACTTTACACTTTCTACATTTCAAAAGCTAAAGTCTATTGCACTACACTGCAAATAGTTACCTGCTACTGACCTGAATAATGTGAATAAGTGTTATTTCACCTTTGTTTCCACTTGCACTCTAAACAAGACTTTCATCTTCTAGATGAGTTTAAAAAGATGACTAGTACCTCTTAAGAAACGGTATTTTTTTCTAAGTTTAGGTGCTGCTGAACATTTCTTTTTAGTTTGACATGCTACACTTCAAATGATGCTCAATACAAAGTCCTGAATTAGTCCTTGATAGCTCATGCAAATTTGAAAATAAACCAACAACCCACCCTAGGAAAACAACACTATGGAATGTCAGCTGGGGGGAGGGGGAAGAGAGAGAGTAAAAAAGGGAAAGAAAAGAAAAAAAAAAAAGAAAATAAAACCCCATTCACGCACACTTATCTCCAGTCTAGTAAAATGACCAATGACCATTAACTGGAATCCACCTCTTTGCTTTAAGGCACCTAAGAATTAGTTAGTACTGCTAGTCATCTTATATCTGCTTCCACCACAGGACAATTCATCTCACCAAAGACAGTTTCCTATCATTTAAGACACACGGAACAAACCACTCTCTGAAAATACCAAATTTATCTTTCTTTGTGGCATTCAGTTTTCCACATAATGACTGAGAAAAAAAGAGAAAATACTAGTCAGCCAGCAAAGAAATGTAAATACTCCTGAAATGAAACACACACCCCCCAAAAGACAGACCACTGATAGAATTTGTGCATCTGTTGGCGATTGTACTGGGAAATGCAGGTGCTGTACTCCAGGAGACAGCTGCTAGGCTTGGCGTGCTGCAGCGTCTCCACCACAGCTTGGCAAAGGCAGAATTCGTAACAACACCCCAAAAGGAGTAATCTTACACAGAACGGTAAATTCCCTTGGAAAAACTAATGAATAAAACAGGAAACAGATAATAATCACAAAGCAATGTTAAAGCTCAAACTTCGAAAACTGGAGATACCTGTGATCTATGGGAAAATGTGGGTTATTAATTAGACAATATAACTTCTGGTCCATAATTAGGGACCGCAACCCTGGCCATCTAACAGAGCTCAACACTCTTCAGTGTGCCAGCACTGTCAGTAACCACTAACTCTGGCTAAGCAGAGCACGAGGACACTGGCTACTACCACTGTAAACAGCCATGTACAGGTAGGCTCTATTGCTTCTAATAACCTTGCTATATGTGGATTTTGCGGGCGGTAGGGTTTGTTGGGGGGGGGTGGGGGGGTTCTTTGTTTTAATTTTTTTAAAGAAAGCAAGCAGCAATGTAACTGTTGTTATTGCTATGTAAGCCATTCTCATGAATTGATTAGAGCCTTCCTGTGCAACACTTTTTGTCCTTCTGCTCACTTAAATACCACAGGCTACATTTTTAGAAAGTGTAAAAAAAAAAAAAAAAAAAGAAAATTATTTCAGAAAAGAAAATGTCCGCTTTTGTAATACAGCCATATCAACACATCACAGGATTTACTCTGGTGTTGTTGGATGGAGAGAGCAGGCTATTCACTCTAAAGGGCTTAAAAACAGTAGCTTGAAGAATTCAAGTGGTCTAAAGACACCTATTTGAGTGCACAGGGAGCCAAATTAAAGTGGCATTGCAGATATTTGTCAAGATGTTTACTGAGTTTAAAATACAACAGAAAAGGAGTAACTTTTGGGTCTAGAGCACAAAACAACTACTCAGGTCTGCTGCGTGTGGCAATGGGAAATCACAACAGCAACTCAGAGGGGCTGTCTCGTTCAGCTCTCGCTTTTCTTGTGCGATCTTCTTCTGACAGTGCTTTTAAACAATTGTATGTCTTTAATTTCCACAAACTTAGGAACGATTGCTAAAGCAGCAACAATCTGAAGAAATTTAGAAAATGGAGCACAGTGAGCTACTGTCTATGATATGAAACTAGCATTATAATATGAAAAACATATAACATCAGTTTGAAGAATATCAGATCTTTACAGTTGCTCACGTATGTGAACTCTCAAATGAAAGTGAAAATGTGTCCTCACAAAATCTTATGCCCACGTGTACTGGAGAACTTTTTTGTAATAGTGAAAATAATTTTAAAATTAATAAATTGAAAATTACTAGAATCAGCCCAAGTTGAAAGAGTGGCAATGATATTTTACACAAGCATAACTCTGACAAATAATTTTGTTACAAGTACTGTGTTATCTTGTGCTATCCAGTTTTGCAGATGCCAACAATAACAAAGTGAAAGACAAGGTCAGGCAGAATTTCTGAACGTTCTGGATATTAATGGGAATATTCTAAAGACTTTGACCACAGATCCTGTATTATGTCTGTCTTGCTACATTATTTAAAAGTCCTGCCCACACATACACATACATGCTTACACAAAAACAAACACACACACAAAGCCATATACCAGAGGGACACGGACTTAACTGTAAACTGAAATAGTGAAGACTGGTTTTGGACCTGGTTTATTTGCATGTCTGTCTCTGCTAGCTGTTTGAAAGTGTTTTTCTCTTATTTGTTTTGCAAGTACATCAGTAGGAAGAGCTTTAAAAAGTGCTTTTAAAGTATCAGAAAGTAAAATGACTCTGTTGACAGTATTGCCTCCCAGAACAGCATGATTTGTTGTTACATCTCACCATCAGTTTGGTAGGGGAATAAGATTACTGTCTCTTCTCCTTTCAGAAATATGTTTCATATGAATTAGCGTTCCCCTTCGCTTTTTTAAAGGCAGAAAAATAATAATAATAAAGTAACAAAAACACAGAGGAAAATGCATCTGTCAGTACTCTTAACAACAACAAAAAGAAAAAAAGAAAGCCCTCGGTATTTCTTGATGTCATATATATCATAAGACCCCACCAGGCGAGAGGAAAGGCGTAACACCATATCCACCGAGCATCACCCCACTGCAACTTTACGCCTTTGCCAGATAACCCTCCTTTGACCACGCTGGACATTCTGGGGCTTGAGCCCAGACGAATCAGCATCATTTAGGTTAACTCGAAATTTTCACATGTGCTCAGGTTCTTCCCTATATTATGCAGCGGTCCTCACAGATATTAATTTTTAAGTACAGAGGCACGCTGGACTTCAACGTAAGAGAGATCTGAACTTGAGTTTGGGGTGCCAGCCAAAGAGAATGGAGGTGTTTTCTTTACACCTTTTGCACTGAGCGAGTAACTCAAACAGCACTTCAACACTACTCGCCATCGAACACGGCTTGAAGCATTACTTGCTCATAAAGTGCCCTGCTGTGGCAGAAAAAGCTACTTTTTCACGACTCCTCGAGCTGCTAACTACTGGAAAGGCCAGGAAAAATGATTAATAGTTTCTTCCTGGAAGAACAGGAAAACAAAATGTTTCCCAAAAAAGCAAAGCCTCTGATAAATGAGAAATTATGGTACAAACCTTGTTAACAAGTAAAACCAAGGAAAGAAGGATTTCTCAGTTTCAGTTCCTCTCCCTCACGGACACTTTCTTTTATCATCATACACATACGTGCCGAAGTCGGATTTTAAGACAATTTGGTTTAATGTTATTATAAGCAACATCACTCACCCAAATCAAGACAGACATTTTTTCCCCCCTCTTAAGTCCAACTTCACCCACAATATTTGCACCTGCTGGTTCACAAGATATTACTCTGAGTTCCTTTTGTATGCAAAACCAATTAGCTCGATGTATTATTTCTGTAGCAAGAAAGATATTTTGAGTGTTTACTAAATCTTCACACTAAATTCACTGTAAACTTGCTACTTACGTATGATCTCACAATACATATTTATTTCTAGAAGCATAAAAAGACCCGCTAGAACTGTTTCAGTGTGTGTATATCAGGGTGGGAGCGGGGGGAACCCAAACCCCAAAATTCTATGATTATTATTTCATTAAAAAACCATCATCTTATTGTACACTTGACAACCAATCTACTCTGTTTAGATTCCATGTTAGAAGGGAGAGAGATTTTTTCCGTGTTTTCCATAAGCCACACAAGCAGCACTTCCAGAGTACTGTTCTACACTGTACTACCATCTTACTTGCTGTACTATACTTCACAAAACAAAAGAAAGCTTTGAGTTGCAGAGAATACAAATGACACTTTTTCATCAAGTGTATTACAAAGCACATTACAAAGAAAGAAAAGAAGTAATTTTTTAAGTGGAAATAATGACGTGTATGGCTTTTTTTTTTTCCTGTTTGGAGCTCTAAAAATAGCTTACAGTGGAGCAACAGGTCTTTTTATGTGGACAGTTCAGTTGACTGATAAACAATTTGGGGCAAAACCTATTTTTCAAAGCAGATTACAAATATGAGGAATATCTAGCCAGTAGAGATCCTGTGTCTGAGAGAGGAAATCATAAGTCTAGAAAGCTGCAAAAAACCACTATTTCATTTTTCCTTACAATAGGACTGTATGATTTATAAGTTTCCAGAAGTAAGATTTATAATCTCTTTCTTGCAAGTCAGGGCTATAAATAACAAGAACGAATGGAGCTCAGGAAGGAGTAGTAGGCGTGAAGGAGAGCACAGAGGTGGGCCTGGACACAGGGACTCTGGATAGATGGCTATCTGGGGCTTTGTTGAAAGAGTTCAAGGGAACATGATGACTCGAAAAGAAAGGCAGATTGAAGTTGTGAAGAGCCTGGCAAAGGAACAAAATGAAAGGCTCACAGCAGATGGGGGACGCTGTCGCAAGAAGGTAACTCATGTTTTTCAGCAGCCTCCATAGCACAACTCCACGCAGGTAGACCTCCACAGGGAATGTCTCATCTCCCTGGAGGGCGAGGTTTCTGAGGAAGAGAGACCCTTCTCGCAGGAGGGAAGGCACACCAGCTTCAGTTCTCCACAACAGAAATTAAAGAGTGGTGGGCAACAGCAACCCATGGTACAAGGGATGGCTTTCACAGAATCACAGAATGATAGGGTTGGAAGGGACCTCTGGAGATCATCTAGTCCAACCCCCCTGCCAGAGCAGGGTCACCCAGGGCAGGTTACACAGGAACGCGTCCAGGCGGGTTTTGAATGTCTCCAGAGTTGGAGACTCCACCACCTCTCCGGGCAGCTTGTTCCAGTGCTCTGCCACCCTCAAAGTAAAGAAGTTCTTCCTCATGTTGAGATGGAACTTCCTATGCTCAAGTTCAAGCAAGACCTGAGAAAGCGGTGATCCTGGCACCCATTCTGCCTCAGTCTTCTCCTTCAGTCAAAAACCGTCTCCCTTATAAGTAAGTATTCCCCACTTCTGAGGAAATAATGCTCGTCTACTTTTCCATGAGGAAGATCTCCCATCTAGGGAATCTTAGC
Source organism: Larus michahellis (assembly GCF_964199755.1). Taxonomy (NCBI): domain Eukaryota; kingdom Metazoa; phylum Chordata; class Aves; order Charadriiformes; family Laridae; genus Larus; species Larus michahellis. The sequence continues at coordinate 19,499,194 of NC_133900.1, read as the reverse complement.
TCTTTGCACACAAAGCAAACCAAAAAACTCCAAAACCCCGAACATCTGTTTCTTAGGCAGGACACCAAATGGGAGAGCAGATCGGAGCTCGGGGGCGGGCACTCGCCTGTGCCTGCACAGGAGAACCCTGCCCCGGCTGCTTTGCCATTATTTTGGTAGGAGAACATGATGCAACTTCATTTCAAAGCGCAAGCAGTTGTTTCAGACTGCTTGAAAATAGGTCTTGCAGCCTAAGTAGTTTGTGTTTTAAAAATAAGATCTCAGGACAAATTGCATAACCTGAAACTTACCGCTAATTAAATGAGTTGGCTTCTGCTGTAATTGCTGTAACTACTTTTGTCATAACAGAAGGCTTGTTATGTAGTTTCCAATACATTTCTGTTTACTGAGTTAACAACTTAATATACTTTTATAATAGGTTTTATTTTCACTGATTCCGTACAAAAGCCTTGCTCTACAGCAATAGTGACATGAAGTAAGAGTTATAATCCTCTCTACAATATGGTGACTTACATAAGCAAAAGAAGCCTTAAGCTGCTTATATGATACCAGTTATAAAGATCACAACAAAAGACTTCATCTGTAAAACTATATGTGCCAGTCAGATAAACGACACAGCTGCATGTTTTGCACACTAGCTTATCTTAAGGGCAGAGTTTAAGGGCAAGGGAATACTTAAGATAGGATGCCCATCTTTAAATATCAGTATTTCGTTGGCTCCTCCAAAGCGTCAACTACCCACATCTGGGAAACTACCTGTCCTCCTCAGCAAACAGACTGCTCGCTCAAAAATGTGGCATTCAGCAAATGGGACGTAAAGCTAAGAAGTGTGGTTGTTCTAGTTCTCCTCTTACTCGATTCATCCCCTTCAATTCCATTTGCCACTTCAGGAATTTAAGATTTCGACTCATACCAGTCTCTGAGCCCAGTGTTTCTTAATGGTCAGTTATCCAAATGCTTAAAGTCAATAAGAAATATGTAGAGTAAGGATTTAGCTGGAATTAACTTAGTTCAATCAAAGTTCGATTCGTTTCTTTTGAATATCTTAAAATCATCCCAGATGTGAATCATCACTGCAGATCGAAATGACATAATTTAAGTGTCATATAAATGTATAGATTCCAGCTGGAATGGAAAAGCTCATAAAATAAAACTGGAGCAGGCAACTTTTAGTTCCTGATAGACAGTGAATATTACCATGTTTTCCTTTGTCCTTAGGGGATACTTCTGTCTATATGGCTACTAAGCTTATCATTTTAGGGGTTTATACCCACAAGATGATTTGCAGAGCTTGAAGTACTTGCTTTGAGCGGGCGTTCACTTTACAGAGCGATGTTGTGTCACAACACAGAGAAGTGCTGCTTCTCTTGCAACATTTTTGCCATGGAAACCCTTCCTACCACCACCTGCCCTTCCTCCATACCTACATCTGAACGTTGATATTACAGATCTCTTCCGCAAATTTGTCTTGGAATTTCAAGGCTCAGTTATTTCGATTACTAACACACTGTACCACTACATACAAATAGTGTTTCCAGAGGTGATGTTCACAAGATGCTGCTGGTCTGACGTGTAACCAGCACTTAGCTGCCTATTCCGCCTTCCCACCAAGCACCTGTTTCCCAGCTATTGCAGCAAACAGTATTTGTGAATGGAGCTCCTTTCCATATGCTGCGTGGGCCATGCTTCTTGCCGCTGGGCATTTTGCGACGAAATCACAGATGAGGTTATGCGGCTTCCCGTGTCTCTCCCAATCCACACAGCTGATATGTCGCGTTCAGCCATTTCTAACCTTTAAAGCACTGACTGACCTCAGTTCTCAGTTTCGCATGGCAGAGGAACACCAAGGGGAAGTATAAGAAGCTAGGAATTTATTCTATAAAAATATGGGTCCTTAAGTATTTTTAGGTATCTGCTGTAGCAACGGAAAACAGCATTGCACGGGAGAAACGAAACCTTTCTTCTCTCCTACTTCAGCAGCCCTCCACTGACACAGGATTTCATTTTCTGCCCTGTTTACCTAGAACGTGTAGTGCTTTTGGAGATGACGTACAAATTAAATGTATTCCACTATTAGGCCAAAAGAGAGAAATGTAACATCACATGCAAATGAGAAACTGGACTCACATCTGAAGCTTCAGTCCTCCAGAGACAATAAAATTATGATCCCCTTAGCTAATGCAACAAAAGCTTATCTCAACTTGCAATTATTCTTGATCCGGAATTATTCCTAACATGCCTATTCACAATATAGCATCGCACAGGCTCAACACTGATTTTTTTCCTGCACTGTTTTCTTCTCCTATGCCAAATTACTAACTTCAAGTGCGCAGACTTGACATGTTTCAGACTAGTTATACTATAAAAAATTAATCTCAGGCCTGGATATTCATAAGGGATACTTAAACAATAAACTGAACTTAAACAACCATCTGAACTTAAATGTGAAAAGATGCATCTACCTCCTGTAGGAGCCATGAGGCTTAAACTGTGTGCTATATTTGTATTAAGGAAAAGCATTGTCAAATATAATAAAAATAAGCTGGACTACCGAGTACCTCACAAATGTATAATTAATTGGAGTCTTAAAAGGGACGAGGAGGCCTGTTTAGTGAAATGAAGAGGTTATAAATTATTTGAAAGTTGGGAGGTAAAAGCGAGATGAGCCAACAGAGATTTGTAAAGAACAAATCCTGTTAAAATTGGCTCATTTCCTTCAGCAACAGGGTATCCAGCTATGTGGTTAGGGAGAAGCAATAGGCATCATGTATCTTGTCTTTAAAACATGACATTATTTCACATTACAATCTTTTAAGCTAGGGAAACATGGTCTAGATTAAATTGCTATAAACTGGGTGCAATAGTGGTTGGATACTACCTCCCAGAAGACTTGCCAACTGTTCTCTGTCAAAATGGAAGCAAATATCAAATGACTCCCCACAGGGCCTTGTCTTTCATACAGCTCTGTTCAATCTTTAATTAATGAAAGAAGAGAGAGAGAGAGAGCAGGCTTCTGTGTAAAATCAGAGAAAACACGGAGACAGGAAGGACTACGTTGAAAGTTGGGACCAGCAATCAAAGAGATCTCAACGAAGTAGAGAAACAGCGCAGGAGCGATTCATGAGGGAGAGGCACAAGTTGCTGTACTTAGGAGAGACCAGCAGCAGATGTACCGAGCAGAGAACCACCGAGCAGGCAGCTTCCTTCAGGAAAGGGCCTGGAGCTGATGGAGCATTACACGGTCAAGTGGAATCAGCAATGTCATGCCCATGAGACAGGCAGATGTCACTGTGGGAATGTATAAATAGATGTCCGTCCTGAACGATAGATTCAGGGAGAATCCATCTCCAAGAGTCTCCAAGGAGAATCTCCAAAGGAAAGCACACAGGAGCATCAGGGGCGTCAAGAGGGAGACCTGCAAGGCACTCCTGAAACAATCAGGGTTTCTTCCTCTAAAGAAAGGTGGGAAGAAAGGAGTACCTGCAGAAATTATGCAATCTTACATGTCAGGTGTGTGAGGTGCTTTACTGAAAGGAAAGGGAATAATCTGTTCCCCCTGCATGTGCTAGCTATAGAAAAAAATTAATGGGTTACCTCCTTTGCTCATTTGCAGACACTTTTCAAATGGTTAGGATTGTGAGAAATCAGATCAGTCAAACTTCTGTCAAAAAATAGCACTCATATAGTTGATCCCACTTTGAGGAAGAAAGACTGATTGACTTCTGGATGTCCCTCTAAACTAGATGTTTTTATAACAGTATATAGGCACACACTGACTAAGGTTTGTCTGTGTCAGCATATATAATTCATTATTGAAAAACTCATTTTCAAAGGATTGGATGACACCAGCCAATACTTTGCAGTCAAACAGGTCTCATTCTTATTAGAAACATTTCTTGTAACACAGATAGTAAAGGATACCAAAAATCACCATATTACGAATACGTATTTATGCAAAATTACATTCATTATTCTTCTCATTTATTTGCTAATTGTTAAAACAGTCTGGTAAAAAGACACTAAGAGTAGGCGTAAGTATTTAGCTGGGTATTTAACCTCAAAGTGATACTGTGTAAATCTGTGTATTGTAAATATTTAAAATTCTATGACGAAGCCTCACATTAATCCTTATTAACAGACTTTGAGTGTGCAGACAAGAATATTACCCTTGCTCCTTCCCTAAGCAACGTCCTGTGAGCGATGATGTTGACAAGCCCAACCTCTGAAAGAACAAGCGTGTAATCTTTTCCTGTTTGCTTCTGTGATGTGGGTCACTGGGTTACATGCTTGGAGCTGAAGTAGAATTAGTTATTTTATTTATAAATACTATGTACATATAATTTCATAGCTATGGTAAAGTCAAAGATACAAGGTATTAAAGAATATTGTTTGTTCCAGATTTGCAATAAGTATCTCAGGTGGCTGGGGGAAAGATCCCATAGCGGTCACCATAGAGGTGTACAGATGTGATTTCCTCATGGTTTGTTGTTTTGTTTTTGTTTTTTTTAATAACATGCAAACGGAAACACAAATATTTTAGCATTCTTAAAACTTTCTTCTGCCTGGGCTGGAGAGATTTAGCTGTTCGTAAAATTCTTAGGTTTTACGGGATTCATTTTCCTGAAGGAATTCTGAATTTTATAGCTTAATGCATGGAGCTGCAGTCTTTTATTTTGTCTATAAATAAAGTGTCTACGTTTTGTTTTCTGTATAAAACCTTTTTTTTTTTTGTGACAAAGACAAATGCAGTGGTTAGCTGAATTTCTCTTAAGTAAATATGCCTCTAACTTTCATATGAGCTTTTTCCAGTTATTGAAAAACAGCGTAGTGCCTCACGCTGATATTACTGCTGAGACATCAAAGTAGCTTTTCATCTCCCCCCCCCCCCCCCCCCCGCCCCCCTTCTGGTAAGTGCTAAAGAAAAACCCCACATAAAAATAGGGAAATAGATTAGCTTAAGGAACAGCTCCTACAAAGGTGAGTCACAGCAATGGCATGGTACCAGCTGATAATGCATAATTCCTGTTTATAATGCATATAAGCTCTATTTAGTGAGTTGACTTTTATTTAACATAATAGATCTCTCATTAGTGAAAAATTTTTAAAGGTAGCTTTAAGAAACTGGAATACAGAGGGATAAATTATTTTTTCAATACAATCTAACAACTTGGAAGTGAGGAGGCGATCACAAACCCTCTGTCGTGATCTGCTTCTGATCTTGGATTAACAAAAGCACAGGTTATTTAGCAGGCTCAACTTCCCTGCCTCCTCCCGCGTAGCATTCAAACTCGTAATAAAGGCATCTGACAAGCACATGCCCTTTACGCATCATGTATTATGCACAGTCCTCTTAAGTCTCCTTTACCGCATGGATCTCTGAATTGCTTTTTGTCTCTCAAGTGCCTGGAGGACAGCCCCTCTCCTTTCCTGCTCCTCGCTCCCAGTGACTGATGCCTCCGCCTGGGCAAACCCAAGAGTCATCCACTGAATAACACGCTAAGGGGGTCTTCAACTACTGGAAGAAGGGAAAGTTGAGAGCTCTCTGCCACATCGGAAAGAATACATCTTGCTGAGTAGCATTTCGATGCTGGAAAACTATTACCGTACTTCTATTAGCAATACTTGCCACCGGATAACTATTTGATCCACGCTGACAAAAACGTGCCAAGGCCAACAAGTAAAAACTGTGAAGGTCAATTACATTAACTGTTCAACCCATTCGGTCAATCCACTACCACGCACAAGAGAAAGGTGGCAATATTTGTGGATAAAGTGAAAAATCCAGACAGTTTGCTGGGATATATTACCACTGAGTACCTCTTTGAGATGCACCGTTGTCCTTTCACGGGCAAAATGACTGCTCAATATTTGCTCAAAGATATTTAATCAAAACAATCTGATCTATGAATCATGAGGATTTTCATTAGGAAGATTCCTGTAATATACTTGAAATCAGTGCATTTAGACACCAACCTAATTTAGATCTTTTTAAAAAATGGTATGCCTACAAATGTGTATTTTTTGAGAGTTCAGTGCTTTCTAATTAAAAAAGTGGGTTTTTTCCAAAATTTACTAAGGCGTTTTTGCTGTACAAATCCCAGTGTATATCTGCCAAAACAGACAGGTTGTCAATTATTTTTTTCATTTTCACGTTAGCATCTAAAATATGTTTTCACGAGCTCTGTATGAAACACAAGGCACTTTGTGCTCTCAGTCATGCTATGTATTTGCATTACTTCTTCGTGCAACTTGGTTGACATCACATAACATTCCTGGTACCAAAGTAACTGTTTCATTCAAATCACAGTGAAGTCATCAGGAGTCTTTCTGTTATCTTCAATGAACCTCGGATCTGGCAGGGATGAGTCAACTGAATGATATTAATTGATGCAAACAGGAAGAATGGAGGGAAGAACAAGTGCTGACTTGTGTACTATACATCATTTATGCTGAGAATAAGATTACTGAGGCAACAAGGGAAATGGAGAGAGGAAAAAATATTAGAAATCTGGATATTAAAGTGAGTAGAATATACTCTGTACCAAGCCACAGTCTGCCTGCGAGAATGTCATAGCAAGTTATTTGTTACACTTTATATATCACAGAAAAAAGGAGCTTTATTATCAGGAGTGATTTCAGTGTGACCTACTCATGACAGAGGCATCATTCTTCCAATAATAAAAAATAACCCTAGAATTTCTGAAACGATTGTTAACAACTGTAGGTGACAACTTCTTAAAGGGAGTGATCCGGCGTGCTGGACTCCGTGTCAGATCTCATCCTGACAACAGAGAGAAATGGATATCACAACCTTAAAGCCTGCTTGCTCAAATGCCATCAGTGTAGCTCAATTGCATTTATATGCAAAAACTATAGGTTTAAGCTGTTAAAGTAAAAATCTCATGGCTGAAGACAATTCTTGCAAGGAGGCAATCGTTATCGGATATAACATGAGAGAAATAAGGTAAGTAGGAAAACATAGCCGTGAACTTTTCGTTCCTGTCTTAAAATTCTGCTGAACAAAAGAGACGAGGCTAAATACAAGTAAAAAAATCCCAACATTCTTAAGTGAAAACTGACATTAAAAAGAAAGGGGAAAGCAGACAACAACAAAAATCTATTAGAAACAAGGAATTTAGAAAAATACTAGGGGGAACAAAAAGAAGGAGAGATCTTGAATTGTCTTTTGCTCTCCTGACAATAAAACATTTTATACTGTATGTTCTGGTTAGAAAAGATTTTCAGGTTCTACTCGGTCTCTTGTAGATATGGCTGCCTTTAGGACAGCTAATGAAATCATCAGCCAGACATGAATTTCTAGTGTCAGATCATGGCACAAAGAGCAAATAAAGCACTGCATATACAGGGGACACCAGGTAGGAATAACAAAAATGTTTTGCTTGCCAATGAAATAACCAGTACTGACATAATATGTCTGGGTCTGCCACGTGAGATTTCAAAAGATTTTGTAAAATTGAAAAAGTAAATAAACGTGAGAATAAGATTAGAAGTCACATTTTGTTATTAAAAACCTCTGGCAAAGCAAAGTCTATTTATTCCATCTGTTCAAAGAGGAAGTTAAAGACTGACTTGATCTCTAAATAACTTGTCTGCGGAATATTAATTTGATAACAGAGGGATGTACAGTCTCTCAGACAAAGATTCACATACCAGAAATTGGTCATGACAAATTCGGAGGTGGGGCAATTTGGTAAGCAGAAGTTAATCTAGACAAATATAGTTAGTTGGTAAAATGCAGACTTCTAAGTGAGGCTAATTAATGATAGAATTTGTGCATTTTCTGTGCCCTAAAGAAATACATCTTATATTTGTAAGCAAGAATTCATTGCTATTCTGAACTCTTATATGCCGAATCAAAGATTTACTACCCCAGTTACAACAATACTAATGCTTATTGTCCAAATTCCGTTATTACAGGAAAAGCCACATTAATAGGACGTTAAAATTTTTTATCCACACACCTTGAGTATCTACCCTTGGTGTTGTGCTCCTCCTTCCCCTGCTCCTCCAGATCCTGAAGTCAGCAGTGACAACTGCTCGCGAGAGGAAAAGGTGGGGGAGCTGGGATCAGAGGTCAGCATCACACCTTCTTCACCACGAGGAATATGATGCTGGCGCTGGGTTTTCTCCTGCTCTAAGGTCGGCATGACATTGGTTCTGATCGTTTTTAACACATGCTATACCTTGATCTTCATTAGCCTACAACACCAAATTACATCCTCATATACTATGGCATACACGGTACACATTGCATATTCTAGATATTTGCTGTTCTGTTTGTTTTGCCCTAAAACTGGTTTTATCCAATTTCCAAGGCTACTTTCCTTGGCAACATCGGCAATTTGTTTAGAGCACTGTTTATAGTCTCTGCTGTCACCCCCGGGCTGTGCATTCAAGGCCTTTGCTACCCTCCTTTGACTGTCCTCCTCCACTCCATATTATTGTTTTGGGGTCAGAGATAGTCCATTCTACACAAAATAACAGATTATTATTACTACCTAGTACTTCCAGAGATGCAAAAACATTTTCATAACACCGCACCATGCAATTGCACAGAGCTAACCTAAAGCTGAAGAAGTTTGGCAATATTCAACTTCTCATTAGAAAAACAAGCTATAAGACATCTCCAGGCAAGCCCAAGGAAGGGCACCCAAAGCAAGCCCGGCAGGGCTCAGCTCTGGGCTTCGCAGGGCTAATGCAACGTCCGTAGCTTCCTCCTAGTGATGGCAATACCAAATTTACTGCACTGCAGAACTACTAATCAACTGAACAATAATAAAGTGAATTCTTTGAAACTTAATTTTAGAGCTCAAATTATAGATAAACTTGCTTAAATTCAGGAAGGTAAAGGCTGTTGCCATATAGGTAGTGAGTGTAGATGACTGTTATGGTCCCTTTCTGGACTTATAATCTCCAACTGAAAGTTTAGAATGGCCTGTGTCTTGAAGAGCTGACTAATTCCTCCTCAAGATTTATGTTTGCATGTAAAACACAGAGCTAGTAGAACAAAATAGACTTAATTGTTGTAGGCAGTGTTTGAGATAACCACAGGTTGTCAGCAGTATTATATTCTCTCAGATGAGGTTTGCATGCAAAGTTCTAGCTTTGTACAGGAAAAGAAGAACAAAGGTTTTGAATATCGTAACATAGCTGTCTTTGTAAGCAGAAAAGTAACTTTTTGTTTTTTCATGTGGTCAGTGATCTTTAAAGACCTGGAACAAAAGGTGATGTGATATTCAGATCATCTGATCACACCCAAAGTTCAAACTAAGACCAGCCAGATGGAAAAAGCAGGTTTTGGGTCACTAACTTTCAGCAGAAGGACAACTTTTCTTGCATGTATGGGTTCTTTTTACTGTGTTTTATTTCTCTACTTATTCTACACCTGTTCCCCTGCATATTGGCTACTACTTTACAGCCTGCCCTTTAGCTGAGAGGTGATACCTTCTGGGGTTTTATAAAGCAGTTCTGGACCAGGTGGCCTTGCAGAAGTAATTCTGCACCAGGGACAGAGTCCTCTCTCTGGTGTGCTCATCTCGCATTTGCTGCTGGATGACCTGACCACCTCTTCTAAGCACAGGCATGCTGTGCGCTACACTTGGCCTTTTCACCAGCCAGAAAAGTTTGGTTTTCCTTGCTAACAGGAGAGACAAGGCTGTGTTTAAAGTTAGCTTTGTGCTTTAAAACTGAACGTCAGGGAAGAGGTAGTGCAATATTTGGTCGGTTTGGAACATTAGGTCTGTGCAAATAAGTGCGTTACAATGCTATTATAAGAGCTGAATGAACGTGTAGTCATTGGGTTTTCTGTTTGAGCTTCTTAAAAAGGGGTATTCTTCTGATAAATATATAATTTCTTAAAGATTGTCAAAAGGTAAGTGGCAAACACCTGAGGAAACCAGTGCCGAAATGGCAGTTTTCAATTAATGTGGACAATGTACTGCATGCCTAGGCTCCAAGCCTCATCATTTCACTACTGAAGCAAAAATCCAGTGAAAGAAATTTCTTGAAACACTGTTAATGGGGGCCAGAACTTCAGTAGTATGACCCTATCTGTGATGTACACTAATTACCAGTACACCAATGACTGCCTACAGACCACGAAAGGCTCAAGCCTAATTTCTTAAGAAACAAAGGTAAACTAATGAAACATAACTTTGTTAATGTACACTTTGTGCTATTCACACTGCTCCAAAAGCATCAAAAGCATCTCTATCTTAATAGTATTCCATCAATTATTAGAAATGCTGCTGCATCCCAGGGGGGACAACTTTCTCAGTATCTTTATCTAGTACAGTTTTCTGCATGGCAGCAGCTTTCCCACCAGGAGTCCTCTTTACTATTTCTCTTGTCAGGGTTCTTTCTTTCCCTTTGATGAGATGTCCCAGCCATGTCAAATACTGTTACTTCAGGGCCCTCCTAGCTCCAGAGTTATCAAGCACGGTGTCTTCACCCTACGACTGCCGAAGTTACACCAGCTCCTCAGTGTGTCAAGCAAGTTTATTATTTTATCTTTCAGTGACTTTCAGTTCCACAGAGTGCCTGCTGAAAATCTTTCCTTGGTCTACCAGCTGCTCCTGCTGTTATATATATTAGCCTTAATAAAATCCATTAGTTATGCACAGTGCTTTCTTCATTAATGAAATATAATAGCATTGATGTTTCTGGTCTAATGTGTGGCTAAGCAATTTCAGGATTCTATTCAGTTTGCTATAAAATTGAATGCACGTAACACAAAAGGAGTTAAATTATTACTATCTAGAAATTATGAAATTGAATTCAAAAAAGAATTGCATTCACAGTGATTTTGAGCGGATTTAACTATTGCATGTGACATGGCCTTCATGTTACTTCTCCTTAAAATACTGTGGAAAAAAAATCTATTACAAGTTTTTGGCTTCTGTTATGTCAGTGATTTAAGGTGAAATCTTTCTTAGCTTTGCTTGAACCAGATGCACTGAATGCTGTAAACACAAAAGTAAATATTGTGGCAGGTTGAAAAATAAACAAGGCTTAACTCTTCCTGTGTTTTGCCCTAGGGAAGCAATGTACACCAGAGCACAAAAGATTCAAAACACTGTTGCTAGAGTAACTGAGTGAAGAATTCTTATTCACTGGTGTTTTATCGCTGTGCACACATAAATATATATATATATATACACACACACACAGATGCGCGCGCACAAAATTCTATGCTGTAAAAAAAAAACAAGCCGACAATGCCATGAAGACAGCATGAATTGCTGACGTGCTGTAATCTGGTAATTCCTCTCCTTCAAACCCTGCCTAGCCACGAGCTCATTCACACATTTAAAAGGTTTCCCATGTCTTGTAGTTTATTCTAAGAAATCATGGAGGGGAAGGGTGGAAACCTTCAGTTACTGTATTTGTAATATTCCTAAGTAACCTCTCTTTCCCCCTCCAAGAACCCTGACTGTTTCAAAAAAGCAGAGTGTACTGGAGTTTCACAGGAGAAATGGGCAACAGTGAGGAGCCAACTGCAAGAAAAGCTACGGGTGTTTGTGAAGTGAAGGTGACCTTACCGTCCAAAGCACAGCGGATGACAAGAAGGAAAGAACAGATTTATGCAGAAGGTTTACTGAATGCTTTGTAATAAATATGACCCTATTTAAGACAAATTACTGAGAATGTACCTTTATGTACCACTAAAAACTTCTGTTGGGATCATCTCACTCATCCCCCATTTCACAGAAAGGAAAACCGTAGGGTCAAAGACTCGGCTGCATAAATTAACGAAGATATGCATCCTTTGGAGGCCACGTGGTCCATTTTCACATTTTGAAGACCCCTGCTAAATAGCAGAGACAATACTGACCAAAATCAGGCACAGTGTCCTCAGCAACCATGTGAATATCCATTTACCCAATTTGCCTTCAATCGTCAGTTTTCACCACAATATAAACTACTACATCACCAATTATCGGCAGCATTTATGATTCCTTCCTCTTACCTCACATGACATCCAAGTGTATACTTCTTTCAAATGCTGTTTTTCTTTGCAACACCCTCTGAAATCTATGCAAATGCTACCTAAGACCATTACACAATGAAAGCAGAAGTAGCTAACGTGCTATTCCAAGTATATTTCTTTAACTGCCTTTGTATCCTGTAGATGAAACCTATTTTTCCCTTATCCACTTTGAAGTATTTTGTGCTTTACTGTTCATCTCTCAGAATGATTCAGTTTTTCCATTTAGTCTCACTTACAACACTGAACTCCAAACAAATGTTAAGCTAAACGTTGCCAGTGCGTTAGTTGGTGGGGACAGTCCTAACTCTGGGATGATAATGTACCTTGCATATGCCCTGACAGCATAAATCATGCAAATGAATAAGAAGTTTGGCACTTCTGAGGGACAGAGCTTGTTGCCAAAGCTTTCAGTACTAATGTTATGAACTTCTTACCTCTAGCTGGTGCCAACGATGAGACCAGACTTCCCTTTTCATACAAGATACCCTCACAGAAATGCCGCACTCCTTATCAAAGTGACTCTTTAGTGCCACAAAATACTAACATTTCTACAGAAGTGATTACGGTTTTGGCTTAGTGGAAGCCTAGGTGCAATGCTGATTCCAGTTCCATTTAACAGTGTTTGACAGCAACTAAGCCCAAGGATGAATCAAAGTTGACATATTTAGAACAAAGTAGTGGAGCACTTGACTAAGCCAATAAATGGTTCCAGCTGGGACTTGTCCTGTGGCTGGTGATGAGGACATTGGGGGCAGTTTCTGTGGCAGATAACTTTAGCTAAGGATATTTGGCATTTACAAGAAACAGAAAATACTTTTTATCAATTATTTTTTTAAATGCAGGGGTTTTTTTCCTCTTTTGCATAATTTTTATTTTATCCCGCCCCTTCACCTCCCCCCAAAATGTGCATCAAGTAGGACCAGCTTTTATTTTATCACTATGCTTGTATTTATCACTATGTATTTATCACTATCACTCAGCTTCAGCATGGATCTGATTGAGTTTCAATCATTAAATGCAAAATAAACTATGATACAAAGTTCATCTGAAAGAATTTGTAGAGCATATTTGGGACAGATGGACAGAGGAGACAGAAAATATTGGTCATTCTTTCAGAATACACATAACATTGAGGGTAGTTTCCCAGACACTAGGGAAAAAAAAAAAAAAACAAAACAAAACAACCAAGCATCCTACTGGAATTTTAAATAGTCCTTTAACACTTAACCCTCTGCAGGATGGTAACTGACATTTTATATTAATACAAAAATTCCATTATATGTATAACCTGTAAATATTTAATCAGAGTTCTAGCATATCCTCTTCTGCTTATATTCTTTCTCCTCACTGGAACCTCACCACCTTTAACCAACTAGCAGAATACAACAGAATTAATATTTAGAATCCACATTCCGTTTTGAAAATTGCATGTTAGCCCTTCTCCTATATTACATACACAGAAGTACAATTTAAGGCCTCCTAATAATTTTTTTTTTACCCATATATGTGGCGTAGAACAAGCAGAATAGGAATAGGTAGTTTCAGCCAGTAGCCCAGAGAGACTGGGGTGGGGGGAAGGTTAATGCAACTTTTCCATATACCACAGTTATAGCCATGGGCATCTCATCACTCCCAAATGCCGATAAAATATCATTCCTCTGCCTTTGTACCCTCTCTAGGTTTAGCAGCGTAACCACTTTTGAAAAGCGGACACGTTAGGTGTTCTGAGTTCACTGGCTTGATTTTCTCATCTAGATCTTGCACTGCATAATATGATGCATAGGATACAGTATAACTTCCGAAAACAATGACATTTTGTAGAACATAAAAATATCATTCTCTGTTTTCAGAGTCTTCTTTTGCTGATTATGAAATCTGTATTCAGACAGGCAGTGTTTTGCACAAACATTTTCTTTCACCTAATTCATACTAATCTGCATTCCACATGCGGACTCGCTACATGTATCACCTAAATTCCCTATTTTTTCTCTGGGCCCGCAAGAGATTATTATTAATATTACTTTTATTATTATTATTGTCATTGCTTTGTCCCTTCTCCCCAGATTCCAAATGAAATACAGAGAGCAGAAAAATCGTATTTTCTAGATTTTGGTCTGCAGTGAAGAATAATGTGGCTTATCTAACATCATGTAGTTCATATTCCAACCAGTTTTCTTCCAGATTCTCCTCAGTATTGTTTTGTCTTCCTCCATCTTCATGCTTCCCTGTACGCGTCCCACCATAAATTTATTAGTTTTTTAGCTTTGACTTAAAAAATAGCACCAAAACCAGTATAATAGTCCCAAAAGAGGTGCATTTGTTTCCCTTGAAATATCTATTAAGCTGTATCTCTGACATTAATAAAATTTGATTACTTAAATAGAAAGCTTTGTGTTCTTCAAAAGCGGACCAAGAACAAACTGGGGGTTTTTTGCACTTAGGTGGTAGGATTTCAAGATGACAGTGTTGATGCAGTCACTAGCAGTGGGAAAAGAGAAGAGCTCACTGTCACCTCTAAGTACCAATCGCTCGGGGAGGCAAACAAGGGTGACGGCACCTATTGACAGGCTCTGCCTCCCAACGATCCTCAGCTCAAAATTGGGGAATTTTGGAAGAGTTCCCTGCTAGCACGGGGTCTCACCAGGGAGACAATAAGCTTTGTTACCAACCACAGTTGTGCGCAAGCCGCCGCAGAATGCGGACTGACCGAAAACACAGTTTATAGCAGACCTGTGTAAAGACATCTTGCTCTAAAACCTCTGTGCCCCACAAATTCAGGGCTATATGGACACTGGGATAAAAGAGACTTAAGAGAGACTTATACTACCTCACCAAAGAGCCTTTAAAGCTACTGAAATGGATCCCTCTAAAATACTAATTGCTATTGATTCAAATGAAAGGACTGAGTAGAAAGGACACATTGGGAAGGGATTCTTCCTAACCTGATTTCTTGTTTTCTTCTTCTCTACCACTACCATCCATGGTTACAATAGAGGCACTATCTTGGTCACACCAACTACAACATTTTCCAATTTGTGAACACCAGGAAGAATAACAGCAGAAATGTCACCTCATTTTCTACCAACAGATGATTGCTCCTGAGAGCATAGCCTTTGTTCAATCTAGCTGTGTCTTTTACTACTTCAGGGAAGGGATGAGAAAGCAAGGCTGCTGAAGGAAAAATAATTAGCCATCACATTTTACAGTAGAATGCTAAAAACTCTCTTTTTCAACTTGACAGGCTTCACGTGGGGGTATCTTTTTAACCAGCCATTTCCTTACACTTGCTGAGCACGCGCAATACGCTGCAGATCCCGAGGTTCCCGCAGTTGTGGGGATTGCAGTCAGCGGAGGAGTCTGAAGAAAGTTGTCTTTCTGAGACCAGAGCCAAATAAACTTTGATGGTAATAGCTTCGGTAAGGTTTTTTTTGGGCTTGACCTGTTAAGGACTTGATGGATTTTCTATAAGGCTCCATCTGACATATTTTCAATATACTTTTACCTACTCAGAAGCAGGCATTGGTAATTACAAACCCGAGGATGTCTCAGCTTCAAATGAATCCAACTTTCCCCACCAAGCTAAAATATTATCTCCATTAAACAAGTGTTCAGCATCACAATACAACATTTCTCCAATTAAATTGAAATGTGTTATATAGCGCATAATAATTTGGGGACTAAAAGTGTGAATACTTTTAAATGTGGCATATAATTTTCTAATGCAGGATACTTTTCAAATACGATCTCCTGCTGAAAGAGTTCATTGTATCTAAAAAGTAGAAACCTGTCAATAATACCCATGTGTCCTATAAAATGTTTTCATTTCTTTCATGGTATGTTATGCTTCATCAGTTTCCTTAATCCTAGCTGCAGTTCACGTTGCCATGCTGAAACAGCTCACTGAGCAGTAATTTATCTCTTGACTGTGGCATAACAACCACAAATACAGGTTATTCTGGGAGCGAGGATTTGCATTGCATAAACTGTATTTTTAAAATCATTTTCAAATGAGATTAATTCATGATAGGGAAATTATTCCTCTATTTTTGGATCTGGTTTCCAAGACACTTGAGGCTGAGTCTTGAGTGTTTTGTTGGGTATCGGGCAGAATCTTCATTTGAGGATTAGGGATTTCTGTAAAAACGAAATGATACCGCAAGAGAAATGAGAAGATGTTTCCCCCATTTACTTTAATACCTATTTAAAATTGGCATTGGAAAGATAATGACAGATTGCATTTTAGCTGAATTTTTCAGCTGTGCACTAGATGACTTGTATTTCTTTTCAATTAGGCTGACTGCTTTAGCGTGGTAGGAGATTACTTCTCCCGCATGCTGAAAAGACATTAACAATTAAAATGGAGGGGGGAGCAAGTAGCAGAGGATTACTGCAGTTTTCTTTGCCAAATGACAAGGGTTTCTCTTTGTAAGTATCTTGTTTTAATGTTTGCCATTACGCGAGGATGGTATGCATTCAGTAGATATAATTATTACGAGAAAGTATATTTTTTTTACAAATGTAAATATTTACATAACAGCGGTACTTAAATAGCTTGGCCTCACGCATCAGAAGGGAGTGAAGTTCTCTTGAGGCGTAACACTGTGTGAAATGCGTTTCTCAAGCTTTCGAGGCCCAGATATAGTAAACAACACTTTTCCTCCTGCTCCTTTCCCCGAAGAAGGGAAGAAAACCACGGGATGCGGGAGTTCCTCCCCTGGGGTGTTGGGGGGGGGCGTGCAGGTGCCCCTCCAGCCTCGGCTGCCCACCAGCAGCACCTTCCTCCTCCTCTCCTCGGGGTGAGCCTCACCCGAGCTCCCTTTGCCATGTCTCTGCATTACTGAGGAACTCCCAGTGGTTTTCTTACAAATTATTATTGATTTCTGTCAATGGGAATAAAACTCAGTAATAATAATAGCAAAACCTCCACTTTAGGTACTACGCAATTAACAAAACTCTCTTCTCTAAACTGCCCTCCTGAGAGAGGAGGTGGAGATGTTGCAGAGGTCAGGGGGGATCCTGTAACTTCTATGTTCTCCCAAAAAACCTCCTTGGTTTTGTGTTGTTATTTTTTCCTTCTGATCACTGAAGTACTTTTGAATGTAGATTAAGAGGTGTTCTACATTGTCAATGCCTTTTACAAATCTCTGAATATCGGTGAAACAGTGGCTTACCTTGATCTACCCTGTTTCCACCCTGCCGATTTTTCCACACAGGCTATATTAATCCAAACCCACATTCATTTACTAAATGTCTCAGCAACCAAATGAACATGTAGCAATCATAACTCCATTTCCATCACAACAGGTAGTGGCGCAATTGGCTCAAAATTATGTCCGCTTTTATCCCAACTCCACACACCCAAATCTCATTGTTATTATTTATATCAATGCATGTCTAGATTATGCCTGTATGAGTTTTGGGTCCCCCACACAACTATTTTTTTCAGCCTTATCAGAACCACTCACAATCTTGGTGAAGTACATAGATACAGTGGGGTTTTTTTCTTCCAAAGTTGACCCAACCCAGCACTATTAACTTGCTACGGTACAATTATTCCTAGGGAATCTTCTGAATTCTTATCTAGTAACAATATTCACACCTTTTTTGATTAATGCGTATTTGAAGACAATCTCTAGGATCCAGATCTTCAATTTCAGTAAATTTGCATAGTGCAATTGATCTTAGATATACACCAACTAACAGCGTTTCAAAATGTAATTCTAGACTGAATTAATTCTGGTAACAGCTCTGGCAAATTTTTCATTCATGTGGTCTCAGGATAGGCAAGTATAATTAGATTAAAAATCGAAGTACTGAAGTCGAAATGACAGTGAAGAAAAAAAAAAGATTACTTGTGGCATTTTACCTTGTACAATACCTTCAAAAAAATTCAGGAACAAACATTTTATTTCTACACCTATTTTCTTTTTGGGAGAGAAATTCTACTAGTAGCAAAGATAATTCTGAAATCAAAAATGTGTTGATATCTGCACACACACGCAATTTCATATTAGTCGTTTATCTGTAGCCTGATCTTCTCACGGCCTTTTTAGACTAGTATAGCTCTGCGAACTTCAGAGCAGTTATTTCTGATTTATATCAGAGCTAACGCTCAACAGAATTATGCCTGTCCTCATTTTTCACATGGAAAGGTTCTGGATCAAAATCTTCGTGCCAGGTGAAGATCTTAATCTTCTCTTACAGTTGTCTTGATCAATTTGAGCAGTCCCTACGTTATGTGGGGTTTTAGCTCACAAAAAGCAACTGAACTTTTGGAAGTCAAAGGGAAGGGATACACAAAGTGCACAGGCAGAATGGATTTGAGACAAAGCTACTCAATTCTCATTTGAAGCCAAAATAGAGCAAATAAAATGTTCTCTGAAAGTAGTCGGAACTGTGTCTATGAAATAGGCTTAGAAACAAAGTGCCCTCTGTGGTGGTTATGACAGCAATTACTATTAACCATCTGAATAGATGCACGTTGTGATAAAAGCTGCAGTTTAAAGAGCAAGGTGAGGGTCAGTACCCACAAATCAGGTTTCTGTGTTTGTCAGTGAAATTAGATGCTTTGAACCTGCTAATGGTAATTAACAGCTATTAATTATTGCTCATAACATTCACGTGTCTACACACAGATACAATCCATGCTTTAACAATAATTCTCTTGGCCATGGGAAGTGTTTTGTCCTTCTACCAGCTCTTCCTCAATGTGCATGAACCCAGGACCCCAGGGACCAGCACCGTGGAGGAGCCCGTTATTGACTTCTCTGCTGAGATGACCAGAGTTGCAAAAACAACATTAAACTAGGAGTGACAGCTACAGTTATTTTTTTTATATACCGCAACCATGCAGAGATCTTTGTGAATTGCTGGAAGAAGATTCCTGTGTATCCTTATTGGACAAACCGTTTAATTAATTTTCTGATTCCTTTTAGTATATTTCTAACAGGTAGGATAGCTTCTGTAATGATAAAATGTCTTCGTTTATGCTAATTAAATGGATCTAATATTATTTTTCCTCTACTGCTAGAAAGAGGACAGTTAATTAAGATCACGCCTTAGTTTGCATTTACATGGCTTGCTATATGGTCATGACAACAAAATATTTTCCAGTTCACTCTGGGATGGGAGCTGAGAAAGAATAAGTGTACTTCGCTGTCACATGCAGGCTTATTTTAGTTGATGTAGCGTGAATGTACACTAGAGATTTTCAGTAAACTGGCAGAGTCACTATCAGATAAGTACAACAGGTATCTGTTGAACTACCAGAGATGTAAAACACTACAAAAATATCTGGACTAAATAGCTCTCTGTGCACCTAGAGAAGTTGCATGTATGCACATACACACACACACAAAGAATAAATGAGGTTAGTTGGAACCCCTGGAGGTCATCTGTCCCAATGCACTGCTCAGATCTCCCAGTTGACCAGGACCTGAACTAATTCTGAAACAAAGCAAAAGAAACAAGAGAAGGATCTTCTGTGTGGAAAGCCTCTAGGACGGTATGAAAGAAAAAAGAAAAAATCCCTCAGATGGGGATAGCAGCACTGCCGCTCTCTGTTTTTTGGTATGACATTTCAAAATCAGTTAGGGGAGGCAACTGGTAGAAGTTCTTTCTTGGAGAGCTTCCAAAAGAGGTGTCTCAGTATTATGGTGACACATCCTCTTTCTTTTTTTTTTAGGAAGCTCCACTACTGAATTCTTACAGAGTTGTACACCTGCAACGGTCACTGAAACGGTTTCTGCAAATAATGATTTCTGCAGACAAAATAACTTTATAGGTATTCCCCAAAAGCCAAGAGGAAAGAATCATTTATCTCCAAGAGCAAGCAACTTATTTATTGAACACTGAGAAATTATGTAAACCACAAGACATGAGAGGAAAATAGAGACACCTCTCACTCACTCTTAGGGCACTGAAAGAAGTTTAAAAAGGAAATAAACAAAAGCACTTCTTTTTGCATTTATAATTAATAGGATTGGTTCATTTCGCATTGATCTTACTTTGGGCATCAGCTATTCAGTGGTGAACAGTTTCCAACTGTTATCACCCACTTATCACCCAGCAGCAATAAGCAGTAGGGTTCTGGTAACAACGTATATATGCAGTTTAAATTACACAGATCTCTAATAGGGGACCTGATACTCTATAAATGCACACACAGATTTATGGTTAAATACAAAAATACAGAAATGAAAGGAAGAGAGGTAACATTACGTCGTGGAAATAGTGAATTAATGAACCATCAAACAATACTCTCTCCAACAGTACTTTCTAGATCTCATAAATGTCTTTTTAATTCCTTGTATTTCCAACCTTTAAGGCTTTATAAAATGGTTTAATTGTTTAAATAGCATATATCACAGCTCTTACTGCTTCACTTTCCCATGTTTAATGTTTGTAATGGCACTAACTCACTTTCAATGAAAAAGTAATACTCAAAAGTAGAAAGTCACAAGAAAAGGACAAGAGCTTCTTATAGACAAACAGTTCCAGTAATAAGAAATTCCAGATGTAGTTTTAAGTTCTTCACCAACAGATCTAATAGCACCATCTTGGCCAGTACTAAGTGCTGTTCATTCCAAACTAACTAAAAATACTGCTGCAGGTGACAACCACCTGGTCTGCTCACCGCTGCCAAAGTCAACGCTGCAGTGGCCGTGAAAAATCAAGCTCTGCATTACTTTACAGGTAGACAAAGATGTTCTGATAGCTTATTGGCCAAAAAAAAAAAAAAAAGAGAGACCCTAAAACAACAAAAACAGTTATTTGATAAATCTTTGCATATCATCACCATTCTCTACCCGAGCACTTCAGAATTAGAACATGTGCACACATATATGAATTTTTATATATATATGCACACACTTTCTGAGATAGTCAGGCAAAGTAAATTCCAAAGCGTAATAGTCACCCCTAACGACTGGTCTATTACAAGAAAACGCAATTGCAATACCATTGCAATGCTGCTCAAGGTATTTGGTTTTACTCTGAGAGAAATTTCAGCAGAATATGCATTTTACCAAACATACTTCTCAGCTGCCCCCCAAAAATAGCGTTGCGGTTTTCCTGAGTACGGCTGAATTGAAAAGCACATTCTGTAATTTTTACTGCAGAAACCCAGTGATGCTGTTTGATCACAGAGTTTCTGTAGACCACACAGTTTCTACTACATACAGATCAGAGAAGACACAATGGGGGATTCTGTCAGCTGCTTCTGAAGTGCTGCGGGCTCACGCTGAAATCCTTGAGAATTCGTTTTATTGAGGCGCCTTAATTGCACTGAGTCCCCCAGCCATAAGCATGTAGGCTTGAGGCCACGTGCAGCCCATGCATTGATTGTCAGGATGAAGACTTCAAGATTAGGCCCTTATTCAGAATAAGCTGCATGTCAGATCAGATAGGAGGAAAATTTTGTTGAGAATAAAACCAAGGCAGTCTTGCAAAACTCTTATCTTGATCCAATCTTATTTTCCATTTATGCTAACAATATAGAACAGGTAGCTTGGAGCTCTTTATCTTTTCAGTGATTATACCATTCCGTATTCTGTAAGTACTTCATTGTCCTCAGTTATAAATGAGCTATAACAGAATTTTAATAAAATTCAGGAAACATTTTCTGATTCATGTTTGCTATTAAACACAAGTAAAATGAAATTTATTATTTCAGTTGG
The DNA here is from genome assembly GCF_964199755.1 of Larus michahellis. Taxonomy (NCBI): domain Eukaryota; kingdom Metazoa; phylum Chordata; class Aves; order Charadriiformes; family Laridae; genus Larus; species Larus michahellis. The sequence goes on along the minus strand of NC_133900.1, from coordinate 19,477,507 downwards.
GATAATACGTTTAATACTGATAATGATAGATCGCCTAAGATATTAACTTCTAATCAGATGTTACTGAAATACGTTTCAGCTTATAAACACTTAAGTATTTCGTTAGGCGGTGCTCTGTTTCTTTACTGTACAACAGAAAACATAATCAAATAACTAGATTTTCTGTACTATAACATGTTTTGTTAAATTCATTCAACCAAGCAATTGCAAGTTCAAGAAATTAGTTATTTCCCATCAAAGAGTAAGTCAGCGTAATATATTGAGTGGCTTCTAGATGATACTGAAGAAAACAGAGATTTCATTTTTGCAAGCTGTATTTGTCGCAGGAACTTCCTCCTGTTTTCTTTGTATCTTACGCAGGTTATTAAATCAGACTGCCTTGGACAAAAAATAAATACCTGGAAATATTGGGCACGTGCTCATTTGCAGGGCATTACTTGTATGAAACATGCAGACACGTAACGTGCATACATAACTTGTTTTGGTTAGATAATGAAATGTACAGACTGCATTTAATTAATCCTGGTCTGGTAGTCCAGGTAGATTATTAATAATATCATTAATTACGTTTTTATTACTCAAACTTCAATCACATGAACCTTTATTTTAATCCTTTTCTCTGAATTTTGGCCACAGTACTGCAACTTTACTCTTCGTTTATGAACATACTGTCCTTACCTACCTTGTCCCTTGGAGGGACACAATTTGCAGATCAGTTATTTGACAAGTACTGGGAGAAAGCCATTTTCTCTCTCTTTGCCCAACTGTTCTGGGTAGTGTGAATAAAGGGACACTATAAGCCATTTTACCTTCCTTAAAGTCTGCAGAGAACGACAGATACTGCTCCTTTGTGCAAACCCCAATCCCTCAGTCCCATATCTAGGTGATATTTTTACATCAAAGTTCAAAGGTTTCAAACAGAACTTAAAAATATCAAGGCTTTTTCAGCACCAAAACTTAGCCACCTTCTTGTTTCCCTAAGGCTGGATATATCCAGTCATCCATAACTCAAAAGAGAAGACCAAAATTCAGAGCATGAACCAAATGCAGTGTGGGTAAAGTTTCCAGGAAAAATGGACACATTCAGAAATCTGCTTTACAGCAAACAGAAAGCAGTTTTTCTTAGTGACTGTCCAGAGAGCTCAGCTGGGGACAATAGGATGCAATAAAATGCAATATTTTAGATTTGCTCTTGAGAACCCTGAGAATTTACTAAGTCTCTGTGTTCAAATGTTTTCCTCTTTGTAAATGTCATAGCCAACTGTTATTAAACGTTTATCTATTGTAAAGTTACAGTGGAAAAAAAAAAAAGGCCTATTTAAAAATTTATCCTTTTATTTGCAGAGAGGAATCTTGAGCAACTACCCAGCGCAGCAGCTGGAGACTTTTCTCAACGTTTGTCCTTGCTAAATACTGACTTTGTGCTAAGGTTGAAAGATGCATAACTAGCAACATCATGCGACCTATTCAAGTGTTGAGGCTGTGTTCTTTTTTTGCTGGAGTTTTAAGAAAAAAAAAAAAATATACCATTGATCAGAATAAGACGGACAGCCTATCACGTACAGCCTGAACCAGGACAATGGGTAATTTGCTTCAAGCCAGTTATAAACCTTGAAACAAGCTCGCTATAAGAAAATGCTGGGATTTTAAATATAACCATCTCTCTAAGCGCTTCAATTTCACACTGTTCTACAATAGGAAGTGATAACTTCACATATTGTAAGAGTCCATTTAAAGTCACTTAAAGAATTTTAAAATATATCTCTATCTGATGTGATGCAAAAGCCTGGAAACTTCTGAAGCAGGCTTAGAGAGAAGGCAGCACTTCCAATACTATCTTCTCTGTAAGGTAGCAGGAACTTTGGGCACTGAAAAATCAAAGAGCAAGTCACGACATCCTTTCTTTGGCCCACATTATCCCTGTGCATTTCCAGTGCACTGCTTTACAGATCCAAAACTTTCATCACCAATGAGTATTACCAAAGTATTTGCTATGCTGGAACTACAAAAACCCAAATGTGTTAAAGAACAGTGATTCTTAAATCAGGTCAACGGTAAAATTTAATCCTTAAGAGGAGAACTGATCCTTCCCAGACTGTAAGCTGTCCATTCCCAAGTTAACAAGCAGAGAATATAGAACGTGTCTTTTCCTGTTTCAACTACGTGGTGACTCTCAGTGTACCACCTCATGGAACTCACAGATAAATAAGTACTTCAAGCTGTCACCTTGTACAGCCCTGGGAGAGACTCACACGTTTATTTGGTTGCACAGGGGAAATAGAAGAAATAAAGCATCCACTTAGTTTTGTTTAGATTTAAACCCTGGGCAACTGGGGGGGAAAAAAAAAAAAAAAAAGAAAAACAAAAAAAACCCAAACAATCAAAAAAAAAAAAAAACCCCAGACAACTTGCTCTTATGGGCAACTACCTCTTGCAAAGACAGTGGGGATAGGAGGACTTGGCAACTGCACTGTTAGCAGTTCCCAGCCCTGCGATGGGACAAGGCTTGGCTGTGAAAATAAAGGTTACTTGTGTCTGTAAATGAATTTCTTCCTTTGCAGGGGAGGCATCTAAGGACCCAAGAATCTCAAGCTTCTGACTTTCAGACTCATTCTGAGATGCTCCTTTTTGCATTTCCCCTCTTCAGCACCAAACCCCCTACTCAGCTAACAGGCAGTCGCCCTGCCAGCAGGGGCTGGGTGAGGAAGACCCAAGCGTGACCGCCTGGCAGCAGACTTGGATGCTGCGATGAAGAGGAGGATGGGAACATCCCTACAGAGCAGGGATTACAGGGAAGCAGCACGGGGCCATGCCTACAGTTTTCCCGTTGTCCACAGCAGAGCAGCTGCGGGTGTCAGACAAAGCTGCTTTGGGGAGTGCTTCTCTGAGAAAGCAAGTCTGTGGATCAACCCACCTTCTCTGGAGAGAACACATCTCTTTCCTGACAAAATCTTTCTTGAGGGGTCACTGAAGAACTTGGGCTATTACCTAATGGAGCTATTTTCACTGTTGTTGACCTTTAGCATGTGAATTTGTATAAGCCCTGTCTGGCTGAAAGGGCAATAGTAATGAAGTCTCCTAACCCGAGTAGAGAAGGAAGATTGCAGGCGCGGTTCAATAAAACTTGGTTCGGAAATGCTTTTACCTCTCTGAGAATGTTTTAACGTGACTACCTTCAAAACTAACTGGTGTTACTCTTATCTCCCCACTTTTTCTGTTACAAATGAGAAATCACTGTACAGTTAGTCAACAAGAAATACCTTAAAAGGTTTTTCCGTATGAAGTTGATTGTGTTTAGAATGCTTAGCTAAAACTGTTCATGTAAATTATGAACTAGATATTGGTTTAAAACAGGTTTTGTTTAATGAGTTTTAATAGAAAATAATCAGTGCAGTATATACAGTACTTTTCTATTAAAGAGTGCTGCAGCATAAAAATATTTTATAGTGTACCGTAAACAGTTTGTGTTTACAATACATTTCCATTAAAAAGATCTGTGTTATAGAACCTGTTTTTAAAATCAAACAGTAAACGGTTTTCAGTATAGAATGTTTTTCCATTAACGGTCTCTGCATAAGGGAAGCATATTTAGAAAAAAAATACCTAGTGATTCTTTTGCATAAAAGGTGCATTAGCATTGAAAATTTCAGCAAAAATTATAATCTATTTTTGACAACATTTACCTACTGCATTCCTGGCAGAAGTACATGCTACACTGGTGGTAGGCGAATTGTTGGTTTAGATAAGTGAAATATTATTCATAATTGCTGTAAATGTGTTATTTTCTCTCAAAAGAATTTCCGATGGTACAGATGCTGGATTAGAGCATGGTGTGCATCACAGCAGCACCCAGAGGCTCAACTCAGTTCAGGGCAAGGCAGTACACCAGCAGAAAGAAGAAAGTTTCTTCCCTGAAGGGTTTCACTCTTGGGGGGCGGGTAGGGGGTCAGGGGGTGAGGGGAATGGAGTCTCAAAGGTGATACGCTTTATTTAAGATCATACCAACATCCTTAGCACTACAGGGAAGAGAAGCGAGATCTCCACAGTTCCAGTGAAGGTCTAGTAGAGCCCCGTAGGATATTTGGTATAAAAAGGTTTGACTGATGGACCAATTTATTTTTTTCTGCATGAGAAATCTGGGATGGCAACTGCCTTATTCTCTGCTTGTTTGTTTTTCCCTGGTACCGGCAATATAGCCACATTATTGTCTTCTGCCCTTTTAGGGATCTGAGCACAAAGAGTACAGTTTACAGAGAGCCAACAGGGAACGCCTTCAAATGGACTTTAGGTTCATTTCTGGGGATACAGATCACTCAAACGCAATAATTTTTGTAAATATCTAATCGTGTTAGAACTGCACTTATTTTTCCACCATAGAAACAAAGGTTAGAGTTTGGGGCTTTTTTATTCTAGCTCACGAGACCACAGCAGCCTTTTCTGAAACATTCCTGATTTCAAATCAAATACATTGCCAGAGGTAGCTATTTTGTGGATGGCTTTATAAAGGTTCCCTCACTCCACTTGAAAAAGGCATAGGACAGAGATGTATTGTAAGACTATAAGATCCAGGAATTGATTCAGAGATCACTTACACTTTTATAAATCAAAGAATTTCATTCAAGTCATCTTGCTTGATGACTTATAATGATTATAAGCCATCAGGAATTAATGCAAAAAGCTAATATTTGTACCAAGAATGCGAAAAATATTTTCCAATTTGCATTTTGTTACTGCATTATTATATTTACACACTAAGGAGTGTATATTTTGTATAGTATTAATACATTTAAATCAATTTAATATTCTGTGCAACTGCATTAATGCAATGTTATGGTTAAGAAATTAAATACATAAATGCCAAGAAATTCTAAAGCTGTTTCCCCCAGCGGACATAACTCAGTTGCATATAAATCTTAATGTAACTGGAGTATTAAAAATACTCAAAATTAATTAATTAAAATAGGCTTTTTGGAAGTTACAACTTCTCTTCACTGATTGTTCCAATGATTTATAAGCATTGTGCTGTTCAGTAGCCACTAAGAGCCAAGCAATCCCAAATGAGTCCTGCTTCATCCAGGTTTTGTACAACTAGAGCAGCACAACATCACCTGCTCAGAACACCTTCTGTCTGCTCATTTGTGAGTGAAAGCAAAGTTATTCTGGATAACACCAAAGTGTCAATGAGGAGAATACAACTGTTTTCAATTAATACACAACCCTCACCAAAGGCCAGGTTTGAGCAACCTGGTCTAGTGGAAAGTGTCCCTGCCCATGGCAAGGAGGTTGGAATGTGATGATCTTTAAGGTCGCTTCCAACACAAACCATTCTATGATTCTTTTTGTTTAATTTTCTTGGTCTCCTCCTCAGTCATTCCCTACCCTGTCCAGAGGAATAAACTTCTGCAATCAAGGAAAGTGTTGAGGTCTTTCAGCAGCCGGGCACCGGATGGAATCAGCAGTTCCGTTGCTCCCACCACCACCGTTACAGTTGATCAGTTTGGGGATCAAAGTCATACTTGTTCTCAGAAATGGACATGGGACAAATAGTAACGCTGAAGACTACAGATTATTCAACCACTTCCTTCGGCTGTCACTACTCTTCATTAAGATTGGCTTGCCAATTATTTTTGCCCAGTATTTTTTTAGCTAGGGCAGGCAGGCATAAATTTTTCTGTGGTGTCCTCTATTTCTATTCAGCACATAGGATGAAAGAGCTTCCTCCCACTCAAGGACCAAGAAAAACAAGCCATGATTAGTAATGCGAAAGTGAAACCCGCCAACCCTAAAGGTCCATTCATACTCCAAAATGCTTTATTCCTCCTTCAGTTCCCTTTGCAGTGAAGTAGCATGTAGTAGCTTTTTATTGATCAATAGCACTCCCAGGAACAATGATATCAAAGGAGTTGTGAGAAAAAGAGGACTTTGCAAGACCTATAAATATAATATATGCAGAAGTACGTACTGCACCTATCAAATTCTGTTTCGGTGTTGAGTGCTCGTGGGAAACATTTAGAGTAGGTTACGAGGGCATTCGTACTTCTGCACTGGTACAGAAAATGATGCCCAGTTATTAAAGAGTTCTTCCAGCTTTAACTATGAATCTGACAGCTGTCAAGAGGAAGCAGAACAGAGAAGAACCTGTTACACATTCTTACGATGTTCTTATAAGAACATTATAAGAATCTATTATAATGAAATATTTGATGGATTCGCTATGCAAGAGAAGTTTAAAAACAAGTGGAGGTTCTTATTAATATCTAGCTAAAATATAAGCCAGAAGACACAGTAACTCATACCAGACTTTTGTGGCGATAAAAAACCCCTAACAGTTTAGAAGCAAACTGTAGACTGCGAAGTAAAGATAAAGAAGGGCCATTTAAATACCTGTTATTTAATTAGGTTTGTCCTCATAAGTAGTTATGCATAAATTGTTATAGGAAATATTGTATGCTTGCAAAACAGGAAAACAACCTACACATATAAAATTCTGTGACACACATTTCAGCTTGTTGCCATACTCACAACCCTGTAGGGTAGCAGCAGTAAGATAACTAGCAGTAAGATGGCAGACATTTCTTCTGTATGGAATGATCATCTTTAACTGAAACCTCAGACAGATTGCTAATGCCTCTATACTGTCTAATTAGCCTTTACAAAAAGCATAATTTTTTGCATAACCCATATAATTCGTAGCATACCTCTTTATACTTAAATAATTCTCAAAAGTGTAATAAACACCCAACGTACAGTTTTAAACTAACTTCGTGGGCAAGTTTGAAATAACTTGGAAGCACATTTAACACATACAAAACCTAAAGTTAATTACACATCCTATTAACAGCAAACGTTGCCTTGAATTAAAAATAAGCTGTTTATATATACTTATACACCACATAGCTAAGGCCAAACTATTTGTGTCTGCACAGGAACTCACCAAAAGACCTTCTTGCCCTCTCCCTACCATTTTCTAAAAACTCTATTTTAAGGAACAAGTGTTTTCAAATCATAAGCAAGAGTAATTGATCAGCTGCGTGAAACAGGCATCAGCTCATACATGAAAGCACACGATGTGGCAAGTGAGGGACATAACGGGAAATCTTGACTTTCAAGCTGGTGGGGTCAACCCATCAGATTGCTTACACCCAACATGGGCAATGGGGTCAACCCATCAGATAATGCACATCTTTTTGGATTGCAGCACACCCACCCAGCACCTTCCACATTCCGGGGAAGTGAGAAACCCTCTGGATCCTAACCCTAGACTAATTCCCCTGAGTCTTAGCTTAAAAACCCTAAGAACTAACCACATACTACATGGACATACTCTGAAAGAGCAAACCCTCTCTGTAGCTGAGGAGTCTGTATGTCCAAATCAACAAGGTGGAAAAAAAAAATTAAAAAAAAAAAAAAATCAACGTTGCAAACCTAGAAGCATTGCTCAGTGAGAAAGAGCTCTGTCCTGCATTTTAATAGTAGGATTTCTACAAGCATTGTTTGTGTACACTCTTATACCCCACAGAGCCCTCCTCTACTTGGATAAGAATAGTTTATCACACTTGTCACAGACATAAGTTTGTATATATTTTTAAGAAAACTTTTTAAAGATTAAAGGACAGAGCAAAATTGAGACCACAACCACTGATTTAAAGGAGTAAGTAATAGGAGTGATTATTGCAATTCTTCCTAGGCAAATTGCCTACCTCAAACGGCTTCCGTTTCCTCCTGCACAAGTTGACCATTGATGTAAGAAAACTGTGCTGCTAAAAGAAAGCTCAGTTGTTTGTTTATAGTTTTGATCCAGAGCCCAGGGAAGACTGTACCCATGCTCATCCTACCCAAGGGAAGACACAGTCTGACTCTTAGAGAGAGGGTAAAATTTGTAGCACAAGCATTTCCAATATTTTACGTTGATTCTAAATTTTACGAGTAATATCCCCTGAGTAGGATAAGTGAACACACAACCAGCTTTAATGTTCATATAGGCACTTAGCTTGTGGGATCGTTCTCTAGGTCAGCCACTCTCTGAAAGCCAATTGATTGTATATATTTTTGTACACGTCTGAAAATATCTTCAGAGCTACTGCAGCTTCAGAGGGTTATTAGCGTACTTTTAAAAGACACTTCCTTTACCTTGGAAAGGTTTTGGACAAGGTGGAATTCTTTTTGGGAGGGTCAGGAATTAATTAGAATTACTCTATGAATAGGAATTTTATACAACAAAACCCAGCAGGATTGAAAATTAATGCCCCAGAAGCAGAAGGGACACCCTAGAACTATATGGGAGTCTTTGCTGGCATAATTTCTAGGCAAAATCTCAGCCATTTAAAGGGCCCTTTTTGTAATTATCATTTTAGAAACATATGGCAAGTGCTTATATTAATGTTTGAAAGTACATACTTAAAATTATGCTCTTTTTAGACAAGCTAGTTATAAATCAATTATTAAAATCTTTAGATAAAACTAAAAAATAAAATACTGATTTACTCTATTTCTTCATCTTATGAATATATGCAAATAAGCTTTTTAATCTCGTCCTTTTATACTATTTTATGCATTGTTATCAAATTTCTTTCCATTTTTAGGGATCTATCTTGTTCTGTCTGCAGATGCGGTGGTCTATTGCAGTTCTTTCTCTTTTTAAGGTATTACAAGATAGTTGTTTTTCTTTTGCTACATATGTTTGTGTCTACTGAGGATATCTGTGGTGAAAAGTCATCATGAATGTCACACTATGGCCTCCAGTTATCTTCAGAGCTGAGAGGATCTATTTTCTTTATTTCTATCCGCATAAAAAGATGTCCAGAGGTGTTTATTCTCCACTATGTAGGAACTGGTTTAGGCACACTAATCATTATTACTTCTTTAAAGTCTCTTAATATATCAGTGGTCCTTTTGTAGGGAGAAGTCAACAAGACAAAAAAAGGCCAGGGCTGGGAATTACGGACACCAAAGAGCCTTGGCAGCAGGTACCCACTGAAGATCCACATCGTACCGAAACACTCCAACCAGGACCCTGGCTGGCCCATTTTGTCTGGTTTTTTTGCTTGTTTGCTTTGTTTTTTAAATAACGAGTGGCTGTCCAGCACCTTGTTACCTTGTGATACCACACACACACCTGAGGGTTCCTGCTTGTGCAGACTGCAGCTGTAAGAATAATTTTCCACCAAAAAACCCACCAAGTTTTCCAAGAAAAAAAGACAGAAAATTCAAGCTTCTTGCAAACTCATCAGCTTAACAAAACCTCTTATTTCTACTTTCACACCCAGCCCTGTCTACAGGCGTTTGCTGCCGCAGAGGGCAGGAAAAAGCAGAGCCGAGGGGGAGCTTACAATAACCTAAACCAACACACTACCCCAAGCGTGAGCATTTTCCGGAGGCTCCATTCTACACTGCAGGAGAGACAGCATCCCCTACATGGCTCGGTATCCGTTGCCTAATCACTAGACCGCTTGCTTTCTCATGTATGTAAATCAGTGAATTAATATGATTAAACTGGCTTTGTAGAAACTAGGGATTTATATGAGTAATGCACACTTCTGGTTGGTTTTTTTGATCCAGAAGTGGGAACACAGACAATAGATTGTTTTGCTTAGGTTACGATGCCTGTAGACAAGCACAGTAGCAGTTTTGACCATAGAAAAGATTACAAGCTAACATATCATTTACCACAAAGCACACACAAAACAAAATGCACTATAAAATTTTTCCTTTTTTCCCCCCAGAAGAGCCAGATTAGTTGTCAAAGGCCAAGTTATCATGTATACCCAAGAAAAACTTTGTTACATTTGTGTACTTGGGATGTAATTCCACGCCACGTTGATGATGGCTGGCCATTGAGATACCTGCATGAGCAGTCAGATATGCACGTACGACCAGACTCTATCATTACTGCTTACCCAGTTTTCAGCTCACACAAACTTCTACCAACGCTCTCTACACACGAAGAAACTTCTATTGTAAATAATGCCTTTGTTCCACAGTAGAGATAGAGATGGACATTCTGAGTAGACAAAGATGCCCATGAAATAAGGGGAGGATAAGTCCCCCATCTCACCAGGCCGTATTTCATGTTGCCTATCAAAATACTCATATTATCTGGTATCACTGGTTTTGATACGTTTGATGCATAGATATTACAGAAAAATGAACCTCTTAAGGCTTATGGTAATGCAGTTCCAGCAAATGAATCACAAACCCACTTCCGAAAATGGAAGGAAGAAGAAAGCCTACCCCCCCTCTCCAACACACACACAAGCCCCAATACTAAAGCAATGCTACAGCTGCCAGGCTAAAATAAATTTTCTTTCTTCTTTGTTTTGTCTTATTAACAGTAATGTGGTTTCTAGCAGATGATCTTACTGTCACTCCAGAGAATATGTGTTTTATTGATGAAAAGAAGAGAAAGTCATTAGCAGTAATGTTGGTGAAGGTGCATATATTGGTTGCAGCAGAATGGAAAACACAAATAGAATATTAAATACCCCAACTAGCAGGAATGCTAAATTAGTCAAGTAGGAAGATGTAAGACAAATCACTCAAAAAAAAGAGAGTCAGACAGTTCAAGTATTTACAAGTGGTCCAGCCCTGCTAGCTAGTCAGCTCCCCATTACCTGACATAACAGGGGACTGGAATGCTCTGGGTAATGAAAAATCCAAGATTATAGACATATTGCAGGGATCTAAATGGCTCTGTAGCCTCAGCTGGAATCAAGCAGGGCTCGTAAGCCACAGTTCAGCTCTGTCCCCGACTGACCCGGGCTGATTCCTCATACAGCCACGGAATCGTCTCTGAGCCACGCTCCTCGGCACTTTGCTCCAGTAGGATGTGATTAGCCCGATCCCAGCGATGGCCCCGAGCCGATGCTCTGAACTCCCGTGGCACGGTGCTGGAGCTAATTAGCCTTTCCCGGGGAACCAAGTGTTGAGTGGAAACTGCGGGACAAAACCAGCTCTGGCTGGCAGGGCTGGGGCTAAGCTTCTGCTGGCCCCACGCCGACTGTCTGCAGGGCCATCTGCCGCCACTGCCACCGGCTCCCCGGCCACCACGAGAGGCTTCACAGCCGCGGCACCCACCTGCCACCATCCAGCAAGCACCTGCAGATAGCTGGGGATTAACTGCCTGCCGCGCTTGCTTCATATTGCCACGCGTTTATTAGGCGACATGCATTAATAACAAGAGAGATGGACAAGGGATCAGTTCTGAAATTAAGTATTTCAGTCGCTTGATTCCTAGAATTTCCCACGTGTGTCCAACAAGCATGGTATTTAAGGATGGGTGTAATTTTAGGCATGTAAGTAATCTCCTGATGTTTCATGTGTTTAAATAAATATTCGACAGCACACACAAAACCCCACAGGACTTAGAATTCATTTTGGTAAAGAAATTATTGTTTCTGTTGCTTAAAAAAAATGAAGCTTGGCAAATAAACTAAGAGACGTGTGAATACTTCTCTACTGAAATCTTATTACAGTCTTCAGAAAAAAATCCAAAACTTCTGAATATCCCTTTTGCCCACTGTGTATAGCTTAAAGGACACATTTTCCTTAGACACTTGATACCATCTTCCAAATTAGAGTGAAAGTGAAACCTGAGCTGAGACCGGAGATCTCGGTGGACTGCTCTCGGGTGAGCACTGGCTGGAGCTAATTAGTGTGTCCTGAAGGCGCCGGGGCTGCCTGCCGGCCAGGAAAGGCTAAAGGCACCAAAAGCCTCCTGTCTCCGTGCCCGGGCTCAGCCGAGACTTCACACTTGATGGCTGTGCCTACTAGGAAACTGCTGTGCATAGTGATCCACGAAAGTTAAGAGCTGGACAGGAATTTTCCAGCGAAATGTATTTTTCAGTTAAAAAAAAAAAAAAGGGGGGGGGGGAATAAACACAGTCAAATAAACACAGTCGCTGTAAGAGCTACTGCCTCTGTTCCTGACCCAAGGCAAAAGCCAGACTTTTCATCTTCACAATCTCTTTGGCCTGGCAGGACATGATATTAACTGATGTTGAAACCAGTGTGTCAGGGAAAGAACTGAAGAACACATTTTAAAGCCTGCCATTTCATAAACCAGTCCATGTATTTCACATATTCATTTAAAGCTATAAAGCATTTGTTTCACAGTGCATTTTATTCTATTTATTAGACTATAATTCACTTCTGGGTATATCATACCTACATTGATAAGATCATTAGGGTTGCAGTGATCTTATAAATATCTTATTAAACTTGCTGAGGTCAGGAAAAAAAATCCAACCTCAGAGCTGCTCGATCAAAACACCCATATCATCTAGGATAAGCATGTTCCGAGCTGATATGTCTACATATCATAGTGACCAGAAGAATTAAAAATAGGAACCGAAGACAAATGACTGCAATGCCACCATTCTTCTCTAATCCGCTGTTACACCTGCTCCTAATCTGGATGCTGTCATAGAATCATCTGGGTTGGAAGGGACCTTTAAGATAATTGAGTCCAACATCAACCTAACACTGCCAAAACCACCTCTAAAACACGTCCATAAGCACCACGTCTGCAGGGCACACAGTCTCCACTGCCATCTCTCTTGGTGGTGGGAGGAAAGCCCACGTGCAAACCAGAAGCCCCAGATGCAATGCAGGCATAGCCTCTGGGATTCAATTCCTTTCTGCATGCGCAGCTAAAAGTCTTAATATAGTCAGCACAGTTTCCACTAGCTGATTGATCTAGTGCCTTCCAATACTCTGCCTTTGTTTTTAAGTTGTATCACTTGCGGAAACAAGTTGGGGTCTTTTTTTCAGCAAATCCTACTGCTTGATGTTGGAATGATGTTTGCTTCCTTCACTGTTATTTCATTAAAGAACAAATCACTCCAAGTTGTTCTCCCACCCATATCCTGAAGAAAACTCCTTTCCTCTTTTATTGCATTCTGTCCCCCGTGACCTTGTCGATCAGAGTTTCCCTTCAGAGAAATTCTCGACACTCACTACTCCTCACAGGTTGCGCCTGGGGAGACGCAGTCAGTTCAGGGAGTCGAGGAAGAAGAATGTGACCATGAGATTTTTTGAAGCACAACTCAGTGGGGCAAATCAGTGGCATAGAAAGTGCAAATTAATATTGAAGTCATTCAGAAAATAAGTTTGACTGTTTCCTCATTGATTGCTTTTTCCTGAGCTCTCGTTAACAAAACTGTGTGAAATTTCAGTATGTCAAGTTCGACCAAATTTGGGAAAAGACAAATGTTGGAATACTGGAGTTTCCCACTAGATGTAAATTGTGATTTTTAGCTCGGCTCTAATCAAGATCACTTTGTTCAAAAAAAAAAAAAAAGCAAAAAAATAAACCAAAATCCATAAACTCCTATCAATCTCAGATTTTCCAAAACAACCTATTCGTGCTCAAAGAAAGCATTTGGGAACGATTAATCAATACAACACAGACATTCAACCATATTGAATAAAGTTGCTCTGTTTTCATATTTATCTGTCTGGTTTTTAATAAGTGAGTTTTAGGATTTAGTTTCATCCTAATTTGCATAAGTTCCATTGACTGAACATATGTTTCTTGCTGTGATAACTCAAGATTTTCGGAAACAAAGAATGCATTAGTTTTTAGTTACTATGCAAAATCACAGAAATTGGAAACCAGTAAACCAGATAAATGGTGAAGCACTGATTTAATGAGAAGCTACCTGTAGTTAGGCATAAACTAACAACTACAATTATTTTTTAATTACAACCTATGTCTAGCACTGTAGATGTAAAGATCTTTGAATGTTGTTAATTCCCCCAGAGGATTATAGACACAGGAAAACCTTTTCTAAATAACTCTGAGATTTAAAAAAGCCCGACAAACCAGCAATTTTCAGGAGTCTAAGATTCTGGACATTATTTTGGTTTCTTGCCACATAGTTCATGGCTTTTTTTCTTCGAAATTAAAAAAGTCTCAAGCTTGTTATAGTATTCTGGTCAGTGTTTTGGAGTAGATGCTCACAGTGAATTATACTGAATTCAGGGTTATATTTAGCATTCTAATGATGGCAGAGGGCTGACTTTAGGTGTTTATGAAAGTGAGAGATAAACCCTATCTTCACCCAAATTTAGTACCTGTAGGCACCTATACTTAGACAACTTAAGTGTCTTCTTACATGCCCATGGGTAACAGAGTACGTTATTAAGAAACAATTCATACAGGTTTCTGTTTAGATTTAAAACAAACAAACCAACCATCACCAAAAAAAAAAAAAGAAACAAAACCAAAAAACCCCACAATAGAAAAAGATATTTCAGTGCAGAAGGCCTGCATGACAAGGGATGAATTGGGGTCTGGTGGTAGGACTGGTTGTTATACTCTGTGGCACTTTCTGAAAGAGACAGATTTGAAGTGTAAAAGCAGGGGGATTTGGAAGTCCTTTACTGCGAAACTTTGGGAGGCTGTTTTGGTCTGGTATCAGCTTCGGGGTTGGAACAGACACCTGTATTGGAGATATCTACTGGATCAAGCCCTGCAGCCGTGCCTGAGACCACAGCACCCACCAGGATCACATCCCATATTGCAGTGCTGGGGGCAGGGGATACTGTGGACAACGTCTACCAAAAAAGTTGCCCAATAACGTCAGAATACATGCTGGCTTTAAAGGTACTACAAGATAAACTCATTGTTTATATTCATTGTGTGTAGAACACGCTGGTGCTTCCTCGTGGTGCTTTCCACCATGCTGGCAGAAAGGGTTACATGTGTATTTGGGACTGCTCTGGCTAAGGGTGATGGGGCTGGTAAGATAACAGCATCACTAAACCCTTTCCCTGACTCGAGGGATATCCAGGATGTCCATGGTTATAGCTGAGGGCATGAGGATTGCTCAAGAGAGACTGTGGTATAAAGGGGAGGGGAGCAGGACTGGGGAGGAGGAAGCAGAGAAGAGAGATCGATGTCTTGAAAAACAGGAGTGCAGCTGGACACAACAGATGTAACACGAGAAGCTCATTAAAGACGGGACAACTCCTGCCAGTTTTACCCATTCACTAGCAGAAGATATTGGTACCTTGCCTGGGCATGCAGAATTGCTCATAAAAGGCATATGTACAAATTTGAGGGCTACCCAAACATATCTGGGTGCTTAATTCCTTTTGGGGTTAATTTAGGCCTTAAATATTCATTGTCTAGGTGTACCCAAAGACTGCATTTTACGACCCAAATTGTTCTGACCTGTTCTTAATACGTGTCATGATATGATCTTGCAAGGCTAACATTGGCCAGCAGTACAAAGCCTATAGCGTGAAATGTGTAGTTCTGTGGACATTTCTCCCCAAGGTGGAATTTGTTACGAAAATTAGTATTCTCTGATGTTTCATCATTGTATACCTAAAAGCTTATATGTACGTTATCTGAGTTATATATGAAATGAATGGGTACTAAATATCAGCAGTACAAAACCAGTAACAGGCAACATGGGATACTATGCGATTAAGAGAGACCCAGGCAATGCTTGTTAAGATTACGCACTGCCGAGAGCCCACTCGTCCTCTGACACCACATCACTGCCCATCTTCTTCCCAACTCTGCCCAAAGAGCTATTAACACCTGGAAATCAGCACTTCAACTTGCTATGCAGAGCGAGACCATGAGTATTTTGTTTTGTAGTTGCCAGTATATACAGAATACAGCTATATGTTTTACAGATCTAACCAGACTGCATTCACAGGACTCATTATAGCCATTGCACACCTCTAGACACAAACAATAAGGGGGGGGGGGGCGGTGTTGTTTTTTTGCAACTTATTTTTTAAATTTTGCTTTGTTTCTTTTCTATTTTGGTGGCATAAGAGTACACAGTATATACTACTTCATACTTAATACTAGCTCTGGTAGTTTTCCTAATAAAAAAAAGTCTATAACCCCTCGGTGACCATATGGCATTACATATGTTTAGTGCGAACTGCAGATGTAACACTCAGAAAATGTCGTCCTTTAGCTGATCTAGATGTTAATCTGCAAATTGAACAAGTGGAGAACCTCTCAAGCCGCTATGCCTGTGAGCTACAGAACAAATGCTCTGTCATGTACGTCCTTATGAGCACTCGCCAGGATCCCAAAAACAGTATCTGAGGCAGATTCTTCTTCTTAAATCCAAATATTTACTTTTACATTAAAAAAACCCTGTAAATTTCAGACATGTATTAGACTTATTCTGCCATAACCTATAATTTCAATGAAACTAGCTCCCAAAGACTGCTTTGAAAAGCCTGGTAGGAAAAATAAATTTAACACAAAGCAGCCCTCTAATGCTTTTTATCCACAATACTTCTCAGGAGCAGGACAGGATTTCTAGTCTGTGACAATGAGAACCAATCCAGACTGGGCAACAGCCTTTCCAGCAAGGCATTTATCAAGAATCAGGAGAACCCAGTTCGCACCCTTATACTCAACTAGTCTACAGCAAATACTCTATGTTTTACTAGCAAAGTGCACTTCCTATTCCTTTTATTTTTCCATATCATTTTTTAAATGATTTTGAAACGTCCAATGAGAAACAAGAACATATCGAAACCTTAAAAAGAAGGGAGAGGGTCTGCTCGGAACAGAGCCTTTATCTGAAGGCAACCCTTCCTTCTCTGAAAGGCTTATGGACAATGCAGGAAAAAGAACTGGTAATTCAAGAAACAAATATAGATGGGGGGAACCCATGAAAGTGATAAAGCTAGCATTTTACACTAGGCGTATTTGTCCTTTTCCTTTGCCATTGTCAGGATTCACTCACTAAATTTGAAAGTTAAGAACAGGGTTTTAGGTGATACTGTAAAGGTAATAACTCAGAGTAGCACAAAACAGTGAAATGACGCGAAGGCCACAAGCAGATCAACATGCGGCAAGTGGTGAAACCGTGCTTAAGTTTCACTCCCCACCATGCTACTGCTGGCCACAAGACAATCTTTTTGCTAAATATAGAAAAAGAGAGGGGAAAAGACGAGGCATGACCCAGATCCCTGGCTACTAATTGGTGGTTCAGATGTCCAAGCAGATTGATGCACAAGAATAGCCTCATTACAGCTATGTAGAGACTATGACTAGCTTAGACATGAAATGAACGTTCTATTTTGACATCATGTGATAATACTGTACATTGTCAGCATTTTTCATTGTGTTCTAGTGTACAAAGACACCTCCTCCTCCCCCCACTTAATTCCTAAACAGCTGTTTAACTCCTCCCTTCTCTTTCCATTTTACTGGCTTTGACTTTAGTACATAAAAGTCAAGCTCTGTTTTTTTTGGCACCTAGCACAACTTGCCTCAGGCAAATGGAAGCTGTTAGGTACTATGTAACGTGGATTAAAAAAAAATAAAAAGAAATAAGAAATAAGATGAGAGACTGTAATCTGGAAAAAAAATATTAAAAATAAAATAAAATCAAAAAACCACAAAGAAACTCACAGCCCACGCTCATTGAAATGTGGGACAAGCTATAAGGAGGTATCTCAGCAACAGGGAGCTTTATAATCTGTGAAATTTATTTTATCTTGGTCATAAATGGGAGTCTCACAGCAGAATCTGAATGCTTCAAAGCATTTACCAGTCTTACGATAATTGGTGTGCTATTTCACAGTTAAAAGCTGATGGGAAGATGTTGATTTTGTTTAAATTACAGACATTATTAGATGCCAATTACAAAAGTATTGGTTTTGCAAACATTTTTTGCACATTGTCATTCTGCAGTTCTTCCCACTTAGAGTAAGTTATGACTAGTTTTGTGTTTTCTACATGACATAACAGTATGTCAAAGTGGGAAGAGGTTGAGAAGGTTTTATCTGAGTTTTAAGCATTCTGAGCATCCCCCCTTCTCCCCAGTAGCTTTCTACTTGAGCTCAGATTAGTTTTCCCTTGTTTAATCAGGGCGGTGGGGGCAAGGAGGAAACAGAGAGACACGTCTTTCCAATGGGCTTTATATTTAATGACTTTTGATGTATTCTTAATCTTTAGGGTTTTTTAAACACAAATAATAACAAGATCACTGCAATATTCACATTCCTTTTGGAATACTTTTTATATTGTATAATATAATACACATATAAATGTGTATTTTATTTTACAATTATTTAACATTTTCATTCTAGATTTATTTCCTTTGTCAGATCAAAATAGTGCCGATTTTTACTATTTCAAATCCTCTTTCTTACACTTTCCTGTAAGTACAAGTTAACTACCCACAATTTGTTTTCTTTCCTTTAGTTATACAATGAAATGAGTGATAAATTCACAAAATACGGAAAACTAATAAATTGCATGCTATTGGAGGGGGGCGGATTAAGACATATTTTCTTCATTACAACAAATTGGATGATAAATATTATATTCCAGCCATTACTCTACTTGTAGCTATTCAAAGTGGGTAAGGTATTTACCTAGTACAAATAATTATTCCACAGAAATCAATGACAACTGCACCAGTTTATTACTAGTTGATGAACTGGCTTTGTGGATAATCCTTGGTAAAGGTGCTATCATACCTTGCTTTTCTTAAATTGCTTGACTGATCATCTAAACTACAGAATTTTGTCCTTTTTCCTCCCTGAGTTGGCGGCTCTCCAATTCAAAGCAATATTGAAACAGCAGAAAAAACATCTTAAAACAAAACTATTTTTCCTTACATTAACACTCAAAGCACCGATCTCCAGAGACCATTTTTTGAGAATAAGAAGTTCTTAATTATGCATAAAAGGTACGTTTAAAAGACTTTAAGTACTAAAAATACACTGACTACTTGGTTAGTGGCTTTTTTAATTATTCATAAATCTCCATGGTATTTCCTATTTACACAAATGATCATATAAATGTAAAAATTAAGAGAGATGGTGCAAGTGTATTACTCTGTGTATCACTCGAAAAACAGTGTCTCAAGTTTAAATGGATCATCACTAGTGTGTCTGGAGAAGCAGAGTGAAGCTTAAGCAACCACAGACAAACGTGGCCAGTCCAGCAAAGGGCACACAACTGCAGTTCAGGCTCTGTAAAACTGCCGTGCCACGCTCCTGTGCGTAGCTTCTCAGACCACAGTACCCCGTAGTGTCTGCTACTATGATACAGTTTGCTGCTGCATCTATTCTTGTCATAAAATTCACACAGAGCCTTCTTTTATTTTGAATCTTTTTTTGATTATTTGGTCCAATTACATGTTTGAATCACAGGGGGCAAAGAAAACGAAGACAATTGAAATTATTTGAACCGTCTACTTTTAAGACAGATTCATATAACATACGGAGTACTAAGTTTAAAACCTAACCAGAGATGGTTCAAGTAATATTTCATTTTAGTAGAGACAGAGTGCGGATGCATCAATATCAGAGCTGCATAACCACTCCACGTCTGGTGCATCTCTAGAAGCACCGGTTCCTCTCCAGCTTGATTCCCAGATGTTTATCTTTTTTCTGCAATGCCAGAACAGTAAACCAGAAACCTTTACAAAGGCCGTGCCCTGCTGTAATTGAGGCTTGAGGTTAAATGCCTCAATGGAGGATTACCCACCTCCCAAGCAACCCTCCTACGGTTATCAAATGGATACGAATAGGCAATGATTGCTGTCCCCACTCTCCCAGGTATGGCTATCGCACAACAACTTTAGCAGAAATTCAGTAATGGAACACATTTATTAAATTAAGAGTTTAAAGAAAGTATAACAGTCAAACTGTAGGGATTAATTCCCCACAATCACATTATCTTCCTTTGCCCCCGAAAACTGCATCTTGGCAACGTCAGAAAAACCTTTATTCTTCACCAGAAGTATCTTCCATTATAGTTTTTTTACCCATTTTTCACAGCTTTTTTCCATATACCTTTAAAGCAGACCTTTGAGAATTCATATTGTAGTTTTGATATATTTGGTTTAGTGTTCTAAATTGTATTGAATTTAATCATGGGGTCACTTGAACCAAGTAGCTCTGCTGTTTCTAATCTACTAACTGCACATTTTTGCTGAGATTGGAGAGGACAAGTCCTATTAGAATTCTGACACCGCAGGTCAATAACTCTTTATTTCTTCTATAATTTTATTTTTCATTGTGCCATGCTTTTCAGCTTTCCCAGTTCATACTGGGAAATTGAAATCACCCGTGACTACAGCCAGATTGTGTTCCTATTTTCCTCATGTTGTGCTGAGGGCCATTACTCTCTTCCTTCTACTGCCTGCTTGTTCCAGGAGCAACCAGCATCCTTTTACCTTCGCGAGCCTACTGTTAGCACGTTCATGCACCTAACACAAAGAGTTGCGTTAGAAGAAAATATAGCTTGTAGGTAGAAAAGTAATTCAGCAGATTCCTCACATATTTCTCATCTAATTCTTTACATTTAATGAAGTTTAACCTCCTCTTCAAACTCCTCAAGGACACAAACCAGAACAGTTGCAAGGACAGCATCTGCATGCTGTGACTGAATTTTCTCCATCACAAACAACATCGACTTAAACTTTAGAAACCAAATTCTTAATACTGTCACCTGATATTATAAAAAGCCATTATGGCTGGGTTTATGCAATCCAAACCTCTCACCAAAGAAAGAATTAAAGGCCTCTCCTGTGGTTTTAGAGCTGCAGTCCCAAGACGGTTTTAAACAAACACCTCACACTGCCACTAGAATCATAGAATTGTCTAGGTTGGAAGGGGCCTTTCAGATCATCGAGTCCAACCATCAAGCTAACACTGACAAAAACCACCGCTAAATCATGTCCCTCAGCACCACATCTACCCGTCTTTTAAATACATCCAGGCATGGCAATTCCACCACTTCCCCGGGCAGCCTGTTCCAATGCTTGATAACCCTTTCAGTGTAAAAATTTTTCCTAATATCTAATCTAAACCTTCGTTGGTGCAACTTTAGGGCATTTCCTCTTGTCCTATCACTTGTTAGTTGGGTCAAGAGACCGACCCCCACCTCGCTACCACCTCCTTTCAGGTAGCTGTAGAGAGCAATAAGGTCTGCCCTCAGCCTCCCTTCCTCTTGTCCTTGAACCCATATGGGCACCCTCCAACCCCCATAACCACCCCCTCCCCACTCATGCAGCCCCACAGGGACCCAGGCCACAAAACACAGCACATGGAAAACAGGAGAGGAGATCACAAACCACAGGGAGAGACTCGTGGATGGTACACCCTGTTTGTGCACTGTATTGCAGAGAGGTGACGGCTATAGTCTCAGTCCTTGATTTATGCGGTCATATGCGCTTGTGAGCCCACACTTACCAGTTTACATGCACCTAACTGCAGGCATGTATATAAACAATTAAGCTCTTTATTGTGCAAAGGTATGATTATATTAACTGTTACAACTTAAATGTAAAAACAGTAAGCAAAGCATTCAAAAAAACTCTGCATTTGATTTCATTCAACAATAGAAAGAGAAATCAAGAGCAGAGCGTGAAGTTGTACTTGGTCAGACCTTGTTTTGTCCTTAACTTGTTTTGCTGTGTCTGGAGATATTGCAAGTTCACTTATAGCCTCACATACAGTTTTGCTGCTACTCTGATTAAATGCTATAGAGCAGCCAGTCTTTGTGGCTAAACGTCCATAAGGCTCTATACTCACTTTCTGAGAAATACAACTCTTGATAACACACAGAGAAAGAAAAGAGCTTTTTTCTATACAGAACATTACTAAGTAAATAACAGGATATCACTATTAGAAATAAAGCTGCAATACCATCTTTTTCTTACAAGTGTACCCACCACTGTAATGAACATTTGCCTTCTTACAGTAGCAATGGTTTCTGGCAGAGATAACTAAATAATAAAACCTTTGTCTATAAGATCATTGGAAAAAATATCAAAATGCACAATCTATGCGGTGCGATGAAGTTTTCTGTTGGTAGTTACTTCCTTTGCATAGCCTGTTTTGGTACGGCATACTCATATCCTGCAGATTATGTTCAAAGTCACTACCCCCCTTTTTAGCAAGAAAGTAATGATCATTTAATGACTACCTCCTTAGACAGATTTTGTCTTTATGGTTCCCATACCATTATGTTCTAGTGACGATACCAGAAGTGATGATTCTTATTTTGGAGGGGTGGGAGAACACTAGAAATAACAAAAGACTCAGATAAGTCTTCCAGAGAAAAGAGCAAATAGAAAGCTAGCTCTTGTTAGCTGGGGAAAAAAAAAATAAAAGAAAAATATTTTTAAAATCCTGCTGTAAGAAAGGCAGGTATTGCTTTTGCAGAGGAGAAAAGCCGTTTCCATCAGAGGTGACATGATAAGGGAATGATTAAGACAAAGAGGCTCCAGCAAAGGCTTGTAGAACACCTCTTATCACACAGACAAAAGGACAAACTGATTCATACTGGATTAGTGTCTAGAAGGGTAGTCAAACATTTAACCAGGGCTAATGACATTGAGCAATTTTTTTACCAAAAAGGAAAGACATAAACTAGTCGGATAATCCCTTTAGGTGCAGCATAAAGAGAAGTAAACAGAGGCAGGACATCCGGGAATAATTTTAGGCACTTCGGACAGACTGTGAACCCTGGAGTACCCAACCAATGGGAAACAGGGGAGGGAAAAATTCAGCCGGGATTAGGAAATAAAAAGGTGTGTTTCAAGAACTGAAAGTGTGCCTACTTGCTAGGTCACCCGCCCTTGCAAGAACATGAATAAAGATGTGCTTCACAGAGGATTCTGCCTGAGCCTATTTCATTCGGACCAGAACTCATTTCTCACACTGCCCTTTGTATGTTCTTCTCCTTTTCAGGCCACACCTCTGATAATTGCCAGGGTCTGAAAAGTGACAGTGTCCATTAAAAGCATTGCAATTCTTTTCTTTCCTACTAACATGGAACAGATCACCCTCACTTCTCCCATATCACATACAGGCAATGTTTACCATAACAGGGCCTTGAAATTTAAAACAAAACATCCTTTAGCTTTTGTCATACACAAGTAATAATTCCTAAATTAATCAAACGGAGAACACATCAATGCACATCATATGACGATCTGAGATAAAACACACAACTAATTTCTTTTAGTTTGCTCTTAAATATGCTATAACAGATTGGTAGAAAGTTAGAGGTGTTATCAAAAACACGACAGCCATAAGAAAGAAACCCACAGTTCACACTGACATTTATTTTTGTTCCCTCTCCACCAATCAATATGTATATTTTAGACATTCTACTGTATTTTAGTATTACAGCTGATGGCTTGAAGCTATATAAATATTTCTCTATATATAAACATACAATATATATGCCATTCTCCCCATAGATGTATTTATAAAGAGGGAAAGTAAGTTACCTCGGTTTTATATAAATACATTGAGCTAAAAAGGGAAAAAGGAGAATAAAATTAGCTTGGCATGACTGTGTGAGATTAGACACTAAAATTATCCTCCTGCAGTCATATTTAGTTCTCTAAACAGCTTTAACTCATTTGCTCAAGCACAGTATTTTTTAGTGAAACTAATGAAAAAACCTGCGACCTCTATGCTCGTTTCTGGTGATATTCAAACCTCTAAATGTAATAACACCTTTTTTTTTTTTTTTAATCAGTTCATCTCTATATCAGTCTCCTTGCTTGCTCAAGCTGCCATTTGGGCAACAGCTTGTGCTAGAAGTGCTCATATTCCCAAGATTTACTCACTCAAGGAACTTAAGTGATATTATCTGACTGGTATAGTCAGAAAACACAAACAAAAAAAAGCAGAAGTTTCAAATGCGAACATGACTATTTATAGACACCCATAGAAATAAATAAAAATAGCCAGTATCAGTCGTGTCCCCCCACCCCCCCCCCCAAAAAAAAGAAACCAGGTTGTATTTGCTCACATGTATTCAACCACAGAAAGAAAAAGCAAGTCAGACGCATCATTTACCACAGGTGGGGTTTTTTTCTTCAGCTTTGTTTTCCTCTGTTCCAGGCATTAAACAAGTTAGAAAGACTATTAGTATTGATTTGAACATCTACCTTACCTCGTGTTACATGCTTCTAAAAATTCAGTTAGGGACTATCTCTGGGCAAACTGAAAACATCCTACCTCCCATCGCTATTAACAAAAAGAGCCCTCTATCACTGTATTTTACCACGTGCAACTCAATGGAAACCATCTTATATTATTCAGTCAGTCAAAAAAAAAAAAATAGAACTTACAATTTCTGATGGCCTTTACTTGTGGAACCCTTTCTTCTTCTCTTCCCCTCAGCTTCTGCACCTCACACAGATCAACCAGTAGTCAGCAGAAAGGACCTATAATAATGAGGTGAGCTGAAACACCTGGGCTTTCAGGCAGCCCAGGTGTTTTAAATCTTCATCTCCTTCCTAAACAATCATCTACAAGGTTCACAACTAGGGGCTCCGCCCTACTCTACATACTGAAGACCTTGTGGCAAAGCAAGAGACTGCTAAATGCCTTAGGTTTGTAGGTTTAAATGGACAGGCAAGTACAGCAACGAGCTCCCCCAAAACACAAGTTTGTGTGGAAGGCTTTCACTCAGCAAGAGTGTAATTTTCTGTTTTGTGGTAGAACTAGTCTTCCAGTGTCGTTGCTACATAGTAAGTCTTAGGTATTTGTTATCTGCCACTGGACAGAGTGATCTCCTACTGCTTTTGTTTACACAATTTTGTTAACAGTGATTTTTTGGTTTTTTTAATGTCAAATGGAAAACTAGAGTGTACATTGTGAAGTGGTTTAGGTAAACTGTTCAGGCAAACCAAGGTTTTTTTGTTATTAACAATACTACCTTGCTGGTATTTCAGGGCCTCTTTTGTAAGTTAATAGATTTTCCTCCAGCCCCACTCTTCCTATAATTCTTAATATGTGGTGTACATATGATAAGCCTAAATCATAAGTAACATAATCTTTGTTTTGATAAAATCAATGTTAGAAAAAAAATTATTTCAAGCATCTTAACTAGAAGAAGTCATTTTCCCGTTTTACTCTCTAATTGTAACTGTGTGTAAACTGAATACAGATTGCTTATAGAGAATGCTTAGCAACAGTGCTGCAATTATCTTTGTCAAATTTCTGGCAAGTTTAGATATTTTATCTAAAAAAATTATGTTTGGAAAAAGCAAGTGCAGCCTGCGGAACATTTGTGGTACATTGACATAGATTTTTGTTTTAGTTTTCAGTAGTCCAAAAAATAGTTTAAGGATTTCAAAAGTGTAATGTGATTTAGCATTGCAAAAGCTCTATGCTATCCTCTACTGTCATTTGTAAGATCAACCCCAATTCAGGTAGCAAAATGTGTTTAAACGGGTGTAATTCCATTCTGAATGCAAAAATCTAGGCCATATATCTCATGCTGTTGCTAAACATGGCTAGCACCTGAACACTAATAAGGTGCTAATTAAGAACTGCCATTTTAAGTCTATCATGCTTTTGCATGTGAACTCACCATATGCTCTAGATCAGATTTCCTACTGTGGAAAAATTGAGATGGCTCAAGCTGATGGTGTGCAATAAACCATTGCCTTTCACTATCCTCTCCTCTAAAAATGCCTTTCCTTCTGTAACCATAAGCGTAGGCATTTGATAAGATTACCATATGTTTCTGCATCTTTTTTTGGTATGTTATATCTGCTCAAGAAACCTGCCTTGGAAAATTATGGTACAGTGCTAGAGAACAGTCCATGATTAATACCATGAGCCGGGGACCTGTCAGCTTGCTGGAGCACAAGTATTTATGTTCTTCCTAGTAAGCCCTAGTAACGACACAGATCAAACTAGACAGTGTTGTAGAAGAAAAACTACGTTGGTCCCAGGCTAAACCTGAAGTAAACAACAGAAGTCACCCTCCTCCATTGGCACTGCCCCCTATCCAGAGGCTGCCATTTGATAGACCAGCGCAGCCAGAGACTGTGAGAAAGGTGCATTTAGTTCTAATATTACAGAGAAGAGATGCACAAGGGTGTAAAACATTCAGTTAAAACACCAGTCAAAAATCACATCTGTTTCTGATGTCCATCCTTTAAATATCCTCCTGAAGCAACAGACATAAAAGTCATACCTCATTTGATACACTACTACAGACTGAAATTTTAAAGAGTGTTCTCATAGCCCTTATTGGTAAGGGGCTATCAATCAACCTGGACCTATATTTGAATGAAACATAATTGTGTATATATGATATGTAATGCAAACCAAATTAAGCCTCATTGCAGGGGGAAAGAATGAAGTTTTATCCAGTGATTGTTCCTCAAAACAAGCAAAACTTCCATTTGTTTCAGTGGCCTTTCATATACATCTGGGTATTTCAATCATTAGCTCTCTATTTCTTTCCATAAATAAAAGTTACAAATGGAAGTTTGTACCTTGTTTGTACCTTGTTTCCAAGAGCTGCCCATGCAACTGCATCCTTGAGATGTGTAAAAGGGGCAATTAATTAATATTAGAGATTTGCAGCAAAATTAATTGCATATTCAAACAATGCTGTTGCCTGTTTAGATTATTTTAAAATTATACTTCAGTGCCACTTTCATTTCATGTCCAGATATCAAAGGTAGAAGTAATGCCTTATACTGCAGAGAAGCCGCCCTGTCCCACATGGCTTGCACTTGTGGCTTTTTAATCCTACGTTTAATCACAGTACACAGGAGCAGTGTTTTTCACACTGCAGTACACAGACAGTTTTCAAACTATGTATTCCTCAGAACACAGGTATTGTACGCAGAGCTGAAAACGAGAAGACAGTTTTAATTTGTAAGCAAAACAAACCCCGCAAAGTTCAGTTTGACAGTCACTTCTGTGACAGTCAATACTTCAGCTTGTTGTTACAAAACTAAGCCATTATGCCATACCAAAGCCTGAAGCTGTTGAAAACTGAATTCCTTTCGGGTGTTTGCAAGGCAATAAAACACATGTTCTGAATAACATCAACAAGAATGCATCTTGTGCGGGTAATTGAGATCTGACTTTATTTAAATTTGTTGATTTACTCTGAAAATTCAATGCTCAATATACATCAGGAGGTTCCATTTCTTATATGTGTTGATGTGGCCTACTGGCAACATTTCGTCGTGTCACAAAAAATACAGTCTTGGTCCTGCAACTCTTAGTCACGTGCATTGTCCCTAGGCGTAGTTCCACATGGGTCCATTAGGAGAAAAAAAAAGATTCACGGGGGTAAGGGACATAAGGTCAGACCCGTAGGGAACATTTAAGATCTTCTAAGATGATCAGAAATTCAGCCTGCCCTTCTTCCTTGTCAACAGCTTCGTGTTCAGTATCAAGACAAGATTTTTGTCTGCCACATTTGGAGAGAACAGACTGGATCTGCATATCTGTGATACAGAGGGGAAAAAAACTAGATTTCTGCCTTATAGGAGGTACAAGGCAACTGACGTGTGCACCGCAGCGATTTGAGAGAGGTAGCGTTAGCCACGGGGGCTCGCGGGCTCCACTCCGGCAGAGGTGAAGCTGATAACAGCACCGCAGGACAGAGAAGATACAGGACTAACTTAACTGTTTATGCAACACTGTCATCCTTAACTGATCACTCCTCTAGCTGAGGGCGGGAGTGTCAGTTTGCTATCAAGCCCATCGGCGGAAGAGCATGTAATTGCATTGCCCCCAAAGCAACCTGGCTCAGAGATAGTGACTTAAGACGTCATAATATCCCTCACGGACTCTCCATTGTGCCGCACAGAAATGAACTGACACACATCTGCACCTGGGGTGATATATGAGCCAAGAAACATCAATGTCATTGTGCCATCAGGTACGCTGGTGAATTATGCTTCTGCTCATTCCTCATCTTCATCCATCTCTTACCACTTGTCTGCACAAAATGGGTTCTTATTAGCTCCCTGGAGCTCCCTCATCCCCGTGTGCAGAAAGCTATAATAACTCCCGAGTTTAAAAGAGGAACGGAGCGACCTACTCCTCCCCACGCTTTTAACCTGGAATGCAGAAATGGTCTTTGTTTTGCCCATAGCAAGGCACAGCCATTCATTAATGAAAAGCAATGCGCATTTCTCTCCTGCCCCTTCCTCAAAAGCAGAAGCAGCTGATGTGTTTTTCCATGTACTTAACCAAGAAATAATTGTCACACAAGAGAAAACACTGAAAATACAGTCTCAGAAGAGCAGCTTTCACAAACGGTGATCTACAAGAGGTAGTAGGTTTAAGTGGATATTATTGTACACACTAAGTTAAAAATCTTTCTCATCATTTCTGCCCAATATAGTGAAAGTTGTGAAAATGAATATTAAGTTCCTTCTATTATAGACCAACAGGAAAAAATGATAGTATGGAACTTAAAGATTAACAAACAGGGGTGTTAATTTCTAAATCAATATTGCAAACTATGATAGCAGAGCCAGCTCATTCTTTCTTCAAAAATAAAAACCAAAAAAATCAGCAAACCAATAGCACCATTAGGTGCAATAAAGAATATCCAAGTTTTGTCTGGCTGGTTTGTTTAAATCTTTTCTTGTTTACTGGGAGACACACAAGTTCACCATAGGGTGAATTGCCATCACCTTTTACGAGAAAACCCCGGAATATGAAACAGATATTACTAATGGAGACCTAACAAGATGTCCAAGCCAATAGTATTTTAAATAAAGTTTGAAAGTTAAAGAGCACAATAAGAGCGCATGGCATAGAAGAAAAGTGGAAGGCAATCCTAAGAGCATTCATTAAGTCTCTATAGGTCCCTGAAAAGGCACAGGCACTCTGTCTGGGGAAGCGAGAGTAGTATAAAAACTCAAAATTGCAGGGTAGCCCCACTGATCTTTTAATCCCTTCATCCCTCTGTGAAAACAAAACTAAACCAGAAAATAAAATACCAATCTTTGGCCTTGCTGGGCTTCTCTCGGGGCTGCGCTGCCAGCGTTTGCTGGTCAGCAGCCCAAACCCCAGACCTGAGAGAGGAGCCCTGATGATGCTGGGAGGTCGCCTGTCCCTAGGAGCCCCCGGAGTGGGAAGCCCACTAGTCTGTGCCGGTGTCGCTCCAGCCCAGAAAAGCATCCTCCTCTCAGATCACAGAAATATCTCCCAGCAGCTGACAAATTTGTGCTAGCAGACCAAAATAACTCTGCAGGGGAAGTTTACAAGCACTTGCTGGCATGTATAAATAAAAGTTGCTCTTTCCAAAGTTACCCAGGGTAGGCACCTTTCACATATCCTTGGGACCACCCATAACTGCAGTTTTCCCAAAACACTGCAGTGTAAAGCACAGATTAAATTTAACTCTGTTAGGAAAGTGCTTGGAGTTGGCATAAGAAAAGAGTGGTGATTTTATGCATAAGACATAGGACAAGGTCTGGGAAGGCCAAGATCTGGCTCAGCAGCAGTTTCTGTGACCTCGCGCAAAGTGTTTGCGCCTCAAGTCCTCACCTTTGTAAAACCGTGCTGTCAGGTCTGTCTGTCTGTCTCTCCATCTTGCTGTTCAGATTGCAGATTCCTCAGACCAATTTCTTGCATACTGTATGTAAAAAGACTGAATCTGCAGTTAATGTGCATTACCTGACGGAACTAGATATTTGTTGTAGTGGGTTAAAGTGAGACTATGATTTTCTTCTGCATAAGCAGGGTCACAAGAGTAGATTTGGGTCTACTCAGTTAATTCCTGGGAACCAGGCTCACTTTGACTCATCTGTGTCATGAACATCATGTTTGGATGAACTTCAACTTCATTTAGAGGAACCTAAATCTTTATTTTACTTTTTCAAGAAAATAACTTAATTTGAGGTCTGACATAGCTTACATTGGGCATGGAAACAAAACATCAGGAAATTAGTATTTTGGATGATGGAAAAACTTTCTGAGAGAATTGAGTATAATAGGGGAATGAGAAAAGCAGAAAAACCATCAAGGTTATAATCACGCTAGAAATGTAATTCAGGTAGCATATTGAGGGAAATGAGGGCAAAAAGAAAGATATTTGGCATACAAGTATCTAAAGGGTGGGTTTAAGGAGGACGGAGCCAGGCTCTTTTCAATGGTTCCCAGCGGCAGGACAAGGGGCAATGGGCACAAGTTAGAACATAGGAAGTTCCGTTCAAATACACAGAAAAACTTCTTTACGGTGAGGGTGACAGAGCACTGGAACAGGCTGCCCAGGGAGGTTGTGGAGTCCCCTTCTCTGGAGATTTTCAAGACTCGCCTGGATGCAGTCCTGAGTAATGTGCTCTGGGCAATCCTGCTTTAGCAGGGGAGTTGGACTAGATGATCTCTAGAGGTCCCTTCCAACTCTGTGATTCTGTGATATTAGAAATGTTACACTTTGAAAGCTTCATAGACTGAAACACAAAGTGCTTTCTTTCATTTGGGGTTAAAATTCACCCAATGTCTAAAGCAAACATGGGCAAAAATCACCTTAATCCCAACCCATCTAAGTATTTTGTTCCACAGAACGAGCCCTGAGCAGGTCTGTAGGGGGGTAGGCAGGGGAAGGAAGGGGAATGCACAGGAGCAGCCAGGTCTGACCTTTCATTCCTTTTGCCTGAGAACCCCAGTAGTTCTCTCCTCTCTTGTTACCACCATGCATTGCTGCTGCTGCCATGAGGAGTGGCATTGTTGCTCTCTGCGGTTAGTCAGTTATTTATAGAACATGACTTTTTTCCTAATTTACAGCAGTTTCTCACAGAATACCTGGCTAGCAACCTGCTTATTCTTGCTCATATAATTTTATCTTTTATAGTCTCTTGCAATAAATGTAAACAGACAAGCAATCTAACTTTTTATACCCATTTAGAGATTGAATTCCAAGAAAAGTAAAAGATAAGGAGTGACAGCTTGATGTTACTGAACTCAGGAGCAAACCTGTGTTCTTTTTCTTGAAGTCCATACAACCTAGGTCAAGAGAGATCAACTAGTCCGCGGGCATGTTGCTCACAGGGCATTTAGTGCAGCTCACGAAAGCAACGTAAAAATGACATTACATAAGTATTTCCAAGTGCTAACACAGTCCCACCTTGTGTCCTCAGGCCCTTTCTGTCCTCCAGAAGCACAGATGTGGTTTTCATTTCGGTTGCCTCTCTGCAAGGTATAAAAATGTCTGAAATCTGAGAAGAGGCTTTACCCTTTGCACCAGAGGTTTTTTTTGGTAGATGGGGCGGTGTTTCAGTAGAACTCTTGCAGACATCAGTAAACACTTCCTCGAGTACGTCCATTCACTTCTGTAGGGGCATTTATAAAACAAATTACTATGCATACAAGGTAATAAGGTAGCACTAATGACAACTGCTCCCTGCAGATAAATAGTGCCTGAAAGCTAAGAAAGCTGGTGGAAGCATTGCTCACTTGAATAAGGAACAAAGTTTATGTTTAAAGTGTGAACATTTTGCTTGTTTATTCAAGTAGTATTTAATCCAACCATGACAACAATAAAACATTTTAATTCTATTTTTCCCTCACTCCAGAGCCACCGTTTGCAAAAGAAAAATGACTGATCGCTTTAGCAGTCATCCCCACTTCCCTTTCCGTGTGATGTCTGGTTGGTACACATGGATCACTACTGAGTGAATCTTGTAAGACGTGCGACTAAATAATACTTCATTCATTATCAGTTTTTAGGAAAATATTTTCTTTACCTGTCGCTTTTTTTAAAGAGTCAACAAAACTGTCATGGGATCTTGCAGAATTATGACTTAGCAGCAGCTAAGCATATTCTAGGTTAAAATACAATAAGGCTTTCATATCAATGCTTCAAATCCAATTTTTAAGAAGAATCAAAACTTTGCATGCCACGGAATCAACAGGAAAATGGTAAGTGTTCAGTCATTAAAAATTCATTTGGTATTCATTGTAACAGCGTTAATCATAATGTATTCATTTGGCGTTCATGTGGCTGTCACATGTAAGAGTTCAATTATAACGCACAGTAGCTAATGAGCATATAAAGCGTTACTGAATCAACATTACTGTGCAGCATTTTCTTATTTGCATTATTCATATGCTTCAGGTTTAAAAATCTATCACCAACAAGCTGTTAAAAACCAGCAGTGTATTATAAAAGACACATTTTGGAGGCCTTGCTTTTGAAATCTGTTCATCTGTCTGTCTAAGCAAGTGCTGATGTAGCCTCTGTCACTGTAGTATCCGAGTACCTGGAGAGCTGCCCATGGTTTTCTCACATGCCTAAAAGCATACTGTTAAAATGTGGTCCTATTATTTTCAACATGGATGGTACGGCACAACATATGAGCCCAGATGGATTCAGGCAATTAACTTCCCATCATTTCCGTGGGAAGATCTAAACGCTTTTGAGGAGCTGAGTGCTGGTCTTCAGAGGAGGGAGTGCCTCCTTGTGATCAACCCACTGGGTATCTGAGGCTTAATAAGACTGTTACAACGGGTAAGGACCCTGTCAAGTTGTGAAGCACGCCAGTAACTTCCACTTTTAGGAAAAGTGTAATCAAGTCTTGGACCCTGAGGAATAAATGAGAGGAGAAGGCTGAGAAAGAGATAAGAAACCCAGCTGCATAAAATGTTGTCTTTGTGAACTCCTGCCTTCCTACCCAGCTCAAGCTGGGGTTGTGTTGCACCACCTCCCAACACCACAGGCAAGCAACAGACCCCCCAAAAAATAAAATTAATTGTGCTCTGGAAACCATGAGTAAGCAGGAAATCACGATAATTTTAAAAAGTTGAACAAATTTGGCAGGGAAAGTCAAGGAATTGCTTGTTTACCCGTGGCTGATTTTCATGTGAAGGGAGCGTGACCTGATGATGCTCATGCTCAGGAACAGCGTTTGTGCCCGTGCAGTGCCAGGAGCTCAAGTACCTGACTCAAAATTTAAGGGAATGAGAGACTTTAATTTATGAATGCAAATTATTTCAAGATATCTTTCTAGTTTGGGAGAAGCCGAGGCTGCACAGAAATCACTGTAATTTTGGAGGTCGGCATATACAAACCAGAGAAAGACTAGAAGAGCACCTTTGAAAGGACAACAAAAATGAAGGCATGTGTGCTTTTCTGCTATCATTTAAAATATCGCTGCTTTCTAGGCACCTGACACTTTCCACCCACTTTGTGTGCATTGCTTTATACAAGATCTCCAGCTTATAATATTTTTACATTAAGTTTTCTTTTTTCAAGGTAAATTAAATTGCCCTCACTCTTTTTACTTGCGTCCTACATACCTTCTTCCTACAGTGTTCCCATGTCACTTTTAATTCCTGCACTTTGAAAAGAAGAAAACTGGATTCACACTCATCTTTGCTTGGTGGGATGAGAAGGGGAGTAGCCTTAGTTTACAGAATAATGCCTGTTTCAGGTGACTTTCCAACTCTGTTGTTCACAGTGAGCTCTGAAAGTCCCCATTTCAGAATCCATGCAGAAATTCTGAAAAGTCAGCAAATTCTCAGCAACGATATCAAGTATTTCAAAGCACATCGTGTATTTTCTTGGATGCTTTTAATACGTCCACCCTTTCCACTAAACTCTGCAGCATTAAGTTGTTTGAAGATAGCACAACAAGATTTTGCTCCAGGTGCTTAGACAGCTTAAACCAATAGTTAGAATTAAGTCTACATAAGCAACTACTCTAAGTAATTAGATTGTTTTCTTGTTGTCTGAGCTGAAAACTGTTAAAACAATGTAAAATTAATAAAAGCTTGTCGTGACTACAAGCGTGATTTTGTGACTGGCTCAAATGTAGTAACTTAGAATGGATGCAAGGAACAGGACTTCGTTAATATCAGAGAGTTGTTTTTTCTCCATCACAGTTACCATGCTCCCAGCTGTATTTGCCTAAGCATTGTAACGTATTTGGGCCTAGGAACTAGCTAAATAACAGTATTTCCTGTTTGTTAGGCTTTAGAAGAAGCATAATGAGAAGAGGAAATCTTTATCAGGCAGAATTATCGAAGCCTTGCCTTCTTCAAGGTAACACAAATATTTCCATGTGATTGAAGAGAATGAAAGCAGAGAAGAGAATGCAAACACAGATTAAAAAATGAGACTATAATTGAGATACAGTAGTAAGAGAGAGAGAGATACAGAAAGTTAGAGGGCTAAGACATTTTGTTATCAAAATGAGAGTCCCACATCAAGGGAGAGTCAAAACTGCATCTACGATATCTCTTTTCAATCTCTAGTATATAAAGCACATCTATTACAATTTTAAAATAAGGATTGGGTATAAAAATTGCCAATATAAGAGACTGCTTTGGGTGTATTGAGGCTAGTTTTTTTTATCGCTCAGCTTCCCTTGCAAAATTATCAGCATACAAAACCTGAGAGATCTCTGAATTCCTGCTGTCTGGCGAGGTGATAAGACTGGAGAGAGCTGGCACTGCCAAAGCAGAAGGTACCGCTGATTTTTCTTGAGGGCTCCAAAGCTGTTGCCACACAGCAGCTGAAATATTGATCACAAATTAGATACACCAGGTGAATATTACCCATAATGTGCAAATATGTGGTGGGTTTAAAAGGAAAGAATCCTTACTGTGTCTACTAAATCTCTTCCTTTTTTCTAAATATATTGCTTTCTTGGAAAACGTTTCCCCTTTAACGTCAGTGATTCTATTGCCAGGTTCTATCTGATAATTCAGTTTTGTGAAAAATGCTCAGCTTCTTAAATTTTCTGATGCTCAGCATACATGCATTTGGTTTTCTTTCTTTTCTAAAAATGAGAAAAGTGTTTTATGCTACTGAACAAGAATGCAAATATAGCTGTTAGCATTTTAAAATGTTTTCCTCTAATCACATAACTGCAAGAGCGTCCATATAACCAAATGCTACTCCCAAATCAGCAGTCACACCTGTGATCTGCGTGACTGTTCTATTACGGGTTGTTATTTGCTCTAAATGCAACTCTATTTTATTATGATGTTATCAATTACTGCTTTTTGTTCCTTCAGTGCTTTTAGTACAGGCTAAACGACTCATTTGGTAAGTGTTAAATACAGGAAGGTAGAGCTGGGTCATGATACCGTATTCTGCTGGTTCATGCTAGAAAAGCGCGTGTAGCATGTGATATAAGCTTCAGCGCAGCAGGGGCTCAGGCTTTATTGACAAGCCTGAAAACACTATCTCATAAATTCTTTGCACAGAATTCCCCAGTAATCAAGGAGTTTTAGCATCTTATGTATTTTTAAAAATGAAATATGCATATTACCTATTGAAAATAATGAATGTCATGATTGTGAGAATTGTATCACTTATATGTACTTCAAGCCCTCAGCCAAACCCTTTCATTAAAGAAGATTCATTTCGGGCTAAATATAAAAGTTGTTGGAATCTCTTTTAGGTGGAATTCTCCATTTCATGCTTTCAGATAGCAATAAAAACTACATTGCTATTTGCTTTAATATAAAATGTGTTTAAACAGAACATAAATGCACAGTGAAAGTCCACTCTACTTAATGATGTACAACGAAAGAAGCAGGGCTTTACAGCATTATGTCCACACTCACCATTTACTTGTAGTATTTTACACAGTCCAGGTTTGCAAAGAGTCAAAGTCACAGCACCTGGCCCAGCTCTCATCTGACTCTCCAGTGGATCCAAGGCAAGGTGACATGCCAAGTCTCTTAGAACAGCCCTGGCTAACCCATCTTGAGTCTACCCAAATCCCATAGTGCATGCAACATCAGACCTTTCTAAGAACAAATGCCTTTTGCATGTCTGCCCATTGCTGACGTCACTGCAAGATCTTCCAGCATAAGGACAGTCAGGTGCTGAGTGTGCACAGCTTAACGCCCAGGACCTGTCCATCCACTCAGCAGAAAAGTGTAGTCTGAGGCCTTCACTAAGTGGCAGCAGAAGCTCAGCTTTTCTTTTGAGCTCTCCCAAAACTGGTGATTGATCTTGGGTCTGCGTTCAATTAGTTTGGATTATAGGAAATTATTTCATCCGCCAAATATTGACTTGTGCAATATAGGCGTGTACATTCAAACTAGTTGGCTGGATGCCTCTTACAGTCAATGGAAATAAGTAAGCTTAATTCATCTTCCACTAAATTAGGACAACTAAATCACTGCCGACAAATCACCAAACAGCTCAAAGGACAGCGAGGCAAGGAACGTACTTAATTTTCTAATAAGTTTTGTCATTTACCTGTTCTCTACGCAAATTGCTATGTCTTTTTCCTTGTAACATTATTATTTAGTCACTAATACATTATCCCCTTATGTCGTTATTCTCTGTCCATTAGAGGAATGAGATTCTTTGGATGATATTAGTAAAGAATGCACACTGCCAGTGTCCACTCTCATTTTCATTAAATGACCTATACCTTTTTATAGGTCCTATTTCTCATATATCCTTTGTGTAATGGTGAGAAACAGGTTTTGTAATTTCTCATGCAACACAGCTTTCATTTGTAATTTACTCATTAAAATTTTCCTTGTCTATACAGAACATGCTATGCTATGCACATATAATACATTTCAGGGTTCTATTGTTTCTGCATAGAGAATCAGGATATAGGACTGGAAAAGGTAGTTTGCAATTGGGATAAAGACTAGAAAAGATAGTTATACACGGAGAACTTACTGTATGCATTCAGATGGTTCTTTGAGAGTCTGTTTACCTCCACAGTCTGGACTCACTCTTGGAGAGACCTGGGTTCTCCTGACAGCTCTCTAAATACATTTGATTTCCTATAAAATTGGGAAAATTGTACTGCCTTCCTTCTTTAGATGAGGACAATAAAGTTTTACTCAGCATAAATAATCTGAAATGTGTTCTATCAGCTGGAAAAAACCCCACCAAACTTAAAATTACAACTCTCTGGTTCCAAGGAGAGGGCAAAATTGTACTTCAAAAGGCAATGTTGTTGTAAATCTCAAAGCATTTGAACGGTCTCTGAAGAAGACACAAATGCAAGTCAAATTCTGCCATGCTGTTTTTGTCGCAAGAAAAATAGATCTAAATCACCAAGATTAACTGATGTAGAATAATTGTCTAATGATGAAAGTGTCTAGGATTGCCAGGAAGAACCTCCAAACAGGTGCTGCTGGGCATTAACTCACTACATAAACAGGTGAAGATATAGCACAACTCTGTCAGACTGCAACCGTATGGGACATAATGCCTGGAAGCCAGTCCATTCAACTCATTCAATTGATGGCTCTCTACTACAAAATAAACTAATTAAGGCTGGATGCGGTCAGTACCATACAGTGGAAAACCATTCCATTCAACAAAAACAGTCTTTTGGATCTTTTCAGCATTTCTATGTTATGTGGCACAGTCTTCATGTTCTTCTATGCTGAAAACCTCTACTACTTCTTTCTTTCTTTTTCTGCTGGAATAACATGTGATGACCCATATAATCCTGCAAAATATCGTAGATGTTGATGGTTGAAATTCAAGCAAATATTAATATTCAAAATGCAATCTACAAAATATCAATTTTAATTAGTACATTTGACATATTAAAGATCAATACTTAAGTAGTGAAAGATTCTGCTGTTTAGGCTGCACTCCACATGGATGATCATTTCTAAATTAAGAGATGCAAATTTAATCAATAGATTTAAAACTTTACATCACTTGAGGCACTTGAATTGCTTCTAATCAGCCTAGTAAAGTGAAAGCATCCTTTAATTGTTGTTTTTCCCCCCTCTTTGAAAGACAAACCTACCTTCAGGCTGGATTTTGCTCAGAATAAGCTATATTATCTGCAGCTTTTGCTCTTCTTTGTTATTCTTAGCAATTAAAAGTGCATTTAAAACGTCAAGAAAACAAACAGTTCAAAATCCCAGAGGTCATTTCATCATTTAAGAAACTTTAACAAAATCAACACCTTTAACTCGGGTTAAAAAATAAAATTGGTAAAATGTAGGTTTTGCGTTGTCATACTTTCAGCAAAACAGAAGTATTTTGTTGCTTATATGAAATCAGCCTCTATGTAGTTTACTGTGCTTGCTTTCCAGAATTATTTTAAAAATCGATCATTTTGTAAAACAGGCTGTATAAAATTCTCATGCTTTGGTAATGGATACTATGAACCACAAATTATTGAAAGTTAAAATTCCTTCTTTTTTCCCCCTATTTTTAATCTTAAAAATCTATGTATTGCGGTTGTCACAGCCATCTGTCAAAATACCTGTAAGATACCTTGAAATACAGCTCATATTAAATTTTAGCCTTTAAATATATTTTATTTTTTCAGAATATTCATCAGCAACTTGTTGAATTCCCTTCTGCAAAAAGGGCAGGAAAGATTACAGACCTATTTTCACCTTTGTACGTGAAAAGTCACATTGACATTGATAGGACTACACATGTACTTGATGATTCTTTACATCTGGAATTAGTACGAATTTTTCCATTGAATTCTATAGGATTACATCTGCATGGCACATGCAGTTTAAGATACTTTCAACGTGCAGTTGAAAGTATCTTAAAAGCATTTCATATCAAGATATCCTGAAAATTTTCAGGCTAGATCTTTTGATAGCATGCATGAGGTCCATGTTTCTGTTAAAATGGACTGGCGCCAACTATAATGGAGAGGAATATGACTGGTTTAT
Source organism: Larus michahellis (assembly GCF_964199755.1). Classification (NCBI taxonomy): domain Eukaryota; kingdom Metazoa; phylum Chordata; class Aves; order Charadriiformes; family Laridae; genus Larus; species Larus michahellis. The sequence continues at coordinate 19,439,128 of NC_133900.1, read as the reverse complement.
TCTTTTTTCTTCAAGTTATCTGTGGATAGCACTGCATAGAACGCACCATATTTTCAAATGGAACAGGGTAACTTCTTTATCAGATTTAGCATGCCACTACCTAACTCTTTGGCAGGCAAAAATATTGCAATTACATGAAGAAATTGGTTGACAACATACTTAAATTGTTAACCATCCAGTTCTCCCATAAGCCACCAAATTACATAAATAATTATAACAGGCAGTTACTAGTACCCTGTCTTCAGCAAAAAGTGTGCTTCTGAATCATAGGCAACAGGATATTTAGACATTTGCAAGATCTGAACTGGGCCAGCAATCTTTTCTTTCCACAAATTTCAAGGACAAAAATAATAACACACGCTTAAAAAGTACCCCTGGACATCGCAACCGAATCGCTCTTGTATTCTGTGATACAGATGAGTCACCCCAGCAGGAGTTCCAGGGCAAAATATTTTTGGACACAGGAGGGAAGCAGAGATGATGTTTCATCTCTGAATCGTAGGCAGACCGTGCACTGCAGTTGCATGGTTTCCGCATTGCGAGCACTGTGGCTTCCTAGAAGATCTGAGCCACAAGGAGTCACAGAGTTCTGACACTGAAGTCTTCAAGAAGCAAGCAGCATTAGCTATTGGTGGTGTTGTGAGGACATTCAGTCCGAATTAGTAATATTCAGTACTACCAATGTCTCAGTGTAAGGCAAACTGTGAGTATAAACTCACAGGCTGGTTTGAAGGTAATGTCCTTTCTGTACATGCAAACCTAGTTAGCTTTCTGACTGAAAAATAGAGTTCTGTCCTATTTTCCTATTCACTACAGCATGATAAGGGCAGTTAGGGTGCAGGGAGTCAGACGCTGTATTTTTCATTAAATGTTCTACCCAGTCGAGTGCCTACAAGTCCCACAAGGCTATGGAAATCTTGGATGAACAACTCATAGGTGTACTGGAATCTGGCAAATTTATTCCCTCAAGCCCAGACCTCTTGTCTATCAGATGTTAGGTGAAAAAAAAATAAAAACCCATACAAACGTATTTCAGCTTTACCGTGCAAGAAACTGCATCCCCAAACCCTCATTTAATGAACATTGCTAGCATTACTAGAGATCTAGCAAGCAGCTTTTGAAGTAAAGGCTGGGGCTGCAACTAGAAAGCCTGCAGCAGTTCTTCTCACATGCAGAAAACTTTCAGATCTTTTCTCCTTATGCTACCAAGTGGGAACTACTTCCTGTACCATCTTTTGAAATCCTTTGACAAGGGTGACAAAACTGCCCAAGTGCTAGTGTGAAACCCACCCCCTTCCCTTCTCCTCTGCTTACAGACATTACACAGAGTGCCTGCACGTACAGGTCTTGTCATCTATGTTCAGGGAGGGACACAGGAGGAGAAAATCCAAACAAAACTGAAAAAGAAAGCACAGAAAGACCTGAACTTTCAATTTGATTCAGTTACTTTCCTTCAAAGTACTATTCTTCACCGATGACCATCAATTGTTCTTGGAACCACTAAGTCACGGCACAGCTCTTGCAATGTAGAATGTGACTTGCAGCATGTTTAGTTTTTCCCATACTGTCCAGAATGCTGCAGAGATTATTTTTAACATCATGGCTTTTAAATGTTTTTAAGGTTTGAAACGGTCATATGGCTTACACAGGTTTCCTTTTGTTATCCATTTGACTAAAGTGCTTCCCCATGAGGCATATGTTGTGCTCTTTTTTGCCTGTTTCATAGGCATTCTGTAAGAACTAGAAAATTTCCAAATTGTCACATAATTCAAAGGGATCATCATTCTTTCCAGAAACTTAATATATTACTGTGTAAAAACCCGTACCGCTTTTATTTTCTTATCATTTCCAACCTGTGTGCAATAGTTAAAATTCGGCAGCATGCAATATCTTATTTGTTAATAGAAAGATCATCCAATACTATCTCTAAAATCTTAACAGCTGTGTTCAGGAATCTATATATTCTCCAGAAATGGCAACTAATGTGCTTTTTGCTGATTTTGTAAAGACTGAAATGTCAATTATTTATTTATTTTACTAGATAATGTATGAGCAATCATTTATCCTCTGACCCCAGATCCCCCGGGCACTTCCCATCTGTCAGACATTTCTGTAACTACACATGTTCTTTCCCTAACGTTGGTCTAATGCACTAGACTTGTACACATCCCTTACAACCAAAAAGCTGAAATAAAAACAAGAAAGCTGCCACATCCAATAAGCTCCCGTTTTCCCCGTTCCTCTCCAAAACTCCAGGGAGTCATTGTTTTGACTCTCCGTTTGAGCTTCATAATATTACATATATTTGTGAGACCATCATATGTTCTTTCTTCAGTGTGAGTGAAAGCTTGAACTCTGTTCATTAAGGCAAAAACATCTTCACAGCAAGGCAGGACCTCAAGGTATCTCCTGTGACTCTCTGAGGCAGACACTTCACAAACGTGAGCCCTAAGGGTTGTTTATTTTCCTCTCCTTAATTCTTTGAATAGGTGATTTTAATGAAATACAGAGTAATTGGACGTCTTTAAAAGGCTAAATGGGGAACTTCCTGGAATTGTTTTCCATGTGTATTTACACTGGATCATCTAAAGTATAAATATAGTTTGCGGATAGTTAGCTCACATTGTAGTGAATTTAATACAGTGGTTCAGATTCACAGTTGACAAACGTTTTGCAAATACAGGGCTATTAAAGTCAATGAAGCTAAGTCAATTTACACCAGTTAAGGGTATGACAGCGTGTACAGAAGATTTTGTCTGCTGGCATAATCATCCTGGCTTTTACAGCTTTATGGGGTGAAGGAACTTTTAATACGATAGTGGGCCTTGCCATAAGAAGGAATAAAAAAAATTCCCAGATACAAAGGAAATGTATGGGAGAAAGGAGAAGAACTCATTAGAAAGTCTGATTATAATAACAGTAGAGTTGAAAACATCTGCATTATAATAACTTATTGGTGGATGCCTCCTTTTTCTAGGTACGTGAGAGGCTGACTTGGACTGCCTTGGCTGTTGGAGATGCACCCTGGTAGCCTTGATATGTTTTGTATTTCTATTTTGCCGCAACTCATAGCCATTAAAATAATTGTGCATCTCATTCAAGCAAGCACGCTTTTTAAAAAGTTCTCGCCCACATGTTGCAAATCAATAGCTCACCACCCTGAGAAGAAATCACGGTCTTGACTACCTCAGGGCAGGCTATGAAAAGAGAGGAAATATGGGTCGCGGGTACAAGTGTGGCTTTGACTCACCCTCAAAAAAACCTCTAGGAATTATGTCTTTATTTGTATTTTTTTGGTTCATTGTTTTCCGCCAGATCGCTTGCCTTTCATTTTTGTGATTCATTGGCGAGGAGTTAACAGCATCCGAGGCATGGGCCTGAAAAAAGTGACATTTTTCCTTTGCTGGGCAGGTGAAAACATTATAAGTTCGCTGCTCATTTGTGCAATGCATCCTTCCAATTTGGAAAGTTGCTCTTTGTAAGCAGCGAGCATTAACAGGCAAGTAAAATTGACCTTTTCCAATTATTCTAAACAGTTTAAAGTTTTCTTTATTATTATTATTTATTTCTCACTACTGAATTGCCTCGTCTAATCCCCATCCATGCAGACTGTATGTCCTAATAGCAAGCGTCAGACCCCAGCAGGCACTTCTTAAATATATACCGTTTATGTATACAGCCTCTTTTTCTGATTTATTTGTTCATGATGCTCACTTCACCTAGTCTGGTTGTCGGGGCCTGTACCTATTGCGTAGATTCCAGGTGAGTTTTCAGAGTAGAAAATAGCAGAAGTTACCCAACAGACTTCCCCTCCCGCCCCCCACCTTATATTTAATATAAAAACATTGAAATAATACAACTGAAAAAGAAAAGCTGACTGCTTATTAACAACTTTTATGCCATTACCAAAACAAAGCCTTATTACTAAAGGCTTCCCTGATACTTTAAAAATTAGAAAATAATGTTTAGGGAAGTTAAGGTTACTTTGTTTTGTTATTTATTACGAGAGAAAAAGGTCTAGGAACTATATGTGGTTGTAAACCTACTTGCTCAAGCTATGCTGGGAAAGGTGGTGCCACAGATTTGGTATAAACGACAGCAGTAAGTACTCGTTTCTTCAGAATAACTTTCATATCTTTTTCTGAATTTTACAGGAGTCTAATATGATTTCATCGAGGCAGTAACATTTTCCTGTTGGGAGAACAGGAAAAATTTCTAGTCTTGAACATGAAGGCAAGGAAAGCAAAAACCTACTCACAGCACTAATTAGAAAAGAGAATCTTCTAAGATTTGTTAATTTTCCTTGGAAGATTCAAATTAAAAATATATTTTAAAAAAAGTGTTACAAATAGATTTTGAAAGTGTTGGGGTCTTGACTTAAAAAAAATAATCACACATTATCTCTGCCTTATCTGACCTGAGGAAGAGATGTAAACCAAATCAGAGGGAGTACTGTAATGAGCGGAAAATACCAGAAAAAGAGTTCTGATGTGGTCATATTGTGAGAAATAATACGTCCTCTTGCAGTGAGAATATTCCACTTAATATACACACTTTTTAAATTTACCAGTGGGAAAATTATGTGATGCTACAAGGCACATGTACCAGTTTCAGTATGCATTTTTCAACATGCCCTTTAAAGCACAGATTGGTACATACCTACTCAGTTTTTACTCATTGCTCCAGGATGCAACTACATTTCCCTTGATACACTTGGATAATAAAACAGTTGGTGGTAATTATCTTAATGATTTCAGCACAAAGATTAGTAAACCTTGTAATTTTTATCCTTGCTAGTATAAATTAGTTTACAAGGGCTCCAAGTACCTGTTAAGCTGCCAAAGCAGTGTACACATTTTCAGTACTCAAATTAACCTCTGACTTTAGAACAGGAATGCTTTTGTATACAAAGTGAAGCCTCTCTATTTTTTGAATAGGAAGCATTAGTAATTGAAATACTAGTTGGGAACAGACTGTGGATTTAATGTCCTTGTTCCAAAGAAAGACTGAGGGGAAAGAAAAAGCTACACTTCAAAATAGAAATTGAGGTACAAATCATCTGAAAAAAAAAAATCATTTCCCTTTGTTTTTAAAGAATGTTCACACTTTGGAATTATCATAATTACTGTTATATTATATTACATGTCTTTTATATATACCATATATAAACACAATAATATTAAGTATATAATATGTAATGATTTATTAATCTGAGCCAATGATGACCCTCAATTTAACACAGTTCAGAGGCACTTACTTGATTTGAAATGCATGTTGTGGCCCCGCTTTATTCTGTAAGCCACTTAAATAAATTCTGCTGCAGCACGAGATTAAGCAACCCTCTAACCTGAACACACAAACACATTTTGCAGTGGCACCAGGAGTCACTTGTGTAGTCCTAACCCGTTTACAAAAAATTCCATTAAGGAATTACTCTTGCACGTATGAGCATTGAAATACAATACATACCCATTTGCACAGATGAAGATTGCAGTCAAACATGACTTTAAGAAGTCTGGTAGATACATATTTTCCAATTAGTTCAATTTTCTATCTAACTTGTGTACTTTCCAATCACATAGCCAAAAATTACTCCAAGTCTCCTACCTGCAAACTTCTTTGAAAAGATGGTTCCAACCTATGATTTTCCAGCACAAATAAAGAATCAGGGTGTAGACTGTCTAACAAAAAGTCTCTAAGTTGAAAGTTTGAGTTAACTTTTAGATTTTCATCCACAATGAGACGTAAAACTGATAGCAGCTTATCTGTCTTACAAGTTTACTTGGCCTGTCCTTGCGTCCAAGTGACACACTTGATTGTCAGTAACCAAGGAACAGCCTGAAAGACATTCTTTTATTCTTGTCAAAATTATTTTTCCTTGCAATATCTCAAAGATGAGATAATCAAAGTGTAAATATAATTTTTATTTTCATTGTTTTTATGGTTTTCAGTGCTATCAACATTCATTGACTATTAAAGGTCTAAGAGTAATCACACAAATTTTTGTACAAAATGCTTTTCAGCAACTTCGCCTTTGTTCTTTTTGATTTTATGCTTTACTTAGTTTTTACTATTTTTCATATGTCTATAATGTAACTTGCATTCACTATTCATGACATAAAAACAAAATATGGGAAACTCTCTTCTCATTTCTTTCTATATTCTCAGTTTCTGTGTGCAGTTTTTGACAACCATCTGCTTAGATTAGACTTCACCTCCTTCTCCCCTTCATCCCTGTCATAATAAAATATTGACAGAAACAATTTCTTCCAGGAAAATAGAAAGTTAATAGATAAGTGAAAGCTCTACTTGTTTTTTCATTAAAGTCCTGATGTACTCTCACAACCTCTGTTGTATGTATTTATGTGATCATCTGAAGTTGTGAAAAATTAAAAGGGAAAGCTCCAACCCAAACACTGGATTTCACAAAGGGATTCAGAGTATATCTAATATTCACAAATTACTGTAGAGCTTTTGCAAATAGCAAGTAGTATGTCAGATGAAAATCTCTACGTGCAATAAATGTAGTGTAAGAGGAGGCTCTTTAGCAGCAATTAAAGGGGACAAATGACAGAATTGTGCACACCCAGGTTTAAGTAAATGAGAAAAAATTTGTAAGACAGCCAGGCTTTACATAACTTCAGTACCTCTAAAATAGTGTTATTTTTTCCCCGTTCAGGCTGCAGGCAGATGAGCAGGCCAGTGACCATCCCTGGCCTGAGGTTTAATGAACGGCACAGACGTGGAAAACTGCGGGACGTGACGTGAGAAATCGCTGCGCATGAGAGATGACAGAGCGAGACGCAAAGCACTCGTGGGGACAGCACCGTGGGGGGGCGAGGGATTTTGTGGGTGGTTAAGGGGGAGGCAGGGCAGAAATGGCCAGAACTCACAGGCACTCAGAGGGGAGCTCTGGGGGTTCTGCAGAGTTGAGTTTTGCAAAACCAATAGCACTGAGGTACCTGCAATACCAGGTGTTGCTGAGATTACCCATGGAACTGTCAGAAACACCAAATTTGGGTACGGATGTAGCAGGCTAGGACCAGGGGGGAAAAGAGATAGCATGGTATGTAAATCCCGTGGCAGGTCCCTGACTGCCGCGGCCAAAAGCAGGCGAGACCCCAGCCCACTGTCCCCCACAGACCACAGCTGCCCCACGGTGGGGACAACTGGGGTGAGTGCACCTCCCCTGGTCCTGGGGTCCCCTGTTCCAGGCTGGGCAGCATCAGCAACTACCCACCGCCAATAACCTTCTCCCTTCTCCCTCAGCATTCAGGGAAGAATACCCACAAGAAGAAACACACACCTGGAGGGACCTTGTTTTGTAAAACCCTTCTCTTGCGCAGCCAGTTCGAAACTCTCAGGGACCCGATTTGTCCCTGTTTGTTTTGCTGGGTGGCTTTGTCACCTGCATGCCATGATCCAAATTTTGGTGTTCTAATGATTTTGGCTGGAAGGATCCTCAACATTTTTGTAGTAGGTATACCAACCCTTATTTGATATTCTCTACTCAGGGATCACATATATTCACATAGCTGTAACGCGACTCTAGCAACTCGCACGCCATTGACTATTATCTTGGCTGTGACCCCAAGTCCATCTCCGAGTGGTGTGTTTCCAGGATATCATCTCACGCTTCGCAAGCATGCCCCACATTCCTTGTCCTCAACTTTGCAATCTTGCATTTGGCCATTTTAAAAAGCAAGCATTTTTTCCAAAAGAAAAACCTTAAAAAGCAAATTAGACCGGTCTATATATATGAGCGATCTTCAAATTATTTACTGTTCAATCAGCTGTAGTGTCATTTGTACATTTTTTCAGTAATAAGTCCATATATTTTCTTCCAGATTTTTTGCTGATGTATCTAATAGCACTGGAACAAGTCGGTAAGGATTCTCATTAGAAGCATCCACAGCGGATGATGATATAATATTAGATAAAGTACTTTTTGCCACCTACTACTTTAGCAGTGTGACTGAGCACCTTAGTCTTTTAAGGTTGTTTCTATTAACCCTGTCTCCAACTTTTAAGAGGTGCTGAGTTTAAGAGAAAAAACTCAGATATAAGAATCTAATAATTACAATATTTAAATGGCTAATAGGAAACCTAAGAGATTTTTCAAATTATTTTTTATACTTGGAAGCGGATGTTAATCAGGGGAACTTAGTGAAAAAAATTGATTAAATTGATTAGCAAGAATCAGATGGGGATGATGCTAACAGAGTTAAATTATAAAGAACATAGCTTCATACCAGTTTCAGAAAATGAGAGATAGAATTAAATTGGCTTCTCTTGTAGCCCTTGTTCCTGAGAAAGAGGAGAAGAGGCGGCAGAGAAATAAAGGAAGTATCAAGACAGACAGACAAATTGGCTGTAGCTATTTTACGAGATTGATAAGAAAGCTGGATCAACTCTCAATTTCTCCTGTGTCCTTTGTCCTTCTTGTTTAAGAAGGTACCACTGAATACTAAGCATAAAGCACTGAGGTGGCCTAATTTGTAATTAATGGCTATTGGTGGCATAAAATAAATAGATACTTCAGTTTTACTGGGTATTCCATGGTAGAAATGTAACCAAATATGGGTGCTACTAATTGACTAATTGAAATATTAATTTCTGGATTTTTGTGTAGTGCTGTTAAATATGATTTTTAATTGGATGCCAGCTATTTTAAAAACCTTTCAGTTATGCTGCACCAGTAAGTTCACAATATAAACAGCTGTTAAGGACAAACGTTACTATTTGATCACATCCTCAAATATTAATATACAGGAAAATCGTTCCGTTATTATTCTAAGAAAATAAAACATTGGGATAGTGTGTATAGAAACGACAAAGCTTTAAATTTTTCCCACGCAACATAAGTAATGCGTCTTTAGGAAAGTGTTTAACAATTCTTGAGGTCTCTTCCAAAGATTAACTCAAAAGCTCTGAAACAGTAGTGTTCAAGAGCATAGATAAAAGTGTATAATAAAATGCTTAATCACTGGATTGAGTGCAAACCTGAATGCAACTTTTATTGTGGAAATCCTCTTGCCTTTCCGTTAAATTTTCCCTCTTCTGAGCAGATGGGGGAAGGGAGGAGGAATGATTATTACTGATTTAATTAAGCTACTAAGATTACTGGTCCAGTCCGTCGGGAAATGACAACTTTGAGATTGCGAATTGGATGTAATCATCTCACCTCATTACTATTTTTGTCATGAAACTAAATTAATTTTGTATATTTTCTGTTCTCATTACTATACTTGTCATAAGAGGGAACTATCAAAATTCTAATAATACCTGATGTACTTTGGTAATTATGGGACTACGCTCCACAACTTTGACATTTTCAACCCTGTGCTTGATTTGCTGGCTATTCCACTCCTCCCTGTCAGGTTAATAAAGGCTGTAAATATGGAATCAGCCAGGTAATTTTCTACAATATGCAGTTCCCCCATTTTATCCCATTTTAGTTTTCAACTGTAGGTGGTGGGGCGGGGGGGGGAACAAACAGAAAATTAAGCTGAACTGCGCTGATATTAGTGCACTTTAAGGTATCAGGATTTTTGTTGTGCACTGAAGTAAATTATATAATACATGTGAAATAGTATCTCTGGATACAGAGCTTACATTCAAATCCAATGATTAAGCTCTTTTTCTGGAAGTAGGCAGGTTCTGCTTATGAAATCTAACCACAGTTGCATGAGTCACAATAAAAAAAAAGGTTTTGTGTGTTTACTTATAAAAGCATTGTTTCAGTTGACTAGAGAGAACATCTTGGAGAGCATAATTTCCATCAAAAGCAAAACAGAAAATCAGAAGCTTCAAAATAGAAAGTTATATGCTGCTCTTACGTTATGCTGCAGTCCCCTTGTTCCTGAGCAAAATAACTAAAACTGGGAACATCGATTTTTCAAAAAGCACCCCGAATGTCTTGGAGCACAGCCCAAACCAAAGAGCTGCGGCACCTTAGGTGCACTTAGAAGAAAAACCTTGCGTCCATGGACAAGGGAAACTTACCTTCCTTACTCCTAGCCTGACAGGTCTGCTCTACCGCTGTATTGCTGCTGTAGTGTGGCTAGTGTGTCCACTCTCTGGCCAGCTGCCTGTATTCTTCTTCTTCCCCATCCTCGTAGGTGGAAGCCAGTTGCTGCCAGCACGAGGGTGACAACGGGACTGGTCATGCCTGTGTGTCCCACGGTGTAGTCTCCAGCAAACTGCTAATGCTCACGGTTATGTGGCAGGAGCACAGGAACCAGGGACATGCACCTTCCAAAGTCTTTTTTTCCACGGGTGACATTATTCAGCCTCTTCTTTGTGGACCTATGGCAGAGAAAATGACATGAGACAGAGTGGCTTAGCCATCAGCAGCGTTCCAATAACACCACTCATTTTCAGATGAGGCACTTTTCATTTTCAAAGAATTTTCAATTCTTGAAATCAGAAGACCTCTTAGCTTGTGAATGAAGGAAAAAAACAACTAATACAGAACTGAGAAAGGACCAAAATGATGATAAATAGAAGAAATTCTTCAAAAAGATATACACCTTTTCCTCCAACACTTACTGAAGTGATGCAAAGTTATTCTTTGAACAGTAACATTTTCCAAACATACTTTTCATCATCCATACATTTTAGAAATGTGTTTCTACTGAATGAAGGCATAGCTACACCAATGCATGCATTTGTACCTCTATTCTCTATTTTTGTAATTCATAGGTAAATCTGAAAGTCAAAATTACTTACAGCCCCCGATGGTGCCTCTGTGACTGCCATCCTTCTTCCACCACTCTGGGTTTAGTAGGAATACGAAGCTTATGCTGAAAACCTTCCACTGGTATCCAGTCACGTTCTTATACCAGCTGAAAGCCTTGGTTCAAGTTTTCAAAGCAGTTAAGGGATCAAGCTCCAGCTACATCAGAGAATGCATTTTGATCTATAAATCACAGAAACAGTGATATTTTTCAGGGAACACAGAGAGTGAAGATCACAAAAGCCAGAACAAAGCATGCAAGAGCCAGGGAGAATGCATTTTCTCTCTAAAGAGATGCAGCTCTGAAGGGATCCTCTGTCTTTCAGAGGACACCAGATACAGCAGGTCTGATTGCCTTTCAGAAGCATCGTATGGCCCCATTTTATGTGACAGAATACATTTTTGATCTCTAGCTCGATAATCCTCCCAGAAGACCTCACCAGCTGCACTCACAAACTAAAAATTAAAATGCCTAGTTCCCATAAAGTCTTGGACTCAAAAAGGCAAAAGCATCAAAGCCTTCATAAATTTTATGAATTATTGTAATGTTATGAGACTATATGAAGCCAGGTGCTACTTCTTTACGACCATCTTCTTGATCATCAACACCAATGAGAAGTTGTTTCTTCCTAGAGCCTCATAACAAAATGGGCAGTCTTGGAGATCAAAAATAAGAAGTTATTTGGTAAAATAACACCAGTGAGCAGAAGAATTGGACAATACTCATTAGCTGTAGAAAGACCCAGATGCCAAGATGCTATTTCTAAAATCTACTTGTCACTTAAACAGAAGTATTATTACAGAATTTGACATAACGTTGCAAGCAACTTTCATAAGTGGCCCATATGAAGTTGCCTAAGCATTAGTGCATGTCTTACCATAGCACCGGGATTTCAAATTACGTGACAGTTTGACGCTCGTGTATTCTTCTTTTAGGATTAAATCTCTCCCATATCCCAAAATTAACGTAGATGTCCTACCAGTCTAGAGCTTTCTAGCACATATTCTCTAATTATAAAATTTACAGCTTTCAGCAAATGCCTATAATGAAAGAGAAAATCTTAAGAAGATAAGGGTTATAGAAACGGCATCAGATAAAAACGATGAACTTGATTACTTGCAACCACTGAAACAATTTCTATGGAAAGGACTCCAAGTGGCTAGAAAAATCTGATAGTAGAAAGAAAAAATATGGCAAATTATTTTTAGTAGATATATGAATCATTTAGAGCTTTTAAATCAAATGAAACAAGTCTGTAGAGAAAAAAAAAACAACTAGTTCTGCTGAAATTTAAAGCAATATTGCCACTGACCTTAATAAAGTCAGTGGGTGTCTAACATGGTTCTGCTGTGTTGGGCTTATTATTTTGTCTAGACAAAAGGCAAGATCATATCTGTAAGTCACGTAACAGTTTGTATCTGTTAGGGAACAATAGTACTGAGCAAAAAGATTAGAGATAGATTGCAGCAAAGATTTGGTTTCTTCTGAGGGCACGTGACCTATGCAAGAGAGATACGCATCTATCACCTCATAGAAGAGGCTTCCTGTGACTCCGTTAACAGAAATAATTCTTGTGAGTTATAGTTTAGCTGTCTTTAATGAAAAACAAAGTTTCATTTTAAGCAGCTGGGAAATTCAGAATTTGCAGGCTGGATTGTGCTGCTTTTTTAAGCATTCTGAACAATCAGAAATTCATTAGCAGCCTCCTTTTACTCTGGTACCCAAAAGCTCTGCGGCAGGTATTAAATACTCCCATTTTCAAGCATTCAAAGCAAATTCACAATGTGTTCCATATTTACTAATTCACTAAAGTTTGATGGTCACTGGAAAGCAGATGTTAGGGCTTTCCTGGTAATGTAAACATCTGTGTTAGCTATAAATAAGTAGAGCTCTTCTAATACAAAAATAATTATGAAGGAACAAATAAAAAAAAACTTCAAAGAACTTAATAAAAATTAACCTGTTCTAAGCAATGCGTTTTTACAGAGGTGATCTGAATGCTAATTCTTTCCAGGACATCTAAGGAAGCCTCAGGCTATATTTCCAGACAGCATATAACAGAAAAATAACAGTTACATAAATATGTGTAGATTATTAGTGGTTGCCAAATAGATTCATTTGATATTTTTATGATCCAACTGTTTTCCATTTAGCCAGCAGACACTGATATTTTTGTTCTGCAGAGAAAACCATAACAGACCAAATAAAATATTTTATACAGTAAAGCTGTTCTGCCCTTAAGGTACAGAGTTTTTCCATATTGTTTCCATTTGAAAGCGTATTCAGATTATGAACCCCCTGCTGACACTGATACCTCTACTCTCTCTCTCCCTTCCCAGCTCTTAAGTCAAATAGTTGGGTCAGCACTTGCACTTTTACTTTGATTATGTGAAGTCCCTGTGGAAAGATACAGTACATCCTAAAACATCTTTATTTTACGGTCTGCTGTGAGCTTACATATTTGAATGCTTAATTTACAGACGTGCTCGGGGAAGTGTTGATGCAAAGAAACCAGCTATTCATACATAACCCAGATCAAAGCGGTACCTCTCCGTAACATGTGCTCTATAGCATCAGTTAAATAATTTAGAAAAAAAGTCTTCCCCAAAACATCTGTAAGTAATTTAAATTAAATTTTTAAAGTCATGGCTGACTTTTGCACTACTTTGCCTCTCTGCCTCTTCTGCAGTCTGATTTTTGTTACCAGAAGCCCTACCCACTGTGCTGACCACCTGAATGACGGTGTTGATGAGCTCAGAGTGCTGCGAGCGGAGGCTAGCAAGTACAGCCTGACCTGGGCAGATGGGGAGAGGTCCTGGCCACGCTTTCAACTGACCAGAAGCTACATACGGCACCAAATTCAGGCCTCTGTGTCCTGCCTCTCAGCTGTGCTCGTTAGCGTGGGCTTGCCATGCCGTTGGCTGGGCTCACACCAAATCAATCAGCTTTTTAACTAAGGCAAATCAGCTTGCACCTGCCTGCGATGTACTGTACAAAGTCCATCTCGTTACATACACGTCTGTAACAGAAAATAAATGTGGAGACTCAATTTAGGTGCCTTTATGCAGACGTGATTACCAGCTGAAATGCCTTTTTGCACTCGGGGGTCAACACGGTTGCAAAGAGGCATCAGCCTCCTGTCTGCAGGAGGAAGAATGAGGGTGACGGAGCTCAGCGTGAGCAGCATCGGTGCAGACAGAACCACAGGGCTGCAGAAACAGAAATCTCATGTCTATTTACATTATCTGGGCATTAAAATGTTATGCTGTACAGCTCTTGCTCCAGCATGTGAGAAACAACCACCTCTGTGGGCAGCCCTGAACCAGAGCAGAGAACGGATCCAGCTATTAAATAACACACTCTCCATGTTTTTCCTTCAAGAGGGGAATATTTTAGCTGGATCCCAGTGCAGTTCACTTCACAGTATTGCTTTGGGGCAAGAACAAACAGCGGGAACGAGATATTTTAACCTAATATTGCTGCCAAACACTTTTTAATGTTGAAAGACACCTTGAGTTATGGGTTTTGATTAAGTTAATATTCATATATTGTTAAAAGCTGTGCTCAGCACTTTAGGATTGCACAGCATGCCAGATTAAGAAATTACCAACAAAAAGATAAAGATTTCAGTGAGGCCGCCGTTTAGCAAGCCAACAGTAATCCCAGTAACGATACTTTAGGGGAGTGAACAACTTACTCTCTGCGAATCAGCGCTGTAAGTCATTACAGGACACGGTACAGTCCACTAAACGTGAGCAAGGGCCAGGTAGGAAATCACAGCAAATGCAGTAGAATTTATGAACAAATTTTGAAATGTCAAGGCATTCTTTCACAAGCTCTTTGACGGACTGATAAAATAGTTGAAATTTGCTATGGATTTAAATGTTCTAATAACTGCAGTATGTCAGGTGGATTTTCACATTTGCCTTGAAGTAGACTTTGGTTATATGACTTTCCTCAAAATAAGGAAGAGTAAAATAAAAGCAAAGAGACACAGTTGACATACCAGTAATGGAAGCAGAGTATACCTGAAGCTAATATTGATTTAAGTAGTCCAGTTTCCAGGTAATCTATTTCACTGTCCTTTTAGAAACAGAATAAATCCAAATTATCTTGAATATATAGATTTAACCCATATGTTTAACTCTATATATCTGAAATTTTGATTGAAGCTGAAAAGCAGAAACGCAAGATACCATAAAAAATATGAAACCATCTTGCAAGTTCCCTTCCTCATGAACTCCCACTGACTTCAGCGAAATTATTATTGCTATTGATTACTAGAAATTACTATTGCCATCTTCTGGTGCAACTGAAAATTGGAAGCTGTTCTCATTAAAACATGTGTTGAGATTGCTGATGCTATCTAATGCTAGGAATGGTACTGTTCCTTTTGGAATTGAACATGCAGTGTATAATTGGTGTGGTTTTCCTATAAATAAATAGCTGTGGTTTTCCCCAAAGCTTTTTTGTAAACTTGGTATGTATAGAACTCAAGATGGGTCTTGGAAAACAGAAAGAAGGAAAGAGTGATGGTAGATCAAGCTCGCTAAACTTCTGCACTTTAATAAAATTTTGGGGGATAATTTAATGGTTTGGTGTACTCCATTTGGCTAAACTGCTAAGAGTAATCAAAGTTTCTGTATACTATTATTGAGAAAAATTACCATCAACCTCGTCTAGGCTTTCAAGGATTGAACTCCGTACCAAAACAAACATGCACTAGCTTGCACCTTAGATGGGAAGAGTCAAATGTCTGGTGCTAAGAGAAAACATTCGCGTCTCTAGACTGAAAAATAAGAGGGAGATCTTCAGGCACATTCGAAATACCCTTGCGTAACTTTTACCCTCAGTGAGGAAAAAAAATAGCCCAGCCCACTTAAGAACAATCCACTTGCCAAAATAACGCATAAAAATAATAAAACCCACAAATTCAGGAGTTAAATCTTTTCATATAAAAGGCTGCTAGAAATGTATTACATATTCCAGGGTAAAGGATATTGACACATTTTTAAGTATTTTATAAATATTGCAACACTTCATGGCTGCAAAGTAAAATGAACAAGTTTCAGCCTTGAAATAGGTCAATGAATATCTAGTCAGTAAGGATCAAGCCACGGGGGAATTTTCCATTATTTGGTGGCTTTATATCACCATGTATATGCTTCCACTTAAGTACAACTTTCATGCACCAATAACTTTGTGAAATTTTATGGCCTGCGTTATATACCCAAGATGTTTTCAGGTTTTCAAATCTGCACATCTGTAAACTAATTATACAGAAGGGAATGAAATGCACTTGCTTACCTGTTTAGGTTCAGTAGACTGATTTCAGAGTTTTCAGAGATTTAATTTCAGGACAAAAAATAAACACAGAACTTGTTCGAGAACCCACTGGGGGCTTTTCCACTGACTGCAGTGGCACTAAGTGCATGATACATGCTCCTTTGTTAATAGGAGGTGCTACTTAAAGACAATTCTTAAATTACTGGAAATGATTCAGCAATAAAAGAGGTTTCTATTGGCTCCAAGATTAAATGCATAATACGTGTGAAGAGAATATCATATAGAATGATAAATTGATCCCTTTTTTTCTTTCCAGATCTAATACCAAACTAGAAGATAATACAAAAAATAGAATCATTATTATGCTTACCTAACTACAGTACATAATACCTTAATGTTGCAGATGGTCTATTGACCCAGAATAAAGACACAATCTTTCTGTATTATAGGCAGGGATTGATGCAAAACAGTTTCTCCATAGGAGAAAATCACAAGATATGCAAGGAGTTGTCCAACTCTGATTTGTTTGAATGAGACCCGCTCAGCCCAAGTCCTTCAGTTCTCCTTGCGACACCACCATGAGCTTTGGATGGGAACTGGCTTCCCTATGTCCCACTGGCAAATCTGAAGAAGTAACGAAAAGAGATGGCTGAACCTAAAAGCCTTCCAGGTCCCCAAAGGGCAGCTTTCTGATATTTCTTTCTTTTTTCTCCAGCTGAGGATATTGTACTACCAAAGACAGTGAGTCAAGCTAGGACATCAGGTTGTATTCCAAAAAAAACCCAACTAACAACTGTCTTAGAAGGTCCTTATCCTATCCTTCTCCTTCCTTGGCGTACCCCTGAGAAGTGCCTCTTTCCCTTACTCCCTTGGCTTGTGCACCCTGACATGCAGAGGGGCTGACCCATATGGCTGAAACACTTGCCTCAGAGAGCTCCAGCCTTTCTTTGAGCAGGAGTGGAAGCAGTAAATTTCTACAGAAGAAAGCTGAAGTGGGTCTATGCAGAATTATTGGTTGTACGGCAAGACCCTTGCAACCTGAATTCGATTAACTACAAGACAGATAGATCTTTTACCCTCCATAAATTATGCATTATCAGGCAGCCACTTAACTGATACTCTTGAGTTTTAACCAAACCCCATTAGAACTGAAGAACAGAGCAAATCTTTCCTGGCCTTCCTTTCTTGAACACTTTTGCTCTAAGGCTGCTTCCGACTTTTATCTGCTAGCTGCCTGCATACCCTGTGCTATTAGGTCTAGTCAAACTGACAGCTAACTGTGATTCTGTCTTGCTAATAATTTATAATTGTAATTTAAAGAAAATATAAACAATGAGATATGTTTTTTAAGGCTATTTTAACCTATTTTACTTTATTTTCAGTTTCGGAAATCAATTTCATTGCCTAAAGTGACCAAAAAAAAAAAAAGGCAATTTTTATGTTGCTAATGTATTAATATTTATCTTTTCTTTCTTAATTCACATACATTTGTTATGGCAGATACTGTACCAGTCCTCCATACCATGGACAGGGGAGTTCTCAAATGTCATCTCTCAATTCTCAGACATCTTTCTTTCATAGTTTAAAACTCTACTCAGCCGGTCTATCCTCGTCACACAATAGTTTGGGGAGCATTCATCCACCAGGAAACAGGGGACATCCTGAGTACTTAAAATTTTTTTTTAAAAGGCATTCATTTTTTATTATTGTTTAAGCAAATCAATTACTCTAATTTTAAAGTTTTGCTGGATTCGAGTCAACCATTACTATTGCCTGTCATCTGCCAAAGACACATCAAACAAAAATTTAAAACTCTCATAGATGCCAAATATTTTGGCCGCCATCCACCAGTCTCTAAAAAACCTACTTAATTTTTCATAGCAGTCAGGCTTTTCTGAAGTTAATCAATTAAATACACAATTACTTTCAAATAACAGTAAGCCAGTGACTTGAACCCATCAAAGCAGCACAATTGAAGTTGAAGACAGCGTTGCTGGAAGGGGTCTCCGAATATCCCCATTGCAGCAAGGGCTCCTGCGGGTGGAACAAGACTCCACTGAGCTGGATGCTTTACAAGTTCAAAATGAAAAGGTGGTTCCTGTCCAGGGCTCAGACCTTAAAAAAAGTAGTCGATTTTCTGTATTGTGGACACTTCATTTTCTGTGAAAGACTGATAAAAACTGGATGCCTTCCAATACCATTTCCCCATGGTTTTTCAATAGAAATATGTTTCCCAGATGACGTGGTTTCATTGTCTCCTCGATTCCAGCCCTGACACTGCAGGTCATCTTAGGAGAGTATTGTTACATACCTACTTCTCAGGTTGCCCATATACAGAAAGGAAAAAATAATGTCTATTTTAAGTACCTTGAGATCTATGGCTGGAAAGCGTTTCTTGTAAGCAGTTATTATTTAGAAACAAACAAAATTTGAGCACTTCTGAGGAGGGTTTTTTTTGTTACCCTTTACTTCCATGCACAACAAGGTGTTACAGCAGCAATGGGGCAGTTTGTTTGGGGTTTTTTCCCCCCACACTTGGTACACTTTCCATCTCTTTCTCTCCTCACTTTCCACTACCTTTTCTACTTAATTTTTAAGAGATTTGTTCCCCTTACATTTTATTTATCATTTTTATTTCTTCTATTTTAATAACCTTTCTTTCGCCATTAACCTTTTTGTTGATGTGAAAGAGTGTGGACTAAAGTTCTGCACAAAACAAGATTAAACAAAAACTGTAAGCATGGATGAGAAAATTGTCTTTGTTACTTACATACAGCACGCTCTAACTGAATTTGCCAGAATCCCACTCCTTCATCAAAGTCTGGTCTAAAAATCATTTTCCTCTGCCCCTCACCAGCACCCTCTTTTACTAGAAAGCATGGGCACAAACACAGTTTTCACAGATACGCCCCTAAGGTCTGTGATGAAGATGCACGTTTTCCTCATGCCCCTTAGAAACCTCAGCTCTCACACCCATTCATAAAATCAGTGATTTAAAGGAAGGAGAGGGAGAGGGACTTACCAAGGCTTTAGCCATTTGGAAGGTCTAGGTAGGACTTACCATTTCATTTTACTTCATTGATCTCTTGCATTAAATAGGCAAAGACAGCTAAGGTGAACAGAAGAGCAGCAAAGAAGTTAACCTTGTATTGTTTTCCTGGTAAGAAAGGGTTTACGTATCTTTCCAACAGCCTGATGAAGAAAGGTCTTTAGGATGCTTAGGGCATGAGACTGAAAAGAGACAGCAAACTGATGGGGATTTAGTAGAAATTTGCTAGCACACATACACTGCTCCCTCAACACCTTCCCAAATCTCCTCTGGTGGCCACATTGTCTCTCTGGCTTTCCTATTCATAATAGTTGCTTGAGGAGACAACAAATGGAGGGGGGGGAAAATAAAATCATAGTACCATTTGTATTCAAACAAAAGCAGATTTCCATGTGGGAAAATGGGAAAAACAGAGGCCTTTGGGACCTGAAAGACAAGAAATAATTTACATATATGCTGCTGCATGTTGCTGCATGTTCCTCCTTTCTGTCATTGTGTTGTAGTGGTTTCTCATGCTACTGATTATTTTTAGATATCAGCTACCTCTTAAATCACCCATTTAAAGTCTTTGCTTATTAGTGCTCAAAATTCCTGAAAAATAAGTTTTGTGAAGGCATGAAAATATTTTGCTAAATAGGCTGGCTCTAGAGTTTTAAAACTGAGTGGAGAAGTTTTTGTAGTATTGTACAAGCACTATTTTGTACATTATAATAATAAACAAAACCAAATCCTCTGAAGTATCTTACATTACAAAATAAATAATAGCCAAGTATTATATAAATATAGCCTATGTGGTCTTTACTTTACAAAGAAAACTCACCATAATAAATTTAGACTAAGATTAGTTTGTAAAACATCTGGAGGAATGTGGATTTTTGCTGTGCATTCAATGTTGTTTCTCTCACTGTAAAAATACATTTTTTTCACAAGCTTCTCTGGCTTTATTTTCTTGAAAATCCTATAATCTTTATCATATTTAATGCTACATTCAAACAAATTCTTAGCAAGAGAATGATAAATATTTCCTGTATTATTATATCGCTAAAAAGAAAATACAATGTTTATCGAAGAAAACATGACACATAGAAAGTCAGCTACACTTTCAATAATCCCAGTTTCTGTTTTGTGCATAGAAGCCTTGTGAGTTTGGGTAGTTGTGGGGTGGGCGGATGTGCAGGGTTTTTTTTCTATGAACAGATGTATTATGGATACATGAGAAGTGTCATATTGATTTTTGTGAAAGGAGGGTTGCTTTCCTTTGTTTTTTGGTGATACAGTTATACTTGTATTTGGAATGTTATCCAGCTTGTGGTACTGGAAAATGATATTATTATGTAAAGCAGGCTTATAAACAGACATGAATCCTTTTTACGAGAAAGCTTTGCGTAACAGAAAAATATATGGGATTTGGTGCAGGAAAAAAAAAAAAAACCAAACTGAAAATTTCCTAGGCATGTTGTCAATGTTGATGCTACCTCCCATAAAGAAATATATTTATATTGGGCAATGTTTATTCAGTCAGGTGAAACTTGTAAATAAAGTACATTGACAGTCTCACTTTATAAATAAATATTAATATCTAATAAGTACCTGGCATCATGGGAAGCAGAATTGAAGCAGCAATAATCAGAGGAAATTGCAGTAAGAAAAAATAAACCACAAGAGAAGACACTGAACAAAGTTAATATTCACTATAATAATTAACAAACACATGGCAAAAATGAGAGAGGAAAAGAGCTTGTTTCAATATGAAACAAGCACAGATGTTTCAAGACTGACAATATCAAGTGCATCTTTAGTGGGAATAAGATCTATGCGTGGCAAATTTCTCATCACTTTCAGTCCAAATTTCTCTCTTGTGGGGCTATTTCCACAACCATAAGCTTATACGAGTTTGAGGTATTTTTCATTGGGAAAAATAATTTCTCATGATATTACATGATTCCCCAATCAAAGAAATTCTCTGTTTATGGTCGTGCTGCTATGCCTTTCCACCACAGCTTCAGAAATAGGGACAATCTTTGCTAGCTGTGGAGGGAAAAAAAAAAAAAAAAAAAAAAAACAACACACTAGGAAGTAAGAAAAAAAGGCAAACTTTTTGTTTCTGTAACAGTTTCCTCATCCTCTATTTTTTACTGTCTTTCTATACTCACTGAACTTTCACAGATTTGGATTCTCCTTGGCTGGTTGCCCCAACAGCCAGTAACGCTATGAGCTCATTGATGTCTCCACAGAAAATTTTTTGCATCTTCTGCAAATACTGCAGGCTCTCTTTTATCTTTCCCTTCCTTCCTTTGTCTGAATTCCCCCTTACTCCCTCTGACAACTTTCATTTTGGAAGCACAGTGGCTGTGCATTTGGGATGCTACCACGTGCATTGCATCAATCAAACTTGGGGGTGGGGATAGAATTTTTGGCTGAGATTTATTTTTTCTTATTGACTGTCCAGGAGAGTTTTCTGGTTTGGGAGTGGTTTTTTGCCTTGTCCTCACCAGGAATCCAAAAGATCAGCTTGGACAAAAATTTTCTGCCACAATGTGGGACCACTGCAGGTATCAATTCTAGGGCAAGCCCAGGCCCTTGGTATTGCTAAGATTGAGAGTCATAAAGAGAAGTCTTTCACTTTCAAGCCTTACATGCAAAGGAAGCAGAGTAATAACGAGCAAGGTAAGGGAAATATAAAGGTATTAGAGCAGGAGCTGCTCTCTGTCAAGGGATTAATACTGTACAAGTTATCTGCTTGTTGCTAGATGTGGCATTAGATAAAGCTCTGGGGTTTTTAGGTTTGGGGGGTTTTTTTAGTTATTTGTTGTCCTCATCTGCCCACAATGACAGCATACTGCAGGTAAAACTACACGTACAACTTTTTTTTTTTCCCCTTGCATTACTCCTGTAGAACAAACACTTCTGCATGGAGTGAACTAGCTTCTTTCCCTTCTTAGGCACAATATTATCCGAGCTGCATGCAAATTTCCATTAACTGTGATTACTATCAGGAAAGGATAAACCCACAACTACCAGATCCCAGGCTTTGTAGCCTACCATCACCTTCTACTTCTATGGTATTTAAAACCTACCACCCCTAAAGCACAATTGGAAGTCTAGTTTAATTAATCCTTTTCAAAAAGAAGCCATTGGTTTGCTCCAACTTGTTTCGTGCACTACAAAGAATAAACCCGAGGCCATTCTCTCCTGTTACCACAACATGATAGCATGCACTTATACTGGGCCATCTGGCTATCTAATTGTATCTTGTAAGCATGAATCTAAATGAAATGTTTCTGTTTGTGGATAGCACACTTTGAACAATGAAAATACCAGATGATCATTCACCAAACTGATATTACATTAAAACTTTATAATAACAGGCAAACTCATGCTGACAAGCGTAGTCTAATAACATTCTGTCATTCATCATAATTAGGAGCTTGTGATAAATTTGATGTTCTTCTCTTTGTATATATATCCCTTTTAAATGTACTTGCTTTCCTTTTAAGATTTAGTTTTCTTTAGAGATCATTAGTCATTGTGTTTAGACAAAGAAAATAGGGACCATCAACAGCAAACCATTAACTCTTCCATGCAGTTTGCAAACACAGTGGATCATGCTAAAAGAACATATCGAAGAAAACATGTAACAGTTAAGGGTACACATTTCCCAGAGAAAAAGACAGACTTTTAAATCCTTTTAAGTTAATGTTATAAAGGGTTGATCTCTTCTTAGTATAAAAACTGAATAATTTGGTAAGTTATTCAAATTATTTGTAGAAATATTTGTAGACTATAAGAGAGATTCCACCCCACCAGGAGGCATTAGATGTTTTGATCGACATTGTCTTATACTGACCCACCTGGGGCACATTCCTGGAACCACCAGTGTTAGTTATCTATGAGTTTAGGGGGTGCTATTAAGCATAACCCAGAAACTGTGTCATCAGCAGGTCTTAGCATGGCTTTTAGGAAGTACTGTTAATTAAAAAAACCACCAGTACTCTTAGTTAAAAAAAGTAAAGTACTGTTAGTTAAGAAGCAGAAAAGAAAGAGAGAGAGAGAGAAAGAGAGAGAGAGAGAAAGAGAGAGAAAGAGAGAGAGAGAGAAAGAGAGAGAGAGAGAAAGAGAGAGAGAGAGAAAGAGAGAGAGAGAGAGAGAGAAAGAGAGAGAGAGAGAGAGAGAGAGAGAGAGAAAAGAGAGAGAGAAGAGAGAGAGAAAGAGAGAGAGAAAGAGAGGAAGAGAGAGAGAAAGAGAGAGAGAAAGAGAGAGAGAAAGAGAGAGAGAAAGAGAGAGAGAAAGAGAGAGAGAAAGAGAGAGAGAAAGAGAGAGAGAAAGAGAGAGAGAAAGAGAGAGAGAAAGAGAGAGAGAGAGAGAAAGAGAGAGAGAGAGAAAGAGAAAGAGAAAGAGAGAAGGGAACAATAGAAAAATGTTACATATACCCAGTCTACAAAAGCTGAAGAATTTGGCTTGTGAGGGAGACACAAATCCCTAGTCTGTTGGGATCCAATCTTCGTAGACTCAATTTTCATGCTGGATTAACTCCTGATGATGACTTCAAAAGGACCAGGTTTTCACCTCAAGTGTTCAAAGTGAAACTGAAAAGAAAAAAGCCCACACAAGACTCCCCAACCTGTTTTGATGTGGAATGTGCTGCACAGGATGACTGGGACTCACTGAGCAGCCCTGATCCTCTAATCTACATTGTTCAAAAAAGGACTTTGAAATGCATTTTGTGGTGTAGAATTATTTTGTGGTGCAGATGATTATGTAACCTGATATAACCTTTTATATAATTTAACGTGCAATCATCAGATTCTGTACAAGGGAAATATAGCCAAAATGTGTGGGATAATGTCTTATTTACAGCATCATATAGATTTGCAAAGATGTCTGATGTGTACTCTGTGCATTATTCAAGTGTACGCAGTTTTAGGGATAACTTAGCTACATATGTTATACCGATATATTATATTTTTATTCTTAAATATCTCATTCTACAGCTTTTGTGTACTTCAGGCTTTCTGTATTTTAATTTTCTTGTCATGTTTAAAGCAATATATCAAGCTAAGCTTCATATCTAAGTCCAAACATAGAACAGGTGCATCTCTATGTTTTGACTAGGAAACATTAGGCTCTGTATCAAAAGCTGACTAAAATCTTTTCAAAATAGAGTCCTTGTTACAGGGGAGCAAATTACAACAACAACAAAGAATCACATTTCCTATTTTTCAGCAAAGCGGAGGCGGTAATGATTCTTCTAATGGTAAGATGATAATTGTCATGTAATGTTATAATATCTTTGCTTGGAGGTGCTTTTTATTTTCATTTTTTATCACCTTTTCTGAAAGGCTACACAAACTACAAATTAGGTATTATACAAACTTTGAGTGAGCAGAGTGTGAACGCTGCCCAAACTCAACACTGAGCCAGGCAACGGAAAGTTCATTTCATGTCAGGAGCACATCATTGAAGATTCCAGCCAGCAATCAAACAGATGCCTAAGGATGAAAGGTGATGATAACCTTGAAGATTAAACAAATAAAAGTTTCAGAACACAATTCCACATTTTCTAATGAAATGACAAAGTTGTTTCCACATTGGAAAGCGTTTTTGACAAGGCTCCGCATTTGAGGTTAATGTCTGCGTCTAAAGGGCAAGCATTATGGAATAAGAGAAAAGTTAATTCAGAAAATTACAGACCAAACAAGGGAAAACAAATGAGTAGTTTTAAATGGGTCCATAGAACAGTAAATAATACTGAATCATAAAAACAAATACTTTTTTCATTTAAATGCTAATATTGCCTTTGTCTTCTGGAAATAAGGAAAATTAATAGGAGCAACATTAACGTACTTATATCAAGCTCAACAGCCAGAAGCTGCCAGCGGGGGATTTACCACTTTGTAACCAAACAGGACATTTCATGTAATTTTGCAGTTCTTTGTGCTGAACTAAACAACATCCCACAGTTGTCTCTGTTACAGGTTTACTCTACTCCATTACCCTACAGTGAAGCTGAAACATCCAGGAGTACAAAAACCGTTCCTCCGTACGGAGGTCCTTCATCTCAAACAGCGTGAGGTTTGGTACAGAGTCAAGCACGCAGAGCTCCAAGCCCAGCTGTGTGTCCTCTCTCATCCAACAGCCTCTGCTGTGGCTATTCAGGTGCATCGTCACCAAAACGTTCGTGTGGATGGAAAATACATCCCTGCTCAGAACAGATGCAATAAAACAAGATGTTCTGAGCTGACATTCATCTTGATAGTATTTATTATATCTCTGCCAGGCCTTTGCACCCAAGTTGTTTGGCATCTGCACTCAGCTTAAATGCCAGTAGCTACAGGTAGAACAATATGCCTCCCGTCCTCCATGACTGGACAACAACATGCAGATAGGCCGCTAAAAGCTGCCTTTTAAATGGTTTCTGTTCAGGGGTGAGAGAGAGGAAGCGTTTAGGAGCTGGAGGATTGCTGTAGGAAAGGGAAGAGCAGAACACGGGAAATGGGGGTTTGAGTATCACCATATTGCTGAAGAAGTGAACTAAAATATTTGTAAAATTATTGCTATGATAAATCAGTTTTCACATATTTATCACTAACTCTCTTTTCAAGCCAGTATAAGTTTACCAGGCACATGCCCTACAAAAGAAGCAATTTTCCTGCCGGAGGATTTACAGGAACATACTCTTTATTCACAGGCCCTGACAGAACTAAGAGACTCATTGCTCCCTTGTGAGGCAGGTCATCCCTCAGTCAATTAACTGCAGCAACACTCCGTTTCTCACTTATTGGGTCTGAACCCATCCACAGATACACAGAAGCAAATGCAGGGACCCACGGTGCAACCCAGCACTCCCATGTTTGGGTGGGTGGCTGGGGCACCAGTGGGGCTGAGGGCTACCCTCAGGCTCTCCCCAGGCACAATGGGGGAGTGGCACCAAGAGAGAGGTGACCATCCTCATCTGGAAGCTTCTTAGGATGGTCACCATCATGCCATGTTGCTTGGTATGAGAGGCTGTTTGGCAGATGAAGGTAGGGAACGACAACGGAGATAAACAGCATCCTCCGCCCCATAGCAAAACCCAACACTTCCCTGTCTCCCTCCACGCGGGAATAAGAAGTCATGCTATGAAGCTGGGCTTAACAAAGGCAAAAGGCAATGTGTTCTCACCCAATGCATGCCTACAGGAGCCCACCACTACATGGTTTTGTGGGGATTTAGATGATCAAAGGGTATAGGAGAGGATGAGATATGTCCATGCAGTCAGATGCACCAGTGGCTATTGGAGGGGTTTGCTCAGGTGTAACTTCTGCCCAGGGATGTCCCTGACCTGCTCTTTGCCACTGCGTGGCAGGCGAGAGGGAAGAAACTAGAAAGAAACAGAAAGGACTCTACAAGGGAAAAAGATCACTTTTTACATGCCGCCTTTTTTTTTTTTTTTTCTTCTTAATTGTTTTAAGACTGTTCACTGGTAAACATGAAAATTTGGCTACATAGGTCTTTCTTCTGACCTGGTATCAGAGATCATTATATATTTCATTACAAAAGTATGATGCTACACCACAAAACACTCTCTCTGTTGTCAGGGAGAGATTAAACTGCAACCCAGAAGTACATTTCACACACACTAAAGTTTGACTGTTCTCATAAAGTATGTTTGATTAAAATAATTTTAAGCAACAATTTATCCAAGAAAAACTATCTATCAAGTCAACTAGCATTCAACCTTGTTGATAAACATGTATCAATAGAAAATTAAAGCTATGGCCTAAAAAAATTTTTTTGATATTGATCCCAAATTCATTGTAATGCTGTTTCGTGAATCTTACATGTAGATATAGGAGCACTCAGAGTAACGGCATCACATTTCCAGCACATAAGAAATTGTGTCCTAAATTCTTGCTGTGTCTTCTCACTGTGATGCCTCGGTATACAGTTTGCATGAGAAAGAGCTCATTATGCCCCACATGATCCCAAATGCCCAGCAGAGATAACAGTCTAAATCATTTGTTCTCTTTAAGATAATTTATTCATAGGTAGGAATATGAAAATGTGCCCTTTATGAAGTTTATCTGTATCTATAGCAAACACAACTTAAATTAATTCTTCATCTTCAGGACTGGGAAAGTTTGACTAAGGCATTAGGGATTTTTTATTAACCTCCATTAATTCAGTAGTCCTACCACTTTGATAACAAATAAAAATAGATGGCTAAGAAGTTTCTTCTTATTAAAAGGTGTGAATGAGTGCAATTAAACATGCCCTACGTATCTCAAGATATATTACATATTCTAATATAACTCCAGGGTTAATAAGGAAGTATGTGAAGTTTATTAGTCTGTTGACTAGCGATCACATACAGTACATCATTTCTGTGGTAGGAGGAACACACAATGACTGTTCTTAATTTCCCCTCACAGTTTTGGTTTTATTTTTGGCATTTGTACAGAATCCTGAGATATCCCACTGCAATTTAATTTTAATTAGATCAGTAAATAGGATGATGAAAGTCTGTCTTTTTTTCATAGTATTCAATGAATTGCCTAAAGATCTACAGACATTACATACTACTATAAGAAAAAATATTGAAATCTGTTATGTTTTACAAACCTCTGCAAAACCCCTTGTACTTATGCTCCTTTTCAATTCAGATAAATCTAATTTTCCTTTAATCTAACTATTTTTAAATGAGTGTCTCAACTGCTTAGAATCAGTCCTTACCTACTCAGATTTAAAACAAAAATTCTAGTCCAAACATTTAGTATTTTTAAGTTCACATGCTTTTAGGACCAATCCACATTTAGCACATGAGAAATAAATTAAAATAGTTGTAGAATCTGACCGTATAAACTTCTAAAAGTGAGAAATAATGCGTAAAATAACTGGAGAGAAAATGCCAGCCCACAGTATTTAACATAACACAATGAATTAGGGAGAGGGGAAAAAAACCCATGAAAATACATCAGATGATGTAAAGAAAATGGATACAGTATGCTACTAATAATATGACATTGAAGAAAGCATGCACACAATGTTATACCATTTAAAAGCTAAGTTAAGATAAGCCTGCTTTATGTGTCATTTAGAATGAATAGACTATATTAATATACAGTCTATATTTTAAAATTACCTCTAAAATAAAATGAATAATGCTTTTGCTCCCTGCACAAACTAAACTCCTTTATCTGCACAGTAAAACCAGAGTACTGAGTCAGTTAAAAAATAAAGCTCCTTAGCTCAGATAAAAATTCAATGAAGAGATGAAATACTGAAAATGAATTATTTTAGTTGCTTTTGCTCCTTGCTAGAATGCTAATTATAAAAGCATAATTTAATTTTGGGAAGAGACTTGTTAAATTTCAGAACCTAATGTGAGTTCATCAAACCTGAAAGGCTCCCAAATACGAGGTGCTAAATCTAAAGCTCAACCCCTTCTTCTGAATCAGCTTTTTGCAGACGTCCAATTTATGATAGTTTCTTGCCTCATGCATACCTATGTTTGTGCATATGTTTTAATACACTGTTGCGGGGAGGGTATTTCTATGATGAAATACGCAATACAATAGCTATCCTTAATCAGGTGTTAGCTGAATTTTAATACAATATTTAGGTAATCTGCATTTTCTGACAACTGCTGTCATTCCCTATGTGAGCTACCCTAGGTTCGCTGGTCCCAATACCTGTTCAGAGGAGGCAGACGGACCAGGGACCGTGGTGTTTGATGGCGGGCAATGCCTTCCAGGTTGTGGACAATTGCTTTTGTCTGCAAGTCCAAAGCTCTTGACTCAAAGACCTATGGCAGAGGTAAATAACCCCACTGTAACAAGCAAAAAGACTGTGATATAAATTGCTGCAATGACCCATTCATTCAAATTATCCATGTTTATACTGCCGCTTGGACTGGTCAAAAAGGTCTCCTGGCATACTCACCCCCTTCAAGGCAGAAGCAACCAAGGAAATCCATTGCCTTTACAATAACATCCAACTTACTCTGTTTTTTATAGAGAATCTAAACTTATTACCCCACATTTTCCAAAGCGAATATACAAACAGTTCTCAAAGGTAAAATTCCACATTTTAAGGTAACTGAGGTTTTTTTCTCTAATCTTTTTTTTTTTTTTTTACTTTGGTGGCCTTTTTCTGCCCTTTTCTTTTTGACATTGGAAAAAGGGAAGAAAATACCTCAAACCCAAAAAGGTTAAGACTACATTTTCTTTAAAAAACAGATGTTTTCCCTCCGAACCTTGTTGTTAAAAAAAAATAAGAAAGGTCTCTCATTTAAGAAACTATAATCAAAACTAGTAATAAAAATAATACATTGTTTAAATATTATTTCCATAAGAAATTTTTTTCCCTAAACAAGTAAAATAAAAGGCAATCTATGAAATAATGTAGTAATTTCTTCTATTGACAAGAATATAGAACTAGATCTATAAGATTATTTCCAATGTACTGAGAGGCATGAAGATACTACAGTGATCACAGAATTGAGACCAATGGGACAGCAGAAAATACTACAACTAACAGTAGCTACGGCACCTATGACAAGTGGCAGTCTTGGCCCTCTGGAAAAGTGAAAACACACTAATTATACATTTGTGTTCACATCTATACATTATTGCACCAGAAGTCTTCATGGGAACTGATGGACTTTAAGATTGATTGCAAGTAACTCCTTGGACCGTGCATGTTTTCACAACCTCCTGGCCATCAAAGGACTGCTGTTGTAAACTGAGACAGTGTTTATATTTTCCTTTTACTTTGTGAAGGCTGAACAGTCTAAAAACTTATTTGAAACCATTACATTTTGGACCCTTAATTTAATCTCATTGCCACACCAATCAATTTTTATTTACATACTTTCATTCTTTCAAGAAGTACAATTTTTAAGAAGCTCGCTGGATTATTTTTTTTGTTGTTGTTGCATGCAAAGAACTCAAATACATTGATTACTGAATCAGTTACACCTCAAATATATTATAGTAAAACCTTTGCTTTTTGATTTTTCTTGACACCATGAGGAACAGCTTGAAACTAAAGATTGCGAAAAAAAATTGTGTTTTATTTTTGTTTTTGATGGAAAAAGTGACAGGCCTGATCCATTGCATTTGACAGTTTATATCCCCATAGCCTGAGCTGAAAATCTGGTTAGGATTGAACAGATTTATCTGGATTCCCCAGGCTCGTTTTTACCTTGGTGGTATCAGTCTGTGACAATAAGTTGAGTTTCTCTTTCGAAACAGAGGGTGAACCTAGCAGATGCCTTTCCCTTCACCACTGCTGGTAAAAAAGCTCTTAATTTTACAACATAAATCTTTCTCCACCAGTGAATGAGGCAAAAATATGTCAAGAAGCAATAGGGTGTCTTTCTTCAAGGCAGTCGTTGGCCACCCAAGGCGCCAGCGGTCCAGGGCAGCAGAGGGGCAGCCCAAAGGGTTCTGCCCCAGTTAGCAGGGCCAGCCCAAATATAACAACAATATTTCTGCACGAAGACCCTACACCCTTGTAGCACCACAGGCCATCGTTTCGGACCTCTGCCCTGCTGCTTTTACAATCAAAGGCCAGTGCTGTACATCACTATGGAATTACTATAGGTATTACTCAATCTTCACGGTTAGGCTCTTCCAGGAAGAAGGGAGTCAGCAGTGGGTAGGAGGCAACACCATGTCCCAAGAGCTTTGCCAACTATTGAAACGCTCAACCCCTCCACTGACACCTTGCCATCAAGTATGTCTGTGCGTGTACTTACGCGCACATTTAATTTCCAGTTTAAGAAGCATCTGGGTAATGGCATTTTATATTTTTAATTTTGTTCCCTTAAGATGAAAGAGCAAGGTGCAATGTTGGAATATAAATAAATAAATAATGAAAAAGATAGTTATGGGGTCACTAAGTCATGCTGGTCGCCATCTGACCTAAGGGACTATGAAAGGGTTTGTGCACTCAAAGTATTTGGAGTCGATTCAGTTGCTAAATTCAGAAGAAACAGAGTATATATAGAATCAAGTGATCAATGGTCCCTAGAGAAGAGTAAATATAGATAGATATCCAAATTCAGATGTAAAAAACCAGCCAAATCAAGTCCCAGAATTATGTTTTGGATTGTTTCAGAAAATACGGGCAGTGGCATTTACTAATTTTTCCCCTTAATTTTTGTCATAGCATTTGTGGATAAATGTGCCTGCCTGAGTATGGTATTGCTTATAATAAATATTAGAAATTACATATCTATAATGTGTGATATTCTACCTTGAACTTCAGCAGTAGAGTGCACTCAACTATTGAATATTTCTAGATTAGTAAAACTAACACATTTTTTAAGTCCACCTTAAAGACCTCTGAAAATAAAATTGAAGGCAGCTAAGCACTCAAACCTCTTGGGCAACTTTGAAAATTGCACCTAAGCACTTCTCATTCCCCACACTTCCTTATTGTCAGAGCAAGTATAGAGCTGTTGAGGAAAAAGAAGGAAAATAAAAAAGCAGTATACTGTTGTAATAAACATCACAGTACATTATTTTGAGAGAACAGTGAAATGCAAAGTAGCAAAATGTTATTACTCAGTTTAGGACAAAGATTTTGTCATTTTAATGACTGCTATTCTTGTTTAAAGATCCATGGAATCTTAAATAAATCTGAACTGCCAGAACCTCAAATTTAAGTCCCATTTTAGATTTCCAGCACTGCAGTGCTCTCTAGAGTTACACCAATGAACTAGTTCAGTTCTTGGCTGACGCTTGACCATCGGGCAAACTTAAAACCAGTCAGCCTTGCTGGATGCTCAGGCATCCAATGTAAAGAGGAGTATCCAAGGAAGGGTTCTCCATAGCTCAGATTTGGTGCAAGTAGCTCACTGGTTTATTTAATATTTGCATCTTTCTAGTATCCTGCCTACTGTGAAAGCATTGGTAAACTTCCTACACAGCCTATTCTCTATTTACGTCTTTCTGGCTCTTTGATGCCTATCACCTTCTCTTTAGAAACAAAGATATTGATGTTTCCCTGCCTTTTCTGAAGTTATTCCAGTTTCCAGCCTATTTCCAGAGAGAAACACTATCAGGCGATTCTTTTGCTATGCACATGGAATATTCATGACTGATAATAGAGGTTACTATTAAGCTTCCTGAATTACAGTAGCAGACTTTTCTGTTTACATCTTTTTACCACTTTTGTACATGTTGATACAAAACAGTGAAACTTTGGTTTAGGCAGCAAAACCACAATTTTTGCTTGATTTTAGTATTTACATTATTTTTTATGTAAAATACTGGGAGAAATACACTCCTTAAGTATACATTATTTGTTAGATCTATACCTAATATCTCAAATACTCTTTCAGGCTGATCTATTCAAACTATTAGAAAATGCATCTCTCTCTCCTTTCCATTCATACTGTTATAAAATTAAAGGACAAATACAGTAATTAAAATTAATAGGAACAAATTGATGAAGTACATAACAAATATAGGGCAGCACTGCCAGAGTAAAATCTTAGCAAGACAATTTATTATGAAACCTCGTAGTTAATAAGGATCCTGTTTAACAACAATTATTTTCTTCAAGTTGCAGCAAAGCCTTTTTTGCACATCAATGTACTGTAAGAGGAAGGAAAGTTTCATGGTTTTCGAAGTGGCCTAGGGATATTACACTTGGAAAGACAATCCAAATTGGGCCTAAACCTCTTAACTATTTTCAAAGTCTCACCTTTAATGTGGAACATTTCTGGAGACTTTGCATTTTAAATTTCTAAACCCACTTCATGATTTTTTTTCCATTGACAAATGTTACTTTTTCCTTTAAAAAAAAAAAAAAAAGTTGTTCTAACGGTTATTTAAAACAAACAACAAAATCTTATGAGCAATTTTCTATAGACTCAGCTCTTGTCCCAGGTAAGCTTTACTGGAAGAAGCCGCCTTGTCTAAACAATACGTAGGGAAACTCATGTTTTGCTTTAGACAGTAGCCACTCATCCTGACATTCTACTCCTGAGAGTTTTCTACCCTTTTCTCTTCACCAGGGCCCCTAAAATGATCATTGAGAATGCCTTCAGTGCCTCTACCTTCCTGAGTAAACCTGAGCTGCCTCGATAATGGACTCTGATAAGCCGTTTGAGGTATCAGTTCCTGAGTGTGCACCGCAAAACTCTTCAGATGGGTTCTCAGCCATTTTGTTCATCTTATTTGTTAAACTTTCCCTTTCTGCCCTTTAGATGTGCTAGGCAAAGACCAACAGTATCACATTCATTCTTTAAAGTGTTGATTTTTGCCTCCAAAGCTTTCTTTTCATAACATTCATTATCTCTCGCAGCAGACGCTGAGGGTGAGCAGGCAGCAGACCGACTGGAAGTACCTGAGATCGGGTACAGCTGCAGTTTTTTTTAAGACTCAGTTGAAAGTGCTTAATCACACGTTTAAATCCTATTAAAGTCAAGTGTTTACTTCAGTTTAAGCAGGACCTGAGCAAAGCAGTTTGTTCTGAGGAAAAATAAGGGCATGTTTTGTGCGAGCAGGACACACCGTGATGGGCACCTCCTCCCCACTGTTTGCGAAATATCTGAGCCATGAGATTCGTATTCAAACACAGAGCAAAAGAGATTCATATTGTTCTTTCTTCCGGGTTAACTTCAATAATTGTAGCTATGGAAATACTTTGGGCTGCTAAAGCTTATATTTGAAAAGCACAGCAGGATTCATTAGGGAAGGCAACAACTAGAGGACCATAGAAAAATCAAGCACCAGGATTTTGTTATTGAAGCAGAAACTTTCTTTTACAATGTTGAACCTTGCAGTCAAATTAAGAAAAATGCTATAACCTCTGGATTGTACACCTTGCATTTGAGGTATAAACTTCAGAGATATGGAAAGGGCACCAGACCAACACCACAATTCGAAGAGTATTGTTGGTAAATTATAATAGTAAATGCCACATGCACTTAAGTTGCATTATTACCTCAATTATACTATTTGCATATAAAAATTACCATTGTCAAATACGCCCTGACTCACTTTGTAACTGACTTGGAAAGACTTCCATGAACCCTGCCTTGTTGAACGCTCACTTTTTATTCATTTGGCGAACAGCTGTTCAAACGCTCCAGCAAGCGGAATGCAAGTAGGCCAAATGTTGCTTAATTTGCTTCGTTACGTATATCACAGGGTATTTTTTTGCCTTCAGTGCCATCAACTATAGAGATGTTTCAAGTACACATAATTAATTAGTGGTTTAAAAAAGACAGTTAGATATAGAAAACACGTCACTTGCTCCAACATTTAAACAAATTGAACTTGAAGAGGGCACTAGGACAGTAAGAACAAACTCAAGCAAAAAATAAATATGAACAATTGCAGATAATTTCTTAATAGTTGTTGAGGTCTTGGGGTTTGGGTTTTGTTCATGAATGTATATTCTGCTAACATATCTTTCTCTTCGCTTATACAACATGTATTATCCATTTTAATGACTATTACAATTTCTCTCAAAGGTTCGAGCACCTTACAGTGCTCGAGTGAAACAAAATACAGGTTTGCATGCTATGGAAGACATAAGTAGATATACTGTCACACAGAACAAGTTACATTTTCCTTTACTTTGACAGTTATTAAACCTCCCTCCCTTCCCTATATTCTGAATAGCCATCTCATTTTGGTAAATAACTGCTCAGAATTGTGCTTAGTCAAAATGTTCTAATAAAAATATATCCACGGACAAGGCCTTCATGACATATCAGTCTCTCCTACTCTTTCTTTTTCCCTTTTTTTTTTTAATCCCCAATCTCTGCTTTACATCTTCTCTTTAGTAAAAATTATGCTGCTGCCGTCCATTGGGAGTTTGCTGAATTTTTATACTTCCCTACAACACTAAATGTTTCATAACTGTTAAGTTTTCCCTATGATACATTGATTGGTTATTCTCCCTAGTCCCCTGTATAAAACCAGAATCAATATCCCTTTCTGACTGTTCTTTAACACATTCATAAATAAAGGGTTATGCCTTCCTCTGACATGCATGGACTTACTTGATTTATAGCAGCTTAAGCATCTGGGAAAAATCATATACCATTAACCTAGGCAAGTACAGGATTTTTGTGCAGAGATTCTACAGGAGATGATGGGGGGGAAATCCTATTTGTCAGTTCTCCCTGTAGTAGAAGAGTTGCATGGTGAATGCAGTGCAGTTGCAGAGATTTAGTAGCCTCCGTAAGGCCTTCAAGCTAATATATGGGATTAAAAGAAAAAAAAAACAACAAAAAACAACAGCAGCCCTTTGATGCAAACAACCAGTGATGCACACCCAGGCCCCTTCTGCCTCACTGTCAAAAGCATCTGAGATTAACACAGGGCAAAGGAGAATAGGCCCGAGTGGATTCTTCAAATTCTGCCCTTTTAACTCAAAAAGTCTGTCTCACTCTTTTCTCCACCCTGTGAAGCCACACATACTGCTTGTGAACGC
The DNA here is from genome assembly GCF_964199755.1 of Larus michahellis. NCBI lineage: Eukaryota > Metazoa > Chordata > Aves > Charadriiformes > Laridae > Larus > Larus michahellis. Next base: position 19,403,614 of record NC_133900.1, on the reverse strand, counting down.
CCTGTGCCAAACCTGGTAATAGACTGAGAGCATCTCCAAACGACAAAATCACCCGGCTTTCCAGTTCAGTGAACCACGTTGTGCAATAAGCACAATAATTTGCATGACGACTCTAACAAAAATTTAAAAATAAATATTTCATACATATATAATGGTCACTCCATCCACAGGGTGTTTTGTTTCTCTCTTGAGCAAGAAGAAACGTCACCAAAAAAAACCCAAGATACAGGACCACGCCTCAACATAATAATGACCAACTGGTTTTCAAGAAGCACTTGTAAGAGAAGAGGTAGAAGAATGTGAAAGCTGGGAAGTATTTACTACAGAATATAAATCTTCCTTAAGCAACTCCATCAACAGATTGCCTTTGCCATTAGTTTTTTGAGTTAAACTGTTTCTGTTGTTAAATAAATGCCAACCACAAACAGGACTTAAAACTCGCTTCCATAAAAGAGTTGAACTAGAAAAATTACTCTGTAAAGTGTTCAATTTGTTCTGATTCTGGATTTCAGGCAGCACCTTGAAACTTTAAAAAATAAATAATAAATTCAGAAATTACGTGGATTTTTTTTAACATGCCTGTCCCTTCCTTTTCCCTGCTCGTCACCAAACCAATCATCTTACACATGCTCATTTCTGAAGCTGAGACTTCTACAAAAAAGCAGCTATGAGTCACACAGAGGACACTTTGCTGGTAATATGATGGAATCATTATTACTGTCTCAGTGTCACTCCTGTAAGGCCATTGCTATTGAACGTCTAGGGATGATCTCACTGGTCATCCATTTGTTTAGAGCTGGAGCATTTTAAAATACTTAAAATATTGCTATTCACAGTAAAAGATTTTATTCAAGTGTAGCTAACTGTACAATTCCAATATAACTCCCTCAAGGAGTCATTTTGGCAATATTTAAATTTTAATTAAGAACTCTATCTCAAATACTGGCACAGGATTTTACAGTGTCAAAACCTTGTGTTTATGTGTATGCACCAGGTTTTTATTTTCATGTATCTGTGGGTCTGAGAACACCAGAAAACATTTTATTATCACTATTAATGGAGATGATTATAATTTAATAGTATTTAAAGAAAATGACCCTGACATTTAAAGCAAAATTATCTATAGGTGGTCAAGAATATATTTTTTTATTATATTTTTGGACTGGATCATGTTAAGCCCTGATTCGTTAAAGTAAATATAAATGTCGTTCATATAAATAAAAATAAGTGGATTGTTTTTCAAACACGAATAAACATTAGGAAAGGAGGTGCAGAGCAAGAGGCTTCAGCTTATTTTATGGTGGATTACTATAGCATAGAAATAAAATGCAGCTCTTAAAAAGACTAGCTGAATTTAGTTGATTAGGCTATCTGAAGAACACTTTTTTAAAAGGTCTTGGACGATTGTTCCATACTAACAAAACGCAACAGACCCTATTAATCCAGTCAAGAATGAACTGAGGTCCAGTTGGATATTTAAAAAAATGGGCCTGTATATTTGACATAATAAATAAGGTCAGAGTACAAATAAAAAGTGTTTGACTACTAATAAAACAATCTAAACCTCAAATATTTTGTTTAATAAAATTGGAAGTTCTGGTTAGAAACAGTCTTCCAGAAGCTGGTTATAGACCAAAACTGAAAAGGCTCCGTACAGCATGGGAACTTTGCAGATAAAATGTATTATTTAAAATTATTCTAAACTTCTATTAAATTCAGTAAGAGTTAGGGGTCGGGGGGACCGTTTCATTGATTTTTTACCACATTAACCATGGGCTTGGTGCTGTACAAGCCACAAAGGAACAGTGCTGACGCATACAGCAATGAAATAGATTTTGGGCACAAAACCAGGTCTCCAAGTTTGGAAATTCATCTCTCAACCACCAGGTTTGCTTAAAAATAACTCCCTGTTGCATCCATCGACTCCTCCTTATGTAACTTGCACATGAATACAGGTAACTTGCAAAATATAAAGTGCTTTTTAAATATTTTTTTTTTCCCTAAATCTTGTCGAAGCTGGTGAACGCAAAAGCTGATGCTGAAACTTTGGCAATCTCCTGACATTAAGTAAAACTGTAAATAAGAACAAAGAAATGTAAATGGGCATGTTATTTTCACTTCATTTATTATAACATTTTAGAAGTGTTGCAGAGGGGTGGGTTGGTTTTTTTTTTTCACCCGCTTTGAAGTTTCAGCTTTTGTTCTGAAGGTGGTTCCCACCCAGGGATTGTCCTCCTCTCGCCACTTCCCTTCAGACCCATCCGCCCCTGCTGTGTCAGCAGCACATGAGCAGTATGCTTCTGAAGCTTCCTGTAATTAAGTTCACCTTGTTGTACGAGAGGTAAACATGTTCAGACTTATTTTGTATACGTTTGGGAAATAATAGCTTTTTAGAGTCAACGGTGAGAAGCAACTTGTGCTACTAAAATAAACCGTGGCGAGGATTGCGTCTTGTAGCGCTTTTACAAGCAGCAAATTCCCTTGGTGTTTTGTTATTTTTATCAGAAAATAACGAACATTAATTTCTGTTGTTTTGCATCAGAACTAACATAAGTTTACAATAATGTTTGCATTTATACCGTATTGTTTGTCTGTGCACAGAAGACGGGATTCAGTTGACAAAAAGCCAAGCCCATCATTTTATTTCAGACTTCCTTGGGCATCCTGCCTGGACTCCGCTGCCTTTCCGTGAGGTTTCTGGTCCACCCCTCAGGTCCCCTGTCATATTTCCCATCCCCATGAAAACATATCCAACACCCTAGGGCAACTTAAAGTTGCACTAGGCACATACGTTTTGGCAACTGGTTCCTACTAGAATTACGTAAACTATTACAGAGTAATTTTCTGGCACAGAAAACTACAAAATCCTTCAAGGGACAGAAACCCTGATGTTTCACACCATGATGCAATAACTAACTGGAAAAAATACCCATGTGTTTCCATCATTGGGGTTTTCTTCACCCCTAATAAGACGCTAATACATAATTCATTGCCAGGTAATAACAGGCTGTCTTTGCTTCTTGCCAGCCAGGACACAGAGTCCAGCAGCCAGACTTCTTGGCGTAAGAATTTCAGCCTCAACAAAGAAACAGCGAAACACCCATAAACAATACATGGAGTCACCCAGCATGACAATCCAGTGATCCCATGGCTTGCAGTGGTCCGGCATGCTTATGGAACCAGTGCCGGGGTCCTGCAAGGAGGTGCCACGTCCAGCCCTGTCCCCCACAAGTCTGAGCGGGGACGCACCACCTCTGCACAGGCAGCTCTGGGCCAGTCCAAGCTTCCCCAAAACACACGATTTATCCTGTTCAGATGGCAAACGCCGCATTGTCTGCGCTGCCCAGATGGCAAATTGAGCAGAAAGCCATCCCCGTGTCCTGCAGCCCTTCCTCTCTCCTCCCATCGCAACAGCAAACAGTGATTTTTTCAGAGAGCAGGAGGGACTCAGCACAACACAGCCTAAGCACGTACATCAGATCACTTCCACCCGTGTCTTCAGGCAAGGCTGGTCCAAGCTCAGGACCACTGCCTCGTGCTGTGCCCCTGGCCAATGCCAGCGGGCTGCTGGCCACCTCCTGGCACCAGACCAGGACTGAAAGCTGCTTTTGGCCCCTCCGCAGGGGGCTCTGAAGGCATGATTTTCCTCTGCCTCAGGAAGGGGAAAAGAAATCAGCCACAACCGAAAGGAACCCTTTGTACTCATCTTCCCTTTCCATTTCCACGATTACATTAGGTTTTGCTAAATCAGGCATTCCCAAAATACTGCTATTTCACCTCTATTGCCCTGACTTCTTGTTTTGCCAATGTAAATTAGAACTGGTGTGCTTTGCCACATCCTCAGACAACATAATAGGAGGCGATATTTCTGCTTTGTTAAAAGGACTATCCCACTGCAAGCTGAAAAGAGCCCAAACGTATCACTTTCTGGAAAACATTATTACCTCGGCTGTTTCGACTGATCATTAGGACTAGCTGAAACTATTACTGTAAATGGGCTTCCAACTACAAAGTTTCACAGGGAACGGCTGCAATCCTTGGGGGGGGGAATAAATAATCAGTTAAAGTCTTTCAGTTCATGGCTACTTTCTTGATTTTTTGAAATACTAGAAGAAAGCTTTCATATTTCTATGGAACTTTCTTTTAAAACCTCCGTGAAAAGAACATCTTCATCTTCATTAAAGCTGGCCTTGAAACAGTGACTAATGGGAATGCTCAATATTAAGATCCTCCTTTGGGGACAGATTTACACTCCAAGGCAAACCACATAGGCATTTAAAAGATTTTCAAAACCAGGACACGGAAAGCTGAGGAATCTCAGCATCTGTGAAAATCTGACTCCAATTTGTAATGCAGAGGTCACTTAAAACCATGGCCTTTATTAACGAAATAAAAATGGATTCTGACTCTTTGATGTTCAACTGGCATTAAAGGAATCTGGAAATCACACAACAGCACTGAAGAAGGGGAAGGAGAGACATACAAAGAAAACATGTAAGAGAGGAGGGTAATAGGTTTAAAGAAAAAAAAACTGACAGGTTTAAATACAAATTTACTATGCAGTATTATTCCTGCTTATTCTATTACTTTGTTAGTCTTGTTCTGATACATGTTTTTGTAGAAAAGGAACGCATTGAACCTTTACGATCCATTCACTTTTAATAGTAAAAGTAATTTTCTCAGGTGGGCACTGAACAGTTGCAATTACAGTTTATTTTGCCGGAGAAATTCTTTTAAGACACTAATGGTAAGAGACATGGGGTAAGGAATAACAGCACAGCAGGTCTCCTAACCTTGATACCAGCAGCTTTGTGGAAGACCCAGAGACACCAAATGGTATCTTTCTGTTGAAATCTCCAAGTGTTTTATTTCAAATGCTCTTTAGCTGAGGGTGATGAAAAATAATGAAAATATTCTAACTGTTGTCATGCAGCTACTGCTTTTCTCGTTCACAAGATCCATTTAAGCTCTAGCACAGTTGTCTTTGAGCTAGCAAAAATGTAAGAACTATCTTCTGTGAAAGACTAAAGTTTTCACAATCTAGTTTTCATTCCCATTCACTCCATGCCTGCTTTAAAAAAAACATGCAAACACTCACAAAAAAACCCCACCACCACCAAATCAAAACACATCATACCTAGTAATCAGACTATTTCTTGTAAAACACCACTCTAGAAGTGCCTCTCTCCTGTTTGACACACAGACTGCTTAAACATCAGATCATACGTGACAGGTGAGTGATACAGACAGGAACTAGTAGCAAAAAATGATTTTTTTTTTAACAGTTGGATCTTCTTAGCCCACTGATGGCAATATATCGCTTCAGACAGTTCTAGTGGGTTTGGGTTTCCTTTTTTTGGTGGTGAGAGGGGGCTGCTGCTCTTTTTTGACTTTATCAACTTACTTCAAGAAGCAAAATATATCTTTAAAACTCCTGGCAGATGTTTTTTCACTGCTGAAGCAGTTCTTCATAAGTTTTTGTATTTAGAAGTGGACTTTTTTTTTTTTAATAATTTCATTCCACACATCTTCTAAAAGGGTACTAGAAACTGGCATCACAGTATGATAAGGGAACTATATGGAAGACAGGAAGAATAATTCTTTCTTTTTTTTTTTCTTCCCCACCCACCCCCCTCAGTGAGGAGACATGAACAAAGGGAGAGTTTAATTCCTGCTATTTGGGCAGTTCATAGGAGGTCACCTTATCGCTGCAATATTATTTGGGTTTAGTTTGGTTGAACTTTCCAAGCATCTTTATGATAAAGAAAATTTTGCCATTACTGAAGGCCACTGACCTGACAGCTCACGGTCTCAGAACATGTCTGGGTTGTCTTAGCTTGAGATTATTTTAGTCTTTAAAAGATAAAAAATTGTGATAGCAACTGTCTGGTGGCCAGGTAACTATTGTCTAAATTATTTTCAGATTTCCTTTGGGAAGAGGGCAAGTGCACAGGAGGGTACCAGAGGTGCAGGGGTACTGACAGAAATCACAGCTCACCACAGGAGTGCAGCTTCTCATTCTCCACGTAAAACCAGCTTTAGAACAAGAAGGGAATGGTTGGGAACCAACGACACAAGTAAGCAAAGAAGCTGCATTAAGAAAACTTATAAAAATAAAGCCCAAGCAGACCCAAGCCTGCTGAGGAAGGAACTATCAGTATCTTTCTCCTCCCAGCAAAGGGAAGGAAGAAATTCCCTGAGACAAGACCACACGCCTCCCAGTGCCAACCTCAGGATGCCAACGGTTCATCCGGAGCCCCTCTCCCTTTCTCTTTCAGGAAGGCCGAAGCTATCAGCCTTTGGACCCAGGGGGCTGAACACACCACCAGAGAAAAAGGGGTTCCTAGGAAGGATTTTTTTATTTCCCCTGAAAAGCAATTTAGCTGGAATATTAAAGCTTTTCTATGTTAATTTTAAATATGAATGTATATTGTCATAACTAATAAATCAAACTATTATATTGTTAAATATATATAAATATATTATATTGTTAAATCATCAACCGGAGTAACAATAATTTCCTAGTTCCACTTATGACCGTGCTCCTCTTTTGCTCATACAAGATTTTGAGTATGATAAACATGATGACTATATACACACACAAAAACCAAACACCGAGCTAAACAGAGCTCAGAACCACATATTTAAGAGATGTGCATCATTTTAATTGACAGAAAATATTAGAAAATTAAAAGAAATGTGTGATCACCTATAGTTCCTAAATCACAAGCATATTTACCCCATCAAAGCTTTGCAGAAACATTTTTTGCTCGTTTCAGTCGTAACGTGGAGGTTGTTTTATCTGTAAACAAAAAATGACATAAAGCACTAGCAATGTCATAAAGTCCCTCCAAAATGTCCTAGAAGCATTGAATGTGTTTTCACCATCAAACCTTTTCAAGCAGAAAGGGATTTGTGTTTTGTACAAAGTATTTAACTGAATACAGTGAAACTGATGAATTTTCAAAGATATGAAATACTAATTTATAGAAGTGTATGTTAAGAGCTAATTTTGTGTGAACACATATATTCCATCTATGCTTCAGAGAAAGAGAAGCTTTGTGAGGACTTTTTCTTTTCTTTTTTAATAGGTTTACTGAGTGATAGTTATGCAACGAGACTAGACAAGCTCTTTGGGCATACAAGTCCTTCTTTAGATCTAAAATAAAAGCAGTAAACTCAAGGTTGAGAATAATTATGTTAATTATTTAGCCAATTTGAAAGAAGATGATGGTTGTTACCAGCAGAGCAGAGGGTAATGTCAGCAAGTGAATCAGTAATAAGTTCAGTAGCTCTGGTGGGACAGAGGGGTCAGGCAGAGGTGCCACCTGGAAAAAAGGCTAGATACCAGGAAGTCAGTATCTTGATGATTTTTAATGTCAAGTACAGCTGTGAATGTTAGTTATGAATATACTTATTTTTTGTACTTATTCCTTAAGGATCAGGGCTGAAAGATCACAAATGCAGTCTTCCTTTCTGAGATACTGTACTGCTGGTAAGTGGACACATTTTACCTTCATAAATTATTTATAGAAGTTCATGCTAGTGGCTATCTGATTTTGTCCACAGAGTCTCCATAGGGGCTTTTTGTGCTGTATAGGAAACTGCATTTGTGATAGCTTTGTTGTGAGAAACATCTAATGCTTGGAAACATATGCCAGAAGTTTTGCATATTTTCAGCTAGCTCAGGCTGGTATCACTTGGTGCACGTTCACCTCTGAAGGTGAGCTTAAACAAGGTTAGTAAGTCACTACAAGGCCAGGAGAAGGGCTCCCGGGAGTAACTGAGATGTGACCTGCCACAAAACTTGCAACAGGTTCATGGTTTTCTGTAAAGGTTCCAGCACAGCGAGACGTACGGCGCTTTCCTGGTGTATAGCTATCTTGTCAAATCAAGTAATCTATTTGCCAATAGGAGGATCCTTGTTGCAGACTGTAAGGTGGATGTCACAAATACTTTCAGGCAAAAGAAAAAATTAAAAACAAAACAAAAAAAAAAAGGCACTTATCATCATCATGTGGCTCCATGCCAAGGATTCTTGGTACACTTCAAATAACTGCCAGGTTTTGTTAAGGTAAATATATCAGTCTTACATAAAGCAGATGATGTTCTTTCTGCTTTGGGAGACACACCAATACCAGTTTGGAAACTTTCCAGAGGCAGTTGAAGGTGGTACAGTTACTGAACTGATGTATTTAAGGTAATTGTTCTAAAATTAAAATCACAAATCTATTTCAGAGTCTGATGACTTGGTAAGTGATTTTAAAATAAAATAGATCAAAAAAACCCCACACCCCACTCTGCCTTACTCTGCTTTAAAGAAATTCAAAGTGAAAAGCATTTTGAACAGAAGAGACTTTCCCTTTGAAAATTGTTAAAAAAAACCAAAACCGTATGTGACAGTGGTTTTCTTTTTTAAATCAGAAGATTCAAAGTTTACTCTTTTTCATCAGCATCTCCAGCAAAAGCTTTGTCAGAAATTCTCCTAACAACCCTTTCAGTTACATATATGCAATCATCATCACACTATTTAATTGGGACAGATACAAGAGTCATAACTGTTTCCGTGAGAGTTTCAAGCTAAATTACATTTTGATTGAGCTACTTCAGTGGCAAATCTCCATTAGTCAGTTATATATTACATGCTGTGTTATCACTTTCAGAAAAGCAAAAAAAGAAACCTGCTGCATTCAGTATTATTATAGCTCTCTATGAAACAAGTTTTTGTATGAATTCACTACATAGTTTCTATTTGAATATTCCCCGAGCACAAAAAAAAAACCAAACACCAAACCACCACACACATCACAACTCAGTAGTGTCCACTATTTAAAGTAAGGCGACAGTTACTCTTTTTAATAAATAGTGTGCTCAAGTATACTTGTCTAAGTACTGCACAAATAATTTTATATTTTTTTTAATCCTTACAACAGAGCTATCTATCTATGTTAGTTTAGAAGTAAGAGTTCTGCTGAAATAAGAAGAAAGAAGATTGGATTACATGTGCTTTTCCAAAAAAGCCAAATGTGTATATATGGAAAAAGTGTTATAAAGCTGAACTTCATATTAAAGTAAGCAGTATCAGTACATTTACCATATAAATATACTCCTAAATCCATTCTTTGGTGAATGGTTACAGACTGAAAAAGATCCATATCAAGTTAATGAACTCTACTCTGCTGACTTACAGAAAAGAATATAAAATAGAAGAATCTACATATATTATTTCAAACTGCTTATTAGACAGACTTATCTATAATATATATATTAGGCACAAATTACATTAAAATAACATTTACAGAATTGCAAAGAAAAAGTTTTACAAGTTTGAAAGTGGGGGGGGGCGGGGAAACAAGGTTGCCTGTGTAACCTCAACTCACCCCTTCTTCTTAAACAGTATTTTGTGATCTTTAGTTATATCATTTTATGACATAGCAGATGTGGGAAGTGAATGTAGAAGAACACTAGGAATCTAGGAAAAATGGAGCACAGAGGGACTGCTGACACTCACCCATAAGCTGGTACAAGCATGATGCCATAGTACAGTTCCGAAACCAGCAGAAAATGCTGCTGCTTCATTAAATCCCAGACCTAGAAATCCACAAGAGGAATTTGTGGTTTGTAATTCCCAAAGTACAACATAATTAGGTTCAATCTAACCTGCTTAATATCATATATGATTCATTGCCACAGTCTAGGTTGAATAAAAACAAAAAAGTCCCAGGATTGTGGTGATAAATCAGTGCCTAAAAGGTAGGGAACTTAGAAACACAAAGCAGAGGCTTCAAAGAGCTGATAAATTCTTTTTGAGGAGCATGGCCACCAATTTGCTGAGCAGGAAAGCCAATGGGACTGGGCAAAAGGGCTTTAAATTAGAAAGAAAGAATAAGGTGTTCAGCAAGGAGACAGGAAGAAACAGAAAGAAAAGCAGCTAGTACACAACAAAAACAGCAAGAAAGATGTATCAATAGAAAGGAGAATAGAGGGCATCAAACTGGGATTTAGCAGGCAGGTAATTTAGGGTGTTACTAGAGAACGGCAAGGGAGATAAAAGCAAAACTGAGCAAAATGAAATAAAAGAAGTACACACAAGGCCATACGATATCTCTGTTCCAGCGAATTGAGACGTTCTCTTTGGGAAAGTAATACGAAAACCCAGAAAATCTTACCGTGGGATAAAAATAAGTAATTGAAACACCAGTGGAGGAAAGCGTGGCCCATAAGACAGATGAAGAGGAGTGACTGCTACATGTGTACACTCAGGAAGCATCCCCTACTCCAAGGTAGCCATGGAAGAATGAAGGAAAATGATTTTTTTAATCTCTAGGTGAGAATAAAAGCAGACAGAGAAAGAAAGGCAGTTTTCTATGAAGTTTACCAGCAAAACATATATGAGATAAAGTCCTGAAGCAGACAGCATATGCTGAAATTAGTTGAAGAATCATTAATAGAGAAATTATCTTAGAAATAGAAATACACAGAGCAGAACCAATTATTCTCATATTCATTCAGCAGGCATGTTTCCTGTAGACAGGTCAGGGAAAGTCAGGATCCGAGAAAAGAGATTCATAAAGGAAACTGTGCTAAAGAAGGGTGTAATCAGAAGATTTGGTAAGAAAACTCAAGGAAAAATGCTTTCAAATGCTCTCCTTCTCCATTTACAGATACCTGTCACCAGTAACCAGGACAATATTATTCCAGTCATGCTTTATAGCTAGAACTAAATGTTCTAGCTATAAAAGTTCTTCTTTTTATTTCTATTTTTTAATTATTTTTAAGCACTAGAATTACAAAAAAAAAGAGGAAGTCTCTATTCACCAGTATCCCTCTTACCTCATGTTTGCTGAGGAGGTAGCTCGTGCCCATCTCCCATGAGTGCCCTGTAGAGAGACGGGCAAAGCTCATCAGAGAATCAACAGAAATCCTAAATCACTTTCTTCTGGGGGAATTTCCCCTCTGTGAAACAGGTGAAACAGTGTTTCTGACTAATTTAATAATGAATGTTAATCTGTAGGAGATAAAACTGCTACAAAAGAAAGCTTTCTGAGGATCCAATATAGAGATTAAAAACCAAAAGTAAGAACGAAAGCCTTGACCTGAGGGAATCTTTATCTTTTTCATGACCTGGAGGTGTAAGGAATTCAAACAAAGCAGCATCTCCAATTAACTCAACCAGGTTCCATCCTGGGATTTGAATTGCCACACTGATTTCCTTTTTTATAAGAAATGTAGACACACAGCTCTGAAGTTTGGATTCCTTTCTGGAGACCGGATACCTGAAAATCATCCCTTCCAGTGCTTAGTTCCTGAACACCAGAATTCTGCAGCTTGCTAAGTCTATCCCAGTTGTGTCTTCAGCTGCAAGTGATTTCAAGGAGACAGGCGTGCATTCAATAAAAGTCTAGAGTTATTGCAGAAGCTTCAGAGGAAAAGAACCAAAAAGTAAAAATCTTTCTTAAAAGACATAGAATATGTAAATCCACCAAACTTCCTGCTACAGTTACTAGAATTAAGTGAGGCAGTACCTACACAGCTGTTGCGCAGCACCATCGGCAAGGAACTGTTGAGGTGATCAGCACAGAAGAACAACTACAACACAAACTGCTGAGAAACAGCAACTGACTTGATGACATTTTTTGGTTGTCTTTTAACGTATTCTTCAGCCAACAAATTCTTCATCTTAAATATAACTACAGAGATTTCATCAAGACCATCTTATGAAAAATATATTCTAAGAAAAAGAAGAATTTTTAAATAGAGAGTGGTTATATCAAAAATACCCACAATACCATATCACAACACTGCTGACATGGATCAGCAGATCAATTAACATCTACTGGTATAGCAAACTGAATGCCTGCTTCCAAACCAGAAAGGCGCTTTGACCAACGCGACACTGAATGTAAGTTTACCAGACATTTCCAGGAAGATTTTTATTTCAAGAGAAAGCATCACAAGAAAAAGGGATAAGCATATCAGAGACTATTTTTGGAAGCACATGTTGTCTTAAAGGCTAAATTTTTTACATTGCTTCTATAAGATATCGGAGTTAATCAGCTTAAAAAAACAACCGTTTGATATTTCCAAGTTCCAAACAGTATCTGTGTCATTGCAACGTTTTCATGTTTGACTAAAGAGATATCCAGAAAGCAGGGTCTTTTGTGGAAATAAGTAAATTTTGGTTTTCTTTCCCTCACTGGCTAAAATTTTGAAGATTTACTTTGTTTAGAAGTTGAGTGCCACATAAACTGAATCCACAACATATTTTTAATAATGCTTTAATGTAAGGGTAGATAATCGCTTGCTCTTATCCATAATTGGTGTAAGCAGATCTTTTTCACAGAATTTAGGGTTCAAATATGTTCTGGAGTAGAAAGAAATTCTTCAGATTGATTTGTAGAGTCCTGCCACCTGAAAGGTCTGTAGGTGAAGTTCTAATTACATAGGTCCACAAATACCTCCTGATCATATAATCTGTCCTTCCTAAAGGCAAGATTCTCTTGAAGGATCAAATTTTAATTTTGTTTTGTTCCCAAATCTACACAATTTGTTCACATAGCTAGAATATTTTCTATCTAAAAAACATTTCCCAGCAGAAATTAATCTTTATTCCTCTGAAAATATATATTTATTCCAGGCTACAAAGCCTTTCTAAAAACATCTTGCAGTCTGAGATTTCCTTGGCTCTGCTTGCATTGTGCTCACTTTTCTCTCTTCTCTGCAATCAGACATAATCTTCATTTTCAAGCTAATGGCATCAATTAATAGTTTTGAATTACATCTCGTTTTTGTGACCGAATTCCCCCTTAAAATGCCCCTGCACAGTGACCTCGTCACAGCCGTATGTGAACTCAGGAAAGGCCATGACCTCTTGCAGTTCTCTCTTATTGTGACCTCCTTAATTGCAGATATTAGGAGACACCAGTGAGTCAATAGCCATCAATCTCTTTATTCTGTTCAACTTTTAAGGTCTTATTTCAGAGTGGACAAGACACCAGTTCAGAGAGTTCATTTTCCCTCCTAGATCAATGACACTTAAACATATTAAATATTTTAAAAAATACGCAGTAGTCTGACATTCCAACAAATTGACCATGAAAAATATTATTACATTACCTCTTGTATGTAATGTCTGTGTAGAACAACTGACAGAATATATATATTTTTGATATATGAACCTCGGTAAACCCAACCTATTAATAAAAGAAGATCAATAATGTTCTCACTCTTTGGGGGTCACGCTCTGATAATGTTTCTGATAAGAAAAAAGAAAAGTATGTGAGCTGCAGGTTGTTCCACTGGATTCATGGCTCTAGCTCAACTAGCATTTTGACCAAAATCCAAGCACTGGCAGACTGCATTTCATCTGTTCCTACTCTCCTATCAGCTCTCCTTATTGCTGTCTATTTCCTTGAATATTTATTAAGCTGAGTTTTCTCAAGAACAGACTGTAGTAGAGCAGAATATTTACCAAGTGTACTGTTTTTTAAAATGCCTCCTACGTGAAGAATCACACACCAGAAGAGTAAAAATTGGTGAAAATGACCTTATGCAAATCAGTCTGAGGTTTAGCTAATGGTTCTAGAGCAGCAATGCCTCCAGAAGTTCAGCAACTTACCTGGCTAACTCTAATTTATTTCTTTTTATAGGAAAGGGAGGTGCTGCATCTATAGAGAGATTCATTAATTATTTCTTATCAGGCCTGAAGTTCTGCTACTTAGTACATCATGTCTTCCTGAAATTTTTTATGTAACTGCAGAAATCACACTGCTTCTTGAGTTGCTAAACTGATTAAGAAAAAAAGAAAAAGAAAAAAATAATAGAATTTTGGTTTTGTTTTGATGAGAGTTTTTTGCACACGACTTGTCTACTTAAATTGTGATCCATTTCCTGGCTTGTGGAGCTCCAGTATTGATGTGTGGCTTTATAAAAATGGTAGTGTCTCAGTTCCCAGATCCACTCACTGTGAGTATTATGTCATATATATTTTCTTAAGCTACTATTAACTTATCACTATTTCTTATATGCATAAATATACTCAAAGCATGTGTAAACATTGAACTCAATGAGATTTTCATGTTATATTTTTTCAACACGATTTCTTATCCAATCTGTTGCATGTCCTTGATCTCGACTGAGGACATGACTAGTTACAATGACGAATATTTTGGTTTACTTTGCCGTGTTTTATTAGGAAGATGTACAAGAAACAAGTATTCTAGCCTGTTCAGTAACTGTTATTTAATGTTGTTGAGTTTTTCTACTCCTTTTTGACCACAGCACTCTTAGTCTAAAGGCTAAGTAAACTTGTTAGCATTAAGTAAAGTCCAAATTTATGCTTGATATTTTCAAATGGGTAGTAATAAGAATTATTAGTTGATGCCTACCACAGACTCTAACAAAAGCTAATAATTATAAAAACAAGCATTACCATAAAGAGCCCAACCCTTACTCTCTAACTTCTATAAACACCAGCACAGCACAGATTCAGGCAACTTAATGGAATCCTAAAACCACCAAAAACCTTATGGAAGTACCCTTTACAAGTTATGCTTAAAGTCACTGTAAGAACCCGATTATTTGAGTTTCCATTTGGAAGGAAAAAGCTCATAAATTTTGCCAGGAATTCAGCCCTGATATCCCATTTGTTATTAGCGAAGGGTGGCTTAAACGTTTCAAAAAAGACACGTAGCATAAGACAGCATGTCCGATTCTAACGATTTCACTGCAGCTTGCAGGCAAAATAATCTCAAATTTAATGGTAAAGAAACAATTGCTAGAAAAGCAAAATTAATGACCAAGACGAAGCTGAGCTCACTGGTGACTCTAGCCCTCCAAAATACCGTGTTTATCTTCTGCAGTAAAGGCATTTAGTTTGCAAGTAAAAGAAGAGGAGACTTTGTCTGCTTTGATGAATTTCATTCATGCATACTTGAACTCTTTAGTAACATGTATGTTTTTAACAAGCATCTTTTCAAGGATGTCAACAATAAAAGCTTTAAAAATTAGGAAAAATCTTAGAATCCTGGAATGCTACAAATCCTGAAATACTAGTTTTTAAATAACATGCGTTTCCAGCAAAATCTCAGAGTCTAAAGGAGTCTGACTAGGTCTTTTGTGGTTTTGACGGTGCCACGGGTGCAAAGAGAAATTTTAATGCCAAACAGTACAAAAGGAAGATATGAAGCTTTTTCTACTCACATACTTCACGTTAGCCTTTATTTTCAAGCCTAGATCTCTTATTTAACCCTAAATCTTATAGTAGATTTTTAACATAACAGGCAGTATCGCTTAAAAAATTCCTTTGCATGAACAATGTAAGTTATAGCTGAACAACATCAGAGTAAAAATCACAGATAATTTATTATCAAAGCAAGACCAAGCTGGTGTAAGAACAGCAAAAAATACCAGCTCTTAACAAGATTCAAAGCAGAGACAAGCCATGAGCAAAACAAAAACCAACCTTAATATTGCAGAGCCAATATTAATTTCTCTAATATAGAGCTGGATAACTTCATATTAATAATAGCCACAATTCTCTGCCTTACATAGCTTAACGTATCACTATAAATAATAAGCAATTGCTTGATGCTTGTTAAGAAAAACTTATATTAGTAGTAGTAAGAAAATTACTTTCTTCTGGGACATAACACTTGTTCATCCTGCTATTTCTACCTGCAGATTTAATTTCAATCTCTTCTTCTAGGAAACCAGAAAAAAATTGACTTTTTGATCTCTAATTAGCGTAATTTAGCTCAATATATATGGAGTTTTCCATATATTTTCAATCTTTCAAGGAATGGTCTCAGAGATGACTGTTAAGCAACACTGTCCTGCACTTCACATTGCTTGGATACCCTCAGCTTTCACCTCTCTCCTCTATTCCAAATGTGTGTTGGGAATTGCATGGTATATTCCTCACTAAGTTATTTCAAGACATAATAGTAGTAATTTAATTTTTTTAAAAATAAATTTATAAAAATGCTCCCCTTTCTTAAATTCTTATTTTTTTCAAAATGGTTCTGAAAACTACATATTTTATTTCAATTTCCTCTGCAGGAAAATTCCATAAGAAGCTGTTGGGTGATTTTTGGCACTAAACAATTATTGTAGTCTTTTTTAAGGTACAGTTCACTTATGTACTGAGTACACGACAGCTTAATTTATCCTTAGACACTTCGAGTCTCTGTATTTTATAAATAGGAAATGGGCAGTAAAGTGCCATGATGCAACAATTTAGAGCAAATGCAGACTGAGTCAAATCCTTCTCTATCCCAGAGTGGAGAGCTAGCAACTCTTCCTCCTTATATTATCCTACATGCACTCTCTATGAAGATAGCAGAGGAGCATAGAGGTCCCATCTCACCAGGTAAAACCACGGTACTTTTCCCCAAAGGCAGATTTCAGACATACTTCCTATCTTTCTACCTGTAAAACTACTTCACAGGCTCAAATTCCATTTTCAGCTGGGCCAAGGGACCAGTGACGCTAAAGTATCAACATAGGTTGAAAAGTATTTCAGTGCTAAGGAGCAAGTCACGCACAAACTCAATTCATGGTGAATACAGGTTTGCAAAAGTGGTGATGAAGGGGCTGTTGTACCTCAGCTGTTCATCCTTGCCCCATGGTGCTTTAATCGACCACCGAGATGAAACTCGGTGACTGACGGTGGTACTATTAAGTCTCCATGCAAAGCAAACAGGCTTCGACAACTGATCGTCTTGCATTGTCTGGTTATTATTGCGTTGTCCAGCTGCTCTAGTCACAGCTTTGCTTCACTGCAATAACTGAAGTAGACTTGCGGATCTATAGCGGAGAAAGCTTTCTTATAATTGTGTAATAGGTGGCAATGAGGGCCATGGGATAGATGACTCACTAATCTCTTAACAGAAGATTTATGTCTCAACCACCACCATGAGCAATATATTTTGAGTGATTTGTTAGAAGTGTGAAAAATGACAGTAACTGAGTAATAAGAAGTACAACCCTGAAAGTGCTTTAATAGTTTCCATTAACATATATCTGGCATACGATTGCAGGTAGCCACTGGGGACACATGCGGCCAGTAGGACAAGCACATAAAGACATAGCCGTGCATAGAAAAAGGAAAGCATATCTCACCTCTGCACAGGCATTGGAGTGGAAGCATCTTTGTGAGTAAAGCATAAAATAAGCCTCTGACCAAGGGGTATAGTACAGAAAACCTCCCCAAATGGCACTGTTAGTGTCTTGTGGCTCAGTTCTTCTCCCAATAGAGGACATAGTAACTTGAGGCGATGATGGCTTGTATTGTTTATCTACAAGTTTGGTTTCACAACAAACTTCATAAATTACATTATTACAATGTATCAATACAATATATTACTACAAAGGCAGTAGTGGTATGACTCAGAGCGCTTAAGTAGATAATAATTTCTTCATGTCAAAACCTCACCTACCCGAATCTAGAGGTTAATTCCACGAACCATAGCATGCCAAATCCGGCTGTTAACTGTAATAAGTACAAGATACAGATCAAGCTACACTCTGAGAGGAACTGCAAACACCTTTAGAGTCAGTGATGTTTCAGCCAAAGGGCAGGGAAACAGCAACTCCCAGATGAAAACACGTGGAACAGCTATGTCAGTCTGTACGTCGCAAAGTTCAAATCACACAGACTAGTTACCGTTTTGCCAAAATTGCCGAATTGCTTTGAATTCTGTCACCAAAAATTTGTTTCATCGCAGGCTTAGCTGCATAAGAAATGACTGGTTTCAGGACGTTCCTTAAGTTGCATGAACCTGCAACCCACCTTTAATCGTTCGGCACAGGCATATCAATACAGGTTCCTAAAACTCAGGCCTAAAATAGCAATGCTGATAAGCCTTAAACAATATTATAATTTTTTTAATCGTGTTTACCTTTCCAGACGCAGTCTGTAAAGGCACATGTTTGTTCTTTATAAATAATTTAGGAGACCGAAGCACCAGGAGGAATAAATACTTTTGAAACCAGAAAAATCACCTTGGGGGAAAAAAAATAGAAGATGGAGACAATTGAACGTAACAGGAATGTCTCTAACTTCTGAATCAGTCAAGTACCTAGAAAGGACAGAATAATATTCAGAGTATCTTTGATCTGTTTATGAAAAGGATGGGGTGATATTGCTGTCTGAGGTAGCAGAACAGAGAGCTTGATGAGCCCTTACAGTTCTGTGCAGCTGGTGTTAAAATAAACCAATATAAAAAACATTATACAGATTACGCTTTTAAAAGTACCACAAGCAAAATATCATGGAAAGAAAATTGTTAATGAGTTTACACAATGAAACATTGTGCAGAGATGTCGTTTAAGTACTGTATAACTCAGGATGAGCTGGCACTTGCATTATGAAATCTCTGTGCTCAGCTTCAGAATAAAAACCTTCAGCACATTTTGTGTCAGACAGGCAAAACTCCTTTTTTTAATCGCTGCTTTCACTCTTTTCGGGATAAGCAGGTACCATATTTTCCACAGTTTGGCTTGGTTTATGTTCACATCATCAAATAACTGTCCTTCAGATAAAATTTTGTCACTGTTTATGTCATTCCTGAAGAAGTGTCTTCATTTGCTAGGAAACACCAAATTCATACACCTGATAGCCAGTAAGGTCACTTCATATGGCTGCCAGGTCAATACCTCTCTTTACACTGATTAAATTATTTCAGTGTTCTACGCAATAGTTGCAAGTAGCAGGTCCCTTGGAAACTAGCTCAAAGAAATATTAATTTATTTAGTTGGGTCTTTTCACAGTGCGTTACTCACAGGTGTTGTAAAGGGTGTGATGCTTAAAAATGTAAGTATCTATACATATATATCAAATGCTGACTAATCTTTAACACATTTTCAGCCCAAAGTTTATGCCTACAGTTAACTGGGATCATAATCATGTGCCCAAACACATCTTCATAAGTATATTACATTTGTCAGCAGACCCTAAGGAAGTAATAAAGTACCTAAAAGCGGTCATGCTCCCTTTCATTGGCTCCTAAATACTATTTACTATTGAATTTTGTGCTATGTGCTTCCCTCTCTCCTTCTTCTCGGTTTCCACAAAAAAAAATAAGGAAAAGCTAGTTTCTGGACTGCAAATTCCTTTCCTTTTTTGAACTTCTCCCATTTGTCCATGAGCCACGAGTTCCAACTGGCTGCTAAATATCAGCCTACATACAGGGAACTCTTCACGTTGAATAAAAGGTCGCCTAAAGTCAACAAGGTGTGATTCAGGTAATTTTCAGTATAACAGAGGTTCAGAAAGTGAACTTTCTTGAGTGGTTAAAAATGGTGACCAGCATCGCAGCATTAGTCACTGATGCCTAGCCTGAAAAGTGCAATTCTTCCTTCAGAGAATTCTTGTGAGCTTCTTGTGAATGAAAGTCTAAGTCTCACTGAAGAGTGGTCTTATTTTTTAGGTATTTTTGAAAATAGTCCTCACAATATTTGCACTATTCTCCAGAAAAGTTCCTACTTAATTGAGTTGCATCATATTTGGACCTGACAGCCCCCATTTGGTAATATTATTTTAAAGCAAATACGTATTGAAGAAAAGGTTCACTGAGTCATTTCCTTGGTAACATAATTCCTAATGAATCCTTTCATATAATCATGCGTATCTTTATAAATATATCCTGAGCAATAAACCATGATTGAAATTAAGTAAAATACACTCTTAAGGTTGATTTAATCTCTTTTACCAAATAACCATTAAAATGAAAATTCTCTCACAGGATGCTCAAGTCAAAATGAGGAACATGATAATAAATATTGGGTAATAAAAATAAATTAAAAATCAAAGCTTTATGATATATTTTCATATCAAAATGAAAGAGGCAAATTGAAAACAATGATGGTGTTCTGTAGGAACTGTAACTGTGGATGAGCATCTCAGAATTTGATTTACAATTAGTGGCATCTTGAAAATGAGCCATCATTTTACATTTAAAACCGCTACCACTCAATCCATCAAGTATTAAAATCTTGATGTTGATTAATAGCACTCTCTCACACTGTTTCTCTCAATGAGGCTTCTCAGAAACCAAAGCAATATTATTCAGTATGAAACTAGCATGTTAAAAGGTAGCATATCTCCTCCACGACCAGGTCAGTTGCTCCAGTGTGTTCATAAGCAGCAGGTATTTGGTGACTTGAGAAATTTTGGTGTCTTCACTGGGATACGAGTATAGAACATACATTTTGGTGGCTTTTAATGTTATACTGGCACAGGCTTCAAGCACCTGGAGCAAGTAGGCTGAATGCACA
Source organism: Larus michahellis (assembly GCF_964199755.1). Classification (NCBI taxonomy): domain Eukaryota; kingdom Metazoa; phylum Chordata; class Aves; order Charadriiformes; family Laridae; genus Larus; species Larus michahellis. The sequence continues at coordinate 19,383,337 of NC_133900.1, read as the reverse complement.
CACCAACTGCAAGAAGCAGATTTCCAGCTGTGGTGGTCTTGCCCAACAAGTTGCAGTGACCGAGCAGTGCCATGCTGTTTTACTACGGAAGCATTGCTATCAAAAAAGGGGCTCAGGAACTACTATTATCCATTGGAGTTTGTATCCTTTGCACAAGATGAAGGTATAAGGCCTGGTAGCATACAGGCTGCTCGAAGCAATTTCTCCAGTGGCTTTTCAGCTTTATTCCTATTGCTCAGTTTGTCTTAAGTTCTGAACTGTGATGTTTCATATCCCATCCAAACTGCTATTACAATGGCTGATAATAATCCTACATATTTTTTATTCACATTGATGTTTAGTCCCACTTGCTGTTAGTATCATCCCTATTTACGGACAAACTAAAAGGAATGGAAGAGTCCAATTGAATTTTCCTTCCTCTTTCCACTTATTCTATTGCAGAGTCTCCATCTGGATTTGGAGAACAGCAAGGAAGAAGTAGAAAATAGAGTGGACAGAATACGGATATTTGACAATTGTACCTGTTACATCAGTTCAGGCTATAACTATTGCAGTTTCCTTTAATTTGCAGAAAAACAGTTAACAGTAAACAGCTATTTCTTTTAAATGTCGATATGACTGAACATTTGCAGGTTCCCCATTTCAAAGAAAATCTGGTGTAGTTAATAAGCTTTTGATTTGTGTGATGACAAACTAAAAAGCTTTCTTCTGTCAAAATCTTCAGGAATCTTTAGTGCATAAGAGCAACTAGGCACAGACACTCCAATTTAAATAATAAAAATTTTTAAAAAATTAAAAAAAGTAAAGTGTTTATAAATAGCACCATAGTTGCAGGCTATTTCATACCTTTATTCTTTAACACTTAACATTTAGGTGCCAAGTCTCTCCTTAGCAATGCACAGTAATTCATATTGGACAAAATGCATTATTTTTGCCATATGTAGTATTACGCAAAAATAAGCTTGAAGTAGAATATGTAGATGTTAAGATTTTAAATTTTTTAATAAAAATTTTTAAATGCATTTAACAATAGGTAAAAATGCCATTCCACCCTAAGTATTATTTACTCATTTGAAGTGGCTTTCCCAGAATATAAAAAATAATTAAAGTATAAAACCAAATTAGTAAATATTAGCCAAGCTTTTACACAATCTGACAAATTTATTTTGTGCATTACATTGTGACTGGATCAATTAGTATAAAATAAACAATGAAAGTCTATTAATGGCTCTGGAAAGAAGCTCTGAGTTGGGTTGGTCTTTTTTGCGGGGGAGGGGGGGGCGAGGTTTGGAGCCTGTTCCTAATCCTCAAGGACTGGACATTGACTTCAGTGGACAGATGATGAGATATTTAGTACTTTGAAAATGGCTCTTGTAAAAACTTTTTTAAAAGAATGATCTGGTTTTTAAAATGGTCATATGGAATAGCTGGACTAAACAAGCAAGAAAACATCTTCAGAGTTTAAATCAGCTACACCCTTTTGTTTGAAGTGAGAAGGCCTATGATTAAACAGAAAAATTTTGCTTCTCTAGCATAACAGACACATCAGCAATGCGTTCTCACATTTCCTTTCTTACTATTATTGCCTTTTCACATATAATTGGTTTCACACATTTTTGAGGAGTCTAAGCTGAAAACCATTTGTTTTCGACCTAACACGCCCAACCCTGCACCATCACAACAATTTTTTAAAACATTTCAATACTGTGGTGTTCATCTTATGAATATATTTCACATCTCTAACTACTGCCATGCTGCTTTACCTCTATAGCAACTTTTTCCTTCGATATTACGCTTCCTAATATAAACCTTCCTTTGTACTGTTTCAGAGTACCAGACCGGCCTCCAGCATTGTCATGTATTGTTTCACTTCTTTAATTTAATCACCATTTCTTAATCTTTTTGAAAGAAACAAAAAGGAAAATGACTGTTAATTGCTGAGAGAAAATATAATTTGCAATATGCACACATAAATTACACAGAGCACACATTATTCTTCAGCCTAATTCTTTTCAGAAACCAAAAAACTTCAGAGGAAGAGTGGTGGAGGGAGAGAAGGGATAAGAGGAAAATCAGAGGAGGAATAAAAGAAAAACACAGTCTTTAATTTTTATTTCTAATAATCCACAAAGTGTAGTACAATTCAATAAAAAAAAAAGGAGGGAGGGAGAAATTAAAAAGTAGTTTCATAAATTAGATTAAAATGGAAAGAAACATAGGAAACAAAGTCTTCCAAAGAGAACAAATATGCAATCAGAGCTGCAGATGAGAAGACATAATCCACTGGAAGACCATGGCAGTGGCAAGGAGGATGGTATAGCATGAGGCAGCATATTCTCCTGAGTAAGGAATCAAAAGGCTCCAACGAGGTGTTGGTCATGGTCTCAAACCCAAGTGGGAATATTCCAACAGTATCTAATACTAAGTTTTCTCTTTATTCATAGCATATATAGATGTATAGTTGGGGTTAAATCCATAAATAGGATAATATCTGACACAGGCAGAAATTTCTGATGTTCCTGATATAGCATATACTCATTACTTACATGTATTATTAACGTAAATACAGTCCTCAGGTGATCAATTGACATCAGACTTTTAATGCTTGCTTGGTGCCTTATTTGGAGTCTAATTAAACAGAAAAATCATCAATGTAATTTAGTAAACTTCAAGTGGGCATAAGTACTACTCTTTGGTACTTAATAGTAGATGGACATACCAAGTGCTCCCCCTGAAGGGGGAGGACACAAACACTGCTAAAGACCTGGGAGGGACACGAAGCAGGCAAGCAAGTCTGGGACCAACAGACAGCTACGTTCCTGCAATTCCTCCTCCCTGCAACCATCAAAAGTCTCCTCCACTCCAAATACAATAACCCAAATGAATTTGGGTATCCCCTCAATGCCTAAATTTATGTCTCCACCTGCATATAGAAACTCACTCTGGGCTGTGGGTGAAGGACGATGCTATTGCACTGTGAGTCCCAGACTAAGACAGACAGACAGCTGCCAGCCATGAAATGAGGGAGAAAAGGTGACTCTGACATGAAGGATGCAGGACCCACATTCAGTCTCACTCACTATCGACAGAAACAAGAGTGGGGCAGCTGGATGGCCCCCAAGGGAGCAGAAAGAAGGAGCAAGATATATGACAAAAGCACAAGACATGAGAAAGAAAAGCCAAGGCTATCAAGGATATGACAGAGCCTGCAACTGGACAGAGGAAGCTCCACGGCAATTTAAAGCCTAAAAAAAATCTGAATGATAGCAATGGGAGAGCACAGAAGAAAATAGAGGGAAAGAAAGGGCCAAAGAACATCAAGAGAAAACACAAGTATCTAGATCCCACTGCAGAAACTCTTAAAGTTTAGTCAATCTTGCTTAGCTGTATTTTATTTATTAACTTGCTTATTCGATAAGTTACCTGTCAGTGTTCAAGAGGCATTTGGACAACGCTCTTAACAACATGCTTTAACTTTTGGTCAGCCCTGAAGTGGTCAGGAAGTTGGAGTGGATGAACACCGAAGGCCCCTTCCAGCTGAAATATTCTATTCTATCTTAAAATCTTAGCCTTTAATAACAGAGTCACACCAGAGGTGACTAATTACACTGTGTATCACTCCATTTCTATTTTAGTGTCTGATGATAAACTAGAACAGCTTTTTTGCCCTTGTGAGGATGATTCCCTTGCCATCCTCCTTTATGGAAAAGGGTAAATGAACCTAAAGTCAGCTGGAATGTGGGGGCAAATGGTGGTGGTGCTCCCCTGGTGTGCAGCTCCCACCACCTCCACCTTTATGCAGTGTTGGTTAGAAAGTTCTCCTGGAGGAGCAAGTGGAAAATCACCTCTGTCATGTCCCCTAGCTGCCAGATGTCACACCAGCTTGAAGAGACATGGGTTGTTATCTGATAACCTCACTGGAGGACAAAATCTGGATACAAGCAAGGGAGAAGACGTAGAATGGAATTTCCTGCCTGCAAAAGGTGTAAATCTCAGGATTTTCACTTGCAGGTGGACATACCATCATATACAAGTGCTTAGTGAGCAATTATCCCAGAAATCCAAGTTATTAACTCAGCAACAGCATCCTATTCATATGGTAACGTGGTTTCTGAGAACCTCAGAGAAACCTCATGGTTTCTGACAACCCTTATTTGTATAGAGATACTCTAAAATTACATGGCAAACAGAGCAAAGAAGGGGTCATCTAATGCTTCCAAAATACAAATGACACCAAAAAAAAGCCCCAAGGAACAGCCGATGTTTCTACATATCAGCATTAGAAAAAGAAAAAAAAAAAAGAAAAAAACCCACCACATTTTTTTCTGAATGAATACAATCAGTATAGCTGATGACAGAAAAATATAGCATTGATGTGAATCATTATGACTTTAAATTTGTAAAACTAGCACTCATCCCCCACCCACACATCCCTCTAAGTCAAAAAAATATTCTCTAAATTGTATACTTATGACACTGGGAACCAAAGCCACCTAATCATCCCTATGCTTCCCTGTCGTGAGATGAAAGAGTTCCTATATGGCATATACAGCAAATATTCAAACTATCTATCAAAAACTTTAATAAAGTAGAAAATTAAAAATAAATTAAATGCCATTTTGTAATCAAGAAATTAGTGTTTCTGCTTCTCTACCCATTTCTCAATATGCAGTTTCAATTACTCTCTCTTTTCCTCTCTAGCATCTGTTTTGTTTCATTCCTGTTGCTAGCTGCTTAATTTCACTGAAAATAAGGATTTTTCCCTTCTTAAAAAAAAAAAAAAAAAAAGGCAAGCAACCATTTGCCACTCATTACATTTCCTTAAACCTCATCATTCTTTTCCCTGCGTCAACCATTTTGTCACCAAAATTACTTCCTCCTATACTCTTCCTTTACAAGTAATAGTCCAACTGTGATGATCTTTTGGAAAACATTACCTCTCATAATGGCATGTATGAGTTCATTACTTTATCTCTCCCAGTTATATTATCCCATCACAAGAAACACAGTGACTTTTGAACTTCAAAACTTTTTCAGCTCTACAGGAGCTGATGAGCAGGGGAGTTTTGCTTTGTCTTTCTTTGCACTGAATCAGAATAGATTTAGCATCAGCTTGACCTGGAGATTGAATTGAATCATTAGGTAAAATTGAACGCTTGTAGAAAATATGTAAAGTACTGTAGTGATATATAATGTAATGGACTCCTTCAAAAGCTCTTCTGCACAACACTGCAGATGTTAAGAAGGTTATTTATTTTGCCTCAGACTTTCATTCTGTTTGTTCTTTATGAAAGCTTCCCGATAAATTCGTGTAAGTTCTAGGGAGAATTTTTTTTCAAACAGAATTCTTTGTAGGATTGCCAATGATGCTTCAGCATACCTAAGAAACAAAAAGGCCCATTTTCTTTCTTTCTGAAATCCATTGATTTCCAAGAATTATTCTTGACCTCAATTAATATCTATAAAAGTATACGTTTACCATAAATATGTATGTACTTTTATAGATTTCTGAAATAGACCTTTAAAATATTACTAAGAAAAAAGCAAGAAGTATGCTGCATTCTGTATAAGATATCAATTTACCTGTCTGACCTTTGATTAAGTATTTCATTAGTCTGTCACTTGTATCAGGTAGCATTCTTTAGATATAGCACATATGATTTATTTAAAGAAAAGAAATCCAAGGTAAAACAATTTTCACACCTTTTAATGACTTTGCAGATTGGAGAACCTTCCATAGGTCACCTGATGGTCGACATAGTTCTTCAATTGTTCAGTGGTGGGATTTCAGTTGTTTTTCACTGGAGCTTATTTATTTATTTTTAATTTGCGCTGGCAGGCATGGTAGGGCGACGTACTTTCCCCAACTTTCTAATCGATCTGAGTTCTGTGGAAGTGGGGGTGATGCCTTATGCAACCTTATTTCCCACCATAGTCACTAGCTCCAATTTTGGATGCCATGAATGGTTTCTTGGAGTTGAGTGAGAGGAAGCCATAACACATTTGCTGATGTGTTCGGTTTGTCCTCAGTTTTGCTTTCGGGGAACATTTGGGATTCTTGAAGCAGTATTTCTTCCAACTATACTCAGTACAGCAGCCATGCAAAATGTCTCTGCATATTTTAGAACAAGGGTAAGACTGCAGTAAGTCTGTTAAACACTATTGTCATAGATCTGGGTTTACTTTTTAAGAGGTTCCTTTCCACCCAGCTTTTACTTTCAATCTTGCTTTATTATTACATTATAGTTTGGTTTCTGATGCTGTCTTCATAAACTCTTATGGTACATTCTTCGACACAAGTCTTTTGAAAGCTTTCTTGTCTGAGAAATTCCTTTCTTTCCCAGATTTCTTTTCTGGGCACTAGTTCAATGAACAGTCAGCCTACCTTCAGCAAACAAGTTGTCTTTATATTCTTCCAAGCAAGTACCATCTTATTTGTTGTGGTACTTGTCGCATACTGTGGGAAAGCTAACCTTCTCCAGACTTAGGCTGGGCACTGTAGTCTGAAATACGTAATGTAACATAAAGAAAGACCATAATATTAACTTCCAAGCTCCAAAGAAGAACATACTGTCTTTTAGAAGGATATTAATTTATCCAACTGTCAGCAGCTGTCCTAAACATATAGGAAGATAGAAAAGGAAGACTGCTTACTCAGATAGATTCATTACATTAGTCTACTGAAAGTTATTAATCCTTTCTTAAAGAAGGGCTTCTGCCAGGCTCTGCTCCTTGGTAACACTTCACATATCTTCTCAAACAAGGAGGACCAGAAAACAGTGGTAAAATGTTTCTTGTATGAATCGCAAGCATCACCAACCTAAACTGCCAGTTCTTGGGCAACTTGTACAAAGCTGGTTTCTATTCAATTTTATCAATGAAACTGAAACATAAGGGACTCAACTACCTGTTCCTTGTTACGAGGACACATCCTTTTAACTAAAGTCTCTTAGGTTTTGTTACATTATTTTCACCTGTGATTGTCTTCACTTCTTCAAACCCAACTGGGTTTTCTAGGAGAAATAGAGTTTTTCCTTCTGAAGTGGCTTATAGGTAACAAAAATATGGCACAGTTCCTTTGACTAGAAAAATAGATCATTAAGGTCTCATGTCCCGATATGAGTGAGAATAAACCATGCAACTAATGCATTTTTTGAGCTAGACAAGTTAGCCAAATAGACTACTATAGTCCTTCTAGTGGAATTTGTGTCTTGTATCCTGTTGCCCATCTCCTCCTCTCAGTGATGAACAACTTGGCTCTTCGCCTTAGCATATCTGAGATTCCCCTTTCCAGCAAGATCTCTTTTCCCACATCTCCCGATATGAAAAGTTAGGCAAATACACCAAGACAAGCAAAAATATCTGAAAGAAATTAAAATAATGATTGTAGCAAAGACAAGTAAGTTTGTTATAACAAAGCAAGCCTATTGTATTCACCTGATACTCAATAACTCGAAACACCTACAAAACAGCCACCTTCCAAGTTATGTTTTAATGTACCCTGTAGGAAATTGCTTAACTAAGGCTGGTATTTTTACAAAGCTTTCTGCCATTTTTAATGGCTGCCACTTTTTCACATCTATTTGCATGTTCTAAATCAAACCAGGAGCTGAAGGTGTATTTGAGAGATCTTTTTCTAGCTGTTTAAAATTACTACTTAGAGGTAAAAATCAATGTTCTATCAACAACCTGTTTTAGAAAAGTAATTTTAAAATACAATTTCAACTGTTAACTTCAGGCTGCCCTTATATTCTTTCTCTGTGCCCTCTTCTTCCCTTAAACCTGCCACCCATTCTATCTCAAAAACTGAAAATTAACTGAGATATTATTGCTTAAATGCGCTGATAATGATATTGTTTAGATTTAGCAGTGATTACCTATTGCCTTCTCACAGTCAAATAGGACTGAGGCTTGTTTCTTGTCAATGCTTGCTGTCTCTCTGAAAACCTGTATTTCCAGCTGTGAAATAACAAATAACCAATCTTCACCCCTTCTCTACGTCCTGAATTTCCCAGAACTTTCATACGTGAAAATTAAATATCTTAAGTGTGTCTGCAGGCTCTCGTCTTATTAAGACTTTTTATGTTTTTAGTAAATAATTGTGTAGAGATGTAATGGCAAATGTAAGTACGGAGGGGAAGGGAAGACAGTAGGATAAAGTATGGAAAGTAGAAAGATATCGCTTTTAAGGACTCCAGATACTCCATATCTCCCCACGTATTGTCCTCACACCCATCTGCCCCAACAGCTGCAGGTCCTCTTACATCCGAGAGTGGAAAAACCAACTGCCTTTTCTGCATGTCCTGCAGAAGCAGATCTCTGTTAAGTTGAAGAAGTTGCATATGTGCTGTCTACCCCTACAGAGCTAGTTACAGAACTGAAATATGTAACAGTCGAGTATAAAGACACTTTTTCAATCCTTGAAGATTGCAGTGTCTAAATACATTAAAAAAAAAAAGTCCACATGAAAGTATTTAGTTGTGAAAGCCACTTCATTTTAACCTGTGAAAATCAGAGAGAGATACTGTATCTAGAGCCATACAATGATATATCGGTACCCAGCTTGGAAATGCAACAAAGTTTGAGCTACTTTTGCTTTAAAACTGCCCAAAGCTTTTTTTTTTTTTTTTTTGCTGTATTTTCTAAGTGTAGAACAGCTAACTAGCAAACTAACTACTTGATTGAGGGAAGTGTTTTCATGAGATGATCCTCAAACAATGAAAATCCTTAGCTAAAGGCCTTGTCCTCTTCCCTACATTTAAGAAGAAAGATGCCTATATACTATTTTAGCTGCATTTTAGGTACTTTTTGAGCAAGTAAAACTCCCTACAAAGTCAGCAAGCTCCCTGTAATTTTTCACCATCCTTCATTTTAGCTGTTGGTTAAACTGTCTTTGAAGAATTAACAGAAACTGCTGTCAGCGAGAGAAACCAGTGGATTGCATAAACAAACTTCAATTTTACTTTCAGGGGGTGAAAATGAGAATAAAACCTGCTTCTTTCAAACAAATTATTTTTCACTCAGCTAAGACGGGACCTCTGGCTGAGTCACCACTGTGAGTCCTGGGATATCCAAAAAGGAGTTAATCAGCTTCCAGTAGCGCTAGAAGCATCATGTTGCAGCCCTGGCACTATCAGCAAGTGACAGTATAGTCTGATGATGTAATCCTCCTAACTTTGTCTTACATTATTACATCAGAGCACCCGGCCTACACAGGTACAGGAGTAGACCAACTGCATTTTCAGCTCTGTCATCAGTTGTTGGTACGTAAACAGGGTCCAATGCAATGTTAATTTTGCAACATTAATTACAGCTGATAAACATACTGGGAGAAAAATGCAATAGTTATTAGCATGTGTTAACTTTTATCTGAAATCAGTACATATTTTCCTATTTATAAAGATGAAGATGCAATATTAAATCATATTTTTAATGGTGTTTTGGAGGGAAAATGTGCCATTTTTCATTACCATTGTACTTATTTTGCATCTTATTTTATACAAAATTAAATTTAAAATGAAGTCTCGAGAAACACTGACTTTAAAATATCAAGCATACAAAAAAAAAATCTTGTATGGAGAAGAAATTCAGAATTGTGACTTGCACACAACTTCGGGGGGGGGAGGAAGGGGCTGTTATTTTGATAACTGCAGAACATCCATAAGGCTCTAAAGAAGATAATAAGGATTACGATAATTCTCACTTTTTCTTCACACCACTTCAAAAATCTGCAAATAAAAATGAGGATATTTGCTCTTCAGAACCTGGAATCCAAATAGACCAGAAGAGGCACCAGTACCATGTCATTTACATTATTACTTGTACAGGAGCTACAATCTTGGTTTTTTAAAGGGGAGAAGCCTCCAGGCAGATATTACAAAGAATTCTGAAACCAGAAGTACAATTAGGCCCAGGGCCAACAGCCTGAAGCATGACTCAGACAAGGGACATCAGATCACAGATCAATATCTCTGATAAAAAGAACAAAAGCAGAATTAAGCAGGCTGCATACAGGCAAAGAAGTAATGAACAGCAATATTTTCCTAACCTGAGTCTGAAGAGGAAAATAAATTACAACAGTCATATGTTGATATTATTGCTATATTCTTCTGTGAAAAAAAATCCTTTAAAAATCAAGCTATGACTGTACTGTTTAGTGTCGCTCTATAACTGCAAACCTTAGTGATTTAATGTCTTCGGACCTTGTAACTACAGACCCATATATATATAACTTCACCCGTGTGAATTTGCCTCCACAGCCTCAGCCGCCACCTGGGAGGGAGGGGAAGCTGCTGAACATCAGCTGCCCGGGATACAGCTATTGAGTAGGAAGGACCATCTCCCATAGGGACAACGCACTTCACCCAACACAAGCCCTCTCCTAGGCTAAGAGGTGCGGCAGGCATCGCAAAGCTAAGAGAGCTTTTGAAGGAGGCAAGTTTCTGTTTTACTCTATAGAAACATGACAGTATTCCACATTAAATAAGTGTTGTGGTTACAAATCTCCTTTGTTTTGGAACTTGCCTTAAGCTGCTATTAGAGTATTATTTCCTTTTTTGACAATTCGCTGGCGTCCTGCTAGCATGGGTGAAGTCATGACTAAATTCCCTTCTCAGGACTCACTCTAAACCCGATGGGAAAGTAAACACCTTTGCACAATTTTTTTTTTTACTTGTGTGTTCCTCTAGTTGCTTTTGCAACACAAGCAGCTTTGCTCAGCAGCAAATCCTATTCAAGCAGTTATTGTGATTGCCTGCACTAACATGAGACACTCATTTAAGAAGATTACAAAATAATGATGAAATTGGAGCATTACAGCATCATAAATCTCATCGGTGAGGACAGAGAGGAGCTCTCAGAAAGTAACAGATTGCTATTTTGACTTTCTCTGTTTCCATTATCTGACTTCTCTGAACACAAGGAAACTAAAAAAAAATTTATATTTTAAACTTAATTAAATACTTCAGAGGTAGCTGTGCATATTACCTATATTGTAGTTTAGAAGTTTAGTTTCACCCAAGAGTTAACAAATGAATAGCAGGTGATTAAAATGCTATTTATTGTACCAGTATCTTGTTTCATACGCGTGTATGTTGGCTGTTCAAACTACCTTGGGAAAGCTAGGCCACATCAGCTTGTGCATCAGGCATTTTTGTACTATATCAGGTATTTGGATTGGAAGTGCTTAGAACTATGAAGTGTCAGTCTGTTAAAAGACCCAGTAAGATAGCCAGTATTTTAATATTATGTATTGTTAGCGAATATTCAGCAAAACAAAGTCATGAGCTTAGATTCATTACTGTAACCAGACTGGGAAGGCACCAAAACAGTGGGTTTTAAATGTTGGGTCGCCCTTAATGCTCAGCTGAGAGGCTCAGCTTCAGACAAAATTGAAGACAAATCAAATTACCTAAAATTTCAAACCCATCATGAAAGCAAACCTGCTGATCTTGCGGCAGGATACCTGACTCCCTGCAGATACTCTCAGCAATGTTTCCCTTTTCTTCCCCCTAATTCCCTACCCTTTAGGGATTTGTGCCTTTCTGTGCTGTACTGCGGTCGCGTGCTCTGCTAGGAAAATGGTTAAGCTGGCTTCCTGCAGTACAGCATAGTAAATGATTAAATAAAAGAAGAGTAGCTGGCAATATTTACATTTCTAACATCCTAACAGTGCCGTGAGTTACTGCGAGTATTCAGTGCTCTCACTTGCCCCAGACACCTTTTCTGAAGGAGTTTATATAATCAGCTGAGCAATTTATGCCCATATTCACAAGTGGTTCATCCACCCAGGCTCTCACCCAGAGCATTATAAAACACGTTACCGTATGTATAAGGCTTTACGTAAAAATAGTATATATACATTCATACATGTTTTAATTTAATGTATTTTCTGAAAAGGACAAATCTGAGCAAGTGAAATCCTTCTCCTATTGAAGTTAATAGTAAATAACCTCAAAAGTAAGCCAAGACTGGGACATGATGAGAAAGATTTCTGGACTTTTTTCACAATTAAACCTAGGTGAGGACCTTTTTGGGGTGACATTTCTGCTGAAGGTAGGGGAAATCCCACCCTCCCTGGAGGTGTTCAAGGCCAGGTTGGATGGGGCTTTGAGCAACCTGGTCTAGTGGGAGATGTCCAGGCAGGGGGGTTGGATCATTAAGGTCCCTTCCAACTCTAACCATTCTATGATTCTATGAAATAAATGGTAGTTGATGGCGGAAATCCACTACCTTGGCCTCTGCATGAGCCCTCAGAACAAGGCAGGCACTCCAAGGACAGGAATCTGCTAGAAAAACTGTGTATCTTACATGAAGACAGGAAAAAAAAAGAATCTTCAAAAAAAATGTAGTTATCCTTTTTCATTTACCAACAATACTCTAGCCACGAACAGAGCTTCATCTGAGTTATCTGTTTAGTTAAGTTGTCTTGAAAGGATTTTTATATTATACAATTAGCTGAGAGCTGGGTTGCGTCCCTCTCTCGTGGGTAAGGCAGCGGCAGGAACACATCATCTCTGCACTCCCAGTAGGCTGCAGGTCTCCGCTGCCCCAAGAACCTCCACTCTGGGACTGCAAAATATGCAGCTATTATTAACAAACTATTGACTCAATTTCTTAAACATTTCGGGAAGGTGGTGGCAGAGGGTGAATTTCCATAGCCCTCACAGCAGCTGTCACGGACAGTGCTTGCACACTTAGAATTCTATCTTATTTGCACCCAGAAATGGGAGCGTGTTTTTTGATGTAGTGAGGTACTTGCAGGGATTAGCTGGTAAGGAAAACTCCCTAAGCATGTATTTTTATTGTAAGGCACAAACATGGCCTGGCGTTCCTAAGTCAGTTTAGTTTTCAAGTAATTTGAGAAAACACATCTTTGTAGCTTAGACATAGGCCTTAAAAATAGCCTTTATAGCCAAATTTTAAAGCAGCTGAACTTCTTTTGGAAAAAAATTCATGATTTACGGTTACAGTATCCTGTAGTTAAAAGGAGCATTTCACCCTAAACGTTAAGTGTTTTACATTTGAAAAACAAAGTTGAGCAAAACATTATTCCGCTTTCAGATTTCAAACGAGTTTTGGCAGGCAACATATGTTCCCCAAAAGCGTACTTTGGGGACTTGGGCCTTGACAGAAGGGAAGCACTAAAAGGATGAGCAACCAAGTGATATGTTCCATCTCTCTTTTCAGTAATGTTATTGTTTGTAGCATTTACTACAACAACAACAAAAAAAGATTATTCACAAAGCAACAGCTGTCCTTCTCTTCAGACTACTCTTAAAACTCATGTCTGTCATGATGTTTACAAAAATTTGACACTGGTTAGGCAGGTGATATTCTGCAATTGCCACTTATTCCTGAGATGAGAATCACTTCATCCCTAACTAGAGTTTCTTCTATTGCCTTTTTGTATTTGCCTTTGTGAATAGGGACTATATTTTGCTATACATTACAAACATGTAGGCAATAATGACAGAGACTCCACATATTAGAAATGTTAAAGACACAGGAAATAAAATCCTGTTTATTTTTACACTAAAGCACAAGTTCTCAGTTAGAGAACTACACAAATGACTCCTGTATTTACACTAGGTAATAATTTACTCCAATACGTTATGAAATTACATCTGACTGTTTCTGTTAGGTAACTATGCCATACTAAATAATCTGATGTGTGAAATCAGGTGTAAGTGTCAAGTTGAAAGAAATCCACCGCACAGGTCTCTCCAGGTATCATAGGAATGCTAACATTGAACTGCAGATAGGAACACAATGAACAAAAAAAACAAAATGCATTTCCAGCATAACCCCAGCAATCATTTTTGGGGTAGAACACAAGAGAATTTCACGCAAATAAAGAACCCTTCAGGTGTATTGCTGAGATTCAACAATATCAAAGCGGCTAGTTCTCATCAGCTGCCTTAAAACCCCTTAGCTATCACTGTTTCCACCACAAGTCATATAAAAACACACTTGATTAAGACTAGTATGTTTACAGCTTCAGGGGTAGAGGCAGCAAGATTCATCTGTCACCTTGTCTCCACCTAGTACAGATCTATCTGATAGGTGTTCTCAAAATATCTTATCACACTGGATTTCTTAACACGCAAACCGTGAGGAAATGTGGAGGTGAAAAAAAGCTGTCCTAAAATGCCAGTGCTTCAAGAATCCTTTTGAGTACTGGAGAATCAGGTTCAAAATTCACTGGAATTTGAAGCGCCTCTCTCTGGGACAGGGATTTCTAACTCCCAAGACAACAGCCCAATCCTCAGGCCATGGACATGCTCTGACAAAACTGGATATCTCCAATTCTGAATGTCTGGGGACAGGGGAGGAGGGAAAATAAATGGAAATACGTTCTCCATCCATCTAAAAACAACCCAATGATCAGATTTTTTATTCATATCAGTGAAGTGTTAGAGAGCTATATAGAATATTCTAAAGATAAAAATCTCCTCTGAATATGTATATAAAAGCTTGAATGATTTTTTGAGTGCTTCAACAACTTCAGTAGTAACCCATGAAGCGCCAGGCTGAAATTGTTCAAATGGTAGCTAATATTCAAATAACCCATCAAAACTGTATTTGCAACAGACTGGCGTCATGAAAGGAATTTTGGATAAAGGGGAACAGATGAAGAGAAACAGCAAAGAGAACTCAGAGGAGCTGTCAAAATCCCCCAGGACAGTTTTAGACAGAATTAGGACACCATTTGCAGGGAAAGTTGTTGTTATGGACACTGAAGGCTCAGCCCCATCTCTGTGTGAAGGAAGCAGTCAGAGAGGAACGTGGCTGTTCAACTCTGATTGGAATTAAATTTACATTTAATTTTCCTGTAACCTGTTGACGGCAAATTTTAAAGGTCCAGCCTCAGACCAGGCTTTAATCTTGGATACACAACCAGGTGAAAAAGAAAAACTTTGGGGAGCGCTCCCTCTTGCAACTCTAAACAAAACTGGGATACGAAGGCACATGCAGGACACAGCTCTATGGTTCAGCAACATGAGAATTAAAGAATGACAATCAAGTTAAATACTGAGAGATAGCATTGGGTAGGTGCCAGGACAGGTAGAAAGACACCATCTGAGAGGCATAAAGTGATACTTTGGCAAAGTACATGCCCTCTGCAAAGAGACAATCGCACACGGCAGCTTCACAGCCTCAGCGTGGTGTTTCAGAGCTTATCTCAGCATCCCTGCTGCTGAATCCCAACTATAAGTCGCAGCACTGACTTATACCTTATTTTCCCATGTCTTTGGTGATTGCTGTAGGCATTTTCTCTTCCTTTTCTCTCCTCTACAGTCTCCATGTCCCAAAGCTTGGCATAATTAATCTTTTATTAGAGATTAAAAATAGTTTTAGAAGTAATTGAGGCAGATGGTTCCCAGAATACCACAGACTGTGGTGTTAGGATACTAATGGAAGCAAAAAACTTTCAAATTCTCCACCAAATAAGATTGAAATTTTGTTATAAATTCCAGAGGGAAATTAGACCACAGATGCAGATGAGTCTTTTTGTAATGAAAAGGAGGATAATCTGGCACGAAGTCCAAGGGGCACCTTGTTGTTAGGAAGCTCCAGCACAGCTGGCCACAGTACACTGAGAAGTTGGACCCTGGCTTTTCAACTCCAGCACTTCCTAATAGTTAGCTTCTGACAGCTTCCCACCCCAGCCTGTGACCACCTCTGTATCACACTCTTCAGGACCTTCAAGCACACAGCGTGAGGTTACTCAGCAACGCGGGCATCCGAATTTCAATAGACGATACAGTATCCAAAGTTTGGGGACACAGCAACTTATGTAGCTTGAGCTCTGCTCAAGTACTTAGTGATTGGTTTATTCCGCAGTGATACAACAAGTATTTTGAACCATCTGCAGAGTAGGTATTATTGGCTAAACAGTCATTTTATCAAATTACTATATTTCAAGATTGTGGAGTCAATATACTCTGGCTTTCTGACAGAAAGTGGGAGTAGGAGGAGCAGAGTGAATGCTCCCCTTAGTAAGTACTCAGAAACATCATTATAAATACACACAGAAATACAGAACACCAGAAACTAGCAACCAATTAAAACCCTTATATCTCTCTCTATTTCTTATCTCTATTTCAATTCTTATCTTAGAAAACCTTTGAATAGAAAAGGAAAGACCATTCTAAAGGCAGTAAGTGGAGTTTGAGGTAGATAACTGATTATAAAGTCTCCAAAGACACCCGGGGCTCTCAGAAGTAAGGATATAATTTAGAAGTTGATAATCTACCTCCGAGTGCCTCAGCCACAAAACTCTCCACGTTGCTCTAGGTGATCTAGAGATACTGGCAGCAAGATAGTCACCTCAGTTCAAACCTCCACAAAATTGTCTTCTTCCTTCCGGAGAAGGTGGTCTTGCAACAGCAACATACTGCGCAGTACGGAGCCCTACGAAAACACTTGGCCTTTCAGTAGCAGCCAACACATTAGGCCAGGCAGCCTAGAGTACCTTAATCAATTTGATAAAATGAAGTAATGGTGCAAATCCAGCTTTCACCAAAAGAAAAACTTCATTAATTTAGGCCAGTGCTTACTATATTAATTTTTAACAGAGCCTCACTGGCTAAAGGCCAGGTAAATACCTAAAGCAACCACAGGTCCAAAACTTATTTGTACCAAAATGCTTCACTTCTTTAAATCTGGCTTTAAAATTACAGTACAATAAAACAAGGCACAGCGATGCGTCAAGCTACAACAATTTCCCTAAAACCAGAGCTGCCAACACACTGTGCATTACCGGCTTGCACGAACACCTCTCCTTCAGATGTTTTAGTGCACCATTCAACAAGTCATTGCAGGCCGCTACGAATTTGTGTGTGTTTCAGGCAGCGGCTGTTAGGAAGCTGCACGGGTCTACATGTAAATCACAGACCTGCAGACTTCCTGGGAGAAATTAACACAGGGCAGACCAAGGTACTCCTGGTGCTAAAGGAAAGAAAGGAAATGTAAAGCTAGGAACTATGCTTTTTTAAGGTAATACTATAGACGTAGGGCATTTTTTTTAACTGAGTAAAGTTCACAGGCCACAGCTTCAGTTAAAGAAACTGACTGGAAATAGTGGTGCCTCAGTTAACACTTCTTCTGTTTGTTTGTTTCCCAACATGCAGCCTCAGGATGGGGTAAAAATTCTTTGTTCAAAACTACATTTTAATTAAAACAAGACAAAGGGGAAGACAGTTTTATGTACGAATAAAAACGTTAAAGACAGCAACAGGCCTGTCTGATCCAAATTCCAATTAGATTAGTCTCAGTTTGAATTTGAGAACTAAAATTGGGTTAAAGTGCAAAGGTTTAAAAAACTCGTTCAAACTCATGCAAATTTAGTCATCTCAAGGAACAAGTTTTACCTGTTCTCCAAAGCCTTCTGGCTTTCTGGATGAAAATATGAACTTGGCCATTCTGAAGAAGAGAGGTGTGTTATGGAATTGAGACAAAATTCTTAATGCTAAGTTCATGCATTTAAACTTTTAAAAGCTGAAATGCTATTCAAAGCTGGTCATGAAATTCTAGCAAACTTTGACTATCTGGCTCTTTCACAGCAATAAAAAAAAAAATACAGATATGAGTTTCCCAAAATAAACAAACACTTCAAGTATTAGGAAACCTAATGAGCCAGAATGCTCTTGAAAAAGAAAGATGTGTGTTTCAGAGAATTTGTGTATGCAAAAACTTCTAAACTGGCATTTACAAACCTCAAATGCATTTTTATAAAACTAAAACTTTTATGGGGAGATCTAAAATCTCTACTATCCTGTTGCCTCTCTCCCTTGATATTGCCTTATATCTTCTGAGCATAACACCTAGACCTTATCTTAGCTTAGCTTTAATGAGCATTAAAATAAACCAATTCTTCTGTGTAGAGCCAAAATACAGCATTTCAGATTGAAACTGCTAAATTCAGCTGCGTTCATCTGCCTTGAAGATTGCTGCAAGTGTAGGTATTCCCAAACTGTCCGAAACACGACCTGCTGAGGAAATCAAGTAACCAGGGTCAGAGACTCTAACTCAAAATTATTTTGCTCATTAGGAAGATAAGAGAGAAGATAAACGTGGCAGAGAGATGGCTCGGGTAGAGAAAAGCAGTACCAGGTGAACTCTGGTGGGACAATGCTACAGGGGATCCCTTGGGAAAGGTGGGGGCAATGAGAGCTGGAGATGAGACCAAGTGCCGCCTCCTCTCCCCGTGTTCAGGGAGACACCACTTTGAACACTTCTGAGGATGAACAGGAGAGCACCAAACGTTAACCTGGTGTCACAACACAATATACAGTGCCTTGGCTGCTGTCCGCCTCTGCGGGTCAGGGACCTAACAAGGAAGAGGCTGTCAAATGCCTGGGCACTTTCAGTTATTCACATCCCCTTCTCTCAAGGATATAAATGCACTGAAAAAAATGCAAATACATTTTTAGTCATCTTCACACTGCATGCACGTACATATATAAAAATACACACACAGACACACACACATGATGTCTCTTTGGAAGGCATAAAAATGGATAAGCCATTCTTAGCAGCACTCCAGAGCCTTCTGGAATTACACAGATCCTACACAAGTGCACTCGGAGAGGATGCTGTCACGACGGAGACCGGTCAACCCTCAGCACACCACCAGCCATGCAGGGGGCAAGCGGGAAATAAAACTCTGTCCTCACTCCAGAGTGGCTGGAACTAAAATACAGGACACAAAGAACTAAAGGAAACTCATAGATACCAAAAAAAGCCCAAACAAGCATCCTATTCCAAGACTTCTACTTTTAATCTATAAAATGGAAACTTCTGATGGACATCAGGTTGCTCATCCCTAGAATGAAACATGGATCTATAGCTTTTATGAAAGTAAAGTTATTTCAAAGAGGGCATGAAGGAGAAAAGACATTTTAAATATAATATGCCTCTCAGGAGGAATCTCAGCATCAGTTCATGACACTGCAGACTTTGATGCTGCTTTGACAAATATTTTCTCTAAGGTGAACTATAAGTTGTTTTAGTTTTACCATTTTTCCCCCTTATAGTTTATGTAGGAATTGCACTGAAATGACAATTTCTACTCCCTCCAGTCATTCAGAGATTGGAGAATAAAAACCATTTATTTTTATTAAACTGCTACCACTTCTTATTAAGGTTATTCAGGCCATTAGCTCATGACAAAATATCTTGTTCAATGTAATTTTAATTTTGACCTGCAAGAAAGAGCAGAAGTAAATAAGACACACTTGAAAGAGCAGTGCAAGTTGCAGTTCTTCATTTCCTTTAAAAAAAAATAAAAATAAAAAAGAAGAAAAACCAAACAGTTATTTGTCATTCTGACAAACTAATGAAAGATGCCCTGATATTTTCTCCTTATTCTTCCAATTTTGGAGTGGCCTGCAATTTTCAAGATGTTGTTTTAAAATTTTGTCTCAGGTTCTTGGCTTAAATTTTTTTGTGAAAGGCAAGCTATCTCTTCATTCCACATTGCTTTGCAGTTTCAAAATAGTCATCTAACATGAAAACAGAGTGAGAGCTGTAACAAGTAGAGCTGCCAAGATAACAGCAAGAAAATCCATCCTCTGCTTTTACCTTAGTGCTAAGATATATAGTACAGCATTTTTAAATATTTTGTTTTAAAATGGATATTTAAAAATCTAGATTGAGAAAAGGATAAAACAGGTGATAGTAGCTGTGCCGCCTGAAAAGTCTCATGGCCCACAGCCACAGTTCAGATATTTTTTCTGCTTTAATGCATTAGGTTAGGAGGAGAAATTATTTCCCTGTTCAGCCAACTCAGTCACTCAATTTTCACTTCATGCACAATTCTTATGGTCTGCCATCTCTATCTCCTCCAATTTTCTCCTTCCATTCAACTGCTGTCATTCCTTGAAGCACAATGTAATGGCAACTTACACAGTGGTAACATAGAATGCTTTATTTCTTTGCTCTTGTTCTGCATAACAAGGAATATTTCTTGTCTTTTTCTATGCATGCTTTGGGCCTATAAAAGGATTACAACTCTTCAAGGCTCCATTTGAGCTGCGAAACTTGCTCCAAAAGTCCCCTAAAAAGCTGCATGTGTAATTGTACCTTCCACTACTTTAATGCTTTCTGAGACTTGAAAGCAGATGCTTTCAGTTTCAATGGAAAACTTCAATCTTTTTTCCTAATTATATAAGACCGTGGTTTCTGGTACCTGTATTTTAGGAATTTATAGTCATGACATTATACCTACAGGAAAAGTTGTCAGTGGTCAGAGCTGAAATTTACTCATTTACACCTCAAACAGCAGCTGATATCTAGAAAGGAAAGATCCCCCAGTTCTGGACTCAAAATGCTTTTGGCGTTCTTAGAGAATTGGTGTAGAACAGAAACAAGATTAAATAGTTCCAGTAAAACAAGTGAAAAAGCCCTTGAGACATTTCTCCAAACTAGTCTATTAGATGTGTTCCGATTTATCATAACCTGGTATAAGTGGAGATTAATAGCTCTTTCTTTAAGTTCACAAAGAAAGGTAAAAGAATGCAAGCAAAGTTAAGAAGGTCAAAACGCAAATGCAAACTACGTGGTCTCCAGTACCATAAAAGAAAGTATTTGATTCAGAACAGCAGTATTTCAGAAAAAGGCTTTTGCAGATTAATTTCTTGGCCAAATCTCTGTTTGGCCCAGGACTGCAGGGAAGCATTTTCAGCTCCAGCCCCATTTTCTCAGACTTGCAATTTGCATATCCAATTTGAGGGCCAAGAATTTGGTATCCACCAATTCTCCAGTCCTGTAAAGAAAGCAAGAATATAACTATGCTAACAAAAATGTCTAAAGCCAACCCTTCCTCCGTCCTCCCCAATGCAGGATCAGTCTTCACACAAGGATGTCAAAGAGCTGTTGAAATAAAGGCCACCAAACCAGTGACAGTTTCTCCAAGTGTTATTCTTTCTGTAGTATTTGTCAGAGACCATTACACAGCTTTGTATCTCATACATAGACAAAAAACTTGACTGCACAGATATCACTGTGTATCAAACCAGGTGGTATTAGAGAGACAGAAAGTGACGATAACCTGTGTTGTGATGCTTAAATAGCAAGAACCAATTTGACATCCATATAATTAAGGCTGTTGAGGGGAAAACTGATATCCCAGACCACTTGCTAACCAGTTATCAGAATAATATGGCTTAAAATAAGTGATCAACTTCTAGTTTCAGATTTTTTTTTGTTTTGTTATAGAAGATGGAAGAAGCTTGATACAGCTACAAATAATAGATCTTCTTACACATAATTAAACCTTCAAGAGTAAACATGTAAAACTAGATTGTTTGATAAATGGCACATTTTGATGCAATTATGTTCAAATTGTCTTCTTGGTATGTAAAACTTACCAGTTACTTCATTTGAAGAAAGAAAGAGATAGGGATCAACAGTGGAATTGGTTGGTAAATCTTCGACTTCTTCCTCAGGAAAATCTCTCTTCATCGAAAAATTCCTAAAATGAGAGAACAATAAACTGAATTCAATGCTATTATCAGTGTAAGCAGGGCAGGGAGGAGAAAGGAAGCTTAAAAATTAACAAAAGCATGTGAACATTTTCAAAATAAAACCCTAAATCCTGTATTTCAAGCAAGGAAGGACTTCTTAGCTAAGATTAAGATGGTCAAAATTAAAGACTAAGGAAGAAAACCATTTTTCTCAGATCAGGGTGGATTTTTTCTTACTCCTCCTTCCCTGAAGCAGGAAAAATACTGTGCTAGGAGAGTAATGATTATCCTTCATGGGTCTGTTGAAGTGAAGAGCATTGTATTCATATAATAAACAGCGTTGACAAAATGAGAGCCACGTCTTTTATTCACTCAGCAGTTCAGCCGGGAGATGGATTTCCTAGCAGAACTTTTTTAGACTGCCTATCTCCACATGATTAAGCAGGAGGCTACCAGTGGTAAATTTAAATATTTTTAAGTATATTTAAAGGAAGAAGAGGGACAGCACCCACCAGAAGACAGTGGTTCACAGTATTAAATGATACTGTAATTCTAATACCTAGCCATACCCAGAGATCCTGATTAGTTGCCACGTTGTTAAGCAAAGACCGTAACCCTTATCTTATCCCTTGGTTGTGACCTCTTCTTATCCAGCTCCCTGCCCTCCTCACAGACCCCAGTTCAGTAAATAGCACTGTATGACATGCTATAGATTTCCCTTTCTATTGCGCAAGTAAAAGCAAGGAACAAGGGATCAGTCATTCATATTTCAGGAAGAGATATCAAGAGGTGCGGCAAGAGTTGATCTTTCATATTCCTGTAAAGTACTGATTTTTTAATGAGAATCTAAATAACCATTTTTATTTACTGTTACATTAATGACTTTACCCCAGGTGTTTCCGATAACCTTTCTTGTATTCTGTACCTAATTCTACCCCAAAGGGTTGGTTTTAAACAGGAAATCATGGAGAATAAACCTTAGACTTTACTCTGGTCACTGCTTTTGGACTCTGCTCAGTTTGAGCCATCAAGAAACTTCCACATACGTTAGTCCTGTGCTCTTTCTTTACACCTTGCTTCAATACAAAAGTAAAAGTTAAGTTTTAACCCTACTACATTTAGGCTTCTACATGACCCACATTAAAACAGAAAAATCTTTTTTAGGTATATTACTGAAGTGAATAAGGCTCTCATTTTCAAATCTAACTCTTAGTCACCCCTTCTTGAATTCTGAATGCCATTCGAATGAGTCCTGACCTCGACCTACTGTCTGTGTTCCTCTTGAATCACAAGTTTTAAGTATTGTATTCCCCAAACCTTGCCCTTTCTGTTCTGAGCAATATTTTATCATTGGGTTGCTTTAAGGCTGAATTCATAACATTTATGGAACAGGAGTGACATTGAAAATATACCAAAACAGAAGAATATTTTTTAACTAAATAAAACAACTATTTTTAAAATTTCAACTAATGGAAGCATCATTTCTTTATATTTTGCTTAAAAGCAATTTTATTTGGGGCAGATAACCATTCAGATCATCAAAACCTAGAATGAATTATGTATTCACCATCCTAAATTAGTCTATCGTAGACAGTTATGAACTTTCATGCACAACGTCTTTTATCTATGGCGAAACTAGGACCAAATCACTATCCTAAGCTGATACCCTACCCAGGGAGAACGGATGATAGGCTTAGTCATATCAAACACATGCCAGACCTTTCTTACAGTGGTACACTTTTTTAACACGAGCAGGATTTCAAAGATGGAACCTTAAGCCTGCTTTAAAGTAATTATAACAATAGTAATGCAATCATAAGGTAACTGGTAATCAAAACGTAACCCAGAACGCTGACAAAACATTTTCTCATTCTAATGGACAGCTAGAGGATTTTTCTTTGAAATCCTCAAAACTTTAGACAAAAGCAAAAGAAGTTTTCACCTCAAGAAGATTAGTTAAGGGCACATCAAGCCTTTATATACTGTGAAAGATAAAAATAATTGCTATGAGAGAACAACTGCTGTTAGTCATTGGTATAAAAAATGCTGGCCTGACATCTTTGAAAACTGAAACGATCAGCTTATCCATAAGAAACTCACAACAGGGGCAGGAGCAACGTAAAAATCCAGATCTCCTCACAATCATTATGACTAACTCTGATGAAGAAGAATTATCTTGTGCTTACATTTGTAGAAATCTGTGATATGCAGATTTTCACCAAAAAAACAACCAACCTAAAATATAAATATTGCACTTACAGCTGTTCATGTTAAATATGTCTAACTATCAATTTATTTAGGAATGGGAACAAGATATAGATACACCCACTTCCGTGCACATAAGCAATGATACATAATGACTAACACCATCTTCATTTGTTGTTTGAAGAACTCATTGAACCTTTAACAAATCAGTTTCTTCATTTGCAATTGCAAGTTTTTGCAGCTATTGGCATACAGAAAAGTCTATTGCTCTTTCAAGTGCATGAGTTCTTAAAGAATTTGAGTGCATATGATATAGCCATTTGGGAGAGGAGGGGTAGAAGAGAAGGAAAAAGAGGGTTATGATGGTGCTTCTCCCTGAGGACTTCTAGAGTTTAAATTTTTTATTACGCATTTTTTCTATGCAAATTTAACTTTTTAGCAATTTTATTTTAATTTAAATCAAATTAAATTTAATAAGATTTCGCTAATGTTGTCATTTAAATTTTAAATTACATTTATTTTTAATAAGGAGAGCAAGACAGTAAAGAGGGGCACTTAGAAACATCAATATGCAGTTTCCTCTCCCTCCCTAGACTCAAGATCATAACCAGCTACATTTTCATGAAAGGAGGGATATGTTCAGAGTTACCCAGGAAGGGTCTTGGAAATAAACAGTTGTTCATGTGCCTTCTGTCAATGTACAAGTCAAATCACTGCCAAGTCCTCCTCTTTCCCGTCACGGATTAATGGCCTCTGGGCAGCTGCCTGGGAATGAACAAAGGAGATGCCCGTGTCACCGTTTGAAGTATTTTGTAGTAATTCCACATCACTGCACTGGTATCTACTGGTGACAACAGAGGAAACCAATAGCCGCTGGCTCTGTTGATGAAGCAGAGCCGGTGTTGCAGCCAAAGAGCCAATATTGTCAAGATCCGAGATGAGTATATTAAGTAGATGCATTAGCTTAGCTTCTGGAGTTGCTTTTGCCCAGCCTGCATAAAAACTGGCCTGAGAACAGTAGATCACCTCTGAAAAGTCTCTTGTCATATGAACTGTAAGTACGTTGAGCTATTAAAAATCCCCTTTTAAAGGCTGCACTGACCCTTTGATACTAAAGTTTCATCACATACAAATGGAAACTTTTCCCACCTTCCTCCACCAGCTATCTTACCCCATCCTTTTCTCTAATGGAATTTGTTCTTTTTTCATCTCTTCTTAGTTCAGTGGCAGTCGACATCATAAAAGATAGATGTGGAAACCTGCAGAAGAACACACTAACCTTTCATGCTGATAGAGGAGACCTTTTAAAGGTTTGGCTGCAGCCTGTAGACTCTAACAGATAAAGATTTGTGCTATCACCTTTACAGGTGGATAATGAATTTCAAGTATCCAAACATCTATACTGAACAAATCTTGTTTTGTTGATGAAAGGGACACCAGGGGATCTCCTCTAACTCCCATAGGCAGATCCTCCATCTGAAGATATTACAAGGTTCTGCAGAAACCATATTCAATTACAGGGCCCAAAACTTTTTTTTTTTTAAATTATTGCAGCAGTGTCAAAGGCAAACTGGAAGCGTTTTAAAACACGAGACTCCCCTTCTGACACATCAAGTAGCTTCAAGAAAATTCTGTCTCAGACCTCATTTAATGCATTTTACATTACTTTCACCACCTTAGTGTCGTGCACTCAGGTCATTGAAGTACTTCTGATTTCTTTCCCGTTCTACTTCATTCTGTAGCATCTCCTCAGCCATCCAGGCTTTTGTGGCACATAACTCAAACATCTCTTAAGTTGGTCAGCAGGCCTTTGTGTTAAAATCAGCGAGAAAGTGGCAGGGTTTATTATTCTTATGTTACCGCTATACAAACACCTTTCTGCATCACGGGCTATTGAATTGCATTTCAGTGTTGATCCAAGCAGCATCACTCCATCAAAGTTAATATGATAGTTTATGCAAGTAGAAAGTTATTCAGAGTCTGATAGGCCTCAGAACAAAACCGGTGAGAAAAATCGCATGGCATCACAACTTGCAAGGCAGCTGGTGCGTTTAAGTTTCACTTCTGCATAGGAAGAGGAGCAAATGCCAATTGTGAAGTTCAAAGGATTGGCACTGTAGACAAGAGCAGTTGAAGAGTTCATCATCGTTGCTTTTCAAATATTATGCATGCACAGAAGGAGAGAAGACTTCTTTGTAAAAAAAAAAAATTGGGATAGTATAACACACACATGCTGTTGGAGGAGGGAGTTCTTAGAGGTTAGATCAGACACCAATCTACATCTTGTTTATGACAGCATAAAAAAAATAATCCATTCATGCTCCCATCAGTTACATACTGCCAATTTAAGTTTCCTATAACAATCAGGGCTATATTCATCTGATATTGAGCATTTCAGTGTCAACATTAGAATCCTAGATTCCCAATGTTTTATATAACTGAAAGACACAAGCATCTCCAATCAAATATCTTTCAAGGAAAAAAAAAAGTTCTATAAAATAACACCCTGGATAGGTTTTATAGTAACGTCTTTTCTTGTCATCTTTTAATTTTGTACAAGAATTTAATAGTTTCTCACCATCCCTCCCTCCCTAATAACAAGAATTTCTTTGCTATAATTACAGGTTTATTGTGTCCTTAAACAATGAAACAACACAGGTAGAATTTGACATTGCATAATTATTTTCAGCTTTATGATTTCAAACAAAACCCAAGTAGGCAATAAATCCAATGTTTATGAAATCTAGGATGTGTCAGAGAAATATGTGCCATTAAGTGAGACTGTTTGGTATCACTTTATCTTGGTATTGCTTAGGAATACCATTTATGAAGCATCAAGCTGAGCTCCATCCCTCTGTTGCAAATTCCCTCTGATTGGGGTGGAAAAGAAATGGAAGTAGCAGCATCTACGAGAATGTGCCTGTGCCACTTTTATCTCTGAATCACTGCTTCCTTCCTTCAGTTCAACTACCCAAGTTATAGCAGAACAATTTTGTACAGTTTGTGCAATACTGAAAAGCTTTTTTTCTCTCTCATTTGCATGTCTTTTGGCCACTTTTTTCAGCTCATGAAGTCAGAACGTTATCATAGTTTTGAGCTTCTCAGCAGTAAGGAGAAAAAAAAAATCTCACCATAATCGTCTCTGTTGGGAGAGCAAGGAGGTAGAGGGAACAGATGCAGCAGCAAAATGTAAAACAGTTGCTTTAGGGCGATACCTTTCTGGCTTTGCTAGGAAAAGACCTCATACAAATAAAGTGATTAGCTTATGCTATAGATCATTCATAAAAAAACCCAGAATTTCTCTAGCAACAGTTCACTTGAAGGGCTGCTTTTGGAAACACTCATTGATCAGTCTTGCACAAGTAGGAAAGCCAAAAAGAAAGTACATGCAACTGCTTCTTATCCTTTCTTGAATCACACAAAACACTAAACCAACGGGTTGCACTGAGGTCTAAGTAAGCCAGCTACAGGACACCCACAGCTGCAGCAACAACACCAAGACATGTTGCAAATGTTGGTAACGACTGTGGGAAAATCCATCTAGCAGAGGCTGAAATTTCAGTCCTGCACGGCAAAGGAAGGAGGAGAAAAACTCCCGTCAATTTGTCACTTCGAAGTGACTATAGGAGCAACTGTGTTTCCTTACAAGATGCATATTTAGAACAGATGATGTTCAAACCAAAACTCATACATCAGCATGGGTAACAGGTCAATTCTATCTTCCATTTTAAAGCATCTAGAGTTTGCTCTAATGTAATAGTGATGAGAGATGCAGTACCACCAGCTGCAGAGCAGGAAAGGTGGAAATACTGCTCTTAAAATGTGAAACAAATAGAAATTGTTCAAATCACATTTGGTCTGCATTTTATTAGCACAATGAAACCGCAGGTTACTTGAAACCCTAATCACCATGTGAAAACAAATGCTTTTTTATGGCTAGCTTGTATGTTTCTTTATCCTGTTTCTACATGATTATGTAGTTACCTCCTGAGATTCAAATTTATATGTTCCTTAAAGCGAGTTTTTGCTGCTCAGACTTTTTTTAAGTAGGAATATACTGCTTTTTAATATAGGAAAGGGCAGTGTGTTCTGCCAAGCCTTTCTAAGATTATCATCAGTGCATTTTCTGGAGAGACTGATGTGCTAAGTGTGTTCTCCGATATTGGATCAGCAAAGTCTTCTGACCACAACTTGCATCCAAGGGAAGTGAACCCAGTGCGTACAAAACTCATACACTCCATTGCGTGTGAAGTTAGCAAACCCTGAAAAAATAGTTATGTCAACACTTAGTTACACTGCAAAATTAAATTTTGTCCTATTTAAATATGACTGAAGAAATGAAATAACTTCCAGAGCTGATTCGTCACAAGTTGCATCTTTATTTAGTGGCTTACAAACTCTGCAACATGAAAGTGAGTCCATGAGAAACATCTTTCTGCCACCACCACCTCACAAAAAAAAAACAGCAGAAACCAGAAGGACACAAAAACAGCCAGAGGAAATCCTTAGTTGGAACCACTTCCTTTTCAAATAGTATTTGTTGTGGGTTATTGGTCATTTTCTAGACCTATTTAACAGAACATGAGGCATTTAGTAAATAAATCCTGCATACTTTGAAGCAAGTACACTCCCCTTGTTGTGAATAGTATTTTGTAACCACACTGTAATGAAATATTTTAAAGGATATGTTGCAAAATTTTAGAATGCATTTTAACACCTTGTATTTATAAACTTTAGCAATAGCAATTACAAAAGAAACGTAAACTATTCTGCATATATTACAACCAGGAAGAGGTTATTTTGCTCACTGGGAGAGGAATGAAGAAGACAGACTTTAGCCTCTCCCATTTTAAAGAAGCATTTAATGGCACTATTAACTCAACCACCTAAAACCAGAATCTATATTAATTACATTCATTATACTTAATTGAACATAATCATCTAACCTAACAATTCCTTGTACACTAATTAATAAAACAGCATGTCTTCTGGATCAGAAACACATTAATTTATTTCTTTTGAAGGTAAGATATTTTGGGGACAGATAAAATTTGTAACTTCCATCATTAATATATTTGGACAGACTGTTAACTTTTGTAATCACAGCGACTGTTCAGGACAATGAATCTCTTAAGTGGAATTGGAATTGAAGTTTCATGCAAATTTTGCATATCTAATGTGTTGGGGTTTCTTTTTTTTCCCCCTCCTTGGTGACATTTGAAGATAGAGACAAGAATCAGCAAGGTCATTTCCATAAAAACACTGCAACGAGTCACAAAAGTAAAAAAAAATAAATCTAAAAAGTGTCACTTATATTCTGAGCTATCTTCAATAACTCTACATTTTTATATAGGGGTATTCAACTCTACAACGTCATCTCCTTAAGCAGTTCAAAAGCAAAGCATTTCTTTGATAGGTCAGAAGCCTGGACAGATGAGGTAGACCATACCCCCCAAAAAAAAGAAGGCATAAACTACTTTTTCTTCCATGAGTGAGCTCATGGTATCTCATGAATTGATCGCTTGGGCCAGATCACTCAAATAGTCACCGATTTGCCTTTGTTTCAGGGTGCAAGATGAGAGAAAAAAAAAAAAAAGGAAAAAAAAAAAGAAAAGCTCCAGGCTTTAATATGCACACTGAATAATGCAGCCTATAGCTCTACACCTAAAAATCTCCACTTGACTATTGCTTACTTTGAAAAAACCCTCACTGTAACTGTAAGCTTCTCAGCCTTTGATAGCTAGAAGTCTTTGGCACCTGCAATTATTTTTTTCCCCCCATACGGCCAAAAGTGCCTCTACCTTTTCAGATCTGAGGTACCTCTCAACTGTCATTCTGTTAGGCATGAGCCAGGCCTAATTTCTCCACCTTGCTCTTAAGAAACCTGATTTGATAGATATTTCACCCACAATTTCCTTTCAGGAAGGACACAGCTGAACAAAAGGAAGGAACGCTTTCATCCTGACATTGTAAAATGAAGATTATCCTCTGCTAAAGGAGATCAAAATAAAGATGACCTTCAGCCCAGGAAGTCATCCTAAAAACTGAACAATGGATGTCTCTAAGGATTATTCTCTAACCTTGTTATTAAAGCTATTATAATGTTTAATAATAATTAAAGAAGCAATAGGCTAGAGAGAGAAAGCTTTAACCACTTTGTCATTTGGTAGCTATGTAGGTCTGCATCCTAAACTATGCATTTCATTTCATATTGAATAAATAATTTCAATAATATTAATAAGTAATCTTTGAAGAAGGAAATGGAGGAACCGGACCTACACTTAACAATCAGGACACTTCCCTGGGAAGGGAGAGTAATGTGCGTTTGACCCAATTAATCTTTGATGTTACTCCACTGTTCATAACAAAATTAAATTCAAGAGCTAGAAATACCACAGACTAAGTCAGCAAAATAGTTTAGAAGGCAAAACCAAAAGCAAACAAACAAAAAATAGCAAACTCCTGTCATGAAGAAATTTGCACCTTGATTTCACATCCTACATAAGTGTACTAACCAGCAAGATATGTTCAGTGAACTAAGCAGGGAAAAGGGTGGAAAAGAAGGGGGGGGGTGGGAGGTGTGCTTGCATTCCTAAATCTCTTGATCCATTAAAGAAACAAAACAAAGTGAGAAAAAAACACTAGGTAGCAATATTCAGAAAACAATTCTGTTTTGTCAGCCACAAGGTTCCCCAGAAGAACCAAGAAAGGGGTCTAAATTTTAGTTTTACAGGAGTTTAAAAACACATTCCCACTCTCAGCATTTCCCTTGGGGAAATTCAGCAATATGTTGTCTATACAACACGCACTGACCCGGTGACATTCAACACTCCCCATATACCACATAAGAAGTTTAGATGCTTAACACAGTTCCAGATCTCACGTTGGAAGCTGACGGCCTAAACTGGGAGCTATTCAACATGTATCAGAAAATGGCCTTTCCACACCTACTGCACTCCCGTGAATATTCAGCACACTTTCTGAACTTGAGTTGGCATAAGTGTCTTGTTTGAGGGATACTATTTCTGCACATAATGATCAAATGCACTTTTCTTTGTTTCAGTATATTCACTGTAAGACTCAAATTCTCTCACTGGAAAGTTAGACAAGCTACACATTCAGGAGAATAAATGAGTCCACATGGTTTCATAAAAACATACTAGTACAAATGGTTGGGTCGGTTGTCACAGAGGTAGGAACAAAGTTCAGTGGTTGTGTTTCCCAGATCTGAATTAATTTAGCCAAATTACACAGACTGAATAATTTGTTTTGTTTGGTTTTTTTTTTTAACCTTCTTCCTTCATGAGAGTGACTGAGTAAAAGTTGTATTTTATTCACTTCCAGATAATGAAAAGATTTGGTATTAGCATCATTTCAAAAAACCTCATCTGTTCCCATTTCCTTTAAGTTCCAACAACGCATTTTAACTGAACAAACTTCTGTATTGCGTAAGTCATCAGTTACACCAGTATGCTTACATCCTACTTGACACGGACAAAAAAACCCAAACATTCTCATGATTCTTCCTCCATCCTTCTCCTCCTTTTCTCCCTCAAGCCATTTCATTAGCAGACCTTTTCAGGCCTCTCTCTTCCCAGCCTTTCCTCTTTGAACAAGTAAATGTTGGGAAACATCTTACCAAACTTCACCTAGGCTGTCCATGAGAATCTTTGAACTGTCTGTGTACTAAATAACTGCTCTTACACAGAGCAGAAATGGATAAAACGCAAACCAACTCTGATTCCCTCACCTAAATTTACAAAGGACGCACGCATGTCTCTGTGTAAACAGCCATACTCATCTCTTGTGAATTTATCTGCCTAAACCTGATTTCAGAACAACCACATATGACCCTCCTTCCCTCCTCAATACACAGAGTTTGAGAGTTTCTGACCAAGATAAAATTTGAATCTCCTACTGTTTGAGCTAAAAATCTTGCAGAGACAGCGTATCAATTTTCAAGATATACCAGATCCAAATTATAGCCTATTCTGAACTCTGATCCTTATTTTGGATCCTAGTGTCATTCTTAGCTTGTAATTACTAGTATTATTTTAGTGCCTTATTAATAACTAGTGCCACAAACTACATTACCATAGTTTCAATCAAATCATCTTTCAGATCCAGTAAAACAAACAGTGTAAAACACGCACATTTCCTAGCTACAGACAGGTATGTCATAGCACGCAATGTTTAATTTAATAGGCATAAACAGATCAAGTTTGACTACCCGGTTATTAAGTAAGTGATTATACTTATTAATGAATTAAGCAACTTTTTTTTTTTTTTAAATCATTTGTAAGTAGTATGCATGAATCACCAGTTCAGGAGCTCCTACCCTTTCCCAGGAAGCACGCTGCAAGTCACACCCAGCCCCGCATCTGTTCTGGCTTGTCTTTGCAGCGCAAGCCTTTGGGACAAAAACCCTGTTATCTTTTGACACTCGTAACTGCAAAAACATTGCACGATCTGCAGCCTTACACAGTATGAATATTACAAATCTTTTTCTGCAAGCATGTAATTTTGGTTTTATTAAAAACATTAAGTCCTGTTAAGGAACCTCACCTGATGCACTGCATCTCCATAGTGCAACAGGATTTCTTTACAAGGACTTTTAACAGGAATCCAAGGCTGGGGGGTATATTCTTGTCCCAAAAGACTTTAACATCTTAGTTAAAGTTCCACATCAACAGGAATTATTACTACACGGTTTTGTTTCTGTCATTTGCTTGTTTTTAAGCAAAGCACTGTCTTCAAAAGCAGTTAGGAGAAAAAAACAACCCTTTTAAGTTTTAATTTCTTTAGAAAAGTTTGTGAAAATCAAAGTTGCCAGGTAGACTTGAGGATGGCGTGGGATGTATTCACTGTGGAGAACAGAACTGGGATATGTTGAAACTAGCTTAACTGGTTACAAATGTAAATATAAGACATAGCTATTGTATGCGCTCTGAAACCAAAGGAAAAAAGGTTTAATTTAGTGCTGAGGAGCTGACAGTGGAAAAACCAGTTTCTCAGCATTGTTCCTCAGAAGCCCAGAGGAAAATTTTAAAATGTAACTCAAATCAGTTTTGCTTCCTGTCCCCCCCCACCCCCTTAAATAAACAAAATACTCTCAAGGCTGACTCGCCTTATTTAATAGCACTCTTTAAAAGACAGTTTCTATTAGAGTTTGGCATCATTAATTTTTCTGGAGCGCACGGTCAGCATGTGAGCAAGTACAAATGCAGAACTCGTGCATGTGTGTTACATGGTACAGAGCTTGCCTTTAGCGTTTCTCCATTTCTGACAAGCTGGAAAGTAATTATCAAACTAGTTGATGCAGAAGCCTGAGGCTATAGTAACTACTTAACCCAACGTAAATTTTACTGGTTTTGCCAATATGTAGGTGGTTTATTTTTTAATTATTAAACTGCCTGTTTTTTTTTAAACTATCAGAATTCCCTTTGTGTAATAAAGGGGCATCAAAAAAAGAAAAAAAATAATCATTGTGAGTTCCAGTTTTTCTTCTCTAAAAAAATAATCATTACTTGTGAAAAAAGCACTGTTAAATGGAGCTCAGTTAAAGAAAAACATTGCTTGATGATTCAAAAACATACTCTAAACCACTAACTAATTTTTGTATTCCTTCCTTTTTTCACAAAGCCAGGGAAGAAGAGCCTGTGCCCACTACAATCGGCGGTCAGGCTGCAGCAGTACCAAGAGTTTCTGCCCCAGGACAGCTTCCCGACCGCCCCTGGTTTCCCATGAGTAGGAGGCTGCAGGGATGACCTCCAGGACCAGGCACTGGAACCCCATCTCTGCCCAGTGAAGGCAGCTGCTGCTCTCCCCCTGGGCTCCTCAGTCCCACACTCGCCCCAAAAGGCACAGGAAAGGAGGGACAGCATGGGGGTCGTCTCCCACTGCTTGGATGTCCCCACTTGGTTCTTCTTCCTGAAAGAAGGAGAGGCACAGCCTCGCCGCTCCCTGCTTGTTGTCCTTCAGGGTAGTTGGTTAAGTAAGTGCTTTTTTCCTGCCCTAACCCAACTCCTTTCCTTTCTCCTCCCTCTTGAAACCTCTTTATTTTGCAGGCTGATATCACATTGCTCCCCATCTATCATGTCTTTCCAGATGAGAAGCTCTGCTTTTCCATGTTTGGTTGTTCCTTAAACAGAAACTATATAACTACATATAGTTTATATTATATATATTATATTTATACATTATTATATATAAATATAAAACCCATATCTTTACAGTTTATTGCTGTCCTCCTCTGAACTTATTCGAGATGTACTTACTCTATCCTTTTTGACACAACAGGAACCAGCACTACATACGGTAGTCAACAAGATGCGGCCAAAACAGAGATTAATACATGATGTTCTGTTTTGTTCTCTGTTCCTTTCCCAACAGCCCCTAACCCTCTGCTTTCTTTTCAGATTATTACTGAACTGAGGTTTTCACAGAACTGTTTATCATAAACTCCAAAACTCACTCCTTGGTGATAATGAGGCTTCAACCTCAGCAACAGAATAAGCATGCAGAGCAAGGAGAGCAGGAGGGCAGTGGAAGAGAAATCTTTAAAGGCATACTTTGAGAGCTGTACCCCAGGGCTGGCTTCTCAGTTTATGAAAGTTTACATTAAGAATTCAAAATTTGTTTTCATTCTCCATGAACACAAAAGCAGGACTTAAGCAACTGTCAGAAAAAAATAAAAAAGGAAGAATAATGAAGCAAGTCAACAAAGAAAAATAAGAAAACAACAAGAGCGACTAGCGCAGTGCAGAACGGTTCAGAAGGCACTGAAACCTAAAGGCTCCTGTGTCTCCCAGGCAAGCGCTGCTCCTCATCCCTGCAAAATGGCATCTGATACCAAGGAGCTACTGCTGAACCAGAGCTGCTGCCAAGCAATCCCTGCAACATCTCACTGAGGCAAGCAAAACCAACACCACATCTCTGCAATGCTTTGTAGGCTAAGCCACTCACTCTTGTCCACGTGCTGGGCTTGGATGCAAGCCAGCAAGGACTCCCAAAATCTGGATAGCGATAACTAGCAAATTGCTTCACTTGAGCTTTAAAGGCTTCCTCTCAGCAGGATTTATGATCTCAGCACAACACCATGCTAACTGCAGTGACATAGTTGCCTATTCATCGCTCCCCAGAGGCTGAGAAACATGCTGAAGTCTGCTAGCAGAAGACCATAAAGACAGACCATGAGGACGCGTGCATCTTTTTTAAGTGAGGACTGCTTGTTAGCGGACTAAGCAACTCTGGATGCTAGCCCCTACTTGCTCTTTGCCTTTGGGCAAATCAGCTAGCACCTTTCCTGGATTAAATTAACTATAAGCACAGGGATGAGATAAAGAGAAAGAGCGCCTCGTCTCATCTCCTTCAATGGTGGCTTAGCTACCAAAAAACTGCCATAAGTTCCTTGAGAAACGTGAGAACAGCAGTACACAGACCAGACCAAGAGAGTTGTTACAAGATGCTGTTAACACTCCAGAAATCTTATGCAAGAATAAAACACATGAAGAGCACAGGGAAATTGCAAATCTAACTTTTACTCTTTGAGAAAGATCATTTACATTCATGGGACCATGCGTCTTGCAGCCAGGGTTGAATAGCTAAATAACATCACTGAGGAAACACCACAGATTTGACACTTGTGATACTTTCTGCTGCAAAAGGCAGATAATCCCTTTCCAATCCTTTCCAGGGACACTGAGTAACAGGAGTACTTTTGAAGAAGTTATGTAGCTAGAAGTGTAAGACATCACACTTTTTGCTCTTTTGGTCACCAAGAAAGTTGTCACACCATGCAAGACTGCTCAGACCAAAGAGGAAGAGGAGCCTCTTCTGGTGTGACAACATTCATGGCTATGGCAGACACTGCTGAGTCGGGAGGAAGACATATGAAGAGAGACTTCATAAATTCACTGAACAACAAAGAAAACTGATGAAGTTTTGGGGAGAATGCTGCACTGGAAGATTATTAGATTATTTTTTCCCCCCTATAAAAAAAGAGGGAGGCTGCGTTTACCATCAGATAAACTACTTGTCTCTAAATCTGATAGACCCCAGTTGACAACAGTGAATAAATACCCCGTTCAGGTGTTATCTGTGCTATCGCTGGCTTGCTTTGTCACTTTCTAAAGTTTTGTAGTCATTGAAGCTGGTTGATAAACAGTTGCCCATCAATAAAGATCGTCTCTTAACTTGATTGTCTCAGCAAATGCCAACTTTTTCTAAATCACTGAAGCACTTTATCAAAATTTAAAGCGTGCTCATTAATTCAGGACTTCCCAGAGAACCATCTTATCTTAATTCACTATATAAGATACTTGTCAGGTATTTAGAAGAAAAATTGACACCAACAAACTTTGAGGGGGAATTAAAGACGACTTGAGGACTATCTTACCAATGAATCCTCAGCTGAATATTCAAACAACCACCCTGTGCCAGAAAATGGCATGGGTGTACCCAGAGTCTGACACAAAAACAATCATGTAAGACATAAGCATTATGCGATGCATTCATTTTTCTTGGATTTTCCCGAGAAGGTGACAGACAAGATTATCTTCCTTTCAGGTCATTGACAGGCTTTAGGATGAACAATACTGGAAGATAGAAACCATTATTTGAAGGGAAACAGGTATTATTAAACAGAAGAATCTAAAGCAACATGAAGGTCTTAATACTGTACTTCATGACCATTTAGCCAGGCAGAAATCTATACCCAATTAACGGAACAAAGATTTTTTTACTTGTTAGTAGAGAACACAAAACATGAGGCAGTTTCATGTTTTCTAGCACATGGGTTAATTTAGCTCACGTACTTTGCTATTGCTTTGTCACCAAACCAGCACCAAAACTTGTTATTTCCACTGTGACAAATGATCAAGCACAGATACTAATTCAGTTCCACATCACATCAGATAAGGTTGACAGCTTCAGAAGGGGGAAAATCTGTAACTGCTTATTTGGCCAGATTGTTGTGAAATGATGTGGGCATTTGCTGCACAGTGGGGGATGGCTTTTATTGGACAGGAGCTCAGCGGACAGGAAAGCTGTGTTTTGAAACTGCAGATCTCGAGTTCCAATACTGTTTTCCAGTGCAGGTCATATTGAGACAGACCTCTCTTTGTAACTTGTTCCACACTGTTGGAACTGCTACTGCAAGTCTATTTGCTCACATACATTATTAATATCAGCCTCGTGTGTCATCCCCCTTCTAACCTTCAGTCCAGCTATTTGAATTTCATTAGGCTATAACTAGAGTCAGTTGAAACTCGGCACCAAAGACAGACAAATTGCAACAATTCTCGTACCTCATTATTAAAGACTTATATTACAGCATAAGATATATAGTTTACAAACTTCATGTTTTTGAATGGGGGAAAAAAACCCAAATATGTTCTTCTCTGAAGAAGACTAAGTGTAGCACTTCTCAAATATTATTTTCTTATATTATTTTAGAATACCTTGTAAAAAATTGGTCCATTCCTTCAGAAGGTTGCAGTTGCAAAGAAACATAGTTTTTGCAATACAAAAGCATTCCTTTGGGATACATTCCAACAACAAGAATCCACAGTAACATAAAGGTTTTCAAGAAACGCAGGGGTTGAAGGGTACATAGGATGTCCAGCCTAGATGACCACTTCTTTTCTTCTTCCAAAAAGCTTGAGAGATACAAGATCAGAGGCACTCTACAGTGTGCAGTAGCAGAATACACAGCATTCCCTCCAATGAAAAAAAAGGCCATGCCAACTTTCTTTAATTTTTGTTTTGTTCTTAAGTTTCAAAACAATGTCTCAGCCATTGCTCAAAAGAAAAAAATCTTCAAAAACTAGGCTTACCTTAAGGTTAGCATTTTGGGATTATTTTTTTCATGTTAAAAAAACCTTTGTGCACAGGTAGGGTGGTTCCATACTCACAGCCACACAAGGAACTAAGTTCCACAAAAGATGTTTTTGGTTCAGAACCTGCTTTTCATTTTCCATGCTTCCACCCTCTAAAAGGTCCT
Organism: Larus michahellis; assembly: GCF_964199755.1. NCBI lineage: Eukaryota > Metazoa > Chordata > Aves > Charadriiformes > Laridae > Larus > Larus michahellis. The sequence goes on along the minus strand of NC_133900.1, from coordinate 19,345,660 downwards.
TATTTGACAGTAATAAATTACATCATTAAAGTTTTTGACATACATCCCTGGATATTAGAAAAAACAGAGTGGTCAGTCTTTCTGTTAATCATAAGCCCTCCTTAGATTTGGTTTTAATGACACAGTAATTCTCCTGTAGTTTGCTTAGTGGCTGTTTGCGTTCCCTTTTATCATTCACATTCGTGTTCTGTCGGGTGCACTAGCTGTCCTTGACATTCCCTTATTAGGTTTACAAATAATCATTAATTTGTTTTGTGTTCTGCCTCCTGTTTCAGTGATATATAGGCATGTCATTACCTTTCTAAAGTGTATTCATTATTTTACTTCTTCAAAAAATGCCCACTACTTTCCATGCAGGATTCAAGGCGATTTGCATGGTACCCACGTAATAGTGCATACTGTTTAATGCATCTTCAAAGTTTATGTGATCCATTCTTCAGATTTCATAATTAATAGACTAGTGATCTGAAGCCTCTTGCATTGTTTGATTGCTCTTTCTCTTGATCTGTTTGAAAGGCATTGCACTATAGTGAAAAGAATATTAAACCCAGACTCAGGCTTGATTCTTATTTCCCATTTTGTCCCAGGCCTTTGTATTGCACGATCTCTATTTTCCTCCCACCACAGAGAAGGCAAGGCATTCATAAAATATGGGTTTGTGCAAGGGGTTTTTTTTGTTTGGTTTGGTTGGTTGTTTGGGGAGGTGGGTGTTTGCTTTTTTCTGTTTGTTTGGGGAGGGTTGGTTTTTTTGTTTGCTTTTTGGTGTTTTTTTTCTTTTATTATTTGTTCAGGGGGTTGTTTTTTGGGGTTTTTTGGTGGGGTGTGTCTTTTTTTTTTTTTAAGGATGGAGAATCTCTTATTCTGGTTTTGTATAGTACCTGACACAGAGCTAGGGAATTAGTTGAGGCCTACAGGTACTAAGGCCGCCTTTTTTTTCTGTTTCCACTTTCTTCCATAGGCTATTTCTATTAGTTTAGTTCAAGTTTTGAGGAAAAGGTTTTTTTGATATAGAGAGGTTGCACCACTTTGTGGTTTGAGCTCAGCATTTATACCAGTGAACGCAGTATTAGTAACAGTAGTAATTTTATCAAAGCTTTGCAACATACTAGAAAATGCTAACACCAATTTGATATGTCAGATGTCCTTAAAATTATCAGTTAAGCTTAAAGCCATCCTCAGATGTGGGTCTCTTCTACCCTGAGAAGCCAGCTGACTTTATCAAGGGGGCATTTACTGGCAAGTCATCTGAAATTTAAAGCCCTAAAAGACAAACATGAATCTTTTTATTATAGTTCTCCCCCTCTCCCCCCAGCAGTTTTGGTAACTTAGTTTATACAGTACTGTTGTTCTTACTGCTTAAAGAAAAATGCACAGCCATTCTGGATAATAAGCTTGTTCAAAATATAGTCTTAACTAAAAAGTTAAAACTACACCAAACCAGTTCAAAATTTCACTCATATTTCTGATATTTAAATCCTATATTTCCCAAATTAACAAAATTTTAATAGCCAAGTAAAGCGATAGCTATGACATGATTGTATTCCTAAATTGCCTGGAAGCTCTTGAAGTAGCGTGGGAAGAAGAACAAAGTAATAAGCCTGTAGCCATTCTCAGCAGAGTTTGAATATTTAGGAAACTCTGGAATCAAAGGCCCATTTGTTCATAGTATCAGTTGGATTTGTAATTATAACAGAGAACCAAAAAGCACAAGTGTGATTTGTGCAACTGATGGACCCCATCCCCTTATGAAAGAATACCACCATATGTTTTCTGAGGCTTTCAAAATGGAAATGTTACTATGGAATTACTCAATAGTTTAAAAGGACCCAAGGAAAAAACTTGAGAATTTTTAATACGAAGTGGTATAGGGGACAGCTTGTCCAAAATTGGGTCCCACAAAAGCCTGCAAATGTCAGCCTCATGAAATAATCCCATTGAAGTTCGTACAATATTAGAGGCCACATGTCACAGTTATCCACAGCTGTTAGGAAAGTCATCCTGAAGAACAAAAGACACCAACCAGAACTAAGTAATTTTTGCTGCACTCTCAGAAAGGACAGTCATGCATGTTATTTAATACATTGTATAGCCCAGGTGATACCAGATTATCAGCTTGATACTGGAATTGAACACAGTTATCTAGTTCACCTTTTATGATAGGTATGTTCACAATAAATGCTGTCACCTACCTGGAAATAAGACCAGCACTAAGACTTTGGGGTTTTTTTAAGTTTCTGTGATGAAGGAAAACTGAGACACCAAGACGCAAGGCTGATCACCCCCTCAGTGACTTTAAAACAGCAGAAGTAGATGACTTCAAGAAAGGCACGTTAAAAGAGAAAATGATTAGAGCAAGATTATTCTGATTTATACTGGAGAACCAGTATGAATCCAGATGTCTTATGTTCTGCCTTAAAGCAAACAGTAAAAGAGGTCAGTTGTGTCATGTGTTGCGTTTTTTCTCATGCACACTAAGCTAGTACTAAAAAAGGTGGTGTGCCTTGTTATGTTAATAGAACTCCATAATCAGTGATTTATTCAAAGAAATCATTAGAATTGATACTCAACAGAAGGAATTATCTTTCCTATACTCATACCTCTGTGCATTTACCTGATCCGTGCTGAATATCTTATTTCTCTTTATGTTACTTTGTAAGGAGACTTTATTTTGCTCTGAACCTTGTGTCAACATCTGCGCATGTGTAAACCAAGTGTAAAACGCAATCATGTCAAAAGTGACAGTGCTTCCCACCGCTCTGTGAGAAGGGTTACAGCATGTTTAAGGCTGTTGGGGAATCTGGTCACCAGTGTCTTGTGCCAGCCTTTTCTAACACAACCCAATTAAAGTGAGCCCTGTGCTGTCCTCCATGTGATGTGCTAAAACCGTAATGTCACAATTAAGGACCTCAGAACTGAATGAGATTTATTTTTAATGTGTGTTTCAATCGCTAACACAGTGGAGCTGAAAACTGCAACTTTCATTTCTTCCCAGAAACAAATTGTTGAAAAGGGTTAGTTATTGCAGTTTCTTGGAAGTAATGTCTTACAGTGACAGATTTCTTTTCCCCCTTGTATACTGTATTTGTACAAATGACAACAAGAACATGCAGCAGCGTGTAGGATACTCACAACATTTTACTAGGGAATTGTATTTGCAATATGTTTCTCAGCATTTTCCTAATAGGTTTCTGTATTTAGGGGTTCATAACTCCAGTGAAATTTCAATCTCAACTGGAACTTGGCAAACAGATTTTCTACTTGAGATCTTTTTCAAGTGAGCCTTGAAAAAATAAAAAAGGCCATTAAATGGGAACGCATATGCATAGCTTATTGCTGAAATGACATTAAAACTGAAAAGAAACTATACTCATTGTATCAGTTTATATACCAATGGGAATTCTATAAGCTTTAGAATGTAAAGTTTTAGAACTGGAAAGCTTTTCTTCAGAAGAAATAAAAGCTATACAGAAAGAATACTTCATCCTTCCTGAAAGGGGAAATTATTAGCGTAAGTTTTAAGAGAAGAATGGAAGACTATTTTGAAAGTTAAATGATCACATATCCATTCCTTTTAAGTTAGCCAGGTCATAGCTATCTGTACCTCTGTTAATATTGGGAATGCTGAAATAAATTGCATACAAGTAAGATATAATCAAGAATTATGTAGGTATATTCAACGAAAATTTGAAGTGAGGTTGTAGCAGGATGCTCTGCCTAGCATCATCTTGATCTTTGCCCTACTTGTAAGTTTTCTGGTGGAAAGTTACGAGATGCATGGGGAGGTCATCCTGTCCTTAGCATTGAAGAACACTGAGGATTAGCCTGATGCAGCAGCCCCAAAGTAAACGTCACAGGGTAAGATGTGAAACCAGATGCTCCACAGGTAGGATGTGAAACCAGATGTTTTCAGAAGGAACAAAAGAATGAGACACCACTCATTTTCAGTCCCTGTAGCAGCTTGGAGGACTACTTACCTACATTTTTCATTTATGTTTATTGGAGTGTGTCCAGAGGAGGGAGACCAAGATGATGACAAGCCTCAAGGGCAAGACTTGTGAGGAGCAGCTGAGGTCACTTGGCATTTTCAGCTTGGAGAAGAGAAGGCTGACAAGTGCCCTTATCACAGTCTACAACTTCCTTAAGGGGGGCAAGTGGAGGGGGAGGTGTTGATCTCCTCTCTCTGGTGACTAGTGGTAGAAAACGTAATGAAGCTGCATCAGGGGAAGTTCAGATTGGACATTTCCACTGAGAGGATGGTCAGTCACTGCAGCAGACTCCTCAGGGAGCTGGTCATGGCACCAATCCTGTCAGAGTGCAAGGAGCATCTGGATGATGCTCTTAGTCATATGGTTTAGTTTTAGTTAGTCCTGCAAGGAACAGGGACCTGGACTTGGTGATCCTTATGGGTCCCTTCCAGCTTGAGATATTCTATTCTATATTCTATGAAAGTACACAGGTCTTGCTGAGCTAAAAAGTTCATTTTAGCAACAGACGTTGCTGAACTAGAAGGTTCAGCGTAGCAACAGATGACTGGCAGTCGATCACTCTATACTACAAAAGCTTAGTCCCATCATTGATCAGGACTGATTCTAGTACACCTCCCTCCATAGACGTGTTTGGTATTCCTCCCTTGAGTGGGGATACCCCTCAAGGTTACCCCTCAGAGGCTGAGCAAAAGAGAGTGACCCACACTCATCGTCTGAGTGAACAACACCAATCTCTATAAAATAATTTTTTATCAAGCCAGCTTTGAATTATTAAGTAAATAATTGTAAAGAATAGTAGCTATAGGTTCTATACTGTGTAATAGATGTTCTGATTAGTGTCCTTTAGCCTGAACATATCATTATCAATTAAAATAAAATTGTTTTGTTTGCATATATTTCTCAGTTCCCTGAGAAATGACAATTGTGCAGTGCAGAGGTCTAAAAGGTTGAATCAATCCACAGAAGATTCACGAGCAGAAAAAAAATTCTTACTCACTAGATAAGTTTTTTCTATAGAGTCCAAGAAAGTGATCTACAAACACAGTAGGGCTGTGCATTAGCAGAATTAAAACCTGTTTTTCAGTAGGACTAATACAAAAAAAAGAAAATAGAAGTCAACACATAACAAGTTTCAGCTGCTTTTAAAAATTGTTTTAGTTTATCCAGTAAAACTTGACCGTCACAATGCAGTCAGTGTCAAAAAACAAATGACTGAGCTTCCCCACAGTGTTTCAATGGAATCAAACCCTATTAACTGCCTGCACATCAATATTCTTTTGCAACGACCACTTTAAATCTCAAGGCTAAAGACACACTCTCAAATGAAGTACATCATCAAGTACCAAATAATTTAAAAGGTCATGAAGAAAGTTATGCTTGAGTAGTGTTGTAACAAATAAGCAAACCAAACAAGCAATAGCTCACCCACTTCCCCTTTCTGCCTCACTTAGCACCATCCCTCCTTCCACACTCTGGGGTTTGAAACCTCAGATAATAAAAGCTGTCATGTGTTTATTAAGGTCATGAACATACAAACACCCGAGTGATCTTAATATCCTTGGTACAACTCCTGAACTCTATAAACCAGTCACACTGGTCTTTAAGAGCATCAGTAGCGCACATTTTATAACACACGTATAACTTTGACAGTGGCAATATTTGCACCCTTTCTAAATGTTTTAGAGGGGGGAAAAAGTGGAATTCAAGACTCTTCCACATTCACGTGCTTGCATCACGTCTTACCGTAGAAGACCTCAGACAACATACCTAGATTACTTATGTATCAGAATTCTCTAAGTGTAACCTATAGCTGCTTTGAGAATCTAATTCAGACAGGCTTTCATGCATGACTAACATTAATCAACTTATAAATCTTGATGTAGAAGTTTAGCTTAAGAAAAACACAGTAATTTAATCAGTGTTGTACACTGCAGTTATATTTTGTTCATCACTACCCACAATACTGTATCATTAAGCACATTTAATTCCACATAAAGCAGTCAAGCAGTGAGCGCTAAAGCCTTTCTCAGACATCATTTAACCCAGCAAGCCTCAGACACCACTGGAAAAAGCATGCAATTCAAGAACAGGGGTAAATCCAAAGATAGCACAAGTTTGGAAATATTTCATGTCTCAATGACCAAATGCAACAAGCTTCTATTAGTAACAAAATTCTGTCATTGATAATACTAATTATTCATAGCGAGACATACTCCATAAAAGGACAGTGATTTTTTCAGATATGTATTACTATGTTAAATACAGAAATGCAATATAAATACAGGCTAATTTACTCCTCCATTATCCCCCTTTAAGTTCCAGTGGAATTGCTGTACTGAAATATGGATGCAAGACACTGAATGACTTCACCCCAACCTGGGAAAGTCTCTCTCCTCCACTCTCTTCTTTTGAGGCAATCAAACAAGCGTCCTTCATCCTTAGCAGGAGGTGTAAACAATGTTTACTGCTCTGTCCCTCACAGGTCATTTAATCTTATCTGTCCTCAATCAAGAGGAGGGCAATGGGGAGGTCAAAAAACTACACATCCCACACATGCTCTTGATCTGCAGCTTGTTGTTATTTTAGATTTCCATGAACCCTGAGGGTTCATCTTTCAAAATGTGAAATGAAAACTACGCAGTGTCTACTCTATGTAGCAAGAGAATTACTGAGGAAATCCTTATTTTCTTATTACTCCAAGAGTTACAGACTATCATTCTCACACAGAAAGCCACTAAAACCGAACCCTCCATTGTCCAGCAACAGTACAGGAAAGTGCAATTCATCTCTGAAGAAGCCTATCAATTGTCACTGCGCAGTGGCAGCGGAGAAAATGCTTTCCTGGGGAGTCCTGAGTCATCAGCCTGAACTTCTGCCACGTTCTTGCATTAGGCATTTGCCTGCTGAGCGGTTATTTGCCAACACAGCGAGAGATAAACACGTTAGCCATGAGGAGAACAGAAGCAGGGGGGGACACGACACACCAATAAACAAACACAAAACCATAGGCAAATAGTATAAAATCTTGTAAATAATCACAGACAAGAAGTGGAGATAATCCTTGCCCCAGCACACGTAAAACACAAGAGGTTCTGTAACATGCTCCTTCCAGGGACTCCTCTGAGGATTCAGAAGTACTTGCTTACATCTGGTACTTCAGTGTTCATACTTCTATTTTAACTTTCTTTTTAACCTGGCATTTTTTTTTGTTTGTTTGCTGTTTTCTTACAGCTTCATCAGGTGATAAAACCCTGAATTTGCTGTTCAGATCACCAACTAAACTGAACCATTTCGTATCAACTGAACTCAATTATTCTGTTTTAATTAACCACAAAAAGATCTAACCCATTAGAAATAAAGATTTCTCTTTCATCTTCCAAGCAAGTAACAGAGTATAAACATCAATCAATTCTGAAACACCAGTTAAAAATAAAACTAGCCAGATGTTTTATTACTTCAATATGTGTAGATGCCTATTGGAATAACCAGCATTCCTGCAAGAACTGCTGCCCATACTCCCCCTCCCCCATTTTGTTAATAGTGAGGTCATTAATGCAGTACACAAAATAGACCACGATGACAAAACAAATACTTTTAAAAGTCTGTTGATCAAGCGATATCAAAAAAGTGCTGTCAAGGGAGAAGGCAAAAAGATCACATGGGACAAAAAGATTGGGGGTAAAGTGAGCGGTAATTTTTAACTTGGAAAAAGTTTAACACGGAAGGTACCGCAAAAGTCTATGCATTGGTTTGTCAAACCCTTTTCTCCAATTTTTTTTTGTCCCCCCTCCTCCTTGTAGCCATTGTCTACACCCCTTCAGTGCTATCTCAGGTGTGACTACATGGTCTATGCAGTCATTCCAGAGCTCAGCCCGATCTAGCTAGCAGAGGCTGTGGGCATGTTAACATTGTCTGACAGCCCACAGATTTTTAGGCCAAATTATATGTACAATTATGTAATGGCCTGTTTTATAGTCCATTATGGAATTTACAATATAGTCCCACAGAGAACCTACCGACGGGAAGAATAATGCACTTTTTCTTTTGTGAGTGAAATCTAATTATATGTTCAAATCTCCAAACATTTGAACTGCAATTTAAAAGAGAAGAAGGTGGATTAGAAAGCAAAGATAATAAGAATTAGACAGTCATAAGTGTCTGTAGTATGGCTTGGCAATGACTGTTTTACTTAAATCATACACATTCAAAACAACTCTCTTCACAGGTTAACATTTTCCTTGCTTACCAACAAGTACTGACCCAGTTCACTACAGCAATATCTACTGTTCCTTAAATGGGAGCTTAAAAAATACTCCAACAGCCTCCAACTTAATTGAAACTTGTACAGTCAGTGAAAGGTAGAGGGAGGAGATAGTCACAATACTGAGGATGTAATTCTCTTCAGTTTAATGCAATCAATGTAAGCCATCATTCAAAACCCAGAAAGAGTCTTCACGGATTCAAAAGACAAATATTGAACAGTGCCCTCCCTTTTGGGGGATTAATACCAGTCACAAAACTATATTTTAATCAGACTCTAAAAATGTCTTTAAATTCATTCTCCTCTGCAAAAGGAGAGATTGCTATCTGCCATTGATAGAAAAAGAAAAGAATTTCAGTTTTACTCTAGGGGTAAATTCATCTTCATCTAGTGGCTAAGTTTATTTGAAACCAGGATTAACACACACACCCATGGCAAACCATTGGAAAATGTAGATTCAAACTCTAAATCCACTGTCAAAACTAGAAGCCTTCCAAATGAACTTGTGCTATACTGTCATATTTGCAGATATCTGCGCTCTGTCATCCTGGCCTCTGTGTCAACTTTAGCTTTAATAAGCTCTGTAAATTAATTCTGAATTATTATTGAAAGAACTCCACTACAATTTAGAGCTTAGCAAGTCTTTTAACCACTTTTCAAATATGCATAACTAATCTATAATTTTATATTCTGGAACTGTGATCTTGTCATGAGGACATGCAACTGCACTGCAGAGAAATCACGATTCAGATGATCACAACTCCTCCTACGCTTCTCCCATTATGTGAAGGATAGAAAATTATTTCACCTGCAAACCTTTCTTAAACTGGTTTTGGAAAATCTGTTATTTTACAAAACTCAACCTTTCAAGGTACATTATCTGAAAAAGTGTTCTTTTCAAATTTCAAGTGAGTTTCCAGACTTCTCTGTATGGAAATATACTTGATGATATCAACAGTGGATTTTAAAAAAAATTAATAATTTCTGGATTTTTTTTTTTAAATATTGTACTTTAAAGCTTCTTCCCCTCTTTGCCACTTTTCATACAGTAGTTTGATCTCATTACATGCCTAATAAGGAAAGACTAGTGCCATGTCTTTAACCAATTCTTGCTCATCTTTTGATTATTTTATTTCTTAAAGAGATTTTCAGAGTACAAGTTTCTTCCTTATGTGACTTAAGGACAGACTAGTTTTATGAAGAGGGAACGAAGGTCCTGTCCTTTTTGCCAAGACCAAAGTCAAGGCCTTGTGTGAAGAAAACTGTTCATGCAATGCTTCCTTGGTGGGCAAGAAGGGACAGGAAGATTTAAGCCCAGAGAGCCTTCCATGGAGTGTGATCATTGCTAATTAATTCCAATCACTTTATAGCTCCGAAGGACTGAAACACAGAGAAAATAATTTGAGTTTTATTCCTGAAAATGTTTGCTGCTTCTACGTTATAAGACAACGCATTAGTTACACATCTAATTTAGGGACATAATTGGTCATCACCCAGGCATGAAATCAGTTCTGAGCATTAAGATCTATTTTGAAGGACAATTTTTTTTGTTGGAAGATACTAACAAGTTGCTTGCACCAAAAGCATTACTGAGCATGCCACCGACTTTGAGAGAACGTATACAGAAGTGCAGGTATCTCTAGAAGAAAACACTTAAAGATTTCAGTAGTATGAAGGGTTCTGTCAATGTTTGTGTCATATTGCACACATTACTGGAAATATCCATGGCATTTGAAGCATCAATTTTGGATTTTCTTGATACATTCGCAAGATTTATTTTGGTATATGGGACCTGGTTATCTTTCCACCAGAGAATTAGTTCAGATTAGCATTTGTAGTGCTCCAGATCTCTTTAAATCACATACTGTCTCCTCTTAACACAAGCAACAGAGGAGCATTTCAGACCTTGCTGTCTTATCCTTTTCTTCTCTCCCAGGCATGTTGGGAGATGCAGTGCTTATGCAGTAGATATCGCATACAGAGTGCTGGGAGCTGCTTAGGGATACATGTGGAGTTTGCTAAAAGACAGTGTAAGTTTTATATGGAAAGTCCAGATAATGTTTTTGTTGAATCTTCTTCCACAACCTCTAAGGTGAGCAGTATTCAGACTTTCTATCTATCTTACCTCTGATAACTCCCTGGCCTATACCCTCAGAGCTATTTCTGTAGAAAGCTGTACCTCCAAATTCATGGTAAAATGTGTACCTATCTTAGCAAGTTTGAGCATGCTTTCCAGTTAATAATGCTTATACATTAAGGGCAGAGTCCATTATCACATTACTCTGTCTTTAGGCTTACACTATAATGTGTTGATGAATCACATACACAGTACATAGGTCTTGGTCAATGTCACTCCAAATCAGTCCTCCTAATTAGAAACTGCATCTCTCTTTCTAAACTTAGTATAAAAAAACCCAAACAATATAAGTTGCTAAATACTTGATTAATAGCTTGCTGATCTTTCAAGTGCAAGGAATTTTATCCACAGACAGTGACAAAAAAAACAGAACACTATTAGGAAAAAAAAAACCCAACACCTTTAAGTTAATCTGCCACCAACTACACTATTTCTATTTGTCTTGTATTGTTACCCTCAAGGCAAAAAAGCACAGATGTTTTTGCCTTGTTATCAACCTAGACTCTGTGTATAGATATTATATATTTATTAGATATACAATGGAATAGTACCTACAGAAGAATGCTAAAAGAAAAATAAATTTAACAAGCCTCACCGGTAAGGTACCTACCCAGAGATACCCAACTGGGCAAGCAAGAGGATTATGTCCAGGATTTTGCCTCTCCCATGAAGTACACCTAGACATTTGACTGGAGTGAAGAAATACCTCCACTCTCTCAAGATTGAGCCTATAGAATAATTAGCCCTTGAGGGCAGGTGATTTGAAATATATTTTTTCCTTTTTTAAAACCAATCAGAAGTTTCTTCTAAGTGTCACATGTAACATTGTTCATTGACCAAGGGACTCAAATCCTCATCTTTCCAGTGCATACCTTTAAAATATGACTGGACTTCTGTCAACATTAAGCCATTAAGTAGTGGAAGACACAAGCAAAATCCAATACAAGTACACCCCAACTGGTATATTAGCTGTAACAGAAAGATAAAAAGTAATGGGTATAGCAATAGCAAGAAGTGTTGGTACTGAGTGTCTTCACCACGTTAAACTGAGCACATCAAACAGGTTATATATTTGGATAATGGAAAAAAACCAGCGTGAAACTTCTTAAGCTAAAATCCACATTTCCTACTACTTAGATATCTTGCATAGAATGTAACATCCTAAGTGTTCTCCTCCTTTAGCGAGGCTTCACAGAACATTTTCTACATTTAGTTCATGAATAGTAACTACATCAGTGCATGCAAAGAACATTATGAACTGCTTACTGCATCAATTCAAGCCATTTTCATATCACAGTAAGATGTGTGAGGGGGCTAGACCCTCAAATACTTAAGCAAAACAAGTTAGAAGTTGAGCTTCAAAGCACTCAAGTCAAAAAAAAAAAAAGAGAGACTGCTCAACAAGGTTAAACACCTCAAGTTTAGGGACTGTACAGTAGAGTGGTTTTAAATTGCAATTATTTCCAAGTCAAAATCACCTTCATCTATTTTAGAAAGAGGGAAATGTGTTTTGATTAGTTGTTTTAACTCCAGCTGTAATCCTAAGCAATACATTTCCTTGCTTCTTGAGAGGGCAGCTATTTACAGGATAGCAAGGGATTTCATTGCTGTAATGCATGTTTTCAGTTTGTTTGTATATGTTCATGAGCTGCTTTTTATGCTCATTTGAAGTAGTATTAAGTGCTTCAAAAATACTACACATTTATGTACAAAACCAAGCCTTAATGCAAGATGATTTCTCCAAAGAGAACACTGTAATAGAAGGCCATTCACTTAAAAACAAAAATGTTAAATTGTATATCTGTCTTCTCCTTTCTGATGGTGCTAATAATAGAGTACGACTAGAGAGCAAGCAAAGCACATGTATAGTTTAATATACAAAGAAACGTATTTTTTTAATGAAAATTTTTAGTAGCTCCTCATTTCAGGTACATACACGTTCCACTTACTCATCTAATCCTGTAGTGATTGTTTTCCAGAATACAGTCTTTGAAGACGCTGAATAATTTCAAAAACTGGGAAGCAGCTATTATAGCGTAAATTGCTATAAAGTTTGAAGTTTGTCAGCAAATCAGTTCTACATCTACGGTAATATTGTATAACAGATTATAGAGGGAAGTTTCACTAGATTTTTATCATTTGAAGACCTAATATGGAATCCGTAAGTACCTAGTTGGGAAACAAAAAACATACAGTAATTAATGTACTATAGTATGCATGCATTGATTTTTACATAGACTATATTTTAGCAGTAATAGTGTCTGGCACCAGACTACAAATCAATAGGAGACACTATTGTGCCATTGGTTTAAAAAAAACCCACAACAAAAGAAAACAATCTTTTGTTTAACTGGCACCATCAGAATTCTGCATCCCAGTTTTGCTATTGTAATGCTTGCTGTTATTTTAAATAAGATTCTCATTCCAAACATATTTTGCCAAATAAATACCCAGTCTTTTTGTACTAGTTCTGTTCTTCTCACAAGAAACATGCTACATGCTGTCAAATTTAGAAAAAGCAAAACACTAACATCAGATGGAAATGGGACGAAGTCTTCTGCATGTGAATATTCTTGAGGATTTGCATTTGACACCACAGTTCAAACACCATAATGTTATGCTTTGCTTTCCTTCATTGGTTTCCTCTTAGAATTGTTAGGCAAGTTTCAGACTAATATGTGAACAGAAGACGAGCAAGGATGAGTTTCCTGAAGAGGCATTACTGAATATTAAGAACAGAAGAGGGAGGAGTGAGCATGTCTGTACTCCAGCAAAAATCACTAGAAGAGTCAGCAATGCTTTCATTAGATCCAAAAGTGTTTCTTTTTATTATAGCTGAGAAAATTCAGAATTTCAAACAGCTGTAATCCAAAAGTTACTAATCTTCAAAGAAAAAGTTAAATCTGAAGGTTCAATATCTCATTTAAATCTTGGAAGAGCCCCAGGCTGAAGGGAACATAGCAAAGACAGAAGTTTTTGCCTGATGCTACCCACCAGCTGTTCTTTGGTAACTGTGGAGGTGTAGACCCATAACCTTACACAAGGGAGTACCCAATCACCCCACAATACAGGGGGATAAGTTTAAGGGACAACTCCAGAAAAGCTGTGCTGGAGCAAGTGGCAGGCAAGTGACCCAGGATGGAGGCTATGGGGGCCAAACAAGAAAGGCCTGTGCAGTAATTTCATGCGCTGGCTTTCATAGCCTTTAAAAAATAATTTTAAAAAATAAATCACAGTTTGTAGACTGTAACTTCACAGAATCCCATGAAAATTACAGAAGGAAAGAAAAATATTATGCTAGCAAGAGTTGTAAAGTATATAGAAATCCAAGGACAGCTATGGTACATATGAAGGATATTTTGCCTTATGTAAGGAATTATTTTACTTGAGACTGCAGGTCAGAACAGCCTCCAGAACAGTATAGCCAATATTATGGCATGCTAAAAAATTATCCAGGCAGAAAAAAAGAATACTCAATTAAGATTCCTGTTACAGATAACACAGCCCATTTTAAAAAGGAAGGTCTGAAAAAAAGGAAAATAGCCTTAATTTAAGGAAAAAAGATCATTCTAAGCAGGCTTTCTCCAAAGCACCTACAGTTCTTTTACTTCCAAGGCAATACCAGGCCTGCTTCCACTGTCTTTTCCTACTAGTAGGATACAGCCAAAAAAAGCTGGCATGGGTCACTTAAAATCCATTGTCCTTAACACTTGACTTAGCACACAGGATGAAGCTGATGGAAGCAATATAATTGTCCATTTTTTATACTGTGGTTAGTATTTCAGTATTTTTAGAATAAAAGAAAGCAAATGGGATTATTATGTATGCTTATACTATGAGTAAAATAATCTAAAAATTAAATTATCACAATAACCTTTAAGAGAAAGTATGTATGCAACCTCTGTAAAGGTTGCTGCTAATACACAGGAAAAAAACATTGTTTGTTCTAGAATGTCTTTAGATTAGCCCGCTGGTTCTCTTACATACCAAAAGATTAGAGTTTAAAGGCTATTAGGGACCTACAGATCCCATTTCTGTCCGCAAGTGTTACAAGCACACAGTTCTGGAGAAAAAAAAGGAAGAGATCTCCCTGACAATTGTTTTCTAAAATACATTGCTTATTTCAGAAATATTCAGCCAATATTTCCATAGAGGATTGCAAATTAACTGTTTTACCATATAACAATAGATATAAACCCAAGCAAGATACACTTAAGAAGCTTGTTAAACCAAGGACCTAATATTAGGAAATACTCCTAATTTGAAATTCTACCTTAGAGTTGAGGGTTGAAAGCATTCAGGAACTCCCAGCATTTGACTTGCTATTTTTAGCCAGGAAAGTGTGTGATCTAGTGCAGCACCATTTGCTTTTTTAAATTGATTGTGCTGTCTTTTCACTGGTAATAAATATACTATCCTAACACGATTTACATAAAAGTCTGGAACCAACACAGCATCAAGCTCAAATGCAGAACAGCAAATCTGTGTTTGAGTGACCTTTACGTACAATGTGCCCACAAAAACCTACTAACAAACAAAAGCTTTTTCAGGGCTGTCGGGTTTCACCAACACAAGTTTAGAAAGAATAAATCAAGATACAGCAGAAAAAGGAGTAATATACAGTGGAAAAATAGAACAAAACAGCACTCTTCAGAAGACAGGTTAAAGACAATCCAGCATTACACTCGCTCTGATCTGCTGGGTTTAGTATTCAAGTGGTTGAGACACTGATCATTTACATTTCAAAGAAAGAAAACTGAAGCTTGATGACGATGATCTTCCACAGAGTGTGGGTGAGACTGCTGAATTCTGCATGACCTGTATCCATGGAAGCAGAGGAAGCACCTTCAGAGCCCACCCTTCCCAGTACCATTCATGCTTTGGGTGAGAGACAAGGCTCAAGTTGCAACCACATTTACCAACATAAAACCCAACTCAAGCATAAAGGTAAACTGTGTCAAGACAACAAGGTCCTTGGTAAACCACTTTCTACAAGTATCAATACATCTGGAACTAAGTCTAGAAAATACATATAAACAATGGCAGGTTGTTCACCTGCAGATGAAGTGGTGACTGAGCTAGCATGCATCTTGACTTCACTGATATTTTTTTTCTGCAGGTACAACGAAACCAACAGTCTAACTATTGATGTTTGTCACATTCCTTTGACTGACTACACCTGCAGCAGCAGATGTCAACATACCCCCCAACACTGTGTAGCACTAAATTTATCAGAGGAAGACCTGAACACCTAGCTGCCAAATTTCACTATCTAAATACCGTGGGGCAGGGCTGGGGAGACACGCTTAAGAACAGGAAGCTTGTCTAATGGGCCCAGATTGTTGTTATCTGAAGAAAAAGAAGTGTTATATACAAGAACAACATTTGGCCATTCTCTTCTTGTTTAGCTTTACATTGGGATCTAGTTTAGTGGATTTTTAAAAAAAAAATTTAAAAATTTTGTTTTGGTTTAGTTTCCTGGCATGTTTCTCCTTTACTCACTGCTTAAAAGCAGATCATATGAAATCAGGTCTCAAAGGTTATCTAGGAGAATAAATGTGTGAGGTGTTCTCTTTAAAATCATGGTTGCTTCTGTCAGACAATACACCATCATACCTCTATCTGGGGATAAAGGAGGGCACTCATTTGTTTTCCCTCCTTTACCCTAAAGGTATCGATTTATAAACCACAATTCTTAGCTGAAGAGCTTCTTTTCCTGCACTCTCAGAAATATATATAAACAGATATGAACAGGTAAGTAAACAAAAAGGAGAATACAACCTTTACTTCCTCCGTGGCACCTTAATATTTTCAAAAGAATGTCTTTGAGACTTTTCCTGGCACTGACAGCATATGACCAGACTTCTGCAACCTCAGACTCCTATTAAGGTAAATTGGGCACAACAGTTATACCTGTTCTCTCCCCTGCAATTTTAAGTTCCAGTCCTAAAACAGAGTGCAAGTGGGGTGTCTTATCTTCCCCAATTCAAAGAGTCCCTCACATCAAAAATAGCCTTAGTGAACTCCATAACAACTTGATAGACAAAACCAAGAGTATTTACATTTATCCTGTCTCTTTCTCCAACCTCACTGCATCTGAAAAAAAAAAACACACAGCTAACTTGTGTCTGTCTGAAAGATCATTCGAACATAGTATTTAGTCATTATAGGTTGAAAAAATAAACATTTTTAAGAGTGACCATCTAAACATTTTGGGTTTATTCTTGGTGGGAGTAATAGGAGCAATGTTCATTTTTCCCCCCTTCCCATCTCCCTTCTTTTCTTTCACAAGAATATCCTATTTAGTTCCACAGTCTGAAAATGACCTTTTATTTCAACAGCTCTGTGGGCTTCACTACTTGCAGAAACAAACATTTTCTTCCTGGCACAATAGCAACTATTTTAATATTCTCTTCAGACTCTCTCTTCATTGCAATCCTAATAAATGCATTCAGGTTTACGATGAAGAGAGATCCTACCAGACAAATGGCAGCAAGGTTACAAGCTCGAGCTGGTGACCTTCTGAAAGCTTGTTTCCAGAGCTGCCTGATGGGGTGAACATTCCAGCAATGTTATTCATTGAAACAGGAACTCCAAATATTCCCCTTTTCTAAACAATGTCATTTTACCTTGACAACGTATCATCACTGGCTTTCTTCTGTTCATCTCCTAGGTCAGGAAGGAAAGGTGAACAATTTATCACTCATGAATCCCTGATTTTAATGCAGATATTAACTGAAATTCAATTTCCATTGAATACATATTCTGAATATTATATACACATACATATGCAGTAGCATTAAGGCACAAAGGCTAAACGTATCTGTCAGATCTGATCTAAACTGGGATGGAGATACAGCATTTTTAGTATAAAACACTAGTGACTTATACTTTGCAAACTCCTGATTTTTCTAAAGCCTTTGAACCATTTAACCATTAGAAAGCAAACAGGATTTTCAGTTTTATAACTCATTTGACCTCAGCTTGCAAGAGTTAAAAAAAAGGGTTAATCCATACAGGTTCATTTGTTCTGAATACCAAACCTGTAATGATATGTCTGCTTTCTTTTCAGAAGGAGGTTTTACAGTTTGGATTGTACCCCACAGAGCTATACAAAAAGGTGTCCCTCCATGTGCTAATCTCCCTCTTTTGGCACAGGGATTTCACCTCTAAAATACTCCCTGGATGACAGAGAGGGGCCCACTGTTGTTATGTCCCACAATGAGAAAGCTGATGCCATCACTTCAGATGCATATGGGTTTCTTATTTGGGTACTACTGCAATCCAAACTTAAAAGCTACCTCATGAAACTACAAGTATTCCTCTTTTCTGCCTGAAAAGCTGATAGATTCAGTCCTTACCTCACATCCTAAAAGGGCACCTTCGTTTTGCCCGGAAAGATTCAGAAATTCAGCTTGCTTCAGCACAGAGAATTACAGGGTACAACCCCAAGCAAATTAATAACACACCAAGACTAGGAAAATAAGGTCACAGTGTCTTTGACATTGTTTTGAATAGGACACTCACAGTTGGTCTAGATTCTTGTGTTAATACCTTCTTTGAAGGGACACTTTTAATTAATTGTGGTAGAAAAAGTGGATATGCCAGGTATTAAGAGTAAGCATCCTGTTCCTCTACCCACTGTAAGTTAGAGAAGTAAACAGAGTTTGATTTTATAGCATCCTTTTCATACAGGTCCTTCCAGACCACTGAAGGAAGCTGAACCTGGGATACAGAGTTGATTATACAAGCAATATCTCCATCTACGTAGATACCCGTGATTTTCTATAGCTCTCTGTTAAGTCCACCAGCTATCACCAAGGAGTGCTTATCCTGCAACATGGGGGACTATAAAATAACAGAAGAACAAAGGAACACTTATCTACTTTATCTTTCTCCAGATTATCCCAGAGATTTTACAATATAGCTCCATGCAATTTAGGTCTGTATCTGTATATCTCCTAGTAGGCAGGTACGTGTTTTCTGTTACGTTCTGGTAAGTAACTAAGTATCCTAAGTGGTGCTCTACAATACGGTGTATTCATCTTATTAGTATATTTCTCAAAAAGAGGAATTTCCCCACCTTCAGTGTTAAAACAATCTTTTGTTGTCATCTTTTAAAGTAACTGGCTGCTTCCTGACAGAATCAAGTTTATACCTCAACTGGTGCCACTACAAAGGTGTTTCTTCAAAACATTAAGATTCAGTGCAGCTTTATTTGTTGATACTGCTATAATCTTGAAACTACCTTTGTCAGTCTACGTAGCCCCTACACATGTGTCGTCTTGACCTGATGCAGTGAGGACAATGCAGCACCTTTGCTCGCAGTTACACTTTGAATAAAGGAGTCTAACTGGGAAATGGGAACAAATTATAGCCAGGATATTCCAACAACACAGAGAGACTCTACAGATCAAGAGGCAACAACTGTCAGCAAGGCCAGTGTCTCAGAGGGTAAATGAGAAAAGAAAGTTAGAAAGAGATCCTAAAAAGTAAGTAACCCGGCATAAATGCAGAGATGTGTCTCAAGCAAGCAGGATTAGGCAAGCTACCTTAGGATCTGAGCTTTTCCCATCCAGATACTCTGTTCTCCAAGTCAGAGTCACTTAAAGACAAGTGGAATTATAAAACCACTAATATTTTTGAAAGTTAGTTTTCTTTCCCTGACAAAGTCAAGAGGATTTAGTTGTCCAAAACCACAGTTTAGTGCCTTATCTGTGTATGGCTGAGTACAACCCTTTGTGAAAAAACAATCTTTTAACTTTAAAATGAAACTAGAGATATTTAGTATAGTTCCAAGCAAGTAACCCTTGCCAAGTGGCTGTCAGATCAGGATGCCATGCAGTATACTTGACAGAAAAGCTAGTGTAGTAACAAGAAAACAACCCGAGATTTAGTACTGGAATAATTCAAACACAGCTAGAAGAATCACACAATAAGTGCAATCCGTAACAGAGCTTTTGGTATTCTTATTCGTGCATACCTAGACTCTCACAATTATGATCAGGTACCCTATTGTTTCAGGTGGTCCTCAGATTAATCTTTAAGGGTTATACTTACACTACCCTTAATAAAAAGTAAATGTGTCTTTTAAAAGAGTGGGAAAATAACTAAAAAAATTCATCACCCCCAAATGCTTGGAACAACAGGACTGTAGAAGTATGATAGTCACACTACACAACTACTCTAATCGTCACAATTTGGACATTTTTACAGATCCAAGTGGCTTTTCCATTTATAATTCAAGGGCTATCTACACTACACTTCATGCACTTCCCTTTCCCACTTGTCCCTCTCCCCCCCCCAAAAAAAAATTGTGAGCTAAAATACAGACACACCGTATTAGTGTGAAACCAGTTAAATTACCAGGATTAGTCATTCTGATGCATATTCTGTTTTGCAGTGCATCTGTATTAGGCAAATGCATTTATATTAATGCAAATGTCTTAGTTGAGACATACTATAAACTGAAAGGAAAATATAAACATTTCAGTGATTAGAACAACAAAACATCTGAAGGTGAGGCATTAAATATAAGAGGACCAGAGCTGGAAGTCAAATTAGCTTAAGGGCTTAACTACACCCCTGGAATGAAGTGGTATTCATCGTCAGAAATACAAAGCAGACTCTGACAAGTCTAATTAATGAATAGAATTCTTGTGTCTTTTACAATAGACCTTTAAACCGTTCCTACTCAGCAGGCTCAAAATGATTTCACTGGGGGGTACAGGGGCTATTGAGCTGAAATAGCAGCTGTTTAGCTCAGCTCGCCTCACGTCATACCAGAATCCCAGGGAGTTTCATACTGCATGCTGGCATCCCCCTTGACAAAAAAGTAAAGTTAATCATAATATATATCCCAGTGAAAAACCTCAGGGAACAGTTCACATCTCTACGCGCGCTGTTTAACAAACTTTGAAAAGATATTAAAACAGGTTTCAGGGTCTACTTTCCCCTCCCCAATCTTGCCCAGGCATGCACTCATGAAGTACAACCTTCACGCATTCACAAATTCCCATATTCATAGCTACCAAAATGGAGGTCTCTAAGGAAGACTGTTTCGTGTTTAGGTTTCCATACGTCTATCAAGCATTTTCTGAACACTGTGAAAAGCACCAAACTAAGACAGGTCATCTAAAGTTTATTAAAGCATCTGTGTGTTACAGCATGGAGTTCACAAATCTTGAATGCAACATTATTCAGCCAATTTAACAAGATTAGCCAGCTTGCTTTTTCCACTTTCTGTCACTACTTCTTCCATAACAAGCTAGCTTGTAGCTAAGGGAAGCCAAGATCTTTTAAAGCTTTATTCTTTCACAGCTAGTAAAGTACAGCATTTACAATTGGGAGCTATCATGTCAGAAACACAGTAGTTTCTCACGGGTCATTCAAAGTGTGCTACACAAACCAAAAACAAGAAAATAGAAAGGAAACCAGGAAGAAAGGAGACTAATTAACAGTTCTAAATTTTAGTTAAACTCTGTTCAACCTTCTGCTTCTCAGATCCAGCTAGACAGCTAATAAGCCTCATGGAATTCTGGCTCCTAATTAACACACAATTATTTCTCCAGAAGGATTAGAAGTTTCACCAAATGCTCAAGAAGTCAGTTTCTACAGCTCAAATTAGATTACTGCCTACATTTAGGAGCAAGGGTTACTGCTCCATATTCTATTTGTAACAGACTACTTTTTTTTTTAATGCAATCACATCTTTAAAGGACTCCTGCATTTTCATTGCACAAAGCTGCTTTCATGAGCACGTAACGTTCCGAGCCAATAATTCAGTGATTTGACATGAAAAAGATAACAGTCATGAATGTAAGCATCTCAGTTATTCCTTAACTGTTTGAAAGCAGAACAATCCATGAGCAACCACCTTTCTGAAGGCTAATTCAACATTTTATAGGCCAAGGTCTGAGACTCAGTGCTCCCCGGCAAGGAGCTGATCACAAGCAAAATGCTAAGCAAAGCAAAACCAGCCGCACCAGGGGCTTACACCACTAACTTCCACCAGCATGAACGATGCACTGTAAATGGCACCCCTCACAAGGTAGTCCACCTTCTTTGTTGGCAATTAGTCCTTCCTCGACTTCTGGCTAAACACATACAGTTTGTTTTAAAGCCCCACCTCAGTTTTGCAAGAGCAGCAGAAGGTGCAAGTTTTAAATCACAACACTGAAGCACTTGCCCTTAATGGGACAGTCTGTCCTCAGACCTTTCCTCTTGCTTTTCGCCAACTACGGCCATCTTCAAGCCAAAGCAAACTATCATAGTCTTATGGTCTTACAGATTTCTTCCTCAAAAAGAGTAAAAGAGCACAACCATCTGCTTTTCTCTGAACACGCTAGTTTTCTTATGCTCCTTTTGGCTGCAGCTTTACTATGTCAAGAAAAGCAGCTCCATGCTGCAAATTAATACATATTATCTCACTATATCACTTAGGGAATTAGAGTGCCCTATACTGGGAAAGCTTAGAATACTGACAAATCAGGCCAACTTTTAACTTTAAAATAAAACTGCCCAAAGCTCAGCCATTGGCAGCAACATGCTAATGGTTAACCTTACGCCCTATTAATCATTTTTGCTGCATGTAGAACTGTCAGCCATTCACACCTCCATTCTAAATCACCTAGGAGTGGCACTCAGCACCACAGAGCTGATGGTGGTCCTTCATGGCAGAGGTGAATGTGATCAGGCCCGACAGACAGCTCCTCGGTTAGGAAAACTGGGTCTGAGACAGGCTTGTCTTCTCCACCTTTCTTCCTCCTTGAAGTTTCTGTGCAGCTTGCTCCTCCCATCTATCCAAAGAGGGGCTCATCTGCTTCCAGTAATGCTTATCTTGCTTTTGCCACTCACCCCTGCGCATTTGGTAGGGCAGTCTGCATGTTTATCTTGCAACGTTTTGTTATTCGTCGGTTTCCTATATGCAAGCACACTCATTTTGTTGCCCCTTTGGTGGCCACATTGGTTATATGTTGTATCTAGCTATACCATCAGTGCTACAAAATATGCACATCCTGGTTTTTGTTAACCCCATTAGCATGCTCTAATGCTAGTTTGGCTTGAATCTAAATTAATTACATCCTGATTAACACGCTTATCTGTAGATGTCATAAGCTTTTGCTTTAGCTATGCCTAGATATAGAACTCCCAGGCTAAACAGGGGCTCTTCAACCTGTGATAGTGAAGACTTTCCTCTACAACCTGTGCTATACAGACATTATTTTCATACTGGCAGAGAAAGTTTAACATGGTACAGTTAAAGTGATAATAGGACCACAGTACAAAGGAGGGGGAAAAGATTGTTTTTTTATCCAGAAGAAAGTACAAAAAACCCTGAAGACAATTTGAAAAGCAGTGTGTTATTTCTGATAATACAATCTAGATAGAAGCAAGGGTTGCTACTGTATTTACACTATTAAAACTCAAGAGTTCTTCCTGCTCCGCACTGATGTGGTCTGCCATTCAAGAATATTACCCCACTTATTCCATCCACAGACTCATTCTTCAAATCCACAAAATGCAGTAATAATGATTTGCCTAGCATATTTTGTCTACAGCTTACCTACTGTGATAAATGACACCAACACTAAGCAAACACGCAAAAAAATATTTGTTTCTACTATTTCTACTTTGGCATCAGTTGTTTTAGCTCTTTCTAATTTCCCACATCCATAAGCATTTTGTAAACACAGATCCTACTGAAGAAAAAGAATGAGTCCTTGGCCCACATTTTGAAGGCTGTTTGTTTATTCCCCACCCCATCACACAGAATACAGGCATGGAGTTTAGATAACTTGAAATGTTTAAAATATAGCAAGGAAAGTGGATTCTTTGCAAGGAAATGAAACAATATACTCATGTAGATGGCACAGAAAGTATGCATTTAATTTAACGCTACATACATTTTTCATTTCAATTATACCAGTTTCGTTGTGGCCTGACAACAAAGTTTTCAAGCTTAAAGTCCTGAACCTTGTTGAGTTTGTCTGGAAAAAACACCTAAAGTTTGACAAAAACACAGAAATAAGACCACAAACTTTGAAAAGAGTATCTCTTATCTGGGCCCGGTATTCCGTTTGTCGAGGCTCCAGCAAAAACCCAGACAAAGAGATGGGTAACTAAAACATAACTGCTTGGATGTCAGCTTTCAAAATAAGCTGATATGTGTACTTAAAGTGCCCTTGTAAAATGGCGACTTTGCTCCAAGCAACACTCAATACCTACTCCACTCAAGCCTCTAGACAGAAATAGTTGCCCACATAATTAAAAAAAAAGCCAACACTTACAATCAACTAATCATCTAAGTTTGCCATAAAAATGCAGTGTAACTTACATCCCCTAAGCCTGTCCCCAGATCTCTGGTTCACCTCTTCCCCTGACCCTGCCAAGCCAGAGACTGGTGGCTATACACCAGCCACTGTGGGTATACTTCCAGCCAGCTGAAGAGTCATGAAATTATAGTTTGGGAGTCCTGGGCACCCGCAGAGGCAGATAAAAAGGTTTTCTGACTGCCCAGTGCCTGGAGAATTCCTGTAACAAAGTCCATAGACTTAAGATCTATGTCCAAAACCTCCAGTCTGGTTCCTGGTCCCAAGGCTGACCTCTCCAGGCAGCACACTCACCCTGACACTCCTGCTGCTCAAGCTCCCAATGCTCATCACTCACCACAAGTATCTGTATGCCAGTTCTGCAGCATTTCCTGATTGCTTGCTCAGCTGCCAAAACCAGAAGATACGCAGATCATGCCAAACCATCAAATAGAGAAAATATGTGGATCCAGACACTCGTTTCCAAGCTCTCTGAACCCTGTTGAACACAAGAGCTCCCCAAGCACCATGACAGAGACAGGGCCTGCCCTCCTGCACCCCTCATGCTCACGGAGAACAGAGCCTGTGGCAGTGGCCATGCCCTCACTAAGGTCTTTCCTGCAACCACCAGACCCCTGTGGTGCCAGCAGGCTGCTGCAGCGGGGGTACAAGAGACCGACAGTAAGGAGGGGCCTCACCTCACCCCAGCCTGCAGGAGATATTGCCAGGGCAGGGAGAAGGAAACGCATTAAAAGATTCAATGTAACGGAATTCACTTTTTTGCATGACAGCTCCATGGGTTTAGTGAGCATCTGAAGTCAGCCCTGGGGATCACCTTTGGAAAGGCCCATTTTCCACACACACACCCCTCTTCTGCACACCTCAGCTGGCCAGCAGCAAGGACCATTTTGGCTGAGAGCAAGCAGCCTCTGAGACGGTTACTGGGCCCAGGCTCAAAGAGCCCACGCATCTAACAGGGGCTGGTAACCCTCCAGCCAGCACAGGGCCCAGGCCACCCACAGGCAGGGCAGGACACTTGCCAGCAGCGGGCTGGTGGGGACACCGCACCGGGTCTCACTGCAGCTCTCAGTGGGGTGCTGTTAGCCATCATTTCCGCAGGGTGACCTTGCCTCCCAGCCAGCAACACAGGAAAAAAAAAAAAAAAAACACCAAGCCTGAAAAAAAAAATATCCAATACAACAACAAAAAACCCATACACAAATCCAGCTTACCAGGAAGTCTAGCCAGGCCAGCAAGATTCATCAGATTCAGATGAGATGACCACTGCTGAAAGGCACGCTTCAGGGAAGCGCAAAGCCCAAGCCCTCCCCTCACAACTGAGGCCTACACAGACAGCGAGGCCTACACAGACAGCGAGGCCTACACAGACAGCGAGGCCTACACAGACAGCGAGGCCTACACAGACAGCGAGGCCTACACAGACAGCGAGGCCTACACAGACAGCGAGGCCTACACAGACAGCGAGGCCTACACAGCTGCCTTACCAGGGGTAGAACGCCAGCAGCTTGTTAAATCCTAGCTACATTTCACATGTGCTGATCAATTAATCATTGCTTTATACTCCCAAGCTGTGTATATCCCACTTCCACAGCTTCTTTGCACCTGGCTACAAGCACCCAAATAAACTAGCCCGGAAGGGGAGTGAAAACATGCAGCCAGGTGGTAAAAAATTCAGTCACCTCCCTTGAGACAAGGATCGTGTTTGGCCATGAGCTTGTCGTTGTCGCCATTGGGTATCACTGCACTGTTTGTGTACAGGAGACACAGCTGAAAGTCTGGTGGGCCATCACAGTATCTTTACTTAGCCTTAAAACAGGTGCCATCAGCGTTTGTCCTGGCACCCCTTCCCATGTGAAAGCAGGGTGTCAGGCTCCTCTGTGCTGCAGGAGCCTGCCCAACCACTGATGCTACTAAAATGCTGGCCAGCCACAAAAATAAATGAAAAAACTATGTGGAGGCATGGGTAACTCAGCCACTGGGTTTGGCATATCAGGTGTGAGGGAACATGGACACGGTGGCTGTGGTAGAATAGAAATAACTACTGTGAGCTGATAGCTGCTCAAGATTATTCTTTTTTTAAGTATATGTAGGCAAACTAAGTTCAATTTCTGGTTCTTCTTTATTTTTAAATATTGACCAGTACCTTTATTTAATTATATATGCCTTTAAAACCCTGTTCATGAAAACTTACGAAGTTTCATTAGTACCTTGTGGGTGCCTTCCCATTAACATTTCTTAGACTTTCCATAAAGGTGTGATTTATGGCCTTACTCTGCAACCACCCATCGGAGGGATTTTGAATTCACTGAGACAATCTGCGTGAGTAAATGTTACTCATGTACATTAGCGGTTTCCAAGTCAGGCAATTAACTTACAAATGTTTGCAGGCTCTTTCTTCATTTTTTTCATACCATAGTCAGACACAGCATTAATATCCAGTACTGAGTCCAATAAGATTTCCATTACCTTCTGGGTTAATAATGAACGCAGCAGGGACAAAATCAGTATCACTGTATTAACTATCATTAAATAGGGTATCTGAGCATCAGCATCATAGCAAGTGAAAAGCTTAGTGTATATAAAAAATTTGTATTTGTCTACTTATCTGATTCAAACTCTAGCTTTAATGTTAAGCCCTGGATTTTAAAATCAGTAACATGCAAACACATCGTGCATGGTCAATTAAACTGAACTCTGCTATTTCACATAATTGCAGAAACTGTGAAAATCAGAAGTAAACTCTGAGTTTGAAACTTGTTTCAGCCAGTTTCAAACAAGTATTTCAATTTTTTTCACTAATGAAAAATGTGTCTGAATCAATTGGTCTTAAATATGGAATTCTCTGAAGAATTTGACCCTACGTATGACCATTTCAACTTAAAACCTGAATCCATACCACAGGCTATAATAGTGAAATTAAATTTTACTACATTCCTTCATTAGCAACATGCCTCTGTGTAATTAAAATACTTAGAATTATAAAATCTGAGGCATGTATTATGTCTGATCTAGCACATGGAAGTCTGTGGTAGAGGGTTCAAGGCATGTTCCCCGCTGGCTAACCTCGGGCACTTAATTTAAGTGTTTGTGTGGACAAGTAGGCTCCATAGAACCTGTCAAGCCAGCAAAGAGAGACAAACCCAAACCACCTAGGTCTGAAGTCACCTCCACACATGACAAAATGATGGCAGAATCGTATCTGGGAGAAAGGAAGCAAAAATGCCTCTTTGTTTAGGAGGAATCCAATAAAACAGGAGGGGGAGAGGACACAGAAGGGATCCCAGCTGCCCACGTGCTCAGGGCAATGAACTCAGCTGAGCACTCTGATAATCCCATCCGAATGACACTGGGTGAAAGGGAGAAGGGCAGAGCTAACATCTCCTGCAGTCTTCTCCCGCTATGGACCGAGGATACAGATAAAAGCATGAGCCCACAGGTCGCACAGGGCAGATGCTACCCAACCTTAGATGATGCCTATGCATGGCTCTTCCCTGTGCTCTTGTCTGTTAAAAACTTGATGATGGAAGGAGAGGCACCACACAAGCACTGGTTAACCCCAAAATGCACAAGTTTGCATGGTTCTGGTCTGAGAAAGTTTATTTATGGCTGATTCCGACTTTGGAAGACCTGGTACCTGCTCACACTGTTGCAACAGACTGCAGCCACTCCAGTCTCAAAAGTAATCCTGCTGTTCTTAATGTGAACCACACAACACCACTGAAATTAATCTAGTTGGCATTTATTAGCAGTTTGAGATACAAGACAGTCTATGGGCTCAGAAAGCGTGGCCTCTTAAGGCAGGCCTCTTCAGAAAAAACTGAGGTAACACAGCAGAGAAATACAATGAGACTTTGCTTGCAGCTTCGTAACGTGCTTTTTTCACAATTGGATCCACAGGTGAAATACACAGAGAAATAAGATAAACTTTCTAGGACTAAATTTAGACCATCCTTGAATACTAAACATCTTTTAAAATACGCAATTAAAATGAAACAGTTTCATAAGTATCACAATTTATCTTCCCACATAAATGAGAACAAAATTAGTTTTAAATATCTCAGAAGTAAATTTTTTCCTCCTTCAGAATCAAATGGGGCTGAGCACTTTTTGAACAAAGGGATTGACAGCGAACACCTGCAAGCATCTGTAGCCACATGCTTTTCTCATTTACATCTTTATTTTTCTCCTTCTTCCTCAAAGTAATTAAAATCTTCATCTTGCTGGAAGGCCCATGGGGAATCATCACAGGGATGCTCTGAGAGACGAGGAGGTCCTGAGGTGAACCCACTTCCTCCAGGTCCTTGGTCAGCGTCATCTCCACTGTACCACTGGCGGCGCGGCGCTCCTGGTAAACCTTTCTCGGTCTTGCCCCAGCGAGCACTGGTGGCACGTGGAAATGCTGTTTCCATTGCCCAGTGGACTGAATCTGGGTTTGTGCCTCTTGCCCAAGGGCTGACTCACTCAATGTCCTTCCACCCTGACTGACCCAGCCTCACTTCGGCTGTAAGAGTCAAGCTGTACTTTAGGTAAGTGCAGCTAAATTTGGGAGATGATAACTTTATTTCTGCACGTCGACTCAATTAATCTGTTCCTGGACTGTCAGAGATAATAATTCTCCAAGAATTACCGATTAAGTCATACACTTAAAATTGTTTTCTAAAACCTCCTATTGTCATCCGAGAACTTTGACAGTGACTCTTGTCATTACAGCTCGTTACCCTTCAGTATCATCACATCCAAAATAAGGATTATGTTTTTGCTTGTTCATTCACAGGACTATAAATGTAGTGGAGGGATTACCACCTCATATTCTACTTCTTATTTGCTGGAACTTTCCTTACCTAATTTTCCCTCTGGAACCTTTGCAAACATGTATTTCCTTATTCTTTTATAGTATTTTCTGCAATTCTTTCTCATCCCTATTATTACTACTGAAACTATTCACTGTCTTTCCATTTTGTAAACACTTAAATTCCCTCCCTGCCCCCAAATTGTTTAAGGGCTTTCACTTCTGCTCTATATCAGATAGGCTAAAGCTCTAGTCTTCTGTTTTGCTTAATCCTAATTAAACTTCTAGCCCACATATAAATGATGCCTATTACCTCTGTGGCAGCTTTTGCTTTTGACTAATCTAGAAATACTCATTTTCCTATATATTTTGTACTGAAGGAAGTTGTCTTTAAAGATGAGCAATTTTGCTCTTCAAACACTTAATCAGCGAATACCACGCAGAGATGTAATCTGCGTTCATACAGCCCGCCCTTCATCAATCCAGGATGCGGCATTTGATGCTACCTATGAACCAGAAGACTATTTAGAAGACTATTTAAGACCATTTAACCACAATAGGACATAAACATTCAGATTACAAAATAAATAAGTGAATTGAGAAGATTAAAAAAACCCAAACAACAAACAAACAAGGGGGGAAATTAATCCTGATGTAAAGCCGGCTAGTTAAACTGTATTCTTGCTCTATAGCCACCATTAGCCAAGCCCTGCAGTTTCCAGATGTTTATTACAGGATATGCCTGGACAAATCTTCTTTCATAAAAGCTCTTTGACACAAAGACATTAAACTTTAAGTACCTTAACACAAAAGCAGACCTTTTAAATGGGATTTACTTGAACTTTTTATATACAAAAACAGCTGGAAAGGGAATAGAATGACAATGAAGTAAAACAATACTTACAGACAACCAGTTGGTAAATATCCATCTTCTTTAGGCACAAAAGGGAACTCCATTCACCATCAGCACCGAGTTCACAATAGTCCTATTAAGCTCACCATTTTCTAGAAGATTAAAGGCCTGATCAAAAGAACACTGAAATTGCTGGAAATCTTGCTATTTGCTTGAACAACTCTGGATCCGGTCCATACTGACTCCATAAGAATAACTGCTCATAACAACTCAGCTTAAAGCTGTGAGAAAACAACTCTGGTTATAACCTCCAGAAAAATACAATAAAAAGGAACACATGCTTTCTTTCTATTTACTTTGCTTTCCATAATATTTAAAATGGAAGCTTCCAGCATTTTGCTCCACAATATGATCCATTTCATTTGGTCCGAGGAAGCGAAAGGAAAATACAACAAGGAATAGAAGTTTGGTTCCCTATTCTGAGATGTATCATTATTCACAGTGAAAATAACTACCTTTTTATCCCTCAGCTGGGATCCCTCAGTATATCTGAACCAAAAAGTATTTGCCAAAAATTGGGGGGACAGCAGGATATACTTTTTCTTTCTAGAAAATGCTCTCTGTATTGCAGGTTCCAGGGTCCTGGTTCTGCATTTCTTCCATGTCCCAACCACCTACAGGCTTTTCATCACAATTTCATGTGATCATTAAATGCAAGGTCAGACTTCAGTTTTACTTCCACTTGTATGTGTGCGTGTGTGTGCATGTATATATATTGTAGGGCAAGGCCAAAAAAGTGAATATAGCATCAAATGATAAAAACAAGGAAGGTGATTCCAAAACATTGTAACTAAAACTTACACTGGTTGGATAGCAACCATTCCTAATTTCAGGCAAGGCTTCTACTGTTTGCAGTGAGTGCCAGAGAAAATACGTTTCTATTGCTCCTGTAGGAGGAAAAAAAAAAAACCCAAACAAAAAAACCAAACATGATCAAAGACCGGTTGTGCACTGTCTGACAGACACACACAGATTTGTAGGACAAATGAAGTCGTGTCTACAAGCAGGATCTCATCTTACCCCGAGTAAAAAGAAAATCTGTGTCAAAAACTCCAGTGATTTAAGTGGGACTAGAACAGATGCCAAAGTTATGATGCTCTTATAGCCAGAAAGGTTAAACCATTTTGTACATTTTTTTTCTAACACTCTCACGGACCGAAAGCTGTTATTGCCTAATGCCACATTTGGCAACCAGATGGTACTGAGGAAAACTCTATTCTAGTTTTACAGGTATTTTAATAGATTTATGCTAGGCTTTTTAGATCACTAATGTATGATTAGCGTCTTCTATACAGGAGTGGATAATTCACATACACACTATCTGATCACCCAGAAATAACAAGCTGGATCAGCTTCAAGTTAATCAGACAATCACAATCCTAGTAAATTAGACAAATCAAGCAATATGGAACATCTACCGACTTCTTCCAAGTCCAGACAGATGTCACCTATGATCCAGCAGACGGGGGACAAGCAGTAAACCTTGCCACTACAAAATTAACTTATCTATATATGCTGAAAACATTTGAATAAGCCAAATGTGTTTATATCAGGCTATATTTTGGCCGTGGCCACAGCATTTTTGATGCAGCGCTGGAAGCGCTAACACTGCACTTTTCATACTGCCGAACCACACCAAGTTCCTACAAAAAGTTCCCAAACTTGTGCTGTTAGGATGCCTGAAGCACATATTTCTACTTCTGTCTCATTTCAGTAGGCAGGCCTTCAAAAAACCCTTCTTGGATTAGACTCATACACAGTAATGAAGTCCAATTCCTGTATAGGACCTCCTTCCTCATGGACCTAATTCAGTTTTTTCACAAGGGAGAAATAATATTATGCCCATTATACATATATAAAGACTGAGGTATGGAAAAGTAAAGCAGTCCTTCCAAATCACCACCACTAGCAAAGCAAGAGCACTATCCTGTCTTCTAACTTTGGTACTACATCAAATGGCAATTATTGCTATTCCCTAAAAGCACATAAGCTCTGGAGACTGTTTTATTACAGCAATCACCTCCAGAAATTTTCAGAACCAAATTATTACCCAGAAAGCTCATTTTGGCAGGAAAAAAATACGGTTTGACACATATATTTTTTTGTAGCCTCATTTTTTGTGATTTCTCAGATTAGAATACCAATCAGGTATTATCCTCCCTCTTCCCACAGAAGCCACAATGCAAGGTGGTTATTTATTACCTATTGAAAATTCTGAAAAGAGGCATTAAAATTTACAGTTTTACACATACAGTTCTGTAGATAAAGGACTTCTGATGATGCTATAATTTTCTGAATTCTGGTCAAGGATTTTCAGTTAATATTCCTCAATACCGCTCTGTAAGCCTACAGTTACATTGCAAAATCAATGTATACAACTACTATTTGGCTTTTCTATCTTTGCTGGCAATGAGAACCACATTTCTGAAGCTCTTTATTGGCACTTTGGTAACACCATAAAGGGTATTTCTTCCTTCCTAATTGTGCTTTTGTTCTTTTCCGTGCTGAGCGAAATATGGCAAAGGGTCAAAAGTATATGTTCTTTCTTTCCAGCAAATTGAACACTACAAGCTAGTTTCCTGGTCACCTCCAGATTCTTAGAAACTACAGAGTGGTGGAAACTGGGGGACACAAGTTCACCCCAGATCCCTACTGCCCAGCATTACAGCAGCATGGGACAGTGGCAGACAACTTTCTAACACATTCTTCCAGAAGAAGCTTTCCTAATTAAAGCTATTAGTAGGCCACAACCAGTTAATAGCAATAAGTTGTTCCAAAATATTCCCACTCTGCTATTAACACAGCCTTCTACAGGAAGCAACAATCCCCCTTTCAACAAGCTTCCCCCAATTGCAGGGAAATCTATGAGAATCACTGAAAGCCAGAAAACTCTCGAACGCTTTTCAAAGCTAAGAAAATCCAAGCCTTCCTACAAGATTTCTATCATCTTCCCACTCTACCCTAAATCACATTTACATGACTCATTCTTCCATTTTACACTTCCCACAACTTGAGTCCTTCCTGTCTTGTCTTCCTTTCCCCTCCTTTTCCTGCGAATCTCTTTACTTTCATGTTTAGCTCACGTAGAGTTGTCCCAGCACCCATGTTATATTTTTCCCCGCTAAATCAATGACTTCAAGTCAGCTCTCTGCTTTCTGGAGACAGACACTCCTCCTGTGATCGCACAGCAGTGCAGATTACTACGCAACTGCATGCCACGTCGCTACTTTTATGTGTAATAAGCACAGCTCCCCTTTTTCGCGTGGGCACTTCATTGCTTTGTTGCAATCCAGCTGCTGCCTCCCACAGCTGCGGGATTTGCTGGACCATCCCTTGGGAGCGGCAGCTGCTGCAGCTCGCAGCGTTGTGGGAACACCGCGCGCGGCAGGGGTGGGGAGAGGATGCTGCTGGGGAAAGGATGCTCTCCCTCCCCGCGGCACGGGGGACCTGTGCTGGTACTCGGCAACTGGGAGAAGCAGCCACGGAGCCATCCGGCTGCTGTCACCACGGCGGGGTGACCCTGCCGGTCATGGGGGTGACGTTCTGCTGTTGCAAGTGGCAGAATTGATCAGCCTCTCCCAAGAACTTGGAAGCACGTTGAATTAAAGGACATTGCCTCTCGCTAGAGGAGGGATCAGTTTTCTATCAGCCGTCGCTCCCACTGAACTCGATTGCAGCTGCATTCCCCTCTCCTCCCCCCCACGCACGTCTTGCCGTACTGTCATTTCTTTCCAAGCTCAACATCAAGGTTCGTGTAATTACATATAAGCGTATGTATATGATTGTATATGCATGCGTTACTTCAAAAAGATTTGCATAGTAAAGCCTGCAAAATGAGAAAACACCGGTATTAAAAGAAGCAGGTGTGATTCAGCAGCTTGTTGTGGGCATGTTGGGAGACAGTCACATGTGGTTGCAGACTTCTTTAGTGCGTGTGGTGCCGACCCTCCACTTCCAATAGAACTGTAATCACCTCTGGAGCTCTGCTCATCACACACAAGTGCTTCACAAGTCTTCACCCACTCATGCCAAAATGTATTCGGCAATACTGTTATAGCCCTCCTTAAAACGGAGGAACTGGGGCATGTGTTACATACATTAACACACAACAGCATATGGTACGCAACATGTTTGACTACAAGATCTTTCTTTTCCTTCCTCACATGTTGTGTACTGTAAGTCCTGCAGGTACTGACCAGCTCTGGCTCAACAGCAGCAACACTGCTCCTTGTGTACGCTGATTAAGCAACATCTTCTTGGAAAAGATCATGTCCCAGAATAACAATACGGTATCGTTTGAGCCCCTCGTTCCAATGAGCAAATTGCAGGACTGATGGGCAGTGGCGAGGGACCTCTTAGTACCAGATCACCACAACGTACAGACTCATTGGAAGCAACAACATGAGGAGCTTTCCAATCAAACATTTCTTAAGCCTTCATTATGCAGCTTGCACACTTTGTTAATAATTTTCCCAAAGTTTTGCTGGGCGAGGCGTTATCATCCCTGTCCCCCCTAGCTGCAAGATGCTGCTGAGGAGAGCGACCTTGCAGCTGTGTGAGGCAGTGGCCGCGGGGCCGGCATGGCCCCCAGAGACCCCCCAGTTTAGCACTGACTGCTGGGGAGAGAGACAATCTTTTGGTTTGATTTCTTAATTGAAAAACTGTAATTGTAGCAACACCAGGCCCCAACTTGCATAATGAATAGAGTGTGGACCATTGAGATCTATAGCAGGGACTACTCCTACTTCACCTAATTAAGTAAGAGCTGGCAGTTGTGAGCTTTCCATATGCATATGTAAAGCCTGCTGATAAAAGGGGAAGGGGAACTCTTTAACAGCTTTTTTTGTTCTTGTTGTTAGGCTGCAGGAACTTAGGAAGCTGCTGAGAAGTCTGGTAGGACAGTTAGCTTTGTGGTTATCGTCTGATTGCTTTTGCTTTTAAGTCTAAATGCTTTTTTAATTTTTTCTCTTATGATTTGTTTTGCTGCACTTACACTTTCATAGTGATTTCTCCATACTTCACTACTTGTGACCTCCTTTCTCTGCTATTCTATGTGTTGTTCCATATGTATGCTTTTCTTTTTCTACTTTCTCCTGCTTCTCTACCACCAGTGGGAGTAGTAAGTGTACAGATGATAAGCGCACCCAAGCTTTGAATTTATATCCAGCTCTATAGAGGAGCCTGCAGAACCCTGGAAATAATTATTCTGAGAAAAATGGTGTTCATCCTCCACAGCAATTGTGTGGAACATATGAACTTGCACAGTTTCTGTCATGCGGTCTGGCCACTAAGCAGGAGTTGTGAGAGGAGATGGCTAGCACAGATTTTTCAAGGACCAACTTATAAATTTCTGAGAGTGTGTAAGCTGGAGGCTTTTCGAGGACTTACCACTCTGGTGTATCTTCCTGAGAGTGGCGAAAAGCATTCTTGAGACCTCCATCTGCTAAAGTCACTCTTACAAAATGTGGAGGTGGTAAAACTTCTGAATTGAATGCTGCAGTACTTTTAGCATAGACAAAATAATGTGTTTTCCTTGATTATTGCCCCATACACAACTGAACTGCTTTCCAGATGGAACTTCCTCAACACTCAAACTGAGGCGGGTAACACTATGGAAAAGCTGACAGCAGCCAGATGCAATGTGAGGAGAAAAAGCAAGCACCCACGTATCAGCTCTTATTATGTGAAGACTCAAATAGAAAGATGCGGTCTTGAATTTTGGTAGTGAAAGTAGCTCCACCCAGATTAGTTACAAAAAAATACAGATGTGCACTCTCTTCCCAAGCGACTCCATAATTGTAACATCGTTTTTTCCCATCTTCCTCCTTTCCCTTCCTAGTCAGTGCTATAGTTATCTGCTGTGTAGTTGGTATGATGACTCAGATAATACACTTATGCTGGAGACTATATATCGATAGAATGCTGATGCCCAAGAATGCAAATTCTTCTGGGCAAACAATCTAAGGGGGTTTTTATTTATTTATTTATTCTGCCAAGCACTACACATACAGTATTATAAGGATAAGAATAAATCCTTGTATTAGGATTTATATATATGTAAGTATATATATAAATATAAGGATAAGAATAAAAGTTTTATATTTTTTAACTACTGCTTTCAAGCTGAACCTCAAAACAATCTGTGCTTTAGTTCAAGGCTTAAACTTGCTGCTCAAAAGAAAATCAACAGCGCAATTTTCTTTATCATGAGTAACTCCATCTACCTATGGCTTTGAGTGTATAATAAGAAGCTTAACAGTCTCAAGCAACCGGAGTTTTCCACGGCAGTTTAGTCCTCATTTGCTCTAGTAATCATTCAGGCTTAGCAGCATTTGTTAAATTCAGATACAGGTCAACTGTATTTCGATGAAGTTCAAAGAAATGGGTGCAGCTGATTGAGCCATATTGTAAAAAAAAAAAAAAAAAAAATACAGAAAATAGTGGCTTGATGACGCCTGTCTTGATAAATGTGATAATATTTTGCTTCTCAGCTGATGCAATACCAGGTTCCTATCTATGGAGCAAACTATCTTTCTGAAAATTCTAGTTATATGATAAGTAATTTGCCTTACTGAAAAGTATTTTGTCAAGAAATATCTTCTGCGAGGTAAGAGAGGTACGGATGTCATCTCTCTTCTGCAAGTAAACAGATAAATTAAAAGAAATATATACTTTTGACTGATCACCTTGTATGAAGTCATTTTCGTTGGTTTATAATGCATCTGCAGCACTACAATAAGCGTTAAGTTCACGATTGTCAGATTTGCCACTAATGGATTAAAAATAATGGGACATAAGGCAAGCTTATAGGAATGGGGCCCAATGTATGCTGGTTGGTGTAAAGCCACGCATACAGAAATGAGTGTTTTGAAGTGACCAAAACCTTGGCTTGTCCCACCTGGACACTGTAAAAAGGCCTGATTGCTAGAAAGTGTTGAGATCTTAACTGTGGGGAAAAAAACAGGGTTTTCTTATATTTATTTCAATGCAAACTTGAATTAGCTAAAAACACAAGTCATTAAAACAGGATGGGATTATTTTTTTTTTTTTTGCAATGAATGTTATGATAGACTCTGAAAGATGGAGAAGGTGGGATAAGAGCAACGGGCTGCATCCATCTACTGTTTTACACTGAACAGCCTCTTGCTGCTTGAGTGGTCTCCCTGAAATCTGTACAAATGCCTGGGGGCGAGGAAAAAGAAGCAGAAGCTGCCCTAAAAAAACCTCTATAGCATTGCAGCCACTGCAATTCTGTTCTGGACTGTGGTTCATCCACAGCAATCCTTATTCAGAAAGACTCCCAGCACCTTCTGGAGAGGCTCCGTCATATTTGATCACTAGTGCAGCACAGAGCATGTAATGAAGTAATACTTTATCTCCATTTATTAAAACAGCTGTCTAAGGTCATAAACATGACAAGTTGTTTTTATCACCAGGAGTCCTCCCAGCAGCGTGAGGATGATGATTAACATCACATCTCCAGTTCTGCTTACATTTGCAACCTCGCGGCAGATGCTTGGCTCCAGCATTGCTTAAAAGCCAACAGAAAATGTCTTGGTCACTGGTGACCTCTGCGAGAACTTTGGTGGCTGCGACATCGATCTTACCCAAGGAGCGCTCCTCAGGCAAACATGAAGGCAGGCTTTTTTTATCGATTAGCCAAATGGTCTAGCCTTCCTGTTTTGTCTCCTCATTGGCAATTAAGAGAGAAATCCATTGAGGGAGTGGTGGCAGTGAACCTTTCCCTCTGACACAAATAACCTTAATCAGGCCTCTTAGTTAATTTCTGAAATTGTTCTGTATCGACCTCTGTTCGAAGCAGGATTTTCATCCTACGGCCCTATCAGTAAAACGTACACATCTTCCTGTTAGGAAAGCAGGCTTTTTCTACTGGTGACATCTTCTTATTT
Organism: Larus michahellis; assembly: GCF_964199755.1. Classification (NCBI taxonomy): domain Eukaryota; kingdom Metazoa; phylum Chordata; class Aves; order Charadriiformes; family Laridae; genus Larus; species Larus michahellis. The sequence goes on along the minus strand of NC_133900.1, from coordinate 19,308,333 downwards.
ACAATCCTAATCACATCATTGATTCCAGTAATCTTTCCTGCACTAAGAGCTGTTATTAATTCTCTTGAAGGAGAACCTGGGTAGATTTTGTTGTTTTGGTTTTGATGGTTGGTTTTTGGTTGTTTGTTTTTTTTTAAACCTAGATAATTAAAACTAAACAAAATAATGATAATCTAGGAGATGGGGGAGAATGTGTTTTTAACATCCAGACAGGAAAAGAGGCCACGATGTTCCTCAGCCTAAAACTAAGACTGATAACCTAACATAGAACCAGAAGAGCATTTTGGTGACTCAACTAAACAATGGGGATTGGCTTTCTACACCCAAAGCTATGATTGTCCAGGTTAGGAAAGTGATTGTTGAATCCAAAACACAGCATTCAGACATTTCCTTTCCTCCTTTTGTATCCGAACAATGAAAATACTAGACTTGGGTCATGAGAAATGAAGCGTTTCCTCACCTCTTCCCCAATCATCACTGATTTACCCACCCAAAATGAATGCATTAATCCTTTACTTCCATCTTCCACATCTCTGTTTCATACTGTTTCATGAAAGGTCCTTCTTTGTCCTTCTTAATGTCATTTTTGAGGAGGAACTACTGAAATAATTGGGAATATTCATAGCTTATGTCACTATGACTTCACCGCTGCTCTGTGATGAAGGGCAAAAGAACTTGGCGGTGGGAGAGGGGAAGCCCTGGCCTTGGGGCACTGATGCAGGCTGAGTCCGGGGCAAAGTCCCCTCCCCATCTGGCAGCTCTTCCCCCCCTTACACACACGCACTCGGGTTTTCATGTTGATTCACTCTCCCGGCGTGTCAGTTAAATGCGAAGTTTTTTATCTTTAAGATAATCCCTGAGACTGGGTAAATGGAGATGCTTGGGGAACTTCTGGTTGAGCAGGAGCATTATTTATCATGTGTTCTCCTTGCTAGAAAATGCCCCTTTGCACATGGGGTGACAAAGGGGCACGTGAGGATTTTGGCAGGGAGGAGAGGTTTGACTTACCCAGGTGTTATCCCCGTCAGCACGGTGGGTTTACAAACCTGATGTCATCTATTTACATTTCTAAATGGCAGCGTGGAGCGAAATGCAGCGACAGGAAAGATTAGTCTTCATTCGGCGAAGTTAGCTGCCAAATTAAATGATGACAGATGGAAAAACTAAACGCGGCGGTGTCAGGGGTCCGATGATAGCCCTCTGCTCCAGCGAGAGGTAAATACATAAACCTCAGCTGGTGCCTGCAGAAGATCCGCGTCCAGTTTAAAGACAGCCCTCGGACTTTTTATTTAATCAATACCCCCTATCGAAGAGAGCGGCGTACGGCATTAGAACTAAACCAGTGTTATTAGAAAATGATATACTGCACATTAGGATGTATAATTCATGTCGCCTTCATTTGCTCAGGCCGTCGCGAAAAATCCATAAATCATTTTCTCGTTCATGTATCGCCTAAGTGCGATTTGTCATTTCGCATTAGAGGGATGGCTCTGATCATCGGCGCTTTTAATTCAGCCCCCACACCCCCCCTTCCCCTTCCCCGCTCGGGGCTGAATATGCCGGGGAGGAACCCACAAAATGGTGGAAAGAGGGGGGGGGATCGGGGGCAGCCCGCACCCCACCACCCCCCCTTACCTCCGGTCCCCGGGGGCGGGTTCGGTCGCGGCCCCGGGCCGGGAGGGGGGTCCCCCCGGGTTTGGCCGCCCGGGAGGGAAGGGAGATCGCCGTTCCCGGGGCTGCGGCGGCGGGGCGGGTTGGGAGACGGGCTGCTTCGGGTGCCGGCGAATCCCGGGAAGCGGCCGCCCCGTTACCGGCAGGATAACGCAGGGAAGCGCCGGGAGGACACCAACTCCGCCGCGGGTGCTCGAAGTTGGTGGCAGCGGGCGGAAGATGGACGGTGGCGCTCCTGCGTGCGAGGGAGACGCGGCCGGCAGCTCCCCGGCCGCATCCAACGCAAAACGGCGGCGGCCGAGGCGGCGGAGGGGTGGAGGGGGGAGGAATTTCTGACGAAATCTGTTTTATTGGAAAACACCCACCGAAACCGACCCGCCGGCGCTACCTCGATCCGCTCCAAGCGCGGGGAGGTGGGCAGGAGGGGGGAGGACACGACGCTATTTGGGGGTGGTCTTTCCCTGCCGGCAGCACCGGCGCCCCCCCGCCCGTACACGGTTCCCGCTCTCCCGCCTCGCCCCCCCAGCGGCAGGGCAGCACCGTCCGCCCGCGGCACCGGGCTCCAAAGCCGCCGCAGCCGCTTGCTGCCCGCGGGGCAGGGGGGCGAGAAAGCGGGGGGTCCGTGGGCGAGGGGAGGCAGGAGAAGGGGTCTGGGAGCCGGGGCGCGGGGGCGGGGACCGCCAGCCCCGCGCTCTCCGCGCCGAGCGGAGGCCGTGCCGCCGCCGGGGCGCAGTGCGCCTCTGCCGCCGCTGGGGGGCGCCCTTCCCCCGCGAGTGCGGCCGCTGGCGGCGGGGGGGCGGGGCGGGGCCGGCGCGCGCTCCCGGGGGTCGCCACCGCCTGCGCGGGGACCGGCAACGCGGGGCGGGGAGACCGGGGGGACCGGGCGGGGGGAAACCGGGACCCCCACGCGTGCGGACCGACAGCCCCGGCCGTGGGGACCGGGGGAACCGGTAGCCCCGCGCGGGGGGGACCGGGGGGACCGATAGCCCCGGGCGGGAGCGACCGGCAGCCCCGGACGCCGAGTCCGCCGCTCGGAGGTGGCCCGGGGGAGGCGGGGGTGCGACGCCCGCAGCCGGTGCGCCGTATCCCGCTTGGCGAGGGGGGAGGGTTGACGAACCGCCCCGGCCCCCGGAGTGACGTCGAGATTCGGTTTGGCCTCGGCTGACGGCGGCCGGGAGCCCGGTGGCCCCGGGACCCCGTCCCCGGGGAGGGCGATTAGGAGGGTGCTCAAAGGCGAGCGGTTTTGGGTTGGTTTTTTTTAATAGAGGCGCAAATTGGGAAATGCGAAGTCCGAAAACGCGTCTGAGCAATAGAGTTTATTGAAATGCATGGAAGGGGAAGGCACCGCTCGCTGGCGGATTAAAGATGGGGGTCAAAGCAGAAGCTGCTCATACCGGCTTTGTGTTGCTTTTTAGAAAATCTAATATTCTGAAAAAAAAAAATAAAAAAAGAGGCGAGAATTACAAATATCGAATTCTTTTTACTGCTACTTTCCTCATTTCGTGAAGTTGCGGAGGCGGATCTTCAGCTGTAAAAAGCCCGCGGACGGTCCGGGACGCTAACACGGCCGGCAGTTAAATCTCTGAACACACACACACACACACACACACCCACACCCACACACACCCCCCCCCACACACACACACACACCCCCACACCCCCCCCCCCACACACCCACACAGCCCACCCCCCAAAAAAAAATTTCATCCCCGGGGCTCAGCCCCCTTCTCAGCCCCGGCGGAGCTTCGCCGCCACCGGCATCGATCGCCCGCCTCAGCCGAGCGCTTGCCGTGCCATAGACACTATTGCTGGAATCGACTTCATTCAGCACGGAGCCGGCTGAGGGAAAAGGGAAAACGTCCTGTTGCTGCGTGAGGCAGGGGGATACACCCGCCGCGGTGGGCTACTAAAATCCGCAAGTCGCCAGCCCCAGCCTCGGTGGCGGCTGCGAACGCCGGCTGGGTGCAGCCGAGCAGCCTCCGGCGCCGTTACCGGCGTGGGGAGCGAGGGTGCAGCCCGTACCCGGTATCGCGGCTTTTCGCCTGAAAATAAGCAAATCGGGGGCTGTGGGCTTGATTCCCCCCCACCCCGGAGATGCCCTTCCGCCGCCCCAAATGGCCACCGACAGCGGACATGCCCGCTGTCCCCCTTCCCTCGCCACCCCCCCGGTCTCCCGTTACGTTCGTGGAAATTCCAAAGTGTAAAATCGGAGGGGGAAAAAAATTGATACTTTAAATTGGCCGGAGCTGGAAACACTGTACAGGCGTATTGATGGAAAGTTGCACTTTCTCCACCGCCAAACAAACTAATTAGCTGAGGCAGCCCAGGAGGGCGGGGGGGTGGGGGGAGTGGGAGGAAAATAATCTCAAATTTCCCCTTGTTTATGGTTGATTGGGTTTGGTTTTTGTTTTTTTTTTTTTTTTTCCTGAAAACGTTCCTGCGCCCGGCTTAGGGTAGGAAAATCAGCAGCGGGTGGAAACTCCCTCTCGGGGGAAGAGGGTTGTTTACGGTTTTTACCCCTTGTGTGTTGCGCGATGATGACGAGCGGTGATGTCCCTGCCCGGGGCGGGAGGCGGGGGGGGGAGTTGGGGAACGGACAACAGCCATCCTCCGGGGCTGGCAGGGATGCTGGCAGGGATGATGGAGCGGCAGGCAGGCAGGCAGGCAGGCAGGCAGGCAGGCAGGCAGGCAGTTCTGCCTGCCTGCCTGCCTGCCTGCCTGCCTGCCTGCCTGCCTATCCCTGCCTGCCTGCCTATCCCTGCCTGCCCATGACGTAGCCTACTTGACGTGCTCCTCGGCCAATGAGGTGCCGCCCCCGGGGGCGTTGCTGGCGGCTGATTGGTTGGCAGGAGCCGAGGGCTGCGCAAAAACAGAAAAGCCGAGCGCTGCCGGCTCAGAAACTGCCGGCAGAGATCAGAGGAGCTGGGAGCGGGGACCGGAGGAGCCGGGACGGGGAGAGGCGAGCGGCGGCGGCAGCAGCAGCAAGCAGAGACAGACAGACAGACAGACAGACAGACAGAGAGGGGCTAGACGCAAAAGCAGCAAAAGAGCGGGGGGGGGGGGGAAAACCACCAAACTGATCAGCACATCCATAAAAAGCAGAGCGGTGGTGATGATGAACATAATAATAGCAATAAAAGAAGAAAAGGAAAGACTATTCATAGAAGAGAGGAAAAGCTAAAAATCTTTAAATAAAAAAAAAAAAGAGAAAATCCCCGAGAAATCAGGGAATGAAAGTTTTGGGTAGCAAAGCTGTTCTCTGCCTTTTTTTTTTTGATATGAAATCTTTTTGCGGGTTATAATTTTTTTTTTTTAATTTCGCGATCTTCTGCCTTTTTTTTCTTTGCATCTAAAGAGGGCATGTCCACCGGCTCTTCCAGCAGCATCTACCCCTCCGACTCCCACCAGGAAGACAAACCGAGGACAATCTTGAAATATAAAAATTTCCTCCTTGGGATTTGCTGCTGCTGCTGCCTCCGCCGCCACTGCTGCTGCCGCGGTGCAGTGCCAAGACTCTCGGAATAAATAAAAGCGGGCTACTGTGTATCTCTAGATACATCCAGCTAATAGCTATTATTAGTTGGCCATTTATTTCGAAGATCACAGATGAAGTGGGGACGCCTGTCTTCTTCATTTGGTCAGCGTGTGAAACAATAATACTCGTAACAAAAAGGAGGGAGATGGGGGAGAAAAAAATCCTGACATGAATCAGAAGAAATAATATCTAGCACCCCCCCTAAATCAACCTCTCCCCCTCCCCTTTCCTTCCCCCTCCCCTGATCCCTCTCTCTCCACACGCTCGCAGGCGCGGACACACACACAGACAGACACACACACACATACACACACATAGACAGACAGACACGCACAGGCACACACGCACTGTACTGTGTATTTTCGGAGGAGGAGGTGGTGGTGGCTTTTGGAAGAGGAGGAAGAGGTGGTGTTGGGGAGGGGGGAATCTCTTTCCCCATTTGGAGATGGTTGTGCTATTCCTCTTTGCCTTGCTCTGGATGGTGGAGGGGGCCCTTTGCCAGCTCCATTACACGGTGCAGGAAGAGCAGGAGCATGGCACGTTCGTGGGGAATATCGCCGAGGACCTGGGCTTGGACATTACAAAACTTTCGGCTCGCCGCTTCCAGACGGCGCCCAACTCCCGCAGCCCTTACCTGGAGCTCAACCTGGAAACCGGGGTGCTCTACGTGAACGAGAAGATCGACCGGGAGCAGATCTGCAAGCAGAGCCCCTCCTGCCTGCTGCACCTGGAGGTCTTCCTGGAGAACCCCCTCGAGCTGTTCCGGGTGGAGATCGAGGTGCTGGACATCAACGACAACCCGCCCTCCTTCCCGGAGCCCGACCTGACGGTGGAGATCTCGGAGAGCGCGACGCCGGGGACCCGCTTCCCCCTGGAGAGCGCCTTCGACCCCGACGTGGGCACCAACTCCCTGCGCACCTACGAGATCACCCCCAACAGCTACTTCTCCCTCGACGTGCAGACGCAGGGGGACGGCAACCGCTTCGCCGAGCTGGTGCTGGACAAGCCCCTGGACCGGGAGCAGCAAGCGGTGCACCGCTACGTGCTGACGGCCGTGGACGGCGGGCAGCCCCAGCAGCGCACCGGCACCGCCCTGCTCACCATCAGGGTGCTGGACTCCAACGACAACGTCCCCGCCTTCGAGCAGCCCGTCTACACCGTGTCGCTGCCGGAGAACTCGCCGCCGGGCACCCTGGTGCTGCAGCTCAACGCCACCGACCCGGACGAGGGCCAGAACGGCGAGGTCATCTACTCCTTCAGCAGCCACATCTCGGCCCGCGCCCGGGAGCTCTTCGGCATCGCGCCGCGCACCGGGCGGCTGGAGGTGAGCGGCGAGCTGGACTACGAGGAGAGCAGCGTCTACCAGGTGTACGTGCAAGCCAAGGACCTGGGGCCCAACGCCGTGCCGGCCCACTGCAAGGTGCTGGTGCGGGTGCTGGACGCCAACGACAACGCGCCCGAGATCAGCTTCTCCACCGTCAAGGAGGCGGTGAGCGAGGCGGCGGCGCCGGGCACGGTGGTGGCCCTCTTCAGCGTCTCGGACCGCGACTCGGAGGAGAACGGGCAGGTGCAGTGCGAGCTGCTGCAGGGGGACGCGCCGTTCCGCCTCAAGAGCTCCTTCAAGAACTACTACACCATCGTCACCGAGGGGCCGCTGGACCGCGAGCAGCCGGGCGGCGACGCCTACACCCTCACGGTGGTGGCCCGCGACCGCGGCCAGCCGCCGCTGAGCACCAGCAAGTCCATCCAGGTGCGGGTGAGCGACGTGAACGACAACGCGCCGCGCTTCAGCCAGCCCGTCTACCAGGTCTACGTGAGCGAGAACAACGTCCCCGGCGCCTACATCTACGCCGTCAGCGCCACCGACAGGGACCAGGGCGCCAACGCCCAGCTCGCCTACTCCATCCTGGAGAGCCAGATCCAGGGCATGTCCGTCTTCACCTACGTCTCCATCAACTCCGAGAACGGCTTCCTCTACGCCCTCCGCTCCTTCGACTACGAGCAGCTCAAGGAGTTCAGCTTCCAGGTGGAGGCCCGCGACGCCGGCGAGGAGCCCCAGCCGCTGGCCGGCAACGCCACCGTCAACATCGTCGTGGTGGACCAGAACGACAACGCCCCCGCCATCGTCAGCCCCCTGCCCGGCCGCAACGGCACCCCGGCCCGGGAGGCGCTGCCCCGCGGCGCCGAGCCGGGCTACCTGGTGAGCCGGGTGGCGGCGGTGGACGCCGACGACGGGGAGAACGCCCGCCTCACCTACAGCATCCTGCGGGGCAACGAGGCCAGCCTCTTCCGCATGGACTGGCGCACCGGCGAGCTGCGGACGGCCCGCCGGGTGCCGGCCAAGCGCGACCCCCAGCGCCCCTACGAGCTGGTCATCGAGGTGCGCGACCACGGGCAGCCGCCCCTCTCCTCCACCGCCGCCATCCAGGTGGTGCTGGTGGACGGGGCGGCCGAGCGGCCCGGCGGCGGCGGCGGCCTGGGAGCGGGGGCGGGCGCGGGGGGAGGCGGCGGCGGCGGCGGCTCCGGCGAGCATCGCCCCAGCCGCTCCGGGGGGGACACCTCGCTCGACCTCACCCTCATCCTCATCATCGCCCTGGGCTCCGTCTCCTTCATCTTCCTGCTGGCCATGATCGTCCTGGCCGTGCGCTGCCAGAAGGAGAAGAAGCTCAACATCTACACCTGCCTGGCCAGCGACTGCTGCCTGGGCTGCTGCTGCTGCTGCCCCTGCTGCAGCCGGCAGGCGCGGGCCCGCAAGAAGAAGCTCAGCAAGTCGGACATCATGCTGGTGCAGAGCTCCAACGTGCCCAGCAACCCGGCGCAGGTGCCGGTGGAGGAGTCGGGCAGCTTCGGCTCCCACCACCACAACCAGAACTACTGCTACCAGGTCTGCCTCACCCCCGAGTCCGCCAAGACCGACCTGATGTTCCTCAAGCCCTGCAGCCCCTCCCGCAGCACCGACGCCGAGCACAACCCCTGCGGGGCCATCGTCACCGGCTACGCCGACCAGCAGCCCGACATCATCTCCAACGGCAGCATTTTGTCCAGCGAGGTAAGGCCCGGCCGCCCGCCCCCCGCCCCCCCGTTATCCCCCCACACCGCCCCTCGTTGCCCTCTAATATTTGGGATGCTCCAGCGGCGGGCGAGGTGAGTGCGGGGCAGCCCCCCCCTCCCCGGCCAGCCCTGGCTCCCACCAACTGGGAGCCGAGCGTGTGCCCCGTCCGTTCCCCCCCGTCCCGTGTCCCCCCCGCCGGTGCCTGTGGACGAAGCTGGCCCTGGCCGGGCAGCACCAGGGCACAGAGACCCTCCCGAGCCCTTAGCCTCAAGCGGATCGCCTCTGTTTTGATTTGGGGTGATTTTATTTGGGGGTTTTGGGGGTTTTTTTGGGGGGTGGATACTGCTTTTCGCAGAGTCGCTGCAGCTGACAGTCATGTAATGACATGAGGTGTAATCACAGGGTTTTCTGAAGTGACATTTTACAACTGTGTCTTTTTTTTTCTTATTTTTTTCCTTTCTGCAGTCTTTGCATGTGCAAGTAAGGCTTTGGGGGAACCCCCCTCTGGGACTGTGACAATCTCTACAGTTAGCAGGAACTTTAATTAATTTGTGAATTAGGGTTTATTAATTGACTTGACTTTACTCTGTCTGAACAGCTCTTTATAACCCAAAGCTGAGTTGTCAAAGGGAAGCATCAAGAGTTTCCATGAAATTACACGCAGAGACTTAATGTTAAACATGTTGCCTATATTGTGTTATCTAGTGTGTAGAGAATTTCTATCAAAGCATACGCCATGCCGTAATACTCCCGGTAATCATTTGCTACCAAGTTAGCTCACACATCCTCTCAGCACCTCTCTGCCTGCGCACGAATGAAAACAACACGTTCTCTCTTAACACACATGCTGAAAGCTGCATCCTGTCCAGTCTGGCAAAGGTGGTTTGAATGACGTTTTCTAAAGCGTTAAGTTTTGCAGTAAAATTTCTAATATTGGCTTGTAAGATTGACCTTTCCTCAAAATGGCTATAAAACTCTTGTTTTCTCTTGCCTTTTTAAGGACTTGAGGGTATCTCAATGTGTTTTCTTCCTTAGGGTACAGTAACTGTACCGTCTCCCCCTATTTTTATACACTGGAATTAAAAACAGGCTGAAAACTAGATTACAATAAGTTTTTTGTTGTTTTTTTTTTTTCTCAGACTAAGTAGTACACAACTCTAGAAATAGTTGTGTTGATTTTTGTGGGAGTCCTTGTGATGCTCGACAGCATGCACTGTGGGAAAACGTGTCAGAATCTCATCCCAAAAAACTCAGGAAAAAAAAAAAAATCCCTCATGCCTTCCCATCTGTGCGAATAAGAGCTGGGATTTTTTCCCTTCCAGCCTAGAAACAGATTGTGTAGGCCTACTTGCAGCTAAACATTACCATTTATAGTGAGTATGGTGAGCTGCTCTGGTGTATTTTCTGATGCTGGGTTACAGAAATATCAAGAGTTAAAATATTTCCCGCTATTTTCTTTTTTCCTAGACGAAACATCAGCGTGCTGAGCTCAGTTATCTAGTTGACAGACCCCGACGAGTAAACAGGTATGAGCTCCCCAGCCTTGTTTTCCTAACGCATGCTTTAGTGAGTCTGAATGGGGTGCAGAAATGGGTTAGCTGCAGATGTGAAATAGTAGCAAAGCAATGGGAAATGGAACATATGTAGACGTATTAAATAAAACGCTGTGGACTAAATGAGTTTGCATTACGGCTTTTCTGAACCGGTTTCAAAACCGACTGAAAAGAGAACAAAATCTCAGTTTGTATGAGACCAAAACGTGCTCTAAATATTCATGAATGCTTCTGTAGGGTCTTCCAGAAAACATTGGTCTCTCTGAGTTAAAAATCTATCCAGCTTAAGTAAATGCCACCGAATTATTTAGACCAACGACATGAAAACCAGGTGGAGTAATAATGCGTACTGTCCGTTTCGGCTAGAGTACCAAGGTCTGACCATGCCAGTTTGGTGGCCAGAACCCCTCTGCAGAAGCAGTGCAGCAGGCAGGAGGGGGTGAATGCAGCACCGTGTTTGGCCATGTGATGGCAGAAGAATGTTTTATGAGTTCCTCTTTCATGTTTATTCTAATGTAAAGATGTTTCTGTGTCTAGTTCTGCATTCCAGGAAGCAGACATAGTAAGCTCTAAGGACAGTGGTCATGGAGACAGTGAGCAAGGAGACAGTGATCATGATGCCACTAATCGAGGTCAATCCTCTGGTAAGTCTGATAAGAGAATGGAAATAGTAGATCTTTAAGTAGGGAGACGAGGAAAAACAGTTACTCATAGGAATATAATGCAAGAGAGGCATAAATAATGTGAGCATATTGTATGGGAGGCTGGGTTTCAATCAGCTTGATACCACGGTTACCTGGGCAAGGAGACAATTCGGAAGCCCTTTCATCCACAGGGCAGAGTTTATTTTATTCCTTTGGTTGGGGGAGGGCTGGTATGTTGCTCTGCACCATTTGCTGTAGCAAAACTTACCGCACATTAAAACAAAGTTTTTGGTACGTTTTACAGTGTAAATTTTCTTTTATTTTATTTCTGTTTTTTTTCTCCAACGGCAAATTTGCAGGATTTCAAAGCGTTAGGCAATTTTGCTTAGTAGGCACTTCAGCTGGCATGGCAGTGTGAAGTGCAGGGGGAGTTCCCAAGGGAAAGAATGAGCCCAGTAATTGAATGACGGCCAGACTGCGAGGATTTCTGCTGGGGATCAGTGGAGACACATCGGGTGCTCTGAATGTGTAATACCTTAGCATGTTTTGAGGACTGTTTTTTTTAATTCAAATTGAGGCAGCATGTAGTATAAGTGATCTCCATGTTAATAAGGCTGTTATTCTTAAGTACGTTTCTTTCAGTCCCGACAAAAGAAAGAAATGCTTTAAAAGGCTATGATCTGAATCACCTAGAAAATATATACATGGCAGTGTTATTCCCATGTGTATGGCTTGCTGTCTTTGCTCTCATACTGCCAGTTTTCTTCTGAAAGGGACGTTTGTTTAGAGCCTATGCATTAGAATTCATTCTCACCCTCGCACCGCATTTTAGCCAGAAATGCTCGTGCTTCCTCCCCTACCACAGCCTCCACAGGTCTGGTACGCCTTGATTCAACACAGAGATTTCTTTCCTCTTGTTTCCTCTGCACTCCATCATGTATAAGGATTTGCTACAAGTGTGTCATACAAAATACTGCTAGAATCTCTCCAGTTGTCCATTTTTCGCCCCCTGACCCCCGTCTTAGAAGATATGAGGGCAAGGGCCTTGGTACTGCCATAGTAGTGCTGCCTCGCCCGCGTGCTCTGTTAACGTCCTCTATTTTCTTGCTGCTATAGTCACTGTGCCCTTAACGATGGGAAACCCAGGCACCAGGGGAAGAGGAGGCTGCTACAGGGCCCCTTTATATTGCTGCAAGTCATTAATATGCAGACCTAATGAGACTCGAGAAGAGCCAAGAGTCTCCGGAGCTCCCTGCTTCTTGCAGGGCTTCATGCTAAGTGAACAGAGTGTCTATTTTGTGTCTGGGAACCTGACAACAAACCAGGTCTTGCCAGAAGTTTACATCGGAACACAGAGCCTCTTTCATTTTTGGCCTATATATGGCGTATGATTTATTGTTGTTTTAAAAAGCCATGTATTTAGCCTCCCCCCCGCCCTTTCTTTCGCACTGTTTCTGATGCAGCAATCAGTGCTACTGAGTTATAAAAAGCTCCCTCTCCTCCTGCCCTCCCTGCATTCCTTTTTTTTTTTTTTCTTTTACGCATTTTACTGCAGCAGTCATCTCAATGAACATTTCAATCAGCTTAGTCCCTCAACATAATGAACCATAATAACCAAACAGGAGAGAAAAGAATAAACATCTGCAGAAGGGGCTGGATTTGACTGATGGTGGGAATATAATCATATAGTTGCACATCAACTGAAAGCTATTTTCTTTTAGATGCGTTCAGGGCTGTTATTGTTGTGCCTCTCCTTTTTATTCTTTCTCTCCATTTTAAAAGTAGTCTATCTCAGATACGAACACCAGAACTGCTGTCAAACTTGGCTTTAGTCCTTAGCTGGGAAAATTCTTCATTTTCACCATTCCTATTTTATCAAACTAGGGGGAAAAAAATCTATGCTTTCAAAACAATTTCAAATCGTTTAAGAATCTGATGTGATTTATGAACTTCTGTGTCTTCAATGGTGATTACACATGAAGTAATGAAAGCTGACAACTAGGTTTGCTCTCCTCACGATTAACAGTTTGAACTGAAACCTCAAACACACAGAACTTCCAACTTAATGTATTGGTGCTGTGGTTTGAGAATAATTTGCGTGCACAATTTTTAAAATGCTACTTCCGAATGGATATTTAAGTACAAATCTCTGTAGGAACTGCTTGAATCTTCTACATATGTATAATATAGTTTTCCTGTAAGTTTTGAGCTGAATCCTGCTGTTGTGATGCAAAGAACGTGCCCCTTGACCTCAGTGATGACAAGATATTTTGATGTCAAGATATTTTGATATAAAAACTTCACTCTTGCTATTAGCATTTGGTGATGAATTTTGTGGGGGAAAAAAAAAGGAGCATAGATCTTGTTTGATCTTGAATGGCTAGAGGAAATATCTGAGGGAATGCCTTCTCAGTTTTTCAGTCGTTCTGGTGCTCTATAATCAATGCTTTCTAAATTATTGAAGGGAAAGACACTGGTTGATAAGATGGCAGAAGTTTGGGCTGTTTTTTTCAAGATGTTACCTGATAGCTTGCAGCGTCATATTTGCTTTCCAAAAGCATCGTCCAAAAATACTGAGTAGATAATTCAGATTGACAAATAAAACACACTCTCTACCAGTTCTAGTCAGCAGCATGTTCTGCTCGCAAAACCTCTTTTTACTGCTCTGTACATTCCGTTGCTGTCACCAGTGAACAGTCCCGTGGCACACAAGGAGCTCTTCCACACTAGTCCATCGCTAGCCAAGCTGACTGTCAGAAGTCATGGTCAAGTAGTAATTGGGAAGGAAAACATGCAGGGTGAAAATCTATCACTGTGTCATAGATTTATCCTGCACAATCATTTGGTGCAAATTCTGAACTAAACTCTTCTATGTATCATAAAATGTTTTATTGCGTTTTGAAATAAGATTCTAGTTCACCTTTTGGCAAAATATATTTTCTTGATAGGGATTTAATTATGGTTTCAAATGTGCTGGAATGTATGTAAGGGATTCACATTGTTCCCATTAAAGTACCACCTAAACGCCTCATAATTACCCACATTCTCATCTCCCTTAACATCCATGAAGTACAAAAGTACTGTCATCTGCACTTAGTGGGCAATGGCAGGTAGTGGGATACTCAAGAGCCTGATTTTGATGGATTGAGTAGTCATTTCATTGGCTGGGATAGGAATCTGAGCTTCTTGGAAAACGACTTTACAAAGGTGAAGAAGCTCGAGAAGTTTTTGGCAAGCAGAGGAGGGGTTTCTCCAACCCCAAGTGCGTGTTCTAATTACTTGTGCTCCTCTTTGTCTGCAAATTGTTGAGACAAAAGCTGCTATTTGTTGTAGAACAAACACGACTCGCACGACACTACTACTTATCATTAGCACACTGTATTTCAATCATGTTCAGTAGGAGTAATTTCTAAGCACGAGGTTAGTTTATTTCCCATGGTTGATTAAATTCTTGGCCTCCCTTGTGAAATTGCCGACTTGGGTGCCAATTAATACTCTGCATGTGCGTATGTTTAAATTGTATGATTAGACACCTGTCCTGTAAGATTTGGACTCATGCCATCAGCTTATTTCCTGTGGTTGCTCACTAGCTACTCAGCTTTCTCAAGCCGAACGTGCAGAGTTCTTCATAATATTACTTTGTTTCCCCTTTTTGCGCTGAATTGGCACGGTCTCTCGGATGCACTTCAGGAGGGAATACCCAAGATGTGAAGCTAAGTAAATACCGTCACGTATATACTGTAAAAATGCATCAGCCTTTTTTGATAATCTCCTCCGTGCAGTACTGGACGGTATGCATTGGTGACCGGCTGAGATCTAAAATTAGGCTTCCACTAGTGGACTTCATGACGGGAATTGATAAGGGTCTAATACAAAGGCACAGGGTGAAACGTTGCCTCACACCTTTCCAGTGCAGATTAGGTAAAAACCCCCGAGAGGGTTAGTATGCATTACTGCAGAAGGGCTATGATATTTCAGTGTTCATAAGGAGAAGAATTTGAGAAGCCAGAATGAGAATTTTAGTGATAAAGGGACAGAGAAAACCAGTATTCCTTCTGAGCCTACGCAGAGTGACAGCTAAATCCTGTTTTGAAGATCGCTTGGGCTAAGAGTCTATCTCGGATAAAGTGAGAGTGAACATGAAAATGGCTTAGTAAAGTGCTTTGACTCAAGCTGAGGGCGGTTTCTTTTCCTTTTTTTTCCTCTTCTTTCCTTGGGCTGCATGCTTAACAATGTTCACATCTCAATGGTCCAGATAGGGCTTTGAAGTTGAGATTTGGAAGAGGCGAACATTGAAGATGTTTGAGACTTTATTCATGTTCTCATGCAGATGAAGTCAGCTTTATCCAAGGCAGCACACCAATTACTTGGCAAGAAAGAATGATAACAACTGTTTCATGAAGTTCAGTAGATAAAGTCTTCTACAAAGGAGGTTAACGTCATTATCCTTATTTACTGACACAAACCATGAATCACAGGGAAACGAGGAACTTGCTCAAGGGTAATCTAACCAAATGGACAGTAGTTCTGGTAACGGAGCTCTGAAAAGGAGGCCTGGTTCCCTACATCACCCCTGTCTCACATCTATCTAGCTTTTTTTAGGAAAAGCTCCCACAGAAGAAATGGAAAATGCTATTTAATTCCAAGAGAAAGCCAAAATTATGAAAAAATGACACATGCTGGGGAAAAAAAAAACCCAGTCCTCTCAATAACAACACTACAAAAATATTTTGTCAACATTTAATTGGTATTTTTCCTTTTTTATTACATCATTTACTTAGTAATACATATGAACTTGTTCACTCATTGCTCTAAAGGCTCGGTGTATGGCTCTTCTCCCTTAATTAAATTAAGAAAGAATGCATTATTTAAAAATGGTTTTAGGCCTAATTTTTGCTTTGATCTAAACTGTCTTTCAAACCAATTAGCATTCATGCGCATCGAAATTTTGATTTTTCTCCTTTTGAAATATGAAAAGGCAGCAAATTGGGAATATGCTCCAGAAATGCAGTGCTACCAAGTATCTGATTCAAAGCACCTGAGTTCAGGAAATTTGGACGCGGATATCAAACTTAATATTGAACTCCTCTCCTTGTTTTCGGTTTCCTTTGCTGGGGGGTGGGGGGGAGGGGCTTGTTTTCCTTCAAAATCTGCGAAGATAAGGTTGTGCGAGAGCTCGTGTTGCCCACTGGCCTATCGAGTAATAAGGCTTGAACAAATAAGAGTGAACCAGTGGCCTTTGCCATGGGCTTTTCTATGTCAGCTGTTTTTGGACTAGTGCAATGCGTATTCAGAATTCAGAGTCACCTTTAAAATCTCGGTTTATCGGCATGCAAGGTCTAATATCATAACTAAATGAAAAATATAACGCTTTTTTCTTTAATGTGGATTTGTAATCATGATGGATAGTTTAGTTCTGAAGGATCATATATATCTATATATATATATAGCCAGATTTACGAGGGAGATGAGATGGAAGTGTTATACTGCTGAACATTTCTTTTTTGTTATAAATCAAGAACACGATTCTTGGTGTATGAAGGAGTTCTGTGCTGAATGTCTTACTTCGTTTACACTCATATATCCTTCCTTCTTGGAAAATAGCAAATAGCTTTTACCCCCTCTGGTTTTAATGTTTTTCAATGAGAAACGGAGAATTCTATACCATGACCATGGGAAAAAGGTGGAGGAAGAATAGCCAGCACTCGTATCATAGTCAGTGTAAATATACACAGGTGCCCAGGGATTTCAAAATCAGACAGATAATTTGAATTTCTTTTCTGTCAAAATATTAAGCCCAAGGGCTTGGTTCTGCACCCATGAAACTCTTAGGGAACGTTGTGACTGATTCAAGTAGGAACAACACCCAACCCAGGCCCCTCTGAACATTGTGTTCCCATCCTAAACAAGCATTTACATTCTAGCTGTGTGTTGCAGGAGTGTATATTAAAATTCAGATGTATATGTATATACAATTTTTTTTTCTTTTACAAATTGTCATCTTCAAGGGGGGAAAAGTTTGTCATACAAGCTTACATTTTTATATCCCCTACATTCATTACTTTGTTTATTCAAAATCCTGATTTATAGTGGCTATAACATCTCTTTTGTAATAAGCTGTTATATAATACTATTCAGTGCACTGCAGTAGACAAGCAGTATTCAAAAGGGAACTAAAAAAAATAATATTTGGATAGAGACATTTTGCAGTTTAGCAGCTGATGTGAAAACAAAATAGTAAAATGGAGGGTAATTTTCCAGGGGAAATAAAAATCCATGGAGGGGAAAAAAAAGGGCGTATCTTTGAGTATATATCTTAAAAGCAGTATTGTTATAATATCTCCCTATCTCCCTCCCCACTGACTAAAGAATATAATTTAATATTTATCCGTAAGTTTTTCTTTCTCCTGCTGTCTTTCAGGAAACGTTGAATGAATATGGTTGCTGACACAGTGTTAGCAAAATGTATCTGTAATCATTTTCCTATTAAAAGTAGGGTTATTTGTTGTTTACGTGTGACTTTGCTAGGAAGCCTGAAAAATGAAATAACCATTTTGTGTTAATCGTCACTTAAATCTTCTGAATGGCAAAAAGTTAGATTCGTAAAATATGTCTTTTCTTGCCTAGGAGATGTTTTTGTGTAGACCTTTCAGTACGTAAGATACACACACACACAGGGTTTTATAGACATTGTTATGTATTAATTTCTTTCTGGGGAGCCTGCATCTAAATCTCTCTTTTCAGTCTTGGATAGCTGCTACCACTACGGAGTTTAGAACTATACAATTTGTATGCCTTGCCTCATGATCTTCATCTGATTTCTTAATCATATCTGCAGCTCACGTTTGCATTCCTCAACAGTTCACTGCTCAGTAATTTATTTTCAGACTTCTGTATGCCAATTATCAATGCGAGCTTCTAATCGAAACTGGACCTAGCATTGTATATTTAATTTAAAATTAAAAAGTCATTCTAAAGCGAGATTAATCGGAGATAAAACGCTTTTTTTCTTTCTTCATATTTTTTCTAAGTGACTGCCTTTAGTCCTCAAGCACTTGTTGATAGCTCAGAAAGATTCTTGCCTGCTGAAGAGATTGTTTTTTCTAGTGTGAGATATCGCATAAATATTACTAATATAAGTCAAATTATGGTTCAAAACAGTGGTAGAATTCTTAATACTAATCCTCGCATTGGAGATCAAGCTAATCCAGTTCTTTACAATGTTGGCTGGTGAATGAGCTACGTTACATGAATCTTATTACAGCTGTTCAAAATTTTTTCATATTTCTCTTGCCAGTGGTGTCATTTTTTGTAATTCTAATGCAATGCTTGTAAATGCAATGTTTATAACAGATTTGGTTCAGTTTTGACATATACCTATTCTAAGACACTCGGTTCTCTTTATAAATACAAGAAAAAGATACTTCTCTACTGTTCTGCTTCTCTGTACAATGTTGAACATCAACTTGGAGACGCTGGTATTTATTTTCCTCCGCGCCTATGATTTCATACACCACTCCTCTCAAAACAAGTATAATCCAACAACTTAGTGACTCATAGTCAGGAAATATTCTTTTGGAAGGTGGATGTAGAAGGTAGTCAATAGAAGCATAGCTTGTCATTAGAAATCTTAATAGCATTAAAGGATTTGTAAGCAAACAGTTCCGTGTTGGCAGGGACAAGTGTTTGCTCAAATAGGGGAAGCATTAACAATTTTGTCAATAGTATCCACAGCCATGTCACATCGGACTACGACTACCTTTGTACCGCTAATTACGGTAATTTATTATAGGATTCTGCCCCGTTACTTGGATGACTTGATGATAGTAAGGACTGCTGCGGTAGCAATGAAAACTACCTCTGAAAGAATGATGTAACAATTGATTAAATAAGCCATCCCGATCACTTGGAAGCTGGATTTCTACTTTGTAAGATCTGCTTTTAGTATCAATAGGCTCTATCTGTATACTAACGTATGCACAGACAGTTCCTTTATAGGACTCGTTAATCATTTTCATAAATGACATCTGTGATTCCTCAATCAGGATATTTCATGTCTTTGCCCAGAGATACATTTATGTAGGAACAGTTCCTTCACGTTCTCAAATGAGTATTTTCAAGTGGTGAACCACAGACATCAACCTACAAGTGGAATTGAACTTTAATTGAACGGGTTCTAAACAGTGAGATCTGCAAGTGATTTTGTGAGATAGGACCACCAATACCCTTCTTCTTGTGATATTTTTGTGTATGTGTGACATTCTGGCATTTAGTTACGCTTATGAAATGGTGTCTTTGACTTCTGAAGACTGCACAATCAGCTTTTTTCTTTTGGATGAGGAGATGAAGGTAGTGGAAGAAGTTCTTACAACATTTCTCTTTCCACTTCTCTCTTTTCTCGGCATAATCTTTCTTATCTGTCATCAGCTGTTCGTGATGCTGAAGCTTATATCTGTAGTTTCTTTTTCTCTCATGCTTGCAGGCATGGATCTCTTCTCCAATTGCACGGAGGAATGTAAAGCACTGGGCCACTCAGATCGGTGCTGGATGCCTTCCTTTGTTCCATCTGATGGACGCCAAGCTGCAGATTACCGCAGCAATCTGCACGTACCTGGCATGGACTCCGTTCCAGACACTGAAGTGTTTGAAACACCAGAAGCCCAGCCGGGGGCAGAAAGGTCCTTCTCCACCTTCGGCAAAGAGAAGGCCCTTCACAACACTCTGGAGAGGAAGGAGTTGGATGGACTGCTGTCTAATACACGAGCGCCTTACAAACCACCATATTTGAGTAAGTACTATTCGAAAAGCTGTATGAAAGCCTTCCCTTTGCGGGAATAAAAATTAGCTCGCTCTGCTACTCATGGTAGGAATAACGCAGGCACAATTTTAAGAGCAGTGGGGAAAAATGGCTTCTCTTGGATTCAGGCACCACTGAAGGCGACATTGTTCAATGCTTTTAAAAAAAGACAAAACCTTGATTGTTTTTAGTATGACATGACTGTCAACAACAAAAGTATCAGCTGATATTAGTGAGGGAGTTGCTCAATTTTTTTTTTCTGATGCTGGATTAGTTTCAAAGTTTTCTTGGATAGTTGGTTTAAACGTTGACATTGCCAGGCTAACATTTCTTCAGACTAAAATTAAGTCGAGAGAACTGTCCTAGGAGCGTCTTTTTATGATTGAGCAGTATCTCGTGAATAAACTATATGTCTATTAATTTGAAGTAACTATTTACATAGTTAACATTAAGGGTTTGGAAGAAAGAAGGCAAAATTTTTGCCTTTGGTCTGATCATCTTTCAGCCTACCTAGTATTGACTTTCGTCAGCGCTCCTCCGTGCCTTCTGCCTTCTTCCAAAATCTTGCCTCTTTAGTCACCTTTTGACTATGGTTGGGTGGCATGAAAGACTGTGATAGATCTCAAAAAGACCTTCGTAATTCCTTTTGGAGTCTGAGCCAGTTGTAGAACCTTTGAGTAATACTTTGATCTAATATGTCTTTTCATTCTGTTTAGCAGCCTTCTGTATTTTATTAGAGACCGTAATCTCCTTGACTTCAAGAGTTTATCATGTTTATCTCATCCAAATAAGCCGAAGACATTAACATTGCAATACCGATCCCTTTTAAAGCAACAAAAGTCTTTTAGGACAGCAGATCAGGGGGAAAAAAAAAAAGAATCTCATGAATGGTATTAATTTATTTATTTTTGTAAAGCATTTAGTTGTTCTGAAAGGTGCTGCACTGGCAGTCCTGGCGTGTGAAGATCTTTGCTACAGATCGTTCTCTGCACAGCCAGCTCAGCTCTGCCTTCTCAGTGAGCTGCCCAGGTATTTCTGTCCTTCAGAGAGGTCTTTTTACCACTTCACTCTTTAGATTTGCTTTACTGAAAGCTTCTAAATTTGAAAACTAATTCTGATAGGCAAAAGCCATTCCTAAAAAACCTGTCCTGAGACAATCGGCTTATTTTGAGTAGACTAAACTGTCAGGTGTCAATCATCTGGTCATACTCTAAAGACCAACGTGAAATTTCACTTAGCTATGACCTAAGGACTCATGACTCTGCCCTTCCCTGCCTGGTCTTCCATCATTTACCTCTAAGCAACACTTTTTTAGTACTAAACTGTAATCTAGCAGTACTAATTTCATCTCTATCATTTCAGTTAACAATTTGAGTTTTGTAGCACTGACGATCAAATCACAACGGAGTTCCGATACAGTGTGGGCATTACACTGACCATTGTATCCGGTGACACCACAATGGTGATTCTGTTCCGGTTTGTTCTATGCCTGGGAGTTTTATTTCAAATAACAACGAAATATTTATTTTATTGATAGCTCAGGGATTTTACATTTTGTTCAGCTAACATAAGTAATATTGTTGAACAATGTGTTTACATATAGACATTGGTCGGCATCTTGCACTTTTCTGGTATAAGGGCATAAAAAAATTGGAGGTAAAATGTCGGAAGTAAACAATATAAACAACTGGTATTACATAATTCACACTTGAGAATCCAGACTTAGTTTTGCTTTTTTTTCTTTGAACTGCAAAGCTAAAACTGCTACAAAACAAGAGCAATATTTCTCTGCTTTATTTTCCCTTATTTAATGTTTTCTTTAGTAAAATTGTAGATTATAATTGTATAGCAGAGAAAAGAAAGTGAGCACAATAGTTGTAGCGATGAGTAAATAATTCATTCTCAACGAAGTATTCAATGAATAAGGCAAGAGGAATGCATAAGAGGAATGATTCAGGAAGGAATTTTAGTTGAGCCACTCGGTAATTGCAATCGTAATAAAATCAAATTCAACTTCTTAACAAAGAAGATCGGATCAAAATCAGTTTGTCAGTAGAATGATATTTTTAAAAGAAGTGATTAAAATGTATGAATCGGAACCCTCATATTCAGCAAAAATGCCATATAAAAAGCTGCAGAATGTATGAAAACGGCCATATGAAAAATAAATAGCAGAGAAGGCAAAGTGTATTGCAGAATATGAAAACTATTTGAACTAAAAAGTTCTCTTTAAAAAAAAAAAAAGAGAGATTCTTAAGCAAAATTATCAGAAAAGAGCATAAGTTCCAGCAGATAAACTTTAGGACAGTAATAAGTGGAGATAAGAGGGACATCTTAGAGCAAATAGCCAAAGGCATGCAAATAAATATAGACAATTTTTAAGATGTCAAGCGTTGTAAGCTGGGAGAGAATTGGTGGTCTCTTGAGCTGCAGTTAGTGAGGACAAGGACGTTGCAGAGATTCTAAACTGTTTCTTTGCATTTGCATTTACCAGAGGAAGGACAGAGAAAGACAGACAGTGTGTTTAGGAAGCCACCCGTCCCAGGTAACCGTTTCAAATAAATGTGCAAGACTGAGTCATGGAAGAGGATGTCATTGAAATATTTACTAAAACAAATAGGAAGAAGCCAGTGGGTTATGTGTTTCTTAAATTCTCAGTTTCTAACAATAGCTAGTAACCAAAGAATGTCAGAAGTTGTGTTTATCATTAAAAAAGGTACTAGAAAATCTTGTATGTTAGAGTCCAGTGAGAAATCTTAGCATAGGACGTAAAATTGTAACTCGGGGCTTTCAGGAACAAGGTAGCTGGCATCGGCCCAGAAAAATTGTCCATCTATTAGAATTTTGATAGAGTGGGTGAGAATTAATCAATATAGTGTATTTGAACTGTCAAAAAACCCCTTTAGCATAGCTTCTGTGTAGCAGAAGCAGCCACTAAAGTAAGCAAGTGTTGTCACAGGGCAAAGCATTACCAGACTCTCTGTGCCTAAGAGAAAAAAAAATCATAAAGATAAATGGAACACTTTAGCAGAAGCAGAGTTCCTCAAGTGTCTATGAGGAGATCCACGGAATTAAAAAAAATGAATTATCCAGAAATGGAAATGAGAAAAAGGGGGCGGTGTTTGCAGATGGCATAAAACGGTGTAGGTCAATCAAGTCTCTAATAGGTTGCGTATGCCCACATTGTGCAGTGGAGCACGGTCCAGAGAAACCACTCTGCTTCCGACCCAGCTCGCTCTGGAATTGGGAGCTGCAGAGCAGCGTCAGCACGGTGGAACAGCTGAGCAAATTCACTCGCGTAAGCTGTGCCGTCAGCCCAGTAGCTACGGATGCAAACTGGTGGCTCTACGTGGAGCTTCCACAGTGCCACGTGAGTGTATCTGCTCAAGTTTGTGTCTGCTCGGTGATTCCTGCACTGTGTTCCAACGGGTACGTTCAGCGCAGAACCTTAGGAAAGACAAATGAGGAAGGTGATGTATATTATCATGAGAAATATGAACTCTTCTTGAGAAAAAAAGAAAAAAAGAAATAATTCCCTGAAAAGTGTCCCCCAATGAACAAAGACAGCAAGAAGGAAATAAAATGCCAGGTTGCAAAAAGGAACTGAACTGAAAATACACTAAAAAAGTATTACAAAACCCTTGCACAAAACATACCACTACGTTGCTCTAGCCAGTCTGTTCATTCCATGGAAATACATAGCACAACGGCAAACATGCTGAAAATATTTCTATGCAAAGTCATATCAAAAGCTTAGTACTAATTAATTTAGACAAGCTGTGATAGGGACATGAAGTAAACAGGAGCCTGCATGGAAACAGAGAGGGTAAGCTGCGCCCTTTCGATTGCCGTCCCCAATAACACGAGAGCAGCAAGGCAGCAAAACAATCGAAGGACAAGCAGGTCATGAACTGATAAGATCATACACATTTGATAAAATGATACACATTTGACACAAATAATACAGTAATCTGTCAAACTTATGATTATGGGCTGTGACTGAAACCAAAAGCTTAACAGTGGGGATTTGGGTGTTTGCTTTTTTGTTGTTTGAGGTTGAGGTCATTGCATGGATAAATGAAAGCAGCAGCGGCTATATTCCAAATTATTACGGAGAAAAAGATATAAATCCTCATACTTGAAAGAGTTTATGTCCCATTGTCAAATTTTCATCTTATTGGTCTAAGCCATTGGACTTCTTCATACACCAATTTCCACATAAATATACATATTCTGTATATTATTCTGAGCAGAATATACCAAAAGTATATTTTTCTACTTCACCTTTGTACTCAAATAATATATTTTGAAGACTATATATATTTACATATGTTTTAAGTATTTATTATGACTACAAGTTATAAAATTGTGATGGGATTAATAAATTGTAGGGGTTTTGAAAACAGTTTTCTCATAGAGTAACTCCAGGATTCTTCTAACTTGCATGTTCTTCCTCCTGTGTAATTTACACTTATTTCTTCTCGTTCATCCAGCTGATTTGAACACTGCCTTGCTGCAAACAGTTAAGAAACTTTCACAGTGACTTGAAAGTTTATAAAACATGAAAGACATTCTGAACTTGACTGGAGAAAATAAAATAAGTGAAATAACACTGGTGAGGGAAATAAAATGTAGCTTTTGAACAATTCCTATATTTTAAAAATAGATTCTAACCATTTCTATCCATTTTTTCATTCAGTGGTACTTACACGAGCCATTATTTTAATGAGTGTTTTTACCGTAGTGACCAAAAACCCCAATCCAAGTTTCAAACTGTGTTGTACCGGATTGTGTAGGATGTCTAACAGAGACCATCTTCACAATGAACGCCTGATCACTCTGATTCTGGTCTATTTCTAATACTTTGGACCAGGTCCTGCGATGGTAACAGTGGGAATAGCACCATTACATACATCTCAGTAGTATTTTGGTCTATAGATGATAAGAAGTAGCTTTAAGTTATTTTAATTTTTCTTCTGTAGTTGTGGATCATTCTAGATGTGCCTTTCTTTTATAATACTTTAGAGCTTTCCTGAAGTTATGTACTGACATTAATGATAGAATCTTTTTTTATTTCCTAGTAAGAGGTTAGAATTTTTTTACATATGAAAACAGTCAAATATTGCCATAATACCATAACTTTCTATGTATAAATGCTTTTTTTTTGCTCTCAAAAATTACTTTGGCATAGCTTAATCTATTTTGGAAGCGGGTTAAAATTAACTACATAAATGCGCAATTTACTCCACAGAATAACAGCGTTTATTCAAGGAGACATTCTGGAATAATAATTGTGTTCTAAAGTAGCCCCCTAATTAACTCTGCAATATTTTCTACATACACGCAAGCATCTTCATCTTCACCATGAAACTATATCATTATCGTGGTAATTATTGCCAACGCCATCAACATATTTTAAGTATAAATCAGGATTTTATCACGTTAGGCATGACATCTACGTAAGAGGGAGAATGAAAAAGGTGGTCTCTTTCCCAAGAAGTTTGGGCTTGGGTCTGAGCCCAAGTCCCTGTGTTCATGTATGAACGTAGTCATACAGTTCAAGTATGGACGTAGTCAGAGGTTCTCGGTCTACAAAATATTTGGCACCTGCTCAACTTGACCTATCCGAGCCAAGTTGGTTTACAAATAAAATTAAAAAGCTTTCAAAAGTCTTTGCCCAGTTGAATGTTTAGGAATTGGACCATCAATTTATTCCAGATAATGTAGCACAGAGCCTAGCACGAAGAAGGGTTTAACTTACAATCACTATCCATCTCCCTGAATTAGATTAGAACAAATGACCTAGAAGAGAAAAATGTTCATGTCTTTATACCAGGACAAGAAGCGTCTCGCAATCCTTTGATTATTTTTCAAAGGAATAAAAAAAGTGCATGTAAATATTTTTCTCAGTATTTTGATCTAGTTAGGATCATAAAGGCCTATTTCCGGATGGCAGGATATGTAACATAACATTTTCTGCTGATATTTAACATAAATATACGAAAAGATGTTTTAAGCAAGAAGTCTTTACTGTTTTGGAAAAGTTTCCCCCCAGAATGAAGGAAATTACAGTTTTGTACATTTAATATGATGGAAAAAGAAAAATTTTCTTTGTTTTTTTTGTTTAGTTACATCTCATTTCTGGAAATTATTTGCGTAGTTTTATCACAGCTGTGATAGACATTATAGCATTACATTTGCATAAACATAAATAACAGCTATTTTGAATGGGACACTTGATTAATTTTTAAAAATGAGGCCTGTCTAGATTTTTACTTTTACAATTAGCCTGCTTGATTTCTAATACAGATCAGGGCAACTTGTGAGCTGTCTGGTTCCTTCATTAATCATTTTTAATTCAATTTGTGATTTTCACGCGTACTTGAAGTAAAAATGCACAGAAGTAAAAGCAAACACATTAGCACCATTAAGTTGCAGTTCTTGGGGTAAGAAGAAAGAAAATATTCTAAAGTTGGTTTGAAAACAAACAAACAGAAGAAGCTGCATTGAAATGCAATTTTTATCGGTATGAGTAAACAAATGATATGTGCATAGCAAAAGAGTTGTTCCTTTGTGAATAGTACAGTTTTGTGCTCAAAAAGAATGCCAAAATTGTGTCTTTCAACTTTAAATCGGATCTGCATAGCTGAACATCCCACATATCCTGTCACAGGCAGTGGAACTCTTCACTTACATTCCGGAATTCATCTCTGTGACAGGGTCCAGCTCTCATTTCTGCACAAATGAGAATGACTTTGTACATGCAAAATGGCTCAGCAAAGCTGAAATTGAAAAGCCAACATCTAATAACGCGAAGAAACCTAGTTGAATACTTGTCCTTTTCTTAAAACGTCTAATAGAGCACTCCCATTTTTGCAAACAACTGTATCTGAAATGATGAGGGATTTATTCACCTATACGTCAAGTTTCCCAGTTCGGATACTTCATCTCTATTAGGTAAATAAAGCTTACAAAAAAACCCCAAAACCCAAACCCGAAATAAAACTTAAACAGGTAATACTAATTAAAATATAATAAGGCCACGATGTGTTTTTACTCATTATTGTAGGTACTCTGTGATCTTGACTAAACCACTTATGATGATTCACTGTTCGATGATTATTGCGTAACTTCTGAAAGGTATTTTTATCTCACATCCACGACTGGTTTGCATTCTTCAGCTGAATGTATTCCTCTTGCAGCTACCGCTCCAAGGGAAGAAGGCTTACCGAGTATTACTGCAATAATAGAAAGGGAAGGGATAATTCAGAAAGCCAAATTAGAAAGGAACATATCAATATGCAAAGATAACTTGGCTGTAGCCCAATAAAACCCATAAATTACATTATTTTTATCAAATTTTATGAAAAGAACGAATATAAGAAAAAGAAATAAGCATTCTTTTTTTTTTTTAATTTTAAAGCACAGGTGTTAGCCATTATATTTAAGTACTGTTTGCTTGAATCTCTTTATGTAACTGTGATATTGGCCAGAATTAACAGTACCTTGTACTGTACAAAATTCTGATCAAAAAATGCACCTGCTATCAGGTTTACATAGCATCTTTTACCTTAGATAATGCTAGAGCTCTTTGCAACGACAGTGCAGGAAAATAACTGAAAAAGTTTTAAAAAAAACTTGAGTAACTTTTATTTGAAAGAAAATTATATTTTTAGTTTGTCTTATTTCAACTATTTCTTTTCCTCTGGTAGCTGTAAAAGTCTGTATTTGCCAGTTCTGACTGGAACACACAGAAGTCTTGTATATCTGTCTCAGACTGGGGCTATATTTATTCATTTATGTCAATTCTGAGAGTGCGTATGTCTACCGTGAATATACCATCTGTGGAGATTTATTTTTTTTTTAAATAATGAAATACCATTTTCTGGATTCCTACCAGTGGAATATGAAAGAAACCAGCAGAAAGATTGCTTGAAACTTTAGGAGCAATTTTTGAGATTACTGCATTAGGCTGGTTTAAAATTCCAAAATGCCTCTTGTCCTATAAATTTAAATCCTATGACAGAAGTAATTTAGCCACTTATAGACACGAGTCTCTTTGGAAAGCAACGAGATGTTTGCAGTTAAATTTTTCAAAGGCACTGAAGTTATTTATTTTTGATTGGCAAATTCTATTCATTATGAATAAATGCTATTCTTAAATGTACAAACCTCCTTATTGTGACAGTCAGGAGCTGGAGAATTGAACGTGTGCCTAATCTTGGGTCTATGCGCAGCAAAGTCTGTTCCTCTCGGCTTGCCTCTGTCTGAGGAACGCCTTGGCCTGCACAGCAGAGGGAAACATTCTGGTTTCTGGCTCTTTTGCTGCAGAATATAACTCTGATTTTCCACTGTCATTTCCACTGCTTTTCTTTTTGAGGGCTTCCCTTCCCCCTTTTTTTTTTTTCTTGACCAAAAGACAAAAAATAGGGAAAGCCATTAAAGAACGCAAAAAATAGCTAGTGAGAGAAGGAACTACATCTATTATCGTGTTTGGAGACGCACACTATAGGGATCGGTGTTGCTCTTTATCTGGGAAGCCTGTAAACAGCTCTATTTGTACACTGGCCACCGAGAAGCCACAGCTTCGTGCTAGCAGTAGGATGACTGCTGCTGGGAAGCAGCGGTCAATATATTTAATTTGTTTTAGCAACATGGTATCGTGAAGTCAGACGAGTGAAGAATGATGTATTTTGGTACCTTCTTGTAAGCCAGAAGTAGGAGATACAGACAATTAGACTATAATTTTTAACTGTGATACCTAATAAATTATTGGAAGAACTAAACGTGGTGACAGTAATCAATGTGGAATCACTGAAAATCCAAACTCTCCTAAGATAATTTAATTTCTTTCTTTGATAGGATAATGGTCTTTATTGGTTGAAGAAAATATTGTGGACACGGGGAAGCAAATCTTCAGAACTTGCTTCCTCAATTCTGCCTGAAAATTATGTGCATGTATGAGTTGCAAGAGTAAATCTGCATGTCTTGCATACACGCAAGTATATGCAAGTGCACGCAAGTACACTATCTCGTATGTGTAAATTATGTTCTTTTACATGACATTTTACAGGTTATCAGGAGTAATGTGGATTAGAAAGAGAAAAAAAAATGGATGCAGAGTAGATTCACCAAAGAAGTTACAGGGATGAGATACTCCTGTTTTAGCAAGTGACCCAAGTCCTCTGACTTTATCGTTTTTTATCTTTTCATCTCCAGCATCACGGCTGCATTCAGCACTGGAAAAGGATTCATTATGAAACTGCTTGAATGCAACCTTTCATTAGTCATAAGGAATTTTATAGGTGCCGATATTGTGGATTCATCTTATGTCAGAGTAAAATTCTGTCACTTTGTGACTCTTCTAGTTGCCTATTTGTGCTTTAATTTGACACCCATCCATTCTCAATTGGAATTGAGATGACAATTGGATGTAGCTGCACACAGCTGTGGGTACTGGTAGGGACTGAGATCTAAAAAAGGTTCTTGCTTACAAATGAGATGCAGTAATAACTTCTTTTCCTGCTCTACTTGACATATAGTGTTGTGTGCTTTGTACTTGCAATATTCTTTGTCCAATATGGCTGCGCTGCCTCCAGTTAATTAAACGGGATCCTTCCCACCAGTGGAATGCTATGGTCTGTACTCTTAGGCTCTCTGGCGTGCCTTTAGCCTGTGGCAACTAGTTTTCTTCCCTAACAAGTCCTGGGCATGATGCGGGTCTCAGAGCATGGGCCAGGGACCATTCGTGAAAGCAGATTGAGTATGATCACACCATATGGCCCCTATATATTGTTCCACGGGGCTGAGAAATTTTAATAATGTGGATATAAATCATTCCATTCTGGTAGTCTTAAGTGACAAAGAATGGCGATTCATTCATGGATAGGAGCTGAGCCAATATGTCTTTTTGAAGAAAAGAAGTTTTGAAAGGATTGTGAGAAGTTTATATGATACACTTAAGTATGTTAGCTTGGTAAACTGGGAAGGACTCTCTCAAACCTGAGTGTATGCTGCTCATGAAAAAAAATAAATTAAGTAAAGTACTGTGCTTTAGAAATGGAAAATAACAGGTTCACAAAAAGAGAGGGGACATACCTGCCAGACCCTAACGCCACCTAATCCCTGCCAGGAGAAAGGGGTGGTGGAAAAAACATCACGGCAAAGATAAATTCGATAGGAATACACAGTGTGATGCTGATGTAATGCTGCAATGCACGTTACCTCCGCTAAGAACAAGTAAATTTAATTATTTCGGGCCAAATCCAGCATGATTAATTTAGGCACCTCTGAAGGCCACCAAGCGGTGACTTATACATGCCTGCTTCTCCCTTGAATCTATAGGGAACTCAGGCACTTAAGAGCAATTTAGGAGGAATGGTTCATATCCCTCCTTTTCTCCCCAGGGCACTGAAAATTTTAAGTCACATTGCAGCCAGCCTTTAGTGTATTCTGCATTGGTTAACTCTCAAACTGACATGTTCATTTTCTGGCTTGTCAGCTTAAAGAGATGTATATTGTAGATTTCAGAAGAGTGCAATAAAATAGCGAATTTTGGAAAAAAAAAACCAAAACACAAAAACCAAAACCACAAGGAGGAAGAAGAAAAGAAGATTGAGGAGAATAAATGATTGTTGCATACAAATACATAAGCAATTTTTATTAAAAAAAAGAATCAAATACTGCTATCACTAAGGATAGTACCAAAAATTATGAGCTTACAGTGAATCGGGAAGAATGTGAATTTGCTACTAGAACAAGTATACAATTAGAATAAGTTGTTGATGGAGAATTTGGAAATATTCTTAGGGAATATGCTCTGTGCTAAGTTTGACATACATCAGGAATAATTTAGGAGTTATTTAATTGGTCTTAATACAGTACATAATTATAAGAACTCTTGCAAAACTAAATATTCCATGATTCTCTGAATGTGATGGTGATGTCATGTATTATCTTCAGTGTTTTCAGGTAGATAATACAGCTATAATAATACAGAAAGACGAAAATGGTTTCTTCTGCTCACTGTATCCTGTGGGAAAACTGTCTTTGGTATTTTTACGGTACATTATAGAATATAGCTTAGCACTTTCTGTGCTGAACTGTAGTAACTAAAAAGCATTGTTTCTGTAGTAAATAATGGCAACCAGAGATAAATCAAATCTGACATGTACTATGCCACTGGGCTGTTGCTGCCAGTGAAAAAAAAAAAATGTCAGCATTTAGAACAGAAAATCAAATACACATAAAAGTATCTTATGTGCCACAAAACGTTGATGACAAAATCCAGGACTTGATTCAAAAGGAAATCCTTCTTAATCGTATGTTAAATGTAAAGCACATGTTGATTAAGGCCAGTGCTTAAACCTAAGCCTATGCTTGAGGATAGAGAGAAATTTTATCTGGTGCTTACATGAACTGGGACTCGGATACTTATTCTTAAGAACTTAAATGCTTTTTCTTTCTTTTTTTTCAGAGGATCAGCTAAGTTCAGGTAGAATATAAAACTCAGAGCACTCAATAGCACCAGAGAAACATTATTTCAGTGATTGTCATGATGTGTCAACATTTGTATCAGGTAGCTCACTTGTCATATGAAAATATTTGCCAAGACATGTTCCAAACATCAAAAACATTTGTATTTTCTGATCTTGAAATGAAACTGATAGAAGTGGCAATATGTGTCAGTCAGAAATTTGGTCAATAAACTTTTTTCCAAAAGAGTGATAATCTGTTTAAGTTGTTGATACAGAATCCAACACTATGTTCAGATTTGAGAAGCGGCAGTTTTGTACTGAAGCGCAAAGGACAAAGCTCTTTCCCCCCTTTCCCGGAGTAGGTAACGCTATTAGTCATGTTCGCTACATTCTGGGCAGTGCAGTGTCCACCACTCTCAAATTTTGGCTTGGCTGGAAATCACTGATTCTTGAACTGATTTAAACAAACGGAGACATGGAAATGTAGGCACTGAATGCAAGACAAAAGGAAAGGACAATATATGTGGATAAATTGTTTTATACATATATTTTGGCATAATCATCTTTGTTCCAGAAGTAAAGATATATTCTCAAAGGAAGGAAAGATTTTAATGGTCTGTGGGGTTTGTTTATTTAGCTAAAAGCAAGTCTGTTTCCAGAAAAGATTCAGTGCAACAATTACAAACTTTTGCATTTTGGCCTACTTTATTTATTCACAGCCTGAAGACCTAATGCTCAATTTTTTTTTTTTAATCTCACATGAAATCTGGGTATTTCTACCCATCAGTCCAAATGCTGTTCATTTATTTTAGAAACAATATTTATAGTTTGGGTTTTGCAGATGCCAGAAAGAACGTTTCAATGGTACTGAATTCCCTATCTTTATTAGGGACAAATTCTGCCTCGGTGCACCTCACATGTTCACGTGCGGGAGCTTCTCCTGCCTTCCCGACCTTGTCACATGCCAGAAATGGCCAGGCAGAATGTAGTCCCATTCTTACCTAACCTCCTTGGTGGCCTTCAGGAGTCTTCATCCATACACGTAAGCACAGAAACAGTGGCCACCAGAGCATACTGACTCACTCACTTTAGGGGAGAACTGGCCTTTTATTTTTTTTTTTTTTTTTTAAGTACAAGAGGAAGTATGTTCCATGTTCCTTTTTTAAAACTATTTGATATAATACAGAGTAACCAAAACCACATTCATTGTGTAACACAGGCATCTGGACCGCAAGCTATGTTGTCCAAGTGTGCTCTACAGAGTACATAGATTTGAAGCACAAAATCTTTTAACTAAAGTCTTGAAAGAAAAGAAAAAAAGTTCCCCTTTAGCTAATTAGTGAGGAAAAGATATACGAGAAAAATATTTTCATATTTGTGTACCAAAGTTTATCAGACTGGATAAGAAAAATCTCTTTTTATAATACCATTAGTGGAATTTTCATAAAATATTATTAGCAATGCTTTAAAAACCTTCTTCAAGTAACGGTTAATTAAAAAAAAAAGACTTTATGGATTGCAAAAGATACTGAATTGACACCTGCAATGACTGGACTACTTTTTTATCCACAGAACATGGGTGGCAGCAGAGTAATCCCCATCCTACATCCCCCAGCCCCAGCCGTGGGTCTCACCCCTTACCTGGATGCACCACTACAAAGGGTGAGGGAGCTATGGCAGTTTACTGCGTATTCCCATTCACTTGTTGACCTCTTTCCAAAAATATAGTTGCTGCTAACGGAACTAGAGCTCCAGGCTAACTGAAGCAGCCAGGTTATTTCATACAGAATACCTTCTACCACAACGTAAATCCTGGTCTCTATTCAGTTGGGCCGAGTTAAAACAAGAATGCTGAGTTTGCAGTCTGTCGGTTGTCACCAGAATTATCCATTCCTGGCTCTGTCAAAGCTAACGGGACTTAGTGGAGGGCAATATTTCATCTGCTACAGTTAACATATAGACCGTAAAGCAAGCCATACAAATACAAAAAGAGTTAAAATTAATAACGCAAATTTAAAACCAACTTTGCCATAATGTTTATGAAGTAATTAACTCCTTTTTAGATTATCGTTCACTACAAGTGAAAGGCATTCGCTGTAAAGCCCGGGTTATTTCTGAGCGGAATGCAGGAGATGACAGCCTCCCGTAATCTCTGTATCCGCTGCAGGGTTGCGCGGCGACCACCTGCTCTGCTTAAACGTGGCATGGCAAGGCACACGATTTTTACAGGCGACCCCCAAGAAAAAAACATAATGCATTGAGTGCTTGCATAGCAGCCCGTATCTGAAAACCCATATAAGGCCAAATTTTACTCATATATTGTGCTAACTTAGAGAATTTGGATCTGGAATAGCAAGATGACAGTTTACGTACTGGCCTTTTCCCCCTGTTCTCCTGTTGCAGAGCTTGCTTTGATTTAAAAGAGAGGTTTTTAGGTTCAAGTGCCTTCTTTCTCTGAAGTGAAGGGGTCTCAGCAATATTTCTGTAACAGCAGCAGCCTGCCTGGCATTTGATATTCTTTGGAGATTTTATTATCTAGGGGTTCACTTGGATCTTTAGTCTGTTGGCACTTGGGGGAACTCAGCCGTCATTCGGTTACAGCAGATATAATGCTGTGGGAGTTTATGGAGCTCTTAAATATAGTATAGAGTGAAAGGGAAAATAGTTATAAAAAGTATAGGATTTGCTTTGGTTGCCAGCTGTGGAGGGAAGCAGTGGGCCTCCTCTCCGTCCCGGTTAGATTAGCTAGCAACATGAAGCAGGAGAAAATTTTGATTTAGAGAGTTTGAAGGTCTTCCAAGTACAGGCAATCCCTGCTAGGGCTTGCCAAAAGAGGAAATGTATATGGCTGTATTCGTGGCTGTAAAGTAGTAGTCTGACATCAAGTTTGGATGAAATAGGATGATTCACAACAGGGTGAAAGGAAGATTTATTAGAGAGACTTATAAAAGAAGAGTATTTTCTGTTCATTTCTGATTCATAAGCTAGGAATAATCATTGCATACTTTATTTTCTCTTTTCTGTTTCTCCTGTTAGTGTTTTTCATTCCTTTTTCTGTTCATCTACCGCTGATGTCTTTACATGTCTTCTCTCATCAGTCTACACAGAACTAGCTTGCTGTGAGTGGGAGGCTTACTAATGTGTACTGAGGAACAAATGAATCTTAATAGATTTTCGCTGGGTTTTATTGCAATTCCATATAAATTTTATGCATTGAGTGCTCTTACTGTAACCCTCAAAATCTTTGTTAAGATTTTTTGGGGAAGGATCAAAGTCGGTACAGCACGAAGCGTGTACCCTAAGAATTTTAATTGGAATACTTGTGATTCTTCAATCATCTTGTTCACCTCAAACACTATTAGTATATATGTACAAATAGTATAATTACCTTAGCAGAATTATGAAACTACTTGCTATTATTAAAAATCTCTAACCAGACCCTGTACTCACACACACTTGAAGCTTCCCTATGCACTAGTTTGAGAGTTCGGAACAGGAGATAAAATAGGGATGAAAGAGAGAGCTGTGATCTCAGAGGAGATATTAGGCACCAGAAATTATGGTGTTCTTGTTCCAGCTCTTACACTGACTCTGATACTTCCATTTCTATAGCACTTGCCATCTCTGGATCTCAAAGTGGATTATAAAGAATAGTGATTTAAACCTTCCTGCACCTCTAGGAGATAGGTAAGCAATATTATTCCCATTTTACAGATGGAGAAATTGTGATACAGAGAGGCTTGGTGTTTCTTATTAAAGCTTCTTTATGAACACACATGCATGCACACACACAGAGCCAGAAACAGATGTCAGAGCTTCCATTGCCCTCTCTTTTAAGCTGAGTCCATCCTCCTTTCCATTTAACCTCTCTGATTTATATTCCCCATCTGTAAAAAGACGGAAACTGGTATAGACGTGGAGAGATTTGCTTGCACATAAATTTATGCGCAAATACAGAAAAAAAAAAAAACAAACATGGAGGACAAAAGTTGCCTTTGAAATCCAATGCATTTTATGTGTTGGCAGAGGATATATTAGGCTTTGGGATGAGGATTTTTGTAGGTGGGGACAGTCACAGGTGTTCTGCACGTTAATGTCTAATATTTAGTTACCGCTACAAAATGGCCCGATTGTTTTGTAATATATTAACTGAAGTTTAAAAGTTAAAAAAATGCACTAATTTATACAGCGAAAGACTAGACACAGCCAGTAACTCAGTCTCTGTATTATCTTCTGAAACAATATCGTAACCAGACTTTGCTGTGCGCCTCAAGTGCCACATGAACACCGCCAGGGCACTGTGTCAGACGGGAGCAGAAGGACAGCAGAGCTGCATGAAAGCAGCAATTGCCCTGGCTGCACAGCTGGAGGGTTTTATCCCATGAAAGTCCTACTGTGCCTGTGCTGCAGCATGAATTCCTCAATGGCAGACGGCAATCTAGGCTACGGCACTTACATATTTACAAGAGAACTGCAATTATTCGCCAACTTCTGGAAAAAAAAGTTTTGAAGATCAAATATAAGTCTTGCTATCATTATTAATGATATTGGAACGATTTTTTTGCAGTATTTAAAGAAGATCTTTTAAAAGATGTCTAGAAATTTGATTGGTCTGATCATATACACTGCCTCAAAACATCATGAAGATTCTGATCTCATTCATCTTAACTACAATGTAAAAAAAAAATCTAGCAGAAGCTTTTAAAAATCCTTTCTAATTCTGCTATTAATTTGCTACAGAAGCAAAACATCCAAACCATAATATATTAGATGTTTTAATGTTAATGTTAATAACACATCTGGCAATTGTCTCTGTGTTGAACAGATAGCATATAAATAAATGTTTTTTACATTTCTCTGCATGCATCCTACGGCATAGGCAGGCTAGATTAGAGGAACGTACCATACCCATGTTAACATTTTCCTGTAAGTAACCTAACTTCCCTGTGATACAGAAGATACATTTCGTATGTCTACTAGCAAATATATGCAGTGAAGAAGTATGGCTAATGTATATATTTATGTTAAATGGAACGGAGACTGGATGTGTTTGTGTGTCAGCATGCAAGCATCAACATGTATATAATGGATGGCTTGATTCAAAGATTCATTCTAAAGTTAAGATTCTTTTTTGGTTTAGTTGTAACACGTCAGGCACAGAAATATACTGGATTTCAGGTAGGGATTCAGTTGATTTGGAGCTAAGGTAAAACCTGATTTTGTCATTATAAGATTTAATACACGATAATGATGACGATAATAAAAATAATAATCATAATAATACTTCAGCAAGTGAGTTCCTCGTCTCAACTTCATGTGTGACTGAGATTAGAATTTAACCCAGGGCCTTTCTGAATGCTAGTACAAATCATTTGTTACCTTTGCTCCCAATTACAGTTGAAATAGCCAGTGTCTTGAGGAAATATAACTACCACAGCTGGTGGATTAGGATATGGGTTTGCTAATGCATTGACCTGCTTCATCTGCGTAACATGAGTTAATTTCCAGCCTGACAGTAAATGCTGAAATTCGAATTGTAGCACTAACGCACCATTTTTTCATCTCTGTCAAACCAGACTAAAGGGTCATTTGGTGATGAGGATAATGGTTCACTTTGAAAGAGAAGGAAAACCGGCTTCTGAATCTTGGGGAGATTCTAGATCTTGCTTCAAATAACATGCTGAACTAGGAAAAAATAGGCTTGGAAATTCCTGTAATATTGAACGTGCAAGTCTGACTCTTTGCTTTGTTCTTACCCTGATTCTGTATAGGCACATTGGAATACTTGCCATGGCTTGTTAGACAGAATAATAAAAAGGCATGTGAAGTTTGGTTTTTGGGCTATCAAGCCTCAAAAAGACTTTTCTCCAGAAAGTGAATCACCATTAAACTGTTTGCTACAATGGGAATTTTAAGCGACAGTTTGTGACAAGTTTTGCTTGTTTCTCTTCACTCTAAGAAATACTAAACCTAAGAGCTGTTGGAGACCGATTATTTTTTTTTTTCTCTCAGAAGTGTCTTTCTTTCTTTCCCGCAGCACGGAAAAGGATATGCTAGTCACTTCTACAGGACTTACCTGAAGCAGCATGATTTGCACAAAAGTCGACCAACAAAAAGCATCAACTTTCAACTTCATTATCTTGGCCATCCAGTTCTGTGTAACTGAAGGATTTGTGTGCTGTTGGAGACATCATGGCCAACAATAGGACCTAATTGCTCTCAGCAGGCCTGAGAAATGAGTTGAAATGTGTAGAACTGTAGAAACTTCAGAGGCAACTGATCTTGCCTCTCTGATCAGTGTGTGCCTGTTTACAGCACTATATATCTTTCTCTCTCCAAAATGTCACTGAGCCCTTTAGATGTTTATATTCACCACAAGAAGCCAATCGTACAGATAAAAGAAATGTGCATTATAAATGCAATATCACTGTTTTAAACTTGACTGTTTTATATTATTTTTGTGTGATCAAGTGTTCCCCAAACTATTCCAACTTTACAAGAGAGATTGTGATCATGTTCTTTTCACCTGTGGGTCATTAAAAATGTTGTTAATCTGAAGACCCACAAAATTATCAAAGACATTCTGTAGTTTATACACCGTGTTGCAAAGTGTTTACTGTACTATTTCAAAGCTTCTAAATAAATATAAAATATATATATATTATATTATATATAATTTTCCGAAAAACGTGGTACAACTTAGTTGATTTTTAAATGGATTCATACAGTCTACACCATACGCTAAAGTGAGAAGGTAATTCAGGGTTCCTAAACTATCCTTGCTAAAAACAAAAATAAAATAAACCTTTAATAGTACTTCCCCAATATTGGTATTTTGGTCAATCCTGTTTTTCTTGTTAAAAAAAAAAAAAAGCTGTAAGCAACAACATTTTGTCTAAAAGTTGTAATGAATTTTCAATGCCAAAGATGCAGCTGTCAATATTACCAGAATGAGCGCTATGTACTATCAGAGGTATAAATCACTCTCCATTATTCTGATTATATTTCTATGGTTTTTAATTTGGAATCACAAAAATCTTTTATAAGGCTCTATAAACTCACCTGTATATGTTGTTAAAAAGAACACTGGGTGTCTGTACATTTTGCAATGTAAGATATAATGTAAGTGAAGTTAAGTATTTTAAGAAAATCATCCCAAACTCATAAGTACGCATACATACAAACATACCTACACACACACACACACACATCTCCCTTTGACATAGTTTTGTGAAACTATACAAATATATTGCCTAAAAATATTTCTCTTGTGGCTAGGAATAGTTGTTGATAGAATTCAAATTACCAAGGCAAAGTATATGCCAAACTATTGACTCTTTTATCACCAAGGAGATTTGAAATTAGGAACATGGCACATTGTCAGCTGACCCCTCTCCCACTGGAGTAAAAAAGGGGTCGGCTACCATCTTTCTTGGGAAAAGGATTAAGCCCTTGCATATAATCTTTATGTTCTGTAATAATTCTGTGGTCTGAAATGGTATCTTAGAGAGTTTCTTTTCTATGAAATATTGAAAAAGGTAAACTTTCAAAGGTAAAGTTTAAAATTACTTTCATGTCCATGGAGTTTAAGTACCATTTACTAAATGTAAAAATCTAGTAAAATGGTTTTTTCTTTTTTTTTCTTTTTGTATTGTGTTTTTTTCCCCACTGTTATCTTAATATGTCAAATATTGAAAACAAATGAGAGCCCACTGTGTTATCAACCATTGCCTAGCCAAATTTAAACAAATTCCTAGCAATGATTCAATATGAAGTAAGAGAAGAGAAAACCTCTCTGATTGCAGTGAAATTTGGATGACATCGTTACATAGAAATTCTGATATCCTCACCAATGCTGCCACAGGATGAATGTGTGAAGCTGAATTTAGCCACTGCTATATCATAACAGAGTTTGGGTTTCTTCCTTTTGTTATTTTTTTTGTTTGTTTGTTTGCTTATAATGACAGTTTCTATTAGCTAGAGGTATATAAATCACCGGTATGGAAGCCATCCTGCTATGGATCCAACCAAGACTCCTGATGAATTTGTGAGAGCTCTTTGTGCAAACAGCTACTAGACCGGGCCCTGAAATTCTCAATTTCATACTCCGAACAAAAAAAATATGCTTGTTAAACACGTTTAATCTGTATGTCTAGCACATTTGTATAACTACAGAATATTTTGTGGGATCCTTTTTAAAATGTATATATTATACAAAACACAATCAAAAAAAAAAAGCACCAACAATAGCTATTGATTTGAGCAAACACAGGAGTGAAACGTTTCTCTAGCTGTAGGTAGCGGGACTTTTAGTCACCTACATGCTTTGTTAATTTTATGAAGAAAAGCAATGGAATTTGTGACAAATATTTAATTTAAAGGAGTAGTTTAAATTCTTCTTTCTGCTTCTAAAGCAAGAAAGTCCTTGCCCTTCTTAGAACTGGGTTTTTTTTGTTATTTCCAAGTATCTCTTTAATATTAGATATATACCATAAATTAAGGTTGTTTTCAGTCTTTGGGAGGAAAAGGAAATGTTTTCTCTTTCTATTTCATGGACAGTTGAATGTTTTTATTTAATGAAACTGCCTTCACATTTTGCATGACATTTTTTCTGAAAAACTTAACCTTATCATACCCTGTCATTCATTTCCAGAGCAGAACTCTTTCCATGAACAGCGTATGTGATACACAGAGCCATTTATTTTCTTTTTTTTTATAATAATTTTAAAATATTTTTAAAATTTTTTAAATGTCTACATTTTTAAAATAATGTGGACATTGGTCCATGTATGCACAGAAATCCTTCTGAGTTCATTGGGAGAGTCCCAGAGGGAATCATGATAGGACGCAGAACTGCTGAGGAGAAGGAAGTTTTTTAAGTACTACAGCCTGGGCTCCCAAGATATTTAAAGACGTAGCTTTTGCCGATTTCCCTAGCTCACTGTGAATCTCAGTATGATGACATTCGATGGCACAAGCTTTAGGACACATTAAAAAAGAGTACATAGCTGCCGTGTCCCAGGAGAAGTGCTGAGAAGCATATTTGGCAGTACAGAGGCTTCATTTCTCCCATCTCTTTGTTTTAGTGGGGAAGATGCCTGTTGCATCCAGCCAACTCCCATTGAAATTGGCTTGTTCAGCATCTCCCATATATATTTCATCATGCTACTAGGTGCCTATCTGCAGTGATAGGTATGTAAATGCCTTTAAACATTAGCTTTTGTATTTGCCTCTTCCTTTAAGCGTGTGATGCAAAAGTCTAAGGACGCTGCTTTGCATATTGGACACAAAAGTAAACCGAAGTAGTCAGAAAATGTTTAAATTGGATATTAAGGGGAAATAGCTATACCCATAAGCTGGGATAGGGAAGGTTCTGAAATCTCCTTCATTAAATGTTTTCAAAAATAGCTCAAAAAATACCTGTCAGGGATGATATAAGTGTACTTAAACTTGCCTCAGAGAAAAAGCATGGACGAGCCTCTCGGTCCTGTTGTTCTATAATGTTCCTAGTAGGGCACGCTAAGCTTTGGAGGACGTGATCTGCACGCAGCTGTAGGGATAAGAATGTTTTATCCTTCAGTTAGGTATCAGAAGCAATATTTAACGTTTAAATTTACAATTTATGAGCATAATAGAACAAGCTGTCTGTGTGAAGAACTACCTTTGGTGTAAATTAGAGTTCAGCACAGAAAACAGGATCTTATAAAGGATAACAAAATGGAAGCAGATCTGTAAATCTTCTTTTTTTTTTTTTTTAAATTCCTGATTTAGATATGTAGCAATGGATTTCTAAGCAGCTTGCCTATTCAGTTTCTTCAAAACCAGACTTTAGTTTCTTCCAGATGGATTCTTCCAAAACTTAGAAATACTAAAATACTTCACTACTTGAAATAAAATGCCAATTATTTAATGCAAGTTTTTACTAAGCTGCCTACTAAGAGAAAGAAAAAAAGAAAAGAGGTATTTCCATTAATATATTCTCAGCTGATTTGAACAAGGTGTAGTAATTTTTCATCAGTGTTGTCGCAAAATTAAGTGGAATGACAATGCACAGATAAATACAATTTGTAAAGATTATGCTTCCTGCATTATAGTCACTATGTATGTGTGTGGGGAGATATGTGTGTGTGTATATAATTATAGTTGAAAATCTGGTAAATTGCCACTGGATTTTTTTCTTACAGGGGTACGCTCCCCTCAGTAAATGCAAACAGAAGGGTAGAAACACATTGATGATACTACAAAGTTAGACTTGTTCCTTAGTATAGAATGAAGTTTTGCATTCAAGATTTGAATCCAGCCCCTTCTTCATGCGTTATACCCCAACCAAGCACACATTTCAGTATTTGACTTTCCAAATTTTACCTGCTCATAGTAGGCTTGTTTGGGTTTTTCTTTCTTTTTTTTAAGTACTATCATTCCTCAGGGTAAAGGGTGGATAACTAGATAGTCTTCCTAGGCTGATAAATTGTCATTGCAATTTTGCAAGGCTGTTAAATATTTGTACATCTTATACGGAGAAAGCTGATCATATCCTGCCGTTGTTCCATGTTCAGGTCTCAAGTTATATGGCATTGGGAGTTTTGAATTAAAATCTATACAAAGGTGTAGGGGGCAAAATAAACATCATTGGTAGACATTTAGTTATTGCAATTTGATTGCAAAACATTGGCATCAGATGTCTATAAAGAATAGAAAGTTGTTTATTCTATTGGAAGTAATGTAAAAGACAGCTAGTAAGGCTTTATTATAATATTATGCTATGAGAAATTCTGAAACTGTGAGTTAAATCCATTGCACTGACCCCTACAATCAGAGCTCAGATTCTTCCTGAAGAGCTCCTTCATTTTATTTTGTCTCTAATCTGCTAATCTGTCTTGGTATGAAATGGCTACATATATATAAACAAATACACACATCCATTAAAATCCATTGTTGACCATCTGTGGTTTTGTAGATATCCTCATATGTAAGAAATGAGCAAGAACTAACTTGGACAGCTTTCTTGAATTGAAATTGTTTTTGAATTTGAATTTGTTAATAAAGTTCATGATATTGACAGACATCAGGAAAAATGAAATCTATGTGGCTGTAGTCCTCCAGAAGGCAAATGCTTCATTTCGGAAGCATTCTGTCAAAACTATATACATGTGAGTGGTGGAAATCTTGCTGAGTCAAGATGAAACCTACTGTGCTAAAGCTTTCCTCTTTGCTGTGTCAGCACTGATTGTGTTCTCTGGACGTTAACCGCTTTAGTCAATCAGAAGATATCCAAAACGGCAAAGAGGATTGAGATAATGTTCACCATTCTTACTGAAGAGAGCCGAAGGCAAATAGGTGAATATATACTAAAATATTTATGTATATTATACAATATGGAAAATTCAGCTAAGCCAAACAGTCAATGAAACTGTGCTTCCAAATACAGGCACTTCAAAGATTAAAGTTCAGCTGATGCTCAACTTAAAAGCTTATTTTGGGCAACTCATCTTTGAGTTACTCTAGCAGCGAAGAGTAATGTGTTGTGTAAGAACGCCTTATGACAACATGATAAAGGCAATGTAACCAAACCAACCTTAAGTTTTAGAAGTCTTGGATCCAAACATTCAGGTTGCAAAACTGAACTGTATTTTATATGCATCAGAGCCTAATTCCATTAAAGGCAATGGCCCAAGCCACAGTGATTTGAAGGAGAGCAAAAGGAAGTCTTCATTTCTTTATGCACGTGCATTTTTAAGCAAGAGCAACCTACAATAAAATTATTTGACACCAGAAAAAAGGAAACTTCACTAGCTCTGCTTTTAACAGGGTGCTCAATCACGTTTGGAAAACTGGAAATGGCTATGTGTCAGTTTAAATCAAATACGTTTCTGGTAATTTTATCTCAAAGCAAAATAACCCAAGTTAAATGATATCACTGTTCAGATTTTCTAAGAAGACAAAGACAGAAATGCAGTCCTGAAAAGAGAGCTTTGTGTTTTAACTATGCAGAAGGGCAGAGAATTAAAAATTCATTGGAGCAGAGTATTCTCACGCTGCCATAGCTGGTGGTTGAACATGTGAGCAATGCCAGCAAAGAAAATTCCAATCTCAACAATGAATGTTTCAGGAAGTTTTGCTTTGGAAGGTAGCAAACAGATCCTTAGCACATTATCTCCTTTCAGACCGAGTCTGAAAGATGTTTCCTGTCATCTTTTTCTGGTCTAACTTTCACTTGGAGTATAAAAGCTGTCCTCTGAAGGGTTTGCATGTTCACCTCTGTGTGTGGGGGGGTAATCCCCATTTGATGGGAATAAAAGAGAAAAAAAAGACCTTGATGAAGTATGATGTCGAAATTACCTAGCAATTCCATCCCTATCACTACAGCTTTTCTAGACAGGTATCAGAATACTTTGGGGCAGAAAGTCTATGGGATGCTGACAGAAGAGCAGTGGTGTGGCACTGTTCCTCTGCAAAGAAGAAAAAGAGAGAGAAAGAGAGAGAACACTCTGCTTTTCCTAGGCTCGCAGATGACATTAATTGGTACTTAAATAGTGCTTTGTTCAGGAACATAAATATCA
This sequence comes from Larus michahellis, assembly GCF_964199755.1. Lineage (NCBI taxonomy): Eukaryota > Metazoa > Chordata > Aves > Charadriiformes > Laridae > Larus > Larus michahellis. The sequence continues at coordinate 19,265,044 of NC_133900.1, read as the reverse complement.
CGAAAGAGAAAAATTTCACCACGAGAGCAATATATTTGTGGTGGCTTATGCTATCTGCAAAAAAATGATGAATGCAAGCAAACATTCTCCTGCTCAACCCCCTGAAGATGAGGCTAAATGGTGCCCTTGGAGCTCATGGCCATTCAGCTTTTGTAAGAGGCTTGGTTTGATTTATATTCTGACTGTCAACAAAGAAAGAGAAGAGAGACAGAGTGCTGGAAGTAAAACATAGTTAATTAATATAACCTAGGGAGAAAACGCACTATACCTTGTAATGATATCATTAAATCTCACTGAGCTTCTGGAAATGATCTGTTAAAAATTAAACAAACAAACCCCCCAAAATAAAAAATAAATCCATGCCTTGACACTCCAAGTACACATTTAAATTAGAACACTCCCAGCTGAGTTCAAAAATAATGGCATGTGAAGTGGCATATTCTTTCTTACCCCTATTTCCAGGGGACGGTGGGGGACAGCCCTGGCACCCAACATCTCCCTGGGGACAGGGCTGGGCTGATGCTGAGATGGGCATTTGGTTCATGGGTGGGGGTCAGGATTAAGCCCAGCACAGGGAACCGGGGTCAGATGCGGCCTGGGACAGATGGTCTGGGGGGGGAACCATGGCCATGGCCACCCCATTGCACATCAGGGAGCCTTGGATGGGGCCACCTTGGTTGCGCTGGTGCTGAGCCAGCCCCAAGCCTCCAAAATCACACCCCCAGGATGGTAACTCACCCTATTGTGAAAACTTAACAATTCACAAACTTCCTTCCCAGATATATTACTGTATTCTGCTTCAAATACTACTTTTTAATGGATGTTACTTCATTGTGCTTTTCATCACTTATGTCAACTGTTTTTTGAGGGTTCCTGGCATTATGTGTAGTTAAGTAATAGACCTACCAGCCTAACTTTTAAATTATACCTTTATAGTTATAGGTGGTGTTCAATTAGTCCTTATCATATACAAACTAATATTAAGGTTTCTGGGTTTAATTTTGCTACTTTCATTCCTGTTGTCACTTCCTGTGTGACAACACAGGAATTAATTTCCTTTTATTACTACTGAAATAAAATTTTGTTTTATTTAGTAAATCTGATCCAAGAAGCATCACTTATCCAGAAAAAAAACCCAGGCAAAAGCAGGTAGTTTACCCTTTTTCTTTGCTATATAAATAATTTCCAGGCCTCCAATGTTCAGGAATAAGGACAAGAAATGCAGGAACAGAAAATATTTGAAGTCTGCACGATGTTTTAGTGGACAGGGGAAATTCTTTCCTGTTTCCACTGTATCTGGAGTAAACTGGAAGCCACCATTTGTATGCAAACTTGTCAGATGTTTAATTCTTCATTTGCAGAGTGAAATCTACAACATCACTGAACGTGTTGCTAATATTTACAGATCTGAAGCTTCAGGAAAAAATAAAGCCAAAAATGTGTTTTACTCATCCAAAAGATAACCTTGAGCACTGGAAAATCTATGCATAGCTGGAAATTGAAAAAAACCATTTATTTCAAAGTTAGATTTCTATTAACTGCTGTTCTGTGCAGTTTATATCCTTTATTAATAAGCAAAATATACTCCAGTGTTACGACAGACACCTGGATGACTATCCTTATTTTACTGAAGCATAATTGAGAAATTTCCTAATACAGTTTATTGCAGAGGTGGGAATAGAACCTAGTTCCTAAATCAAAATAATAAGAAAGAAACCACCACAAGAACAGTGATTATAATATAAAATAATGTAAAACCACATGGGTGCTACAATACTGAGATCTCCCCACATGCAGGTTAATGAGCTAACTAGTAGTCTAGAGAGCAATATGTAATTTGGTGCCCTTGGTCTCTCTGTCAAAAGAATATATAATTATTCTTTGCAAAATGGGACAGCTTCAAAGAGAAAGATGAAGAGCTCTTCATCTTTCCACTCAGAGCCTAAATCCTTTTGGATTTGATGATTCGGGAGGGTTGGGAAAAGAAAATTTGATCTAGATCCCATCATATAAAAGAACCATTTGTTCTCAGCAGCCAACATCATGGGCAAACAGTATGATCAGTATGGTATGAAAAGGGCCTCTATCTGCTTTTCTTTCTTGGATAGTGCTCTGTTCAATACATGTCTTCCCAGAACATCTGAAAATAGGATCCTATTTTGTTAAGATGTTTGTTAAGATGTTAAAGACTAAATAAGATTTCCAGAGCAGATGGTATGACTTCTGGAATATTTTTTCAGGATGTGAGAAATCTGTATTCGGTTCTTTCCATCTCAGATAATTTCTGCATCCATATCCAGCTTAGAAGAGTTTCTAAACAGCAAGTTGGAGTATTATCTCCTGTTTTGCTGTTCCAGCCTACAAAAGCACTTAAACATCTCTTGGTGCAGGAACTAGGCACATGTGCCACCTTCTACAGTTAATCACTGACTAAATATAGACTAATTTGCTTGCTCCCCAGTGACTATTTAGTATTATATGAAAAATTTTGCTCAATAAGTATTTGTAGATGGCACACAGAGAGACAGTAGGCATTTTACAGGGCCATTAGAGAGCTTGCCCTCTTGCCAAAGGGAAAGATCAAGAGAGCAAACCACACCTGACACGTTAGTCACATAGATGAATGTATTATCAGAAAATACTCAGACAAAATGGTGGTAAGGGCAGTCTAAAAATCTTACACGAACAGAATGCATTACCAGGAAGGATTTACCTGCTATTTACCTGGCAGATGTTGAAAAGTTCAGAGATTCTGGACAGCTGCATAAATTTTCAGAAGGTAATTCTTTCCTATGTCATCCTGTTTATGAGAATAGAACTACTGTACTGATTAAGTTGGGAAACAATAGTTCTTCACTGTTTAACTGGAATAAGTGCCCGCACACTAGTATCATAAACTAGAAAGAAACAGAGAAAAAAAAAAGTAAGAATGGCTTACGGAATTGTATAAAAAGAGAATTTTCCCACCCTTCTGAATCCCTTGGACTATTTTGATGGCCTCAGACATCCTGGTGCTGCATCTTCCCCTCACTGGGCCCGATGCTGACCTCCACCCGTGGGCCAATGTTCCAGCCCTTCCTTGGCCCAGCCCCGTCCCCAGGGAGGTGCTGGATGCCCAGGGCTGGGACTGTCCTCAGACACTCGCTGCCTGCCCTGCTCCTGGCTGGGGCGGTGGGATGAGCCCTGACAGCCCCAGGGAGCCCCCAGTTCCGGGGGAGCCCCCAGGCCCTCATCAACCTGATACTGGGGTGTCATCGTTCCCAATTCTCCTCCCTTGCTGCAGGATCAACACTTTGAATGCCATTACCGAACCTGTTCTTACAGACTGTACTAACGCCAGGCACAACACGCCTCCATTGTAAAAGAGAGATTCCAAAGAGGATGGAAAGAGGAATATTTCATTTTGAGATGGAGTTTTGATAACTTTGTTTCCTTGATGTAATGCTACTGTAAAATACTAAGAGTATTTAGGTTGCAGAATAATAGCTGTTTCAAATAAACCAAACAAGAATGTTTCCTGTGCAGATGTTGTCACCAATGTTATTTAAGGGCCTTGTTTTATCTTCTTGGTCTTGGTTTGCTCTCTCAAAGAAAAACCTTGCACCTATAACAGTTCTGTCTCACTCTCTTTCCCCAATCTCCTCCCCTTCCAAGACACTTAAATTGGCCTGACAGTACCTTGAACAAGTAAGATGAGAGAAACTGTAGGAGACATATGAAAATAGATTCATTTGAAGAATTTTGTACACTTGTTGGTGTGCAGGTAAAATCCTACTTCAATTCCAGTTTAGTCTAAATAAACCAAGGAGAATAAAGGCAGGTTCTTAGCCTAGTGTGTGATTTGTGTAATTCCAGTCTACTGCAGGTGAACACCTTGCCCTGCCAGGTCCGTTGTAAAGAAGGTAAACTGACCCATTAATCAAAATACCAAACATCTATGTAGAACTACAATTTTATAGTTGAATGAATATACATAAATAATCAATGAATGCAAACTGAATTAAAAAGTGAGATACGGAGTTGTCCCTCTAAAAGTCACAGCACAGAAGTCACAACTTAGAGGAGAAGAAATGAGATAATATAAAAGGGTATCTGAATTAATCACTCTGTGCTCCTGATATAAGCAGATTATACCAGAAGTTCGTTGATTTTTCAGCAGCCATCCAAACTATATTGCCAGAAGTTAAGATCTCTCCCTGCTTCCATCCTATTCCCAGGATTTGTGTTCCCCTAGAAGAAGAAAGAAGAGGGCAACAGAGACCGTTCTGTCTCGCTGCTGGTGAGAATACCTCTCTGGACTGATCCTGTATTTTAACACCCTGTTGTATCCCCCCCTGCATTTTTACTCAACAAACAGAATTAAATTGGGAGAAAATGGCTTGCTTAGAAGATCAAAATCTCAGGCGGCTTTGAACCCTTAAATAATATGGAAGATCACAAGAAGCCCATTCAAGTTAGAAGAATCTGTTCATCACCTTGAATTATATCAGTACCATCCTTCTCTTTATTGCCCTTAGAGTGTGCGGAGCCAAAGACAAAATGGCATAACAAATGACACTCTGTGGCCTGCTGATTTCTGGCTGCCATTTGTACATTAAATCACCAGCAGCTGCCATGATCAGAAAGAGCAGTAGTCAGTGTTGGAGGGGATAAACATACACAGACAAAAATGAGGGCTGGATTCCTCAGGGGAAGAAAGCAAATCGAAATAGAAATGGAGTGGTATAGACAACACAGGTGGGGGAACGAATAACTCACAGTGTTGTAAAAGGAACATGGGGCAAGAGATTTATGAGCATCACTTGCATGTCTCAGCACTCCTGTCTGAATTTGTATTGTGCATTGCCTCTCAAAAAGTGAATGGAAAATGCTTTTAAATGTCAGGCATTTTTATTAGGATTGTTTACGTGTGCTTATGTCATGCAATAGTCACTACAATGAGCAAAAGTTTGGACGTTCAGAAGGTTACAGCCAACTCTCATATTTCGGGGATAACACCATCTGTTTCTCAGCACAGTGAGCTCACTTCATTTGGCCTTCACCGTGGAGCCACTTTTTGGTTACCTTTCTTGGGATGAGCTGGGGAGCAGGCCATTCCTATGGAACGACCACTTGGTCTGTACTCAAGCTGAAAAGTGGTTCCTTCACAACTTACAACCAAAAAGAGATTAATTTTTGAATGCATTTTTTAATCTAAAAATACTTCATGTCTCCCAAGACTGATTTTAAAAATTTCTGAGCAACAGAGCGCCTCTTTAGGTCAAAGGGTGCCAGGTATACTCAATGTTTTTCAAAAGTAAGCTAGTACATTAAAAAAGAGTCCGACTTCCTTTCTCCCACAAGTATGCATGTGGTATTTCCATCATCTTTATTTCAATGTTAAGCTTTCTTTGTTCAACAAACACAAGACACATTTACAAATGTCTGCTGGGAAGGCACTGTGAATATTTTTTCCTCCCTTAGCTGCATATTTATGCAATCCATGCTGAGCACTGTTTTGCAGGTAGGAACTTATGCATGAAACAGTGTTGAATTCCTCTTGTTTGTAGATTGGGTACCTTTCAACTGTTTTGAGTCTCACCTGCTACATCTGTTAGCACTTCACTGGAAAGCGTCTTTCCTTGATGGCCTGTCACTCTTCAAGAAAAATCCTTCCCTTTTGTTCCTAATCTCTGCACAGCATTGCTTTCTCTTTGTTAGATGGATCACTTCTCCAGAATTCACAATCTTTAATAAACACATCATCGACAAAATGCTTTCATCTATTCTTTAGATTTTGTAACATCTCTAGAAAGGATTTTGCTCCTTCTACGTGTTTTGCATAAACTTGTCAGCAAATCTGTTTACCTCACTCTGAGAGAACTAAAGTTTTTACTTTTTAAAAAAATCTTTGTTCTTCTCCCAGCTCAGTAACTATTCATCAGATGGCTTGCACTCTTTGACAGTGTTTTTTTAACCACTCGCCGTGACAATTGAAGAGATCATACACAAGCCCAGTGCCCAGATATCCCACTGGTTTCAGTATAAAAGAAAAATCTAAGACCCATATTTTGATTATATGTAAAATACCTGCAGCAGAGTCTTGAATTTTTAAGATTCAGTTTTAGCATGGGTTACAAATAGACACCATCCAATGTCCCCATGCAAATATACTTGATATTCTGTATTATACATAAAAAAGTTACCTGCAAGTATCATAAAAATTCTGCTTCGTATTGTCTGTGATTTGCTGATTAATGAAATCCATGCAATGTATCAGTACAGGGACAAAATTCTTATTCATACTTGGGTGTGGACATCATATTTTTATCTATCAGTACTAGTAAAACAATAGCACATAGGAGACCCGTTTGTAGGCAGAGCTGCTTGTACTAGTGAATGCACAAACACGCTAATAAAAGATGCCTTCACTACACTGATCTTACAGTTTAATTATTAAAGGCAACAGCAGGATTTAGACAGAGGACCACAAGGGAAAATACCCAACAATGAGAAGTGGGAACCTAATCTATACAGTACTGAAATTCAGTGGTACTTCATAAAAGATGTGTAGGAAAGATGTCCTGCTGGCAGAGGATGAGCAGGGATGAAAAAAGTGGAAGATTAGAGCTTTTCTCCACAGAAGTGTTAAGCCCGGAATTTCAGTACTTGTGTAAAACCAGAGATCTGTCGGGGGATTCGCAGCATTCAGAACTAATGAAGACAAAATGCTGAAGGTAAGGTGTGGCTGACCTTTTGGAAATTCACAAGTTTGAATTGTCGTTGCTTGTCATAGCCCAGATCCATCCCATCCAAGTTTAGACACCGACATTAGGTGACCTCATTAGGATACAGCAGTAAGGTGCTAAATAATACAGGGAAAGAGATGAGATTAGCAGGGGAAGTTGAAATTGAAGCAGCACTGAAATGACTGCTGCTGCTGCTTACCTGGCCAAGAGGGAGCTAAAGATAACTATGCTCCAAAATTTGATGCTTCATTTAAGTGTCAAAACTTCAATATAATAAACTCAATCTTAGGAGCTCTACCTTAAGTCCCAAGGCAGAGAGTCCTCTTCAGAAGCTGTACATTGACCTGAGAAAGCTGTATTTTTTAAAATCTGGACTAAACTGAGTAATTGTGTCCATACACATTGTTTAGAAATTGGTGCCAAAGTTGGAGCCCTTACCTGGGAAGTGGTGTGCCCATGGTCTCCCCTGTCCACATCCCTGGCTGGTTCCCTTCACACCACTGAGGTGCACGCAGGGCACGCGAGGTGAGGATGACTGCACGCTGGCCTGTTTTGGAGATCAGTGAAGCACATTTAATCACTCTTTTCTCATGAGACACACCATCTAATACATGTCTCAGATACTAAGTAGGCAGCCAGTGCTACTTGACACTATAATCTGTTGTGGGGCCATTAACAATGAAGATGAAGCTTTTTTACTAGTATTAAATTTTATATTTTTTTTTTACATTTTAATTACTGCTAACCGTTATTTTAAAATAGAAGATAGCAGCGAAAGTTTTAAATCAACAAGAGAAACTCAAATAGTTCCTGCAGTTCATTACTAGCTTGGAAGAAAACAGAGCAGTGATTATTTCCCTAATTGTCCTTAAAGTCATTATTACATATGCAAGTACAATTTGGTACTCTCCAGAGTCTTTCCCTCATTACACTGTGTGATTCACTAAATTACACGATTGTGATTAGTGCGGCAATCGGTGTCCAAGTGGTATCAGGCAACTACTGGGCTGCTTTTGCGGAGGTCAATTTAATTACATTGTGCATGACAGAAACCAGGCCAACTGAGTATTGCCTTTGCCACCAGCAATTGACACCTGAGCGTTAATGAGCTGGTAATTAAGAGTTGGCACAGACAGGCACATTTTAGTGTTTGGGACTGGGATTACCATATGCTTCAATGCCTCTATGCTAAAAGCCTGAAGTTATCCATTTTCTAAAATACAGAGGATTTTAAAATAAAGGCAAATTATGGCATTTGCAAATAACAAGCAAGAAAACACTTTTCATCAGGACTGAATGCTGCCTCTCATGAACTTCTGAGAAATCCTCTCTTTCTACTTGTAATCTTTTTGACAGCATTTTATTTTTTGTAATACATGTTTACCAATACATGCTCGCACTGGAATTGCCTATAATCAAAGGGATGTTTTAAAGTTTGTTTAAAAGTAAACAACTGTTGTTATTAATTTCACTACTGTAGTTTGGCCTAGAAAATTTAATCAGAGCTGAACCTGTATTGAAAAATCTTTCTTACAATTTAGAAATCAATGCAATATCTTTCTCAAAGAAGAGAAAAAACAAAGTGGGTAAACATTAACAGACATGCATTTCATTAATACAGAATAAATATAAACAGAAATGCTATAAATACAGAAATGTTAGTTGTACATTTCTTGGGTTTTTTACTGATTTCCTTAAGCTGTTCCAGTATCTTTGAGGGTCCGGACTACTGTCATCTACTATTATTAAAATGAAATCTTGTGTTCCAGCTTCTTCACAATATAGCTTTATAGAAAAGGCATATATCTCTGCATTTCTAAATATCCAGGATGCAAATTCTCTAATCTTTGGTATCATTGATAATATTGGTTTTAACTTTTTGTGAGGCTTTTCTCAGCCAAACGATGATTACTAGGCTCTTTCTAGAAAAACAGAAAGGCGTGGGTTTGCCTGCAGCGTGTCACCTAGGGAGGGTGAAACGGCTGGCTGCTTTTGCGGTAGGCGGTGGGAGAGGTAAGAAGCAGCTCTGCTGGAGTTGCTTTCCCAGTGCCTTTATGCTCCTTTGAAAACAGCCTCTACATACTGTCTAAATTTATGAAGAAGAAAGAAGCTGATGAAGGAGACTGAGTTTAAGGAGAACTGAAAAGTGACTGGCATGAAGGACGACAAGTCGGGGGGCAGGTGGGGAAGCAGACTGGAAAATTAGAGAAGGAAAAGCTATACGACAGGGAAACCACCTCTGAAACATAATGCCAGAAACATAAACCCCAGAAACATAATTCCTACACAAACATAATCCCAGGAAAACTAGAAAGAGGGAGAAGGAGAAGCTGTGTGGTAGGGAAACCATGTCTGAAACATAATCCCGGAAAATCAGTATTACCAGCAGTCATGATTATGTTGCAAATATTCCAATTTAATTTATTTATAATGTTGCTCAAGTCCTGTGACTATATGCAGCTCAACTTTAAATGTAAAAAAAATATGTATTTCTGACTGTGAGAGAGAGATTTTAAACCAAGTGTGTAAAGCGAGTAAGGTAAATTAAAAACACTCCAATGACTTTTAGCATTTTTATGAGTTTCATGAGGTTAACTCTACATGTTCAGTGTAAGGAATGTTACAAATGAATCGATTTCTGTGACACAGCATGCCTAGCACTCGTGGCTATAATTCCTGTATCTCAATTTTGTTATATAATAGGGTGGGAGATACGATACAGTCCAACCCAAACAACGTTACACAATTCATCATCATGGTGAAATGTTTTTGGGGTGAATACTGCTTGATGGATGTACTGATTTAAAAATCCTCTTTCATACAGAATCATGGAATGGTTCGGGTTAGAAGGGACCTTAAAGACCATCATGATGTCTCAAGCAAGTAGTGTTGCTACAGACCCCTCTTTCCTCAACTGGCCCCCAGCAAGAAGGGTGCTTAAGCTCTGGGAGGCTCCTTCAGAGCTCACTTCAACAAACCCACCTTGCAGGTCAACATGGGATCCGACACACACCCCAGCCGGCAGCAAACTTTGATGCTGTGGTCCCCCCGTAGCAGCTACATTCTTTTAATGTATGCAGACTGATTTGGTGCAGTGCCTTAGACAATTTTCTGGTGGCTTTACGAATCCAGAGACTGTTCACATCAGATGAAAAATGTATTAACTTTACTGAATCTTAGTTGTGGGATTTACTCCTAATTTTCTTCTTTTGAGGAGTTTGCTTTTTTCTGCTGAACCCTCCATAGGACATACAGCCTTTTATATGCAGATTGCTATAATTATGCTTTGAAATAGCTTTGAATTCCCAGTGGCTTAAACGAGAACATGAAAGGGCAAACGTTACGTTGAGCTGAAGGATATGAAAGTGGCGCGTACACCCGTCTAAAATGAGATATAGGGACGAACAGCTCTTTACACAGCGATGTCAGTTCTTGACAGGTTATTGAAGGATCTTTGCAGCCACAGAGGCTGTCTTGGGCAGCACAGAAACGCTGCCTAGGGATAGCTTATCAGCTTACATTTTTATTTTTTAATACCAGAAGGTGAGTAGGTGCTAAGCGAGGCGGGAGAAGCTGACCGCCAGGAAAGCTGTAATCCTCCCCACTGCAGGCTGGCCCAGGCCCCAGGCCTGGGCTGCAGGGGGCAGCCAGGCCGCCCCAGCCATCATGGCTATTGTATTATTTTATATAATATAAAAATCTTATATTTTTAATACCCCCACAGTCCAGCGGGGAGGCTGCAGCCCAGGATGCCCCTTACGCCAGGCCTTGGGGCCGCCCTCACTGAGGCCAGAGAGGGTGCGAGGCTGAGGGCCTCTCCTGTGGGTAGGAGACGCGGGAAGCATGAAGCTGCCCACCACCTTCTGGCTTTATCTACTTATTTATCGTAGAATCAAGGAATGGTTTAAGTTGGATGGCACCTTAAAAGATCATCTAATTTCAAGCCCCCTGCCATGGGCAGGGACACCTCCCACTAGACCAGGCTGCTCAAAGCCCCATCCAGCCCGGCCTTGGACACCTCCAGGGATGGGGCAGCCACAGCTTCTCTGGGCAACCTGTGCCAGTGCCTCACCACCCTCACAGGAAAGAATTTCTTCCTGATATCTAATCTAAATCTACCCTCTTTCAGTTTAAAACCACTACCCCTTGTCCTACTGCTACACTGCCTGATAAAGAGTCCCTACCCATCTTTTCTGTAGCCCCTTTTAAGTACTGGAAGGGGCTATAAGGTCTCCCCGGAGCCTTCTCTTCCCCAGGCTGAACAACCCCAGCTCTCTCAGCCTGTCTTCATAGCAGAGGCGCTCCAGCCCTCTCATCATCTTCATGGCCCTCCTCTGGACTTGCTCCAACAGGTCCATGTCTTTCTTATGTTGATGGCCCCAGAGCTGGACGCAGCATACTCCAGGTGGGGTCTCAGCAGAGTGCAATAGAGGGGCAGAATCAACTTGCCGGCCATGTTTCTTTTGATGCAGCCCAGGATATGGTTGGCTTTCTGGGCTGCGAGCGCACATTGCCGGCTCATGTTGAGCTTCTCATCAACCAACACCCCCAAGCCCTACTCCTCACGGACAGACACTGCACAGCCCTGACAGACAGGAGGTGCCGGGCGGGGGCGGGCTAAGGGCGGCCGGGGGCGGCCCTGACCGCACCCGGGGGAGGTTTTTTAAGGCGGGGGGAACAGGAAAGGCTTGGCAGGGAGCTGCCCCCGCGACCAGGTGGGCCTAATGGGACTGAGTGCGGCTGGTGTTCAGCGCGGGGAAGATGGCGACGGGGGTGGGGCGGGGGAAAGTGGCGGTGGGGGCCCGGTGCGGCCCCTGGAGCAGGCAGTGGGGCTGAGGCGCCCGTCGCTGCAAGCTTGAGGTGTTCAGTGAGGTGATTCAAAGGCAATAAATGTAGGTTAGACAATTAACAACAGGAAATCTGGACTAGAGCAAACAGCTCCATCGGGGCGGGCTTTGCCTGTTGGGGGGGGGGGGGGCTGCACTCGCCTCCCCCCGCCCCCCCCGCCCCCGGGCTAATGCGTTGCAAAGACTGTCTGGTCACACCTAGCCCTGAAGTGAGGTTTTAAAGAAACCCCGAAAATCCCCCCAAAAGCCCAGTGAGCTGCTGTAATGAAGGGGCCGGTGTGGGCTTGGAGCTGTGTAGGCCAGCGTTTTTGAGAGTTGCTCTGGATGTGTTTCCCTTCAAGGCTGTGTCAGGCACAGGACCTGACTGGGGGGTTTTGGTTGATAGGAGCCAACCTGTGCCCTCTTCTTCTTGGTATTACTCTAAAAATTGAGGCATAATAAATAATGGAATAGGGATGAGTAGAAAATTAACTACTCTGGAGGTAATACTTTCTGAATCTTGAAATTACTTATGCATATTGATGAAAGCTTTTTTTTTTTTTAAGGGTGAAACAATAGGTTTGCTTTGACTAAGGACAGGCTGAAATCTAAGAACTTCAGAAGCTTGCTCTGTCGTGGTCAAGTGGTGGTGGTTGTGTACATGCTTCGGAAATAACCCCCATTTTTTTTCATTCCGTCTCCATGGAAAGCCTCTGCCTTGATCTAGCCAGTTTGAAGACTTTAATGGATAGGCCAGTTGAAAACCTTCATTTTCCTTTGGTACTTCAAAATGTATTATCCGTGTTCAGAGGTTATAAAGGAAATAAGAGAAAACTGAATGTGCGCTAGGGTGTGGTTGTGTTATAGGTAGGTGCATTTAACTGGTGCTGTACGATTATTGAATGGTCTTTGTTGTTTGGTATGGCTTAGAGATGGAATTGTGGTAGTTCTGGATGTTTGAGAAGGGTTTAAATACTTCACAGATATTAAGAATGTTACTCTTGGATGGATGTGCTATTTAGAGCAGCTCCCCACACTCTTTTGATTGTGTACCCCTAACAGTAAAAAAATGCACACCCAATATATGAGTATGTATTTATAAATTATACATGTGTACTACTGTACTAATATGGACATTATAAAACATCCACAAAAATAGTAATTAAAAAAGGATGAGATAAAGATGAAACAAATCCTATTTTATAAATATTCATATTTTATTTATTAAGGGTACAAAAATATTTTTTCCTGCACCCCAGTGGATTGTATTGCACACTGCCGGAGGTGCATGCACCCCACTTTGCGGACCACTGACTTGGAGCCTCTCTATGGTTGATCAAGTAAAGAAACCAAATCTCAAGTTTGGTAGAATCATGTGAGGATGTAATTTGAAATAAGTGCTTTTACAACTGTGGAGTTCATTGTCCTATTTCTAACACCCTCTTCCTTCCCTCCTTTCTCTGTATTCAAATTCTTCACTAGGTTATTAGCTTTATAAGGTCAAATATCCTAATTCAAAATTACTGGCAGTGAGAACTGAATTTGGTTCAGCTGTGGAAATACTTAATGAACTTCGTTATACCCTTTGCTGATACTCTCTGCTATGATCATTATCTTGCAACTGCTTCCAGAATTCAAGTTTTGTGAAGGCGAGGGAAGTTTTAATGAAGTTCTTAGATTGTAGCAATAGCTGAGAACTTGGTGATTTAAAGTTTTTTGAGGGGATCTTGAGATCGAGACCTATTAATTTCTGGAAAACTGGATGTAAGTTTGTATATTGAAGTTCAAGCATATGTTCTGCTTTCATTTTTATGTGCTAGGTTTTTTCTCTGCTGAAAGCTGTGCTTCTGCAATGAAAAAAATAACAAGAACAACAGTGTGAACAATACATTTTCGTCTCCGTAACCGACAAAGTTCTAGCAGTGGGAAGTGAGGAGGAACTTAATGACAAGTCTGATTTATCTGGTAAGATCTCATATCTAAGAATTATTTGGTATAAGACTTTATCTTTTGCTTTTAGTGAAGGAAATTATTTAAAAATGAGTTCTCCTTGGCCTACCACTTCAGAAAACTGCATGAAAATTCTCATGGAAATGAGAAAGCAGTAGGACCTGTGTTTTCATTCTGTAAGTGAATCATTGCTCCCAACAGGTGTGTAATAACTTCACTCTTGCTGTCTAAAGAAAGATGAAATGTTTATTGATGTTCGTTAGGAATGGTAATTAAGAAGGTTTATATTTCCTTGTTAAGGGGCCATGTTCAGCAGCTCATTGGTCCTATAACCTCACAGAGAACTGATCCGGTGTTCAGGGTGTACTTTAAAGGGCTGAAGTTAAAAGGGGAGGTAGTGCATGTCCACTCTTTAACGCGGGGCAATGCAGAGATCCTTGAGCTAGCTCAGATGTCTCTAGTATGAAATCCTGCCCTCAGTAAGGAGTTTTTCTCCCTGCTCCCCTGCCACTGAAGACAGATGCAATCCTGTGCTGTAGCCACTGCTATACTTCTGGGACCTGAACTGGTGTCTTGGCATGTCAGTACGCTATGCTGACTTTTTTTATTAACCTATTTGCTGTGATCTCTGAATTGAGATGTACAAATCAGTGTCTACATACAGTATGGCCCATGAAAGTTTCTGTTTAGTTGAATAATCATTGCAGAATCTTTAAGTAGTATATAGAGCATGATAGATGTTAAAAACTGGATTCAGAGAAATGAGTGCACTGAATGCAAGACCTCTCCAGTTAACCTACAGGGAATGCTGACTGAAGACAGGGTGCCAGTGTCTTTGTGAATCTCATTTTTGCACTCATGATTTAAGTTTTATTTATTCACTGCTTTGGAAATCTGGAAAGCAAAGTTCTGATTTAGGCAATTATCACACAAACTGGCATCAAGTTCAGATAGCATGTTTTCAGTTGTAAAAGGTGAAATATACAAAGTGTATATACAAAATATACAAATATGCTCAGTGTTTGGAGTAGCACATTTGGGGTGTATGACAAATGTTTTGCTGATCAGGCCAGCTGAACATTTTATGTTATGTTAAGTTGTGGCTGGGCAGTAAAGAAAAATTGTATATAATGTCCTGGCTGCTGCTGCACTCTTGGCCATACTTTACTTTCAATGGAAAAGGAAAGAGGGAGAAATCGCTCCTTTCTTAGACTGGGGAAGTCTCTGGCGAATGGAGTGGAGTGGCCAGCTAGTGAGATGGGCAGCAAGGGAACATCCTGCTTTCAGCAGGTTGCTTTTAAAGCGGAGAAGTGGTTCCCTTTAAAGTGCAGAAGAAATTTGAATGGAAAAGAGGGGTGAGAGATAATTTTGAATAACAAAGATGCAAACTTTGAAATTTAAGTTACAGATGCTTGGCCTTTTACTTCTAGATATATAGGGGGGTTTGTGACTTCTGGTGCATAAAGACTACTTTGGAAAAGAGAAATCTGTAGGCAAATTAATTCACAGAGAGTAAGGTTTCTGAACTTGTCTGATCAAAATAACCTCACTTAATTTGAAAGAAATTGCATTTCATACTGCTGTTTTTAAACTACCTGGTTATTGTCATTGCATACAATAAAACTGCTGCTTAAAAGTCTTTTTCTTTGAAAACTTCTTTAATCATGCTGGGGAGAAAGTAATTTTTCCCTAGTGCTATCTTCTTGCTTAATATATATCCATCTTCCCCACTGTATTTGTGAGCTCACATGTATGTAAACAAAAAATCATCCAATTGGAAGGTTCAAGAAGCTATTTAATGATTACAACCCTTATCCACCCTTATGATTGTTTAGACTACTTTATATTAGACTTATTTTGAGGATGCTGCATTGATGGCTGTGTGGGCTAGTATTTTGCATCTCACTATCCAGTGATTTATTTCTTTGAAAATCTACGTTTAAGAACTGACTGGGTAGAGGAGAAGGTAAATACCCAGACTAAAGCTCTTAATTGCTTGCCTTCTTACAAGAAAATACAAACAGGTGGGTTGGTGAGTACCACTTGCAGGGTGATGTCTGTGAGTGTGAACACCAGTGGGCTCAGTTCCATGGCTTGCAGGTAATTAATTTTGTAATATGTCATTAAGCAATTGTCAGGCTGTCATTAGCCTCAAACATTCCTGAGGTTTAAGGTGTTGACCTGTAGCACGTGCTGTGCTGCTCATCCCTTGAGCCTCTTTGTATTTCTTGCAGATGCTGCACAATAAGTGAGGAGAGGTTGGATTTTGAGGACTGAAGTGACACCCCGGTGATTTTGCTATTAGACTGATTCTTGTAGGCAGAAGAAATGGATATGCAAAGTCACAAACTATGCCCCATCCATTCTGATCCTTTCTTGCTGTTCTTTAAGAACAACAAGCATATATGTGAATCTAAGGTCTTGACCCCCTCCTCTTAAATCCCATTCATCTCTCTTATCCTTGTTTGCTTTTGGCAAAACATCCTTCCTTTCACTCATAAGACTAGATTCTTTGACATGAGAGCTCTGTGTCTGCAGTGAGAACCAAGAGTCAGAAGGCACCTTCGTGCATCCACTGATCCACAAACCAACATTCCTCTGGAAGTGCAGCTGCGTAGGTTAACAACGTACCCTCTGCAGGCTTGCTCAGAAGCATACAAGGTTGTGAAATGCCCACAGCTTGCTTCGTTTCACCCTTCAGTAGACTGGGAAGCATCAGTTTTGTTGATTCCACCATCTCGGGAGGTAAACTATGGTACTTAGTGATTCAGATCCTGGGCTACAGCCATGTGAAAGAATGTACATCCATTTGCATGCAAGTGAGAGTTATGTACTTTATGATGTTTCACTTGTAACTGTTCCTTGAAGAAACCAGAATAAAATGCTGCCTAATAAATTAGTAGATACACTAAGATTTGTACAGCTCTCAGAATGGTAGAGAGGACAGATATCCAGGTGCTGTTATGACCACTCCTCATCACATTGAACCTTGATTTCTCTTGGGAATCATAGAGCCATTAGATGCTTGCATCCAGGGAAGATGGACTTATGTGTGTCTGTTTTGTCAGTCTCTGAGACAAGCAGCCCTCTGCTACTCTGTGGTTGCTGGGGGTTCAATCATCCCCTGCCCTTTTCTTGAGTCTCTCACACGTTTGTCTGCGGTGGTATTACCTTCAGGAGATGTCACTCCTTGGGAAGCTTGTCTTTTTCTCAGCATTGCAAACTAGTGCACGGTTGGATGATGATTGGTATTCGCCTCTTCCTGTGAAGGACTAGGTTTGAATTGATGACCAAATTGACGTTTCGTGTGCAAATTTGGGCATGACAGTGAAGAATTACTTCTGAGCTTTGCAATAAATATGATAATTATAAGAACAATTATCATACAGATAGGAGAGTGCTAGAAGAAAAATGTTAGTGTAGATAGGAAAGTACACTCCATTTCCTCCTGTATTGCTATAGGTGAAGTGGACAAGTAGTCTCTCTTTGTGGATCACTTATGTTCTTTGTTTAATCCTAGGACCAAGGAGGACTGGAGAAGCCCATCCAGCACCAGTACATTTCTTGAGTGACTCGATGTGTAGTTTCTGTTCGGGTTAATGGTGGTAGTTTGAAGAGTTAGTTTGGTTTTTTAAAATATCTTTCTTTTCTATGCTAGATAATCTTTCGAAACTCTCAGTTGTCAAAGAAAAAATTTATAAAACGACTTGAAAATTGAAGTTCTTCACAGTGAATGTTCCAGACTGACTTTAAGGGAGATCTGCAGAAAACATAAAAGCTAACCAAATGAGCCCTAGATAAAGTCTTTTTCATGGAATTCGTTACATATCTGATTAAAAATGGGAAGATAACACTTGTCTATTTGATCAGCTGGATTTTGATTAACGAAGAGTGGAAGCAACTAAACCTTCAGAATACTGTTGTCCTTGAAAGGAAGAAAAAAAAGCATAAACTTTATTCCCTGCAATGTTGAACCTAAACTGTAACTAGCAGTGCTTGCAAAATAGTAAAAAGGAAAGAGACAGACGAGAATAACCTGTATAATTCAATCAATAAGACGATGTGAACTTTCAGAATGTTATTTGCACATATAGCGATACAGTCTTTCTTTAAAAAAAAAAAAAGGAAGCAACCTTGATGTTCTTATATTCATTCACAGTTCTTTCTTAACTCTCTAGACATCTGAAGAACCTGATCTTGCATACTATTACTTTGTCTATTAAATTTGGAGTTTAGTGTTTCATTTCTAGTATGACTTTGGATTATGTAGTTGTTTTGAAATAAGCTTTAAGCAGAATGTGATTTGAGCTGCATCACTTTTGAAGAGCAAAAGAGATGATTACTGTATCTTAAAAGTATGAAAGACTCATATTGGGGCAATGAAGAAGGCACTAATGTGCTCAGAACTAGTATGTATGTGTGTATATATATATCTCTGATATAGCAGAAGTATTCTAGAAGAGCAGTTCGTCATTTATTTACATAACTCTAAAACACTTCCTATCCCAGAAAATGTGCTGGATTGAAAGAAGTTGCAAGTTATTTAATGTGACAGAACAAAAATCTAGCTGCTGCTGCAAACAGAAGGTGAAAATACAGAATGGACGGGTGATATTTAATGAACAGTAGCTGTGTATTATTGAACATCAGAAAAGGATCTATATAGCCAGATTAAAGACAGATGACCTTTTTAGAGTTTAGTTAACCTTTTGGTCACTTTTGAGAGTTATCACTTATGAAGATAAAGGTCAAGCTGGAGCTTGGTCTTCATACATTATCTTTTTCCTGGGATGAAAGGTGTGCCCCTCTCAGTTCTGCTTTCTTAAGGAGCTATAGGAGTTGCTCAGTTTAACAAGAGTAGCATGTGAAACGCTTCTATGTTTTTTTTCTAATCCTTGTCAAAAAGATTTTGAAGGGGGAATCCTTTTGTATGAAATGGATGGTCCTTGATCTTTAATCTTCTCAGTATCTTCCTGTTAGTGTAAAAAAAAAAAAAAACTAAACAGAAATTGTGAAAGAGGTCAATGCTTCATATAAACCGATGCATTACTTCTGAAATCAATATAGTTATGCAAACTTGCACTGAGTAGCCTTTGTTTTTAAAATAACTGTTGGAGGGAAGAAGGACAAACTATTGCACCTAAGAACTCCATAACAGAAAACAGCAATTGTATCAGAGTTCTTTATGGATTTATAAGCGTACAAACTCCCGATCAGCCAACTGTTTGTGAGTGTGGTACACTGCTTTATAGCCACTCCAAAGAAGGCCATAGCTAGTCCTTTACTAGGAAATCTCTCCAGCAGTTGCTTGTTCTCTGAGAGGTTATTACTTTTTTTAGTTTGGTGTTGGGGTTTTTGTTGGTTTTTATTTTATTTTTTTTAATTGCTTCCTTTAGTTCAGTGTTAAGGTACAATTGGAAGCCTCCTCCAGACAGCTGCTTGACTAGTTTCAGCATTTAGGTTACTGTCATAGATGTGTGCAGAATACTTCCTGAATTTTGTAAGGCTTCTTCCATCTGCCCTTCTTTAGCTGATGTAGTCAGGATTGAAATGAAATTTTGCATCACGCAGTAAACACATGCATATATGATGAGGTATCCAAGTATTTGTCTTGGTGGTTTCAGTGAAAATGTAATAGTTCTCTGCCAGAGTGAATTTCATACCCAGGCAAGAGGGGCTGTGGGTGAGAGATACGAAAACTGCCACTTGTGCTTTGTCTTCTACCTCTTATGAGAGCAGCAGGTAAGGAAACTAGACAGATTGTTAGAGGACTGTCAATGGTTTTGAGCGTATAGACTTCCCAGAAAATAAATAACTGTTCTGTGAGTGCAAATAATGAAATATTTGCCAATGACCAGTTTTCCTTTTTTTTTTTCTGGAAGCTTAACTTAACATTTGCAGTGATCAAGTAAGTCTTATGCTAAAATTAATATTAGCAAATGCTTTAGGAAAGATTTGAGTTGAATAGGAAAATAACTCCTCCACCATACTCCTTGGAATATTATGCAGACTGGTGGTCTGTGTGTTACACAAGAATTAGGCCAGTGAAATTGTTTCCAGGCCTTTAACAAGGCTAAGAGAAAGACCCGATTGTCTCTCCATTGTATCTAACCAGTTGCTATACCAGGTCTAACCAAGGATCTTTCTGCCCTCCTGCCTCAAATCTTGCAGCATTCACCAAGGAGAGTGCGAGGAGGTGCAAAGTATGCATCACATGGACTTTACACAGCTACACTTGATAGGCGTCCAGCCATCTGGAAGTTGTGTCTGGGCGGTCACGTTGCAATGGTCATGCTAACTTCTGCAAATTGATCAAATCTCAGATTTGCTGTTCTTTGCTAGCGACTTCCAACATTTTGATGAAAATTTGCATGAAAAGCAGAATTACTTTTCACTTCACTTTAAACCTCCACAATAATGACTCTACTGGGGGCTATCTAGCTCTTTCCCCCTGCCCTGCTGTAGAAGGCTGTAATCTCCTCTTCAGCTTCTTTATACAATGCATAATTTTGTAGACTACTGCTCGCTCGCTCTCTCCCCTAGTTTTCAGATGGCAAACTAATCTACTTAATCCCTTTCTAAAGAAGATTTTCCCATACCTTTGATTATCCTTGCAACATTTTGCACCTTTTCTACTTTCTCAATTTCTTTTTTTGAAATGGGATTAATATAACTGCATGCAATATGAATTCATAAATGTGTGTGTGGTCTTCTGGAGGCATATCACAATGCTTTCTGGTTTACTGTTCCTTTCCTAATAATTTCAAACCTTCTATTTGTCTCCTTCTGAATGTTGAGTTAATTCTAGTTTCTTTCCTGAGTTGTAACTCTCCCTCCTTAAGTGTTTGTGTGAGGCAGAGACCTTTTTTTTTTTTTTTTTTCCTCCACATACATATTTGCATTCATCTTTGTCTTCACTCATCTGCTTACAGTACTCTCCAACCTGTCGTCGTAATCCTCACCTCTTAAACGGTAAACTCTATACCCTACTCTCCTTTCTCTTCATGCATCATCTTCCTCTCTGCCCCATCTTGATCACTTAAGTGCACTGAACAGTGAAGAACCATATATATATTTCAAGGACTGTTCTTCATGACTGCTTTGAAAGGACGGTTTACTTTTTTTCATTAATAAGTGATCAAAGGGCAGGATTTTCTCTCACCTAATTACAATTCCGTTTCTTTAGGAGCCTTTAATGAGGATTTGTGACAAAAGCTTCTAGGAAACACAAGTATACTTTATTGACAAGATTATTCGTGTGTTTCCTGACCTCTTCGAAAGGCTTTAGCTTGAACCGAGAAGCGATTTCTTATCCTAAACAAATCGCTCCTCTTTCTCTGGTTTGTGTTCATGTCTGCTAATTTTCCTTTTTTTTAATGGATTTTATTTTTTGCTTTGCACACAAGCGTTGGATTAAAATTTACTGTTCTATTGAAACCATTTTTAAAGATTGTTACATGGCAAATAGACACAACTCCTCTTACTTATGTGCTCATCCAGGTGACAAGTTATAGGATGCAGTTATTCAACATCTTTGTATTCAGATTCCCTTAGGACCATTTGGATGAACAGCTGAGTGACTGTCCCAGTCATTTGTGGTCTATGTTCATTTCATTAATTTGTTCTAAGATGTTTTCTACTGATAACTGGGTCAGGTGTTCAGATTCAGCCATTAAATAATAGCATTGGCCATGTCGTGAAAATGTGAGTGAATGGCTCTGAGGACTGTGCTGCAATAGCCTGGTTGCTGGTGTTTGGGGGTTAACATAATCTCTTCCTGTGTGTACCTTAAAATACAGAGCAATTTAGTAAAGCTTTGGCTAGATTTAAATGAAGACAGGCATTTCCAGCAAATGAATGAGGTCTCGTACACACGACAGGGCTTTCTCCTCCCTCTGGCTGAAGTGTTTTGTTTCGCCGGGCTGTCACAGTTTTAGCCCAATTCTTACCTTTAGAGGTCTTTATGCTTTCTTAATTCTCTGTTCTGTATTATCTGTATTTATTTGATGGCGTAGTAAAAATAAAGCATTCCTGAAGAGCTATGTCTAGTCCATAAAATTGGCTTGACAGTTTTGTAACTGTCAAGTCTAGCACAAAAAGGTATTTAGTGTTTTGAAGTTGATGATGACTTCTGGAATGGCAAGCAAAATGAATGGGGTGCGTTCTAAAATGTTGAAGTAGAAGATTACATAAAGTAAAAGGGAACAAAAAAACCCGAAGGAATGCATGCTGATCTTTGCATATTAAAACCCTGCATAAGTCAATATGTGAAAAGTTTTTATAGAATAAAATATTCTGTACTTCATTGCTCGTAGAGCTCTGTACAGCACTTTAAATAGCAAAACTGCAAGCACAGAAACATTTTTTTTCTTTAAGATTAAAAAAAGAGCCTTCTAATATCTGATGGTCAAAAAGGCCTCTATTGGCATAACCAGGACACTGCTGGAATGAGTGGTTGAGTTTGTTGTGTTACAGTTGTGTTCTGAAAGCACTTTAAGCTCAGGACAGGACATACCATTGCTTGTGCAGGTACAGTGTACTCATAGATCCTTAACTGAATATGTCGATGTGAACACTTGCTAATTCACTGGTATGTTATATCAGTTATTTTGGAAGGAAGTTTTTTTGGAACACAGCAATTTTGACTGTAAAGGATTGACATAGGACTTGTAGCAGCATACTATGTTTTACACCCCCCTACCACCTATAGTACCTCAAAATGGGATTTTAAGCACCTCATCAAAAAGGAGCTTTCTCTAATTATGTTTTTGTGCCACCAGCTTAAGTCACGTGAAAAGATTCAAAAAGACCTTGCTTTAGTGGAAAACTGACAGTTCTGGTCTTACAGATTCTTTTTATTAACGTTGGTCTGAATTAGGAGTGTCTTTAAATAAAACATCTGCATCTTAATGAACGCTGAGCAGATTTATGCCCTTTATCTATCCTTTGACCTTAATCCTTATAACTCATCTGTGTGTCCAATTCAGATATTCACATTAAGTCACTTATTCTGTCTTTCCCTTTTCTTTGGAGTTTGAGTGAGATAGGGTAAATAATGTATGATACAATTTTTCCTGTGTAGACAGTTCCTCCCCTCTTCCCCTAACTTCCCCAATCATCATTATCAGTTTAACGCTTTATTAATAAAAGACACTCTAGTCTTTCTAAAAGAAAAGGTATTATGGAGAATAATTGAAAAGTAGGGTAATTGAAACTGTTCCTATTACATTTGGCGGAAATTACATTAATTATGTTGGACTTCGCAGGAGCAAGTAATAGCTGTTTTCATGAAACTTAGTTTGAGTAAAATTATTTTTGAATAAAGGCCATCAAATCTATTACTATATTTAACTGTTTTATTGTCATTATTTGCAAAATAGCAGGTGGTGTTTATGTTAAAGTGACTTCTAACAAAGAAGCATCATTGTTTATTAAGCTGCTTGGAAAATAAGATTCCCGAAATGTTTTAATTGATAGTTGCAAGGATATGCTTGACTCAAACATTTTTCTGCACACTGAGAGATACATGAAATACTGCAGAAGGGATCATCAGCTGCCTTGTGACAGCGGTTGCTTCATTAAGGTGTTATCTGGCTCCTGAATCAAGTCCCCCCATGAAGTGAAGTACTTCACTCAATGCTACAGTGTTTGCTTATTGTCAGATTCGGTCTATGAAAGATGTAAGCAATTTGCATGAGCAAAACTTAATTTAAAATTCTCCCTTGCATAGGGGATTGGTAAGAAAGACTTTGTGCTTCAAATTCTGACTGCTGGTCCTACCTGAAGATACTGTAGGCCTAAAACCTGCCAAGTCCTGATGTGCACAGCAGTGATGACTCGAAAAAGCTTCATAGAAGAGCAAGTGCATAAATAACTTTGTCAGCCTCCATTGCTGGATCCGTATGTCTGTGAGGATCTCTCTGCGGGAATCTGATTCTGACACTTGAAGCTTGCTTTGCACTTCAAGTGGGGGTGTCAAATGGGAAAGGCAGACAATGTATTTAACAGTATGATACTACATCTCAGTTGGTGGGCATCTCTTCTTGAGCTAGCAAAAGTGATTTAGAAATGGTAAGAGTGATTCGGTCGTTGATTCTAAAAGCATTAATCAAGACCAGTTTTAGTTCTAAAGTTGAAGCCAGCTATTCAGACTCTTCAAAGCTTTTAAAGTTTTACCAAAAAAAGACCAAACCCAGCCACAAACCCAAAGAGGGGGGATATGGGAGACTGTAATTCCCACATCTTGAGTTTTGTCAATGGCTGCATAGTTTTTATCCTTGAACAAGAGCAATTACTGGTAACTTACTATCACACTTTTCATGTCTTCAAATATGCCCTTAGTTCATAGAAAGAAAGAATGCAGATGCAGTGTAGTCTGAGCAAGACAGACATGTAGCATGTTTTTGCAGAAATTAAATGTAAGTCTGAGTCACAAGGAGTAAACCCAAGGTCAAGTACATCCCCTCATAAGTTCTATTTTATGTATTGCTCATCCACAACCACTGCCAGTGTTCCTGAACAGTTAACTCTTTGGTTTTGGAACAGGCAGCCTGTGAAGGACCTGGAAATGTCTTTTACCAAGATCTTGTTAGCTTTTTTTGCAGCTCTAAGATCATCTTGTAGACAACAGGAATTGCCTGTATGGTATTTTTCTATCTGGCATAGCTGGTTTTTTGCCTATGATTTCAGGAGCAGGCAGAAACAATTTGTCATAGGATTTCAAAGGTCTCCCTCCAGTTCATTGAAACTGGTGGTAACTCAGTGGAAGAGTGGTCAAATTTCCTGAGAAGAATTTGAATTGAGAGTAGTAGATTTTTTTCTCCTTCTCGCTCCCCTTTGCTGATCTTGCTTGTCACCTATATAAGCTATTTTGAGGTCAGTGGAGCAGCACTAGTAAATTTTATTTTTTTTTGAAATCTAATTGTTCCTTTGCTCAGCTGAGTGAAGAGCCTGAGGAGACTCAAGCCTTTTAGTCTCTTTGGTGAGGGTGTAGGATAATGCAACATGGTGATCGGAGTAGAGACAGTGTATCACTGTACCATGAGACTGCACATGAATTCATAGGGCCCATGTGCTAGCATGGCTAGGCTTTATCTATGTCTAGTGGTTACGTCTACCAAATTGTACAGACTTGGCTCTGTAGGTAAAACCTAGGAGGGCTTGGATGCCATGTTTGCTAGGCAGATTCCCTTGTGGCAAATGCAAGACTCAAGTATTTTGAGTCCTTGGGGAAAAGAAACTGTATGCAGCTGAATTAGAGTTTGGTGGCGTAAAAACTCTTGGATCAAACAAGGGACTGACTGACTGCACTTCAACTTCCTCCAGGGATGAGCAGGATAGCATATTGGTAGCATATCAATATCATAAATTTCCATATGTTTTTTTAGTCACTCAAATCCTGTTTTTGTTTGCCATGATCTGGGAAGGGTAGAGAAAATATCCTTTACTTAAGTTGAGAAGGACATCAATAGAAGGGAAATGATTTTAGCAGGTTGAGAAGTGTCCTTAGAAAAGCCTTTCCTGTGTCCCCTTTGTAGTTGGTTTTTGGAGTCTAGCTGCACTCAGGTCTCTGAAGATGTGGCTTGCTTTTTTGCATGCACAACCCTATTCTTGGTTTGGGGTGTTTTTTTTTATTTTAAATTAAAATAAAATCAAACTTGACTATTAAAATCCCCCATTAGTCATGATAATCTTTCCCCTTTTGGCTGCAATAAGTACTTCCGATTATGGTTGCTAACTAGTGAGCCCTGGAGAATCCTGCTGGAGCGGTTAACGTTTGCCTTCCCACTTGATTCCTTTTGTCGATCTACTCTCCAGGGCATAATGAAGACGAGTAATGTATGTGCTTCATTACAAAGTATGGATTATTATCTTAAATTATCAATTAGGCTGGCTTCAGGCAAGGAAGCTGGAGTCTGGAGTGAAGCGTTTCAGTTGTTCTCTTATAGATGGGCAACAGGGGAGTGTGTGGTAATTCAGGTTTGGCAACTGTAAACTACTGGAGTTACATTTACCAGAGCTTGTTGGTAAGCACCCTGTTATGTTATGGGTTGGCGCTTCAGCATGTGAAGTGTTTACTCGCCTGAATAAACTACTTGGGCAATAATCAGCAAACTCATGAATGGCTGTGTGAACTTTTGTGAGGAGAATTTGAATGAATGAGGTTTGGAACTGGGCACAAAGCACTCCTGGCATGGCAAGAACTCAAAAACTCAGGTTTGTTAAGCACTGGTGCGCTGCTGCATGTAAAAATATGCTTATTTGACATAATACTAACTTCCGTATGGTAAGATGGCCATAAGTGTCATGAAGGTGTCAAAATTGACGTCTGTTTAAATGCTCACTTAGGATTCATAGAAACTTTCTGAGTTAATTATCCACATCAAACGTTTTTGCAGAATCCCAAACAAAAGTCATATTAAGTGAGTGAAAAACCCAATTAGCGTGGGGGCTTTTTTCCCCCCCTACTCACTGTAGCATGATTAGAGATATGATCAAAAACATTCAGCATGGTCAGAACTGGAAAAATGTGCTGACAAAAGCTTTTTTATCTCACCTGTCGTCTTAGTGTGTTACCTAAGATGATGATTTTTCCCCCCTCATCCATTTATGTAGTCAGAGAGGAAGAATGAGATAATTGTGGGTGTGGGGTTTTGTTTATGAATAAATACAAGAGTTATCTTACATTTCTGTGAAGATGTCTATTTGTATGTCTGTAAAAATGAGTTAATTTCTGGATTATTTGGAGCAAGCCTGTTTGGGTTTATACAGACTTTCCATAGACCTCTTCAGCTTCCACTAAATGCTTCACCAACCACTTTTATATAATGGCTTCAATAAAAAGAGGAGACTGAAAAAGAAAAGTTTGTATTGATTACAGAGAGAAGAAAAACCTTTTGTTTTCAAATATTTGCATGTACATGTGATGTGAGAGGACTAATTTCCTGAGTAAAGTTCAGGGGAATTGGATTTTGTCCTGCAAATTCACAAGTGTGAGTGGCCTGATACTGGAGTTGAGTGCAATGCTAGGCACACATAAGGAACTGTGCACATAGAAGATACAAAGCATTTATAGCTGTAGAAATAAGCTAACAATTAATAAATATGAATACTTGATAAACTAAAGTTTTGAGATAACTGCTCTTTTTCTTCTTCTTGCTTTCCCCAAAAGTTTGTCTCCTGTGGGTCTTGTTTTCTCATTGTGGGAGTGTTTGTTATGGCTATCAAAAAAGCAGGCAGGTATCAGGGCAGATATAGGCAAAGGGCCTCAAGTTATGAATTTAAACCATTTTTGCTACTGCAGCAGTTCATGTGCAGTATTATGTTGTTCTTGGAAAGCTCACTTGGTGGGATACAGCAATGCCCTCCTGAGTGGATCAGTAGTTTCAAGGCTGTGTGTTGTTTTAATATCAGTTGTTACAATCTTGCAACATGTTATCCATAACCAAAGGAATTTATCTGAAAAAATAAACAAATAGCTGAGGCAGGGTTCTTATGGGTCACAAAAGGCTTAAATGCATCTAAACTCTTATCCTAACCTATATGTGAGCATGAATGAACATTGGATACAATCAGGTTTTTGGGACCTGATACCGCAATTTTTATTCCTGCACACACACACCCATGTGTGCAGGTGGAAAAGACAAACTCAGATTATTGCTAACAACTTATTTTGCAACTAGCTTTATCTTGTGGCTCTCTACATACTTATGTGAGTAAAAAATCTAAGAGACAAATGCAGATGATTCATTCATTGCCCTGTGGAGGTGGTCCATGTTTGATCTGTAATATACCATAAATTCAGAATGCTAAAAGATGGAGCAGTAACCGTATGGGCTCTCTGGTCTTCCAGAAAGCTTGTTTGGGTGGTGTAAAAGAGCACTTTTCCTTCACAGACAGAATTTTCTAAAGATTTATTTTAAGTGCCTTTGTAGTTTTACAACAGCATAATTCAAGCTCCTTCAAGTCAGGGAATTTCTTGTCCATTAACGATACTCTG
Source organism: Larus michahellis (assembly GCF_964199755.1). Classification (NCBI taxonomy): domain Eukaryota; kingdom Metazoa; phylum Chordata; class Aves; order Charadriiformes; family Laridae; genus Larus; species Larus michahellis. The sequence goes on along the minus strand of NC_133900.1, from coordinate 19,237,541 downwards.
GATATTTTTGATACTCTGTAAGACTGTAGATAGAAAGGAACAGGCCATCAGGTCATTTATGAAACGTGTGTTTTCAAATTTGAGTTACCTTGTTGTTGTATGGTGTTTTCTTTTCTAACCCTTAGATTGAAGTTATGTCTTCTGATGATGGAAGGCTTGTTAGGTAGAATAAATACTTGCTGAAAGGTAGCCTGTTTCTGGCAATGTCTTCTTCAGCCTTGCTAAGCATGTTCCAGAGAACTAATCTTATCCATCCGAGACTGCTTCAGCCTCTGAAAGACAAAAACATAACATCGATTAAACCTAAACCTGCATAAAATTCAGTATTAGGTGTTTGGTTATGCTGGAAGTGCTTTTGTGCATAGATCTGCATGGCAAATCTTATATCCTTATCCTTCAATCACCACTATACTAACGTAAGTGCCTGCACTCATTACTCTATATTTGCAGTTGGGATTTTAATAATATTTAATGAAATCAAGCAAAATTTTAAAAGGTGACAACTGTTTTGAGAGCATAACAATGGAAAATACTTCTGTACAGAGCAGAACTGCAGTGTTTTGTGATATGTGGCATGCCTCTCAGGGGAGTGAAAGTCATGTTATGCTCTGAGTTATTTTTTTGGGCTTGTTTGTTTTCTTTTCTACTACGAGACCTAGGCTAAGGCATGTTGCAGCCAAAGAGCTAGCTTGTGATATGTCTTTCACCTCACTGAGAGGTATGCCATGTACCATGAATTGTTGCAGCCTGAATGGCAAAATGCTGCCATCATGTCAGGGGCAGTATAGAGAGCAATATTGTGTATAATTTGTGAGTGCAGTTGCCTGGAAAAGACTATGAAAGAGGGGAAATGGGAATAGGCTTTGGTCAGTTGTCCAGTGTATTTATGAGCGAGACTTCAGAGGGTTTTTGGTTACTCTCTGAGTATTTCTCTGAGTTATTCAACCAGAGCAGCAAAGCACCTGGATCACAGAAAGGGATTTGAGAACAGAAGAAACAATTAATCCTTGTGTGTACTAAATTCTTTCACAAAGAAGATAGGACTCAGTGTAAATGTCAAGAGTCAGATCTAGAGAGAGGATGGTAGATGTTGTGACAAGGTATATTGCAAAGCCTGTGTTCAAATAACTGAGACCCAGTCAGTGCCTCTGAGCAAGGCACCTGAATATCCCGTAGCGCTGATGGAGAAGCCTGGTGAAGGGTTTTTGACCCAGCCAATGGGTTGCAATGCAACTCAGTCCTCTAGATTGCGAGACAGTAAGTTAAACTATAGGGAAATACATCTGCCATGCAAATAAAATCTTTAAGGTGAAGAACTGAATTTTTAATACCTTTATTTTATATTGTAAAATATAGCTGTAGGAGCCTGTAGTCATAGCTGCAGCAGTTCCTTCTTACTCAGTAGCTGATTTGTTAAAGCACATAGTGGAGCTGTGGGGAAAACTGGGCTCAGTTCTCTTCACCTGAGGCTAGTCAAACTGCCGTCTCTCAGGAGAATTTTGCCTGTGACTACTCCGAGGCTCATTCTCTGGAGCTGTTGTGCTCCAAATGAAGTCTGGATTCAGCTGAGACAGGGGAGGTGAGAATGGTTTGAGTGTTCTCCTGGAGTGTTATTGGACACGTCCTATAGCACTTCTCAGTGTGAGGCCGTTCTGTCTGTAGATGAGGGATTTGACTGTTAAGCTAGAAAGTCTTTCTTTGTTCCACAGAACAATATTTAGAAAGGGAAGAAGTTTCAAGAGGGGAGTTTGAGACTTAAATTTGGTATTTTCTCCTTTGGATATGGCTTGCCTCATAGCTAGGTATGTGTGTATATAGCAGCCTTTTACTATCGATAACAGTTACTGTTCGATTTAATGGTCCTATAATTAATTACACTATTTTTACGAATATTCTTAATTAAAACTGCTTTCCACTGGTGTAGCAAAACAAAAAAGATCTCTTAGTATGTTGCAGGGTTTCTACTGATTTGTTTGTGTGCTCTATTGTGGACAGATCACAGGCAGCACACAAAATACTACTGGGAAGACAAGATCTTGAACAGATGTGCTGTTAACAGAATTCCCTTGAGAGGTGCTTGGCAAGGCTTTGCAACATATCCCATTGTCCAAAAGGGTGCATGAATGTGCCTCAGTGGGAAAATGTATGTTTACTATGATTCTTGATGTAGCAGTTCCAGCTATAATGGGTAACAGATTGCCTCTGAGGCTATGTCTTAGTGACGTTCCTTCCATTTTCAGATGTATGAGGTTTTTGGGGTCTCCTGTTTTGAGGGAACTTAAGGGCCTGTGCTGTGTGGGAGTTACGTTATTTTTCTGTCTCTTTTCAGAAGATGTAGTTTTAAATTAGACAGCTGAAGTCAAAGGCACTTGAAATTGCTCCTTCAATTTAACAGTATCTTTATTCAGTAATTCTTCTAACCAGCATGCTTGGTTTAGATCCTGACAAAGCTTGGCCATATTTGCTTTTTTGAGGTATAGGGCCATGTGGAAATAACCAAACTAGCTTTTAAACATGTGTACTTAAAATAGTTTAGTAGTGGAAAACAGCTCTGTGCAGATTTTTATTGTGTTTTATAGGTTTAAAAGAAAAACTGGACCACTTTTACTACCTTCTTGTAGAAATACGATTGTTAATTTGGGAAGCCTAACGAAATAAAAATATGCTTTTATTATTTTTATCTTGGATTCAAGGCAAAATCAGGTAGATACATGCTCTACATGTACACTTTTAGCACAAATCCAGGTGAGTGTTTATATGGGTTAAAGCTTGACTGCCTAAAGAAGGATCTTGGCACCCAAGTGCAGGTTTGCCTTTGGTGCCAGATGAGGAGGAGGGAGGAATGAATAATCACCAAAGAGAAGCTGATAGAGGTTCAGCCATTCCTGTCATGTACGGGCAGGGGCTGGTATTTTTGGTCCTAATTGTTTTAAAAGGGCAGTGTATGAGGAGGGACGGAAACTTTCTATTACTCTAAAAGGTACATTATGTGAAAGAAATTACAAATGCTAACTTAAGGTGGAATGCAAATTTGCAATGTAGATTTTTAGAAAATTTTTTCATGACCTAGTACAGAAAAATCATTGCTTTAACATATTTTAATATAATTGCTTATCTGGAAAATGTTTTTAATGTTCTTAAAGGATAATTTACCTGTCAATTTTGCTACACTTTGTTGTGCTAATTAGTGGCTGTAAGGAAAATATTGAAGTGCAGAAGCAGCAGGGGCACTAGAAAGTGGTATGTGAGCTCCAGAAGTGTAGCAATGCGTTGTTTCTGAAAAATGGCAGTTCTTCAGAAGTACCATATTTTACTTGTTTGCTTCAGTTTCTTAGAGAACCAAATGCAGTCAATCCTGAGGATCTCTCTCTAAATCTCTAGACAATACAACTGTGTCAAAGTGCAGTTCCTCGGTGTGGGTAGTTGATCAAGGTGGTTCTACCTGAGAAAGTTGCCTTAGTTCAGCAGAAGTTAGGACTTTTTACAGTGCTGGTTTTTTTAATAAATAAATTCCTATACTTGCATGGTTCATGTAGGACTGTCTTGAATGCTTTAATAGCATTTTAGTGTTAAGAGTTGCATAAGGCCATTTTCTGTCAGTTCAAAGAGTGAGGCATCTGATGTGCTAGTTTGTTCTTCCAAGAGACTTGAAGAGTAACCAAGTTCAGACGAACTTGTATTACAGTGGTGATTCAGATGTTTGAATGATTTTTCTCCTTGAAGTGATGTCTGAGTTTGTCACTCTGCCTTTGGGCAGAGATTGTTTTGTAGAAGGAACTAGGGAATGTAGGATTATTAGGATTATTTCTTTTTTAATTTCTCTCTTCCTCCTTTGGCATCAGTACAACTGGATGTCTGAGCTTAATAAAAGGAAAGACTGCTGAAAAAGACTTACTTTTTTTTTTTTTTTCCTGAGGTTTGGAAGCTTCTTCCCCTTTCAAGCATCTTGATTTTTGTTGTTCTCAGAGCGTTTCAGACACCTGCCAAGAGATCTGGGAGAACTTCAGAAGAGAACCTGGATTTGTTTTCACTTGTCCTGGTTGCCTACCAATGTTGGATCCTTGTGTCCTCCTCTTGCTTTATAAGCTTGGCTATATAAATAACACAGTGCTGACCTAATCCTAAAGCCTCTACTTTTGTCATTGATTGTGAGATAGAGGGAAGATTAAATATTGTATTTTTCCTTAATATCAGGTCATCTTTCATGTGTAAGTTTATGCTTTGGGTTTTTTTTTTCTGTTTGAAAACTCCCTTTCACTGCACATTGCATGTTCTCGTCAAAGGATTATTGGGAAAAAATACAAAACTAGGCCTTGGAAGAGGCTTGAGCCTCCAGTGACTTAGAGAATCCTGCTTCTTCTTGGTTAGCCCTTGTTCTGCTGATATGTGAATCTCTAGCGACATGGTTTCTTTATGCAGCATGGCTCACTTCAACAAAAGGAGTATAAAATGTTTAAGCTAGGCTGTAGCTTATGTGTTAGGGGTCTGTCCTTGAGTAGGGAGCTCTCACAGGAAACACATCTCAGCGTGGGCCTACAACCCAAGAGCTGTGCCCAACAAAGACCGCATGGCCTAGCTGTACTGCTGTAATGTGCCGTCAGTCCCAACTGTCTACCCTGAATTAAATGTATTCTTGTGCCTCAGTTGCTGTGAATTCAGGTCCAGCCTCCTAGGCAAACTGACCTTGCAAAGATTCTGTCTACCTCTAAACACAGCATGCTAACTCTTGCCTTCTGCTGTCGTGAGGAGATGATTCTCTTTTATGTTCTGTTGTAATTTTTACAAGCCTGGTGTACATTTTTTTCCTCATCACTGAATGTCATATGAATAGAAATTTGACTCATTTTCTTAGCTGTACTCAAAGTTGGAAAGAACTTCGACTTTTATTGATGAAATTCAACTAACTAATAGTAATGAAAATAATGTACGCTGTGTATAGTCTGTATGCATGGTGTTCCCTTCATTGCCTATTGCCTGGTCTTGGTAAGTACCTGGTAATTTATCTTCCGTGTATTCTGACCCTTGGGACCTCTGTTTCCTCTCCGTGGAACAACTAATGTTTAGACAGTTAGCAGAAATGCATCCTGTTGTTGGCGTTAAGACATCACAGGTACTCGTTGGTGGAACAATTATACAATAGCACAGAGAAATGTGACAACAGAGATAATCAGACTATCAAGGTTATAATCTGTTCCTTGTATTCATGGTTACAAGTCAGAGTGGCAGAGGCGAACATTAGGGCTAATGCATAGGGCACCTGCAGTTACAAACACAGGAAGATACGAAAACACTTCAACATCATTTAGTAAATGGAAAGTGCTGCTATTTCATCAAGTTCGGATCTAATTGTTTTAGCCTTTGGCATGAACAGCCATGTTGCTGAATCAGCGGTAGCAGGGCAGGATCAGGGCTGGCTGAGACTGTTTTAGGGGAAATATTACACAAAATGCGTGTGTACTTTTAAAATTAAAGACAAGTGAGTATATGCAAAAAGAACTTCTGTCAAAATAGGCTAAATATGTAGCAGAGAAGCCCTGAGAAGCAAGACAGTTCTGGTTTACTACTGATGTTTAAAGACATGGGTAAATATTTTAAAGGAAGGATATGCCTATTAGAAGTATTTTGAGAAATAAGTGTTTGTGTAAGGGAAGGACAGAAAGATTATTTTTTTTCTGTTCATGAGTTGGCTTTTTAACTTAATTTAGTGCTGATCTGAGTTTTCAAAATCATGATTCTGTAGAGCTCCTCCTGAGACTGGTATGGCTGATATTCAATTTTCATTAAAAAGTCATTTCTTTATGCTTGTTCTGGCTCTTAAAAACAAGTCAATTTGGCAACACTTTTAACAAAATTTCAAGACAGTTCTCATTGTTTGCTATGAATAAAATACAAAGTTTACCTTTCATATAGAGTAAATTTTTTTCATCTGGTAGGCATATCCTGTAGTTGTCCTAAATGACACCGTGTATTTGAAATAAATTAAGAAAGCATAGTTAGCTTCCCTGGGAATGGCATTCCTGAAGCCCTAATACATTATTAATATTAAAAAGCAAGGAAAAAAAACCCAACTCTTCCTCTCTTTTCTGTGATTACTATCAGCTTTAGGGTCTTCTGAGTTTATGCAGAACACTATAAATGTGGTTGCACTTAAATTTGCTTTCTCTTATTTTGTAAGCAAGATGATGAGAAACAGGACAGAGGAGGTATCCCACTGCTTCATTGTACAAATCAGAGGACAGGCCAATGTGCAGTCCATAGGGGAACTTACTTGGGTTGAGGTCCAATGGTAAGTGCACCAAGAAGCACAGATCTTGGGTTTTTTCAAGCCCATGCAATCAAATTGTAGAGAAATTTCTAATATCAAACTTATTTGGAAAAAAGTAAATATTTTACTGCCCCCGGGTCCTTTTGTTTTTAATACATTCCAATATGATAATTGCAGGCATGGATTTAATGATAAAAATGCGGGGTGAATTCTGTGCTCTCCATTTGTGGGTGCTGTTTTCAACTTTTTGCTCTAAATTTAATAGTTGTAAGTGAAGTGCAGGCATCCTCATTAGCAACACCACCAGCAATTCTGTACAAAATGTGATTATCGTGTACCCGTTTGGAAAACAGGGAGTGTTGGTTGTTGCCATGCTGAGAGAGAGGCATTATAGGATCTGAACAATTTGTTTGTTCTTGCATTAGGGTGACTGCACACCCACCTAAAGCCGTGATAGTATGAATCTCCATCTGTGCCATTAGATGAAGTGGCATTATTTTAACACTTTGGCATTAGTTAACTTCATATGTTGCCCGATCAATGCATCGATGTCCAAGTATCTCCGAGATGCTTCAGTGTTCTCGTTCTTTGTGAAGACCATCTGCATTAATGTTTCAGTCTATGTAGACAAATGCCAAAAGTGCTAGCGTGTTCTAGTTAGTCATACAAGACTCTTTAAGAGATTTGAAATTGCTGTATACAAACTGATGTCACTTTACTTTGTGTCAGCAGGCATCACAAGGCTTGCTGACTGGTAACGCTTTCTGGAAGTTGTAAAGAGAGAAGATCTTAGCGTGCCAAACATTTGAAAAGGACTATATAGAACCAGTCAAACTGCTTATTTTTTAAATTGGGTGCAGCTTGGACTCCTAACAGGCTGGGGTGGAAGAGTTTGTACATGTTGCTGATGCGTTTTGCCGTGTTCTAGACGCTGCGTTTTAATAGTGGTTTACAGAGAATGGAGGGGGAAAAAATAATAATTGAGCAATGTGAGTCTTTTTCTGTACTGTACAAATAACTCATGAACATTTGAATGTTATTTTATTGGGCTGCTTACTTGCATGAGTGTCAGTTTCTCCAGACTTTCCATTTTGGTAGTTGCCTATATTTCTTCCTTAAGGAAAGGACAGTGCGATTGCAGGTGGAGATATGATGCCTTGCATGGTTCTGAAATGGGCCAGTTTGAATATGGTAGGCACGTATCGATGTTGTTACTCCACTGGGCTCAGCATGTGCCAAAATACCCTTTCAAGTAAGGGCTGGTATTGCTCAGTGTTTACAGCATTGAACTGCTTGATGGATTATTATTCTTGTCTTTTACTCACTTCATCTAACTGTTGCTAATGATGTCTTGAAACAGGGGAGGATACACCGGCTAGTGTTTGTTGTCCTTTCTAGTCTTTTCTACCCTTGTAGAATTGGAGGGAACATGCAGTATTTCCAGGGTGACAAAGGAATCCAACAGTCTGTTGTGTAAGCTCTTTTTTTTTGTCTGTTTTTTTTTTTTTTTTTTTTTGAGACTGAGCTCAGATTCCTCTGAAGCTTTGGTAACGTTTGCTCACATTGAAGCACCCAGTTCTGCCCCTCTCAGCTTTGGAGGGCTTCCTGCTGCTGTTAAAGTGCTTGATCTAGCTTGGCTGGAGATTGACCAATCTGAAGGAATAGGTCTTTACATGTGCACAAGGAGTCTTCATAAGCTGTTGCTGCTTTTTTTTCTTGTTGTCCTTCTGGCCATGGGTTGAATGTTCAATTCCAATCTGTCCCCATGGGGAAGGCTGACAGTTGCTATTTGTATTCAATAGAACTCATCCAAATTTATCCTGCTGTAGGAATCAGACATTTGAAAACTAACTGTGTTATACTCATCCTAAATATTTAAATAAATACTCAAGTGAATTCTCCTATTAAGCTGAGGGACAATGAGAGTAAACATCTGATTACGTAAAAGCTGAATTTTTATACACTATAAATAGGGAGGAAAATAAGTTCTAAAGTATTTAAGTTAAAGGTTGCCATAGTAAGATAGGTAGAGGTAGAAAGAGAAATCAATCTGCTAGATTAGATAATGATGCAGTCAAGCTGTTGGACTTCTGTCAGTCTTAATGTCATAGCAGGTGTTTTGGTAACGTAATATTGTTCAACAGCTCTTTGTTCAACAGGACACATACTGTGAAGTGAGAACAAACGTGTTGCTGATAATTACCAGTCCCTGCTGGGGAAGGGGAACAAATGGGGGAACCTACCAAATCTATGTTGAAAGGACCTGGGGCATTCCCTGCGCAGTGATGTTTTATTTAGGTCAGTAGATAATAGAAGAAGAGGTTTTTTTCAGTATTGACAAGTACAAAATAATACAGTGCAAGATGCTTGGGGAAAATATTTGGTCTCACAATAAGTAATTCTGTAGGAGAATTGCTGAATCTCCTGAAGCAAAGATTAGCAAGAGGTGCATGGCACTCGGCTAGCCTGAAGGGTAGTGCTGTGGAGAGAGGCTGTTTTGTACTGATCCTGGTGGCTGTTCCTGATCCTTATCTCCTGGCAGTTAGTTCTGCTCCTTCTTAAAATCAAAAGCTAATTTAGCCTGACACAAGTCACTGAACAGTCCATTAAAAAAAATTCTGTTTTGCTAAGCATTTCTTTGTACAGAGTGCCAAAATAAAGGGCCAGTTTCAGTAGTGTGCTGTCTGTATGAGACTTGGATAACTCTGTGACTTTTATGGGGATTTTGGAGTACTCTGCACCACAGCTGAACAGATCCAATGATACTGACCTTCCCAGTCCATATTTGGACTTACATATGTATGTGCAACATGGAAATAGAATTTTGGATAGTTAGAGTATTAGGAACCTCATTAAAGTCTGAAAGGGACTCTTTCCTGTGAAGGTTCTACCCACCAATATGCTTTCCCACACCTGAATTCCTAAGATGTCACTAATGCCTGTATAATTGCCTGGTGATCTAGATAAGGTATTGACACAGTTGAAAACAATTCTGACCAAAAAAAGTGGATGGACAGCCTCTGCCACTCAGAAACCAAACTTAAACCAATTTGACCCTCTGATGAAACCACACTTGGAAGTCTTAACCAATAAATGATAGCACCAATGCTGCTTAAAAAACCAACCAAACAAAACAGAACCAGCAGATCTAGAACTACTAATTACTTTTCTACACTTTCTTTGTTTACACTCGTGCAGTGCATGTCCTCTAAGAGTGAAATCTGGACCTTGTTGAAATCTGTTGTACTCCTACCATTAAATTCCACAGGAATTTAAATTTATGTTGTCAACACAAGTGCAGTAAATGCTGGTGGGTCTGTAATTGTTTTCCCAGCTCATAATGGGTTAATCTTGTAACTTAGAGCCAGGCAGATAACTGTCAAGATTTGAGCAGTGCTTTTGGCCAGCCTTTACCACTACAAGGTGGGTATCTAAATAATGATAGCATTGTATTATTTGCAGCATACATAAAAAATAAAAGTAAATATTTATTTAGACAAATATTTAACCTTAATCTTGGCCTTTTATTAATGGCACTATTTGTTTGGTTGAGACAAGAATGGCTGCCAAACCTAATTTTCTAGTTTTAAATTACACCCACTAAGTCCCTGTTTCTTGAAGAATATACCACAAAAGAGAAGTCATGTTGTGCAGATAACTGGTGAATAGGAATCTTGATATGAACAGAGTTTCTTTTGGGATATTTTCTTGATGTCATCAGGTTCTCAATCAGTCTGTACTACAAGCTAGCACTTTTCCTTGAGAAATATGTTCTGAAAAGCAAACAAAATACTTTTCTGTATGGAAGTGTTAGTCAGCATATAGCTCTGAAAAAGGCTGCCACAAAGAGTCATATTGGTTCAGTTTAATAGTTCATGCATTGTAAACGCTGAAATTGGATATGTCACTGAAAGCTGCTCTTGGGCAGTTTTAGCTTGCATGACCGGCATTTACTCAGCAGATCACTATAGCTCCTGCTGATCTTCCCCTGGCAGCACTTAAGCAACATTTTTATAACGGATACATTTTTTTCTTATTTTTGTTACTATTCCTCCCCCCACCATGTATTAGGCATTAACATGCTTTCCTTGGAAACTGGAGCATGTATTTCATCTCCTACTGCCTATTTCCTTCTTCAGCAAATTTATTTTAGTGGCACTGTGAGGGAATGCTATCTTGTGTTGCTCAGTGGTGTAATATTCCAATGGGTAATACGCTTGAAGTTGCCATGTTGTGGATTGGCAAAAACAGTAAAGGATATAAAGAATCTTATGTTTTTGAGAGAGAATTCTGCCTTCAAGGCACTCTGTATTCTGTAGCTGCCCTGGTCTATCAAGGGGAGTTTAGCAGCAAAATGTAATCTTAAAATTCGGATACCACCAGAGAAGGCAGCAGCTTTCTGATTTTTTTTTTTGAACTGGCATAATCTGGGGTGCAGCTCAGGCAGACTGTGCTGAGCAGCTCTTCCTTTGCCTGTAGCTAACACGCTGTTTGGTTCCAGCCTCTGCCGTGCAGCTGGAAGGGGGTCTCTAGTGATGATGGCATGAAAAGTGTGTGCATGGGATGTTGTCTGTGTCATAATATGGACTTTTCAAGTGTATGCTTACACTTGAAATTTGCTTTCAAATCATCTAGTACCCCAGTCAGATACATTTGTGAAACAGGCTGGAGAGATATTTTTTTTTTTTTTAATGTACCATGAGGTAAGAACAAACTAGTTTTGGAAAAGTGGTACCACAAGTAATTTATAGGGTCAAGAAAAGAAGTAAACAGTGTGAAGAAGCTTTTCGCTATAGGATTACTCAACATTGCTAGCACTTAACTGTTTTGAGCACTGTGAAAGCCTTTATAGGCTTTAGATATTATCAGCTTGCTCTTGGCCTTTAGTGCCAGTAGCTCTGCTATAATATGCAGTACAGTAGTCAAAAAACCCAAAACAGAGCCTTAGTTTTCATCCTGTACAATTAACTGTGGACATAAGTTTGCTTTAGTGTTATTTCACAGTGTGTACTGTAGCCTATCCAATTTAGTTATTAGTGTCAGTGAAATGTTACCAAAGAGAGCTTTCTGAGAGCAGACGGCACTTGAGGTCAAAACCCGAGAAGGGTGACCACTGATGAGTTGGTGTCTGATTTGGACCAGGAGTTCTGAAGCTGGATCTCCCCAGAGGGATCACGGCTTGGAGTTTTGGGCCTCAGCTTTTTAGGAAACCATCTATAGTAGTACGTGTTGTGGGGTGGAGCGGGACTGTTTCTGTGGTTAAGATACCTTTCTGTAGTTTCAGGCTCATGTGGAAGAGGGAACAGTTTTAGATCACAAGAGGTTTGTTTCCCATCCAGCATTGTAAACAAGATGCTAATGCTTGCATGCCCATGCAAATCAAAGTTTAGGGATTTTTACTGTGGCTGGAATGGATGGTGTTGAAGATGTGACAGAAGAATCATTCTTTCCCTTTCACGTCCTGAAGAAAACAATGCCAAAAAGTTGCACATGCAAAAAGCCAGACTTGTTCATTTTCTTCCATAAAGTTTACATGTTCACCAGATTCTACCAGGTAATATGAGTAAGATAATTTATCTCAACTGCATTTGTAAAGCTTTATTCTCATTTAATTTTGTGTTCAGAAAACCTTTATAACTTAACACGTAGCCGACTGTACTGTGTCCAGCTCTGGGGTCCCCAGCATAAGGAGGACATGTTGGGGCGAGTCCAGAGGAGGGCCATGAAGATGACCCGAGGGCTGGAGCACCTCTCCTGTGAAGACAGGCTGAGAGAGTTGGTGGTGTTCAGCCTGGAGAAGAGAAGGCTCCTCTCTACTCTGAGGGTGGTGAGACACTGGAACAGGTTGCCCAGAGAATCTGTGGATGCCCCATCCCTGGAGGTGTTCAAGGCCAGGCTGGATGGGGCTTTGAGCAACCGTGGTCCAGTGGGAGGGGTCCCTGGTGATGGCAGGGGGGTTGGAACTAGGTGATGTTTAAGGTCCCTTCCAATTCTAACCGTTCTATGATTTAGACTGTCAATTTGTTTATGCTCATGCTTAACCAGTGTCCATTATACTCTGAAGTATTCGTCACTAACAGGGGTCTTCGCTAACTGCTAACTTTTCTTTTTTAGGATAAGTAATTGTACTGCCTTAAACATTGCTCTTCCCGGTCAGATCAGTATCCTGTCTCTAAACTAGGGGGCTACAATTTGACACTGGTTATGTGATTGCAGATTATGCTACCTGTACTGACTCATGGTTTGTAGATTGACGTAGCTCTCAAGGGCCAGAATTTTATTTCAGCTGTGTCACTTTTTATATGAAAGCTGATATGGGATGCTGAGCTCTGAGCTAGCAACACAGCAAAGCTTTCAATAAGCTATTGGCATGGATCTTCAGCCTTTTTGTAATAGTCTCTTCTCTGCTAGCAGAAGAAGATTGATCTCTCAGCTTTAATAGTAAAATGTGTGTTACATATAGAATATTTTACTCCAAAATATTGCTTTTGAACATTAGGTCCTTCTGTTTAGGTTGTTTCTAGGCTATATTTGGACACATTGAACTTGGAAGGATGACATGATTAACATGTTACTGCTACTATTACAGTAGAGATGTCACGTAGCTCTGTTCGCAAAAGCCAAATCTTTGCTACTAGTTAAATATTCAAAGATGCTGCAACAGTTCATAAAGCCATAAAACAAATTATGTTAAAGAATGTTTATAACTAACATGCAGAAAAAGATCCAGTAACTTGCACTGTTTAAATAAACCATTAGAGGAAGGAAAATGCATTACTGGAAACTTCTTTAACCTTCTCACATTTTAAGTGGAAGTATGGTCCTACAAAGCTGCTTGATTTGAAAGCAAATTTACAGAAGTAATTGGCATATATGTGCATATAAATAGTAAGAAATATATTTAAATGTCTATCTTCAAGCCTATATTTAGCAGTGGAGCAGGCGCAGAATGTGCTTCCTCTGTCCTTTATTTCCTTTGAAACAGTGCTTTGCATGACAAGTTCCTCTCCATAGATTGTTCTGTTAACTTCCTCCCATCTGTATCTCCTTTTAGCCCTAGGCTGTTGAAAATGAGACAGTTTTTGAATGAATAATGCTTATGTGATGGCTTTTTTATATGATTAAAGAAAGTGTGGGATGATATTTTGGTACCCTTCTTTCCCCCCGCCCCTCCACTACTGATGATATATAGACTGTAGAGTTTCTAGGGAAGAAAGAAGGAATAATACAATTCCTGTTTGACCCTGTTCACTGGTAGGAATCAATTCCTGTTTTGCCTTTGTGCATTTGGACCCAGGCTTTCTCCTCTTAAGATGATAACTGATACCTGCCTTAATATTGATTCGATCTGAGGAAAAACACTACCTGTCCTTCTGCTAAATTAAAAGTATCCTATAACTTGAGCATGTGGGAAGAAATGGAGCAAATGTGGTTAACATAAAAATTTTAAATTTTTAAGATCTTAATATCCCTTAATTTAGTAACAGATTATGATTAATAGCAGTGGTATTTTGCTGCTGAACTCAAATCTACTATTAATACTGTATGCACATTTTACAGAAGCTACTTTTCAGTAATACAGGCTGTAAAGATCTTTGTTGACAGGGTTTGTGGGTGTCATTTAACATAAAGTAATGAACAGCTTTTTCAAAACTACCTATAGCTCATATTATGTTTGCCCTTTCAGCTATTCAGGCAACTAATGATATGAAAGTTAGTTGTTTAATGGAACAGGCTTTCAAGGGTTTTAATTATTCAAAGGATAATAGAGGAAAGCGTCAGAAAAATGTAATGTTAAACAATGGATCAACTGCATACCACTGAAACCCTATGGAGCTATTTTGAAGTTAATGAACTTACTCCATTGTCTTACCTTTATCTTACTAAAAGAAAAGTAAACAAGAAAAACCATAAACTAGCCTCAGAATCTTTCCTCGAAGAAATGCTTCCACTGATTCTAATGGAGGTATTGGCATGAGTAAAGCTAATTGTGCAAATTAAAGAATTAACAGTTTGTCCTCTCAATTTGTGTGCTATCTGATTAAAAGTTGAGAAAGGGATAGGCACATAGGCATCCAAAGCTTTTTAGACTAATGAATTAAATATTTTAAAGTAATTGGAAGTATTAGGGGGTTTTGACTTAAAAACAAACCCACAAACAAACCAAACAAAAGAAAAGCCAGAACTTTGTCCTGTTCCAGCTGGAGAACATCCTACTTTTTTGTTTAATTAAAGTCCTTATTTGTATTTGACAGATGCAAGGAAGTACAGAATGTAATTTAAGGTATTGATCAAGGCTTAATAAACTAAATCCTAAATGGGAGAAGCAAGCAAAGGCTTCAAAATCCTTCAACTATTGTGATGAAATTCTAGTATTTGTTTCGCCCCCTCCGCCCTTTGAACAATTAAGTTTGACTAACTACAGAAATGAGGGAGTCCTCCTGCATTTTGATGCTGTGCTGGTTGACAAAGCAGTTGGGCAAAGTAGAATAGACGGCGAGCAGTGCAATCTTTACCTTCATTTCAGCAAACCAAAGCACAACGGGTAATGTTATTACTGCACCAGTGACACAACTAAGCGATTGGTCTGAAACTGCCTGTGCCAACAGCAGAAGTGTGTGTGTGTGTGTAAGTGTAGCTGTTGACCAAGGGAGATGCCGAAGTGCCAGCAGAGAGCCAGCATGGTGCTGGGCTCTGTTGCCAGCTGCTGACCCCCGGCCCTGTGCGGTGGCAGGGGGGATGGCGGGTGCCCTGTGTCATGGGCGCTTTGTGCAGTGGGCTGCTTTATAGGAGAGCTTTGACCGAAGGAGCAGAAGCACAAAGTCTGTAGCCTGAACTAGAATTTATCTGGTGTGTTGGGAGAGACTTGAACTTAATTTAGGGACTGAGAGGCAATGGTGGAGAGTCATTAAATTTTTAATGAGCAAAAATGATCAGGCACATCACTTTGTTCATCAGATTTGTGTCTAGTCTTTTCTGATATCTGCTTCTTTCCCATTCTTTTTTTAAGATTTGTAGGCATACGAAGACCTTTAGAATTATGGCTCTGCTGCGAACTTATTTTCTTATAGCTGTGCCAGGTAGCTGCTAAGGTCAGAGAACAGATAGTGAGACATGGTAACTTTAGCCTTTTAAGGAAACTAATTTACAGTGATCTTTAAAAACAAACACACAGTTTTGTCTGTGTGAAATGAGTAGGGCTTGGTTCAGTTGCTGGTAAAGCAATGAAAATGTTACATAGCAAAATAACATAGTTGGGATTTTTCCACATTAACATAGAGACCGTGAACTAACTTGGGCATTTAACAGAATAATAAATGGGATTAGTAGTATTTCATGTATATTCATTCTCTAAAGACACTTTGTTCACAGTAGGTACAGGTTTCCTGACAGAGCATCATGAAGAAGCTTCAGTGATACGTCAGCAAAGTTTAGATGGGATTTGCTCTATGTATTGGACTTCTTACACTAGAAAAGTAGTGGAGCAAAGTCTCCTTCACCTATATATTTCTCTTGAGAGCTATGGAATACATTTGATGATTGCTGAGAGTAACTGAAGTTTTTAACTCTCTATCATCTTGTAGTGAAATAATTCAATGCAAATCCTGGGGGGAAGAGAAGTTGTTGTGAAACAAAGTAACAAATTATATTAGTTACAAAGGGACTGAAGGGTAGCAATAACAGAAAATAGCTTTGATACATCGATAATAAAGGGAGTTTCTTTTGCCATGCTTGTCAACTTTAGATACAACCTCATAGAAGAAAGTTTAAGATATGCTGTGATTTTTTAAAAAAAAAAAAAAACACAACAAAAAAAACCAACACAAAACAACCACAAAAACCAACAAAACAGAACACAAAAACAAACCATAAAAACCAAAACCAAACCAGCTTTTGATTTTATGCTGTTCAGAAAGAATGTGGGGGTAGAGTCTTGTGCAGTCATACATGAACTGTTTGCTTAGAAAATAGCATAATAGTATAATGAATGCCATTTATTTGTGATAGCTTTGTATTTTAAAACCAACTAAGGAATAAATCTATTTTTTTACAAGCATGTATATAGTTGTATATTTGTCTCGTTATCTGACAATTGATGCAGTTGAAGTGTATACTGTTGGACCTTTTTGCAGCATGTCTTGCAAGCTATTAAGTTTATAAATATCTTGGTAATTGTGTTCCTGATTTCCTACTTCTGTGAAATACAATAGGCTAAGACTATCTTTTTTTAAAATATAATACCCTGTAGTATTATTTGGAAATGGAAGTTGTGATTGAAACAGTATTCTCAACGTCTTTCAATCTGTATTGCATAGTCTTGTTTTATAACTCCCAACTTTCATCTGGCGCCTAAATACTGAACCCATTCTGGGCTTCTCAACACATTTCCCACTGGTCCTCCACCGCACCTGCTGTGCTGCCATCAGCCATTAATGTTCAGATGAAGCCAACAGCCTGTTAGGATATGCCTGAGACATTCAGTAGTGCAGATGGCGTTTTCTGTCTGCCTCTACCTGTAACATCTGGCAGCAGTCAGATGTGAGAAAGCCCAAATGAGAAGGAGGGAGAATTTTTTTTAAAGTTGAATTGCACAAATAATTTTCTCTGACAAATTATTGCAGATTGCTTGAGATCATAAAGAAAAAAACCATGTGAACTGGGGGCAGAATTAGTTTGCTTGATTTAATTAATTGAATGAATGCATATATTGTGTGGACTTACAGAATTTCTCAAAAAATTGAATTGGAAGTTAGTTTAGAGCTTAATGGATTGATGCTGTAGTATCTAGGGAGTTTTCTCCTTAACCATCCCCAAGAATGTATCAAACTACATATCGGGCAGATGGTTGTGCACTTGCTTTTCTACACTGTAGTTCTACACAGAGTTTTGCCATTGATCTTGATGCAATCTTAAACAATGGTTTCTAATTGTATTTGGGATTATGCAGGTAAGCTTAGAAGGGCATTTTTTCCTTCGGAATGACCCTGTTTTTGTTATGAAGAGCCTGACAAAAGGATGGTTGACTTTGCCATCTGACTATAGAGCCAAGAATAGTCAAACTTCTTTCTTTCTGAATCAAATGCTTTTTTTCACACCTCATATTTTAAAAAACAAAGTTTGTACTGTGTAATAACCACAGCATGGTAAAAACTAAGCATTCATGTGCAAAGGGTGGAATCTGTGCCTCAGAGAACCAAAAACCTGTATCATTCTTGATCATCTTCTGGGTTTTGACTGGAAACAAATTTTGCATTCTTGATTTTTATCAATTAATTGTTACTATTAACAATGCAAATGGCTGAACACCAAAGAAAAAAAAAAAAAAACATCAATAAGAAAACTGAGGTAGAGGAAGAAGGTGGAGGGTTTGGCTTCCAAGGTGGCTGTTGCTCCAAGACTGGCTGGATGTCAGTCTGCTTGTGGGAGGTGGTGAGTGATGGCTTTTGCATCACTTGTTTGCCTTTCCCCCACCCCATCTTTCTTTCAGTTATTAAACTGTCTTTATCTCAACCCACGAATGCTCTTGCTTTTGCTCTTCCTGTTCTCTTCCTGCTTCCCACTGGGACTAATGGGAGAAGGCAGCTCTGAACATGATGTTGGATGGGGTGGGATGTCCCTTTGGCCAGTTTGGGTCACCTGTCCTGGCTGTGTCCTCTCCTGGCTTCTTTCTCACCCCCAGGCTGCTGGGTGGGGTGGGCGAGAGTGGGGAAAAAGAGAAAGCTTTGGTGCTGTGTCAACACTGTTGTGTTATCAACACTGTTTTAGCCACAAGCCCAAACCACAGCAGCATATGGGCTGCTGTGAAGAAAGTTAACTCCATTCTAGTCAGATCCAGTGTAAATAAGAAAGTCCATCCCAGTTCGTTATAAATAAACAAATCTTGTATAGTTAACAAGTTTTTTCCTCTTATATGGACAAAATATGCTAAGAAAGTGCTGAATTGTGGAAAAGAGATGAATAAGATTACAGTACAGTGGAGACGATAAAGCTGTAAAAAGTGCATTTTATAAAGCACAAGAGAATTTAATAGATTTGGAAGATGGATCATGTCAGTCAATCTTAAGACTTGCTGGCATCCCAAAGGAGGAGGAGCAGAATAACATGGCTTCTCACCTACAACTGTTTCTGACAGTGCTAATGAGTGTGAGAAGTACTCTCTGATTTCTGCTATCAAAACCAGCTCCTGGGCAAAGACCTCATCTTGTCACTTGCAAAGGCCCTTTGCTTTCAGAATAAATAATATGCACTTTTTAAATCTCAGGTTCTTTTTATCAGGATCTGTGCAGAAGGATCTTGACAACACTAACATGAAATGTAGGATCATTAATCACCTTTAAGCTTCGAAGAGCTGTTAGAAGAAAGGCATATTCTGTGTTAGCATTTATATTATCAATTTAGGACAAAGACTGCTTGAAACTCCAATGTCTGGGTTTTTTCATGTTTGCAGTTAAGCTGCTAAAACTGTTTCTGAGGATGAAAAGTCAACAGGTAATTCTTCAGCCCTGTGGTATGAGAGGCGGAGTTTTAATTAGAGCTTCAATAATACAAATACATCAGTACTCCCGTGCCTTTTGTATCCTCAAAATAGTTGTCTTCGTTCTCATTTGAGTTGTGACTTACAGCCCTTTATGTGTCCTGTTTACTCTAGAGTAAGAAGCAGATCACTTTAGAAACAATGGCAGGCTGTCACCTAAAGCAAAATGTGCAGATAACTTGAGTTTTGAACCGCTGACCTGTTTACAGGCATCATTTTTCCTCCATTCTCTCATTGACAAGCTCTTAAAATGCCTGCTATAGCCTTACAGCTGCTTAAAAGGGAAAATTAGAGTATGCAAAATAGGATACCAGACCTCTTTCCATCTGTATAGATGAGTGGATTCTACTATTGTCAGTTAAGTAGATGCCAGTGCTGTTAAACTTACAAACCCGGTGTTCCTCATCAAAGTCAAGTGTTTGCCATTCCTCTGAGTGGAGAAGTTTGACAGACACCAATTAAAACTGATGGAAAGAGTAAGATACCAAGCAGGTTCTTGGAAAGGAGAAACAAAGAAAAAACAAAAAAAACTCCTCATGGTGGTGATTTTAGGTATTTGGTCTGCTTCTGTTTCATAAGCCATAAACTCGCTAAGCCTTGAGCAGTGCAGGAACTGAAAAGTGATCCCTTCTGCGTAACAAATCCTTTCCCTGTGTCCTCAGTGTTCTCATAGTAACTAGAATGGAGGTTATGAGGAAAGGGCACTTGCCCAGATGTGCTGATCAAGTTCAAGCACCTACTCATGCTATTTATTGCTTACTGTTATAAAGGCAAGTTGTAGTAAAAAAAAAAATAATGGAGCCTTGGCCTGTATGCTTAGCAGAGGGCAAACTGTACGTGGTTTGTAACAGCACATGAGGAGTAGGCTAGAGGCTGCCCGCCGGTGGTTGGGGTAGCTGTGTGCTGGAGTAGGTGGGTGGCCTCTCCGGGCAGTCACCATCAAAGGAGGTTCGTCAGGACAGGTCAGTGAGACAAACATTTCTTGGGACTGGGTTAGGGGTACTTGGTGCTGCTGGGGTGTGACTTTGCATATGTGATCTGAGTAGTGACAGCCAACTATAGATATCTAGGCTGGACTGCAGCCTGATAATGCTTTACTATTTTGTAAGTGAGAGATGCATTGTTTCGGAATGGCAGCTGTGGCCCCTACAAAGGTGAGTCTTCGTGTAATACTTGCATACCTGCCACATGCCAATAAAATGATTAAGTAAAAATCTGCGGGCTGATTACAGTTCCCTTCTATTAGATTTAAAAATATAGATTTCCTCATTTCAGTTAATTTTTTTTTCTCCTCATGAACAGTGGTGATTTTATTTACTTTTTTTAAATGAGAAACAGTGATATAATTTGGCTGCACAGAAAAATGCAGTATCTGCCAAATGATTGATCACTTCTGGCCTCTGAATCCTCTGGCAAGTATTTTGCAGTGTATTTAGGAGTACTTTTGAAGATATAAATAGATCTGTGGCAATTAGAAGATAAGAAGAAATAACAGTTAGCTCTATATACTGGATATGTAGTAAAGGTGGATTTTAAAACCAAAGGGAACACAAGATTTCCCTTTCCAGCATATGATTCAGTCCCACTATGATGGAATGCAGGCAACAGTGAAGCTGATTTGGGGCTACAGTTTAATGATCCAGCATAATATCTTTTCCATGGTTATTTATTATGTAAAATAATACCTTGCCTCTGAAGGGAAGGCATAGCTTATTATTTGTGTTGTTATTAAATTGATTTCAATATGACGCTTTTTAAAAAGCATACTGTTTCTAATAGAGGACTGATGATTGTTTTATGTTTGATCTTGTTTGGTTTACAATGCCACCTGCAGAAGTGAAGGCTAGGGTCATGTATTTACATGCTCTAACTTAAGGACTGTTCTCCCAGCAAACTGCTCTCAATGGGAGAAATTTGGGGGTTATGTATACCAGGCCCATGCAAGCCTTTCTTCGGGTCTAGAGTAGAAAAAGTAACTTCAGCCTCATGTTTCTGGAGATGAAGTTGATTGCTTTTCCTTAGCAGGCTCTTTCAGTCTTAGATCCAAACAGGCTTGAAGGCCTGTTTTTTTGATCTACATTAGCGGATTCTGCTCAGTTTTCTCTAAACCTTGCCTTGCTTAGACAATCATGACTCAGTAGTAACAGTGTATTTCTGTGCATGTCTATCTTTTGATTGAAAAGCTTGATTGTACTATGGATTTCTCTTTACTATATTTATCTAGGAAAGATATATTTTTATGTGTATCTTGTTTGTATGGTAGAAGAGAAATCAGTTTTTTATATACATATCTATGGGTTATACACATACATGGGAGACAAGTATTTTTGGTAAGGAAGCTTCCATACAAATGGCTGTCCTGCTGAAAGAAATTTTTGTAGCATGTAGTAAGGTTGACAGTTTCATCTGTTATAGTAATGTGCCCTTCAAGAAGTTTGCAAAAAGCAACATCAGAAGCTATGAACTAATGACTTAATTACGTGGTATTAGGTTACAGCACCTTATGGGCAAGTATGTGGAGGAAAAATATGCCCCATTTAGGGAGTTTCTGTTAGCATATGGTAAAATGGGAAACTGTTCCAGGCAGAGGATTTAGCCTCAGCAGTAGAGCCATAGCACAATGGGAATTCAAGAACTGGGTCTGTGCTTCTGCCCAGGGGCTTTGTGAGTGAAAGGGTGGGGTGTGCACATGTCCCGTGTCCCTTCTTACCACTTGTGTTTTCTTGAGGCTTCACAAGTTTCAGTGTGTAGTTGATAAAGGATGCACGTCACCTCTGGCACTGGGGAACCATTGTGCTGTTTGCTATGTGAATATCACTGTCTTTGGTTTTTTACTTAGAGTAGCTTTGTGCAATTTTTAGCAAGGGTCTTATTTCATAAATGCGGTAGCACTCTGAAGTGGCGTAAGCCAGTACCTTATCTTATCCAGATTCATCATTCTAATGTGATCATGCAGTGAGAAGAAGATGCAGCAGAATTCAGGCTTTGAGCTTACGGCCTTTTTCCCCAGTAATGAAATTTGTAATTAGCATGTTCAAGATGCTAAAGAGAATGTTAGCATGTTAACAACTCTCCAAATGTCAAAATGATTTTGCAGTTGTCACTGGTTGTTCACATTAGGGAAGTAAAGATGATTTTTACTACTCAGTAAGTTTCGTACTGTCACAAAGTAGAGCAGAGAAATATTGATGAAGGACATCATTCAAATCTGCAAACCAGTGGGGGTTCATGCTAAAGGCCATAGCTGTCTACAGCTGTTAAAAGCATCAGCTCCTGACAATTGGTGCAAATACTGCTTTCTCCCAACAAGTTTATCTACAAAAAGTATCTTAAATTACATATTAGAAGATATGCTTTAAAAGAAACCTCTTAATAGTGTTACTACTCTTCTGAAAGAGGACATACAAAATAGCATAAGTAATTTTACACAAGGAGCATAAATCCTAATTATATTACAGGAGTTTCCTTAAAGCAAGAAAATCAAGTATTCAGGATGATCTCAAGGTTGTTCACGTGTTTGACCAAAGTCTTATCAAGCCCTAAAAGGTACCTAGGTCCAGAGAAATGTAATTAGGGAAAAACTAACTCTAAAAAGTTTGCTTAATAGAGGTGAACTGCATTGCAAATATGTTGTTACATGATAATTAAATTATTAGATGAAAAAAGTATAGATATCTATCATTTAGAAATGAAGGAAAAGGCACGGTATTTTTTTAGGATACAACTTTCTGATTATTAGATTGTTCTTAGGCATTAGCCAGGAGTAAATTTATGTTTTTAATATAATTGCAGCAACATAAAGGTTGATAAAAGACTGAGGTAATCTGTGTAGCCAGAAGAGTTACTGATTCGTGTATCAACAATTGTGATTTCTTCGCAAGTCTGGAAAATGAATATATACAGTAGATAAAAACAAAAAAGTAGATAAAACCAAAGGATACTTTTTGTTTCCATACTGATAATCAAAATCACTTCCTTTAGTAGTCGTTAACCTTTTCTTGAATTCTGAGGTAACTCCATATCCTGCTGTAATTTTTAGTGTGATATCTGAATCTTTATTCATAGGAGCATAACAAAGTATATTAGTGTTAACTGAGTCTGTATTCTCCCTGCAAAAGTCAGTTAACGTGTAACTTGCCTCTTAAAACCACAAATGTTTAACTAAGAGAAAGGTGGACTAGTCAACAGTCTTCTATGCGCTGGTATTTAATTTAGTCCCATTACAGCTGGTGCACGCTCATTATGCTTTTTTCTGAGGACCATCACAATGGAGGAAAAAAATGAGTAGAGCATCTGCTGTTGATCTATTTGGATGTCTGATATTGACCCATAATACACAGTAATTTCTCAACCATGGTTGGATCTTGGAAAAACATCCTTTAAATGAAGGAAATCAATCTTCTATCCTAGAACAAAAGTTATTCCCCCCTTCTTTTTGGGTAAAGTATTTTCTAGTGAATACAAGGGTGTATTTCTAATAATGTAAGCTGGACAATTATAAAGTCTGCTATACCAATAGCTTCACTGACTGTAAAACCATCAGCTAATGGTGACAGGAACAGTCTGTGAATTGGGAGATAAGCAGGTAAATCCATTCCTGCTGTTCTAGCTACAACTGTTAAGAGAGTCTTGTCCCTCAGCTGGCAAAGCGGTGACCTTCTGCCCTGCTGAGGCCACCAGCTGAACATACTTTGTCTTCTGTATAGACAGTGAAGCCACTTAAATAATCTCTAGTAAAATATTACCTTAAATCCAGTAAAGCATAAATTCGTCAATTAAGTCCATAGTGAATAATCTCTAATATTCTGCTGCTGAACGCGTGTGGGTTGATCCGAGTAGCATGTTTGACTAAATCGTAGTATTATGCCTTGGTTACAGAATCTGAAGATGGAAACTCTTTAGTAGCTTTCAGTCTGTTCTATTAATTAATGATCTTTCTACTTGAAAATTGGTACCTTTTTAAAACGGTACCAAAGGCTTTAATTTCTTCAAGTTACAGCTTGTTTACTGAAGTGTTGTCATGACAAAATGCATCAATTAAACTTTCAAATTCCCCTACTATTTTTAAGTGGTCCTTGTTCCTAAGGATAAGAGTAATTTTCTGTTATTGAACATTTAATCAATTCCATACAACGTTCTTGAACATAAATAATTATGTCAGTGCTTATAGGTAGATCAAGGAAGGATTTTGTGTAAGATATTTTGTCCATTTCAGTGGATGCTGGAAATAACCCTTAATTTTTCTACATTGATTTTATTATTTTTTTTTTAACCTGGCTTCTTGAGCCTTATTCAGGGGATGAATCAATGGGATGGCAGTGGCCTGACTTCACTGTATAGCAGTGGATGATGCTGGAAGTTTGTAGCTGACACTTTGATATACCTTAATACTTGGGCAGCATGAGATGGATCTGAGGACTAGCTCTGTATTACCCATTTGCTTGAAGCCCATTTTCATTTGGTTGTCAAACGTTTGACTGGGCTTGTCGCAGCTAGTGGTATGAAGGTAGAAGCTGCTGTAAGTAGAACTAGATGAGCCCAATATTCTTTCCATTAAAGGAAGGTGAAATAAACTCCTTTAGAAATAAGCAAAAAACCTTTCTAAAGCAAGCAAACAAACAAACCACCAA
Organism: Larus michahellis; assembly: GCF_964199755.1. Lineage (NCBI taxonomy): Eukaryota > Metazoa > Chordata > Aves > Charadriiformes > Laridae > Larus > Larus michahellis. Next base: position 19,213,111 of record NC_133900.1, on the reverse strand, counting down.
AACACTTCAAGGTCTGCTACCCTGACAATAGGCAAAGAGAGCTGCTGGATGTCATCTGTTGTTAGAAGTTGCTTCCTGCTCTTCAAAGTCTTGTTATACTAATTCTCATGTTGCTATATACTACTTCTGTGGAATCACATTTTATTACCCGTTTATCTCCTGAAATGCTGCATGGGGGATGTCCGTGCTTGTTATTTAATCCCTAATAGCTGAACACCTTATCCTTTGGTAAGCAATTAGATTTTCAGTTGGAAATGACCTTTAATTCAAAGCAGATTAGATTAAAATACAAATGAGATTATTTGCAGCATCCAAAATAGATAACATGGGTACTAATATTTTTAGACTTGAGTGAAGAAATAAGGGAAGCATTTCTACACAGAAGTAAAATAGGAAAGATTGCTTTCCCTGTACCTTCATTCATCTGACCTTCTGAGCTGCTTCCCTGACCCTATCCCTGGAGGCCTGAGGTGTTGGGGTACATCTCCCAGAGCCAGCTCCTGTCGGTAAAACCACCTGGCTCCTTCAGGAACTCACTTGAAGTCTTCTTTGGTTCACTTTCAACTCTTATCTTCCTCAGAGGCTTACTGATCTATGAAAGTGCGAGATGCTTGAAACCCCTGATAAACAAAGGACTAGCGCACTTCTTTGGAGATGCAAATACTGCTATACCAGACCAGAAGCTATGAACAGCAGTCTGATCAGTGAAGCATGCCTTTTAGCCTCTCTACTCTCCCTTACCACTTAAGTAAATGTCAGTATCCATATTTACATTGATGAACATGATACAAATAGGTAGATGACATTAACAAAATGGGATTCTTCCCAGATCTTGGGTGAGACCAGATGTAGTTGTGGTCGATAATCTTGAGGATACCAGGTTTGGAAGGAGGAGAGTCGATCTCTAAGACACAACGTAACTTTCCCCACATAGCACCAACAGGAAGGCAGTTTTGCCTAAGATGTCATTCAAAAATAAGTGAAAGATGTTTGACACTGAGTAGCAGTGCTGCAGTGTTAATAACTTTAAAAGGTTGTGGAAGAAAGTTGTGCAATGTACTCTTACCTTGCTTGTAACTTAATCAGTGAGTTTTGATAAGGCTTTTATTTCAGTAGGTTAAGAATGTCTCCTAACAAGACTAAATAGAAAAATTGCTAAAATCAACAAAGCTGTTGTTTTCTATCATGTCAAAGATAAATTTCCAGTACTCCCTGGCAAGGACATGAAAGCAAGCAATTATCTATATGAACCACGCGTTTTGGAATACAGGTGCTATGCTGGAAACACTTGAAAAAAATATCATTTTCTGTTATAACTGTTCCTGTTCTAGTAAGCTTGTGAGAAATGTCCTTGATCTTCCAGTCCTTAAACAATGCACTTTTCTATCTTGGTTAGAAGTAAATGTTGGAAAAGAATAGTGATGAGGAAGAATTTGGAGGAACAAGTAATTTAATGCTAGCACGGAGGCAAGCTGGGGATTAGCGAAGTAGCAACGCTTTTGCTTTGCATTCTGTTTTTACTATACATTTCCTTTAATGTAGAGATATCTGCAAATATGTAAACTGTTCAAAAATTATTTTAAGATGGAGATGTACATCATATGAACTACTTGCAATAAACTTGAGCGTAATTTATTCTTCAGTATGTTAATTCAGTTCTAATCACTGAATTCCACATGGCTGAGTTCAAAAGAAGATCATGCACCCTGCTCTTCCCTAATTTTAATTTCCTCTTAGTTTGCTTCAAAAACTGAACTGCTTAGAAATATCCTACTTGACCTTTAAAACTACAGTGTCAGGGGAATCATGATAATTAGATGAAGCCATACAATTATTTGTCTAAAATGTCTGTATAAACATTGGAAGCCACATATGAGCAGTTTGTGAGAATGCTGTATCTTCACAGGCATGGGATGCTGTTGTGAGCTGCATCTTCATTCATGAATTAATAGCGCGATTACTGAAGATGTTTGCTGAATATCAGGCCTGTTTTTAGTGGAAAGTTGATTCTACTTTTACTGATGAAGTCTGAAAATAATCAGCTTTTCTTAGTTGGCTATGCCCTATACTCCTTCTACATAGTTCAGGCTTAGGAATAAACCTCTACCCAGTAACATATTTGTTCCAAGTACACACGGTCAGTTCCTCTTTCCTCCTCCTAATAGAGACTCCTGTGAGACTATAGTTTTCCTTAATGATACACCACTTCTCAGATAAGGACAATGTTCATAAATTTGCTGAACAATGTCTTCTCTAACGGTAAATCCATTGCATGTTTTATACAGGAGAGCTACACCTACAGCACAATTTCAAATAGCAGCTGTGCTGCATTGTGTTTGGCACATAATAGCTACATTACAGCCCTCTGAAATGGCAGTAAGAAATAGCAGCTAACCAACAGACTGTGCTAATACTTTGGAGCTGGCAGAAAAGCGTCAGTGTAAGTTGGCATACTTACTGTGGCGACATACAGTAACTTCTGTACAGAGCAAAGAACAGTTTTCTTTCTGTCAGTATAGAAGTAAACCAATAGAGAAAAATTAGTGTGCCTAATCCATTAATGCCATGGAAGCCATTTGCTAAGGGTGTCAGAATTTTCTACACATTTGCTAAATCTCAAATGTGTAACTAGAGGGACCTAGGAGGATGACAGGAGCTAAAGAAAATGCAGAAGACTTTAAGCTTTTAATTTTATTTTTTTTTTAAGTAAAAGGAGAATAATTAACCATTTGGATAAAATACACATCTCAGTGCTCAGCACAGTAGTTCAGTTTAAATACATCAACAGTTTTGCGCATCTCTTCAGATTAAATGTAAAATGTGTTCCAGGAAGGACTGTTTCCTCCTGCAGTCTTAACCTAATGACTCCTGCTGCTTTGGAGGAGTTGCCACAGAAGATACAATATATTGCTGGGCTGCAGTGATAATATTGATTTTGCTTTAAAGAATTTTAACTTTGATAAATTATACCCTGTGGAATAATTTAAATGAGTAACAAAACAACAAAATATATTGTCTTAAATTGTCAGAGTTGACCAGTAAATTTATGCTTTAGTGTTTGGAGAGCTTCTTCAAATCACTTTCAAGGAAAGAATTCTTCCCTGGGTTGATTCATTTTAAACTGTCTCAAATTAGTTTAAAAAAAATAGGACCTCTCCAAATCACTAGTCAATGTCAAAAATTTATATCTTCTGGCTACAGGGCTTCCTAATGAGTAACTAGGGAGCAGTCAGTACTTATGGGGTTATTGTCAAAGTCTTAAAGTACAGAAAATCCTAACGAGGATGTTGTATGGTTCTTTTGGCCTGTCAGTAGGCAGCTGGATATCTTCTCTTACTCAAATTTTTCTTTTCATGGATGGGAAGAGCCGTGGACCTCCTTATCATAAATGTGTGCAGGGAGGTTTGTGGAACACTGATAAATACGTGTCCTAGAGAGACCTTGGCCTTCGAACACAAATGTGGGTGTGAAAGATAGAAATGAGCCAGGAAGAGTTTCTGTAACCTTTTGATAGTTCAGTAGCTACCCGTCCTCATTAAAACATTTAGGAAATGTGTATAGGTGGACTCAGCTATAATTCTGAGTTGAAACAAGAATGAAAGACAGAAGAAAAAAGTCAAATGCAGCTAAACATAGTCTCCTGAATGTGTAATTTAAAAACTGGAGAGTAGTGATCTACGGTCACCTACATTACACTGCCCAATTACGTATTAATTAACTAGTTTCCTTATTGAAGGCAAAGATCCTCTGGAGCAGGCTCAAAAATCTGCTCTCTGGTAGTAAGGAAGAGTGGGTAGGGGTACAGGAGAATGGTTTATACTTGACCATGTATGCCATGAGAGATGCTGTCATTTTTGTGTAACTGAAAAAACCCAACAATTCAAGTCTAGGGATGTCATGCACTAGATGTAGGAAAGAGTGGAAGTCTTTCCTTCTGTGTTAGTGAAGTTGAATGAAGGAAATTGGTAATACAGTTTCATCGTTTCCTGTGAATTTCTGGGCATAACTTCTTGCTCGTCAAGCTCTTAAAAATACTTTATTTAACAGTCTTGCTGAGGTTTTAATATTTTATAAAGGAGGGTGGTTGAAATAGGGAAAGCCAAGCTGTGAATTAAACTAGAGCTGATGTAAAGACTGCTGCAGAAATAGAGAGGAAAATGAAAAAATGACATGTTTTTGTGTTCAAAAATAATTTCTTCTGTCCTCCATCTACTCAGCTTTAGTTTCATTGCTACACTACCTGTTGCAGAGCATAACTCTTGATGTGTTACTTGTGTTAGAAAGGATTTTTGTATCAGAAGAAACAGAGCACTGTGTTGAAGGGGAGTCAAGGGACAGCTGTTGTCCTGCTGCTCCTCTGGAGATCTTCCCTCACACCCCCAGAGGGGATGGCAGCTGTTTGCAGAATAAAACTCCACAGAAGGTAACAGTCCAACTGTGGCAGTAATTTTGAGACAGTAAAAGTAATTAAATATTTTTATTTATTTTTAAATCAAATTGGTTAGAAAGAAAATGCTGGCTGCCTTTTTTAGGTAGGTTGCCTTTCCCATTTATGGCTTCTTTCCTTATTACGAGCGGGAGGTGGCTTATGAAACATATCCCCCCTGAAATAGGAACTGTGTTTGGAGTAGGATTTTGATTGCTTGAGGAAGAAACCTGCCAGACATTCCAGCATTGATCTGTGGGCTCACGTGAAGTTTGCTTGAGCCTGCTTGTCGTTTTTGGTTGAATAGATGTGGGAGCACACAGAACCTCTCCTATGCTGGGGTTACAGTCTGTGACTTTTGTACAAATAATTATCAATTACGTACAGAAAACAATCAAGCAAAGAAAAAAAAAAGACACCAAAACCCATTATATTTTAAGAATGATTTAGACTACAGCATAAGCTATCTTTGACTCATTGCATGACAAAAAATGATATTGAGACTGCCAAACTGTACAAAGAGTTTTCCCAAGACTGTTTTTAACATTAGCAAGACAGACTGGGGGGACAGTATGAAATCAGGTAGGGATGCATGGCAAAGATTTGGTTTTGTAGGGTATGTGAGCAGTGTATTGAAGAATGTTCAAGACTTGCATGTGGTAATTAACTAAATCTTCCTTACTTGAATTACATAAACTGAAGCTTTAGGGTTTTCTCCAAACAAAATTTTGACAGAATAGTTTTTCATAGCTCTTTAACCGTGCTACTCAAAGGTGGTATTTTTAAGTCCTTTACTCAGGTAAATCACTGTCTGTTCACAGATCTGTGTTCAGTAGGATGTGAAACTGGCCCTTACAAAACCAAAGCTTCCCTCTTGTGCTCATTTATTTAGACTTACTAAAATCTGAATAAAAGGTTCTGTATTTGTCAATTAGCTGAAAACGTTCTGATTACAAAAGACATGTCATTTTTTTATGGATGATATGAGCATTTTTCTTCTTTATGAGTCAGGGGAAAAATGTGTTAGATGCTATAAGTGTTGAGAAAATCTGGTTTTAAATATTTAGAAATTAAATATAGATAGATATAATTGAGAACAAAATATGCTTATGATTGGGCTCATGTTAATGAATCATCAAATAGCGAAATGTACTGGATCAGGTGTAGCTATATATGTGTGTGTGTGTATATATACATACACACTTCAGCATATATTTCTAGAAGTCATGTTATATATATGAAACCCAGAAAGACCTCTGAAGTATTAAAATATTCTGTAAGTGGTAGACATTCCCTTACTGAAAAAGCCGATTCTAAGTGTAACCTCACAATAATAGAGAGGCCACCACAGTCTGTAAACTCTGTATTGCAATTCATGAAGAGGGCGAGTTGCTAAGCTGCACTCAGAAAGAGTCACCTTCTGCTGTTCTTACACAAGGCCAAAGGGGTGCCACCAGCAGCAGAACCAGGGCTCGGAAGACGCAGCACTACCTACGTGATGTATACTGCTGCTCCTCGGGCCTGAGCATGCTGCCTGGAGGGACATGGAGGGCGTCCAAGAAACTAAAAAAAAACCAACTATTTGCCACCTCTTCTGCAGAGTGCTGACTAGTAGATGAGAAGCCATCTCATCAAGTGCAGGATGGCCGTAAGGAGCATAGAAGTAGGATATGAAATCAGTTTGTAACTGCTTCATTGGGAGCCTTCAGTGATGCTAGTATCAAGTTCAGCTGAGGTGGTCTGAAGCAGCTCCAGCAAAACCCTGTCCTTTGGTATGTTACCCTTTTAAAGGAATACTAGATTCTGGTTCCAACTTCTTCCTTTTTTTTTTTTTTTCTTTCTCAGAAAGAGTATGCTGGCTTGCAGATCAGATTCTTCATTAGATCATTACAGTGATCAACTCATTTCGATTAAGGGCACCAATTTAAACATATGAATTAGAGAATTTAGGTGACAAATAAGAAATATTTGTGCCTAAGAGTTATATTGTGATGTTAACGCTGAATACAGCGGGCTTAATACTGTCTTCTAAGCATAGTTCCAGGGAAAAATGATTCAGACTTATTTCTGAATCATAATCCCTCTTCCCCCCTTCTCCTTTTAGTCTTAAAGGGCAAGATAAAACTGAAGCACTTGCAAAATGGATCTTCACAGGAACGCTTCTTGCTTTTATTTTTTTTTTTTTTAAATATCAGAAGTGTTCCAGTGAAAATACTTTTCACATTCCTACTTGGTTACACAATTTTCTAACTAGCTAACCCACTAAAGTGTTTTCAGGTGTGGACACATCTTGTTCTCATTTACGCCTATTTAGATGTGCTGCTGACCTGTCCCACCACAGTTCTCCTGTTGCTCTCCTGCACTGATCAGCTGCCAAGAATGGTGAAAGCACTGCTCAGCTCTTGCCCTGTCAGGCTGTTTGGAAATACTGAGACTTTCTGCTCTTTTTATTCACCTAGGTGAGTCTTCAGAGGCACTTTTTGTCCTGCTTGAACCCTCTCTTTTTGATTCCCACACCTGTTTCTTATCTCATCATCTATGCGTGTTTTTCTATTTTCTCTATGATTTGTATCTAGAATGAATCACTGAATGTGCAAGACGTGTTTCATCTTCTTTGCCTCAGTAGCACCAGCTAAATCAGTCATATTCTGTATAATACTTCTAGATCAGTGACGTTTCTCTTGTATGTGTAAAAATAACACAAAGTGATCTTAGAAATGTGAATGTTCTCTCTTCCCTGTCAGTTTGTCGGTGCCTGTTAGAAAACACGTTGTTGTTTCAGGGTTGGGTTTTTTATTCATTCTGCTTATAAAGAGGAAAGAAGAAAGGAATTAAAATGATTTTCTCCAGAAGTATGTTGACCTTCAAGCTGTTCTGAATGAAGGCTTTTACGCAGTAATGTGTTCTCACTCCTAGGGTGTACAGGCCTCTACACTTACTAAATTTAAGTAGATAGTGTGCAAAATCATGAGAAATCTGACTTGTTAATCCTGTAGTTACTTCCAGAAGAGCTCTGTGCTGTTCAGGGAAATTGGCACTACTGCTGTGTCCTGTGTCGGGGCTTTCCAACCACTGCTTTTAAATGGTCCTCTTCCTTCCAGGGGTGTCGAAAGACTCTGCTATGAGCTCATGTCTCTGTGCCTGTTCAAAGGGCAAGGCTGATGTGTTTTAGAAATTCATGGACTTCTTGAAGAGTTCAGTCCCCGAGCATCTTCTGAATGAACATAGCACTGCATATGCTACCCTAAGCATGTATATTTATTTGACTTTTGTCATTTTGAGAATTTCTAAAATGCTTAGGATTTCCTGTGCTTTATGAATAAAACATGTGATTCTACGTATGCAAGCTGTGCTGGGTATGTCAGTGGTGCGCTTTTGGGAGTACAGTATGGTTTCTGCTTCTGCAATTCAAATCTTTCGTAAAGGCAAAGGGATGGAGCAGGGAGGAGGGAAACAATACTGGCATTAGCAGCCCTTTAAAAAAGGCTAGATTTGCCTCCTTTGTTTAGAACTGTGTGTGAAGCAAATGTATGTCCATTTCGAAGTGCTTTTTTATTTCCAGCTCTGATTCTACTCTGTAGAAACTTGGATATGTATAAGGATTGGGGTAATCGACATCTTATTACTGCTAACATACAGTTTTTATCAGTACAAATCTCAAATTAAAAACTGACCTCTGCTTTGTGGTTTTCATTCATTAACTTTTGACATTAATGCTGCTGTTGTGATTTATTAATGAGAAAAGCATTTGTTTTTTACACATTTTGTTAATAAGTGCATGCTGCCTGCCCTTTTATGTTTCAGAAGGATACAGTATGGTAGAAAGGTTTTATAGCAAGTGTCTAATATCTTTGTGTTGTTTCTAGTAGAACACTGAAGTTTGGTGGCTGAAAGTTGTACAGAAGTGATCAAATTCCCATAGAGGATTACACGACCTGTTGGACCGGCTGCTGAGCAAGGGCCTGGCATAGCCTGCCCTGTGCCCCTCACTCGTACAGAACCACAGCTATTCCTTCAGGCCTTATGCAAGGCAAGAGAACAGCAGTCCGTCGAGTTTTGATATCAGACACCTGTATGATAGTGCTGAAGTCATTTAATTTATTTCTATGGCCATGCTATTTCAACATGAATTTTTTTCAGGCTAGATGAAGTAGCTGCAAGGTATCTGGAGTGCAAAAGCAACATACCGCCTCTTCCTTAGGCAGATGTGGTACTTGAGTATGCTTTTCTACAGGCTGCAGGTCCTCCACTAAGTGCAGCTAGGTCCCTGTGTTCTAGGAGAGGCTTTAGTCCAGGTTTTGAGATAAAAAGGGAGTAAAGGGGAAAATCAACACTTCTGCCTGCTTGTCTACAAAAATGAGAAGAGCTACAACTGTTTTATTGGGGTGGGTAAGTTGGTTTTGTTGTGGTCCTCTGATTAGTATAATCGCATAACCACCCAAAAGCATTTCTGTTAACCTTAAAAAGTTTCCTCAAATGCTTGAACAAGTACATCTTGAATAGCACTGCCAGCTGTCTCCTCTTGGACAGAAATCCTCTGAAATCTTAGGCTAACTTTGACTTTGGTTGTGACAAAAGATTCTGTGGACTTAGTCACATAAACTACTTATCCCTAATCTCAGAAATGTGTGTTCTGATGAATTATTTCTAACAGAGGGCAAAAGACAGGAAACAGGAGTGATATACTTGTTGTGCTCAGTGTTCAAAAAAAAAAAAAAAGGCAGGGAGACAAAAGAGCTGTCTTGCATTTATTTCACTCCACAGGTTCACATTAGTGGAGACTTGGGAAAGTAGTTCAAGAAACGTGTTTGTGCAATGAAGACTGTTACCATAGCTGTTCTTGGGGGGGACTGAGCTATTGCTGACTTGTTAAGCAGCTTTTACTCTTCAAAAGACAAAGCTGTGTGGAGCCTTTGAGAGCAGAATCCTAATGAGGTTGCTACACTTGCGCTTTTTTTTCCCCTCCTGTCAATCCCAAACCTTTGTAATGTGTTGTGGTCGATTGAGAGATTAATTTAAAACGTGAGAGATGGATGGGGCAAAGGCAGGGTCCTGGGTGCTCTCCCCAGCTCCCTCGTGGCCCTGTTGCATCAGTGGGTCAAGCAGAACCATTGCTTGGCCTTCAGCTCCTGTCCATTTCCACTGACTCCATTTCAGAGAAGGAGGTGTCTAGTGCTGTATGTGTGAGGGATGCTGCTGATATAGATTTATAGATTATTTGTGGATATAGAAATTCTGGTATTGGTATTTATTGCTGCCACTAAAAATTAACCTGCAAAATGCATCAAATTAGTCTAGAAAACATTGAATACGTACATTTATTGCTTGGAGAAATGAGAAATCTTTCATACTGTTGGCAATGTCAGTGTATCATTCTGACCATAGAGTTGCTATGATTTTCTGAGTTGCAAATTGTAGTTACAGATTTTTACATGCCTCTCAAGGTAGTTGAGGTACTGTAAAGCCCTAAGTTTTTGTACATCTACTAATATCATCAGGATCTATAGTGGCTATACAACTGGGAAGCATTGGTAGTACAGGGAAAGATAGGAATTAGGACCCTTAAAGATGATCTTTTCGAGGGAAGCAGAGAAAGAATTAATTTTCTGTGTGTAGCTTCTTTGCTTTCAAAGACATGAGAAAAATTTCAGGCTGTCCTGGAATATGCATGGACTACGGTATGACATGACTTGCTGGATGGATGCTGTGACAGAACTGGAAATCTAGGTCTGCCCAACACTGTAACTCACGCTGCTTAGCTGCAGTGGTCTGTGTGTGGACTGGGGTAGATAACATTAGCTTTTGTTGATGCAAGAATCGGGTGCTGCAGTACTGCAGGTGCTGCAGGTACTTCTTATCCTCCTGCTACATGAGGGAAATAGATTAAATCTTCCTAGAGATTAAAACATTATAGCTCTTCAAAATAGAGGTCCTGCAATATTCAAATAGAAGCAGATGAAGTTTGGGATGGAGTAAACTGTACAAGAGCTAATATCTGGAAAGACGCTCAAGCGAATGAGGTAACACTAGCTTTCAATATAAATAAAAACAATCTGATCAAGTTAGTGAAGGAATTTTGACAATAGATGTCAATAGCTCACATGCAAATGGAAGTGTCAGTTCTCATTGAAACCTTATGTGAGTAAGCTCATCAATTATTTCATTACTCTATGGTACAATAACTAAGGAAGCTTTGGTTGTATTTCAGAAGACCATCTAGTAAAGTACCACAGTTACATGCCTGCCAACATACAGAAACTGTATGGAGGAAAACAGACTGAACTGCTACCTTAAGAGCATTACATAGACAATATTTTTTAGGTTTCTAGCTAGAGCCTCACATAACCCTACCTTTTATTTAAAAAAAAAAAATCAATTTAAGAGGATTCCACTATATATCTGAAAAGTAGCCTGCATTGCAGAATTTAATAGGATTATACTATTGATTCCATCTTTACAATGCTAGCTAGTATTTGGTACTTGTGAACTGCAGACTATTATGCGACTGAACACAAGGGAAGAGGGATTAGTTTGTAAAAGAATAAGCAGCTTTCCCTTAAACTGACCTGAAACAAACATATATACCTGTTTTGGTCTCTGTTAGTAAATGCCAACTTATAAAACACCAGTGGCAGCACCTTCTAAAAACAGGTATCATTTTACAATCACTTGTGCAGGCTCCAAGTAGAAGGTAATCAAACCTTCTGTGAGCTGGTATCTGTTGCTGTAACGCAGCTGTTCACAGTTTCTCCAGAAAATTCCACCTGTGTGTCTTTAACCAAACAAAAGCTACTAAAAAGTTGTCTGGAAACCCATATCATGTCTTGATAATAATGGTTCTCCTGGTAATAGAAGGTACTTTCTGCTGGTTTTTAACTTAATGGACTAAATGCACAATTGAAATATCGTTTCCACCGAAATGCGTTTTTTTGAAAGGTGACTCTTCCTAACTGAGAAAATAGTTTTATGTACTAAGTCACTTCTGACACACCAGCACTATTTGATTATTTTTACTGTGTTAGTCACCATATTCACCCCTTCATGTTTGCGAAATCAATTGGCCTCTGAACTTTGGTACCCTTCACAATGACAAATATTTCTATAGAATGGAATTTGTAAGATTTTGATAAAATAATCTGGGTTTTTGAAATTACTTTTATATGGGGGAATTGTCGTCTTTTTCTCCAGTTGCTCTTCCCCCTTTTCTCTACTGAAAGGTCTCTTTAGTCCTTTCAGTAGAGAGTCTACTGAGCTGTTGCTTCCCCTTAGTTTTAGATGGCTCTACTTCCAGAAAGCAGATGGCCAGCTGTGAAAACACCAGTACAGCAGAGTTGCATAAAACTTGTTAAGGATGAACACTGGCAAAATGCTGAGATCCCAGAAAACACAGATTATATGTCTCTGGGATAAACTGTACATTTGCAGTCTTCCCTGACTCAACAGATTATGCTGAACAGTTTCAGAGAAACAGTTATAATATTGTCTTTACCTCCCCTTATTGGTGTAGGTGGCAACAAGTTACTTTTCTGTGGAACAATTCTCCTCTATTTGCCTCTTCTCTTTTTGTTAGTAAATAGGTGAGGATGTGGGGGGAGAGAGGGAGAGAGACCTTCAGTACCTGACACTTTAATTGTTTGTGCTCAATCGGCTTTACATTTCTGAAGGCTGCAGGTGATGGTGGGGTTCAACCCTCCAAGAAATAAAGAAGCAAACGAAGAAAAAGTAGAGTAAGAACATCAAGAGTACAATGAAATATGTGAAGAGCAAACGCCTGTCCCACTAGCTTTGTCTGAATGGTGTTCAGACACCCCTCCCAGCTGGTGAATGCTGTTGTCAGTAATTCACTACTGTATTACATGGAGCATAGCTTGCTGACAAGCCATGTACGCTCAACCTGGCTCAGTTTGAATCTAAACCCGCTTAATACCAATAGAGATTTCCAGACCTGAAGCGTAAGGGTTGTGATCTTTTGTTTAGTCGGGCTTTTCAGTGGATGTCAAACAACATCAGTTTCTCCCTTTTTCTCTTTGGATCTATCATGTCCTTATTCAGAACAAAACGTCGTAACATGAGGTAAAAGTGAAAACAAGCCAGTGACCTTTGTAGTTGGTAGGGATTAAAGCCATGTGGGATGTGAACACTTCCATAAATTTCAGTGGAGGAATCATTTCTTCCTTGAAATGAAATGAGAAATTCCTATCTTTTGTGCTGCTTTATTCAATTAGTATTTGAAGTACTTTGACAACTCGAGACTCTTCACTGAGTAGCCTTAGCTGTGGCTGGCTTGTCAGTCGTGTTTCTTGAATATAGGTGTTAGACAAATGCTAGAAAACTTCATCACTTTTGCACAGTAGCAGGGACAGCACTTCTACTATTGGTTTGTTGCGGGTGTTTTTTGTTGTTTTATTTAAAGAAAGAAGTCTCTTTGCCCAATGATACATGTGCAATTAACGTTGATGATTGCTGCTAAAGATGATGTGAATTGTAAGCATAAAGCCTCGCATCTTTTTTGAGCGAGAGGGACGTAGTGCCAGGCAATGGCATTCAGTCAATGTTCTCTGTCTCATCAGTCTTGGCAGAGGGTAGGGGGGGCAGTGTATCACTGCTAACTATAAAATATTTCTGGAAACAATATGCCTGAGTGCCTGGGCTCGGGGAGGACACTGAACAAACATCATGAAGTGTATCCTGTCCTTTATATGTTTCTGGTAATGCAAGTTGAATTTATTAGCAGTCTGTTGCTACAGTAAAAAGCATTCACAAGATTTACAGCTGAAACAATAGCTGTAGATGTTCAATCTTGTCATATTTATTGAAGGTTTTGTTGAGCTCATGGCATTCTTTGATTAATTGTCATCTGAGGCATATTTTGTAACAAGGACTGTGTCAGAGTTTTGTGTCACTGTATTTCATAAAGTTCTACCAGGTCTTTAGGGAGAGGGAGTGCAAAAACATTAATTTAACAACGAGCGTGTGGGCAAGTGGTAAACGTAGTATCTAATTGACTGCCAGTCAGGATTTATACATTTAGAGAGCACCTCCTCAAGTGATGATGGGTTTTACATTTTACTTTAACACAGAGTAGCCATTATCTTATTGCTGGGATGAGTTTCCAGAGTGTGCATCCTAACAGCCCAGAACTTTCTCAACCATTTAAAAAGCAGACGGAGGAGTATGTTGTAATCTGTAGTATTTTCCTTCCCTTTACAGTGGAGTAAAAAGGTAATAATATATGCAAATCATGGTAATAGAATAACATTGGGTTTAGCTTGCAAGAGTTCTTGCAGTGGTTAAAGACCCGCACGTGCAAAATTGAAGCACTTAATGTTTAGATGAACTCCATAGAAGCATATTAGAGGATTAAGGTTAACTTTGAATCAAATGCGATCTATTGATAAGATGTAATTATTTTTTTTAAAGGCTGCCAACTCCTCTTTTATGGTTTTGGGAACATAATTTAACCTAGAACCTAAAGATTAAGCTAGGTCCTTGCTTTGTGCAAGTTGTCTCCATAAATATCTCTTGTGAGGCCGCAACAGGCTGACAGTAGATCAGTTTTATTGTTATTGCTTTTGCACAAGTGCCATTGGTTTGGTATTTATCAGGGAATAAAAAGTAGAAAATTGATGTAATTTTGTCATGAAATATTCGTATAATGTGTATTGTAGGAATATATTTGCTGTATGACTGATTCCACAACTCTTACTGTTTCAAGGGCACTGGACTTCTATCTTCTTTTTGGTCAAAAAATATTAAATTCAAGTTGGATTTTTTTGGAGTGCGCCCGTTTCAAAGTGCTAACCTTCTGACTTTTATGATTTTTCCATGGAGTGAACATGACCCTTAATGATTTGTATCTTATTAACTCATTTGAATTGTGTGCTTAGCTTCAAGCTCCTTTCCTTCAGTATCTCTAATGGTGTTTACCTTTATATTCTCTTGATCTGAAAATATGAATACTAATCAGTTATCATTTCAGTGTAATATTTCAAAGCTTAAAATATATTGTTGACTAATTCCCTGCTATTTGAGACAGTTAATTTCTTCTGTCGTTATGATAAAAGAAGTATGATAGAAGAAATTAAGCCCAAAACTTAAGAAAGGAGGCTAAAATACTTGGTTTTAGTACTGTATATTTCAAGCTTGTTGGACGAGTTAAAGCATTTGCAGTATCAAATGCTTCGAACAGCGAAGCGGGACACATCTTTCCTCACACATTTGGAGCATAAAGGATTTGGTTGTGCCTGAAATATTTGTACTTACCTATACGTATTTATAATAAATTGACACCAGAGGAATGAAAATTAGGGAAGTGATTGTACCTCTGTACTTGGCGCTGATGAGGCTGCACCTCGAATACTGTGTCCAGTTTTGGGCCCCTCACTACAAGAAAGACAATGAGGTGCTGGAGCATGTCCAGAGATGGGAAACAAAGCTGGTGAGGGGTCTGGAAACAAGTCTTATAAGGAGCAGCTGAGGGAGCTGGGGTTGTTCAGCCTGGAGAAACGGGGGCTGAGGGAGACCTTATCTCTCTGCAACTACCTGAAAGGAGGGTGTAATGAGGTGGGGGTCGGTCTCTTCTCCCAAGTAACAGGTGATAGGACAAGAGGAAACAGCCTCAAGTGCTCCAGGGGAGGTTTAGATTGGATATTAGGAAAAATGTCTTCACTGAAAGGGTTGTGAAGCATTCGAATGGACTGCCCAGGGAAGTGGTTGAGTCACCACCCCTGGAGGTATTTAGAAGACTGTGTAGATGTGTCACTAAGGAACATGGTTTAGTGGTGGACTTGGCAGTGTTAGGTTGATGTTTGGACTCAATGATCTGAAAGTTTTTTTTCTAACCAAAACAATTCTATGATTCTATGAAATGTGAGACAGTACTGATTTGACTATACGTGTAAAGATGGTATGCCCTTTTCGGAATCTAAAAGTTAGTATCGGAATTTAGATGTTTTCTTCATTCTTGTCTGTTACTGGAGGATTAGATAGGGTTTTTAATAGATATTTCTGATAATAGCAATAACTTGCCCAGCTGAACCCCGGGGAAGAAAAATCATACACTTCTGGAAGGTGTCTGTTCCTGTGGTGCTGCACCTCGTCTTCTCTCAGTGATTTTTTTTTTTTTAACCTAATGATGGTGGAAGAGAAGTTGCACAAAACAAGAATACTGTTATTAAGAGGGGCTAGAGAATGAAACAGCCCAAAACTGGGAAATTGCAAGTGCTCTTGAGCCCAGTATTGGCTGTGGGTGCCCGGGGGCTGCGGGGCGGCCTCTGTGAGGAGCTGCCGGGGCTGCCCTGAACCGGACACAGCCGGTTCCAGCCGGCTCCGACTGACCACCACAGGGCCCGGCTCGGCCCCTCAGGGGAGGAGGTGGAACATTCTGGAGTGATGTTGAGCCTTTGAAGAAGGGGGGAAGGTGTTTTCAGTTTTGTTTTTGTTTCTCACTCTGTTCTTAATTGGCAATAGATTAAATTAATCTTCCCCAAATTGAGCCTGTTCTGCCTGTGAGTGATCTCCCTGTCCCTATCTACACCCTTGGGCTTTTTTAATCTTATATTCTCCCCCGGTCCTGCTGAGGAGGGGGAGTGAGAGAGCGGCTGTGTGGGCAGATGGTGGGCAGCCAGGGCTAACCCACCACAAGCCCATCTGCAACCTGACTTTTTTTTAGAAAAAACAGCATCAAATAAGCCAAAAAAAAAAATATAAATCCCACAATTCCAAACAAACAAAAAAAGCTACTGCTGAAAATGTAAAGAAACATTATAGGAACAAAGGCAATCATTTGTATTTCCTTTGAGGGAAAAGAAAATGGTGTTTTTTAGAAATGTCAAATAAAATGACTCCGGCATTTTAAATAAGGCTTTAAAATATTAACTTTTTTAAAATCACGATTTTTCACTAGTTTATCCTTTTTTAAAAAAGAAAAGCCACAACAATTATTATAAATAAAATATTAAAGAGTAGTATTTTTTATTACACTGCCTGTGTTAGCAGTGTAATAATTTCTTTGGAAGAAATTTTTACCAAAGAATATTTACCATTACATCTAGTAAATATTTAGGCTTTAGTATGCTTATACAAATCCAAACTGACTTTATCTGAAATCAGCTGGACAGCTAAAGTCAGTAAATTGTTGATGCAACTGATAAATGGTATGTAATTATTTAGGCATCTTATTACAAATCCATCTCTAAAGCAAAGCAAAGGGCACTCGGTTATGTAGATGCTACAAATCGTTTGTGTTGTTTTGGGGCTCAGTGTGAGATTCACATTCCATTTTGGGCGCCAAACAGAGCATAGATACCCAAACGCAGGAGTTTGGTATCCTTCCAGCCACTCTTGGGACTGAGAGAGGACACGAGTAATGCTATAACTGTAGTTTCTTGGTTCTCTTTCTTTCCTCTGTCTGCACTTGGGTCACTTGTACAGTCCTCCTCGATCCACTTCGGACTCCGATTCCCAGGAAAGCCATAAGCATGTGGCTATTCCCGAATAATGAGGCAGCACCCATGTAGGAGCAGGATCTCTGCCATGGCGTGACTGTCGATGGATGCCTGTCTCGTGCTGGTACCTGTATAGGCTTTGCCAGTTAGGCATCCCTGTATTTAAACTGTGTGACAAGCATTTGTAAGTGCTTGTCCATTATGCAGATGAGTTAAATCACAGAAGAGCAATTTAGGAAAGCGGCCAGGTAACCACAGCCGTGCTGATGCTGGTGCACCCTGCTCTTTGGTTAAAATAAATGAAAGTCCTTCCCCTTAGAGTAAAAGTCCTGGGAGCCGTTTTTCTGGATAAAGATGTATTTAAGTTTTCAACTTAAAAGGAAAAGGCAGAACAGAAAGGAGATTTCTAGTGCAGAGTAATGGGGAGGGTAAGAGAGGACTCTTTCCACCTATGGAAAGGGGCAGACTGACAGTAGTGGTAAAGACAGCATAAGCAGGAATGTGCATCTCTGTTGTAGCAGATGTGAATGTTGTCCCATGTCTGCAGGAGCAGTTATTTTAATCTATGGGTTCAGTTTTAACTTGTGCCTGCCTCTAGCTTCTCTGCTCTTCTACGTTTAAAGGGTCAGATGAGTAGTTCCACTGTTGTGTTGCTTTTGAAAGTGGGGGAGACAAAAATGGTCTATCTGTTACTATCGTGACAGTCTAAAATTGCTTATCTCGAGAATTTCTTCTAGTCCTTTATTCATAGTCGAAGCACTTTCAAGAGACAGTTACAAGTCGTTGTAGCCACATGAGTTAGATCTGGTTATGCTTTGCTGGTTTGGAGGTTATGTGCAGGGTAGTTTTTGTGTGCTTGTTCTTTCACTCTGCCAGTCATGAGTGAATATTCATGGATCGTTTCCTTTCAAATATTTACTGGGTTGTCTGTTTTCATATGTTAAGTCTTCGTATGAAATAAGGAAGATAATTTTGAGAAAGCATTTTAATTAGAGCCTTAGAAGCTATAAATATTTTACTATTTAATAAAATAGTGTGCAAGATGTAAATGATTAAACAGAACATGTTTTAGGTACTTTAAATTGTATAACTTAAAATTATGCATGCTTTCACACTTCCAGATGTGACAAAACCTTGATATATTGCAACCCGTATTTTTTGTTTCTCAGTGACTGAAATGATTTCTTTTTTTTTTTCCTTTTTGTCTCCAGTGTGATATTGTAGGAAAGGGTCCTCCTTTGCTGAAAGCTAAAATGAAAGGATTAAGCTTTTGGGAACAGAGGTAGGTAACTTGGTTTACATTTTTATCTTCAGTTTATGGATTACTGATGTAAAGAATGATGCAGTCTCTTTAATTATCTTAGAAGATGATAAAGAAATCATAAGTAATAAAGAAGCTGATAATGTGAAGCATCAGGGTCAGGTAATATGATTTAGGACCATTGTGAATACAAGTCAAGTCTCATTGTACTTCCCCTTACTGAAAAGGTCAAGAGTGATTTTTGTTTAAAATTCTGAATGTTTTCTATTTGAATAATGAAAAAGGGAAGTGGAAAGTATAAAAAAAATTCTGGTTAATGCAAAACAGTTAAAAATGTATGTTTTCCTTCAGTGATGTAAAAAGGTTTATGTTGCAAGAACAATGCTATTTTCAGAGTTTATTTACATCTGCACTCAATTTCTGGTGCTTTCCTTTCTGAACCACAAAGCTCAAGACACATTACTGCGCTCCGAGAATCTCATCAAAATTGAACTCAGCTATATATTTGCATTTTAGCAGTCTGGGAAGGAGGGTCACACATTTACAATAAGTACAAAGTGCTTTGATATTCCTTTTCGTCCCTGAGAACAGGGCAGACTGCATGAATGGTTTTGATAGCTTTTTCATGAAATCTTATGTGAAACCGAACTGCAGACCCTGCTTTGAAGCAAAGTCAGCGATGATGGAACATAGATATCCAGTTAAAAATGACAATATGAAATAAGTGACAATAGAAATAAAGGTAAAGAAAAAAAGTGTTGATTGTGCAAAGCAGATAAATACAAAAGAAAGAATAACTTGTGACTTGGGATCCTGAGCATTTCTTATGGCCTCCTTATGTTCTTGGGAGTTTGATTTTGCTTTCTTTCTATGCTACTGAAACAGGAGATCCATTGAAGTTAATTGATCAGTGTTTTTCTGTGGCACACTTTCTGTTTTGGGGTGGTTTTACTTTTTCTTTTTAAATTTGATGGGCCATTTGCTTGCAAAAAAACCCAAACTGAACCCTGATATTATATTCCCTGCTGGAGGCTCTAAAATAATCTGAGGCTGTGTCCTCTTGGAATAGAAATGTATATGTTGCAGTTATGTTTCGATAATACAGCTCTATAGCTAATGTTCAGATGTTACTTGCTGCTTTTGCTGTCATCTTGTATGCAAGATGACAAAGGGAAAAATTAAACGATATGGATTCTCTGACATCACGTGATTTCTCAAGTGGTATTTTGACATTAACTTCTATAATTACTAGTGGATATTAAATAAGAAACGGCTTTACCACCAAGGATTGTGAAGTAGATATTTTGTTCTCTATTTATAACACTAGCTGAGAGCCAACTAAAAAAAAAAATAAAAAAAAGAGTTTTCATTTTAAAAGCAAAACAACCTTTTGTTTAACTCATGTTTTTAATATCTATTAAATACTGTAACAGTATGAGCTTTAAAAAGATTGTTAATATAGAAGAAAATGGCATATATATTCCTTGCTTAAATTATACTTTAATAGATGTTGGCAGTTGAATAGTTGAACAGCAAAGAATAGACTTCTGTCCTAATCCACTACATTTGCGTCTGGGGGGAAAAAAATTGGGTAGATTGAGTATTATAAAGAACAGCTGCTAAATACCTGCACTTCATTTCTGGGCAGCTCAGTGTTCTAAGACAGAGGCAGACTGAATTACACACAGAAGTATAAGGTAATTGTAGCGATATTACAAAGAGAATCATAAGACAGATGGCAGCACTTACTTGGCACCTGCCTTGGACAGATGAGCAGCCTTTCTTTTGAATGTTTCTATTTCTTTAGAGAAGGATATCTGGAAGTTCAATTATGGTTGACTTTTTTTAATGCTAGGTGTTATGAGGCACAGAAATTCCAGTGAGGTCATCAGAACTGTGTGCTTGCATCAGCTGAATATGATTTAAACATATTTAAACTTCAGAAACCCGTGCTAATCTCTTTGATAGGTTTTTAATTGCCCAACACATTGTAGTACTTACCCAAATTATTACAGTGCTATTGTCCCATGCATAGATTTATATTGACTTGGAAGAATTATCAGTTCATATTTCAGAATCTTAACTCTGTTAAGATGAATGGTCTCCAGCAGAAGGAGGAAGAGCATAGAACATATGAGAAAATCTTTGCCATAATGGTAGGATAGGTAAAAATAAATAAATACGATAAGGCGGCAAATATAGGGCTGAAGTCATAATGAGTCATAATCATGCAAGTGCACAGATGCCCTGCAATCAATATAAGAAGAGATGGGTATTTAATTAAAAACATAAAATAGTTTCAGCTAAAAATAACATCTGTAAAATTTATTTTGTGATATAACAGCAGCAGGTGTTGCTACATGGTAGTAACTTAACTCTGTTTTGGTAAAGTATTTTGCAAAAACCCGATTGTGACAGCACTACTTCAGCTGACAAGTGCCCTACTCTGACAGTGGTCCTGTGAGCTTCACTTGAATTCATAGTATGTTTCCTGGGAATTCAAAGGGAATACTTGTATCCTGGTTTAGTGGCCAGCCCAGCCCAAACCACGACAACTTGTTGCAGTATGAACTTCAGAAATACGGTTGAGTATTAGATGTGTCAGCTAGAAATGACAAGACTGAGAGCTTGCAGGTCCTTAGGTATTTTTACTTTAAACATGTCTATTACTGTCCCACAGAGTGGGTAGAGTGAACTTGAACCTCAAATGAAATGAATCTAACATATTTTCAGTTTAGGAAAAATAAAACCAGTCATTTTCTTCTTAGCAATATTTCCTGTCACTTCATATTATTCATGTGAAAATTTTAGAATGTAGCCTTTTGTCCCCTGATTAGAAACTTCCGTCCTTTGCTTGTGGGAATAGAATATATCCAAATAACAAAGAAGGGTGGTGAAACACTGGAACAGGTTGCCCAGAGAGGTAGTGTGTGCCCCATCATTGGAAACATTCAAGGTCAGGTTGGATGAGGCTCTGAACAACCTGATCTAGTAGATGTCCCTGCTCATTGCAGAGGTGGGCGTTGGACCAGATGACCTTTAAAGGTCTCTTCCAACCCAAACTATTCTATGATTCTGTAAGGGCTCGATCTGCCACACTAGTAATGTTGAACATACTTCTCTGAAGTCAGTATCCAGATCACTGGAAGCTGTAGAAACTCAGTTGCAGTCAGCCTTACTTGTGTGGTTTGTTTGCTGTGAGAAACCAGATGATGAAGAATTCTGTCCTTGTTTTTGAAAGACAGAGAATAGAAGTTTAGTGAAGTAATTACCTTTCCTAATCAGGTACATCTTTTTAAGCTCTGTAACATCGTTAAAGAGACCATGGTGAATTTGGATTTCAACTGATGTGAGGTAGATCATAAGCCTCTATTAAATGATAAGATGGTGAAGCATACTGGTAAACTAGTAGGACTGGCTAATAGATTGAGGAGTAGAGAAGTGAGGTGGTAAAAGAAGCTCTGAGAGAATGTGTGGCTGTAGCAAACAGGCAAAGCTAGTGTTTTGATGCACTGTTTGCTCCAGGGGAGTTTAGGAACGCGCTAAAGCAGGGGTTTGCCTTCTCCAGCGAGAAGCCCTCGGAAGAGTCTCAAACTGTAGTACCAATAGTAAGAGTCTGAGACTAAAACAGGAAAATGAACTGTAACAAATCTAAGGTTAGCACAGTATTACCTAAGAGTCCTTGGGAAATTAAGAATTGAAGTGGCTGAGCGAATGATTGTGTAGCATGACCTTGCACTAAATCAGCCTTGATATCAAGGGAATAAAAGGTGGTAACTGCAAATACTACTTCTTGTTCTGATCCTACACAGGGTAGGGTTCCTGTTGAAATCTCACCGAACATATGCTGGAAACTGGGCTGGCAACCCTGGTAAATAATCTGGGAAAAAAGGGGTAAATAATAATATGACGGTTAAGTACACAGCTGTTCAGTCAGCTTTATATTTGACTTTCTGAAGAATGCTCATATGATGTGACTGAAAGGCATGCAGAACTACAGTATTCATAAATGCAAAGTAATGCACTTAAGGACAAGATAAAACAGCTGCATCGACATATATGCAATGTTGGGCTCTAATTTAGTTCTCAGCACTTAGGGAAGACAGCTTGGAGTTATATTAAAGAACCAGAATAGACCCAGAGTGGGAAAGAACAGGGGTGTGGAAGAAAAGAGAGTCTAAAAAGAAAGATGAAACTGACTCTTCAAAGGAGGTAAAAAAAAATGAGAGGTGAAATATGATGGAGACTTTCAAAATCATGAGAGTATTGAAAAGGTGAATAGGGAGTGATTGCTCACTGTTTCTGACAATGCCAGTTCTAAGAGGTGCCCAATGTCATTATTCAAGCAGTGGCTCTAAAGTATAAAATAATATCACTCTTCCTCTTTTGAGAGAAGTTAGTAATTTAAACATGGTTTCTAGGGGTAGGGAGGCCAGAAGAATAAGAAAAACATTTGGAGAATCCAGTGTCCATTAGTGGCTGTAAAATGTCTTCCCTAAAAAAGTGGCTGTCAGATGCTTGCCTGGTATTACAAGGGAATGACCTTTCTCCTGACGTGTACTGCGTGTCACACTTCGTAAGCTCTTTCCTTGAACACTTGTGAATGGCTTCTTGTTGGAGGTCAGGCAACAGGGTATGCAGACCTTTGCTCTGATGATGTATAAGGGTTTCTCCATTCATATATTTTCACTCTTATCTTAAAATTTTGGCATCCTGAAGAACAAATGCAAGAGAGACCAATTTCTTAATCTGGGGAGCTTTCAGAGTTACAGCTGATGGGAAGCTGTTGCTTGAGTCCACTATTTGAAGGAAAGTAAGACCTAGTCTTCAGCAGTAGGCATGGATCCGGTCTTTTTGGCTCTCTGCTGATATCCTGCTACGTAAGTGCCTGAATTCCCTTGATAACTGCATATTCAGTGAAACTGCTGGGACAAAATGAAGCAGAAGCTGAAATTAAAGTTCTGCAAATTGCCTGGCAAAGGTAGGGTCATTGTTTACTGAGTTTGAATGCTTAGACCTGACAGCACTGAGCATCTCCAATCCAGATGAAATTAATTCACAATGAGCCTGAACCATGCTGGTTAGGACAGAGCAACACACTGGGACCAGCATGTAAGCACACCAGCTTTCAGAAGGTACTGCAGTGTCAGGTATAGGCACCAGCTGAACAAAAGTTTCCAGAACCATTAGAGTTCTCTGTCATCTGAACGGCAGTTCAGTGCCCAATGTCATTTGTGGCTTTATCCCTGTATGCTAAATAAAAATCTTCTCTAATTCTCTGGCTTTAGCCCTGTCTCAAGATATATTGAAAGAATGTCAAGGTAGATGAAAGAATCTCTCAAGGCTTTTCCTTTTTTAATCTTGTCCTCAATGATAACTCAGAATACACCAACAATAATCCATTTGGTTGCATCCAAGTCTTAAATTTATTTTCATTTACACTTACGTTATTTCTCTTGCCTGTAGGTGGCTTTCTTGGCTGGTTATAATACTTCCCCCCCAACCCCCCAAAGCTCTCCCCAGGCATTCTGTAAATGCCTAACATTGAAGCAATCAAATAGCTCTCAGAATTGTAGTATGAAGATAGTATATCTGCAGGAATAAGGCATACACATATGCAGGCATAAGGCATACATAGGACTAGGCTATATGTAGATCTTTTTGTTCTTCCTTGATGCATTTCAGTGCTGGTGCTCGAGCCAGGTTTAACCCTTTTGTCCCAGGAATAAAGTTCTCCATGCTTGTGAGCTACTTTGCAAATAAAACTGGAGATTCCTAAGTGTGAACCTTCCTCCGTAAACAGAGGCTTGAAAAGACACTTGTGATATTTGTTTTCTCTTGGAACGTGGTAAGAGTTTGAGCTGATAAAGCTGATCACTGGAAAAGTTTTTAAAAATTACCTCTCTGCCACTTCTGTCTTCAGTAGAATGGCTTGTCAGTGAACTTCAAAATAAGAAACTCTCTTATTTTGAGAAACTCAGTGTTCTCTGCTTGTCGGAGACCTGTTTGTGTCTGTTAATATACATTTGCTGTCACTTTCCCTAGCTGTATTTGAGAAATGGCTTTTCTGTAGTCTTCCACACAGCTCTTCCCAAACATCCATAACAATCCTATGAATTCATCTGATGACTGCATTAATAGGGCAGGGAATTGCTTGGAGTAGTCAAAGGTAACTTTTAGAATGAAATGGTGGTTCTCAGTGTTAAACCAGGAGAAAAATGTAGTGGCATCAGGGATATCAAGACTGTTAATTTAACCTGGATTTACATTGGAATAAAAGAAAATCTGCTTTTTGATTCTAAAATTTGTTAACTCTTGACTGTAAACACAGGAGTTTTTAACCATTTTATTACTTTTTGTAGACCATTCTCTCTTTGTATATAATTCACATGTGTTTAGATATTGCTCATTAATTCTTCTTTTAAACAAGTTTATATTAATAGCCTTGATTCAAGTAAATTAAAATTTTTTACACAATTTATGTAGTATTCTCCTGAACCTTGTGGTTTACTGTTGTAACATTTACAAAGTCTATTTTTCTGACCTTATACTCTAACTTGGGCTTTTGTCTAGAGGCCTATAGAATAAATGTTAAGCACAGGTTTATGCTAATATGCACATTAGTTTGCAAGCTAAATGTTAAGGCAATACTTCTAAAGGAAAAAGTAGAATCAAAGGAAATATCATCATGATGGAAAAACTGAACAAACATATACAGTATAATACATCAGTTCTGTTTTGCCTAATTGTACTAAAGACATGTAACCTTTAATATATAGACTCTACTAGTCTCTGGCTTAGTGAGAATGTTACTTTGTAGTATTCTTTCATTTACCACTCTTCTGATAATCGTGAGACAATTACATTTCTTTATACTTCAGAACTAGATAACTAAAGAATACTTTTTAATGGATGGAAGGTATACAGGAAAAAAATTCTGTAAGTAATTGAACATATTTATCTACAGATGAAAAGAAAGTAAAATAGTTGAAATACATGCTTTTTTCTGCGTAAGATTTGCTTTTGAATAATGGATAATGATGGTTTTGAAACATATATCTCAAATATGGTCTGTAAAGTGCAAACGAAATTTAGTCCTTGATACCCACTTTATATTTTTCAGATGTGAATGATTTTTTTTTAAATGGTCATTGAGTAGAACTTTCAGACAAATACGTTTTATTCATATTAGAAATGTTTACATGAAAATAATGTAAAAAGCATCCTCAAGATAAGTAGTGTCATTAATTTTATAGTAATATATAATATTACCTCTCATTTATCTGAAAAAAATGGATTTAGATGTTTTATTTCACGGTATTGACAAATTATGCTGCTTAGTATTCTTTTTTTATTCGGTGAAGTAATTTAAATAGACCATTTTGAAGTAAACTATATGCTAACTACTGTTTAGGTTTTCTTTTTGAATATTTTATGTTTCCTTCTACCTATAGTAGCAGCAAAGCTGCTACATAGCTGCGCAGTGGCACCCAACAGATCAACAAGTACAAAGCTGCTGTAAAATTGCTTACTTTGTCCTCCAATAGCTCCTTCCTTTGGAAAGAACTATGGAGGACCTACAGATCAAGGTACAGAGTAGAAGTCATAGAAAGAAGGTTTTGATTCCTTATTTAGAAGGTTTTGAGTTATTAGTACTGCAGTAGTGTGTAAACTTTAACCTCTCATGAAGAATGTTTTTTTTCTGTCTGAAGAATTTTTAGAAGCCAGAAGTCGATCGGAGAAGTAGCTGGTGGCCCTTGCAGTTCAGTGTCACTGTTTGGGGTTTTTTTTTGGAGCTTCCTGCTGTGCCACACAGAAGCTGTGTTCACCCGTTCCCTCTGAAATTTGGCACTTGTTAACACCTGGTCCTGCTTAAGGCGCCCTCACGTATCAAAAGGACAAAGTTTATGCACCCCTTCACTGTGGCTGCTGAAAAAAGAGTTTTCCACTTGTCACACAGTGGTCTTATGGTATATAGCTGAAAACATCAACACAGTAACCAAAAAGGGTTGTTCACGTTCCCTGATGTCATTCTGGTTATTAAGAGCAGATGCCAGTGTGTGTATTTGTCCCCATGTCTGTCTCTTTCATCCTTAGCTTGTCCTTTACCATCGCCGGCAAAAGCTCCTCGGGGCTCCTCAGAGCTTGGAATACACCCAGCATCCCTGACCCCCAGGGAGAGATCTGCCCATAATTATTTCATATGCACTCTATGAATTGTCTGCCAAATGGTACATCCCAATATATACTGCTTTCAAATTTTACAATTATGCATTGGCCTATCTCATAGAGGTATGCAGTAGTTCTTGGGGAAGTCAAGAAATACATCCTACATTGTCCTTGATAGAAGCAATGTCGGGTCCTTCTGTGGTCCATATCCTGATGTGCCCAATTAGTGGAGCGATACTAGATACAACTGAAATCCTGTTGCCTTTCCTCATGTTGCTCGTCATTTTCACACAGGGGTATTGCCTATACAAATACTTAGGCCCATGAAAAAGGTAAGGAGATGGAAGATTATTATATCTCACCAAATTAAATCTGTATTGAGGATTGTTCTCCTTTAAATAAAATATTTCTTAAGTTTGAGGCTATAATCTAGAGTTGTTTATCCATGTGTTATCATAATCCTGTTTTCTTTCAAGAAATTCCTACTAGTGCATTGCTTTCATGGAAGATGTTTAGGCCTTTAGTTGAGAGTATACATTTGGTTTTGTCTTTTAGTAATGAAATAAGAAAAAAAAGTAATATATATTTATTAATACATGATAAATCCTTGGCTTAGGTGTAAACCTACAAAATTAATCGTGCAGCAGATGTTCCTTTTTTGTTATGTGCAGTGGGAGTCAGTCTGAATGACTAGAAGGGGTAAAGAGGTAGGATTAAAAACAGATTGTATACGTCTTTCTTCCTACCCCTCAAGCTATTCTTGTTTGTATGGTCATAGGTCTATAAACTTGTAATGAGGTACTGTCCTAAGTTGTAGTATTTAATAGAATGTGATTACATCACAAGCTAAGAAGAAATTAAAAATAAAATAGAAGATTTAATCACGTGTCACTGAAAGGTATAACTGACAACACAATGGATGTGTTTGTATTCTGCATTTTAAAACAGGCTGCCTGTTTATACTATGAGGAATCTTCAAATTAACTGAAATGTGAATATTCACTGGAAACACACAGAGAAATGTCAGTATGTTCAGTAATTTATGAACTTTGTTTACCTCTAGAAATCCCATTTCTTCTGCAGAAAGCAATTATACGAAAACTACTAAATATACTTTATATAATATATACATTTATTCCAAATTTTTCCTCTTCATTCTCCTGTATATGTTGAACGATGATCATAATGCAGTTAATGTAAACAATGTACTTGTAAACAAACACAAAAATTATGTGGGTTTCATAATTAGAACTGATGAGGCAGTGGATTTAAGCAAACGTTTTTAAGCATGTACTTACCTTTTAAGGTTGTATTACTGGCTGAAACTTTGCTCTGCACTGCATTCTTAAAGTCTGTTGTTTCCTGCCTGTGAAGTTAGTCATTAAAATAAAATTTTGAGGTGTTCACAGACAGACTGAAGAGTCCATGAGAGAAGTATTTGGTCTGTAAGGATACATTTTTTTATTTTCTGCCACATAGCTTCAAGGTAGTGAGATAGTTACGTCTGTAATGTAGGTGCTGAATACAACTTGTATGTGTTCTGTATATAGGGATCGTACCCTGTACAAAGGTATAGGGTAAATACAAGGATAGTGTATTTTTATCAGTGCAGAATTGAGCATCTGCCCTTTCATACAAGCAAATGAGATGTTTCAGGCAGTATATGGAGCAAGTAATATGCTACAAACCCAAGCTTTGCTACTCCTTAGTATTCTGAATGAAAATAAAATAGTTAACATAAGGAGATGCAACACTTAGTATCTCAAACACTTTAAATATGAGCAATATTTTGCTACTTAATGTTTGTCTATCTTTAAAGCTTCTTCACAGTTACGTGACTGGACATCTTGCTAATTCACCCAAGAATCTTGTTTTACTTTTTTTATTTTAATCCTCTTGATTCTTGGGTACAGTCAGCTATTATCCAAGGATGTTTTGACTTGCATCCAATTTGTGGAAGTCCTTTTAGTCAAAAGAATAAAGCAGGCCTAAGAAGGGGGTTGCACATCTAGCAATGCGTGAAACAAATGGGGATTCACTTCTGTACTGCAAGAACATGCTGAAAGGAGGAAGGAGAACTGAACCCCTTGTGTGTCAATGCTATGTACCAGTTACCTGATAAAAATAAGCCAGAAGCAGAATATATTCCTGGATAAAAAGGAAAGGTAAAAACATGAAAGGAATACTTGCCTGGGAGTTCAGGTTCATATTCTTCTGTATGGCAAACTAAATTGCACATGAATGACAATTCTAAAATAAGAAAGGAAATGCTTTTTTTATCTACGCTAAAATGAGATTTAGTTTTGGGTACATTTCCATTTTTCAATTACATTTATAACTTCCAGCATAAATTGAATTTTACTAAAATTTCTTAATTTTAGCAATAAATTTTTTACTGGCTAAACTTTTCAATTATGACAACGTGGCTTAGAATTATTCAGTGTTGCATGTTATTTTTAGACGCTGTTTTCATTCTGCTGATTAATGCGTTTTATCAAGAAGAGACTAGATTGTGCTTTATCCTGAAATCACGTCATTAGGAGGCATTTTAGTGGGGTCATGCTTGCTTTCCTTAAAGGCTATTTATACAACAGTTTGCTTTGACTTCTCTTTCCTTCCCACTAGAACACGCGACCTCTCTGTTCTGCATTACGTATGGATTGGTAGACTTTCCCCATCTGCTCCTCTTACACAGCTTCCTTATTCCGTTCTTGCTAGGCATATTTAGAAGCTGCAAGCATTGGAGTCTCATCCCAGGCTGTGCTGGCTGGTGATGTTCTCCTTTCCTTTAAACCTTTAAGCCGGGCTTTGTTTTGTTTGTTTTTCTCCTCTGTTTTTCATTCCACCGAGAGCTACAGAGGTTGCACCCCTTGTTCCCTCATGCTAGGAGAGAGGCAGGTATTCCTATGTCACAAAAGGAAGGTGTATATGTGAGGATTTTTTTTTTTTGGAGGGTACCTGTCCTGTGCTAATCTCTATATTGAAACCTGGGGAGGGAAAAGCTAATTACAGATCCCCATAACGATTTCTTCTCTTGAAAAAAAAAAAAAATGCATTAAGATATCAGTTGCCAATGTGCATTGATGTTCCTAAGCAAATACTAGCGGCAAATCACGTTTCCTGCCCTAGCCTATATTAGGAATGTTTTTCAGTCAATGACATAGCCAACTATTTTCCTACTTCAGTAATTTTGAAGCTTACAAAACAAATGAGACTAGAAAGACAGGCGTCCTGCATTAGGCTTTTCTCACTGTTTTGGGGTCTTAAATGTGCTCATCTGTCTCATGACTGAAGTTGGCAATAATAAAACTGTTTAGGTCGAATCCCAGTGAAATTAGAAAGAGGAAGGTCTTAGACTTGACCAGGTCAGTGAAATGTTTGTAATTCTGTTGATAATATTGCTGAAAAAGTCTTGGTAGGAAAAATGTAAATTTTTCTTCATCCTTCTACCTTTGTGTTCTGTTGTTGTTGTTTTTTTTTAAGTTAATGGCTTAATCCTGAAGGAACTTTATGCTTTGTCATGCAATAACTGGTGAAATAAATACACATTAAAAGCATTTGGTATAATGCTATGCACTGTAGTATTTCTTGGGTTTCCATAGGTGTTTTTTTTCCCCAGGATGTATAATCCATAGTTGTTGTAGCCTATCTCCACATTCTTTACTGTTCTTGTAACATAAAATTGCAGTAGCTTTATATTCTGTAGTGTGTTTAATTCCATCTGGGACAACTGAAAATGACTGGAAAAGAATTTTCTTCTACAGAGTTTGTTGGCAATTTGAAATTTTATATCTGTGTAGAGCTTCTAAAGGTTTCTTTGAGCTTGTTTTTGAGTGTTAACATCAAAGAAGGAGGAAAAAGTACTGTGTTTTAGCAGTTATAAGAGATCCGCAATAAAATTAACCTGAATTTAGGAAAAGTGCTGAGGACTTTTTAGCTGTGTGCCTGTAGAACACGTTCTTTCTACTGTACTGTGTGTGTAAACATGCTATATAATCCTGTAATAATTCTACGTAAGAATCACTACTTTTCTTGATTTGTGTGGTAACGCTGAGGATTTTGTGCTATGAGGCTTCCTAAACCTGGTGGTTAAAGATGTCTTGATAAACAAAATGTTATTTCAAAACTGACTTGACATGCAAAGTAGTATGTAACTTCTGCATTTTTTTTTTTTAAATCTCTGAATATTTCACTTTTTTTTTCCCACTGGAAACTCCCTAGCTGTTTAGGATTTCTTTACCTGAAATATGCAACTTTCGCAAAGCAGTTTCAATTACAAATATGATTTTTTAAAATCATATTGATTCTGAAATGAAAATGACTTTATTTTTCTCTACTGCATTAGTGTTCTGGAGAAGATTTATAATTGTATCTTTATACTTCTGGCGAATGCTGGGATGGCACAATCTGAAATAGCGTTACAAAACTATATTCTCCTTGAGCCAAATGCAATTATATTTATTTGCAAAAATGAAATCTATTGAATACTTACAAGCAGAGAGAGAATGGAGACTGAAGAACAGCAAGGCAAATTTTTAAAGGATTTTGGTGGCTGATTCCAATTACAACTTCCTAATAAAATCATACTTTGTATTGTCAATATATGTAAATGAATCAGTATCATTTGCATAATTACAAATTATATGCCCTTTTTGGGGGGAACTGTTTTGGCTTCCTGAAAATAAACTTTAATAAGTGTATTTCTGCAAAATAGAGATATGTAAAAGCAAAACAGTCTTTTTGGATCCATAAATTGTTCTTCTGAGTGCTACCAAGCATACTAGAAAGAGTAAATTTTATTTGCAAACAGATCATTAGGAAAGGTTGGCTTGTCTTACTTCCAGATTTAAGGAATGCCCTGTATTATGTGCTGCATGAGAATGACTTTCATTCTAAGCAACCCCTCTGTAGTAGATCTGATGAGTGAAAAGAACAAGTAACTTTTTGTTGAAATACTCAAAGATTGAGAAGTACAGAAATAAACTGCATTACTGCCACATTGGTTTGTTGCTTCTGAGATAAAAATTGGTGTGTTTGTTTATTCCTCTAAAATAACGGAGTTTTCTTCTATCTAAAAGATTAGGGACAAATACCTCAGACTGATGGAAGCGCCCGTACTTTATGTGTTATTGAAGGAAGTTATTGTTCCAGTAATAGGCAACTTAAAGTGTCTCTGAATCAAAGGAGTTCCAGAAGGAGCTTTGAGAGAAAATGTAGAAAATCATGATGTGTGTGACTGAGGAAAATTTTTATGTGAAACTTAATGAGTAGATAAGCTTTCTTCCCTGAGAATGTTTCAGTACAAAAAGAAATGGCAGATTTCCTAGAAGCCACTAAGTAAAACTCCCAATGCTTATGTGCAGATTATTTATTGTAGCCACTGTTGCTGGATCTGCTAAGTGTGGTGAAACAAGTTAAATTCTGGGGGGTTGACATGAAAGAAGCAAGATATATCCAGATTCTGTCACCTTTATTGGTTTTGAGTATCACAGGTGTCGTGGCAATAGACCTTGGTGTTGTGGTTACTGAAATACATATAATGGAGTGTTAAAAGGGTAGTGCTTTCTAAAAAAAAAATAAAGGTGTGCTTCTCTAGTTCCTTTCACTTTGAAAGCAGTATCTCCAAGTGGGTAAAATAAAAATGTTCATGCTGGGGGTCACAGGGGAAGAGGGTTTTGGGTGTGCTTTTCAGGTGAATGTGGTGGCACCCAGATGGGTTAGTAGCAGCAGTGTGCTATCTGGTGCTGCACCTGGGTGCTCTACCACCCTTCGAATCTCCTATTTCAAATTCCCTAGAAATCTTTTGGCTTCATGAAAGTAAAAATAAAGGAGTATGGACTTATATTTCTTTTTGTTAAAATGTTCATAGTGTGTTTAGTTTGTCTACAGGATTGTAGCAATCTTTGCTAATAATTTCATGTTTATTAGCAAATATAATTATTTTTTATTTTTATTTATTTTATTTATTATTATATGAATAAATAATTATTCATGCAAATATTAGCAAATATCCTACTGTTCATGTTTTTCGTGGATGTCGTGCATATTGACGTTAGTTTCCTTTCGTTGCTGCTTTCGTCACATGAATGGATCATTGGTACGTAGTTTTTCCATTTCATCTGAAGTTGTCTGCCCTGGCAAATGTGAGGATACTTGCTGGCTTAGCAAGTGCTTTAGGTTGGTTCATTAAAGTAATGATAGTTTAGTCTGTATTTTGCTTGAAAATAAAATTGCAAATACTACTGAGCATAACTTTCATCTCCCAAAAAACCGTAATATTTTCCAGTAATAGCACTGGCAGATAAAGGAATCCTTATGTACTTAGGATATTAGCTTAGGTAAAAGCTTGTTATTTTCACAGATGGTTACAGTATTGCTGAATTTTTTCTGATAATTATTCATGCATAAATTTATTAAGCATATGTCAGGGAGGATAGTTGTTTTTTTGGTATTTGTGTATTTGTCCTCCATTGTTAAGGACAACAGAGGATATATGGTTATGATAGGGAGGCATTTTGCAGTTGGAAAATTCAGTTTGCTTGGTATGTCTTTGCTTGGTATATACATTATATGATTTATAACAAATTACATTACAAGTATAGCTACTGGCTTGACTGCTGTTTTTTTTTTTTTAAATTACAGCTCATTAATCAATATTCATTTTTCATATAAAAGCATTATTATTTTTAGGCATCTAAAGGCCATGAATACCCAAGAGTCAACACATATTATTAAAACTGTTGAGTATCACACTCATTCATTTGTTTCAGTTTAAAGGCTGACAAAAAATTTCCACTGGAATAACTGGATCAGAATTCAGTGTGCTTGTTTGCAACAACAGAACGCCCTAATAATAAAGTGCAAGGCTATGTAATAGAAACGAATGAAGTGTAAAATAAAATAATAGAAGAACATGACAAGCCGAGTGCTTTCTGCAATGCAGTATTCTTGGAAGTGAGTACATCACTTAAAAAAAAAAAAGTTACTTTCATTTTTGCTAATTTGATGTGGGAGATATTTTTGACTTATCTACTTGTTTGAACAGTACTTTGTTGTTTATCTGGTTTAGCAGATATCTGGATCTAAAGTTCAGGGTTTAGTAGCCATGGTAGCTGCCATGGAATAGATTTTACCTCAAATATGCAGTAGTTCAGGACTAAATATTTTGTGCTCTATATTTTAATGTGTTCGCTATATAATCTGCAGTGATTTACACAGTTTCGAGAGAGGCATAAAATCACTTTGAAATTGCAACTTGCCTGCTTATTTGAAGTACTCCAGAAGTGCATCACATCTTTTCTGCACTGTGCCACATTCAGTCTGCAGAGGTGAGACCACAAAAACACAGTAGGCTAAGAAATAATGAAGGAAATGCTATGTAAGTTGGAAAATACCTGCAACCCCAGCTTTGCTTTACTAGTACTATTTACTATTCTCTCTTTATACCCAGTTAAATTCTGGTCAGCCTGCACAATTAGTCTACAATTAAGGAAATGAGGCAGTCTTAATAAGCTAACAGAACATGTGCCTTGAAACTCTGGCCACCTCGTTTGTGCTGCTTCTTCCAGGGAAGGCAGGCAGCAGTGGCACTGGGACCACCACTTCTGTTTGAAAATTTTGTGCTTCCAAACATTTTCAGTCCCAGAACACTCCAGAGCATAGCACACCTGACATTCACAGGGTCGTATTTACCTTTGTTGGCAGCACTGCACATCTGCCTGTTACAGACAGATTAGAGAACTGCCAAAGCTGTAGACTTGCAATTGGAAGGTGTGGGAGGCAACAGGGAGATTTCAGAAGTTTCCCATACTTCGTGCTTAAGATCCTCTGTGACTGAGCAGTTCGGATCAATTCTGATGAAAACTAAATCTGTTTGCCATCCACAGCAATTTTCGTATCCCTCTGCCCTGTCTCTTTGCCCTCTCTGAAATGACAAGCTGTTGGTTACACAACATTATGCTTGGGCCCAAGATAGTGGGGATTCCTTCCCTAATAGCCACAGGTGGTCATCTTATAAGCCTGAGATTTGATTACCCATATCATTGGCTTAGCTTGCATAGCTGCAAATGCTATTAAAGGTAATAAAATTATCCAACCCTTACATCACTGTGCTGTGGGCAAAGGATATTGTTCTCAGCAATCACCATTTACGTCTAACCATTTAACACTGGTGAAGCTATGCTAATGGCTTTCTATGACATTTTCAAAAGGACAGCCATTAGATCAAATGAGCAGATATCTACCTAGCAAAATGTAACATTCAAATATTTATGAAGAAATGGAATTACCAAGTTTGTCATCAATGACATTGGTAAACAAGGCTGTTCAGGGCTTAGGTGCAGAAACAGATCTCTTGCTCTTTCTTTTCCCAGCCTAGTAATTCACTGCTGTGGACTGAAACTTGGGCTGATGTTGTGATTGGGTGTGAAGGGCGATATAGTTTGTAAGGCTCTAAATTGGTAGAAGAGTGAAATGAAATTACAAATAGGTAGACAGGATAGGCAAGAAAGTTAGGCATTTCACTGCTTTAATTACTAAGAAAGGGGAGGACTTTATGGTCTGTTTTATGGGCCACTCATATCAGCCCTGGGATATGTGATAGTTCTGCTAGGGGTGCACATCACCGCCAGGAAAAGGTACAGAGATACCGTCCTCTCATTGCCTGAAGTCTTGCATTACCTGTTCTCAGCTATTGCTCACTCCCTTTGAATAAAAATTGTTTTCTACAGTTTTTTTCTTTAAATTCCAAAGGACGTGATGTCCAAGCCATTGCCTTTTAAGTGATACTTCTTCTCTTCCTCCCTAACTAAACAAGGTAAACACAATCTGTTAAATCATAATACTTATGCGATGCAGAGTGTTCGTTCTGTTTATTCCATGCTCTCTGCAAAACCTAACATCCAGTGTAAATTAGTCAAATACTAAATAATTCTTGTATATTATAGAATAATATTTTAGATCAACAAAAGTTTGCTATTGTATGTTAGTACAAATAATTGAAATATTTAAGAGTAAGTGGCATAAATAGCAATTTTTGACCTTACATAAAAATTTAATTTTACCTATATTAGGCAGTCAGGATTATGGTTTGATTTGGAGTCTCATCCTACAAAATTTTATTCATTTGACTTAAACAACAAAAACCTTTCAGTCATTATTTAATCCCTGACACCAGCAGTCCTGCTAGGGTCAGCCTGTATTCATAGAAACCAGAGTTAATGCTAGGAGTGAAAGTTTTCAGGAATTACGTTTTAAAAGTTAGCAAAGCGAGTGAGGAAAATGATTTTCGCCATATCCATTTGTAAGTTTTAAAATACTTAGAGTATGTAAATATAAAGCCGTAAAACATGTCTGTTAATACCGTGACTTCTAAGTATATATAATAACATAATTGGAAGGTCAAAGAGAAGATCTCATCTTGTAAATACTTACATGAATAATCTTTGCTCATTACTTATTCTTTTTAGGTGAGCAGGAATGGGCATTTCATTAAGTATTGCTCATGGGAATAAGCAATGCAGGATCAGACTTTCAGTGCTGTGTAACGAATGGGAACTCTATAGTGTCACTCTGATAAATTTTTTTAATCTGTTTTTCCTGATGATCTGGTTAGTTCCCAAGACAGCTGGGGTGGAAATCAGTCCCATTCCAAAAGACAATGCAAATTTGCTTCAATTACAAGGTACTGTAACATTAGTCTTGGTTGTAGTATCAAGTTGAACATTGCAAACTGAAAAGCAACTGATTCATGATCCATGGGAAACGATTCCGCCCCACCGGCTGTTTTAATGTGGAACTTTACTGGCAATAAAATATAAATCTACTGTCTATAAGGCTGCTCAGTTTTATATCTATTTTTCGAACAACTTGAGTCTTCCTGGTGAGGATTTCATTAATTTCAAATGTTCAAATCTTGGCATTTTAATTTGAGCCTTCTATGCACCCAAATGGCTGAAAGAGCATGCCATCTCCTACTATTTTCAATCTATTAATCTGACTTGTTCAGCAACTTTGTGTTTGAAGGCCACAAATGTAAGGAAAGTGTGAAAGGGGATTTTTTTCTTTTTCTCCTCCTGAAATCTTAAGATTAAGGAAAAAGCAGAATTACTTGTTCAGTATCCAAATGAGAGGTTTCTGTTTGCTAAATCCTAATGAAAGGTATCAAAATTCATATGTTGTTGCAACTGTATAATGCAAAAATAATTTGAAGATTTTGCAGGTTTTATCCTGAGGTAAGCTATGAATCTGGATTTTGCTTTCACTTGCGTGGATACGATATCACAGAAACTCAGTCTACATCTGCAGTTGTAAAATGACTGTGAATGGTCAGATTTGTATTTTAGGTTTGTGGAACAATTAACTCTGGGGTTCTCAGGAAAAGCAATGATCAAATCTCCCCTCAGCCTGGTCCCACAATCTTTACCTTGGCTGAGTTAAAATATTTGAGGGCTGATTATGTAGATCACCTTCAAATGTGTAAAGGTCTGGTTTCACAGTTGTGCATGTGATACTTCATTATTTGGTTAACATTTGTGCATAAATCTTTTAGGTTTTAATTACTGTGCTGAAGTTATATCTACATTCTTAGGGTAAAGCTGTGTTTCATAACTTTTGTCAAGATGTATTTAGACGGCAGAGTCACAACATCTGAAACTTCATGCTATCTGTTGACTACTCATATATACAAAGAAAACAAATCTTCAGAGAGAACTGAAGTTTTAGGTATATGTGCACATACTAAACTTGTCCGATAATGTTTTATATATGCATTGTTTTATAGTTTGGTTTTGCTACTTTCTGGATGGCTGCAGCCACAGGAGAGTGGCTCCATTCATTGCTCTCTGCTCCAGCGTTGATAACTTGAGTAATAGCATGTTCCTTGTCTGCTGCGTATTGCATAGAGCGACATGAGACGCAGTCATGGGCATCTGAATTCTCTGTGCAAAGATTACTGAATGTATATAGCTGTTAATTCAGATACAAAAAAACCCCAACTTTTCATCCAGTTCGGGCATGTTCCCCATAATACTGATTATTTCTCAAGGCTTAATGTAATTTAAAACACAATAGGAAAAGATTAAAAGGAAACGTATCACTGGCTAAGTGGAGTTACTGGTTTTTAGCATATGTGCTACAAGCCAGTAACTTGTCATATGAATATATATAATATACATTCGGGGATGGGGGGAGGAGCTTATTCAGCTGCTGGCTTATGCTGATTTTATCTGAGTGGTCGTGATGATGGATTTCAACCCCTTCAGCTTATGTGCCATAACTTTTGGGAAGGTGCAATGACATCATCACTCTTTAGATGTGAGAGCAGAACCTGCCACATATCTCAAAACTGGAAAATGAAAATGTCAGTTTGGGCTGACTTGTTTGGTGCCATTTAGTCATAACTTTGTCCACTATCAGTAGTAGTATGGCTACCAAAACTTCTAATGATTAAATGTCTCCCTCCCTCCTGCAAATGAAACACAATGAGTGTTTTAGTTCCAGACCATGCAAATGGCCATCTGACTGAATTAAACATTTTCATTATAGTGATAGTCAACACTTCAGCATGTTTAATACTGCTTTTTATTTCACTGATCAGCTGATGAATTAAAACTATTGCACTCTTTCAGCATCAGTCTCAGGCGTGGAATTAAAGAGAGTATAATAATTAGACACAGCTCCTTGTACTAAATGTGTGTCTATATCACATGCTGGCATCATCTGAGATTTAAAAGGTCACTAACTTTGGTATGTTTTTCCATTACATGTGAACAGCACCATTCGTTCTTGCATAAATATAAGGGATAGTGTATTTATATACCTAAAGCTTGAACAGTATGATCAGATTCCTTAATTAACAGCATTTAACTTCTTGTTTATGTGTCTTAATTTTGCTGAAAAAAATAGATTGCCTTGGTGCCCTTCTCATTTAAGTGCACTGAAAGCATAACGCAGGGAGCTTTCTATGGGAAGTAACAGCAGCAAAAACGTGTGTGGAGGAAGGGAACATGCTTGCTTCTTTGTTTTTTGTTTCCCAAATCTCAAAGTTATCTGTAGTTAGTTTTTTTTTCTTCCTAAAGTGTTCGAACATATTTATTTTAGGCATCAAAGAAAATGCCCTCGTTGGTGCTAGTGAGATTTCATTTCCAGGCTGGTACTCACGGGCCCACCAAAGAGAGGACCTAGTCAGAACAGGAAGGCTTTGGGTACTGCAGCTGCTGTGGGTCTTAGATCAGATGGGAACCTTGGAGTTAAAAACAAATAAATAATAAAAAAAATTGGCCAGAAGTACTGTTCAAGAGGTTCAGGAATCACTGTGTATGCTCCAGCAGGTCTAGGAATAAGGTCAGGGATCAGCCTGGCTGTAGTCGAAACAGCAGGAAAGCTAGAAAGGGTGACTCTCTTCTTTTATTCTAGTGTAACTCGTATTAGGGTCTGTCTGAAATAACCCAGGCAACATTCAAATGTCATAAAACTGACACATGAGAAGTGTTTAATGGAATTAAAGATATCTTGGATTTCTTAAGATGTTACTCCCAGTTTCTTCTGAAGTCCTCCAAGTATGAGTACTCTGCCAGAAATGAGAATTCCAAATACGGTGTTACTCTGTTTAAAACTGATGTGTTCAATAAGCATCTTTTTTTAAAAGGCTCCATACTTCTAAGCTCTTAATGATTATTGAATCATTAGCCTAATGTATCTCAAGGGTCTTGTTGTAGAAAATTACAGATAAAATACCCACTTCCCACAATGTTAATGGTTCAGTAAATAGTACCTTCCTTACAAAAACTTCTTTAGATTTGTCCAAACTGCACTTGTTATGAATTGTTTCATTGTCAGAATTAATGGTATCCTAATCTAAAAGATGTCAAGTAGGGGGAATTGAAGACTATGTCAATTTGTGGCATTTCACTTAAATTCAGTATTTTTCTAGAGGGATGTTTAATTCCCTCTTTGCTCTGTGTTTAAATATTACCATTTCAAGCACAACTTCCCGTAACTCTTAAAGTAAATCTTAGCTATCTACAATCTTGCTACTTGTTTTAAAGAGTGGTTATTTGCAGATTTCTTAGATCTAAGTAATGTGAAGCTTCAGACAGGTCTGATGATCACAGTTAACTATATTGGCACTGGAGGGGATAATAATTTACTACGAGTTATCAGTCTTTAAATGAATGAGGCCCTTCACATTTTAAAGTTATTTCAGGTTCTTTGTGAATGCAGACAAACGCTTCTGTACCAAAACGCATGTGCTTTCAAAGTTTGCATTTGCATAGAAAAGGAAACAGCATTGAGGGAGTTAACAGTTTGTTCTCATGTACATGATGTCAGCAGAACAGCAAACTTTGTTCCAAATTTCATTTTCAGACTCTTCTGTGAGTTCTCTAGAATCTTGGTTTTGATGGACTGAAGAAATAAGCATAGCTAAATTGGCAAAATGTGAGGTAAAAAGAGGCTGTTAATGTAGAGATGCTGAACTATACTTAAATCTGATGTGGAAATTATTTGGTATTTTTCTATGCGGTACAGTGGTTTGCACTTAATGCTATATAACAATCCCATAGATACATACACTTTTATCATTACATTAAAAAGAGTTGTGAAGTTGAGTACTTAGTTTTTAGGAATTGCTACAATTAAAGTGTGCTCTAGAAGATACCAATTTTACATAGGTAAAAATGATTTTATGTAGCCTGCCACTGTACGTAATTGCAAAGTCATGTTTATGGAATCTTCCAATAAACAACAAAGAGAAACCAGAAAGTCAAACATCACTTAGTAGGTAGGTATCACTCTGTTTGGAAAAGTGAAAGTAAAAAATCATTGTTAAAATAAAAGCATTATAGTCTGCCATACTGTTCTTGATTGTCACCCTACAGGAGAACTCTGTACTGAAAAGTCGATGTGATTTGTGCCTGTCTGTCTCTTCCAGAGATACTAGAAGTTTCTGTCTTCAAGTTAAAGAATTGCCCACAAATCTAGAAAGATATCAGGATATTAGGAGGGGGGGGGGGGAAGAAAAAAAAAAAGACGAGTGAAAAACTGGACTGCACTAGTCTTGATAACCTCCAATTGTTAGTTTCCAGCCATTCCTGGCTTTCCTTTGGGAGCAAAAACTTGCAGATAAAAGGTCAGGTTCTTTATCTGTTGAGATCAATGGCAGGCTGTCCGCTTATTTCAGTAAACAATGAATCATGTCTGATTTCCACAGCTGAGAATGGCATAAAAATATAGCAACTCTGTGGCTAGCTCCCAGGTTGTGAGGAACAGGGATCACCTTGGTTTAAAAGCATCTCTCTGTGGCAAAAATAATAATGAACTAATTGGAGGAAAGCAGACCAGAAAAGAGGATGAGGTTTCTTGGGGAATAGTTACTATTTGTCTTAGAGCAGAGATGAAGAAATCCAGAGTTAATTCTGGTTGGTCGATAACAGGAAAGAACAGCCTTGACATGAAGGGTACAGTCTGTGCTCTACGTATGAAGAACATGTTTCTTACAAGTCAGCTTGCCCATTATGCTGTTGCTGCTAATGAAACACAGGAGTGCTTTGTTAACGGGTGTCGTGGTTTTGGCCAAATTGGCCAATGGCTGGTGACAGATGCTCCCCCCCACCCTCTTGTGCATGGGGAGGAGGCAGAGAGATAAAGAGATTTATGAGTTTAGAAGAAACTAAACTACTTTAATGAAATTTTAAGAATAGAATGAAAAAGGAAAATAATGAAATAGATACAGTATATACAAAACCATATTAAGCTCCCAGGATGATGTCACTGGCAGGCACTGGGGAAGTCCCAGGCTGGACTCAGCAATGGGTGGGAACCGGGTTCCAGAGTTGGAGTCAGGAACACACCGATCGGGATCAAAGGCAGATGAACAGACAGGGTCCTCCTTGGATGTCAGCCATTGAAGGAAGAGAGTTGACCCTTTGATCCCTCAGCTTTCATACTGAGCATGGGGCAGATGGGATGGAATACCCCTGTTGGTCAATTTTGGGTCACCTGTCCTGTCTGCTCCTCCTGCTCTTCTATGTTTCTCCACTTCCGACCCTCTAATGGGGCAAATAATGAAATTAGCTGACCTTAGTTGTTATAGCAATAAGTAGAAGCAAGAGCCTCGTTGCATACCATTCCGTGGCACAAACTGTCTTATCACTCTGAACGAACCGCTTTAGACACAACATGCTGTTAGTTTCAGAGAGTTAGAAGAGGCCAAGCTAAGAAGTTAAATTACTGAACAGAAAGTTGGTTCTGTTTTACCTCAAACCAGGACAACAGGGATATGCCACAATTTCTA
Organism: Larus michahellis; assembly: GCF_964199755.1. Classification (NCBI taxonomy): domain Eukaryota; kingdom Metazoa; phylum Chordata; class Aves; order Charadriiformes; family Laridae; genus Larus; species Larus michahellis. The sequence goes on along the minus strand of NC_133900.1, from coordinate 19,171,517 downwards.
TACTTTCTGGTTACAGAAGAGAGGATAGTATTTCACGCTGGACCTTAATGTCGGGTGAAGGACTGACTGCAGGGAGGTATGGAACAGTTCTGAGGCAGGGAAACATCTACCCTGATTTAAAGCAAAAGGGTATGTGTGCGTGCACAGACTTCCACCAAACGCTGACATTTATATTCCTCAATATTGAGATTTATTTTTCACTCATATGAATATTGGCCTACAGCTTAGCCACAGTCAATATTCACCTCTTGAATCAAGAAATTTTTAATGGCCAAAAAAGAAACTGGTATTGCTTCTTAAAATGCTACTCAGGGATGCATATCAAAATAGTATGGCACTGGTACTTGCCAAACTTTAATTTCCAATTAAAGTGCTTCTGATAGAGGACTACATATATGCCAAGTAACCAAACTGTTGATTTCTTATGTTGAAATACTTAATACTTAATTTAACTTTCATCTCCAGTGAATCTGTGGGTATTGGGGGAAAGATCCTTTGTTTACAGGGGAGATGTGCAATGTGGTCTGAAAAAGATTTTTATTTTGGTTTTATTGTTCCCCTAGCCTAAAAAGAATTCAGAATGAAAATATACAGTTCCTTTTCATAAATGCAAAAAACATAACAATTACATACCCAATTATTTAGTAAAGATTAGGCTTTAAAAAAAAATCTTTTGTCTTATAGTTTGTCAAAGAAGCTGTAAGATGAAGTATGATCAAGAGCATTCATAATTTGAAACCTACTGAACATTGAATACTTTGATTTATAATTGATGCTTCAGATACATTATAAGTGTGAAAACTTCAGATAACTATGGTAGTTTACACACAGAAATAAAGGACTGTGCACTAAAGGCTCTATTTTAATGGACCTGATCCTGTCAAAATATCAGCATGCAAGAAATATTGCTTCTAAATACTGAGTTCTATTTCACCCTACTGATGAAATGCTCTGAGGATAACACAGCTTCTGGAATAAGTCACTCTTTTTGAAGAAGGCTTGTTGTGTTTCATAATTAAACAATCAATGCCATGCCTTATAGATCTGTGATAAAGTAGATCCCATTTTGTCACTCAATATACCCCTGCAAACTTACTGATGGTAATTGTTCCATGGGCGTATGACAGAAAAATTTGGGGGTGAGTATAGTAAGAGTTACGGTGTTTGTGTTTCACTTTTTCTTATATTTAGGGAATTAAAGCTGAAATATGCATATCCTCAAATGGAAGATGAACAATTCCTTAGAGAGTTGGGTTAATAAAAGCGAACAAAGATTACAAAGAATTGAATCCTTGGCAAAGCGGGGAGATGGGACCACTGGTGCACCTATCAAGGGTCAGCTGGGAATGGGGCCTCCCAGTAGCAAGGTATTGAAAAGATTGAAGGAGCTGCACATAAAAAGGCAGCACATTCATCAGCACGATGTATGTTTCAGAGAGGGTACTGCAGGCATAACTAAGGTAGTTCAAGAGGGCAGGCTGGTACTCATTGCTGAAAACTCCAAATTCAGTGCTGAGTACTAATTAGTAGTAGGCATGGCTTGGCATTCTGCAGTCTGTGTTTTTGAAGATTTCCTCAAAACTTATATTCAAAGGATGGAGAAGCTTCAATAAAAAAAAAAGCTTTTGATTTCTAGTTTAGTTTAAAACTCATCCTTTTACAGTGTTACTGAAAATGAAGAGCAGATTTCTAATAAAGGAACTAATTATTATTAAAATTCTGGTGTCAGCAGAACACTTCATCCTCACAGAAATGAAATAGTAGTTCACAGATATTTATTCTAAGTTTCCAATAAGTACTTGGCCAAAATTCAATAATGTTCATTAAATACATAAATGGAAATATTAAAAATAAAGATTTTTTCCCTTGTGATTTATTATATCATGTTTTTGAAAAGCAAAGTTGAAGAAAGAAGTCGTTATCTGGCAAAAAAGGTACTACAGAAATGTTAATTAAATTGTATAGTCATAAGTAAGCCAGTGAACAAGAAAAAAGCTTCCCTGCGTAGAATTGGAAGCCATATTTATTCTGGCTGGATGCTTGAAGACATGAAAGATTATCTTTAAATAAAGCATACAGAGCAATATAGTTAGATACTTTTTGGGTTATACCAAATGAGCGAAAACAATCTTTAGAAAACCCCATTAGGAGGCCTGTCATAATTGAGAAGTTGGAAACAGGCATAGGCAGGTGTTTGCAGACATGTCTGAAGCACAGATTACATTATGGAGTAATTACACAAAAGGCGAGGTTGTGCACAGGGAACTATTTTCCCTACGGAATGACAGGTGGGAATGTCCGGGAACTTCTGCTCTGCTGAAGTTGCTTTCCCCTGGTGCAGAAGCTTGTTCTGGAAGGAATCAAGGAGAGACTACGGCTGTGGGCACCGTGGCCAGCCCTCCTCTGCCTGCCAGCCCCATACTGGGAGAGCGTAGTTCCTGAGTTATGGGATGTTCATTGGGGAACATGTTCCTCAGTGCTTCGAATACAGGAGGTTTCTGCACTCTGCCTGTCTATGGCTGGGCTTGAAGCCAGAATCCTTTGTTGTTTGTGCTTGAAAAAGAGTTTACCTGTTTTATTTTGTTTTACATAATCCTAGATTTTGAGGGCTGTGTTTCTTCTGTGAGTCTGACACCTTGAACAATTTGCATTGTTCAAAAGGGCATGTGAGCGTTTTAGGTCTGATAACAAAAACAAAAAACTTCAAACAAACAAAAAAAACCAAACCAAAACTTTTATTTCTGTAGCTCCTGATTAAATTATGTACCTCTTTTAAAAGTGCATTCCCATGAGCGTAATGAGTCTACTTTATTTCTGAATACAACTGCAGCACCCCCAGCCCCAAATTGCTTAATTCACTGCAGCTTCTAAGTAGGACTGAGCTGTACTTTAGGAAAAAAATAAAATCCCTATTTATTTTGTACTTAAAAATGATTATTTACTTTTAAACTGTTATATTAAAAGGACTCCTCAGAAGGGTTTTCATCTGCTTCTGGACACCTGGTTAACATTAAGAACAGTTTACCAAAGAGTTTTGTGTAGGAATAAGGAACTTACTGTGAGAATTTAGTCAAATATTTTACCAGCCTTGTGTGGATAGTTCAGCTGCACAGACTAATCTTCCTCAGCAGGATTATGGTCGTTCTCTCCAAGAAGGTATGCAGCTTTTTTACATCACAAGGTTTTGTAGCACTTTTTAATAATTAAAATTCCTCTTCTCTGTTGAAGGTGCGGCTTTGTACAGCTAGAGCTTTCAGATCAGCATCATTTATTGGCAGTGATTGCTAGTGCTGTGGTTTTAATAAAAGCAGTATCAGAGGATTGTGTTCCAAAGCATATTTAGTAAAGTAAAATTGTATAGGTATATTCTGCACAGGCTCTTGTTTTCCAAAACTTGACATTTGTAGAAGTGATTTGAATAGTTTGAATGAACTTACTGATCCGTTCACAAGGACTTCTTGTCTCCTGTAACGTGAGGGATATGTTTAATAAATCTAATAGGAAATAACTTTCAACCTTAGGAAACTAGTGCAGTTGTGGGTTGGTTTTTTTTTTTTCTGTGGTGAAGCAAGGGACCACGTAACATTGGTAATTTTTGAACACCTGTTAGCAAAAAGATCATAGAATCATAGAATCATAGGGTTGGAAGGGACCTCTGGAGATCATCTAGTCCAACCCCCCTGCTAGAGCAGGGTCACCTAGAGCAGGTTACACAGGAACACGTCCAGGTGGGTTTTGAATGTCTCCAGAGTTGGAGACTCCACCACCTCTCTGGGCAGCCTGTTCCAGTGCTCTGCCACCCTCAGGGTAAAGAAGTTCCTCCTCATGTTTAGGTGGAACTCCTATGTTCAAGTTTGTGCCCATTACGTTTTGTCCGGTCCCCGGGCACCACTGAAAAGAGCCTGGCCCCATCCTCCTGACACCCACCCTTTAAGTATTTATAAGTGTTGATAAGGTCACCCCTCAGCTGTCTTTTTTCCAGACTGAAGAGACCCAAATCCCTCAGCCTTTCCTCATAAGAGAGGTGTTCCAGTCCCCTAATCATCTTGGTAGCTCTCTGCTGCACCCTTTCCAGCAGTTCCCTGTCCCGCTTGAACCGGGGAGCCCAGAACTGGACACAGTACTCCAGGTGCGGCCTCACCAAGGCAGAGTAGAGGGGGAGGATGACCTCCCTTGACCTGCTGGCCACACTCTTCTTTATGCACCCCAGGATGCCATTGGCCTTCTTGGCCACAAGGGCACGTTGCTGGCTCATGGTCATCCTGTTGTCCACCAGGACTCCCAGGTCTCTTTCCACAGAGCTGCTCTCCAGCAGGTCAGCCCCCAACCTGTACTGGTGCAGGGGGTTGTTCCTCCCCAGGTGCAGCACCCTACACTTGCCCTTGTTGAACTTCATAAGGTTTCTCTCTGCCCAGATCTCCAACCTGTCCGGGTCTCTCTGTATGGTGGCACAGCCTTCCGGTGTGTCAGCCACCCCCCCCAACTTTGTGTCATCAGCAAACTTGCTGAGGGTGCACTCTATCCCCTCGTCCAGGTCACTGATGAATATATTGAAGAGGACTGGACCCAGTACTGACCCCTGGGGAACACCACTCGTCACTGGTCTCCAACTAGACTCTGTGCCCCTAGTCACAACCCTCTGAGCTCTATCTTTCAACCAGTTTTCTATCCACCCCACTGTCCATTCATCTAACCCATACTTCCTAAGCTTCCCTATGAGGATGCTGTGGGAGACCGTGTCAAACGCCTTGCTTAAGTCAAGGTAGACCACATCTACCGCCCTCCCCTCATCTATCCATCTAGTCATGCCATCGTAGAAGGCTATCAGATTAGTCAGACATGATTTCCCCTTGGTGAATCCATGCTGAGTACTTCTGATAGCTTTCTTTTCCTCCACGTGCCTTGAGATGACACCCAGAACGAGCTGTTCCATCATCTTTCCAGGGATGGAGGTGAGGCTGACCGGCCTGTAGTTCCCCGGCTCTTCCTTTTTGCCTTTCTTGAAGACTGGAGTGACGTTGGCTTTCCTCCAGTCCCCAGGCACCTCGCCTGTTCTCCAGGACTTTTCAAAGATGATGGAGAGCAGCCCAGCAATGACTTCTGCCAGCTCCCTCAGCACTCTCGGGTGCATCCCATCAGGGCCCATGGACTTGTGAATATCTAGATGATCTAATTGGTCCCTCACTCGCTCCTCCTCAACCCAAGGGAAGTCGTCTTCTTTCCCTGTTACTTTATTCAATGCCTGGAACTCCTGAGGGCTGGGCCGAGCAGAAAAGACCGAAGCAAAGAAGGCATTCAGTAACTCTGCCTTCTCCACATCCTCCGTCACCATGACTCCTGCCTCATTCAGCAGTGGGCCTACAACTTCTCTGGTCTTCCTTTTGCTTCCAATATACTTGTAGAAGCTCTTTTTGTTGTGCTTGATGTCCCTAGCCAGGTCTAATTCCAAGGCGGCCTTGGCTTTCCCTGTTTCATCCCTGCACGCTCTGGCAGCATTCTTGTAATCCTCCCAAGGGGTCAGTCCCTTCTTCCGCTTATTGTAGACTTCCTTCTTCCATTTGAGCTTTTTCAGAAGCTCCTTGCTCAACCATGCAGGTCTCCTGCGTCCCTTGGCTGATTTCTTTCTCTTAGGGATGCACCGATCCTGAGCTTGGAGGAAGTGGTCTTTGAATATCAACCAGCTTTCTTGAGCCCCTTTGCCTTCCAGAGTCCTAGCTCACGGGATCTCTCCAAGCAGTTTCTTGAAGAGGTCAAAGTTAGCCCTCCTGAAATCCAAGGTTGTAATTTTACTTCTTGTTGTTGTTTTGTGGATAGTACCCATGATCCTGAACTCAATCATTTCATGATCACTACAACCTAGGGTGCCCCCAACCTTAATGTCCTCCACCAATCCCTCTGTGTTTGTCAGTACCAGGTCTAGAAGTGCTCCTCTCCTTGTTGGCTCCTGTACCACCTGTGTCAAAAAGTTGTCATCAATGCACTGGAGGAGCCTCCTGGACTGTGCATGCCTGGCTGTGTGATCTTCCCAGCAGATATCGGGGTGATTGAAGTCCGATGAAGGGGTCAAATTCCTCATTTTAGTTGTTTCTGCATAACTAAGTAGACAATGTTGGCTTTTAATACATAGAATTGATGCAAGTTTTGGCCATCATATCCCCAAAACTAGGGCTGTGGACAAAGCTGGAAATTGGAACCAGAGTATGCAATGGCATATTTCCCCTCTGTGATTGCTTGTAGAAGGAAATTTTTGGGGACATTTTGTTGGGCAGAACAGCTTTGGAATTTTTTTGAAAGAATCAGAAAAATCCTCAGGTCTTTGAACAACTTAAAAGTTATTTTAATTTGGGAAATGGGGAATGTCCAATTCACTGGCACATGCATTCCATATGTTTGCTAGAGCTTGTTTTCTCCTTCTTCCCGTGACATACTGAGGAATGTTTTGTATAAATAACCATTAATAATTTCCAATTAATTATGGGGAGGAGGAGACAGAGAGAAGCGTGTGTTTTGTAGGCATTCTAAATGTATTGCGAATTGGCTGGTTGGGATTGAGCTGTGCTATTGCTGTGAAAACTGAAGGACAGAGGTCGTAGGTACTGAACTCAACTGCGTGCAAGTTAACAGACCTAGATGTATCCAGCACTGTGACACACGTTTTTTTTTAGAAATAGAAAACAAAATAGAGCTGATGAAGTGTCACAAGTGATTCATAAAATGAAATAAGACTATAAAGGTATTTAAAAACAGCTGTAAAAGCCTTCAGAAATTTTCTGTGACATTTCAAACTCTACTTTGATTTTTGTGGATAAAGAGAATAAAATTGTACAAGCTTTTAACTGTCACTATATAATTTAAACTAAAAATATATACAGCCAAGGTAAATTTTAAATGAGGTGAGCTCACCTTTTGTTATTTTCATTTTCTAGTCTAGTTTGATCGTATTGCTGTACTACTTAAACTCTTCTTGCTACCTTAAAAGGGCATCATTCTGCAAAACTTGCTCAAGGCTTGACTGTTTCTGATTGTTCATGACTTCCTCAAATATTCTCCATTTTTAAGAGACAATGCTAATGTTTGCTCCATTACTTCCCAGGGAGTTGAAGGTATTTTCAAAAATTGTCTAGATAAAACCTAAATGTCAGCTTCTTCAAGGCAGTTAAGTACCAAGTTCAGTGGGAGTTAAGTGACATATAGAAGACAGAAACACCTTTGGAGATATGGGCTTAAGTGCCTTTTCATATCTCAAGGAAAAAAAGAGATAAAGGCCTTATATTATTCGTGTTTCATAAACACAGATGTTCTTTCAGTATGGTGATTACAGGTGTGTAGACCCTGTTAGAACTTTGTTTGCTGTGGGAGCACAAAACTGTAATATATCTCTTCTGCAAATAATCATAGTCAAAAAGCCCCTGAATCATGCATGCCGTACTTCAGGTGACCTCCATTGGGATGCTCTGTTCTTTGCTTGCGTTTGTGGGTGTAGATGTGGTTAGGGGTGGAAGGAACTCTTTTCCCCTTCCCACCCTGCTGTGTTAGCTAGCTGTGATACAGCAGATCTCCTGGGGAAGTGTGCTGTAACCACAGCGGGGAAGGCTTGGTTCACTGGCAAATAGTCATTTGCCTTCTCCCTTTCCCTGGCTACTTCTTGAGGATCTCGTACAACCAAATACTCTGTCTCTGCCTGCGACAAAGACCACAGATCCTTTATTGGTAGTGAAAGGTCTTCTGGCCTGAGTCACCCCTCGCTTGTCACAGTGTCTAACACAGCAGGGTGTTGAGCCCTGAGTATGACATTAAGCATTTTCTCTAAAGAAAGATACCAAGGTCTAATGTGGCACAATCCTGAAATATTTCTGCTCAGAGGGGCCTTTCAGTTGCAGCACAACAAAGAAGAAATAGCATTTATAGCTCAGTTGTAGCCTGTCCTGAAGATTCCAGTGAACAGTATTTGGCTTTGACACCATTTTTCTAAAAAGGTGAAGTGACAACAAACATCTTCAAAGCGGTTTGCTTTAAATTCACTCTTTTCTGCTGACTTTTAGGTGGGTGCCAGGAAGGGGATATAGCAATCTACCTCTTGGGATTAATATGTTATATCACATCTGTCTGCCTAATGCAGAGGAATCTCTGGTAATGTCAAGTGCCTGACACTTCAAAGGAAGCTAGAAATCACCAGCAAGAGATATTTATAGAGCCCTTCTATAAGACAGTGTCTTAACATCTCCAGATCAGTAGCTGCCTTGGATCTGAAGCAGGACAAATAATTCTGTGTTCATTATCCATTCCAGTGCCTCATTCCTCTTCTTTTTTGGTTCTGATTGTTGATCACATAAAAAGTGCAGGAAGGGCACTACTTGTAGGTAAGGTGACACAAACAGTGTCACATGTCAGTCACCATAGGAAAAAAAAAAAAATATCCAAGTGTAAGAGAACAAGAGAGACAAATGGTGAAGAGCAAAGCAGGTACCCTGCAGGACAGGAGCGAGATGCCTCTGCCTCAGTGCAGCGGGCCTTGAACTTCAGTTGTGCAATTGAACTGTGCCTGGGTGTCCAGGCCCAACCCAGGTAGCGGGGAGCTCTCGGCATGCCCCTTTTCCAAATATCTCCAGGCAGGCACGGGGTTCTGCTGCTGCCTGGAGCGCTGCCAGGCAGGGTTAAGTGAGGAGGGGTAGGAATAAACACATCTAAAGGTTGCAGTTCTCTGCTCCGTGCTGAGGAAATGTCTTGGGAGCAGGAGGCATTCACAGAGGCCTGGTGGGTACTGTCTTGTCAAACTGCCTCAGAGGACAGCACAAGTGTGTAGAGTTCACGATGGAGAAAAGGCAAGGGATTATTTACAGCATTTCTGTTACTTGTACTGCTCAGTGCGTAGCTGCGCTGTGCAGAGCTCTACAGAGTGAAGAAGGGCAGGTTAGCTCCAAGGTCTCAAGGGCTGGAGCATAGTCGATGCAGTGCTATGCTATTGGTCTCTTACACAGGAGTTTGGTGAAGTACTTAGCTCAAATACCGTTTCAGGGAGCTCTCAGCACTGCTGTGACACTGGTACAGCTGGCTCTGTGCCACCCTCTGTTATGTATGAGTTCCCCCATTGAGGCCAGGCTGGAGGTGTCCTTTCCAGGACTGGTTTCTCTGCTTAGTTGCATGGCAAGGTGGGAATCTGGTTAGTTTGCGACCAAGCCCAATGTCAAGCATTGAACTAACATAACAAGGCAAAAGTGCCCTTAAAATTGTGGGTGAGTTTTACACAGAGGAGGGTGCCTAGTGTTGCCCTCTTGCAGTGGTGCAGCACAGTCTCTATGCAGCTGCAAGAAGTCTGTAGTTTGGAGCAGTGCCAGTCCTGCTGCAGCACAGTCTTAGGGAATTAAAGTCCACGTGCATCCCTCTATCCAGATGTTCTCTCGCTTTACTTACATTGAAATGTAGAAGGTGCAATATAAAATGTATCTCATTACTGATGTAGATTTAGCACAATATCAAAATTTATTCTTGGATTTGATTGCTTGGTGGGCCTTTTTTTAATAATTTTTGAAAAAATAATGTGATGCTGAGACTACCATATATCAAAAACCAGGATAATTCTGGATTTGCGTTTGTATCAATTGAGAATAAGGTCAGCTTCTACAACAGTTCTGCAATGTAGTGCAGTTGTATTCAGTCTTTGAGGCTCTGCATGTGCCCGTGTTACTGCTACGGCTCTCCCTGCTGATTTTCTTCTGGACTGACTGCAGAAGCTGGTAGCGCGATAGTAGTAGTGATACTACCCTGTGACCAAAATACCGTGTGCTGCATGATTTTTTTCACTGGCTCACACTACTTTCACAGTCTAGAATTTGTCCTTACTCTAAAGGTTATTTATCACCCACCTTTGACTTCCAGAGGACTTTGGTTTATCTTGGATTTTGTTTTACCCGAGTAAAACAGAAGGCCATCTAAATGAGTTTTTTCTCTTCCATATGTAGATATAGTTTTATATACCTTTTTTTCTAACAAAAAGAATTTTTTTTATTTTGTATTAATAGTGCCTCAAAATTGCACTATCCAATATTAGTCTTTTCTATATTAGCTAAAGCAGATGAAATGTTTATTTTTTCTTATGTAAGACAAAATACAAATAGTTACAACTTAAGTGAATTTAGAACAAAACTAGAGTCTTCCTACTGGTGAATTCCCAACTTGGTAATTGGACTGGAGCTCATATGAAGGAGAAGCAGCTTTGTTTTTCATACTCACATGCCAGTGCACAGTAACATGCAGACAGAATCTCTGCCTGTAAGAGAGGTGACGAGTACTGAATCTTTATTTTGTATTTAGGTGTCTTATCTCTTATTGTCTTCTCTAAGGAGAAAGGCTTGTAAACTTTATTCTCTTCTTTGCTTCCTGAAGTTGTAGCTTTCATGTTTTAGTTGTTTTCAATTCTGCAAGCCATCATGATGGAATTCATTATTTTGTCTTTAAATGAATTTGTATAGCCTTCCTGTTGTCTCATCTGAGGCTCTGTACCATTTTTTATGGCCGAAATGAAAACTTAAGCTTGGCTTGAAGATAACCCTTATTTTAGGAGTGTCATCGTTAATCCGTTTGTCCTTTTTAGCTTTGGTTGCCTAAATGCGGCAATTAGGCATCCTCTCTAGGGAAAAAAAGGTATTTCTGTTTAAAAACAAAACTCAAAAATGAAATTTCTCTTCTTGTGACCCACTTTGTCCCTTTGAAATAAATTTCTTGGGCTTCATCAATACAGATTTTTCCAGATGAATTAGTTGCTGTCGTCTTTGTCTTCTGGAAAGAACCTGCGTTTCCAACTTGGTGGCTGAATACAGAGCACGGATGACTGAATGTGTGGTGATGTTGTGCAGGATCTCACAAGCCATCATTTCTAGCGGACTCAGACACTTACTGTTTTGCTGTACTGAATTGCGGGCTATCTACAGTTAATGCAGCCAATTGGGAAAAGTAGGGTTGAAATGCGCTTCCCTTGGAGAAAAATTCTACAGACTGTTCAGGTGCCGAAAATACAATTAGATACATTATTTAATGTTTCTGTACTGGAAGCTATTTCTTCAAACTAAACCATAATGTTGCATTTTAATCTGCTTTAATGCCTTTGCTATCTGTGGTTAATGTGTAAGTAGTTCATTGAGACAAAGGTTGTCTTCTGAGATGACTAGACAAAATGCTGACACTTCTAAAAACACCTTCCAAACCAAAACATGGGTGTTTCTCTTGTCTTGTGAGAACGTCTTCTGCATTTGAAGATTAACAATCCCACTCCAGATAGATCAAGGACATGTTTTGGTTAAATCACTGTAATACTTTTTCCCCAGGAAAAAATTACTCACTTTAGAGTAATCCTGAATACATGAAGACAAATAAGGCAGGACTAAGCAACAATTTAAAATCCATCATGGTTTTTTGAGCTGAACAAAGCAAGAACATACATAGTTGCTTATGGTGGTGGTACACTGCAATGGTTTAGTAATCAGGCTTTCGAAAAGGAAGTACTAATGTTCATATTTTCCTGAACCAGAGTCAACAAATATGTCAACATTAGTGTCTATGCACAGCTCTGTTACAAAATAGACTGACTTTTCCTGTCTGATCTGCCTTCTGCTGAATTACTGTTTGTAAGGTCAGCATACAAAAATCCTCATGCATGATACATTCATTTAATATGTCTTTATTGCTAAAATTGGCCTACATTTCTTAATTCTTTTGGGTATCAGAAAGTATCCTCAATAAAATTCTTTTCTCCTTGTGCCTCAAAGAAACAAATTCTGAGGTTCTCTTGTTTAACAACTGTGCGACCTCTTGCATCAAGATTAAACACTTTGTTTTGTCCCCAGGCAGTTGTATATTTATTACTCTTGAGGCAGTGGTATTTGAAATAAATAGAATTGAAAGATCCTGAGAAATGGTTTCTGAAACACATATATTGAGTTATTCTCTCCTATGTGAGCAGAAAATGCTTCTGATGCTTCTCCCCGTACCCTTGCAAAGGAAAATAGCTGATATAAAAAAAATCACATGATGGGGTGGTGAATAAGAAGGCATTTTTATCCTTAGTCACTGAGGCTTTTTGCTGCTTATACTTCTGAAAATAATTAAATTATCTTTATGGAATGTATTACTATTCACTAAAGATAACATAGGTAAGGGCATAATAAAGGACAAAAGGAAAAGGTTCTCTCCTGTTCTGCCTCAAAAGGTATGCTGTGAAAACAAAAAATAATCTATGGCTTGCAAATAGTCTCAAAAACTTCTCAAAATTCAGATATATTTTTGCCTAGTGATGGGGCTTATTCCTCCTCCCTGTTCAAAAAAACAGATGCTTACCAAGAGAAAAAGTTCTTTTGTGTTATAAAGGAAACAATTTCCGTGTAGCTTTTGTGTGTGTATACGCATATTCATAAAATATGGATTAGCAGCACTAGGTATTCAGCTAAGTAAATATTCATAAAATAAAGGTGGAATTGATATGCATTTCCCAATAGACAGTAATAAGCATATTTTGATTTCTTAGTAAGAAATCAAACTAAGGGGAGAGAAGGCACTTTCTTTTGTCTGGGCATTTTTTATTCCTCATTCTCATTGTGTTGATCCTGCTGGCAAAGTTTTTCTTTAGTGACATTTTGAATATACAGTATTGCTTATGTTAAATGTACAATAATCAGGAGTTTTGCTTAAAACATAAAAAAGAATCCAAAATATCTTTTTTTTTTCCTTGCGTTCTCGCTTGTGTCTTTGGGGTACATTAAAGTTGAATGTTTAAGCTTGTCTTTGTAACTATGAAAGGTAGATATGCTCTTCTTTTTCTCTTTTTATTTTAATAAAATCTGAAATTCTCAGAAGTGTAGGAGCCTTGTTAGTTGTACTTGCTACCAAGTATTAGAAGACTCAATAAGTAAATGAAGGATGACCCAAAATGTTTGTTTATTGTTGTTTTGGGGACACTGAAACTTCTAATTAATTTTGCATAGTTATTGTCACTCACAGTATAATGACTTTTTTTTGCCATCTCTTATAGATGATTCATTATTAACCTCTGATTTATGCTGGTTTTAAGGAAATGAGATATATATTGCAGGGGCCTGAACTTATAGGTATGCCTGACACCTTTGTTTGCACTACACTTGATCATTTAGAGTAATAAATTGGAATTTTTTTTTTAATAAACTGAAAATTAAGTGGATGTTCTAAAGCTTTAGCTGCGAGACGTCAAGAATGGCTCTATTTCAAGTAGCTGGTTGAATCAGGAATAAAAGTACACGTTGGTATCCAAACAGGCAAAGGTTTAATAAAAATCAACTCCTTGAAGTCAAACAGAATAGAAATAGATTTTTGCTGTTGTTTTGATTTAATGTCTAATTAAAGAGTTGGCTTAGGCTTCTGGGTTTCAGAAACAAAACATTTAAATCCCAAAATTGAAGAATAGGTGTTCCTAGAATTAATATTTTAGATAATAATTTGGAATGTATCTTGGACCGTAGCTGCATTGCTCTTGATATTGCTTCTTTGTTTGTGTTGGAGCTGTATTTGTTAAACACTATTTCATCCCCGCTTTTGTTTTACTGCTTTGCTTGGGTCAGGAGTATCTGGCAGTTTTCAGTCTGAGCTGAGGGGAAGATGGGCTTAATCACACATGTATGGAGCAGACAGCTCACATCCTCATCCCTTTCTTCTGTTTTGATGTTTCTTTCTTTGAACATGAACAGTTCCTTCCAATAGCAGCTGTATTTTGGATAGTCAGGAAATAGAAGGTCTTTGTTCTACGTATTTTATGGACTTTACCCAATTTATTAATCCATGGGATATGTACATTTGGTAGTGTAATTTCAGTATGTTCATTGCCAATAAGGAAAATAAAAGTAAACCCATCTTTGGCAACTGGCACGGAGCTGGAGTGAGCCGGTAAATAAATGTTATGTATTTCAAAAGAGATTTTATTTCTTCAGAGCTGTTAGAGGAAAGAAGGAGCTGACCATTGTCATGTAGTTTGAGAAATTTTGTCCAAATTACATCATCCTACAGCTATCAACTGTATGCCACTGATCATTTCCACACACCGAATAAATTAAAACCATCATAAAGTATGACAGCAATCGCCATTAACACAGCTTGTCGATACCTGCTTGTTGAAGTCTATTATTTAAAATCATTCCTTCGGCTTTGTCAATGTTTATACAGGCCAGCATCATTAATGTTGACTTAGGGTTATCTCTGTGTTCCATAACTAGAATACAGAACATTTCTATCGATTTCTTGGCCACACTCTTCTACTTTACTATCACTAAATGAATTTTGATTCATAAAAGAAAAACCCTGGGAGTCAAATGTCAGCTATTATCCAATATATTGCTCTCCCCTGCAACTAAAATAGTCTGCATCTCATCTTGAAAATATAATGTATATAAGTCTTCTCTGAAAGAATTTCAATAAAATATTGATGTGAAGTACTTTTTTTGTTTTGCATGATAAGGTGTTTTGAAGATATGGACAAGGGCACAAAACAAAGCCTGGAGTCATCCTGCATCATGTTTTGTATTTTGTGAGCTTTTTCGGTGAGCGTTAATAGCCATGAAATGTGGGATTTTTTCTTTGTGGTTATTAAGAAAATAGTTTGTGGTATTGTCTCGAGTGATCTTAGTTGATTTTGTGCTGGGAGTTATGATCAAGGCAAACAAAGCCTAATAACAAAAAAACCCAGTACTTGTACACACTACTTTGAACATCCCATTGTTTACTTCCATCATGTTCAGGTGCCCTGCTTTTAAAGAGTGTGCTTTTACACAATGCGTTTCATTTTCTCCTAAGTCTGTGGGTAGTAATATGTGTAATTAGAATATTTTGTTTTGTTTAAAGGCAAGATAGTGATTCCATGAACAATCTAATATGAATTCTTTTTGTGATACCTCCCAACCTAAGAACAGATAAGTAAAGGTACCTCATAATAAGAAGGCTGGTGCCACCTGGAAAATTGGGACACCATAGGAGTGAGAAAAATATCAGCTTCCAGGGACATACGCTTTTGTTAACAGATGCATTGGAATTGATGTGATTTTTTATTTTGACTCAAACAGAAGGAAAAAAAAAAATGTAATCCCAGGGCATTTAAGATTCTCTGGGGACAGGTTATGATGATGCAGGGTAGTATATCTATACATTTTTACCAGAAGTACTATGTGCTCATTTCTTCTCCCTTAGTGATGTTATACCGGCCATTGGCCGACAGCTAAGAGAGAATTCATGGATGTTAAACAAATGTCTCCCCACAATGACAATAATTCCTAATGCAGAAATGTGACATTCAGTGTATCCAGAAAAAAAACACCCTGAAACTGCCTCAAGAGTCAATAACAGATTTGGCAGGTTTGTGGCAAGAGTGTACAGAATTTAAGTTATAAGTGGGATATAAGGAGGAAATTCAGCTTTGAACTATAGTAGTGGCTGTGGAGGGGCTGGGTGTCAGGGCTGTGCCATGTGCTCGCCCAGGACAGTGAAGTTGTTGTTTCCCTGAGTGATAGAGGAACTTCCCATCCAGTCTCTGCAGAGCTAAGGCAATGGATTGAGAGGAGACAACGGGCTAACTTGAAACAAGGTGATTGATTGAATTCCCAGGCCCCACCACAGCAAAGTACTTGATGTGGTGAAGGAGGGCCCCAGGTGGGAATTCTGGGCTGTCCTGACAGTTCTCCTGGGCAGCTCCTGCTGTGCCTGGACCAGTGGACAGGCTCTCCCTGTGTTCTGGGTGGGGAACTGGGCTGCTCCAGCAGGTTCTCCAGGTGGTTCCTCCTACAGAATCAACCAAACTATACATAGATGAGACACCTGTAAGCAGTCAGTAGAAACAGTTTCTGCAGATGCACAACTGGCGATGTAGACCAGTGTCTTTGCGTGGTTAAGATGGGATGTGTTTTGTATGTTGTTTAAGATGACCAATAGTGATGGATGATGCCTGTTTTGGAGTGGTTGCACAGGACCAGCAGACAGCTGGATTATAAGAGATAAAGAGAACAGCAGTTTGGGGAATCTAACCCAATCCATCTGAATGTGCTGCTGTAAGAAGGCTTGAAATGGAGACTCTTGCTTCCCTCCAGGCAGCGACTGACCATCCTGTTCAAGAGATCCGATTCTCCAAGTGAGCGTTTACCCCGTGTGATGTTGTGTGGGTTTTGGGTTGTGTGTGTGTGTTTGTTTGTTTTTTTTCTTTTAAACAAATGCCCTGTCCATGGGTAACTGTGCAACTTTTTGAAATGCGAGAATGAAAGAGACATCAGGTGACCATAATTCCTCCTTTCAATTCTTTGCAGAGAGCAAAGGCAACATATGTGATTTTTATGGAACAAATGAAAAAATGGCGATCACTAGCATTGCAGTGAATATCAAATGAATATATAATAACAGAACATTAGAAAACAATTAGAAAAAGTGCCTAGATATTAATAATTCATGTGCTAATTCATTGTACCAACATTGATCATGTAAAATAAGTGTGGTGTTAGTTACATTTTAATCATTCAGTGTTGGAAAAGGAATAATTATTTTCAAATAGAGATGGGAAGGATCCAGTTTTAGAAAAAATCATGCAATGTCCAATTTAATCCACAGCATTTTCATAGGGAAATGTGCGACTGCCGATATTGTAGAACAGTGGAGAAAATCACTGCAATTGTCCATGTTTAAACTCTTGCAGTGAAAGTAGACATATTGTTGCCCTCGCAAGAGCTTGTTCAACTATGGGATACGTGTGCTGTGCAGCGTGGCCTCGTTCCTCATCTATCTAGGTTAGGGCTTGGCCAGAACGAGCATTAGGTCCCTTCCAGCCCTTGTGTCTCTCCTTACATCAACAAGAATAGTGGGGAATGAGAGCAGCAGGTAGTCTTCCCAGTGGACTCAGAGGCATTGAGGGACGTGCCTGCCATGGATACAAGTGGAGAATAAAGGGAGGAGGACTGGCTGTGTCCATCTCCCTGCTACCCCTATCCTCCACTGCGGAAAGTTTCTAGGGGCTTCCAGTCACCTCTGAAGAAGGAAGTTGCATGTTTCTCCTTGGAAAGTCATCTCTGATCTTGCACAAGCATGTGCCTGAGAGGAAGCGTGAAAGTTTGGTGACTCCTTCGCAGGAAAGGTTCTCTTGCTTGGGCTGAGGCTGTAGGCAGATAAGGAGCTCCAGGGGTGTAGAGCCTGATGGAGCTGTTGTGAATTAGAGAAGCAGCTATTGACATGCTTCATAGTCAAGCTGCCCAACTCCAAGCTCTTTTGGATCTCTTATAAGCTGTTTTCTCTTTGTTCTCCTTTCTTCTCTTCTCCAGGCGAAGAACCTCCTAAATACCTCCAGATGGAGAGGTGGCTCTCTAGGGGCTTCTCTGCCTCGCAGGTGCAGTTCCTTGAGCTTTTCTTCTTGAACTGGGACCCTCGCAGGTGGTGACTTGGCCAGGCGTGCTTTGAAAATGGCACGCGTCTTTCTCCTCGTTTGTATTTTGCCATAACCTGTAGTTCAGGAGACCTTAGATCAGTCATAATGATACAGTCAAAACATAAAGACAGCTGAAAGATGAGAAATGGTAAGCTAAATCTAGCATGATTTAAGTGGTAAATTAACTTTAAATGAATAGCATTTGGGGAAAGCCTCAGAACATGGGTCCAGATGAGTGAAAACAAATCCCACTGCAGCTTTTTATTTTGGTACTTCTCTGGTTACTTTGTTGCATCTTAGAGGAAGGTGAAATTCAACTTGTAAACTATAGTAGCATAGACTTACTCAGAATTGTATCAGGTTTACTCTGGTGTATTGCCTTTTCTGTAACCTCTGAGTTTGGTTTATTTATGTTATTGCAGGACGAGAATAACCCGTATTTTCTGTGAGTGGATTGGTTGGTTTAAATTCACAGAAGCAGCAACACGTTCTTGCTTCAGTAGTGGACTCCAAATGGATGCTTTTTATTCTATTATCTTCCTTAGTTTTATATAGTATTGATGAAATTGAAAATCAGTGACCTGACAAAAACAAAATAATACAGCATGAAAATTGCTACCATGATTTCATACTGTGTTAATGCAAGGATGTCAGTCCTGCTTCAGAATAATAACAGTGTTTTGCTCCTGAACTTATGGCATCTCTCTCTCCCTCTGCCCCCCTCCTTTTATTTTTTTAAAGGAAAGCTGATGCCACAGTGATATTCTCTTTAATCACATCTCTTGACAGTTGTTAGAGAATAGCCACTGTTAAAAATTCGTTTTTTGAAGTAGCCAGTGGAATCTCTGTATTCCATAAATATATGAAGAAATGTGGGGTGCGTAGTGTACATAGTGAACTGCAGTGGTTCACCCAGAAAGAACCAGGTGTAACAGTCATTCAACAGTGTTGAATGCAGAATTTAAGAATTTATTTTTAATCATTTCTTCCTCAAAGGAGGACCACAGCCCAGGCTGCCCAGCACTGCCCATGGGGGCACTGATGGTCCTGGAATATGCAGAAGTGATATTTGCTTTCCATTCTCAAATATACTGCTGTGCCCAGTGCAGAGCCCAGAAGCTTAAACCAATTGCTATTATACTGCAGGCACCAGAAAAGATTTGAGGAAAGAAGCTAAATTCTGATTAAGGTGCTCCCTGAACTTGCAATGGTGTAACCAAGTTTTGCATTCAGGCAGCTTAATTGATTACAGAACCCTTTGTCTAACCTTCTGAACTTGCCAGTGATTGTAGAACCTACCAAATTTGCTGTAAAAATTGTAAATTTTATATCAAAGGTAAGAAGGTAATTGGCAAATCTTGCCATATAGGAAGAATGTCTTCCAGATCCCAGATACTTGTTCAGATTGCGCCATCATAAAGAGTTACCTGTTCAGATAGGGAAGGAGCAAATGCAGAGTTCCAAGTTAAAGACCAGTATTAGCAACAACTCCACTTTATTTTGTCTGTCTCTCTACTCCTTCGTGGCTTGCAGGAGAGGGTGAGCTGTTACGTGTGTACAGAATGAAATCCCCATCTCTACCATACCTCATGGAGGAGACAGAAAGGGATGGGGGAGAAATAAAACACTGCGCCCTCTCCTCACACTCTACCTAGCTGGCTTGTTTTAAGAATACTTTATAGAGGACAATTTTTAAAAAAGCAATAGGTAGTTTCTTGCATATAGCTATTAAATTAAATAGATGCATTCTTGCATCTTGCAACTGAAGGGCTGCTGATGTAAAGTCTCTCTGTGTATATACTTGCTCTATGGTTAAAGCACTCACCCACAGCACCTGAGACCTGAACTGATTCAAAATCTCTTCTCACGTACAAGGAGTTTCCTTAACCTCATATGTCTTGGTTATTTTAGGCAGAAAATAATTTATGATTCAGTGGGCCAGAGAGAAAATACATGTGAGCGTGAGGTTTAGTGGTTTGTTGTTCACCTGAGGGCTCCAGTTTCCATGCTAAGGACAGCTTCAGCTCTGATGTCAGCTTTTGGTACAGGGATTTGGAGTTCCCTTTCCAGCTAAGGTGGCTCACACACTGCAGAATTCTCCAGTTTAGCATTGTCCTCTATAATTTCTTAGCCTCCATGGGGAGAATGGGGAATGCTCTGATGGATATGGTAACCTACCTTTTAATAGACAGGTAGGAAGGCAGGGTTAAATTCTCCTAGCATAGGGAAATAATTCAAGCAGCCCGGAAAAGTGCTCTGACTACTTATTAATTGTTTCATGGGGCAAATAAGAGGTACCTCATCCTGTGGCTGTAATTCAGAAAATAAGGACAATGTCTCTCTTATTTTGAAAGAGGTAACATTGGTCACTTCTTGCTTAGGACAGAGTTTTTTGTGAACTCAGGCTTCTGTCCTGGAGGTTTCTTATCAGTAAACTCTAAAGATTTTTTTCTGATCAAGCCAGAACTTCTCACCAGCTTGGTTGTCATTCTGTCGTGTTGTCTTCTTAGAGAGCGTGATTTTAAATTTTTCAATCTCTGGTAGTACTAGGACAAATATAAAACAGATGATTAAAGGAAAAAGTCTCCTTCCAAAAGAAAATTTTGCTGAATTAATTTTATTTTGTAACCAAGTACTTGAAATCTATTGCTAACTCCTGCCTGCCTTTTAGGGTGCAGGAAACAGTCTGTACTGTGTGTTGCTAATAATGTGCTGTTTGCTTCAGTTTTAGGTTTGTTTCTTGAACTGCTTTTGCCTGTTGCCACTTTTTTCCTGTTTGTTTGCAGTTTTAGCATCTTTTGTTTGTTCTTATCCCCTGCTGCTTTTACTTCATTGCAACCATCTACATTTTTTTGCTGTAAACTGCCCTTCTGATGGCTTTCCTGCTGATTTTACTCAATTGCTTAGAGCTCTAGCATTAGCTGCAGTGGAGCACTGACCACGGGCTCCGCATGGCTCTGGTGGGAGACCAGGTGCTCCGGCCATTCAGCTCCAATGCCTCACCTAGTCCTTTAGCCAGCAGTGTTGAAGGGATCCTCCGAGACTGGCTCGTGCCAGCCAGACTTTGGACAAAAGGAATTTTTTGGTCTGTTCTTTCATTTTTACATATATGTGCCAGAGTATTCTTTAACTGTGGTTATTTAGTTATTTGGATTTTGCTGTTATAGCAACATACGAGATTGCTGTAACTTAATAAACATGTCCTAACCTAAGTGTAGGAATGTAATGCAAGAACGTTGCTTGCATTGGTTTTTTCCTAAATGTGTTAGTTTCTTTTTTTTTTTTGTAAACAAGTGTTTTTCACTGTAGATAGAATAAGTTTTCTATGAATGCTCTGTTCGTAATTACTTGTTATGAAAAACAGTTTTTTATTACTGATAGAAGCACGAGGCAGAAAAAAAAGTAGTATAGAATTTAATATTCTTTATTATAGAGTAGTTCAAATTTACCATAAAATTAAGCCCTGCAATTGAATTACATAAATTGATTTATATCCTTTGTGGGGACATCCATTCAGTCTTGCATCTTCTTGAATTTTTTCAAAATATTGTTTAGCATAAGGATATGTACAGGATGGGGATTAATGGAGGGACGCAGATAAAAGTCAAAAGATGTGTTTTATGTAATATGCTTGCTAATATATTTAATCAATATAGTTGTTGTATTTTGCGGATATGTAGGGAACAATAACTGCCCACATACTGTATACAGAGAAATTAATAATATCCAACTAAACAGTGTAAACAGAATATGAAGAAGGGAACAGAACAAAAAAGAATGAGAAATACTGTGATTGCAGGTATTATACCAGTTCACTCAGACTTTGTTTTCTGTAGTTTCTTTTTTTCTTCTTTTTATCCAGGGAGAGATCTTTTTGAGGGATTACAGAGTTTTGAGTTTTTAAAATATTTTCATGGGGTTTCTAGGGGAGGGTTTTTTAGTCTTTAAGAGACAAGAGATATAGAGACCATGAAGGGAAAGGGCATGGTGAGTAGAGGAAGAGGGAGAACTGGAAGATGGTGCAGGAGGAACGTGATGGGTAGGAGTGCAAGTCGGGGCACGGGGGTCGGTTGGGTCACCAAAAGGAAAAACGGCCCGAGGAAAAACCTTAGAAAGCAGGGTGGTCACAGCAACAGTGCTAGGTTTCAGTTTGTGTTTCCTCTTCCTGGGAAGACTTTCTTAGTTTGCAAAGATGAGAGTCTCCCAAATATTTTTATTATCTAAACGTACAGGACAAATTGCTTTCTGGCAGTGGGAGGGAAGTATCCCACGGGTCCTGTTCTTTGCAAGAAAGTGCAGGGTCAGGGAGATGAAGGATAGTCTACATGGTTCCTGGTTTTTTCATTTTCTGCCAGGGAACTCTTACAACTCCCTCTGTATCTATGCAGTGCATCTAAAAGAGAAAGTCCATGTTCATACCTCCCCGGTTTCTGAGAAATCAAACCTATACCTCGATGCAGGCTTCAGACTCCGTAGTTGGGTTATGTTTGGCTTTCTTGCTGAGGATTCCTAATAGTTTTCTTCCTGATAATTTACAATTCTTCCACTCTAGGGATGCAAAAAGAATAACTTTTCTAATGCCAGATAAACTGCTAATAAAATTCACATTTAAAAATAGGTGAGGAATGGAGTAGTACTCAGCTGGTTCCAAAAAGAAGAACTGGTGGTGTTTTAATTTGTTTATTTCTGTATAACTTGTCTTTCCATTCAAATGAAAGAATAGGTTGTATTCAAATACATTGTGAATGGAATGGGTAAATTTCACATTTGGGAGGACAAATGCAGATAAAACCAAGATATGTATTTTTAAATGAGCTTAATTCATTATTGAAACTATATATCTTGACATGTGGTGGTTATTTGTCATTGGTACCCTAAATTGCGCCTGGATATCCTCCTAAAAGAAACAGCAGTTGAACCAGAATGTTTTGGTTTGGTGCAGAAATTCTCAGAATTTAGGGGAATTTTACAGACTTGACGTCAAGCCAGATGAACGTATTTGTACTTTCTGTCTTTTCAGTTGTTGAAGGCACACTGTGCAACAGCTTTCCAAGCCAGTTGTAACAACTAAATTAGGCCACTGGGTCCCTAAATCAAGTGCTCCAGGCCAGAGTGGAGGCAGAGGCTGCCCTCGTGCCCCTGAGCTGAGCATTCCCCTCTGGCACAGGCATTGCTCTCTGCGGCACTGTGCATCGGCTGGGAGGTAAACTGTCTGCATAGCCAAGGGGAGATTTTTATCCTGTATACACTGTGTTGCTTTAGGGGCAATATCAAGTGGTGCTTTCCAACAAAGCGCATCGATGGTTTTCCAAAAACCTTCCAGAGAGCTGGACTGATCTACAGTGCATGCCACCTCTTCATGGTAATCCCTATGGGTAGGGGCTTCTTTACATTGCTGGTGCTATTTCTCTTGCGTTCTTTTATTAAACATGATGTGTTCAGAGAAGCTTAATCCAGAAACCATCCATGGTTTCTCCCCAGAAGCAGGAATTCCAGTTTTGGCCAGTTACTCATATGGGATTTAAATAGCAAGGAGAAAAATTTTTCTACTTATTGATCAGGAAGTACCTAGCAGTAATTCTTTGGAGGTGCCAACTGGTCACAGTATATGTCAAAGTAGTAAATCTGCTTCAGGTATTTATGTTTTGCTTTAGGTTGCAGAAGATTGCCACAATTCTACTTCTTTATTACATAGCTTGCTCTTGTTAATTGTTGTACAAATACTGAATTAAGAAGTTGGATGAAATTATAGAAAGTGGTATATAATAGATATCCGTATGAATTAGTATAGTGCAAAGTGCTTATCTCAGCAGGTGTTTGTTAATGGATACATCTGCTTTGTTGCTGTTGGAATACATGTGTAGTGATACAATGCTTTGTGAAACACATATTAATGCTTACTTTTATGAAAATAAAAATAGAAGATATTTTACTCTGATATATTCCATTTTAGGAATTAGAGAAATTAAGCTTCCTTCTCTTTTAATTATATCTTGCAGAGAAACTGTAATCTCTTAATCTCTATAAAGCTTCTCTCTTTTAGTTTACCCATTGGCATTTGCTGACATGGAACCTGCAGAGCCTGCAGTAGGAACCGTACTCCTCAGCTCAGAGGGGTGTGCTCACAAAGCAAAGGCCAAATTTTGCCTACATATGTGCAGCTTGCTTTGACTTCAGGGCAGGCGATCTGCACTTGGGCTACACAATAAATTGATTTGTCAGTTCAGTGACCAACTTAAAAATAAATAAATTAAAATGGTTCCAGTTGACAAGAAGCAGATCTCCCTTCCCTCCTCCCCGTTTTTTTTCCAGCTAATCAAAGCAACATGCTTTATTCAACCAAAAATGCATTTGTGGCCATTTTAGATAAAAGCAAAAGCTAGATTTACAGGAGGATATAGCTGCTATCACAAAACAGGTGCTGCAGTTTTCTTTTGTATGTTGGATTGGTAACAGTTCAAATCTCTACTGATGTTAAGGACATGTACTCCCCCCCACCCCCCCAGCTTGGAAGAAAATGTCCTAACTATGGAGCTATATGCTATTACAGAATGTCATGTTTTTCTGTTGGAACAGCTCCACTATGTATAAAATGCCTGAGCATCTATTTTGGTCAGCAATACAAAAAGTAACTCTATAGCCTGCTGCTTAGAACAGTCTCTGGGGATGCTTGTATTCCTGTATTAATGAATGTTTAAGTGCTTAAGAGAAAAAATGAGAGACTGAGGGGGCCCCAGCCCACAATTCCTTATTACTTTGTGTGTAAGGTATTTTTCTAAATGCTTGTTTTGTTTCAGAGAGAGATTAGATTTGAACCTGAGCCTCTGACAGCCGATTCTAATTGCTGGGCTGCAAGGTGAGAAAGCTCCTTCTCATGCAAAATATTGTGAAACTAAAAATTGTAAAAATATTGTGGGAAATTAAGAAGCAGACACTTTGAAATTAGTAAATTGCTCTCTACAACTGCCTGCGAGGATCTTGTAGTGAGGTGGGTGTCTGTCTCTTTTCCTGAGTAACAAGCGACAGGACGAGACGAAACGGCCTCAAGGTGCACACCAGGGGAGGTTTAGATTGGATATTAGGAAAATACAGATGTGGCATTAAAGACATGGTTTAGTGGTGGACTTGGCAGTGTTAGGTTTATGGTTGGACTCGGTGATCTTAAAGGTCTTTTCCAATGTAAGTTATTCTATGAACTAATCATTAGCGTGATGGGGGCTTTTGCTTCTTTATCATTATTTGGTGGAAGTTACTCAGTGTGATTGCTCCACAACTATTTTTTGAGGAAGACGTATTTACTTTTGAAATAATTAATCCAAAGCTAGAAGATAGGTTTTACCTCTTATTCCAAAATCTAGTGTGCAAAGACATAGGTGCGCAGTCAAGGAGGAGAGTTCTTACCAGGCTGAAGCGAGAGCATCACTTCACATGGATGAAGATGTAGGCATCTTTCCTGACAATATTTCACCTTGTTTCTGTGTGCCCTACAGTGGGGAGTATGATGGTAGTCAGGATCCTTGCAGAAGGGACATCAAAACCTGGCAAAAAAGAAAAGGGTCATAGCCAGAACCAGTGGACGCTTGGCATTTCATTCTGTAATTCTTGTAGAAATCTGCTCAAGCATTAAGGCAACCCAGAGGAAATGATTGGAGCTTGGGAAAATATCACATCATATGATTCAGCCGTCCCAGTTATAAATGGGATGAATTAATCTTTACTTCTGCTTTCATATGAGTCTCATCATACGTTATCAATTATTCTGTATCTCACAATGTCAGATGCTTACTGCTATTTGCAGCATGCATCCTGGTACTATAAACCTGTCGCATTTTAAAAGAGAAAACCTATAGGTCTCTATTACTCAGGCAACACATGCGAATAATATTGCTGTTTGACCAAAAATATAAAACATTTTGTGGACTTGCCTTAATTTTTCTTTTCCTTGAGTTTAGAAAGGAAAATATATGTAGCTTCCAGTCTAAGAGCTTAATATATTTGAAATGTATGATGAAACTTTTTTGTCATGAAAATTACATTATTCTGCATTATAGTAAGTTTTGCATGCTGAAATTTTAATTTTTGCGGAATTCTGTACTGTGCTTATGTATCCAGAAGCTATTTTCCCTTTTAAATCCAATAACTGGACATACTATATCTCTTAAAGTAATCTCTTGTAAAAATGTGTGAAAATTAGCTCCTGAAAATATTCTTGAAATGAAACTTGATAACTAAAGACAATGATATAATTGGTCATACAGAGGCATTAATCTTTTATCCATTTGGTTCCTCCAGAGTGGCCACTGGGAAATTTTTATCACCTTGCTATAATATTTTCCGTTTGAATGCAGTATTCAATATAGGATATGTTTAAAAACATGAGCGCAGAGAAGTGCTTAAGCTCAGTGCTAGAAAAGTAGTAATTTTAAAACTAAATTCTTAAATTCCTGAAAATAATATCGATTTTACTTTTTAAAATAGCTTCTGAACTGTCCTGTTTAACAGTCACATTTTGTTCAGTTTGGACAGCTTTCCTTTTTGTGACAGTTAATTTAAGTCTTGTACTTCTGTTCTAGCATAATTTTCCCAGCCTTTTCAGGTGGGTGGCCTCTCACCTGAAGCCACAAGCCACTTGCTTACTCTTGCTGAAGAAATCTAATGAGAACACCATGCGTAGCTTATCTGGTTGCATTTTTTTGGAAGTTGCATAACTAATATTTGGCTTGAAAGGCAGAGGTTTAGGGAAAAGCATCATTGGGAACGTTCAGCTCCTCACAACAGAGGTAGCGTTTCATTGTGTGAGCCTGTGGTGCCAGCCTTTAGGTTTTTGCGTGCTGCCCTGGAATGGTTCTGTCCACTTCCACTGGGTGAAAAATGGCTTAAAACAGTTCGAAGATTTTAAGGACTTCCTCTTTGAGTTGGTTTGGCCTCATTGGTTCCAAGTGCTTTTCCTGCCTTACAGAAGGGTCAGAGGGAGGAGGAGCTTTGGAATTCATTTGTGAATGGCACTTCAGGCAGCTCTTGACTCTACCCCAATAATGTGTGTTTAGGAATTTTTGTCATTCTCTGAGCAGGAAGGTAGAAGAAAGCTGGTTGGCTTTTTGTAAGTATTGTCATTTTTAAAGCATGCTGTCTGTCTGAGTCATGCAAAATCTCAGTGATTCCCCACTAGGAACAGGTTTATCTAAAAATGACCTTAAATGTTAAAATATATTCCTTCCAATTTAGTCTCCAATTTTTGAGAAATTTACTTTATTTCGCTAACTATATTCCTCCCATACTTGGTAGGCCTCCTTTTTTGATCTTTGTGTATGTACCTATTTGCAAATGCTCAGTAGACTCATTAAGATTTCTGAAGGTTTAACCTTGTCTGATAAAGTAGATCCCGAGACTTGCCGTGGTGTTAGCTCAGTAGGCTACAGGGAAGGGTTCTAGGAAAGATTGTGTAATATTGCCAAGCAGGACTTTGCTGTTGCGATTACTTACCCTATAGAGCTTAGGTCAATGTGAATGGGACAGGGGAGAGTCCTGGGAAAGTGTTTTTGTCACACAGCATTAAAAGGAATCTTATCACCTGAATCTAAAAAGAATTGTGCTGATCATATTTTATTTAATTGTTCTTTAAATTGTGAAAGAAAACTATACTTTCAGTTACTTGCCAAACAAAATCAAATTGTTGACTTTGCTTAAAACTGGGCATGTTGTAATGGTTCCACTGTAATGGAAGAAATTAGAAGAAAGAAATCAGAAGAATTATTAGTATAATTAGCATTAGAATATTAGTATATTAGTACCCACCCCAGTACTTTCAAATGAGATAGCAAGACAGTTGTAGCAGCTGAGTTCAGCCAAATCTTACTCCCCTTGATGTGATGAAGTGGTGCCATCAAACAGTGCTAGCTTCTGATTATGTACATTTTATTTTATAAAAATGAAAAAAATCCTGCTGATCTTGCCTCATGGAACTATCGCTACTTCTCCTTCTTCGCATTTTGCACCCTACCTCTTGAATACACATTATTTTCTTAGAAGAGCTTCTAATTCCCTTCTGTTTATGTTATTCATTACTTCATACCTTTCGGGACTGTCTCTCCACTGCATTAAATCCTCAGTGATTTCTAGTTGGTTTTGAATATTCCTGCATTTGTGAACACGAGCGTGGTGCCCTACTGTGTGAGGGTTCTCTTCCCCCCGTGCGTCCTCGGGTGAAGGATAAGAAATGCGGGTTCCCTCAGGCAAGGGAGGGGGGCTGAGAGCTGGATGGCAGCAGTACCAGCTCTCGCTGGGCTTTTGCCAAAGTTGCCGGGTGGCTTGGCTGGGACCCGGCTCACTGCAGAGCTCAAGCTTGCCCACGCTGGCTGGCACAGGACAGAGAGAGACAAGAGATCTTTATCATGTTGCAGTACCCAAAAAATGTGAGAGGGGAGCGTAATGTAGATTTTTGGGGTGGTTGTCCAGATAGTAGGTGATGTCATTTGGGCCAAACACACAGTGTAAACTTACTCCAGAGCAAGGATTTGTGCCAAAATTACGCCCTTGCCTATAACATTGACCAGACTTAAAAAATAAATATATAAATAAAAATAAAAACTATAGGAAAGAAAGAAGGGAAGAAAGAAATCCCCTTTTATTGTATAATAATGAAGAGCTGTATCGAAATCCATAAACTAGGCACAACTTTAAAATCACATATAATTTCAATTACAGCCATCTGTTTCTCCTTAGGAAGAATGAAGTGAGGTCAACAACTAAACATTTTACAACTGTAAAGATTCTGTATATAGCTTTTTAAACTACATACATATGTGATTTGTAAGAAACCTATTTATATGTAAAATTTCTCATTTGAACATTCATTCCTTTTATCATGCAAACACGAAGGTTTTGGGAAGCTACAGGCTTCGAAGGGAAGTGAATACGCGTTTTTCAGCCTAATTTTTTTTTCATTTTAACCCTCTGATATTTCTATCATGATGTAGAAAAATATCTGCATACCTTTAACTTTCAAATGTGTAGATAGTAGGGGATATATGTGGCATAGATTTTCCTCAAGACAAGTATGTAAATGGTTTCTCAGCCCTTTGACAAAAATAAAAATTAAAACCTTAACAGAGGTTTCTGAGAGAAGATGGGCCAGAGAGGAATGTTACATGCTGGGACTCAAGGTTCAAATCTTCAAATCTTTGAATTATATGTAATCATTTAATTGGGTGGCACTTTCCTTTCCTTCTCTCTCACAGTACTGTTCACAGCATTGAACAGAGAACGGCTGTGAACGTCTTCTTGTGACCATGATGAGGGTTATGTCCAAAATGTGGCACATGTCCTTTTACAAGTGATTTTAATAAAGTTGAGGACTTTACTGATAAGGTTTTTAGTCATACAAAATAATGTGGAAATGCATTTTACATTCATCCTTAATGTATGATATAAGGTATTCATCTTCCTTGTGCCTGAAGACTTTTTGCATTCCTCAAATATGAAAAGGTGAGCAAAGACTTAAGCAAGCTTGTCCAACAATAAATCAAACAAGAAAAAGAAAGCAGAACTGCTTCGAATACTTAATCATAAAGCCTTCACGCACAAAATATAAAGCAAAATACTGACCTAAATAGTTAATAACAGGAAAAGTCAGTTAATACCTGTTGTATAAACCCCTAATCTTTACAGTTGTTAGCAGGAACTGGAATGCATGCATAAAAGAGCGCTCTTCACAGCAATGCTGTTATCCACATCAATCAAGATAATCCCACAGTAAAACCTTGCGAAAGAGGAAATGTGGCATGTTTGGATAATGTCAATGATTAGAAAACATGTCCCAGAAAATGACATGCAAAGCAAGTTTAAATATTAATGCACACTTTCCTAGCCCTTTTCAGCTGGGAGTCTCAAATAATTTACGTGGACCTCAAGGGCTGAACTCTGATTTTCGTTCCAGATGTGAAACAAACAGAAGTTCATGTGTATTTGAAAGCAAGGTGTAATTCTGAGACGTAAAACTTCACAGCTGCTTTTTCAGAAAATACGAATACTCAGTCTACGCAAGGGTAAATAGAGTCACAGAACAGGGAAATGATTTGTTGCATGTGAACGTAGTGAACCGGAGCACGTAATAAACCTTCCTATCTCGTATTGCCACTTCCTTCTTCATGGCTCAAGGAAACACACTGCTGGTTCAAATTCACTCTGTCTTAGGCAGACAAAGTATTTGATCATAACTCATCAGAGAGGACAATTTTATGCTTTAGGCCACACTATAAATTAAGTCCCTGGAAGATTTTCATTGGGTGTATAGTATGTTCTGGAGAAATCACTGAAAAAGACAGAATTACACACTAAACCTCTGTGAACAATTGTGCCCTTATTTTCTACTCTAATGGTAACTGAATATAACTTGCACTTGCAGGTTGGCACTCTTCGACTGCTAATCACTTGGGAAAATAAAACAGATTATTCTCTCAAGTGCTGTTCCTCTGCGGTTTCTCAGGACAATCAAAGAATTCACTCTCCTCAGGTACTTATGAAGAAGGTGGTATTAAAAAAATATGTAAGTGAAACAGAATTATCTCAGCTAATTTTAGATGACTACAGTTTAGAAGTCTAGATCTTGCGATCCAAGAACAAGCTGGTTCTCATGATTTCAGTAGACTGAAGTACATTATCCTATGAAATGCCTTTTTCTCTCCACCACCTGTAGCAGGGATCTAGTAATGCAGACTCAAATGCCTATGTTGTAGCCGTCCGAAGTTACTGAGATGAATCTCACCTGAAGTTAAATCGAACAAGTCATCTTTCTGCAGAGCTTAGCAGAATTGGCATTTTTTGAACTATCTGGAGCAGTGCAGCAGTCAGACCTACAAAAACCAACAGGCACGGAAGAAGCACACAGGAAAGTGTGAACATGTAGTAGGGGTAAAGTTTTCACTAATACATAAAAATTGCATAAAAGCCCATGTTTCAATAAGAAGGTGATTAGGTTTCCTAAATGGAACCTGGAAATGTTATAATTATGTTTGATCGGAACAATCACAGTGTCAGATGAGTTGGTTATTCAGTAAGCTCTCAGTTCAGTTCAACTGCATGAGACGCTGTGTCACTTCAAGGAAACAGCTGAAAACCTGGATAATCAGTTAGGTATTCTTAACAACTAAGCAAGGAAGAGTGAGGAAATAAACCATGCGAAAACATGTTAATGAAGGGTTGCCTGGAAAGACAACACTTAGGAAAGGGAAGGGCGTGTGTTTAGGTTTTAATGTTCGAAGTAGAAGAGATAGCTTATCTCTGACGACATCTTTCCTGGAATAAAAGACACAAATTAAGAAATTATTTTATAATAATTTAAAATAAAAAAAATAAGATAAGATACGGTTTGTTACAGAAATAAGCATCCTACCAGTAGCGCTTTTAAACCGTGATTAGTTTGTTTTAATTTTAAAAAAACCCAAACAAACACAAAATAACTGTGATTTAAAATTTGTACAGTGCCTTAAGCACAAAACAGAGGAAAATATGATTCTGGCAGCAAACTGAGATGTAGGAATACTGCTCTCACTTTGTGGTGCACTCTCTTTATGTTTAAAATTTATGAATTGCATGTGCTTGGCTTAGATGGTCACAGAATGATGTAGGACACCCCATACTTTCAAGAACATGCAAAATCTGGGGTTTTGTTTGTCTGGGCTCATGCTGATCACATATAAACCACTGCTTTGGATGACCTTGTTGATTTAGGCTTTTTCTATGCTGGTGCGCTAAGCAGTACCAGGGCATGTTCATTGGCCCCGGGGCCGCCAGGCAGCATCTGGCCATACAATTAAACACTCTCAGTGTCCAAAGGTGGATCCAAAGGCTGCATCCAAACTGCCCGTGGGGAACAGTCTTAACCTAATGCACTGCATCACAGATGGTACTGTCCAGAGAGTGCCAGCTCGTCTGCGCCAAAGGTGTGGCAAGGATGGCTTTAATGGTTTAATAACCTGCAGAGAGAGAAATTCTTGTGAGTGGCCATGTTCTTTGGCACCTCAAGTTACTGGAATGGCTATAGCGCTGGTGAACTAGGATTTCTGACAGTATCCCTCGTTGAAAGATCCTTTAGGAAACTAAGCTATTATGAAATGAGAGGAAATGTTTTTACTCAAGTGTCACTGTTTCTTAATCATAGTAGTTATCGGTTGTGGTGATTAATGACTGGATTAAAGGTGAGGTAGAGGTTTATGAATAATGGGAGGTTTTTTACTATAGATGAGTATTACCAAATAGATGAGGACATGCCTGTTCTGAGAAACAGAGGACACAAAGGATACAAGAAATAGAGGGTTCACAGAGTGATCAATGTGTCCATGAACAACAATTTACTTAGGAAAAAAGAGAAGCCATGTGTCTGTTTTCAAGGAGTAGATCTGAAACAAACAAAAGGAAATACTTTTTCATAAAATTTGTAATTAAATTGTGGAACTTGGTGCCAGATAAATGGATACTTCATGGCAGATAGACAGTTCAGGAAATCCTTGACCTTTTGACTGCCAGAAGCAGTGATGTTTGCTGAGAAGGATCAGTCTGGCCTTACCTTGTTTCTCCCTTGTCTCTCCTAAGCATCAGCCACTGGCTTCAGGTGGAGGCAGGATTTAGCCGTTTCAGTCTAACCCAGCATGGCAGTTTCTATTTTTCTGTACCCTGGATCACGTGTGTGGAGAGCATAAAGGGAATGGGCCACATTTGTGACAGCATTTTATTCTTCTCCTTTATCATCCACTTGTCAGCAGCCCTGAGATGATTTTAGTACTCAACAGAGCAAAGGAAGCGTTGCAAGAGGTGTTGGAGGGGAAGTTATGACTCTGAAGCATTTGTTTGCCTCATTATGCTAATTCCTTCATTATCTCTGGGGTAGTGCATCATCTTGCTCCAGGTGAATTTAGATAAGTCCTACATTCAGCCCTCAATTCCACTGTTCTTGGGTCCTCAGTCTGTAAAACTGGGATGCTGTCATGAGAGGTAATGATGGCAAATACACCATCTGTGAGATTCTCAGCTTGTATTACAATAACGGCCATCAAATGAGGTAGAAGAATTCTCCGTAAGATGGGTTTCTAGATACTGTGCCATAATCTGTAATCAGGGAATAAATCATGCAGTCCAACATGTATACACTCAGGCACCAGAAGCAAGGAACTTCAGGTTTCTTACCTTGGAGCCTCAGTAAGCGCAGCTGGACCAATGCTGCTGACACAGCGAGGCTTTGTAACTCACACATACATCAGTGCAAACTAGGGATGTTTGTCACCTCTGCGTTTTTTGACCACTGTAATTTTTATTCAGGAACATGTGAAACGTCTGAAGGTGAGAACCTTGTGCTTCAGTTTCCCCAGTTATAAAGTAAAAATAATTTTCGTTTTGCAGAATGTTGTGATTGTTCAAGCTACTTTGAGATTTATAGATCAAAGGCATCCTAAAAGCACAAAATATTTCTGTGTTCAGTAGATACAGCATGAAGGATCTGTAAAATGGTGCACAGATAGTTAAAAGAAAAAATGGAGTTTTGAGCAAGTGCATGTGTAATTTCTATAGACAACTGCCATTAGCCTGTGAGGCAGAAGTATTGCCGAATTATTAAACTAATTACAGATATTAAAACAAATATCAGACTTCAAACCCTCTGTTACCTTTTTTTCTTCCTTGAAGGCTTTTTATTATTTTTTTATTACTGTGGACACCTATAAAAACTTTTAATTTGAATAATTTAGAACTTTGCATTTAATTTTATTATATTTCTTTTCATGTTACTGCAGTGTTGTCTTTGGGCTTTTAATTGATTTTTTTGTTGTCAAACACTTTGAAACTTCTGAAACAAACTGCATGAAAAGAATAAATAATGACATAGTCACAAGAAAAAAACACCAATATTTTATTAAAGAGAATCTTTCACAGAATTAAATTCTGTGATTTTAGTATTTTCTGAGCAATTACAATAGCATTAGTACCAGGTTCTTATGAAAGTAACGTATCTGTGTCTATAGAGCAGGCGTGGAAAATGCTGCAAATACATGCCTTTGATCTAAATGACAGAAATAAATTTGCGAAGGACACGGTAACATTAAGCATGTTTAAACTGACCCGTATTGCTTGAAGTGCAGGTAGACTATTTCTCCTTTTGATCAGGACATTTGATTTAAAGTATAAATGAAATTAAGTTATGTGCGTAATATATGTAATATAATTTGGCACATTAACTCTTACGGATGGAGGTTAATATTTTATTTGCATATATCCCCTAGTTTTGTCCTGTTCTGCAGTTAAACTTATCACGAGTCTGCAGGCGTGACTTGCTGCTAGACATGGACAGGAACAATTAAGTTTTCAGGCAGAACTACAGCGAGAGACTCCACTCCGGCTGCGTGTGCTAAGCCTTTTGGTAGCTGCATTGATAAGGCGGAAAGAAGTTCATGTGTGAGAAATCTGAAGTGAAGATGCAAATCTCATTCTTGGCTGGTATTTTGTTATCTAAGAATACGTTGATCCGGAGGGGCATCAGGGTAGCTTTACTTTCAGGGTAGAAGAGTGTTTCTGTTTCTTCTCTTTTAAAAGTATCCTAAATCCTTTGGTAGAATTACTACTTTCTTGTCATTACGGAGAACTCAAATTTGTTCATGGTGTGATTAGAGTTACTGTTTCATAAGATTTTAAACAATTTTTTAGAAAGTGTCCATTAATATTCAAAGCTTTTTAAAAAGTCATAGATTTGTGTCTAACATTCCATCAGACACATTTTAGTTGCTTTTCATAGTTTTGGAAGTCTGAGATGTGCTTTCTAGTTTGAAGCAGTCATAAATGTCATCAATCATTATGATAAAATAAGAATATAATAATAACATCAGACCTGCATTCATTTTCTCTCCACATATCCAAAGGCTCTAGGATTCTAAAATGAATTGCGTATAAAAATAACGGAAATATGCATTCAGTTTTTTTAGTTAATCGTCAAGCTACTGTAATTGATTTTCAGCAGGAGCCGCTACGTTCGCTCCTTGTTTGAATAGTGCAAGAGTTGAGCATCTAGATTCCTACAGTGCTATAATATTTTAAACTCCCTGGGGAAAGGAGGCAGACTAATTAAGCAGTACAGACTGTTGTGTGAAATCTGACGTGTTTGAAGACGATGCCTCCATCATCTGGCCTTTTAGCTGATCTCTTCTGAACTGCTTCTTACCTGTCGAGATGCCCAGCATGTAGAGCTCCCGCTCTAACACTGTAAGATTCTGGAGCTTTCCATTTCACATTTGTCAGAGCACTCACTGTACCTTATTCTAAACTACCTACCTATGTTAGGAAGTTTATCTTTGGGGGGCTTTTTATGTAGCCTGCAGACACTGGGATGCTCCTCCAGAGGATAATTCAGAACAGGAATCTCTTGTGACCAACTGGCTAAAGAACATAGTGAGCCCAACTTCATACTTGACTAAGTGGCTAAGTTGGATTCTGTTCAGAAGATTGTTTTTTCAGCAATTCCAGTGCTAAGTAGGCTGTAAAGCTGCAAGACTTTTACTTTTCTCCACCATTTTACCATCCTTTGCTTCTGTGTATGGGGTGCTGTGTCTAGGTGTGATACTAAATTTTGTAGACCTACCATGTTAGAAATTTGTGCAGCCACTCGAGGTTAAGAGGATATAGCCTTTATTGTAACAATTATAAGGATGTTCATTAGCCTAATGAAGCCATGGCAATATATCTGTGGGGATGGTGCCGCAGCAGTGTCAACGTGAATTTGTTGTGAGAATATTTTGAATTATTTTTGATTAACAATATGCAGTCCCTAGGGAAATAAAAAGGTAATATTAGAGATACAAAACCTGCATAAAGCTACATTGCTGAGAGAATATGAGAATGTTACAGGAAGAGGTTCTTCTATAAGACTTGATTTGTAATTATGGATCATAAGATACCGTCTGTCCTTGGTTCTTAAATACATAATTTGTGAGCAGAGCTTGACTAAGTTTCTCAACCAATAAAAACTACACCGAAATTGGAATTCAGGGGATTATCAGCACAATGAATTTGGTGAACAGTTATGTCTTTTCAGTCTTTTTCCCTTTTGATAGGAGAGGCAGGAAGTTCTTATAACATGGAAAATAACATTTCCATGTATTTCCGTGTATTTCCACCTGAGAACTTTTATGGGAAGGTGTCAGTTAGATACAAAGCTTAAAGTCAGCAAAATTTAGGTGGGATTTAATTTAATAGACACAATAATCTGAAATCTCATCATGTTTAAACTGAAATAACTTACTTAGAGTTGCCATTCTGTTTAAGCCAAACACATTTTGTGTTCTCTGCTTATGTATATTTACAGAAGAAAAGCAAGACAACAGAAACCAAGGAAGCAAAGCTCCCAAATATGCAAGGTCTTTGAAAATTTGAGGCAAAATTTACAATGCTTTTTCATAATGAAGTATTTGCTTAATGCTTTTCCACAGACTGAAAAAACTTTCCTACTGGTTTTATCAGTTTTCAGTAGACGGTGATATTCAGAATACTTCAGTTCTTGCTCAAAGTTTGTTGTACATCACAGGCATGCAACAGAGAGATAAATTTCTAACAATAAATCTGCTCCGTCCTTGTTAACTTTTTTAAGCGAAACTGATATAAAATGTATTGCTAGTTCAGAAAAGCCTCTGTTACGAGATTAACGAAAGAGATATTGGCTGCAGGGTTAACAATTTCCTTAATGATCAACAAACTGTTTACAGTGATCTGGGAAGGAGGATGTGGATAGTGAAGCTGATGAATTAAAAACTTGGAAAAATTTTTCAAGAAGCTGGTTGAAATTCATATCTTTTTTTTTTTTCTTGGCAGTTTCTGAGAAATATTGAGTGTAAAAACGTTTCATTTCATAAGCTAAAATACCGTAAATATTAACTGATCAGAGTGGTAAAAAATTAACTGATTAAAATCTTGCTTTATAATCTCAAATCAGTAAGTCACTTGTCAAAAAGAATTTGAAAATGCAAATCTCATTCCAAATTTTTCCCCAAGAATCAAAGAGAAGACAAAAGATGGGGAAAATGGAAGGCAATAGGTGGGCCTCTCTTCATATTTAAGATTGAATGGTTTGAATATTTCCTGAAAGTCTTCAGAAGTCTTCTGAAAAGCTTCAAATGTGAAGATAGAAACACCTGAAGGCCTATTATCAAAATAATAGCCGCTGTAGTCTGTGAACTTGGCAAAAGAGAAATGACTCTTCTCCGATGACATGGGACTGATGGATTCCCCTGGCAGCCAGTGACTTGTGTGACGTGACTAGATAGTGAGGGCTTTTATAAACTCCTCTGCCTATTTAAGGGCTTAAAAATGAATTTTGGATCACAGGCCAAGATTCATGGCCAGGCATCCAGAGACAGATTCTCTGCTATTTTTAAGAACTCTTGAGGCTGCAACTAGGGATGGTATTTATGCACACTCTTTGCTTAAGTGGTAAAATCTTCTGTTCTTTTTAGTGAACATGGGGATAGTTATTCCTGTAATTTTTAATGTAAGCTTAGAAAATGTACCTGACAATGAAAACCTCAGTGAACCATCCTGGAGACGACAGGTATTCATTAAATAATAACCACTCTTTGTAGCCCATTAGCACGGGGAACCTTAGCAATAGACAATGAAGCTGTTCTGCCAGGTAGAACAAACCCCCTCCCCTGGCACAAAGACCTTCCAATTTAAATTCTCAACAGGACACAACAGTTGGATAAAGAAGATGAGAGAGCAGGTAAAATGCTGTAGGGGTTCTTTTTGGTAGTATTTCATATTCTTTAACTAGTAACATACAGATCTTCAAGAGCATTCTGCAGATTTTAAAGTCTGAGTGTGTGATTAAAAAAAAAATCTGGTCATGGATTTCAAAGAGAAACTCAGCCTGTTGGATTCATTGTATTGATGTGAGATCAAGTAAAAAAATCAAGCTCTTATGTATTAACTGAGCAAATATTTCATTCTGACTAATCAGAGTATTGTTTTACAAACATTAAAAAAGCTTGCTAAAGCCGTGTCATTCATTATTACCATTAAAAATATTGGTATTATTTCTTTGGAATAATTACAAACATAGCAATTATTCATAAGATAAATGAGTAGGATTAAAAATAAGCACGTACAAAGCTATTCATCAATTAAATAAATCAGCCCATGCTATGAAAACTCCATGGAAAGATACCTTAGAGATTTAGTTAATATCAAGGCACTAATTATTACAGGAACGTTGATTGTTTGGACATGGTGAGAAGAAAATCTTAGAAGTATTGTCTAGATAAGACTAGAGGCTTGTTTTCTTTTTAAAATACGGGGAAAATAGTATGCACAAGACGACATTCATGCTTGGTTTTGATTATTTTTCTTAGAGTGATTCTAATATATCTGGGTGAAAAGCCAGATTATTCTGTGTAACAGCATACAGATATAGGATGACATTGTGTGTGTGCTGTGCTCCTTGCCCTGCCCCCACCCCACCCCCACCCCCCAAATAAAACAGAACAAAATTCCACCATCCTTTAGTCTTTAATTGTTGCATTTTGTGGCTCTGTTTAGGCTGGTTTTTACCTAAAAATCTGGGGATTTGGGGGAAAAAAGAGATGCAGGTCTTTTCCACCAAGAGCATGAGAGATAAATAGCTACAACTGCAGGCACTGAGGCGATGCTCAGATGTCTAGAAACCAAGTCAGCTTTAGGAAAAGATTGCAGTATGGCTGAAATAATATGTTGTGAAGCTTGGGAAAGCAAACTATTCTTCTTAGCCTGGGTGAGCAGCCAATGCCAGACTGACCAGACAGCGTTTAGCACTTTAAGCGGTACTGTGCCATGTCAGCGTATCGGCTCTTTCAAAGGTGTTGGGGGGACTGATGCCATGAGTGACCCTGTGCAATAGAGACAAGCAAACAGGTACCTGAGGAGGAGCTGAGAGCCCCTGCAGCCTGTCTGCGCAGCATCACCTGCGTATCCGCGGGTGCTGGTGGCCTGGCAGTGACCTCTCTGTCCCCCGGCACTGTGCAGCTGCTTTCCGTTCTCCTTGTGTGCCCCAGACCTGAGTTATCTCTGGGACGTGTGGATGAGTCTCCCTGAGACTCCGTTGACATACTGGCTGCTGAGAAACTCCCAGAGACCAAACCTCTTGTGCTGAGCAGCCTATGAATAGTGTTACATATTCACTTAAAATGAAAACCAGCTCACTTACCTGAGCAAACACAAGACTAAGCTGGAAAGTCAGAGGGCTTATTTCACTTTGTCAGGTTATCCTCATTATTATTGCAGGGTTAGTAAATTATAAATATCTACCCATTAGAAGAGGAAAAGTTGTACTTAAAACAGGAGCTCTGTTCTTTCTGCTGGGCTTGCTATTATTTTATTATTTCTAAGCCTGTAAACTGTAGTATTTCAAAGGTAAAATCTGTTCATAATTCACGTAACTTTACAAAGCAGGATCTCTTCTGCTACATCTAAAGAGCAGTACATGAGCAATTCCTGCTTTACAGGTCTGAGAATATACTCCCCTGCACACAGCCTCCAGACTGAAAAAGAACAAAATTTAGGACGGAAACGTGTCACTTCCCCTTATCCATGCTCCAGCCTAATTTTCATGGGAATGAAAGGGGGCTGTTTAACTGGGAAGGCCGTGGTGTGGGTGTTTGAAGGGAGCAGGGCTGTGGGGAGTGCTGACGAGCTTTGCTTCCCTGCAGTCTGTGCATTGGCAAAGTGTCTGCCATGAAGTATGTGTTCTCTGAAATGTCTGCGAAGTTACCGATACATGTCTAAACAGGGATATAAATAGAAAAGCAGGTCTGGTAGTGTGTGCAAGCTTTATTTGGCAAAAAAACAAAAGGGACTGAGAACAAAAAGAGCTTTTCACTGCCTCAAGCCTGACGTTGGCCGGGGTCCAGACAGATCCCTACTGCTGGCTGAAATTAGAGCCGCGTGAAGTCTACCCTAAGTTATGTCTGGTTGCCTGTGGCCCTGGACCGGTCTTCTGAGAGTTCCAGGTCATCCGGATTTGGGAGTGTCCATCTTATTTCATTTGGCCTCATTCCTTACCTTGGTGGCTAAGAGTGGGTATGATGTAACAGTCATTTTGAGATCCTCAACAATCTGGAACAGTGCCTGTGAGTTTAGCTTTTTCAGTGAGAAAATCCTTCTGTTTGCAATGGTAAACTTGGACTTTCTTTTGCATCTTAAGATTATTGTGTCTTTAATAATATTGACTTAAAATATGTAATGGGGAGGAGTTAGCTGTTGTTTTCCATAAATATATAATCCATTTTTAAATCACACATTTACGTAAATATATTAAAAAAAATTTCTTTCTTTTTTTATTCAAAGGACCTTTGTTGACACTTGATAATCTAAATAACCAGAAAAACAGCTGGTGAAAAATTACCTTATATGATGAGAAGGTATGAAAAAGCCTTCCTGCAAATAGAGCTTGATTCTTTGCAGATCTAAAGCTACAAAATGTATCCTGAGAATAATACATCTTTCAGAATAGATTGCATCAGCCTCAAGTCTGAGGGGCAAATCAAGACCCTACCTGCTGCAAAGATTGACTTTAGGCTGTATTTTTCTTCACGTGTTCTGTAATGTACCTGAATTCACTGCTGTATAATTAGAGTGATTTGAGTTTTGAGTGCTGCACAAAAATTACTACAAACCTCTGCATCTTATATTTGCTTACTTTACATTTTCAGTTTTCCTTGTGACAAGAAGAGATAACTACATAAAATGTCATAGTAGCAGAACACAAGCGTACTGTTGTGTGATGGGATCACAGTCAGCAGTCTCGGCTATACATTTTTGAATCTGAACGTGTACAACTCAAAACACGGGTTTATTAGGAATCATCAGTCCCAGTTTATGCAAAGAACAGACAGTTCCTTTATGGTGGAGTCCGCTTGCTAGTCTGTTACACAGCTGGGTATAGCTGAAGAACAAGTAGGAGACAAATTAGGAAGTTTGGTTCTTGAAGTAACTGGAAATATCCAAGCAGAAATATGCTCAAGATCACAGGCTATTAACGAGAGAGTAGGAGGTACAAAGTACATTCATCTGAGAAGTACAGTTCTTTAAGACAGCTCCTGTGTCTTTTGAAAGGAGCTAGTCTCTGAACTTCTCTGGAGATCTGTGTTGCTGCTAACGATGGCGTGCGTTCGTGTGAAGGCAGAAGGATTCTTCCAGGTTCTCAGTTCAGCAGAGTTGGCCACTGTGTTCTGCTTCATCCATTCACCCTACTCCAAAAAAACCACAACATCCTGCCCACCCCCTTGGAACTAAGAGTTTGATGTCCATTTAACTTCATTACATCCTAATGTCTAATTACATCCTAAAACCTTATCATTTGTACCTTTGCTTGTACAACTTTTACTTAGTGTTTATCATCTCTGTCTGCGAGCTGTTCTATTGACCTCATAGGAGCTAGCTTGTAAATAAGCTGTTGGCAATATAAAATGATGTGTTTTCTAGGAGTACTTATCTCCACTGTGTATAAGGGGACACTGTATAGATAGCTCTTATGTAGATGTTTAAATGGTGATATTTCTCACATTTTTTATATCTGTTAGTGCATTGCAAAATGTTCCCATAGAAATTTAGAGTGCCGTCACCTAAAATGTGAAATTAACTTACTTTTTACTACTATAGAAATGGTGACAAAAATATTAGAAATACATAATGCTGTCAATGGTAAGAGTAGAGAGTTATGAAAGAAGAGGAGAAATCCTAACAGCTCCACCACCTTCTCTTGTGCCAACCCATCAGTATTTCCTGTATTGCATTTTACAGTGCTTTGTCTAAATTCCAAGAGTTGTGACTTACAAAAAAGATTTTTCCATAATCCAGAAGAACTCATTATCAGAGAAAATATGTTCTCTGATCTTGTCTATGTTTTCACTTTCTTTTCACCCTGCTATACTTAGCTGTACTTTTGAGGTGTCATTCCCAATTAAATCATAATTGTCTTTCCAGTTATGCATCCTGCCCTCTACAAAAATCCACCTGCTGGCGATTTGTGTTGCATTCTTATGATTTCCTTAAGTGTCTACTTCTCTGTGATTCAGAGACAAAGACAGTTTTTTCAACTGCATTATGGTATTCTGGGATGTTTTGCCACATAAAGAGTCCATAAAGGTTTCCATAAGGATGTTCCCAACATAAGGGATCATCCTTACGGAATGCCTAAATAACTGATTATGTTGTATATGGTCGAAATGCATCCTCGTTTCTTGCTAGAGCAGCACTTTGAATCCGTTGCTTACTGAATATAACCTTGATTAGCTGTAAAGCTATTCTGAGTTTCTCATTGAGTTCCCAGACAACCAGATTGCTATTTTACCTGTATATTTTCACTAATTCTTTGCATTATGTCTCTTTCCTGACTGGTGTTCACAGAACATATAAAGCTAATGTCTGCTAAGTATTTCATATGCCCACAGTTCATTTTCCATATATATTTTTTTTTTAATTTTTTTTTCTTGAAACAAGATGTGGATTCTGAAGCTGGTGCTGTGGCAACTTTTATTGTATGAAAAGCCCCTTCATTAAAGACAATATTTGATTTTTATGATACACCTTTATTTTGCAAAGCGATTTTTCCTGTTTCTCTTCAGAATCCTTTGTGCATTGTAAGTGGTAAATTGAGTGACTCCTGGGAAATTATTTTTCCATTTCTGCAGAATTAGTAATATTGATGACTCTGAAAGTCCATCAATAGCCTGATGGTAATACTACATTTTCTGTCAAACAAAACAATATCTATTTCATGAGGTCAGAGAGAAGACAAGTCTTAGAACAATATAGATTTTCTCTTTAAATAGATTATGTCTTCAGTTCCTCATTTCATTGCTGTGTTTCAAAAAGTGGAGGAGGTAACACAGTAACACATACTGTTGTGTTTTCCTAATAGCATAAATTCCTAAACTTCCTCCTTCAGAAAAGCCAGATATAGTGTCTAGGGTAGAAGTTAAAACTAGCTCTGTGTGAGAAAACCAAGGCACTTGACCCAAAGGCTATCCCTAACTAATCTCCTGAATAATCCCTTAATAATCAGTGGTTCTGTAAAGTCTGCTGTATAAAAAGAACAAACAGAGAAGTTAGAATATAGCTAGTTTACATGTGTTGCGCACAATGTTTTATTGACATTTTATTCTTGCAGTATGTCTGGAAACCAAGAAAGAAAGAAAGAAAGAAAAATACAATGTAGTTCTGATGATAGAGATCCTAACATCTTAATAGGGTCATGAGATCATTTGCAATCAACCAGAAAATCCTTTAAAAAAATTTTTGCCGCTGTTATGCCCAATAAATGACTTCCAGATCCAGCAGGTTGTCAACTGAATTGAGGCAAAGGGTTAATAAATGTGTGAAATCAGAGACACTTGCACTGATATGGATAATGATCATTCTTCAGATCTGATAGGACATTATGGAATTGCTGTGAGCTCACCATAATATTACTAATGTAGTTGATAGTGAAAGAAGAAACAGACTAACAGGGGAACCAACCATTTTCTTAGAGAAACTATGGTTTACTGTCCAAATTCTACATACTTGGTAAATGATTTATGAAGCTATTTGTAATTATTTTATGAAGTTATCTATAGATTTAATCAGGAAATTAATCACTAAAATGTAAGAAGATGTCCTTTTCCCTATTTGCATATAGAGAGGAGTGATTACAATTATATACATGTCTACATCTTTTCAAATGATGTTATAAGATTGGATTGATTTACGGTTTATGTCCGCTTCCAAGCTATGCTTCTATGTCTTCATCTGCTTCCCCAAATGAAAGGCAATCAATGCCCACGGCAGATGACTGGAAGGAGATACCACCTCCTTCTTCAGAGACCATGCCGAGGGTCCTTACGGGAAGAATTACACGTAGACTTTAATTTCTGAAAGAAGTGTAAAGCTAAAATGAACTACTGGAAACCTCTGTTAAATTACATTGATTTTCTTAGAGAAGCACTCTACCTAGGTCAGCTGCTCTTGTTGAGACAGATCTGTCATTGAAGGAATTTTCTCCCATTTTGTCAAGTCTGCATTTTTCCATTTGCAATCTTTTTGTTAATGTATTCCTTACAACTCCTACAGCAGTTGCCTACAGATTCATATCAGTGATGAGGATTTTCTCTACTTTTTAAAATGTAACAGATACATTGTCGTGTATATTTTCACTTAATATCCCACACACGCTCCTCACAAAATAAAAATGCCACCAAAACCAGTGAACAAAACACCAGTTATACAAGACCCCTCCAAACATCTGAAAACAGAACATCTAATAACAGAACATAAAGAACAGAACATTGATTTTTCTGTAATCCACCAGTTGGGGTATCAGCAGAAAGCAGAAACTTACTTTCTGCATTAATTATCTAATTTTCTTTCCCTCGTCCCTGCCCCATTTCATTATAGTGATTCAATACTGTTTATTTGCATATGCTTGAGCATGAAGTACGCTATTGCCTGGAGAACATGTACATTAAGACTGAGCAAAATCACTCTTCCAGTAAACGCTCTTCTTGGCAATTTAGAATACTGACACAGGGCAAGTGGAAAAAGTCTTGAATCGAATTTCAACTTAGGTATTTTCTCATAAATTGTGTA
The DNA here is from genome assembly GCF_964199755.1 of Larus michahellis. Classification (NCBI taxonomy): domain Eukaryota; kingdom Metazoa; phylum Chordata; class Aves; order Charadriiformes; family Laridae; genus Larus; species Larus michahellis. The sequence goes on along the minus strand of NC_133900.1, from coordinate 19,127,479 downwards.
TACTTTAGTGATCGAGGTTGTGCTGAATCAACAAGATGCCTTTATTCCTGCCCAAAGCTTTTCTGGGACAACGGTCTACCAACCGGTTGTCAGCCAGTCAGTTGCATTCTGATTTTATTGCGCGTTAGAAAGTAGCCAATTAAGATATGATTCCCAGAGAGAAAAAGAGGAAAGATAACACCTGCTTGGTAAATGGCATGAAATAACACTAAAGTCAGGATGTATTTAAAGTGTGAACACAGATGTGCTTTTCTTTATGTGAATTGGTAATAATGCTTTTGAGACTTTTGGGAAACTTGTCTCAGTTTATCGAAGAGTTAAAAGAACAAAATTGTGAGAGAGTTTTTCTTCACATCAGTCATTCGCTTCACAATTTGAAGATCACTGTTCCCTTTTAATCAGCACATGGAATATATTCTGTTTTCTTGGAGAGGGCAATTTGTGGTTTCATTACTAATTGAAGTAGACTAATTATAAATGATTAGCATTTGAAGAAAGCTTTTAACTGCTGTATAAGACCAGTTCAGTGTGCCTTTCTCTGCACTTCTTGTGAGTGTAACTTAAAATGCATAATTCAATAAAGACTTTAGTATAAAATGGGATTAAGTATACTTATAAGTCTTTATCAGTCATTTCTGCAGGTCTCTAATCCTAAACAAAATCATGCTAAATATGCAGAATTGCAAAAGACAGAAATCAGGTAATTCAGTATAAACATGCTTGCTTTCTACCTGAGATATTCCTACTATTTTTTCATATACCATTTTACTGCAAATATTCTTTCATGAAAAATATTAAAAAATAGCTTAAGCTTTTAGTTCAAAATGGATGACCACCGAAAAAGTAATATTGATCTTGTAAATCCAGCTGAAAAGAATCATAGAAATCTACACTGAAGAGGACTGGACAGATTCTGTAATTGCTTGAAGTATCAGTAGCAGTATTGCTACGAACATTAGTTTAGAATTAAAACATTAAAATAAACTAATTTACAGGCCTACATATGCGTAGAACAGAAATAGGTTTGTTAGCTCCGCGTCTCTCTTTTTGCTGTCTGATTATAACAGAGAATTCATTCTGTATTACAGGAGGTTCTTCATGTTCATCAGTTTCAACCTGTGAGCATGAATGTGACCTCTGCTTTCAGAAGGACGCGTGTTTGCAAGGCTGGGACAGGGAGAAGAGCAAAGGGAAGAGGAGAAGTGACTTCTTGCTAGAAGCTCTTCTGTGAGGCCGGTTTTTCTCTTGATGAAAGAAAAAGATTTTTTTACTTGCCTTTCCGATTTTTGTCCTGTACAACTTGTGTTAGTTCTCCAGACTGTATATTCTTCGTGAAAGCCTCGATCTCCTCTGCAACTGTTTGCCCCTCTCCTTTCCAAAAAACATCTTGATGCTAGCCTTGGATCTTGGACACGCACTCAAGGGTTTGTAGTGAGTTATGAACAAGGAGCTACAACCGGGTGGCCCACATGAGAATATCCCTAACCAGCATTATAACTGTGGCAATAGTACTGGCCATGCAGTTGGCTGTGTGCTGTATAAATGACCCAAAGAAGATCCCTGCCCTGACCAAAATGAGATGCCAGATGCAAAAAGGCACAGAGAACAAGGAAAGCCCAGTCATAGTATGCTGTGCTTTAGAAGCATCACTATCTTAAAGTTTTCTGAGCCTTCATAATAAGGGAAATTTTTTATGAATAGAGGGGAGAAAGATGGGGAGATATTTCGCTCGATCATGTGAGAGGTAGAGCAGTTAAAATATGGAGACTGAACTGAGGAGTCATTTGGAGTTCCTGGTGTTGAATTACTGGAACTTACTAGGATAGGGCTCTGATGAATTGAGTGTTAAAAAGAAAAATCCATTGTATTTCATATAAAAAGTGGCCTAGTGGTGGAAGAATGAAATGAAAAGGGTTACGTGGACAAGACTTTGTAGTAGAAGAGCTGTCTTTGCAGCAGCGCTTTGAATAAGTGAGGGGAGACTGATTATGTCTTGTATTTCTAAATATATAGGATAGTGAAACGCTGGTTGATCAGAGCTAGAAAAAAGCGGGTTTGTTGTGAGGATGAAGAGGAAGAGTACACCTGGGAGGTACCAAGTAGAACAATTTGCAAAACTGGCTTCTAGATTGATAGAGGTTAGTGAAAGGTACAAGTTTAAAAAATTGTATATTTGGATTGTTGCTTGAGTGATACAGTGAGAATGTTATCCTGTATGATTAAGAAAATAGTGGAAGAATGTTGCAAGATGCCTGTTTCATTTTTTTTTTCTGAACTTGGAAAGTCGATAGCTAGTCACTCGTAAGAAGATGTCAAAGAGACAAGGAGTCTCTGGGATGGTGAGGATGGGCTGCATGTTGCTTTAAGATAGTAGTTAAATTGAAATTTGCAGGTAGGAGTACCCTGAGATAATTTAAAGGCAGGAGAGGAGGAGACAAAATACAAAGTATTTTGGAGACCCCCCCAAGATCTGCAATATAATCTGGAGTGTTCTGTGGAAGAAACAGCGAAAAAATGATCATAGTGCACAGTCAGAGAAGCCAAAAGGAGACTGATTTCAAGAGGAATTTCGTTGTATTGAAGGGAGCTGACACTTCAAGGCAGGATACGGAGTGCTGTTTGAGTGTAAAGAGATTAAAGAGAGAGGAGAAATGGTAGTTAAAGAGGCAAGGGGGGTGGGGCAAGCATGTGTGTGCTGTGACGTGAGAGGATGTGAAAGTAAGGCAAAGATTAAAAGAGGGAATAAGAACAGGCACTAGAAAAATCTGAAGTTATTGTTCCAGTTTTGTGATTGGGAAAATGAAAGTAAGTAGCAGGGAGGAAAGACAAAAGTTTGCGATGAAAGCAAATGGAGAGGACTGAAATAAGTTCTAAAAATATGTCACAGATCTTTCTTGAATCACCAGACGGCGATCTTCCTGCCTACTGAGAATGATGAAAGTAGTCAGGTCCAGATATTGCAGGACAGACTGAATCATGGCTTTCCCAGGCTCATCTATACTGCTCTGATCCAGACTGCCTTGTTTTCGGGCTAAGGCATTGTAGAGGGAAGTTAGGGGTTGAAATCCTCCTAATTAGGCTCAGGTGGATCTGAACATACATGTTTCTGTGTGAGGCTATGATACAAGATGAGCGTCAACTAGACCACTAAGACTGCCTTTTAAAGAGAATTATCAGTGGCTTAGGCATGCCGTGAACACGCCCCGAACACGTAGTGGAATGAGAACCTAAAGACCTAAATGCTGTCCTGCCTGTTTTCTTTATTCTGCTGGAGTTTAAACAGGGCAAAATTGGGACAAGTAATTGTAGAAATAAAGTTTCAGATCAAAACCAGACACTCAGTGTTTGCACAGCCTTTGTATTCAGGGAGACAATGAACAGAAGCTATTTGGATCACATAGTTCAAGTCAGATACCAAAAGTCACGCCTATTTTCGAAGTTTGAGTCCTTTTGTGGATGGTCTTTAGGCTTTTCTTTTCATCCCTTCAGAATAGATCTGCCATTATTGTGTTCCCTTATTAATGCTTAATAACTGTAGGGATGTTGATGTTCCAAACAATGAGGTGGCTGGGGATGTCCTTCCTTTTCTGTCTCTGTTGTAGAAAAGTTCCTGGTATAGCATATCATGAGTAACAATATTTTTGTATTGTTCTATAGATAGCTGTACATTTTAGCTGTATGTTATTATCTGCCAATATTGCCTTATTTTGCATAGATATGCTTGACACAAAGGAAAAACAAGGGTAGGGGAAAGAGTTCTAAAACTTCCCTTTTAAATAAAACACAGAAAACAACTGAAGTGTACTATAGCAAAGTGACCTGTGAGCAGTTTGCAGAGCTTATACTGCATGTATCTAAGAAACACATCAAAACAGAATATAACCACTAAGTATTTAAATTTCCTTGCTATCATACAAAACTAAGTAGTCTGTACAATTTCTTTATATTTGAGGTGATTCTTTCAGATGTATTTACTGTATTTATTATTTTTTTTACCGGTATCTCCTACCTTTTCTCAAGTTTGAGCTCAGAAATAATCACCTGTATAAAACTTCCTTACATTCCTCTCCTTCTCTTAATTTCTCTGTTCCTTTTTCCTATCTTGTATCAGAAGCAAAGTATAACTGTATTTTCAGGCCTTTTTTTTTTCCTCTCCAGCTTTTCTCCACCAGCAGGCCTTTGATTTGAAATTGTAAGGCACTTAATCTTTTGCCAGCATTCTTATAAACAGATTCAGCTTGTCCTTTTGCCGATGCTTCAGCATGTAGCCAATTTCCTCTCTTTTCTTGCAGTTTAGAAGACCTCAGATAATTCTTCCTCTGTTCTCTCACAAATATATGAAATTCTAAGTAGTCATCTAACTTCCATCACATTCATGAGGCAATTCCATCACCACCAAATTGCAGACTTGGCAAAACATTGTCCGTCTGCCTTTGAAATGATATAAGAAAGGACTGAATTTCAGAGATGCTGGTACAGACAATCTAATCTACTACATGACTGCTTGTACTTTTACAGAATAGCCTGTTCTTTTGCATATCCCAGCATGGAATGCTCTAAACTATTATTCGGCTCGGTTAAAGTCTCCATTCAATTCACCAGTGCTTCACATTTTATTTGATGAAAGACAAGGTCACTGGGATTCATAGAATTTGGCCTAAAACTGCTGATTTGCAGGAAACAATGCAGTTCTGTATAGATCTTGAGAAAGGAGTGATCTGATGTCAATATGCACTCTAATGGTGCTTGGCTGCAGTTTTCAAGGCTGCTGAAGTAGAAGTGGTGAATGCTTTTACTTGTGTTACAAAGTCCTAGTTAATGCCTTTGGTGATAGGTTATCTAGGAATAGAGTCATGTGTTAATCCCTCAGGTTTAGTTAGATAACCCCTACAGAAGCTTTAAGCAGCCGCCGCCTCAGATTCTTCAGCCTGAATCCAGTCAGATCATCTGTAATCCATTTTTTTCCTCTTTCCTCTTCATTTTAGGACTTTCAGTCTGCAAGCTGTAAGCATACACAAAAGAACGTGAGCAGCTGCAGTTACAGAGACATGTCTAGTAAGCAGCAATGTGTGATTCACAGTGGCGCTGCCCGATGTGTGGAGTTCTTTAAAAAAATATTTACCCCGTCTCTCTAATGATATGTTTAAAAGTAGGACAAGCAAAAATTCTGAGACTCTGTCCTGTCTCAGCTGTCACTGTCCCTCACACAGTGGTAGTCCAAATATTCCAGTGTTAACTTTCAAGAGCACTAAATCCACCATAGTCAGGAAAGATATTAAATACTCAAAAAAGAAATATACTAAGTTGCTGGCTCTCTTAGTCTGAACAGGCTCATACATCTTTTACCCTCTACGGCTTGTAGACTCTGACGTAAGAGAGGAAGAGAGCAATGTACTCGGAGGGAAGGCATTTTCATTATGTCAAAAATAAATGGCTGAAAGCTGAAGTGTGGCTAGTGCTGAGTGTGCTTCCTTGGCAGGAGCTGATATCATTCTGAACAGCAAAGCCTTTGAGATGTTTCAGTGGTCCTATATTATTTATTTTGATCACATAAATGTTTATTGTCTGTCTCTAAAAACAGATGAAGTGAATTTGAGAATGTTGTAATGTGAATAAGTGGTAATTCGATGAAAACTCTTTTGGCAAAGTACCTAAGCCACAACCAACCACACACAATTTTCAGTTATATAAAGACTTTGGCGGGGGGGGGGGGGGCGGTGGTGGATGGGTGTGTGTTAATATCTAAATGTCTGTAGGCTTATTGGCTTTGTGTACATTTGTTGTGACCATTTTGTTAGTGAAATAACCCAGAAAAGAGATAGGAATCAATACAGCACTGCACGCAGTGTAAACGAACTTGGGTATGCTTGGAGTATAGTAGTTAAGATCTTATCTGGTCACGCTTACCCAAATGATAACAGACCCCAAATACATAACTGACCGTGGGGCTCCTCTAAACTGCACTATAGACCAAGATAGTTGAGCAATAATCCAAGAATTTGTAGCAAGAAACATCGCTTTCTGTTGTTCCCAACTATATCCAACTCTAACTGTTTGCCTCTGCAAGCTGAACTTGAAGATGCTGATGTGTGTGACTGTAGTGATGGGTTTATGGTAAGTATTTGAAACTGGATTTTTTTGTGAAACTTATGACCTATATTTCAGTTAGTTGTGGAAAAGCCTTGGACTGGTTATGAGCAATCCTCATGACTTTTCAGCTATTCTGAAATCTTATTCCTCAATTTGTGTTCTGTGCATTAGGGTAGAACTTATAAATAAGTATTTTAGTGGGTTTTAAAATTGTATAGTCTTCTAAATACTACTGAATGATTGAATTGTGATCCCTTATTGAATTGTGCCCTTTATTTGATATGTTGTTAAATACCATTTCAAAGTTCTTAATACTTCGTCAGACTGACACTTCTTTTGTCTCTTTCTCCATCATCTTTGGGAAAGCACTTACATAAGAACATGACAAAGTAACAGTTAAAATAACAGTCCTATTTAAAAAACCTGTTTAACATGTTTCACAGGGCAAATAGTATCTTTTTCCAGGACAGAACCACTTTTCTGAGATTTTATTAGACATTTAGCACCCTTAAAATAAATATTAAAAAAAAAAAAATCATTAACAGTTTGGTCTTTTCAGCAAAGTAAAAAAGACCAAAAATCTGTGTGATTGGGAGAATAGTAGCCCTAAGGTTATTCTCTCCTATCTGTTAAAATCCATTCCTACCAGACATAACAAGAGCTCAACTTCATGCCAAAATTGATTTGAAGTATATTTTCACTCTTGACTTTCTCTGCGGTGGCTCATTTCCCTTTTCCGTGCTTCTTTGTAATGGCCTTCTTCCAAGCTGTGAGACTGAGAAGTCAGTACAAGCCCAACACTAATTTCAGCAGGGAACTGCAGAGACATTTGCCCTTTATTGTAGATGCAGAACATAAATTGAATCCAGGGAGAGCAGCATCCTAAAATTACCCCAGGAGTAATTTTTCTAGACCAGACATTTAGATGATGAGCATTGTTCCCTTTCGCTAAGCTTTTTTAATATCATAGAAAGTCAAGCGTGTTCCTACTGTAAATATTGTATATCCCTTTTTTAAACATGATTTTTACAAGAACCCTTTTGGGTGGCAATACAAATGCAAAATACTTAGGGTCCAAATTAATTCAGAAGTAGAAGATCCAATTTGGAACTTTGCACAATAAATAACTGCTGACTGTGGATTTTGATGGAGCATAGTTTATCAGATAAAACTATAGGTCACGATGCATTTAAGGCCTCTAGTTCCAATCCTGGGTTTTATTGTAAAAACAATTAATTAATTAATTAATTATAGTCAGTCATTTATCATCCTAATGCAGACATTTTTTCCTCTCTTAAAGTCGGAGTATGTCTCTCTCTTAGGGGTCATGCTTTCCGTACCACTTTTTATTTTATTAGTTTGGAAAGGGAGCAGGCAGACCTCAAAGCCACACAATAAGATGTAACCTGTCACTTTTCCTTACTCTACAAAGGTAAAAATCACAGACACCGCTTTCATATGCAGGGAAAGAGATATTACAAGCCTAAACTAAAATCCTGAGTGTGGTGTTGTCTTTGCCAAATTGAATATAGGGATTGTATTCAGAAATAGTTTAAGAGACTTTTCACAGGAGTTAAGAGCCTGTAACAATCAGAAGTTCCTCTTAGCTGCTGTCCATTAAGACAGACATGCCTGCTTACACTGCATACCAATTACCACACTTTCAAAACGTAGCGATTAGATTTGAACATTTTTGTTTTCCTGGAAATAGTTTATTAGAGCTAGAGTCAGAGAAGAGTTTCAGCATCATGATGATTACTGCTGAAGCGCAGCTCCTGTTTGATAGTGTGTGTATTGCCAAGGGGCGCGCACAGGCCCATATACAAAGGCACTTAAGCAGCGTGACATTAAACATGGTAGTAACTATGCTCAAACCCAGTCATTATGTCAAAAATCTACAACTCTTCTTTGTACCCTTCTACGCAGAAGAGTTAGGTGCATCAGAATGGGATCCAGAGAACACAGAGCAATTACACTCGGTTAATAGGAAATGCTGAAGATAAGAATATATGTAAGCACCTTCAGGAGCTGTTTTATATTCTTATCAGGCTCTTTCCTTTTCTGCTATTACCTATTTAACCTGGGCTTGTCACATGAAGCATAGCCAGAGAGGTGGGATCAGGGGAGATTTAAATCTATATCCTCTATATATCTGCTGTATTTGTCCTGGGGGGTTTCTACAATTATATTGCCTCTGTCTCTCCTTTTGAATTTGTTCTGTTTTGCCTAGAGTAATTAAATATTCGGGGGGCAGAAAGAAAAAAAGAGGAATAACTGGTATGGGAATTCACCTGGGATGGGTGCCACCTTAGTTCATTCACACACTGATATTTGAATCCAGTATCAAACAGTTCTCAGCCGGAGTTTATTTAGGGACCGTCAAGTGTCTTTTTATGATGTATCCTTCTATCATAGTTCAGGATTCATCATTTAAGTGTCTATGATCAAAAGTTTCTCTGATACCTGGAGATGGCTTTATCCAACAGACGATACTCACAAGCTCTGCGTGTAGGTTTTTTAAATTCTTGACCCCTCTGATAACTGCCTTATTTTGATGAGACGTACAATTTAATATCCTTTAATTATGAATCCTTCTTTTCCTGCTGATGATATTGTATGTTTTACTGATCAGTTCTTTGACCCTGAGATACATATATTTCGGTTATTTCTTTCATATGAATTTAACTTTTCCTTGTGAATACCAAAAACCAAAAAAGCATGAAGTATTTATTAAATGTTAATGCTTCTTTGGAAATCATTGTTAGTGACAGTCTAGTCTGTGTTGAAGTGATGTATTATTCTATACAATTTCCTGCAAAAACAATAAAAAGGAAGAATATAAATTCACAGGTTGGGTTTTGCCATCCTGAGACATGGCCATCATCATGAAAGTGCTTTAGTTCCTAGTGCTTGTGGCAGATTACGTGATTAGAATCACAACAGAGAAGATGCTTAATACAAATTCAAATAGTAATTATCCATGGAACAAGTTCTGGTTTCATCTTATTGTTCTATATTCACAGTATGATGATGGGGGGAAGCATTTGCTACTCGGGGAATAAAAACAACTCCACATCTCTTTAACTTTTAATCTCAGTGTGTGGTTTATATATGACTTTTTTGCCATGTTCTTCATGTCTTACAAGAAACAATAAGAAACTCAATACACTGTGAAAGGGTTCCACTAGACAGTATCTGTTTTCTGATGCTTCCCCTTCTCCTTGCCCCCAGCAGAGCAGAATGATGGGGTTTGTTCAGGCCAGGAGACTTACGAATTTCATGAGACACTACTTGCTTGGATTTTCCGTACTCAGGTCGTTATTTTAGTACTTTCTCAAGCAAAGGATTTTTTTTTTTTGTCCCTTTAATGAGGTCATTTTTTGTGTATGCTAGAATTTCAAAAATGCCAAACCACATCTAGCTATTCTCCAGAATGCGTAACAAGACTGATTGAGGCAGATAATCATAGCATCAGTGGGTCACTAATATATTGTTGTCAGTGGTCTGTATTTCTCCCTCAATAGATGTTGCTGTAAGATTATTATTTTTTATACTTGGAAATTCACCATGAGTTAATTGAGACTGAACTGAACTTTAATATGGAAACGTATGATGGTTATGTCGTGAGGTTTTTTCTCTCACGTTGGGGAAAAACAGGTAAAATATCTGTAAAACCCTTGATCTCTTTCCATGTTCCATCTTGTAAAGAAGTCAGCACAATAGATTGGACCAAGAAACTCCTAAAATGAAGTTTGAGTGAAACCGTTTCTTCACCTTCTCTAAATTGTGTTTATAGTCCAAATATTTGAAAAGCTCTGTTGTTGCGTTGGCATACATTGTTGCTAATAACAGCGTCCAAAGGAGAGCTGGGCGTTTAATGCAACTCTCAAATTTTTTTAATAGAAAATGGAGTCACATGGAAATGCTAAATATATCCTAAATAAAGAATTGAAATTTGCATATCATAGGGAAGCGTCTGCCATAGAGAGGTTGATTATAATGAGATTTATTACACAGGGAAAACATTTTTATATGCTGATTCAATTAGCTTTGAAAACTTGCAGTAGCGTGCCAGTGTTGCTTATTGCCATTATTTGCTTCCAAGGCAGCAAATTCATTGACAGTGTTCAGGGTAAGTCACAGGACTGGAATGAAAGCATTGCCTCTGCAGAGGTAATGTGGGTACACCCTGATGCTTAGTTTTCTTGTAGTAAGCGTTATGCCATCAAGTCTTCTAGTTTCTGCTTGTTCCATCGCTGTTACAAAGGCTTCCCATTGAATTTAGTCAAACTGGACTAAAAATTGCTTTCTGTCCCATGGAGTGTTCAGAGATCAATTAAATATTTTCAAATAGCATATTATTGCAGCTAGAGTTATTAATTAATGCCACATCCAGTGCCCTTTGAAATCAATGTCGTATTTTTAAGGCTCTGAACTTCAGACCGCCTAACTCAAAGACAGGAGGTATGTGAATGTAATGCGCTTCCCTGACCAAGATGAATACATGCTTCTGATCGTATCTGTAGGAAATTTTTAGATCCTAGTTTAAAGGATTTCAGTGCCATTTTAACATTAAGCACATGAGTTGTCAGTCAGAGCGTTTGGGCTTAGAGTTATCCATGAAGCTGAGAATTTAGTAATCAAGAAAGTTCTAAAAGACTTTTCTTTTGGTTAAGAAATATTTTCAAATAATTTTTCCTCTCTAATTCTTGAATTCTGAACTCATGGTTTGCTAGGTCACTGGAAATGCTCTCCTTCAAAATTACTCACTCAGAATAATAAGGCTCTTTATATAAAGTGGCCTATTATCATAAATGAATAAAGTGCAGCCTCTTAAGCAAGTGGAGAAGATTGTATGAAAAGTAGATCTCAGTCACGTACAATATCTCCTTCAAACATGGGGAATTTTCATGAAAATTATAGTACTTCAAAAATTCTCTTTCCTTAATCTTTGCTGAAATTGCTTGACTTATGTCATAAATCACTTCTTCTAACTACCTAGGGTTATCTACTTTAAATGATAATGAGCTTTATGTTTGAAACTTTACAGGATTGCTGGTGGGTAATTCTAAAAGAACATCTTAAAAGAGAATTTGGGGCTCTAAGCATTACAAAACAGAATGAGCTGTTTAAATTAACAAGCAAGCTGTTAGTCAGATTAACAATTAGTGTAGTGAAAAAATATCATAGTTAGGCAAACTTCATTAATGTGTTGCAGTAGAAACAGCTATTTCAACAATTTCTCAGTCATTAAAACTCTTTGAATTCTACCCTGTCTCATAGTCTAAAAAATCATGTGAAGTTATACAGGATCAGGGAAGAGAAGAAGAGGAGGGGAAGAATGTAAAACTCATTTGTAGCTTGAACTGGATGGAAAAGAAAAAAAAAAAGATAAATTTTTTTTTTTCATTTTCCCATAATAACGCACATACAGCTAGTCTTGATTGACTACGTCATGGGATAACAAACAGACGGCAAGAAGCAAGTCTGAATTAAAAATAAAATCCCAGTAGTTATCTACTTTTCAGGGCAGAGGGGGGAGTGACTATTGCAGAAGTCTCCTGGGAAACATCCCACTAAAAACTTTCCATCTGCCTGTACAAAAGTTTGATAATAGCTAGATCTTGCAGAACTCCGTCACTTCTGCTTTACATGGGTGCCAATGGCAAGTATGTAGTTTTAAAAAGCTCATTCATCAATCTAAGGTTATAGGCTCTTTCTGGTAAATGTGCAAATGAAAAAAAAATTGATGAAAGTATGAAGCAAACTTGCTTGTCTTGAGCGAAATAGGATATAGATTTAATCTAATGACAACACATGTTCTGAGACCAAAAAAGGCCATCCCGGCCTTTATGGTGATACTCATTATTTTGTAAAAATTTGAGCTTTTTGCTTTTCCATTGCTCGTTACAGAATGATGTTCCCAGACTCTGCAGGGAGAGGTAAAAAAGAGTGTGTGTTCAACTCTGTCTGCTTTTTGCCTTTGAGAACTTTCTATGGATATAGCACTTGTGAAGAGAATTCAGCTTTTTTCTAGATCTAGTAGGGTTTTATTCTCCTTATTTGTTCTCTTATTTAAAATTATATATCTATCAACTGTTCATACATTTTCCTATTCTGGAGCATCTAGAAAGATGGCTCAAATTCTTTTTTTCCAGTGATTCTAGGACTTGCACCTTTTGCCTTTCCTCATATATTATTTAGCCAAATGTTATCTTGCTTGCCAATGTGTGTAAGAAAACAAGACAGACGTGGAATATGTTTCTCATACATTGATCTCTCTCTCTCTGGAGTGGTTAGCAGCGTGTCTGGTACAACTAGTATCATTGACCCGAATCCATCCACCATTAACTCAGTTTTGCCAACGTAAAAAGAGGCAATATTTCATCCAAAAAGTTTATACTCTGTGAAATTCATTACCACGACAGCCCAGCCTGCCCCTCCAAACAAATAAACAAACAAACACTGTCTAACAAAATAGCAGTTAATGTAAAACTGATAGTTTGCGGAAGTGTGTTACAACCAGATCATCTTTTCCAGGTCATATACTTGTTATTGCAGAGTTTGATACGGAATGTTTTCCTGAGTAGAACAGGAAATCTGCATTAGTGCACTGATTTTGTTTAATTGAAAGAAGTGGTTTCGTTTTTTGTAGTCTGAGGGTGTTTGTGCAGATTTCTTTCCTACAAAGTAGAACCTGTTGGCTTTTGCTGGAGGGGAAAACACAGGCTTTATGGCCCATTATGGAAAACATTGCAGTTCGTTAAAAGAGGGTGAGACAAGAGAAGGTTGTATAACTGAGTATATCAGCTTACAGTGAATCTCTAATTCTTCATCAGTAGATTATGTTAGGTTAGTTATGTCCCTCTTCTCAGTGAAATCCCAAGGCTCTGCTTAGTCTTTTGTGGCATTGAAAATCCTCATGATCTATTATCAGATTATCCTTGAAAGAGTACTCCTAGAAATAAGCAATCGGCTCTCTAGCATTCACCATTACAAGGAGTCATTTATTACCGCAGAACTTTGTCATTCAATTATGCTTTTGTATAGAGCGCATGGCCAAAAATCTCAATCACAAGTGTCTAAAGTTGGTTAAAGAAATTGTCGGTGTTTCAAACTTCAGAGATGCTCATCCTGTGCTGAGGTGCCCGAGTGCCAGCGCTCGTGGCAGAGGGGCCCACTGCAATCATTTGCAGACTTCTGATCCTTTTGCTTTCTCATTGTCCAGGCTCTGAACATTCTCCTATGGCATGTGAAATACTTTTCCTTCTTTTCTAAGTTATTTTTCTCAGCATGCAGCGAACTGATAAAAGTGAAAAATATTTAGCTAAAGCTTTAATTACTTTAGCCTACTTACTATGTTCAACACCTTGCTGCATGCCTCATTTCAACTTCTTTTGATCCACATTTTCATGAGAAAAACTGATTATAGGTATTACAGGTAGAGACCTGACTAACAGTAAGAGACTTGTGGCATAGCAGAAAACCTGTCAAATTCGTAACCTAGTTGTTTTTATGAGATATGTTTTGTTATGCTGTGTAGAAAAGGATTTTAATAACTGATCATTCTTTTCCCCAAATAGGTCACCTTTCTTTTAGAGTTAACTGTTGCTAGCAGTTATAGATTAACTGCTTTATGCCTGAGACAGGAATTCCTTATATTTCTGTGTGCAGTAAATGATGTTTGTTAGGCATAAATCAACTTATAGACATAACACCATAGCTGTGAAGTTAACTGAACTTGTGTAGCCCAGGTGGGTCTGGCTTTTGTTGAAACTTGTGAAATCCACTAGCTAGGAAGTATTTTTTCTTGCAGTTAGCCCATTCCTTTCTTAACCCACAGGCAAAGTAAAAGAATATCATAAAGCAATGGGAAGACGATGTAGAAAAGGAAACTGCATCTGTTCTGTTCATTCCCAGAGGCTCGTAAGGCGGGAACAGGAGCTTCTGTGGCATAAAGTTAGTCTTTGAGAGCGTAGAGACCCTGGAAAGAGAGAGCAAACCCTCAAAATGTCATTGCTTAGGGAGGAAGCTTTGGACTTAGTCTCCTTTTGAACCGTCTGCTACTGGGTGTTCTCTCAGCTTTTACAACTTCCCTCTTCAAGTCACTCCAGAATTTAATGTACACCTTGCCCTTGCCTGCTGACTCTGCTGCGGGGTCAGTGGTGGGCTCACATATGCAAAGGGCTGTTAAACACAGTACAATAGAGACAAATCTCCTCAGACAAGCAGTAAAAAAAAAAAAAGTGCACAAATTTTAAATAGATTTTCATCTTTCTTTCTATTTCAGCAACTTGGACCACAGTTTATTTGTATTTATACTAGAAATAATATATATCCAGATGAAGCGTTCGTCTTTCAGTGTAACTACTGGGTCAGCAGTATTATTAACTCTTTTCTCTGTGACTTGGTACTATAAACAAGGCCCGATTTTATATATTTGTTCCTATTTTATAAAATGCAAGTTACTTCTATTTGTCATTGCCTTGTCTAAAGCTCCCCTCATTCTAATTGTGTGTCATCCCTTTCCTTTTGTACTGAGAAAACAGACTCTGTTAACTGTCTGACTCATTCAACAGTTACTATTTCTCAGTGTTTCTATGTGCTGGTGCAACAGCTCTTCCTTTAGTGACTCCTTCTCTTGAGTCCTATAATACTGTAACAGGACCATGTTGGAACAGGTTGATTCTGGTAAACAATTGATTATTCCTTTCAGAGAAAAAGTGGAAAGTCACGTAAAGTAGTGAAGCATTCAAATTTTCATCACCGTACTGTACTAGGAACAGGGCCCTGCAATTCCGTACCAAATATCCTGTTTGAATCTGGCAGTGAAAGACCATCATTAGAGAGGAGCAATGAAGGTGTGACAGCACCTTGGGCAAGCTACCGAGTGCATGTAAAGGTCAGCTAGTGGATGAAAGGGGAGTGCAAGAATTAAATGAATGGAGGAAAATGCCAGCGCTATGCTGACGTTTTCATTAAGAAAATCACTGAATACATGGAACAAGTTTGACATTTACTTATACAGTGGTAGAAATTGCTACACTGTGTGTACTGCATGTTTTCCTGTTCAGTCAGCATATTGTACAGCTGTGATAAAGGGGACTGTAATTATTTCACAATAACAGTGATACAAAATTGTTCATTGACTCAGCTTTTTCTCCATTATATGAAATATGTTATAACTGGCCATGTAAGTCAATTTCTTTCATTATGCCTCTTTCCACCTCTACACATATATTGGCTGCAATCATCTTTTTAAAATACTTTTCTCAGATGTTGCTCCTTTCTATACAAATCGCCCGCCTTTCCTCTATCTTTCTCTTACACAGGTATGTTCACTGGATTACTATAACCAGGCATCATACGTTGTAAAGTCTGGTTTTAGTTACATAGCTAGAAAATCTCACTGTAATGCCCCTTAATGAGAGGAGTCGTTCATCAGGCCTGGGTGCCTGGTAAATCTGTCACAGACCACGGTGTGGTGCATTTCTCCATTCAGCAGTTTAATATGCACATGGAAGAGTTGACTCTCCATTGGACTCATCCAAATTACATCACTTCGGCAATATAAAGAGGTCATAAAAGGCTAAATCAGCCTTTGGAAGCAGTCTTCACTTTGGACGTGTTCTGGGGTTACAGGCAGGCCCAGAAGGGTCAATTATCTGGCTCTTCTGGACAGGTGGACGGCTCATAAGGGATGCTCGCAGCCAGAATATGAATTAAAGTAGCTTTAAACTTTCTCTAATTGATGCCAGGAGTTCAACAGGTTCCCAAGCAACCTGAAAATACAAGGAATACAAAGGTGATTCAGAAAGTTTGGTAGTAAATTTCCCCCCTCTGAAACTCAGTAACAAAATTCATACTGAGTTTGAGGGTGGCAGAGTGGGAGGCCAGATTTAATTCTTGACGTTTAATCTTCTTGGAAGATGCTTGTAGCACTGAGCCAACAACCCATGGGGTATGACACATGGCCTGTTTATTTCATGTTCTTTAAGTTTCATTCCTTCTGCTGTTTCTTTGTCTGCATTGTAAGGTCCATTTGCACAAAGAATACTATTAAAAAAGACATAAAAAGGTGCTTCAAACATTGATCAGTTCTATTTTACCACACACTGGTGGGATGTGCCGTAATACTGTCTTTTCAGAGACCACCAAAAAGGGGTACAAGAGGAAGGTGGGTGCTACAGCACTAATCTCTGGCTATCGTTGTGAAATTATCCCTGCGAAGGGGGAGACAAGTCAGAGATGTTCAGTGAGACGATACTTGTGACCACTGAGCACTGTCTGTGCTCCTCCTTGCTATTACTACTCTGGGAACAGTCCACCCCAGCCTCAGCATGCTCCCCACTTCGCCAACGGCTGTGGCAGCGAAGTAGCAGAGGTGCTCTCACAAATTCGGTTTGGCTCTTGGGGCCAAAAAGAGTGATAACAAGCAGTTGGGGAAAAGTGCTGCCTTAAATTTTTCCAGCTGTTTCTACATTCATGTGTGTAAGCATGGATGAAGGTCATGCAAGGAGACACTAGTGGTTGAAAATGCTCTGGAAGGGAGAAAAGCAGATTGCATTGTTGATTGCAGGCTCCTTACTCAGACCTTGAAGGAGGGACACATTTCCATCTGGGATCCTGACTCTTCCCAAAGACGCAGTAGGTGACCACTTGCAAAGTAAAGCCAAGAAGTGTCAGAGTATCTCCTACACTCTTAGTCGAATCAGCTCTCAGTGGCCCCTGGGACCCTGTTTGCTGATCGTCCAGGTACACACCTGGTAGTTTACTTGCAGGCTTTCTTTTGGAGTACACCAGCCAGTTCCTTTTAAAATAAAACCTGGACGTTGTTTTGTGGGTAGCTCACTCCAGGGACAGCTTGTTTTCAAATGTGTGTAGGACCTTGGGATCTTTTTTAATGTGGTCTTCCCACACTGTCTTGGCAAACCTTGCACCCTGAAATATTTTCATATGTCACCTGCTATACCTACGGCACACAGTATAAACTCTTGGCATTGTGTTTAAAAAAAACAACAACCTTTCTGGCAGATTGCATTAAGATCATTGTTTTGTGTGTTTTGAACAGCAAACACAACACCCTTTTTTCAGGGTGTATGTTGAAGTAGTAAGCGGGGCCAGAGGGATTAAGGCCAAGCACAGCACAGTGTGGGCTGCAGTACACTTTGGACATAGTTAATCCTTCACTGATGGAGTTGAACCCCAAGGAACTGTAGATGGAAACTCGCTGTACCAGGTTGTTTGAAGCCAGAGAATATTTTTCATAGTGTAGATATAGCTTTTTTCTTCTTGTAAGTGTTACCAAGCAAGGCCAAGGTCATCAAAAAAGTCTGTTTGGGGGCCAACAACAGATAGAAGTTTTGAGTTCTAGCCACAAAAACTTTTCTTTTTATGAGTTAGAGTTGTGTTTTTTCATGTCATGTTTCCTTTCATGGCATCATTTTAGTTTACCTCCAAGAAAAAATAAGAGGATATACCAAAGGATATGGCCTTATTATTTTATAAATGATAAAATGACAGAGGAATATGGGAGAAAAGTTCCATATTTTGGACTTTATCCTTCAGATAAAATTCAAGTCCATGCTGATAGTTTACTGAGTCTGATATTTCTGATAAAAAGATCACAGAATGAAGAGATGAATCATTCTATTCCTCTTAGTGCAGGGTGGGCTTAACAGGTGCCACTGGTGGGGCATTTACTGATTCTCAATCCCAAGCAGGGATTCCTGATTTACTCCACTGTAGTCCTATAGGCTGAGCCCCCTCCATGGGTACCGGACTATAGTCCATGTAGTCAGAAAGGAAATAGTGTCATCAGTCAGACCCACTGTCAGTATAATAAAAAGGAGACTGGTCAGAAAAAAACCTCAGCTGACCACTGACATTGGGTCCTTTGTTTTGCTGGGTAATACAACAGTAATAGATTGATAAGAATCAAATTATCTGTTTCCTAAGGAATTATATTTGTAAACAAATACCTTTCCTTTGTTTGCAGGTATGATTAACCAAAACCAAATGATGTGCTGAGGTAAAAGACATATTTCTACCAGTCCTACTGCTCCAGAAATTCTGTTTTTAGAGTCTGTCTTTTGTTTCTGTTCCACCATAGCTGAAATGTCTTCTGTTTCATTTGCTTTCCTATTTTCAGCAGTTTCTGTGACAATGTCACATAGTCATTTCTACTAAATTATCATAATTGTTAGCTTGAGCTTGTTAGGTGTTTAACAAATGTATAACCTACCAAAATTAACAATAGACTGTGAAAAACTGAACAATGCATTTATTCTTATTTCCATATGCTTTGAAAGAATGTGCTGTAACTATCCATTTTCAGTTAAAACATGAACACTTAAAAAAAAAAAAAAAGCAGGGGGAACTGAATTTAATATCTATAATATAACCAAGTGGGAATGAATGAATACGTATAATATACTTTTAAAAAGCTAGATGCCTGTTACAATATGAGAATTTTCCACTCATGGTATTTTTGTTGCAAAAGTAGTTTCATTTGTAATAATTGAAGTACATGAGTTGCAGCTAGTGTGTCTGTAAATGTTTTTATAGTTTATATTTTTATAGTAAACCTATCATCAGAAAGTCAAAATGCCTAAAGTATTGACATAATCATTCCAACTGATTACAGAAAGTCTTGGTGATGGTGACTAGGGACCAGGGTTAGAGTCGTATTATAAATACGTAAAAGCAAGACAGGTAATTTAAGGAGGCAGAAGACTTCTCAATGTGACAAAATGCCTACTGCAAGTAACAAGTGGGCTTTGAAGAAATTCCAGTTGCTGCTGGAAGAGGCTAAGTTGCATTTTGAAAAGACCATAATAGATAATATCCGGTAAATTTTAATCGTGGGCAATTTGAAATATTTTTTTTTTTTTTAGCCAAGGTCATACTTGTAATATGTGATGAGAAATGTTAAGTGTAGAAGCTTTATACGAACAAGCTTGTTTTATTTCAGAAATGGATATATTTTCTGAGGCTGTCAAACCTTTCCAAATGGGAAATAATCACCCAATACTAATTGCTACAAAAAATGAAATAACCCAGCATTAAAATGCTGTTTTATCTGGTAGATCTTGTCCCTAAACAGATAAAACAGTTAGGGTGGTGCTTGAAACCGAGTTACTGTCCAGATTGTGCAGCACGCTGTCTGATTTCCCTGCACTTTTTAAAGAGATGTATCTCTCTGGTATAGATCCCCGTGGTCTACTTACAGAGAAATTTCATTACCATGCTGTGCGGTCCTCACGGTGCTGAAAGTAAAATATTGGATTGACAGGCACTTGTTGTGGAGGAGGGCTTATTGATGATGGAAAGACTGATTCAATCTCTAATCCTGAAGAACGACCTGCCACCTGGAGTGATAGTATACAGATGGGTGCAATCTAAACTCTCTTTCCGCCTCAAGTTGCATTTGGCTGTAGATTAACAATGTGATTCCATATAATGAAGATGGTTGTTTGGTGCAGTGGCAATTTTCCATTACTGACATGCAATGTCAACAGTTCTGACAAAGCTGTAAGGACAATGTTTAAATGTGCTACATCTGGCTGGGATGGTTGCCAGGTTATTAACAGCCCCATTAAAATTACCTGCAGAGATCTGCTTTGGTAGAAGAGAACGTAGAGCACTGTTTCCCCTGCAACTATCTGCACAGGCATAATAACGGTCCGGTAGCACAGACCTGGAATAATACACTGTGATGGTAGTGGTAGCAGCTTTTTTACATTTTTATTTAGGTGAGGGAATATTTTATAGCTTTAGTTGTATTGAATCTAATTCCTGTGGCCTTATTCAGGCAAATATCCTGTTGAAGTCAATGACAATTCCACCTTTGGGTGGAGTGACATCAGTAGGTCTTGATTTTAGTAATTATATTTCCAATAAAAATACTCTGAAGATGTATGCATACATATAAATATTTTTTTAAAGTGATATATGAATGTCCTTTTAATTATCTTTTTTTTTTTCCTTTCCTCTTGAATGACTATGTGACACTCCCAGTGAAGCGTATATAATATAAAAGGGTTTTAAGGCATTTTTCTGAGTAAGAGTAAAGGGCCATGCTGTCCCAGAGGACACTGCAGAAGGCACAGCACATTTTCTGGTGAAACTCCCCCATTCCTTTTGAATGCAGAGGGAGCACTTGCCAGTATAATGATAAATGGGCTTGTGATCCTAGCTCTCTATAAACAGTTTTTAGTCCAAGCCGAAACATTCCCTCTAAGTTCAGTGCTGGAATGCTGAAGAAGGTTCTCGCACCCTCTCTCTTACTAATCCGTATAGCGTCTGCCTTAATTTACTTCCAAGTTGTGTCTCTTCATATATGTCCAAAGGATCTCTGCATACTGAAAAATCCACCAGCTGCCTGCTTTCCATCTGTAGAGCTTGTGCGCAGAAGTCCGTGGCTTGTGGTGAGGTTACCTGGCCATGCCTGGAGGTGTGCTGCTCCACCAGCTGTGCTCGGCAGGGCTGTGCTGGGGACAATGTAGAAGTACCCACTACACCTCAGTCTGCCTTTTAACGCTTCCTGTCTCTCTTGGCACCAAGTGTGATCTTCAGGATGACTTCAGGGTTAGTTCATAACGTGCTATGAGAAAAGGAGCCCAAATGCGGTCTTTTTAGTTTATTATGGGTATGTGATCAATGGTGTCAATAAAAAACTGGGGGCATTTCACATCTGATTATAGTTCTCTTCTCTGGGATGCTGTAGTGAGTAAATTCATTTCTTTGCAGCCTGAAGAAAAATACAAGTCTTTGAGTGCTTTTGTGTCAGAGTGCACAGGCTTTAGTCCGTGTCTCTCCTGCTTCAGCTTCCTGAACAAGTGGAAGAATTTTCAAAAATTAGGGGCAATGCAAGGGCTCTTGACATTTATTACATGTGGAACTTTCCACGTGTGGCAGAAATAGAAGACTAAGTTTAGAATGAGCAATATGACTTAATGTCTGTTAAGCCATATGTTTTTCCTGCTGCTGATGTACCAGAAAAAAGGGATGTGGAATAACCTGACCTCATTCTGACCGTGGCTGTGTTTGTAACTCCTTGGGGCTGTTACAGCCACATGAAGAATTCTCATTCTGCTGCACCACAAAATAGGCAGATAAAATACACATCTATGACAAGACCTGGAGCAAAGGGAGAACAGTTTTGCACCTGAATTCTGTGTACAAGTCTGACATGGATACACTGAAACATATATTACCTCTGATTTAAAATTAATTATTTTTTTAAGTACGTGGTAGCTCTTGGACTACCGTGATATGAGTCATAGCAATATACATGTTATGCATGTGTTTTGCAGGTCATAAGAATGAGTTGTACATGTACAGAGTAGATGACATGAAGAGTTCCGTGTAAAGACAAAAGGAAAAATTTATATATAACTTTTAATTTGACTTGGAGCTTGATCTATGTCATATGATGGATGTTCCGTGGTTTAGAAGTCAGAAATGAAAACCTGTGAAGGCTAGTGTTCATAGTGTTCAGCGACACACAGATTCACGCTTTGACCCATCTTATTCTTTGGTGGTAGCACAGAAGTAGAAACACAAGTGTGCGGTCTGAACTATCAGGCTTGGGAGAGGGAGGGTCAGTCTCACAACTGAGCTTTCTTAATTTGTCGTATGTTTTATTCCATACTGAGATAGATATAGGTCTTTCAGTCCAGTTTAGGAGAAGAAAGGGCTAAGAAAAATAATGAAAGAACGTCATAAAAATTCTAGCTTTCCCACCTGTAGTGAGAAATTCCAGTGACTGAACATCCAACTGTGCGCTGTGCGTAGAGTATTGATTTAAAGAGCCGCCATCCAGTTGAAAAGATGGGCTAGTTCCATAGCAAGTATGCATGTTTTTGCATGACTTCGTTGGACTTGTATCTCTCTATACTGGCAATTTAGCCTCATACTTTTAATGTAAATATCTTCGACTTTGGCTGTGTTTGAACTAACAAATTACATTATTTAAACTGAAAAAGTAAAGAAAAATGTTATGCTGCTATTTTTGCTATAACTACCACTAATTTTCTCATTTAAAAATTGAAATAGTCAATTATAGTCTATTTCACTTCCAGGTTCCAATATTTGGAGTAGATTTTTTTAGCATCTTTTCTAAAACTAGAAGTACTTTACCTTCTGATGGAGAAGGAGAAATCATCCCTATCCATTTGAGTATATTTCAATTACCTGTATTTTTATGAAACTCATTCATATAAAATTAATATTTGAGACAAATCTGATTAAATGGTGTCTCTAGGAACAGATATATAAACCAGAGTATTGCAAACTCAGTTTAGTTTTTCTTCTAGAGAATCTGAAATTTTCTTAGAATATTCATCCTGAATTATATGGTTAAATAAGTTGCCTGGTAATATTGTACTAGACAGATACAATAATACCTGTGTTTAGATACTACTCATACTAATGAGTGTATAAGATGAATGGTACCAGTCCTATTAGTACACTGGCTATATACGGCCAGATTAATTCTTTTCTTTTAAAATTAATACTGTCTCTATTTTTCATAGTAGGTCAGACATCATTTTCATTTCTTTTTCTATGCCTTCTCAGACACTGATAACTAATGATGGCTCTCTTACATTTCACGGTCCCATTGTAGTTTCAGCTGTCTTTTTCTTTCTCTCTTCTTCAATGAGTTTGACTCTTTGAGCTCCCTTTTCTTTGCCATTTCCCTTCACTTTTTGTTACTTAGCTTTTATTTAGCTTTGCACCTTGCCTCATCTTGCTCCTTTTCATTGACGTGACCATTTTTATTTGTAGTTCTGGATCAGTTCCCTCACTTACAGTCTTGGTCATTGTCTCTTCTTGATGTGGGACTTAGCTGACCCTTCTTTTCTTCATGGTCTACTAGCTGCAAATTTTTCTTCTTTAGTAATCAGCTTATTTTGCCTTATATCACCCTGTCTATTGAGCTCTGCCTTTTGTCATATTTCTACAACCTCTAATTTATCTGCATAAGATCTTCACTCATTTGATTTTCTTATCTTCCACTCCAAGATTATGTTTATACTCGTGGTTAAGCCAGGTAATGAACTAAAGCCAAAGCTCATCACAGTCTGGATCCACATATCCATATGGCTGGTAGGATGCAAGTGTCCCTGTATTTAAGTAGTCCACACACTGCCTAAAAATCCTTGTTTTCCTTATAGCAAGTGGCGTCTAGACACTTTAGAAAAGGTTATCTGAAGTCTCCTCAAGAGCAGATGAGGTATCTAGTAGCAGCCACTCAGGCAAAGCTGTGTTCTTCCAACCTACAGGACTGTCATCTTCTTGGGCCAGCACTATAGAGTTGAATAAGCCAGAGTTTTAGGGTTGCTTAAAGACAATGCCCTAGTGTTTGTAAAATGGGCCAAGCCTTTGTAGAATACTTAGGCAAAGTATTGCACCATCTGACGTATCTTCTCTTCCCCTGTATATTGATTCTGACAGCCTTTGAACTACAGAGAATTACAGGAAGAACCCCCTCCCTTCTAACCCTGAAATGGAGACCAAGGAGAAATCTTGCTCATTGTTTATTTTTTTTTCTTCACCAGTTTGCTTGCTTGCTTTCTTTCTGATTCCTCTGCCTGTTTTTCTCAGTAACTGTTCTGAAATCTTCCTTGCTTTCTTCGTACCTTCTCTTTTCTTCCTCTTTTCCTTTTTTCCTTTAAGATATTCCATGGTCTCTTGTCATCCTTATAAAAAAAATTTCAGTTCACCTTTCCAGCCACCACATGGCAAGTATCAGACTTGGATATGTAAAGTCTCCATGATGTTATTACAAGAATAAATGTTCCCAGGAGTTAACGTTATTATGTAATTTCCAGATGTTGATCAGAAGAAAAATACTACAAGTAATGATGGGACCCAGACATATTTTTGTATAAGTTTCCTTACCAGATCATGGCATAACCAGTATAGTTGGTGAAAGTAATAAGCATGTGGTAGAAGGTCAGTCGTTAAAAATGCACCACACAAGGAACTGTCAGACAACTTTGATCGCCTGATTAAGAATTCAGTTAAATGAGAGGTTAAGAAATGAGTCCATTGCTTCACTTTAAAGCATGGAAAAAATTAACGTAAACTGAAAATACTGATTGCTTGCACATCTAGAAATTATTTCTATGTAAACAGAAAAGCTTTTAGGATGATCCTCAGGCTTCATAGATAAATAATAAGTTAAAAGAGACCATTAGGGTAATATCTGAAAGGGGAAGATAGGCCAACAGGCAAAGACGGACACATCACGGAGGTTAGCCAACTGTAGAGATTAAGTGAGAACTGTTAATGTTTAATCTGTGTTAGACTTTATAAAGGAAATTTAGATCTTAAAGGCCTTGAGGAACTCTAGGGTAGAGATTCAAAGGAGGTTTCTAGTGGTCCAAGGTTCTGGAGTAGTCATTCAGTGATAATAGGGAGAAAATTCCTACTGAATTTTAAGATAGGTTTTGATGACCCTCTCATTATTCCTGTATACAACATCTACTTACCTTATTCCTGTAACACTTTTCCAGATAACCCATATCTGTCTTCTGTGTAGCTAGTCTTTGAAATTAAGGCCTCAAACTTGCATATCACAGTTTATGTTCACTGGACTTCAGGTACTCTTATTTTTCCTTATAACACTTGAGAAAGAGCAAAGCAAAAAGTAAAACTAAACACATGGCAGGCAAGCAATGAATACAAGTTAGGAAGAAATTTATTTTCAACTGAAAGGTACATATATTGGAACAACAATTTTTGTGAACTGCTTCCTCCCCCAGTGTGATCTCAGCCCTGCTGTGATTCATGTTTCCTGGGATTCCTCCTCCTTTTCTATTGTTTGTCTAGCATTAAGTCCACAGCTGAGCAATTCTCTATCCCCTAGGTTTGTATTTGCTATGAGAGATATGGGCACCAAACCCCATGCTGCTAGAATTCTGTTATTACCACCTATATTTCAGGCAATTTTCAAAATGTAATATAGATTCAGCACCTGTCTCTTCGGTTCCAGATGTTCACCATAGCAGATTTCAGACCTCCTAAGCTCAAACTCAGATTTACCTACCCATGGAGGTAGGTACCTTACCTGCCTCTGGAGCCATCAGCTAAGACATCCAAGGTCAATGTCCCTAGATTGCCATCTAGACAGCTTCTCGGTGTTAGTATGTTATGATGCGTCAAGCACATTTCTGTATAGGACTTTGTCGTGAATATCTGGCTGTCCCAAGAGTAATTTTTAAAAGAATTCAGTACATAATAAAACTTTATTCTTTACCAAATACAGTTATCTATAATGGATTTAACAGTTCAGGACCAAAATATAACTTCTGCTTTTAGTGCTTTACTTCTCTGAATAGATATGAAAATTTTGCTCCTACTTCTATTTCTGTTCCCCTCCCATGCTTCCTTGGTCCCAGGAGAAGGCCTTCTTGCCTTAGGTCTTAACACAGTCTTACCTTTCCTATGCCCTTGTTCTGTTTTAGCTGCATTCAATATGCTGGCTTAGATCTACTTCTTCTTCATAGGTGCACCTCTCTTTTTCCTGACATCTCCTCTTACATGTCCATCAGCGATTTCAGCGTCTTCCCCGTCATTCAGGCTTACAACGCCTGTGTGAATTTTGACACACTCTTCCCTCTTTCCAGAGCAAGTTGCAACTCTGTTGTGTCACTTTTCTCTATCTAACTCCATCTTCCCTCTTCTACTTCCTGGAGCTGTTGTTCAGGAGGACAACGAAGCTGGTGAAGGCTCTAGAGCACAAGATTTATGAGGAGCGGCTGAGGGAACTGGGGCTGTTTAGCCCAGAGGAAAGGAGGCTGAGGGGAGACCTTATCGCTCTCTACAACTACCTGAAAGGAGGTGGCAGCGAGGTGGGGATCAGTCTCTTTTCCCAGGTAACAGGTGATGGGACAAGAGGAAACAGCCTCAAGTTGTGCCAGGGGAGGTTTAGATTGGATACTAGGAAAAAAATCTTCACAGAAAGGGTTGTCAAACATTGGAGCAGGCTGCCCAGGGAAGTGGTTGAGTCACCATCCTTGGAGGTATTTAAAAGATGTATAGATGTGGTGCTTAGGGACATGGTTTAGTGGTGAACTTGGCAGTGCTAGGCTAACCGTTGGACTCGATGATCTGAAAGGTCTTTTCCAACCTAAACGATTCCATGATTTAGTCTTCTATTGGCTCAGACACTGCAGATCTCATGCCAGCTTGGATCCCCTGCATTTGTCCCAAGAGTATCCAGGAGACCCCTCTCACCTCTGGCACTGGTTGGTATCCCTACACTGCATGGTTTTTTCTCCCACAGCTTTCAGATATCTTGTGTTTCAGTAGAAGTTAATGCACTATAGGACTGAAAATTGACATCAGAGGCTCTGCTACTCCTTACTAAATCTGTTGTGCAGGCACAGTAAACCTGGTGAGCTTTCATTGTCCAAGAAACCCATGCAGGTTAAGTGCACTCCCTGAATCATCTGCGTCAGTGTGCATCACTGGCCAGGTGTTTTCATCCATTCTGTGGGCAGCGGGATCTTTTATGGGATCATCTGATCATCTCTTCTGACTAAAAAGAGATTTGCGCTGTTCTCTGGTCTTGACTTACTTGGGTTTTTGAGGTGTTTTGAGGTCTTCATGTCTTCAAAAACCTGTCAAGCGTAAGCAGCATGTTTCATTGTGGGGGGTTAAACATTAGTTACTGGCATAAACATTATTTCTGATACTCATGATGGAGAGGTTCAGTGTTTGTGGTATGCTTGTGTAATGCTGCAATTAGCAATATGGGACAATGTGATGCAGTGCTGCAGTTGTGGCCTGAAAAAGTAAAGGTACCTGCTCCTCCCTAGTTAATTCTACTACTGTTATGGTATTTGGCCAGCAGTTGCTGTTCACTCCAGCTAGTAATTCTCCACATAATACATGCATAGTCAATATGAGCCTATTTGCAATTGAACTGTCTCTTTATGGTGAGGTTTTATGCTAGCTCCATGACTGTACTTGCCAAGCGTCACGGTACCTAATGAAATGTTAGCTTCTATGACACAGTACAAAACTCAGAAACACCAAACTTGTGTTTATTGTTTATTAAATGGTTTCAGAAACTCGCCGTGGACTGTACAAGCTTTCACAAAAAGTGACTGTTCCAGTTCTATAAGGTGCAGCCTTCCAAAAGTCACCTCTTGTTGGTCTTAGAATATATTAAATTACTGTTGATCCTTATTTGACTGATTTAAAAGGTTGAGAACTACAAGATTATGGATGTTCTATTTTTTCCCATGTCTCTTCTTTATTGCCTTTTTTCTTTGTTATCTCTCCTCTTCTTAAAGTCTTAGTGTAATCCTCACCCCCTTCTACAGGGAACTAAATACAAACAGTTCCCTTGACAATAGTTAGTACAGGACTCCAGAAAGAGCTGGCACAAAATTAAAGAAGCAGGGAAATTTTCAGTAAAAATATTGCATAAGCTGTGCATGTACATAGAATATGTTTGCAGCATAATTATGAATGTGTCACTCCCTTGATACAACTCCAGTAAAGTAGCTTGAGATACTTACTATCAATAACAAAAAGTTGACTTCAGTTAAGATCCCTTTATCCTTCTATGTCCTGTCTTTATTTTTCTGTTTCTCTGTGTGTATTTCATTCTTTCCTATCGTTCGTTTCTAGTGAGGGTCACCTCTCTGCTGCTAGTTGAGAGATGGTGATGCACTGATAAAGACTAAGATTCACAACAGTGAAGCACTTGAAAATCAAGGGACTATTTTCAGGATAAGGTGCTTCTGTGAATCCAGTTAGATGCATTAGATATGTTAGTTGTTATGAGAATCAGGGTCCAGGGATGGAGGGGTTCCTGGCATCTGTGATGCTGAGACTCAACAGTGAAAGAATGAACACATCTATGTCAAGTCACCGCTGCCTGCATCTAAGTGTGGATATATAGGAATACTGTACAATTTCCTAAGTTAGGAATGAGAACGCACATGATGCATAATGCTGCTGCATGACAAATGAATACGCAATACACTTAAAAATCCTGTACCTATTTTTTGCATACTTGGCCTCTTTCCTGGCATTTATTTTGCCGTTTCACACGTAGTTGCTCAAGTATCATCTTAAATATCAAGTCTTTGTCAGCTAGGGCTGTCTGGCAAACAGGAAACTGCTTCCTGGACATTTTAGTTGGGAATTTAGTTTATTTCTCTTCTTTAAATATTCGTAGTTTAAAAAGCATATTAATGAGGGAAACATTCATATTAAAACTGCCACAGTCCTATTTGCTATGGCACTTCTAAGGTATGTAGGACACAATAGTTCCAATTCTTTCTCTCCTTGATTCCAGCCATAGTCCTGTGGCTTACGAGCTCCCGTTCTCATGTAACAACCCCGGCTGAGCACGTGTAGAGACCCACAGAACCAGCTTCACAACAAGTTTGTAAATCTGAATTTCTCCATTGTTTTTCATGAGTTCCTAAGTCACCAAGATTCCAGTTTTGATTTTGTGTTTTTTGAACAAGGGGGATACCTTCATTAACATTACACTGCATATGTTCCTTCCTTCCTTTACAAAGATGCCATGAACTAACAATAAAAGTTAAGTACATTTGAAATGTCTTTAAAAATTTTCTTATCAATTTCATTAGCAAAAAATTTTCAGGTACATAAATATAAAATAAAAATTAAATATTCTCGAACTCTCTAGAATAATTTTAATACTGGTGTAACATATGTAGAGTCATATCATAGAATCATAGAATGTTTAGAATTGTAAGGGACTTTTAAGGATTATCTAGTTCCAACCCCCCTGCCCTGGGCAGGGACCCCTCCCACTAGACCAGGCTGCTCAAAGCCCCATCCAGCCTGGCCTTGGACACCTCCAGGGATGGGGCACCCACAGCTTCTCTGGGCAACCTGTGCCAGTGCCTCACGACCCTCATAGTGAAGAAGTTCTTCCTAATATCTAATATAAATCTGTCCTCTTTCAGTGGTATATATCTTTATGATATATAATGTATAAACTTCTTTTTTTTTTTTTAGTTGTCATTGCAAGGCCAAGTTGAAACCAGTTTTGAGAAAATTCATAGCATCAGAAGAAACTTACTTGTTTTGGATCTTATACGTACCACTGTTTTGCATTCAGTATATCACACTATTATGTGTATCAATGCATAGGCATATAAGAAAACAAAGCGAAGCAGAAACTATTAATGATACTGTGATATTAATTCCCATTTCTCAATTAGATTCGTATCGTGTGAGAGAAGATGTGTGGCTGTATTTGATTATTTTTCAACAGAAGTATGGCAAATGATATATGTATTTCTAGCCTGGGCCCGCTTGTGTACTGGAACTAGTAGAAAACAGAATGGAACAGCAAGGACATGCTATGGCTTAATTCTGTATTCCTGCAGAGCCTTGAAATTGTTTGGCCATGTGTTTCGGTTTTTTTGCTGTTCCAAATGAGACTGAAGAATTCCTTCCTGTAGTTAAAATGTGGTTTGGATGAGCAGGTGTTGATTCAGTCAAATTTGCAAGCTGATTTAACTTCCTGGGATTTCAACGGTTGAGGCACAAGGGGAATCATTTAAAAAGTGCTGGCAACAGTAAGCGCCTATAGATCATTATTTCAGATTGTTGTTGTTAGAGGAAATGTGATGCAGTGTTTGGTTCATCAGCTAAAGTTCCATTTTATGGTGTCAGTCAGGCTTGAGGAGGTCAGTCTGTACCCAGAAAGATCTCTTCTCAAACTCTTCTGTTCTCTAACTCCATGAAAGAATAGTTGGAAACAAAAAATAGACCATGTCAGATGAAAGCTGGTGTCTTGGCATAGTTCCATTAACTTAAATGGAGTGATACTGATTTACACAAGCTAAGTGTCTGCCCTTAAGTCTTTTGTTTAGAAGTCATCCAGGAGTATTTTCATACCTTTCAAGGGGAAGTTGAGATGGTCTTTAAAACCTGTGACACTTTACTAACTGAAGTGTAAAGCTGCAAAGCAGTAACCAAGGCACTTTCTTTTTAAAAATTGCACTCTTAAGAAAAATGAAAGACTACAAAATAGCTTTATAGCTAAAAATAGTTCTGTCTTGGTGATTTTGAAGGTTCAGGTGCTGTGAACTTAACTGTTTGTATTCCGGCTGTGGTAGGGGTTCTGCTAGTAACAATGAGGATTTTGATGATGCGAAACGTATTCTTGGTGCCACTTGTGATCGGGCAGCTCTAGATAATCCATAATATTTATCACGGCAAGAACAGAAAACCTTTTATTGTATTTCTAGATCAGGTAGAGTCTGATTTTTTTTTATCTAACACCACTGAGAAGCTTCACTCTTTCTAAGAGAAAAAGGAAAGTCTGGAATAAATAATAGAATGTCATACCTATTTCTTTTCACTTATATTAAATAACCTATTTTGGCATTTTTAATGCCTGAAGTCATTTTGATAACGTGAAGTGAAAGCACGGAAATTGTCTGCAGGTCTAGGAAACATTCTACACTGGGAGACTTGTACAGACAGATCTTCTATCTTCTTAGATCCATTTTCAAAAAGGACTTGTAAAGCATTTCTATATGTTAAAAAGCGAATAGTTTCTGTGACGCAAGTAACCTTGCTTCTGTCCCTAAACTAAACGTTACTCAGTTTAGTTAAGTCTGTAATTGGGACTGCCTAAGCTGTTTTTGTCAAATAAAAGCATAGTTTTCAACTGTAGATCAGAAAAAAAAAAAAAAGACATTAATGTTTTTATTTCTGTGTAGACATTTAACCAAGTGTAAATTCATCCTTTCCGTTCAGGCGGATGTTAACCTATATATTAGCTACTTACACAGTACAGTTGAGATATCTCATGGTATCCCATTTTCAATCCCCTTCTCTGTGGAGAGGCCTCTTGGACTAGACTAGATGGCAGATCATGTTCTTCTCTTAACTGAAGTACAGGGGAGACTTGGCGAGTTGGAATCGGTGCTGTGCCGGCATCTCAGGATGCCCTGAGAGGGTTGGACCACAGGAAGAAACAGAACTTTGTAGATATCTTGATATGCTTCCCATGTGATCCCTCCCTTCAGAGAGAAAGTAACTTTGTTCAGATAGCATTAAAAAGCAGAGTAATTATTCTAGAATTAAATATTTTTTTTATCCTTGAAATAGAGTATCCACATGGGGGAGTTATATCAGCGTAGCTATAGCACTGTAATTATCCTGTTAAAGTGAGGCCACTCAAATTCTTCTTCTAGCTAAACCCCAGTGTGACCTGTTACCACAAGTGGGAAGAAAGGGAATAAAGAAGGTTCATTGGGCTCTTCGTCACCTCCCACGCAACACCTTCAAATAAAAACTGTAATTCTGGTGTGGATAAGAACAGCAATGAATGAAATAAAGTGAAACATAGAAGCTTCTTTTTTGTACGTTATTGAAATGTTCTGCTAACAAAATGAGCCAGACAAAAGATAGAATATGATGATATGGCACAGTGCCGTGCTCCATAGAGATATCTAAGCAGTTCTGAACACCTGGACTACTGTAATCAGTAGCTTATCTTATTAATACATTGAAATGAGTTTTTAAAGACAGTATTTTGCAACTTAATATCCAGAATATTTAATTTTAAAATTAAAAAGACGTATGAGAGTTGAGAATAATAGATGAGATTTTAAAAAATATGTAGTTTATTTACAGCGTTAACAGAATTTGGGTGTCAGAGAATAAATCAAGACTTCAAATTTGCTCATGAGGAGATTAAATACAGTGCTCTCTCAAAGGTCTGAGTCAAAATTCTTGGTCAGATTCTCTCTTAAAATTCACTTCTGGTAATAAGAAATTTAAAATGCCCCTCTAATTGCATCTTACTACAGTAACCCCCCCAGTCATTTCTTCTCTGAGGCTTTAACACTGCACATTATCAGCATGTATCGTATTCCCTCACTGCACTTCAGTTTTGGTAAAATCTAGTGTCTATACAACAGACTGTTGTTTGTAAAGTCAGTTCCTTGGAGCAGTTTTTTCTCTTGTTTGTTTACTAAAGTTGCTCTAAGTCAATATCTTGTTCCTTGTAATACAATACTTCGTGAAAATATACAAATTGTGTAAAAGAGCCGTGCTCCTTAAAGACATCAATTATTTCACTGAGGTAAGAGATGCTCTCAAGAAGAGAGTTTATTAAAAAGGAATTGTTGATCAGTTTATGAAAGAAAGATTTGATATCAAAATCACGATGGGTGCAATGTAAGGGTTAACAATTCAATATATGTCATTTACGAGTTCCTAAAGTATGGTTCGTAAAGTCTGTTTTGAGAGGAGCTGCTTTCTTGAATGATTTCAATGAGAATCACTTCAAGATCTTCACAGAAGGAGCCATTCCTTTATTCTTCTTTCTGAAGCACCTATCAGGATGTGGATGCTCTGAGATACGAAAGTGATTAAAACAACACTAATTAGTTTGACAAAGTAAGAGATCTCAATGTGGAAAATCTCTAAGAGATCCGTTAATGTTGTAAAAATTAACAAGGGACTGAATAAGCCCATGCCTGTGGAGTAAAGAACATACCTCAAAGAAAGTACTGATGGCAGCATCGTCGCTGTAGTGGGGACGCCAAGAAGTTACTGTAGCTTTGGGGGTAGGAAGCGTGCAAGAGAAAAAGCAGGGGAGTGAGCTGGCTTTTATTTCCAAATCTCACTCATCTCAAAACCACTTTGATGGCCTTTAGCAGCATTCCACCTACAGAATACCTGTCCAGCTCCAAAGCCTGTAGCCTCAGCTCGGGCGTGACACTGATGGAGAAACAGGGTAGTAGAAGCTTCTTTTCCCAACCCCTTTGAGGTTTCTTTCTTTTTTGGGGTACCCTACCTGAAACAATTTTTTTTTTTAATCTAAGAATTCATTATTTTAATGACAGTAGCCTCAAAACACATGGAATTTAGCAGGACTGCATACTGATAGACTATCTGTTTGTATTTTCTAAGGTAAAAAAACCCCAAATCGTGTTTCATGTCTCTTTGTGGATGTGAATTTAGTCAATTATGCTACACAAATGCATTATTTCAAGTAAGTCTTAAGAAATTATTCCTAAATTCACGGCTTAGGTTCTGTTTGGAGTTTTTTAAGCTGTTACCTGCTCTGGTAGAACAAAGCTCAGTCCACTGCGTTCACAATGACTGTGATGACCTCTCAGATCAGCCACTGCATGTGATCACCTGAAGACACAACAATAATAAAAACATGTTTTCCAAATAGTTATTCAGCAGCAACTGTGCTTGACTGCATTCGCAGTGGAAAAAAGGAAATGGCCTGGATTCAGCATTTTCAAATGGATGTAAATTAGTTTAATACAAACATGAACTTCCTTCTGACGTGAACACTAGTTATTAAAAAATAAATAAATCTGGAACCACCATGCTCCAGTAAAAAAGATTGATATGAGAGTAGCAGTTATATTAAGAGGTATTAGATTAACATCCTCTAATTTTATAAATCGCGCAGTTTGACAGCTCATTCTATATATATAAGAAGTAATTTATCAGGTTTCCTTTTTTTATTATCATAGAAATATGTTTTACAAACCTTTACGTAAGAGTTAAGATGCAAAATAAATATGTGGGAAACAAACAGAATTAGATTTACCTAGCCATAAAGAGCCATCATCAAAAAATGATAATTTGAAATTTTAATTCCTACACATGCTACCATTAATTTTTTTGGAGAGACCGGATGCGGGAGCAGTTCTAGATAACAATCCACTCATTTTCTTCAGTGTGGATGGGCATGGTTACTTCTGAAATGCAACCACTGGCATGTGTTTGCATTTTGCATCTAATCAGCAGATTTGAGTGTAATTATGTATTTTGCAGGTGAGGTGTTAATGCGGGTTATATGGCACATCAGCTGTGTGCTGCCACTTGAAATGGTCCACTGGAAAATCTTGAGACAAACAACATTCAATTAGGCGCACAGCCATGAGCAGCTGTGCTAAGTACCACTGGCATCGCCTCAGACGCACAATTCTCCGTGTGAGCCTACTGCTAGCCGCTTTCAAAATGTGTTTATGTTGGTGACAAAAACTTTCCATCATCAATTCTTCTTAAACCTCTGTGCCTCTTAGCTGAAAAATTACAGCTGCCTGCGAGGGGAGGGATGCTCAGTCCTATTAATTTTCATTGGATGAAAAGGATCTTTTTTTCCTTCAGGCTAAAGGTTTAACCTTTATGAGTTTCATGAGTAACAAAGGGCAGCCAGATTTTTATTACATGGGGTAGAGCTGTGCATTTGTTCAAAATAATCAGCAGTGGGCAATCCACTGCGTATCGATCCAAAACAAACATTATTACCCATGTAAGCTGTTTCCTTCTCAAGTCTACATTTGGCATAGGAAAACAAACTTGTTTAATCATCAGTTTTCAAATGCTTACCATATATGTCACTACAGTCTGTTATAATGTTTGGGATTCATGACAGCAATACTATTAGGGGAAATGCATCAACAGATTTTGTAGGGTGGTTTCCCCTCAAAAATCCCACGTGTATTTAGAAGCTATCTTTCTGAGCACACAAGCACTGCCACAGATAACGCTGACTTGTTCAACAGTCAACAGAGGAAAGAACCAGCAACACCTTTACAACTGTATCTTTGCAGCTGCTACAAAAATAAAAGCCATGCAGGTTTTTTAATTTGTAGAAAAGGGCTGGTTGATTCCTTCTGACCAGCTGCAGAGGGTGTGGTTTCCCAGCCCTCCTCGTGTTGAAGAGTGGAAGACATGCCGTAAGGGCTGTTTTGGAAAGAAGCACTCAAGCATGCTGATCACTGAAGGGAGGAGAGGGGAAAAGGAGGAGGACAGAAGACAAGGAAGAGCATTTAGATTTTGGAGTCCTCTTTTACTTACAAAAGCCCAAACAGCATAAAAGCTGTCTTTTGACTTGTTACTCTATTGAGGATGAGAAAACCTTCAGCTCAGGTATAGTTACACAGACATCATGAAAGTATGATGGATGAGTATTTGGAAGATGAAGAAAAAACTTATGAGGTTATTAGTATCACTTGACAGAGAATATTGCTATGTTGAAGGGACTGATAAGAAATGCTTACAAGCTGAAGGGCAGTTTGATCATAAAGAGGAGTTAGGATGTGAGAATAGTATCTCTTTTTTCAGTGTATGTGTCTGATTCTGTCAGCCCTCATCATCAGCCATCATCACGTCCAGGACTTCATGAACTTGATTTGGAACCATAGTTGCATACAAGGAGTTGTCTCGTACTTGGGAGGTGACTGGAGGTGCAGCTGCCTATAAGCTGAAAAATGGGCAGTAAAGTGTAGCGGCATTGGTGAGACAGCAGTGGAGGGAACTGAGGCATATGAGGACCACTGCCTTTGCAGCATAAGGATAATCTACATATGCCAACAATCTATTTCTATGTGCTTTTAACCTCTGGTTGTTAAGGAAGCCTTTCTCTTTTTTTCTTTTTTTGTGCAAGACTAGGATGAGAGCATTTCTTAATATCTGACAGACTTGAACTGTGGGGAATACAGTATAACCTGTCGAGACTTCAGCGGTATACAAGAGAAGCCAAGTCCTATTAATTCTGTGGTGGTACAACAGAAGTCGTGAAAGATGAGAAATCTGCTGACTGACTGCTAGTTATTTAAAAACTGCAACAGGAAAAATTAAGAGTTATGATACACAAAGTTATGGTCTTCCCCAGTGTCCTGTTTTCAGCTGGGACAGAGTTAATTTTCTTCCTTGTAGCTGCTGTGTTTTGGATTTAGTATGAGAATAATGCTGATAACGCATTGTTTTAGTTGTTGCTAAGTGATGTTTACATTAGTCGAGGACTTTTTCAGGTTCCCATAGAAGCTGAGAGGGAGCATAGACAGGACAAGCTGGCCAAAGGAATATTCCTTGTGCTCAGTATAGAAATGGGGGTTGGCTGGGGAGCAGGAATCTGTGATCACTGCTCGGGATGGGCTGGGCAACCAATGATTGGGTGCCGAGAGCAATTTGTATTGCATCGCTTTATTTTGTATATTCTTTTACCATTTATTTTTTTCTCTCTTCCATTGCGGTTCTATTAAACCATCTTTGTCTCACCCGTGAGTTTGGGGGATTTTTCCTCCTTTTTCTCCCTCTTCTCTCTACCCTACCTGGGGGGAAAGGGATTGGATGGCTGCATGGTCCTAGTTGCTGGCAGGGGTTAAACCACAACATTCAATTATCTCTAATTTTAAAAAAATCAGAATTAATCAGAATTTGAAAAAAATAAATCATAATTTCTGCTTCTGGGAAACCGGGTAGGCATTTGCAAGCAAACCGATCCTACTGATGGTTAGTGAAGTCAGCTAGTAACTAAGTTGTAATGATGGAGGGATTGCTAACCTCTGGGCATTTCAGATATGTCTCATGCAGAGTTAATGCACTAATATGTGTTTGTATTGATCGAAATAGTGTGACTGGCTAAATGAGAGCTTTTGTTTGCATCTTGAAGTGAGAGCTGCCATCATACACAAGCATACGCTTTATGTATTGTTTTCATTGTTTGATGTGTAATACTGCTGGGTGAAGTAGAGAACTCGGAACTGAGAATAGCCTAGTAGTTATATTCTCCTCGGGTGCAATTTAAAAACTGAATTAAACTATTCTTTTCTACACACCGCTCTTTAAAAAAATAAAACGGTATGGAATGCATGATTTAGTTTTGGTAAGCAAAAGTTAAATAGAAGTCTCATTCTTCATCACTTGTATTTTAACCCTAACTACTTACACTTGAATAGTAGACCAAATAACAAAGTCCAGTTGTATAATGGGGATGCAGGATTTCTCTTGTATTTACCTGCATAATATAAGCGAGTTCCATATGAAATCTTAGTACTTTGTCTGTCATTGCTGGTTTGAGATGTGCAGCAACACTCCTCAGGTATTTCCTCTTGGAAGAATACGGTACTTCATAGCCTCGTGTATCTCCTTCTAAGGAAGATGGGAATAAAGTAGAGGAGAGCTCATCTAGTCTTGTTCTGTATATTTTCTCAGATTGCCTTTGTAGAGACAGTTCTGAGTGAAGGCAGTCTTTTCTGTATACTTTTAGCTAATATGATTTTTATGTGTTTTAGAAAGAGAAACAGTCTAATATTCCTATAGGTATGTTAGTTTGTATTTCCCAATGCAAAACACCTTTGGTTGCAATTTGAATTTTCTATTTTGCTTTGCATGAGTCTCTTTCTGCGGGCTCTCTGCAGTATTTCAAATGTAGATTCATCTATATATTTCATTAGTGATCTCTTCAGGTCAATGTGATCCAGACTATTTAACCCAAAAGATTAAAGTAGCTTTCAGTAGTTATTCTTGAGAATCTTGTTTTCTAAATTTCCATCTGTTGGTGTTAAGAATTCCTTTTCAAACGAAAAGTTATTTGGAGCCTTTTGAAATATGTTTAAGTCCCTGCTCCTCCTCTTCCTCCTGTTTTTTTTTTTCTTTTATTGTTAGCCACATAAACCTATGGTATGTACCTTAATTCATATGACATTTTAGGAAATACACAGAAGACTAACAGAAAGCATACAATGCAAAGTCAGTTGTGATGATACAGGAAAAGTTCAGCCTGTGTGCTGTAATGTTTCTTCTGGCACTTTCAGAATGGCCCTTAAGAGAGTTAATAAGAGCATATCCTGCATGGAGGGCCGCAGCCGCTCTTTTTGTTTTTTGAGATCTGGGGTTGTATCGTTTTTTGTTTGGTTTGGAGAGTCT
Organism: Larus michahellis; assembly: GCF_964199755.1. NCBI lineage: Eukaryota > Metazoa > Chordata > Aves > Charadriiformes > Laridae > Larus > Larus michahellis. The sequence goes on along the minus strand of NC_133900.1, from coordinate 19,089,682 downwards.
TTTGTTACTTTGATATCTTTTCAGTTGCTTCTAGTGTTTCAAAGGATGTCATCAAGCAGAAGGATATGCCTCAAAGAGAAGTAGTAGCCAAGTTCTTTTAAAACTTAGCCTTCCTTTCACAATAACAATATGAAGGTTTCTGCTTGTTCCTGTGGCTAAAGGGGCTCATGCAAGACTGTGATGCATAAATGGGGAGTTTTTCTTGGGAATGGGGTGGGGGCTTTATCTCGCATGTATCACTGAGAGATTGATATTACCATTTTGCACATAAGAATATTGTCTCTTATCTCAGGATGTTTTAAAATCCATCTGAGATGATGTTTGCTTTAGACAATCACACCTTTCAAGAAGGGTTGAAAATGGATTTGGCACAGGGTTTACTGGTTGGAGTTAATGGTCTACAGAGTGTAACCAGTCACCGTTTCTTTCAGTGGTCTGCTTACCTTTAAACTCCATGAGCTTTAAACTCATTCATGAATTACTATTTGTGTTTTTTTCTTATTATTTGAAATATTTATTTTGCCAGCCTATATTAGAAATGAAGGTGTGGTAGCCTTCTTATGGGTGTACATTCACACACTTTTATATTCTCTGATTTGGCTGGTTTGAAAGCAAGATGCTGGGGAATACTTTTCTCTCCTTGTTTCATATTGACTGGTGGAAAGTAGGTGTTTAAAAAATCTCACTCTACCCAAGACAGTGCTAATGCAAACCCAGATTTGTTAACCCAAGAGATTTGAGTAAGGCTGTTGGAAGAAATGAGTTAGATTCTTTTCTGAAGTGAGCCTGTCATGTTATGAGACTCTCTAGTCTCTGCAGGACAGTATAGAAAAAAAATAAATAAAAGTTATTGGGTTTGGTTTTCAGGAACTTCAAAACAAGCAAATACCTGCAGGACCACCTACGCTTAGAGTTTTATAGCTGTCCCAGATTAAAAAGCCTCAGAAAAGACAATTCTGATTATCTTTCCTCTTTCAATTGTGAAGGCAAAAAATTAGCTTCCGCTATCCCTAAATTTACTATAAGGCCTATTAAAAGATAGCTGGGGTACTGCTCAAGCTAATGAGTTGCAATGCCAAGAGTGTACTACGATCTTGGCTGAGCAGGCACCATCCGGCTTTGAGGACAGTGAATTACCTTGGTGCATCAGGAACAGGAAGATTTGCAGAACGTCAGTGGGCTCTTCACAGTTAGCCTGCTCAAATAAGATCTGAAACTTTTAAAAAGAGACGGGATTCTTTGCAGAGGAGAAAAATGGCATAATAGAAAACCTTCTTCTGAAAGTAATGTAATTACTGCTGTGCATCAGGTATGCATTTGTATACCTGAATTGGTTGGGAAAAGGATGCTTTCGAATAAAAGATGAGACTATTTCATCCCAGTGGAATGAGAAGCAGCAAGACAACGTAGTTTACAGTAGATAAGGGTCAAGTTTTCTTTTATCTCCCCACTCTCTACATGGCTCTATGTTGCTCTTACATAGGCTGTGTGTCTGCTAACCTGAGGACATCCATCCTGTGTTCCAGCAGGAAAAAAGTATGACTCTTAACTGGGTGATCTTGGTGGCAATGCGTTTGCAATAGAGATACTTTTGGTAAGAACATTTACTTCCTTGAAGTTGTATGGAAGTTATCCTTCCCTCATACAGAAAATTGCTTTACAATATTACCATTGGAAATTATCCCCGGGAACTCATGCTGTGTAACAGAAGTAGCACAATGAAATGGTTTCTCTGCTACAGTCATTTACAAATGTATAAACTTTAAGCTATAGTGAGAAGTCTTGTTTTGCTGCTTTTCTTAATGTGATGCAGAATATCTTTAAAAAATATTAATGGAAAATGTGTTATGTCCTTTCTTTTGGTCTAATCCTCTGTATTACCTGTACAAAGAACAAGGATTTGCACTCCCCCCCCTCTTTTTTTTTGCTTATCTATGCTGCAGTCCTACCGTCATTGTTTGATTCTGCTTAAATCCCTCTGTACCTAAAGGTACAGCCTTATCAATTGAAAAGCTAATGCTATATAAGAAGTGAAAAGAACACAGAAAGGTTTCCTAGCAACTACTGTGAATCCTTCTAAAGTAAGTCAGTTAAAACCATGTAGTACGTGCAATGGGTGTAAATTAGGGAGCTAAGCTGATCCACAGATTTACAGATGCCCACTATAAAGTACAATAAAACCTGTAATAGAAGGTGAATTGCTCAAGAAGAAAATCACATCAGAGTCTTGACAGCTTTATCATTATTTAAATGATCCAGCTTAAATTCTACTGTGTAGTTAGTAAGACTGAGTGTCAGAGCTACAGCAGCAGTGTACAAAAGCACAGTTAATAGCCTTGGTTAGTGTCGTGGCTGTGATTATGTCTTTTACTGCTCTTTCTACAAAACAACCGGCAAATGTAAACAAACAAAACAAACTCCAAGGGGCAGTTGCGGGGGAGCCATTACAAGGTGCAAATATACAAAATCACGTCTGTGAAACAGAGTCTTTCTTGTTGTGTTTTGCTTTGCACACCATGAATTAAATCAGACATTTTTAGGTTAGTAAAATCTGTTCAGTAAAGTGTAGGGAGGCTAACAATTATCTGTCTCCATACACACTGTTCTCCTGCGCTCTCCCATACGCTGGTATTTCAGTGTAGGTTTCTTTACTCAACACTTTTTTTATTTAAAGGACTCCTTGGACTGGGATTATTTAGGGAATCAAGCTAAAACGCCCACTTTCGTAAAGGCAATACCTTTATTTCTGGAGCTTGCTCAATTGACACTCGGCTTGGTTACACAAAATTTGAAAAGTTTTCACCAAAAAAAAAATGCTTGTGGCTTATACAATTAAATTCTTTATTATGTATTTAACTTAATTGGTGGATTGATTTCAGATCAAGTAGTGCGATATGGTTTTGTTTGACTAAAATATTCCTCATTTTATGCTTATTCAGAAATGACTAATAATATGCATAACAAAATGTAGAGCTGCAAACGCTAAAGTCTGAAACATTTAACATTTTACATTACAGGTGAAATTCCCTCCTTACTCCTGAGTCATTTATAGCACTTAATTAGTTCTTCAGAATCTTTAGAAACAATAAATAATACAGGGATAGAGTCAAGTATATTTGCAAGCAAGTGTACAAATAAACCAAGTGAAGTTTCCCCATTGTTCTCTAGTAAACAAATGTACCCTCTAGTAAAGAGAAAAGACAGGATGGGCTCAGGTGCCACCTACATCCTTATGAGACAAATTTATGTCTGAAGAATGCCACATTTCAGAGAATGCTATTTGGGACCGAGATTTTGTGGTGGTGGTTTTTTGTTTGTTGCTTAAGTCATCACCCCTGAAATGAGACTGATATGTGAAAACAAGACCTAAATCACAATTCCTCTACAGGAATAACATGTGTGTGCATGCGAACGTTCACGTTTTTATTATAATAGTTTTAGTCTTTGGTTTCTTCCATTTTGCAGATTTTGATAAGGAAACCTTGAAAAGGTCTGAAACATCCACATGCTCAGGTACTTACCCAATGCTTATCCCTCCCTGGCTTCTCTGATCTGAAAATCAAGTTGGAACTGTCAACAGGCTGACCTTTCTCACGTTATTGTGTTATTTCTGCTTCTCCTTTTGACTTCTCACAGAAAGTGCAAAGACACAAACATGTTGAAAAGCCAAAAGAAAAAACAAACAAAAAACCTGAAACGGGAACAGTAGCACTCCAAACACCAAGCAAGTTTGGAGTTGTGTTGGAGTTTGACAATAGTCTGAGATGTCTCTTATTTTTGAGGTGCTTATTCATCTATTTTGTACTGTGGAGAGTGGACTGACTTTCATAACTCTTCTGCATGAAAATTGTGAAGCAGCAGTTTTTGCCATGTACTTCTTCCTTACCCTCTCCAACCTCATTCAGCAACCATTGCACTTTCCAGAAGTATTGTGTAGAAATATTAATTCACACAGTAGATTTTAACCTTTATTTACACAAAATGAGTACATTAGGAGCATTGGGACGCTGATATCTAGCAGGCATCTCCAAGTATTTGTGGAGATCCTTACTCCAGGCATAAAGGCAGCTGCCTGCCCCAAGGTCTCTGTTCACATTCACAGGTACTGCTGTACCTCCAGCTTTCTCTTGAGGAACTATGGGAAGTTCCTGTAGAAAACGTAAAATTTGAAGCAGATATTCCCTAATGCTAAATGTCTTCCATTCTTTTTTCCCACCTATGAAGGGAAAGACTCGAGAGAATTTGTTGACACACTTTCTGACCCTAAAGGAAGGCTGGAGACTTGCAATATCAAGTGTGTATTACATACTCAGATACTATTTCTGGTAACTGTATGTAATCTTGCCTCATGTGTTAAGGGCTATTTGACTTAGAAGTTGAAAGAATAAACTCCAGGAACTCCTTTATACAACTTTGAAATAGAGGCCTATAACCTGGCTAATGGCAAGCTCCAGTATAAACTTACAGTCAGTGCATGTATGTAGTAATGCATTCTGGCTAATGGCCTGGCTGCACACTCATAATTTGTAGCTTTGGAAAGACTTACTAAGTCATCATCTTTAGCTGTGGCAGCTGAAGGTGTGTATAATTGCACCTGGCACAGGCTGATTGTTAACAGTGGGCAAAACTAGATACACGCTGATTGCAAAAGGTATCAGAGGCTTTTCCTTTTCCAGGTAAGCAGCATAGTAGATAGGGGCAATCACTTGCTTTCATCTTTGTGGCATAAGAAATAGACTCATCAAATACCATCTTCCTACTAAGATTCTTCAGTACAGTACTGGAGGGGAGGCCTTCCAGTCATTTGTGGAATTCAATTTTTACCCTCTGTGTAATTAAATTGCCACTCTCTGAAGATTTGTGCTAAGGGTAGGGGAATAATTTAGATACACAATGTAATAATGCTTCCAGATGGTAAATTCATGAGTCTGTTTTCTGGTGGTATAATTAATTATTCTAGTCTTTCATAACATTTGAACCATCCTTATCTACCACGGTGTCCTAAACCCGAGCCAAAGTCTGAATACTTGCTCCTTATGTTTCTTGGTTGTATTCTAGTCTTACGCTTGCCCAAATCAAGAAAATATTGTCAAGCAAAACCAATAAATAACTGTGAAAGTCATACAGTGTAAAAATCTGTTTACTACTACCCACTATGGAAATTATTAGTATGCCATGGGGTTTTGGGTATATTATCAGGATCTGACTTTCTGATAGTCTTTCTGATAGTCTGATACCAGCAGCAACATTGTAGTCCTAAGAATAAATTAATTTACTTTATCTTTACCTTCTGGCTTTTATGAAATGGGCTGAAATAAATTATGCTATAGGTCTTTTCTGCTACTAGTTTCTCTATATGCATGATTTTGTGTTCTCATACTGCATGATTTGCAAAAACTCATCTCAAAAATAAATAAATGCAGTATCTGTAAATCTGTAATTGACATGGGATGTTTATTTCAGTTTATCTAAAATGTATATACCAGTGTGAATAAACATTGCTTATCTACTCTGCAGGTGTGTATATGCACATACATAGCATTTAGATTTCACTGTTTACCAGGTCATTTACTTAGCTTTAGCAGCTGATATTTCTTAGGATAGTGCTCATCTAGACTTTCATGAAATTACTTCCTGCAGTAAATCTCTTAAGTATTGAGATGTCCTGAACAGTTTCTCAAACACATCCCTCACTGTCAACTTCCGAAACCTATTTTCATCAAGATCTTGTGCCCACAGTTATTAATATGTCCAAGAATCTTGGAACTAGTACAAGATGTTTTATTGATATCTAAATACTCACAGGGAAGAAAAACTATAGAACTTAACAGATCATTAAACAGCTATATACATAATGAAACTGCTTATCTGGACTTGAGACTATTTGCCTTATGTTTATGGGAACAAATTCTGACATGTTACTTAAAATTCACTTCACCAAGTTTCCTCTTATATCAATCTGGAGCATGGTGTTCAGACACCATTCAGGGCCAAGGAATTTGGCAAAAAGCTTGCTTGCTTTGTCTTGAGAGTTCTCCCCAGTCGGCGCTGGGGAACTGAAGCCCCTGCACAACATAGCAATTGGGTTTGAGTGGCTCATGATCATGCATGAAGCAATTCCTTACACATAGGATTTATAATCTGTTTAATCCTTTCTTCTCAATGCCCCTGTTCTTCAATTAGTGCCTTTTCACACGCATTCTCTAATCTTATTTCATCTTCTTTTAGCCTGTGCATTGCAGGCTCTGTTCAATTTTCTTTGAAGTTGATGGAAGGACTTCCACCAACTCCCCTGTATAGTAGATAAGAGCTGGTTTGTTTTTCTGAGGAAAAGAAACCTAGCCTGGTTTCAAAGCGCTAGGCCCAGCTATGGTGATAATAAATTTGTGTGCACCAGCCATCTTTCAGACTGTTCCTGTACTTGTTCGTTTCCTGAAAAATGACACGATTTTACTACTTTCAAGGATGCACAATAGCATGATTAAGAAAGAATGAAGCTGATTCTCTTCTTTACGCATCAGATTGCACCTCACTTCTCATCATGAGATTTGTATTATCAGCACTAATGGTAATATAAAGAAAAAAAGACTGTTTTGCTTTAAAATCTGCACACACCCCCTTTTTTTCTTGTTTCAAACAGGAAGAAAAATCCACTCAGAATAAGAATATATGTAACTGAGAGGGAAGGAAACATCAAATTTTACAGTATTATTTTACAAAGCACTTGTCCTACTGTACAGTTAAAGCTATCAAAAGAAAAGAAGTGGGATGCTCCTTACAGGTAAAATTCGATCTCTACAAGGCTATGCATCACTGAAGTGATACTTAAACCCTGAAATAAGTGGGCCTCAAGTAGTTTGTAGACCATCGCGCGAGGATGGATTTCACCTGAAGAAATATCAAGTGGCATTTTTCAATCTAAATCAATGGTCTGGGAAGCACGGTAGAGTCAAAATACTGTTGATTTATAAGTCTATGAGTGTACAGGGTGTATATAAATGAATATTTGTGTATATAGACAAACACAAAATATGAACACAAAGATGTACATGTAGTTAGTTAAGTTTTACTGAAATTGAAGTCTCATGTCAAGAGGTTTCTCCTTTTTGTGGAAAATTTTGCAAATCACGCACTAAAGAGAACTGAGCATTTTGGAAACGTGGACAGCATTTTAGTTTACCAACTGTAAAGCAGTAATAATGTTGCTTTTATTTAGTACTGTACCTAAAGATTACAATGCAGTAGTGCCATGAAACTATTCTGAAAGGACATAGTGATTTGGGCATGAAAAGACTAAAATTGTAGGAAAATGGAGCTCCAAATTACATGTCCTCTGAGAATTAAGTCCTTGGTGTTCAAAAAGCCAGACTATCAGATATAAGCCTATTATACTTGTTACCTGCCTTTCAGTTAGAAATTGCTGGAAGCCATAAAAAAATAGTGTTGTTCACACTTCTCAAGTTTAATTCAGTCAGATTCGTTGAAGCTTGAGTCTTTAATAAAGGACATTTTTTTCAAGAAAGTAAACTTATCTCTCTCCCCTTCAGGGTTCTCTCCCTCTTATCCTTTCCTAGTGAAACTCTGCTAAAGTAAAAAACAGGAGCACAACTGTGTGCTATCATATGGCAGTTTAAAGTTCCAACATGACATTGTTTTTCAGAGATGACGGATACAGATATTAAACAGGATGTCAGCTTTGAAGGATACTCAGAAAGATGTAAGAGGGGCTCTTTAATACTGACTGAATTAATGCATTAACACTTTGACCTTACCTTACACGAATTCAAAAGGGCAATGCAAAACAAAAATCAACCAGCCAGCCAAAAATACCTACATCTGACCTCAAAGATCAATAAATCAGAACTTCTGGTTCACTAGTTCTGGTGGAAAATTACCGTGTCTCTTCAAGCTGAGACAAGGTATCTTACGTGCTATATACTGTATGTTATATTTCTTTGTCTTTTAACAGTGTAATTTCTACATAAATTATAAACAGTGGATGTGGAAATCTTCGTTTCTAAGGTTTGAGAAAGAGAAAATGCGTAACTTTCAGGGTATGTTATGAATTATTGAAGTCAGCGATGATTAAAACCATGCAAAGTTACTCGAGACTGTAAGAAAATGGCCATTGATTTAAAGCCTACACATTGATTTTGTTTTCCATCCTACAGAGGGGGCTTTAAGAGTATGTGTAGAAAAATACATGCATATATGCGTCTTTGTTCACACGCACAAGGGACAGTAGCAAAATGCCTCGTATTTGTGGCTAAATTATGTTAGTGCGAACACACAGACTCCTGGTGTACTCACTGTTTTCTGCGTTTAGGTTACTTCTCTCTACAGCTAAGAAATGTGTTGGCACACTTAGCAGCTTTCCCAGATGGCTTCAGTCTGCCCCCAGAGAGTGTATTTTCTCTGTTTCTTGTTTGATTATTTATTTTTTTTTTATTAAGCTTGGTAAGAGCTCCTTAAAACCCTAGAGTTTGGGTTCTCTTTCTGCTGCCAGGGATTTTTCTTTGGTTGCCAAAAGGTACTTTTTCTGCACTGTCTTATGTGCTCTCTACTTTCAAACAGATAGACTGTGCAGCTCGGAATAAAAGATGTTCCCCTCTGTACACTGCGGAAATATAATAACATGGTAATACAATTGCTTCTACCACTGGAGCTGAAGGATCACCAGACTTAAAGGAACAGGATGCTTTCGTGTGTACAAGTTTCTTTGAAATGATCCTTAAAACAAGCCCAAATAATTATATCTCCCTATTACTTAAATTAATGCTTCCATATTACTTAAATTAACACAGATAACTTCCTATTACTTATATTAACAGGCACTTTTCACTGTTATCCAGCTGTCAGACAATGTTCCTTGGTTGCATTAATGGAAAAGTTCTGGATTTAGGGCCCTATGTTTGCTTTTATAGGCCAGATTTAGCATTTGAGATGTACTCAGATTTGATTTTTTCCTCAAAAGGTTCCAGGAAAGACCATTGACCTTCCTGCTACCAGATCATTATCTGTTCCCTCCAGCCAATATCCTTCAGGTGTGATGGTGACAAACCAGGCTAAACCATTCCTTGGCTAAGCTCTGTGTTGGGAGGCAGGACAACATAGAAATCCCAGGGAGATTTTCAAGACATCATAAATTTTAAATTCCATTTGAAACTGTAATTTGCTTATCCTCCTTTATACAATCCCATAACTAGGACCAATGGATTTCGGGGGGAACTGACCCGAATCCTGCCTTTGAGAGATATCGTGGCAGAATTGTTGTGGTCCTCTGAATATTTTATGTCCATATCTTTTCTCCTCCTGCCAAACAGATACAATAATAAGACTAGGAACAGTTCTGAAGTTGCCTTCACATTTTTCTGATGCTTTCTCTGGCGTTAATACTTTTAAGAGCAAAAATCTGTTTGTTCTAGTTCATTTTGGGTTTTTTGTTGTTGTCATTTTAACTCACATTAAGCATTTCACTTGGTGGTTCTCAGGTGGGGGAAAGATGCACTGCTGTTTGCTTAGAGAAGTTACGGAGTGAAATAAATGGGTTTCAGCTGCTTTCACAAAAGTAAATCAGGTGGTTGAAATTCCAACTGTTATAAATTCAGGTAACAATAAAAAATCCAAAAGAAAAAAATATCTTCCAATTATTATCAGCCAAAGTGGCAGACTAAGAGGTGAATGGTTTTACACTAGTCCTTTGCACTATCAGCCTGACACAGAAAAATTATTTGTTAGAGCCAGAAAGTCTGGATTGCAGTGAAGCTGAAATTTATTTTTAGATGAGCACATTGCTGAGATGGCGCTGTTAAGAAAAGGTTGATCAGTACAGAGTCAAAATTAAACAAGAAGTTGAGATGTCTCCTATTTGTCTGTAGACAGGGTTGTAAAGTTCTTCTTTGGCACTCTGTTGGCATAGATTTTCTTTCTTAATTTGAAAGAGAGTTCTACAGCACACTTTATAAAATTAATGCCAAGGAATAATCTTTAATTAATGACACATTTTTTTCCTTTAAAATTAGAAACACTTATCAAACAGTAACTCACTGTCATGATTGTAGAAATGAATAAATTATACAGATATTGTAATCGCAACAGAAATAATGGCCTGATCTAAAGCCCATTAAAATCAATGAGCCCAGAATTGTATTATTCAGATTTTAGACTAAAGATTTTCTCTGTAGCTTTTATGAATGTATGACCTTCTTGTTTCTTAATGTGGTCCTGTGTTCACATAACTTGGTGTTTTGTTTTCTCTTTAAAAAGGGTAAAGTATTGGTCTCTAAAAAAGTGTAGTAGGATACAAAAAAGGCTGACTGGAAAGTTTCCAAGATCTGTTGTAATCTATGTAATGTTTTTTGGGTGGCAACAAAAGACATAATCTATTTCCCGCGCAAACCTTCTGAATAGGCTGTAATCCATATTTAGTTCATTAATCAATCATTGGGAAAATTTGGTACTTGGTTGGCAATCAGGTGCAGTGATTACCTTTATCACAGAACGTCATTAGCCAGAGCCAAACCTCTCTTTTGAATATGATGGATAGTTAGTTATCTTAATTTGAGGGAATATTGAAAATCACTTTCAGTGAATACTTCTTCAAAACTAATGCGTTTTGGATCCCATTTTTAGGCTCTGCTGTTGTCAACTGTCTTTGTTATAGAAATGTTATTTTCGTAAGTAGCTGTACAAAGAACTTCCGAGTTGGCACGACCATGTGCAGAACTAGATTTTTGACATTTCCACATACTTTTAGCTTTGTTTATTCATCTACCAGTCAGAAAACAGACACCGATGCTGTGTGATTTGACTGACCAGGAGCAACTAAACTGTACAGTTTGAATAGTGAATTTTAAATACTCTAAGAAATGATCCAAAGAGATGATAGTGAATACACTTAGGGAATCATTATCTTCTTGCCAGTATTCTAAAAGCAGAAAATTAAGATTGAGTAAATTAGGGTAAAATTTGTAGGCTAAATTATCCATTTGGTATTCTTTATTCAGCTGTATTATTTTCCTTTTTCTAATCATGAAAATAGAGAAGAAAAAGCTGTCTCATTGAGATCATGCAAGTGACAACTATACTACAAATCTATGTTATTTGCAACAGAGTCAATTTTAAAGGACACAATATGAGTACAATATACATTGGAAACATTAACTAAGACTTCCATAGGTGTGTAGGCTTAGGAAATTATCTGTGTTGCTGAATCCACTCAGAATTGCTTAAGTTTCTCAGTAGTGATTGGGAAGGGACTGAACTGGCTCTTGTGCTTGATTTCGTAACACTAAGAAGGAGCTTCAACACGTAAGCTGTTAATTTGACAAAATATAAACCCTCCTATTTAAAATGAGAGGGAGGGGTATACATGTGATTCTTACAATTATATAAAGCATGGTATTTTAGAAGTCCTTACAAAAGAAGGTTATGAATCTGAAGCTGCAGTTATGCTCCACCATATCACTTAGGCTGTAGGACTGGTGGCCGTGCCTCTGGTGCTTCACCACCTGCCTAGACCCCGTGTTCACCACCACCTGCTTGAGGCACCATAGCCCGTTTGGGCATGCCTGGAAATATTTGGCATGTTCAGGAATAAAGACTTACCAGGGCTGCAGCCGTAATACTGAACAACAGATAGAAAAAGCCGAAGCTTTCTCCATTGCTGCACTCTGGATACATAGGAGCGCACAGGCTATTTGGAGGTGAGATGCGTTTGGGCTCACACATGAAATGCAGCGTAGAGAGAGCCTCACAGACTGTCTCCAGAATGGGTGATCTCATCTAAGAAGCAAAGTGAAAACTCTATCAAATGACGTTAGAACCTCGAACCTGATAAAGTCAGGGCAGGTTAATTAAATGAGCAGCTGCCCACAATGTCTCCGCTCATTTGGGATTTTGCACTCACTGTGACAGACATGAAGAAGTATCTCTTGTTTTATACTACAGCTGCATCTTAGGATCACATGAAATCCCTTCTGCCTGAACTGATCAGATTCAGAGTCAGTCTCCTGCCACTGATGCTCTAATCTCCTCTCCTTTGCATCATCTATCACGGGGTACCAATGAACCGTACTGACCTGTGAGAATAATGGAGAGAGAGGGGGGCATTTGTAGGTTAACGTGTCAGCTGTGCTGGATAACAGATGGTCGTAATGATCTGGTCCATGATGTGATGTTACAGTCAGCAAGGTAACAACAGCGTAGAGGCGAGTTGCAGAGAAGCATCACAGATAAAACACTGGGGGGAGAGCAAACAAACAAAAAAATACTTGTTAAATATACAGGGAAAAGTCTTCAAAGAGATCAAGGGAAAGATGAGAGAACAACAAAAAGAATTTAAGATTCTAAAGACGAGGAGCTACATAAAAATAATTGTTTCATTCTGCAGCTTAGGGCAGTACTATAGCTCTTTATTAGGCAAATGTTTTCTGTCATTTTGAAGACTTTATCTCTTCCAACAACACAAAGATTCTACCTGAATTCTTTACACCACGTTCCCTCCATCTTTGTAGTAGTACTATGCACCCACTCTGTAATTCTTTTCTCTTGTCAAGCGCGGGGCTTTTTGTGTTATCACAGCAACCCATTAATATCTGCATAGCAAAACTGATAATAAAACTTACATTTTTGTGTATTAACATTTTTTACTTCAGCATTATGTGGGCCAGATTCTGATAACCTTATTTATAATGAAGAGTATCTTCCTCTGAGTGGTAGATTCCCTTATGGGATAAGTGCTATCAATATCTGTCCCTTAAGTTTTAAATTAAAGGATCACAGTTTATCAGTCAGTGAAATACCAGCACCTTTGGGATGAGATGTGACAACAGTTTAACAGTATGTACCACTGCTACCTAACAATTTAAGACAGAAAACGGAGAACGCTGCAGCCTCTTGAAGAGGCAGAGGAAATTGAACTGGGTTGGTGGTATTAACAGGATTGGCCATTGCCAAGACAACAAAGTTACAATTTGCATGCCTACAAAAACTGGCTTGTGAGAATGAATAATAAAAGGTTGCCAGAAGACCTGCAATTTCAGATTTTGTGGGCAAGGGCAGTGCTTCTTCCAGTACTCTACCAGCCAGCATGGCCCATGGGATAGATAGCTCAGGGCTGACGATGCCTCTCTAGCGGGACTGGATACATCCTGTCCTAGTGTTCGCTGGGTATTGCTAACATGGTCAAAGCTGGAGCTGCGACATTGGTTTCTTTGGCCAAGAGCAATGGTATTTTCTGTCTAGCTGCATCAGGACTTTCAGGCAGTGTTTTACTGTTTTCCTGCCCTGCAGATACTGTCTGGATAGCCACATGTATTAGGGAGGCTATGCAGAATTATAGTGGTGCCCTCCGTAAGCAGGTAAAACTGTGAACATCACTGTGTCAGTCCCCACTGCTGGTTCAGCTGTATGGCTCTGGCATCTCTGGACACATCAGCACTTACAACTGATTTTATAGGCCCCATGTGGTGGTTGGATGTGCTAATTTAGCCCCGAGTCTTGGCCTCTTTCAGCTAGGGGTAACTGACTAAGTGAACCTTCAGTTACTGGAAGGGTGCTGTTCCTCTTCCCTTTCTGCAGGAGCAGCACCTTTCTTTTGTCTTCCCTCAGGTTTTCCTTCTTGCTCCCCTTTGAAGTTCCACAGTAATTTGCTTTTCCTTTCCCTCTCTTCCTATCTAGAAGATCCTTTTGCAAACAAGCGACAGGTATCTATAAATTATTTTATTGTTTATTTTACGATGTTATATTTATATCCTCTTCTCTTCTCTGATTTTTTTTAGTCTTTTCTCTACTCAGAAGCTTTCCAGGGGAATATGGTTTCATATTGGTTTGTTGTTTGACTAGAAAAAGGCTATGGACTAAGTAAAGTGGGGTCACAGCTGCACACATCTCTGGTTTTTACCTGCGAGTAAAGTCTTTGATTGCCATAAAGTACTTGCATGTTTTATCTTTTCATGATTTATCAGAACTATCGAATGAGATTGTTTTGTTAAGGAAAACCAAACAGACCAATCCAGTCTTCCACTGTCTCTAACAGAAGCCCTGTTGTGAATTTTGCAGTGGAAAACGTTATAGTCACTGGTATTTAATTGTGACTGGGAAATATATTCTCTCTGTCATAATTAGCCACTGAAGATGCTGTCTGCTAAGGTGTACACTGAGTGGTGCATACTGGTTGAAAAATGAAGGTTGACAGAGTGAGGGCAAGGAAATATCGAAAGTTAAGTGCGTAGATAGAGTCAAAGAGACTGTGAAAGCAGGATGAGAAAAAGGTTAGTGATGGAGTAGGTCTTGAACAGCGAGGGGTAGAATTGGGCTGTGGAGCTGCAAGATGGTTTAGGAGAGATGAAAGGCATCAGAGCAGAGGCAGGAAAGAGAAAGGGAAGAGAAAATAGTCAAGAAGCTGGGAGACAGAATGACAAGACTGAAAAAGAACAAGAAAAGCAGGGGGGTGAGGGGGAGAACAGAAGAGGAAGTGAGATATTAAGGAAAAATTGAAAAAGAAAATCCTGAAGTACAACTGTCACTGTCTGCCCAAACCCCAAACTGCAACCACAAAGGTTTGTCTTCGGTTTTTATAAAGTTCTCTTCGTTTACATCAGGTTTCATGAGATATTACTGCAGGGTCAGGATACTTACCTGGGAAGAAAATAGATAAGGGAGCAGATGGCATAGAATACAAATGAACACAGCAGAAGGAAAGGAATGTAAAGTTAAAAATAAAAAAAAAAAAAAGGGAGGGGTGGGCTGTGTAAAATCAAGAGAAACATCCTGAAGACTAGTTTACACTGACTCCAGTGGGACAGTGGAAATGCAGAATCCTGCTAGGCTAGAAGTTTAGCAGTCTATTTCAGGACACTTGTGTGGCTAGACTGCTTGTGGTAATTAATTCCTGCAGATGCCACTCTTCGTAGTAACCATCTTAAGTCTGAGTTTCATCAACATTAGTTGTCAGGGCTTGGCTGGTAACAATAAAGTATGATTAGAATTCCTTAAGTAAACTCCCTAAAATATTGTGCCTGGATATTCATTGATTATATCTTAGTTTGAAATATTCAGTTTTAGATAGTTTCCTTATCCAGGAGGTAAAATGTATTGACTATTGGAGAAATTTTATTTACATAAATTATCTCAAATATGTAAATCCAGTAAAACTTTTGAATGGAGAAAAAGAAAACCACCAATATCCGGTTTTGTTACCTGGAAAATGGTATGGTAATGTCAATATGAAAAAGGTGAAAAAGAGATAAAAGCATTGACTTCCTTGGAGAAATGGTTAGTTTACAATTCGTTTTCCCTCTCGATTTTTGTTATACTGTATCTGTGATTTAGATTTGTTTACCATTATTATACAGTATACTGCGTGGGCAGTAGAATATTTTTTTTCCTCTCTCTTTTTCTTTTTCTCCTTTACAACTTGACAAGCGCCATTTGCAGCTGTATGTTTATCCTGCCCAATACACAGTGTACTTTTCAAGAACATGAATGAAAACCAAAAGCAACGGTGTGTGTGTTATGGAAATGTGAGGCTTCATTCACGAGTTGTCCCACAGACTGTGTTTTCTAGCCAGTTATTCTTTCAAATATGTCTTGCTTAGTATATTCATTATGTTCATAAAGGTAAGTGCCATTTACTTAGTGCATTAATTTAATTGAAGTAACTGTGATTAGTTCAAATACCTGACATAGCGTAGGACTGTACAATCAAGGCATTTGCTTAAATACATGACTCAGGGCTACTGAAGACAGTAGGGCTAAACACTAAAACGTTTACTTAAGATTAAAGACTGAAATATCTTTTAGGGCT
This sequence comes from Larus michahellis, assembly GCF_964199755.1. NCBI lineage: Eukaryota > Metazoa > Chordata > Aves > Charadriiformes > Laridae > Larus > Larus michahellis. Next base: position 19,073,874 of record NC_133900.1, on the reverse strand, counting down.
AAATGCATTCTTCAGTAAACATACTAAGACACTAATATTATTGCTTATATCCCTTTACCTTTTGAGACTTAATGTGTGGGGGTTTTTTGCCAATGTAAATCTGACAAGCTCTCTGTCAGAAGATCTTGTGCTGATTCCCTACCAATAATATCCAGTAAATTCCACTGGAAAACAGTTGGTGAACAGTTGGTGAGTAACAGTGAAAACAACTGGTGAGTAACAGTGAAAATGTCCGTTTAGTTTGCAGATTTATTTCCTGTTACTTTGGTACTTAGCCTTCTTTGCGCCAAGTGCAGAGTTACATGACGGCAGTATAAACCATACCCATAAAGGTTTCACTGGATTTATTTATTTATGTACATTTGCACTGCTGTTATTGTGATGAAAATCTAAATCCGTACTGATGAGTGTATAAAGACACACAGGTAGCACCTTTAATTGGCAGAATCAGAAAGGGGATGTTCACAAGACGTGTCTGAGAGAGGATGAATGCTCATGGTGTGGCTGAAAATCTCTCTGTACCTGTGCTCATAAGCAGCCTGTGTGAAGTCTGCGTACCCTCAGAGTGCTCTGAGAGACCGCTGTGTTGCTTCAATCACAGCTCCGCCAGGAGTGATGTGCCAGAAAACCTCAGTGTCAAATTCTGCCTATTTGAACTGCCCAGCACATCAGCATGGGTAACTAAAATAAGCTATCAAAGCGAGAAGCGCAATTTTGTATTACAACAATTTGTTTTCTAGAGAAGGCAGAATAGCGAAACAAACCAGCTTGATTTATGTGTCAGTTTTTAAGTTCAGCGTGCATCTAATACTTAGCCCTGAAAAGTGCTGAGAACCCACAACTCCCATTGAATCGGTATTTGCTTCCAGCCTGAAGAAAATGAGAGAAGGCTATTTCCGAGAGCTGAGGGAGCTGGCACTCAGAGTAAGTGATAGGGATTGGCTTGGCAAGTAAATATCATCATCTTCCAAAATTGTTTCTGATCCAATTCTCATAATGACAGCTAAGCTTCCAAATCAAGTCAGAGTCAGCAATACGAACAAGTTGGAGCTCTTCCTTTTCACGCTCTAAGTGCTTTTCTGCCCTCCTCTATAGTCCTCCGATGGTCCTTATTTCTGCGTCCCTCTGCTGTGAGGCCTTTCTCATTCCTCCTCTTCCTCTCCATAACAAACTGCCAGGCACCTGACAGGTTGCACGGTCTCTCTCCTCTGCTCCACTCCCCTAGTTGCAGGCGAAGGAACGATGCTTTCCAGCACCCCCAGGCAGACCAGCATGGACCCCAGTGCTCTTTGCAGACGTGGGCATAGCGCGCTTGAGCATCTCATGTACTTTGGAACTAGATTTTAATCTCAAAGCAGCTGGGGAAGCAGCCTGTGAACATGTGCAGCCCTTAGCACTGTCATATACTTCCAGCAGCAGAAGTACTTGGGGATTAATTCCACACCAAACCTGCTGCTCCTGGCTTCAGCCTGGGGAACTGCACTTTCCTGGCCTGTGCTGTCCAGTCTTCCCTGCCAGTCCCTCCTCCCCAAACACTCTCTCTTTTAGACTTGCACTTAATAAGAAGGGCAAAGAGGAATTATCATGCACAGGGTTGCAAAGAAAAGAAAAAACTCACCAGATATTGGCCTGTTTTCTCTGTTTTAAGTAGTTTAATGTTTTTGAAGGTTTGGTTTTGAGTACTTGAAGTTGACAGTTGCCAAACCAAAGGACTGAGCAGTTCTATCAGGCTTTAAGAAATTCGTGGAGTATTTTAGCAAACAGCCAGGCTCCTAGTTTGACTGCTAAGCATCTATCAAATACTGTCACTTGGAAAGCCCATAATAATAATAATATTTAGGGAAAATTCTCTGTCCTGGATGCAGCCACATTTGGTGATGATGGGGGTGGTGGTGAACCCGATGTGAAACAGACACTGTTTTTAATGAAGTTAATAAGGGGCCTTTTAAATCCTATCTTAAAAAAAAAAATCTATATGGAAATGACATTTCTTTGTTTTGATTGAAGATTTTATTGGAAACCCATTTAAAAATACAGAGAAGCTTAGTAAAACATCCCTTAAATCACGCTTTCCGTAAGGATTGCTCTCCTTGTTTTTCATGAGAAGAACAGAGTATCACGTGTCTAAGGTCACTGTGTGTAAGGGCTTTTTCTCCCCTCATCTAACAGAGCTTTAACTCAAATATTCAGCTGCATGGTTTTGAATTCTGTCTAAAATAGTCTGCTTGCACGGTGTATTTCCTAACCAGGGAAAAAAATCCTTTCCTTAAACATCTCCCTGTGTAACTCAGAGTAGGATATGGCCTAGTGCATTACTAAGAAAAACAAAAGCGATAAAAGTTTTAAATGGATAGATGATAGATTCCACTTCTGCATTTTTTTATTAAATATATTCCTCTGGACTGAAGGGCAGGAGTACATGGTATTCATGAAGTCACCTTAGCTTAGCAAGCAATAGTAGTACAAATACTTTCAGCTGTAATTATGAATTTTGCTGGCACATCACTAAATTAGCCAAGTGACAAAATTAGCTGGTTGTTTGGCTAAAGACCAAAAAGAATTAATCTGAACCACTGATGTTACTATCCCTGGGCAGTGCAAGGCTTTTAATAAACCACGGAATCAGAAAGAGTAAAACGAAAATGTAGCTTGCCGCAAGCAATGTTTGGTAGGCGTATATCACTTACAAACCATTTAACAGATGGGTAAAAGAAGTGCAAGCCATGAGGATGCGTAAACAGACTTGATCCGGCTTCCACTGAAATAAACCAACACAAATTTTATGGATCCCTAAAGGAAAAGGCTCGTAAGAAGTAAATATAAGAATATAAGTCTTTATAGGTCAGAGACTTTGGGGAAAAGGAGGAGAGAGCTGTGCTTTCATAAGATACTGTTAACTTTTAATCTAAATAGAAATGCTCAGTTGTGTACAACCTTCCGAACATGTTCAAAACAAAGCACATCATTCTGTGCATCATATATATATTGTTTGAAGACAGACTTATAAAGATGATATGAATATCAAAACTTCAATCAGTATGGATATAGATCTAAGTCCTACCTTAGATGATGGTTGATGCCTTCCACTGGTGCAGCAAGTCTGTCATGCAAATTGCCCTTAGAGCTTTAATTGTCAAAACTAAAAGACTATATAAGCCTAAGCAGTTTCCTTAAGGAGGCTTTGAAAGCTTATACATCAAACAGACACACAATTGGCAGCTTTCAACCCAACATTATCAGTAAACTACTGATCTGAGTAGGATTACTGCAGTAAACTACTGAACTGAGAAAATCAAATAATAAAAACTTCAGTTAAATCAAAGTTGCTTGCATTTAGGAGTTGAGAGAGAAACAGAATTAATGGTAAAATGCTTTGTGTCTAGCATCAGTAGGAGAGGGGATGAAATTGCAGAAGATAAAACAGCAGGGTCTTTCTGTGACAGAAGATGGAAATACATGATAATTAACGTTAAAATGTTAATTTTATTTTTGTCCAGATATAAAACTAGGAAATCCATTTAACTTGCAGTGTTGCTTCTCTTCCCCTTGGTAAATACTGCCATCATGACCAGCCCTTTAGAAAGGTGGCAGTAGAAATAGTGACTTCTGTGAGATGACATCAGTAACAACATTCATGTGGCAGCAGCTGGATTAATGTCAAACGTGGAACTGCTGGATGCACAGCCAGGTGCCATGTACATGTGCATTCAGAAATGAAGGGAAGGTGGTAGAAATCATAATAAATAAATATGGAATAGTTCAACAAAATAATTTTTTTTGGAGAAAAGAACAAAAAGGGCATTCCAATCTGCAGAGAGAAAAAGAGTTATCTTTTCCCCTCTGCTGACCTTGAGGGCTTCTAGGGCCGGGCACCTCTTGGTGCAATTTCTCAGAGGGTTGTCTCAGAGCTGCTTACTGTAATCAGGTCCCCCTCTCACAAATTCAAGAGCACTGCCTGCACCAGCGGTTGCCAGGAATAGGTGCCGAAAGCTGCCAATGTGGCTTGCTGGCTGAAAGATCTCAGCTGGTTCCTCAATCCAGCTTTGTAAATTGGCAGGAGAATAAGGTTGCCACCTGGCTAGTTAAAAAAAAAAAAATAAAAAAGAAAAGGCAACAAAACCAATATTAATCCTTGCTTACTTCTTTCCGTGATGACCTGCACATGTGCCGATGCGCTCTGCCTATGGTTTTTGAGGAGCGCTGCTGTGCAGGAGTGGGCTGAGCCACGCACTTGGTGTGTCTGCTGTGGTGCATGCCTGTGTCCCCAGCCTTTGTGGGGCAGCTCTGCTCCCCTGTGCCTCTTCATCCCCCAACTGCACCCACCGCTGCCGCAACAGCACCAGGACGGATCAGTTAGAAACGGCCAGGCAGGGGCTGTGTAGCAGCAGAACGTGGACAGACTCCAGTGCTTTAGCTCAAAGCGGTTTTGACAGTGGGCTGTGCCGTGTGCCAGGGTTGCTTTTTAAATATCTCACACGCGGGGAAGGCCCATGGGAAGGCAGAAGAGGTGAAGTGGGTAACTCACCCTCCGCAGATGAGACACAGCTCACCATGATGATCAGCTAATGCCACAAGCCAGCCTCCCTGATTGTCTTCCCAGAGGGCATGTTAGATGTGAACCAGCAGATAGTTGAAGTGCTGGAGTTTGTCCAAAGAAGGGCAACGAAGCTGGTGAAGGCTCTAGAGAACAAGTTCCATGAGGAGCGGCTGAGGGAACTGGGGTTGTTTAGCCTGGAGCAAAGGAGGCTGAGGTGAGACCTTACTGCTCTCTACAACTACCTGAAAGGGGGTTGTAGCAAGGTGGGGATTGGTCTCTCTTCCCAATTAACAGGCGACAGGACAAGAGAAAATGGCCTCAAGTTGCATCAGGGGAGGTTTAGATTGGATTATAGGAAAAATTTCTTCGCTGAAGCGGTTGTCAAGCATTGGAGCAGGCTGCCCAGGGAAGTGGTTGAGTCACCATCCCTGGAGGTATTTAAAAGATGTGGTGCTTAGGGACATGGCTTAGTAGTGGACTTGGCAGTACGGATAACAGTTATAGAATCATAGAATTGTTGAGGTTGGAAGGGACCTTTAAGATCATCGAGTCCAACCTTTAGCCTACCCTGACAAGAGCCACTTCTAAACCGTGTCCCTCAGTGCCCCATCTACCCTTTTTTTAAACACCTCCAGAGATGGTGAATCCACCACCTCCCTGGGCAGCCTATTCCAATGTTTAATAACCCTTTCAGTGAAAAAATGTCTCCTAATATCTAATCTAAACCTCCCCTGACGTAACTTGAACCCGTTTCCCCTCGTCCTATCACTTGTCACCAGGGAGAAGAGGTCAGCCCCCATCTCTCTACAATCTCCTTTCAGGTAGTTGTAGAGGGTGATAAGGTCTCCCCTCAGCCTCCTCTTCTCCAGGCTAAACAACCCCAGCTCCCTCAGTCGTTCTTCATAAGGTTTGTCCTCCAGGCCCCTCACCAGCTTTGTAGCCCTTCTCTGGACACGCTCCAACACCTCAATGTCCCTCTTGTAGCGAGGGGCCCAAAACTGAACGCAGTACTCGAGGTGGGGCCTCACCAGTGCCGAGTACAGGGGGATGATCACTTCCCTAGTCCGGCTCACCACACAGTTGGACTCAATTATCTTAAAGGTCTTTTCCAACCTAAACTATTCTATGATTCTATAGCTGCTTGCAGGTTGTATACATTGTTCTGCCTATCTGTGTCATCTTTCTCATGCTGTGCAACTGGAGATGAGAATGTCACAGCATCTCTAAACATTAACCACCACTAGACTGGTATACCAGTACCCATAGGAAGGGCTTTATTGCTCACTCCAGTCGCTTTGTTGCCTTGTCAAATTATAAGCAATTAAACACAAAATATTAACAATTACAGAACAAAACCCAAATCTGTTTATAAACACTTGATAATTTCTATTGCATGTAGTACTTGCATCACAAGACTGATTTAAATGTCATAAAAAATTGACATTTTTTCCCATCAAAGACCAAGAATGTATGTCACATCCAATTTTTAAAACAAAATATTTTCTTAAGAGCCAGGCTGAAGACTTGTGCTGAGCATATTTAAAGCACTAATTACTGTTTTTAGAAAATCCACACAGTTTAAGAGCAGGCAAGAAGATGTCCTTAACCCTATGTAAAACTAGAGAAAACATGAGTTTGCCTAATAAGTGAGAGATTTTATTTACCATTTTTTGAGATTTTTTTTTTTGGTACGAATTTAAAAAGTTCATTCAAATGTCTGAGAGGATTTCAAGTTATGGAAATACAATTAACTGCAGAGCAGGGGATTAAGGAAAAAGGATATTGAACAACAAAATACAAGGGGGGCACAAAACCTGAAATACGAGAGAAGCACCAGATGAAAAAAGCATCCAGAGGCACTATTGAACTTCTTCCCACTTACCTTCAAAAGCTTATGAACAATTCTTAAAATGAGAAAAATAAGCCTAACGTGGAGCTGTATTTCTAAAAACCTTGAAACCTTTCTAGATGCTCTAAAAAGAATATTTAAAACCTTTCTAAAGAGCTAGAGATATTTTTAGATAATAACCTATTTTGGTTAGCAACAACTCCTTCTGTTTCATACAAATATTTGTGCAAGATAGAGCTGCAAGGGACACCACCGGGTCCCTTTATCCGTTACCTGAAGAGACAGACTACTGGCAGATGTCTGTCTAACTTCCTTTTATAAATCTTCAGTTTCAGAGATTCCAAAAATTCCCTGGAATAACATGCCCTGGGATCTACTCTAGCACCTTACCACCTCTTAATAGGAGACGTGTCTGTAACATCTAGCTCAGCTATCACTCTGCAATTCAAACTCGTTGAATTTGCTGCTTTCAGACAGCAGATTCTCTTCTGCATAATAGATAAGCACAATATTACATTACCACCCTCCCTGAAACCTTCTTTTAAACATCTGTAGATTGTTATGATGTTGACCAAGCAAATACAATTCTTTTTTTCTGTTGTTGTTTCTTATGGTTTCTCAAGGTTTCAGTAACTTCTTTGTTCAGTTCTGGATTCTTTTAGCAGTCCACTCTATGTTATCCAAAGGGAAGATGAAAATGTCAAAATATTCTTTCATCTTTAAAATAAGCAATACTAGGATTCTTAATCTGAAGTTAGTTTTTGCTTTAATAATTGAAAAGACAAACATAATTTTTAAAGCATTTAAAGGGTTAATGTGCAATCCAAAGAAAATACTTGATCAAGGGCAGGGGGTTTTTTGCCCCAAGGATGGGTGGGTAATACTTTAGGACAACATAATTTACAATCTTTTAAAATTTCTGGCAGCCTACTGCAAGATTAATTATTTGAACAACTCCAGTTTAAATATTTCCTAGGAAAAAAAGCAAGGTTAAGAAAGAACAAACTGTATTTCAAACAGTACAGTGAAATAACCTTGTATGAAACTCCTTAAGACACAGATGGCAAATATAGATCCTAAGAAGACAAAAGTAATTACTAGTTCCTTGACTTCTCCCTAGGGTTGAAAAGAAAGAAATCAATAATACATGCCATTACCCTAACTCTTCGGCATGTGAGCTTTACCTTCTAAGAAGTGCCATTAAAGAAATTCAGATAAATAACATAGTACAACCAGTGAAATTCACACCGCGTTGGCTCTTGCAACATGCTCTTTAAAGACAGATGATCGGTCTGGAAAGAGATCTTTTTTATTTGAGCAGATGACAAGAAATATTTGGCCTGATCTTAGCCATAAAACAAAAACACTTCATGCCGTCCTGAGTTAATCAAAGTTTAGCAAGAACCAGAACTGCCACATGGAAATCTGCAGGCTGCCATTCCAATGGTAGGAAAATGATGCTCCTTTTAGGCATAGTCATTTGACTTGCGCTGCAGAAGTTACGTGTTTTCTTATCTTTCAGGAGAACATTCCCCTCATGTTTTCCATCTTGATTCATGATTCACTCATGATCGTTTGGTGATCCTAAAAGAACAACAACCTTCTTCTTGAAAGCATGCAGCCAGTACTGGAAGCGTTCGCAGGCCGCATGACAGGAATACCAACTAGGTTAGAAATATAAACAGGAAATTCAATAAGGCTGGATTTTGTAACACAGAAGTCAAGGGGCAGCTTTGTCACTGACTTGCATAATCGAGCCCTAAGTGAACTCAATAACACAAAGAGAGAGAAGGGAAAAAAGGGAAACACAACATCATTTCAGTACATGGTTCAGAGCTGGTTTTCTAAGGCTCTCCTGTCCTTAATAAATTCCTTGTAGTAAATCTGTTTCCAAAACATGATTTTGGCTAAATAAGATTATCACTAAAATCTTGGCCTGTGGAATAACACAGTGACTTTTTTTAAGAAAATTTTGCTTACTAATAATGAACCATATTCATTGGAAATAGGTACTTCTTGGAAGAAAGAAAATGTCTTTTTAGCAAAGTGTACGTCCTCAGAGGTAGGCTGGTTTATATAGAGACTACAAGAAGCATAACAGTAAATGTCATTGAATTTCTAAGTCTGCAAATTAGATGGTGAATTCTCAATGTAAATTATTATGGAAACTTATCTCAGTTTTTCAGTTACCCAGGATTTTCCCCTGGATTTGGCAAAATGGAGGCTCATCTGGAGTGAACTGTGATAATTAGCACGTTCCTTTTGTATCGTTGTAATAACTCATATTTCAAATCATTTAAGAAAAGAGCATCTGACTGCAAACAAAAATGAGCAGAACTTGAAACATTTCTTCATATCCCTTTCGGAGCCTGTGACACAGCACACACATTTTCAACATACCTCTGTCTGTGCATCCTGAAAAAAACCCAAAACCAAAAAAATGCCTTTGTAAACTTCATAATGAAGTGTTTTGATTAAACCGACTATTAAATAAGCATAAGAGTTTTGTGAAAAGGTTTGTTACCATTCTGTAACAAACTGAAACTGCCCACTTCTTACCAATTCCTGGTAAGATGAGCCATAGAGGCAAAATGACTCTCTTGAAAGCGTCCCTCGTTGTGGGGGTGAGTGGCACAATGTGAGGTTCCTGCCCTGGCTGGTGACGAGCAGAGGACCAAAGCGCACCCGGTGCAGGGTTTATGCTCAGCCCATTGGCAGCCCCAGAGTGTCCAGGGATCCCGCAGGATCCCTTGAACATCAGTCCTGCACCCTCTGTGCCCCTGGGAGAGATGGAGTCTGGAGCACAGTGCTGGTGGAGTTTAGGAAAAAGAAGGCTTTTTCCTCATGTGAAAGAGCACCATCTTCTGAAAATGACAGTTCGCTCCTTATTTGAGTCCATTTTTAACCTGGGATACAGTATTTAGCACACTGAGGAGCCATGCAAAGGTTCGGGAGGATTTTAACTGTGTGGTTCGGATATTTAAGTATGCAGGGAGAACCTGTGTTGTTTTCATTTGCATTCAAAAATAATGTGGTACGTTTTTCCAGTCTACTGGAGATAAATTCAGTGGTCCCTTTCATGTTAATAAAAGTCATGCAATATCAGCACAGACCAACACAGAAATTATCCCATAGTGATGTTTAAATTAGTAGAGAAAAATGTGTTCACTCAGTGTAATACCGGCTCCTTTTTGCCCCTTTCTTTTTAATTTCTATTAATACAAATTATTTGAGCATTAGTGTATTGGCTGTAATTAGCTTTCATCTTTCCCCTTTTGATTTAAATATTGTCAAACTCCATTAAAACGGCTGTATGAAAGCCAGAAAATGGTTTACTAGTGAATTCCAAGTGCGCGTCTTTGTTGCAGTGTAAATGGAAAGGTCACAACAAGTCATCTAATTGCTCGGTATGCATTCTATTAATTTGCACTTTTAATGTGTAAAGCACACTAAAATTATCAGGTAAGCTGTGCTGCCTTCTGGTAGAATATCAGACGTGTCTGAATCATGGGCACCAAACAAGACACCATAAGAAAATGGTTCTAACATCTGTTAAAAAACTTTTGATATGGGTCCAGGTCTCTCTTATTTCACTTGGCAGTGACATGCTCACCTCCACTGCTCCTGCTGTCGGCCCCTTTCCCTCTCAGAGCAGCGAAGCTTGGAAAATCCAAGAGCAGCGAGCTGCCTTCCCCTTTGATTCGTGGGATGCGCTCTGTCCAGGCAAGAATGTAGGAGAATTCTTTGTTACTTCTAAGTATTTGTCTCTCTTAATTCCTTCAGAAAGTGTGTTTATACTGTATCATTTCTGTAAAGAAACATTGTCAAGATGAAAAATGAAAGGCCTAGGAGTTAGAAAAAAAATTAAGACCGTGAGACTCTGATTTAGCTTTATGTAGGATCTGCAAAAATTGATGAATAACAGCTGCAGAATTGGTATTTGCCTAATCCTGCAAAGTGTTGGCTCCTCTGAGTGATAAAATGCACCCTAAATTCCTAGGTGGTAAGAGAATATATCATTCCCCTTTTTAATTAATCAAAAAACATACCTTCTTGAGCCAAAATATCATCATTCAATCTCCACTCTTTCCAGTGTCATGGTTACTTCCTGAGACATATGTGGAGTTTATACTCATGTACTTCCAAGAATGTTTAACAGGAATTAAGTATGTCATCTTTCAACCAGATATCATAAAACAAAGACCGGGGAAACAAAACTTGTTTTAAAGAAACTTGCTCCGCATCAGATTGGAGCATTGATCATTTTTTAGGACATATTTAGCATTCTATCACATTTAGTCCTTAAAAGTTGAATCATTTCCTCCTACTTTCAATATATGAAATTATGAAGTTTTATCTTTGAAGACAAGAAGAAAAAATATAGCCTCTTACGTAAGGATGTTATGAAATTACAGCTTTCAAATTGCTTAGCCATTCTGGGAATTATTGTGGCTGAAAAAGCTGAGCAACCATTTTGGCTCTAGTAGTAATTATGTACGGTCAGGAAAGCAAGATGGCAGGATAAACAGAAACAAAAGCATTAATTACAATAATATTCTTTTGCAAAAGAATTCAAATTTTTTCTCTAGAAATCTTGGCATGGTTTCAAGATGTCAAAATTGCCTTTATTTGCTACAAGAACTCATGTGTTGACTAAATTAAACTACTTTTCCCCTAAAAAGTATTTTCATGGAGAAATTCTCAGAACAGTTATTCAGCTCAGCAGGCAAAAAAAGACAGTAGTTCAATTGCTCTGTTGTTACGGATGATGTAGGAGATACCTGTTAAACCCCAAATTTAATTCACTGTTTTCTATCTTCTTATTTGTTGTATAGAGCTGAATGTGGAAAAAATGTAAAAAAATATTAGGAATTCAATGGCAGCCTTGACTGTCACATAAGGGCCAGATTTTGTAAAGGGACTTCCATATAATACAACTAAAATACAACCCAAGTGAATTTTGACACTAAATTAAAAGGAAAAAAAAAATAATACAGAAGATCCTTTCCACTGGAATTTCTGTTCAATTCCATATTCAGTTTTGCTGGAAAACGTACACAGATACTGAAAAGGTCACAGATGTGCGGCAGTTAAGTAACACCATTCTGCTGTCCAAAATATTCCCAAGAAGTGCATTTCCAACCCCCCCCACCCCCACCCCCACCCCCCTCAAAGATATTCTTAAAAGAGAATTTCATCATCTCATGCATAAATATTTGTGCTGGGAAGACTTTTTCGTAAATAAAGCTTGGAACACAATCAGGCAATACAAAAGAGGTATGTTACTTTTATTGATAAGGAATGTTTGAGAGAGCTGAAAACCAAGGGGAAAAACATAGTTTTTCAGAGTATAGATGGATGATTTAACTGTGGGAGGATGTTACTTCCTAAATTAACAAATTTTATATATTCCTGTGGTAGGTCAAATTTTGGTTCTACAGTGTGTATTTAGAGTTAGTGTCCAAAACTTAGGCTGATGTAAATCAACATAGATCATTGAGCACAATGTTGTCTGCACTGATTTTATAAACTATCAGTCTGCATTGTGAAGTTATTTCTGTTTTCTCTTTTTGAGAAGAGACTGCACCATGAGATGGGTCCCAAAAGGCTTGACAGTATCATTTTTGAAACTATTTACATTCCTGACACTGCATAATAAAATTTTTATTCTGTTCTTTTGTGACTTTTTTATTGCTCACTTTTGAAACATGGTGTTTTATTATCTTTCAGTTCTGTTATCAATACTGAGCAATAATAAGACTTTAATGACCTGTTTTAATAAGCCTGTTACAGATTTCTATGTTGATTTGACATACCTAAGTGTAGTAAAATGGTTTATGAGGAATAAACAGCTGAGTAATATCACATTCATATCCTTGGAGATGAAGTGACTGTAGATGAGAAATAAATAATTGAAGAAGACACAGTCTGGTGATTCCAGTTTCTGAACTCCTAAGAAACAACGGTGAGTCCATTAGACACTACAGGGCTCTATGCTTGAGATTTAGGAACTTTACGGTTGAATGCCACATACAACCTTCCTACGTACACATGCTTTCACATGAACATACACATGGATATAGATGTGCTGTTGGAGAGATTTATTTTCTAAAGTATCTGAGTCCTAAAGGGCCAAAGGCTTCAAAGCAGGCTTGGCCATCTGCTTTCTGGCTCTGGCATCTATGTGACCGTTCAGGAGCATCTGGGCTTAACTTGTCTGAGAGGGCACCTGTGCATTTGGTGCCCTCTCGGCATGCATACCTACAGCACTGCCGCCTTAGCAATTTCATGTATAACTATATAGGAAAGGCAGAGATCTATTTTTGTATCTGTTTACTCCCTTTCTATATATTCACGTTGCGTGTATACGGAGCTTTGCCACTAAGGCCTGGTGAGGTTGATGCTTGATGCTGCGTCGTGCCTCGGCCAGGTGCGCTCGGTGTACTTTGAAGCCTTGCACAAAGGTTGACTCCACTGTGACAGCTGTGTACGTTCATCTGCTTAGTAATACAAGTCCAGACTTCTTTATGGGCAAACGTGCCTCCGGTGCGACTGATCAAATAGCGCCGAGCCAGCGTTTAAGGGGGTGTCTTTACCTTTGGGTTCCATTAGTCTGTATTAACAGCTGGCAACGTGAGCGGTTATTGGCTTCTTTCTCTCTTGTTCGCTTGCATCCTCACTACTCGACTATTTGGACATTCTGAGGAATACATTTATTTTCCAAATTAAACTAAACTAAACTAAACTAAACACTCTGCTCAGCATTTACGCTTGGGTTTTTAGACAAAAAAATTACACAATCAGAAAGTAGAAGTGCTGTAACATGACCTACCACTTAGCACAGGTAGCGAAGACTGTATCGAGAAGCTTGGCTATTTTTGGAAAAGTGTTAGATAAATGTTTATTAACCCCCCCTTAAATTCTCAGAAATCAGTATTTTTTCCACAGATAAGATATCGAACTATCTCCCTGCATGTACAGTCATGCAATTTCAAGTGAATGTTTTCTATCTCTCCAAACTGTGTCAAAAATAATAGGTTAATTTCAATTTTATTTTTATTTTGCATAATAATTGAGGAGGAAATGAATTATATGAATTATATCGGCAAAAGTATGCTGTGTGTCACACAGGACTTAAGCGTATGCAGTGTATTCTGAACAGGGATAAGCTCCCTCAGCCCTGCGCTCCACCCAACCAAAAATTGTAAAATCATATTAATAAACCACATGTATAATATAGCCACAGTGGTGTGACAGTAGAGTCATGCGGCTGTCACTTCTGTAAAAGCAACATACATTAGCCGTGAAATATATTTAATATTGCTGTTTTCACTACTCCTGTGAGGAGGTCATATTTGCACATTTATACTGTTGTCTTTAAACACTTAAATTCTTTCATAAAATCTTGATTTTCATTCACATACTTAGAAGAAAGGCACCACGTTTGGATCATGGAAAAAGATCCTAATTAAGACAAAGACATTTTAAAAAATGAACACCAAGACCCTTGAAGCTACAAGTAATAAAGCCCTTTAATCTACCAGGAAATAGACCTTTCAGGTCTTTTACAATGTATTTACGCCATTTCAGTAAGCAAGAGGCTTGGGATGTAGAGAAGCCACTTCCCAAAACATAAGGGTACTTGCTGTATCTTACTAAGGGAAATGGAAATCGGTCAAAGTGGTTATTTTAGCAATTTGATGTACAGTAGCTGGTGCATTATAAACCCATGATGCTAGCTTAATGAGCAGTAATTTAAGAGTATAGTTAGTCACTAAGTTGTTTGAGGGTAAAATGATGACTGCAAGAGACTTTGAAATGTGAGCAGACACTCACCTCTGTTGCTCATTTCTTCCCCTGTTCAGCTAGAAAAGATTTGTGCAGGCTCTGAAAACCCTTCTGCTGCAGAAACAACCTGAAATTTAGCTCAGAACAAAGGGATAATAAAATATTTGAAATGTAAATAATAGTTCCTTTACTGAAAACTCTCATCTATTTTCAGTAAGTATTTTTTTCCATTTTTTTTTTTACCTATCTGTATGTATTTCAGATATCCTTTTGCATCCCGTGCTTTTCTTCAGGAACACCGAAACAAAAATTATCATGGGCCTTTTAAAGATGGAAAAATAGTTTGTAATAATCATACACCATGCATATCCTTTTTATAAGCTACCTTGAGAAATGTTTATGCATTATGCACTTATTCTAAGAAATTACAGTACCGTATGTATTCCAGAGATAACATGTAGGGGAATCTCCCCAGTATGCTTTAGTTTATTTTCTATGTTGGCACATATTCTAAATAATAGACAGAACTCAGGGATTATTATTTTTTAATATTAATGTTATCCTATATATGGAAATACACAAAAAGATGTCTTAACTGGAATGAGCCAAACACTTTGACTGCTGTATTGACATTTATGCTTCAGAAAGTTCAGGCCTGGAAGCTCTTGCACAACCAAGTTAAAAGGCCAATACCAGCCTCTGACCCAAAAGGGAACATTTCAGTTCAGGCTCAATCAATTGAAAATGCAGGGCGAAATATGCCTTTAGATGACACAGTTTGATTTACAAGATACACAAATATTTTCCATCAAGCTGAGCTAATTCAGGTTTGTATTTTGACCGTGTGTGTAGAATAGCTGTAATTTATTTATGACCTATTAAGCAGATTGTTTCCAGTGTGTAAGAAATCCTAATTAGGACCACTGTTTTTAAAAAGGAAACTCACAATTGCTTTTATATCCTGTCATCAAAGGCACAAAAGAGAAGGCTTTCGTTCTTGTTTTTGTTTGGTTTGGTTTGTTTTTCTCCATGCTGTCTAGTGAATGTCAAGAGGCCATACACATACTATTGTACAGTCATGTCTTTGAAGTCTCCAAAGAATTTCAGAATTCTCATAAAGAGTTTATTTCTTGAAATACTTATTTCCCTCATGAAATCATGATTCCTGAGGGACCTGTGATGCCAAACCATCTGTAAGGGCTGTTGTCTTCCAAGCCAATTTATTGGGGGGATCTGAGCATAGGGGAAACAGCATTAAATAATGTTTGGGAATCTAATGTATGCCCCAGGGCCTCATGAGGAGACAATGCCATGAAGAGAAAGTCTTCCAAACTCATTCCCATTCACTCTTCTGGCCTACCAAGTCCTTGCTGCTGCTCCTAATGGGACTTGAAGTGGAAGAACAGAAAATCGTAGACATCTGGGGACACAAATACAGATCAGGATCAGTATTTGTAGATACCGCTGAAAAGTAGATAACAAACAAGTAAGTAAAAGACAAGGAAAATAATATTCAGAAGAAGCAGCATATGAAATTATGTTAATATAATGAAGACAGTGGCCCAGATACTGTACAGAGTGGCCCAAAGCCAGCAGAGCTCACTGGTGCAGGGTTACTCGGACTTATTTAATCAACATAGTGATTCCCATGACGCCCACCCTTGGGCAGGAAGGGATAGCAGGAGTACAGTAAATCTGCTGTGAATCACATAAGCCTTTGCTGTTTTTCTAGCAAGATCATTACACTTCTTTGATTTCATCCTGAGACCAGGATGGGCAGCCAGGACTGAGTGATAGCAAGGAAGGCTTTGCAGCTTTCCCTGGGCCATGTTGTACATTGTACCAGGTGCCTCAGCCACTGCTGGTGGTCTGGGCAGCAGAATCCAGGCCTGGGACGTGTACGCAGTCCAAAACCTCCGCTCAGCTTCCCTGCGGTTTGGTCTCAAAGCATCACTTGGTGTGAAAACATAATATGATGTCACTGAGGCTACAAAAACGATCATGGGACTGGAGGATCTCTCTTATGAGGAAAGGCTGAGAGACTTGGCTCTGTTTAGCCTGGAGGAGAGAAGACTGACAGGGGATCTCATCAATGCTTATAAGTATTTAAAGGATGGGTGTCAAGAAGATGGGGCCAGACTCTTCAGGGATGCCCAGTGACAGGACAAGGGGCAACAAGCACGAGCTGGAACACAGGGAATTCCATCTCAACACGAGGAAAAACTTCTTAAGTTTGAGGGTGACAGAGCTCTGGCACAGGCTGCCCAGAGAGGCTGTGGAGTCTCCTTCTCTGGAGATATTCACAACCCACCTGGATGCGTTCCTGTGCAACCTGCTCTGGGTGAACCTGCTCTGGCAGGGGGTTGGACTAGATGATCTCAGAAGGTCCCTTCTAACCTCTACCATTCTGTGATTCTGTAATCAGTTTGTATATTGTCTGACAGAAGGCGGCATTTGGTGCCTCGATTGTGCTTGCTTGATGCCTATTTGCTGCTGCTACCTCATTTGGACATTTATATCTTCGACTCCTAACAGAAATACGTATACAAAACGTGTTTACTTGTAACCCATGACCTCATTTTTACTACTTCTTGATCATAAAGTTGCCTTCCTCGGGGACAGGGGCATTAATGAAAGTAAATATACAGTCATACTCTCCCTATATGGCTGTATAATTTATCCCTTTACATTACAGAGAATCAGCAGTTTTTTGAATGCTATAGATACGAGGGCAGTGCCCAAGCAACCATCGTGGAAGCCTCTGTTCTTTCAGATAAATTAGTAAAAGTAATGGGGTGGATCCATCTTATTATAGGAAAATGTATTAAGGCAGATTAATGCAGTTATGCTGAATAACACCATAAAGTTGGGAGACGTGTTTCCCAGGCCCAGGCTAATGGACTGCAAGCCCCAGCGAGGAGTGCAGGATGTGCCTTTCAGCAGCGAATGTGAGGGGAAATGAAGGCTACAGCTGAGACCGAAAGGCTTACTTATACGAGGACGGAAATCTGAAAGGATAAGTTTATTTCTCCAAGAGAAGCTTTCTTGGGTATCCTCTATTTCAAAACAAACCAACCAAACAAAAAGACTATATTTACTGGTACAGCTTTTGGGGAAATAAAGGCCTGAAAAGCTACTTTTTAGTTACTGAGAGTGCAAACAAAAGAATCCTGGGTCAAAGCTCACTCCTTTCATAGTCTGTTATTTCTTCAGTATAGATTTGATTTCTGCATAGATTTGATATTATCTAAGCTGTTTTGCTTGAACGCTGTCATGTCATTCTCTATATGGGTCCTGCCAAAAGAATATTGACTGTTGACTCTTTTCCTCTGAGGCTTTAAGGTGTGTTTGCAGAAGTGCCTCTAGGGCTTTTTGTTTCTTCTTATAACTCAAAAGAAATCTTGCATGTGCATCCTTTCTTTCTTCCTCTTTACATTCATCAAAAATGAACAAAGGATGGTGTGGACAGTGAGTTACAGTCATACATAAACCATACGTCTATCTCAAGTTATTGCTGTGAAAACTCTACTTTGTTGAAGACAGTATTTATTGAAAGCCTCTTTTGTATATCAATACCGGGGAAGTCACCAGGGGTAGAACAAAGTAGTAGCGATTCTTTGTTGTTTTGGCTGTTGGGTTAGCGCAGTTGCGCATGCCTCCCGGGGGCTGGAAGCAGAGATCTCCAGAAGGTCGGTCACGTAAGCGTATCCCTAACGGATCGCAGTGCTGCGGGTCCCTCCGCAGGGATTTGGAAGGTCTTTCTGCAATGGCAAACAAGTTCCACTAACTTCCCGGGCTTCCAGAAATGCTAATCAGCAGTTCTAGTCTGCAGCACATTTATTACACCCTGACATGCTGGAGACAGCCTGTTACAAATAGAACTGCCTTGTGAAAAATGCTGTTCCAGTGTTTTATAATAAAGTGCACCAATTAGATGCATTCATTAGGACAAACTGCTTGTCTTTTCTTATATTAGATCTTTTAAAAGGCACAATGCATTTCATAGCTCATTCCGCTCTGTATTATTATTAATTGAACAGAGCACATTACAAAGTTTTAATCCAATAACTGTAAATACATAATGAATAATATTTCCTTGGAGGCTGCCAGGGTTGCAGCAGCCTCCTCTACAGCTTTGCATACTCAGAGTAAGATATATTATCGTAAAGTCCCCTCTTCCCTTGCTGTAGCTTCCCCACAGGTATCGCAGGGACATTGCTGGACCAAGGAATATCGCGTGTGCAGTAAGAGACAAATGTGTCATTTGTTAAAAGGCAAATTAGGAGCCAAGCCTAAAATGCAGCCTTTCAACTTTTTCTTGTTGAGAAGGGTCACGCGCACCAGTTCTTCATGTTGTCTCGCAGGTCCCTGGATGCCAAAGGGAAAACAATGTTTTAATTTTAGCAGCATGAGGATTCCTAACTGCGGCATATTATTTATAAAGGGTAAATGGCAAACACTAAATGAAGACAAAAGGAAACATTCTGTTCCTCTCTGGGGGAGCACAACATTATTATACAAGGTTGTGATTGGGCATAGTAAGATGAATCGAGCTGCTCTTCCTACTGACAAGAACATTACTTCTTAGATTCCTACTAATACATGAAGTAGCTGGCACTCCCCGGTTATACTTACGTAACGGATATGATCTACAGCAAAAGGACCCTGAACTCAATGATAAAGGTATGGGTTTCTTATATAAAAGAAGATTCTAGGGTACACTGAAGTGATTCCTGTTTTTATTGTACATACTAATATTTTCATCTGGAATAAGTATTTGCAGTAGCTTATGCTTGGACAGTACTCAAGGTGCTTAGCAGAGCTAATTAGCTTGAAGAGAGGTAGTGCATTAATACAGTCCTATGACCACTAATGTAGCCCTATAACTTCCAATTCCAAGCTATTTTATGGTCAATCAGCATGAAAAATGGTCAGAGAGGGGGATAAGGTCTCTGTACGTATGCTTCTAGCCTTATCTTTTAACTTGCTGAAAGTTGCAGCAACATCAGTTATCTTCAGAAATTCAGATTTGCGCTCTTAATCAATGAGATATATTTTTGCAGGATCTAGACCTTTGGCACTAGTGACTATGTGGCCCCATAGTATTTGTTTCCCAAGACCTGCTCCTGTGACAACTGAAACCACTATAAGAGAATTTCAAGGCCATTTGGCTTGAAAATATTCCACAGCTGTGAAAATCCTAACACCTTCCATCGAGCAGGATCAGATCATAGTGAAGTGAAACGGTAGAATATATATCAAACGGTTAAAAATAAGGGAAAGGTAAAATTTCTTAAGTATAGTAGCTACTGAAAAGCTGCAGACCTTGGATTTCACAACAGATAGTAAATTCTAAATTTGCCATTCAGTGGTTTTGGTGATATCATCAAATGCATGGTGTTGCTAAGCACTGTTAGACTCTGTGGATATCTAGGATTATTAAAGGTTTCATTCTTTAATTCCCATCGCTTCGTCATCTTTGTATTAACCACATGCTGATGAGTCTGCAGGGAGGTAGTAGTACAACGTACACCTTGTGGCAGGGACAGTGGAGCTACAGTGCTACACTTTCTGTAAGTAAAGTACTTCTTGTAAGTTTTGAAAGCACAAATTACAGCGACGGGCACTTTTACCTGGCAAAGTAAGATCAAATATTTATCCCATTTTTTACCTAAGCCAATCAGGAAAATTCATAAATTTCATGACTGTGAAGGTTTCATTGCTGAGGGCATGTTCCATAAAATTATTTCTGTTGGTGTAACTAGGGCTGGTTAGTCCGCATAGTAATTTTTGAAAGAAGCAACTTGATGCCTGAAGATGGAATTTAGACGCCTAAATTTTAACTGTAATCCTAAAATCCAGCACAACTACTGCCTAGCTCTGGAGGCACCTGACCTCTATAGGTGCCTCCTTTTTAATCATAAGATTCCCCAGGTATCATTAAATTGACTTCGAAGCATATCTCATTAAAACTTTGTCTGTAGAAGACTGAGCAGATTTACAGCAGGTAGCTACAGGATGTTAACTTTTTAAAGATGTCTTATCCGAGGCTGAGCTTCACCACAAATGCAGCCGTAGTAACTGTTTTCATGTAAGGACATTTAAGGAAGAACCAGAACATTGACTCCGCTGGATGTGCTTCCATGCATTTGTGCAGGCACGCTCTTAAAAAAAGTACCCTCAGGATGCGCGAGCACCAGCTTCAACTCAGTCCTGGGCTTAATTTAGAAAAATTGAGCAGACCTCTTCCTTCAGCTATAAGAAAACTATACGCCATATCTTAAAGAGAGAAAACAAGTCCCTCCCTACCTTCAGTAGAGTTTTCCAGGAGTGTCCTCTCTCTAACCCGGAATGGACATCTGGGTCTTAAGGAGAGAGTATGAAATTACATGACATTTTCCAGGAGCATTTTCTGTTGGAAAGCTGACAGTAAAAAAACCAGTCAGAATGGCAGCAGGCAGTTTAAAACGATCTCCAGACATTGCATTAATAACCTTGATGCACAGAGAGGTTGCGGTATTATGTGGTATCAGCAGAT
This sequence comes from Larus michahellis, assembly GCF_964199755.1. Taxonomy (NCBI): domain Eukaryota; kingdom Metazoa; phylum Chordata; class Aves; order Charadriiformes; family Laridae; genus Larus; species Larus michahellis. Next base: position 19,053,162 of record NC_133900.1, on the reverse strand, counting down.
AGCACCAAAATGAAGTGTCTGACATTATGGACTTTAGGGCTGCTCTTCAGCTCAGACCCACAGGTTTTCTCCTACTGGGAAAAAGAAATGAGTGCTTATGCTTGGGTGCTTAATAATTCAAGCTGGAATGTAGGAAACAACTTTAAGCATCTACTCCTATTTTAAATGAACGAAATGAAATGCTTGAATGAAAAACTCCCAAATAGGGGAAGCAAGGACTAAAGTCTGATTGCCCTATTTCAGGTAACAGTTTATTCCTAAGCTAGAAGTAACTCTTGATCCTCCCATCTCCAGTGTCATCTCTCAACATAATTATATGATTGTTTTTTTCACTAATACACAGTAAAAATATATTTTAAAATGTTTAAAAACCTTTTAAATGGAAAAATTATCTTACAGTGGACTTCAAGTCTGTTGTAAAACAATATAGTTCAAGTGTCATATGACATTAAAAGGTTATGCCATACCTCATTTTTAAAAAAATAATTAAATATTTTAAAACAATCTAAAATCAAGTTGTAATGCTGAAAGTCTTCAACAGAGAGATTCGGGTATGAGAACTACCAAAAGAATCGGAAGATCTTAGATGTCAATTTCCTTTTACCTAAAAAGTCCAAAGATGTATTTTTTTTTAAGTCTGAAACATTTCATAAATGCTTTAAAGTCCTTTAATAAAAAAAGGTTTATTAAAATCCAGGTGGCATTTATTTCGCAGTGTGAGGGTGAACGAGTGTGAGGTTCAAACTCAGTGTAACACTCTTCTCCCTCTGGCTTTCTCGGTGAATTGAACGCGTAACTCCCTTCAGCAGTTTTGGAAATCTCAATTTGTAGCAATTATGATGAGAAGCCATTACTTGATAGAAAGAAAGAAGAGATAGTTAAGTTGAAGAAATGTGTCTAGATTCCTTTTAAAATAATGAGCACACACAAATAAAAGGGGAATTCTTGCCAGAATTCTACAACCCCCTTTTTCAATTTGCATATTAAATTGTACATCCACCAGTTTCTGTTAATTCAGCAAAATAAGAACTTCTTCTAAAAGTAATTGCATTATTAGTCTACCTTGGCAGTAATGATCCTAAGGTGAAGGTAGCAAGTAATCGTATTTCTAACTGTGTCTTCTTTTTAATGATTAGTTGTAAAATTACGTTGTGCCTTTTCTGCTCTTGAGAACTTCTCTCTCATCTTCTGCACTGAGCCATATTTAAACTAAAAGGCAGATTTCTGCTAAAAAGGCAGATTTCTCAAGATTCTTTTGGTTAATACTTGTTCAGCATGTCTGAAGCCAATATTCTCACACCTTTTTCAGTTGTAAATTGCTTTACCAGGCATTACTTTCATTTTCATTAAACTTTTCCGTGTTACTTCATCTGCTTTATGCAATGTGAAAATAGAAATAATATCCTTGTTTGTAAAAGTTTTAACCAATTATGAGAAGAGGGATACTGGAAAAGCAATAACAACGTTGCTTTCAGATGTCTTTTGGCATTTCTCTAGGTCAAATCATATTTATATATATTAAATTTTATTAATATTAAAATATCCCCAGTTATCTCCTTACTGCCTAGGAGAGGAAAAAAAAAATTGTCTATTGGCCAGCTCTATTGATTAAAAATTAAGTTATGACAGGTGCGAACGTAAGGAAAATGTTTTCTAGCAAATCCTAGAAATGTGGAGCCTACTATAATCTCTCAAAAGACTGCCAGCTGTTGTTTGTAGCATGTATTGACCAAAGGCTAGAAAAAGCAGCCCTGTATCCCACATCTTTTATGTTTAAACAGAAATAATATGTTCCCTTTGTGCGTTCTTTTTTTCATCAGCTAGAAAGATGCTGAACTCATGTGTAAATGTAGAACGCAGAAGAGGAAAAAAGCCCACCAGAGGAAATCGTTGAGGCTGCTCCAGCGAATACAGGGAGACAGTGAAAATGAATTCCTTGGCATCCCGATGGCTTGCTTTCTTACCGTACATTGTTGCATTTTATGAGTCACTCTACACTACGCAAAGAAAAGGCTTGCCACTATAATTTAGAATGTAAACTTGGGGTTTTTATTATTATTTTAAAACAAACAAAAACAAAGGTAGAGAGATCAGTGTCAACAGTGTATTATTGTTTGCGTCTTCCCACCTGTCATTAACATCATTTATTTATTCCAGGTCATGCAGGCATTAAGCAGTAATTACTTGCCTTGTTTGGACAAGTTATTCCATTTACAACTATAGCTATTAGAGATTTTTAAAGAGGAAATTTAATTGTATCATTTATAACTTTTACACTTTTAGTTCAAAAAACGTCATGCTCCTAGTGGCATTTTTACCTAATGTATTTTATTTACTACATATCAGGATGACATTATTTCTTTTTATACCAAATACTGATTAAAACCCCGTTCTGCACTACAGAGTCTTCTTTCACATTCTGAATGTTCACAAATACTGAATTCAGGGAATAATTCCCATTTAATATCTTTGAAATGGTATCGAGGTTGGAAATATTTTCTGTGTACATGTACAAGCTATCCAGTGTCAAACAGAAAGCAAGATAATTAAGTTTTCTATGCTTGTAGTCTTGATTTTTCTTTTCCTAAAGAAACCAAAGCATATACTCTGCTTTTACTATCCTAGGGAATATTAATCTTAAGGACTGCATTGAAATTTGAGGGGAACGGGGAATTGGATAGATCAAAAGAGTTGTCAAAAAGGAAATGGAAGATCACTTGTAAAAACCGAACCCAGTACTTGAGAGGTAACTCAAATGGGTTACCTGTTCTTCAGTCAGCAGGATGGTGGAGGCAACGTTTGTCATCCGTGTAGTCCAACACGCGCAGCAATGCTGGGCAGTACCGTGCATTGCTGTGAGTGCTTACACGACCTTGACTAGCTATGGGAATTATTTAATACAATCAGTCATTTTTTTCTCCACAACACCCATAATATAAGAGTTTGCAAATGTTATCCTGGCACTGCCAGAAACAGATTCACATTGACCTCAATATGTCACCAGAAAGGCTTTCTGGAAATTCTTTTGTTTTCCATATGGCATCTCAGTGTATTGGAAAGACAAGTGCTCTGTTATTTCTTTAGTCAAGCAAAGCGCTCTTTTTTATTGTTACAAAATATTTATTCACGTCACATTACTTTACAAAGTAGTATTTATTCTGTTCCAAATAGTCCAATGTAACAAACTTTCAGTTTGATGAATGGTGGCTAGATTGAAAAGCTGAATTAGACAAGATCAATTTTATTCTGTTGCATAAAGTAGATGTTAATTGCATTTATTCAGTCTGATCATTAAACATTGGAGAATCCTGCAGTTGGAATTATGAATTAGCATGGCTGAGTCCAAAGGATATATTAATGTGTACGTGGATGTGTATTTCTCTGTGTCTTGGAATGTGCTTTTGGGTTTTGTAGTTGTGATGTGTGGTGTGACTCCAGGGAAATGTCACAAAAATGGAGATTACCCCACTCTGCTTTAGATTATGAACAGTTTACGTATTTCACAGTTTTAAAACTCAAACACCAAACGGATTGGTTACATTTTCTCTAGTGAAATGCTTCTCTATTGTACATTCAGAACCTCTAGCAAGTGGATGAGGATGCCCGTCAGGAATATCGTTCTGAAAAAAAAAACAACAAAAAAAACCCAAGAAGAAAGAAAAGTTCCCAAGTAGCACATTAAAAGTCCCTCCTTCTCTAACCTCTGTTCTACCTCTCTTTGCAGACACTTTTTGACGAGAGCTTGCGGTTTCGCTTGCGAGGAGCAAAGGCGTCTCCGCTGCTCAGCCGGAGGGGCAGCAGAGGAGCACAGAAGCAGAGGCAGTGCGTGCAGCCCACCCTGCAGAGCGGCGAGAGCCAGGTCAACATCTGCGGCGGCTATCCTCGTGCTTCGGAGAAAGTCCCCTCTCTCTCCCTCCTGCTCCCGACTTCGTCTGAGACCCAGGCAGTCATAAGCTGCTGGGCACTAGCCTGCTGCTGTTTTTGCTGATACGGAGCCAGGCTCATCACTGACTCGTGACAAGCAAATGGTCTGTAGTGGCACGTGCATGCGGGGACAAGTTTCACAGGTGCCAAAAGCATACCCACGGTAAGACAGCTACCATTTTCTGGGCTGCAAGAGTTAAAACTGGCACCTGCTTACTCCTGGTTGGAACAAGTTTGCTGGATAAACGGGAAGGGAGGAGTAGTAGCGAATGTTCGGGTAAGGGAGAACTGTCAATGTGAATAACATCAGAAAAATTTTAAATTCTTAAACCATTTATTACATTACTTCAACTTTTATTCACACAATTGAAATATCAAATTCTCAATCTCATATCCTAAAAACAAAACTTTCTTTTTGCTAATTTTCTGGCTTTGTTTACAAAACAATGCTTAAGAAAAAAGGGGTAAAGTGATTCTAACTCAAGACTTAATCTTACATATTCATATTTTACCCAAATACTTCTTTTGTTCACAAAACAAAATATCCTCTAGTTCAGTCCTAACTGTTTTCACATAATAAATATTCTAGAACTAATCACTGTAGTTTTCCCTGTACTGCTTCTATGCAGGTACTAGACAATGGTCAAGAAGTTCCTCCTGATGATCTGCTTACTGATGTAAATCCAAAATATCTTCATGTAGTAAAAGGCATTACTCTAGTTTATGTGACATCCAAGTTAGATTTTCAGAGAGCAAATTTTACAGTGATGGTTTGAGAAAAAATTAGCAACACGTCTTTGGGAGAAGCCATTCTTGATACTGTATTTGAACTGAATTTGGAACTGTTAAATTTATGTTATTTTTGTATTTTTTGTTTTCTTTTGCAGTCTGGTTGGCTGACAAAGTCTAAAAATTTTTTAAAAATGGTAAGAAGACTTCCAATATTTGAAAATCGTGCAATAATACTGAAGATGATTCAAAACAAAGATGTGGTGTGTCAGTAATAACCGGGTAAATGGTGAAAATAGCAGAAGTTCTTGAATATTTCTGTTTAAATGAAACTAGCAAACACCAAACAGTTTGCAGGTAATACAAACTGTATTTTTGCAAATACTGTTCTCGTCTGTCAGCTTCGAAACCCCTCTTACTGTTTGACTCCATATTTCTTTGTTGCAATATTTATAAACCTGCTCTCATGTGTCTTTTAAGGAAATGTGAATTAGCCAAATAATGAAGCTAAAATTATAATCTGTTTGATAGCTGTTTGAATAGAAAATCAAAAACTTGCTGTTATCCAGCAGCACGCCAGAGACTGCCTTCTTTTACCAAAAGGCACTCGTTTTATTACTTGTAAAGATAAAGACTAATTAAATGTTACACAGCCTTTCAGTAATTCAAAAGCTCCACTAATGAGGAGTACCACCCTGTTAAAAAAGTTACAAGGCAAACAGGTCTGAAGAATGAAGAGACCTCGTGGGAGCACACACCGAGTGCCACCCGAGCGGCTTGCAGCTCCGTTTGCTGTCATCCTCACAAGGAGCAGTGGCTGTGCAGGAGGTCAGTGTGACCACTCTTTGGGGATGAAGGGACTGAGAGCATCCCTGAGGAGAAGGACTTGGGGGTACTGGTGGATGAAAAGCTGGACATGAGCTGGCAAAATGCGCTCGCAGCCCAGAAAGCCAACTGTACCCTGGGCTGCATCAAAAGCAGCTTGGCCAGCAGGTTGAGGGAGGTGATTCTGCCCCTCTACTCCGCTCTGGTGAGACCCCACCTGGAGCGCTGTGTCCAGCTCTAGGGCCCTCAGCACAGGAAAGGCATGGCTCTGTTGGAGCAAGCCCAGAGGAGGGCCACAAAGATGATGAGGGGGCTGGAGCACCTCTGCTGTGGAGAGTTGGGGTTGTTCGGCCTGGAGAAGAGAAGGCACTGGGGAGACCTTATTGCAGCCTTCCAGTACTTAAAGGGAGCTTATAAGAAAGGTGGGGACGTACTTTTCAGCAAGGCCTGTTGTGATGGGACAAGGGCTAATGGTTTTAAGCTGAAAGAGGGTACATTCAGACTAGAAATAAGGAAGAAATTTTTTACTATGAGGGTGATGAGGCACTGGAACAGGTTGCCCGGGGAGGTGGTAGGTGCCCCATCCCTGGAAGCATTCAAGGTCAGGTTGTGTGGGGCTCTGAGCACCTGATCTAGTTGAAGATGTCCCTGCTTATTGCAGGGGGGTTGGTATGTACTTATGTACACGCATTTTATATGCCCATACGAGTTCACATGTTTACCAGTGGTTGTTCTGACTGTAGGAAGCAGTGTATTAATATGTGACTTCCCTTTGCTCAGTTTCCCTTGGAGGTATTTAAAAGATGGGTAGACGTAGTGTTTGGAGATACGGTTTAGTGATGGTTTTTGTCAGAGTTAGGGGGGGAACAAACTCTGCTTGAAAGGGGTTAAGTGGCTTATTTACGTAGACATAATTGACCAAGGCAGGGATTGAGCTCTCCCACCCACGACGAAGTCTAAGGGCACAAGTTTAGCTGCAAACTGTGGGTTTATCCACCTATTTGGGGTTGGTATTTTTTAGAACTCTTAAGTGACTGCAATACAGGGAGGAAGGGTTGATTTTTTTCTTTAATTTTATATTTTAGTGAGTAAGTGCAGTCAAGGTTATTCAAGCTCAGTGCTGAGTATCTTTAAATGTAAGTGAATGAAGGGTTAATACCTCATCCTAGGAGTCTGGAATTACATTTGAGCATGAAAAGCAAGATTCATTTAAATGTGAACCTTTTCAAATTATATTTTCTGTGAACTGGTGCCAACTCGATTACAGAAACAGCGTTTGTACTGATCTGGTTAGTAAACTGCCTGTTTGTTTTAAATCTAATACAAATGCTTAAATTTAGTGACATGCATATATTGTATATATTCATTTGCTTTGAGTATTGGTGATCCTGGAGTTCTTAAACAGTCTGTTCTGGGAAATAATGTTAAGGAAGAAAAAATGACCTCAAGAACTCCTTAGAAGGGTTACCCACAGAAGGAATATGCAGAACAGAATTCTTTTTTTTTAATATATATTACGACTACTAAAAGATCTTACTGTTGGGCTCCACAGGGACTAAACTTTATTTAGACTCTCCCTCTTGTATCTCTAGAGTAATGGGAAATAGCCTAACTGTTAATGACAATCAAAGTCACCATAAAAATTCTGATATTTATTCCCCTACCTGAAAAATCAGTGATTCTGTGACTTGCTGATTTCCAGTTTGAGAAGTTGTGTAGTCCTCATGATGTTCATGGCCGCTGCTGTGGGTTACGTTCAGAGAGAGACCGGTAGTGGAGCAGCTTGCTGGCATCTGGATGCGATACGAGGTCGTCTAGCAAAGCCATGCCGGGTGACCCAGCTGTTACGTTCACCACAGAAAAAAAATGACTTTGCTGCAGTCTTGTCAGGAAACAAAAAGGTTCAGGGTATCATTCACATGGCAGGAAAAAGAAGGCTTTATAAAAAAGAAATCATAGGAACTTCAGTCTTGCTTTTAAAGCCTTTCTAAAGGAGGCAAAGAAATATTTTTTTATAAAATACAGCCAGACCATGAATTTGAAAAAACTTTGTTGTTTCGAGTAATAAATACATCGATAATCTATGATTAAGTCAGGCTTAGTTGTCTTATGCCCTTCCGGAGTATAAAGAATATTAACAATATTTGAGCTTCTAAAAGCCATGGGTCCTGAAAATTTTCTGTTTCACTCTTTGGATCTGGCAAGAATCAGTGGAAATTTTCATCAAGAAAATTGTATACGGTTATATCTTGAATATGAATTCCCTGAATAGTGAATTGTTTTTTCTGAAAACACTAACTGTTGAAAACCTGTGAGGACGGTCTTTGAGTAATCATTGCATAGATATGATGGGAAGAGTTGCATACATCTTACAGACTCCTATATTCCATATTTCAGCATACCATTGCACAGATTGTACCGGTAAATGGGTATAGAAATAGCTTTCCTTGAACTTTGTCAGCTAAATGCAAATATGGCCCAAAAGCTTTTCTCCAAAGAGTTAGGTTCGTATTTATGTGAACTGCTTAACTCCGGTTTCCTTGTTCAGTATTTCTTTGCCAGAAATAAAATGGATTCCATCAACAAGCTGAGATATAAATCTTGAATGACTGAGACCTTTGGGAACTGGTTGGAATAATGGATTGAATGTCATCTGTATATGCAAAGTTGACAGAATCTGTCAGTCTTTGGGAAAGCTTTGATGTGTGTGTGTTTATATACCTGTGCGTCTAAGGTGACTGTACTGTGAGAGTCCTTAGTTTAAGTGACAGCATATTTGGATCATTAATCTGGCCCCTCGTTCTTACTGTGCCTACCAGATTTCAAGGCAACTGAGGGAACAGTCACGTGTTCTTTTGGAAGGAGCTGGAGTAGTTTAAATATCATAAAAGCCACTACTCCCATGCAGAAAGCGTGTGCTTCCATACAATAGTCATCTGGGTGTGTCTTCAGGCACTGCAATGCCCAAATCTGCATTTTGCCTGACAACTTTTTGACTTAATTTGACTGCACTGGTGCAGATAAGACACTTCTGACTTTCCATTTTGCCAGGTGAGTTTTGTGGTTTGTAACTTCCAGCTTGGGAGTGGTGATGAGCAGCTGTAAGTGACAGCACTGTTAGTCACTCTTGTATGCTTGGAAAAAAAATGTCTGTCTGTGTCCTGAGTAAACATGGGAATCAGAGATACCTGGAGAAGCTGAGAACTTCAGAGAGGTTTAAGAGAATAGGATTTTCAGAAAAGCGTTCTTTCTGTTGAGATCTCAGCTGAGAATCTCCCCCACCTCCCAGATGAACGTATCCTGAGACAGAAAAGTGTGAATCATGCTGCTCATCTTAACAAGTCTCCTCATCCCCTCTGCCTAGGGCCAGGGCTTGAGAGACTGTGATACGCACCGAGAATGGGCATTTTCAGCACCCGGTGTCACCGGGCTGTATGGATACCGCTACAGGAGCATGCCTGTGGTAAGCTGAGCACACTGAACAGCATGTGGCGGAAACCACCATAGAGCTTCTCCAGGTACCGCAAAACCACTGGTTTCACTTCTGAGACTGTCAGCAGCCTTCCCGCTCTTCTCTGGGCTTCTGCTCTTATGACCTGGAGGTAAACCTGTACTTTGCCAAAGGTTGCCCTTGATTTTTTGTTCTGTTAGGGGAGCGCGGAAGACAATTCGGTCCTACCCAGCAAAACATGATTATCCCACCTTCCAGCACATGGCAGAAGAGAGTGCAGGGATCTGGCAGCATTCCAGATCTGAGTGTAAAGGGAGCAGAGAAGGAAGAGGGTGAGTGACTCCCCCACTCTCTGCTCTGGCAGGAAACGCTTACCTGATAAAAACACTTCGTTGTCTCCTTGCATACTGTAATTCCTTTCCCTCTCTCTTTAATCCCTAACTGTGCTGACCTGAGCCAGCCAGCTCTCCGTATCCCTGATTTTCTGATGACTGTTCGCTGTTTGAACTCCTCTAATAATTGATTATATTATGTTAAAATGATGGATAGTTCTAGGCAGACAAAAAGCAGGTAGGTATTTGTTACTGCTTTCATAGTTAGCGTTCGAGGACAGCCTACCGCAGGCTTCACTGGAGCCACTGCAAGGGCTTTTCTGAAAACTGGTGAGGGAGATCCCTCTTTTCAAAGGAGAACATTTGTAGGGGAACTTTCTCGTTCCCCAGGTAAAAATAAAAGAATGCAAATAAATAGATTTTATATTATTAACCTTATCTTTTTCTCCAGGTTTATTTTGCTGTAAAATTTCTCTGTAATTGGACGCCCTCAATATCTTGTGGTCTGTCACTCTCAAGTGAATTACTTCATTCATTGCAGCTTTTAACGTTGAATTTCTTGCACAAAGGAGATGTCGAATGTATTGTCTTTTCTGTGTTATGTTATTTAGCTTTATGAATAAGTTGAAAGGTATAATGATTGTCTTTGGTACTCTAGAACAGAAGAAGAGTTCTGCAAGACAGAAACAGAAAAGTTAAATTAATTTTTTTGCATTGCTAACAATTCATAATATATTGGTGAAAAATCCTCACATGCACCAGTGTCCTTAAACTTCAGGCTTACAGATATTTTTTCTGTATTTATAATTCCAAAGCACATACAATTATTATTATACTGCAGTTTAATATCTGAACATTAGCACAGCACAGGAAGCTTGCAGATTCTAGAAGAAAATCCTGACTCAGTTCAATAACTTACACTACCCCTCAGCTACTGGAAAGTTCCCCACAGCTGGTAGACTGCAAACCTAGACACAACTCCATAAACGTCCATCATTTATTTCATTGCAAAGTTATCTTTTCTGGTCTAAATTGCAGATGAGATTGATTTGAACCAACCTGACAAAATTACCAATGAAGTAAATTATGGACTTTCATCTCTTCACAAAAAGTGGGCAGGTGGAAAAGAATAGCTCTTCTGGAATTAGTCCATTTCAATAAAATGGTTGTGTCTAAACTGTCTCACCAGGAGCGTGCCCAGATCTTGGTCTCCCAGAGGATGAGTGAGCTCATGGGGCCTTATGCTCAAGTGTCTTTTCCACAGATAGGGAGTCAGACCGTGCTACATGTCCCTCATTTTACACCTGCCTCCAAAAATTCAAGACATACACTGGAACAGAAAACAAACCAAAACGTTGCAGCATATACTTTCCAAAAAGGGTTATTCTTACATATAAATTTTCATTCTGAATGTACATTTTAAAATGAATTAAGAATACTAAAGTTTTCCAAGCGTTTCAGTTGGCTTTACTGGTATAAATTTCCTGTACTCAGGAGTTAAGTACCTGCTACCTGCTTGGCTTTTGCTTTATTATTTTTTTTTGCTTTCTAACCATATTAGTGCTCAGTATCTGACTTGCTGAAGGCAACAGCAAAGCTCTTCATGAATTTGCTGAACTCCACAACCATTTTAGGCTGTATGGAATCAATGAAGTCTGTCACAAAAAAGATATTTTTGTACATCTTTCTAGCCATCATAAGTAAGAAATATTGGAAGAAAATAATCAGTTTCTAAATCAGAGCAAATATTTGAAACAAGATTCATAATTTGGATTTCACTAGTGCTCAGTTACACAAAGCATCTAAAAATTTAACACTAAGGGTTAAAACTGTAAATAAAAGGAATAAGTTAACAGTACAAAGCCTCTTACCTGAAGGATATCAAACATCTAAAAAATGACTATTAGATAAATCAGAGAACTGGCTGTTCTCTAACCTAGTCTGTTGGTGTTCTCAAAGGAGGTAATCATTATGTAATTATTTTCTTGAGACAGACAGCATCATCAACCACTCTTTTATGAATTTTATGACATGCTAATTTCCCATCTGTCCCAAGTAATATAGACTCTACACTTTAGTTCATTCACCATAACTTAATAGCAAAACTGCAAGAACTAAATGTCTGTTCAGTCCTTCTGAAGGTTAGGTATAGCTGAAAATGTTCACGTTGTTCGTATGGGAGGGAGCAGTCCCTCTCAAACGTGTCTCTAGCATCGGTTATCGATGCCTTCATGTTGACAGTCATCAACAAAAGACACTTTCTTGGTATGGAAATCCAGGCCCAGACGCTTACAGGATTTGTAATACTTATCCATAGCAACTTCAGCAGGTGCAAACAGATGGCTGACATTTCTGTTAGGCCATAAAACGCAGAATACTACTGTCCTGCTACGCCTAACTGGAATCAATTAAGTATGAAGCAGGATATCGGGCTATGAATCACAAGTCATTTGTTTCCTGTGAATTGCAGAGTTTGTTGGGTTTTTTTTTAATGCCTCATTTCATGGAAGCCCCAGGGATTGCAGGAAAAGCAGCAAAAGAGGGAGGTAAGTTCATACTTGAAGCAGTTTGAACTTCAGTTGGAAATTGAGCTTCCCTGTTAAAATCTCTCAGAATAAAGCTAGTTTTGGAGGTTACTGCCATACCCCACCTCTGGTGCCATGTTCCTTCTTGTATGAGCTCCTGAACTCCTTTCTAAAATATGCTGGATCAGTTACTTATGCTGTGCTTGTATGGCTAAAACAGAACAAATAACGATAACCTTTCTTGAAATTATTTTTCTGAGCTTGACTGTTTCAGTAATGCTCTAAGAATAGTTGTATCAGGGCAACTAATGGATGCACAAATCTGCAGCAGAAGTAGCTTCAAGGGACGTTTAAGAGCTTTTTAGCTAGCTTTGGGAACTCAGAGTCTAATATTTAGATAGAACAAAATTGCTGTAAACAGAGGCAACTGAGTGGAAAAGGACAGAGGGCAGAAAAAAACTTTGACTGTGAAATGCAAAATCAAAACGAGCAGGAAAAGATTATTAAGAATCTAAAAAACCTCCACTATTATTCTTCCTAGTTCTGATTTGTATAGTGAAATGTAAGAGGAAGGTGTAAATATGATAATAGAAATTTCATTTCACATCATGCTCCTGTTTTATGTCTTCAGTTTTCTCCGAGTCAATCACAGTCCTTTGCTAATTACTGCCACAAAGCTGAATAAATGGCAAAGGGAAATAAGCAACATTTGTGTATAGGGTGACTGTAGTGACATTATCTCAAAAGAATAAGTTGATGTGACAATGTTTTAAATATGAGCTGGCAACTGCTAGTGAGCTTGCACTGCCTGTTTTTAACCTTTAATTTGTGAGAATGCTGTGAATAAAGATTAACTTTCTTTACTTATTTTTTCAGTGCCTTCAAATTGGAGCTGTCATCATTAATGTTTTGAAAAGCTGGCTGGTTTCCCAGTGCTTTCTGTAGGTTCGTTTGTCACCTGATTCACTCTTCCAGTGTGGAAGAGTGGAGGACCAGTGGAGGTCTTTTCGTGTGTTACCCGAACAAGGAGGATTTAGTAGTCTAGAAGATTCAGAGTAAAACAAAAATTCACAGATGTTCGTATTCAGAGACTTGCGCACTATTCACACACCTTTCAGATGGCCGTGACCTACCTCAGGCTCTGGTCTCCGTTAACCTCCAAAATGTAAGTCATGGAAAGAACACATTGGATCCAGAGGAAGTGATTGAATCCATAAAAGCTGTTGCCGAGCATAAATTTTCAGATCTATAGCTGCAAAACTTCCTGAAAAGCAAAGAAATTCTAGTAAGTATTCTCCTTTACTTTCTCCACTCCCACCCTCCCCGTGCCTCAAACTGCAGGATTTATGGAGGTTGGGGAGTGTATCTATGATGTGAAAAACAAAGGTTTAGTGCCTGAATGAATCTTTGCATCCTAAAAGAGCAGCTCAGCCCTGTAAAGTTCAGAGCTCATTAGTTGTCTCAGTATCCGTTTAATAATCCTGCATTCACTTAGATGCATACTTTGCCATTCACTAGCATAGGGTATAGAAGCCTGATCTGCCACCCTCCCACTTATTCATTCACCTAAGTATTATAATTTTCAGATTAACTATTAAATCTCATTGTTTTTCCCTAACTGCCATGACTGTCCAAGTGAGGAATGTTTTAAAATTTTATATTCAAGAGAGAAAATATTAAAACTGAGCAAAACCCAGATTCATTCAAATTATCTTTTTGTTTTGAGCAAAACTGAAAAATCAGTTATTCACATGACCAAGAAATGTTTGCTTTCCCATGACTTCCTTACAAAACAAATAAAATATGACAAATACAGGTGTGTCTTTATAAGCAACTAGTTCAAATCAATATTCACAGAGAAAAAAATCATGTTGTATGGTGTATGGGAATTGATGTCAGTTAAAACCAAGGAATCTTTACCTATTCCAAAATAAAAAAATGACATATGGTTTCAGTATGTAGCTTCTATTCTGTTAAAAAAAAATATCCAACTCTTCCCTATCGTCTTTTTTTAGGAGAAGTAAGCTGTTGAAGTTACATTTGTCAAAGCTAAATCCTATGTTGGAAGCACACAATGAAAACATAAAATGAATTGCAAGAAATGCATATAGAGACTGATAGTCTGCCTCTCATGAATACTTTTAAATATGTATTTCCATTTACTTAGAATGGAAAGAGCAATAAAAAGAAAACAATGAATTTCTTGTTACTAGGTGGGAAGCTTTTGCAATGGAATTTGGAAGTAATTTATGTGACGGAACTGGCAAGATATGCACCTGAGATGAAACGGAGACACAGGGGAGCTTACAGAAACGTTATATAAATGTGAAGTAAGGATGAAAGAGGGGAAAAGGAAATGAAGATAAAAACATTTTAAATATCTGAGGGCAAGGTAAAAGGAGAGTAAAGGCCCCAAATTCATTGGTGTGTACTCTATTAGCAACGAAGGATCCGAGTAATATGCTCAGAGTGAGTTTTCTTTCCTAAAACCAGAAGAAAATACAATCTAAATTTGTTTCTGGCAGAGAAAACATGCTCATAGGACAGAGGTTCTTTTCCATCACTAATTTCTGAATACCAGTGTTCAAATAGGATATATATCAAATAGGATGTATATCCTGGTAACTATCCTATAGTTAGGATAGTTAATAGGAGAGGATGTCTTATTTGTGAGTTCTTCTAGGGAAGAGCCATATTCTGCAGAGAACACGCTCCTTTACTTTCACCTGGTGGAGCTAACTTTTGACTCCAAGAAGAGACCATGGGATGCACACGGAAAGTATCCTTATGGTGTCCCAAAGCGTGTGTCTTTTTTGTATCTGTGCTTCTGCCTTCAGGGTTTGTTGTTGCTATTGTTGATGTGCAATCTCAACTTGCTTCTTTGCTATGTTAAGGTTGCTGCCATTGTTATACCACCTTCCTTGGGTGTTTGCTGCCCCTTTTCCTGGCAACAGAGTGAATAGAAATTATAATTCTGACATTAGTTAGCTGAGAATCTGTACCTCATTGGAGAGGGGAGAGAATATATTTCTGGAAAATCCTTCAATGAGAGTGATTTTGAAAGCTCTGTCATGGCTATTGGATTTAAACACTGAAAGAGAAAATGGTACCTGGGACACCTGAACATTTCAGAGGAAGCCATTATTAATAAAAGACTATCTGGACCATACCCAAATGTTTGCTAGATTCTGCATACTGCTAATGGAGAATTTCTGGGTTCTTATATTTTTCTCTTTTTTTTCCCTTTTCACGTATGTTTGCAATGATTAATTCCTCCTAAATCTACTCTAATGCTTTACATTTTTTACATGGACATTAGACATACGGGCTGTAATTAGCGGGATCTCTAGTCCTCTTTCCGAACACAGGCAGTACTGCTGTGATTCTTCCATACCTTGGTAGATTTGCTTGAAATCTTCATCGCTGGGCCTGCGATCCTGTGCACCAGTTCTCTCGGAGCTGTTGGCTTGAGATTTTCCCATTCCTTTACTACATTCAAACGCACGCTAGTGCGTTCATCTACTTACACTATTATTCTTTTTATCATGGTAATTTCTACTTCCATGACGTTGTTCCCACTGTCTCTCGTGCTCTCATTCCTAGCTCAGTTGTCCACACTGAAAACTGAGGCAATATATTCATTAATTTCAAGAGTACACAACCACTCTGCAAAGATATTGACATCAGAACGTCCAGTTTTATGTTATCCCTCTTTGCCTCTTACAGTCTTTCATACCATTAGCCCACAATAAATTCTGCACCATCGCTTTCTTCTTTAATTTTTCTGTGCAGGGCACATAGTTCAGTACCTCCACTGCATTGCCACTCGTCCTCTGACGCATCTCCAGTAACTCTCTTACTTCCAGCCTGACGCATTTCAGCATTAATTCTGTTTCTTCATTTTGCTCCCTAGGTACCTGGAACTTCTATACAACCGTTACTAACTTGTTTATAGTATGATGGTTTCTCTCTCTCTGTTTCATTAAGAGTATGTTTTCAGTGATGACATACACACCATTTTCTGTGGCAAAGGGAAATAACAGGAATCTGGGGAGACACATACCTTTGCTGGTCAGTTTTGGTTAATCTTTTGTCAGTGCCAACAACAGCCTCCAGTTTCTGTAGTCCACAGTTATGTGGCAAGTTCAATCCATGTGATTTCTGCTGACAGAGTCTTCAGAGCAGGTGAACTGACTTTCTGTATGATTTCTGCCAAGACACTTTAAAAGATATTTTTCCTTTCAATGTAAGAAGCATTATCTAATGGCTTCTCTTACTGCTCATTTTCAAATTATGTACCACATTTTGATTCAATCTGTGTCAAAGTATGTTTATTTGATATGAAATAATACTTGCACTTTGGTAGTATCTTCTGCTTGAGCAAGTCAACTTGCTTTACAAATATTAATTAAGCTTCCCAACCCTCTTTCTGATAGCAAAATGTAATTATTTCACTTAGCAGATGGGTTAAAGCAGACATATACAGCAGCCACAGAAGAGCTGTATCGAAAACTCGGTCCTCTGATTTAGCTGCGAGAAGTTATTTGCTCTGTGGTTTAACTTGGCGTAGCTGGGTTAATGTTCTTCCAGTCGACATCGGTGTCAGTGCTTGGGTTACCTGCTGAGGTGAATTTCATATTAAAGGATTTATGAGTAAATTATTCCTGTAGGGTTTGATAAGCTTTCTCTTAAGATCAGATTTATTCACTATCCATATTCGAGCGCTACTGTCTTTATTAGATGGTGTTGTCCTCACTCTCAGGAAACAGTACCAGAACCTGGAGGTTTACAAGGATGTACAGATTTGAGCTATAAATACATAAAGGAAAAATGAGGGCCAGCAAGAGTTCTTTCTCTTAAGCTCATTCTTCACCTCCCAGTTATTAAATATACTCTAGAAACCAATCTAAAAACCAAATAAAGCGTTAGAGGAAAATTTAAGTTTTGGGTAACAAACACATGGGATTCTGTATATAATACCAAATAAGCGCACTGTCCACTGCATGTGGTAGTTTCCTCCTCCCTATCCCCCCCCCACACGAGCTCTGCTCCTATTAACTGGCAGATACAGAAACTAACAAACTTTCCTGTACCCGTAACCCTGTTCTCGGACATCTTCTAATGATGAAAAGCTTTTACTTGTTAACTGCCTAATTATCCAATTGAAAGTCTGCATAAACCGAAATAATAGATTGCAGACTTTCATATGTGTGTTTGGGGGTTCTTCTTTTAATTGAGTTTTTGGCGCGTAAAAGTTGATATATTCAAAATATACCCGTGCTGACACATCCTGGAATGAAAAGAAAAAAAAGTTGAGAGAAAAAGAAAAATCCTACCATGCTGATGGTAGTGTACACCAGGTAAAACACATTAATGTACTTCGATGATTATGCTGAGACAAATAAAAGGGGAAAATGTCAGTCAAGTCATTTTTAAAAAAGATAGATGTAAAGGATTTTGATCTGCAGAAAAACGTAGATGAGAGCACCTAGTGAGCTTCATTACCTTTAGACTTATGCAGATGGTGAGGGGGTTTATTTCAGAGTGAAGTTTTGGACTTACATGCCAAAAGTTCTCATATATCCTGGTTTTGGCACTTAGGAGCTTTTTTAGGATATGGCCCTTATGGCAGGAATATAAAACTCTTACTCATGTTGCTTTGCAAACTATTGCAGCAGACTTTCACCTTTTCCTACTTTCTACATAATGTGAGCAATTTCACTAATTTAATGGTATATTGCAGTGTTTTCCTCTTGTTGGGTAGTTACCTTCCACCATTTGTGCTCTTAAAGAACTTAGATCAAATATTTTGGAGTGAGTGTGAGTAGGAGCTTTACAAGATGGTTCATATAGTGCATAAGTCATCAGAATATTTTGAAAAAAACATGTAAGCAGCTCCACAGTTATGTGAAAAACCCCATAGAAATGTTTTGTACCTATGAATTCTTTTTCTTGCTAAGGAGTCACCCTTTGCCTGTTTATGAATTTTTGTTTTCCCCTCGGGCATTTGGTTTTCTCTGTTCTAGTCCAGTTGCTGGGGAAATAACTTCATAAAGGTTTTCTGCAGAAAAATAATTGTTAGCAAGAAACACAATAAAAGATTACATGTGGAAATATACACACATATTTTCTACGTATGTTTAAGTTTCCTACGTCTCTGCAGAGAGTGTCACCTACATCTAATTAAGGAGGTTTATTTGTCTTGCGTCTTGTCTCGCATACTGTAGTGACTTCAAGTTTGTAATCAGTACATAGTTAGTGGGCAATCTACTCTGGTGATAATCAGCGGAGGAAGAAGGCTACACACTGAGAATTAGTTTCCCCTTCAGAATTGTCTTTTAGCTGAAGATGGATTTATCATCAACAGCCTTTTGCTAAGACTACAATAGTGAAATAGATGTCTATGCTTCATTACTGTGCCTTCAATATCTCTTCAGAATCTCTGTAATTTAATCCGATATTAATCTAGCTTGGTGGTATATTTCTTTAAACACCTATTTACATGTTTTCACCTGGCATTATTGACTTCAGTACTTCCATTTTATGGGTGTTGATAAATAGATACAGAAGAAATTAGTCCGTATACCCTGAGTGGATCATCAAGAAGTCCACAGCATCAATAATACGATCACATCCCCATAAAGCACAGTATTGCTTTCTTCAGTGTTCCACAATTTGGATGCATTTGGATATTGATGCATTTGCTCATCTTGAATTATAAAAATAATAAATAATGTGAAATCTTAAGCTGATAGTCTGTGAACCTGGAAATAAAAAGAGAGGCTTTGTTTTACATATGGTATATTTCTGTTGTTTGGATGGTTTTCCAGATAACCATCTGTAACAGAGAAGGGATGGCAAGAAAACTGATTTCTCATACTTGGTTGCCAAGATTCATGAATATCTGCTTAGTATGGCATGTTGCCTAATCAGAGGCTGGTTGGACTCTCTGTCACAGGTTTCAAACAATGATGTGTTTAGAGCCTGCCTTTGGGCAAGCCCTTTGGCATTGGTCTAACAAATTTCTGCATATATGATTAAACTTTGTGTAGAACTGTATCTGCCAAAAAGAAAGAAAGAAAAAAAATGAAACAAGGAAGCAGGTGAGGAAAAGAGGAAGGACTAACAAGACAACGTGGGAGAACACAAAGCCAATTCTGACTGCCAGCAAAAGCATACTGCCTCCGGTCAGTTGAAATCTAGGGAGATTATTTGGGCCAGAATATGAAAGTGTGAGTAACTGGTGATAATAAACAGTAGCATCAAGAGAGACCACAATCAAGCACCTGAACTTAAGACACACGTTGCCCAATAAACTTAGGAAGTCAATACGGTACTCCAAAGGTTTGATCCAAACTCTGCTAAAATTGGTGTGAAGATTCCCTAATATCTTCAGCAAACTTGATGTTCCCCAGTACCTTTTACACGAAAAGAATCCATCTGCATACAGTTGTATCTGATCCAGAAGAACACATATCACAGCAGCAGGAGCGAAATCCAAGGGATCTAGCAAAGATCTAATATGGGGAAAAAAAACGTTTATTAACTGAAATACAATGGAAATAGGCAAATGAGCTCTTTATCTCAAAACAGAAGTTGGTTTTAAGCTCAAGTGAGTATACTGATCTATACATAAATATATATAATTATACTTGTATATATATGTATATAATATATATAAAAATGGATATAATTATACTTTCTTCATTTTTTTACTTAAATTGTGGCCCATTTTAATGAACCTCCTCTCCAGGTGTATATAGGTAGAGATCTCCTTGATCTTCTTAAGCAGATTAATCAAGTGAAATTTGTGTGTGAGATATTTGATAATAATTACTATTTCTGTCGTTATTATTTTTACCCTATATAATAGTGTGTAATTCCTGTTACGTAACAGCAAACAAAAATAGTGCTATATTAGCAATATTTTGATACTATGATGGGAAGAGCATGCTGTGCATCCTTTCAATTAAGGTGATTATTTTGTTTTGCTAAATGGAGAACATTTCCGTAGAAAATACAAAATGAAGGCTCAATGGGAAAAAAAGATATAAAAGTTCACATACCGAAAATCTCAACTCTGCATTCTGAAGATGTAAAATCCAAACGTGGAGTATGCCATAGTCTGACAGACTTTCTGTAATGGTTGCTATGCCTTATTTTCTCTGAATTTATCCCAAACAGCTTTCAGAACTTATGCTGGAACTCACATATTTTCAGTTAAGGGGGCTGAATCCATGTGACTCTGCTGCAACAACTCCCATATTGCTTTTCCAGCAATTTCACCCCTGACTTGTGCAAGAATCAGAATTAATGTTATACAGGGAATTATCAAAGAGGTAAAGAGGCAGTGAGCCATCTCAACTTTCAGGGGTGACTCTGTACTTCTGAGAGACCCAAGTTTTCTATCATGCTTGGGATCTCACAACAACAACAACAACAACAAAAGCCCAACAAAACCCTAAACGGACCAACAGCATGAGGTCAGTTTTTCCTCCTTATTGGCTTGGAAACACCACCTTTGGCACCTTTTGTCACCTTTTGACATCAATGAAGCAATTAAAAAATGCTATCTGACAATATTTGATCGTTTACTCCTTTTGATCAGTCCTCAAGTGTGGATGATTGTCTGCGACTTTCAACATCCCTTCCTTTCATCTCTGTTCTAGTGCTTAAGAACACTCCTGTACTTAGCCTGTCCTCACACTTAAAACTATACTTCACTTGTAGTAAACAATGATGAAAAATCACTAAAGCAATCCTTTTGTTCACTGTGGTGACATTTCCTCTAATTAAATTTTCATCTCTGAAGGTATTCGGGCCTCTCTGGTCCGTCTGGGATATGTTTGCCCTCAGCATTGCCTCAGGCCAAATGTATTTTTGTTGATACGCTGAACAGCATGCTATCTTCAGTGACTGGGGCTATTCCCCACTGGTGGTTTATTTAGGAGATTATTTCACCAGTTTCAAAGTACTTTTTCTGAAGTCTTCTCTTTTTTTCCCTTTTTTTTGAAAGAGCGAGTGCTCAGTGCCCCCCCGATGCCCTTTCTTCTATGAATCGATGTGATTTTATGTTCTTTTCAAGGAGGTTTTTGAACAGGCGATATGTAGACATACGATGTGATAGAGGGGACTGTGGTTCCACAGAGGTCAAAAGCCACCAGAGGGACTTTCTCTTCGTAATACTTTTCTGTGGTTTGAGCATCAACTGCAATTAAACTGATTAGGGGAAACTGATTTGGGAAGGGACTTGTGATACAAAGAACAATAAGATATTATAGCGAGAGGCTTTGCAGGCCTCATTTTATTACTCCATGGTAGGACGTGCCTGGCCGTAAAAAATGGTTTGCATCTCTTTTTACAATTCCTGTACCATCTCTCTCAGCACGTGTCTCAGCAGCCAAATTGCAAAAGGTCATTTTTGCACACATGCACAAACTACTACAGTGAAAGATATATTGACTTAAAAAGAGAAAGGCATGGATCACTGCAAAATTTAATGGAAGTGTTTTCTCATTTCTATTGGGATAATAGAGGCCAATGGGACGAATGTCTCCATATTGGCTATGCATCATAGATGCTTTTCTAATTCTTTTGAGATAATAGAGTCTCATCCCAAAGAAAAGACTGCAGGAGTCCTTTTAGTATAATTGTTGATTTGACCGTACTACAGCTCTGATATAATTTAGGAATATCATATTTCAGTAAAAGCTGAGGTTACATTTTCAAGGGAATCTGATTATTCAGTAATTAACATTCTGAAACAATTTTATCATACTGAGAGACCTAGGCAAAGGTAGTAGCCTTCATTACCAGAAACTATCACTTTGCAAATTACTTTTCAAACTTCTTAAAAACCTACATGGTCTCTTTTTTTTGCCCCCCCCCCAACTTTTGTGCTGAAAAAATGCAAGCGCAGCTTGCTGAAACAAAGAAAAGGACATGGAGAAAAATAGGAACAAGCCACCTGTGGATTAATGGCGTTTTGGTAGCTAAAATTACTGTTTCTAAATAAAATCAGTGCTGTTTGGAAAGCAATATTACAGCTTTCAAAGCCGTATAGTTTGAAATTTCCTTGCTTTGTAAGTCAAAAGTGGTAACTCGCAAGGAGTTGCTTTCTTTACTGGGTTAAAAATATTGGAATATCACAATGGCAATAATAGGTCATTTAAGAGACCACGAATGGTTTGGCCATCCCTATTACTTGGATTGTGTCTATCTTACTATTGCACACCCCAGCGAGGGGTACTGTTATTTCCACTTTTGCAAACGGAGTGAAAAATTGGGATGTAGAAGTGACAAGTTGGAACAATGACCATGTTTTATGCTGACTTTGCACAGATGCAAATGAAACAAAGAGAAAAAGAAAAAAGATAGTAGAGAGCAGGACCTGTATTGTTCTGGTTTAAGGTTTCAGTCTTGGCTTTTGGGCTACAAAGCTCATTCCTCTCTGACACCCGCATAAATGCAGCATTTCTTTTAGGGTATCAGCTGTATTACTCTGGATTGGCCTCAATATGAAATCAAAGCCTGGCAATGGCAGGCAAACCCCCTGACTGACCACACCTACGCCAAAAGGCTTGAAGAGTTAGGGATATTTGGTCTGGAAGAAAACTAGCTTCTAAGAGAATGCTGTGAAATTATTGCAATGACTGCCTTGGTAGTTTCGGGTAAAGCCTGTTAAGGGTTGAAATATCTTCATGGTGAGTTCTGAGAAGTTGTATGTTATCCTTCGGGCTTTTCTAAAACTTTACGTGAACCTCTGATTATACTTTCTCTCTCTGAAATGCTCAGTTATGCAGGAGGCAGTGAAATTACATTCTAGAACATGTACAGATATTTATTTGGCCCTGGAACTTTTTTCTTTTTAGGGTTTTATATAGTTCAATTAAACAAGAAAAAGATGTATTCTATTACTGCATTTGTTCATTTTCTTCTTAAAACTGTATTAGTATACACTTTCATTACATACTTGGAAACTACTGTTTTGCCCAACCCTACATGATATAACTAACTCGTGAAGGACAAATCTGCGGAGAAATGGGTCTCAGGGCTTCCTTTTTGCAAGTGAAAAGGACAGAAGTTTTTCTTGGGCAAACATGGAAATGTACCCAGCAGAAATCTAGCATTAGACAGAAAAAGAAGAGTTGCAAGAGCAATACAAACCCAAATTACATTATGAACTTACTTGAACTTTAAAGAATAGCAGTAGTTGTGTGTCACAAGTAAAAACTATCTGTCAGCACAGTTAGGCTTAATATTTTATCTGGGGAGTTCAACCTACCTTTTAGGTATCAAGGGGGCAGTCTGTACTGACAATAAAACCCCTCCAGTTCCCAACCAGAGTCCAGGTGCATGTCTCTCTGCCTATAAAATGAGCAAATTTACATGTATTAAAAAAATCATATAAAAGTTCTTAATGCCTTTCTAGCGGTAATTTCTTATGCCATGTAATCTCATCTTGAGGTGAAATATTTGTTCAGATAAAAAAATATTAGCAAACCAGAAGAGACTTGCATAAAAAGCAAAGAATAAGTATTTTATGACTGTTAAAAACTAAATGTTCCATTCCAGCAGTTTCTCCACCTCCTATAAAAGACTTTTCTAATAAGGATGCCGATTTTAATTTTTAGGAAAGCCTTGAGGAAATCCAAGCGCCTTAGGAATCTGCATAAGAAGATACTTCATCCTTCTGGAAACTCGTCAAAAACGAGTAAGACAAAGGCCTTTTTTACTGGCTCGACACAGTCCAGGTAGGAATGCACCTGGCACTGGATGCAGACAACAGCTGTCTCACCAGCATCCATAATCTGTACCGGTGGCTTCCTGGCTGTACCTGTGTGCCCTGAATGCAAAAAGCATCTGTTTCACATTTATTCATTTACTCAGATGGCATTATCTACACTACTTGCTACCTTTGGACACAAGACTCTCATTTATAATTCATAGTACACAGATGCTTACAGAGAGTAGAAGCTTTGGCTACATTACCTGTCACTCTTAGTATATTTTGTATTCATGGTGGGTAAATATACAAGTATAAAGCTGCCATATTGTGTATGACTATCTATAATGCATTAGCAAACAGTTGTTTGATCATTTATACTGTCATTCTTTGTGGTTGAAATGATGTTAGAATGAAAAATGAAACAAACTATGGGTTCACTCTCCCTGTTTTTCTTTTCTTCTCTCCCTATCTCTTTTTGTGTGGTGTTTGTCCTTTCTAATTTTGGGGGAAAAAGAAGGTGATTTTCCCTCGTTTTGTTTCTCTTGCTCTTCTCTTTGTACGATTATCATTCAGTACTCGGTCAGCTATTCAATAAGTTCACCACTGCAGCTGGCTTCAGAAGAAGATGCTTCCTATTCTTTGCTTTCATAGGCTCATAAATCCAGCCTGCTGAGAATATTAAAAGGAGAAAAATACTCAGGCAGGAATAAAGCATATCAAAAAGAGAAAGTGAATGTAACTGGGGAAACATTTACTCAAGATTACATATTAAGCAATTTGCTCTTTAGTACTGAAGGAATATATAGAGAGAATATATTAACTGTACTTACCAAGAGCCCACTGCATCCATCAAATGCTGTTAAAAACGGCCATTTTTGAACAAGGAGAACATTCTGTATAGTTTGTATTGTTTTTAAAAGCTATTTTTAGTGCAGTAAATATTAAAGAATGTCATTGTCCCTTGCATGAGCTCTCACTCATTTTTTAGGAGGGCAACTTTGCCAGAGATGCTTGACTTAAGAACCCATTAAAATGAAAATGTACTCAGGAGCCTTGCAGGAATAGCGCTTGAAGACATGGGCGCCAAGCATGCTTGGCAGCCTGGAAAGCTTACAGAGCTCTCCTAACAGGAATGCCATCACATTAAAGAATTAGCATAGCCCCAGGCAACAGCCTTTTTTTTTTTTTTCAGTAGACGTGAATGACATTTTGTATCTGAGGCGCATTTTTAAATATTCCTTATTCGCACGTAAGTTTTTTATGACTACATTAAAAAGCAAAAGGTTGGTTTGTTCCTGTTGACATTTGTTCCCGTTCCTCTCTCTCACTGGGCACTACATCTCAAATAACGTTCTGATGTTCATCTCTCCTTCCACAACTTTCTCCCTCTCTCCAATATTACTACTGCCTCCTCCTCAGACTCTTTTTCTGCTGGGCAGAATCCGTTCTGTCATTCTTTCTAATCTCTACCAGATGCCATAAATTCAGCAAAACTCCCACAAAAATCCCAGTAAAGTCTTTTACCTTCTCAGCCTCCAGATTCACTCTTTGAAAATGCAGATAAAATATATTAATAAATACAGAAGGAATCTGAATATTGGTATCTGAAAACCTAAAATGAACTCCTCTTTTTCACTGATCCTGTTCTCTGAGAACTGAAGTCGGGGAAAATTGGAGAAATAATCAGTCAGCAGCCTCATCAATCAAACCAGCAGCTTAGGCTGCTAATTATTCCCTGGTGAGGATACCTGAGAATTGAGAATTACAAATATTTGGCTTTTCTGACCACTCACCAAGGAAACTCAGGTTATTGATTCCACTACATGAAAACAATCCACCCAACTCTCAGTTTCTTTCCCTTGGGAAATCTTCTTGCATAAAGTTCTCTGACAAAGAACACCTGACCCAAAAATATAGTTGCTGACAGCTAAGCTTCATAATATCCTAATGGACTCCATTTTATCCAATTGCTTTGTGTATTTGCAAGATAGAAAAAAAAAGCGGTCTTTTCTCCACATTAGTCGAAAACTCTGTGTAGAAGCAGCCTGTATCTTTGTTCACTGGGCTGCACAAAGCCTGAAAACGAGCAGTGGGGAGGCCGAGTCAGGAAGCTGCAGTCGTTTCTGGTTTCCTACATGCATGTGGCAGAGTTTGAAATTGCTCCATCCATCAGGCCGCTGCAAATTGTCCTTTCAGTCTTTATTAATCACAGTCAGCGGACTAATCTCACCGCACCGATGGTGTTTATGTGGAGCAAGAACACAGTCATGACCTGGGTTTGGCGGCTTGTTTCTCAATGAAAATCAGGAACAAGTAGTGCCTAAACTCTCCCAGTGCCTGGGGATCGTTACTGTAAGTGTTTTGCAGAGATATGCCAGGAGAAGAACGAGGTATCCTGTTTCCATGCAAGAGCTTCCTACAATTTGTCCCTGACAAACTCCAGATATAGATTCCCATTTTAGAGACTGTGAACAGCTAAGAACAGAGAGTGAGCAAATTAGGTCAGAGAGCTGCTAAGCCATTTTAAGTGAGATCTCGAGAAGTAGGATTTTTAGGCTATCTTGGCAATTTCGTGTAGGGGCCAAATATTCTCTGGCTTTCAGTCCGCAGTCGAAAATTTTACACGATTGCTATGTTATACTTCAGGATATACTCCCAGTTTTTTACCAATCTACATTTCAATTTTTAGCAATTGCATCCTAGATATCTGAAGCTTATTGCTGAGTGACTTTGGAAAGTTTATATCTATGTTATTAGCATTAATTTCTCCTTTAAAGCATGTGGGAAAACTTCACTGCTAGTCCCTAAAAATATCTGTGCAGGAGGTATTTTTTTCCCTGACTGCAATGGACGCCTGCCGAACACTCAGAATCTGGTAACATAACTTTCATGGCACAGAGCCTGAGAAACCTCGTACATCACTGCAGTCCTCAGCTTAAATCCATAAACACTCGGTAAAGACAGTTACAACAGATTTTCACACTTTCATTAAAAATACGCCGCACAATTTTGATATTTTTTTTAAGAAAGCCCTCATTGCCTCACTGTTCTAAGGCCACTTTGGTACAAGGATTTGTTATCTTGGCTGACAACTGCACTGAAGCCTATAATAAGAATCTCCTTCTTTTGCTCTAACAAGCAAATTCCCTGTTTTCCGAG
The DNA here is from genome assembly GCF_964199755.1 of Larus michahellis. Taxonomy (NCBI): domain Eukaryota; kingdom Metazoa; phylum Chordata; class Aves; order Charadriiformes; family Laridae; genus Larus; species Larus michahellis. The sequence goes on along the minus strand of NC_133900.1, from coordinate 19,026,489 downwards.
AATCCTCTCTAGGAAGGCAGTGCTGAATGTGTATCAGACTTGAAAAGAAAGCCTATCTCCACTGCCATTTTCGCTTTTTATTTTTCTAATTTGCAACTCCGCTCACGTCCAGCTCGAAGAAGCAATTCTGCGTTGAAAATGCTGCAGCTGGTTTCCTCCAGCGCTCCCCCTATTCATAGCAAGGGAGGCAGTGGTGGGCTTACGCAAGATTGGTTTAAATGGGAAATCAATACTGGTTCCTCAGTTCCTACAAAAGAGCTGAACTGGGCTGGATTGGCTCCAAGGAGAAAAAAGGAGTTGAGTGGAAAAAACTGGCTGCCAGTGGGATAGGTACTCTGCTGCATACGAGGCAGTTTGGGTCTCTGCCACTGAACCCATCGCAAGAAGTCTGAGATAACCTGGCTTACCTCCGACCATCTGTTTTGGAATGGACGATAAATATTGGAAAAATAAAAGTTGGAGGCATTTTTTCCCTAGGCATATATTAGCTTATAAATACATAAATGTTTCTGTTCAGCATCAGTAGGAATTTGTACCTTGTACTGTATTAACCAGTTACAAAAGGGATTGAAAACTTGTTCTGCAGATGAAAAGTGGAATCATTGGTGTGATTCCTTGTTCTACAGCTAAGGAGAAATATGTGATCTAATTAGCAATTCCATCAGACATTGCTCAGTGACTGGAACTTAGTTTCACAGGGTCTCACTTGACAAGACTTTCTATTTAATCTCTTGTATTTAAATTTTCTGTGGAATAAATCTCAATAAAATTCACATTTCTGAAATCTGTGCCTGTGTGCCATTTTATTTAAATAAACTTAAAAGAAAAAACAGCAATGATAGTGAAAACACTCTAATAACTTAATTGTTGTGTTTTGCTGGATGGCCAGACCATTAGTTTGGTTCTTCTTTAGCCTCCGCAGTACTGTGCAGAACGCAGAGCCATACGTGATGAACTGCCTTTAGACGTAGGCATCATCACCATATGTGATGAACTGCCTAGACTCTGTCATTATTTTGCAACACACCAAACACAGACGAAGGATATTTTTACTGAAGGTCCTTCCTGCACTGAATTCAGATTCTTGGGGAACCTGCTTTTCCCCAAGCAGTCCCAGAGCCAGAGAGGCAAAGAGTGAATCTTTTGGGGGGTAAAGAGGCAAGGTGCAAAAATGACATATTATATTGAATGCCTTTGTGATTTGAGATTCACAAAGCTTTATAATACTGTTATAACGAGTGAAAATGACTGACGATTACAAGCAAGCAACTTTGGGAAGGCGGCAAAAGAAGTCTTTAACATCAGGCACAATGGGATGTGTAACTGGAAAGCACCGCTGGTAAATACAAGGAGGAAAGACGGGTTCTAAAACCAGGAAGGTAGCTGAGGAGAAAGGGTATTTCCTGTTAAGATCACTGACATTTAAAACACTTGATTAAAACACCAGCACCTCTATTGATTAGACAAATGGAAAATAGTTTTCTCCTAAGGTCTATAGTTAAATCTTGTGAACAGTCAAATGCTGCCTGAATGAAATTCTGCAAAATATCTTGTTGCATTCTCAAGATCCCACTGCTCTAATACAGTAAAGACGGTTATTCATGCTATCCATTATTACTCTTACACAGTTTATACAATTTTAATAGCTCTCAGCATAGGGATCTTAATGTTTTGTCTGGTATGATAAAGATCTGTTTACAATACTAACAAAGCTATCAGCAACGACATCTTGAGCCAAATGTATGTGCTTCGTTTATGCAGCTTGGTTTGGTAGTCATTGTGTTTGCTCATGTGATCAAGGTGAAGAACAATTACCTTTTTGCGTATTGACAATAGTATGGTTATTAATGTCTTCACAGTATTTTCTGTATGGAAGCATGGGAAAGCATACACCGTGAGCTATGGAAGGAATGGAGAAATGTGTCAATACTCAGAAGAAGGTAAGGATTGAACAAAGGGGAAGGAGAAGGGGAAAAGAAGGGAAAGGGAGGGGTCTGTTTCTTGGAAAGCCTTGTTTTGCCACCTTAAATGCACAGGGAAAAGAGAAGAAAGCAGCAGTGCCTCAGACCTGGATTTCTTTATCAGTCATCATACCTGAGAATTATTTGGTAACTACTCCAATTTTATTCTTAAATTCATGTTAATCCTTTTGTTTTGGGGCAGGCGGGAGAATGTGCCTTAGGTTAGCATTGAGTACTTGAAATTGTACTGCAGTGTGTTGTGGCCTGTGTCCCCACACTGTAAATTGAAAAAATGTGTCTTCAGTTCCTAGATGGCCGTTCTCCAACGATCTTTCACTGCGTAATTCTTCCCAGATTAAAGGAATGATTTGCTACAGTGATTAAAAATGAGGGGGGGAAAAAAGTGTTCCAGAGTTTTCCAAGTTGGGATTCTGTGTTTCTTATCTCTAAATGTAAAGTCTGTGGTGTTTCTTTCTGTTTATTGACTGATGTATGGGTTCACCGGTCCCTCATGTATTTTAAAGGCTAAGACAAAATCTTTTAAAGCACTAAACAATGTCTTCATATTAGCAAAAATACTTTAGTTCCCCTCAACTCCATCTATTCTACTCGCACATAGCTGCTTTTTCCTGACATCTGTTACAGAATTTTCACATTGATAATATGAGCTTGGATGCGTTCCCTATGAAAACCACTTTGTCCTACAGTACAAGTATCATTCATTGGTAAATATAAATATAATTCTATATGAAATTATGTATATACCTGCCTACACAAGCAGGCTTTGTTCCAATGTCTGGTTCAGTATTCACTGGCGTCACGGCGGAGCTGGGCTGGGACCCACAAAGCCTCAAATACGAGACGGTTTGTTAAATCGTTGGATGGCTTATCTAGCTCAGCATGTCAAAACCCATCACCACCAGTGAATACTTCTGTGCTGGATAAATAACACAGGCTATCTCCAGTCACATGTAATGAATGCTGCCTTTCTCAAGTAACTAGTAAGTGGGTTTAGATCCGTACTAAGCCTCATTTGTCACCTAAGCCTCATTAATGGTCACCACTATTAGACAGCTAACCCCTTCTGCGATAGTTGCAACAGGTGTACTGGTGACTATTCGGCGCAGACTTTCTTCTTTGATGACTGCTAATAAAACTCTGTGTTCTGTACTCTTAAGCACTGTAATCACAGAGCTTTTTTCAAACTGTAGCTTGCCACCTATGTGATCTGGCCTTTGAAATATGGTTTTTATTCTGTTAGAATGTTAATCAGAGATCATGGGAAAATTTTTCTCTCCTTTTCAACAGGAGATGCAGAGAGATCCGAGTGTCTTACCACAAGGTAAAACATGTTTTATGCCACCCGGGTGTAGGTGTGTCTTGGGGATACTGTCCACTATTCAGAAGCCAGGCATTTTTCCCTTTACTTTCATGTTACTGAACAGTGATAACAAGTCCTTTTGTTTGGTCCTGTTTCCTGATTTCACTTACTGATCTGAATCAGTAGCTATCATTAGTTTGATCCAGTTCAGGTCTTGCATTTCTTCATGTGTTTCTTAATGGTTCGAAGAGATGCTTGAAAGAGCACTACAAAGTGAAATCTCAAGTCTTCATGTGGTCCTGTTTCCAAGAAGTGAATCTTTAAAACATCCCTAACTATATGTGTTTGCCAGAGTTCCTAGTATAATTCTGTTTATCCATTTTGCATATTCTGCACATTTTTGCATTTATTATTTACAAAATAAGTGTTTATAGAGATGCCATAAATTTGGCTAGTACATGAGCCCACTTCCTGTTGCCTTCTGCAGATAATTTACTCCTGCCTTCCATCCACCTGGTTCCTTGGAGATTTCTAGGATCTCGGATGCCACCAAAATTCACTACGTTTTAGAAATACTTTTCTTCTTAAAAGTAAGGTCTTATTTGAGGTATTCAGGTTCTAGATTGCTCTCGTGTTTTAATAATGTTACCCTTTTGCTGGCATATCTTAAGATTTCATTTTTATTTACAAATTATTATCAGAAAACTGTGGCTATCAATGAAATCTCTAAAAATAAGAAGTCTCAGGGAATATTAATTAAAACCTAATGGATACTGGCTGGTATGCAAGTGGGCTTCTATCAGAAACATGTTTGCTTTCCACTGGTTTATGGTTAGAGCTGGAAGGGACCTTAAAGACCATCTAGTTCCAACCCCCCTGCCCTGGGCAGGGACACCTCCCACTAGACCAGGCTGCTCAAAGCCCCATCCAGCCTGGCCTTGAACACCTCCAGGGATGGGGCAGCCACAGCTTCCCTGGGCAACCCGTTTACCTGGTCCAGATCCATGGCTACGTACTTAGAGGACTGAGGTACAAGTTTCTGATTTCCTAACTTTATTTGCCTTCTTTACAGTTAGTCTGGTAGGCCAAGAGGGAGACAAGTGTTTACTTCACCAGAAACTTCCTACACATGAAAGCACGCTTGCTTGCTTTCTTCATTTCTTTCTTTCTTGCCTTTTTTTTTTTTTGTGAACACACAGCTTCCAGTATCTGTAGACAAAGGAAATCAGATTGTCCTTAATTCTGAGAATCAAAAGCTTCCATGGCTCATGGCTGCCAACCAGCTGGGATTCATCAAACTTTTCCCTCACAAAGAATTTTAAGGAGATTTATTTTCAAGCAAAAGTAAAGCAAAATGAAACACAAATTCTAAAAAATTGTAATTTCCTGTCAGTTGAACAAATATACCTGGAAGTACAGAAGTATCTTTGTATTTTGGTAAGAGTGGGCAAGTGGTGTGTTCTAAGGTCAAGAAGAGACATGATCTGAAATGTCATTAGCACAAAATTTACAACATTTCAGGGTACAGCTCAGGGTACGCTCTGCTCAGTTATATTAATTTCACAAGTACACACATGCACCTTAAATCTCTAGCATTTCAATGACTGAAAAACAAAGAGGGAGATAAACTTAAAAAAAATCAGTAAGTTTGAATATAAATCAACATTTTGAAAAGACTACAAACTATTTTTCTATTTTAGACAGCAGAATACTTTCAGTCATCAAAGAGAATATGAAAAGGCAAAGACAAAAAACCCCATGCTAAATAAAAAATATTCCTACAATGAAGACAGAGAGAGAAACAAAGACAAAAATAATGACACGGAATGATAAGGATCTTGTGAAATTTCACGCCATACTTATTACTTATAGATTTCATTTGCCACTTTCATATATTACAATGAGAAAAGCTACAGATAAAGATATAGCTTATAATCAGAGCACAAATGATTGTCATCTACTTTTAGGACAGGAAAAATAACGAAAATGACAGAGGAGAAATTTCACGTAGTATTAAAAGCTGAATTATTGTTACTGCCTTAACATAGTATGAAATGAAGGGCTGTGAGCTGACCCGTGCACTAGCGACTGGTAACTTTTGAAGGTGATAATGTGTTAGTGACATGGAGATTAAATTACTAATTTTCGTTAAAGGTAGATGAAAGTTCAGGGAAGGTGGACCCAAACTGTTCTCTGTGATTATGGTCCCAGGTCTCCCAGTGAGCAAGCAGCACAGCACAGGGGCTTTCAGATTTTGACATTATAGAATTTGCCAATGACAAACCTGACTGATTCATGGGAAATAACCCGAACGATGTGTGTGTCAAGGTGTGAACGGCTGCAGTCTTTGTGGGAAGATTTTCCTTTTTCTGTTCAGCAAAGTGCTGTAAACATTTTTTCTACTACAGAACTGTTCTATAAACAATTTTGTCACCCCGACTGGATTGTGCAGAACATCCTGGAAGGCGCTCTTTGTTTGTCTGTAAAAAATGCCTTCTGTCAGATTGGAAGATTCAGACTGTGGGTATAAAAGGAGCTGCTCTTTATCCCTCAGCGTCTGTCTTACTGCCATTAGTTGTGGTTCTGTTCGTAACAGTTGCTGTTTAAGGCTTGCCATGCTTTGTGATATCTTTGCCATTAGGTTTTTTGGAAAGTGCGAGTTATGGAAATGCTTGTTCTGACTTTCCATGGTTTATATCACAAAGAGCTCTGAAACTAAAGACAATGTCTGGTGCGGAGGAGGAATGAAGGGGCTCAAATATAAAAATCTTATTCTTCGCTGGCAGGGATGAACTCCTCTGCAGATACATACACCCCACACGTGTAGCAGTAACTACTAAAATACATCTGAGTGGTTTTGACTGATCAAATCTGTGCCGTTTTGACTTTTTCTGTTTTAAATAGCAAGTGGTTGTACTGTTTACATAAATATTGCAAAGTCAGCCCATTAGATGGAAACTTTCATTCCATTTATGAAGGATTTGATTATTTTGCTTTTTAAATTTATAAATCTGTTTCTTAACACTTTCAAACTAAGAACTGCGCAACAGATACGCAGACCCATTGATGCTCACTTCAGCAAACATCATCTCAACTACAATTCTTAATCAATGCTTTACCTTCTAGCCCTTGCTACTTGCCCGTGTGCGGATCTTGCCCTCAGTGGGCCTGATTACCAATTAGGGAACAAGAAACATATGCTCCAAATCACAGTTCAGTTTACTGAAAATGTTTGAACACTGACAGCAAATACTAGTGTATCTACAAATGTGTGCATAAGCTTTTTGAAGTCTCTCAGGACATTAATTACCAGGTCTTCGGTCTACTTTAGAGCTAAACATACATTTGAATTGTCAGTGGATTTTGAACCATCTGTGAACCGTATCACTGAGAGTTTTGAAACTTTCAAAGCAAGTATGAAACTTCATGAAAGACATAAATGCAGTACCAAAGGATGAACATTTATTTGCCTGATGTGACATTTATTATATGGGTGGGTGTGTATGACAAAAAGCAGAAATTCATTTTACTGCCTTCAAGAGCATTCTGTGCAGGAGCAATGGGTCTGACATGTCACTGAATGTGTTACGCCCTTCCACTGTATTTTTCTTTCTCAAGTACGCAAAGAAGAACAAACCCAGTATTTCCTGAGAACATGGACGCTAGTTTATGTCCAAAGTACTACATTAAATATGGGAGATATGCTATTAGTGTATCTCGTTACAATTACAGCCATTGCTGTAATTAAAACATGTATGTTTTAGGAGCTCTAGGAAGAGCATCTGTCTGTCCATCTTCATGAAGTAAGATGAAAGTATTATTTCCACTAGAATAATGAAATCCATTACAGCTAAATAAAAAGGAAAGTAAAGCACCATTATCAGTGGAGGTGGCAGGAAGCTTTTTGCTCTGAACCACTGTGGCCATCCCGGCCATCCCTTTTGCAGTACAACAGGACCATCAAGATAAAAGTGACATTTGGGTTACGTTTCCTTCAAGAAGACACTGATTCTTGTACTAAAGTCTTATGACAAAGAATTATCACAGCTGCAGTTATTTTTTCCTAATGGTTAATTACACTCACTGATAAAGCACTTGGCTGTATTTCTGTATGAAATCGTCTGGCTTGAAGTTCCAGTTGTTTAAACTTGTTATGTCTCTGTCTACAGAAGAAACAGGCCACCTACAGATACCTGTTTTTCTTACAAACATGTTGATACTCAGGTTCTTTACCAGCTTTTTTAACACCTAAGCCCACCTTGTGGACTCTGGTAACATTTCAGATGACACTCCTCAGCTTTTCAAATTTGACTAAGTTTCTGTGCCATATGGCATGTATGGTAAACTCTCCAAATGCTGATACCATTCCACAGCTAATGAGAAATTCAAAACCTAATCTAAAACAGAAGCTGTGAGGGTCTCTCAGAAGTATTTCCAAAGTGGACATTCCCCTGTCTGTCTCATCAGTATGGCTTGACAGAAGACAGCTGGCCTCGGAGAGACAGGAAAAAAAAGAATATATTTGTTTCCTACACCATTTCAGATCCAGGGAATCTTATCACAAACTAAGGTATAGATGATAGTCAGCCAGGGAATCCAAATTATGGTACTTATATACCTAGCTGTATGTGACTTCACAAATAGTCCCACTGAAATCATTGCTACAATGAAATATTTATAATTTTTTAGTTCCGGTAATGAAACCTTTAACACAGATTAGGATCGCTGCATTTGGCTTTGACACGAACATGTTAACTCTCTTTGTGGACAGGGATGACTTTCTAAAGAACTGTCAAGTAGTCATAAAGCATACAGAGAGAAAGTTGACTACTATTTAAATGTTTAATGGAAAAAATGCCGTTTGACTATTGTTTTTACTTTGCCTCAAGAAATATTATTAATAGCAAATTTAGACTTAGTAACATTCAAGAATTTTGGATAAATATTAACATGTTAACTTATTAAAGATAACTAAGTTGAATCAAAACATTTTTAACCCTTTTATTGCAGGTTTTTTACTTAGCAGGGTATGACTCTGGCAGTATCGTGTTTATTCCTTCGCAAATAGAGGAACTGCCGGTGAGCTCTGAGAACTCGTTACATGCTTCTCACTTCAGTGCTGAATTCCCAGCGCTGAAACGCTAGAAAGCAAAAACCCTTGAAAGCCCCCTGCATTGCAAGCACTAAGCCAGTGGACTGACTGATGTTTTAAGTAACAATAATGAGCAGAGAGTGAAGGGCTTAGATGCAAAACTCTTGTTTTTTTAACCTGCTTCAAAATTGTTCAAGGAACATCAGAAAACGAAAACGCAGAGTGACAAGTGATATTTGAAAATATGGGGATGAGGGCAGGCAGAACAGATTACATTTTCAAAGCCACATAGTGTCAAAAGTTACTGCTGTTTTAAATGTTGGTGGAAATTGATTGTCCAAATGCTTTAATTTCTGGAAATTCCAGCCATTAGTTGTCAATATAGGATTAAAACACAGCTCAGTCTCCTCTCATGGATAAGACCTCTTTCCTCACAATAGCAATTTTTCGTGTGCTAAGGGCATGTTTGGGAAATAATTTCAAACAGAAGGAGCTTAAAGATTTCTTCCTTTAAGATTGTTTTACTGTGTCTAGGATATTTCCACAGATTCTAACAGATTCAGTAGTTGCATACAATATAAATCAGTTTTACTTCATCAAATCATGTATAACTAACAGATCAAGCAGTTGGCCGTGGATCTCATAGAATCATAGAATAGTTTGGGTTGGAAGGGACCTTTAAAGATCATCTAGTCCAACCCTCCTGCAATGAGCAGGGACAACTTCAACGAGATCAGGATAATAAGGCTCAAAAGCAACACTACGGAAAGCAAACCATTCAGAGATCATTTTCAGCTTTTCCTTGACCATCAGTTTTACTGCATATTTTCAACTCCTGCGGACGCTTCTCAATAGGAATAGAACTTGTCTCACAGATATGATACACCTTCTTTCTAAAATAATGCTCTGAATTTTAGATAAAAGCTTTGCATTATAAATGTACAAAGCATTCTGCCAGGGAGTGTAATAAATCTGCCTTCAAATATCACTCTGATGTATAATGTATAACAAAAAAGAATAGAACCATTTTAAAGGAAATAGGCACTTTTCCCTCTTGCTATCTTTCAAATCTTTCCTAACCCTTCAAAACGTGGATGGCCAGTTCCCAATCAGAACTAGAAAAATGGGAAAGCGCTGCACTTAACTTCCTAACTTTAACAAGGATCTTTAAATCACAAAGATTAGCCACACTTAAAAAAAAAGAGAAAAAAATACTTTCTTTTTCTGAGTACAATGACTACGCTCATTTCACGGTGAAGTCATCCCTTTATCTGATAGTTCATTCACTGCCATTCCTTTCAAAATGTCACACTTTCAAAATATAAGAAAACAAAAAAACCTGAAGTGATCCCGTGATGGCTTTCAGATACTATACTCTTGAGATATCTTTTATCTTTTTTTCATACTGTACATGCAGGGGTTTTTTTTCTGAAGGTATTTGCAGGCAGGTTTATTTTTCATGTTAGAAAAGCCATGTAATTAAAAGAATGGACTGTAACCATCTTTTTTTTTAATGTAGGAAAGCTGCATTTTACATCCAACACTGCCCCTCTACAAACGAGTTTAGGGAAGTATTGTATGAAAAGGAAGAGGGAAGGTTTTGCATTCTTAATATAGTACGATTTTGTTTCCAGCAGCAAAATGAGATAGGATTTCAAAGGGAGTTTGAACAGGAACTAAGGGATTGAGGCAATCAAAGCTATTTAATTCCAGAGAAGTTGGAAATCAGCTCTATCAGAATATTTTGTGTTATTATCTACACCGTTGTTACACAGAAATTCTAAAGCCATAAAATGTCACAGCCCATTGTTCCATGTTACGAAACAAAATAATTATTGACAATAATACACTTCTATCGAACATCCAGTCTCTTGCAAATTGGACATGTTTAACGTAGCCATACTCCTATTACAAGAAGAAGCTAAGAAACACTGATACAGAAGAATTAGAGGCATGGTTTTGTACCCTTTATGTAAGTAATTCTGATGTGCACAAGCAGCCCTATTAATATTGATGGAATCACTCCTGTGAATAATGACTACTGTGTAAGTCAGGGCTGTGGAATCAGATCATATATGACTTGCCCACATAGGGAATCTATTACAAAATCAAAAATAGCAGCAAGTTTACTGCTTATTCATGTGCTTCACTTCCAGGATTAAAATTCTCGCCACGGTGATAAAATGCAGAAATAGGAAAAGGAAAAAAAGAATATAAGGAAATATTCAGGCTCAGGTCTTGAGTTCTTATTTGCAGGAGCGGTTGGTCCCATTTTCCCTCATTGAAGCATTTTCACCAATAGAGAATAACAGATAATAAAATCTGCAGAAGTTGCTGAGATCTTAATGAAACAAATTCTTGACTGCATTTTATTTTGTCACCGTTTTATTTTGTTTCCCATTTTCCCTGTTAATATAATTAGTCACATGGATTTCTCCTTTTTAACACTGGTAGAGGGGAAAACTGAAAGTATTTGCTATTCTAATATAATATACAATTCATTGTATGCATTAAAATATGCATGTCCTCTTCTTCAAGAGGCAGTTTTTGAATGATTCATGAAAAAAGTAATCTACATCAATAAAAAAACAGCTTTGCGAAATTCACAGGAAAATACATTTTGGAATGTGCAGAATGGCCAAAAGAACTGACATTTTCATTCTCTCCATTCCCTCTTTTTTTTTTTAATTTTCTTCTCCCCTGCCCCCAGCATCTTCCAGAGTGCATACTAAATCTTTTATCTTTAATTTTATATTGTCTATATCTAAAATGCATGCAAGTTCTGTGTGCATCATAATCCATAAAAATGTTATTTATAACAATTGTAACACCAGCAACATACATCAAAGGTAGAAAGAGAAGTGACAAAATAAATTTTCTATATGAAAATGTGCAGGATTTCTACAAATATTAATTTGACAATAGATGATAAGCCAAGCAAACTAAAGTCTAAAGCCAAAGGACTGCGACAGTCAGATGAGTTATTCATTAAAATTGCCAAGTTGTGAAAGAAAAATATGTGTTGTCCTATGTTGTCCTTCAGTTATTCTGAATGGTCCCAATATCCTTGGCTATTGACATAATTCATCCAAGAATGTAGTTGCTTCTGAGGAACACAGACTTTACTATCACTATAGTTAGTATTTCACCTTGTGAAAAAAACAGAAATTAAACCGCTATCATCGACATTGGCTATTATTTAATTTAGCCCTAGATGACCAGATACTGTCATGTTATAAACCAGTGTTCTTTTCCTACTTTTTGCCTCTTGTTTCATATGAACGTGTCACTATGAAGCTTTGCTTTTACTGGATTATCCTCTTACCAGGACAGGAACCATGACTTCCCAAGGAAAATTCACGCAGTTCAGTAGAAACATTTCCTTTGAAAGTAGCAGTAACAAAATCACCAGCTTTTGTGTGTGTATAGAAAGAATAAATCGGCAGCTAATAAACCAGACTGCTGATTAGTATTATGTATTATCAATCGACTTGTAACTGATCTTCAAAATGTCTCTAATTCATACCCTTTGTATTTCCTACGCAGTGCACATAAGGTCAGCTCCTTAACAGGAGACTCTTAATCATGTACGTGTTTGAGGTGCCTAGAATAGTATCCATCTGATTGCATTCTATAGTCTAATTGTAGTCAACGGATGCCCTTAATAGCATTTGCCGACTGCTAATTTTGCATTATGGTACTTTACTTGTAATCTTAGCAAACAAAATCAGTGACTCTTCCTGTTTCATTCTGAATAATGCTCTTTGCATAATACGTTTGGGGAAATTCATCACATGAATATTTCTTTGACTGAATACATTATCCTAACTAAATTAGGATATATATGTGTATTTACTGTAAAAGTATAATATACTTAAATAAAATGGGAGACATCTAAAATCTAAAAGGAATTTTTCACGTGCATACTTGTTGCATATTCTGTGCAAAAGGTCAGCATATTTATCAGAGAAATGCTTTGCTCCCTTCTGATCAGAATGGGAGGTTGTAGAAATAGGGTTTGAGCACGTAAACTATTGTCTACATGAATTACTCTTAACACTCTACAAGCGAGAAGTCCCAAAGAGCGAAGATTTAAAAGATTTATTTTCTGGGACTTGGAAGGTTATTTATTTATTTAATTTTTAAATTCAAGTCAGATTTACATCTCTCGTATGCTAGGACACTTTTCCTGCTTTGACAGTATAAGGAGAGCAGTATGTTAAATAAGCAATGTGAAATCACATTTGCGCAAATGAAAATTAGAACCAAAATGGCTGATGGGTCTGGTTCTGATCATTTACACTGGTGTTACAGCTCTGTAGCCCAAGTTTAATTAGCAGAGTTAATCATGATTGATCAGTCTCATGGAAAGTGGGGGGTGTCACATTCTCTCTTGGGAGGATAAGTCCTGGAGCCAGTGAGATGGTAGAGATATGTGATCAGCTCCCTGATTTTGAGGCCAGGCTGGACTCCAATGAAATTGGAAGCCGCTGCCAAGGAGCTTAGTGTTGTCAGGTCCTGGGCATTGCGCCACTGGAAAATAGCCACGCTGGATTTCTGTTCTGCTGTCCCAGCTCACCCCACGTGCTGGAAGGAGGCATGGAAATGCAGAGCCCAGCTGTAGTGCAGATGCATCAGCTCAGATGCATGCTCTCTGGAATACTTGTTTCTGGGTTATAGCACAAAGGGACCAAAACCCAGCTTCTCAATCTGTTATTCTAAAACAAGTATGCTTATTAATGGAAAAGGAGAAGCAAAATTTGACAAAAGTGGAAATCAACTGGGTGCTCAGAATACAGAACTATGGACACCTGAGCAAAATATTCCCTGGGCAGTAAATGGAAAGAGACAGTCAAATACAAAGGTGGATGCAGAGCTGGAGTCGGACCCAGGTCAACCACTCCCCATTTGCTCCAGTTTATAATCACCATCAGGATCTTTCAGAAGTGATGGATGCAAGACACCCATTCTTCCATCATGTGACACTTTTCTTGACATCTGTATTTCTTCATACCTAGTACTGGTAAGAGAAGTTGATATCCCACTTTTTTATTTAAAATTTCACGTTTTTCATCAGATCAACCTAAGTCTGTGTGATTTTAGAAGTCTTTTTTAAACTCTTCCCTTTTATTTCTTTAATCATAGTTTTATTGTATTTTAATTAAAAACTCTAAAAGAGGACTTGACCCTTTTATTTTAAAATGTTTGGTATTTTAATTGCTTATAAACCCTTTCCAGTTCCTTCCTTAGTAGGCAATTGCTTGAATTGAATGAATAATTTTTGTTTTCTACAAACCAACATTTTTCTAATGAAAGAAAATTGAAAATTTCCCAGCCAGTTCTAAATTTAAACAACTTAGCTTTACTGTGCTTGCACTTCTTTTGTGTCTGTCTTCTCCAAACACTGTACCAAATCAGTTTACAGAAAGAAATACTGGAAAAACTAGCAAATAGTGATATTATGGTGGAAAATAATCATCAAATCAACGTTCCAGACTCCAGTGACTAATACACACAGCACAAATCTGAGACTCAGAAGTGAAATCATGTAGCTGTTTTGCCTCTGCCATGTGACCTACAGACCTGATTAAACCAACTTTAAAGCTTAATGTTTCACATGAGATTGCTTGTGAAGTCAAGCAAGTTACAACTTCAGAATTATTTTAAAAACATAATCTGTTTTACCAGAACCCACACATTCCCTGTCTTATTTATCTGATCATTTATTCGGGAGAAAATTCAAACAGAAATGTTGTTGTGACTTCATTATATAAAAATCATTGGTGTCACCAGGTGCGCTTCCCACCAACATGTTATTCACATAAGCAGGATAAAAAAGGTTAATTTAGATGCCTTTTTTATCATAAGGTTTTATAAGCAGATTTACACACTGTGTACTCTAGTTTGCACACTTATTCATATGTCGCATCCCACAGCCAATCCAAATTAGTATCAACGGAGAGGAAAGAAGCTCACACAGAATGTAAAATTGCCTATAAAACATTATGATATGGTGAGGAGGGTTACTGGCTGCACATCCTGTTTGCTATTTTGAGTAATTAAAAAAATTAGCTTCGGACATGGCCACAGATGTTCCAGGCTCATGATATTCAGACCCATCTTTTTTACTTGAACAATTTGTGCGGGCCAGCGTTTAGCCTCACAGCCAAACATACAGCTCCCATCCTTACAAAGAGAAAACAAATGATCTGCATTTACAGTAGGCTTTAAATTTGCCAGAGAAACTCGGCCTGATACAAAAGGTCAGGAAAGGAAGGATATTCTGTGTAGTTACAGAAGCTTTTGACATAGTAGTTTCTCTTCACAAGAGCGCGATCCTTTGATGATACTCAGAAACAAAAAATGCTACCAGTATACTACCAGAGCATAGCATTCTTAATATTGAATTTCAGCATTGTGTTGACAGCCATATTTATATAGCCGTGAGGTATTTTGGAAAAATGAAAAAAAGAAAAGCATCTTTATGGAGCCAAAAGAAGAGTCAGTACGCCCTAAGGAGCTTGGCATCTCGTATGAACTTATGCATATGCCTCCTAAGGCAAGGTGTGTATCAAGAATTATTGCTAGTGACAATGTACAGCTCCAACGATGACTAAAGGATGAAGCAGTAAGTGTCTACTGAATGAAAAAAAGACTCTGGGTGAGGCAGAAAGGTGAGAGAGAGTGAGTTTTTAAATAAACGGGCAGTGCCAGCACTGAGAAGCTGGAGATGGAGAATAAAAAACAATTAGTTTTGTGTTTTCTGTATACACGAAGCTTATCCTTTCAGCAGTAGAAACTTAGGTCACTACCAGAGCGGGGACGTGCCCGTTTTCAGGCAAACCCATCTGCACCACCTCTCAGGGCTGCTCAGGTCTGTGCTGGGGAAAGTCTAAAATGACTTTACTGCCAGGATCGCAACTTGTACAAGACAAACTAAGAAATTTAGTTCTCAAGGAAGTAAAAAGGCACCTTATGGAACTTTCAGGAGGACATAATTGTGTGATACTTGCTGATTGTCACTGGAGTTACTGTATATGCCTAAATACTCTTGGAAAACTACAGAACCATAAATCCCTAGGCATCCAACTACCTGAAAACATTTGGTTCTCAAACCCTAGAGATATTTAAGAGAGAGATTCAAGCAGACTCAGTGAGCAGCTTAGAAATCAGGAAAAAAAAAGGTCACTAACTTTCTTAGCAGATTAACTTTTTCCTTATCATATTATGGTACATCCTATTGCACAGCCATTTCTGAAATAGCTTACTATAACTGATGCTCAAAAAAAATATGATTGACTCAGAAGAAACATGCTTTAAAAAATTCAGGACAAGATATTTAGGCTAATAACATTTCTGAACAGCTTGTTTGGGAGAAAAGGTACTTGTACACATTTGGCAAGCATGCTATATTGCATCTACATGAAAAAAAGAGTAAGAACAAGCAAAGCGTTACATGATATTAAATAAGATCAGATGCTGTTCTTGAATAATGCATTCAGCTACACTTGTTCCAATTCAGAAGTGAAAAATAATTATTAACATGCTATATTTAAAATATGAAATATTTAACCAAACTTAAACAAGAAGATGTTAGCAATGAAAGCCTGATTTCACAAAGCCGTTGAAAAGAAAACCATCAGAGAAAAAAAAAACCTAAGAATGACAATTAAGAACATATCACTGAGAATGCAGGCAACAGAGCACAAAACGCTATACACCAAATGGAATGTCTTTCAGGCTACAGTGTATACAGCTGCTTATTTTGATTTAGGACATGTTTCTTTCAAGTATTATTCCAGTAAGTAATCTCTATGTTACAAGAGTCCTGAAACTCAGCTGGGACAACAGTGGCTATTCTAGCAGATCAGGACAAGCAAATTTTAGGCTAATACCAGGAATGAGGACTGCCATTCATCAGCCCACGCTGGAGCACGGTGGCATGGAGCACACTGCCAATCAGGGCAGCAAGAGCCAGAGTGCTAAAAAAAGAGAAATATTTAAGTTTTAGTCTTGTGCTAGGGGAGAAAAAGCCTACTTCCTAGGCCTTTGTGTAATTTCCTACTTCATAAATGCATTTTGCATAGCAAATAACAGATGTGAAGTACCACTGAAATTCCATTAAGTTATTTCAACTTTAGAATTAGCGCAATATGCAAATGAAAGACGTTATTTTTCTTTTAAAGCTGCATGTTCCTGTGTAGCCAGCCATGAGGAAATATCTCTTAACATTATCAGTCATATAGAAAACCCTGACATGCCAGACTGTCTTCTATTCATCACAGCTATACAAACTTGAAAGTAGCATAGAGATTTAGGATTTAGCTCTGCTCTGTGCAGGACTGCACATTTTTCCATTCCTAACTATCATTTATTTTATGCAATATAATTGAGATAGATTTCTGACACTACCATAGCCACCTGATTATATTCAAGTTGGCTGACCTGTGCAGGCCCTGTAATCAGGACAAGTTGAGGGAGCCTCAAAAACAACTACATGTTTTTAAAGTTTTCTATGTAGATTTAAGAAAATTCTCAGTAGCTAGTTTTGAAATTAACCTTGAATGTATATTGCAAGGCAGTACCTGTGTATGGTCCAAACCTCCAAACTATTTTTCTTTTTGATATGGAAAAGAAAAAAGTAAGATAGCTTTGCTTGTTTGGGGTACATGAAATTAAGAATTAATTAATATTTCAGTGATATAAATCAGATTCTTCATGGATTTTCAGACAGAGGGAGATTTGCATAGCCCTTTAATTTTTTTTTACAGGAACTTTAGGAAATTCACCAGCTTCTTTCTTTACAAAATCTGCATTTTGATTACCTCTTAGAAAGAGTTACTTGTAAATTGATATGCATATCCAACAGGTTACGCACTGTCCTACTGTATCCTATCCAGACAGAGTACAGTGACGATCTCCACGCTCAGCCACGAATACACATGAGCTGAAGGGCAGGTATACTCACAGGAGTGTAAAATTTGAAATTGAGCCAAGGAAGGTCAGAGTTCGCATTGATTGGGCTAGCTGATGCTTATCCTGTTTTAAGCCATCAAAAACTTTGGATCGACTAGCAGTACGTCAACACAAACTGTATCTCATAAACCAGAAAGTACTTGAGATGCAGCTGGTACAAGGCCAGTATTCAAACTTCAGCATTCAGAGTTGTCAAGTGTACATTAATGACATTTTTTCTTTTTTACATCAGATAAACACTTAATTTGACAAAACCAAGCATTTAACATAAAAGAGCTTTCTTACGGTTTAAATTTTCACAGTGCTCTTGCTTATATTTTTGGTTACACTGTGAGATTTATACTGTTTTAATACAGTTATCAATATGTTTTTCTTCTAACGTCATTTACTTTTCTCACTACCTTCATGTTGTTTGAAGCCACCTTATTAATATCGAAATGTATTTTTTCTAATCTTTTGAATTCCAAACTGTAATCACAGTGTGTTGTTTCCTTTCTCCCTTTTTCTGTAGCTGCTTTTCACGGGTTTCACTCCCTTATTGCTGCTGCTGCTGCTAGAGAGGGGGATTTAAAGTGACAGATAACACAGCACTCGGATCAATTATTTCTACTGTGTGCATACTTTCTGCCCATGTTTCAGACATGTTCTTTTTTTTTTCTTCCTCTTAAGTGGTTCAAACCCCTTTTAATTCGTAAGAAAAAGCGTTAGGCATAACTTTTTTTTAACAATGATGTGTTATGATGTCTTCTTCAAATCGTATTCCTTCCTTGTGTAGATAGATACTGGAGTGTTGGGAGCGATTAACATAACTCAGAGAGCTAATTTCCTGTGGTTCTTTAACTCTGTATTTATGGCTTTCAAAAGAGTGGATCTGTACTCTGAGGATTAGTACAGTCTATAAATTTTAGTTGTCTGACTTTTCTTTTAAGGAATTAAGATAAGAAAAATTCAGTGGTGGCTGGAAATCGCAGGGGAAAAAAAATTACACACTTTGTACAGGGCTTTATTCCTTCTTTTTCCTACTTAAAAAAAGAAATCAGGCTTTTAAGTTATGTTGAAGGACTACTTGGGCTTCTCCTCGGCAGCTGGGCCTGTGGCACACCTTTACACCTCTCTCTCTCTCTGAATTTTTTGAGCCACATTTGTGTGACCCGGAGCCAGGCCACGCTCCAGCCCCACGATTCCGTTAACATAGACCAAAAAAAAAAAAGGATTCCGTTTGTTTCCCCTAGCAGCTTTTGCCAGCACGACAGATTGTTTTTTGCCCTCGCCCTTCGCTAACACCAGGCAGCTGTCAGCCCTGCCCGCCAAAGCTCACCGAGGGAGCCGCCATAGCCCTCAGAGAAAGCGCGGGGCGGGGACGGCATGGGAAAATCCCCTTCAGCTGGGTTTTTCCACTACAAATAGCCTATTTAGGGGTAATTCGAGTCCCACCTGCTGCCAGCCCTGGGGCATTAACAGTTCTTGATGGCCTTAACAGCCCTGACTGGCCACACCTGGAGCCCGCCCGCCCCCAGCGTCGTTTTAGCCCACCTCTGGGCTCCTAGCCCTCGTCTCTGAGTCGCCGTATGGCGGGACCTCGGACTTGCCTTGTTTCCTCGCCTTTGTCGACTGTAGCCGTCGCGCCGCCCTGGCCGGGTCCAGCTGCTTGCCCTGGGGCTGAAGTGGTCGCCCGGCCCGCCCTCCTGCTGCCGCCCAGCCACCCCTCAGGACCCCTGTCAGGTACCTCCCGTGCCAAGAGAAGGGAGCGGGAAGAGCTGCGGGTTGTTAGTGTTTGGTGGTTTGGGTTTTTTTGGTTTTTGTTTTGTTTGTTTTCCCCAAGCAGGCGTCTTGTTGGTGAGGGTGTCTCTCGGGGACTGTGCCCGCGGGCTGGTGGCGGGGACAAGCCGGGGTTTGAGGGTCTCCAATGCCTGGCCTCCTCGTGGCTCATCGCCACAGCCATGCGTCTCCGCTGGTGTTGCTGTTCTAGTCTTTATTGTATTGCTAGCGTGTGAGAGCACAATTCTCCAAGTCAGTTTAAACTTATTGTGGGGCGAGGTGTTGATTTCGGCCTTGGATATTCCGTTAAGAGAGGGTGGTTCACAGAGTCGCCCTCGGAGACCTTGGCTAAGGTGCGAAAATGACTCCCCACTGGCCGCCATTTTGTGAGGCGTCGTGCTGCTCCGGCAAGGGAGGAGAGGCTCCAGCCGGTGGCCGGGACACCCACCAAGCATTTCATCGGACAACGGGTAAGCGTCCTGCCAGCTGAACCGGGGGCTTAAGGTGTGTGGCGGTTTTTTTGTTTACTTTTGCTTTGAAATTGAATGTTGTGGTATTCCTTCCGAGCTCCTCCTGAGCCCCCGCATCTCACCCGCTGAAGATGGTGGGAAGGGCCCTGTAGAGCTAGAAAGAACCTCGAGAACTTAACACTTAATTTCTTTTTTTTTTCCCCTTTGAGGTGGCTACCCTTCCTTGAACCTTTGCACAAACTATGTACAAAAAACCCAAAATCCTACTGAAAGCGTATATCCAACTATGAAAATTATTTAACGAAACAAAAATCATCTGAAGACTAACTTATTTCTTTCAGTTCCTTGGCTGGATGCATCTTGGGGAGACTTGTTGTTTTGTTTATCCTCTCTTGGAGCACTTTTCGTTTTAATCTGTTTAATTAGCTTCACCTCTGGCACCTCAAGCTGCCATCAATAGGTAGCTGTACTCTCCTACCAGAATAGATGTAAAAAGCAAGGAATACAATTACTCTGGTCAGGCTTTTCTGAAATTATGATGCATAGACCATCTCCTCCCACTCATGATCTCTTAACTTTATGTAGCAAGTAAAATAATTATTCACAAGAGAGTGTAAGGTAAGTTTTAATGCATTTTAGCAGTCTTCTAATGTAACCTAGCAATGAAAATATTAAAAACCATCTAGGGATTTAAAAATGTGTTTTGCAACTGGTGATCAGAGTTTGTAGTTGGGATGCCTCTCGTTATGGTTGTAAAATGAGTTACTGATTCATTTTTGTGTTTCTCTGCTGCTGGCTTTAGGGGCTAAGAATCTTCATTAGCCTTTAAAAGTGAATGTAGCCTGTGCAAATAGGAAGCTCTGGGGACATGTGGTATGTTTAAATACAAAAGGGATTAAGTTGGAGTGAAAGTATCAACATGTGTATGTTTTTGTTTTGGAAACTTCCGGTGGAGTGCTGAAATACTCTGTGCAATTGACCAAAAAAAAACCAAGTTCGTTGTCTGCAGCAGATACTGTACACACTGTATCACTATGTTTCCCCCCTTGGTGTGGGGAGGGGGGGAGCAACAACCCCCTGCCACCGAGGGAAAAAATAGCTACTTCAGTGAACCTCTGAAGATCTCATCAGGTCATTGGCAAAATAGTTTGACGTTCCAGTGATATGTTCTAGTGTAATCATACATTTTTATTAGTAAGAGGGCTCTACATACAGAGTAGAAAAATGTTCTGTTATGGAATGAATATATTCCATCATTTGGGCCATGTGGAAAAAGGGGAAAAGTGGCTTGGAATACAAGGACTTTTTACACTGTAAACTACCCGTGCTGTGCTTGCTGAACCTAGAAAGCATATGCTGGTATAAATCATGAGAGTCCAAACTGGTTAAAATACTGTCATATCCAATAGTAAACGGGAAAGAGTTGAGGACTTTTACAGGGCTGTATAAAATCTTGTGATTCTCTGTGCTCTGCATGTAGGTGCATGGGTGATGTAGATCATAGCAATGACTAAAAGACTTCAGGAGCATACAGTGGTGTAAGGGTGTTAATTTATTTTCATCTGTTATGCCTAGATCCTGCTAGAGCACCATAACATAGTAGTGAACTCTAACAGGCTTGATTCTCTGAAGAATCGGTGGCTAATTGGTCACTTACTGAATGGAGGAAGCTGTTTAGACTTGTTACACATGTGGTATGCTGTAGTGGTGGTTTTGGGGTTCTTGGCATCACAGAATTATTTGGATTTCTCAGAGGAACTCAGGATGTCATCGGGCTCTGGCAGATCCCAGGATCTTATATTTTTTCCTGTCCTGTTTCTGAGGTTTATCCCATAATTATGGGAACTAGAAACTTCCTATCTGTCATCAGAGAGCTTAAACCCCCTCTTCCTATTTCACCTATCATCTTGTATGTGTTTATTACTTAGTATGTAGTCAGAAGACATAGCAGTTATGAATTAAACTTAGTAGATTAGCTTGAGGATGTGTGAATAGTGCCTATAAGCCAGTAGAAAGTATGCTGTGGAAGTTGGATGGTTCCTCAGCCCACAATCCATATGCTGGGTGTTATAGCTTGGGGTGCATCTGATGTGAAGACTTATATAAGAGCACTGGCAGTGAGACAGATTTGTTTGACTTTCAAGGAGATTCTTGTCAAGAAGGTGGAGGAAGGTGTGGGAAGTACAGAAGGACTTCTGCCAGCAGTTATATGGCCAAGCCAGAATCAGATAGATTTATTTTTTTTTATTCTCAAAGGTTTTGCAGCTGGTTAGTGATCAAAAGAGCTAAGGCACATAAGATTTCAGCTCTTGCTTATTGTGATGATAATTCCCAACCCTGTGATGCAAACTTTAAAATAATGTTAGGGCATGAAGGTGGGAGGGAAAAGGATTGTTTTAAGGGATTAATCTGTCCTCATTGCAGCCCAATTTATAGAGGGTAGAATGGGAGGTGTATTAGTATCCTCGTTGTCCTTCTTATGGAATATTCAGGATGTGTTCTGTGTATGAAATTGGCTCACTCTTGTCCTGCAGGCTCTGTACCCAGGCTCAGAATGGTAAACTGAACAAATACCTCATGGGGTCCTGCATTTTAACTAGCGAATGAAGGAAAACACTTGCTGTGCCTGTAGGACTTGCTGGCCGTCTCCTGTTGAGTGTTCCGCTTTACATAGATGGATGCACGCTCACTGGAGTGATGAGCTAAACGAATTTGTGAATAGTATCAGTTGACCTGAAAGTACAGTTTTAGTGGGCAAACTTTTTTTGGAGAAAAGGTTGTTCAACCTCACTAGAAATCTGTCTGTGATAGGCACAGGCAACTAGAGTTTCCTGTGCCTGTTGTTCCCTTTGGAATTTATCTTGTGAAGAATTGCCATAAAATGAGGATTAAAAGGGGGAAAGTTGGGGGTGGTTTTTTATTTACCCTGCTGGAAAAATTAACTCAAGCTTAGTCCTGCATCTCACAATTTGCCACGTGTTACAGATTGCTGAGTCTCTGCAGAAGCCTGTGTGCTTCAGTAAGTCACTCTGCAGGAGAAAAGCTACCTATCTGCCTTTGCAGGACCTTAGATCTAGGCGTTCTTCTTAGGATGCTGCAGTTGTCTCAGAGGGTGAATCATTTCCTTTCCCTGCCCTGACTTTTCTTGTCATGGATCTGAAGAGGGCTCCCATAGAGATCCTATGTGATGCCAGAAATGTAAAGCCTGGGGAGAGATTGAAGAAATGAGATTCAAATGCAGTTTTTATTACAGACCCTGTAGGAAAACCCTCTGTTTCCTTCTCTCTTCGTGTCCCACAGTCTCTCCTTAAAAAGTGCATGGTGTTTGCATACTTGCGTGGGACTATCTACACAGAAGGAACCTATCAGCTTGTGCATGTCATGCCGGTACAGCTCTGTAACTTCCAGGCTGGCTTTGACTCATCCAGCCAGCTCAAGCAGCAGAGAGCTACCTGGGGTTGATCTGCACCTAGCCTGAAACACCTTTTGAGTGTGTTTTATTACATAGCTACACTTATCATGTCTTACATAGCTTAAGTAATTTTTGGGCTTTAAAAACATCTCAAGGGAGAGGAGGCCAGTACAAGCCTATTATTTATTATTATTGCCCTTGCAGTTCTGTCCTTGCTAGATTCTTTCTGAACTTGCAAACTCTCTAACCTGTCAGGTAAAACAAACCACAAATGAAGAAAGGTTAGAATGTAAAATCCCCGGGTCTGTGTTAAAGTGCTATTTTATCTACTACCAAAATTGTACGTTGGAAAGGTGAAGGGAACCATTAGAGAACAGGTGCCCTGAATGAGAAAAGATTTCAGACCCTGGACCTGGAAGCCTCCTTGTTGATTTATTTGGGAAAACTGCAGTAGTTAGTACTTGATTCAGAGCAAAAATGGAGTTTCTCCACTCTTCATCTTCAAGTGAAGATGAATGAGCTTTCATAATGGACCTTGCCCTGCCAATAGGAATAAATGACTGTGATTTCTGAACACTTTCAAGGAGACCTGGAGACTCAATATGCAAAATCTCTCATTCTATCATTGAAAGTGCAGCCTTGGATTATTACTGACAGCCAGGATGCAGTTAAAGTAAAGGTCATGCAGACTATTGACAATAATAAATTCTAAGATTTGCTATCTTTTTGCTGAGGCCTGCGTTAGGCCATGCATCAAAAACCTGTATAAAAAAAAAAGTGGTTTGCCCTCACACAATAAAAAATGCAATGTACATTTTTCAAGCTTGATTTTTGTAGGAGCTAGAATAGACCTCTTATTTCATATTCTAATCTTTTAAATTAACACACTGGGAGAACTGCCCACCAAGAAATCAGTTTAGTCCTCTGTGCCGACCCATAATGTATAATTGTAGTTGCATAAAGTGATCTATTGCTAGTAGGTGTAGAAATCAGCTTGACAGTATATTTAAATACAGGCTGAATGTAAACACTAGCAAGTTTCAGTTTTCACCATGTAAGCCTGAGGTAAAAAAAAAATAATATTGCAGGTTAAGTAATTGCCTGTTCCTAATTGGGGAACAAATATGTATTGCTTCAAAACTTGGGGCACATGGTAGTTTTTCTTT
Organism: Larus michahellis; assembly: GCF_964199755.1. NCBI lineage: Eukaryota > Metazoa > Chordata > Aves > Charadriiformes > Laridae > Larus > Larus michahellis. The sequence goes on along the minus strand of NC_133900.1, from coordinate 19,002,333 downwards.
GCAACCTTTTCATGATTAAATAGGTAAAAAAAACCAGTACAGAATGAAGAAAACCAGTAGCTAACAAATAGAGCTGCTGAGGGTTTCAGTTATTGATGCTTAAAAATGCAGGTGAGAGCAACTCTCTGAAACTAAGCAACACTTGATAAATGAGTTATAAATTAAGATATGGAACTTTGGTTTTTGAATGTTATTTTCTAACTTTTGACATGGAAGTACTATTTGAGTCTCTTTCTTTGAATATAATGAATGAATTTGGTTCTTAAATAGCGCAGATTGAGAACCCTGGATGTTCATTGCAGTTCTATGATTTATTCAGAGAGCCAGATAGTCTATAGGGAGCTATGGTATAACTTACCATATTTAGAATTACAGCCTAACCCTGACATAGGAAAAATAATCTTTAGAATGAGAGAGAGCAGAGAAGTGTAGCTTTTGACCTATTGTGCTGGCTCTAATGAAACCTGTGCATATTAAGTGCCAACTGTTGTGGGCGGTCTTGCTACAGGAACATTTGCCCAGTGGAGGCTGGACAAACACCACCAAGTAACACAATTTTCAGCAGGCACTAACAACGTAAAGTTGCTGGTAACTCAAAAGTCTCAAATTGACAACCTAGCAATGAAGGATGCCATTTTCTGTTATCAGTCCCACGGGTTATCCTGCATACTTTGAGAGCAGTGAGATTTACATAATGTATGCATATCAGGTTTTAAGATACTGCTCAAGTGTCTGAGTTTGCTCGTGGACATGTCACAAAGATTCTTGATGATTGTATTTAGTTGTAACTGGAGTGGAGAAAGCAGTGGGAAGAGAATGGTATTTTAAAATCTATGGCTTCAATATCATGTATTAGGTAAACAAACGACTAATTAAATACTACTGCAAGCGCACAAAACAATAAGAACACAGAAGGGACTTATGTCACATGCTGTTAACTTAAGTGTCTTTACTATGTTGTGCTTGATTGTTGAGACACCTCCCCCCCAAATACATCAATTACACTGGTATTTGTTATTAAATAAGTAAAAACAGAAAAGCACATACAATTTCAAAATCTCTTCTCCCCTTGTATTAAAAACATAAAGCTTCTATTAGACTATGTATTGTGACTGTAAAATCATTGTATTCAGAACTCATTTTCTTTTAATAGCCTGTACAAGAGAAATATGTATTTTTAACTGAATCTCTTTAAGCTTTTAAATTATCCAGTTACCAGTCAGTTCAGTGGGAATCAGTTTGTACTGAGACAGGAGTGTAGGCTTTGGCTTGTAGATAAAATGCATATAGAAATTGCATTTACTTTCTACAGTTTTAAGTTATTCTAGTGTTATTTCAGCAGTTACCTGATGGGGTGGGGAGGGCGTATCTAGTGCCTCTGCTGTGGTTTCAGACACCTAAGTAAATGGAGTGTGTACTGTGAACATTTCAAGCTGGTATGGAAATACTGAACAAAATCTGTCTACTCTTACTGTCAGACCCAATTTCTTCGCCTGCATGATGTGTTGACCTAGTATATGTTAAAATGAAAGCTAAAACTTAATCAACTTAGTCTTCGAATTCTTTTAACTTCTAGACTTGCAATTGGGCTATACTGTGATATTTCTTAAAAATTCCGAATACTTAGTTTAAAAAGTTTGTTTTACAAATTGCTAAAAGCTAATATGTGTTACTAAGTGAGCCAGAATTTGGATCTAAAACTTAAGGAAAGATGACAGCTGGAATTGCAGTGGGCTGCAAAAGGAAGGTCTACCTGCCTAGACAGCATTGGGACAGTCAGGGCATATCTGTCTCCAGCTATTTTAAAGTTTGCTTTTTACACAATATTGGAACTGGGGACTTTGTTTCATTGTATTCTGTGCACCCTCAATTTTCACTGGTGTTACTGGAAAACCTTAAAAAAAAAAAGCCGCCGTTTTTCTTTTAGATTTTGTAATGATACAAAAAATAAGGATTAAAAAAGTCCTGCAGGAGTGAGCATGGAAAAGCAGAGTGTACTCTATCTATACAGAAACAATCTCAATGGATGTAGTATACTATGTGTGTCTTTGAATAATTAGATAAAAATGTTTCATAGCTAAAGAAGGACAAAAGAGAAGTTCTCTTCAGATAGTAGTTGTTAGTTTGGGTTATGTGGTTATGATTTTAACCTTTCTGATTGCTTTTGTATCAAGAGAAGAATAATGTGGCTCTTTGTTGCATTCCAGGTATCAAATACTAACTTTCAGAAATCAGGCTAAAGAATTCAGTTCAACTGAAGATTTGTCTTATAGTCTTATCCTCATTGAGCTCACCTTATGAGGAAGAGAATACTAAGCTATGTCTAGGTAGACTTCCTAGTACTACTTTTAGTAGCATGTGAAGACCTGTAGCTGTGAGAGAAGAAATGGTTTAAACTCAGCTCAGAATGCTTGCTTATGTATGTAGGTGTGAGTGAGCGCAGGAACCAGTGCAAGTATGTGATCATATGTGATGCTGTAAAATATTCATTGCTAAGAATATGTGGTTTCAAATGCTGATACAGGCTAGGTTGGCATGGTAATAACATTTCTACTGTGCCTCATCGTGTTTGTTTATGCCATGTTTTGTGCAGATGCTCACTTTTTGTCAGTTTCTTGCTAGCACTGCCCCTTCCAATTGAGGGATTCCTATGGTAATGGCCATGTCATTCTTCTGGACCAAGCTCAGCGTGTTCTGCAAGTGTGGTAGTAAGGCTGTTTCTATATGTTGTATCAGTACTGTGTCATTTGGATTCCCAAGTTAATGCATTTCTTTTATTTTGCTTTTAACCAGCTCTTAAAACAGGGTGATTCTAAGCAGCTGAACTGAGGTCCTATGCAAAGCCTGTCTTACCCACCACATCGGATTATAAAAGGAAAAACCTAATTCCCTCTGAAAAGCTCACAGAAATAAATTTCTATTGCCAGACTCCCCAAGGTAACTGTAGCGAGCTCGTATTCCCTCAGAGCTCTCCATTTGCATTACTTCCCTTTAATAAATTATACAACTTGACTTATCATGCTATCATCCAGCTGTTAAAAAATTTGTCTTATATGTGCCCAGAGGTAGACCATTAGTGCAAAAAGTCTTTAACACTCCTCATTACTGCAGCAGAAAATCCTACCCACCTGAAGGATTGATTATTGATTGTGCTGGTCCTTGTCTCCCCTCTGCTGCCACAGCAGCATTTGGAGGTGGCTCAGGATGGTGAGGTTGCTGCATGGCCCTGCAACAGCTATCTCAACACACTATGGCTGTTTTCAGGCAATTAGGCTTAGGGAACAATGTGTACTCAAAATGATGTGTGTTGGAACTGAGTCTTGGAACTGTCTTTTGTCTTATTTAATGGGGCTCTTTATTCTGAATGTACCAGGGAGGCCTGTCAGTTGACCTGTGCTTTGAACCTCACCAAATGAGTTCAGAAAGTCCTGATATATTGGAGGCTTTGAATCTAAACATAATAGTTTTATTTTACTTCTGGGATTTGGGCCTGGAGCTGGGGGGGGGGGGAAAGGGGCAAGTAGAGCTTTGTTTGTTTTGTTTTTTCCTTCAATTTCGATTTTTTTTTCTACCTTTATGCCAATTACTCAGTGCTGTAAAATGCCTAGCATGAGTCATGCAGGAATTGATTGAAATGTGACTGTGTGTATGATATTCTATTTAGGATTCTCTGTGAATTCAAACTGAATCACAATAACATTTCTGTTTTAGTTTTTTTGTTGAAGTTTATTACTATGAATCCATTTTTAGACATGTTATATCCTTTTCTTATCATTAAGGATAAATGGCTGCTATTTCTTCCCATATCATTCTACCACAGCTATGTATTTTTTCCATGAATAAGATACATGATAGAAACTCACTTGTAGCACTTGCTCAGTCTTCAATATTACGTGGCTCTTCTAAGCATGGATAAAAGTATAACTTCCTTGTGTTTTTTACATACTGTCCAAGCACCTCCCTTCTGGAATGTTGTGCCTATTCTCGTTAAGAAGGGCTTTAGATTTGTTTAGGTAGGAATCCAGAAGCATTAATGTTAATGTGCAGTCTATGATCAAACATACTGAATATGGCATTTCCAATGATGCATTTTTTTGTGTGTATCTGGGTTTTTCAGAGTAGTTCTGCTGTGGCAAGAAAGCTGCCAATTTCATCCTGCCAATGGTTCCAGTATCTCTGTACCTGCAGTCTGCTCTATGAATTCTTTATTTTATTAGTGAATGCTCTCCTGGTATCCAGAAGGGCAGCCTTGGCATATCTAGTAATGCATCAACAACTTCCTGTCACCACAGTGCTTAACTCTCCATGTGCAAATATTTCCCACATTGACTATGCATTAAAAAGTGCAGAATAACAGAGTGCAGGTGCAGGGACTCATGGTACCTTTGAAACAGCTACATAAGATGTGTGTAAACTTCTCCAATATACTGTCCAGGAATCCAGTATCACGCTTTTCTCTGGGGTGCACATTGAAAAGCAAGCAAATGTCTGCTTGGGTAAACTAGATTCTGAGAGTGAGCAAATTGTGCCCTACTCCAAATTGCCAGAATTGCCTTTTGGATTTGTGGTTTGACAGTGAAAAACTGTGTTGTAGTTGGGCTCAGTGATGTATAATGATAGGTTTTTTACACTTTGAATATTATATGCTAACAAAAGGACTCAATTGCTAAACATTGGCCACTTGTGTGGAAGCTGAGTATTAAAGATAATACATCCACCTGCAGCATGCTGGTCTTTGGCCACTGGCTCTTCCTCACAGTTGGACAGAGTCAAGTTGCTAATAGACGTAGTATCAGTAGCACTATGTGATGATCTTGTGTCGCACAAGATATTGAAACAAAAGGCTTCCAAGGGATTCCGGTCAGATGCCACTTGAAGATCACTGAATACAGTGCTTGTGATGTTACCAGCTTCTCAATGCCATTTTCAGTGTGATGAATGTTGAGCAGCGTGTGGCCACTACCGACTTCTACAGAAAGGATACAGCCTGGTGTGAGCCAGAGGGCTAGTCAATAACTGAAATATGCTGTAAAACCAGGCCTGAATCTCTTTTGAGAGATCCTTCCTTGCTTTAGAGAATGCTACAACTAAAGCTGGCTGCTGTGTTTTTAGTGTCTGTGTACAGGATACTGCTTAATATGTTGCCAGCTTTGTAGGTTATTGCTCTTAAGAGTTATCTGTAAGATGTGTCACAAATTTTTTGCAAGGTGCTAATCAATTCCCAGATTTCTCTGGTGGTTGTATATTGCAGTGGAATGGGCTTACTTGTTTTAACCCTTTACACCCCTTTCTGACATTCAGACTGTTCGACAATATTGTGCTGTTTTCCTTGGACCATTAAGTTCTGAATTACCCTTTGCTATTTTGGAGTTTCAAGATTTCTGCAGGGCACTGCATATTTCTAATGCTGTGTTCCATACAAATGCAGGAGCTTCTCTGCAAGATGTAGATGCAGCTTCTTTGAGTTTGTGCCCCTTTGAAAGATAAAAGGAACTTGAATGTTAGTATTTGAAACAAATGAAGAGCAAAACTAAAATTCACTCTGTAGGACTAGGTACAAAATTAGATTTACAGTTGGAGAATCTAACTCCTCACTGAAGCTATATTTCTGTTTAAATTCAGCCATAATATAGTTTTCCAAGAGAAAGCGTGAAAAGGGGAAGAGGATATGTAGGGGGGCTGAGAACACCATATGCTGAAAGAACAACAATTCTGAGTCTGGAGGGTTTGGAAGTAGTTCTGTTTTATAGTTCTGTTTTCTATGGAACTGTTTCTTTTTTGATCTACACTATAGATTGCAGTTATATATTAAAATTACATTATATATTGTGCCCTGTTCTGTGTATGTATTCATATAAAATATGTTTGTCTATACATAGTGTCTATATATAAAATACTATGTTACTTAGCATATCAAAATACATAATATTACTGTTTTTTTCCTTATATTCTAAAGTAAACACCAGGGTGATACGTGACTCGCTAAAAGTGGAATGAACGGAGCTAGTTATGTTCTCAACATAATCAGATAACTTCTTTGTATGCATACTTGGCCAGTTGTTACTAGTTAATACTTAAGTAACTTAAGTGTAGTAGAATATGAGGACTTGATTCTGCTTGGTGTCTATAGAATATTGCAGAAGAAAGTAGTTTTGGTCTGCTTTTGTTCTAATCAGCTACTGAAAATGTATGCTTATATTTAACTTTTAAATGCAACACTTCATACACTTCCCCAGGCAGGTGATATGAACAAAGGCAACAATTTGGGATTTACATAAATCAAATGCAAACAACCTTTGTGAAGGGTGTGACCAAATGCTATCAAAGAAATAGTATGTGGGTGGGAGATAAACTGCTTTTAAGCCTCACAGTAGAGATTAGTTGTGGACTTATTTTACAAAGAAAGTAGAGAAGCTGCAAATTAACTGTTGTATATCCTTTCATGAGTTCAGACACTACCATTTCAGACTGTGATTGCAGGGTGGTGCTCACTGGCTTCTAAAAACAGTTTTTCTGTTGGATACAGCTGCTGCGTCTGCATGTTCCTGGAGTTGGTTTGGCCTAGCTCTGCACTTCTCCTGTACGGAGAGGTTTTTACATGAGAATCAATTAAACTATATGTGTGAAGGAGATGCAGATTCAGGTGTGGGAATAGGGGGAATCTCTTAATAACAGAATATGGTGATGTTGTACTTTGCTGGGAAAAGGTTCTTCTGAAGAAGAACCTGCATCTCTCAGTGTTGGTATCTGGGCTCGTTCTCATTCCTGCAGGCAAGATGCTCATAGGTGAGACTTTCACCTGCTCTAAGGTATGTTGCCAACTGCTACACTTGCTACTGTAGAAACTGCCAGTCTTCATCCAGCAATGCTTCTCTTTGCCTCAACAAATACTGCATCAGGTGAAACATGACTTTCTAGCGTAGGAAAGGGGGGATTTGGCTAGAAACTGCAGGTTTTGCTTTGAGGAGTAGGCTTTTTCAGAACTGGTTATGCATGCTATTAAATAGCTGCTGGATAAAAATCAGAAGTACTCCTGAAATCAGGGCCCAGTACACCAGGCTTCTTTCACAGTCTAGTAACTGGGCTGGGGGAGAAATTCACCCTGCTCCAGGCTCATCCCTTGTACAGTGTGAGCACAGCTATATACTGTATGCTTCCAGGGTCAGGGAGACTTCTCAACTCTCTATCCAGACACATGTCCCAAGTGCTTTCCAGATCCACACTGAGGAAAGACCTGGGCACAAGGAAAGGAAATCTGGGCAAACAGGCTGCTGGGAGCTGCAGCATGCTTGAGACATGTCCTGGTTGTGGGCTTGCCGGGGTCAGAGATGCAGCCTTTCTGTGGGAAACACTGCCCACAGAGATTACCAGTAGCCAAAGGTATATGGAAGCTTTAGAATTAGCTTTAGGCAGTCACTAAACCACTGGCATTTGGCCTGAGGCATTTCTGAAATGAACAAAAAGGCAGGTCAAAAAAGAGAGATGTTCTTGGGTGTTCAGTCTTTTAAGAAAGCTGATGACTTTCTTCTGCTTTTAGATGGAAGCAGTTCAACTAGTCTTGTTCTTTAGGTGATGTATTGTTTTGTGGATGGCTAATGTTTGTGCTCGTTCAGAAAATAATATTCCAGGATGAAAATCATCACGTAAACATGCATATAAAAAGGAAGAGCCTCATTAAAAGAGAATAGGCTCCAGAAATTAGAGCCAAAACATCAATCCTTCCATACCAAAGGACAATTAATTCCCCGTATAGAATTTGGATTCTAACTGATTATAAATGCATTTTACTCTAAGGACTAATTTAGCAACTGGGTCGGTGGCTACAATACCGTCCTCATCAGTTATATGATGGATAGAGGCATCTGACACTGCCTTTGCTCTTTGAAAGGTTTCCAACAGATTCCTCTGTCATTTTGTGACTGCATTCGATCCCTAGCTTTCAAAAACAATAAAACATGTAATGACTCTGTAGTTGCTAATGCTGCATATTTATCAAGAACAAAAAAAAAGTCTACCCTGAAGCATAATACTTTCATTTATTGTTATTCAGAAGAGTAATAGTATTTCCTTATCATAATTTATTGAAGTTAGTTAAAATGAAGAATGACCTATATGTGGGAAATCTGGGGTGAGTAGAGCATCTAATTGCTTTTTTTGCAATGCAGATAAGACTGTTTCTTACTTTGTTTCTTCAGCCATTTTGAAGGCAAAGCGTTATAATATGCAATTTCAGAAAGAATACTAAACTGAATATCTCTTAATGTTAATAAAGAATACTTTTTTTACTGGTTTAATTATTTACAAATGCTAACTTGAATGCCTGAGCAATGAGAATCCAACTGTGGTTGAGCCAGGTATAAACAGACATTTGACTGGCTTTCTACATGCAGTTGTCAGTGTAGGTTAATCCAGGCCTGACACAATCCTCAGACTCACTCTAGGGCCTCTCAGCACAGACTCCCCTTGTTATGAATAGTGTCAGGCAGTGTGATGGCTTTGTGTCGGTGATGTAACACCACTGCTGCGTCTAGCAGAAGCTGCCACTTATTTTATTCTAGCTTATGAACCCAAAGCTTTAAAAAACAAAACAAAAACACCCAATCAAACACCACCACCCTCCCCCCAAAAAAATCTACAACCAAAGAAAAGAAAAACAGAAAGATAAGAATCTTCACTATCTTTAATGGATATATCAGCCATCATTCATAAGTGAAAGCTCAGACTGGCCAGGCTCACAGACTTTATCAGATAAACTAGTGTCTGCAAAACCAGTTAAGTCATCAGTGAATTATTAGTATCATGCTAATGTACAGCCTTTAAATGATGTAACGATATAATGTATTGGAATTATCTAAATATTTCAAAAATTAAGATCTCTTTTTCTTGTACATACTGATTTGTTCTGTGATTTTCATTTTTGGAAACTAGTTCTGTGATTTCATCTGTGTAATATTTGTGTATAGACAAAATATAGTGTGAGGTTATACGACATGAATGTTGCAACTGATTTCTTTTTGTTGCAAAGATTATGCAGTAGTAACACTGCTGAGTTGACATACTTGACTGAAAAAACTTTAAAGCATATACTTTTCTGGGAAGTGTGGGTTTTCTGGGTGCATTTTCAGAATGCAGTTTTTCCATTTGAAAATAATTTTAAGTTTGTGCCCTTGAGCCAAATAATGTAAGTTAAGTTGCTGTTAACAGTGATGCAACGTAAAACTTCAGCTATCTAATAATTTTCCACCTATGCTTCTTGCATGCGACTCTCCATAGTGGAATTTGGACAAGGAGAGCATGAGCATTATATGCTGTTTACACTGAACTCAAGGCAGATATTTTTTTTTCAGGCTGTAACTAGGTATCTGGGACTCAAATCAGCAAAATCATGGCCATCGGTGTTCCCAGTATTGCTAGTTTATCACCTTCTAATTTTATTTTTTTAACTGATTGAAAGAGCTTGGCTCTTGAAATATCTGTTTGTTTAATTTGATTAATTTGGCCTACTTGAGTACACAAAGGGAGTTTTTACATCATTTGAGACTTCTAGTATGCAACTGGTTGCCCAGAACTCCCTGTAGGACCAACGGAAAAAACGTAAGGCCCACACCATGGCATGAGTCATCTGGCCTATTTGAGAGATTTGTTCTATGGTTAAATGAACCATGACATAAAGTCTTTTTTTCTCTTCTCTTATGGATGTAAAGAAAACATAGAGTGACAAGATGTTTGGAGTCTGGAGCTAGGTATAGCCCTCACCTTCAATACCATCCAAGCTCCTGTCAAGTTGGTATAAGGCTTGTCATTGACTTTCAGGATCTGTGCGTTGTGATTCTAATGAATCATCTGGATGAATCTTAGATAAAGACTGTTTAGCAGAATATTTCTTCCTGTGTTAGAAAAAAGTCTTAAGTATAGGATATAAAAGATTAATGATGTTAGAAAATATTTTCTCCCAAAGCAAAATATTATTGCAGTTTAGGATTATTAGTAATAACAATATATGTCAAATGAATAACACAGAGCTTTGATTTTATGTATCTGAACTTGCACATCAGCTATGAAAAAAACCAGCATTTTATGAAAATCCGTTATGTGTTCTATAAGATACAAAGCAAGAACATCACATTTGATGAGCTGGGCAAATGGATTTTCTTAGGTATCTTAAGGGAAGAATTATGCCTTATTTCTAAATTCTAGAAGTTATTTTATATAAAAATTTATTAATAGCCTCAGCACTCTCGTAGTGTTTCTTACCACAACAAACAAAAAATGATGCTACAGAGGCAGACTACTTTTAATTGCTTTGAGACAAGATGGGGCAAAGGATATGACAAGATAAAACTGTGTTGGTGAAGACCTTGTGGACAAAGCCCTTGGCTTCCACAGGTGTTATGGCCAGGTGACAGGTATCAAATGTGAAATGGGTGCCCCAGAATATAGTTCTGTTCAGATAAATGTGGGTTCTGAGGTCTTCAAATTAAACTCCATGCTTTGTTGTTTGAAGTGTGGTGTTACGTAGTATAATTTAAGAGGAGAGAGATTTAAATATTTGTCATTCAAACCTACCTGTGAAAAGATATGCCTCTGTTTCGGTCTCTGAAAACTTCCTTTAAAAAGTTCAGGAGTTGCTTTAAGTTCTAGCATATGACTTTTATGAACTGTGTGTGTGCTTGTGTATGTACATATGTTATATAAAATATACATGGTAAACTATGGAGCTATGTTATAATCTAAATTGACCTTTAACTACCTTGTATAGCGCCCCGAAGTCACCAGTCCCACTCATTACTATTTGACATTTTAAAAATAGCCTGAGAACTGTATAGTTAAGGACAATTAGATGACTGATGATATAAAATAAAATCTTGTGATTCATTGTGAGTAGTAAACTTTAATTTCTAGGATTTTTTTTTTAAGAAAGCAACAAACAGGTTTCTGTAAGATAAAATTGTCACTTAGGTATCTGACAAAACCAGGTATCTCCCACTTTAACAGTATATTGTGAAAAATATTCTGGATAATTCAAGAAACTCTGAAAATTATGATGTTAAGTGTTATTTCTAATAATGGCAGCTTGACTTGTGATACAATTCCAGTTATCTTATTAAATGTAGTTAAATGGCTTGTTATTAAGAACATCTACCAGCATGCATGTGTATAGAGAAATAAATGTATGCATATAAATTCCCTGCAATGCTCTTAAGTAATGCTTCTGTGTAAAATATCACACATTGCTTCACCACTTGTAAATGCCTCGAAGTACAATGGTTATACTGGAGCATGAGATCATATATACTCCCTCCATGGATAACATAAATAATGTGCATACACGTACACGCATTGTTAAAAGCACATTCTTGAGGTTGCAAAGTCAACAGTCCCAGATTTGTGAGGTGCTAAAATGGAGGCTGGCTGTGCAGCTTTAATGTATTCCACATATGTATGCGGTATGATATACTTTAATGATGGGAATGCAAGCCACTGCTATTTTTTTTTTGCCTCAGCAACCCCTTCCTCTTCTGAGAAGGACTGTTTACTCTTGTGGAGAAAAAATTTAAAATTTTTCTTTGTCATACTGTCTTTAGGAGAATGCTTGGCCTGTACCTTGAAACTTATTTACCTATCGTGTATTATTCTTAAGACAATTTTTAATTTACTTACAGGCTTTTTTGCCAACTTCAGTATAGTTTGAGTTCTTCACATGCAGTAATTAATTTGTTGTTCCAGTTTAGTAAGTGTTATATTTTTTCGTCAGTGCTTCTGCAACTCAGACAATAGATTATCAATCAGGAAATTAAATAGAAACAGAGAAACAGTTAATGAACGTCTATGGGAAATTAATCTCAAACAGGTCTTCAGGGCATGGCTAAAATATTGGTAGTATCAGGCTGCTGTTTCTATTCTTTCAGTTCACTACAATTTTCCTTCTTTTAGTGAATTTTGATGGTTATTGGTAAGGACATGACGCAGTCCTGGTATGATAACCATCTCCTTGAGAAATGGGAAGTGACCATGAACAAGAAACAAAGAATTCTAGAGGTTGGTTCTCAATTTCAGAAGATGCTTCTCATCTACTCTTGCTGTCATGTGACAGCATTGTTGAAGAATATGGGTCATGTTGTCTTTGCTGTCTGTGTCAGACATTTATTTCTGCAGGTGTCAGGATAAAGTGGGATCTTCGTATTGTTTTACTGTCCATATTGAAACAGTATTGTCTGTCCTAAGGCAGTATAATAGTTTGAATGATGTAGCTACAAAACGCTGAAAGAATAGTCTCTCTATTTGTTTATAGACCAGTTAGCTATGACTGTCCTGTGGCTTGTGGTATTACTGTAAAATACAGAAATTATCTCTTACTCGAACCACAGAAAAAGGAAAAGCAAGGCAAAAAAGTTTCCATTTCCCCATAATTTCTCTATTTTCAATCTAGTGCCAACTGTTACCTGCATATTAATTGCATACTTTTTACATTGCCTGTAAATAATTCTGCTTTGACATCTTCAAAGATGTCACTTCTCATTAAGCTCACAAAAATTCAGAGTATGATGTCTGTTGGCAGATGGTTTGTATGTATGAAGTGAAACCTGTATGTAGGTTCATAGCTTGGTGAGGCCCAGAGCGTTTTTGTGTTCTTGTACACACAGCTGTATAGATTCACATTTATGTACGTGTGTGCGTACACAGTCTCATTCATAATAAAGATGTAGAAAACTATGTCAATGATTCAATCAGGCTTTTATTAATTCTAATGACATCTGCCAGTTAGATCCAGTCAAAGCAGCACATTTTTGATGTGGACATGGGCTCTGGTGTCAACTGAGTTTTCAGCTGGAAGCCACCAGACTGACTGTGGCCCCAGTTTATGGTGCTTAATACTAAACATCATATAGATTTACATTGTTGGTATGGAAAGCAAAATGTTTCCATAGCTAGGGCAAGCAAAAAAAGTTTTTAGTCTGAGCATGGCTCAAGTATCACAGGTAATCTAAGGAATTTTGTTGCTGTGGAGCCTTCCCAGCCGCATTAATGGAGGAAGAATTTTATGCTTAGTATAACTAAAATACTTCCTCTTGCAGTTACTTTTTCTTCTATTCTTCTACATTTAACATTCTGTATACTTTTTATAAAAAAAAGACAATTGGTTGACAAAAATGCATCTCCACTAAGGGTATAATTATACCGTGATTTCAAGGATAGTGCCATTATGCAATCTCTTCTAAAAATCATAGTTCCATTCAGTTAGCTCAGGAACAGGTAATAGATCGCTTCCAGGAATAAAATGCGCACACCATTGATAGTCTTACCCAGGTCTTCACTGCTACTAGTTCAAATGCTTTTCTGAGTTAGTTGTGCAGTAATACTGAACATGCTTTGTATTAAAACACAGATGATTTTATAAGTTGGTATTAAATGGTCTACTGACAGACTGGAGTTTGAAAGCATGTGAAGAAATTTGTCTATTCTTCTCTATGATCACAAAGAAGAGTCTGATAGCTAGTGCCAAGGAGGTTCTGGAAAAAAAAGTAACTCTCTAGCTGTTTGCAGGTGTAACCATGAAACTCAACTGAATCTTCAACAGTGGGCATGGTATTACTGCAAAGATGACAGCAGGCTGGTAGAGAAAACAGAAGGCTTGTAGTTCTTTAGAGCTCTAAAGCTTTTTTTTTTCATGTAATTTTTCAAGTTTACCTCAGTTACAATGAGCAATCTATAAAAGTGTGTCCCACTTGAATTACTTCTGTTTGCGGTTTTGGCAAGTGAGCAAGAAAATAAACCTGTGCAAATTATTCTTTTGGATGGAAGAACATTTCTTTAAATTATGATTCTGAAATTTTTTGGCATTGTGATGAGTAACTCAAATGGAGTGTGCAAGTAGCTAAAGAAATGAACACCATCCCCTGAAGACTGAACAGGAGTTGGGAAGAAGCACTAGTGAGACCAAAGTTAGTGTGGTAAAATATATTGGGGACTAGAGCTCATTAAAGTTGTTGAGTATTGGAGGGGATTTTGAAGAAGCAGCTGGAATAATATTTAAAGGGCTGAAAACGGCTTTTTCAAAGATCTTTTTTTATGGGAATATGGTAAGTGGTAAATGTCTACCCTCTGTTGGCGGTGAGTGACTTACTTGGTGAATGTCTTCCCTCTAAAGGACATAGTAAGACAAAATGAGAGAAATTTGAAATGTGAGAAACTGTTTGGTTTTGTTACTCAAGTAGTACACTTGATAGATAAAATTATCCTTGGAACATCTCACAGAATAATGTGATGCATTCTGGGTTGCTCTCATACTTAAATGAAGATGGGAAGCTACTTATTAGGGCCTCCTTAGCTTGTAAAGGCTCTACAGGGTGGGCACAGTGGAAACTTTGGTGTCTGTATTATATGGTGAGGTTGAACAGTTCAGTATGGATCTAGGGACCTGTGAGCTGGAGGTGAAGATAAAAGGCTATATTGAGAGGCGCTGCTGTACCCCTTAAGTACCCAGTTATGGAATTGTAAGGAAAAATGGGCTTCTGGTGCATTGACTTATGCATTCCAGTAGTAATCAACATGTATCAAACCCATATACAACTTCTTCATAGAAAAGCTTGTGGCCAGATGTATCTACTGCTGGCTGTCTCCAGTGAAATGGAGTATAGATCTCAGTGCTGCTATTCACACTCCGGTTGTAAACTTGTCTTCCTGAACAGGGATGTTTGTAGCATCATTAGTCTGTGAGTGGGAAAACTAACAACCCCCCTCCACTTGCTTTATTTGTATGTATGTGTTTCCATAATGCCAACATTTAGAAAACATGTTTCTTTGGAGCAGGTGTTGAACTTAAGTTTTGCTTCATGTTTAGAATGTGTGTATATTTGTTTTTGTTTCTTGATTATGATATATAAAAATACACTACTAACAAGACAGTTACTGTGCATTCCATCTACTATCACTTTATCACTTACTATACTTTCATTATTGCAGTAATTAATTACAAATGAAGTCTTCTGAACTTTTATTATGCATTATAAGGATACAGTATACCTTTGTTTTCGGTTTACAGTATTCCTTGCTTCATCTGTTTGTTATCACCCTAGACATAACTATTATTGATGAGCAAATACTGGTTACTTATAAAAGTATCTTTCAGGTGACTAATTATCTATAAACAACATATTTATCAGGGGGAGCATCACTGGCAGCTCAGAAGGCAAATATAGTCAGCTAAGAAGGCAAATATGGTCAGTCCATAACTTTCTCTGTTCTTGATGAAAACTTGTTGTACTTACTTTAAAATGGCAGTTTCCTCACTGGGGAGGAGAGAAGTTTAACAACTTAGGGATTATCTATCTTCTGTTTCTTTGGATCAGTGGAGGTATATGAATGTAAAACTGGTGAATAAGTCTGAGATAAAATCCTGAACTAGGGAAGACTCATTCAAATAGCCTTGATGGGTATTGGAGGCAGGGGGGCAGCCAGGATGTGTTGACTCATCTTTAATAATGGCACAGAATCTACATCTTGTTGTTAGGATATATCACTCTAGGCTGATCATAATCACTGTTCTTACCAGGGCACAAACAGCCTTTTTTTAGCTTCTTAAGCATAGGTGAAGGTGCAAGAGACCTGTGGCCTTTAGAGATATGTTTGTTGTTGTTTTGTGCAGCCAATTTCCTGTTGCTTGTTACATGAATCGAGTGCAGAGACTCTAACAAAAGAAAAGGACTGTTTCTGTTCGAGAAGTGCTGCGGGGATAGCTGAAGGGAAAGCTGAGAGAAGGAGGAGTAAGTGTATTTGAGGACAAAGGGATGGGAAGGTGCATCGTGAGTTCACTACTTCACTTTATTCATATACAGTGTCTGGGTGATGGAATAGTAGTAGTAACCCAAGGAAAGCAAAAAGGGGAGGGGGGAAATGAGTGTTGATCAGAGCAACAAAGGGAAGAAAGCAAGCTAGCTGTATAAAATTTTTAGTCATTCCATGTCCAAATAACATTATTTTGACTGTTTTGTTGCTGTTACCAGTGACAAATCTATTGCATTGAAGTATTTCTTTAAATATGCCTACATACATATGTAACAATTTGCAAATGTCTTAAAAATCCAGCCTCCTTGTGAGGAGTGATACTGCATACAAACGCAGATAACTTGTGTATGTATCCTTTTGTAAGACACTTCAAATGGAAAAAGAATCTTCATGAGTAATTAGTTAAACTTGTGTCCCCCTGTTTGCATATATGGCTACAGTATCAGTCCTGATGACTTTAAAACAAGGTTGGGGGGGGAAGGACAGAAGATAACAGATGTCAGAAGATCAAAACTTTTTCTTACCATTAAAGTGTAATAAAGTCCTACCAGTAAGTTGTCATTTTCAGTTCTGCTTACATATTTATTTACTGGAGTGTTACTGGTTTTCATAATGCTGTTCTTGCTGCCCTTTAGAGTAGCCATGCTCATTTGCTTTCCTTATCCCGCAGTGAGAAAAAGAATTAAAAAAAACTATCTTGTTGCTGCTAAGGTTCATTTAGCAAACTTTAGATCCCTGTTGTAATTTGCCTGCTGGCTGTCTCTCTGACATGCAGCACTGTATCATCCTGTTTCTCAGGGAAGAAGTATAATTGACATATTATTGAAAACAAAACCAGAAAACAGCTTAAGGTCTGCGTGAAGGCTTCAAGTTTTACTAACAACAGTTGAATGTGTTTTTTTTCAAAGGCATCTGTAGCAGATAGGAGCACTTGTGTATTCAAAACAAAATCAGTAGGAGAGCCAGGAGATCTTTACCCTGTCTGATGTAATGTGTGTTTGTATGGCTTTAGTATTGCCTTTGCAGTTTAAGAATCTTCCTTATGTTGCCTGGCTGAACAATATGAGCAACAGATGTAGATGATAATTCTTCCTGTCTTTATAACTAGGCAAATGATGGAGAATATACGTAATAAGTTATCCATCTATGGCAGCTGATGGATGGCTTCTAATGCAGCCAAATATAGTTAATATAAGGTTCATGCAGCCACTGAAATTAAAGTAAATTTCTAGAGCAACTACTTGAAGCTGCAAGTCAATATTGGCGTATTCTTCACTCTTTCTAGTTGATTTGAAGCATTTGTTAAAAAAAAGGCAACTGCTGAGTAAAAATTTAACCTGTGTGCCACTGACAAGGAAGCCAAGCAGCTGAAAACATTAGCAGCAAGGGAACCTTCAAATTGTCTGATAATTTGCTCTGTTAAGTGCAGATAAGGACCCTGGTTTTGATTAGGTACTTTTGATGTTGGCAACGTTTCTGATCTTAGTAATGCAGCTTTTTGATAATTCGAAAGCTGAGACATAGTTTATCATTTTAACACTGTGGCTCTTAAACTATACTTGGGTGTCTTGTGGATACTGGACATCTGTATTTTAGACATCTGATATGTTATGGATTCAGAAGAAAAGACCCTCCCCTTCAGCTGAACTGCTGAAAAATTTGAAATATCCATATTAATTCTACCTTTGACTGCCACTGTTTCTTTCCCAATATTTGTTTAAAATTGACCTCCACTTCCATTTCCATCTCTCTTCTTAAAGCAACTATTGATATGGCAAACAGCGAGGTAAGTTTGAAAGGCACATTTAGTGGAACATCTTGGCCAATCTTCATTCCAAAACATTTAATTATTTGCATACTAGTCTCAATAAATGGGTGTCAAGTTAGCCTAAACCACAGCCTTTCAATGACCCTTTACTACCCTGCTTATCAGTTCTTACACCTATTGGTTTTTCCCCAAATGTTTAACTTAAAAGATTCTTCCTGCAACTAAACCCACTACATCCTCTTCTGTTGTCTTTAGCTAATGAGAGTAATTGATCCTTTTCTTCTTTATATTGACCCTTTACCTATCTGTGGACAGTTACATATATACTCAGCTTTTTTTTTTTCTAAATTGAACATGCCTTGTTCTTGTAATCTTTCTTTCTATATCCTGTTTTTTCCCCTGTTCTTGAGATTTTTTGCTTCTCTCTTCTAAACGTTCTTGAATTTATTTATTTTGAAATGCGTGAAAGAATGTGGTGCTTTAAGTGAGATCAAACTATTGCAGGAAAAAAAACCCTGGTGACTTCCTACCAATATAAGCAATGGAATTCCTTTCATATGTTTGTGTTCTTACCAGTATGATCTTCAGGTTTTATTTTTTTAATCATCAAAAATAAAGTCTTTGTTCTAATAACACTTCTGACACTCTTTGCAGAGTTTGCTATGCTGGTCAGGTTCCAAATTCACTTAACTACATCTTTGTTCTCCTTCCTGCCTTCATTTTAGATGGAAAATGGGTTGGCTGTCTAGTGTCCCATCAGCACTTTTTGGACAGTCTGTCCACTGATGCTGGTCTCAATCCAGGAAAAAAACACTTCTAGTCCATGTTCATGCATGCATGTATGTATTTCCTTGGGAGAGGAATGAAAAAGGTACACGCACACAAGGTGCCCAAAACATGCAGATGATCTTTATCCCTCACCTGTGTCAATGTTAAGATACTTCAGAATTATATAATACAGATTTTGAAGTTTCCTCTGAGTTCAAAAGGATTATTAATGTCAAAATTGTGGAATGAAGGCTGGATGGGGATAGTGTTATGTGGAACTTGCTGATTCTGTAACAGTGAATTGATGAGCGTGTGCACTCTTGTTCTACACAGTATCAGTCTAAATAGTAAATAATAAGAACCCTAAACTGGGCTGGTGATGTCTGTCATCTTGCAGTGTAGCAGACAAATCAATAAATTCTGCTTATTTAAGGCTTTAGTTTACTCATATAGTATAACCTTCAAAGGTGGAATCTTTTTCCTTCTGACAACGCTGTATGAAATTTTAGCAATTGAAAGACAGGACTTGAGATACACAGCAGTTCTGTATTGAATTTGTCTCCCTGCTGATACCTGTAAACTGCGGAAAAACACGCTAATGTAACTTTACATGTGAAATTTGTTTTCCTCCATAAAATTTGTAACAAACAACAGTTTTCATATAATATGGAATTTAAGACTGGTTTACGTCTACTGATGCAGAAATGCTAGGATAGGAAGTATACCAAACCTTCTAGAAATTAATCTAAAACATCACAGTTTTAGTGTCTTCCGTGGACACAAGTTCTTTACCTTTTTTCTTTATTGCTTTCCATCAGGGAAAAGTTAGATATAAGAATCCTTACTTTAATAACATTTTTTTAATCTTAAGGGTGTACCAAGGTTACACCTGCAGTTTTTCGGAGTTTCTTTTCAGCTCTCACAAAAAGTTTTTCTCGCATATTATCCCAGGTGATGGGAACAGTAATCCTTGCTGTGATACTGGGCTGGAAAGTAACCAGGGCTTTTACCTAGAACCAAGATTTTGAAGTGCTTCTTGCTGTAGGTAGTAGTAAAGATATCCATCAAACGAAAAAGCTATGCTTGTAAGTAAGAATTCAGTTTTTTCCCAGAAAAAAAGAAAATGAGTGAAATGTTTAATTCCATTTTTAAAATGTGTTTAATTTGCACATGAAGAAGTACCTCTTGGAAATAAAAATCACTCTTCTTTTTAAATGTTGTAACAAAGCATTAAATATTCAGAATGTGGTGACATTATCTTCAGTATCCATGAAGTCTGATTTCACATAGAATTGGTTATCATGAAGCTCTGGACTTGCGTGCTAGTGAGAAATATTTTCTTTGACTTTTCATAGAGGTAGTTTCCTAACTTGACTTTCTCACTCTAGGGGAAAACAGCTACCATCTTTTTCATTTTGACTAGAGTAGAAGTGCAGGTATTATTTTTGTCTGGTCCAAAATTAATTATTTTTAATATGCAAATGAATTTAAAGCAAATTAAATAATACCAGAAAACATCTCTGCCTTTAAAGACTTTAAGACAAACAAGCAGAGAAATACGACAAAAAAAGATGATCTACTTCTAATAAACTGCTTTGGAGAGACTGTACCAAGACTACCATCTCTTCTGAAGGCTAAGCTGCATTCATGGAACATAATAGATTGATCCCCTTCTGGGAGTACAACAATAAATATTAATTTTAAAACCATATTTAGGCAGTTGAATACTCTTCTGTAAGGCTAAATAGGCAACTAAACTAAATGGAAGTTGAACTCGCTTCAACTGAAGCAATTTTCATGTTAGCTGCTAGCAACTTTGTTTTCTTCATGGTTTCCTTAGCGATTTCTAGACTAAAAGGAAATCCTTTTGCCAAGCACCAAAGAGTGCGTCTGTTACAATGCTTATTCTGCAGTAGAGGAAAACTTACTATGAAACATTCTGTGTTTAAACCCAAGCTTTGCACAGTTTTCATTTTGGTATGATACTGGTCTGCACCAACAGGTGTATGTAAACCCAAGCTCTTATTTCCTGTGTCTAGTGACATTAGGGTTGTGTGTTTGTGCCAGCACAACCTCCATTATTCGTAACAGTGTATAGAGAACAAACTGTATCAGTAAAAGCCTGTTGAAATGGCGATACACTTGACCAAAACAGGGATGGGAGATTGTTCACTTAACATATCAAGTTTGTTGAAATGAAAGGCAGTAATCTTCCTGATTCAGGCAACACTTGCTTCTCAGTTTCCCATCCATTTCTGTGACAGCTCACCGTTGTTTCAGAGCTTAATTTTGCCAGAGCAAACATTCATATGGCTTGTGGATGATGCTGTTTAGTAATCCATACAATTAGCAACTATTTGATTGGGTTGTTTAGTTCTTTCATGTCTATGCTTCTAAAACTCAGCTGAGCATTGCTGGATAGTTTGTTTCAAAGCCTCTTCTTCCAGTGCTATATTTGCATTATGTGATTGCTTTTGTGGCTTTTTAGTGTATTAACAACGGTGGAAGCTTTTCTTTAACTTCCCAGGAAATAATTACACGAAGTCAAAAAGAATAGGAAAATAAGAGTATGAAAGGTAGGGTTTTTAATTTAATTGGTGGGGGAGGAGAAGAGTCAGTAAGTAATTAACATTTAAAAACAATTAAATTCAACAAAAGAGGGACAATAGTTTACTGCAGTAAAGTACCATAATGGTTCATCAAAACTCTTCTTACCAGTTTAAAAATGTAAGTTAACAAGGCCCTTGCACAAGCCTTCAGTCTGTGCTTTTAGGATGAAGCCATTTAATTGTTAATGAAGTACAATATGTAGTACAAGTCTAAGACAAATGGGGTTTTATTAAGTTGTCCTTAAATTTTAAAGGAGCTACAAAAGAAATGATGTCTCTACTGTCTTTTGTTAACCCTGCTTAGAGAAGTATGCTGAAAACCACTGAAGAGGTATAACAAACCAGACTTAATTGGCCCCTTGCTGGTGTGTTGGTTGCCTTCATTTGTATCCTAACACACTGTAAGCACTGTTAATGCAATCTCTGATATCTCTGTTATTTCTTCATTATAGAGTACACTTCTAATTATAATGATTTTATTACTTGAAGAGAAAAACCTCCCAGATCACAGGAAGCTAACAAGATGAGGCTCTACTTGTTCAGTGTGCAAAATGTCTAAAAAAAGTTAGAACTAACAGTAGCTTATATCAGTAAAATCTTGTTCTCACTTCCAATGAATATATTACAATTATTTTAAAAGTAAAGAGGTCAGGAGGAAATCAAAATAGAAAGCATGTGAGAGCTTTCCAGGATGGTAAAATTGATATAATGATATAAATTTTGTACTTGGCTCTTGAAAGACCCCCCCAAAAAAAAAAAACCTAGTCTGCATGCGTCTTCTGGAGGTGGAGAGAGTTACTAATCTTTCAGAAACTGATGTCAGAATCTTGAAAAGTCCTGAACTTTAAGACAGTTCAGACTTTCAAGTTCTACTTCATCTCTAATGTTTAATACATAAAGTTTTATACCGTTTAGAAGTCAAAATACACACTTGAAATGCCAGCCTCAGTGAAGTGTGTGACAAGTGTCTGTCTTAATATATAACATTTAAGAAATGCTTTTGTCCAGAATGAGTATATGAATGTGAGGGACTGAGGCAATCTTAAGGGAGAACATGGACAACTTTCTCTGTGTGATGATCTTCATCTGAAGGAGGTCAACAGATGAAAACTTCAAACATTTTAGAACTGTGAAACTAAAATTTGGAAGAAACAATTTAAACATGTGACATGCTGCAGACCAGAAACTGAACTTTTAATGATGAAGCTAAGAAGACATTTCCATACGTATGGATAGGATGGGAATGTAATGGAATAAGCAGTAAGTGTAACATTATTACAAATTACTTTATAATTGTTTGAAGGCTTGAGAAATTAATTTTAAATATAGAACATGACAATTTTTATTAAATATAGTTTTAAAATATTTTATGAATTTACATACTAAGATTTAAAACTCTACCTAACTTTCAAAATAATTGCAAAAAATCGGAAGACTGATTACTTTAACTTGACAACTTGTAATCAAGGTGTTAAATTATGGGATAAAAAAAAGTTCAAGAGAAAGAGATGCTGAAGTGGAGAAACAGACACCTGACCATGTTTCCACTGTGCTGCAATAAAAGCTAATTATATCACTGGACTAGAAAGCCAGGGGATTTGAGTGTACATCTGCCTCTGCTAACCTTTCTGTACACATGACCTGTGGGTTAGTCTTTCCATATTTGTGAAGTGTTTTTTCTTCCTACCCTGCTTTAATCACTTACCTTGTAGAGCCTTCCCAGACAAGGCTTGTCTCTTAGTGCATTAGCATTTAACTCATATGTGCTGTGATCTCTGGAGTGACCTGGACTTTACCTAGAGCTCTTAGAAACCCAAACTGGTTCTGGCTGTGGCTGCCTAAAGTGTGAAAGAAATGTTTCATGTTCATAATTGAATGTCTGTTTGCACTGTAAGATCAGGTCTCCATCCCACATCCATAGTTTAAGCACAAGAATAGTCCAATTATACTCCATTTGTTTTTCAAATGAAGGAAAGACACTTACAGGATTGTTCTTGTGCTTTCGATGTGCTGAGAAGGAAAACGGTGATAAATCTGATAGAGAATTATATTGTAATAGAAAACATAGAAACAAATGTGACTGTCCCCTTCTGAAAGTGATAACAAATGTCTGTTTATGGAACTTGAGAATAAAAACATAAAGTAAGACTCTGTTCCTTCCTCAGCATGAGCTCAGCTGTGCCTTAGTTTTTTTTCCCTCTCTGTGGTAGTGGTTTCAATATAATAATGCAGTATATACTGGCTTTTCTAAATTAGATTGTTCCACTTTGTTTTAATTGAACTGGAATAGATATAGTACTCATACTTGTATATGTATATTTGTGCATATACAAATCCCAATTATATATGATATATATAATTCCCACACTTAATAAAATGCAGCTTTCTTCTCATGTAATCAGTTCATCTCTATGGTTGCTAAGCCTTTTTTTGAGGGTTGCTTTAGCTGTTTTACACTCAGTCCTATGACAAAATATAAACCAGCTTAGATCTACGTTCTTTTCAAGGGGGATTTAAATCACAGGCTCAACCCATCCCATTCTGAAGTAGTCTTCTCTAAAGATAATCATATGCTGCTTTTCCTCCACCTTCAACCTTTGTAATGTGTGGGTTTTTTTCTTTCTTTCCATGTCCTTCCCCAGCTCAGCTCTTTCCACATTTTGTGGAGAAACTTCTTTTCATATGGTACCTAGTTCTTACCTGGATGATACTTCTTGCTCCAACTGCAAGAATCAAATCTCAGTTGCCATGTCAAGATGATTCAGTGCATTTCTCTTTCTATCCTTTGTGTTTCCTGGGTTCAGAGTCTTTTGGCTCTGCGTGTACATTAGTCAGGGATGTACCGTGTCATGTGTAGACTGTATCAGGGATTGGTCCATCAGGTGTGCTCAGGATGTGCCTGATGAATAACAGTAGAATGATTTTCTCTAAAAAAAGGAGAAAAAAAAATTAAGTACAGTGGATGCTATTCCATAGTCAGCCTCCAAAAAAATAGAAAATTTAGATTCAATTTATGTATTTACTTGAGGAAATTCAAATCTACATCTTTTTGAAGAGTGTAATAACTATTATAAAAAGATAAATTCTTTGCATGGGGAGGATATTCTTACTACTCCTGGTTGAAAGTTGCCCTTTGAAGCAAAAAAAAAAAAAAAAAAACCAAAAAAACCCTCCAAACAAACTGTCGCCAGGCACTGTGATACCAAAAGAGAAAGGAAAAGAAGACTTAACCATTTACCTTAGAGGTTAGGAAATGTATTTGTGAAATCCAGAGTATTATTCCTTTTAAGAACAATGTATTTCTGTTTTAAGCTTTGCCGGTGCTAAGATGGTTAATCACAAAAGTGTTTGTGGAAACAAGATGCATATGTACAACTCAGAGAAAACCGACTGCTGTTATAACACTGAAATGTAGAATTAAAGTAGCATGGATGACACCAGCTATTAAAAAAAAAAACAAAACCAAAACCAAACTTGTACCAGAAGTACCTGCAGGCTTATTCTTAAGGCACAACTCTAGTAAAAGTGTATTTGGTGCACTGTGTAGGAAGTTGATTAGGTGATAACCTATTGCACTATAGTATAGCTTTTATTTTTTTTAGCATTCAATTATTTAAGTAAAGGACTTTTCTGTTAAACAAAACACATTGTTGTCTGGTACACAGAAATATGTTATTTAATGCATCTTGTTATCTAACAGCTCTATATTTTTATCAACTCAGTAGTCTCTTTTATTTTCCTCCTGGTTGCACGTGATTACATTCTTTTATCAGATACTCATTTGAAAGAACTAAAATGAATTTAAGTAATATTTTGAGTTTAAAGTAAGTATCAATTGCATTTTAATAACTTGTATAACAATGCTTCTTATTTTTAATAAAAGTAATATTCTGGAAATAAGAAGGTATCTCAACACCTGCATAGAAGAGAATAGCTCATTTTTTCTCCCACCTGCGTTGGTGCAACTCCACTACTTGGGAATCCAACACAGTAAATTAACAAAATAAAACTACCCGCATGGCATATTGTGCTATGACTAAGGGTAAACAATATTAGGTGCTAATTTATATGCTAAGGCATGATCCTGCAAACATTTATGTATGTGACTAAGTTTACAATGTGCATGAATTTACTTGAATCCTTAAGCTTTTGCATTATCAGGGCAAAATAAAGAAAAACTGGCTCCTACTCTATATTCGTCTAAAATAGAGGAATAACACTTTACTGAGGCACAAGTAGAATAGCTGCAAACTATTCCAAATACATAGTATATTTTCTCTTAATCTCATTTGAGAATGAAAACGACGAAGGGTTATAGGATCTGTATGAGTATCATATTTAATCCTGTTTTAATGTTCTTTCCGGTATTATGAGTAACTAATAATAAAATAATGTTGTTTCCTTACCATTTTCCCTGGAAAAGAACCAGTAGGACAGTGGTAGTGATCTGGGAAAGCTGCTGTATGACAGTGGGGGGGAAATGTGTTCTTCTGGCAAGTGCTGTTTTAAGAAAAACCTGCATAGGTAACAGGGTGATAAATTTAAACATACATCACAAGTCAGTCTCAGAATCATTGCAGACCTACCAGAACACTCATTGCAGGAAGCTTTTTCAGAAGTGTAAGTTTCAAACTACAGTGATTGCGCAATAGTACTTTCCTACTCTTTATTACAAAAACCCCCAAAGGGTAAAATTCTTATTAATAAAAGTGAGTAAAGTGATACACCTCCAAAATACAAAAAGAAGAATTATAGGGAGAAGCATACTTGGACCATCCTCATTTAAATAACAGAGTAAGTGTCTTTCCTAAAGCCATATGCACTGTATGTGACTGAATAATGAAGAGTAGATGTTATCTTTAAATGACCTTAACTGTAAATCACTATACTGCCAATATTACTTGTAGTTGTCATGATTCATGTTTACAGCTGCCAGCTATCCCCCAGCGACCCAGTTTAAATGTTATGCATGGAGGAGGAATTAGAGAAGTGCTTACTGAAAACCTAATTAACCCCCTAATGCATTTAAGGTGAACTCCTTGTTCCTTAAATGTGTGAATATGCATAATAACAACAGTCGTCCAAGGGGAGGATTCAGTGTCCATTTTAGGAAACACTTCCCTAATATCCCCTTCTGGAATCTTTGAAAGATTTATTTAGCTGTCTGTGAAGGTTTTGAAGGTCGTGAAGTTTTTGACTCTACCTTACTATGCATCTTCCCTTGCGCCTTGAAGAAAGTTGAAAGGGCCTGATCCATAGTTTGCCTCACTCAACGGTAGAGCATTTTAGTAAATAGATGCTGGTTTAGGATTTCAGAAAGATTAACTTGCTGAGGACCTAGAATTTGTACATTGCTTCCACAGCTTCTGGAATACAGTTGTCCGTATCTCCTGGGTTCCCATTGCCTGAGAAAAACTTGTCCATGATGTCTTATGGCATGACAGGACTAGGATACTTTTTATGACTTGAGACTGAGCTTGCTAAGTAACAAAGGTATGATAGCTCCGTTACCTTTTTCAGCTGCTGAGAAGATCACAAGGCTGGCAGAGTGATTTCAAGAGAAATGTCTAAATTATTAAGGTAAAACAAAATAAGTAGGGTGTTTTTTGAAATTTAATTCAAATGTAGACTGATAAACAGAGAAGTCAATTTATTTTATTACACAACTCTCCTGAATTTGTTTTGACACAGTTGTAGGACCTGATCTGAAACCTGGTTAACCAATGGGGATAGATAACAAATAAACATCAGTTTAAGGAACTAAAAGACGAAGTTTAATCTAGTCCAGTTATGCATTCTTGGATTGTGTCTGATAGTAAATGCTGAGGCAACTTCTTCCTTCTTCCCTAGTCCTCAGTAAACTCTGATCCAGGATTTTCCAAAGTAGAATGGGTGAATTAGTGCCTTTGTCTATAACGATCCTTGATGTTGTCTTTATTTTTTTGTGGTGTTTTTTTTCCCCCTCCCCTCTCCATCTGTTAATCTGTCTAAACACCTTTTGAGCCCAGTAAACTTCTGGCATCCACAGTATGCCCCAGTGAGGAGCTCTACAGCTTACCTATGGCCTTGTGCAAGGAATTGCCTTCTTTTGACTGTTCTGCATGCTAGTTTCATGTGATGGCAATGTGTTCGATCACAGGAAAACAGGAAACAGATCCTTCTTTATCGAACTTTTGTTATGCTCATAATTTGGTAAACTGCTATTGTATCTTGATTACTTCTTTTAACGGCTAGTGAATTGAGTTAATTGAACTGGTCTTATAGAAGTATGTTACTTGTTCTTATTGTATTGTTACTTGTTCTTATATGTCTTTTGTAGACATACTGCATCTATTCTTTTGCATTGGGGAAACAGAACTGTACAACAGTATTAAAAAAATAAATAATTGGACTTCAACTGATGCTCTTTTTTTTTTAATTGAAGTATTAGCCCAGAAGAATACAGGAAGGAGTGGTACTGTGTGTCTCCAATTCTGTTGATTCAGCTGGCTACAGAAGGTGTACATATAAATCAGCTGTAGAAAGCTCTGCTAAAAAAGCCCCACAACCCAACCCTGTCATCTTTGACTGTTATTAGCACTTACAAAGGGGAAAAAACTCGAGGGGTAACCAAATTGATACAGCTCTCTAATGTGAAAAATAACATAATCAATAAAGGCTAAAGTAAAATGTCTCTGAGGTCCGAGTCTGTAGGGGGGTTGTTCCTCAAGAGGCAATATTTTTTCCTACTCTATTTGCTTAAAATCTTTAAGAATTAATTTAAATTTGCTTCTGTTTAGTCACAGACAAACATGACCCTAAATGTGTTACCACAAACCAGATATGTTTTCACTAGAACTGTTAAAGACAGTACGTGCTGCAATTACCAGCTGCCTACTGCTATCCATCTGCCTGGACAGTATCATTCAGTTAAGGAAGAATTGCTTTGTTGTTTTTTTTTTTTAGGGGTGTTTTTGTGTGTGGTTTATTTATATCTTCTTACAGTAGGCTTTGAGTGGAACCAAAGAAATTGTCATGCCACAGTGATTGCAGGTTTGAATAATCCCCATCAGAAGGCAGAAATAGAGTTGTGGTGATCTTGTCTCGGACTGCGCTCACTGACAGACTCTCCCCTCCATTTCATAAGCAGTTGCGTTCTGTGTATAACTACTTAATTCTGTAGCGGTATAAATGTAAGGAAAAAACCTATACACAGGCAAATTGACCAAAGCCCATAGGGGATAATTTCAAAGATGCAAATGCCTCTTACTACCTGAATTGTAACCACGACTTTGCAAACCTTCTTTAGGACTAAACCATACCCTCTTCTTTCACGTGGCTCATTAATACTTACAAAATGAAGTGAAGTTGAGGCAAACCAGCTTAGTAATTTTGCAATAATGAGCATTGGTGTTGCCATTCTCACATGTGGGTACCTGAATTTGTGTAGTGCTTTTGCGTGTTGATTTTTTTCAGAGTATCAGTAAGAGTGAGTCTAGTTTACTTAGAACTATATAGTACTTTGGTAGGAATCCTCTACATAAAATTTAATTTACTTAACTTGTCTCTTCTCAGCCTTTATTTATAGCATTGCTACAGGTCAGGACATCTGAAAATTGAACTTCCCAAGGTGAACACTGTTGTATTCTTATTTATATTCTTATGTATCTATTTCAGTCCTTCCCCTGTTAATAAAATGTGTGAATGACCATGTACTGTGACTTTCATACTGTGAAAGAGATGAGAGTTTCAACAGTGAATCATAGAAATCAAAGGCTCAAATCTTTTAAGTTTGAAATACAAGTTTTGCAACACAGTAGAGAATTTTTATTAGGCCATGTCCCAGGGAAGGACTTCCTTATTCCTGCTTCCTGTGCTAATCTTCAAACTTATGCCAAAACACTGAAGAGACCATAACTTATCTTCTGTCACTCCTATTTAAGAATTCCGGTATTTTTAACCTTTCAGTGCAAGAGAGAACAACTGCTGTCCATTTGGCAAGACAGAGGCTTAAATGACAGAGTGACAGGTTTTCAAGGCAACTAATAACACAGTAATCTTAATGATTATCCCATTGTTCATCAGTGCCTTGGTCAGATGACTTCTCCATTTTAGGGCAACCAGTGATATCAGGTCATTTTGTCAGTGTAATCTAGGAGATCCTAAGATTTAGCTAGAGGTGTGTTGCTTTGTGTTTTTTTTTTTTAAACACAGTTGTATGAACACATTCTATTTAGCTATCTAATTTTATTAGCTAATTTCTAACTTTTCCCTGTGTATTTAGTTAAGTTTGTGGTTAGGCACAAACAATTGTTGAAAGCAGCAGCACATTAAAAAATGAACTTGTTATATCTCCCACTGTCTCACAAACCAACACTTTCATGACTCCTTCATTTTGCATATATATTTTTTAAAGGTTTTCTTGGTGCACACACATCTATGCTGTTAGATTACTGGAACAAGGCAATCAGAACAGATCTTAAATTCAACTACTGTGCTACTGGTGGCTTGCTGAGTGGGCTATCAAACTTGCTTTAAAGAAGTAACTAGATTTTTGTCAAAAAAAGACAATGTGAGCACAAAGTTAAAAACAAATAAGCAATTAACAGTAATTGACACTTTGCGAGAAACAGAAAAGGTATTTTCCACTTTTTCTTACTGCCTTAACCACATCTTTTCCTTGTCTCATATTATAAATTAATATTAATGTATAAAACAGATTGGATAAGTTGTATCTGTAGTTCTAATTAAGGGACACAAAACATGTATGAAATGTAATACATCCTCCAAGAATGTCAAAAAGCATTGGAAACGTAATTGCATCCTAAATATTTTGTTGTTCATTTGCAATCAAAGCACTTATTCACTTTGCTTGTAGTCATTAAGCACTAAACTGTTTTGCTAAAAAGCTGCACTTTAAAATAGTAAATGGGTCAAAATATTTAAAATACAGGAAACCATTTTTAAAAGGAAAAAAGAATATGAGAATTAATTGACAGATTTAGTTCCTGTGAGCCAGTTTTTAAAAGTTATTTAAAACTAACTGACACCTGGATATATCTTTAAATACTTTCAAATGTTTGGCAGCTATTCAACTTTCTTGTTATGGGATCAGCATGGAAGATGAGCAACTCTGAGACCTTGTAATAGTGCAGTGTATAATGTGCAAAAGTCGAAATTGTATTACAGTTTTATCTGTAAATTCTGATTTCTCCTTTGAAAGAGAATCCTGTAGCTTATAAACAGGTCAATAGCCAGAGTTGTTTTTACTCTTGTCAGGGCTGTTAGCAGTGGTATAAAGTATTTAAAACTGAAAGGGAACCCTGAGTTCCTGACCTGGCTCATGTTGTAGCTGTGTGAACCATGAGGCTATAGAGTCATTCACTCTTGTTCTGCCTGGTGTTGACTCTGTAACCTGTTGCAGGAGTAGCTGGAAGGCACCCTGCTCTTTCTCTGGCCTCTGTCCTAGTGGCAAAAGCACTCACCTCACCTGCAGGATGGGAGGCTTCATCGTCCTCACAGAAGGATGGGCACCCTGAACCCATGCTTTAACTAGTGCTTTTCTGAGTGAAAGGAGACCATAGACTGGCCCTAGTGAGGTTTTTGTAAATAACTATTACTCTAGACAGGTAAGAAGGTAGCTCCCTGGATGATTAATTACAGGCTGATGCAAAGTTGCTGTGCTTGGAAACTGTGTTGACCTGTTTGGAAGGGGATGTAGCACTGAACTGCAGCGGGGCTGTGCCCTGTTCTCAGTGCCAGCTGAGTTATTCAGCACCAGCTCAGTGTATCTGGTAGGTTGTGTTACGTTGCCTCAGTAGACTTGCTCTTTTTCACTTTGTTCACAGTATCGCAGAGCCATTTAGGCTGGAAGGAAGCCCCTGCTCCAGCAGGGGCAGCTTTGAGCAGGTTGTCCTGGACTCTGTCCAGTTGGGTTTTGAGTATCTTCCCTGACAGAAACTCTAGAAGCTCTCTGGGCAACTTGTTTCAGTGTTTGATCACTATCATGGTAAAACCTGTTTTCTTGTGTTTGGATTGAATTTCATAGTTTTAATGTTTTTGTTTGTTTTAATTTTTTTTATATCTTGTAACTTTTATTCTGCCTTTTACCATTGTCAGTGGGCGGTACTGAGAAGAGCCTGGCTCCTGCTTCTTTATTCCCTTGCATTGGGTATTTATATGCATTGATAAGATTCCCCTGAACCTTATCTACTCCAGGCTGGACAGTCCTAGATCTCTCAGCCTTTCCTCTTATGAATGATTCTTCAGTCCCTTAATCGTATTTGTTTGCCAAGTCCAAAAGAAGTCACAAATGTTCCATAATGGATGGAGCACCAAACTTAAAATGTTAAGCTTTTTAGCAAATATAATGCTAAATGCCCAGTGTCTCTAGTTAAGGGATGCACACGGATCAACTAGGTGATACTGAAATGATTTAGACCTAACTAATGTGACTAACCAGTGGAAGAAGGAAATCTAAGAGCTGCTACATCTAGTTAATAAGCAGAAGTCCAGCTTTCCTATTTTCAAGAGTAAAATGAACATGCTTGCTACTAGATCTTGGAGTAAGTTACCTGCACCTGCCAAAGATCAGCCATTCACAGAGGTAAAATGACATGGCATTTTGTATCCTGCTAATGACATCAGCGATGAGGGTTCCATAGGGATTGCCTAACACAGGCAAGAGATTTAATCCAGTTGGCTGACTTTCCACTCCACTGCTGACCATTAAAGAGAAGAAGAAAGTAGCCCACAGCGCTGAAGATAATCTGGTTTTGATTATATACAGAGCTCAGGGGGAAAAGTCACAAAACAAACCCCTTCCCAGGAAAAAAATCCAAACAAAAAATAGTGATTTATCCAGGTAGAAAATGTGTATATATTTATTTTGAACTAAAACTGCATATCCAGATTGAATTTGAGAATTAGTTTGGGGAAAGAAAAGAAGTTGTTTTGAAATGTCAAAATAATCCTGTTTTGTCATTCTGAACTGAAGCATTTCTGTTTTCTTAAGCCAGTAGCTAGGGAACTGACCTGTAATCTTTTTCTAATTCATAAGATGGCCTTGAACTCAGGCATCTTATGCCTCTCAAAAGTAGCTAGAGGCCTTCTGAGGTGGACCTTTCTCTGATTCATCAGCTGAAACCCTTCTATCTAGATCAGTCCTAACTATTCAAAAAAGAAGAGAGACTCAATAGCTGTCACATTCAGTGTATTTGAAAAGAGAATGAGAAGGGGGGAAAAAAGCAACCCCAAAACGCTTCTATTCTGGGTCAATTGGTCTGAATTTGTTTCTTTGATTTGTTTTCAAGTCAGTAGCTAAATTGAAAAATCAATTATTTACACATCTCTAACTACATACTTCTCTTTTGCTAGCCAGTTGTTAGATACAGGCATTTCAACAGCTTCCCTTCTTGCCTAAGATACCCAACCTCCCATCCCTCACCCTGCTTTTATGTAGCAGGCTGTGTGATAGCTTAGTGGAGAGTGTATCAGTCCTTGTGGAAAACCTGCACTCCTGTTGTGATCTCTTTTCATTACTGAAGGGACAGAAGTCAGTCTTTTGACCTCCCCCGCCCCGTCACTGAATATTTGTAAACAGTTTATTTATGGAGCTATACAAAAATCTATGGAGCAATGTCTATGGAAGATTAAGGTATCAGAGGGTTTGACTGGAAGGTAGGACTCGGATTGTACGCATGTTACTCCATTGAAATGACAGTCTTAACTGTGTGTGTGTGTTAAAGTAGAAGTGTGCATGAAAAAAAGGAAATATTTTAAGTGATACTGCTTAAGATTCCTGGCTTTGAGGACAGACACTCAGTTGCCTTGTAAATCGTGGGGGCATCGGCAGTAGAGGTGTTCATGAGGAAACCTGGTGCAACATTTAGGTTGGAGTGTCACGTGTGCTTGTGAAGGCATCTGGGCTAGATGACCTGAGAAATCCCTTCTGACCGAAGGTACTGGAATCATACAGTCTAAATGACCAGTGGAGACTTTTTAAATACGGATTCTGCTAAATCAAACTCTTTAATTAGCACCATCTCCATTCTAACACCATCAGAATGGACCCTGATTGAGCATCATCCCATATTCTTACTGTTAATAAATTCTTTCTAACACACAAAGATCAAATATACAAGATTATTCAAACACTTCTTTGCTGTTCTCTGCTTAATAAAACAAGTGAAAGAAAGTGAATAGCAGTCGTGCATCTAAAAGACATAGCGCTATTCATAAAGCATATTACTTCTTTAGACTTCCCAAATTCTAATTAGAACTTTACAAAGCAATAACAAAGATAGCAACTGGATTCTAAACTAATAAATCTAAGCTCAGTGCAAACCGGAAAGCCCCAGTGCCAGTGAAATAATACAAGACACCTGTTTTATATGGTACACATCAAAAGCAAGCCCCAAGGACAATAACTTTTAATATAATCATTATTAAATGTTTATTAGCCAAAGCTCAAAATATCAAGAAATGTATTGTAGTAGAGAAACAACTATCTTGCAGACACACAAAATCTTTCTGTTTTGATGATTAAAACTTTGGTTGCCAATAATCTTCTGGCCCAAGGTAGCAAGTGTTATTACTGTACTTAGAAAGTAATGAAAGCATATTTCTTATCATTCAATTTTCCTATTTATAATTTAAAGTGCACTCCTGTTCATCTATCTGTTTGAAATTAAATTCTTAAATTAAATACTTTATAGCTTTTTCATTCTCCTGGAGATAACAAAATTACTAATACAAAAAAAGTCTATTCAAAAAAAAATCCAGAGAGGGATTCAAATGCAGAAACTCTGTAAAAGCTCATTAACGTTTTGAAGATACACAACTTCAGCTTGAGTAAGTCCAGTTATTTGTTTTTTAATCTCAGTTCTTGCACCAGACAAAACAGAACTGAGTTTATATCCTACCAAAGCTTTAAACCTCTGTTCCTATTTTGGTAGGAATGACTACCCAACAGTAAATGGAGCTATATTCTTGCATGCTTCTCATTTACTTTATTACATACCACTGAGTATACCCTAGGACAGGGAATTGAATTTGCATCTCTTGTATCTTAAAACAAGGATAAAGCAATAGCACATGAAATAGAAGTATGTATAGGACTTCCTCCAGTGAGGAAGGAAGGTGGGAACAAGCCTTTCTTGTGATTAGTGCCTCTTTTTGATTGCTGCTGGCATTTAATTGCTAACACCTAGTGAGGAGGTGGGGTTGATTTATGCAGAGAGTTCTAAACTGAGGAAGAAGTGCTTGAAGTGATAGCAAACTGAAAATCAGTAGGGCTGAGTTTCTGGGCTTACCAGCAATAGGAGCTGGAGTTCTTTCTGTTAGAGCAGTGCTATGTATCTACTGTAGACAACTTAGCTTTGGGTATAGCTCGACCTACAGATGATGTTAGTGCTGCTGGAGGCAAAAGAAATCGTGCTGGAGTGATGTGGCTTGGGGTATGAAGGGGGCTCTCTTAATGCAGAAGAGAAGTTACTAAGCAGCAGTTGTATGAGTAGGTTCAGAGTAGTCTTGAAGTGAGTGATTGCTGCTGATTCAGATTAAACAAAAGCAAACCCCACTGAATAGCAGTAGATTTTTTTTTTTATTAATACAGAACTTCGATAAATCAGTAGAATTAATTATTGAAATCAGCTAGTTCCTTAAATAAAACTTTGGCATTACTGTAAATCAATTAAGGTGAAAAATGGTTACAGAAGAACTCTTATAATTGAACAAATGAAAGCAGGATCTTGGAATTAATCAGAGCATGTGAGGGGAAGAAAAAGGAGACAATTCATGTTGAGAGAGAAAATAAGCATTGGCTCTAAATAAAAAAAGTGGATTCATACACGGCAAAGAATATGAAAAAAGTAATAGACCAAGTACGCCAGTGTTGAAATGCTCAGCCATGTAATAGTGAGGTTTTGAGAGCAGTTTTCCAATGAGGATGCTGTACTGCCTAAGGCAAAATTTGAGAACTATCTACTACAACCCTTAAACTGTAAAATACCTGTCTGTGCAGGAGATAAAAATATAGAAAGCAGCAAGAGAAACTGAACCCATGTTTTTCATATCTTCCATGGGTATTGTAATAATTTGGAGAAGCTGGAGCTCTGACATTCTCATCTACAGACTTTCTTTTTGCTTTCACAGCAATGTTGCTAGTATACTGTCCCAGAACTTAATGTTACAGAAATGCATGGAAAGTCCCTACTAAACTGAAATACCACCTACCTGTAACTCACTTTTGATCATTCAAGGCAGAATTGACTACCAAACGAATATTTTTTTTTTTTTAACAAATGGAGCATCCTATGAGGTACCAAAAGCCTTTCACCTCCTAGTAACATAAATGAAAGCTGTCAGCACCTTGCTGTATTGAGATCTTTGTATTTAAATTGTAGGCTCCTTGAATGTATTTGTTAGGAATGGACTAGTCCTTTTTCAAGAACAGTGAATAAACCTTAGTATGCAATACTTTCTTTCACATTTATTATAATCTTCATGGGTTTCTTTAATTTCTGATTTCAGCAAACAACTATGTGCACTTGTGATAGATCTGGTCTGACAAGAAGCATGTGGGAAAAATATATTTTAAAGACTATTTTCTTCCTCCTTATTTAAATTAATCTACTCTTAATGTTCACTGGAAGGGAATTTTTTTTTCCTAAATGGCAGGTCTACTCCTGTGAGTGAGTCTGGAAAATTCTCGTTGTGAAATTAATGTTTTTCACTTCAGTAATTTTCAGAATATGCATACCCAGATTACAATGAAACTGAGAGAGGTTTATTTCAAAACTGCCAAGAATACAGTAATTTGAATTGGGATGGGTAACTTTCATTTTATGCATCATCAGTGATGACAAAGATTGTGTTAGGTAAGTCTTGTGTTACTGCTGTGCAACCATTTCGGTTTATGTCTTCAAAACGCTCATTGAACTCACAGGTCTTGCATGGAGCTGTTGGTATTTATGATGATACAGAAGATGGAATAAAATTCTTCAGCTGTGTTGGCTCAACAGTTTTATAGAAGTAAAAGAATCAATTAAACCTGTATTTTTGCTAGTCTTGTGAGATAACAGCACAGATTTGTGAGGTAAGAAGGTATTGTTTCTATGTTTAATAAGGTAGAATTTTATCTTGATGAGTGGATGTTTGAGAAATTTTAGGGGTGTACCAGTTTAATTTGAACAAAAAATGTAATTTGGAACTAATGTTAAGAGTGTGATAATGCTACCTTTTCATTTGCACAAATATGATTTAAAAATGTAATAACTTTAAACTGTGGTTTCATGAGTCTGCAGTTGATTATAGATTTTTAGTACATGAAGTAAGGCAGTATGTCTTGCACATTATTCCTGAAGCATTCATGCAGCTGTGCTGCATTATACAGAACTGCTAAAAATCTATTAGTAAAAAATATCACCTGATGCTGTTTCTTGTTTGATATAATTTTGAAATACGCAAGCATTTCCAAATAAATATTAATTAATGTTTGAGGTAAGCTTGGGAAGTAGGAAGTTCTGATTTCTATAGCAAATAAAGACTCGAAATTGCCATGGGCAATGTGGTAGATGCTGAACACCTCTTACCTACCCACAGGTCACATATAGCCTGTCTAATGCAGAGCTCCTATGGAGTCCTTTAATATTACTGGAGGCTTCTCCAGAAATACTAATTTTGAGTCTGACAGCATAGTCAATAGGGGCACCCAGTTTGGTGCTCGTTTGTTGTCTCTGCTGAGCTGGCAGTGATGAGCTCATACTGGGAGGGCAGTTTTTGTAACGTGGGCACCTTTCTGCTCGGGAATGGGCAGAGACCAGGGAGCTCTGAATTGAGTCACTCAAGAGCTGTGAGTGGTAATGACTTTCAGGCTAGAGGCGCTATATAATAAAGCAGCCCTCATGATTTCATAAAACTGAGAGATGCAGCATCTTTACAAAATGGATGGTTTTAACAAACACAAATTGGCAGAGTAAAACTAAAGTTTTTAAATTTCTTAAGGGTTTCCATAAGCAAACCACCTTCACTTTAAAATAAGTTTAACTACTTAGTGCAAGATCCACCAAAGATCTAGGTATCCAAATCAGGTTCTATGTAAAATTGGGGAAAAATTGTGAGCCTAACTTGGAAAACCTTATTGGCCTCCCTGTTTCAGTTTTTTGCTCTCTGGGTGCCTGTTGCTCCCCCACTGGGCATCTTTCATTCCTTTGAGGTCTGGGATGTAAGTGCTTTTTTTTTTTTTTTTACGCCGATATCTCTTAGGGCCCCTAATTGGTTGGTGTGCTGGGAAAATGCTTACAAAAAATGTGATGGGTTTGGATACTTACACAGTGGAATGAAATTCTTTGGTTTTTCTTTCCAAGTGCCTCTAGAAAAAACAGAGGTTGGAGATGGGCGGTGATAGCTCTATCTAATCTTTAAACAACCAGGCAGCTATCTCCAGAAATACCTTTCTGCTCTGCCTGCCTCTGAGTGAGTTATAACTTGCAAACATCTGGGTATGCTTTTTACCTCCCCTGTTGCAACAGTTTGGTCACGCATAAAACAATTCATTTGGTCAGGGAAAGGAAAATTCTAAATCATTAGAGGTTAAAATAGTGCCTAAATCTCTCTGTGAAGTGCATTAAAATATATTTTTTAAATTCTTTTTTAGTGATTAATGAAATGTACAGACATTAACTTTAGGGAAAAGAATTAACTTCCCATGGATACTCCTATATTTTGAAGCAAATAGTGTTCTAAAGTGTTCAGAAAATAGTTTTATCTCCATGTTATGATGTTACTATTTGTGGAAGCAGCTTTTATTCTCTTAAATATTGTTTATACTTAGCGTCTTCACTACTGTGCCATGGAGAATCTGAGTTGAGGTGGTAGCAGGTAAAGGGAGCCTTTGTGTGTCCTACTACTTTTGTTTCAAGCCCTTTTCTTATTACTCTAAATGCACTAGCTCTGGAGAATATTTGAAGAGAAAAGTAAATTTGAATGTCTATTGAATATAAGTGTTTCCATCTTGCTCCTGATAATGTAGGGAAGGGGCCAGGAAACTAAAGAAAATGTGGAAGGGGGATGATCTAGAAGTTAAAGGATAGCTAGTGCTGCAAACCAGGGAGCTGAAGTGTGATTATGGAATGTGTCCAAAGGCAAAAGCTACTGTTGCTTAAAATAAGGCACGAATAAGCCATATAAATTCTACAGATACTAGCTAGGTCTCCAAGACCAACTATGTTATATGGTTACGTTAACGAAATTTTAGATTTCTCGAGTAGACACAGCTCGGGAGTGTCTGACTGACTTGTTTGGGATTTGGAGATGGGGATTTTGCTGGAATGTGTTTTTTTTTTTTAGAACAAAATTACTTTGGCTTGCATTTAAATTACACTGATGTAGTCCTTAATAGTCTTCATTGGAAATATAGCATCAATATTTTAACTTACTTAACTTTGCTCTTAGAGGAGTATATTTCATATTCTTATTTAGTCATCTTTGTTTATTTTACATAGAAACATGCTTTGATATGGAAAGTGTTATACTAAGCCCAACTTCAAATGCCTGTATAGAAATGTTAGTAAGGGTACAGTGCAACTTCCTACATAGAATTTAAAAGTCAACACCCGAAATCACTTTATGATTATTCCATTATTGCTAGTAATGGTGGATAGGTTCTTAAATAAGTTAATAGATCAGATGACACTGAAAGCTGCAAAGATTCTGGGATGACTTGTTGGAAATTAGGACAAGATTTTATCTTCAGGTAAAGGGTTGTGGAAGCTGCAGTAGCCAAGAGTAAAGGATGACACTGGAAGGGTGACATTTTTTTTTTTTTTTTTGCAAGGAGGCAGTTCCCTGAGAAGCTGTACTCTCCTTGTCACATTTATTTAGAGATGAAGGGTAAATTTTTGCTATCCTGTATCGTGGCCTCTAATACAAAGTGAGAAGTCATCTCTGTTGTTAGTCACCGGTCAAGGAAACCTTTGTTGTTCTGTTTCCGCCTGAGCAGCTCAGGAACCCTGCTAAGAGTTCAGACCTCAGACCTCTTAGCCTAGATAGCTCAGCTTGACCTTGTGGCTCTGTATTATCAGTTTAGTTAGTTATCAAATCTTCTATTTTCCTAGAATTTTTTGAGGTCCTCCCTGTCCTTTCTGATACTGTTGGTGTATACTCCCCATTTCCTCTTTACTGTCTCAAGAGGGAGTTTATGATCATTAAGATCCAGTCTTACAACTTGATGTTCGGGCAGCCCACTCATCCTCATGCAGCCAGACGCGTATTATTATACAATTCATTCTGCCTCAGTTTTCTAATTTTCATCATTGCACGTCCAGTTATTGTGGAGTCTGCTTGAGATTTTCTAAATGCGAAAGACTTCAACAGTCTCTGCCTAAAAGAAACAGCAGAATGCTGATAGTCTATTCATCATTGGTCTTTCAGTGCTTTTATGTTTACCTACATAAGCCTAATAGGACAATAGGTTCTTTCGAATGATGTAATACACGTAGTCAACAGACTGCTCACTGGTTGTCTTTTCACTTCTAAATGGTTCAAATAAGATCAGTGTACCTTCAGTTTATTGCTACACTCCATGTATCTCTCAGATTGTGGACAATGCTAAACTTTGTTTACAAATTTTGGTGGGTTTTTTATTTTAAAAGTGTGGAAGATTGTAATGCCAAGCTGTATTCTTGCTTACAAAACCAAATTGGATTTCACATCATCCCAGGAAGGTTCCTGGTTCACCCAAGGTGAATAAACACTGTAAGCAGTGTCATCTGCCTGTGTCATCTTAAGTTCTTGTTCTGTTCTTAAATTCTGAATTTTGGTAAACTTGCAGTTATGTTTTGTGTCTACAAGAAACCACTAGGTTTTTTTTAAACCACTGGAGGTAAAAGTCAGCAATTCAGATCTTACAGAACAATATATGCTTTATTATTCAAAATGATTTTATGGCATTTCTTTTGTTTACTCTGTTTACTTAACTATTTTGTCATGGGTTTTGTTCTGTTTACTGGTGGTGATAACCTCTTATTTATTTGTGATTGTGTATCTTCATCTTCATATTTCAGGGTTAACTGCATCATATTAGCTTCTTCAGGAAATGCCTTCAATTTATTGATTTACACTGCTAATAATGCTCTCTTCTGGTAATTTCAAATTACTGTAGTGAATGGTAAAAAAAAAAATAACGGAACCTTACTACCAGCAGTTTACATGACAACTCTGAACTGTTTTTTTTTTTTAACAGATTCAAAAACACAATGTGAGACTTCTAGAAGAGATTTATTTTCTAGAAGTTCATCCTGAAAAGCTACATTTAGCCCAATTATATTGTGCTTGTATACTTTTGCCATGCTGTCTTTCTGTATGCATGTTTTTTGCCTCTGGCAGAAACTTGCAATAAGGAAGTCTATAATGTGACATGTCCTGTACTTGAAGAATGTTAGATGCTTATTTGGGAACTGTGTTTAGGGCACATTCCATTTATGTTGTATTTGCTTCACTTGGGTATTATGAAAAAAAGTTCATCTCTTTGCCCAGTTTTTTTCGTAGTTCTTTGTGTTTTGATTCTAATGAACTGTCCATATATTGTACCTTATGTTATTTACCAGTGGCATCTCTTTAATGAGATGCATAATAAAAGCATCATCAATTTATATTAGTTATTCCCTATCTCCCTTTACACTGATTCCCAAACTAAGTAGAATCAGTCTCAGAGCCCTAAATATTAATTTTTATTGGTGGCGGCAATCAGGAAATCAGCAAACAATGCTGATGATCCTATGATTAAAAAAGGCAGTAAAAATAATAAATGGTATGATTGTATTATGTCTGGAGATTCAAAGAGATTTTTTATCCTTTTTTGTAACCAAATCAAACTATGAACATGTTAGATTTCAACACAACTGCTGGACATTTGCACTGTGAAATTAGAAGTAATTGTTGTTTTGCTTTTTCTTGATATTATAATGTTTGTGCAGTTTTAGGATGCTGATGGTAGTGCTTTCCCTCCCATATAAATCTTACCTAAGATCATAAAGGGTGAATTTCTGTTTCTCCTATCCACAACTAATTAGGGATGTGGAGGTTCTGTGCTGCTCAAGAAGCAGGCAACATTGGCCACTTCTCAAACTCCACAAAGGTATGGTGAAATGCAATATAAAACCTAGTACTAACTACTAGTACTAAGATTTGGCTTGGAATTACAATGCTTTCTTCACCTGCTGTTGCTCTTGTGTTTTGCCTCAAGACTACTTAGAAAAGATCATGATCTTGAGTGCCTGCAATAATTGTTGTCAATAACTGTAGAAGAATGAGAAGAGGGAGATTAAGGGGAACTTGAATATTTAAGGAAAATAATCTCTGATGTATGAGAGATCTTCAACTTGCGTATCTTCCCTGGGTAGTGCTGCTACTTTGAGATCCACCACCTCGGTGTCATTCTGAAGAGCAATGAAAGGCACATTGGCTTTCATGTTGTGGCTCTCAGCTGATCCCTTTCTGAGAAACATAGCTCTCCTGTTCCCAGGAGTTAACTTTTCTTCTGTGAGGGTTAAGCGGGCAGCACGGGCGTCTTCTGACCTCTTACTCTGGTTGTGGAGTCTGGTGCAGTCCAGGTGCAGCTCTGTGGTTCAGCTTTGCTTTTTGGGCATATTGCTTTTTCAGTCATACTGAAATTAAGTGTCAGCCATGAATTAAACACAAGTAAGCGTCACTCATACCCGTGATTAAGCACAGCTAAGAAAGAAGCCATTAATAAGACTAAATGTAAGTTTCTTTAAGGTTTTGTTTATCTCCTTCTTTTTTTACTAGTCCAGAAACATACGTACAACAGTTCTGGATGGCTCCCATTTTTCCTTTCCTAAAAAGACAGAGCACATACAGTGTTGGTCCTGTTCTTCTGAAAAACAGGCTACTTAGACTGGTAAAGATAGAGACCTAGAAAATAACAGCCAGAGATATGTGGCTTGGTGACTCATTTTTGATGTAAACAATTTTGTGGAAGTTATTTATAGATCACATGTACAAAACCATGAAGTTGACCTTTTCTCTGTACAACACACACTACCAAAACATATGATTTGGAATAATTTGTAAATGTAAGTGGCAATATTTCTCTGTCAGACAGTGCTGACAAGTGGGAAGTAATTGATGAAAACGAAAAGCAACGAATGACTAATTCATTTAATAGAATCTTTGGACAATTTAAAAGTCATTGTGGAAAACAGCGAGAAACTAGTGCTTAGGTGGCCTGGTGCTAAAGGACTGAGTTGAACTGATTCTAGTTAGTAATATAGTGAACAATGAAAACGAACACCTGAAAAAGAGCAATTAAGAGTGAAACTACTAAAATGTCAGCTTTTTCCACTATTTTGACCCTTAAATATTACATATTGTTCTACTGATAAAAACAATCCTTCAATTATTTATGTTATCCTTTAACTTATCCTTATTTATCCTTTAGTTAATACTGCTAAAATGAGAATTTGGGTTTAAGATGCATAGTTTTTTTTTAATGTACAATAGTACATAGAAGTAAAGAATACTGACTTTATTAAAGTGTCCTGATAATTATGAAATGTTCCTTGTAGAGCTT
The DNA here is from genome assembly GCF_964199755.1 of Larus michahellis. Lineage (NCBI taxonomy): Eukaryota > Metazoa > Chordata > Aves > Charadriiformes > Laridae > Larus > Larus michahellis. The sequence continues at coordinate 18,959,831 of NC_133900.1, read as the reverse complement.
CAGGTTACAGTAATGGCTTAGCTTCAGAAGAACTGCTTCCTCTTAAGAAAATGCTAAACCAAAATAAAAACATAGCCTAATCTATATATTGGCAAGGAAATACTAGGTGTTAAAACATCAGTGTGTTTATTTTGTTGGTTTTTAGGAAATACTGAAGGCTCACATGTTCTCTCTTATTCAAAAGTTTTGGGAGGAAGAAAAATACTTCACAGGTGCCCAGTTTAAGCATGGTGTAGTTCTGTGGTGGTTCTGTATGAGAACTTGATCCTACAAGCCAGTCCTCCACTATTACGGAGATATTATTAAGGGTTAGATCCCGTTAAGATTAGAGTAATAGACAAAAGTCAGCAACTTAAAATGTTGAGACTGGATTTCTGCTGAATTTTCTGCATTAGTTATGTGCTTTTCTTCCACATCTTCCAGAGGACTTCTCATCCCAGTATCATGGTCAACGCCCAACTGTGTCTTGTAGTTTCTTTCTTGGGAATTGGAAAAATCCAGCAATAAGAATCAGCCCTATTTCAGATATTGTCCACTAATTCCCAGGTTTCATGTGGCATTTAGTTCATTTGGACCTTTGTTTGCTTTGTCTTTGTTTCCTACCTTAAGTACTTGCAAAACTCAAGCTCTTAATATTGGCAGCAATAGCAAATAATACAATACACAACAAAACCAAAACCAGTGTAGTACTTTTGCCAGTTTAGCATTTTTTTCCAGTAGCGAGGTTGCTAAAATTCAGTGCTGGGAGAGGAAAACCCCCTAACCTTTGCTGTCCTACCTGCTCTTTCTCCTCTTTTTCGTCCCTCTGTCTTGTTTTCCTCTAAAGGATGTTTTAGCTCACTCTAACCAAATACCCATAAAGGGTAGTTAATGCCAACAAAACCACAGCTGAAAAGAGGAACCAGAGGGAGAAGACAGTAGGAGTGATGGGAAAGGAGTAAGGTCTTTGTTGAAACCAGGTCTGGCTTCAGACTAGATTTGTACAATGCCTCGCCTTCAATTCTTTGTCTGCTTAACAGCAGATTGTTGTAACAGATATGTAATGCTGATCACTAGCAAAGCGTGCTCTGCTTTCTCTGGAAGTGCCAGAGTTAAGTTAACAGCGTTGGATACCTTGACCTGTTATGTCATTGACATAACAGGTCATTATGACACATCCATCCTTTATATAATAAAATGAATAAATAGTGCAGCGTTTCTTATTGTGATTTTACTTGCGAAGAGAAATACAGTTAGATTTTCAAAGTTTCTAGATAAATTCTTTTGTTTCTAAATTCCAGTAGTACCTGCCACTTTCTTTGTTTTAACTCACAAGTCTACATCCTAATTTAAATTTGAGTTCACGCTTGTTGCAATTGCTGATGTGTGTATGGCTGCACACAGGGCGTGCAGATACAGATAATTGTCTTGGATGGGTGTTAGTGCCTACTTGCAGATACATAAAAGCAGGCACAGTCATGGTCAAAATCACACCGGTAGCAAGTGGCATCTTTCCGTTAAATTTATGCTGACTTCAGGCTTTGGACTAGGGCCTAAATTCCCATGCAGAATATGAGCTCACAAGTCATATCTCTGTTTAAAAATGGAGCCCTAGATATATAATAAAAAATGTAGATGTTTAGTAGCTAGATCAGCAGTCATTAGAGATGTCACCTGCAATAATTTCAAATTTATTTATAGGGAGTTCACATCCGCAGACAACTCCAAAGGGGCATGCTTCCAATAAAAAGAAAACCTTGAAGGCCAGCTTCCCATTGTATTTGATTTAGCACTGTTTTTTTTCTTTACATAACTTGACACATACTGGCCTGATTACACTTTTGCCCTAGCTTGACAAAAACTAGTTCTGACTTGATGTGATAAAATGAGAAGAAATTCTGATGTGACTTTGAAGTTGCAAGTGAAATGTGCTGGGTGTTCCCCAGCGAAGCGGAGAGTTTCCTGTAGCTGCTGGGCTCTGACAATCTTCTGTACAGGATGAATTTTCTTCTTTCCTGATTTTGTGATAGTGGCTTTTAATATTAGAGATCAGCAGACTTGGAGGCGTACATAGCGAAGAGGCCAGAGTTGGTGTGGTGACATATACCCAAGTATAAAGGAAATAAGGGAACATGAGAGAGCGAAGAGTGACTGGCTGCGTGTGTGTATCCCTCTAGGGCTGCATTTGGTAAGCTGAATTTGGTAAGGTCATGGAGGCTGGGGAAGGCGTTACAGAAACTTTTTGAAGTACATGAAGCTCTTCCTGAGAGCAGTGGAGTTACTTAGTTGGTAGGTTAAGAGGAGACACAGTGGACTTCCCTGACCCTTCAGGTCTCAGCCATCATGCAGGTGAACTGAGTGCATCTTACTTCTCAGAGTCTTCAACTTAATGTTTCCTCCCACTCATAGACTTGTGGGAGAAACAGTAATGAAATAATAGGAAAATCGCTCAATTCCCTCCTTCATATGGAAAAAACAAGGGTAAGAAGGGCTTTTTGATTTTTTTTGTTATTTTTTTTAATCTTTGACTATGAGATGAAACCTCTTAAAAGAGAGATTAAGATAAATGAAAATAAGCAAGGGAGAGGTTCTGATATGTAGTGTTGACCCCTCACTAACTCCAAACTCTCCATGGAAGGAATTGGCCACGTTTTCTTCTTTCCTTCCTATATTTTCTTCTACTTAATCTTTTTTTCCACCTACACGTTTTAAAGAGCTAGACATCATTCTGTATGTGGGCACACAGCAAGGAGGTCTAGAGTTTCAAAATATCTTCCATCCTCTTCAATTTCTGTGCACACATATTCAGCAAGATAAATGGCAATCACTGCTTGTAGGCAATGTAAAAAAATAACTGAACAACAGTTTCTGGTATTGCATTTCTGCTTCTCAATATGCAACCCATGTCTGTGCAACCCCTATGCATGTACAACCCAAAGAAAAGGCAAAAGAAACTTCTTGAGTGAGAAAAAATGCTTTATTAATAATCACAGGCTATTATCCATCTAAGAGGGGGAGAGAAAAGCCAATTAGTTTCCTTTTCTATAGATGTAATTTGGTCCATTGAGCTCATTGAAAAATGCTGATCTTTGGGCATGACAGTATGTTTCCAGAAGATAAACTGGGATCCAAATCTACAGCAAATCAACTGTTTTAAGGTGCCTTGCGCTTAATGCAAAGGAAGAAAGAAAGACTTAAAGTTAAAAAATGATGTCACTTCTCTTTCTGATAGATGCAAAACCAGTCTAGAATAAAACCTGACATTTTGGTCAAGAAAGTAACCATTGAAATAGATGATCTCTTTTGTAATCTTTGTATGAAGACTTTGTATTTCCGGCAGCTGTTCTACAGCTCAAGCAAATTCTGGACTTAGTGCAGAGGCTGTTGATACAGTGTTTTGCAGCCTCTGTCTCTGAGTAAATCAGAAAGTGATCAAAAGTTGCCTGACCTTCAAGCAGACCAAATCACGTAAACTAATACCCTAATATATTTTACCTCTCATCAGTGTTTTCTAATGTGGGCTCATGCTGTGTTTGTTATCAGAATAAACTTACATTCAGCTCAGAATCCTATGCGAATACATCCTAAGTTATATTCTGTAGTTTAGTGTTACATTCTCTTCATTTTTTTTAAAGAATGCATCTAACTTCACAACTTTTGCTGTTACCATGTGTTGATACATGAGATTATCTGAATACCCCTACGGCATTATTGTGGTTGTCTCAATGCTTTCTAAACTAGAGTAGCATAATAAATATGAGTTCTAGCTTAGCAGAATGGATGCAGATTGATATAGAAAAGTCAAATGTGCCTGTTCCCATGCACAGAGTGATTTTTTTTTTAGCTCATGGATTGTCAGCTTGTATGTGGTCGAGGTGAAAAAAAATAAATCACTAAAACGCAAATCTGCCTGGTGTGACTGTGTCCCAGGAAGGGCTCTGAAGTGTGTGTGGTGTAAAATATTTCTGTCGCTGAGCACTCTAGGAATGTTTTTAGATGAGTAAGTGTAAGCAAAAGAAATTCAAGTTTGTTGATTACCTTTGAAAATATTTGTTTTAAGCACTTTAAAAAAAAAAAAAATCTTTAAAGTGTAAGTAAGCCTTGGGGAGTTATTTTCTGCTAATGACAGAGCTGGAAAAGAGCTGAAACAGCAGAATTCTGTTGCTAAAGTTCAGATTGATTGTCGCTATGTAATATTGTTTTATAGCCTCGCTGGAACAAAGAAAATACCACCTTTTTATATATAGTTATCATTTAATATTCTAAGCTAGGAAGAAAAAGAAAGAAAACAAATCTAACAGCCCTCCCTATTTCCAGAACTGACTTTATGAAATACTGGCTTTGTAAAAATTTCATTCTGTTCCAGCCGCCTTTTCTATCCAGAACCTAACTCGTAGGTTTAGATTAGATTGAGTGCAATAAACTAACATTTGATTTTTCTTTTGTTTGTCATAATGCAAACTGTGAAGAAAAAGATAAGGGATGTATTTTTTTTGTATTTGTTAGATTTCTGTGTTATCTGCCTGATGAAAAAGAGAAAACAAAACTAAAAGGGAGTAAAAAAAATTTGAGGCTTCTTATTTAGAGGTTGGGCTGTTCCATCAGTAAAATAAGGCCTTAAGACCTGTATTCTCAATTTGTACAGGTTGAGTGGGTATGAAATAAATAGCAGTCATAATTTAAATGAGAATTATGCCAGATCAGATTCATCCAAGTCAGACCTCTTCGATACGGGATCTTTTTAAGTACTCAAACTATGGCATGTCTTGGCACAGTCCTAAGTTTGCTGTTGTGTGTGAAAGAGTCTGTGCTTAAGTGTATCTTAAATGTAGATATATGGAATTGGGGTCAAATCAGTGCAGTAGCCCTAACTTTGGCTATATGGGTTGTATTTCTATTGACTTGCCCCTAGAACTGCGACCTACCTCACTGCAAGCCTCCGGGCATGGCCCTAGCATGGCTGGCATTTGTCTCTGGCTGGTGTGACCCACTGAACGTGATGGGTTAGGGCAGCGATATGTGTTTTGCCACACAGCTTGTCCTCAGCAGCCTAAAGGCAGCTCCCAGTCTGTCTGCTGAGCAATTACCTGGATAGAAATTCAGTGGGAAGCTGAACATCATGTTCCAATCTGCTCTTTCAGATCAATCTAAAAAGCACCGCAGTGCCTTCAGTATACTGTTAAAATATGTGATCTGCTCCTACTAGTATTCTTTCGGCCAGCTACTTCAGTCAAATGCTGGAATCAAACATTAATTCAATCTATAATGGCTTTTGCTTCAAACTGGGGTAATTTTAACTTCTGCTTACAAAACAAAATATTTTATGCCAAAGCTTATGCACATGAGTACCCTTAAAGTGAAAGCTTTTTCACACTTATGACTTAAAGTCACAATTTCCAGTCTTAAATTATAGTTAACAGTCAAGAAACATTCATTTTCCACTGTGCAGTGAGCTGGAATGTATGAGAAATGCACACTACAGAACATGTTTTCTTCCTTGTGTGCTTTCACTGGGATAAATAAGGAATAATGCCATTCACATCAATTACCATTGCCCAGAATTTACTCAAGGTGAAGTTGATTGACAGGAACACCAAAATCCGTGTTGTGGGAGAGGAAGAAGTGCTAAGGCCTTAGGGGCTTCAGAATAGGACCCATCACAAAGTTGGGGAAAAAAACCAAAACCAACAAGACAGCTTTGATGTTTTAACAAGAATTTTGAAATAAAATATGCATGAACTCTAGAGCAGAAGTGGTTAAACATTTTCCTCCTTTTACCTGCTTGCCCTTTGCCAAGAGATCAGGTGAAGTTATAGGTTCCAGTAGTAAATCCATGACAGACAGAAATTCAAGAACCTTTTGTTTCAATCACATGATAACTGACATCTGATCTTCCATACAAATAAACTCAGTATTTGCAAGGACACCCTGCCAGAAAAAAACCCACCTGAGCTCTGACTGATTCAGATGCAGAGCATAATAGTTCAAAAGAGCAGATAATTTATAGACATGCTAACTTTTATTATTGTGTTGCCATCCCTGTTATGTGGAGTAAAGAACTGTGGTTTTTAGTTAAAAGAAAAAGAACGTTTTTGTTTGCTTCCTCTTTAGTGGGTTTGGATGAAAAGAGTTTCTTTTTTCCTTAAAAAGAAGTATGGGGATTATAGAGAAGTAATTTTTATGTATTCGATAATGCTTCCATTTCCTACCAACCTCTCTTCTTCTACAATAGGGTCAATTATCATCCTCTCTTACCAGTAACAGGAAAAGGTCAAAAGTGAAATAAGAAAATACCATCTTTCCTAAGGGAACAGATTCATAATGTGGAAGGGAGCCTGTAATTTGGCAGCTGTAGCTTTGGGAGGCTAAAGTTTAGTACAGGAAGAAATTGGAATGTCTCTTGGTTGGGGAAATAGTGGTCATCAGAGAATGCAGCTGACACGATTTCTCTGCGTAGAGCTGACATCGGGGTGCTTGGTGCTGTCACTGAAGGAAGGCAAGCAAAGGCTCAGCTTTATGCTATTGTCAGTTCTGCTTTTTTATCTCACATATCATGCTCAGAACTAATTGTGTTTACTGTGCTGCTGCAAAGCAGGTAGTGAACATTGTATAATTAACTGGGAACTTCCAGTTCCTCCTCTTTCTTCCAAGCAGCACATAGGAGATTTCTGTCTGTCTGTCTTTCCCCTCTAACCAGGTTTTGTATTTGTATATATGTGGTTGTTATTTTTTCTACTTTGTGACATTGCATCTCTGATAAGTCTTCAGTTAATGTCCAGTGTAAATGACTGAATTTCTACGCTTTTGAGTTTGGGTATGAGGCCGTGCTAGACTTGCATGTATGCAACCACATCATAATTTGAATTAAGATAGTTATTTCAGATTTTGGCTCGAAGGTGGTTCTCTCGTTGCCATTACACATCACAAACACATTTGAGTTGAATAATATAATCATTAGTTTACTAGAAGTGAAGATGGGTAAAGAGGGAAGCAGTAACAAAAGAATGAGAGAAGGAATAAGGATAAATCCAGGCTATACCTTAAAATACAACCTTACATGATAATTCTATTCACAACCACAAGGCAAGAAATGACGTCCTCCTCTCTGCAGGATGACTATCTGCAGTCTGGCAATGCAGTGGTAGCTCCTGCAATGGATGCAGGAGTCATGGCTGTGGTACCTGATAAATCAGATCCTAAGTTTGTAGTTTGCACTGATCACTGGGAATCTATATTGAAAGACTGAAAAAAGAGATACAGAATCCATAGAAGTCATCTTGTGTGCTTAGTTCAGTTGTACAATTTGTGTTTTGGACCTTTGTATGGTTAATAAACATAGGTCTGGAATATAGAACAAAATTATCCATTTTCTCATTTGAAGTTGTTTTCTGAGTCTTGAACTGGGTCAAACAACTAAAAATATGAAATGTCTTGGATATAATCGATGAAAGCTTGACTGAAGAAACAGCATTCACTTGCTGCAAACAGTTTCTTGCCTATCAGGTCCATTGGCCATCTTTTGTTCCTTAAGGTAACTTCAGTCAGATGGGTCATTGTTGTCACTAGAGCAGAATTTGTCTTATGCTTATATGCTAAGGAAAGGAAATTGTCCTTATAGTGGCACCAAGAGGTTTTATTGTATTTTATTTTATTTTCAACTATCAGAGAAATCATTCAAACTTTTTTTATCTTCCCTTGACAATTAGATAGTTGTTTGGGGCCTTTTTTAACATGCTTTTATATGGCTCATTTTTTGGTCTGTGTGCTAAAGTTGATTATTCAATGTTGTCCTCTTTTTTTAAAAAATTTTTTTATTACTATGGGTAATTTAGTTCTTGTTTGTTCGAAATACCTAAAAGTTATAATCAGAATTAATACCTGCTAGGATACATAAATGGACAAATACTTACAGACAAATGGACAAGGCTTTTCAGGCTACCAAGAGTTTAAGGTCTAAAGTGATACAGAGAAGAAACAGGAAAGGAAAGCAAAGAGGAGACATACTGTTTCCTAAAAGGATAACTGGTCTGTACAGCACTCTATTGCCTTGAACTGCTTAAAGCAAACAGGATCATGTGTGACGTAGGTATCCAGTGTCATCATGCCCAGAAAAATTAGCTGACTCTTCCCCAGACCAACCATTTTACAACTGTCCTTAATCTGAGACAAAGCACTGCTAATTAGACCATGCTTCCTCTTACATTGCTGAATTTATTAATAATACAATCAGCGTAATACTGTATTATGTACTTGCCTCTCTCTGTGTTTTTTACTTGTACATGCTGTCCTTTTCCCTGTACCGCTATTCAAAATTGTTTAGTATAATTTATCCATATTTGTAGGGTATTCTCTATCAGAGAATAGATATTTCTTACAGGTGACAAATAAAACTAGTTTTTTTTTTATTTTAATGAATAGCCTAATTTGACATTTGCCTATACTTTGAAAATGACTGTCTAGAGCAAAAATGTTATTCCATGTCCTTGAGGTTTTTTGCATTTGTTTTGGTTTTTGTTTGGTTTGTTTTGTTTTTTAGAGTGGAAAGAAATTGCACACATATAATCTAAGTAGTAGTGACTAACAAATTTTATTTGTAGCTAAAGCATAATCTTTTTCCTGTGATAAACGAGTGTTCCCCAAATATTTAATTTAGGAGGTGGGTTTGGTCCTTTTTACCAGTTTCACCAATGAGAAAAATTCCTTAGAATGCAAATAATAAGATAGAAAGTGGTGGATGTGGGGTTCTCCTTTATGACCTTTTTAATTCATAATTGTCACCTGTAAAATGCTCAGGACGTGGACTTCTGTGTAGTTTATAATTTGTGTCTATATATGTTTACTAACTAAACAACAGTAACGATGGACTTAAGGACACAGGAGAAACTCTGAAACATGGCAGGCTGAAAATAATTAAAATATTCACCCTTCATTTGTTCTTCATAATTTGTCTTGCCACACTTGATAATTATGGGAGAGATTAAAAGCTTGCTTGTTCTCAGCCAGTCTCCCTTTCATACTTAATCCCTACAGTGAAGTTGCACTGCTGAATTTGTGGTATCAAATTCCTTTCCATAGCAGCACAGACTTTTGCTGTGGCATCACATAAGTAAAAGACTTTGACTTCAGTGTGGGGTTAAGCTGCTCTAAAGGAAGAAGGAAGGGAAAAGAAAACCTCCTTATGGAGAAAAAACAACTGCAAAAGCAACGTGTGTGATGGCTCGATCCAACAACTGTAAATCCTGGGAGTATTTTCCTTATTTTAAGTCAGTGGGGCTGCTCAGTAGGGATTTCTTTCATATTAAGAACTAAAGGGTAAGTCCCACAGTGTGATCAAGTTTGTGTGGTGGTTTTTCCCCTCCCCTCCCCTCCTGAAATACTGTCTTTTCCAAAATTTAATTTAGCAGGAGAAATCTTCCTTAAAGCATATATATATATATGGATTATTTCACATACAAATACAATACTCGCGTGCATGCTCTTTCCAATCGCATCCTAAAAACCACAGCATACAGTATTTGGCAACATACCCATAAAAGTGCTAATGTATGCAGCAGTGGAATGTTTACTTCTCGGTCTGGTATCATCTAAAGATCGCAATGACAAAGTGTGTGTTTAGAGAAATCTAAACCGCCACCAGGAAGAGGCAGGAAATGAAACCAGTGTTAACGAGAGATGGTGCCCGCTGTTCTGCTCAGAAATGAAAGACACTTTGACGATGGGTGCAGTGGACTAATGTTGGTCAGTCTCCTGGAAAATAGAATTATGCATAGCTGGGAAACTCTGATAAAATAAAGACCTAAGTCAGTCAGTGACAGGTAAATACCAATTGTAGTCTAAAGATTAGCAGGCTCTATTTTAAACTTACAATGCTTAAAATTCTTCTACTGCTGTTTCTAAATGCACTAGTTACGCAGTACATGAGTATTTTTTTAAGGGGGGGTGGGACATACTTCTAGTTAGAATCCTGTTCAGTGCAAAATCATTGTGCACTAAAAGCTAGTCAAACACCTAAAGCTAGTCTAAAACTATATTAATTTGAAATATGTATATTTGTAATTATGATTATTTTTGAACCATGCTTTTGATTATCATGTTAAGGGTGGGCTCTCAGGACAGCCAGATAGAAGAATGAATATTAAAGACAGATAAAAGGTGTAGAAGTAAAATGGCCCTTTCCTGCCCCCTGCTTTTCCTCTCAAAACCTTCAACATCTAATCAGGACAAGAACATATTTGACAGTGAAAATGGATGGTGCAGGGATGAAGGAGTTAAGACACTTAGAACTATTTCTTAAGTGGGAACCATTCTTCCACTTACAAGATAAAGTTTTTGAGCTAAAAAGTCTGCTTCTAAATCAAAAAGTAATGTGCCTGTGCAGAACATAGGTCTGCTTCTTTAAAATAGCCTTCAGAAAGGATTGCTTTGCTTTAAGCAAAAATGTTTTACTGTTTTAATTTAGATAAACAGGAACATAAAAGTAAACAAGATTCTTCTTTGGTGAAATGTAACATCGAGCCAGATTATAAAATGAGAAGCCATTATGCCTTGTGAAATGTCATGGATCGCAACCACACCACGAAACTTTAAAAGGAAAATGATACAAAACTCCTTTATAAAGCGTTTTGCACCATATAGATGGAAAACAGTATGCAAGAGAAGTGAACTTTCTCTAGCTGACTCACTCTTTATGAGTTTCCCTACAGCATTAGCTAGGATCTGACAGATGGTGTGGAGAAGATCAAGGCCATGACCTCATGTCACACAGCAGACTTAATTAACATTTCTTTTTTCTTATCCATTCCTTTCCCAGACTCCCGACGGGGCATTTAATGTACATAAAAAGGGTAAAATCGAAGCTATGCATATGGAAGAAAGTCCAATATTTTTAGTAATCTGTCTTTGTTATGGAACCACAAATGGAAATAAATGGAGTGTAATTCACAAAACTAAGGAAAGTTGCTTCAACAATGTTACCATGATGGGTCATTTACTAAAGACAACACATTCATCACTCTTACCCTCAGATTACCAATTTTAGAAACGCTTTATTATAGTTCACAATTGTGGTTTAGTTTACTCATACAAAGATTGCATATCTCATGATGGTTTAGATTTTGCAGTTGCTGAATATGAACGTTTTCACCAACTCTGCAAGATACAGAAGAGAACAAAGTTCTTAACAGACTTGATTTGCGTGCTGGGACCTAACCATAGTCATTTTGTCTATGGCAGACATGAAAATGGATATCCACATGCTGCGTTTCATTTCAGCACAGTTTGTGTACAAGAAACCATCATCAAGCTTGAAAATGGGGGAATTAGCCTGGATTTCCAAAGGAACAGAATTCTAAATGAAACAATAAGTTTAGATTTGGGACAAACTGCTCCTATTAAACAACTTCAACCTAAGCCAGAAAGATGTAATTCTGGAATGGAGAATGGTTGAGACATGTGAGCGATGTCACTCAGGAGTCACAGGGTTGGTGGAATGGTAGATGATCTTGATGGCTCAGAATGAGGTGGCCAGGAGTGAGTGTACCTTCTGCTTAATAATTCATCAAGTTCATTTAATCTGTTCATTCCACAATTTGTGCTTTTTATTTTTTCTGATAGAATTGTGCCTGTATTTGAATGTGTTCCTAGCATGGAAAGAAGCTTTAGTAATGCAGAATAGTTATACAAGTTGGGGTAGAAGGTTAGACATCACACAGAGAAGGAAGTATACTGGGATACAGACGAGTAATGATGGGATAAGGGGGGAAAACAAAACAGATTTGTGTTTATCCAACACAGTTTCTGGGAACAGACTTAGTTTCGACTGTTCTTCTTTTCTGATCACAGGTCATGTCTGGACCCAGTTGTGGAAACACATTTACAAGCTCCATGGTATAATTACAAGTTTTGGTGTCTGGTTTCCATTCTTGATGTTTTGTCAAGTTTCACGCTTCTAAAATCAGGTTGTTAACCTTCATGGAGTTGCTTCTGTACAGACCAAGCATATGTAGAGTGATCTTGTCACCTGTCAGCAGTATTTTTCCAGCAATATGTATCTCTTATTCAGCACTTAGGCAGACACTGATTTTTTTCTGTTTACATCCTAAGTACAAAAAACCTCTTAGGTGGATTGTCCAGATTTAGTCTGAAAGCCCTTCTAGGGTTCTTTGCATTCTAGCCATGCTTTTTACAGGTTTCTATTTCCTAGACTGTTGGGATTACATGAACAATGATCTTCATCCGTGTACCACACCCCATGTACACTGGGTTAGAAACTGCAAAGTGCTTTGATTTACATACCGATAATGATCTCCGTTTTACTTTGCTTGTCCTTATTGTTATTTTAATTTGTCAATTGTCAGTATGTGTTTAACTGATTTAGATTAGGATCTGCACAAAGAGGTTGAAAAAGTAAGCGCTTTGAGCATAGTCTTATTGCAGAAACAATTTTTCTTTCTAAAAGCATGTCTTAGTAGAAATTAAAATACTCGAGCAAGATATTACTGCAATTTCAAATCAAACTACAGACCGCAGGGTTTAATCTCTATTTAATCTATGAAGAACTGAATCTCACATTCACAAATTAGAAGGATTCCCTGAGGGGTCAGTTGGTTAGTGTTCGTATTTGTATTGTACAGCAACCTGAGCTGGGGTTATGGCAAATATTTTGTGAACTTCTGAAAATAAAAATGTACCAGTCACTCAGCTGGAATATGGATTATCTTTCATTTTTGCAATTCTTTGCTATAAGGCCACCTCAGAGTAGTAAGCTACTAATTTCTGTAAAAAGTAATTGAATCTATTCAGATTTATGTGCAAGGATGGCTCATATTCATTTAAAAATTTATATTCATAAGGACATACAGTTGAGCTACACAACAGAATTTAGAATCAAAATATGTATGTTATAGAATGGATTGTGATGATGCTTTTACAGGGACTTCTTAGCTCTGACTTCAAAAAAATAAGACAGGATTTAAAAGAATCAAGGCTCTTGCGTAAGAAGGTATGGCTGTCTGTTCAAAGACATAAATAAGCACTGTAGAGTTTTCACCTGCCTGTTAGCAAGAAAAAATAAATAAATAAAGTAAAAAAAAAAAAAAAAAACAAAAAAAAAAACCCTAAAATGAGATCCAGTGCTGATTCCCATTATGCTTCCTAATGATGCTCATTACAATCCTAACTACATTTTAATGCTGAAACCTAATGCTTCCATTCATCATTGGAATGAAATACAAATGCTGACAATTGACAAAATAATAATAAAAAAGTTCACAAGACTCAAAACTGTCTGTGCATATTTATCAGAAGGAAAGACAAAGCTTTGGTGGTTGCTGTTCAGGAATATCTCTCTGGGCAAAAAAAATGAAAACAAAACAAAAATCCCAACACAGAGAAAAAAACAAAACAAAACAAAAAAAACCCCAAAACAAACAAAGCAAGAGTCAGCCAATGAACACAACAATCAGTATTTACAGACTTCCTAGGGACAGTCTTTTTTTTTTTTTTGCTCATGCTTTTTGCTCATAAAGCCCTCCTTTGCAAGAAAATACTAAATACATAGAGGAGAGCAATACATTTCTGAGTGATTTTGATAAATTAGTTTGAGATGATAAGTGTTGCCAGCAGTTACGTAAATTATAATCTTTCACATTTATATCTGTCCCATTCAAAGCATCTGAAAATTATTAATATGCCTACCCAGTTAGCTTCACAAAATTATCAGTTGTCAGTGTACACCTACATCTTATGATACATAGTACATTTGTAAAATTAATGCTGTAAACTGATATTAAAGGGAGCAAAGATTGAAATTAATTTCTTTGCTCACACTGCTTGGTTACAAGGTTTGAAATGCAAACATCTCAAGTGTTCTGCTTTATTTTTTAATTATTATGCTTTTCTACTTTTTCTGGTTCTTTCACATAATAAAATTTCAATAAATGTGAAGGTCTGTGATAACTTACTGAGATCTGTAATTCAGTATTATTTGGTGTGTGGGGAATTTTATCCTGATGGTGACAAAGCTGAATTCTGTTATACTTGAAGTCTAATTCTCAGTTGTCCTATATAATCTAACTCTAAAGTAGGAACTGTGGGGATAAGTTTTGTAAAGCTACTATTACACTGGATGTAAACATATTAATTACGTCTTTGTAAAGGTAAATGGTAATACAGATCATCCATTACATGCTTTATTTAGCAGATTTCATACAACGAGAATGTCTTTGAGTATTACTGAAACTGTAGAACTGGTTTTCTGACTCTTAATGTCTGGCTGTGCTGAACTGAGCCTGTTTTATGGTGGTGAGGGATCAAAGAGTTTCTTTACAGAAAACTGTATTGAGTCTCTCTTCTGCCATGTACAACTCTGATTCTTCTCTTTAGTGTCCATGTTCTCAATTATTACGCTTATTGTATCAGAATAATCTTTTCCCTTTCTGCTGTTCTATTTAAATATTTTTTATTTTGTTTTCTCCTTTTCTTTTTACTTTTTGTTTATTCTGCTTTTTCTCTCCGCTTTCTTTTTGCATCCTTGCATTCTCCACCTGCCTATCTCCTTCATCCACCTTGGCTTCTTTCAAATGAAACTCTCATTTCCAACTTGCCATCACCTCAAAATGCAAAAATTTCTTCAATCAAACCTTTCTCAGGTCTTTCAATATGACAGACTCTGTTTGAGGGAGTGTTGGGGGGGAACCATGGGGGTTGTATATTGCTGTGCAGACAGGAAGGGTTTTTAGAAATAGGTAAACACAGTGCTTATACATACATACGATTGATACGATTGATTCTATATAACATGCCAGAGTGATTCTCTTGGAAGAATTTCTGAAGACAGACAAGGAATTATGCTTGTAAAACACTTAGTCTTCTGTTAAAACTGTCTCATCATGAAATGAAATTTAAAGTTCGCTTCTCTGCTTAATATTTGTCACTTTACTTGCAATGCTTTTTGTTCCAAAATAAATTAATTTTAGTAGGTCTAGGTCTGTCTATACTCCAAAAAAAAAAAAAAGTATGAGATGTATTTCCTTTTCTGTCTGCTACATACTTGTGGGCCATCACAAAGAAATATTGTGAAGTTGCATAGAAACATTGCTGTAATAGAGCTTTAGAACTTTTAGCCAGTTGCATACCATTTTTGTATCTCAAAAGGGAAGTCCTGAATGATAAAACAGAAAATTAGATACAAGCGTAAATGCAATAAATCCTCCTATCCAACTTTGTTCAAACACGGCACATGCAAAGAACCATGTCCTTTTTTTCTATTGTAAGTCTCTGTCATATTTACTTCCTTCAAAAGTAACTGCTGAAAAATTCTACCTAGAACTAAGGATATATGTTCATATCTGCCTAATTTATCTACTTTCTCCTCTTCAATTACTTGCAAAATCTGGGTTGAAAGTGCTGTCATAATCCATTTATCTAGATCCATTTAGTCAAGTGATATATTTGGACTTCAAATAAACGTACTGAATGTGATTGCATGATCTTGCCTTATAGCAGCGTTCTGCAGACTGCTGGAAATTTTTCCTTGTGAGCAAAAAGCAACTATGACTTTTGGGTTTTGATAATAGTAGCAGCTGTTGACAGCAGGTATAGTTTTTGTAACTATACTTTAGGATGGAAATCTGAAAATACTCTCTGTTAATTGCTATTTCTCTTGTAAACAGTTTTCACATAAGAAATAAGAATGTTCTTGTTTACTTACAGATGTGGGACACAGATCTAACTAGAGACTTATGATCTTTGAAAAAATGGAAGTGCGCAAATTTTGGCTTTTTTGCTGGTTATTCGAATATTCAGAAACTGGTAGGTCTTGACTAAGCTTTCCCAACCAAGATTTGATATACTCACTAACTCTATATTACTTAAGCGGAGTTTACAAATGACACGCTGTGCCTGTGTATGAAGTTTGGTGTTCTTGGGGTTTCCCTTCTGATTAGAGGATCGTTAATAATAATAATGCAAAATATTGATAGCATAATGGGAAAAGCAAGAACTGAGTGGCTTATGGAAGCTGGCTACTCCCTTCTAGAGGTAGTCTCTGGCAAGTTGTGACTGCTGCAGTGCTACTTGCAAGGGGGATGTAGATGAAAGAGTTTTTTCTTACGGTGATAACAATTTATCAGCTTTCATATACAAAAAAAGGTCAGTTGATATCTAAATGCTAGTCCAACTAAAATCAGAGACATGCATGCACATGAATGTACACATACACACGCTATTCAAGTTATCTATTGGTAGGAATTGTACAGGAACAAGATTCTAACAAAAGAAGTTTTTCTAGGTCTCACGTAATAAAAATGAAACTTTGAACAGCAAACCAGTCTCTTGTACTGTCTCTGATTTCAAGCCAATACATGTCAAGATCTTTAAAAATGAACTCCTAATAATAAAACAACTTTTAGATTCATCTTGATCCTTTCTGTCTGTTCTTACTTGTGAGTCAGAGTGATTGATGCTCAAGTTATTTCCTGAAATGTAAATGATTCAGGTAATCCCATTAGGAAAGATATGAAACTGTAAATTTCTTATGAAGTAAAAATTACAGTGCAGCCTGATGTCTGGAGAGCCATTTCACAGCCTCTCCAAAAAAAAAAAAAAAAGAGAGGTAGATAAGCAAGAATATGTAGTATGTGGTATACAGGTCTGTACTTGCTCGAGTGATACCGATCTCAGTTGAGCGAAAGCCAGCGTTTCACATTTGTTACGTATTCTAGATTAGCTGCTTGTCCAAATTGCTCCCAACTCTTCAGGAATTTGGAGAGTTTTCTTCTGTACCTTGCGTTTGGGTGTGGTGAGAATGCATTCAGTCCAAGTCTCGCCCAGCAGGCTTTTGATCAGTGCGATGACTGATCAATCAAATTTTTCATTTGATTGCTTTCCTGTTAGAATACTTTGGGCCAGAATTCCTGATCGCCTTATGGTTGTTGTTTACCACTGGGTATTGTGCTCCGCAGAATTCCAGCTGGAAGATACCATTTCACTTCTAGCTTTTATGATTTCCTTGTATGTGTTTTTTCTTCAGTGGGAGCCGAGATTATATTCTGTTTATAAAGGTTATCTTAAAACATGATTGCAGAAGTCCATTGTGGTGTTCTATAATTCAGAACCAGATTTTGTAATGATGTAACTGCCCCTTAAATAGATAATTTTGCCAATTAGAAATCAATCCTTTCAGTGGGAGAGATGCAAAACAATGGAAGGTCATAATACAAAAATCTGGTACAAAGTAAAAGAGAAGGGAGAAAACCCCAATATCAGAGGGGAGAAAAAGGATTAAGAGGAACTAGATATCATTTATCAGTAATTTACTGCAATTGATTGTTGGATGCTGTTTCCCATCTGCTTGGCAAATAGAGAAAGATGCCCAAGATGAATAACTTTGTTTCCTATTTGCCAAACCATGGTCAGGCTTGGTGGCATTTTAAGTTGCTCCACAGAAGCACTGGCACCATGCTCTCCATAGCCTTCCTTTGTGCTGTGCCAGAGGAGAGTATATGTGATTAGGGGAGGCGCGAGGAGTAGTTGAGACAGGCCCACACCATAGTGCTCTTCAGAAGAGACAAGAGTGGCAAAGTGTCAAAGACATGCTTGTGCATGAAGATAACAATTTTGATTTTCATTGATTTCCCAGGGAAGCTTTCAAGTTTTCTTCCGAAGAGCAGGCTATGTAACATGAAGGAGAAGACCCTGCATTATGAAGGATGTTGAATCTAGTGCAAAGAATTAGCCAGTTGGTTGCTACAAGCTTTTTCTTTCATTCCCTGAACAGATTGTGATTGTGGTTTTCAATTTCAGTTTGTTAGCAAGCTTATATTGTGGTGGGAGAGATTGTTTAGGTTTGGGATTGTTTATATCTTGCCTAATTACCTTTCAGTTTTTAGGGAAATCTGTAATGTGAGACCTGATACCTTACTCAAGATGTGCCCTCTGACAGAAGTGTCTCTGGGTTTACTGCAGATTTGCCGTTCATTCTCACTGCATTAATTTGGTTTTGTTGCTGTGGTCTTGCTCTTTCTTAAAATGTAAAGCTTGCTGAGATAAACTCTTCATAAACGATAGTCAGCTGAACTTTGGGGATACAGTACTTAAAGCAGAATGGGATTTAGCTATATAGCTGTATTTATTTATCTTATCTATCTATTTATTTACAAAGGCATGGTGCAAACTTTTCTATTCATTGGATATCTACTATTCCAATAAGGATAGATCAGAGTTCCCTCACTTTTTTTTTCTTGAACCTGCTTTTAAGCACTTAAGTATGGCTCTTGAGTCCAATCTACCGTTATTGTACGCAAATACATTTTAAAATCTCTCAAACCACTGTGTTAAGCCCAGCTTTTAAACAAGTTGTGTTTCTCATATTCACAACTCCTACCAGAGGTAATTTGCAGAACCTTCAGTTATCAGATAGTTAATAATCATCTTGTAATCTCTATTTTTAAAACCTATGATCCGGGCATTATTACATTTTTTTCTTTACTTAACATTGTTTTCTCCTTATCTAGGTTTTCTTTCTCTTCGTGGTATTCATTCATCTAATACAAGTATGTAAAGCAGTCGTATTTTTTCTTTCTTCTAAGAAAGCTGAACAAATAAAGCTCACGCCTCACTGTCTTCATGCCTTTTATCAGCAGTAAGTCAGTTCTGTCTAGGAGACTGAACTGAAGCAAATTTCAGTAGGAGTTTGGCCCACCTACAGAGCACAAAGTCAAGCCTAATTGTGTCCTAAAGCCTGCAGTAGTAGAGCACCATCAATAAATTAACAGTTACTTTAAGAGGTGTTCAAAGTACAGTTTACACTGCAATTCCTCTGTGTCTAATACATTTTTTATGCATAGATTTAAAAAAAAAATGGCAACAAGATGTAAAGTTGAAATTGAAGATATAGAGATTTTAGTGTTAATATCTTTTGTGAAATAACAAATATCAGGAAAACACTTCCACCTTCTAGGGAGAGAAACTTAGGAAAACTAAGCATTTAGAAAAGCTTAACAGTTGGCGAAGATTCCTTATTACTTGAGTTGGTTTACCAGGATGCGTTCTTTTTGGTCATCAAAACTAATGATACACTGCCAATGGCCAGCAGCAATTTGTCTGGGGGTTGCAATGTGGAGACCACCTAGCTTCCTCTTCCAAAGTTCAGTTAAGCGAAGCAAGTACATGAAAGTAATCTCCCTGGTGTTTTATTGTTTGCATTTGTGAATGTGTGCTCCAGGTTCGCCGTTAAGATGTGTGATACTTGGTTGGATTAATCTGCCTGCCAATACCAACAGCATTTCTTAAAAAAAAAAAAAAAATCCTCAAAAATATATTTCTTCAAAAAAATATATCTTTGATAATGATGACAGGTTGAGGTTTTTTTTCTTTGGTAATGTTTTCTGATCTAGTTAGTGATATGGTTAATAAGACACATTTTGACAGCCTGCTGAGTTGGTGCCTGATTAGAAAATTTTGAATTTAATTCCCATATTAGACACTAATGACCAGAATTTGGTCAAAGTTGTTCCAGATGTTCAAAATTTATCTTTATTGAACACAAGAGAGTAGTGAACTTGCTCTGCTGAGTTACATACTTCAGTATTTTTTCTTCTCAGAAAGCAAACTTCATTAGATAAATAGAGATGTCTGTCTGAGCAGCAAAACAAGCGGCTCAGCCTTCATGTACCGATATATCTCGTTTATTCCTGAAGAATACTCTTTCGCACAAATGGGTGGTGCATATGGCACTCAATAGATCTTGAAATAACAGGGAGGAAAATATCTAACATTCATGGTCATTCCTCTGCATTATCTTGCTTTTTGTGTATGAGGAAATGTTCTTTGTTTTCTGATTTTACTTGTTCTGAGGATATTAAACTTTGGGCAAGTGCTGCTATAACTCAGCTTTAATAAATTACACACATTAATAAAACGGAGTGACATGTTAATAAAAGTATGTCAGATCTTATGAACAAATTTGAAAACAATGCAAAGATCTAGATCTATCATTTTATCTTCTAACTATAGTCAGTACACTATTGAGTACAACAATTATCATTGTTCCCTGTTAGAAAATTTAGCGTCATATTCATTGTGACCATAGAAGGGCAGCTTCTAAGGTGGGTTCATTGTAATACCCAACCACTGGTTTTGGATGTTAGAATCATTCACTAAAAGAACAGAGGAAATGTTAAAGACAAAGATTGTTGTCTAATATAGACACACGTACTATGTTTTCTTTTTCATTGCTTTACCTAACTGTGGAACATAACATTTTGCAGAGTATTTATATTGTCCAGAACTTGTTCTATAAATTGGATATATGAGATGCAAAATAATTCTGAAATTTTTTTGCCAGAATTGATCAAATGTGGTTGAAATGAATTTTTGCCAGCTATGAAAGCAGATATCTCTTCTGGTGCTTTTATGTAAGTCTTCCATACTCCAGAGGTAGCTTCTTGGGCCCTGCTAATGATCGAAACAGTGAATGCTTTCAGTCTCTTCTGCACCAGCAGCATGGAGGAGGAAAATGTTGATTCCATAATTACGAATACTTAAGTTGCCTTTATTTAAAAGTGCTGAGCACTTGAGAAGAGTGCTGTACTCATTTATGGTGTTATTTGGGCCTCACTGGGACTTTTGGCTTCTTAATTAATTTCTAACACTTTTCTGTTGTCTTACCTCTTGGTGAGTTCCTGAAGAGGAAGTGCTCCCTCAGTCAGTGTTTATCAGAGCTTGTTACTAGCTACAGTTGTCTTCCAAGGTTCTGTGCTAGAAACACTAAGATACTTTTTCCTGGTTTAAAGATACTGATGTACAAAAGAGCACAAAGCCCTTTTTTTAGGAATTAAGATTGAGACATTTAAGAATTAAAATGTAAAGAAATAGATGTTTATAAATATTGACATTGAATTTTTTAAAACGACTGGCTCTCTTGTTCTGTCTGTCTGCTTCTACAGCAATTCGTAATCATCTGTATAGACTGCACCTTTTTCTGTCTGGTCATTGCATTCACTGTTGACCTGCCATGACAATCACCCCGTGTATCTGTTTCTGACAAACTATAAGTGCTCAAATCAGTCTGTTCAAATAGATTGTATGTCCTTCGGTGGTCTTTATGTTCCCTTCTTACTGCAGAAAAATAACTTGGTATATAAAAATTGTAACAGACCTGTTCTTACAAAGCATCTTTTAGGCTATAGCTTAGCTGTGCTAGGGAAAGCATTTCTCAAACTGTGGATTGTGTTGGACACTGACTTACCAAGCCGGTTCTGTGGGTCAGGCGCTGAAGGAGATCCATTTGGTCTGTGAGTTCAGGACAGTTAATCAACTAATGTTCAATCAATGTTTAATCAACTAATTATTAATTGATACTTACTTACTTATGTTAAGGTTCTTACGTTGCAAGTTTACTTGTGAGTAGACCCTTGTGTTCTTACAGAGTCCTTTTCATTTCCGTGTGGAAATGCACATTTCCATGCACATCCCCATTTTGCTGCGTGGCAAAGTTTCCAGAGAATAGTTAGATAAGAAATGAAAATTCAACAAATATTTCTGAGTCAGCATACTCTTCTCGAGACTCTTCATTGATTGTCCATAGTAGACTTTGTTTTCAGCGTTGCTGTCTGTTTCCTTCTTGTGAAGACTGTGAGTTATATAGTAAATAAGCATTTGCGTCCTTTCCTGAAGCTATCATAAATCGTCACTATTTTACGACATGCTTTTGTTGCTTTGATTATATTCATAATTGCTGTAATCTTGATGAAGAAATTCCTCTATTCAAATGAACAAAATGTATGCTTACCTTAGAAATTACTTATAGTTAGCCAGTACCACGTTTTCTTGTTTTTAGTGGATATACATAGTACATTTTTCTGAGTCTTTTGATTCAAATCCTTGCCATTGATAAGAAGAGTGTATACTTACCTTGCATAATGTAATTTTTTTACTCCTTTACCTCTCTTTTTTTTCTCCCACCCCAAAAAGTTCATAGCATCCTTTAATTCCTGTACTTTATATGTTTGTCATCATATGGACAGAAAATGAGGGGAAAAACATGCTTAATATTTAGCTACTTCAGTTTGTTCCAGTGCTCATAATACTTATGTCTGTGACTTTTCTGGATGGTAGATAGGTTTATACATAATAATTTTTAAGGAGAATCTCCATGTTTTGAACTTTTAAAAATCCATTTAATATTTTAAAGTTCAATTTCAAAGTCAACTCACTATTTGTAAAGCAGTTCAATTTTGAAATAGGTTCAACATTCAAACCTCTAAACGTTGGTTCCACTTCAACGTGCCACAGAGACAGACCTAATCCTCACAAAAATGCTATTTGATCCCAGGAAGAAAGAAAGATAATGGATTGACCCTCTACATAAACCATAAAACAGAGTTCCGGGTTGCTGCCATTCAAATGAATAGAAACCGGCAGCAATTCTAACACCTTTCCAGTTTCAATTTTATTGCATCTGCAGGCATCATGCTGGAATGGTAAACATTTTAATGGTCAGACTCTGTGCACTTATACCATTACTATTTCCTTATTATCTCCTATTTTTTGTGTGAAACAGAAACGAGAAGGTGACAGATTGCTGCGAATGAAATGAATGGAGATGCCGTTTGCATTCATTTCAGGTGAAGCAAATCCCCTTCTTTCCCATTTCTTTGTTGTCCTTCAGAGAGATCTCTTACAGCTTCTGAAAATCCATGAGCCAGGCACTACGTTTGGATAATGCAGCTGAAACCCCATGCATCAGTCTACCGTCAATGTGACAGTGCTGAACCTCTTTATATAAAGAGAGTCCATCATTTCTTTTTAAAACTAATTGATTCAGATTAATAGATTTCAGCTACGCGTGCTCTGAAAAGCTTTTTTTTTTTATTTTAAATTTAAATAAGAATGAGTCCCTAAAGAACCCAGAGCACATGTAAAAGCCGGTCAGCTTATATACTTGTACCTTTTTTATTTTAAATAAGCTTGACTGAGACACTCACTCTCCTGAGTTGTCCTTGTTAAAAGATGAACTCACATATTTCCATTTCTTTGGCTAAGACACAAATCGTTGATGTCAAATCGTCTTTAAACTTAAGCATGTGGTATACCTTCTGTACTTATTCTTTCCCAACGCTGAATCCTTTTAGAAACATTCACCTTACTGGGCTTTCTGTCTCCCATACTAGGACTTCTCTCTTCTCCCGCTTGCCTCTGAGATTTGGGGGTAGTAAGCAGTTTCTTTAAAACCAGGGTCATCAGTTAGGAAAAAAAAGTGTGTTTGGGGTAAATTGTCATGCCTGAGAATTTCTTGTCCACCAATACCTTCTGAACCTCTATGGATGAGACCCCAGCCGTGGCTGATGCTCAGGCCTACAGGTGAAGGAGGAATAAGAAAAGATGACTGCAGTGGGTACATTACAGTATAGTGTTGGCTGCATAATCTCAAGAGCCAGTGAGTTAAACTGAGGAATTAGTTTTTGCATTTAGAGTCAGCACTTCTAGGCTCAGGGGGGTGGGGGGGGAGGAAGATTTTGAGCTCAGTACAATTCATTGTCTCAGCTAGGTACCACCTGAAATGACTTGTTGCCAGAGGACATGGAGTGAAGCCTGTGTGAGCAAGTGGGAATGTGCAGTCTAGTCACTGTGCTGTATCCCCAGCTAAAGACCGGCTTTGCAACACTGATGCACTGCGAAGAGCTGCTGCTAATTGCAACACTCGAAGAGTAACTGAGGAAGAATTCTGCTATGCTCGCTTTCTTCCTATGGTCTTGTGGAGGTGGTTAGATTTAATAGCAATTACTTCTATACCCCACATACATAAGCACACAAAAAATAAAGTAATCAGAAAAAGTTCTGCGGAACCATAAAATTAATTGTTCCAGTAAAAAAAAGCAATCCCAGAAGACCTCTGAATTGCCGCAGACCAGTAGTTCATACATTCTCATGTTAATGTGTTTTGACAAATACACATTTTCTGACAAAAAGTTTTTAAAAAAGTTCCAGGCGGCTTCATGAGACAGTAGTGCATGCCCCTCTCCCAACACATCTTTGTTCCTACATTTGTGATCTGAGAAGGGCTGATGCCACCATTAAGGGCCTGAGAGGCTGACCATCCTTCTCTGATCTTGCAGAGACCAACAGTCCTACAGAGCAAAGGTTTAGTCATGAGGAGAGATGAGTTACAAAGAGGCATCTGTGCTGTTTTCTAATTGTAACTACCTTTAATTTTAAAGTGGCAGTAGAGTATTTCGGTGATGAATATTTTGATTAGCAACAGCTGCATCAAAAGTACTTTCTTCCCTGCTCAAGCCTCCTGGTATTCATTATGTGGACTGGCTATGCATTGGACATCCTTTGGCTCTCCAGCATGCCCAGTCCAAGCCCCAGTGCTTGGGATCTTGAGCATGTAGGCACCACAGGGAGGGAGGGCGTGGTACATGCCCTGGACCTGCACCTATACAGAAAGAGTGTGTCCTGGGCAAGCACCTGGTCCTAAGAGCTGGAGAAGGCTAAAGGTACAGCTACTCCAGTATGAACTTTGACAATGCATATAATGCAAACCAAAATACTCTTATGATATGCCTCTATATATTGAGACACGTATTATAGCCATGTGTCTGTAATTACTTGTAGAGCTCATCTTTTGCACATGAAACTAAGAATATAACATGTTTTGTAATATCCTAGAGGCATAAGTTTCCCACCTTGACATAATTCCTGAATGTGTGACAGTAATGAAGGTACAGATCCAAGTAAGCGTTCTTTATAAACCAAATTCCAACCCAGTGATAAGCACTCTACGTTTCCTTGTGGTGTGTGTATGTATGTGTGTGTGTGTATATATATATATATATAAAGCTTTCTGGGAAAGGGAAGCTTTAAAAAAATCTCATAACATCCCAAGAAGCAGCATTTATTGTCTCACAGGCATGGAAGAGTCCCAATTCACAGCAAATTTGAAAACTAACCATAATTTCAAGCCAGACCGTTCCATCTGAATATCCTCCAAGGTTGTTATAATTCTGATATGAATTTGGATTCAAATGTTGTGGCTGGCTCATATGAAATTAAATAGAAATATGGATCCAAGCACTCCCAGCTCTGCCAAAGTATGTAAACTTGGTTTGAATTGACTAGTTTGATCTTTAATCGTAAGTCGACCTATTTTCCTTAACCAAAACTGCCTCTTTCATTTTTGATAATAACATTAAAAGATTATGCTAGAAAAGAAGAATTTTCCCCCCACACGTGTACTATGCGACTGTGTTTGCTACCTTCAAATTACATGAACAATTTCATATAATTAGAACCGCACTCCTAATCAATCAACTTGTAGGAGGAGAACCGTTTTTATGCCAATGTGCGCTCACTTGAGTATTTAGTTTTATTACTAAAGGTGGTTCTTCAGTAATTTAAGACTGCATATAAATTGTAATTAGTATTGACAAAGTAAAATATAAAGGGTTTCTCCTCTTCAGCCTTTATAGGAGGAACATCCAAAAGAGCATGCTGGGGTGTGTGTGCCTGAATAACTTCAAAAATTGTTCCTTCAGAGAAGTTCATGTGTGTATGTATGTGTGGAGGGTGGAAACTAGTTTTCTCCTTTTTCCCTAGTGATTGCAGCAGACTTGCTATCTCCACAGACCGCATATTCGGGTTCCGATGAAATAGCAAGTCACTGTAAATCTCCACCAGATTTCTCTGATATTTATGGAGATTTTTCTGTATTTCTTTTCCTATTACATCCTGAGCTTGTTCTGGCCTTTCTTGAGTGAGAAATAGCTACTATCCATGTTAGATAAGTTGACTAGCTGTGGAGGAAGCCTCAAGCTGGCTCATCCTTACGCTGAAGTTTTATAAATAATTTTCATCCTATCTAGTGTCTCCCCCAAATTTTTTTTAACTTTTGATGGACTAAGGTATAGATATTGTGCTGATTACAAGGTAGGAAACAAAGAGTGGAGTTACAGTGGAAATTACTGTCAGAGGATGTGGTGCAGGTATTGATGCCAGAAGAAGAGCAGAAAAAATCAGTTTTAAGTCCATCATAGGTTGTAAAATATAGATGTTGGAACGCAATGTCTGTCTCTGGACATAATTAGTATCTTTGCAGTCATGGAGTTTTCTGGTATTCCTATATACACTCTACTTGCCTGTACCTTAAAACTGCCAGAGGCAAGACAGTGTAGTAGTCTTTTGGTTCTGTAAAAGTTTTGTCTGTCCCTGCTGGACCCTGTCCCCTCCCGCTTTATTTCCCCTGTGCTCTTGGGAAAGTTCTTTTCTTAGCAGAAGCTGTGAACCTGGCTCCATAGTGCCAGCCCTGACCAGCCAGCGTACTTCAACACAGTCAGCAGTGTTTTCGTGAGTGTGAATCCATCTTTTCCTGTTTCTGTTTTCCACGCTCCCCTAGTATGTCCTAATGTTCCTTCAACGTGCCCTTTGAAAGATTCTCCTGATTCCCACTCAGATTTTCTAAGGATAGTTCACAACAGATCGCATCCCAGATACTTTGCTTCTTCAAGATCTTGTGAATCTACAAGCACATCTTTGGCTTTTAGACAATACACCTTCTAACTTTTACCATAAAGGAGCTCTTTGTAAACATCTACAAAGCCTTCCAGTTTTATCTTCCTCTGTGTTCTTCTTACGACAATAGGTAGGAGCTGAAATCCTGTGTTTGCAGCCTGTTCTGTTAATTCCTTGCACTTCCTCTGCATCCACCTGTTGTCTTTTATTTTACTTAAATTCCAAAACCTTTACTGTTCATGTCACACATTTCCTGTTTTTTGCATAAGTTATGTCTAAGGCCCACAGTACGTTTTCATGATTACAGCAATTAAACAGCAGCAACACTAAAATGCCTAATATAGAAAAAGTTTTGTATGTCAAATATAGAAAGAGAAGGTCAGAACTTAAGTATTCCAGTTTTATAATGCTCCTGTCAGAGAACAACATCCAGTGTAATTTTTGTTTTGGCTTTACAAGATGTGAAGGAGGCAACTTTTTATTTGTTTCTTTATATGTCACTTTAGAGACTGTGTCTGGAAGGAAAACCGAAGGAGTGAAGATAGCTGTGCCCACACGGGTAGACTTCAGAAGCAGCACAGGGACATTTTTCCTAGGGATCTAGAGGCAGTTGTTTGGATGCTGTTGCAATCCATAAAGTTAAAGCTGCAACCCATTAGAAGTTGCTTCAGTAAGAACAATTATAAGGAAAGAATCAGCAGGGATTGTTTTTAAACCCTCTAATTTCTTATTCGAGAGATCTGAATTTCTCTGTTAAGAAGTTTCTTGTTCTAGTATATTCATTTGTAATTTAAACTATCAGCAAAAATGTAAGAGAAGTTACTTTTCTCATATACATATAGTGCATACACAGCCTTCTCTAGGAAATAAGGACTGCAGGGGTTGTGTACAATTTCTTCTCTATTTGTTGCATAACGTAGAAAATCCTAGTAATCTAAAACCTAAGCACTTTTATGAACTACCTTCCTGGAGAGAAACACTTTTTGTGTTTCGGTAATAGGCAGAAAATAAGTTTGTAGCGTAACTGAAGATACAACCATAATTTAAGAACAAATCTCAACAAAGGTCCCGAATAGAGCATTCTGTGTTCTCCAGTGAGTGCCATTTTCCTTATACCTTGTTGGCACTTAGTTGCTTTATGTGTACATGACAATAGGAGCCGGACTTGAAAGCAGACAGCAAGACAAGCATGACCAATAACACTTCGCCGCTTTACCAATACTTTAGTAAAGTTGAAAGATCAATTCAATTTCTAGCTTTTCTCAGAGAAGTGTTACCCAACAAGATACAGAATGATGAATGCTGATCTCTTAAAACCACTAAAGTATAAAGCGTTACAAAAGGGTTTTTTTAATACAACAGTGTGATAAAGCAGGCTTCTCTTGATGAATCACAGTGATGTGGCTGTCCTAACGCTTATCTAAAACAGTGAAAAATGAAGTCATTAGTAAAATAAAATGCAAATATTACTGAATGCTGGAACATTTTTCTTCCCATATTTCAGGTTGGATTTTCAGTTCTGCCTGTGTGACATTTACATGCACCAAGATGAAAATAAGATGCATAAACTTAGTTTCTCCCCATACCCCAGTAAAAATGAATTAGTAAACCAAGAGAGCTAAAATGCCACACGCTTTTAAACTAAGGCTATGTTGCTGGATAGAAGAGTAGGGTGAGTATCACGTATGAAGAGAGCGTTGCGGTTACAATCTGTAGGCCACTTGCTGTCTGAACACGTAAGGATGGAGTAAGGAAACAAAAAGGGAGAAATCTTGCTTCCCATTGCTAGCCTGAGTCTAAGATGATAATGTCTCACCAATGTTTAAGTGAGGCTGTTAAGATGCAGCACGCTAGTTCTACATGTTATGCCCAGGTCACAAACCTGTATTCAAATCCTACTTAGGCCCTTAATTTGTCCCCATCACTTGTTATTTCAGGATTGCTCTAGGGACGCAAGTTTGGTTTATAGGCAGTAAACTATTTATTTCTCCCGGTAGAAGGGGATGGGGAAAGAGCTGTGGACTCTTTCTATGGAGCCTTCTTCCTCTTCACTCCTCTGAAGTAGGTTCACCCCTCAAATGAATGATGTTGCTGTTAGATGTCCTCTCCGAGATGGTGCTACAGATAGGACAGGAAGAGGAGAACTCTGTTCATCTGCAGTTTGTCATTGACTGTGGATACATGTACCTACAGTTGATCCATACAGTCTGTTCATAAGAATGTTTTTAGATTTATTTTTTTTTTCTTGTATTAGTCTGGTAAGAGCTTAATGAAGTCTAATGTTATCTCAGAATATAGAAATGCCTTTATGCCTCTAGCTTGCATGAAGCCTTCAGGTGTTAGGAGCTTCCAGCCAGAACAAAGTTCTGAAGGGTAGTTGTTATCAATAGAGATGTTATGGAAGTATCTCATTTGTCTTTAGCTTTCCATACTACCTCCTCACAAGATGTCAGATTTTAAGATGAGGTTTTGATCTTTATCTACAAGTTATCTTCTGGCAATCTGGGTTATCAAAAAGTAGTTTATCAAAAGCTTAAAGAGAATGGTCCCCAACTTCATTGCCAAACCACCACTTTCCTTTGAGGGTGTATTTCACCTGTGTAAGTCTGAGTACATACAGTGAATTTTTCTCAGGAACTTGGGTCCATTCAGCCTTTTTATTTGCTGTTATTGAGAGAAGGCATATTTCTTTGATGTGACATAAGTAAGTAATAAGTAGTAGAGTGTGTATTAAAAAAAAATTCCAAAGAAGTAAGGCCAAAGCAGACTACTAAAAGAACACAGTTCACTGTGTGTGTTTCTTTGTTCTGAAACAGGAGAAAAGAAAAAATATAATAGATGACAATCACATTATCGTATGTTGCAGGGGGAGATGCTCAGGTAACAGTGTTCATAAACACAATATTAAATCTGTAAATTTAAAAACATAATGCATAAAAACATCCTTTGCTGTGAGTTTTTGTCTTATGGAGGAAAAAATATGAACTAGTCACTCAGACAATAGAATTTTATTTTTCTTCATTGCAAGTTAATGGAGATTCATTTTTATTTGTACAATACGTTCAGTTCCTATCAGAGCTTACTGGTTGTGAACAATTACCTTGTTCGAGAAGCCAAAGAGCCTTGTTTCCCAATACAGGAAGTCAGTGCAGCATGAACATGGCCAGCTATGTGACACAGTCAAGTGCATCCCAGAGCTCCATGGGTTTTTGTGTAGCATAGATGGGACAGGTTTAGCATTGCTGGCTTTGCAGGCACAAAATCGCAAGTCTGAGATGCCGATGGGGTTGTTCATGAGTACCCCTGATTATGTTGAAGACTAGGGTGGGAGTGGTAGGTGGATTTGTAAAACCCTGGGATAGATAGTTCAGGTTGAAAGCGATCTCAGGAGGTCTCTAGTCCTTCCTCAGAGCAGAATCAACTGTGAAATCAGACCAGGTTTCTCAGGGGGTTAACCAGTGAGGTCTTGAAAGCTCTGAGAATGGAGACAGACTCTCTGGGCAACCACTTGGTTATCCTGGAAGGAACATTTGATTTCCAAATTTGATCCACCAGTGCAATCTTAAATTAAACAGTCTTATTTATTTCACATAATTTCTGTTTGGGAGAAGTGGCGATTATTCCCCTATTTATATGCAGCCAGGTTATGTAAGTCTTCCTCAGCACTTCTTAGCTAAAAGAGAATGATGAGAAAAAAGCTGCTGAGGACAAGAAACTGGAAAGGACTAGAAAAGCACATAGTGACTTCCCCCCTGACCAATGGCCTGGAACATCATCCTTCTGTCTTTGGGTGATACTGTGAGACCCATCTGTAATCTGTTGAAATCCAGGGGCTTGGTTCTGAATGAAGATACTCCACAGAGATAATTTAGTTTGGTTTGTTAGGTGAGCCTTCACGCTAATGTGGGTGAATGGAGAAATATTTTATTTATTTATTTATTTTTGAGACAGAGACTCTGAATTTGATATTAAGACCATTTGACTACAGGGAAACAAGAAGCCTCTTCACCGTTCATAATATGTTTCTGAAATATCATCAATACAGTATTATTTATTGTGTTAATAATAATTATTATCTTAATCCAGGATTAAACATCAATTTATTCCTACTTATCAAACATTCAGAGTAAGCTGTGTTCCTCTCCAAAATGTAAAAATAAAGAAATTAGCTAAATATAGGGAAAGATCAGAAAAAGAACTAGACTTTCTTCGTAAAATCTTTGCTAGCGAAGTCTCTCAAACATAAATGGCTGTAACACCAAAGTCTTGCAGTACCTGATAATTAGATAGGATTAGTTGAAAAGTTACTTGTTTAACAACGTTTAAAAGCCACTTCAGTATAAATATGATTTAATAGAAGTAGAAAGATTCCACCAGCTACAAATGTTGCATGCAATTACTTTTATTTTTTTCTGAGGGGAAAAAAAAAAGTAGTAGTATTATCACTTCTTTCTTAATTATTCTTGGATTTCTGTGAGATATGAGGCCTTATTCCCACAATCACCCTTTTCTGAAACATGCATACACTTTATCAGGGTAAGAAAGCATTTTGCAGCTTAGATGATCCATCAAACAGACGATGCAGAGCTGGAATGGTAAAAGTTTGTCATCCAAAAGACAAATTTGTGATAGAAGGCTTCACACCCGCATCGTCTCCTTCACCGCACCCAAACTCCATTTGGTGAGTCTGACTTACAGTCCACATCGCTACCTTTTCCTGAATTGCACTGCCTTTCTCAAGCTGTGAGGTTGATTAATAATGCGCACACAGTATTCTGGTCATCGGAGCAGCAATGAGGTAACTGAAAAATGTTACCATGCATGGTAGAGTCCGTAAAGTTTTATCCAATAATACATATATAAGCACAGGCATGCTATCGTAAAAAAAAATAATAAAAATATGTGAATGCAGTTCTGCAGTTTCAAACATTGGCTTTTGACTTCTGGCAGCAAATGAGAAATCCTCAACTTTAACTGTTAATACAAAGTATTTGCGTGCTTGGTGAATACATTAAGTGAATTGGAACAAAATTGTTTGCTTTTCCTCATACCATTTGTTCAGCTGAACATTTTCGTATGCAGAGAGGGGAGGTGATTTTAATACAGGGATAGTGCCAATTATAAGCCTTTTTGGTGGAGAATTTTTTCTGTGCTTAGTATGCATTGTTTTTACAATATTGAACTTGTTATTTGGGACACAGAGCACAGTTTGCTTAGCGCAAAGGTCTTGTTTCTACTAGCATGCAGAGGAGATTTGGGCAGAGATAAAATGCAATCACTGTGAAATGTCCCTCTCTATATAATACATCTCCCGTAACAGCAGGGAGTCACGGTAGTTGAAGTAATTAGATAAGGCTTTATTCGTTTTACCTAAAGGAGAAGCCATGTGGTGGCAAAATAAAAAAGAAAATTGCTAGACCATATGTATCGCAGTTCTCTATTTCCACTGGGTTGTTTTCTTCTGTAAAGTGCTTACCGCAGAATATTGACATCTATAATGAGGAACATTTATACTTTGTTAGGTCAAAACTATGGGTACGCATTTGAACTTAAACCTACAGTGTCATTGGCAGGTATGTAAACGGCTTCAAAACGGACTTAGAGTAAGAAAAATATGCAGAAGTATGCTGCTTCCCATAGGCAGATTCTGCCAGTTTTCAAAGCGAAAGTCAAAATTCATCATTTCCTGGTAGACCGAGGATTGATTTGTACCAAGATACTTTTGCAGCAAATCTGTGTTTATGAGTTCATGAAAAGTCCATGTAAATCAAAGCAAATATTTTAAAAAAATAAGCTGATTATAAATCAAATAGAATTTCTCACAACTAAATTGTTATACTAAAAAGAAAAGGAATAGAAAGAGAAATAAAATACCAAGGGAATTGGGTGATGTTATCTTTTGTGTTGCATCTTCATCAGTGAAAGAGGGTTCTGTCTCCCAAGCTAGCTGATTTAAGTGGAGCTTCATTCGCAGATATCCTGTAGGTTCTAACCTAGAGGAGGCAAAGTCTCTAAGTCAAGGAATTATAAAGAAACTTAACAAGGTCTAAAGAGAATACAGTAATCAGTACTTGAGATGAGGAAGAAAGGCAAGAAATTATTATGTGCCCCACTGTGAAACAGATAAATTGAAAGAACAACAGCAGCATCAACAATAGAAATAAAAACAATTATTGTTATTATATATATAGTTGTAAATTCTTAGGCTCCAAAGAAAAGCAGGAAAGCAAATTAGTGACAGCAAGGAAAGTCAAAGTCATGATGTTTCTCGTATGATAATATCAGCTCCACGCAGCTGCTTGAAGAATTTGCATGTAGTATCAAGAAAAGAACATCTGCTGCTCAGTATGCAGCAGACCAGCAAAGCTGCTGTAGAGAAGAGGTGGGAGGAATGGATGGATAGGAACTAGATCATGATAAGCAGAACAAGAAGTGGCATCCCACTGAATGGCGTGACCTCTATTATCACTTTCTAAGTCATCTGCTCCCACTTCTTAACTGGGGGCTAGCATTCATGGTGATAGAGGTAGCCGCCGTAGGCAAGTTAGTTAACCTGCTACTAAATTTGCTAACATGGGATAATTTTCATTGAATGAGTGCTTTCCAGAACATTCAAAATAAATAAATTTCAAAGCAACAAAATCCTTGATATGAACTTGTGAACACACGTTGCTTAACATCAACTTCCAATGGGTACACAACTACCTGGAGAAGCAAGGAGGTAAAAGACTGTGTCAGATACAAGTGTCAAGAAGAAAGATGATACCAGAGCAAATGTATAAGGATCCATTTGTGACTAATCACATGTAATGGGAGAGCTGGGAGTTAGATGTGTAAAAATCCATTGCTTCAGGCATGTTTTTTGCCATCTTAAGGGGCTTTTTGCTGTGTTTTTTTATTTTTGTTCAGTTCAGTAAATTCTTTCACTTTTAATGGTTCACTACACTGAACAGCAAGAAATTATAGGATAGAGTTCTCAAATGAAGTTACTATCTGTACAATGCAAAGAAAAACGTGGGTTTTCCTTTCTGAGTATCTTGGTAATCCAGAAATTTGCTATTAGGAGTAAGTAAATTATTATTTACAACTTGTGTGTTATATTTCATATATATACACAGGCATACACTGTTAGAAAGCCTTTATTTTTAAGAGTAATGTACTACATTTGGGTTTATTTCCATTATTTTCACATACTGACATACTTGCCTTTCTCTAACATTTGATACCATCCATATTAAAGACAAAATAATGTTTCTGATCATTTGAGGAACCTGTTTATAATGCAGCATTGCTCAAAAGATGTTTTAAGATGGGCTATATTTGGTTTGAGAGGAGCACAATTATCTAATAATAATTTAAAAATCTGTGATACCATCTGTGCAAAAGCCCTGATAGAGGCTCTGCTTTAGCACAGTATGGCTTGCCTATAACATGATTTGGTATCTTTAGTGGGCAGATGTTTTTACTAGCTTTACTATCAGAAAAATCTTTCTCCTCCGTATCATATGCACAGAGGTCCATTTCTGGGAAAAAAGTAACGAAGACAGTACTGCTCTTATAAAAAGGCGTTGTACTTGCTGTGTGCAACAACTCTGATTAATAGATTCTACAGAAATAGTGAACCAAATTACAGTATAATTTGGAGAAGTGTCAGGTACAACATTATGAAATGCCAAACGTGGTTAATAGTGATAGAGGGATCTAAGATTTTTTGCTTGTTTAATCAGTAAACAGAAACATGTAGAAAATGATTGTTGTAGTTTTGTGAGTCCACAGTTGTTGTAGTTTTGTGAGCTGTTTTTTGCAGAAATTATTTTCTGATTTTGAACCACGAAGGAAACTGTTCAAAACCTGTTCTCTCTTCTGACACACACCTGTGAGGCCCTGAGTGCAGATTTTTGTGTGAAGTTAGGGTGCTAGCTACCATGTGAACACAGAGGGAGATCATATTTCAGATTATTGTGGAAATAACAGCTAGGTAATAACATGGATTTATACAAATACATTCGCCATTTTAGTTAAACCTAAATAAAATCTCCAGTCTGAAAACTGCAACTCACTTTGCCTGCAGGGACTGAAGAACAAATGGTGATATGAACAGAAAGAGAAGGGAATGAGATCCCGAGGATGCTGCCTTATGCAGCTCTACCACCTGCACATTCACAGACAATTTTTGCTTGGCCAGCTGGGAGACTTCTGTTCAGAAAACTCCTGTCAAAGGCTTCTTTTCTTCATATTCTCTTAGACTGTCAGCACGCTGTAGGAGAACCCGAAAGATGGGCGAATTTCCAAGTCTGCATGGCCTGATGAGTGGGTTGGGAGGAAGGTAAGCAGAGAGGGAAAATAAGAGAAAGGGAAAAAATAACTATGTGTTAAGGCAGACATTTTCATCTTCTTCTATGCATTGTATATAGAATGAAGAGGTTAGTGGGGCTTTCTACACCTTCTGTCCTCCCTTCTGTGGAAAAAAGACAGGAGATGATTCTTGGTGATCTCTCTGGACCTGGGTAGCAAGGGATGAGAGATGTCTACCGAAGAAACAGAATGGAATCTAAATGTTCACAAATGCTATCTACTGGTGTCTTGGGCTTTATTTAAACCTTAACCTGAAATCTAAAATACTTTCTGGTGCTGCACCAAATACCCATAATACATAAAAGGAAGACTTTTCAGAAATTAATACTTCTGGAGTATCCTATTGTATGATGACTTATGCACGTTTATGTAAAAACTTTGAAAAAGGGTTTATATATAAAACACTTTTCAAAGGTGTGTCATGTAAGAGACTTTCAGATAGGCAACTTCTCATTAATATTTGCCTCTTGTGAGTCATAATTCATTTTGTCACGGGCGGTAGCTTTGCTCTTATTAAAATGATAGCTTTGTTGACTATTCGGTGTTTGGAGTTATTTCATAACAAGGGTGGCTTTGTGTCTCCTTTGTCACCATGACCTTCAGATTATGTCTTTACTTTCCACTTCAGTCTAACATCCTGCTTTCATTTACTTGATGGCTCGGTGGTTCAATAGCACTTAGAGAGATGTTGACAGCAAATGGAGAAGTTTGAAAATACTCTTGTTTAAAATAATACCACCTGTGCATACTATATACCAAATTTACTTACTTTCTCTCTCTATTCCCCAAATAAAGACAGTTACTTTAGATGATAGCTTTTGGTTTGGTTCTTTGACAATTATTATTTTTTGCTTTTTAGTTTTTCTTTTTTTGCCCCCTCACTTCTATGCAAATGGTTCATCTCTTAGGCTGTACTGAGGTCAGCCAGTCTTCTTCCTACTGGAAGTAAGTATATCCAGCTTTGGGAAGGAAACCATAGTATCTTCCAAAGATGTTGTAAATATTATGTACTCTGCTCACTCCCACGAGAGCACAGCTTGGGGAGGTGACCCACGGGGAGGTTATCCCTGTGTCTTGACAGTCCCTGGCTGCCGTTTTCTCCTGTAGGAGCTATTTCTTCTCATCTGTGCTGAAGCAGCCTCTGCTGTAGGATTGTCAAATACATACTCCAGGACGCAGGGAAGCAAATTTAGCTTGCAGGTGGGATGTTGACTCATTAAAATGTTCTCACATACGGATTCACGGGATAATGGAGGGCATGAAATTACACCTCTATGGACTGTACGGTTTAACATAAATGTAGAAACTTATTTGAACTGAATGCAGTGCTGTAAGTTTACTCGAGTGAAGTAATTGCAACACATGATTAGCTCTTCAGTATTTCTCTTATTGCTTAAGGCATACATTTCACTGTTCTTCATACTGAAATATATGCATATGTCATGGTTTTTCTTTTTTAATTAAATTAAAAATGTTTGTGATGTGATGTCCCCTGAGAGAATACAACACAACATGGAACATCTTTTACACCTTTGGGAATATTTGATTAATTTCCCTCAGTTTCATTTGGTGACAGTCTGGGCTGTTTTGGTCAGAATAACTATGTGTTTAACCTTTGTGCTCCCCAATAAAGCACTCTAGTATTAAAGAAATCTAATTCTGGTACTCCTTGCTGTCCTGTTTGATTCTCAGTCTTATTTTCCTGACAGCCTTGGAACACACTGCCTAAACTATCTCTTCCTGCATTTCTTGTTTCAACCTATTTCAGTCAAGGGTCAAAGCAGGGCACTCAAGTGAATTTACTTTATTAAAAGTTTATATTTGTATATATAAACCTTCTTGTAGCTAATGTGAGTGAGTTTCACGTGATGGAGCTTTGTTCAGTGTGTCACTAGCGTTCAACGTGTTGGAGCAGGCACAGAAATGCTCTTACAGTACCTAGTACCTTAGCTGTCACCAGTATTTGATGTCCAGGGCAGCGCACTCCCTTCGTAGTGCCAGGTCTCTCTGAATGTGCATTTCAGGTGATTGACTCAGGTGGGAGGGGACAGTCAGATGTTACATTCATTGTTTCAGTGTTAGTTGTTGTCATTTTAGGACTGCTGCTTTTTACCAGCCCATTCGTGCATTGCTTTATTCCTATGGCTTATGTTATCGCTTTTACACAGATGACATACAGATCCATAATTCCTGTTGGTGTTCTCAGATTTCGCCTTTGTATTTCTCTGCCTGCATCATCTCTGTAACTGGATGTATGCTAATCTTTTATTACAAACAAAGAAGTCAAAAAGGATTCTTTTTAATCCTGTTTAGGTTTTTTGCTCCTAAGTACCTCATGTCTCAAATACTGCTTCTCTTTCCCTACTTCTACAGTACTGTATTAGAGTTTTAAAACATTCATTATTATGTATTGTATAATCAATACCTTGAAGATAAAAACTAGATCTTTTTTGCATAGGTTGTTTGCATTTTCTCTATGCAGATCTTCAAGTCTTTTTAATTTTTTACTGCTGATACTGCAAATAAAAAAATCCCTGAAACAACTGGTCCCTGGTCTCTGCAAGTCAGGCAGAGCATGAGTTTTATTTATAAGACTACCAATTCTCAGTCCAGTGACCTAAATTTTAGATTACAGCAAATACGAAAGCCACTGCCTGCTTTTTTCCATGTGCAATCACATTTATGTGATTTGACTTCTTTTTGTAGACTTGCCCAGAATATCAATTCTGTTTATAAATTGTGTCTACTCTTTTTCTTTTCTAAACTGTAGGAGCTATAAATATAGTAAAAAATGGTTTTGAACAGGTTTTTCCTCTCTGGTATGTTCTATATTAGATTTTGCTGACTTTTAATAGCGTCATTTGTCAACTTTTAATGTACTTTTAGTTTTGATT
This sequence comes from Larus michahellis, assembly GCF_964199755.1. Lineage (NCBI taxonomy): Eukaryota > Metazoa > Chordata > Aves > Charadriiformes > Laridae > Larus > Larus michahellis. Next base: position 18,922,092 of record NC_133900.1, on the reverse strand, counting down.
TAAACTTGATCTTCAGTTAATTTTTTGCAGAATATCTACCCTTTTGTTACACGCTATTTATCACTTAGTTTTTGGCTCAATACACACTTTATGTTAAAAATGTTTAAATTACTTAAAAAGACGTAGTCACAGATTGATAACACTGCTGTCATTATTGCTTTACCCTGTTGGCAGTAATGTGAATAGGTATTTTAATTTTCTACTGATGCCATTCTTGGGCCCTTATGAAATAACACTTTTAATTTATTTGCAGAATGTTCTCACCATGATAGCCGTAAATACGCACAATTACTACAACAGCATTAATAGTTTCCTATCTAGACGGAACTGTCCTGTCTGATGTTTTTATAATTGGAATGCGGACATGCAGTAATAGTGGCTAATCTTATGCTAGAATTATGGTGAAGGCAGCATCAGCGTGATGCTTGTGTTGAGCCAGCTTCAGAAGGAGAGCTGTAAATCCAGCAGGCAAAGCAAGAAAATGGTTAAAAGTTGGGCAGAGGTTGGGGGAATTTCTGTGAACTCCCAAGTCAGATGTACGCTCACAGTTCAGGCTAAAAATCAGTCTGTGGAACAGATAGCATCCAATGTGGGGAACAGGCAAAGATAAGGAGCTACCTGGAGGAAGAGGTTTGTTGCTACCTGGGGTAAGCAGCAATATAATTCACTCCGCTGTAGCCAGCAATTCATGAGGGACTGGGCTTTTGCAGATTGACAGTTGCAGCACGTACGCCACAAAGTTAATTTGTACCTAAGCTTTTGTCACAGCTTGAAAAGTAAATAGTTTAGCTGATGAGTAAATGGACTGAAGGTACGTAAGGGTAACCTTGTTTGCACTCTGTCAGCAAAAAAAATCATAGGTTTCTAACGGTGAAGACCTGTAAACTTGTTGGAACTCATTGGCTTGATCCACGTTCTCCTCTATGACTATCTGGGTGTGATAGAGCTGGGTTGCTGTGGGGTGGGACATGCCATCAGGAGGCTTCAGTAGAAGCAATGCGGAAGCATCAGCTGGCAAACAAGGTGTTTGTCTGATAAAGATGTGTTTAGTTTCGTTGTATACAAGCTGCATAAAGTAATGGACCAAAACACTCTTGTAGAGGCTGAGAAGCTGTGGAGATGATGTTCTGATTCCTTACGTACCTGTTGTGTGTGGGCCCACCCCCATTCTCCTCTCATCCAGGCAATACAGCTGGTTTTTGCACGGGAACCGTTTCATTCCTTTGAATGAAGCACTTGGCTTCTTGAAGTTGTGTGTAATTAACACGTACCTCGTGGCAGGAAATGTATAGATTAATGGAAGTTTTCTGTAGTCACCAGAAATTTCAGGGAGAGGTGTATTGTTTTTAAGTGACACTAGGACACACTAGGAACTCGTGGCACAACGCCCTGTAGTTATTTTGGCAGACGTGCTTGAAGATATGATGAACATGCAATTTCTTTCTTACTGGGCTTTTGAAAGAATAAAAATTCAATTTTATGTTAATTTCTAACACATCACTACACATACCGCCAGTAAATTGATATAAAGTAATGGAAACATTAGATGCAAACAACATGACAACTGCTTTGAACTGTCCTCAGGGATTATGAAGGATGAAACGCCTTCATTGCTGTGGCTGGTAGCCAAGGAACCCTATGCAGGAAGGTCTGGAATGTTGAACAGGCAAAACTGGAACAGAATTAGGTGGGTCCGTTTGGAGCAGAAGACTGAAAAAAAAGTAACAAGGGACAGGAGGAGGAAACATGGGCTCAAGGAGCATGGTTTTGAGCTCTCTGTAACCACTTGGAATTTTCTAGAGACACCAGCTGGCTTCAGCTTGTGATTTAAGAGGTGTGTGCTTGTGGGATACCTATGCCTAAGTGCAACCCATGAGTGCTTGCATGGAGAAGAACCAACTGGCCTTTTTTCCAAAGCTGTAGCTCATAGTCAGCTCTCTTATCAGCCAGTGCACCCAGAATTAAAATTTTGGTCGCATAACGTGTACCTGCTTTCTAGCAGAAAATCCTGGTAGTAGCCACAGCTGCACTTTTTATAAATTAAGTTTCACTTCATATTGATAGCCCAACAATGGTTGCATTACTTTGTGTCATGTTCATGTTGTCTTCTCTTTTGGTAATGATTTTAAGCTTTGCATCCTTAACAAAAACATATAAACATTAACATGCAAAAATATTAGCAAGAGGAAAACAAACATTCAAAACAGGTGGTCTCAAGGCTTGTCTTCATTCTCTCACCTTAATTCTCATCTGAGCAATTCTTCTAAAAGTTCTTCTGTAGCTGATAATACTACTACAGTCAGACTAACGGGTTTCGTGTGCCCTCATTTTATTTTCAGCTTTCTTAAATACAGATAAGACAATGGTTATTCTGCATTCATAAATACCAACTCACTTTCATAGATTCATTAAAGCCACTTTTCTTTATTTTGTGTCTGTAATGATAGTTTGATTTTCCCAACCTACAGCCCTTAAGTGCTTGGTTTTGTTTATTTTTTTGGGGGGGTTTGTTTTTTTGCTTTCCTTTAGATGTTACAATTTCCATTTACACTTTTTAATCCTAGTATCGTGGTGAATAATATTCCTTTTTTTTTTTTTTTTTTCCTTAGTTCGTTCTCTTGTTAAGTCCTAATGCCCTTAATGAACACAGAAACAGTATATTTAATTTGGGGACTACAACTAAATTGACTTTGGCTAAATGTCACTGAAAATCTGATTTCTTTCTTTATTTTCCATCTTTCCCTTTTATGGCTTGAGAAACTTTTGCTGTTTATTAAATCTCTCTCCAGAGTTATAGCTCAGCTTCAATTCTGATAATTCTCAGTTGATCTGTACACTTTGAGGTTTCCGAAATACACGCCTGTTTTGATTCTGCTTTTGAAAATAGTTTTATATCCTTCTACAGTTGATGCTTTTCCCTTCATATTTTGTCCTGTTTCTCTAGCTGGAAATTCCTAGTAAGTTTTTAATCTTTGCCTCGAAGAACCTTTGCCTTCTGCTGTAGTTGAGGACTTGAACTCTTTAATCTCATTATCTTTTCTAACTAGTTACCCAAGTTTGTGCTTTTGAAACTTAAAAAAAATCCCTCAGCCCTGTGTTACTTCACCAAATCATACTGCTGTCAACTTGCTCCATTATTAGATTTTTATTTTATCACATAATTCCATCGGATAATTTATTCTTGTTTTATCATTTAGTACTGTAAATATGCTACAGTCATATTAAAGCCAATCCTTCTGTATTTGTGACTTCTTTGTCACCGTCAACTCTCCTGTTAGCGGTGTTTCCTTAGTAATAGCTGTTGTGAATAGCTTTGACTCTGCAGTCTTTATTGGCAAAGGTGAGGTCACTTGTAAGTGCGTGTTTCCAGCATTTCTCTGTCTTACATTGGTACAGACATATCTACTGTATTAATCTGAATCTTTGGATATCTAACTAATCCGTAAGAATTTCTAGTATTGATCTATTAAACAAGCAAAAATAAAAAAATATCTCACAAAACAACCGGGTACAAAAACTTCATCTCAGCAGTGTACGTTAATGAAAAAGACTTTTGAGATGGTTTTATTAAGCTGATATTATGGGAATGAACTGATACCTCTAAAGGAGTACACAGATGAAGTTAATGATCCTCAATATCCTTTACAATGTTTGAAATTCTAATCAAAATTTGAATTTTTTAATCAGTGGAGTCTTGGAGAAATAAGCAAGAAATTACAGTAAAAGTTGATATTGAGTATATTAGAAGGGACAAGTAGGTGTGATGGAGTATTCACTATTAGGAGTGCCATGAGCTGCTGCTGTCTGTCCATATTTTAAAAAGGCAGTACCTGTTGTAGAATTGAAAAACATCAGCACTGTAACACCTACATTGGAAATACTGGCTTTTTTTCCTTTTCTTAATGTGTGATGTTTTTAGAATATGTTATCCTTCTAAAAAGATTGGGGGGGTGGAACAATGAAAAGCCACCCCAAACCAAAACAGAACAGTCCTTGCATTTTATGACAAAAATATTAACAATGGAAGAGGAGGATAATTTCTCACTCAGCAATTTTGGAGAGTTCTGTAAAGAAAGGAATTAATTACTTTAATTATATTATTTCCCAACTGCAACACTTTTCATGGGTGTTTTCTGATTTATCTAACATTCATCCATGTACATCCATTACATTTTTCTCAGTCATGACATTCTGCAGAATTAAAAATGTTGAAGGAACCCAGGCCATCCAAGCATTTTTCAAAATTATTGCAAGGATGGGGCGCTGGCTGTGGGAAGTATGATAGCACTAGTCGTTCTATCATTAGTGAATGTTAACATTGTTATAAGGAAATCTTGTAGTAGCTTTTCCCTGCTCATCTCTGTGGTGTGAACCACTAAAACTTAGGAAATGAGTTTCTATTTTAGAAGAGGACATGAAGGCTGTATTTTCTGCCTAGATGTGTCTACCTTGGTGTAAAGCAAAAGCTGCGAATATTTGAATAAGCCACCGGTTTAGACCCATGAGCAGGTAGGATGGACAAACATGGTGGGCAAAGCTCATGAAAAGAATTTGAAATAAGCTGTTAGGTGCCAGTTCAATGACAGGGAGGGCATCCTGGGATGCTGGGTCACCCATGTAAACTTTGCTCTTCCCTTGTAACCTCAGAAGTCTCAACCGCAGCAACGTGTCCTGCCTTGGTTTGAAGCAATTTCTTTGTCACTGCAATTCATTCGCTGCTTGCTTGACTTTTTAGAGAGTTAAGTGCTGGTGGGCTCACTTGGAAGAGCTACAATGGTTATATCCTGAACAACAATGGAACCCAGGAGTCCTTCCCAGCTCTTGGTGCTCATGTCCTCAGTAGGTGTAAGGATGAAATCTGAGTGTACGGCATGGGTAGGCAGGAGCGTGTCCCTGTTCTATTTGGAAGAGAAAAGGAGGCTCTGTGCACTTAAGAGCTGCAGGTGACTTCTCATGTGGAGGAATGGTGGCTGTGGGTAACTGGTGGGGGCGTTGCTGGCTGCAGGAAGGACAGTAGGTGCCCAACCTCAGGGTTACTGGTTGCAGCAAAGTGGCTGGTTATGGCAGCTACACCGATGTGCCAAAGCGAACACCACCACCCTGTGTTATCTCAACAATACCTTATTGTCAAGAAAAGTAGTTAACAAAAGCAAAACCAAAAAAAGCTAATAGGTTGCAAGAGAACTATAACCTCTTTATAACCTTTATAAGCTCTTAAACCCTTAGCAGGTTTGTGGGGAAATTTTGGTTATTTACAAGCCAGATAAGAAACGTTCAAGTGGATGCTCCCTGTAGTTGCTACACTGCCCGTTTTTTACTGTGTTTGCTGCTCCCTTGAAGTCTGGGAGCCCTCTCACCCCATACACCCACAAGGATGTTCTTCTCGCTGCTTAACGGCTCTCCGGGGCATCATTATGGAGTTACAGCTGTCTGATACGCAAACAACGCATGGTCAGGTCTGTTCCTAAGACATTGTGGGAGTGAGGCAGAAGTTGTAAAGCTTGTACAGTTTACCAGAAGTGCACATTTTATATCTCTCTTGGGTTTAGCTAGCTTCAGGATTTTTGACTGTATTATTTTTTGCTGCTGTTTTATCTCACTCCTGAAAACCTCTTTGTCTAGCGTTTCTTCCTTCTGCAAGCAAAAGATCTCATCTACTGTCACGGACTTTTCCTGGGCTACATATATTCAGAAAAGGACACATTAAAAATAACGAGCATACTCACATGAGGGAGGGGAGAAAGAAGGGAAATGTTGCAGAGCTCCCCTCAGGAATACAGAAACAGATGAGGGGGAAAAAAAACCCGATTGCTTTAACTGCAGGGGACATGTCATCGCTGGCTGGGGTGAGCAGGAACATTGAGGGATGGGAGTGTGGACTTCTTACAAGGCCCTGTTAAGGCAGGACAAATGTCAAGCCCATCTGAAGGGATGAGACTGAAAATAGTGAAAAATATTAGAAAGGGATTTGATATCCAAGCAGGGCCACCAAAGGCAGTAGCATTTTGAGCAATGAGTCTTTTATTCAGTCACCATATTAAAGAAAAAAAGCTTGTGGGAGGAGAGTGAGAAGGGATACCATCATGTTATCTTACTTTTGAGCCATATAGTCCTTTACTATCCACTGACTTCTTTCTCCCTCTCTCAATGTGTTTAGACATGAAAAGTCTAAGTATTTTTCTTAGCAATCTTAAAACAGAGTATTTTGACTTTTCTGGAAAGAAGTCCCATTTTTACTGCTCGAGCAATTACTGAGTTTGTCCAGTGTTCACAAATACTTTCACAAAATTGACTGGTACTACAGATAATGGACTATTCCTGGGCAAAAAAAACCCCTCTATATTATTAATGCTTTGAATACTTGATGCCCTATGGGCACCCAGTGTGTCATGAAAGATAAATAAAATTTAAATAGATTATTTATGCAATAAAAATCATATCTCAGTACCATGATGTATGGCATATATTCCACTTCAGAGGAGGATTCATATATCATACATTATCGCATAGAGCTCCACTCATGAATTATTTGTTTCTTTTGTAGCACACGTGCAGTACATGATAGATTAAAGGACACAATCCAAGTTACAGTTGACACATTAAAGCACTGCTGTGCATAGAGATATTATTTATGAAAGAAATACTATACAATCATAAGTTTTCAACAGGGCCTGGTTTTCTTCTCTCTTCCGAGGCAGAAGAATAGTAAATAAGGTAAAAATCTCAAGGAAAGCACTAAGGGTTGTATTTCCAAAGCAGTATCCTCCCTGTAGTTTTATCTAGTTAGTTGCTTACACCAGTATTAAATCTTCCTATTCAGATCTGGTGCTCAGCTCAGCTTAAAAAGCTGGTTTGGGACTTGACCTCTTTTGCAGCTCACATCCACTAATTAGTAGGGGAACATCCTATGCTGTGGTCCAAGATTTATTTGAGAGGCTGCATGTTGCCACTGCATTTTGCTGGTAACTGCAAAGGCATTGCATGGTCATACTGTGTCAGGATAAGCACCCAAAATAAGCTACTGGTACCTCATAGAATCATTTAGGTTGGAAAAGACCCTTGGGATCATCGAGTCCAACCATCAGTTCCACTCTACAAAGTTCTCCCTTACACCATATCCCTTAACACCACATCTAAATGAGTCTTAAACACACTCAGGGATGGTGACTCCACCACCTCCCTGGGCAGCCTATTCCAGTGTCTGACCACTCTTTCTGTGAAGAATTTTTTCCTAATGTCCAGCCTAAACCTACCCTGCTGCAGCTTGAACCCATTCCCTCTCGTTCTATCGCTCATTACCTGTGAGAAGAGACCAGCACCAACCTCTCTACAATGTCCTTTCAAGTAGTTGTAGAGAGTGAGGAGGTCTCCCCTCAGCCTCCTCTTCCTCAAACTAAACAGTCCCGGCTCCTTCAGTCGCTCCTCATAAGATTTATTCTCTAGGCCCTTCACCAGCTTCGTTGCCCTCCTCTGCGCTCGCTCCAGCACCTCGATCTCTCTCTCATATTGAGGTGCCCAGAACTGGACACAATACTCAAGGTGTGGCCTCACCAGTGCTGAGTACGGGGGGACAATCACCCCCCTCCTTCTGCTGGTCACACTATTTCTAATACAAGGCAGGATGCCATTGACCCTCTTGGCCACCTGGGCACACTGCTGGCTCGTGTTCAGCTGCTTGTCAATTAGAACCCCCAGGTCCTTTTCTGCCAGGCAGCTCTCCAGCCACGCTTCCCCAAGCCTGTAGCACTGCATGGGGTTGTTGTGACCCAAGTGCAGGACCCGGCACTTGGCCTTGTTGAAGCACATTCCATTAGCATTGGCCCATCGGTCCAATCTATCCAAGTCTCTCTGTAGAGCCTCCCTATCCTCATGTAGATCAACACTCCCGCTTAGCTTCGTGTCATCTGCAAACTTGCTGATGATACACTCCTCTATGTCCTTATGAAGGTCATCAATAAAGATGTTAAACAGAAATGGTCCCAACACTGAGCCCTAAGGGACACCACTTGTGACTGGCCGCCAGCTGGATTTAACTCCATTGACCACCACTCTTTGGGACCGCCCATCCAGCCAGTGCTTGATCCAGCAGATCGTATGCTCATCCAGGCCATGAGCTGCCAGTTTTTCCATGAGAATTCTATGGGGGACAGTGTCAAATGCTTTTTGAAAGTTTAGGTAGACAATGTCCACAGCCTTTCCCTCATCGAATAATCGGGTCATCTTGTCATAGAAGGAGATGAGGTTTGTCAGGCAGGACCTGCCTTTCATAAACCCATGCTGACTAGGCCTGATCCCCTGCTTGTCCATTATATGACTTGTAATGGCACTCAAGATGATCTGATCCATGACCTTCCCTGCTACCGAGGTCAGACTGACAGGTCTATAGTTTCCTGGATCCTCCTTTCTGCTTTTTTTGTAGATGGGTGCTACATTTGCTACCCTCCAGTCCATTGGGACCTCCCCAGTTAGCCATGACTTCAGGTAGATAATGGAAAGTGGCTTGGCGAACACGTCTGCCAACTCTTTCAGCACTCTTGGATGTAACCCATCCGGTCCCGTAGACTTGTGCGCATCCAAGCGGTGTAGCAGCTCACTGATCACTTCCTCTTTAATTGTGATGACCTCATTCAGCTTCCCCTCCCTGCCTCCTAGCTCATGAGGCTGGGTGCCCAGGGAACAGCTCGTTCCACTGCTAAAGACTGAGGCAAAGTAGGCATTGAGCACCTCAGCCTTTTCCTCATCCATCATTGTGACTATGTTTCCCTCTGCATCCAGTAAGGGCGGGAGATTTTCCCTAATCCTCCTTTTGTTGTTAATGAATTTATAGAAACATTTTTTGTTATCCTTAACAGCTATAGCTAGGTTAAGCTCTAGCTGCGCTTTGGCTCTCCTAATTTTCTCCCTGCATAGCTTCGCTATATCCTTATAGTTTTCATGAGAGACCTGCCCCCTCTTCCAGAGGTCATAGACTCTCCTTTTGTTCTTGAGGTCCAGCCAGAGGTACCTATTTAGCCAGGCCGGTCTCCTTCCCTGTCTACTTGTTTTTCGGCACATGGGGACAGCCTCTTCCTGTGCCTTTAAGACTTCTCTCTTGAAGTATGTCCAGCCTTCCTGGGCTCCTGTATCCTTCAGGGCAGCCTCCCAAGGGATTTTGTCCAGCAGTCTTCTGAACAGGTCAAAGTTTGCCCTCCGGAAGTCTAAGGTGGCAGTTTTACTAACCCCTCCCCTTGTTTCTCCAAGAATCAGAAATTCGATCATCTCATGATCGCTGTGCCCTAGACAGCCACCAACCTTTACTTCCCCCACAAGTTCTTCCCTGTTCACAAGAAGCAGGTCCAGGAGGGCACCTTTCCTTGTCGTCTCACTTACCAGCTGTGTGAGGAAGTTATCTTCCACACATTCCAGGAACAGCCTGGATTGTTCCCTCTCAGCTGTGTTGTATTCCCAGCAGATATCCAGGAGGTTAAAGTCCCCCACAAGAACAACGGCAAGTGACTGCAAGATTTCCCGCAGCTGCTTATAGAAAGCTTTGTCTGCCTCACTGCTTTGGTTGGGAGGTCTATAGCAGACTCCCACAGCGATTTCAGCTTTATCGGCCCTTAACCTAATCCAAACACTCTCCACACCATCATCAGTATACTTGATTTCCGAGCTCTCATAGCATTCTCTAATATACAGGGCTACTCCACCGCCTCACCTTTCCTGTCTGTCCCTCCTGAAGAGCTTGTAGCCATCGATTGTGGCACTCCAGTCGTGTGAGGCATCCCACCACGTTTCTGTGATAGCCACTGTGTCGTAGTTTTCCTGGTGCATCATGGCTTCAAGCTCCCCCTGTTTGTTGCGCATACTGCATGCATTGGCATAGATGCACTTCAGATGTGGTAATGATTCCAACACCTTTTTGTGAGTGTGGGCCCCATTTCCCACCAGACCCCTCTCAGGTGCTTCCATGATTTCTAAATGTCTGTCCCTTCTCTCAAATTAAATGGCAGAGTGAAAGTCCTCGCTAGGCAACCATCCTCACTACACTCCAACCTCACCTCACTACATTCAAGCCTGTATTTGTCCAAAATGTCACTGTTAGCATGGTTTCATCTGCGGAGTCAGAATTATAATCTCAGTGATATTGCTGTCCATGAATGTCAAATGAATTACACCTTGAAGCAATTAATTAGAATATACACACTAAAATGAAGCCTTATTCAGGGGAGTAGTGGCTAATTTTCTTTTCTTTCTTTTGGGGAAGGAGGTATGAATATGAAAACGTATTTTAAAGCTAAAGCAGATTAACTGGTTAAGAGGAACCCAGTAAACAGCCAGTATCAGATGTCTGGAAGACTCCAAACAGAACTACTGTCCTAGGTGATAGTGTGTTTTGCCCAAGCTTTGAATCCTTTGGAAGCCTGAGTTTAAACACAAAGATGGGAGCTTTATTTGCATTCATGTTTCATTTAGTCACAAACCGTCAGGAAGGTATACGTACGCAAAGTGTTACGGAAATACCTATTCAGTCATTTATAGATGAAGTTTTCAAATTTACATACTTAATTGCAGAGACTACACAAGTGAATGCCAATGCACAAAATCCACATTTATTAATACAAAAGGAAAAGAGCATAGAGAGTAACTGTGTGTATATGTATACAATTGATAAATATTTATTTTTATTTATTGTGATTGTTTATTTTGCCGCATTATGTGAAAAAGAACAAAAATTTCTTATTTTGCAGATTCTTAGTGACAACTGACAAAACGGTGATTAATGAGTTAAAAATATGTTTCACTACCTTCAAGTGGCAATTGAATACTTTCTACATATTTTATACATGCAAATATCATCACGCTAGCTATACAACCTCCCTTCAGTAAATACAAACAAACCTTCTATATTGAAATCCTGTCTGTTTTATAGTCATTGGGAGGATTGCCATGGCTTCAGCAGGATGAGGATTTAATCCTCAGTTATACTCCTACAAAGAAAGAATATTGTTCATGATACTGTAAATCACTATCCCATATTAAATATGATGTTAAATATGTTTTCAACCCTCCAGTTGGCCTCAAAATCTGCTGTTGTTAAAAGTAACCATTCTTAGATAACTCAAATCCGTGATAAATTCAACCCCATGGGTTTAGTAAGTCAAAAGTTGAATCCTGACTTTGCTGTAAAAAAAAATCAGGATGTTTATTTCCTTGAAACTGTAGGTAAATAATTTGAGAAATGTTTACAAATAAGATGAACTGCAACCCAAAGAAATGTTGTATTTTTCCTTTTTTAACAATTTTCTTTATATTTTTATTTATTAATTTCTAGTGAAAAGGTAATCTGTATTTTATACCTTGGGGCAGGAGATAGAAAACTGCATCTAAAATTTCCCATTTATTTCTAAATAATACAGTACTGTATAGAAAAGTCATAAAAACAGAGACTGCAAATTGAATTTCGATAACTCTATCCTGTGAAAAACAAAACCTCCATCTAGTAAATGGGAAAGCATTATTGACAATTATATGCAAATTACCAGGCTTTTGGCAGGCTCTTCAAAACTATTATCTTATGGCAACTCTGTAAATTACCTAGCTATGCCAGCAATGTGGAATTGTTCATTATACTTTATTGATACATTTATGTGGCGTTATATTGGAATATTTTACTATGGGTCTCAGGAGGCTTTCTTCTTTGCTTATTTTTATGGCTGCATTTCTCTTGCGTTTTGTACTTACCCCCACCCTCAGAGTCAGAACTTCCTATAGAGTCAACTTTCCTCGGTAACATCGCCATCCGCTCTTCTTTACATCCTGAAGGCCACCAAACATGCAGGCAAAAATTCTGTGTGCATATCCTTCCTTGTCAAAACTCTGCTCGTTCTTCATCTCAGGTCATTTATTCCTCTATGTGCCCCATATTCATTAGCCTATGTTTCTTCTTGAGCTGAGAACACAACATTTTCCATTGCTGCTATGCTATAGAGTGTGCGCGCTCGCTCTCTCTATTACAGCTTATATTTAATAAACGAGGAACAGGCACCCTGTTTATGTTTATTCATAACAAGTTTAGATGTTACTTTTGAAGATAAAGAAACAAGTTTGATGATATACAATATCAGCTACACGCTCTGCACTGATAGCAAACTTTAGCAATCAAGGAAAGATAAAAAGGTTTTGGAAAATTTAATCACATACTTCAAAGTAGGCTTAAGAACATATATTTCAGAAATTGAGATAAAATATGAATGTTTAATTTATCTTCTTTCTTTTTTACCGTGAGTGTTTCTGATTCTGTTGCTAATAACCTCATTGCTTCTGTCAGCTGACACCTCTTGTGGGTTTTTTTTTTCTTTCCTGAAGTAACTTTTGTTGAAGAAAGAATCTTTTAATTAGCTTTTAGTTTTCTGAAGGATGCGACTGCTGCTTAATTTTACTTGGGTAGAGGACACACATGGTTTGGGGTGATTCAGTAAATTTCATGCAGTTGCTGGGAAGGAGGAAATTGATGCAAAAATAACCAGGTCATAAGCAATGATGTGCTGAGGTTCATCTCCAGTAGAGAACACCATTTCTGAAGTAACCTCTGATGATATCTCTGTGTGATGGTAAGCGCAATCACACTCTTAGTGTTCCTTTTTTGTCTGGTTGTGTACTAGCATAAGAAAGAGGTTTTCCTACCAAATATAACCAAACATGAAGCACCACCTTGCTAAATATTTGCCCTTTTCTCTTCTGGATGTTGTTAATTGGATTCTGGTGTTAAGAACGTGTACAAAAGGAACTCAAAACATGCCTCTGCCCTTTTCTCATAAAATCACAGGTTAATTCTTGCCCCCAAATATTTAATTTTACTTAGGAGCAATTTTTTGCTCGAAATTATTATCCTTGCCCAAATTGTATCAGCTAGCCGCCCATGTCCGATATGACACGTGCTGCGGTTGGAGGAGAGGAGTTCTTTGTGTCCTTGTTCAGGTCCTTCATCTAATCTTCAAAGTGGAAGAGTCTGAATGATGGGCAGCTGTCACAGAAGGAAATACAATTTTTGGCAAGACTTAAATTCATGTTCTTTTTACAAGTCCTGCTGAAATACAGTTCTGGTACATGTTGATGATATTCTCAAAGGCCCCTTTCTTTTTCCATACTTTAGCTATAAAAGTGTCAAATTGAGGCTAAGGCATGACCTGGGTCAGCATATTTCAGAATCTCACAACTCTTTCTCCAGCACAAGGGCTGGTAGAGGGGAAGGGGAGCAATATCTTTTACTGGGAAGGAGATATGAACAACACAAAAGCGTCCCTAGGATTGTTTGAAGGCATCCGCTCAACCAAAACCTTCATTTGCACTTGGGGAGCTTCACAGAGAAGAAACTAAGCCATCATGTTTAGGGTGAAATTTCAAAGTGCTCAGTGTTGACCTAACTATTCCTGTTAAAATCAACAGTGAAATAAAACTCCAACTCACTGGACAGCACTCACTGTAAAGTTGGGGATTTCTGAGAATTGTTTCTTGGGCTAAAAGTTACTAAAGTTAAAAGGTCTACCTAGTCTACCTAATTTTCTAGTGGACGAATCTTGAGGAAACCTGTTTGATTTCCTTTGTTTAGCTTTTCTTTCTGGTGGTTGCATAAAGTGATCATGATAGAACAATGAAATCAAATAAAAGAAACAAGGGATTGGGTGTCTCGGTGGAAAATAGTGGCAACAGCAAAGTTGCTAGTTAGTGTAGGGAGCTGTTAGGTTGAGATAAGAGGCACTAAAGGCACAAGTGATCTTCCAAACACTGTCAGTTACCAGTGTTATGGAAATGAGGGTGCTCATCTACTGTTTTAGGTTTTGAAATTTTGAGACTTGCCAGAGCAGAATCTCTCTGGAACTGATTAGCATGTTGAATCACTTGATCAGATGTGTGCATCAGCTAAAATAAGGGGAATTTAGGAATCAAAGGAAAGGAAATTACCCCTTATATCCTGCACTTTTTTTGGTGTTCAAAACGAACTGATTGGAAAACAAGAGGAAACACCCCACAGTAATGCTGCATACATCTTCACTGCTTCCACAGGCTTAGCACTGTGTCCTACTAGCTACCAAGGAGCAAGATCCTTGAGAAGAGTTGGGGGCTTTGCCTTCTGGGTCGCCACTTGGGCTGAAGATAATCCAGGATTAAAGGTTTTAATTCATGGGGAGAATACGAGAACCGTCTGAAAATTTATTACAGTTTAACGTTACCATTTAATATCCAGCCTGTGGCCAGCATAAAGTACTCATGGTAAGATATTTTCTGACAAGTTAGCAGGCATAGTTCAGATAAACAAACATTAATACCTTGAGTGACTTCAGGAGTTGGACCATGTAAGGGATATCAGTCTAAAGGTCAGCCTTATGAACTTCAAATTCAAGCACAATTTTAAAAATAGCTCAGTAATTTGAACAGTGCGCCCATGTATTCCATCTGAACAGCAGCACTGCTATTTCAGCATATTAGTACTGCTAAGTGACCTCCTGCTGCGTTTTGGGTCTGTGCAACGCCAGCTTTTCAGTATATCTGGCTTCCTTCCTAACACTGCCTCGGTATACTTTCCAAAGCAGAAAGCATGCTTCAGACAGCTAGAAGCTGCCTATAAGGTGTTATGTCTTAGCCTGTCTTTTTTTCCATTTTTTTTACTTTTTTCTTTTTCTCATGTTCTTGTCCCGGCAGTAGAATGCACAGGCTCCCAAGAGAATTCCCTCCGGCTACAGTACATTTACAGCTGATTTTAGAAACAGCGAGAGAGGAACACTTTGAATCAGAGTATGGCTGCTACCTACCTGGCTGAAAGAAGGAAGTGCATAAATCCAGATATTAAAATAAATAGAGAAAGAACCAGCTGTTTTATGGAAACTCTAGAACCTTAAAACCTTTTGTTTGTTTTGTGTTTTACTCCATTATCTGAACCTTTTCTTGTTTTCTTAGCAAACGGCTGCAGAGAGAAATGCAAACAGACAAAAGGGAACAGCAAAGAGGATTTAAACAACACATATGATTATAACAGAGCGTGAAGGTTTAGACAGAGAAAATCCTTCCCTTTGCCTTCGCTGTTTAAAATGAATGGGTGCAGCTATTGTACCATGTAACCAGTGGCTTACCTATTGCTAGCTGCAGGGTATTTAGCGAGAGGTGTGAAGCTGGTAGGTTAGGTTATTTCCTTCATTCTGTTGCAATAACGCATGGGGCATCCCTGTCTGTTACCGTGTTTGATTTCCGTGAGACTGCTGGCAGGGGAAGAACAAAAAAGCGTGACTCAATAAATCTGGAAAGAGCTGTTTTCTCTAGTCCCCTTCAGAGAATTTGTGGTCTTTGCAGCCCTTGGATCTGCTTGATGAGAAGAAAAAGCCAAATAGTTTGACACAACAAAGCAGTGCACAACTTCAGCTTGCTAGCAGTGTCTTAGTAGCTTGCCTGTCTTTCCAGAATGTGACAAGTGCCTGAGGAAAGGCAAACAACTCGTATTGTGTGAGAGAAAGAAAGAGTATTATGTGCTCTTGATTTTGGAAGGGGGAAAAAAAAAAGCCTTTGCATGGCAAATGAAAATAGAAATGCAAATCAGCTCCAAATACTTAACATATCTGATAAACAATTGTATAAAAATAGAAAGTGGGGACAATAAAGACCTTCAGACATTCTGTATTCACATTCAGTGTCAGCTTGTAGCCTCAGTTAGCTGAGGCTCAGTTAGCCTATGTCCACTGATGGACATTGAGCACATCTTCTTACCGGTCAGTGAGACCTTTCTGTGGCACGTACAAACATCAGTTCCCAAATATCCATGTTTGTAGTCACACTAATGCTTAAAATTATATCCTGGCAACTGAAGTTATAAGCACAGGATAAAATACTGCTCAACATTGCCTGAAGCACCAGAAAAAAGGTATAGTGGAGAATTAAGGAGCTAGGGGAAAAAGGGAGGAAGGAGAACATAGTCGAAGCATATTGCGTTGTTGAGTGGTGTCAGTCTGCACAGATCATGTTTGAGCTGATTGTGCCTGATCTACTTAATGGTTGTTTTCTGAAAGCTGTATTTCAGCTCTTCCACAGTTTAGAAAAACATCGTCACCTCCACAGATACCTACTGCAGAGAACTTTTATATAATGCTGTAACTTATCAAGAAGCATGACAAAAGCAAAGAATACTGAGTCCGCTGGGCCTGAGGTGGATCACACCTTTTAAAAAATTTTTTGACAGACTTCTTAAGAAGGGATGCACTGCTCCAGCATGAAGGGTCCCTACTTCAGTGTTTGTCAACCCATAGGTCAGTTTCTTGAATTTGACAGTATTAGTTTTCTGTTGTGGTGTTTCTCTGTAGCAAATGCAAATTTTTGAAAATGCAGGCACCTTCTTTTCTGCATGTCAGGATTCCTTATAGTACCGCTATTCTTTCAGAACACTTAGTAGAAACAGAAGCAATAATTTGTAGTGTGATTTTAATTTCCATTTCCAGGCAAGGGCATTGCGAGTGTTATAATTTCTACTTAACCTGTTGTGCAAACAGATGCTGTAACAACACATCCATACCTCTCCAACCAAGATCTGTTGAAGGAAAAAAATAATTCCAAAGGGAAATCTTAAAATACGCTTTAGCATGAGATCGGATCCTTTTAAACATATTTGATTTGCAAGGATGTATTATTTATGATCACAGAGTTCTCCAGCCTTCTTAAAGTCCAGTCGTTGAACATGACCTGATGACAATGACTTTCCCAGGTGTGTTGCAGCTGCAAAATAAAAATAATTGTTAAGATCTTTGACCAGCCTTCTAATTCATTATCATTAGGTATAATAGAGTGATTTCTCTTGAGAAAATGTAGTACAAACTGTCCTTAACTCAGAAGGGTGTCTGTGGGATTGTTACCCATGTGGGAAGATATCTAGTAAATGCTAAATTTACTGTTTTTTCCCTTTAATACAGTGTGGTTTATAACTCCTTCTCCGTACCTTTAAGGGCTTAATCCTTCATCAATCGGCAAATCAAGTAATGGCATCAGTAAGACAGAAAGATAGAAACAGATGATTGTTTTTTTCTTTCAAACAGCAGAACTCTAGTACAGAAATGCTTTGGCTACTGTTAGCTCCACTTCCCTGTCACAGACTTTAGAGATGAAGTATATATTTACACTGTTCTTTCTCTATCAGCTCACTCATTTCTTCCCCTAACCAACCTGAACAAGGTGTTCAAGGCTGTCTTTGAGGAGTTACGCTCTGTTGTGTCCAGTGGCTACCTCGTGTTTGCAAAAGCTCTCGGTATCTTGCCTCTTAGTTTACACAGTGGAGCTGGGGTATTTCTGCAGAAACGGCAGCTCTCTGTAACTGAGGGAAAATGAACAAAAAAAAAAAATCACAAAGAATTGGTGCTATAGTCAGGCAGTAGACTCAGAGGCAATAAATCAGTATTCTGGTTTTTCTCGTCAAGTTTAAGCCTTGAAATTTTGGTGAAAAATCAAAATCTATTTCCTTCTGTCTGAACACAGGCACAGTAGCCCTGAAGAGCTTCTATCACGCCTGGAAGCTGTTGTGAAATGCTCCATCCATGCTCATTGCTCCCTCTAGCCTCTCTGTGCAAACTACTGCCTTGAATTCCCATCTAGTTTCCCTAACACCTCCCACAGCGCGCTAATTTTCTTATTATTGAAAGTCACTACATGATGGGATATCCTGATATCCTCATTTTTTATTGTGTAACACAATAGCTGTATGGAAATCCTCATTATCAAGGGATGTGACATGGTTTGAGAGGTTTTTTCCTCTCAGAAACCTCATTCTTCCCCTTTTTCTTCTGACAGCCTATTTATCTCACCTTAGCTAAATCATTTATATAGATAATAATTCACATTCCAGTTGCCAGTAGGGTGTTTTTTTATGTTTCACTAGTGTAGGTGAGAAATAAGTAAATCCATATTCTTCTCGGCTGAAATTATCATTTATTACAGTCTGTTGTGTTGTATTTCATTCTCTGTATAGTCAAGAATATAAAGCCAGCACTTCTCTCCAAAACTTTCATGTTATTTGTACAGTTTTCCATCTCTTATTTTATATCTTATTTTTTCCCCCCTCAATGTAATTTCAACATGCCTTGCATATGAACTGTCCCAATTATAACAAATCTCCAGCAAATAGCCAACTGATGAGCTCATTTGATACTTTTAATTAAGTAAGGAGGACGAGTCATCTCTGGGATGTCTCTGACAGTCCATGGGAAGAGTGCCACAGATCTCTTCTGGAAATCTTCACAGCAAACTGGAGGAAAGGAGACATTATGACACGTAACTGCTAGCTTTAGATGTCTGCAGAGAAAATACACTTCAGATAGCTACAATGCATTTGCATACAAACACTTAAGTTGGAAGGGCAAAAGTCACCATAAATATTTCATTGCAGAATGAAAATAGTAACTTTTTCCACCCGTCTGTTTTTAGTAATTTCTGTTGACTATTGAACTTTAAAATACACCTTGCAGATGAAATCTGCGTGGGTTTTTTTTTGCATTCCTAAAAAGCAGATCTGCTATTCCTTTCTGATGGTAGGTGGTACCTGCTAGGAACCAATCTACAGATGAGAATCTCACCGTACCTAGGAATAGCTCTTGAAGTCTAGTGAAGGACATCTGGGTTGACTAAAGAAGCCTGTAAGTTGTCAGTTAAGTTACTGCTATGACCTAAGTGTTGTCTGATCCTAATATTAATTTCAAGCTATGCACAAAAAAAAAAGGACTAAAAATTTGCTGGTTTATATGGTAGTCAAGAGTGGTTTTCAGCGTGCCATCCCATACTCTCTGTGGACACGTCTACAAAGTAGATGATTGTTTTTCTTCAATTCAGCAACTTGTAACTCCCTCCCATGGCATATTCTTCTCCATTTATTTGTAATGTGTTCGTGAGAGGTATCAGAGATGGGTAAAAAACCTAGGGCACCATTTACTAATGGCTTGCATTAGTGAAATTTGTCAAAAATGTGGCACTTCATATTGTTTTGCGAATTGTTCCATCTTAGTAGTAATTCAAACGTTTACTAAAAATTGCATTTTTCATTTTTTGCAAGTTGGAAGCTAAGGAACAGCGAGGCTTTCCGGGAAAACGTGTACAGCTCATGCACATTTTATATAAAGGGTTGAGCTTCATTTTTAATAGCACGGTCTGTCACGCCTGGGTAATGAATCCGAGTAAAAGCCATACACCAGGAATATACCAAGAATAAAACAAAATTTCAAACTGTGGGGTTTTTTTGGGTTGGGATTTTTTTTCTTCATCTTTTTCTCTCTGATCTAGCTAGCTAAGGGATTACAAAGGCTTCTGTAAATGTCAGAGGTTTATGCCATAGTGTTTAGCACTCTGTAAAGCCTTGCACAGCTTTTCCCTTCACATGGTACTTACTCATTATGCAAAATCAGTTAGAAATTTCCTACATGAAGTAGCAGCAGTTCTCCCAGGTAAAAATAAATACATTTATGCCACTTTAGATGTTCATCAAGACTGTGAGGGTTTTTTTTCATTATTTAGACATTATTTTGCTCCTATTAGTTCTGATAGCAGCTTTTCCAGTTGAAGTAATGTGGCTTGTAAAGTTAAAATCAATTACAGTAGAGTATCCCTTATGGATATCCTGAAGGGGATAGCCTCTACATGCACTGCAGATCTCATTTCAAACTTTGAAGGCTGTAATCTGAATTCAATACGTATAGCCATTAAGAATTAACACAAGATATAAAATCTCGCTGATTGTGTTTATAAAATGTCAGTCAAGTAGCAGCAGATGCCTGGCGTTGTGTTAGCACAGTAAACTCAGGGTACAATGAGATACATTTCAGGGATGTTTATTTTGGAAACCTTGGGACAAATGGAAAAAGCTGTATGACCTCGGAGACACCAGTTTCTTGATGAATGTTAGGAGTGCCAGAGACATATATGTCCTCCTATACATGTGTGTATATATATATATAGATATATATATATATATGCACACACACACACACACACGTGTGTGTGTATTTTTCAAAGTTTCTGCTTTGGTAAAGCTACCTGAACAATCTGCACTGAAAGAAAAAATGATTCTGAGTGGCTTTGTGCATGGCTTTTCTGTCATCTTGGTGGCCCAAATCAATTTAAGCCTTCCTGTGCCAGGATCAGCATGGAACCTGTGCCCACGGTTGTCTTCTGCACGAGGCAAAAGCGGGTGCGTTGCAAGAAACAATTGCATTGCTACATGAGATGTCGCTATGAGGGTGGGTGATGCTCTCTGGAGTGTGTGACGCAAGATAGACCAGGGAAAAGAGCATGGATGAGGCATTTTGCCCATGCAGAACTGGGGAATACTCTACTGCCCAGACAGGTCAGTCACGTGCTCCTATGGTTGAAGTACAGATTGTTCAGGAATGGCAGCATTAGAATTTTGAGAGGTCTCTTTCTTCCTGAAAATCAGGGAATCTTCAAGCACCAATTTATTTTTAGAAATGTAGTGGGATAATGCTTTCTCTCTTTTTTTCTTCCCCTTTACTTTCTTTGGCCTTGCTCTTGGAGTAAAATTGTGAGAGTCTTAAATCTCGGAGGATGTCACTGACTCTGACCAGGTTGTGTAGATTACAAATTGGGGCTAAAAAGTTCAGTATGTTTTGGTTTTGGTTTTTTGTTTTTTTTTTTTTTACCTCCTAAAAATCCTTAATACTTTTCATGCTATAGTTTATTTAAATATAATTTTAGCTTAATACAGTGTAACTGTATTTGCTTTAAAATTACATTCATCTCATATGACTCATATCTTGTGTGGGCATAATGTACATTACACAGCATGTTGAAAAGAATTGTCTTCAGATGTTGATCAGCTTTTTGAGGGAGAGGGAGAATTGGTGAATGCACAGCTCCGGCACTTCCCCAACTTTCACCCTGGAAGTCAGCACTGATTCTTCTGTTGATACATTCCTTTTAGTAAAGCAAAACATTGTTAGCAGCATGTAATATCCACAGGCACAAAGAAATCTCAAATTGCAATTTTTACCCTCCACTAATATCCTGCTATCTTCACTGATAACAGCACATTACCAAAGTGCAGCACAATGTTTTTTAAAAGGTAAACAAAGTATCATACTGTACCAGTTTAATGACATACAAAGGTAGCGAAATAAAGGAAAAACATTTTTCTTATTACTGCTGCTTCTTTTAGAAAGGTGATTGTTTTTCTGGAGTGGAAAAACGTCAGCTTTATCCAGTATTCCCAGAAGCACTCGTCCAGCGTATTGCATATTTGGAGAGTCAGCGCAGTTCAGGCAAAACAAATTGTAAAGGTTCATCTAAAGCTATGCAATCCCAAAAGATCCTCATTTGGCACTTTTGCCTTGAGAAGTCCGTGGAGGCAATAGACTCATAGAAATTTAAGGTGTTTACAAACTGTATGCCAGCTACTGCAGCACTTTCTGGAATGCTTCTTACTCTGTTTGGGTAACTTTTCCATACATAACCGTGATGGCAGACTGCTGCTGCCATACATCACATTAACAAATGAGGGAGAAAAAATGTCTTTCTCTGCCTTTCTTCTTCTTTGTTTATCTGCGTTTTATGCAACAGAGTTTTTGCTAAAACCTTTTGCTTTTCTCATATAAAAAATAATCCCACGCACAAATCCAGGTTGCCTTAGTGGTAAACTAGGCAAGACTACTTGCCTTGATTTACTCTAAGGCAGCTTAGGTGGTCACTGGGGTAAATGTATGCATATACAGATATTTTTTTTTTTTTAACTTTTTTTTCATCACTTAAAAAAAAATACTAGAGAGCTGCCTACAATCCAAGTATTCGACTTCTCAGAAAAGAGGGCCTTTTTTGGATATGCCACAATGAAGGTGTATGTGACAGACATACGCTTCTAGATATCACTCTGAATATAAAGCTAGCAAGGATGTGGCATGATGCATTTTAATAGTACCTGGTTACACATCAAGAGTACCTATTTTATGTCTTTGGAGAATTTACATGATGGTTGTAAGTGCATATGAAAGCTGAGGCTGCTGTGTCTTCATTGCCAGTCCTACTTATGTTAACAAGATTATGCTAAGGGAAAGCTGAGACAGATGTTCTCATTCCACCATCACTCTGCCATGCAGACAAACTTTTTATCTGACTGAATATGATGGAGTGGTTTCACTGTGTTTAAAAAAAAAAGGGGGGGCAGAAAAAAAGTCCCAGAATCAAAGAAAAGCCTTCCAGCCTGATGTTTAGGTTACAGTTCTCTAATGAATGTGTAATTATTTATAGCATGTGGAACAGTTTCAACAGCAGAGAGTGGGAGCTTTAAAAAAATAATCAAACAGGCTTACTCCAAAATGCCTCTTACAGTAGGGTTTATGGGAATTATCAAAGGAAATAATGACACGTATGTTTGAATTCTCTCAGATAGCAGATAAAGGCAGGAAGGAAACCTGCTTCTCACAAATTTGGGGTAATTGCAGTGAGCATTGGACTTGCATATTTGTTAAAAGGTGGTGGTATCACATTGTTCTCTCCTTCACGATCATCTGTTATGTAAAATTATTTGTGTTGGAATTTGTAAATATCTTCTGGATGACCAATGCAGTGTTTTTCCTGCAAATATTGGATTTATTAGGGAATGGGCAGCCCTGTTTTCAGTAGCATGTGAGTTTGATTTCCTAGCGACCATCAGTCATTTGAAATACTTGGTGCATAGTAATCCTTTTGAGTATATGTGTTTGACTATATAAATAAATGTATTTTTTACAGGAAACACCACTTTCAAATATTTATCTGTTGATTGCATCAATATATGTAATTAAAATGCTTTCTATGTGATGGAGGCCCACAGAAATATAAAAACATCTTAATCGTCTCTGAGTCTCCAACACTAACTTAAAAACCAAGTTTCTTGTTTGTATGGAAGCCATAGTTCTTTCAACGATACTATAAACTATGATATAAATTGGCTTTCCATGATGACTTTACCAATCATAACAGAAAACCTAATAGAATTCAAAATCTGATTTTACGTAAGCTCTGGTCAGGCAAAGTCAAAGAAAATTTGTATAACAAAATCCTGTTACATTAGATAGGAAGATGTTGATGGTGATTATTATTATCATTATAGTTACCTATGTGGCAACAATCAATGCTCTGTTTTAGTTTCCTCAAGCTGTAGTCAGCCTTTTCCCTTTTTGGCAAATTTTATATCTACTTGTACTTTCCTTTTGTGTACGTGCTAAGAATGGATTAATAAAAGCAATCTGGCTTTCATCTCCATAATTAACGCTTGCATGAAGCATAAAATGTGAAAATTAGAAATGAGGATGCAACCGAGGGGGGAAGCTGAACCTGCCTGATCTTTTCTGGTTCGAAACTGCTTGACAGATCAACCCTTTGAGATTCAAGTTGTATTTAGTGAAATGTCAGTCGGAAGCTGCTGAGTGGGAGGGACGGCGCCACTCACTCCTCAGAGACAGCTAATCATATCGCGGCGAGGAGGAAGAACTGTTTAATTCCTGCAGACTTCGCTTTTCAGAGAGTCTTGTGAATTGCTCTTTGTGAATTTGTTCTGCCAGGGCTCAAGGTAAGCAGGGTGTAGGTACACAATCTCAAAAGCTTCCAAACCAAGCTCTCCGGCAGCTATTCCCAAGCATAAGGGTCCCAGTATTTACTCCCCATTTCTACCCCCCAGCTTTTTTTTTTTACACCAAGGAAAAGAAGCAAATAGCTGGAGTGAAGCTAGGAAGGGAAAAAAGTGTTTTTTTGGTATCACGAGTGTGTTTCAGCGCCTGCCTGTGTTTACTGCCTGAAGCATAGAATAAAACTACTGGATTTGAAGCCAGATTTGCTCTTGAATAGGGAATGTAACAACCATTTTGTAGCACTCAGGTTGTAAATAACATTAGACTGGATGGCAAGGTGAGCAATCCAGAGTTGAGTTGTCTGAGATAACGATGCCTGAGATTTAAAAAAGGGTTCTTAAAATATGTATGAACTTACTTGGTGCAACAGAAGCTTTAAAGTATGTTGCTGCCAAAAAAGAACAGAAGTTGTTGCTCCGTCTTAGGTTCTAGGCATCCTGCTGCAAATTTGGTAAAGAAAGAAGTGGTCTAACACAGCATTTCCAATCTCCTGGGCTGAGTAAACTCCTGCCACGTTTCAGCATGAGACCTAGATGTTGGGTCATTTTTCTTACTGCTGTTGGAGACAGCAGTGGCTGATGCTGGCAGGTTCTCGGGCAGCTTGTGTCAGATCCTTGCTATAGAGACCAGATGGTGCTTACATAGTCTGGAGTCTGGGGTAGGAGCTGATGACCTCCAAATGAAATGCTGCTGTCAGGGCTCTGGCAGTGGTGCCACCACTCTCTGGGACTGTAAAGTCCAATGCAGAACTTTAAGTCATCTCTTTCCATTTGGCATTCATAGCTGAGATACCATGGAGGTATGGAAAGCTGAGTGGCGAGTGGTAGCCATGTGAAGCAGCAGAATTTTAACAGGTAAACCCATACCCACTTTTAGGAGTAGACAGACTTTTCTGAGAATCACACTCTTTTCCTCAGGCCCTCCTTTTCTGGTTATGCCCCCATTAAATCTTTCCAGTCCTGGCATGGATCTTGACTGAGTTCCTGCGTTAAGAACTGGAACACGCTGTGAGAAAGCAAGTCCAGAACTGCAGCAGAGAAAGATGGAAACGATTAGGAAAAAAGGCAGACTGATTTTCTTTAAGACAACATGAAAGCTGTGGAACTGACCCTAAATAGAGCCTGAGACTCTCCAGGCGGGTAAATAATTTCGGCTGTATCTAAAGCTGCACAAAGAAACAGTGTAGACACACCTCTGGAGTCTGTTAGCTAAGCCCAATGTCATACTGTACTGCGTCGTCTGGTCCAAGGGTGAGCTCTGGTGTCCCTGCAGGGCTTTGTTCTTGGAAACTTAAACCCTACTGTTAGTTGAGTTCCTCTGTCCTCTAGTTCCATCTCTACCATATTTGCTTTACAGTGGAGGACTGGCCAGAGGGGACTAGTTTTAATTGTGCTCTCTTGATTATGGTGCATCTGGAGAGTAACAACTAGAAAATATTTAACTGGCACGCTGTATATTGATTAGAGATTACCAAAATCAAGCATGCTTATCTTTGCGATGGAAATATATTAATAAAAATGGTGTGTAGCCTTGATTAGTGTAGATTAAGGCAATTTTTTTCTATTATCTCTGAGTGCATTACTTTCATTGTCCGTTGTACAAGTGAGAAAGACAGTTAGGGTTAAAATATAGTGGTTTAGAATAATTTCTTAGATTAGAAAGCAAGCAATTGTGAAATTAAAAAATTAATTTATTTTCATTGTTTTCTTTAGAAATGTACTTTAATACCCTTGATTAAGGTGTATGTCATAATTTCTAATTGATATGTAAGAAGTAGAATAGATTTGTGGGGGCTAGGATAAGTCCCTGGATGCGAAGTACAGGGAACAGATGACAGAAATGTTGTACGTGGGTAATAAGTGATTATGAATCTCCCACACATCTATGAGAACAAAGAAACAAACAAACAACTTAATATCATAAACAAAAGAGTACACTTTAAAGCACAGAATTTTAAACTATTTTTACTGCTATTTAAATTTACATTTAATGTAATTAGTATCAGGCAGAGAGAATTTAATGTTAATGTGTGGGGATGTATGAATTCATCCAGATACATAGGAACGCGTAGATAATACACTTAGTACTTGAGCACAGTTAGCAGAACGATGTCATCATGCAAAGAGATGTTCACACTGTATAATTACCTTATGACAAACACATACATTGGGATTATAAAGAGTCTTCAATCAAAGAACTGTGCCGTTCTGCACAGTATATAATTTTAAATAGAAGTGTTCCAGCTGTTGCCAGTACTGCTGTCAAGTTTGTATCTAATCACACTCCCAGCAGCAGAAAGCCTGATTTAATGCTGCTTCTCTGGTCTGAATTTTTAAAGAGTCCAGGTTCTAATCCCCAGTGTTTTTGCTGGCTGCGCAAGACCAGCTCGTTACAAGTGTTAAAACACCTGAAAATTTGATATTCTCCCACCCAGTGATGTTTCCAAAATCACTTTACCATTATCTGCCCTTTACAGTGCCTAAATAACTTCTAAAAAGTGTCTGGTATTGATTATATCTCAGGAGTAAAACAAAACCCCTTTATTAGCAAAAAAACAGGGGATGACAGTAATTCCTGGGGAATTATTTTCCCTTTTATGATCCTTCCAAAAATTGAGGTTTTAGAACTCCAGGTTCAGAGTCAGGGAGAGAGACTGACCGAGTGGTGAAAGCATTCACCAGGCACATGAAAGGTCTAGCTTGATCTTCAATATTACACTTGCTTATGTAAAAGGAAGGATTGTCAAGGCTAAGACCATCCCACAACTTCATAGCTGACAACAAGAGAGTCTGAAATCCAGGAGTCTTATCTGCTTTGTTCATAAATCTTGTTCTGCATCACCTAAATCCTTGAATGATGGGCTAGCATGGGATGTATTAGAAGAAGAAATATGGACAGCTATCTGCCTGTCTCAAAACTGGTATAAATCAGCCTATATATATATGTGAGAGAGCATGTGTGCGTGTGTACATACAAAGTTACGTATGTATTCAGTTTGGTACTGATATTTTTGCTAAAAAAAAGTCAGAAATTTCCAGTCTGCTCTTACCTACTTTCTGACAAGCACCAGACTACTGTAGAAAGATTGACATATACCATTGGGACTTCTAATTTTTAATTTGTCTTTACCTTTAAGATTTAGCTAATACCAATTAGTGTGCCATGTTTAATATAAAATAATCTGTTTAGAGGCTGTCAGTCTTTTATTTCTTGGCTCATTAAGAATAACGTAGTAAATATGATCTAACGCTTTTTAAGATATCCTGCAGAATTTTTAAGATATCCAGCAGAATTAGGAGTTCTTATATTCTGTTTCAGTTTTTTTCTAAGACTAAAAAGGAAATATTTGTAAACCCAATTGAGAATGAAGAGAAACAAAGAAAAGGCCCAATGAATTATATAGTTATACACCACGAAGGTAGAGGAGAATGTCCAAACATTTAAAAATGTTAGTGATTCTTGACAGCTCGCCTTTCAACCCCTGCTCATAGCAGAAAAATGTCTTTTGCTTGGCCCAACTAAATACAAAAAGAATGTTTTGATGTGTGGGTTTGAAAAAAGCAGAAAAGTTGTCCTTCAGTTCTCAACCACCCTGTAAGATGACAAAAGACATTTTGTAGAGAGCACCAAAAGATTTGAAGGAGAATTGGTGGCTCAACAGTATTGTTTGTCACAAAGCTGGAAATAAGCCTCCCTCTGAAGAGCAGATATGCTGGTAAATTGGCTTATGGTTCTGTGCCCCCAGATTCATATGTCGGAGTTCTCAAAACAAATCCCCCGGGTTTAGATGAAATCCCTAAAGAAAGGGTCATGAGGATACTTTCCCTACCTTGTCCTGCCTTCACATTACTTTTTGATGACCAGTACCTGAAAACTGCTGAACTGGGAACTAATTCTTTTAAAACAGGCTTTGCATACAGAAGTTCATTTAACTGTAATCTGGTGGGATCTGCTGTCAGGAATTCAGGTCAGGTTCCAGGACTCTGAGGACAAACAGCAAGTAGCCTCTCTGAAAGTACCTCTGCTTTAATTTTGACAAGCATGTACTGAAAAGAAGCAAGAAATATGGGTAAACTGTGCTGCCTGTCATTTCCTACTGAAAAAGAAATGTCTCCAGAAAAATGCAAGGACACAAGAAGCACGGTTTCCTCTTGAGAGCTCTTCAAGTGAAATTGAGGCTAAGTCTCTCATGGCCAACTCTAACCACCTACATTTGGCTCTTTCTGTTGTCAGTGGAGAGAGAGGCATCTCTGAAAAGCAGTTCTTTTAAGAGAAGGAGGTAAATCAATCCCTTTGTCTACCTACCCTGAGCAACGTCATACCTTCCCTAAAAGTAAGGAGAAATTCAGGGTGGCTTCAGTCAAGTCAAGACGATTCCAAGTTTCTTTTTGAAGTCCTCAGTCCTATGATGCATTGAGCTCCTCTGGGAATACTCTATGCATCAAATGCCACCTACTTATGAAGTTTGTGTCAAGTGAAATTTTTATAGAATAAAATGAAAATTTAGTGAGTGTAATTGGCTTTGCTTCAGCTTTATTACCAAATTTGCTGCCTTATATTTTTACATATTCTCTTGGAAAACCTCTTTTTTTCTTTCCTAAGGTAAATTCTATAGTTACATTTATAAACTTCTCATGGAGTTTTGAGGTTCACCTTAGTTGAACAAAAATATTTGTACTCTATTTTGAAGTTTTATTAATTCACAAGTTATAAATTACCTGTGTCACGTTTTGTGTGCACACACACAGAACCAATGTTCTGCATTGCCAACACATCGAAATATAACTGTGATTTGTATTATATGCTGTCCCGATTAGTGGTACAGCATATATAATATGCTGAATTTCTCTTCCACAGGACCTTTCCTAACTGATGAAGATAAGAAAAGAAACTACTAAAAAAAAAAAAAAAAAAGTGGTACTCCTCAGATTTCAGGTTGTTTATCAGAATTTTCAGAACAGGATCATTTTTTAAATGCTTCTTTTACTTCCCATTTGTTATGTACCTTTTGGTTGTCTAAGTGAACAACAGCTGTTTTCAAAATTCATTTCAATATTATAAAAAGAAGTTTTCAAGATGCTTTTAAATATTCTAAGACAATTTCACCTGACTTACCACTACACTGTTAGAGATTTTTTTTTTTCTTATGACCAAGGATGCATATTGATTTCAGATGATTTAGTCATGATTTCTTCCTGTCACCTGGCAGAGGGGGAAAAAAAAGACCGTTGAGGGTATTTATTTTTTGTTTGTTTGTTTTTTCCTTCCACCTGCAATCATTGCTGAGAGTGGTCCCCCCTGCCTGCAACAGCTGATATTTCACATGTCAAAAATCTACTGAGTCCCCAGCTTTCACCAAGAGCCCGTTCCGGTGCTTGCTGAGCCTGCTGCAGGGCTTTGCGCCGCACAAATCTATTTAAACAACAGGGGAAATTGTTTCTGAACCTTGGTGTGTTAGCAGTACTGGTCCAGAAGCATGGCCTTGGTTTACATTTGTTGTGTTTTGCTATCTACTGTAACTCCAAGATATTCACATGACTGTGTTACCATTTAAAATAGATAATCATGCTGTTATGAAACTGCATTATGTAGATGCTCAGCTGTGCTTAGTGCACATCTGTGCTTCTCCATATGTGGGTGCTTATTGTTTCCGTGTAGGAGTGTCTGTGTGCATGCATGTATATAATATGTATATTTTTAATATACATATATATAGGTACATAATAGCTGTGCTCCTTTATTTTACTCCAGCAGCCTTTGCCTCTCTCTTTTTGCTGTTTTTCTTTCCAGTAAGTATTTTTGGTTTGGTGAACTGGCGCTGGATTAGGTTTCTGTTAATAATTTAGTGAAGCCAAGAATGGAAGGAGATGAGTGACTTCATGTAACTCTGAGCAGCGCTGAGTAACTTCCTTGTAAATTCATATCCTAATTCCTTCTCTCAGTAGAAGCCCTGTTGTACTTCGCCAACATAGAAACCTTCTTTAATGCTGTCTTTTGCCTCATGGTTTGTGTGAGAAACCTGCAAAGGAATGTTTATTTGCAAGCTCAGATTATTTTCATTGATGAGAGTGCATTTCTAGGGAACTCCTACTGCACCTAAATGTGTATCCTTTCAAACTTAAGGTTTTTTTCTGAGAGCTTTAAACTGTCTTCTCCAAAATGTTTAGGTATTGCACTGTCTGTAATGGGGTTCCTTCAAGGATTAAACGTGGTGTGCTTGTTGCTGCTCTTCTGTGCCCTTCAATAGCATTATCCTTTACTGATTAGATTGGGCTTGAATGATTATTAGGTTTGGACTTTGTATTTTCTTGATGAAATATTGAAAGTTCATGAGGTTTTTATATTCCTCATTTTAGAAATGTTAAGTATGAAAGTAGTCCAGCAAGGCAGCTGGCATGATAGAAGATGCAAAGAAAAAAATAACAGTTGTCAGACTGAAGAATGTCATGTCTTATACAACCTGTGTGGCAAACTTCTCTATGTGCAATATAGAATCATATCCTCTGTGGAAAGCAGAGGTACTGCCTACAAATTTTAGCCTAGGATTCTCTTCCAGTTGCTAGTTAGGTTTGAATCTGCAACCCTTAAAGCCTTATGCTAACATGCAACTCACGTGTCTTTAATATTCTTGTAGCACAAATACTGGTCTACCCATTTCTCCTTCGTGCTGTCTGCCCCCTTGTTAAGTAATGAAACCATCCTCAACCTAATTGCCTGTGGGTTTTTATTTTCCTTTTGGAGAATGTCTCCCTTACTTGTTTTCAAAATCCGGTTGTACTGTTAGCAGCTCAGTTGTATGCGTGTCTTCTAGCACTCTCTTATCGGGGGTTATTGGTTTGTATGGAGCCAGTATGTACCCATAGTGTTGGAGGTTAAGTAAGTTATGAAAATGAAGATCAGCTGCATCTTTATTGCCTTAAAAGGATATGCAGGTCCTAAATGTTTGCCAATAGAAGACAGTAGCATGCTGGAATGACTTGGGGTGGACAAAGTGAGCGAATAGATTTATGAGCCTTTTGTCACAGGAAACCCCAAATACGCTGGCATAGGAAGCGATCATGTTCTAAATTAATCAAGCCAGTCACTGATGACAGGGAAAACCAGAACACTTTGTCTAGAAAAAAAGAAAGAGGGATTTAGCTTTCTTTTATTATTATTGGGGGTGGGTGGGTGGGGGGTGGGAAGGGTCAGGCTTCCTTTCTGGAATTTAACAGGACTTATCTTTTGCTTTATTTTTTCCGGCACCTCATGGGGCTGTAAATGTGATATATTGGAGCTGACCTAGAATATAATCTGCTATTGAGTTGTGTGTTTATCCAGTCCAGCTAATTATTTTCTTAAACGTTTCCGACATCATATTTCTGAATTGCAAATAAAAGCAAATGACAAACAGATATGTTGAAATCACCTATTGTAAAAATCCAATCTGTATTTCTAGATCTCGAGGGTTTCAGCTGTTCAGCCTTAATGCAAGAACGCTGAAGTCTATTAGACATGAGCAGCGAGTAATAGGAAATAGGAAATGAGAAAAATATGTAGAAACGACTAAAATTGTTCTGCATCAGGGTGCAATTCACATTGTTTCATCACAGATAACTTATGCATCTCTCTACATGACCTTATGTGATCAAGTGGAGGCAACAGTTTGCAGGTGGGTTTGTTGAGAAGAATATAGGGAAGGTATTCCATGTTGAAAATTTGACAACATAATTTCCTTAAGGTTTATGTGCACGCACATTTTTGGATTAATACCCTGCAGAGGTACTTGCATACCATAATTCTTAAGAAATTTGGCACCTTACAGTTAAGAAAATTACTGGCTATGATCCCTACTGTATTATTAAAGCTGATGGCTAAAATTTCTATCACAGGATCAAATGTTCTGGAGTGTATCAGTAGATAAAGAGTAGCTTAAATAGGGAACTCGCAGAGAAAAGTCTTAAATTTTTTGAGCGATAAGTTCCAAGAGCAAGAAGTAAAACATCTGAAAGTAAGCACAAAACGTGTTGAGAAAGGTGTAGTTAAATTTGCTGAGAGGGTTCAGTATCGGTTATTAGAAACTATGGAAAAGAATTCAGAACAGACAGTGAAACGTTTCAACCTCCACCATAACCGTAGAATCATAGGGTTGGAAGGGACCCTCTCTCTTAATCTTTTCTCTTGAATTTATTCCAGATAATACATTTGAAAGTTGTTGTGCATTCAAAGCATCCATAATACCTATATGCACACAGGGAATGCCTTAATTTTGGGTTGTGCTCTTAAGAACTAAAATAATCCGTTGTCTGAAGATGTTCATTAAAATGCCTGCTTTCCCTAGTTTTATACATATATGGACAGAGACATAAAGTATTTTGAACAAAGTCAACTTTAAAGGTGTATTTTGTTAAAAAAACACAGATAATGTCACATAATTTGAAAAAAACCCACAAATATTGTATTTATGCCCAGCAACCGCTAATTCCTCTGGTGTATGTTAGTTATACGGACTAGTTACAAGTGTCTCCTTTGTCTGCTGTTCAAACAATTGATGCTAAATATTAGTAAAAGTATCAGGATTTTGGAATTTTAGAAAATGTATGATGAAATGGAGTTTGTTTTTTTTTCTTTCCCCAAAAGTGATTATAACAAAACACAGGATATCTGTTCCTCGGTACTTGCAATTTGACTGCATGTACAGGAACAGGTGAAAGTAACTAAAACACTTGTGATAACGAGGAGGAGAGCTCCAAGACACTGCAGCTGCCTTTAGGTACGGGGGATGTCTGTGGCTTGGCGCAGAGGGATAACTTGGCAACTTGCCTGAGAGTTAAATGCCAGCTGTATAATTGAGAATCTAATATTGCCATTTAGGTACAAAATGATCTAAACACTGAAGTCAGAAAGTGTTTCTATTTCTTTAGTATGTAGAAGGATGGGCGGAAGGGACGTGGCTAACACGCAGCATTGCTTTTGAGGACGTGCTAATTCAAACACGCTGTGTATGATGTCTGCGTAAACATGCAAAGAAAATATTTCAGAAATAATAGCATTTTATGTATACTTCTGTCAGTACATTTTAAAACTTGTTTTTATGTTGTGAAACCTATTTACTTCCAAGCCTGTTCAGTAAAAATTAGTAGTTTTCTACAGTTTCTAAAGAAAAAGACTATTTTCTAAGAAGTTTTAAATGCTTATTGAGGGCATAATTTCAATAATGAGTAAATAAATAAGAAATGATTACTTCGTTAACTGCCTACTGCTGTATGAAAAATTTGAAAAGTTGTCCAACAGCATGTAAGTCAAGGGCATGGAAATGTACTTGACTGTGTGCTATGATCCGTAATATTTAGAGGGGGGAATTACATGGAGAATTCACTGTTCTACTTAAATGTTTTACTTGGTAATTCACAAAGTTTTATTTTCTCAGCCTTTAAGGAGTTATAAAACAATATTAATTTACTCTAAAATAGTGGTATTATTTGGTTTGGTGTTAATTGGCATCCCCTCTTATTATTTGCCTCTATCAGTGCTAATGAAGTAACTGTGTAAGAACAAGGCCTTACCTAGTAGATCTTTATCTCATCACCCATAGCTGCCTCCTACACAGCTTCCCCAGTCGTTACTAATAATTAAAACAACTAATAAATATTAAAGAAGGAAAACAAAAGCAGTACTGGGTGGGATTTTACTACAGCATAGGGAATTGGTTGTTCAGACCTGTGGGCAACTGAAATCCTTTAGATGTCTCTGTGAAGGAGTGAATAATTTATTGCTTCCCAGTCTATAAAATGCTGGGTGTATTAACAGTCTGTCCAGGCCGCCGCGGACCTGAACATGTATATTTTCTTTTATCAGCAAGGACAGAATAAGTTTCTGTATTAACTTTTTCTTAAGCTTGCACTAAAATCTTTTTACTAGCCTTTATTAATCTACTGAAGTAGAAGTCGTCTGTCATGTTTATATGCTAAGTGTAGAGGAAGAAAGGTGTCCTTAAACGCTGTTGAAATATCCATGTTTAAAGCTTTAAAGTTTCACTTGCAAAAGAGCTTGTCTTGCCCACACATGCCGTCCGTGGGGTTGCTGTGTCCAAGTGGGACCCTCAGACTCCGGCGCCACTCGGGCAAACACCTTCCTTCCTTCCTTCCTTCCTTCCTTCCTTCCTTCCTTCCTTCCTTCCTTCCTTCCTTCCTTCCTTCCTTCCTTCCTTCCTTCCTTCCTTCCTTCCTTCCTTCCTTCCTTCCTCCCTCCCTCCCTCCCTCCCTCCCTCCCTCCCTCCCTCCCTCCAGAAGTGGGCCCGTGTGAACCTCATGACGTTCAACAAGACTAGATGCAAGGTCCTGCATCTGGGTCAGGGCAACTCCCCGTATTAATGCAGGCTAGGGGATGAAGGGATTGAGAGCAGCCCTGAGGAGAAGGACTTGGGGAGGAGGTACTGGTGGATGAAAAGCTGGACTTGAACCGACAATATGCACTCGCAGCCCAGAAGGCCAACCGTATCCTGGGCTGCATCAAAAGCAGTGTGGCCAGCAGGTTGAGGGAGGTGATTTCTGCCCCTCTACTCCGCTCTGGTGAGACCCCACCTGGAGTGCTGTGTTCAACTCTAGGGCCCTCAGCACAGGAAAGACATGGATCTGTTGGAGTGGGTCCAGAGGAGGGCCACAAAGATGATGAGAGGGCTGGAGCACCTCTGCTGTGAGGACAGGCTGAGGGAGTTGGGGTTGTTCAGCCTGGAGAAGAGGAGGCTCCGGGGAGACCTTATTGTGGCCTTTCAATACTTAAAGGGAGCTTATAAGAAAGGTGGGGATGTACTTTTTAGCAGGGCCTGTTGCAATGGGACAAGGGGTGATGTGTTTAAACTAAAAGAGGGTAGATGAAGACTAGATATAAGGAAGAAGGTTTTTTGGAATGAGAGTCTTGAAACACTGGCATAGGTTTCCCAGAGCGGTGGGGGATGTCCCATCCCTGGAAACATTCAAGGCCAGGTTGGACAGGGCTTTGATTAACCTGATCTAATTGAGGATGTCCCTGCTCATTTCAGGGGGGTTGGACTAGACAACCTTTAAACGTCCCTTCCAACCTAAACTATTCTATAATTCTTTTGTGGAGTAGGAGAGATATGTGAGCTAGCTTAGGGAAAGAGGTGTTACTTATCAACAAGAAAATTCTTCAATTAAAAAAAAAGAAGTCTACATGTTTGGAAGGTCTTATGTTTCTCGGTCTTCCTGCCCTAAGAGCTGTAAGGAGGCAAGGTGTACTCCTGTTCCATACACAGTCCTTTCTCTCTCTCAATCAACAGTGCCAAAATTTTCACTCTTCACACACTCCTTTAAAAAAGTAAATAAAAGCTTGGAAATGTTTTTAAAAAATAAGCATAACAAATACTAAGTTAAAGGGAAAAATACTGAAAAGCAAAAGAAAAAAAAGTCCCTTTGGAGTGCTAATGTGGTTTGCATTCAAAGAGGAAGTCATTTTTGATTAACAAGGAGGTAATGTTTCCCCACAAGGGTGGGTCGTAGATGATGAATAAATAATGTAATCAAATATTAAATTAACTTTATTTAAAAATCTTATTTCCATGCTACTTTGTAAAAAGCTTATTGATGTAGTATTTTGTTTACTGTTATTGTTCTGAGGCAATTTTGTAATAAATAGAGAAAGGGAGCAGTAATAGCATTCAGTCTTTCAACACAAATGCATATGTATTGATTATTCCTTTTCCTAACAAATTCATGAGCTTTTCCACCTTTCTGCATTAGAATTTCTCCAGGATCAATTTTACTTATCATAATTGCACGTTTCTGAGAGAATGGCAGCATAGAAAATTTTTGTTCTCCGTTTCTGTAGAGAAATTCTCTTTGTCGCTTCGTACCACACAAAAGAGAAGTAACAACATTCCGTTCCTGACGCAGTTAGGCCAGGAGAGAGGGTCGTACCTTGCCAAAGCAGAGGAGTGGCTGAAGGACATGGACTGCTCTTACCTCCTCTAGTGCAGCGGTCCTCTGGGATTTTGGTTAATTACCGCAGCCCATCGACAGGGCCAAGGCTGGGGCAAGGGATGAGGGAGATGGAAGTGGCCCCGCTCTCTGTTGCGCTCCTGCAGACAGTATTTAACCTTAAAGGCTTTCCATTCACAGAACGGGAATTTAGTGTATTTCAGTAATACATTTAGTCCTGTTTTTGCCTAATCTCCTGTGAAACTGGTACTTTCTGTAAAAGGTTTCCATTGGAAAGGGAACAGGGTTGTTGTATTTCTATTCTGCTTCTCGGTGTGCAGCGCAGTAATATTGTGGCATTCCGTGATTTAACTTTAACACTTTCACTTTGTTTTAAAATTGCATAACTTCATAGAGTATGCCTTCTGAGGACTATATTTCATGGTCCCGTGTGATATCAGGAAGGGTTCCTTGATAAAACTTGAGAAGATTTAAAATGATGCTTCTCCAAAGGAGCCCATTGCTTCTGATTAACATGATTTGATGGAAGCGTTTCTCTAGCTCACTGGCGGGTCACTTGTGTAGTAAATTAAAGACTGAGGTTGCAGGCCCAACAATAATTGAATTTATTTACTAGCTTGTGTTTCTGTTTATGAAGGTTGAGCGATGTTTTCCATTACAACCTGTTTGTGTAGCAATATAGCACACCTGCTTTGCAGAAGACAGTATCGTAAAGTATTCACTTGGATTGTCTCGTCTCTCATTGCAGAGGTCATTGTATCCTGTGCTGTATAAATATAAACAAAAGAGCCAGAACATGTAATAAATCTGGTTTAAATAAAGCGATTAAAACTGGTAGTCATGGCAGATGTGTTATACAACAGGGTATTGCCAGAAATTTTGTGGAAATGCTGAAAAATTTTAAATGATTGATAAATCTGAAAGTATGGCAGATATAATAAACACATCTCACTACTTAGAGACATCAAAGACCTTTATGCTCACAGAAAGACAGGTCTAAATTGTACTGCAGAGATCAGTGAAATCTCTAGTATTATACCACACAGTGGAACACTGGAAGAGATGGTATTAACATTTTAAAATGGGAGACTTATGTAACTCGTACAAGGAATAAAATGTTAAGCAGTGGAATTGTGGAACAGTACTTACTGGTTTTAGGGGTAATATTTCATGTGATTTTTTTGGAATTTTTGCCAAAGTGGTGGTGATGTGCGATACCTGAAAGATAACAGGATTGACATGGTTCTGAAGGCATTGGTGAAACACTCAGTGCCATTAGATGAATCTGTATAGATGAGGAAAATATATTTGATTTTGTGTTAGGTGGTATTTGTGATGCTGTAATTTCAAACGTGAGGTTTTCTACCTTGCAAATAGGAGGTAAACACCGCCTATTTTTCATGGCTAAAGTCATAGCCAATGACAGCTTTGAGGTGGCCATACATTTTCTTGTTTTTGCATATTTTGCGAGCTAACACTTAACTCTGCAGAACCCACACTTACCTCTGGCTTGGGACTAATAAGCTATGGGAGGAGAACAGCTGTAGTACAAGGGTACCATTTCAGGATGCTGAAAAATGGATACAAAAGGAGTACATATGAAGGTAAAAGTCCCATGTGTGGGGCTGAGAGCCACCAGATGATTCCATTTCTGGGTGAAACATAGCAAGTATCAGGTGCCGGACTTCACTGTTTCATAGTATGGCGAAATATCCATGAATAGGTTTGGGATCTAAACCAGCCTGTACTTCCTAACAGGTGTTTTGCAATATGTAGTCCATGTACCCCCAATGATGACAGCTGCATCTAATGGATGCCCTTATGACAGACGTATTGCCATGGAAACAAGAATGGTTGCAGACTACTTGATTTATAGAAATTATAGCTTTAATAACGCATTTCTTGCTCTTTCAAGTTCTGATTTAATTAGAAAGAAGAGTGATCTGTACAGTGTAGATGCTATCTGCAGCAGTTATTGGAGCTGTATATTAACACAGCTGTTGGCTTGTTTCATCTTGTGCTGTCTGTGTTTTGAGTGCTAGGCAGATACTAATCTACCTGCCTAATCTACAGGAGTTGTTATTTATGGGTAAACAAAAATTCATGGTATGATCTGTGTTTGTATGATGAAGCAATATGTGGGCATTCTGTTCAGAAGCTCGGCTGCGACTGTGTTAGAACGAATCTAGAAAGGAAGCTACTTCAGACTGGGGCTGAACCTAATTTGCACTCTGCCATTAAAATGACTGTGGCTGTAGGGTGATTTTTTTTAAACTAACTCACTTTCAAAAAGTTTTGTTATTTTTTACATAGTTAAGGCCATACTGAAAATAGGGTGTTGGATCCTCTGTGCTTCTGTGAAGCAATTTTTCAACCCTAATACATATATTTGAAGAGTACGACCACAAGTGTTGTTGTACCTTCCCCCTCTTTGTTACGGAGATACAAAAGGTGACAAGGTCAGAAATTCTGGCTGCAATAGTGTCTAAAAATAAATAAAAAACCTTGTAGCACAAGTCCTGTCTGGTGGCACCAACATCTGCTGCACTGATTCATAAGCCAAAGTGCCAACAGTTTGCTGCAGAAGTCAAGAGGGGGAGTAGAAAACCAGTGATGTTTATACACATGAGAGAGGAATGATGCATGCATACATATGAAAATAAAATGCAGTTGTAAGTGGTGATATCTAATTTGAAAATATTTGTTTATCCCATTGTGAGATGCATAGCTCAATTTTAGAAATCATTTTAATAAAAGAAATTAAATAAATTAGTAGACCCTAGAGTACAATTGACTTCTCTGTATCTATGTCTCTGCTTAGAAGGATAAACAACATTTTAGAAATTCCTAAATTTGACAGCTGCTGTGTTCTGAGGTTCACCAAGTACTGCCATTT
This sequence comes from Larus michahellis, assembly GCF_964199755.1. NCBI lineage: Eukaryota > Metazoa > Chordata > Aves > Charadriiformes > Laridae > Larus > Larus michahellis. The sequence goes on along the minus strand of NC_133900.1, from coordinate 18,883,642 downwards.
CCTCCGTTCTCCCTCACTCACTATGTTGTGAATGTTTTAATGCAGAAATAGCTATTAAAAAATGATCCTAAATAATACACGCTCCTGCTATCATTTCAGAGAAAAACAAATCTCCTCTCAAGTGTCATCAGTGAAGGTTAGTGTTAGAATAAATCTAAGAATCAACTTGTTGCAAGTAATGAAAGAAAGAATTACTGCCATAGACTTAAGTGTGACACCATTACAAATAATTATTGAGAAAAGCATATTCCTACTAAGTGTTTACACCCTCTCTGAGTAACTGTGACCTCCTACAATTAATCATCTTTACTATGAAGCCCAGATCAATCATCTTCACGTCATATATACACAGTATAGCTATACTTCTATAGTGCTTAGGAACTAGCCTAATAAACAGGATGTATATAAAGATGTCCTATGAATTGAGTATAGTGTGTGTATATAGCTTTCAATCTGAGCTAAAAGAATACAACCGAAACCAGTTTCATTGTGCTCACTGGTGTCTGCCAGCAGAAACTAGGCAAGTTTTTATTGTCAAGTCTCCATCCCATATTTATTTCAAGACAAACTTTGTGCTTTCAGTTCTTAATATGCTTTATTTCAGTCACCATAGTCTTGAATTTGCCAAAGGAAGAGTTAGAGGAGAAAGCAGTGGTTAAAGATTTGTCTTTATTACTTGGGACACATGACCTTGAATCTTCTGCAAAGACTTCTTATAGAAAAGGAAATCTGCCCACAGAAGCCTTGTCGCAGTCACATCCCATTCCGTCGTCGTGGAGGGGATGTAGGGATGCTCCACCTCTCTCTCTTGGGCAAAATAAAAGACACTCTTAGATTTCCAGTATGCTTCATTATAGGTAGCAAATTTCCACGTTACTAGAAGCATGCAGACATATTGTCGTTACCCTGTATTGTTTTAAATACACAGTAAACTTAATCAGCCCACCTAATAATGATACTAGCACCTGCTTTCCATGTCTACAGGAGAGCATTTGGAATCACCTCATGAAGCCCGTAAGAAGGAACGGTTGGTGAAGTTACCTACCAAATACAGGTATAGCTATCCCTACCTGAACGCAGGAGCGTTTTCTAGCATCACTGTATTTGTTCTATCCTGGACTGGAACAACGATTCCTATCTGAGAGTCCCAGTTCAACAATGTGAAATTTTAATCAAAGCAAAAAACAAGTAGTTAAATCAAACAGACCTGAAAACTAGAAAGCTTTGTTTCAGTTTTTGAAGTCTTTTTTGTATAGTTTTATTCCCTGAAACTGGAAACGATCTATTCCCATGAAAATATTGGTTTTCTTGAATGAAGATTTTTTTAAAAGAAAAAGCATATTTCCAAAATATACCTTTAGTTCAGCTTTTTAGTATACCTTTAAGCAGTAATTAAATTACAAATGCACTTCCATCTTTCAGAAATCTCAGATACCATTGCAGCACAAATATCTGACTAGAAGCGAACAATTCTGCCTCAAAGAAAGGACTCTCTTTGAAGAAATTAAAGTAGAGGAAAAAATGTGCTGGATTCTTTCCACACCTTCCTCAGGAATAGCATCATGAACCCACTAGAAAATAAAACTCCGCTTAACAATTCTACCGCAACTCACGCACTGTTATCTCAGATGTTTTAAAGTAGATATTATGTCATATTAATGAGGTCAGAGAGCTCAGACAGATAGAATTTGTATCTCTTGCTTAATTTGTCCGATAATAGTTCAATGCTGTGGTGACAAAAGCCTGATGAGGACATCTCTCAGAGTACTGACCCATAGGCGTGACGTTAGCGATAGACAGTGTATCCTAAAGGTATAAGACCCAAACAGAAAGTTTGCTATTTCATATGGTGCAGGTAGGTATGTGTACATACAACTGAAATTAATCAGATAACTAAAGTGAATGGAAGGGAAAATGTTTTAGGAGGGAAATTTATTCAGAAAGTATTAAAAATTATTTGTTCGTGACATTGGCAAAAGAAAATGGCAACACAAAATAGGGAACAAATCAATATTTGTAGAGAAGTTAGCAAGGTATGTAAACAAAACCTCCCCATTTCTAAATTCAGAGGCGGTGAGATTTTAGAAGACTATAGGTATGATACAGGTGATGTATTGATCTGATACATTCTAAAAGCAACCAGATGTCATCTGGACTACACAGTGTGTCAGGATACAGATCTTTGAGCTCAGGGTATGTATCTAAATAGCACAAGGCATGACTTCATTATGATCACGTTTCATTAAATTTTAACGTGGCATTTAAAAACTGGCGACATGTCAGAAATTTACGTACAAAAATCATGTATTCGTAGGAATAGATCAAATAATAGGAAGGAACCTCATGGTCAGTGAACCTCATATGGTAGACTAGATGAAAGATGGTAACAATAAGGCCAATGAATATTAAATGAAACAAATTATAGGAAAGGAAAAATGAAATTAGGAAATTAGTTTTAAAAGGGTCTCTAGTAAGTTCGGTTAAATAGCCAGCTCTTTTTAAATAATATTACAGGCTTTTCAGCTTGCTCACATCCTGATGCAACGCAGCCTTTTGCATTTTAATCTGTGCTTTGATTCGTATTCAGATAATTGTAGCCATCGTGATAAGATAACACAAGCGTAAATAATATTTAAATTCAAGATGGCTTGGAGGATTTTTTTAATGATGACTACAATGATCTGAATGTTTCTTGCATTGGTGGTTTAGGAAATTAATACTCTCTTACAATAAAAAACAATTCTCTTAAAAGAAAAAGCTCTTCACCCTGTGTTTAGACAGGGTATCCTGAGCTTGGCGCGCCTGGATACTACAGCAGTGTTTTTCCTAAAGTTTACATAGGGCAGATGTGGTATGATTCAGCTTGTAAATGACAACATGGGTTTATAGATTAAGAAAAATAAAGTCAGTGCAGAACTGTAACCTAGTCTGAAGAATGCTTTAAATTACCCTGGCATATTTTCAATAAACTGTGTCTACTAAGCCTGGGCTGTAATTGGCACTTAAGAAACATTCACAATGTGCTACCTCTTCATGTATTAGGAGAGACCAAAGAGATACTGGGTCATTATGTAAAAATTGGTAATTAGGAGGAAGCAATTTTCCAGTTAATTTACATGTTCATTATATATTGAATATTATTTAGTTTTCTGTGTCCTTTTTGTGTCTCATAAACTTGACCCAAGGGATCCTACACTGTTAAACGATGTATAAATTATAAAATAAGACATATATTTCACTGACTCATTGAACTTTTGTTGTGACTAATGATTCTTCCAGCAATCATTGCATAAGGGAAAACATTTCTTTTTAAGTAAATAATGTTCACTACCTTTTAGAGCTGCTGTCACTGAAAAAAAAAAATTAACGTACGGAAACGTCTACATTCTTTGATGAGCTCTTTGAGGGCATCTTGTAGATTTAAATTAAACTGATCAAATAGAAAGCGATATACCCTTCAAAATAGTTTAACTGATTTGACTACAAAGAAAAATATAGACGTTCCATGCGGTTATGAGAAACTGATGGCAGGCTAAATTTCAAGAAGAAAAGGATTGATTATATTATCAAAATAGAAGTGCTTTCCGTATACAATTTACTAATATAGAGGTCTACTAATGAAACACCCGGCTTTGCAAAAAGAACTGTGTCACCTTTACTCAGTTAGATGTAGCGTGCTTACACCTTTATTCACTTAGATGTGGCATAAATCAAGGTTGAAATCTGTGTGCACTCCAAGATGAGGTATGGTTTCTCTGATAATCTGAGTTTCCCATAGGATTGATGACGTTCTGGTTGAAGCTGATGGGAGACTTACCATTGATCTAAATGACAGATGCCTGTGTATTTTGCAAATCAATTTCCATATGGAGTTTGCTGTTGACTGGATTTTATTTTGATTTTTGAGGGAACTTCTTTACCTTTCATAGCAGCTTCAAAGCTTTATTCTATCTACTCCACTATGTATCCTTGTATGAATCATTACTAGCTGCTGCTTTTAATTAATGTGATGATAAAGTTTTAATGTTTTTCACGTACTGATTACTTCATTTACTAGCAGAATTTGGCCACTTCAGATCTGACATTTTGCGCAGCCTTATATTTAATGCTGATGAAAGCTATGAATAAGGAATGATTTAATAAACATGGTGTACGAATAATATTTTTTCTTTTCATGTCTCCTAAGTTCTCAGAGAGGTGATTTTCAAGCAGACTTGCAAAGGAAGATGTACTTAAAAAAATACCACAGAAAATTTTCACCTGTACAGTTTGGCTTTATGCGTTTTTTCCGTATGCAAAGGAAAAATAGAAAAGTTATTAATTCTCAGTCAACAAAGTAATATAGAAAAGACATACCAAATTCAAGAAACATAATTTATTATTGACATGGATTTTCTCTGTCGGTTATATACCAGTACTGTAATTGGTAGACTGCAAGGTACAGTAGTGCCTCACATAGTGAAAATCAGAGTTTGAGCGTAAAAACTGTGCTTTCCTACCTGAGTAGGTTTAGCAAAGTTTCGTTTTTATGCGGTACAAATAATTCCAGTTCTCCAGTGGAAGAATGGAAACTGTTATATTAAAAGGCAAGTTAGAATGAGACACAAGATGAATTTGAATGTTTAATATCTTACAGTACTAAAAAGCTCCATTTTTACCTCTTTTATTCAATGGTTTTAAGAAATCATTAAGTAAATACCTTGATCTTTTACAGCAATCTCTGTATTCATTATCTGTTGCCACAGATTTGGCGTAGTTTGCTGTCAATAAGGCTGATCTCCTGTTTTCCCATGTAAAAGCACGGATTTCTGTTATATAGGGATTCTGGGGGATCTATGCAGACAGGTTCATTTGCCTCAGTCTTAGAGAGTCATGCATAAAGCATTCTAATTCCTACATCTCTCTTCATATATACCTAATTCATTTTTTTCCTCTCTTCATTTGTTTGAGTACATAATACATACAATGGATATAAAGCACTATCAGCCTAGTAATCAAATAGACTTTTCATTGCTGAGGTAATTGCTTCCTGAGTGATGATCACAGACCTTCTGTCTAGCCCTGTATCCCTCCATCCACATTACATTTAATTTCTGAGGAAAAATTACCTGGTCTGGAGCATTCTCAGAAGGCCAGCAAATCTAGGCTGAGTGAAATTAAGAAAAAGGCATGTTTCATAGCATCATAAAATCACAGAATGGTTTGGGTCGGAAGTGACCTTAAAGATCTCATCTAGTTCTAACCCCCCTGCCCTGGGCAGGGACACCTCCCACTAGACCAGGTTGCTCAAAGCCCCATCCAGCCTGGCCTTGAACACCTCCAGGGATGGGGCAGCCACAGCTTCTCTGGGCAACTTGTTCCAGTGCCTCACCACCCTCACAGGAAAAAATTTCTTCCTAATAGCTAATCTAAATCTCCCCTCTTTCAGTTTAAAACCGTACTCCTCGTCCTATTGCTCCACTCCCTGATAAAGAGTCCCTCCCCATCTCTTCTGTAGCCCCTTTTAAGTACTGGAAGGGGCTATAAGGTCTCCCTGGAGCCTTCTCTTCCCCAGGCTGAACAACCCCAACTCTCTCAGCCTGTCTTCATAGCAGAGGTGCTCCAGCCCTCTCACCATCTTCATGGCCCTCTGCTGGACCCATCCTTCTTGTACTGAGGACTCCAGTGCTGCACGCAGTATGCCAGGTGGAGGGTCAAAGTTTTAGATCTTAAGTGTCAAATCTGGACTTCATTTGAAGTCAATGACAATGTTTTGGTTGAAGACAGTATTTAAAAAAAAAAAAGCCTTTTGAGAAAAAAATTATCCTACTAACACTTCCCTTTCATGTAAATTAGCAGAGTTTGAGCTCTTAAGATCTCTCCTGCATTCTGTGCAAGGAAATATGAAGTTTGTCAGGCAAACAGATATCAAAATTTATAGGGTACTTTAAAAATTAAAGCCAATGCCCCAAATTCTGCTTCAACGTTTATAGTATTTACAGAGCAACCCAGAGTTCAGTTTAAAATTCTTAAAGTGTGAATAGGGATTTGGGAAGCAGGGAATTGCTGCCTGGCTTAGTTGAAGGTTCTGGTGATCTCAGGAAGGAACTCTTCATTCAACATGTTGTCTTAGTTCAGTTTATATATAGAGAAAAGTAGCGTAGTGGTTGAATCAGAAAGAATTAGTTGCTCTCATATTCTTAAATGCAGGTTAAAAAGCAAAACACTTTGCAGAGAGTTGCTTTAATAGTGCAATCTCAGAATAGTTATAAAAAAAACCCTAAACCCCGCATATGAACATACTGCAGTAACCTAAAAGAAATCAAAGCAGCTTATTTACCTAATTTAGTGTACGGATAATGACTATATCAGAAAAAACCCACTCAAAACGATGGTACCTACAAAGTATAAATTTTGCTTACTGTAATTAGCAAATGAGAAGTGAACAGCTTAAAAATTAAACCTCTCATTTCAATTCAATGTAAGAGTTAATTAAAGAAAAAGGAACCTTGTCACTTCTTCACGTCCTTCCCAGAGGTCTTTATTTGCTCTCTATAAATCAATTACTTGAAGCGTTCAAAATTCCCGAATTCAAAGATCATTCTAGTGACACAAATCAGCACGTTATCACTGCCTTCACTCTGAACCATGGTGGAGGAATACAGGGTAACGAGAAAGGTGTTGTCTGCTAAGTTCAGCTGTACCTACATTCAGATGATGTCTGATAACGCCAAAACCCAGAAGGACAGTAAAGATTGAATGCTATGCTTTAGCAGTACATAATCTATTTCCTACAACACTTGTGATCTTACCTGTTGTTTGTGGAGGTACACAGCTTTTTTTAGGAAGATAATAAATAGAGGCCCAACTAGCCATGTTGCTGAGTACCTTCTGCGATTTCCTCACACAGAAATGTACCATAAGATTTCCAATGTTTATAGTTTTCCAAAGCATGGTGTTCAGTGAAGGCTGAACACACAAATTTTTCTCTTTGTTCACAGTCAAACTGCCTACAAATTATTTAGAAAGAGCTCCTCTTGGTTCTTAATATGTGTTAAAAAGACATTTAAAAGTTCAAATAATGCCATTTAAGAGTTCCAGAAGTTACAAGGTATTGCTCCTTTACCAAAAGATTTGGGATATTACAAAGATAAAGGAGGTTGCATATGTGGAGGTTTCGAAGAATTGCTCCTCTGTGTGACCAAGTACAGGAAAACTGTAAGCCTTGGAGTTTTTCTATAGTAATGATATTCGCTTTATTTAAAAGACAATATTAACTTTGTACAGTAATTTATATTTTTGTAAAGGAATTTTAAAGCGGATGCAGAAGTCTGTGTCAAACTGGCTCATCTCCTTAGACCTTTATTCTCGGTTTGGCTCGTACAAATACTACACGAGAGTGTAGTAGAGGAGAGAGCCATGAGAGTCTTCTATATTGTTTATTCTTCAGGATGAGCGCAGGAAAGTAACATTAGACTCTTGAGATGTTCATCTTGCAGGGCATAGCATGGGACAAGCATAACTCCCAGAAGACTGAAGATCTAATAGACTTAAAATATTAAAAAAGAGACAAGGAGTAATATGGCCACCCTACCAATCAAAAAGTTAAAATGACCCAGGAAGGTTTGGAAGCTTTGGAAATACAGAGGCCTGAGGTAAAGTGTTGGAGATATGCTTATAAATATTGAAGTGTTGTCACAGGTCCTTGGCATGAGTGCACTGAAATTTAAGTTGGTGATTTTTTGAACAAATTCAAAAAAAACCAATGCAAAACCTGCAGCTGCTCTGTCTTTGGCTGAAGTGTCAGACTTTCCTTCTTATGAGTGTATTGCTTTGATCAGAAAAGATTGACTTTTTTGTTTGTTTGTTTATTTGCTAGTTTTCCAGTCATCATTGTTGAAAACAGTTCCCTCTTTCTTTAAGGAACAAGGACTGGCAGCATGTCAAAATCTGTGTGTTGTTATGCAACTGGCATATGTACTAGGGAAAAAAAAAACCAAACTCAAATCCGTGATGCACTACTGCATGTCAGATATGCTTTTCAGAGATAAGAGAATCCCATTACAAATGCTGATTTTTCGAAATTATTATAAATCATGACCAATATTCACTGAATACTAAAAATTCAATAACAGCCTATGCCATTTCGGTGATACTGCTTTCAGAATTGATGTGATGCTGAGTTACCGCCTGACAGCCCTTCAGAGTAAGGATATTTTTAATATCTCAGGTCATGTAAAACTAAACAGGTTAACCTAAAACCCTGTGCACTATCATTTGTACAAACTGCCAATAACCATCACAAGGTAAGCACTTTTCTCCTGTGCTAAGGAATGCCACTAAGAGGATCATTTCTCTTCTCTTCTTGGATGAATCCAATTGTTTCACTCAATGGGGCTTCAGTTCAGCTAACAGCATTCTGTGTGCTCGAAGATAAGGCATGACCAGCAGCAAAACGTAACACGGGTCTAATAAGAAATTCTTTAAATTCGTGGTTCTTACTGTATACCACACTTAGTAAATCCACATATAGACACTTACACACGCATACACAAAAATCACTGCCATCAAGAAACAAAATACTTTACAAGACTCAAGAGCATTTTAATACTTCTCTGTAATCTGAGAATCTTTCAGTCAGATTGTAAATGTGAGAAGCTAGAATGGGCTTAAAAAATTGATGTCGCAATATTCCCACAAAGCAAATGTAAAACTTTAGGCCTTTTAAGTTTCTGCACAAGATCTTCTGAGAGAGAAAGACTTTTAAACAAATAGGGGGCATGTCTCTGTGTTTCATGTATTCATCTATATATTCTGCATTTTAATGATGCACATGTTTCGTAAGATATGCATTCAAATAATTTAAGGAGCTTTGCATAGGTATATACTAAAAAATTTAGTGTCTGAATTAAGCTCCCTGTGATACTTTAAAACTTGTAGAAATACCCATTTTTCAAGTTGTTAGACTATCATTATATGCTTCTAGCTGTCATTTGCTAGCAGCACGTGCATAACCATACACACAGCTTTGGAGGAAGACTCTGTTCAGAGTAATGCACTTCAGGCATTTTCTTATTGCCAGGAGGGGCGTCCTTTTGCTCTGTTCACAAATTTTGTATTTAAATGTTTGGAGAGTGGAGAAGTTGAGAGTGAGATGGGATGTGTGCAGCAACTGGGTTAGAACTGGGAGCCTGTGCATCGTGGCCAAGATTACTCCGAATGACCGCCTGTCTCCATTCCTTAGCCATGGAGATCCGATGTGGTAAGACATACAAAGGCTTTGGGAAATACTAGAAGGACAGATCGAGTAAACTCTCAGTCATCTGAGCTGTGAATTAATCATGCCAGGGAGGCAGAAAAACCTCACAACCCTTAGAGCTACTAAAATTATTACCGAAGACTATATGCATTGACCATATTGTTTCCAACAATAAGATATCTGCCTTCAGATAGTGTCTGTAGGAGACCTAATTAACTGAAGCACAGTGTTATGCGAGCCTACGTATCCAACTCTGGTCCAGATCGTGTCATGTCTAATCTAATTTCTTGCCTAAAGAAGCATGGACAGGAGGCTTTTCAGCAACCTGAGTCTGTAATGGCTGGAGATGAGTCAGGGCTAATGTGCCATGTTAGAGATGAGATGATCCTTACAGAGAGCCACCTGGAGAACTCTCCTGTGCATGCTTCAGCTCACTGGGCTCTGAACAAGCTAACTGTCCCTGGCCCAAAATGGTTTTATGGATTTGGGCTGCATTTCCCCATAGCTAATAAACCCTCTTAGGGCACAGTTTCCTGGAAACCAGCTGCAAGAGCTCATTGGGTCCAGAGCAGCCAGATCCAACAGCCCAACTCTGCACTCAGTCCCATAAGCCTGGCTGAACCCAAACTCTTTCTGGAAATACCGAAGCTATTGTCCTGTGCTGCCCAATATGTTATGAGTCAGGGGGTTAATTTTCTACCTCCCCATTACCCTATGCAATTATATACTGCCTAATGCCTGTTTTTCTCTGCATGTTGAATGGCGCAAGTTTGACTGCTCAGAAAGACTTTTCCCAGATTAATAGGTGTTCTCATTTATTTCCAATGCACAGTTTAAAACTTATGAATTTCATATTTAGCAATTGCACCTCTACTATAAAATTTTGCCATGTGTGCTGCAGGGAAAAAAGTCATTAAGGTTCTCAACCAAGTTCTCTTGATGTGTTTGTTTTCTCTTTTTTTTTTTAACTGGAGCTGGCTAAGACCTTTTTTTATCAAAATCAGAAATGAAAGGCAAGCTTATAAACCGCCCATTAGTATAATGAGCCTGTATTTCTGTTAACATTTGATTTTATAGTCAGCGACTGAATTTCCTTTATTCAGCACTGAACTTCACTTACACTTTCCCAGCATCTCTAATGAAAAAATAAAACATACGTTTATGCACTTGTTTGTCACCTTAGTTGCTGGTTTTGTGATAATTCTCACACAGAATCCTCTTTTCTGGTCATTCTGAAATGTTTATGAATCAGGAAGAAACTTGCCCTGAAGGCTGAGTTGAGGATTCCTCTTGAATAAATGAATTTCCAAGTGATATAATCCAACACAGTCTTTTTCTTTCCTTCTTGGACCTCCACACTAAGTAAGATTTAGCAGCAGCAAATGTCAGGAATGTAAGGGAAAACTGTTACTCTCTTGAGATCTTGGACTGGAGACTTGGGCCTCAGCAAAAATTTTCAGTCGATTGCAAAATTTTGAATCGTTTAGAAGAGGAATATGGCAAAAAGCCATTTCTGTCCTGACTTCACTTGCACATGCTGAAAGTAGTCTGCTGCATGTTTATGGCTCCCTCAAAAAGAGAGGGAATTTTTGAGCTTGAGATTTTAGAAATATGTGAGGAGAAAGTTTCAGTTTTGCATTTATGATGGCAAATATTGTAGACCATTAAAATGATCGCAGAATACTTTCAGGAATTGAAGTGTGATAACTAAATGTACATATGTGAGGTTACAGTATCTATATTACTTCCTTTTGATTTTCCTTTTTCTTAAAACTCCAAATCAAAAATGTACCTAATGAGATTAGTCTTCAATCACACAGTAACTTCCACAGAAAACATCAAAACTGGCAGAACCCGCGCTGATTCACATGAGCCAAATTTACTGGCATGAGTGTTTTTTTAGGGATGGAGTAAATTCTCTGTCTCTCTGTAAGTGCAAAGAGCAATACAGGGGAAGGAGCTTATGCCTTCACTAGCATCCCCCTGATTAGCCATAAGAGAGATGGCGTTTGATGAATCCTCTGAATATTAAGTATTTGATTTCCTGTTTGCCTTTAAATTTTGACACAATGTAATCTTAATGGAAGTGAAAACAAGTAGGATCTGATCTCAAGTTTTAATCGTTCCAATGTTTTTCCCATTTTCATTGTTATTTCCCCTCACAACTTTCCAACCTTCACCTTTTGTAACATGTGCGATTACCTCCTACAACCTACAACATTACCACCACTGGGGTACAGCTCCGTCCCTCAAAAAATGACCTAATGTGGTAGATCTCTCCTGTAGTCAGAAAGTGAAGCTGGTTTTGTGAGCCATCGTTACATCTTGGTTTTTCCTTCTCAGCTCAGTCGTTTTCTGCTCCCTCTCCTTGCTTTGCATCTGCCTTAAAAAGCACTACAACAATTTGTTTGTAAATACACCGAGTCATGATAGCAATAATCTAAGTAATATGTTCTCTCGCAGCACGGGGCCCTGAACTCATTCTCTCTTCACAGTATTTGGTAACATAAAAGGGAGTTGGAATCTGATCTGCTTTGTTTTAAAAGTCTAATGTTTTATGAGTTTGAGTTGGGCAGAATTCCAGTTAAAAATAGACTTTCCTTATAAAATTCTACAGTAAAAATCAACTTGAAGTTTTATGAATAACTTTGCTTTGGCTGTTGCTGTAGGGTTTTCTAATAAACCTTATGAGAATGTTCTAAAGAATTTACTAGAAACTGGTAACTTTTAGGCTTTTTAATATAGTCATAGAGTGCAATATACAAATACTCAAAATTATATAAAATTACTACTTTTAAGCATATTGTAGGATCATTGTAGATGTATGTGAAATTCCTGGCTTTTAATTCTTTCTTGGATTCATGTCTATTATAATTTGCAACAGGAGTCTCCATTGTGGATTGTTTTCTTACAGTTCAGGGTGAAGTCCAAGTCGACTGACACCAAGAAATAAAAATGAGATAGCTTCTTTAATTCATTCTGGTTTAAGTTACCAGAAACTTCTCACTACAGATGATTCCCTTCCAACCATGAAGATTCTATGATTCTATGATTCAAGTTACTTTAGAATATCTAAATCAGCACTTTCTTCTCCTATTTCATCTCCTTTCTCTCTGTTTTTCCTTTCTTTTCTAATACATCCATTTCCTCACTCCATTAGTGACAAGCTCTCACATATCACATGGATATTGAATTGAGTTAAAATAGGTCCAAATGCTCTTTTGAATCATGTTGAATATTGTCTGGAAATCCCAATTCTCATCTTTTTATTTCTCGACAAATTACATGAGAAAGTTCTGAAGAACTTGCTAGAAATCAATAATTTTTGTAGACCTTTTTTTTGTGAGAGAAGTAGAAGAAAAAGTTGCCTCCTTTGCTTTCTCACTCTGTTCTTCTTAGCACTTTTGTCTAGCTATCACCGCTGGACTGTCTTGGTTTTACCCTATTAAGAGAGTCTTCCGGGCTGGTCGGAGTGGCTGTATGGCTGTAGTAAACTACATATTAGATTCACACTATTTTTGACAAACTGCAAATACTGCAAGAATATTCTTGCTTTTGGAGCTCCTGGCCCTTGGGGAGTAGCTTGCTCAGAAAGGAGACTCAAACTATTTTGTGCCTTAAACAAAACCTGACGTTTAAAAAAAATGAGAATTACGTAGACCAGTTACGTGCTTTTGTTTTATTATGCTTGTTGTGATGAAGCTATTTGCAGTATTTTCAGTTCTATGACAAATACCTTACCTCATTTGTTTCCTTCTTGCTCACTTTTTAAGGAATTGTGGTTACTGGATACGTAGATTTCATTTCTGGTGAGAAATCTGCTTCGTGACCTTGTGTAGTATGCGGATGTTTGCCGTTTAACTGCAGATTATCACTAAACTGTTCATACATAATTGTTGAAAAAGACACCTGAAGAAAAAGCATTGCTCTTGTTTCTCTTCCTTGTAACCTGCTTTGTTCACTCCACTGAAGAACAACAAATTAATAAAGAGGAAAAATCTCAGTAGTTCTGAATAACTGTGCCTGTGCTAGCCTAATTTACTGTCTAATCCTTCTTTTCCTTTTTTCTATAACGGATTTTTAAAGAAACATCTAGGCAGTTCCCAAGCATGAGTTTGATGAAGATAAGAGCCTTTCTTAATTTCAAAGTGTGAGCACAACAATTTCAAAAGATAGTTTCAGTCCAAGCAGACTGATTTTCAAGGTATGCTAGATCACTACAGGAATGTCTATTAGTCAGCCCCTTTTTACCCCTGGGATGAATTCCTGTTCACATCATTAAGGTGTATTAAGTTTGCTTGTGGATCATAGCTGTTAAGAACTGATTTTGTAAACAAAACCTAACTCATCACCAACTGTTGACTTTGCTCTGCTTTCCTCCGTCCTTCCCTCCACCTCATTACCTTCCTTCCAGCTGTCCCAGCCCAAACGTCTGGAAAAGCTGCCTCTGAGTGAAGTAGTGACCTACTGCAGTAGTGTCCACAGACCTGTATTGCCAAAAAGGTGAAACTGGCTCTCAGAGATGCCTGTTGCCAAATGGATTCTATCTCCCTCTTCAACACCATTAGCTGTGTTTTGTATTCCTTGCATGAAGCCAAGGAGGATATTGGTATGTAGAAATTGAACCCTTAATAGAACAGTTTCATCGTCATCACATGGAAGAATGATTTGCTGTTTTAGAATAGGTTGGGGAGGAAGAGAATCAAAATGCTGTGCAATTAATTCATAAGCTCTTCTGAGGTTCACCTGGCAATGATTTAGAAAAAGAGTAATTTAGAACGGAGGTAACCCTGGATAGCTATTATTTTTTGCTGATGTGGTCTTGTAAAAAAGCTCTCCTTTGTTCCTAAGGAGGTTATTTCAGAGCAGCATTTACATTTATGGTATTGATTAAATAAATAGATAGTTGCCAAATACATCTGTGTAATAGTTTCATAAATAATGGCCGCCACTCTGTAATTCCCATGTAGTGCGAAGTGCGTATTTGGTCTTTGAAAGAGGGAGAGATGGACTACAGGAACAAAGCTTCTAATAATTACAGTGGAAGAGAATGTAACATAACACAGGCAGGTTTCTGCCCCTCTATTAATGCTTTGCAAAGCTGAGATTTTCCGAGCCTTCTGTGGCCATTATTGCTTCAATCTTAACACGAAGGGTTCAAAAATTTTTACTCAAATCCTGCTTTTTGAATATTACAGGATGACATAATAACTATGGAGGCAGATTTCAAATTGTCATGTAAATTTCCCTAGCATTAGCTTTCAGAATTTATTATTGCTTTATAATATTCATTGCTCTTAAGCTTCTTATTTATAGAGGCAGTGTATGTATTTGGAATAACTGTGGTAAATGGATAGATTAAGGTAGTATTTCTTCTACCAAATCTCTTTATTTGGGAGCCAATAAAAAGCTAGGGTTTGTAATTTATTTTGTTATTTATATACTCATGTTTATGTGTGTATGCGTGTGTTTTAATTTCAGTCAGTAGAAGCACTCGCAAGACACAATTGTTGCACTTGTCCCAGGCCATCAGGAATCCTTGGAAATTAATCCTGAAAATACATGTAAAATACTACAAAGGTTCATGTACATACCAAAAGAAAACAGAATGTCATTGAGAGTTTTAAATAAATATTCCCTATCATTCCTTGCAATTTCACAACAGAATGAACGTATTTTTTATGAAGAAATATATTACACACCCTCTCAAAAATATGATATTCACTATTTTATTGAATACATTTCTATAACGTTACTAGATGATGTAGCAGTTCTGGATTGAACTTGCGAGATGTATTTTAAAGTTGAACTTGCAATATTTGTGTCATGTCGCCAGTACGAAACTTCTGTTCTTTCTCACAGTTATGAATGATTCTTATTTCATTGCATTTCATACTTATTTATTTCTGTGATTTGCAAAGTATGTTATATCTGTATTTCCTCTTGACCAGCACAGTCTGTGCACGCTGGGAAGTGTGATGAGAAAAGAGATAGTCTTCTAAGCTATCAGTCATGTCAGTCTGGGATACAGTGAGGGCAGACGTGGAATTATTGTCATTATTTTCTAACTCTCTATATAAATCTTCTGCAAATCTAAAGTAAAGGTCTTCATAATTTTGAAGGTATTTTAGAAACATGAAGTAGCAATATTTGAATTATAGATGCATTTTAATGCTTACTCTTCTGTAATTTACAGCTGGTCTCTCTTAGCTTTTTGATATATCTAAGGATAATATAGGTTATGTATTTTTGAAAAGTTATAGTCAGTGTAGTGCAGGAGACCGTGGCTTTCCTCCATTTGGACAAGTACGATTATATCTACTTTCCCATTGGACACATATATATATATATTTATATATGTATGTGTCTGTGCAAGTGTGTTTATGTGTGTTGCTGCAACAGAATGAAAGCAGGGCAGTGAAAGAAAGCAAAATTCAAAAGGAATTGCTAGATACCTGTTGTTATTATTTAATTGGTCATCAGAGAAGCCTTGTGATCTCAAATGGTAATACTCAAGTTCACTCCACAAGTTTGCCACGCTCAGCAGATGAGGCAGGCATCCCATGGGGTCTTTCTGAAACGGTATAAAATTGTTCAGATGCCCCTCAGAAAAACTGCTGTCATGTGCCTGTAGACCAGGTGTCTGATCTTGGGAAATGCTGAGTCTGGAAGAGACGAACTCCAGATAGAGATTTGCCTCACTGCTTTGCTGTGCTTCATTGAGAATCTTTCCGGTATTATCCTGGGGAGACTCCCATTTCAGTTTTCTACTTCTGCCTCCCTCCTTCGCTTTCTTCATTCCCTCTTTTCTCTTTTCCTTCTTCCTTCTCACCTTCTTTTCCTTTCCTTCTTTCCTTTCTCATTCTCTCCTTTGGAAACTGTCAAACATCATCAGAGAGGCTTTCCTTTGAATATGCAATCTTCCAAAAGCACACAGGATTCTGGCAGCTCTGTGCTTGAAAGTATTAACTGCCTTAAACATATTGTGTCCTGACATTAAAACTGATTTTTTTTTGTTAAATCCGCAGCCTGTAAATCATTCTGTGATGCTATCTTTTGAGTAATGCATGAGAAGGATGCTCTGATGTCCTATTCAAACAGGAGTTCATTCCAAGTCAAAGGCGCTAGTGCTCAGGTAATAGATATTTTTATACGGGATAAATGCTGTAACAATGGTTTTATAGATAAAAATGTTCATACTAGCTGACCAAGAAAGACAAGAATTCTGTTGTTTAATAACTATGACAAAGAATCATAAATACCACAAAGCATGCAGTGTGGTAAGGAAATTAAATAGAAAAGGAATGAGATAAGAAAAAGAACATATTTTCCTGTCGGTTCATATTTACTTAAATTTTTATCTCTGACCTCTCTATAAAGCAAGTTTTTCATTGTTCAGTCCTTGAAGAGATATGTTCTACTCTTTCAAATAAGAACAGGAGCAATGAAGCAAACATGAATGCAGCCGCTACAGATGTGGTGACAACCAGTTGGCCCAACCAGGGAAAGACATTTTGCCTTGATCTGCAGCACCAGAATACCAAGCAGCTAAGAGGAGCGATAACCTCTGGCTAACCCACATATGCCACACGAATCATACCTTTTGCACCCTTTAAGAAAGCTGGGGTTGTCATTAATCAGTCTTAAGGAGGGCTGGCAGAGTCACCGCCAACAGCAGAATGAATTCTGTGATCTGGATTTTCAAATCCCCGATTAAATAAGGTATTATCTTAACGCAGCTCATTATGCAAGCTTGTCACTCTTTGAACTAGTTCATTTCCTTTATAATTTTAAAAATGAAAAGGAGTTGGATAGTTCTTCCTCAGAAAGCAAGAAAAAAAAGAATACAAAAAGGCAAGATAATCTGTTTTCTGTGGTCACTTTTAGACTTTTGGACTGACTTAGAATGGCTATTTTCCTCGTGCTTCTGCTCTGCTTTTGCTTCCTCCTTTTTCCAACCATGCAGCATGAATTATAAATTCCCTTTTTTTGTTTAGGAAAAAACTCTTGGAGGTATTTTTCAATAAGGTTATGCAAATATTTTACTGAATTTCCTGGATTTGCAGCTATTTCGATATCTCAAAAATGGGCAATTTGTCAAAAGTGAACCCCAGCAAACTATCCAAGGACTCTCAGAACTTTACATTTTCATGGTAAATATTTTGGTCAGCTGTGTTGAGAATCTCCAGACAGTATTAGAAATGTGGAAGCAGTAGAGCCTTGGAGGAGTGCTGTCTGCAGGTCAGTTACAAACTCAGCTTTTTGCAGCATATCTTATTTTTTAAGATCCATTCTGCAAGTGCTGGCAATATCTTACACAGTCATAGACAAAGGAGTTGCAGTTTCAAGAAAAATGACAGAAAACTGAAGTAAATGCTAGAAATGTTGTCTTGAAGTTATATTGCCTTATTTTCACACAGTACTTGTGAGAAGGCCTTCTCAGGTTTGATGCTCTGTTGAAATTGTTGTTTCACAAAATTGGGAGAAAGGCCAGCCAGGAAGTTTTTCTCATTCTTGGTTACTTACAGAGATTTTGGTTAGTAAAACCAGACTGGGAGCCTTCCAGAAAATTCATAAAAATAAGCTCTTTTTGATCCAAGGTGGAAGTACTGTGCATGCTTCTGCATGCGAAATGCAGTAATACAGTAAATCAGAGGAGCTGTAAAATCAAATGGATATTAGTTAAAACAATTTAATCTCTTACTAGGTTTCTTTTTCTTCTGAGGGAGTAGCTGGATTAATTCTTATTTTGTCCAGATGCGAATTCTCCACCTACTCCTGAAGACCTGCTTCCAGGCAGATGTTGCTGGCCGCAACTCCGACACCGATACAGCTCAGGCAGGGGCTCCATAAGGGTCTGCCCGGTCTACTCTGGTGCCCAGGTTATTTCTAGAACCGGGAGGAATCCACTCGGAGATACCCTAATTTTAATACTCAGTCATGAGTTAGGAAGGCAAAATGAAGAGTTCCGTTTTACGTAACAACAAGAAATAACGAACCTGATTTATGACAGACATTTTGAAGGGGGCCCACCTACGTTCAGTTTCTGTCTTCGTATTTAGTAACTCTGTACTTCTGCTAAAATGATTTATCATAAAAATGTATTGCATTCCTTTCATTTTGGATTAACATATGTCACTGCATTTTAGTTAGCTGTAGTTTGTGGTTTTGCTGTGGAACTCCCTAACGATAATATGTTTGCGTGTGTACGTGTGTGCTCTAATGCTGTTTTCTTTTCTCATCAGCGTAGTGTAGTTCTGTGCATTGTATCAACCATGTACATGTGGTCTCTTTATGCTGCAGATCAAAAGGAAGAGAAAACAATGGAAAATTTATTTTCCAAAGTGTTAGTAAAAAGCGTATTTCCCCAGAACAATGGAGTCCGGGTAGCTTGCAGGCAGGTTTTCCAAACGTCAGATCTCCCGAGCTGGTGCACGGTTTCAATTCAATAATTATTCTCATTCCCACTATGCAGCTACTCAGCAGCAAGTGGCGCATCCAAACTGCACCCCGTGATTAGAATGGCATTAAAAAAGAAGGTGAGAGAACTCTTCACCTACATGCCAATTTTCTTTCTTGCTATAAAGACTCAAGTTCGTGTTGCTGAAAATAAACAATTAGGAAATGAAGACCTGTGTGGCCTTGTGATTCAATACCACTCTGAAATAAAAATTGTAACAATTCAGTGTAATAATCTGCCTGATGCAATGAATGAGGTTTTAAAGTCCTTAGTCCATGGCAATACTCCAATTAAATTAAAAAGCAACGTAAGGTTCCTCTGGGCATGCTCCGCTGTATTAGTATGCAGTGACATGTACAGACAAGGCATCTATAGCCAGTGCTATTGGTTTCGTTTACAGACCTGCCGATAGCGGCTAGCAGTCGCCTATGAAAAGCCACTGTACGCTGGCCCATAAAGCCACACAAAATTTTCATTATGGTTCACTTAAAAAGTGCTTGTTTTGCAGGATAGGGGCCATGTCAATAAAATGGATTGGATGTCACTTAAACTAAGTGACGTGCTAATCTCCTGGAGACCTTGTGTCCTTAATCTCTACAGGACACAAGTCAGTTTAGAAGCATGAGCTGTTCTCACAGGTAGGAAGTATTGAGCTCTTTAATGTAAATTCAAAGGCAAAGCTTATCAGTGTGTTTCAGAAATTGCTTCAGTGTGGTTGCAGTCTATGGGAAAAAAATCCCCACGCTTCCCCCAAAATCCCTGGGCAACTTCCAAGCTTTCACTGTGCCCGCGAGCACCTTTTAATTATAAAGAAATTGGTTTTGGTGATATGTGCCCTGTGACCAATTGGATTAGAGGCATTTCTTCTGGCTATTATTAAGCTAACTTGACTATTGCCCTTGTGTAGCTAAGCATGATCAAAATATAAAGTATGGGAGAGCATCTCAATTATGAACCATAGTACAGTGCTCCTGCAGACTGCATTCTTCAGTTCATTAAAAAAAAGCTTCAATGACTAGTAATACTATAATGAAAGGGCAGAATAATAGGCACGCGATCAAGGATACTGTAGCTGATCAGGGTGAGTTACAAAGGCTATTGAAAGATTCAGACTGGGGTTTTTAACATTTCAGTGGGCTGGTCATTGTTAGACAATCGGTAGGGCCATTAGAAACCTGTAGACAATCTGTGACTCCTTAGAAGGATCTAAAGATGAAGACCTGAGGTCTCCTTGGAACGACTGTAATAATCTGCTAAACATTGTAAGATACTAAAATACATTTTCTGGTGTGTATACCTTCCCTATTTGTATTTATCTGCTCCCTCTGCTAACTAACAATTACTAACACATTTCATATGTGCTATAAACTAAAGCTAGTTACTTTTCTGTTTGTTTGAGCCACAGTGAGGTTTTCACTAGAGAGCTTATCCGTGAATCAAAACCAGTTCTTCAGAGCTTGTAGGTTAAAGTCAAAACCGAGGAGCAGAATGCTCATCTATATTTGTGATTTGTGACATTCTGATCTATCTCACTCTGAAATCATGAACTGAAACCAGTATAAATGGATGGGCTCCATTTATTCTTCCATCGTTGTTTACTGAGAGCGGTGCAGCCTTTCTGGCTGTATGTGACTATATTTGGTGTGAATTAAATGATGACAGGGAGCCAACTCTTCAGAGTATTTTTACTGCTCGTACATAGCATGAGGAGGGGAGAAATGGGAGTAAGAAACAAACTTGTAAGAGATCTGAAATCTGTTCTTCACAAAAAGAGGGGGTTTGTTTTATAGAAGCAGGAGATAATCACAAACAGTAACATCAGAACGTGTTCCAGCTAAAATAGTTTATTATTAAAATATAGTTTTTGAGGTACTGGAAGAAAGTACCAGAGTTGGTGCTCATTCTTCTGTGTGATAGGTCACCACCACATGCTGACCGAGAAGATTTATTGTTACCTTGTTATAGCATTTGCACCACTGTGAATAATAGCCCTGGTGTGGAGATTTGATCAACTCCTTTGTGACATTCAAGTTTGTAGGATTTTGACCATGTCCCTTTTATTTAAAAAAAATAATTATATCTGTGCAACTATTTCCAAATTCTCTTTCTGTGGAAGGAGAAGAGTTGTTAGTCAGATCCCCCCCACTCATCGCACACAGAACTGGGAGGTGCAGCCACTGAACCGTCATTGCTCCCTGTCTTCTAATTCCATATTAAAATTGGTCACAGTCAATTTGTACTCATCTATTTAGATCCTGTTATTTTCCTTCGGTTAAAAAAAATGCTCCTAGTGTTTTTTCCTCAGGATATTTCTAAGTCTGTTTACCCCTCTCTTCGACATTTTGCCGTGGCCAGAAAGATTCTTGTTTTAAGATGCGCTCTATATTCCCTTGATCACTCCAGTAGTCCTTCCCTTCATTAGATCCAACATAAATGATCCAACTTTTTTTTTGTTTTTAATAGTAAAGATGTAGCAAAATTAAAAAGTTGAAGTCTTACCAGTGACTTAAATAGCTGCATTGCTATTTGCCAATTTCTGCTGGAAATACCTTGTGTGATAGATCCTTGGATTACATTTGTCTTTCGCCTGACCAAGTTACGCAGTATCTGAAAATTGGTGTTATACATGGTATCTGGTTCTGTGTTACTAGAAAAGAGAACTGAAAATAATTATTGTTAGTAGCCTGTGATATGTAATTTCATTTTACACCTATGCCTCATCCTCAGTGCCATCCCTTTTCCCCTCTACGATATATATATGTCTCGCTGTTATTGATTCAGTTCAACGTTGCATTATGAAGAAATGCAATTAGTGTCCAACATTTTTGTGTGCCAAGGGTAGCTGCAAAATTATTAAATAAGATTGATCCTAAAAGAAAATTTGGAGAACTCAGCTATTGATCTCGTTCCAGTACAGCTGTTTGTTCAGGATGACCTGTCATCATCTGCTCTCTGGTGAGGTCCTTTGGTGTTTGATATTTCCTGTACTAATCCCCATCTTTTCCAATTTATAGAATATGTTCTTGTTATATTAAACATTGTACTGAAATTAAATAGTTTACCTCATGACATTCCGTTTGTTTAAAAAAGTTGCTGATCTCTCGTACTGGACAGTGCGTTATAAGCTGTCCTGGGTTTCTGTGTCTTTAGTTACTCTTGCGTTCAAAACAGTGATCCAAGATTTTCTACACTGTAAACAAAGGAAAAAAGAAATCTGACTTTGCCATGAAGCCTCATTGGTTTTCTTTTTCCATGCCATTTTTACATAAAATGGGAGAAATTCCACCCTCTTGTTTCTCCCTTTATTGGACTGCAGAAGGAAGATGAGAGCGTGGGACGCAGGGAGTGGGTGGGATCCCCTTTTCCTCTTGAGCAGTTCATCTCTTACAAAGGTTATGTCGCCTGCAGGAAAAGGGAGTAGATCTCATAGTTGCAAATCCCATGCCTTGGTCAGAAGACCGTCACTGACAGAGGAATAGCTGTATTTTTTTGGACGAGTTCATCCACTTAGTCTCTAGCACCAGGTATTAAGGTAATTGTACCATTAACAACATCTTTTACTGCAGTAAAACGCGTAGTCCTTCTCTTGCAGATTATGCAGAAAGTGAATAATCCTTGCAGAGATACAAGTCACAGGGTTTCTTCTCCAATTCGATTAAGTAGGACTTAGTGAAAGTGTTCCCTTTGACGAGAACAAATAGAGCTCTGCACTTTTTTTAGCCACATCTCCTTTCTCAGGCCAGTTGATCCATATCACTTCTGGGTGTATGACAAAGATAGCGAGGAGTTAATGGCTCTGTGTAACAAGGTGCTCTGTGCCAGAACTGTGCAGCTGTAATGAATTGGCTTAAACATTAGCAGTATAAAGTAATTTAAGATTAAATTTTACAGCTCATATTTTTACAGTGAGCATTACCCACTATTACAAGATATCTCCATATCATATTTCACACCATTTAGGATGAACTCTCATTTTCACTGAAATCCCCTCGCCTTGGCCCGAAGAGATGTCACGTGTGAGAAACTAAAAGCAAGGATAAATACATTTAGAAACTTGAACTAGAACTGTCTTCAGCTGAATATATTTTTAATCATCTTATTTGGCAACTGTTAAATTATCCAAATCGTATCCTGTTTCTAACATTCTGCTATTGCAACATGAAACAGTTCTTTCACAAACATCTCAATGTTTCTTCGTTCTTTTGGGATATGAGAAAAAAAGTTACCTTAAAAATGTATCTTAATACCACAGTTTTATAATCTTGTGACTTTTACTTCTTTTTGAGGTAGTATGGTAGTAAGTAGCAAACGATAAAATTGATCAATGTGAACTCAACAAAAAGTATATACTGACCATTAATCAAATTGCACTGAGATTATTTTAGTGCTCTTCTGATTTGTATTCTCTGAAGCACCCAAGCCAAAATGTCATCTCAATCAAACATACAATTTTATATAATAGCAGTTTTTTTATATATTAGATTAGTTGAAAAAAAATGCAGAATCTATGTTTTAATGTACATTTCTTTTAGTTGGAAGGTTGGGCACAGGAAGGAATCTCTCTTCACCAGCCTTGTTTTTCAACTCCCACATTTCCTTTTCAGTTCCATAGTGTTTATGTATTTAACCAAAAAAAAAAAAAAAGGGAGTGAAGAACTGATCCAGGTTAAAATCGGGCTCAAAAAAGGTCTTTTTTTCAGTGTTGCTAGGACCTGCAGATGGTTGTGTTAGTGTAGCAGTGTGGGAGTTCGGAAGACCCGTAAGGAGGTGAGGCAAGAGGAAGGGCTGTTTAAGCCAGAACTGCTGCTGATTTTTTTTTTTTTTTCATACTGTACCCTAAAATAAATGCAAGATGTTGCTAGAGCAGTAACAAAATAATGCATCTAATTCGAAGGCTTTTATTCCTGGAGAGGAAAAACAGTGTGAGAAAAGAAGAAAAAGTGAGAAGTCAAAACTTTGGAGACGATTTGAAAAGTGCAGGTTTACTTTTGTGAAGGAGAGAAGTTCTGGCGCTGACGTTTGTCTCCAGAGTGTTCAGATTTTAATATACTTCTGCAGCCTTCAAACTGATGTTCAGCAATTGGAAAATACATTCTGCTTTGAATGAAAATTGGTCATGAATGTTGCTGTTGGGTTGGATTTACTATCCTTCTACACCTGTTTTTAGGCAGTAAAAACAAAAGCCACACTGACAGGCCCTTTGTGTATTTGAACAGAGGGATGAATAGAGAGAAATACCTTGAGGGGCAAATATTGAAAAACAAAAGCCTGCTCAGAAGCGAAAAATCTAGCAGAAAAACAGTTTACAAAGTGGTGGCATAATCTGTTAATAGCTGTGCAAAGTTTAAAGGGATACAAGGTCAATATGCTATGAAGGTAAATTAGTACTAGGTACACGAAGCAATTATACAAATAATCATGCTGTGGAAACCACCGACTTTTCAAACAGTGAGAGGAAAGCATTTACACACTGAAGCTTCTCAGTGTCACCTTTGTGAGGGCTAC
The DNA here is from genome assembly GCF_964199755.1 of Larus michahellis. Taxonomy (NCBI): domain Eukaryota; kingdom Metazoa; phylum Chordata; class Aves; order Charadriiformes; family Laridae; genus Larus; species Larus michahellis. The sequence continues at coordinate 18,859,439 of NC_133900.1, read as the reverse complement.
TCTGAAACTTTTCTTCTACATAATCACTTTAGGTTGTCTTTTTGCATGTGGCAGGTTTTTAATTTACTTTTTTCCTCCCATTGGAATGGTATCCCAGAGTGTCCGGGCTGTCGCCCATCAGGATGACTTTCGTAGTCTTAACGCTTGCTCACGTAAAATCTCACTGTCATTCTAGTGGTTTCGTGGCCTCGCAGAAACTATTCTTTCCCCCTGGTATTTGACAACAGTGCTGCCTAACCATATGTTCCTAAAATTGTGCTTTCAGCCCCCTCCTTTTCCTTAATAAAAGTATAAAGGAAATGGGCTCTTATGGGCTTCGGTGTAAATAGGGGTCTTAAAATGCTCTAGAAGCAATAAAAAATGCAACGGCATTTTTTGTAGGTTGAGACTAAGCTGAGTAAACTTCTTTTTTCAGATGCTACTAAATGCTTTTTTTTTTTTTTAAATAGACTGCTGCGGGCTTTACTTTTTTTTACATGCTTTTACTGGGTCATGGAGCCCTAGTAAAGTTGTTTCTTTTAAAGTGTAAATGGAAAAACTCTGCTATTTATTTATTTTGATGTATTTGTTACAATTACATTTGCAAATCATTTTATCTTGCAGATTTTTATTTGCTTCTGAAGGAAGCAAAAGGCAAAATGAATAGTTTTTGAGACACTGAGGTATTTTCTCTGGAGAAATAGAAAACACTTCTTGCAGATTGCTCGGAAGGCGGCTATGACAGAGAATATCAGCACTTGCTTTTGTTGAATCTTTATGGAACACGGAGCAATGGGGGACAAACTAAGCTTTCGGTCCTTTTACAGCAGTGATCTTGGAGGGGAAATGTGCAGCGCTGCAAACTGTGCACACCACCTCAGAGAATAATGCATCTTTTGTATTTACTGTAGATAAGAAGCTGGCTACAAGGTTTTTAAATAAACTGTCAAGTTAGTGTTAATTATTTCTTGTCATGGGGCTTAGAGGGGAGTGAAACTGAGGCAAATTACATCTTTAAGAACCTCTAGGCCTGAGCCAGTTGAAGCTACTATGGTCTGCAAAGCTTGTGACTTAAGATAATGAAGCAGATTCCTGCCGGGCATTTTGTCTCTGAAAGGTCCCTAAACAATGCAGACACAGAAACAGCATCAAGGTAAATAAATTCCCTTTGAGGAAACATCAATGTTTCATTCAAACATCAGCAAATCCATTTGGAACTGACTAGTGGATTGGTTTGAGGGTGAATTTAGCTACTCTTCTTCATCCAGCATGTTTATGGTAGGTTATTGGTCTCCCTTAAGAAGCAGGGAATTTTAAATAACATTGTATGAAATCCAGGCTCAAGTTGTCTTCTAAGGCACATGTAAATTCCGGAGTTTTGCTTTATGATTGCTGTACGCTCATGTGCATAGAAAGAGTCTAGAGAAAGACTTCAGGAGGATTTTTCAAAATAGCCAGAAGATTTCCTGTCCTCTGACTGCCTCTACCAAAACAAAATGGTCCTCTCCCAGTTCATGGCTGGTTGTTCTGGGAATTGTATCAGTTCCATGGTGCTATAATGGGGGATCTACATTTCTACAAATCCTGGGATGGATGTGGATGATGATTTCTCACTATATCCTCAGGGTTAAAAAAACCCACCAACAGATAGTAACTTTTGAATACATATACCCCCACCTCCCCACCCACCCCCCCACCTAACTGGTAGAAGAGCTCTTAGGAAGGACACCATGCAAGAGAAACGAGTATTTGAGGAATATATTCTCTTCTTAACTTGCAATAGGTAGCAGACTGACCATTGTCTATGTTGACCTGTGTGGGTGACGTGTAACAGTAAAACATCCATAAATAGTAATCGTTGTTGTGGCTTATTTAAGCTCTAAACTCGGGGCTTCGGGGATGGATGTGGCTTACTGGCTCTCAAAGCTACTCTTCATAAGGAAGGTCAGTGAATTACCTAAAGAGCAGCCATACTCATAAAGACGTCTTCAGATCTTTGTCACAATTTTGTCTTCAGCTCACATTGCAGACACATTACCTTCCTACCTTGCTCTATGTAATCATATGCTAGAGCTGCTTTATGTTTATGTTTTCAATGAGTGAAACACGTTGGTAATGCTGCTTATCCTTATTTCTCCCACGTCCTGCTTCTTGCACCACAATTGCCTGATGCAAATTAGTAATCAAACAACATAAACCTGTATAAATCTGTACTTGTATCAGTCACATCAGTATAGATGTGTAACGGTGGATATAGTCACTGCGTGAAGAGTTTCATTCTGCTTTTTCTCTTGTTACTTAACAGAAGCAGAGGGCATGAAAGAGATATAATATATGTCAAGGTAGGAAGGTTGACATACAACTTAAAATTTTAAATACAGTGTTCAAATGAAATTATTTCCCTTAAAAGATGTTTTACTGTTACTAATACTAATAGCAGCTCATTCCCTTCATATCCACTCTCCAGTCTATGAAATCATAACGTGGTAAAAAAACCTGCTACTGAGCATTTTTAAAAAGCACTGTCTTAATACCCATAAAAGGTTGTCCAGAGAGCTGATAATCATGTTTGGATTTAAACACAGCAACTCCCAACAGCTGAGTGCTGATAAAGCTTTTTGGAATCTTCATGATCAGAACATCTGGAGTGATCCTTGAAATACAGCGGCCAATCGAGCTGTGGCTGTAGACCACTCAGCGGAGAAAAATGAAGCTATAAACAGAGCCATTTCTAATTTTTACAGTTTTCCTAATATGGATAATTGCACAGAGTATTACTTCATCTGCCAAGATGATATAACCACACAGAGCTGCAATTTCAAAGAATACATTTTAAGGGCTCAGTGTGGTGCACATGCCTCCTTACGTTGTATCTGTTCTCTTTTTCACTATGTAAATAGCTTCTAACGGCTCTTCTTTCCTTCTGTCCTTCAAACGACGGCCTTTGTAATATGAAAGAAAGATAGTACTAAGCGCAGCCCTATTTTGCTGGAGCTAAAATAATCCACCTCAAACTTGAACATCTGCAAACCTAACCCTGTGATTGAAATTCATCTCAGATATTCTATGAATTTTGATTCCTCATATTCCCAAAAAGTGCTTTCTTTTGTTTTGTTTTACTGCTGATAGCCCAGACGCTTGAGCTTGTATGTGTAAATAGTCACTGAGGTAGAGAGGAGAAAAAGCCTTATTCATCTTGCCTTCCTGGGACACTGAACACTCACAGCTGTATTTGTTGCAGTTCCTTCCATTTACAGGTTACTTCGGCCGGATAACACCAGGAATGAGGCGCTTGGGAAGAAAAAAAATGGAACATCACAAGCACTTTTCCAGAAAGCAGCCTCCCAGCTACGTTGGCTATAAGTCTGTGATGCACGGTTTTCCAATTCTACACATGTAAACTGCTGCTGCCCTTCGCAGAGGCAGTTTTAATTTACACCACCTATAGTTATAGTGCATTTAAAGTGCATTTAGTCCAGTTGATTTATTCTTAGTCGCTTATATATAAATGAGTCTTAGCAGGTTAAAAGAGACTTCTTCAAATCTGTTACTTTTAGGAAGGTACAAGGAATCAGAATGAGTTGTGGTGCGTTATTCAGTTGCGTTCTGCTTTGTTCTGGATCTTTTCTTCCCTCCCTCGAGGATCTGCATTGCATTCAGTGTGTAGTTTATAGTGTGCTGTGCCTCTCTTCTACCTCCTGATTGCCTCTCACCTGCATTCCAGAGATCTGCATCCACCACATCCCCCAAGGAGCCCTATCACGCTCCTTGTGAAAACATTTGAACTTTAGTTTTATCATCTGAAAGAGGTTAATCCACCAGTTCTATCAAATACAATCTTGCATGAAACTAACATAGCTACTATCAGAGTAAGTCTTAAAGGTTAAAGCACACATTTAAAAGGTCCCATGTTGTGTATATGCCCATGCAATACTTTAGGCAGGCCTAGAGAAAACACCGTTTTTGGAACTCACATAGATTGAGAGTCATGTCATTAGGAGCTGACCATCCCCTCTCATACCTAAGGACAACAGAAGATTTGTGCGTGTTTATGGCATCAGATGGACAGTGCATCATATTAACGCAGGCCAATAAATCATGTTTGACTCCAGACACACAACACCAAGAACAGAATCGCTATGTGCTTCAGCCCCTCCCCACACACCCTGTCTTGGCGCACGCCTGACTCTGGCAATTTGAACTGCAACAGGCAACCGCAGCATGGGGGGAGACTTTTGTCGTTGCTGGTTTCCCCTGGAATTACTACTGGGAAGAGGAAAGGACAAGCCGCCGCTCTCTGGCCCCGCTCTTGAACTTTGCCTTTTCTCAGGAGTTGCAGGATCCCTCCAGGGAGGTGTATGGGGGGGCCGAACACTGCTGCCAACATGACTAATCGCTCCATTCTAACGGGGAGGGATGGATCCGCACGGGCAGGGTTTTGTCTGGGCACGGCTCCAGCATCTGCAATCATGCACTTAGGCAAAGATCTTTTGCTGGAGATCTTTACTTGGGTTTATTATTTCTGCTGAATTCCAGCCAGCGAGTGGAAATTCCCACTAGGAGGTGGGAGGAAAATAAGTGGAAAGGCATCAAAACCAGAAAGGATAAAGGACAGAATAAATTGAGCGACAACCAGCATATTTAGAACCAAAAATGAGAAAGTAATCATCCACTCCTGGAACTTAACAGGATTTATTTTAAACTCCAACTGCCTGTGCATAGAAGGCAGGCAAAAAGCACAATAGCATTCTCCTAAGTACCAATTAGCGAGCGTTGGAAAGTACAGGCCCAGCAAGGTGAAAAATTGTGTATAATTTTTAGGTGTGTGACACAGGTGTTTCTCTTTTGGAAACAAATCCATTCTGCAGAGAACAAGGAAGAATCTTCAGGATTTAACCAGGAAGCTGGAGGGCCACAAGAACGCCAGCAGATTTGTTTGCATTAGGAGAGACTGTTCCTCAGTAACATTTTATTCCAGATTTTCTGGCAGGAGGAAAAGCATTTATTAATCAGCCGATTTCAAGATCTAATATTTTTTCTGAAACGCTTCCCTCACAAAATGAAAATACCCCAACGTTTAGAAAGGCTAGCTCTCTACGCTATAAAGAGTTCCCAGATCCTAGAATATCCCCATCCCTAGAATTTGCCCCATCCGTGAAAGTGTTCGAGGACAGGCTGGATGGGGCTTTGAGAACCTGATCTACTGGGAGGTATCCCTGCGCATGGCAGGGGGTTGGAACTAGATGGTTGTTAAGGTCCCTTCCAACCCGAACCATTCTATGATTCTGTGATCCTTCCTGGTGGTCATTTATCAGGAGGGCTGCACACCATGAGATCCAAGAAAGTTCTAGCCTGCTTTTCCACATTTTATGCTTTCAAGTGGAGGCTAGTTATATTTTTAACTTGAGGCTGCAAAAAGTGCAGAAGGGTGTATTCAATCAAAAGTATACTGTCGCGTACTAGGCGGCTTCCTTTTTCGTGTCCCTTTGGTTTTTATTCTTTTGGCTAAGAAGTGCAGTCGCAAGCCTTGCTTGTGTGAAGTATAGGGATAAACCCCCCTGTCACATGCTATCCTTAAGAAATTGAGCTTGCGTGGCAGAGATTAAAAATGGAAAGGAGGAAAAAAGCTGCTGGTTTATCAATTGAACGCTTTCTCTCCGTGGGTATCTAATTGATTGTGTGGAAGCTGCCCATACGCAGCGCTGTGCTCTGCTGGAAGCTGCTGTTCCTCCCTCCACGCTGGCTCGGCTCGGCAGGTGCTCGCACATCCTTCCAGTGTCCTGACAACTGCCTTAACACTTACGGGATGAACTGTCTTTCCTATACACTTCTTCAATTCAAATAATAACGTGTAGTAGATTAGGTGTCAACGTGTTTGTCAGGACATTTTTAAAGAGGGTAAAATGGCGATTAGGCCAGCCAAAGAGTAGCACGAAGCTCAGTAGCTTAATTTCACAGCAAAGAGCAGCAGGAACCGCATCGCTGTCTGCAGTGTCTGCCCAGAATCATAAACAGAAGATTCAATAAATGCAGGTAGAAAACATGCTTTAAAATATGCTGCCTTACATGGGTATAATGCTATTTCATCGTACAGGTATATTGTATTTTGTTCCCTGTTAAACTTTTTTAAAGGCAGTAAGAATTACTGCAGGGCATAAATGAAACACATGCTCACATCTGAGTATCTTAAAGTATATATTTGTATGATTCTTACCTAGAATCGCCTGGGAACATTAAGCGAGAGTGTACCAGTGAAGACAAAGCTCTACTGTAAACTCCTGTTTGATGATTGACTAGCAAAAGAAATTCACAGAAATGTTATGGATAAATAGCGTGCTATATTTATGTAATTTAAAATGCTGCTCAAAGACAAGAACAATGATCAGACAATAAATGGTTTATAGAAAGGGAAATAGATTTAAAGTGAGAAAAAGATGAAGATTAGGAGATTAGTATTAGTGTTGCTAGGATGAAGTGCATTCAATTCTCTTTTTAATCTTTGTCATCCAGTAGAAACACCCTTTTTAATAAAATGAATAGTATTTTGAAGGAACTTAAAGTGAGCATCTTTTGATTCTTCAACATTAAAACAGACAAGGGAGAAGGCCGTCTGCAATTTAGTATTTCCGTGGTAGTAGAGGGAGAGGGCCAGGTTCTCAGACTATTATTTTTTCAGGACTAGCTATATTGAAATGTATGAAATACTTCGTAATTCTTGTTATGGAAATGAAAAATCAAAGTGAAATCACATTCCTCTTTTGAAAGAATAGGTTAGAAAAGCAAAAATTACAGTTAGTGGTTGCCCTCATTTTAGGCTTGAAGCAGACTGTGATAGAAACTACAATGTGAAATAAATTATTCCTTTTTAATTACGTGCAATAGAAGTTATACCTTTATTTATAAAATCAAAGTAACTGATAGATAAGAGGAATGTTGACTTATTTAATGGCTAAACTGATTTACACCTTCAGTTCATGAAACATGGAAGAGGATTTGATCATCTGTTACTACAGTGTAGGAGTCTGAGAAGCTCCGACGTGCTGACAGATTGCATTCAGCAACATGCGGCTTCTCCAGGGAAAACACTGGTTCTTATTTTGAAAGATTCAGGCACTGCTCAAATATGAGTATCTGTAAAATGCTCATTAGGGACAATAAAAATCATTCTCAATGACTGCAGTGTTATTAGGTGCCAGCAGAACTTTGATGAATTTTCATTCTTGTGAGGGAATTTGCCTCGTGAAGAGATTCTGTAGTCAGGGCTCACTTGTCTTTTGGGTTTATGCTCTCATTTTGAGCAAAAGAGAGGATTTTTACACAGGGCTACCTGCACCTTGCATTCGTTCAAGCTCCTATTCTGCACGAAAACACTAAGACTGTGAAAACAGAGGTAGCATCCTGGGTGGGCCCAGGGAGCCATCTAACCCTGAACCCGGCCTCTTAACAACATCCAGGAGCTGAATTACAGAAGGGGGGGAAAACAGGATGAATGCAGAGGGATGATTCTTTAATACGGTTTTCAGCCCCCTTTATAAAACTGCAGAACAATTACAGAGTTGCCATTGTTTGATGCAGAAAGAGGCCAGAAAGAAATGGTATGTTTTTTCCCATCAGATGAGCGTTTCTCATTAGTGAGACACCTATGCGTATTGTTGTGAAAAAGCATGTGACAGTCTGTAGAAAATGGGAGAGGAAGAATCTGTAGAAGAGTGTTGATATATGGGGAACCTGTTAGCTTTTTGGACGATCACCTAAAATAAAAGGGAATAAGAAGAAATACGATCTTAATTCTTAATTATGTACTGCCTTACAGTGCAGATTTTCTGCCGAGTGACTGTAACTCATACTTAACTTCATCTCTACTCACAATCGCGTTCATTGCTAAATCATTTAAGTCCATATTATACGGCTTTTATTTTTGTCAAGTATTCACTAAACTTTTACTGAATGAAGTGAAAACACTTAACATTTTCATTGTAACACTAAAAAAAATTAAGCTTAAAGGTTAGCGTTTGCGTTTTTTTTAAAGTAATGCTTTAAGAAAAAAAGAGTACATAGAAAATCTTAAGAAAAGAGATACTGCTTTGCCCACTCCGTCTCCTTCCTCTTTCCCCTGTCCCTATCATACTGGGCTTATTTAGATCTACCATTAATAAATAAATGCAGATATATAGAAATAATACAGCAACAAATTTAATTAATCATCTCTATGAGGGGTAGTTAAAATAAGACAATGCTAGTCAAATCAGTATCAACTAATAAAATATGAAGAGTGCTTATTTGATTAGATAAAAATATTGGTTAAAAACTTTATGAATTATTTAAATTATTGATTTATCTGTAAGTAAAGAAGAATATTTATGTCTTGGCAGAATGTATATTTAATTTCAGTCTCTTTGGCACATAAAATAGTTGCGATAGCCAGAGAAGAGACAATATGTTCTGACACTGGTAAGGATTAAGGACCAGAGTTAATAAAGGATTTGGCTACTTAAATAAATTTAGATGTAAGTAAATGGAATTTAGCATGTGCATCCAAAATTATGAGGACGAGAAGGAAGAAGAGAGAAAGGGAGCCCTCTGTTAGAAAGGAAGATTTGTCAAGCACATAGCTAGAGAGCTACTGTGTATTTGATATACATCTCATCTGAACCTAGTGACACTGGTCTTCTAAGTATATGAGGGTTTCTGATTAAGTAAATGGACAAGTTAATAGCGGTCAGGCTTGCAATTTGAGCTGCATCTTTAGGCAATTTTTACTGAAAGGTTAAAATAACATTTTAACAGCCATTTCTAGACACATAGAGATCTCCTGGAAATTTTTTGAAACTGAAAATGTGCATGTAAATTTAATCAAATTTATTATCAAATACTTGGCATTTTCTTTACTTGCTCATTCTACTTAAAAAGCAGAATCTCGCTATATGATGATATTCTGATTACAAGAGGTGGCTACAGTGGAACGAGTTGGCCGTAGTCTTTTTATTAGGACTATGTCATATATTTTGCTTTATATATACATATATGCAAATATATACATGCAGATATAAAATGCACAACATATATTTATTTTGTATATTTAAAAAATCATGATCTAAATCTCGAAAGCTTCTTTTGCAATAGGCTTATATTTATAACTGGACATTGGGCCCAAGGACATGAGATACGGAAGACAAATGTCATCAAGACCCTTCTGAGAGTTTGTATCTAGTATGACGTATAAGGTGTGAGGCTTTAAGCCATTTCATTTCCTTTCCTAAGGTTAAAAGTGACATTGTTGGATTTAGCGCGTCCTAGGGGTGAACAAAATGGATAATAAGCCTTCTTGCCATTACTAATGACTGACGGTTGTCTAAACAGGACCAGTTCAGGCAGCCCCCTCATGAAGTTATGATCCTGGGTTAGAGGAGTTTGAAATTTCTTTGCTAAAAGACCAGTAAACAAACCTGCCTATTTCAGGGGATCACCTTTTGAGGCTGTGGTTTTCTCATATTTCCAGCCTGTTATTCTGATAAGACTGTATTTGGCAAGTTCTTCGATATTTTTTCAGATTCCAATTAGTGAATGCCAAAAATTTCTGAAGTTCTCTATCAGTTCCTGCTGCCTATGGTATAATGTCCTTTCTAACACCAGGGAAGCAATGGCAGATGTCTAATGCTTTTTGGCAAAAAGAAAAAAGAAAAAAAAGAAGAAAAAAAAATTATTTCCAAATGTCGAATTCTGAAACCTTATTCGGACAAACTAGTTGTTTCTAAATTTTATAAAAGTTAGGATCATAAGGAACCATTAGTTTTCCTTCTGCAAGGCTCATCTCTGTGAAGGTTTTTCTCGAGCTTTAATAAGAAGGATTTTATATCCTAAAGATCACAACAGAAAATAACATTGACTGAGAATTTCATTCAGTGCTGATGTCACTAAAGATGATCTCAGATATTCGTAGCTATGTTGGTAATGATATCAGTTGATCCTTTGAATCTATTCTATGAATTTCCAGTTAAATCCTTGATTATTATTAATTTCATATGGAGCTGACCTTTCCTGTAACCACTTTGTGAACACTAAATCAAATGCCTTGGAAAAATCTTAATGTACTATATCAGTTTACTGCTCAGATCCATAATCCCACCAAAGACAAAAGAATAACACTATCCACCTTCTTTGAACCCGAGCTGGTGGGCAGTACTTACACTTGTAATCTCTAATTCATAATGATTTTTTCATGTGAACAAAGATTAGACTGTCTGCTCTGTTGTTCCTAGTTATTCTTTCAATTCTGTTAAAGTATTCAAAGGTTGGTAACTCTCTCAGCCTCTGGAATGTCCCCAGTTTTCTGAGGACTGTTAGATATTAAGATGAGGAAATCAAATAGATATTTTGCCGTTTTCTTCATGACATTTTCGTGTTACTTTCTCTGCCACAGTTAGTTCAAAAATACTTCTTTATGATAGTGCCTCTTAGCCCCTCTTATAGCAGATGGCAACATTTTTATTATGCTGAATATATGCCATTCACGCAACGTCATTCACTTACGATATCTGTGGATCCAGTTTTTCCAGCCTTAGAGCTTTATGAGTAGTTCTGGCTTCTTAGTCACATAACCGATAATACTTGTGTGTGAAGGACTTTTTTTCTTAAAACAAATCTTTACTGAATGCTTTATTAACTTTTTTTCAATGTAGTCCTGAAAATGTTCTTTCTCCATTACTCCAGGAATACTGAAAAACAGCTATGTTAGAGTAGTTCACAGGATAAGAAGTGTTCTACCAAATGTCATATGCATTTCTAAACCTATTAATAAGGAATTTTGTAGTTTCTTAACTAGTTACAGCCTTCCTTCTGATTGATGACACTTGTTATGGTCATTTAATAGCAACTAGTTGAAAATGTTCCGGTGTCTCTTTAGTTACAGAATGACACAAGAAGCAGTCGTTAGGCTCATTTTATTTAAATGCTTGTGACAGTAGAAAAATCTAAAACCCCTTCCACCCTGAACATCTACAGAAGGATGGCAGTAAGCCAGAGGAGAAATAGATTTCTTTTAGTCAAAAGTAATGGTAAATCACCTTCCTTTTCTCCTGTGCACCTCAGAATAATGGGCTAGGTCTCATCGGACAGGTTTTTAGAAGAGATTCTTGTGAAATCTGCCAGTGATTTTGATGCTTGAACAGAAGATGAAGTTTCGTCAATTTGTTGTTTTGAAAATCTAGTTCAGACTCTTTACAAAGGCTGATCCCTGTCTCTAATTTAGGTTTAAATATGAAACATTATTCAAAAGCATCCCAGGAGCTTGTTGAGTACAAAACGACCAGGAAGGGAGATAAACCGTGCTTTCTACTGAGTTTTGAACACCTGTGGTCAAGAGCGCTTAGCAGGTAGCTTGTCTTCAAAGAGAAGCACCAGGTTTCATCTCCAGCATAGCTGTTGTGTTCTAAAGGTAGCTTGGCTGCCTTCAAGGTTTTCTTTTACCTGACGTGCTAAATTGGATATTTTAAAGTGAAACTAAAACCTTCCTTGTACTCGGGCTTTTCTGAACTGCTGCTGGGCAAGATGGTAGGGTGAAAAAGCTTCCAGAGGACAGCTGGGAAAATACTGCAGACTGTTTAGGGTTGATTTTGATAAATATAGATACACGGTCATAAAACAAAAAATAACAACAGTAAACCACTGACAACAATCGTTAACATGCTCATTTAAGTTTTATTGTAACTTATTTAGGGAACCAGAGTAATGAGAGCCACGGTATATTGTATCGCTTTGCAGTAACAAACTACTTTGGGATGGTATTATGCTCTTGTAAAAGTAAACGTCTGTAAATGACAAATCTAGGATGACAGACAGAAAGTGAGCATTGGTGTGATAACTGACTCTACGCATCTTGTTGCATATAAATTGATGGTGTTAAATTAATCTCAGTTCATAACGGGGGACAAGGACATAAGTAGGTATAATAAAATTCCTAAATGCAAAAATCAGACTTGATAATACCCGAATGAATATGAAGCCATGTATCTATTTGGTGCGAGTCTGCATATTTCTAGTCACTCACGTGTAGCAAAGAAGGTGATTCAGTTTTTGCCAAACACATACTAAACTTTATTAAAACCACTTTGAAGCAATTTACTCTGTATGAGTGCTAATATTTCATATTTTCCGGTAGGCCCAAAGGTATATATGCCAAGACCTCAACAGTATTTTACACTATTTTCATCCAAACTGAAAAAAGTGGCAGTTGTATTAAAGTTACATCCAGACATCCACATCCACTTGCACATATACAAGTAAAGCTACTTCAGTTTTTTCCTAGTCATGTCAGATGTAAGTTGGCATTAAGTGAAAGAGCACGTCAGTCTCCTTTTTAGTGATGTAATATTACTTCCTCTGGTTTGTTTATAGACATTAATTTTAATTTGTCTCTCTGAATTATGCCAAGCATAATCCTTTTCACCATCTATATATAGTCTTTCATATATACTCATGATATTATTTCTGTCACCATAAATAGCAGTTGTGATTGTACTTACTAACCCACAGTATAATTGGCTTTGACTATGATTGTTTTCATAATTAGTCTCAGTGTTTACGTTACAAGTATTATGTCAATTTTAAGTAAAGTTTATCATATGTATTTGGTTGCTAAAGCAATCAACTTCTTTGTGGGTAGGCAGCTTTATTATGTCTCTAATATTGCTTATAAGATGAGCCTCAAAATAACTGATGTCCCAAGAAAAATAGGTTTGTCCCTAGGTGTAGGGTGGATGGGTTCACCAATTGCCTGTCTCACCCCCTTTCTATTTCATACTGAGCAACAAGGAGAAAAAAATCAATAAAACTGTACAGATTTTACACACTTGAAGAAATACAGTCACAAATAGGAGGCATAAAAGGGAGAGTCTCACTGTGTATCAAAATTTAAGGATCAGATGCATCCTAAATGATGTTCAGCGCTAGTTACCCTGAAATTTTCCAAAGAATTATTAGTGCTTTGCCGTATTTTTTTCCTTCAGGGTTTATTAAGGGAGCGACCCTAATGCTGTGCGAACACTACAAAGATTTGTCTGCCTCTGCTCTCCTTTTCCAGCCCCCAAACCTGGAAGATTTAGAGAAACCTCCCAGAGTAACTGCAGCTCCTTTCAGTTCTTTATTTAAGGTGTTGCATTATTCAGAGAGCGAGTCTGGATCTTCCACAGCGGTGGAGGACATCCAATAAGCATTCTTTACTTTTTAAGATGTCTTTACAATCAGAACTACTTGCTCTTCTGTCTGTGTAACTGCTTCTCTTTGCAGTCATTCTGGAGTGGTTTAGAGGATTCGGCAGGATGAAAAAATACTACTTTTATTTGTTTCTGGTGCCGAGCGTTCTCCTTGCCTACTGTTCAGAGCTGAGTTTCAAATTTGAGGATTTCAACAGAACAGAATAAAACAAGAGGGAGGTCTGATACATGAGGAGGAATCATCAGAGGCGAAAATATCTCAGAAGTCATACAAGTACTGCCAAAGTTAGCACACTGCGCTCCGTTCTTCAGGTTCAGGGTTGAATCAATAAATAATATGCTTGTTCTGGTTATTTTGCATGTAGAAAGGTGACTGGACATGTAAAATAACCACAACTGGCAAATTAATTATTGATTACAGCGCAGCCTTCAACTAAATGCAAAATTAAACATTTATTCTGATCAGTAAATGATGTGACAGTTGCGGCTATTCCCTACGTCAAGTTGTATCTCCATATACCTGTGTCCGGATTAGGTTGCCTGAGTGCGGAGCAGTGGGGAGACACGCTGCTCCCTGTGACAGGAGGACAATTTGTCTGGCTGGCTCTCCCTCCATTTCTTCACCAGGGCTTCACCCTGAGCCCTTCCCAGCGCAATTTCCCCACCACTGGGCTTGGAGGGAGCCCAGAGGAATCCAGAGTTACACCTCCATAAGGGGACAGCATCCTTCCTGCAGCACGGACAGGGCATTTCGAGGTGTCTCCTCATTGCCTCCTGCCTTTGGGGAAGCTAGATTTCTTTAAAGAGCATATGTGGCGGACAGGGGAAAGAGCTGGTTTTAAGTTGCTATTCCTGCCTTCACCTTCCCCATCTAATTCCGTCCCTTGGAAGAAAAATTTTGTCTCATGTTTCTTACAGCCTTCCTCAAGCGTTTCACTCATCGTACCTTTCCATTTCATCAGAGCAGTGTTAAGAGGCATTACTCTTAGCTTGAGATAATTGAAGGAGAAGAGAGGTAAGGAAATCACGCTTGTTCTCCTTGAGAAACCAAATAAAATGAGGGAACCTGCTTCACTTGTTCAGTGCCACAATCAAGCACACCACCCATGAATTTGCAGTTGAAAATGTGTGTTCATGCTGTCTACTGGAGGTATGAAATCCAAGGGAAGAAAGCTTTGCAAAAGTGGGCTTTTCATCAGGTTTTAGTTGCAAAGTAAAACCTGTTTTCGAAAAGTGTATCTTTTGTACAGTGCGTGGCATATCTGCATTGCTTCAATGGGGAAAAAAATAAAGTTTTCTCATGAATAGTCAACTGGTTTTGAATTCTATTATGGAGATAATTTATAGGGTTGTAAGTGTTTTGCACCTGCTTCCAAGAATGAACTACATATGATTTATGCATCTGGAGGGGGAAAAAAAAAAGGGAAGAGAAGGCAACTATCTGATCCTTCCCCACCGTGACAGCATATCATTCTGAGAAGAGAAGTAACTGTTTGAGGTTAATTTAGATCACATCAATCTGTATTACTTGACCTTTTCAGAATAAACAGAACCAAAAAGTGACTACACAAAAAAAGTCAATCTTAAAGCCAATTACGCTAATAGCATCTGATGTGTAAATGGGTGTTTATTATTAAAAAAAAAAAAATCACTGCAATAAAGCTGAGGGGCATTTAAAGACAGGAGATGTCTAATTGTAGCATATCCAGTAATGAAATCACAGTCAGCCTAGTAGCTGATTAAGGTTAATTTGAATCACATCAATGTGGATTAACTTGGCCTTTGCAGAATGAACAACACCTTTGTGCCAACATGATCAATTAGTCCCCTTAACTTCATACGTCTGCTTGGAAAGGTTAGATTTATTAGTTATCAGGATAACCACTTGGAGATTAAAATCTCAGGTTTGTGTGCTTTTTTTTTTTTTCAGCATACCCTAAGGAAGGAAAAAAAAAGACAATATGAAACTTTAGGTTTCAGTGCAGTTTGATGTTTTTTATCTAATAAGCATGAAAAGTCATGTTTATCCTAACATTAGACAAAAGTCTAGAGACTGGACATATAAAGGAATTGTGTAACTATGTCTAGAAAGCACAGACTGTGCTTGTGCTCCTGTACCACTGTTGCAGCTCCCAGCTCCCAAATGCACCGCTGCTGCTGCAAATTTTTTTTACAACGAGAAACCTCTCCAGAAACAAGCATCCCAGGTCAAATCTGTGTTTTGCCTTTACCCTTCTCCGTCTTCCTCCCATCCAATACGCGGGGGTCTTAAAAAGAGGGTGAATGCTGGTAAAGACGACAGAATCACCCCAGTGCTGGCCCCAAGGGCTGGCTGTCATAAGCTACGATCGTTGCTGGGGTGATATTTCCCACAAAAAAGGCCAGATTGTTTCCGATCTCTCTTCTTTGATTCCCCGTTCACAGAACGGACCTACATTTTGCAAAATTCTCCAGGAAATGATGCTGAATATTGCATGGGTGACTTCTCCAGCTCAGGATGTGTGACTAAGGCGTTACTTTTTCCACCTTCTATATATTGATACCAGTTTTTGACCTGCTGTTAATAAATATTCAAAGAACCCTGAGATCACTTTTATACAGGCTCACTGACAGACGCTCCTTACCCCATATATAGCAATTAAAGACTGTATACATTTGACGGACCCCAAGAAGAGTCAGTAGTAACAGTGGTGTCGAGTTGAACAAGTATACTTGAGAGGTGACAGCAGACGGTGGATTGAAGTTCCTGCAAGAATATTGTGCTTCTAGTTTGTGAAAGATAGCTTGACATAGGTGTAGCACTGTCTGAATGCAGCTATACCTCTTTTCAAGCCAAAGTAGTGTCTGCACACCACAACACCGGTGCTCTTCAGTTCCCGCATAGCCAAAAGGATGACAGTGTGAGACCTGCGCAGCCCTGCGGGTGGACAGAGAAACTGCCACCTCGTGCAGGTCAGTGCGACTTCTTTTTTTCATAGAGAAAAAGCTTGTTATGACAAAACAAACGGAAAAAGTAAATATTTTGCGTACCCTGTAAAATAATACCTGATGGAAAATTTTGGAAAATTTATCATTGACGAGCAAACCTTCTGAGTGGATGTAGTGGGGAGCTGCGGGTTGGGATACAAATGTGGAAAAATCATGCACTCCAGCTTAAAGCTCGGAGAAATACGACATGCAGAAAAAAATGATAGCTGCAGCTAAATTAGGCAAATTTAATTAGGGGTCAGCTCACAAAAGGGAGTATCCCTTTGAAAGGAAGTCTTGTGGAGTGGTACTTCGGTCATCTGTTGTGTATTACTTGCACAGTAGAAGGCATGGGATGGTAAACTTAGCAGGAGGCGGCCCTTCTCTTCCTATTCATAGTCACGTGAACCCTTGTCTCTTGCATTCTCCCACCCATTTTCAATCACAAGAATAATCCTCTTCTAATTAAAACCATTGCTTACATGGAAATAGAAAGGAAATGGTTGATTTTATTTTTTTCTGATTTGTTGTGAATTGTGTTTCATCTATTTTTAAATTTTGTTTATTATTGCAGTTGTATCTAGAACACCAATATGAAGCTGGAATCCCGATCTGCTGCATAAATGTGCACATTTAGTCCGAGGAGATTGTTCATTAGTCCATGGATGTTTGCTCTTCACCCTGCCTCCCTTCCCAGCCATCTGTTCCTCTTCGCTCAGCTGGAAATCAGGCAAAGAGCGGGTGCCACTTGTGCCACCAGCTCTCCTCCTACCAGCTGCATGTGCTTTGCTGACTACCAGTTGCTTGTGGAATACAGTGTGGGGACCGCCAGCAGCGAAGCGTCAGTGGTGGCAGCATTTCCCATGCACGGACAGTCACTACATCCTTTGCAGAACACTCTGAAATTCTGTTATCGGGCCAGAGCTGTCAATCCACGCTGTATCTGGAGCAATCCGAACTGGAGAGGTGACTTGTTAACTTAGCGGCATTTCTGGAAAAGAAAGTATACCGCTCTGCATCAGAGAGTGGTATACTTCTTGAGAATGGATGTAATAGAAGTGACACATAAAAATACATGGAGCTGCCTTAAAGCACGTGTTATCAGTGGCTTCACACAGACCCTGCACGTTAAGGCTGTTATATAAAATATTTTTTTCTTATTTTAACTTTCGTGAATGATGTTAAAACGTATCGTATGTTCTTACTTGAACCTCATTGTCACCTCTTAGATGATGCACAAACTTCAGAATAAACAGGGGCTTCCAAATCATCTCCATTGAGTTTGCTTTGTAAAGAAGACAGGCAGACCAGTTCTCCTTTTGCCTGTGTTACTGTCTCAGGTATTACAGTGATTGCCTGGAAGAAGAAACAAGTTAATTCAGCACCACGTATCATTGTAGATGATGTCTGACTTAATTCTTAAGGCAAAAATTTTGGAATAAACTATTATTTCTTCTTCTCTATGTAATTCAGTTTGCTACTACTGCCGTCGTCTCTTTTCTGCGCAGTCCACCATCTCTTGTCAGCTGTGTATAAGACATCTCAGATTGCTATTTGGGCACAAACATACACAGTCAAGAAATGACTCAAACATTACGGCCGTAAAACTGAAACCTGTGAAATCAGCCAAGTATTATTCACTCATGTTTGACGGTACTTGAAATATGAACCACACTAAACAAACGGCTCTTTTCAAGCCCACCAAAAAGACAAGGTGAAGGAACAAAAGCCGGGCAGTGAGAGAAGAGCAGAAGATGCTCAGGAGTGAACTCACAGAAACAACTGCAAAATCCCCCGTGTTTCAAGGAAGTTGGTTGTAAATTACTTTTTAAATAGGTAATCAAAACATTTTGTCTTTTTAATAAGTTTACTATTTTTCTAGATTTATTCATATATGATACATGTCATATATAGTCTAACATGGTTACGTATATTAATATGTACAGATGTAAAATGTCATTCATGTTTCAAGGATACATTTCTTATGTCAATGTTACTATATTTAGCAAAAGAAAATTGCGTATTTTGTGATGGCTTTCACAATAGGCTTTGACCCCCCTTCCTCTCCTCTCTCATTTTTTCTTCTGTGAGCAATCTAAGCTGGCTTTCAACAGGGGCCTCATATGACCTAAAGCTGCTCCTGAAACATTAACAAAAGGGAGATTAGTGTGGAACAGCTCTGAGACCTCTGATTCTTTCTTTATGTGTTACACTGGTTAGGCTGTGTTATCAAATGAAGCAAGCAATGGCTGATAAAGAAAATACCCTGAAGTCTTTTTTGACTCGCTTGCATATCAGCTTGCTACTTAGCAAAAAAAACCCAAACCAACAACTAAAAAATCCTACAGTTTGCTTTCGTAACAGGCTCGGGTCTTACAAAGCTTTAGACTTAAAATTGGAGTTTTATATATTACTTTGTTTTTCCAATAGGAGTGAAATTTTTTACAGTTTCTAGAAAAACAAAGCAAATATTCAAAAGGGTGAAGAGTGAGAACACCGTGGATAAATGCTTTCAGTTGTTGCTGGTTGATAAAAGTTAGACCAGGCTGCTTCAATCTGGTATCAAAGCTTAGACAGAGACTAGAAGCAGAGTGATGGGTTTCCATGGCAACCCCATCTCCTGCCCCATCCCACGTGTGCTCTGCTCAGCTGAGTCCCAGCACAGGGATGATCAGTTCCTTCCTTCAGATGGGTGTGTACAAAATAAGAGGATTTGTCACAAAGATGGGGAGAATGTACAAGAGGCACAAAATTACAAGGAAGATTATGGCAGCCTGGTAAGGCTGCCCAGCTGCCCTCGCACCCAGCACTCCTCTCGAATATGGTGCTGGGACCTGTGCACCCATGGCACGGGCACCCTCCAGCCACTGCTGCTTCCCCTACCTTGGCTTCAAAGTAGCTGCTGGGCATTTTGGGCTGCACATTGTCCGTTGCTTCCATGGGCTTTTGCCATCTTTTTTCCAGGCTGATGGAAAAGCCTTCTTCCTCTGCCATTCTTGCTCATTCAAATAAAGTATTTCCAACCCTGTTGTCACCATGGTTGAAGCAGGGAATATACATATAATAACGTATTTCATATGTATGTATATTGCTGAGGTGGTATAAGAAGCAGGTATTTTATTATTGATATGAAATAATGCCTCAGGATGTAGATAGATTTTTCACTTTTTATTTAATTAGGTGAATAGCAAAGACAACTACCGCCCCCAAATCTTTGTCCATATGAGATTATAAACCTCAGTTACCTTTTTCCCCTGAGATTTTTCTGCATGACTAATGGACTAATACCTAACAGTCACCATTATCGCACAATTTGGTCAGTATTACTTATGATATTTAGCAGTGGTGTCTTTCAGTCATTCTGAACTCCCTACGAC
The DNA here is from genome assembly GCF_964199755.1 of Larus michahellis. Classification (NCBI taxonomy): domain Eukaryota; kingdom Metazoa; phylum Chordata; class Aves; order Charadriiformes; family Laridae; genus Larus; species Larus michahellis. The sequence goes on along the minus strand of NC_133900.1, from coordinate 18,839,905 downwards.
CCATGTATGTGTCTTCTCCTTCACTGGTTGAATCAACAATTATGCTGTGTTGATGAACTCCAGGAAGAGGGAAACACATATCTGCATTTGCTTTTAAGTCTCAGAGTTGTCTGAATACAGAAGCAGCCCGTGGCAATTTATGCCCTGCTGAAATACAGTTATCTTAACTGATATATGGGGATTACCATAATATTTCCTATTAAGTCTCTGTGATTTTCCTCCCATTTCCATAGATAAAAAATGGTAATACATTATCACCGGTGACATTGCAGGCATTGACTTTAGCTATGAAAATAAAAATCTAGCTGTATACATAAATAATGTTAAGATTGTTGCTGTTATGTGATGCTGATCGAAGTATTCAGTCTTAGTGGCCCAAGGTTATACTGAACATATTGAACCTTCCACAAATTTACTTTAAAGATGCTCCTGGTTGAAAATACCTTAACTAGCTCTTCCAAATTCAAAAGTTCACCAGACATTATCATTAATAGTTCTAAGACAGGCAACAACACCATGAATCAAAACACAGACAGCAAATACTATACAGTGTCCCTCTAGCTTTTTAATTCACGCAGAGTGACAAATATACTGCATTAGGTTGGTGCTCAATCACTGTTCATTTTCCTCCGTTCCTCACCACATAACAAAGTCCATTATGTGATAAATTTGTTACTGCTCTTCTGGTTGGTCACTGGAAACTTCTTTCTGCAGTACAAAAACAACATCAGAGACACTATTTGATTTAATTACAGAGGTTTCCAGCACACAAAGCTGTGATTCCTTTTCTTTGCAAATTGTCACCTCCTAATTGTTTGGTCCCTGAAACTACACTACAGTTTCACTCCTGCGCTCCTCTTCCATTCCCTTTGCTTGTGCTAGTAAAGCCATCTCATCCCACCTCTTCAGCTGAATTATGCTTTGCTGCTTTGTTCATCAAAGGATGAAGAATATAGCCAGCTGATACAATTTCTGAATTTTTGTGAAATTATGTAAACCCCTCCATGTGTAAACCTCTTCTATCTGCCCCCGAATGCGAAACTGACAAAATTCAGACAAAAAGGAAAAAAAAGGTATTTTTTTTCTGCCTGAAATTATACTCTCTTTTTTATACCTTTAGACACTGACTCTAATGCAATAAATAAATGGACATTAGCACAGGGAAAGAGTTTTTGCATGTTACCGCCATGCTTTTCTAAAATAATTTTAGTCGTACAGTGACTGTGCTGGTAAATTATACAAAGAGACAGAGCTGACAATATAGATGTGACACTATAAATAATCTCTTTTCAGGTATTTAAAAACAAATAAAAATACATATATCCAGACATCACCTGTTCATCGTAGTCCAAATCCAAAAAAAACACCCAGCTCTTAAAGGCTGTGACGGTTTGAGGCATTGGAAAATATCCTACACTTTTCTGTTTATTTTCCTTATAGATGATATAGCTTTTTTAAATAACAAACCGTTCCTCCAAAGCATGTTTCTTGGGTGCCTTTTGTAAAGCAATCTGGCTGGGTCAGAAGACGTGCCGTGCTCTGGCAGGGCATTTTGTCCATGCGGGCCTTCCTGGTATACTACATTGATACAGAGATTATTACTGGTAAAACAGAAACTTTCCTCTTCAGACAAAGTAATATATTTTATGCTAAAATGCTATTTGAGCATGGTAAGCAGGTAAATGATGTGCTTGTGCAGTGCTCAGAAGTAAGGAGCCACCTCTGGAGCTGGGATCTGGGAGGGATTACCCCAGTTGGGTGAATAGTTTGAATTTGAACTGCACCCAATGAAAAATGAACAGTATGTTTGTAATGACAGACTTTTTCCTTGTATATGTGTATGCTGGGTAGCTTTTATTGCATTTGATTTTACAGTATTACCTACTGCATTGTGTCGAAATGATGTTACGTGTTGAATGGAGATAGTGAGTGCCAAGAACACAAAGAAAGGAAAGGAAATCCTGTTTTCTAAATGCAATTTCTGCTTCTTCAGAGCAAATTTGAGCATGAGGACTGAGTCTGATAAGAAATAACACATTTAAAGTATAGAACTGGACATGAAGTAACTAGAGAATTTCATGGCCCCAGTTTAGTGTCAGAGTAGAAGAGCAATAGGTGGGATTCAGGAATTCCCCAGCCAAACATTTCTTCTCCGCTTATTTGCCAAAGTGATACAAATTTTTTATTGTCCTACTGCTTAGCACTGGGCCTGCTTATGGGATGTGTTTAAAGATGCAGTGAAAAGGAACCTAATACTTGAAAAAGGTATTGTCCAACATTACCTAAAGAATACTTCAGTAGCTGTTGAAGCTTAAATACTTAATTCCAAATTAATGAATTAAAAAAATACTATAAAAAGGTGTGTTGTGTAATGAAATACACAGACTCATGTCTTGTAGTATAACCTATGTAATTGCATTATTTTATCCAAAAAATTATGCTTATTTTATTCCTTTATCAACAGCCTAGCTACCTTGAATTTTCTAATGCTGATAATGGTCCTTTCCAAAGAAGAGCAAAAGAGTAAGAGTTCAGACTAAATTACATGAAAAGACACTTTTTTACTCCTGATTTTATTTTCTGATGTCCATTTCCTTGCCTGTTCGGTTGCATTTTGTGTGTGTTTGTAAAAGAATAGCAATGTAATCATGTACTATTTAACAGGCACATCATACAGCTGCGTGACTGTTTTAAAAATGCTGCTTCAAATTATTTGAGTTTCATTGCCATTTTCTTCCTTTTCTGAATAAAGCTAAGCAAAGGGTGTCAATTCCATTCAAAGATCTTCACACTTGCGCAGAAAGAAACTAGAATGAAAAATGAAAAGAGCCACTGAAGAGCTCTCCCATTGCCTCCCTCGTCTCCTTCCCAACTTCTTCCCCAAAAGAGACGTAACACGAGAGCAATCCCTTTTTAGCAAAATGTTTATGGAAGCATGTTTTTTTCATATTATTGACCTTCCTTGACTCTTCTTATTAATAAACCAGAGGAGGAATAAGAAATGAAATAAACATTTTCCCATGGTAGTTTTATGGAAACCAAAATATTTATCATGAATTTGAGCAATGCTTATTTGATTAAAATTTTCCTGTCCGTTTATCACATATGAACCTACACGTATATTTAATCAAACCACAAGCAATACCTAGTGAATTAAGTGTCATAAAAGTGTTAATTTTAAAGAGCTGAATAGAACCCTGAACAAAGAGCCGAGATTGAAAATAAATCATGTATTGTCACGTGCAAGAATATGTAATAATTGGGTAAGAATACTCTATGTATATTAAACGCATAAGAATATTTCATCAGGTACCCCCAAGCCATGTATACTTGCATTCAAGAAAGTAAATATTGTTTAATTAAACAAATCCCAGAATGTGGTAATAACAAGTTGTACACACCAGAAGGTGGAACATAAATGAAGGAGATTACTGATGAACAGCAAAATTAATGAGGATGGGTTTTCCTCCTGATTGCTGAGGACCCATTTTGTGGAGGTGCGATGGAGGGATGCAGGTGACTGCCGAGCAGTTGCCCACCTGGATGGGCCAAATGACGGGGGTAGGGGCTGGGGGTGTAAAGGGAGGTTTCAGCAAGGAGTGCTATAAATCTGTGATAACATGAAACTTTCTGAAAAGGATTACTGGTGTGACTTTGAGAGTTGTAGTAACTTGGTCTTGGTGCTTATACAACTGCTGCTAATGGGATACAAGGTACGAAGGCATAAAAATAAGCAGTGGAACTCATGTTCATCCAGCTAATTTTATGGGAAATTGGTAGTGGCAAAGAAATTTTGTAGGGTTTGGTTGGGTTTTTTTTAAATCACAATTTTATGGAAAATAATAACTGCATTGACTAGTGTAATATGGTACATGAATTTATTCAAAACACATCTTACTTAGGAAAAGAAACCCACCAATCCTATGCATAGTCCTTTTAATTATCATAAAACACTTTCAGCTGCAATTTAGATTTCTGTTTACCTACACCTGCTTGCAGGGAATGGGGGTTTTCAGTTGTGGTTCATTGAATGATGATAAGGAGCACCTGGCAGTTTGGGAGGGGTTTTCTGCCAGAGGAAAGAGGGGCAGAAAGAATATTGCTTAAGAGGAAGGAGGCAGTAAGATAAGGGATTTTATGGAGTGGGGTAGGTTGTGTTTTTTGGTTTGTTTTTTTTTAAGCAGCCTCTAGATAAAGTGGGAAAATGATCAATTAAATGTAGGTGATTCATGATGGAGACCCTGAGACATTTTGTTCTGATTAGGAATCCTCTGGAGATCCCAAGGCCATAGGATTGTTAAAAGGAGGCTGGCGCGTGGGGCTGGTGGCATTGGTGAGAAAGCAGCCTTCGTTGCTACATGTGGGGATGTGACTGAGCAGAAGACTTCAGGTAAGTTTGGTGGACGCGTATTTTGACTCAGCATTGAAATGATATTTCATTTGAGTTATGCAAGATACTTTGTCATAGTGGCTCCTAAGAGGAGGAAAGGAGATTCTTAGTGTGGCTGAGGTGGGACTTGCTGTAGCAGCTCCATTAATTTGATCAAATGTGACTTCTAGTGCAAGAGGTCACAATGAGGAACTGCTTTTATGTGACTGTGGGTGTTTTCAGTGTACTGTAGTGGTGGCCTCTTCCTGACCTGATGCCATTCAGTATTTTCACGGAGTCAAATAATTGCTGTGAGCACTTGCAAAGAGAGCTGAGGTGAGGTAGTACAATGATAATCTAAATGAATTAGATGGGATCTCTTAGATGGGCTTATTTGAGAAGCTGTTTAAATGCTGCCAAATGTTAAGCTTGATGTGTAGGAATAAAGAAAGCAGGTTATGTTTATGGGAGAGAGTTGCCTGGCCTGAACCAAAGGTGCATTGGAGAAGATCTTGATGAAGTCCTAGAAAAAGTAATAGAACTCTTGAGTACCGGATGTGATGCTCTAAGTCAGCATTTATACTTGATTTCTGAAAACTAGGGAAATGGAGCAGGAGTAAAAACATGGACTTTGTAGTGAAATTGCAGTCAGTTGTTATGCTGCTTAAAAGCTAAATACACTGGAAGATAAGGAAGAGGTCAAACTGGACTTGCAAGGTTACTTTGTGACATAGAATACAAAAGTAACAGCAACAAAGATTAGTATAATGAAATGGAAATGGATGTGTGATTTGGTAATGATTTGATACTGCTTATTTTTCTGCCTTTTACCAGATTTTGGGGGTGCTTAGGTTGGGATTTTTTTGGTGTCCTCTAAAAGTATGTGTAATTTTGGATGGTTGTGGGTTTGTGGTTTTTTCCTTAGCCTTTCAAAAAATGCTTGTACTATGTGCATATGTATACCCTCTTAGTTTATGAATATGTTGTCTGATGTGTATCTATCCCTACAGTATATGAAACTAGATCTTGTGGGTGTTTAATTATGGAGTAGCAGTAAATGGAACAGCAGATAATATGGGAACTTGTTCAATGTCTAATGACCTTTTGTAAAAGTAGACTCCTTTCCACTCAGCTTAGCCAGCTTGGTATACAGACCTCTGAGTTCCAGATTGGCCACACAGGAGGATGTAGCCTGGAATTAGGTTTGAACGCAGTCTGCAATGTACTCCCCCGAAATCCTGAGGAGTACTACTTACCTGAAAAGATGCAACGTAGACTCAGTGAATGTTCGTTATTGTAGTCCTGCCACATGGATGATATCCTCCCACAAAAATACATGGATTAGACAGTACTTTTTCGAAAATGAAGTAATAGCTTTTTTCCCCTTTAAATAAAACTAACTTGAGGTAAAAAAGTCCAGCTGAGAATGATCTGGGTTAATGACTGAGGGCATTTACTAGGGAACTAGACTGAACTTGGTCCTTGCCCCATTACAAAGGGGATGAGAACTGGGATGCATTCGCTTAGCTGCTTATCTGATTACTTGTGTGGTTCAAAATGTATTCTTTTATGTGTTTTAATGTGTTTTGTCAGGTACACAACCAGAAGTATTTTATATGGTACTGTAGTTCTTTACATTGCATCTGTGTCCTCAACTTCAGGCGCCTTCCAACATCTGCCTCAAAGCTTCAGCTGCGTTTCCAGAAAAAATGTTGCCAGAGATGTATTTATGAAAGATCTCTTTGAAGATTAAAGCCTTCCTTTTTGTTCTTTGAGTAGAATTGGAGAGGGGGAAAAAAAATATTAAGCAGGGCCACACTGCAAATGAATCCAAGGTTGTAGAGTTCACTGTTTTGTATGTATTGCTACAGGAAGATCCTGAAAAGAGAGCATTACAACTAAGCAAAATTTAGAATTACTGTAAAAAACCAATACAATATTTATATTTCCTTTTTCAGTGTGGCCACAATGGTAGGAGGGAAAGCCAGGATGCAGTGTGCATCAAGTTCATGTGTGTCTTTTAGTTTTGCTTTTGGTTTTTGTTTTTTTTTTTTTTTAATATCAGTTAAAACCAGGAATCAGTTCATCAGCAGTATCTAGCTCACACCAGGGATATGCTTTGGAGTGTTCTTGGGTTAAAAGAAGGGAACACTATATCTGAAAGCTTTTAATACTAATTTTTACGATAATAGTGTTCATGAGGGACACACACTTCTTGTGTAAGGTTCCTGGCCATGAGGGTATTTTAATTGATGCTTAACCAATTTGCTACAAAAGCAGAAGCTGATCTATTTCTCGAAGAAATTCCAACGTATGATTCCCAAGTGTCTCAGGAGTACTCTTGTACATATATAGTAAGTAATTTTGGTGCGCTTTGGAAATCAGGTCCTTAAAATGTATGGCTTGTACTACTTTAGTTTAATGGGCTGTCAACTGTCCAGGCAGATCCAGTACAAAGACAGACACGTCTTTAATCTTCAAAAAACATAATGAAAAAAGTGAATATATTTAGTTATTAGCTAGGAGGTACAAAACAAGTGAAGAAAGAAACAGTACTTTCTTTTCTATCTTGAATTAGATAACTGAAATTCTAGCTGTCCATGTGTCTTAAAACATCTGCGTAATTATTGAGGAATTTCCTGAACAGTAAGTGCTCATTTGTCTCTCTTTAATAAACACAGTTGTATAAATTCATCATTTGCTCAGTCTTTTTAAATTCTCTACATTTAAAAAATGTATTTGTATTACCTTTTGATGGTTTGTAGCATGTGAAAAAAGTCAAGTCTGAATTAAATAGCATTTTGAGTCTCTGAGAGCACAGTGATTGGGGTTTCTTTTTCTTCATAGAGGAACCTGTCAATAGGAGTTCCATATGTACAGATCTCTTGTATTTAATAACTTCAGTTATTTTAAACAAATAGATTTCACGCTTGGCGTAAGAAATGTGTGACCTTTACTTTCCTGTGAATACACAAGCTACTTAGTAGTCTCAAAGCCCAGATCTCTGAAATTATTAAAGGTTATTACATTCGTAGGTGCTAATGATAGCTTTTAAGACACAGACATGCTCTGTCACTTGTATGTGAACAGCGATATGATAACAATGATATAGGAACTGGGACGATCCTTACTGTTTAGTTTTCAGAAGAGAATATGGCTGTGTATCATCACTGGCAGTCCTCAAGATCAGTGTTGTATCAAGTGGATTATCAGGTACACTGCCCGCTTTGCTCCTCCCAGCACTAAAACTGGTACTAGTGGGGAGGAAAAGATCAGACTCCTACAGTCCTGACATCTTCTAGAAGCAGAGTACCTGTTAACATCACAATTATTTGGGTCACTTCTTCACCCAAACTGCCTCTTTTTTAGAGATTCTCAAACGATTGACCTGAAGAACAGCTGCCCTGAGCACTGGTGGTGTTGGTAATACGGATGATGGATGACTTCGGTTTCATGGCCAAATTGCTTATCCAGACATGAAGAAAATAAAATGCTTGTTTCTTCTCCTCCCTCCCTCCCCTTTCTGGCCTATTTCTGCTATTCAAACTTTAATTTACCCTTTGCCTTAAATTATTCACTTGGAGCCAGTTTGTGTGTTGTGTTATTTTTAAGATCTTAAAGCTTTATTTTTGCAAAATTTTGAAGGAGGAGAAATGTCACACAGTGTTCTATTTTAGCTGGAATTCTGTATGTTGTGTGTATAACACAAATATATAGACTGCTGAATTGGAAGTATTTTTAAACAATTAATCAAGTTTGAGTAAACTCACATTAGAGACTTGGTGGAAGAGGGGAACTAATACATGCCAGCTTGTGCCGGAATCGTGAGTTTTCACCCTGAAGACTGATATTTATCATCTAGTGTGTTGTACCTTAGAAAATATCATAATGCTGGGGTTGGTTTTAGGTCTAATCCTCTTTGAACTAAGGGAGTAGCAATGGCTTTTTTGCCTTGAGGGAGGAAGTAATGACTTTTTCAGACAGTAAGATGTTATTTGCAATACTATTGTAATCTTAATAAAGAATGTGATCCAGTCATGTGGTGGTCCTGTGGGGTTGTGCATTGGTCCATTGTTAGGATCTCTAAAGAGTTGTTGTAGGGCTTGCTGAACAGTCCTGAAATGGTAGTGTTGGGTATATGGTGTGGGTGTGTTTTTAATGTAAATAGTTACAATAAGGATCCCTCTATGGTGATGATATAACCCCACTGTGATAAGCTACAAAAAAAATTCTTAGCAAGTGGAATAGAAGGGAAAGAAGTGAAGAGTTCTTCATGCTTGTGTGCTTTCTGCTTTTTCTTTAAAATGAGTGCTTTGTGTGTTTGAGCAGAGGTCTTGAAGCTGCAGTGCAGTCACCTTCAATTTCTGGAGAAATATTGGAAGAGTTTAAGTGCTAAGAAGTAAATTTGGAGTTGCTGAGATTAAATTACGCCAAATCAATCTAATTTCCTTCTATGCTTGGGTAATGAGCTCTGCAGACCAAAGAGAAGTTGTAAAGTTTGGAGTACTTGTGTGATACTCTCATAAGCAAATTAGGGAAACTATGGCTAGGTGAGTTCAAAACTAATTAGGAAAAGCACAGTCTGAGAGTATTCATCTGTCAAATTCAAAGATACATAGGGTGCGATTTTCATGGGTCTTACCTAAATTCAGTTCTGTTCAATATTTTTTGTTAATAACTTGCAGAATAGAAAAAAAATAATCACTAAACTTACCAAATTACTAGATAGTGCCATTGTAGAAAGAATGGCAGGTGCAGAGAGTAATAGCTCAAGTGCCCCAAAAGAAATATTATGTGAACTAAGAACAATTTAAGTATAAGGTGGTTCCAACTGAGTTTCTACTGCACAAATGCAAGTCTGAATAAGTAGCGATGTAGAAGATCTGCAGGAAAGAACAGTGGGCCACAGGCTGAGCGTAAGAGTTTTCTTGATAAATGTCTCTGTAAAATGTAAACCTCTGACTGGAAGCAGTGAATGGGATGCCGTCCATCTCTCAAGTAATCCTTCTTTTCTGTTCAGCACTGGGAAGCCCTTTTACAGAACAGTATGTTCAGGTTTGGGCAGCACACTTGAGCTTAATTCTGTTTATTAAAACCTCTTACTGTTTGCTTTTTCTTCCTTTCTCCTCTTCCTCTCTTTATATCTCTCTTTACACATGCAAAATCTATGTATCTGCTGAGTATAGGAAAAGTGACTCAGATGACACAAAGTCATCATAAATACTCTCTTCTCTTGAAGAACTTAGCCTTTTGTACTAGGAGTAGGGGTAGTATATATGAGGTAGGCTTTGGGAAGTCTTTTTTTTATGAAATACAGCAAAACAGTGCTTCAGAAGATCATCAACTGCATTTGTTCAAAATCTTTGATAAGAAAACACAGTCAACGGCTTAGATTTGTGTGTGTGTTGGTTTGGTGGCTGGTCTCTTTTTTTCCTCCCTTCCGTTATTTCTTCTCTTCCCTTTGTTTCTGTTTCCTATAATTTAATGACATACAATTTTGAGTCTCCATTTAGCTATTGTCACTGAATCTCTCTGAGAAAATAGTACTGAAATTGGGCTACTGTTGAGATGCTTGCACACTTTATACAGTTATGGAAACATGCAAGCCTGTTTAAGTGTGCTAGGTCAAACCGTGTGTGTATGTGGACACCTTCTAGATATGCAGCTTTTCAGCAAGTCTTTCAACAGATTTATCCCCCGATTAGCATGTCCTGTACTAGATCAGATATGAAATAAGTCATAACTTGTCTATAGCTGCTCTTCATTCAGCAACTCTTTTGATCATAGAAATTCTTTTAAAGCAGGTCTGTATGTCTATGGCACTTTCATACATTATCTGATGTCTATATCCCATCTAATGTCAAGTTTCCAGACAGCTTTGGCATGACTCACAATGTGACTGGGCTCCAGGTGGAACTTTTTTTTTTAGAAAAAAAAAAAGTCCTGTAAACTGTGATGGAGAAACCGTGTAAAGTTGGCAGGTGAGTCTTTCATTCACTTCTGGAGAATGTATGGAGAAGTAGGATTGCTAGAAATGGTGAAAATTAAGAAAGAACAAATGAGGGAGGATAGAGAGAAAGGTTTAAAGGAGAAACTTTCTTTTGGACTTATGTTTGACACAGCTCTGCTTTCTTTGCTCTTGTTTTGATGTCTGTGGTTTCCTCAGTAAATTTATTTGACAGATCTGGATTAGAGAAAGGCAAATCTTACAAGAAAGTGTTTTTAAATGTGAAGTTTAGGGCACTACAGACCAAATCCTCACTTGAAACTAGTACAACTCCATTAACATCAAAAAGGCAACACTAATTTACATAAGCTATGCATCTGACCTTTTGTTCTTGGGAAACTTTAGAATGATTTACAATTTAATATCATACATAGTTGTTTTTCAAACCAATTTCATTTTAAATGTTTCTGTGATAAAGATAACTTTGCTTTCAACTGTCATGAAAGTCCAAACTAAAGCGAAGTATAACATAATCAAAATACATCAAAAATGCAGCTCGTTTATTAGGTAAATTCTGACTTATCGAGTGTCCTTGAGTTTTTGAGTTGCCTCTGATCTTGCATGAAAAATTCTCCTTGTGCCTTCTCCAGCGCTCATTATCACTCATTAAGGGTTGAGATTTAGAAATTTGAAGTAAACGTCAGACTTCTGAAAAGCAGCAGACGTTTCCTCTTAGAAATCATTCTTTTCGGGCATCAAACTTGATTCAAGCTTTGAAAGAGGGCAGCTATGAATGGACATCATGGATACAGTCAAGCAAGTTTCAGTTACAAAAACACACACACAAACCCAAAACCTGCTCATTTTTTTAAACTCGGTTTTGTGGGGGATCCTCTCATCCCTGGGGAAAGCAGTAGGTGTGTTGTTTTGAGCTCTGTCACTTAAGGCTAAATCCAGTAAGCCTAAAAAAACCCCAGAAGGACAGTTGTACATTTCTAGTAAAATATACTGAAAGTAAACACGTAAAAAAAAAAAAAAGCCTGCAAGTTAATATTATCTCACTGTGAAAAATCCCTAGTCAGAAATCAAAAAATGAGCCTGGGATTAAAAATACATGGTCAATCACTACTGAACCCAGAAATGAAAAGAGAAATTCCAGGGCACTGCTTCAACTGAAATTACAGCATCTCTGAACATAATGGAGCATAGTTGTATGCCAAACAGTACAGGTTACTTCTACTCTTTCATTTAGGTGTCAGTAATAGTAATGGCTTTTTGTATTTGTCTAAAAATAAATTCTGACTTGAATCTCTATTCAGAGATGAAACGTATTTCTGGCTCTGTGAAACTATAAAAAGAGAGCTTTGAAAGCCGACCGTATTACAAGCTGTGTACTGGAGCCGTGGGTGGTACCTTACCCACCGTTCTCCAGGGAACTGACCTGTTCAAATTACTTGCTTTTTTCTTCTGGAAGGAGCACACAGAGTCCTGCAGCTGGTGTGTTCCAGGGGCTGCCTTGTGGCGGTACCCACATACTCTCCATGGTCCTTCCTTCGAGGGTTGTGTTATCCTTGCCACTATTGCCTCCTGCGAGGGTGTTACCAGGCATTGGGGAGGTGACTTTGCTGTTCAGCCTTGGCGTCTGAACATGTTGGGGGCAGAGCCTGCGAGGGAGCACGTCAGCAAAGCAAGTCACCTTCTGGGGGTTCGGTGGAGTTTTCTGTTGCAATGCAGATGCTAGCATGCTGCCTTCGCTGTGGGTAACCTAAAGATGGTTGAGCTGACTGTAGTGTGCAGTTGTGCATGGTTACAGGTTCAAGAAACCTGAAGATAACCTTCTTTTAAAGAAAACCTGAATTCCATTTCTATGTTTGTATTCATTCTTGCCACCTGAGGTGTATTTTCATGTGTGTGTTTTTAGTAAAACTATTAGATGCCACCTTCCCACAACAGGATGTGCCTCTCTGAACACGGCTTGGTGTGTAAAACTGTCTTACCTAATGAGATTTATATTACTGAGACAGAAGAGGACTATTTACCCTGCAAAGAGGTTGGGTAGTTTATTTCTTGCCTTGAGCACCTGTCGCAAGTGTTTGACAAAGCTTTTATATACGGACCTCCATAAGAAATGGAATTTCCCAGTCATGTGTCCGTACAGCTGTGTATTATGACAGTCTGTGTGTTTTCTACCTGAATTTTTGTTGATTTTATTTTTCTGAGCTGTGTTTCTGTTTACAATTTGTGCCACTGTAGAGCTGATAAGCATCAACTAATATCCTTTGAGCAGAGGGATTTTACTGCTATGGAAAATGATGCTAAATAAGTAATACTTCTTAAAGGGTGTGCTTCTTTTAAATCAAAGCTTAGAATGGTATCCTGTATGCCGTGACCTGAAAGTGATTTAGGAGGTATCAAAACTAAATGGATATCTGTTTACATTGAGAATGGAGAGAAAAGGGGAGAGGTGTGAAGTAATTGCTGGCTGGACCACCTGGAGACCAAAATCCACTTCAGAGAAGGCCTGTAAGATGTCATCTGTTTCTCAAGCATCTCAGAGTAACTAAGTCTCCTAGTGCAAACACTAATAAAAATTATGACTGAGATCTGTTGTGACATACTTGGCTTTAAATCCGGTATTGTTCTTATATGGAGGTGACTTGTGCGTGCCTCCCCCTCCCCAGTTAAAACAATGCAAGTTTCAGTGAATTATTATTTGTCCCCCTCTCTCTCAAAAAAACAAATCGCAGGAATTCTTTGTAACGCACACTGCTCATTTGCAGTCCAGACTGTTAGGGTCCAGCTCACAGCCATGCCGGCTTGCAGTGAATTGCCACTTGCAGGGGGAGGCTGCTGGTTTAGAATAAGCTAACCGTACTTCTCAGCAGAAAAGCCCCCGACCCAGCCCATCCTGTTTAATGGCAGATCCTCCGTTGGTTGGTGTTTAAGCGTTGCTAAGCAAGGAAATGCTTTCTAAATGGAGAGCTCTTTGTTGTCACCTTCTGTAAGTAGAGATCAAATCATGGATGGGCATTTGCATAGCTGCACTTGGTTCCCTCACCTGGGATGTCAGCCCTCCATGCTGACGCCGTGGTTTCTGCTCTCCGCTGATTAGCTGGACTGATGAAGAACAGCTTTACTTCCATTAACATCTATCGGCCTTTTGCATACTTCTGCCAAATAGTTTATCTTGCCTTTAGTCCCCAAGTTACCTCCTTCCTCTCAGGAACCTGGATTAAATTTTCCTATGCCCACCCTCCTTTTTTTTTTTTTTCCTTCCTTATCTTTCTCTGGCTGCAGCCTACTGTTGAATTACGAAGTACTTATTTTTAATAATAACCTTAAAAAAAAAAAAAGGAAACAGAAAAAGGCAATTTCCCCCTAACTCCGCAACTTCCCTACAAACTAAAATATCTTTGTCTCTTTTCTAAATTTCACTGCTCTTCTCCTAGAAAGCACTTACATCAATAATATGGAAATAGGTATTTCCCAGGTATACTGTAACTGATCCCACTAATAAGTATTGTGATAACAGAAGTTTGGGCGGGTTGCTTTTTTTAACATGCCAAGTGGAGAAATGCGCTATTTATGCCGTCTCAGATGATGATGATCTCATTAATATTCCTATTCCAGTGAAAGGGGGGAAATGTGCTTTAATAGTTTTGTGGGGCCTGCTGAAGTTTGAAAATCACTATACTAATGAACAGGTAGTAATTCCTAATAGTACAAGTGGATATGATAAGACACAGTCTTTGACAGATTTAGTCACTGATGGACTATAAGTCTTCATTGAGCAACTTCATTGCTGGGCTCTGGTTTGGTACATCACAGAATGGTTTGGCTTGGAAGGGACCTTAAAGATCATCCAACCCCACCCACCATAGGCAGGAACACCTCACACTAGATCAGGTTGCTCAAAGCCCCATCCAGCCTGGCCTTGAACACTTGCAGACTAAGGAAGCTTAGGTAGTCAACTCTTAAAGCACAAAGACTCTCAATTTTAGCCTTAACTTCTAAAAGCTTTGAAGCTGTGGAAAGATCTGATTTTTGCTTCTCCTGAGTATCACATGTTCCAGCCCTAATGGATTATTTTTGGCAAGATGACACTTGGAAAGAGGCGTTTTTAAACTGGTGAGGAGTTAGAAAGCAAAAACTGTCATCCTGAAATGGTGGAAAAAAACTCATTTATAATACATAAATGTATATATACGCTTAAAGCTAATTAAAGAAGCCTTTTCCTTGCCTGATAAAATGTCCCAATCATGAAAAGCAATGTCGCAAATTTATCTTGATCTATGATTTCAAGTGAGTGAGAGAAGTTATGCATTTTTCTTGAGAGGAGAAGAAAAAAAAAGTCCTTTCTTCAAGAGGTCACAAGCTAGTCCCAAGGGCTGTATCTTGAATATAAATGGACATGACATGCATTTTCATTTTTTCCTCTTCTTCATTGATAGATATTTCCCGTGTGTTTTACATGTGAGACTTGTCTCAAATGTCATTCAAGATATTTTCTCATTTATAACTGTTTTCTGTAGCTCCTCCAGTAATTCCAGTCTATTGCCTTTTAGCACTTACTGCCTACTGGCAGATGCAACATATTCAGGTCATATGAGTTTATTCAGTACAGAGATGACTTTTTGAGTGAGAATGCTCAAGTGAGTAGCTTAATTTTAACTTGAACTGCCAGCAATGGTAGAAAATAAGCTTTTCAGTGAACTATGTTTTATTTTATTTTTTTCTACTAAAATTTAATTTCTAATGTAAAATGAACTCTGTGACCGAAATAATTCATCACTGTTGCTGTATGGCTAAACTTGAAAAATGTATTTTCTACATTTTAGCTTTCAAGTCACATAATCTTTCTTATGTAATTAATGCAGCCAACAGAAGGCATGGTAGCATTTTATATGTAAGCTTTTTAATTAATTTACAGCGGTTAGAACCAGTGAACTTCTATAAATTTGTTCCTTCAGAGCATGGACATAACGGAGCAAAATGGCTAGATGTATCTAATTTATGGAAGCAATCTTATGGATGACATACCTGGGCTCCAGAAAAGATGGAGTCCCTCAGTATGGTTGATTTTCTTACTTTTTTCACCTGGGGAAGTCCTAAATGAACTGCTGATAATGTTGCTGCTGAGATGTGGAGCCGCTTCAGAGATCTCTAGGGAGATGGGGAACCTTGTTTGCTGTAGGGTGGGGGGGAGACTCTCAAACCCTGAAAAGTTGCTGCTGTGGCAAAATCCTCTTCCTTTACTTCAGAGAAACCTTAATCAAGAGATCTATAAAATAGGGGGGCATGAGCCTGGGCTGCGCTAGTTCCAGCTCTAGGGTTCACTTCTTCACTCTTGTCCTTTCCTCATATTACTATTATTTTTTTAAAGTAGCGCTGATCAATCAGTGTACTTAAGGATTTCCTATTATATTTCTTCTAATTCAGTTATCTCCCCATTAAATGGCAAGTCTGGCCATCAGCCCTTGAAATAAACAACCGAGATATAAATGGCAGTAGTAGCGTTCGGTGTTAAAACTGCCTAATGCTTTTCAACACAAGGGTATTGCAGTTGCTATTTTGCAACCAAATGGCTGTTTCACTTCAAGCTGCTACGCTAGATAGGATTTCCCCTACCCTTTTTACCCTTTCTTGCTAAATAACAGGCAGAACATCTTGCTAAAAACAAAGCTGGAATAAGTATGCTTTCATCTGGCTGGAGACTGCGGAGCTCTCGTATTATTCTGGCAGCAGCGGTTCATAGAGAAACTCGGTGCTGGTGAGGGATCGGCTCAGGGGTTTTGCTCTCCTGTGAGCTTCCATATGAATTGCTGTTGGTTTTTTGTTTTGTTTTGAATTGGGGAATTCTCGTGTGCTCAGATGCCTTAGAGATTTGTTGCTGAAACCTTAAGACTGGTAGTCTGTGGTGAAGCATACAGTCCTGAAATGGAGGGTTCGGGGTGTCTGTTTGTCTGCTTTCAGGTTTTTTGTTGGTTTTGGGGGTGTGTTTTCTTCAGGTGTTTGGGGTGTTCTTCAGTATTTTTACATTTGATGTGGTTTTTTTTTTTTTCCCCCCCTTCTGTCAGCAATTCTGGCCAGTTTCTAGGAGTTTTTGATTAGGGAATCAGTGGAGAAACGGGTGAAAGAAATCAATTGGAACATGAGTTTTGGAAGTAGAGTGTTCTGTAATGGGTTAGTGATAGGCCAGGACCAAAGTGAGAGCAACATAACCTTAGTGTTGCTAATGTCAGTCATCTTCCACTAAAACATCTCTGCTGTTACCTCCCCCTGCCCCCAAAACCCTTTTGCAAGGCTTGTGAAAGGGATTTTAGACATTTTTAGAAAAAGCAGGCTTATTCCTTAATAAATGGAAGGAGTCATACTGTGTCCAGATGTCTTGAATTTATGTAAATATCAAGTACCATTGTAATGGATGTAATAAAAACTCAATTCAGTGTAGTTTACCTTATTCTGAACTACAGACTAAATTCACCAGCTGATTTGCTTTAGATGTATTCCCTGGACTTGCTGCTTCTCACTGATGCACTGATTACCTGTGTATTCATCCATGCAATTTGGGATATGTAGTAAAATGCGAATGGCACTACAATAACACAAGCAATGTAACGCTGCATTGTGCCAGATGAACTCCCTGCTGAGTTTGAGGTGCTCCAGAGGTCTGTCAAACAGCTTTCCTTGGCTAATTGATGAATCGTAGAATCATTTAGGTTGGAAAAGACCTTTAAGATCATCAAGTCAAACCATAAACCTAAGTCCACCACTAAACCATGTCCCTAAGTTCCACATCTACATGTCTTTTAAATACATCCAGAGATGTGTGGAAGAAGGTTATTCCACTGCTTCATCTTATAATATCTGTCATGCCACGTATAAATAATATTTATATATTTCTTTTCAAAGAAAATCTGTACAAACTGGTAATCTTGGCTGCCATGTTTGACTGTGGCTCTGGAGGCCAGGCGTTGCTCTTGGGTGGTTCCCCAGGATGTGGCACGTGGTTTGAGTTGACTCTTGAGATGCCCCAGTGATCTGCTGGTTAGAGGCACAGCCCGTATAACTGGATGTTCTGGAGCTGAAATGTCAACCTGGGGAGGTCACTGTTGGAGTTTGAAATCCTTTATGGAAAAAATGAAATAGTTGTGTGATGGAAATGGAGTACTGGAAAAGATTCAGAATGTAGCCCCCTGCTGCACTGTAAAACATGATTTGTAATGTCTACAGAAAGAGATAATCTGCTGGAGGGGCTTTAATTTCTGTCTGTTGCTACTGTCAATTAGCAGCTGCTGGGGTCAAACAGGTATAACAGTGCAGAGCCCAAACAAAAAAGAAACAGGAGTGTATTCTTACATAGTAAACATACAAATAATGAGCTTCCATGAATTATGTGCTTTTGCAAGGTCAGCATGACATTGAGCACAAGTGAAATCAGAGTATGTTCCAGAAAGCCTGTAATGCTTAAGCAAAATTCTTCTTCTTGGTCAAGCAGTCCTAATGCTAAAACAATGTCTAAAAGTCAGACATTAGTTTTTGCCCTGGATCAGCTCCTGGCAATTGCTATGAAATAAGTTCGGACAACAAATGCCTGCCCTGATTCATCAGGCAGGTCTTGTTAATACGATAGTCACCTTTTGATTATTCCCAGTATTAAAAGCTATTGCCATAATAAAAGCAAATTCTACCTCCCTTAATAAATCAAAGCGGAAAGAGTTTGAAAATTTTGAATACTCCTGCAGAAATAATCTCTTTAAAAGAATCCAGAGTTTCTCCCTTTTTGTGATCTTCCTTCTACAAAGTAATTCCTATTTTGGTCTTTCAGGAGACTCAATGAATTTCAGATTTGTACGATGTAAGGAGTACAAAATGATGAGAAGTCTACATCTTTCTTCACCTCTCTAAAAATAAGATAACTTTAACTGCTGCTAAGATAAAGTTACAGCTGCACTCGAACAGTGAAAAGTAAATAAGTTGTTTTTATCTCTTTTAAAATTGCAGGGTGTTGGGTTTTTTTTCCTAGCATTCCATTTCATTTATTTTAGAGTCCTTTTTAAATAGAAACCCTGAAGAACTGCCAAGTTGGCTTCAGTTGTGAGTGATGACTACAGATAACTGGGTTATGATCTTAGCTGAGAGAAACTGGAAACAGTACTAACATCTTACGAATACCGACTGTTCAGTGGCTTTTGAGATGCTTAAGCAAAAAAACCAGCTATTTATTTTGAATGCGAGCAATGAATAAGAAGAAAATGTGGCATAATCAAACACTTACTACAAGTCATTCTTAATAATATGAAACCTAATGCCATTAATACAAAACTAAAGCACTCTCTGTTTTAATACTATTAACAATAGATAACTCAGAAATTAATACATAATTCTTGTGTATTTTAATGAACATCAGATAGTTAAAGTGAAAGGAATGAACGATTTCTTAGCAAGTAAATCTCCATATAATTCTAATATCTTGCATTTTCTTCTTGTGCTATTGGCATTGTACTAGTGAACTTGCTAACCTTAGACTAATGACAAATTTTTCACACCCTCTTTTTACAGAGCAGCAAACGTGCGTAAAAGGGTAATAGCATCACTGGACAGCCAAAGCTCTGCAAGGGAGAGCACAGAATGTATTTTCTAGGTGTGTCCTCAGCCATCCCAGCTGGATCTGGCAAGAGGCAGTGGGATGGTTACTAGGAAAGTGTAAAATGATGCAGCACACTGTTATGTTGCTCCTGATGTGGGACTTTGTGGATATGTGTAATGTTCCTGGTGTAGGTCTCTAATGAGGATAAAGACAATAATGGATACTCAATCTCTGTATATTTCTACACAGAGAGCTGGCTAATAGTGGCGGTGCTTTTCTTCAAAAGAATTTGGAAATATCCCTTTCTTTCAAGGTAAACTTGCAGTGTCAGGAAAAAGACAGAGGAGGCTGTGTGACAAAGAGGTTTTGGATTCTAGGAAACCTGGTACCTACATACCTTAATATGGCCAGGATCTGGTATTGGAGTGATCACTTTCTCCTCTAGAGGATTAAAAAGAGGAGACATCAGTTGCAGGTCCTCCTTGTCTGTGTGGGTTTTGGATATTCCCCTGCTTCTGTCCTGCAGCATCTTATACTTAGAAGTCCAAGCTTTGATTAAATTGGCTTAACTGCAGTCTCCCAGCATTATTCCTCAAGTTTTTGTTCTCTAGACTAATGCACCCTAGAGAAGCCTTCTCAGGACGGTACAGACCTATCCACCCCCATTGTGAGGTGCTTCCAGTCAATGCATGTGATCTCTCTCCCTACCTTTTCCTTGGTTGACTCAAAATATTGCATGCTCCTTTAGCTAAGTGTTCTGGATTTCTCCTGAGCAGTGTGACAAAGCCCTGCTTGCTCAGCTTGCCCACCACCTGCCAAAATTGCTGTGCTTGCTCTAGCACACCTCCCACATGCTCGTGCTTCCCACCACCTGCTGTATAGCAGGATCTTTCCCTTGATCCTCACCCTCGGTTTGAAGCAATGCACACATACCCATGGGTTCATGGGCTGGAAGAAACTAATTCACAGTGTAGGTGTTTTTGGTCTTGGTTTTTCTTTTTTAATCAAGTAAAATAAAATACCCATGATAAATGGATAGCTAAGCATTCAAGTCCACTTCTGACTCCAGGCAGCTGCTGTGACTAACAGTTTCAAGCACATCCTGGAGCCAGTGCCTTGGAAGATGAGTGCCTATATACAAAGCAGTAGTGTCTTTTCTTCTTTCCCTGTACCGATGTGTTCTGGGATATGAGCCTTGTTATCTGTCCCAGTATATTAGATCATAGCTACTTAGACAGCACACTTAATGGCACCTTTCAGAGAGTGACTGAGGTCAGAAAGTATTTATGGAGATCATCTAGTCCAAATTTTGGAGCTCCTCACAGATGGAGAGAGGAGACTTTGCAACCTCTCTGGGCAACTTGCTTCAGCATTTGACCACCCCAACAGTTAAAAAAAATAACAAAACAACAAGCAAACACACACAACCACTTCTTAAATTTATCATTTTTATTACAATGTTTAAGTGTGACTTCCTATAATGCATTTTTTGCCTCCTGCCCTGTCACTGGGCCCTGCAGAGGAGAGTCTTTCTCTGTTGTCTTTGCTTGCCCCCATTAAGTATTTATGCACCGTGATAAGATCTCCCCAGGCCAAAGAGCCCCAGGTCTCTCGGCCTCTTCTCATATGTCAGATGCTCTAAGCCTTTAATTGCTGTAATGGCCTATCTTGTTGGTCCCTCTCCAGTGTATCCCTGTCTCTCTTGTACCGGGATGCCCCGCACTGGTGCCAGCACTCCAGATGTGTCTTCACAGTGCTGAGTAGAGGGAAGTTCAGACAATATTCAGTCACCCTCACCATCTGTTTATCTAGTCAGTATTTCATCAGTTTGTCTATGAGGATGTCTTTGAGGCATTTGAGCAAACTGACCCAGATGAGGGCACCTGTCTGTCAATTTGGGTGGCCGAGGAGTGGAGAAACACGGTTCTGCTGGAGCTTTGGGCAAGCAGTGAGGATGCGGATGTTCTGTTTTGACTCTGGTGGTTGGACTTTAGGGAGAAATAAATCTGTGCATTGGGTCTATGAAAGATAGTTGTACCACTGAGTATTTTTTTTCTCCTGATGTTCCATAGGAACCCAATAAAAATGGAAAATACAAAATTTTGTTTAAACCTTTCTAATAATCTAGAAAGTATAATTTGAATATCCTGTTGCTTATGATTATGTTAAATACCATTATATGGCATTACCTGCAACATAAAATGTAGCCATAAAACGCACTTCAAGTAGCTCGAGAACAATAAAGGTCTATAACGTGTAAGAAAGTGTGCCATGCTTGGTGGCTGAGGTGAGAAAGCCTGGACTGAAATGAGATGGACTCGCTCCACACACGGTGTCCTCAGTCCCCCCACCTGTGATAGCTTCTGCCCTGGCCCTAAAAAGCCTTCCTCTGTGATAAGCATGGCCATGAGGACTTGCTTCCCAGTGTCTCTGTGAAAGCATCAGATGAAGGCTCCTTTTAACCACTGTTTGCAGAATGTAATGTAAATCAACACCACTGCACTGAAGGAACTGCCCTGTGCCTGAAAGCAATACTCACTTCATCTTATACCATCTTCTCTTTTTGCTTGTACACTAAGAATAACAAACGTTTTACTCTTTATCCATAAAATATATTTTCTTGACTAGGTTTCCAACAAACTATTTTCTTCTGAAACGCTACGTAAAGCTTTTGGTTTAGTTAGGTAAGCTTTTGTTGTTTCTGATAGTTGTCTTCATGCTGAAGAACTTAAACGTGAAATTGGCTGAAGCAAGAAAACTGTTGCCTCTGTCTCCTCTGCTTATGCTTTCCCGCATCCTGTTGCATGCAGCATAGCATTACCATAATGCACCCTGAATGTGACCTTCCTCTTACCTATAGAAGTCTTACGTCAGCCAGATAGATTCATCATCGATACAGAAAAGGTCAGACAGCTGCAGCAGACAAATAGTCTTTTTTTTCCAAGAGTATGCATTGAGGAAGTTTTTGAAGTATATTGTCATTAGTTTCATTACTGGAGCCCTTAAAATATCAGCAAAATGCAGCCTACTTCCTATATGAGCCTGAAAGCGATTGTCACATGAAATACTTGTAGATTGTTGTTCTCTTAATGTCTTTACTCTGTTTACCAGTGGTGGTGTGTAAACATCAAGATGGTACGGTAGTATTCGTTTTAGAGACTAAGCATTTTAATTTTCTGTTATAGACATGGTCAAATACAAGTCATGAAACAACAGGCTATGTCTTCGGTTTATAAGCCTGTGTTAAATTATGCTGGAGAAAAATGAACTTGGTGATTGTTTGAGGGCTGGCTACTTTTTATCTACATGACATAGTTATTTTCGGCATGCGTGAAGGTGTCCTGTGAGTTGTAAGAAACCATGGAAACAACTTTGATGTTAACATCAGTATCACTTCAATCTGCATTTCTCTTCCTTGAATATATGTGTTATGGTCATAAAAGACAAGTTTATTTCTACAGACAGCAAGGTACAATTAGTTTAGTATCTCTTCTCATTACAGAAATAGGACAGATCTTGTGAATTCCCTAATGTAAAAAAAAAAAAAAAAAAAACAAACCAAAAAAAACCCCACAAAAAAACAACCAAAACCAAAAAACATACCCCAAAAAAACCCCAAACAAACTGAGCCAGACAGTTAAAACTAAATAATATTGATATGGCTTGCATCTAATGTAAAACCAGACTAGCATTTTTTTTTCTATTTCTGACACTACCACACATGGCTGGTAGAAGCGACAATAAATGTACTCTATTAAAAAAGAAAAATCCTGAAGTTGTGCAAAAAATTTAGGTGAGATTCTCCGTTCCCTGTGCAATCTACCTCCTGCCAGAAGGAGAGCAGTGACTCTCCCTGTGGCTGCTGTGATCTCGCTGATCAGAGGGAGATGAGCCAAATATCTTTTGGGAATTTCCAGCAGCGTGCTCCTTTGTGATTTGGTTCTTGCCATGTTTCATAGGCTGACCAAATTCTACACGGTTTCGAAATCAGACTAATGACAGGTTGTATTGTTCTTTCGACTACTTTTTGGCTGCTCCTTGAAATTAGCTTAATATTGCACAAATGCATTGTTTAGTTCTTGTATTGTTCTTGCTCATCTGTGCCTGTGGGATCACTGCAACTTCTCAGGGAAACTAAGAGATTAGATTGATTGTATCCCTGATGGTAGCTTCCAAAAATACTTTCTTCCTGATTGATTGATTTAATTGCAAGTGATTAGAATTAGGATGTCCATTTAACATGTGAAAAGACAGTTTATAGCTCAATCACTTTCTAAAACACAGCTTAATTAGGAAGTGACTATTTCTGTCAGCAGTGTTGTTTTTAATTAAAAACAACCTCATGGGTTTGTATTTTTACAGGTATTAGAAATTCTGATATGCAAGGCATAGCAGGGCAAAATGGAAAGAAATACAATGTAGGTGTTAGGCTTTTTTTCTGCGAAAGTCATATTCATAGTGCTGATGTGGAATACTTTAAACTTTTAATGGAGAAGGTGAAGGAAGGGTGGGTTTTGTGTTGTTTTTTTGCTTGGTTGGGTTTTGTTTTTTTTTTTTTTCCTTTAAAAAAACCTGCAGGTGTGTGATGTTGCTCCTCAGTTTTATCCAACTTTAAGTAATAGAGAAAATTTTCTGTAAGCATCCTTATTTAATGTCAATTTATGTAAGGATAAGCACTTGCACCTGAATGTAGTTACATTCAGGATAAAAGGAAGGTGTTTCAGAGAACACAGCAGCAGTGCAGGGCAGGAACTCCTCTTTAGAAAAGTGGTGGCATGTGGAAAGTTGGGCTTTGTTCCAGCGTCCTTCCCCTTCTGAATCTATACCTACTGGCAAACTACGGGTGAGCTGCTGAGCCTGTTAAAAGTGCACCATCCTTCTAAACAGTTGTTGAGGGGAGGGAAGGTAAAAGGGAAGGTACACTGGAAAGCACTGCAGCAGAGAAGGGTACCTGAGCTGGCCCTAAGGGCGAGTGTGTCATAGAGGGAGTTGCTGCTGGAAGTGTGACTTTTTTTTTTGTTACTTGTACAAGAAAAAAAGTAATTACTTATGGTCAAATGTAGGCTAGAAAATAACAGTTACTAATTTACTAGAGACAAGTTATGCTAGCTAATGTTATGAAGGTTTAGATGGAATGGGTGGAATTACATTTAATCCCGCATTTTTAATTCTATTGAGTTTTTTTTATTGTAGGGGATCCATTTTGTGTTCTGGATTTAGGACTGTGGAAATCTGAGAGAATTGCTGCAGTATCATCTTGTTGAGTTTTAGGGTGCCCTTATTCAAAGGGTGCCTTCAATGTTAAGGATGTCTTCAACATTACAATATTCTTTGTATTTCAGGAAGGTATTGCTTCCCTATTAGCTTACAGTCCTTACTCCTTTTTAAAAAAAAAAAAAAAGAAAAAATCTGCCCCATAACTTTTTCCTTAATTTTAAGATGAGTAGCATATGTTATCTTTCCTAAGGCAAAGTAAGTGTACAAAGAAGATAAGAGGCTTTGGTTTTACATCTAGAAAAACGGGGAAACAAAAATCCCTCCCAGTGGGGGAGCAAGGTATAAAGCTGACCTCATCTAATTTACCTTAAGGTAAGATTGAAGGCTTTTTTTTTTTTTGTAAGGTGGCTCTCTTTCCTTCACAATGTACTCTTTCTACCTTTCCTTGATTTATCTTACATCTTTGTTATCCCGAGGTGAAAGCGGCGAATTTATCTTCTACTGAAGACAACTCTTTAAAAAGAGTCTGAATCAGTAAGGCCAAGCCCAGAAGCAACTGGAGGCAATTAGGAGCACTTTCTTTAAAACTCGCACCCAACCTACACATGCTTAACTTGGGAGATCAGAGAGAAACATAGCTAGAGGAGAGCGGTACTAATAGCTACCAGATCTAACAAACCATAAAGGTGTGCACTGGAGAACTGTGGCAATATTGACTGTGTGTTCATTAAGGACATGAGTGCCAGATGATGAAAGCGTTGCTCTGCTGGGAGACATTTTACTACTTAAAATGGCAGATAAAGTTTCTCTCGGCTTTCTTCTGTTGGTTAAAAAAGAAAAAAAGTGCAGAACTTGTTGGCCTGAAAGTATTGCTGGGATGAAGTTTTCAGTGGTCTTCTACCATCCTCTGTGAAGAAGCTTAATCACCACTTCCAGAGCTTGAAACCTATCAAGAACATTAAGATTAATAACTAGTAATGTTACTCCTTTCACTCTTGATGAGTAACACTAACAGCCTCATATATTTAATGCGTTTGAAACAGAATTTGGTATCATTAGAGCAATGAGAATTAAATCACCTCTCTGAGAGTCTGATTTTCTGAATTTCACTGTTTCTTTTTCACTCTTTCCTGCTTGCTTCCATTCCACTGATACTCTCTCCACAACAGAGAAATCATGTTTCTTTACCCTTTAATCTTTTAACGCTGTATTGTGGGATTTTTTCACTTAATTCTAGTAATTGTGGTTTAATGTCTGTGTTCTTTCATTCTGTCACACTTTACAACAAAGTACATCAAATCAATCATTGACCAAATAATTTACCAACAAATCAGGTGGCTTTGAAGTTTGAGTTAATTGATTTTAATGTTTTCACTGCTCTCTGTGTCTTTGATCTAAGCTGTTCTAGAGAGTAGGGAAACAGAGCTTAGGCTTGAGATGTTAAAGGGCGCTGTGAGTGAGGGGATTCAGCAGCTGCACTTATTCACAATGGTACCAATGCAAAGTGAATCATCTCAAGGCATGTGGAGGAAAAGAAAGCTATCAGAAGTACTCAACATGGATTCACCAAGGGGAAATCATGTCTGACTAGTCTGATAGCCTTCTTCTATGATGGCATGACTGGATGGATCGATGAGGGGACGGCGGTAGATTTGGTCTACCCTGACTTCAGCAGGGCGTTTGACACGGTCTCCCACAGCATCCTCATAGGGAGGCTTAGGAAGAGTGGGCTTGATGAATGGACAGTAGGGTGGATAGATAACTGGTTGAAAGACAGAGCTCAGAGGGTCGTGATTAGGGGCACAGAGTCTAGTTGGAAGTGACGAGTGGTGTTCCCCAGGGGTCAGTACTGGGTCCAGTCCTCCTCAATATATTCATCAGTGACCTGGACGAGGGGATAGAGTGCACCCTCAGCAAGTTTGCTGATGACACGAAGCTGGGGAGGGGTGGCTGGGGGATGCTCATTCACACAGGGCAACCATAACTAAACCAATATTCACATTTATGTGAAATCACTGAAGGCAATACATAATGGTATATGAAAAATACTAAGTGATATGTCCACTATACATGAGCAAGCTGCTTAATAGCCTTCACAAGGTGTCTTGTATTTTATAGTACTTTAAAATAGCTGTAGGTGGGTTAAAATATAGTTTAAATGCAGAAAATTCATCCTTTCTACTGCTACCGTATTGAGATTTTTATTCCTTTAAAAAAGCCACTTTTTTAAAGCATCAGTAGAAATAAAGGAAACATCCTATGATAGGTATGTGTATTAAAACAAATTGCAGGTGTTAAATAAAACACAACCCAAAACCATGTTTATATAGTATATGGCATGAGGAAAGAAGTTCAATACAACTAAATGCTGCAATCTGAAAGTGCTGCCAGGTGTTATGCTGAAGGCCAGTTTATTGGATTGAAGTTGTGGACTCATCGCGTGACTGAGAATTTGGAAATTGCCTGTATACTGGGCAAGGTAGCGTCTCTGGTTTCTTGAGATTACAAGGGAGAATTTCTAGTTCATCGGTAAAGGTTTAGCCTGTCTGTGCAAGAGTGAGAGATAAATGGAAAACCCAATGATCAAAGATACTAAATAATAAACAGTTTAGGGGTTTTTTTTGGTAGGTTTTCTTTTTTTATTTGAGAAATTAATCCGTTGCAGGTTTTTTTTTTTTAACCACGACTCTGGGCCAGGACCAAACATGACCGCGTAGCTCAAGTCAAAGGTAACACGCAACTGTTTGTCTTCAGCAGCAGAGCATGTGAACCATTTTCCAGACCAGAGTCTGGAAAAGAGCTGAAAGATTTTAGAGGGTCACTCTTGTCATGTTTTAAACTAGTCGTTCTTTTCCTTCAGGGTTCCCAATGCAGAAGCCAAAAGACTTTTAAGAATAAATAAACGGGTTCTTGCAGGCATTCCCCGCCCCATCCTCACACACCTCCCCCTGCTTATAAAACCACCAAACTTGTCTACCTCAGGTCTTTTTATATCAGTAGTTGGTTTTGCTTGTTCACGCTTAAATGTTTTGGGTTTGTGTTGGGGGTTTTTTTGGTGTCCCTGTTAGTTTTTCATCTTGTCTCTCTACTTCTGTGTGTACAACTACACCCTCTGCAAACGCTCGAACCAACAGTGGTGTGGTTTATGTTTGTTCTTGTTTTTTTAACAAAAAAAAGTGAGAAGTAAAGGCACAGGAGAGTAACAAACATGCAGAGGAAGAGTGTAGAGCCACCACTTAACTGTGCTGTGCATGCTGTGTGC
Source organism: Larus michahellis (assembly GCF_964199755.1). Taxonomy (NCBI): domain Eukaryota; kingdom Metazoa; phylum Chordata; class Aves; order Charadriiformes; family Laridae; genus Larus; species Larus michahellis. The sequence continues at coordinate 18,812,520 of NC_133900.1, read as the reverse complement.
TTGAGAGAGCCTGGGAGATTGGTGAAAAGCAGAATGAAGATGAGGAAAAACCCAACTTGCTTGCCAATGGTGTAATTAAGTGCTATTTATCCTTTTTACAATATTTACGTTGGCAGTGTTTCATTAGGGATTTATGGCCATCTGTCTTACAGATTTATTGTATACGTTGTGGATTTAGCAATTTAAAACTGCTTTGGAACTAGAACAAATTCCGCTGTTGTGTATATCCCAACACCTGACTTTCCTGAGGATAAGAAAAGTTTCATGAACCTGCTTACAGCACTTCACAAAATACTGCCTGGGCTGGTGTCACATCAGTGGACAGTGTAAAACCGAGCCAGCAACGTGGGACATCCAAAATGTCATTCTGGTGTTTCTACCTTAGTATTATGGATGTGGCAGACAGTCTTCAAGTGTTACGGAGTCTGACATTTTTAATGCATATTCTTTTCTTTGTTTAGCTTTAAAACTTTTTTCTTTACTGGCCTTCTTTCAACTAAGTTCTCAATTTTTTTTTTTTGTGAATACTTGCCTTTTCTTAAATCATGTTAAAAGTGCTTGTGCTTTTTGTAACATCTTCCTTAAAGCGCAAGGAAAGGTACAGCAAATGGGTACTTTTTTGTTGCATTTCCTGCTCCCCCTGGATTAAGCACATGACCCTGGTTTGAAGGACAGCCTTCCTCCACCTAAAAGTGTTTGCCTATTCCTTTGCAAGTAATTTCAGGATTTAGACGCTTTTTGTTCCCGAGTGTTTTTTGCCAGTGCTTAACAGGAGATGAAAATTCTGGTTTTGACTGCCTGTAATAATATCTATTTACCTGAAAAACAGTACAGATAAGAGTGGGTTAATAGAAATTAGTCATGATGGGAATAACTCTTGCATTAAAGATCAGTGAGACCAAAAAAACCTACGCAAATTGAGAAAAGCAGTAAATTGGACCCATCTGTGTTGTATAGTCCTGATTCATGCCATCTTTGATGTACTGAAGTGATCCCATTGTGTGGATATTGTGTCTGTGCTCACTCTAAAACTTAATTAAAGCATTAACTTGCCTTCACATAAGTGATTTTTTTAACTCTTTTCTCCAGTTCTACTTGGACTACCATGGTTGAGTTTTCACCAAAACTTCAAAGTGCTAGTGTGGTTTCAGCTGAACTCTTAACTCCTCCCTTAAGTGATGAATGTCAACCCCACCTAATTTTTTTTTTATTCTTGGCAGAGAATGAGAGCATATTTATAGATAATTCTCTAAATATGTAATTTGTACCTAAAACTTTGTCTCCCACGCCACTGTCGCTACAGCCCCTTCCCTGATAGATCAAAGGCCTGGAGGCCTGCCGAGCTGAGATGCCATTGCCGCCACTGCAGTGTTCTGGAGGGGTGGGTTGGGCAGGAGCGGGCTGGTGTGCCTGGGAAGGGCTGAGGAGGCCAGTGGGGATGGGGCAAAGGCAGAAGATCCTTCTGGGCCACCACCTTGGCATGGCCTGTGCTCCAGCCCCTTTGCTTGGCCAGCTGGCTGGGGCTCTCGCTGCTCGTGGTGACAAGGGCAAGAGGGAATTGAAGCAGAACTGCTGCTTTGGGAAAATGCCCTGAAGTCGGAAAACAAGGTCTGCTGGATTGAAATTTCTCTCTCTTTTCTCCTCATCCTGTGCAATAACCCACAGCCAAGAATGATTGTTAGGGTATTCAGTTGGTTGTTACCCTGGATATAGTCTTCTCCTGCGGTAGACTCTCTGCTCTCTCCCTGCCTTCTGTAGAGACCTGTCACCCTTCCTCTGCTTTTGGGTGTTTCTCAGCCTAATGCTCAGGCTGTCTTTACCTAGCATGGGTGAACATGCTAACCTAGAGCCTGACCAAAGGACAGTCGCGCCGGTGAGGTCTGCATGGGCTACCCTTTCATGTATGGCCGCTGTGCTGTGGAGCACTCATGCTCGGCAGTGCTGATTCTTCGGGCTTTGTATTTTCCTTTCAGCTTGTATCAAACATATGTTGCTTCTCTGTACACAAGCATCTCAAAGAATTTCTCAGCTGCCTTTCTATCATCCCTGAGTCCAAATTACAACTGTCAATTATACATGAAAGGCAGGTGAGATCAAAGTCTTCCCTTAGTCCTGCTACTTGTGCATCTGCTTTACCAGTAGAACTGCAAAACCAAACTTCTCTTTCAAAATGCTCATCTTCAGTTTAAACCTGGTACATCTTTTAAAAAAATATCATTTCAGTAGCTTCGTACTACTATATGGTGGATAACAAGGAACATTCATATGCTTGTAAATGCCAAAAGAATTTAAAGTATGTGAAAATGACATTTTACAAGGAGTAATTTCATTACTCCCTTCAATGTTTGACAAGGATTTTACTGAGAGTTGGAAATGTTAATGAATTAAATCATTTTGGAGTAAGACAGCAAAAGAGGGGAGGAAAAGATGTCTTGGCTTGTGTTTGTGGTGGTGTGTTTTGTTTTTTTTTTTTTAGAGGGTTATAACTGAAAAAATGAGCAATGATCAGAGGTGAAATTCTGATCCTATGTATGTGAATGTTACTGCATCTTCCCTTATATTCTCAATATACAACCTGTTGTTGAATGTATTGTATACATCCACTCCTGAGGAAAATAAAGGAGAAACTCTGAAATTGAACACATTATTCTTTCTTTTTTCTAACCAATGGTCACACAACACCCAACAATCCTAAGAATTTTTAAATATTCTTATTAAAATATGGTGACTTAAAGTAAATAAGCTTATTATGTGCATTTCAGCTCCAGCTTCAGTTTGATGAAACATAAACATGGACTTAAAGACTCTGGATGTTGAAACGTTCTGCTTTATCAATATATACTTCCTTTAAAAATATGATAAGTAGTACCAAAGGACTGTTCCAGTGTTGGAGAAACTCAGCTTGATGAAGTTCTTGCGAGGAAATACGCATAATGTACCACTGTGCTGACACATTTTAAGGATTTTAACATTAGTAGTTTAATAAGTAGAGTAATGTGAGCTGCTTTGGTCTTCAGCTAAAGCTTCTTTGTACAAGGATTTCTCCCATGTAGTGATTTTGGTTCCCTATGGATTTTGTCATTAAGCATGACAATTTACTTCATGTCAGCAAGCACTCTAATAAAGGGAACTTTTGGTGCTTTAGTCTTCTGGTTGGTTGAGCTGTTGGGGGTAGAGTCAAAAGAGAAGAAAACTTGTACAAAAAACGTTATTTGTCTGTTAAATTAAAAGCTGCTCAGCTGGATGTTTGTTCTGAAGATTTGGGAAAGTGTATGCACAACAGTAAATCTCGTTTATAGGGTACAACAGGGAAAAGGGTCCACTCTACTGGCATTAGTGCTGTACTTAGGGCATGTCATGTGTATCTGTCACCAAGTTGCAATTGATTCTGAATCATCATCATCCATTCTGTCTTTTCAGACATTGAAACTTCTTAACAAACGCAGGGCTTTTGAGGCCTAGCTCTCTTTATTCAGTATGATTCAGAGAGGCTACTGCAGTACCGTTGAGATCTTACGTTCTCTTTCAAGTAAGCTGATCCATGTCATAACGCCTTTTTTTATTTAAAAAAAAAAAAGGCAAAACAAACAGAAAAACTACAACCAAAGCAACAAGTACACACTTCCTCCCCAGGCTAATTATTTCACTGAGTGAGGTTTAATGTGATACTGGCTACAGAAGTGTCAGCTTTGTACACACGTCCTCGTTCATCTTGGAAATGCTTTTAATCTTGTAGTTTGTGCTAATCTAGAGAGGGGAGAAGCTTTATGTAACACCATTTCAAAAGCGAGGCATCGCTGTTCCTGTTTCACAGATCTGGAAAGTGCAATCGTACATCTGAAACATCTTCCAGAAGAATGTAATGCTCCTTAGCATATGTTTATTTAAAAAGTACTTTCTAAATTGAATTTTATACTCTGATTAGACCAGTTAAGGAAATAGGATGATATTCTGAATTTGGTTGAGCATCTTCATTTGCTGTGCTGATGTTGCCAATGTGGAGATGACCATAGCTTGGCTTTCAGCAGTTTGGCCTGATACAGGTGGGAAGAATGAAATCAAGGCTGCAATGTTTTAAAGGATCTCCATGTGTTGGTCTTCTGTGCTTAGTGAGAGAAGGGCAAACGAGCACTTGGGAGTAGTGAAGTCAGGGTGGGTTTTTTCCCCGATATGGACCTGGGATTCGGCAGGGGAGACTGCTGGGATGCTCTGAGCAGTGTGGCCACTTACCCTGGTGCCTCAGTCCCTTCCTCCCCATCCTCTCACAAAGCAAAATTACAGCAACAGTGTTTTTTGCCTTGCACAAAATCAACCTCAAAGTCTGTCGTAGCCACGTTTCCACTCTAATATGAATTGTAAATACCTTTTGCAGGACTCATGCTGTCACTAGTATGCTTGGCCTCGCACTGGTACTCATACCGGCAAAGTGGATCTTTAGGTGCTCTTGTCTGCTGACACTTCTGAAGACTTTGTTGTTGTTATTATTACTACTATGCACTTAGGAAATCTCAAGCTTTTTCATGAAAAGCAAGGCACCAGTTCTTATTTTGATCAGGATAGCCATTACCTGAGCTAGCAGGGTACGTGCTTGAAGTTTAAAGGACTGACCCTGGCTTGATTAGGTGGACTGTAGACTTCATTTTTCACATCTAAGGTGAGCACAATGACCACCAGCTAGTTGGTTTTCTTATATTACTCCACTTTCTTTTCTGCTCTTTGTTTTAATTTTATTTCCCCCTCAAAACTGTCAAGCTTACTTTGTAGCTCAGTGGCTAGGACAGATTTCTGGGATGAAGTTGGATGAGGCATTCTGTGTTCCAGTTAAGTGCTCTAATTTTTACAGATTTTACTTATTTGGAGGTAAGAGAAAATGGGCTTTTTCTCACCCTTTCCCTCTTTGAGCCAGAAATGGTCTTCTCATCTAAACTGGTTCATACGTTCCTTCAGGCAATCCAATTTTTATGGAAAAAACTTTCATCAGAAAATCCCTGACTTGTTGTGCTCCCTGGAGATCCATATCTACTGGATTTTAGTTACTTTGCCTTTGACGCATTGGCACAAAAAAGATTCTAATAAGAAGCAGAAGCGAGCCCACCATTCATCTTTCTCTGCCACTCTCTTGATTTGTAAATGAGCAAAGTTTGGTTATATACTTACATGCAGTAATTATTCTGTAGTGATTAAAATACTGTAGTTTTTTGCAGTTCCAGCAGTGAATCCCTTCCTGTTGATCATTAGAAGACTATAAATGTTAATGATAACTGTTAGTCTGTTCTGGAGTTCTAAAATGGACTCCAAATCAATCACTCTTTATTTTTTTTTCCTGGACATCTTTCTGTTTTGAGACTCAGCAGGAAAATGTAATAGTTATATTCAGTATTATTATATTCCAATGTTTTCATATTCCAATTTTGCTAGGAGAAACATCAAAAAATAAATTGTAAGTTGTAGGAAACTTAACTGTAGAATCATCCATAGTTTACTGACAAGTTTTAGAGTAAATGACTTCTTAGACCCTAATTCCTTTGAAAAGAGTATTTAGGTCTATCTTAAAACTCATAAGATATTACACTATTGCTACTGTGGTTTGCTTGTTTTTTTAAAAAGTGGCAAATTCTGAAAAGCAAAACTTGCTGGAGGATTTTTTTGGTGTGTGTAAGTGAGGAAAGGAAGAAGAGGAGTGTTGATGGAGCTGTAATGGTCTGGTGGTATAATAACTGCTAGGAAAACTTGAAGCTGTTTGAGGTGGCTTCCACTTATCCCAGTCCCCTGGGCAGTCTTATGCTTGGTGACTGTATGTTTTGGAGGGGCTTGTTTGTTTATATTTCATTGCTTATGTTTTCTGTAATGTGGATTATATGTCTGAACTGCAGCGCATTGCTTTTTGGAAAGGCTTCCATGGTGTACTGCAGGTTTCAGAATAGCCCCTGTGTCAGTGCTTGATCAGTAACCGCTGTAGTACTAGTCCAGCAATGAAACTCTGCAGTTTTTCTTTGACGAAGTGGAAAATGACTGAATTGCGAATTGTAAAGCAAAAATAATTATTTTTTTTATTGTTGTATTCAGCATTGCTCACCTGGCTCTATCTCTCTGCACAAGATTGCAAATTAATCTTAAATTTAACTTTATACCAGCCCTCCTTGGTTTTCAAATCTATTGCAGCAACAAAATAACTGGGAAAGTTTGAATTTCCATGCATTTGTAAAGAAACAACACTTTTTGAGTAATGAAAATCTTGAGTCTCACAGATAAACTGTAAATACTTGAAGTGTGTGTTAGGGGTGGGATTTTTTTTTCAGGGTGACATTAGCAACAGTGGCACAAACTGCAGCACATTTTAAATTAAGTTATTTTTCTTTTTCCTGAGTTTATAATGCATGCAAAATGCTGATACGGTTCAGAGAGCTGCTCATACAGTGCTGTGGAAGTAGGTTTAGCATTAAGATGGTCCCAGCGTATGAGATGGGGATGGTGGGGGGGAGCTTTACCCTCTGCTTCTGCAACCCTGGATTGAAGATAAAAAGCTATGGTTTAAATTAGAATTACAGAGTGAGGGCAACCCGTCTGGTGCGTGGAGAACAGGCTCTGACTCTTACCCACTTCTGTTCCTTTCAGAGTTGCGTGTCCATCCGTATTGTGCTGCCTTATTTATCATATTGTTCACTTTGAATGCGAGGAGATGAGGAGGTGCCATGGGTCCTGGCTTGTCCCGGGTGCTGCTCTGCAGCAACCACTTCAGGCTGATGCTAAAAAGCTACCACCTGCCCCAGTGCTGGGACAACTGGGAGTCTGTGTAACTAAGCGAACCGTATTGATTAATGCCTGCTGTTCTGTACGTGCAAGGCAATAAGTTCCAGAAAACATTAACACAGAAAAACCTCCATCAACCCAGGCTTATAAATTTAGACACAAGGCAAGTCATTAAAGCATGTATTTTACTAATAAATCATGCTTGAAACAGCGTGCTCTGCAAATGAGCAACTTAACCAGGACATGAGCAAGGCTGACTTTGTTTCTGTAAAAAAGACTTACACGCTTTTAAATGGCAGGTTTTAAATGATTGACAGGAAAGAAAAGAAATGAAAAACCTGATATAATGGTAGTGTAAAATACAGTAACATGGGGGAGTTCATCTACTCCTAAACTTTATTACTTCATCTAACTGGATATGCCTTCTTTCTTGTGATGTCTTACATGTGATGATTGCTTTAGTGATAGAGTAAGAAATTTAACAATAGCATGTAAAAGGAATAACTGAGCCTCTGCCTGGTCTTCTATTTCATTACTTTCCCAAAAACCTCTTTCAAACTCCTATACAAGTCGCACCAATTTCTAGTAATGGTGTTTCTGTTGCCTCAATCAAGTGTTTCGTCCCACACTCCTCCTACTCTTGAGTCCTTCTAGCACCTGACTGACATGACTACGGACAAAACTTTACCATTCCCCTCTGTCATGCTATTTCCACACATGGACCTGGTCCTCTCTTTCTTGCATTTTCTCCATCAACATTAGCATTGGCAGATCGCACAAACCTCCAACCAAACCGGTGATTTTTTTTTTTTCTATCCTTTGGTTTCCAGGTTTCGTACAGACCATGTTTCTTCCTTTTCATATTTGACACACTTCTCAACTATGAAATCAGATCAGAACTTGCCAAAATAACCTTTATTGTATTTCCAAAGTTCTTAAGTTGTCCTTTGTCAACAGCAGAAAATATTCTATATGAGTAATGGTTTGGAAAGAATAATCTTTCAGAGAAATTTGGGCTAGACAAGCAATTAAAATTGGTGTTGCTACATGGATTTGTGCTATCTGCAAACCTGAGCTCCTCTTTGAAAGAAAGAGGGTTGAAGTGTGTGTGTGTGTGTGTGGCAACCTAACACCTAGCAGTGTGTCAGCTCATTTTATCACACCTTGTTCAGGGAACCAGCTGCTGTCACCCAGGACCTTTGTTCCCTGGAAGTAGCTTGATGATGTCATTTAATGAGTGCACCTAACAAGAAGAAATCCTTCCAGAACATCTTAATTTTCAACATTCCAAGTATTTCAAATCAGATCTTTGCTGCAATTAAACAGACAACTTCCATTAATTACACACTAAGCTGTTTGCTACTCAGGGTAGCAACAGTTGACAGTTGGCACTGCATAATTGGGAAGAATAGGGTTGGTTGAACATCAAAAGTGGGAGACACTGAGACAACCTGCCCTTCAAAATGTGTCCGTCACTGGCACACCTATTTCTTTTTATTGTGATCCACTCCCTGGTCTTATTATTGTTCTTACTGTGATGCATTCCTTATTGCTTGTTGGTTTTTAAGCAGTAACATATTTACTGGATAGTCACTAAAATGACTTGTGGATAAAGTAGACAGATCTGATTTGGTAGAGTGACTATTCATGAAGTTATATAAAAACAATTAATACTCTAACGTACTGGCTGCAGTCAAAAACTAAACTGGGAAATATCAAAGTAATTTACAACTATGTATAGTTGAGTATGTGCACAAACACACACACAACCCTGTACGTATGTCTTGGTAGAAGTCAAGGATTGTTTATGAAGAGGTCCCATTTATCGGCTAAAATATTAAATAAACATTCTGTTGTCAGGCTGAAAAAAACAACTTGGCAAATCCACTGTTATTGATGTGAGCTCTTTTTCCTCCATTCTATTTCTACAAATATCTCCTGTTATGAACTACAAGATCCTCTTTTGCCATTTGTATGACGTTGGGCTGGTTTTTCTTATTCACTGCATTTATGTTAGTGTCTGCGTATAAAGGAATTGACGGGGACTAAGAATTCCATTATTTGTGTCTCACCACAATTATGGCTAAGTAATGTGCACAAAGTTCAATCAAATGTATTTGTGACAACTGTTTAGGTTTTGTTCTTTCAAATGCATAAGTGATGTAGAACTGGCCAAACTCAGACCTTGTCTTGGTTTAGTCCAACAAGTCTATTGTATACTTTACAAGGTTCCTTTTAGTGTCTTTTACTTTTTATGTCTCAACGCTTCGTCCTAAACAGTCTCCTCCCATGAAGCGAAACTGTTGACATTTCTTTAAGCAATTGCAGACTTTCCGAAGCTGTTTCTTGATACTGCCAGGGTAATCAGAATTGTATAAATCATACGTACCTTTCAAGGAGCTCTGTAACTCGAGCTCTTTGATGAAGCTCTGTAGTGCTTGGGGCAGGGAGGGAAATTTATGGGGTACCAGACATTGCAGAACACTTAAATTTCCTTAGTTGTATATTCAGTGATTGCAAGCATATGGCACATCCTGCAATATTTTATTAACTCTCCAGAAACAAGACAATGTGTTTTTTAAAAAGAAAAAAATAAAAGTATTACAGTAGAAAAGACTGTAATAAGACCCAGGTACCAGGAAGCGAAATTACTGAAGTATTTTCAGAAAAGAACATTTACCCCCAAAAAATCTGTTATTGTACTGAGGCATCCTACACACTTGTATTACTGTTAGTGTGGTCTTCTGTCTTACTCGGAAAGAACTGTGGAATTCAGTACTTCTTACCTAGCTTTTGAGTAAAGCAGTATCAGATTGATACCATCCCTTACAAAACAGAAAATATGAATGAGATTAGTACTAGAACAAATTATAAAAATCACTTTAGCAATGTTATTTTTACCAGTTGCTTCCAAAACACTGTGTTAGTATATTAGGTCATAGAGGCTTTAATGCGTCATGGAAAATATCTGGGAACTAGACACAAATACTTCTTAAGATGCATTAGAGACAAACACAGGTGCTTCCAACAACAGCCACACATTAGCCCTACATTTTCATTTTAAAATGTTATTTTAATTATCTAAATGTATTTTCCATAAGCAGTAGACCAGCTCATTCAATCTACCAAGTTCTTAGACAATACCCAAGATGCCTGTTGTTTCAGAAGTGGGAAGAAATCAGTAATGGAGATCTGTAGATATGCTTCTTTCTTACTTGAAAAGAAAAAAAATGTTTAAGAACAGGGAGCTGTAAGGAAATGTGGGCTGAACAGACGAATAGTAAGGGTTTGTAAATCTTGGAAAATGGAGGATTGGAAGCAGTAGAGCATTAAAGAAAAATACAAGTCTCCAATCATTTAACAAAAACCCAACCCAACCAAACAAAAAACCACCCCTCAAGGAATTTATAGGAATAGCTTTTTAAGGGGATATCGCAAGAGGAATGTTATGTAATGAAGCTTTCAAATTAACTGATGAAAGATTGCAGAGAGAAACTATCCTTGGCAGAAAAAAAGGCTGAAAACAGTAAGAGACAAATATGTCAGTGTCAGTATGTTTTTGAGCAGGAACAACCTACTCTGGAAGCTCATGGAAGCCCCTTAAGTGGAGAGCTGCAAGATCATTTGGATGAATACTCACTTTGTATTTACTGTAAATGTAAATGAACTTCACTGCATCTGTCTTTCCAACCTACCATTCAATAACATTACGGAAAAGTTGCCTAGAAATTTGAACACAGGTCTCTGCATCGTTGTAGGACAGGTGAGAAAGCAACGCTCTCTTACTTAATTAACAGTTCAGAAAAAGACACTAACTTTGCATGAAGTGATTTAAAAAACAAAGGAGCTTCCTTCACAAAATTCCTGCCTCTCTGTTTGAAAGATGCTTTTTGCCTAAGCTGGCTCTTCTGACCAACTTCCACAGAGCAGCAACACAAGTCTGGTGTCCCCTGAGAAGTGATCCTCTGGGCAGCCCCACTACCCTACTTTTAAGCTGATGTTTTTAGCAAAGCGAAAAAGAACAAACAGCCTCCAAACAAAGCCTGTCTTCTAACTCTTAAGACATTCTGGCTGTATAATTTGAGTACAAGTGGGGGGAAAAAAACCCCCTAACCCTCAGATACTTGGCTGTGGAATGCTTGCTCCCCTGGAAGATATTATTCTTCTGATCCCTTTGTAAATATAAATGGTTAGAACTAAATAAAGCTGTCAACATCTGAGAATAGACAATAGAATGGTAAAGTTACACAGTTGAAACATACACTACATACCAGAATACACATTCATTTTGTAGACATGCAGATGCTATTGGTCTTTTTAGTCTCCTGTTGATGCTGTAAATACAATGAGAAGCAGGAGAAGGTGCATGGTGCAAATATTTCCCATTGATGCAGAAATGACGCGCAGATAAAAATGTGCATAAAAAATGTGCATACTTGTTCAAGGGAAGTAAAATCAGAGAACCTCTCTGATGAGGGTGCATTAGAAAGTAAATGGAGGAAACAAAATATTTCCCAACACCTTGTTCTTGCAGGTAGACATAACATGGTTGAACACTTCTAGAAATACAGACATCTTGAATCCTGCCTTGCTATGCCCGAGGAGGACTGAATAGTCATTAAGACTATGAGTTTGGGTGTTTTTGTTAAGCACAGAGCAACTCGGGTAATTTTAAGGGACAGCATAAACCATTTTAAAAGACAAAAAATGATCATTTTAGGAACATGTCATTCCTGTGACTATGGGGTTTTCTTAGGCATCAGTGAAATTTAGAGATGCCAATGAGATTGTAATATGAAATAAAAATATTTTTTTTCTAAGGCTTACGGTTTGCTGAAGTGATACTCAATGAAGAAACAAAAAAATAATCAGATGGTCACCTATGCAAAAGCTTAACTGAGTTGAATTGTGCAGCTCTTTGTCATGTTTTGCTGGATCGGTCGTATGCCGAGTACAGCAGTTGTGCAGCACTACATGATGAATGTTGTCTTGGAGACTCTAAGGCACCAAGACTTCAGGGTAGATGCACGCCACAGTGCAGTCTGTGTCATCATACATTGATCATTTTGAGCAAGGACCTTACTTATGCATTTTGTGATTCCTTTCCATCATTCCCATATGGCTGCCCTTCCAGAAAAGGAGAGCTGGTGCATGTCCAGGATGTGTTTTGACGAGGAGCTGAGAAATGGCCAGCACACATGCTGGGGCTTGGGAGCACTCTGCAGCATAGCAATCTATCCCTGTTGGCTATACAGCATGTTCTGAAGTCAGTACGATAACTTCTTTTGCTTTTTATGAAATTATATCGCTCTTTCATCTACCGCAAACTACCTCTGGAAGGAAACAAAAGCTTATCAGTACATATTCTAAACGTAAAGTTGGATCAGAAGACTATTAAACTAAAGACACTGGCTAGTCCTTCAGGTGTGTGCATTTGTCAAATTTCATGGGGAAAAAAGCAGCAATACTTGAAACTGTGTACACAAACAAAAGGACTAATAGGGGATTTGTTTGCTTCCAGAAGGAAAAGAAGAGCTGGAGTGTGATATTTAAATACACTTTTTAAAGTGCACATTTGAGCTTGCAAGTAAAATGGGAACAGATGTACCCATTAGATCAAGGCTATTTATCTATAAACTTAGTTGTTTCCAGATGAGAGCAAGCATTAGTTGGATAACAGGGATGGGTAAAATGGTTGTAAATGCCTACCCTTCAGTTTACGTTAGATTATTTCAAGACCCTCTCTTGCAGGAGTGCTAGGGCAGGAATGATGAGTCTGGGCCGGGGTGGAAGCCAGAGGAGGAGCAGACACTGGAGAAGGGCTGTCAGGAGCTGTCAGCGCTGGTGTCAGCTGGTCTGTAAGTCCCAAGCACCAACCACGTGTGCCTCGTGCTGCTTTTCTGGATACCCAGGAGGGAGGACAGCAAGGAAATCCTGACAGCTTTCAGGAAGGAGAGTGATCCCAGTGGGCTCCAACAGGGGACAGAGAGGGTCTCTCAGACCTACTGGCATTGACAGCAAGCAGGGCACGGCACTGGCACCCTTGTGTTCCTCAGCATCCAAGGGGTGGACCTGGATAGGCTACTTGGGTATGAGCATCTGGGCACCTGCCGTCTTCCAACCAGGGCAGGTGGGGACATGTCTCCTAGTGCTCGGGAGTACATGGGTATGAGCATCAGGGTCAATGAGTGATATCAGTTTTGTTTTAAAGCAAGAAATCCTCTTCCCTTGTGACTTGCTGCTTCGTTACAGGTCTTGCAACATCCTACACTCTCAAACTTGGGGAAATAAAATGTATTGAGTGAACTCCCCCACCTTTTTTTTTTTTTAAATTGCATGATATTTTAAAACTACATCCAATGAGGAAAACCAAAATATTTAGCAGTTAAAAGTGTATTGACTTCCCTAAATGAGCTATCAAAATGAGATATTGAAAACTAATTACCTGATTTTACATTTGGAATAGCTACATGATTTTGCAAATATTACTGTCTCTGGTAGTCTGCAGCTTGGGAAAAAACCCAAGAGTATTCAGCTTGCGTTTTATTCTGGGAAGGTGAGCACCCCTCTGTGCTTAATTTCTTTTTGCGTACGCTGTTTGAAATTCTGGCACCATCAGTGTCAATTAAAAATTACCACTGGCTTCAAGAATTTGCCCGAGATGTTTCTTCTTCTGTTTGTTGGCTGGTCACAAATATGTTCATAATTATCCAAGTAGGTGTAAGAAAAATCTCTGCACAACTGAACTTAATGATGGATCTCGTCCCCCCCTCCCCTGTGCCTCTTTTCTCTAAAGCTTTATTTTAACATATGGTATTACTTTCTTCTGTATTGACACTAAGGCTCCTTGCACAAATGGAAACGAAGGCCTAAGCAGTGACCAGCATTTTTAGAAAGATAAGTGAAAAGCATTTTGATTTTCAGCTCTTCAGGCACCTAGCATACGTTACAGCTTATTCATAAGAAATATTTGGAAAAGAAAGCAAACCCTTCTGATTTTTTTTTTTTCCTCCTACGTAGCCTAGTGAAACTTTGTAGTAAGTTTTAAAAAAAATCTTAAACAACTTTTGTTCCTGTTTCTTCTGGATTTCATTACTCTAGATGGGATTAAAAAAAAATAGAAAAATACCCCAAATCTCAAAAAATGTCGATCTTTCACATACAATCCCATTGACAAATAGCTCTACTTTCTTATGGGCTCTTGCAAACCTAGGTAACTGGACAAATTCAGGCATGGGTTACTTAAGCATTTGCAGTTTGAGTTATTTGGGGTGTTCAATGCATGACCAAGTTTTTGAGCATGTTAGATGTTTACAAAGCATTGAAGGTATTGGGAAATACGGTACTTAATGCTGGACACAGTCTTTGGTTTGGTTTGTAGTACTAAGCATTCACAGAAACAATTTCACTATCTAATAAACCTAATGTTATATGCCCATTTACCTACCTGAGGATGAAAGATTCGATGTAATTGCAAAGTATTAATATTTTTACCTGAACCATTACATCTTTTGAAGTTAGCTAATCACTGGTTCAAAGGGGGTGAGGATGTGTTTTTGCATCAACTCCCCTTAAGCAAACAGGAAGGTGATTAAAAGAGCTCATCTCCAAAGACTGCTGTGAGGATCTGCCTCAAGACTTTTTAATATTGTAATGTGATTAAAAGTACCTAAGATGACTTCCTCTTGTTTACTTTTCAATCAGTTACCTAAATGTGATCTCATTAAAACCACATAAACAAACTATACTAAAAAGTCACAGATGAGTTCTAGGCACAGATTTAAATCTCGGATATGGATTTTGTTAAAACTTCAAGTGTTCTTGGGTAAGGAAAAGGATATCTTGTACATGAAATATAAACTTACAATCTTCTTTCACCCTTTCTGATTGATTCAAAGTTACTGTTTCTCTGTCCTCAGGTTAAGAGATTGTGTATTAAACTTGCTGATAACTGATTATTATACTTGCAAACATGAACTTGTGGAATTTGTTATTCTTTAAGTGGAATCATATGAAGTTTTTGCAGGTTGACATTTTGAAGTAAGTGCTCTGTGCAAGTGTATAAAAAGATAATCTAACATTTCATGAAACTTCTTAGTTTCTTCAAGTTTTAAATTCTATTAATTTGATAATTTAGCTCTGAGTATTTTCAAACGTATTTGTTGAAGGATTTTGTCATTGAGTATTGCTGCTGTTGCCTTTTTTGCTTCTACGTATTAAGCGTAGTATATGTCATACAAATTTTACTATGATAAGATCAGGCTGAATTTAATTCGTTTCTTTTGGGTCACAGAAAATTTATCAGATTTAGTATTTTAGAAAGCGACTGCTATCGAAGTTCTGTGGCCTTGCTGAAATGATATTTAGGTCCAGATCTTTCCTAATGCTGTAACAAAGGCCATCTGCTTAACAGTGAAGTTATTCAGTGAGAAGAATAGTTGACAGCAAAGCTGATATCAAAAAGGCGATGCAGAGAAACACTAAACTCCAGTTCCTTATGGTAATTATCCCTGCTAACGAAATGATTACATGCTTTCCGGTGTGTTGGTCTTGGCATTATTATGAGGGGCCTTTAAGTCCTCCCGACTTGAGCATGAGTTGAAAGCACTCAGCACGAGAACTGGCTTGGAAATCTTCCATCAAGCTGTCAGAAAACCTTCATTAAATGTTTGTGAAGCTGGGCCCTCTTCATCGTTTGTTTGAAATATGCCATGCTGAATGTAGGTGTGACTTTCACCAAGTTTTCTGATGTGCTGTGAATATAATTAATAGATGCTTTTTGCAATATAGAAAAATTAGTAAATTTAAGGGAGACCAGCACAGATGTGATGGAATTATGGAAAGCAGATCTCTCTCTCTTGAGCACCGTGGGCATGCTTGAGAGAAATAAGTATGGGGGGGAGAGATACTTTTCCTCTGTTACCAAGATATATGGAGCTGGAGATGTATTAAAACTCCGAGGTTTTAATCAAGGGCTACACTTCAGGCTTTGACTTCAGACTGTGTTGCACGTGTTTCAGCCATTGGAAAAGTAATTGTGGAGGGGATGTGTGTGTCCAGCCTGCCCTCTGCACTGCACTAGCTGCGTACCCAGTGCTGGTGGGCTTGGAACAAAGGGGAGGGATTGTGTCACTGGTAATTTGTCCTAAATTATTGCTTTGTTGCCTTCTAAGCCTTTTATTAAAATCACCAGCACAAATATTTATTTGTTATTATTATTTCTTGTCAAGTAATTGGTAAATACGTATGTCAGGGTGTGTGTATTTATCTACCCATATATCTGGTGATCTATGTACGGCTATCAATCCTATTTAGAGAATTGAATGTAGGTTTGCCTGGTGTAATAGTATTTTTAATGATACATGTAAGCTCCTTAACTCAGTCTTATGTGTTACAGAAATGTTTGCTTGTATTATGTTTGCTGCCAGCGTGGCTATGGCCTGCTTTCACTGTGGGAGACATACAGATAATGCAAACAGGCAGCCCCGGTATAGGTTGTGTTTGCCTGGGGGTGTGTGCTGCTGGCTATTCCTGCAGTATACCAAAACAGATGAAGTCCGCAAAAAGGTATTGAGAATTGAGCTTCAGAAGGTGCTCCAAAATGAGCTGGAATAGTCTAAGAAACACAACAAACACGGGTAGATTTCCAGATGAGAAAAGTGTAGGGATGATTGTAACGATAATAACATACAAAAAACTCAGCCTCCCTCCTAAAAAGTGTGCCCCCCAAACACACTCCAACCAATCAACCGGAAATGCCCCCAAAACCTGCCTTCAGAAAATAACCAAGATATCTCTACATACCTAAATTCATAGTTGCAGGAGAGAACTCCACAGTTTTGCATACACATTTGTGTACTTGTTGGTGCAATCTAGAAATGGGCAGGGTAACACCTGTGTCTCCCCCAGGGACCCAAGCTGATGACCATGTTCAAAGTGTGGCCATCTCGGAATGGTAACCTGCTTCCTTACACAGTTGTGGTGGTAGGGACCTAACCTGCTTAGAACAGCACAGGAGTTAAAGGACTTTGATCGGAAGGGGAGACCTGGCTTCAAACTTGAGAGCTTTAAGTGTGCATCTGCTAGAGAAGTACCAATAACCATCAGTCTATAGGGTGAAAACGGGTATTTTCCTCTCTTCCTCTACTACTGAGCAGAAGAGAATGAAAGATTAATGTGGCCGGATGGAAAGAATATAAGAGCAAATATGATTATGGCTTTGTAGCTGAGGTGATTACAAGACTAATTCAGTAGCTGTGGTCCCTCTTATGTGGATTTCTTCTGCGTTTTAACATAAAGCAACCATTGGAATAAAAAAATTCTTTGTTATTTAAAAAAAAAAAGTAGAGTTTTAATGTAATCTGGCTGGTCTCCAGAGGAAGATTTTTTTTTTTCATCTATATATTGGCTCATTCTGGTGAGATGTCAGTCATACTTTTTCTGTTGTATACAGGAGGCTTGATTTTTACATACGGCTTACATGTTCTCAGAGACAACAATTATTTGTTTTGCTTCAAGGTGTTTTCAAATAGAATCTCTTATTCCAACTTGTAAAAGTACAGCACGTATATATAATAGAGACAGTGTTTACCATATAAATCAAGCAAAGATGTTGGTTGTTTCTTGTTTTGTTTCCTCCAGAAAGCCATACGTGTTGGTCCTGAGATTGTTCTTATCCTCTACCTTTTTCTTTTTTTTTTTTTCCCACTTTTTTTGGAACTAAGTATTGAGTTACAAAAGATGGGTAAAAAGATACAAAAAGAACTTATTTCTTGATTGTGATAAATGTTTAACAGATGGTAAGTATATTAAATACAGAGGGAGAATCAAAAAAAAAAAAGAGAGCATGAAAATGGGAAAGAAGATATTTGATTTCATCTAAGCTTTTGGAATCTCAAATGTGTAATTCCCCCCCCCCCCCCCCCCGCCCCGGGCCATCCAGTTTTTTCTCAGTGTGCCACAAGATCATCCCTTTTGAACCTGTGATCCATTTTTACTACCTGTCATAGGTCCAATCTTTAACTTCTGAAATGTGATGGGCTTAGAAATTTTCAATAACCAAGTTAGTAAGTTGAAAATTTCAATTTAGGGCAAATTGATTGGAGGTATAGCCTTCGTCAATAAAATTTCTCTGGCTGCTGCAAAATTACATATTATAAAATTTGCAGACAAAGAGAGGAAATGAAAAGAAACTGTCAATACAAATTGGGTGGACTTCCCCCTCCCGCCCCCAGCTGTCAGCCTTTATTTATAGAGTCCCCTCACACTCATAACTTAATACCAAGAGGAGTTAGCGTAGTATGCAGAGTGACAGATGACTCTGGGGTGGAGGTGTGCCTGCCTTGCTGTTGCTGTTCCATTTGTAAGCCAAAAGCAGTAAAATTGCGCAATTTAGTACCTGAGAGTGTACGAACGGTTAGAAACTCGGTCCCAAAGCATGGCTTTGAGCTCACCATGAAAGGAAATGATTCAACAAGAATCATGCTAAGGCATCACGTTTGGTGTGTTTCAACTTTGCTAAGAAGAAGGTACTGTAAAATGATGAACAACTGTTTCCTACTGAGGGGGCAAAAGAAAAAACTGGCACTTTGGAAAATGAAGTTCTAAAGAATGTAAGATAAGGTTGGTTAAAGTAAAAAAGAAAAATACAAATACTACTTCTCTTAGCACTCTTGGGGTGCAGGTGCGTGATCTGCTCTTGCTGCACATGCTACAGACTTTTCCTGGCTATTGCTGTCCATGGGAGCAGAGGTGTTGTCTTTGTTTTAACGGAAGCATCCTGTTACCCTCAGGTAACTTTGGAGCGATATGCCTATGGGACGGGCACTTGATGATAATTATTTTGACGTAAGTAAGTGCATGAAAAGAGCATATCTCTTTGTGCAATAAGAGACTGACGAGTATTGATTAAAAAAAAAAAAAGCCCCGAATACAAATGTATTGTTTGGAGTGCAGGTATATTACTACTTTTAATAGGTATACTAACTATAACAAAAATATCAACTCTTTTATCTGTGGCGGTAAGGATTAGGGGAGTGGAATAGTATTCTCTTACAAGCTTTATTTTTCTGTGCTGGTGCAAGTGGGAAGAATCTTTTTTTTTCCCCTCCAATACAGTAGTAGTAAAATGAAAGTTGTAGTCAGCTGCTAAACTTGCACCATGGAAATAATTCTTGTTGTTGATGAAAACAACTTTGCTGCTGCTGTGTTAGAAGCACATGTTTATTTTAAACTTGTAAATAGAAAAAGTGGTCTATAAAAACTACTCTGGAAAAATAGAAAGGACTTGGGGAAAAAGCAGGTGTATACGTCAAGATGGTGTAATCCTGAAACCCATTGCTCATGGGCTACCTGAGTCTGCAGGCTCTGAAACTCCTGGAGCAGCCCTCTTCCTTTTAAAGTCTCTCCAGGCATCGTGTCTGCCTGAGTTATAATCCACCCCAAAGATGTGTTTCCATCTAAGCCTCTTAAGGATTGCTGGGTCTGGAAGGGGCTCTCGGAGCGCACCCATGGCATGCCGGTGAGATCAAACCCAATCCCAAAGTGTGGTCGTAGCTTTTGCTTTCCGCTAAAAAGGATCCGGCTTGAGTAATGGTTTTTCTTTTGTGTGATACTCCGGTGGCGAGAGTGCTCATCCAGGTGCTGGAGTGGGTATGTAATGCTTTCCTCTGCCTGGAGGGTCTAACCGCCGGCTTAGAAGCTTTTCTGGGGATTTCCTTTTACGCTTGCAATTGAAGCTGTGCTTAACTCAACCCTTCCTCTAGACAGAGCTCAGAGGTGCTTATTCAGGACTGGGGATTACTTTCTAGGAGACCGAGTCAGTTCCTGAGATGCTGTAAGACCTTGGTCGTAGGAGATCAAACCAGATTGCTCCCTAGTAACTGAATGATAAGAGATATTCAAATAGGCTGCCAGTGGAACATTTGGTATGATTGTTTATTTCTCATAGCATGCTTGATACGCTCATTAAAAATAAGAGATCCTTCTGGACAAATCGGTTCTGTACTTCGATTGGCTCCACTTCTTTACACAAATTATAAATAGAAGTCAAATATTTTATAACAGAATATGTTCATTTTGCTGTTAGCTGGATCCGAGGAAGGTTGTTTTTCTGTTTTCAGGAATTTGTCAGATCATTCAAAAGTAGAGGTGCTGGTAATGTAGCTAGAATTTTATTTCAAAATAATAAGATTCTAAGCGAAGCATATTAGTTAAGTGATGAACATATATCCATTTCAAGCCTTTTGCAGATCATACTTGAGCAAGCCTGGCATGAATACAAACAGCACTGGGAGGACTTGAATTAGCAAACCCCTCCACCCGAACTTTCTAAAAGAGCCCAAAGAAACAGGGAGACATAGTCCGTAATAAGTTTTACAGCATTGCTGGTGTTAGAACCTCACAAATCGAAGCCGGTGTAACACCGACTACCGATTATATATAAAATAATGTGTGAGGGGGTTTCACAGAACTAAGACTTCTTTGTACAAGTGCAAGTAACCTATTAATTAAAACCACTCATATTGCAAGTGTTGGGAGAAGACAGGGAAGCCAGTCCAAACCCTTACTGACCCAGTCCAAACAATACTGAACTAGGCCACTAAACCCCAATATTTCACAACTTCTTTTCTTTACCCTCTCTCTAATAAATATATACTGTAAACTAGCTAATGGCAGCAATTCTGTATGCAAAGTTGTATTTTTTTGTAGAAATAAGTTCTGTGGATGCTTGCTTATATGCTTGTAAAATGCTGCAAAGAATGCAATCAAAATGCTAATATAGTTCCTCTCTAGTACTAGAATAAATATATTTGAAAACACAAAACTGGAAAGGTTAGAGATAGGAAACATATGTATTCCTGCTTGCTAGTCAGTATGTTTTAGCAGAGATGTGGGTAGGAAGATAGGGGAAGATGATTAAACTTATGGAAGGTGAAAGAAATAAGGGGAAAGAGAGAGAGGTTTGTTTTTTTTCCAAAAGTATAAACAAATGACTGTGTCAGTACCTATATAATAACAAAAGAGAGGGTGTTTTGCAAATAATGCGTTGTGCTTTCTGAAAATGGGGTGAATTCTGGTTTTGTGGAAACAGAATGCTGAAATAGGTGGGAGCTGCTTCCCTGGCTGGGGCATCTCTGGCACAGAACCAGCAGCTCTGGGCTGCTGGAGTATTTGGCTCGGGGCAGGGTTTTACAGCCACTCTGCTCTGGTGGAGCTTGTCTAGGGGACCAGAACTGTGCTTGCTGGGAACAGAGGGAGAGGAGAAGGGCTTGCCTGTCTCTGCCCACACACACACTGCACAGATGCAGCACACAGAAAAAACTTCGAGCAGCCTGATACCTTACAGTCCACAGAATCATTTAGGTTGGAAAAGGCCCTTGGGATCATCGAGTCCAACCATCAGTTCCACTCTACAAAGTTCTCCCTTACACCATATCCCTTAACACCACATCTAAATGAGTCTTAAACACATCCAGGGATGGTGACTCCACCACCTCCCTGGGCAGCCTATTCCAGTGTCTGACCACTCTTTCTGTGAAGAATTTTTTCCTGATGTCCAGCCTAAACCTACCCTGCTGCAGCTTGAACCCATTCCCTCTCGTTCTATCGCTAATTACCTGTGAGAAGAGACCAGCACCAACCTCTCTACAATGTCCTTTCAAGTAGTTGTAGAGAGTGAGGAGGTCTCCACTCAGCCTCCTCTTCCTCAAACTAAACAGTCCCGGCTCCTTCAATCGCTCCTCGTAAGATTTATTCTCCAGGCCCTTCACCAGCTTCGTTGCCCTCCTCTGCACTCGCTCCAGCACCTCGATCTCTCTCTCATATTGAGGTGCCCAGAACTGGACACAATACTCAAGGTGTGGCCTCACCAGTGCTGAGTACGGGGGGACAATCACCCCTCTCCTTCTGCTGGTCACACTATTTCTAATACAAGGCAGGATGGCATTGGCCCTCTTGGCCACCTGGGCACACTGCTGGCTCCATGTTTAACGCGTGTTTTTTCTGAAATGACTGGATTGGAAAATGTCTGTTGTTGAGTGCCATTGTCTCCAATGGGAGAGGTGGGGACTGGGAGTGCACATCTCTGCTTGCTCTCTTCTCTCTGTCTCAATTTCTTGTGCTACCGGAGATTTACATAGCCCAGACATGACTGATGACTGTCACACCTGCTTTCTCCGAAATCTTTCTGCTCCTGGTACACTATGCCTATATATAAGCACACACAAATGCATATATATATATATATATATATACAGCAACTGCTGTGCATGCCAATTACTTTTCTACTAAATACCCGCAAAATCAGCGTGGGACTTGAGACTATCAGTTGTGTTTGGATTGGGCCTTAAGATCAAAATCCATTTTAATGGATAAGATGGAGATCACACAGTCTTGAACTGTCCTGTGACCAGCCACACTATCTAAAGGTTAACGTGATTCCCTGATGCGGTTCTGGCTAATGCCAGCTAGTGCCTCCCAAATAATACATAGGGTCATTTGGTGGATGTTGGGGCTCAAGTGCTGTTCCCAGTGAGAAGTGTAGAGGGTGTCTTCCAAGGGAAGGGGAGAAGTCTTTAGGCCTCTGAATGTAAGTCAGGTTGAGACAGTTGGACTCAGGGTGAAGAAGCAGCTTTGTTGTGTTCACTAGTGTAGATGTAAAGGGGGTGATGGGAAGAGCCAAAGGAGAGAATAGAAAGATCTAGAGAGGGGTTTGGCAGGTTAGTGAGGTGAAATATAAATATGTATAAATACCTACCTAAAAAGTAGCGGAACTGGAAACCTGATTTGATATTTCCAGTAAGGTGTTTTAAGGAGCATAGACAACCCCTTTTAGAATAGTACTCTGCCTTAGCATGTGACTATCCAGATGGTTTGACTTGACTTCTGAAAAAGGCAAAGATTTTTACCTCTACCACTAACCTCTGTATCTGCAAGAAAAAAAAGCAAAACAACAAACATGCATACATATGTAAGTAGAGCAGAAATAATAAAGCAACAGTCTTAAATGAAGATCTCAGAGATTCATAACTCCTCATCTCTAACAAGATTTTTGGGTCCGTGTTTTCTAAATCTGGCTCAATATGAAGCAAATTGCAAAACAAATCCTGCTAGCCTATTTTTTTCCAATAGTGACTCCAGAAAAATAAAGAGACGATATTAAAAATAGATTTATGAATGCTTCTCAGTGTCTTAGTTACAGTGCATACACATATGTATATTATATATTTTCACGGAAGAACACTTTTCATGGGAGGCAGAACACCATCAAATCTCAACTGTTTTTCCACTCCATTTTGTATTCCCTGCTGTTTGGCACCCATTCATACGTTAGCTTGCCAAAAGAGTAGCTTGACAATTAGGTATGTTAGCACAATTATGCATTTCATAAACTAGGCAAAATAAAACCCTCAGTGCTATGATGAATAATCTTTTCTCTCAGAGCTTTTTTTTTTACAATTATTTTTTAAACAATATCCCTATTGTAACTTCTTTGGTGTGATACTGCAGTACACAAGCATTATCAAAGGGGAACCGTAACTTGTGCTTCAGACAATAAACTGTCCGTCCTGTCCTAAAGAGGTTGTTATAGTCGTTCATCACCACAGTATCCGAGGACTTCCCAAGTGTGTCTAACATCTGTCACTGTTTACTCTCTTATTCTTCTCCCGGACAGAAAGTGTGTGCAGTGAAGTATCTTGGTTTAGACTTTAGACTTGGTCTGTGTCTTCTTCCTTATATTTGTTAGAAAAAACATAGCCGAAGAGAAGTCTTTGTGGAGAATGGTCTCCTCATTTACTGAGGGAGTTTATCCCATGGATTTGGCCCCTGTCTTCCCGGAGTTATATCTCTGCCAAAGGATAAACCTTGGCTTTATTGTGGAGAAGATCACAGTGCTGGAGTATGTTAACTGTTTATCATGGTTTTCATTCTGCTGTTTTGGGTAATTTTGTTTCTGCCATCAGGGGATATAATGCACAAAGGCCCTGGTACAAAGATTTCATTTCAGTTTCTGTCTGCAGCCAGCATAGGTCAGAAAGGACCAGGGAGGGGAAGTTTGTGTATTTTTATTTCCTGAGCAGGTATGCCTTAATGTTTGGTACTAGTTAGGCCCAAACTGGTGCACGTTTCAGTTTGTTGCCTTGACTGTTTGTGCTGGAGATGCTGAGCGACTGCGGACTGAACTACAATACCAGGTACCTTCTCTATTTTCTTGTAAGTTCTACATCATTCCTCTCATTGATTTGTTTTCTTGCATTTTCTATCATAGCTACACTCACTTTCATCATCGCTGTCTTTAAGTCAACATCTTTTTTTGTCGTTCCTGCCTTGTCTTCACATTATCTTGTTGATTTCACATGAAGAGAAGACTAGTAAGACATTATGGTGTAAGGTTTCTCCTGGGCTACTTCAATACTAGAGAACCTACTTTGCTATTTTTAGGCTCTGGGCGATGTTTCCTTCCATACCTGCTTCTTACACAAGTTAAGAGCTCTCTGAATGGCTCATCAGCCACAGTGAAGGATTGCCCTGTTAGCCTTAGTACAAAGTGCTGAGCAGTATAAGGCTGTTCCCCTGTCTTGATTTCAAAAATCGCCAAGGAAACAAAGTGCCGGGTTGTTTCAGCTGTACAATGAACTGTAACACAAGTAGGTTAAGGCAAATGTAAAATACTGCAAACTCTATAGAAAAAAGCATACCGAACCAAAGACTGTACGTCAGTCTGTGTAGAGGTGGTTCATCTTTTGTCAGAGGCTAAGCCTGTCTGAAACCTCAGCAACAGGAGTCACCAGGTCACAGCTGCATAAAGCAAACTGCTCCTTAGCCTTTAGAAATTATTTGGCTTCTTTTTCATTCTCTTTCTCTTCTCTGTTCTTCCTGTTTTTCCCTCTTCCCCCCCATTCCTTGTTCCTTCTTGTGACCTGCCCACAGGCTGCCCAGCAAAACTGTGGGCTCTCCATCCTTGGAGGCCTTCAAGACAAGATGTCTTGAATGACATCTGAGGAACCTGCTCTGACCTGGCCTGCCTGGAGCAGGGGTTTGGGCCAGCTGCCCTGGGGGTCCCTCTGAGCAACTCTGGGATTCCACCAAACTGGCCGCTATGCGAGATGCAGTGGTAACACAATCCATTCAGAGCTATAATGGGTTGCCCTTCCCCTCTTTGAGGGCCACCATTGTATCATACACCTCTTCCTGCCTGCCTGCACCATTAATGGTTACTCCCTAAAGAGACGTATCATTCTAAAAAGGGATTTTTTTGCTGTTTTATTCAGTGTTCTTATTTTGTATCTCATATATTAATGGAATGAGTAATCTGTAGCAATTGAGGATATTATATTTTATTTACCACATCAGAGTCATCTGTCATGCATTTTGCACATGTATTTAACATATTTTCCTACTTCTGTTTTCTGAATTCTAATGGGCAGCAAACTTTAAAGTCAAGAAACCTGAAGCTGTCTGGGTGAAATCTTTGCGCTTACTTAGTGTGTCTTTAACATAGTCTTACTTGGACTGTCACACTGCCTTACATTTTGCACGCTTATTAATAATGAATTCAAAATTATTCTAGTTTTTTAGCTTTTTCTTAAAAACATGTTTTGCACAACTGCCTTAAACAGAAACTTGCTAATGGAAATGAAGTAAAAATTAGTTTTGTACTTAAACTCCTTGGTCTTGAAGTGGACAGGCAAAATAATTTCTAAATTTCTCTAATGAATGTAACAGAAGGAGATATGATATGAATCTGAAACATAAGTTTATATACTTAATTCATTTTATGTGCCTGAGTAGACAACTAGGTGTTTGCCAACCAGGTGTCTTCCCCTGCTTCCCCCAGATGACTGAGACCTTGACGGTTATCAACCATAGCTAGGACAGTCTGCACGCGGATCTTCTGTGCCGTGGCTCAGCACAAAACAGCATGTTGCAAACTGGTGAGGATCTAAACTTCATGTCCTCTGTTTCCCTGCTCCGCTGAAACAGGGCCCAGGCTGCAAACCTGGTGCTGAGACATCTCTGCTGTTGCTGCCACGCTGGTTTCTCTCTGGTGTCTGCTTATTTGCAACACCTGTAAATAGGTTTCTGATGTGTTTAATATGCTTACTTCGCTTTTGTTCCTGTGAAGTTTTCCAGACGTTGCTGTGCTTGGTAACACGGTTATTTCTAGGATGGTCCCTGCTAAGTGTTATTGTCTGCTAGTCTTACTTTGTTTTCCCTCTGTTGCCCCTTACTCTTAGTCCCATCAGCACTGAAATCATGAAGATTATTTGAAATACTACAACTTCTTTTGGGAGAGCTGCATTTGTTTGGATATTTAAAAAAGGTATTTTATGATTGAAAGGCTTAAGCAGACACATCAGTAGTCTAGAAGGCAATATCATAGAATAGTTAAGAGTTGGAAGGGACCTTGAAGATCATCTAGTTGCAACCCCCTGCCCTGGGCAGGGACACCTCCCACTAGACCAGGCTGCTCAAAGCCCCATCCAGCCTGGCCTTGGACACCTCCAGGGATGGGGCATCCACAGCTTCTCTGGGCAACCTGTTCTGGTGCCTCACCACCCTCACAGGAAAGAATTTCTTCCTGATAGCTAATGTAAATCTCCCCTCTTTCAGTTTAAAACCGTTACCCCTCGTCCTATTGCTCCACTCCCTGATAAAGAGTCCTTCCCCATCTCCCTTGTAGCCCCCTTTAGGTACTGGAAAGGGTTATAAGGTGTCCCTGGAGCCTTCTCTTCTCCAGCCTTGCATACAAGTAAAAAAAACCCAGCACGTAACATGTCGCTTAAAACCTGTGTAACGCTTGGAAAAAAGAAAAATACAGGAAATAATGGCAGTGAGGTGAAGGTTTTCAGAACGAAACCACAGTGATGGTTTACTCAAATGCAACAGCAGCTGCCTGAAAGCGTATTTATTTCCAATGTTTGTGAATCCTTGCACTCTCCTTTTCTCATCCCCACAGTAGTTATTTCAGTTAGATCAGGCAGCCATGCATCTACCGCCTTTGTTATCGGGAACAAATTGCCATATTCTGAGTGGAAGTAGTGCTAGGAAAGAGCAGTTTGACCGGCCCATGGTGGTAGTGGAAGAAACAGCGGGGGGGTAAAGAGCTGGAGTCCTTCCCTCTCCCTCTGCTCCTCACCACCCACCAGCACAGGATGTGCTGCGATTTTTTTCTTCTCCAATCGATAGCTACAGTCAAATGTAAAATGGGAAAGAAATGTTCTCCTTTCAATAAAGCCAGCTGCTTCCGAAAGCGGTAAGTGTAGAAACACCATTGTTGGACAGTCAACACTTGTACTTTTGACCCTGTGTTTTATGTAGTGAGAAAGCAGAGGGCAGAAAGGGGACGAGTTGTTTTTGGCAATCTTTTTAACTCCTTTGATAAGAATTCACCAAAACTCAAACCAACAGAAATATACAAGCAATATGATATTTTTTCAAACCAATAATAACGACGTCTGAAACTTCAAAAACTTTCTCCGGTTGTCTAACTTTACTTTTCTAAGGTAGATTGAGAGGAAAATTTTCAGCTAGCACTAAATTTGCAGGACAACCTCTTTAAATTAGCGCTAAGGTGTTGTGAAAGCTTTTATTATTGCAGTAAGTGGCATCTTATCAATTGACAAGTACATCCGCATTAAATCTCCAGATCCTGGCCTTTGGCATATGAGAGTACTGATCATCGAACATTATGTTCACACTCAAAATGCTGTCTTGAGAAATTGGTATAGGCAACTTGTTTTATAGGAGGCACCTGCTCTCAGATTAAATCATTGCTTAGCCTTTCTATTCATTTGGACTCTTTGGTGCTACCAGAGGCTCAAATAACCTTAACAACAACAACAAAAAATCCACTTTTCCATCTGCAGCTAGAGATGATTACACACTACCCAGTTGTATTACAGTGACAAGACTAGACCACACTGA
Source organism: Larus michahellis (assembly GCF_964199755.1). Lineage (NCBI taxonomy): Eukaryota > Metazoa > Chordata > Aves > Charadriiformes > Laridae > Larus > Larus michahellis. The sequence goes on along the minus strand of NC_133900.1, from coordinate 18,784,842 downwards.
AAGCACAGTTTTATGATCTCATGTTCAATTATTAAAGCGTATAATACAGGGCGGGGGGGAAATACCTGAAAGACTGCCATCTGGTGCAAAGCAATTTTAGCACATACCTTATAAAGATACTAGAAATACAGACCTATTTTTGAGTCCCTTTCGCACAACTGTCAGGGTCCAAGCAGAGAATATACCAGGTAGAAACCTGCAAAATGGTAGCCAGAAAATGGAGGGGTGGGGGGAGAGAGAATCCACACATTATATTCCTAAACAAAAAGGTGCTGACTAGCAGTTGTTTTTTTGTTTTTGTTTTTTTTTTTCAAGTGTCCAACAATCATTTCTACAGAATGCTGTGTTGCAAAGGGAAACCCACTGGTGATGTGGATGATACGAGGTAGGGGAGCTATTTTGGCAATAATCTGGAGGAGCGTGTCAATGCTTAGTTTCTCTTATGGCTGCCTTGCTTGAGAGTGGGATTTAGGCGGAATGAACGTGATGCCCTGAGCCATCTGTCCCATGGATGTGTCTTTGCCTGAGGTTTAGCAACTCTGACAAGAACGTATTTTGGTTAGGGGTAGTGAAGAGAAACCTCACCCTGCCAGCTAATAGCAGTCCATGGGACTGGACAGAGACGATCTCTCACCGAGGGAGTGAGGGGGAGAAAGATGCCATGAAAATAAGGAGGGGTGGGGAAGAAAGATAAAACCAAAGTGCATTCAGGTCATCTTGTGTAATTTTAAAAAATATGTTAAATTAAGAGCAACAACTCTTCTTATTCCTCCTGCCCCTGTTTGTAGTCTGTCACATTGCCAGGAATTGTTAATGCAGGCAGGCACTCTGTGTTGCACCGCGGTAGGTGAAAGTGGCCTGTGTAATTCGATGTGAGGGAGTGTTTGGGTTTGTTTTTTTAATCAATTTGATCAATTACAAAACCGAAACAAAACCCCAAACGCAAAACACCCACTATTTTCCTAATATTTTCTTCTTCCAATTTCACGTAGACCCTCAGAGTTACCGTGTGTGTCTGTAAAGGACTGATGCAGAATTTTCCATGGTGCCATCTAGTGATAACTTTTTTTGCCTGGAATTCCCAAAGCGGGTAGAGAGGCAGGGTGTGGGTTTACAGGGCTGTTAATACCTACTCTGTAGGTACTGCCAGCTGCCTTCATCTGCCCGAGCCATCCTTTGATGGCCTCATAAAATGCGCCCTGGAGTGTCTTTGGAGTATTAATATGCTCTTCCACTTGAGAATTTCATCTTTAGAATATAAAGTCTTCCAATACAGTTTTTATAGTGGAAGAATAAGACTAATTCGTTTAATAGGTGGTAAAGGGAATTGGCTAAATTGAAAGGATTTGTTGCGCTTTCTTATTTTGAAGCTATTTCCGTTTCATACATTTTAAAATAGAATTCTCTGTAGTCAATGTCAACAGCAGCTAATATCCTAATGCCTTTACCTGTATGCTTCATCTCTTAAAACGTACTCAGAATTTTGTTCTGCCTTGTTTCATCTGATTTTCTTACCCTTTTTGCTTGGCAGCTGAATCCAACTGTTTTTTTCACCAGCGCGGGTGTTTCTTCCAGTTTTTATTTTGGACTAACAAAGTCATAACCCTAAAAAAGCAGTGGAGGGTGGGAGGGACACAAATTTGGAATTGCAGTGTGTCTTTATTTATTGTAACTCTCATTATAGAATACAAAAATATGGAAGTGGCCCAGATACCCAAAAGATCCTGTTAAAGTCAGTTGCGGCAGGTGATGCTTTTATAGAATTCTTCTATTCAGACACGATATCCATCACCATAAGTGAGTTCATCTACTTGGTAATTCTTCTTTTCAGCTGAAAATAGACAAAATGGGGATCATTAAAACTATGTTTTACTTTGCTTCCATAAAGGCCTTACTGTTACAAAATGAATTAACTTGAAATGCTCTTTGCTTAATTAAGTGAGAATGCTTAATTTGGTCTCACTTCAGTATTCAGCCTTTAGGAAGGTAGGGAAAGAAAGGGAGGATAGATTAAACAGAAAGGAAACAGCTGTTTAAAACTTAGTCTTTAGTCCCTAACACTCTCTGAATTTGTTGTTATTATTTGAAAAGGCATTTATGATGGTTTCCCCCCAATGCTGCTGTTCCTCCCTCTCCTTTACTCTGCTCTCAGTTGTTCTTAGGTAGTCCTTGCTTGTGAGATAAGTATAATGTAAAACTACGTTATTCATGTCATAGGGACACTTCTTGGATCCAGTTGAAGGTTAATGATCCAGCACAAGAGTTAAACCAGCTTGTTAATGTTAAGTGCCGTTGGTACTGTATTGTGAGGAACTGCAAAGAAAAATTTAGATTTCTTTCTTCGCTTCCCTCCTTTTTTAAGAAACAAAACAAACAAAACAAAAAAAGAGGAAAACATGTAAAATCTAGACTTGAAATGCAACAAGGTAGGTAGGTCAGGACTTAGCACTTGCAGCAACTTAGAGCTGGATGTGGTTTCATATTATCCCTACATCATGGATTAGAGGAATAAATGTCTTTTTCAGCATGTGGCTTCAGTGATGGTCATAAATAGACGATATAGGTTGGGGAATATATTCCACTCATACAAACTTATAGATCTCTGCTGAAATCAATGGGATTGTGACAGTCTCCATTGTATCAAGTACAGGTCTTCCCCAGCATCTCCAGAAAGATAAGAGAGGTGCTGTGCAGGGAAACAAAACCTACTAACATTCTGGAAGGGAAAGAATTGTGAGGCATTCCTTGAATTGATCAAAGTAATAAGATGAGAGTTAAAAAAAAAAAAAAAGGTAGATTAAATAGCAAATAGCTCTTATGTACCCTGGCTTGCTATGAAACTAATTCTTGATTTCATCCTTTGTGTCAGATAAAATAACTCAAAGTACCACTCTAAAGGCTTTGAAGATCTTTCAAAACACAGTGACTCTTAAGAGCTAAGCTGACACTTTATCTGAGGGGGGGATGGGGGAATTACATCAAAATTTGCTTTTACATAGGCATTTCACTTGAAAAATTAGTAAATTTTCCTTTGACTACTTACACAAGGAAATAGTGATTCCTATACACAGATGTAAATGAGCGCTGCTTAAGTGTCTGTTTGAAAGTTGCAGTCACCTTAAAAATAATCACTGGTGGTTTGCATTATCTCACTGAGCGTGCATATGTTAGGGTTTTATTGTAATCAACAGAGCAGTTTTTGTTAATAGAGGACCCAAATTAAATACATTTAGTGCCATGTTTAATACATTTGCTGATTCTGTATGTGAAACTGTCTAAGTAAGCATATACACAAAGGAATTTCTCATTCTTTTTAGTGCCATCTTAAAAAAAGTCAGGCGGGTATGATCTTCCTGATCTAACGTGCCCTCTTAATTAAGCCTTCACTGAATCAAACTTAATATCTTTGTCAAATAAGGTCAGACTTCCATGTATCACTGTCAAAGCTACTAAAGATAGTTCACTGCCGAGACAGGAGGGGGAGGGAAGGAAAAAGGGTTTCCATGGCTGTGTGGTAGAGCCACTTCTGCAAAAAGCTTTGAATCAGAAAGGGTGTTTGTAATCAACAAAGAAATATTCTCCCATATAAATCCAGATGCTACTTTAAGGAGGAAAAGACTCTGGACAGGGTGCAAAAATGTCTTATCTTGCAGCTGTCCTGAGGAGAGAAGGTTTCTGGTTGATTATTCTAATTGCAGCTGAACGTAGAAGTACACGTACAGAGTCAATCCGAAGACCCACTGCGGTGTGTCTGACAGATGCCAGGAGCGAGTACCCAGGGAAAAAGTATGTGAACAGTGGGCACATAGTGATACTTTCCCCACAGAACAGGGGCACCTTCATGTTTGAGAATGCCAATGCAATCTTCTGTGAATTTGTATAAATGGTTTCTGAAAGCATTTATAGTTACCTAGGCTTTATTCCTCAGTAATCCAGCATCACAGTAGCCTTCTATAACTCTTGTAAGCAATTTTGGGTTGTTCTAGTATCATAGCTAACTGTTGTCAACCGCTTTGGGACTTTACTGAACTCCTTTCCGCAGGATTTCTGAAAGTGCTGGAAGAGCACAGGGTTAGCGTGAGATCCGGCTGGACCCCACTGATATGCCAATGCACTGCAGACACCCACTGCCTGATCTTACCTTTAATTTTTGTCTTTTAATTGGGCCCACAAGATGACCTCTCCTTGATAAAAGTATCAGCTTAATGACCAGTGGCAACCAAAAGGAGTGCTTCATCTTTTTCCTCAGGTGGGAATATCCCCAGATATTCTGTTCGTATTAATGTCCTGGACTCTCTGGACCTGGAATTCCGCACCTCCCAGCCTTTCCCTCTCAGGAATGCTCGAGGGGCAAAATCCTGCTGGGCTCTGCAAAGGTTGCGTGGCATCTGAGGGGCAGAGGGGGAGGAAAGCGCAGTCGCTTCTTCCATTGCAGCTCTGAAGATCTTCACCGGGTGTGTTTTGCTGAGATCCAAGTCACTTTATTAAAGTAACTTGTCTCCTTTTCCTCTTTGCCGGCATTCCTTCCGAGTCCTGAGTAACGATTCTGGGCATGCCTTCAGCTATTTAATCTGCAGATGCCGTGTCAGAGATTTGGTTTCTTTTTTTCTATTTAATATTATATTTGAAGTGTTTCAGTCTCAGCCATCTGAATAGATTATTTCTGGATCTCAGACATCGAAGCAATTATTTTTTTCCAGATCCTGCTCTGTTTTATAAGGTCCATTAGATAAATATTTGACGCTGGATAATTAGTTGGCATTTGCGTTCAGTGAGAACCGAATACTAGTTTGGATCAAATAATTTTGCAGAACTGCTTATCTGTGTGATTTTTTTTTTTATTTTTTTAAATTTTGTTTTGTATAGCTACAACTAGAGAGATTTCTGAGGGGAAAATCTTTGGCTTGTGTGAGGCAGGTGCCAAGCTGGTGGCACTCCTGAGCCTGGGAGCAACTCGAACTTGCTTCTCTCCTGTCTTGGATTAATTGAAAGCAGTGAAGATTAGTTCATATGTTAGATGTAGTTTGTCATCTCTAGTAGTCTTTCACTCATGCTACATTAACAATACCCTCTGGATGGTGTGGGAATGTGCATGGGTGACTGTATATGCTAGCTCATATAGAGAGTGAAAATGACATCTCAGAGAGAAATGGAGTGGAAATTCCTTAAGTAGTGTAAAATCAGCATTGATTTGCTGATGCGCAACAGCAAACTTGCTCACCAGAATGGCTGAAAGCTCTGTCGCAGTCAAAGAAAAGGAGGTAAGAGTTGTGGACCTGGTGTGACACAGACAGCAGGCATGCTTTTACACTGACCTCGCTGCTATTTCCAAAACACTCAGTTTATGTTGCCTTCATTGCTCATTATTCTACTTATAAAAAAAACCCTCTGTCAACAGTGTTTTTTCCTCTTACTGTAGTTATCTCCTATACAGACAGGTTCCAAAAGAGCAAAAGGATATGAAAACACTCATATTGACCATGCTCACCCTGCCACTTGCTATGGAAGAAGATGGGAGCGTATCCACCCAGCACTTTATTGCAGCTTTTTCTTCAGGGGTTAAGTGCAGAGCTGGTTTACATGATTGTCAGCATACGCAGAAGGCAAAGGACTCTTAAAGCTACCATATATTTATACGATATATAAATATATCATATTCTCATTTTTTTGCTCAAAGTTTATTTAAAAAAAGAAACAGAAAAATCAGATCTCATCTGTAGGAAATAATGAAATTAATTCACAATATCAGTTCCTTGTCTTTTAAAGCTCTAAGTTTTATTCTGTTAATGAGGTTGACTTTCTGATTGCTTGTGCTGTGAATAACCTTGTTTCTACATCAAATTATCTTAGATCATAAATTTCGTATCACCACAAACAGAAGGGGAAAAAAAAAAGATGGGACAAGTAAGGAAAAATATGCTCCAAATGATGAACAATAACTCCCAATTTTTATCTCACTAATGCTTTCGGGATCATTTTGTCTAGTATTCCCTCATCTTTTAAAAATACACTCCAACACAAAAAGTTAACTGTGGAGATCTTAAGCATACTTCATCATAGTCATAATATGAGGAGAAAGAGTTAGTTCTACAGGAAACTTGTTTTATCCTTAGGCTTGGTGTAGACTATTTTTTTTGTTTGCTGAATGGTAACAAATGGGGTGGAGTAAAACTTTCTTTATTGTTTAAAATATAATGTAGTTAATGCTTCTTGCAGGAAGGTCTCATATGGAAGTGCTAAAAGATACCTAAATCCTGCCAGAGCTGAGTTTCTTGCTTTAATGTCAGTATTTATTTGCTCCCTTGCTGACATTAGGAGGCTTTATGACATTTCTGAGAAGGAAAGATTTCCTTATTTTACCTCTACTTACTCAGCTATCCGTGACTCAGATCCATCTTCAGCATCAGAAACAGATGTTTTTCCTGCCATTCCCAAAAACCTAACTTCTCTGTGGATAAGAACCAGACATCCTGTTCTTGTAAGGACAGCACAAGGTGCCCTTTTACATCCTCCACACGTACAAGGAGAAACCTCTCCTCCTGAAGGAAATGGTACGTAACCACTAAGACTATATAGTCCATGAAGCTCTGATCCTCAGTTGATGCATTTCACTAATTCCCAGCAGCCTGAATTTAGTTCAGTAAGTCCCTAAAAAAAATAAATGTCATCAGTGTTTGCACTGAAGAGTTCCATAAATGAAAAGGAAGGACTTGATGTCAAGCCATATTTATCTCTCCAGATTTCAAATAAATTAAAACATTGCACTATATTCAGCTTTCTGGTGTCAGATCTAATTACAGAGTTACTTTCTTCACATCACAATAAAAATGATAATTGTTTCAATTCGAGGAATTGGGATGCTTGAAAAACAATTTTCTTAATAGCATTACACATTTAAATAAATCAAAACTGTTAATTTAATTCAGGCAGCAACAATATAAAAAACTTATCCTTGTGGCACTCTTTCAGAAAAAGAAGTTTTGCAGTTGGATGTGTGATTTGATTTATCTTTTCGTATCTACTTTCATTATCTCTTACTTCTTAATATGTATGTCTCCTGCTACAAATGTGCTAATCAGGCATATGTAAGATATCTGGATGTTAAGATGATTTCATAAGAATCTATAGAGATAGTAAAGGTAAATGATAGATTAGAATATAATTTTTCTCCTGGTAGATAATTGTCTCATTAGTCCATCTATACTATTTCTGTATACATTGATTGCAGTCTGAATGATCACCAGTAAAACTCTCGCCTTCTCTAAATAAAGTAGTTTTCAGTTTATATGTATGTTTTGTCATCTGGTAGTTCGTTTTTAATAGAATTAGGAAGTGGTCCCAAATTAAACTATGTCTGTCTATCTAAACTGTAACCGTAAATCATTATCTGAAATAATGACTATAATTTTAAGGTCAAAAGCTGTATCCTTGCTATAATTTATCATGTCAATGATTATAGATTACAAATTAATGGACAAATTGAAGTAGAAATTGAGAGAACAGAAGGAAGTGTTAAAAATACTTCAGTAAGTGATACTCTGTATCAGTAAAATGGAAGAAAACCTGATTTAAAGACTATTATTTGCATTAATACAAGACTAAAAATCTGTTCCACGATCTGCAAATAGTGGTGTTATGGTAAAATGAACACTCGGAATATATCTATGTTAAAGAAACTGCTTTTTTGGTAAATTGAAAGTTATGCTTCTTAGTTAATTTTCCTTCAACACCATTTCGTCTGCCGTCCCCATCTCTCTTCTTTCCAAGTGCCACGTGCTGAAAGTGAAGCAAACGCTCAGCTCTGGGGAAGAGCCCCCTTCATTACCCAGTCTGGCTGGTGCAAAGACAAGGGAGGGTTTAGTTTGTTTGGTATTTCTAATTGCCAATACATTAAAAAGCTATTTATCATTATTTCAGTAACACTGTTGCCTGAAACAATTTAAAAAAAAAAAAAATAAAAATAAAAAAACAATTGTCAAGTATAGCTGTAATCTGCATTTTACACAAATGCTGTTGAAGCATGCATATGTATCATACACAGACTGGAGTTACCAGTATATAAATATATAGGTGAAGATAAAAATGCAAGGAGAGAAATATTCAGAATATGTGTGTGGTACCCTAAGCAAAATATCTACCACCAATGCATTAAAATTATTTTCTAGCAGTGGCTTTTTGACAGAAGCAAGTCTTGTTTTGACACTAAGATATATTTTTTAATGTAATACAGAACTGTAGGGCCTATCCTAACCAGCTTGAAATAAACTCATTTGTAGGGAGAAATGTATTCAGCAGCCTAGATGTCTTACAGTTGTTCACCCAGCCTCAGGCTTACTGGGGTATGCAAACTAACAATGTAAATAAATATTTTCTTGACGTCAATAAACGCTTTACAGCTGAATTGAGTGGGTTCAGACAAAACCTAGTATCTCTTCCAGACAATGGCTAGCAGGATACACGTGTGAGGAGCGTACCTGTAAGGCATCCTTCAAAACCAATGGCTCAGGGACTTGACGGAGAAGTAGCGCTGTCCTCAATAAAATTCTCTTCCATGCATTTTTTTCCACTCAGTCTTTAAGTTCATGTAAACATACAGTATTTCCAAGGCTATGCATCCACAGTGTTATAGAAAGAAGTTCCATATTGTAACTGTTGTGTGAAAAATCATCTGCTTTTGTTTCTTTTAAATAGATGACCTACTATGCTTGTGTGAGGCTCTCAGAACTGCTACCTTCATTTTTTTCCTTGGGAGGCTGTGACAGGGGAACAGAGCCCCTTTCCCAGTATCTCATACTGGGGGGTGGTGGTAGGCTGCAAGTTAGGAGGTGTATGCATTACTGCCGCTGGCTCCCAGTGTACGGATATACCGATGGAAAGCCTGCCTAGTTGTCCAGTGTTTGCTGCTCCATGCTCTGATCCTCTCTTTGAGAGCTCAGGCATAGAAAATATGCTGTGATAATTTTTAACAGAGCACTTAATGTGGACTTATGCGTCTGTGATACAGTCAGTAGTCACGGGGACAGCATTTTAAAAAGACTACTGTTTTGCTATTTTGCATTTCTTACGCCATCTCTTTTCCATTATGCCACGTTCCAGATGAGTGTTGCGGTACTGTAGAAACCAGGGCAACAAATGCTGAATGTTTAAAGAGACGCTTTGCGTGATGGAGACTGGCACCAAAAGGAAGCCTGATGGAACGGGTTCAGCGGCAGTGGTTCCAAGCCTCCTGGTGTCTTATGTGACAGTATGGGTTGAATCTCTTTAGCTGCTATGTCTCAAATGAATAGTGATATGAACGATTAAAAAAATACTAGAGGAGGGAAGAGTTTGTTTCGTGTAACATTAGTAATTTAAAAAATACCTATTCTAGCATTACTAATTTAATATTGCTTTCTAGGGCAGCAGGGTCAGATGATACTGGAAGAAAGGCCATGACTTTAGCACATGTGAAAATCAGAGGCTTGGAAAGAACAGTTGTGCAAGAGAATTTAGAGGGGTTTGGGCTACAGACTTTCTTTAGAGATTGAAACGGGCTGGAATGCAATCACAGATTATGTATTTCAAAAATATTAAAAAGGAATGTAATTGTTTTAAATTTTGCATTATGACTGTTATAACATATAAAAATCCCTTTACAGCAGCGACAATTTATTTAAGGATGGAAATCTGGTTACTAGTGCCCGTCCTGTGTAAGGCTTCCTCATGACCTGATTTTGATCTTACATTTACTTCTGCGTTAGTTCAGAAAGATTAATTCTAAGTAAAACTTGATTCAGGGGAAAGACTCACACAGTAGTGAAAAAGAACTCACTTTAAAATACTTTAATATACTGTAGGACTATTTTGCAACTAGGTACTGTCCAGGGAGTGCACAGGTAGGAACTGGGTAGACTTGTGTCTGGTTGACTTCAGTGCCTGCGTTGAAATGCCAAGACGGGAGTTGGCCTCGTTGTTGATAGTCTCCATCTTGAAGTGTACATTGTGTATAATTGTTGGAAGGATTTTTGAGTTTGACTCTTTTAGCAGAGGTAGTAAATGTGCACACATTGGCTCAGACTGTAGAAAAAAAAAAATGAGACTAGCAATTTGAAAAAGAGACTAGTTTCAAGTGTGTCGGTCATACTTAAAAGACAAGATGTTTGGGAAGATGAGAGACAAAGAGGATGCATTTCTGTATGAAATGTCTTTGGCACGTCAGACTACAGTAGGAGAAACAAGGCTATGCTAATGGATGTGTCTCTGCCCAGCACGCGTGTGAACTTGGAACAAGTTCTGCAGGAGGGGGGAAAAAAAGGTACTTGAATGCTTAATGCAGAAGTGTTTGAAGGAAGAGAAGACGGTGGAACAATTTTACCTGGTTACTTCAGTTGAAATCCGTAACTTGGAAAGTTTATTATAGTTCATAACAGTTCAGTCCATTGTAATACTTTTCTAGCTTACTTCACTCCTACATGCAACCCTTCTTTTGTTTACTGAGGAACACAAAGAGTTTTTCTTGCTCTTTTATGTCCTTCTGATTTGAAATTCCATTGAAACTGTTAATTTTCTTTGCCTTTCTTATTTGGTTTCTTCTGATGTTAACCACTTTGTTCAGTTATCAATTTAATTAATATATTTTCTAATTAACAGTGGCAGAACCTTAAATACTACATATTTCTAAAGTATTTAGAAACTTTCAGCATAATTCTCAGTCTTACTGTAGTGTAGTAAACTTAAAACACCTTTTCAATTATGTAAATACTGTTCAAAATGCAAGCAGGCTGCCCTTTGTATATCTTATGAGAGAAATAGCATGCATGAGAAGAACAAACATTGCAATCCAAAAAGTTTTTGGTTTTTTTTTTTTTCTGAGATGGATTTAACATTTTCAGTTTTCAAATAACACTTTCTGGAATGCTTACCTTGATAGAAATTAAGCTGATTGGTTTCTGCCTTCTAAAATGGATAAATTTTATAAGGGTGACCTTTGTGAGGAAATATTAAATTTTATTTTTATTTCACGAGTAGATGAATGTTGAGTTGCTTATGGAAAAAAATTCCAGCAACCATCTATTTCTGTGGCATTTGTCAAATCTACATTATCATCTTTCCAAATGAAAACAAGTCACATGTCTAAAAGCCGGGGGTTTGTTCTCATTTAATTAGCTGTCATATAATATCCCAGGCAAGTTTGAACTGTTGAATTTCAGTGGAAACCTGTAGACTTGATGGTGATTGAGGAAATAAGCTGAATTTTCCAGAGTAGGCCTTGATTCTGTTTTGTCCAAAAACCTGGCAGGGATGCGAAACAAAATGAAGTAACGACTGGCAATACCAAAACCCATTAGCTCAAAACTGGAGTTTCTATGAATGAATGAGATGTGACTTGTGCTTTTCAGTGAGTATAAAGGGGTGTACTTCCAACTCATTACTCTTTGATTTAATTCTGTGTTAAAGCTAACCTAAGAGTCGCAGGGAGGGAGGAGACAGTAGCTTTTCTAATGGTGCTTTTTTGAGGCTACTTTAAGACATCTGAAGTGTTGCTTTATAATCATGTACAGAAAGGAGCTAGTTGATGTGGAATTTTTTCTCTTCTGGGATTCTCTTATAACCTAACAAACTGGCACCTAACTGCTCAAACTAACCTGGCATCATCCTTACGTGAGTAAGAATAAGCTACTGTGGAAAAAAAATGGGAAAAAGACTGTAATTTTGGGGCTAAATGATACTGTAACTCCAACACGTCCCATCTGTCAGTCCTTTTCCTACAAGTATATGTGTTACCCTTGGAGTCCTGTCTTAATTCCAGTTAGTCCTTCTAGAGTCTATCTACAGTCTTAATAAATAATGAATTTTTCATTTCTTGTCCTAAATATTGATGCCTCTACTTTATGTGCTGTAGACTCATTGTTTCTTGAAATGATTTCTTTGTGTAGTTGTTCCATCCATGTGTGAATATGCATATGATCTCACTGTGTCATCAATATATTTCACATAAAAATTGATCACACAGAAATACCTATGAAATTAACTAGATAACTTACGAAATAACTATTCAGGTGGAAAGCAAGTACACAAATAACAAGCAAAAAGCCCACTGGAAAAAAAAACTTGATTAATCTGTTCTGGTGCTGAAAATACATTTTCATACAATGATTAGAAGAAAGCCATTTCAGGTTCTTTTGAAACATTACACTAAAGATCGGTTTTAACCACATTTGTCTTGAATTAATTATGTCAGAGGTGTGATTCTTGAAGTTCAGCAGTACTAAGATCCTTATTCTTTTCCTTGTCTTTCATGCGGTATTTGAGTCAATTTGTAACTAAATCCAGTTTTGTACTTGAGTCACACAATTGTTTCATGAACCTGTGAAACTGTGAGGTGGAATTATTATTGTTTATTTCATTCAATTTTATTTATCCCAAAGCAAGCCTTTTTTGTGAGCGGCATACGTTTGTTCATTTTTCTGTAGCAGCTGATGTAGCATCTCTACAAGATGGGTGTACCTTTCAGAGGCGGTAATAATGTACACAGAATCCAAGTCCTACTCAATTGCAGAGGTTAAGGAAAACTGAAAACACAATTACAGAAAAGAGAATCTTAGTGGGTTTTTTTTTCTTCTCCCAAATATGCTGAAAATAACACATTTGGTTTTTCTTCTAGTCATTTAACAAATTCATGTATATATATATAAAAAGAAACTTCAGACTGACATTTTTATTTATGATTTGAACTTGTCATAAGAAGGTCTATAATCATCTTGCTCATGACTTTGAACTCATGAGAATGGAAGTTCCTGATAAGCTGTAGATTTCAGGGATGACGGACAGTACGTGGGAGTTGGCGTGATTACACATTGTTGGAAGTAATTTGAGGAATTTGACTGTATCATCCCACCAGATCAGTCGTCTTGCTCATATGAATGTTTTTGATTTGTCTCTGGTGTATTTTTTTAATCAAGCAACTGGTGTGTTTAAAAATAGCAAAACATTCAGGAGGTTTTCATAACACATAATATCCTATTGGTGATTACTTAAATAGCAATCTACAACCGTCTTAGTTCTTCCTAAGTCTATTACCTCTGCTATTTTTGTTAAAGTTCTCAAATCTGAAAATGGGTCATAGCTCAAAGTTTGAAATGGATGTTTACTTGATATATTTTTGTTTAGGAAATGTTAATGGATAGATTCTCTGTACATTTAATTTAGCTGACTTAAATCCTCTATTAAAATGAGAAATTTACCTTTCAAGTGAGGAAATCTTTGTACGAAGGACCTTTGAACGTGTGCACAACCGTGGTACTGCTCTTTGGTAGTTACCCTGTGTGACACAGCTGAACGCACTAACGGGGAATGTGTGGTGTATTGCAGCGTGCGCATCTTCTGGAGATTTAGCATTAAAACGGATCATTGATTATCTTTAAAGTTAAGTGAGTTCTTTTAAGGGAAATTCCAGTATCTGATGCTCTGGGGTTTGGAGAGAAAGCGGTTGTACTGCAGCACAGAAGCTTTACAAGACCCACCAGTCCATACTGTTTATACCTATTTTGCAGCACGCTGGGTGCAGGAGTTGGGAGTCTTCATTTGCACTGGTCTTGGCTGAGTATGCAGTAGCTTTATAAGGGTTTCAAACACCGTAGTCTCTAATATGTCTGAGTTCAGGCGGTTGACGAAGTTTGCCTGTCGCAGTAGGAGAGATGTCAAAACAAGCCAGTAAGAAGAGACTGAAATCCTAGAATAAGCTGAGTGTTTAAATGTATTATTAAAGGACACTTGTTATTGAAGTTCCATGACAGAGACCCAAATAAAATGAGTTGAATAGGGATTATTTGAATGAATTTCATCTTTGCTTTGTCTTTGACCGTTGCAACTTCTTGCAGTCCAGCAAAACTGAATCGCCACTACTGTGGTCTATACTATTATGTAGAATAATACATGGATAAAATATTTGTCAGTAATCTATGTCTGCTCTTCGAAATAAGGTTAGCACACTGAGAAAAGTGGCTGTTGCGCTCTCCTCCTTGAAATTAGGCAGCCTAACTCTATTCTTCATGTTCCACAGAAGATGAGGACTTCCAAATTTGGAAGGAGACCTTGGTCTGAGCTGTGACCGTGGGGCCCTCCAGCAATTAGATTGCCTCTTTTCTACCCAGCTGGAAAGAGTTTAAAACGTGCTTAGTTCCTGCTCGCATCTATTCTTTATATGGAGGCAGCAGACAAAGGGACTGGTGTGACAGGGACACGAGCCATTGGACTCAAGTCACCGATTAGCTCATTTCACGTCAGCCATGTGGCTTTTAGACAGAAGTCTGGAGCCAAATATCTCCCAATTACCTGAAGTAAATTGCTTCATAGCTTGTTACCAAAATTCTGAGCAAGGTTTTGGCCGCTGCCTGATATTTAATTAAACTCCATGCATCTGATAACTTCTCTGCATGATGTGGCAAATAGGAAATGCTTAGATAAAAGTTGATTTCAAAATACGGAGAGGAAAAAACCGCACCCAAACTTGAAAGCATGTTGTTTTATTGCAAAGGAAAAGAGAGTTTTTGCTATATAAAAGCTTAAATACAATCCAAAACTAACTTGCATTTTTTGCAGTTAGAGAATAAAAGAACAGAAACAGTGATGTTATGATTCCAGGCATGATTCAGACACATTTTAGCTCCATGCAGGTATCTCTCCAATCTGACATCTTACACATTTGTGTCTTGCTCAGCAGACTTTAAGAAATAATTTCTTATTCATGATCCTAGCATCTAATAGCTAGCTACCTGCTGGACAAAACACAGAACAAAAAGACAGTTTCCATCTCGGAGAGCTGATGGTCCTGCTGTAAGACAAAAGATAATAATTAGAGGAAAGAAAGAAACAAGAATAAGCTGCTGTTGGTCAGCAAAAGGAGCAGTAAAGTTAATGGCAGATATCCCAGAAAGGGAGATGGGTTAAGAAATACTTTTGAAGATGCTTATGGGGAATTTCTCTTCCATGCGAGTCTAACACAGAAGTCAGCATTAATATTTATGTGAGAAAATTTAAAAAGTGGATATGAAAGGCTGGCATCGTGGGGATGAGGGAAGTTAATGAGATCTCATCTGTGAGTGTGCGATAATCGTGTGCGTGGGAAGGGTACGGCAAGGAAAGCACTGACTGGAAATAGCCTTGACTCAGAAGACTAAGTTCCTAAAGTTTGATGTGATAGAAAGGGCAAGCATGTGGTGCCTCCAAGGAGAGGGTTTGTACTAAAATGTGGTGTTCTGCTATGACTAATAGGCAGAAGTTATTATCAAGTTATATTTTATGCAAAGGTAAAATGCTATGTGACTTGTAATCTGAGGCATCTCACTCTTGTGTGCAATCTGTAGGAGGTTTAGGATTAAGGCTGGGGACTCTGTTAGAGGCTCCTATGATTTTTGAAACCTTCACGTATGTTTGGATTTCCAATTAGTCAAAAAAAAAAGTGATACTACATAAAATTCCAGGTCTTCATGCATGTGGTGTAGAGTACTGTGAATGTCACAAATTAAAACATGAATTGCATCTCACAATGACAGTCTTTCTTATTTCTTTCTGTTGTTTATCCTAAAATTTAAGCTCCCGAAAGCTAATAAATAAAATAAATTCTACTTCAAGTTACTTATGCAAGTTGAAATATGTTCTCTAAAGAGGGTCACAGAGGCACAAGCTGTCAGAATTGCATTTGTTGCTGACAATCTTGAACCATTACTTAAAGTGTAAATGCATATTTGTTATTCACTGACTGTTATGAGGCAAGGCAGATATCATCAAGCACGTTTTGTCTAAAAAAAAAAAAAAAACACAAAGAGAGATGATGTTTGATGACAGATGAATAATATTGACGTGTCATGACTCTAAATTAGGAACTTTCCGAGAACAGAGCATGTGGAGTTGTCCTACAGCTAAGTAGTACCACATATGGCCATCCACCTATATTCATGGTGTTACTCAGAGAGGGGATAACAAATGTGTTGTCAGTGGCTCTTATAGGTTTAATTTGAGGTTCTAAGATGGCTTTTTTTTTTTTACACAAATATATATTCATTCTTCCAGAGACACACAGTGGTTAGGATCCTCTGGTATTCAAAAGACTTTTTCCTTGAATTTTCAGGGCCGTTTGTATAGAAATTTCAGGTAAAACCTTGTCTTGAAATAAAAATATCAGGAGAGTAATAGTTTAATGTATTGACAGAGCAAGGAAGACTTTGTAGCTTTCTACTGGTCAAGTACAAACTTCAGTGATGTTTAAGAAATGGCATAATGGTTCTTCACTCTTCTACTTTTCCTGCAATAGAGCAGGATTAGGCAGTATTTAGTTCAAAATAAACCTTTTTTTCAAAAGAGTTATGCATAAAACGTCAGGGGAAAGGGAAAATTCTATAAGGACATCTAGCAAAAGCAGTTAAGCTTCAATCAGTTCTGTATTTCTTGTCAATATACATGCATACGTGTGTATATGTAGAAAAAGTATGAGAGTTCATTTTGGCTTTATTTAAATCTTGATCCTACATACAGCAGGTAGAAAACAGAAATTTTTAATTGTGTGAGTGAGACAGCTCAACAAAGAATAAAGTTCCTTGATTTCTGGAGGAAAAAAAAGTTGAATATAAAAAAGGTTAAGTCTAAAAGTTACTAGTAAGCCACTACTTTAAGGTAAGAAGATGAATAAGTGAGGAAGCCCATTGTTACTTTGGCTTTGTAATGCACTTCATTTATGGTTTTGAAGAAAACTCCTTTATTCTGTTCTTTATTTTATTTTTTACAAGTAAAACACTTCTTGAGTACTTACTTGGATATTCAGGGGTTCTTGGACAACCTTGTAGTAAAATGGCTCAAATATTTTGAACATGCAAAATGCCTCATACAACTAATATTCCTTACTAATAGGATACCAAACACTGTAGGGGCGAAAAAAAACAAACAACAACAAAAAAACAACCAAAACCCAAACACACACACAGCCCACACCACACACATCCCCCCCAACCAACCAACCAACCAACCAAACCCTCAAACCAGCAATTCTTGTTGATGCCATCACAAGACAGTGCTGCTCACTTTTAGCTTTTTTTACTAGTTTTCCTGTGGCACTTTAGTGGGCAGGAATAGAATCTGGTTCTCATGGAAGTTCCAGAGACTTCAGGAGATCTCACATTGTAGATAAAAATCATTATTTCTGTTCCACAGACGAGCAACTCAAGGAGCATAAAAATGAATTTACAAGCTAAAAGTTGCGAAGCAGGTCAATAATGGATTAAAGGCTCCTGTGTCCTGTACTGAAACCATTACATATGATATTTTCCTTAAAATTGTATTGAGCCATGCATATGCCTTTTAAAATCAAAACCTAAAGGAAGTATAATTTTTCAAACACATTTTTTCCATATTCAGCTCAAGATTGGTCCATCTGCACGGCATGCCCTGTGTCACGTTTCTTTATTTCAGATGGATAATAATTAGCATGTTTCTCTTTCTTTGCCCTTTCTTCCTTTTGGATCAGTACAGCATTTATTAACTCTAATTAACCTTACACTAGGATGACAAGTGTAATGAGAATCTTGAATAACGTTTAATGATAACAGAAACACAAAAATGAACTTTTGCTTGCTTGCCAGATGGAATTTTACCACTGTCTTACTGCTCTGACTCACAAAAACAAATATGTCATTTCTACAACTCCTGGGTATACAGACAAAAGTGCTTTTGGTGGTAAATATCCCTGAAAAAGCAAGACTGAAGAAATACAGTATTTTTTTTCTGAATATTTAAATGCACTTTAATACAGACAAGCAAAATAAACTCTAAAAAGCCTCCTTTTAACCGTCTTTGGGAGAAAATATTAAGGTGCAGGTAGTAGGGTTTTCCTGTTCCTTTTCTTATGGGACTTAGACAAGCTATCAAGTCAGCGTTATATTAAAACGGAGCATTTCACCACCTCTGAATAACTACTTCATTATAAACAAAATGAAATTCTAGGTGTAATCTCCTTGGCTGAGTTTCTAGATGATCATACTGGGAGATCTGTTGTCACCTCTCTATATACATGTGTGTATATTTTTATATATACATAAGCACACATACTCTCTTGTATCACTTCAGACTGTTTGGACATTTGTCTAAGTTTCTTCATCAGTGCACATGCTTTGGGATAAACAGGTCTAATTTGTTTTCCCAGATTAGAAATGCGTTCAACTACACTGAAAGAACTCAGTATTGACAATAAAGGGTTCATACCTGCAATGACAAATACTGTAACAGCAGCATCTCTCCCAGGGGTTACTTTCTGACCAGACTGCATTTCCTGAACTATTAATTCATTACGAAGGTAGAGGGGCACATAAACAAAACTTATCATGTGATTGCTCTTAAAGGGAGTCTGATGTCTCCTCACTAGCTGATACCTACTTCTGACGCGTTTCTTCACCGGAAGGATCTGTTCTGGGTACACCATCTGCAGAGAGATCGGTGCCACTAACACCAATGAAAGCTGCAGACATGAACTGAAACATAGTTTGGTTTGGAAATAGTTTGCCTTTGTCTTGATGTATTGCAGTTCTATTTGAAGAAATATCACAGAATGGTAGAGGTTGGAAGGGACCTCTGGAGATCATCTAGTCCAACCCCCCTGCCAGAGCAGGGTCACCTAGAGCAGGTTACACAGGAACGCGTCCAGGCGGGTTTTGAATGTCTCCAGAGTTGGAGACTCCACCACCTCTCTGGGCAGCTTGTTCCAGTGCTCTGCCACCCTCAGGGTAAAGAAGTGCCTCCTCATGCTTAGGTGGAACTTCCTATGCTCAAGTTTGTGCCCATTACCTCTTGTCCTGTCCCCCCGGCACCATTGAAAAGAGCCTGGACTTTGACCTATTAGAAAAAGAAAGTATTAACAGGGACTTCTTGTTAAAGTGGACTTGGATGAAGGGTCTTTGTGGCTGCAAAATGTGGGATGGAGGCACTTAAACATAGGCACCTACTACCTTTTTAGATTCCCTATGGTATATGTGACTTCTGAGTGGTCCGGTGCAACATAGGACTTTAGATCTTTGGAGCTGAAGACCATCTAGGATACATCAATACACTTAACATGGCAACAGATGTTTAAATTTAGGCATCTGACTGCTCAGTATCACCTGTATATGAGTATATGTGTATTGATTAGAATATGTGTATGGTTAGGATCCCCGCCTTGCAGATAGTAATATTACTACCTGGATCTCTTACCAAACTGATCTTGGAGCAGGATCTCCAAGAGAGGCAATTTTATGATATTAATTTTAAAGGCTGGGAAACCGAGGACACGTTCTCTATGCAGGCTCCTAGCAGGGTCAGAAATAAAACACGCGTTTAAGTCCTGGCTCAGTGCTTTCTTCACCCTCTGCATTGCCTTGTCCCCTGTGACATGGTTTGTGTCTTCAAGAGCTGCCCTTGAAAATACCAGCCCATAAGGATAATACCCCAGTATATTAGAAACTTGGTCATCTGTCCTGTGTTTTATGATGCTGTCACGTTATGCTAGAGAAATCTACTTAAATCAGAAGGTACGGTGTGGACCATGACTAGCCTGAGGCTGGCAATACATAGCAGCGGATTATTTTTCTACCCTAGACAGGAGGCGACTACTAATCACTGAAGTAACTGTTCCTGTCTCTTGCCTATCTCTCAGATAAATTACTCCCCTCTTCTCTCTTCCCACCAGAGATACATCTTCAGTAATAAACCAAATATTTTGAAGTTTATCTGAAGAACTACCTATCTATCTGATGCCACTGAACCCGTATAAAGAATGTAACTCAGATTGCATCTCCGCTTGTGCACCCTGCCACCTGCTTTGGTGAGAATACTGAAAATGAAGGCTGCGAGAACAGGGCAAGGTATTTAATTCAGTTTGAACGTATTATTTAAGTCTGGAGAAAACCATCTTTAAGAGTTGGGATTTTTGCAAAATAATTTTCAAAGGTGTATGTTTGTTCATTTCAATTTTCTTGTGTGGGTTTTTTTGGGGGGGAGTGTTGGGTTTTTTTTTTTTAAGGGAAGTTCACACATAATGAACTATATCTGATGATGTGTTCTGAAAGCTAGGACCTTTGTCACTGGTTTTAAACACTTCTCTGCTTATAAATGTAGAACGATTTACTGTACCTATGGTGCCTTCTTAATATAAATATATATATAAATATACTAGTACTTAGAAATGACTGCAATTATACAAAATCTGATTTATGAGCCTTGATGTGGAACACTGTAATGGAAGATGTGTGATCTGCATTCACTTTGCAGGAATACAATGACTACAGATGGTGTAAGGCATTGATGAGTAGCTCTTATATTTTCTAATACTATAAAATATAGGCAGATGCTGCATTTAAATGTGAAGAAAAAGCATAGTGGAAAAAGCCAGTAGTCCTATATAACGTGCAGTACAATGAATATGAAGTTGATACATAGGTATATTTGTACCTTGGAATATGTATTTTCACCTTTTTAAACAAAAATTGGTATCGCCAGAAGTTTTTCTAGATTTGTTAAAAAGGATGTAAGGTATCAGATGCACAAAAAATCAAGGTATGGAAAAGTACTCAAAGTGCCACTTTTCCATAAGGTTTCTTATGTTTTACCTTGACACGGTACTTTTGTTTGAGTATCAGATAGCACTTAATAATTTGTACTGCTATTAAGCACCATACTGAAGCTTTTACAGATTTAGCAACACCTCAATAGCAGTTTCTCTCTTGTTAAGTGCTTTACAGAAGAAAGAATTGGGTGACAATAAGCCACCTCCTCAGGAATAAGAGAAAGTGAAAGACAAGGAGGGGGAAAATAATCCCCAACTGAAGTGAAATAGCCAGAAAGGAGAGGGGCGAACTTTCTACCAGAAGCCCCGTGTTGAAAAGTGATTTTAATGAGTGACTGACTGACTCAGAAGGCAAAAATTGATGCTTTTCTCTGACTTCATGTGATGAGCATCCCAAAATTGCTTATGGAAGAAGTATATTCACTGTGGTAGGTGGGACTTCCATTCTGGTCCATGGCAGCTGGATCAAACCTCTGACAGACAAGCCACAGGACATCGGTACTCAAACAGATGTACTTGGGTGAAAATTCCTCAGTGATTTTCAGTGGGAAAAGGAGATAGAGTTTTATGCTTTCTTGAGGGCTCTTATTTAAAAAAACTGCCTATCAGGAAAACCAACAATTACTATATTACAGGATTTCTGTTTCTGTAAGGAAAAAGGAAAAAATAGAAAGCAGTTATAGACATAAAGTACAGACAAATTTAAGCTATTTCCAGTCCTAAAGTCAGAGTTGCCATGGTCTGAGGTGGAATACAATAGGATTCCTGTGTCATTGACAATCTTACAAAAAAAAAAAAAAAAAAAAAATCCCTGTATACCAACAGCTCTATATAACTTTTATCAGGAAGCAAATATTATTCCTTATAAAAAGTTTTACTGTTGGCCGTAGGCAAAACAGAAATGGAGATTAATTCATTTAGCTTAATTTATAATTGTTTGAAATACTTGAATGCCACACAATAACTCTAACATTGCTCTAGCTATTGGCAGAATGCAGCGCGAAGTACTTGGGCAATGTTAACTCCCTAATGCAAAGATGACGTGTAGATTATAATTAAGATTTCTGATTTCCATTCAAAAAAAACTGATAGGCTGCAATTATGTTCTTTGTTTTCAAGTTATGTCGTATTTAGGATAATGTTTGAATAGGAAACATCTCCGTAGGAGCTGCATATAGACAAGGCTGTCATGGGTGGGAAAAAAAATGATTAGGGAACTCTCTAACTTCCACTCCCCTTCCTGGACTGTGCTGCCCCTCACCTGGACCAAAGGAGGGTGGCAGTCTCAGGACATCTACAGCGTCACCTGGATGACTCGGGGACTGACACAAGTCAAATGTGGCTCTCCTGCCCCCCTCTTCCCTTGAGGAGAGTAGTAAGGCTGGCCTTGGAGGGACTTGGAACTTTGAGCCTTCAAATGTGACAGAAAGAAGAGGGACGTCAAAGATGGTTTAGACATACCATTTTATGTCTGCAGGTGAAAAAGTTTCCAAAGAATGAGAAAAACAGTTGTTGCCCCTCTTTCTCTCCCCTTTTTTTATAAAAGAGAAATACAGAAATTTTCACCCACCCAAAGAATACAATAGTTTCGATTTTACAGTAACTTTTTTCCTCTTTTCTCCCTCTAATGACAAATCTGTTACTCATCATAATCATTCCTACTTGGTCACAGACTCTTCTTCCTCCTGCTTTAGCTGTAGTGCGCCAGCCTATGCAGGGGTGCTTTTTCCTTTGTATATCAGAGATACAGAAATTCAGAGGATGAATGATCTGCTTCCACGAGGTAATCTCCTTTAGTCACCTGCATCTCCCCATCCCTGACGCGCAGTAGGCAGGCACAGGATTCCTCTGAAGGAATCTGCAATTCAATATAAAGAATTACATTAAATGACTTAATACAAGTTAGAAGAAGAATAAGCGTTGGACAGGCAACCTAGAGGTTTGGATTTTGTTCAGAATTAAGGATGATAAGGTGACTCCTTTTGAATCGTTATAGTGAAAATAAACTTGACTAGTTCCCACATGGTTTTCTAAATCCCTTTGATTAAATGGTTAAGCCTGTTTTAAAGCAATCTGCCACCAAAACGTCAACAGGGCTTGAATGTTTTTAGTTCTGAGGGTCAGGAAAACGTTTTAATTGATCCCACAGTTAAAAGATGTTTGTCCTCAGTAACAATTTTTTCCCAGAGAAGGTACAGAAGTCTCCTTCTGGTGTTAAGGCAAAGCACCTTAATGTGAAACTGCCTTCCGTAATCTGCAAAGCAATGTAACATGGTTGGTTTATGCAGAATAAAGTGAAGGCACAAGCACAGAAATGAGTGGAAGATCTCCTATAAGATCTAATGACAATGTACAGCTCTCCGGTGAGACGTTGTGCTTCAGGCACAATTTCCATCACATTTGCAGCATTCAGTCTGAATTGCTACCATACAAAAAGACGACAATGGTTGTGAGTTATCACGTGAAAATGGTCAATACTGGTAAATTTTACTGCCTACTGTCAAAAGATGGACTTAGATGCTCTCTGGGGACCTGATTTTACTCCAGGAGATGAGTCGGTTCTCTTCATTTGAAATAAAAGGACATGGCTTGAAAAGTGCCTGAGGCATCACAGGCTTCCAAGAGCGAATGGAAAACACTGTTGTTCCCTGTTCAATGCTCTCAGGCTATGAAGTATGAAGGGGGGAAAAAAATATACCCACCGTGTTCAGTAAGTTCAGCAGGTATTTAAGAAATACATTCCACGAATGTTATTACGCTACATCTGGGCTCAAATGTACTGTAGCTGAGACTTCCAGATCAGAAACCCAAACCCTTCTCATCAGTCAGCAGTAATGGTTAACAAAGAAAAGAAATCTAGGGTTAGGATTTTTAATAAATTGATATTGATGGTATTATAATGCTATTTGTAAACCAGGCTGCCTCTGGAACACAGCTTTCAGCTCTGTTTATTTTATTTCAAAAAAAGACTATAGGGAAAATAGAAGGGGTTCAGAGATTAGCAATAAGAATGCTTAGGGAAGTGGAAAAACTACCATATGAAGTAAGATTGAAAAGACAGGAGCAGTTTACTTCAGAATAGAGATGAACAAGATGGGACATGAAAAATAACCGAGTAAAAAAGACGGTGCGTAAAAATGAGTTTATAGAGAAGCTAGTGCAGGCTTTCTACTTAACTTCTGACATAATATTGGAGGAAGGCAGTATTCAGAGAAACTGAAAGACAGCAAATCTAAAATCGACAGAAGGAATTATTTTTTCAGCCAACAATAAGCTAACAAAAGTCATTGCCACAATATATTATTGGAGTCAAGAGCTCAGTCGGATTAGAAAAGGAAGTGGATGTTTGTATAGATTATAACAACAGCCAGAGTTACTAGGGTTTAAAAAATAATCAGGGATCTAGAAATGATATAAATTCTCATGCTTCAGGGCAAGAGACAATGATAGTAGCTAAGAATATTATTTTTTTATGGACAGCACACCTTTTAACTGTGCACTGTGAGGGTTCTTGAATTTTCCCCTGAAGCATCAGAGGCCGGCTGTTGGGAGGCAGGTGGTGGGAAGGACCTCTAATATTTCCTAAGAACAGTTTTAATGTTTAGTTTCAGAAGGGTATGTTGGAAAATATTTGTTCTGCTGTCTGATCTACTTGTCTGGACTGGTCAAAAAAATGTTTATTATTTCGTAGGCCCAGGGCCAACACATAAGAGTTTTACTTTTGTGTATATATATATGTGTGTGTGTATATATATGTATAAACATTTATTTTATATATATGTATGTGTATATATATGCTGAGAAGCTGTACAGCCTAGCACGTAGCCATATTCATAACCTAGTTGAAGCAGAAACAGATATGGATGTAACAAGAATGCGTACCTCCAAAAATGGTTGGGATGGGTATCAAATACATGAGAAAACTGTAAAGTCAATTGGCAAAACTGTAAAGCAACGTGCTAGAATGTGTTTTAGTGTTGTGTGTCTGATGTGTTCTCAATTAACAGGTGCGTTGTTCCTTATTATCTCCTAATGATGTGATGTTTTGATGCTTGCCACAATGTCCTGAAAGGAAGAAGCCTGTGTAATAATTCTGGTTTTCCACTACACATGTATTTGCAGCTTCAAAGGTCCCAGACTTCCAGCAGAGATAGAAGTGATACGTACCAATAAAAACGTGTGCCATCCAAATTCATTATTGAAAAACAAGAAAACAACCCCCAACAAGTACTCCTCACTTTAACAAAACAGATTTTTTATTCTAGGTTACACAAAATTTTTCTGTAACTAAATCTATGGACTCAATTATTTTTGTGACTTGTGATAACTTAGTCAATTGAAAACGAAGAGATTTGAAGGCAAAAGTTACATGAAACAGGCTTATAAAAATACAGTAGCATTTATATCTTAACATCCTATAAAACTTACCTTACTGAAGAAATACCGCTATAGCTATATGTATATTTGAGTGAATTTATAATGTTTGAACAACGTGAGACTGGGATTCCTGTGTTTTTCACATCCATTTAATCTCTCCTGTCGCAGAATATAATCTTACCTGGGAATTTGTAGAACAACGTAGCTTCTCTTGAAAAGGGATTCCACGAAGGAATCAAAACAACAGTGTAGTTCAGTGGATTAAGTAAATAATCAGAATATCAAAACTACTGAATTTGATAACCTAGGCATTCCCTTAGTATTCCCCTGATTACTTTATTCACTTACAAGATTAGAAGCAATGCCCAATTTACCCTGTAATCTTCAAGAAGGCTCTCTCCCAGAGGACTAGCTTTTAAGTCAAAAATCTCTTTTCTCAAATTCCCTGCTTTATTTCAGGGGCCTTATGATAACAGTGGAAGCAAACAGCTCGCTAACTAAACAGAACCTGGCTTTGATCTTGCTTCCACAGGCAAGCGGTTACGTCCCTTCTCGATCCTTATAGACAAGGCCGTTATGCATTAAGTCCCTATTCCTACAATGTAATCTTCACTGATTTGGGACTAATTAGCGCTTTAAATTAAGGTTCTGCATACTTTCTTTAATAGCACTTGTTATTAGGAAGAATCTTAACCTAGCAGATAAATGGTGAAAATTTTCATTAACGATATAGCTATCTAACTGATTTTCATTAACAACAAGAAAAAGGCTTTCTTTTACCATACCAGATAGTGCATCACTGATACTAATTTTTTGTCTTAATTAAAACACAGCTCTACTTACTTACTGGAAAATACTTTTAAGTCATTGGAGAACTTCCTTCTTCATCGTAGAGACTGGGTTTCTTTGTGTTAGCTGAAACCTGGCGATCACCGGGGCTTGCTTTCGCATGAGGCAGCCGCTCTGAAGTGTTTAGGTGTGTTTGGTAATGGTGGATGTATTTCAAATCAAAAAGCTTTTGTTTCTCTGGGAGACAAATTGTTGAAATTTGTGAAGTTACTGCATCTAAGGAAACCTGGTTTCTGATGAGTAGAGCCCACAATTACTGTATTTCCTCGTAGAATTCCCCAGAAGACATTATATTCTTATCCTATTTTGCTCCGGATGGGACACTGAAAGTTCTTAAGGTTAGAAATGCTTCAACCTAAGAGCAGTAAAGTTAAATTAAAAACTACATTTCTGAGTATAACGGCTTGTGTGATATCTTGAAAGAGGGACACTGCAAGAAAAAAATCACAGGAAAGAGAGCCATTTATATTTTATGCTATTATTGAAAGCTAAAAGTAATGTGAACAGTACAGATTTTATTCTGCTAGTAATCATGCAAAATTTAGTAGCGTGCAGTATGTACACATGTGGAGTTTTGATGGAATCAGAAAGATGAACCCCTGGTTGAAGCTCTGCACCACCTAGGAAAATAGAAATTGCGCATGCTGGTGAGCTGCTTTGTGTAGTTCTGTAATTTGAGATCTCATTAGTGGACCTTTTTTTTAACCCAAATCTATTGTTTTACTTTGTTACTGTTCAGTTCGGTCAGAGACAGATTTGAGTACTGTTCAGGTGTAACAAAGATGTATTCTTAATATTTTACAGTCTATTATTTTCTAGCCTTTCCATTTTCTAAAATTAACAGTAATAGTACTCCTCACAGCCCTTTGCCCTGAATTATAATTTTCTGCATGTTGTTTTGAAATTCCATTGTCAGTCTATCCCTGATGGAAAATTATAAACAGTTAGAAAATGATTAGCAGCATGCTTAAGCATCACCTGCCTTCCCAGCTAATTAAATAGCTTGGTTCTGACCTGCTTTTCGTTTGGTGAGAACCGCAGGATGACTTCAGAACAAAAAATAATGAACTTCAAACTCTTGCATCTGAGTAGCACAGATGGCTAAAGCCACTACTTGAAATTGAAATTCAACTATATTATGTCTGTGCCTCTTTCTCAGGACATAAAAAAAATGAAAATAAGCCCTAGATTAAGTCTAGGATTTTTAAAATTTTTTTAATATATATATTTTTAAAGAATTCTAAGTCCATGGGTTGGGGTTTTGGAATGGATATGACACTAATTTTCAAGGATTAGCAGAGAAGGCAAGGGAAAAACAGCGTTTCCCAGTTTAAAGATGAAAATGCAGCTGAACAAAGGGTTCATTAATATTGCCTACAGAGGCTACATTATTTAAGAGAATACCCCTGAAAAGAACTGTGCTATGTATATTAAAAGAACAGAAATCTGTTGTAGCTTTTTTATAAGACTCTAATATTCACCTTTCCTAGTGAACCAGTGAAAATTGGGATTAGTTTCTGGAGGAACTGCTGTTGCTCACTAGTATGCAGTAGATGGTAAATACAAAATAAATTGGGCTAACAGTCTCCTACGTCAAAAGATGATTTACTCATTTTGTTCCTGCTTTTAGATCACGTAATGTATTCTCCATGCTTACTGAGAGCGCCCACCATGCTCTCCAGAGGTAAATGAGTTCAGTTCATTAGATGATAGAACCGTTCAGATTTCTTCTAATTCTGTTGCTTGGATCCTGCTTGCTTAAGTGCTCGCTTGAAGCTTAATGGAGACGCTTTGCCATTTTAATTACTAATATCTAAGCATGTTTTATTCACATGCAGAATTTTCTCATAGTAAATGCTTCTCTACTTAATAAATAATATAATTAATTTGCTAATAAGCAGACCTAGAAATGGAGAATTTTCTTTCCATGCCACATAAGATCCCCTTTTCCAGTCCTCAGTCCACCTATATTTCTTATTTTCCACCATTGAACTTTGTGAAGTCTTTCCAACTTTTCCATAATGCAGCATGCACTAGGAAGATGAGACAAAACGAAAAATACTATTGTAAAATATGCTATATATAGCAGTTGTTAATGTGTGAGTGAGACTGAGATTACAAATAAGGTGAGGGAAGCTCATGATATTTCAGTATCAGGCCATTATATACTTTTTCTTAGCTGGAAAGTGGCTGGGCTTAGTGCCCATAGCAGTGATACAAACCACTCGCATTTCCCAGTTGTACTGGGATGGATGCAGAAATCTCCTCAGGAGCCTGAGCAGTCTCCTTCATTAAAACTTCATCAAACTCTCCGTTTCTATGAAAAGGTTCAGTTTTGTCAGACCAGTATTTGAGCGGAGCAAAAAATATTTCATTGGAAAGCTCCTATCTCTAGACCGCAATTGAAAATAAATATACTTAAGTCTTAAATAAAGTGGATGGTTTCACATATTTCACGTCTAAAGCATCCAATAAACATCTAATTAATCCCCCGAGCAGTTCCTCACTGTAGGTAAGAATTATCGCCGTTGTTTCACAAGTGGAGAAACAGGAGCAGGGGGATTATACGATTCATTCAAGGTCACGCTCAAAGTCTGTGTTGGAGCCTTGTTTCATAATCCATTATCATCATCGCAAGACCAGCTTCTCTTCATCACCACTCAGAGGCTTGAAAAAATATGCTATGGAAAAAATCTAATTTTCTTAGCCCTTTTTTTTTTTTTAATTTCTGTACGTAAGAAGTTAATGAATTGCTGGGATTATGCAGTTCCATAGATGAGCTTTACAGAGGATTCAGAAGCTGGTTTCGGTGCCTATTGTCAAACAGCGCCTTGAGAGCTGTGCCCTACCATGCCCTACCCATCATTTCTGATGTGTTCTCCTTGGCCTAGAACCATGGCTCTTCCTAATTACTGTGGTTTTGTGAAAGCAGGTTTTAAATTTTAAAACCCCTTCACTCAGTGGCCTTAAAACTAGTTAAGGACTGATCATTTTACAAATCAGTGTCTCTGAAAAACAGACCATGTTTATGTATTTAAGTACGGTCTGGCAGAAACAGGAAAAAACATATTAGCCGCGTACCTATCTTAAACCTTTATATAATTTAAAATATTAGATGGAAAATAAGGTTTGATCCTGCCCGTTGTTTCATCTTGTAACAATACTGAAAAACACTATTCTGGTTTGGCAGAGTGAAGATGTCTACTTGATGTGGCTTTCTGTGGTAAATTTCCCTGAGAGTATAAAAAAAAAATAAAAAACCCCTAACTTTAAAATGTATTTCAGGCTTAGTTTTATTCTTTAAAAGAAATTATTTCTTCAGTATCCTTTTAATTCCACTGGATTCAAGTCTTACACAATTGACAACTTTGGAGCCTAATTAAGTTGCAGTCAGGGGCTATTTTAACTTGTCTTAATGTCTCTGATTACATGGAACATATTTGTAGAGTAAAGCGTATTTCTGATTTAAAGGGTGTAATGGAACAAATAGGTATTATATAGTATTCCTCCTCAAGGTAAACTGGGATGGATAATTTAATTTCCAAGGCAACAAATTATCTTATCATGAGTGAACAGGCAATTTCTTCCCTGCAATAAACTAAGTAGGTACAGACAGCTCTAACCAGATGAAATCATTATCCTTTTTAAAGCAGAAGTGTTGAATAGAAGTAATTTTCTCAGCCTTAGTTTCACAGTAGAATGTAGCTCTCGTAAACACCGCGCACTGTGGTCTTGGGTAACAGCAACAAGTTTAACCCTTTCAGTGGGAAAAGATAAACAGGGCTATATTATATAGATGTTGAAAGGGAAAAAAAAAAATCGTATCTATAAAATTGCATATATATATATAAAGAAATTAAAAATCCAATGCAAGGTAGAAATAGTTGAGAAAGCAAAGTAGTATATTAATTATGTATTTTGAATGTTCATAAAGATCAGAGTAATTTGTATGAATTCTACTGAAATAGGACAAAATTGATTTTTACGAAACTGCAGCATATTACTAGGTTGGGTATTTACATTTAAAGTGTAAAGATTGTGTGCAGTCACGTGTGTGCCAGTTAACCCTCCTTTGGTTCTTTGGAGTTTGTTTTATGTTATAGTAATAATGCGTATGTGCACATGTAGACGTATACATAGATTCGTAAGCGGCCCTGCTCTGCTTGCTACTTGGAACAAAAATTGACTTTCATAGGTCTGTCAATTTACTTGGGCTGGAATGTAACAGGAAAATAAGGTTTCTCACACATGGAGAGAATGGGAATGTTTAAAAGAACTTCAAGTGCCTTTTCTGAGGAAATGACTCAACTTCCATGCCCTTTAGAGGTGCTTTGGCCCACTTGTTGTAAAAAGTGATTCCTAGTTAGAAAATAATTCAGAAAGAAGAAAACCCTGGACAATGTCACCTGAGGAAACTCAAGCTTTCGTCCTTATTTTTTAAGAAAGTGATCTAAATCTGGAGGCTGATGTATCTCCCACTCTCAATCTCTAGCCCTATGAATGTTGCATTTCTCTCTTGCGTGGCAGCAGAGCTTCCTCAGGATGGATAAAGGCTGGCTTCATCCCAGCCTTGTCAGTAGGAATGGTATCTTCCTGGGTTTGGGGAAACCAGATGCAAGGTGAGGATGGTTTACAACAGATTTTTTTTCTTCTTCACTTATACAAGAACTGGAAAATGTTTCTTTTTCTTTACAGAAATTTTGGCTGTTTTTTTTTTTTAACATGTTTTGACTATCTTGACAATATTATCCCTTTAGATGTTGGAGTCATTGCTGCATATTGAATTCCATGGTCTTTATTAACTTAGTAGGAGACACAAACATAAAGGAAATCAGCAGGGTTTCTTCAAAGTGCTGTCAGAATTAGTTGCCCAGATTTGTTGTTTTAGACATGGAAGTTACTGAAGGGCTTTATAGAGATGGATTTTCACCTGTCTCAACTTTTTTCCAAGAAAGGTACTTGCTGCTAGAATGTTTAGGTTTTCCCTCCCTCTCTCCAGAAGTGGGAAATCAATGGAACAAGTGTCACGATTCCCTCCTTGGTTTCCCACTGAGGGATGGGGATCATCCCCATATTTGTGTAAAGTGTTAATTCTGAGCGGTCTGAAACCCGCAGCAAACAGCGTTTATCTCATCTGATCATTCTAAACTAGGTCTTTCTGCTGAAGAATGTGTTTGTTACTTTTGATATTATCAGAACAGGTTTTCAGAATGCTTGGCACTTCCAGATGCATTTAGTTGTTTTTTGTCACCTATTTGAGTAAAACCATTAAGAGAAAAAAACCCCGAATGTTCTTGGGATTATGGAGCATTTCATTTAATGTGCATAAAGTAACATAACTAGCGTTACAATCATCTCTTATGCATGTTAATTGCAAACAATAGATATGTGTGAATTAGTGTTGCTCTCATTTAATTTTTCTTAAAAGAAAAAAAAAAGGCACTTAGTGTAAATTTATTTTGCAATATGTTTCCAGGGTGTAGATAACATTAAAACAAGAAACACTAACACAAAACCCAGGAATCTGTTCTCCTATAGCCTGCGTATTGTGTTGATAAACTGTGATGACATTGTTCAGGTTGAAGGCCACGGACAACAGAACTGGGGCTGGAAGTTTGACATTTCTGATCCCATTCTGAGTCTGCGCTTTCTCCCTGTAAACTATTTGAAATGATCTGATGCTAGTGACTTCTTGAGGAAGAACTGTTGGATTTGAGGCTTGTAGAGAGTGAAGTTTTTTAAAAGTGATTCCAAATCAGAATTTTTATACCGTACCATCTGTAGATTTTAGCAACCTATATAAACCTTTTTGCACTTTGAACTAAGTTGTGAGCAGTTGTTGACCTCATGTTGCCATCTCTGAAAGGTTCTCTGGATTTATATGATTAATGAAAGCGCTTTGGGATACCTTGAGTATGAAAGACTTTTATATAAAGCCTCATTTTGCAGTCTGCCTTTCCTTCCTTCTACCTCAAGCCATTTCCCAAAAGAACCAGGTCTTGTCATTTCCAAGCATAACTTAACATACTCTAAATTTCAGGATTAAAAGTAAAGCAGCAGCTATGTTCAGTGGTGTCACGTAGAGAAGTAGACACATTTTCTGAAGGAAGAAGAGAGAAGTTGTATTCTTGATGAATCCAATTTTATGTTCATAGCAAACTTTCTGACTGAAGATGGTGGTGTTCCTTTTCCTCCACTTTTTTTTTTCTGATTCAAAAGGAAAAGTAAACAATTTGTTACAAAGGAATTCTGCCATATGCTCCAAAGACATGTTTTTTTTTTTTTTTAAATCTAAAATTCCTTACATTAGAGTTAGGCTTTTACTGTGATAGGTGAGAAAAATGTGCCACTGCAGGCTTATGAGAAGATGGGGAACACCAACAAAATTACATTGCCACCCACTACTTCTGGCAAAAATCAAGTTCAACAGTCTCCTTGCTTAGGGCTGTATTACTTTCCCTCCTCAGAACTCTTATTACTTGCCTCAATGTGTATTAGCTTTGAAGGGCAGATAGTCGCGTAAAGCAGAGTGCTCTTTACAGCCTTAATACTTTTTTTAAAAAATAGAAAACTAAGAACCTGAAAATGCATTTCTCTTGTAGGTTCATGATAGGTTTGTTCTGGAAAGGTGACAAATTGGTTTTGGGTAGTGATTTACATAAAAATGAAAAAAAAGTGCAGCGTAAAGCCAAAATGAGGGTAAGGGTTGTCTGGTGTGCCTCTGAGCAGAAAACTCTGGCATTGATTGATGCAATACTGTGAGCATTCTGCATAATTCTTTTTTTACCCCTTTTACTAAAAAAAAAAAAAAAAAAATATTATCAGAATCATCAATATTTGCTGGATGCAAAACCACACTGAAGAACTGGCAGTGCCAATTAAAGAACTAGTGTTTCTTCTACGCAAGAGAAAGGCCACATCCTGTCTTTTAACCATAATAATGTCTTAAAGTTCGTGCCGAAATTCCAGTTACTCATTGTTCTAGTTTGGGCTGGGGGAGAATGCTTGTACTTAACCAGTATGCTTAACTTAATATGGTAAAAAACACTGTGTGGAGGTTGGCTTTATAGTAGTTTAGACTAACAGCAATAAAGACCAGTACTGATCGCTACTGGTGATCGTTTTCATACTAGGTCTTGCTTTAAGTCATTTATAAGTTATCAACATTTTAATCATTTTGGCTGAAAACCAGCATGCGGAAAAACTACTGAGATTGCTCAGTCAAACCAGCAAGTTAGGAAACGCAGAGATACTTTGCAAAAAATGCAGTTTGTAGGTGATTAAAGTACATGAGGTCACTCTTGAAAAGTTTTGTGATGATCGTAGGACAAAAAAAAGTGTCATTTCAAACATCCAGGTGGCTGACCAGACATTTTTGAAGTGCGTGTTGTTTGAACATTTGTTTTAAACATTTTAAGGGCTGAAAAAGACCACCTTTAAAAACATGGGGGATGTATTCTTTATGAGTTAAATAAGCTTGTTTTTGTTTTGGGTGGGGAACAAGCTGAGGAGGTAGGGAAAGAAAGGGTTGACCTGAAAAGGACTTACTTTTTTTTAATCTTAATAGGGAACGGCAGTCATTTTTGTTAACAATGAACTATATTTCTGTTATTTGTTTTGCCTTAAAAAGTTGAATTATTTTGTTGTTACTGTGTTGTCAAGAAGAGCTGGGGAAATTAGATGCCATCCTTTCATCTGTTGCAGATTCCCTGGGAAATGCTAAGCCAGACACATACACAAAGGTTTTTCCTTTGCCTTGAACACCTGATAGCTGTGTGGGAGGAGTGCTGAGCTTTCATGACTGCAGCTGGTGTCCAGGAGACCACTGCTTATGATCCATGGGTATAAAATGATAAGGTATGGATTCCACTTCACTTCTTTTGGGCACCCACGATGAATTAGTATTTTTTTACCTTAATGTCTTTGCCCAGTGGCTCCTTATTTTTAAAATGATTGTAGTGATTAAAGCTGGTGTCTGAGTTGTTACACAAACGCCAGTTGGTTTAATGAAGACACCCTAGTCAATAAAAAATATTTTTCCAGATACAGAAACTTCCTGTAGGACCGAAATTCCAGCTCCCTCATAGCGTTAATAAAAGTTACTGGAATAAGCACACACGTTAATGTCGATGAAGCAGTCAAATACTACAGAAATCAGGATTTAATTTTAGTATCCTCCTATCTGTAGTAACGCAGGGTATCACAAACAATACTGAATAGAAGGCAAGAAAACAGAAGAGCTCCTCTGTGTGTGTGTGCCAGCCATCCTCTGTGCTGCAGGAGAGGGTGCCTCGAGGAGGCGCCCCGTAAAGCCTGAACCTGAAACCACAGGCGTGCGCTAGTAGAGCGGGGAATATGTTTATGTGCAATTTTAATTCTGATTTTTTCCTATCTCATAGCATATTGATTTTTTCCAACAGTGAAAAGTTTGTTTAATGTATTTGTGTCCATAATTGCCTTTTGAGTAAACACTTGCTAATCTGAGTATGGGGGGGGGGGGGGGGGGAAGCTGGGGGAGACAGGTTGTGCCCCTGTAATAGGTATGCAGAGAATCCAGTCTGGATAATTATATGTCCACATAATTTAAGCTTAATAGTTATCATTTACTCAGTAAGGTTTCAATGAATTTTTAACGAAGGTCATCGATACTCAGTTTATCAAATGGATTAGTCGTGTTCCCACCAAAAAGGGTGAAGATCATAAATAGCTCTAACACTGATGATCAGGACCTTGGGGCGTCGTTTGTCTGCTTTGCTTGATATGTTTCCTGTGAACAGTGCAACCTGAGACTTCATTTTCAGTGAATTTTCTGACATCATCCATTTTGGTGGTCTTTATTAATTTATATTATTCCACTAATGAAGTTTCACCAAGAGCAACTCGAATGTTCTAATTATTTTGCACCAGATTTTGATCATATTCTGCGCCTGTGTAATTACCTCAGATTTACTCCTCTGTAATTGAGATCATAATTTGACCCAATATGTTAATGACTTTAAAGTAATACAAAAAAAGGATGAAACCATTTAATGAATATTTTCAAATGGGGTCACCTACTTGCTCATGTGCTCAGACAACAGGGGGTCTGATTTGTTTGATATAGGTCATTTAGGGAATGGGCAAGGGCCATCGTTAGTGTCCCTAACTGCTGTCGGAAAGGATGCTTCATAGAGAAATAATATATGAAACAGAGGAATAAGCAGGTTCTTGTGGCCAACAATGCAATCAAAATTCAACCTGGAATAGTGCTGGAATTTATTTCAGGCAGAATAAAGCTGCTGGATCCCACCAGTTCATAGTAGATGACAGCAATGGCAAAAAGCAGGAAAGATTGCCATGGGGGTAAGAGGACACGAAACGCGTACACTCTTGAGATGTACAGGTACTGACATACTTGCTATCTCTTCCAGGTATTAAAAATGATCCATTTCTAGTGGGTAATCATAACCATCGGTGATGGCAGCGCTGTTCGCAGGTGTATTCTGTAACCTGCCTGGTGCAGCCAAGGCTGCCGTGGGTTTTAACTGAATAACAAAGTGCTGCTGCACTGAACAATAAAGGTCTTGGACCAGTAATATGCCTCTTTCTTCCACCTCCAGGGAGGGGACCTAAGTTTTGAGTTCTGGTCCTTGTGCTCTGAATTATTTCTCTTTCTAATGACAGTTCGATATAAAAACATAAAACCACTCTAGGAAGAAAGAAGCAGAATTTAAGAACTTCCCTTTCTATCCAAATAACCTAACGTTACCTCTAGTTATGTTCCTTTTTTTGCTATTCTCCTTTTGCTCCAGGAATATTGCATTCAAGGGAGGAAAATCTGTTTTCAGCCCAGCTAGACCATCCACTTCTCTTCTAACTCCTACTAAACTGGAAAAAGAGAGACTAGAGGTCGTCTTTGGGGAGGGTGCTGGTGTTACATCTGCTGTGTTTTGTGTAGAGCCCAATACTTAAACATCCACCACTTGAGGACCTTTGTTTCAAGAAAGCTTAATCTGTGGTGCGTGTGATTACTAGCTTTATATTGAAGTAACTTGTCATATCCTTGGTAAATAGGACAATATTAATGAATTTTTTATGAAAAAAAGAGGTACTTACTCAGTTTAGGAATCTATGTAGTGAAGTATATGTATTAAAGACGAAGATTTTATGTGTAAATTGGGACTTCAGCTCCAGCCATCAAGTCCTGCTCTCAATGCCAAAGCACTCTTTCAATCCTGCTGTGACTTGCCAAGAGTCATGCAGGAAGAAAACCTTTTTCTGAACCAAGAGCTGAATTTGGGAATTTTGTAGCTCCCAATCTAGGTTTTTTCCAAAGACTTGTGGATTCTGCTGCCCTTCTGCTCTCACGTGTGCTTCCTGATGCCATAGAGAAAACAGAATTGATGTGTTTTCTTCCTTTTCTTCACCCTCCTTTTTTTTTGTGAGTGTGTGTTTGGTTATTTCAAATTTGATTTAACATGAGTTCACAGGCTGGTATTCCTTCTCAGTAAACACAATCCTGTTTCTCCAGAGAAGCTCCTGCTTTTTCTTACTTTGCTACTTCCTTTTACCCTGTATCTGTGCACTTTCTGTTACAGCTTTACAGGAATTGTTACTTTAGATAGCTCAAGAAATTAAAACAGTTGTATTCTTTAACACAAATATAATTTGTGGCTTATTGTATGTTTCCTAGAAGACTGAAGTACAGATCTCAGTAGCTGGGGAGGAGAAGTGTTTGGAAGGTGTCCAGTAATTTAAAATCCTCCAATTTAATTGATTGCAGATTAGAAAACTGAATGAAAAGGGGGCATGTTGGTCAATCCTTGCGAAGATTGGTGCTGAATCGCCGCTACTCCACTAGACACACAGGATTATTTCACCAGACATCAGTACTTAGGGTGATCTGTTCTCTGGAACAACAGGGCTTGTCCCTTAACCGCTGCAATTCAATGAAGTCAAAAAGGAATCTGAGGTGGATCACGGTTATCCTGACCGAGCTGTTTCCTTCATCTCGCTCTGGTCTCTCGTTCCTCTCCTGGTGTGTGAGGCTCTGTGATTAAATTGCAGGCTTGGGAGCCTGACAATGTGTGTTGTATTCCCAGTTCTGCCACAAAGTTGACGTAGCAGGACGTATGGCTTTGCTCACAAATGTTTTTTCTTATAAATATATGAACATTACAATGTGTGCAATTGCATACCTAATTTATGCACATAGACATAACAGTGACCATACATGTAAATGAGGTATTTGCAGATGCAAATAGCTACTTATGCATATAACAGGCCAACGGAAACACACAGTTGTAATTATACCCACAAACTACGTGAATGAATGAACAGTCACGCTATAAAAATCAGACTGCTGGCTACCCTGTTCATTTATACCATTTTTAAGACCAGGAGAATATTGTTAATATTCCTGTCCATGATGAGGCATGGCTTATTACCATTTGTAATGAGCTTTAAGATTATTAGATGGGAGGAGCTAAAGAGCAGCAATTTTCTTAATCTGTGCCTGGAGGGTTAATTTATTTCATAGATCCTTCCCTTTGGAGGATCTCGAAAAATGCAGGAATTCTTGCTTGGTTCGCACTTGCAGAACTTAGTATCACAGGGTATATGTGGGTGCTTCTTCCCCGGTCCCAAAAAGGAAAAACAAGAGCGCGGAGATAAAATGCAGTTACTCTTTCAGTGCTTTTAAAGCCTTCCCTGAGCCGTGCTGCGCCCTCGCAGGCAGGATGAGAGTGGATGTGGAGCCTGTTTGTTTTGTAACTTTGCTTCGTGTACAGCCTGGTCGGTCTGATAAAGTAGCAACTGGGGAGAAAGCTAAGGCAAAAGCAGGATGTCAGACAGAGCTCTTTAAAGGCAGTGTTTTGGTGGCTGAAAAACTGCACATCCTGCTTGGGGCTTGTCTTTCAGGGAAGAACCAAAACCAGAGCATCCTGCATAAGAAACCACAACGCACCACGAAGCACTAAGTCGAGCTAATTGCACATGGGAGACCTCTGCACCTGAAGAGAGTGTCGATCCAGGAGATTTAAACTATCTATTTGCCAAGTTGTGTATTCTAAATAAGTACGATTCGCGAGGCAGTGCTTCCAGAATATCATTCATTCTCTCGGATAGCCCACGTCCTGCTGTGTCCTACCAGAGGGAGTGATTGAGAATCGGTTACGGCTTGGTTGTTTCCACCCAGCTCATTTCTTTCAATAGTTGCAGTGGAAAGCTAAATATCTTTTTATCAAATGTTCATTCAGTAATGTCAAATTACAAGCAAATGTAAAAGCAATTATCCAGGAGAAAATAAGGTAGCTGAAACATAAGTATTTATTTAATACTTTAAATTTTTAATTATGTATTCTCAATTCGTTCTGATTAGGGCTGTATTTCAGGACAGATGACCTTCCAGTACAGCCTGTGTGTCTGGGCTGCTCACTGCTCAGACTGGAGGACACGGTAAGTTTTTGAGTAACTTTTTATGGGAATGGTGGGACAGAGGGATGTATGGTTGGATCTTTTCTTGAGGGAAACTGGGGTTCATCCAGGTTGTGACAACCAGAGCAAATTTTTCCCAGGTACCATAAAACAGACATAGCTGTAACAGTGTTCTTAATTACTGAGGCCAACAGTACTTTATTTTACACTGAATGATTTGGAAACTTTCAGAAGATGTGTCTTTGGTTTGGCTTTGAAAGCTTTTTAGCTGGAACTGGGCAAGTGGTAATAGTTCACTTTTTTCTAACCGGTTCATTTCAAGATGTATAAATATAGACTTTCTAAACTAAGAAATAAATATTTGAAAACTAGAAAAGGTATTTTTGTTCAGTTTTCTTGAACTCTTCCTTAAAGGAAAACTAACCTGAAAGCTAGTACAATAATAAATCCCTCATATGTACAAAATCCCTAGTTCCTTTATTTGTAGTCTAAAAGTTGATATTAACATGTGGATCTTTTTCAATATTTAACATTTTTTGACTTAATTAATTTTTGCAAGAAGATAGGTCATATATATTGTATTTGCTGCAATAGAAAGTATTTCAGTTGCATGGAAGTCATTGAAAACACCATTAAATAGTTTGAATAATCTTAAATCCTATTATGAGAAGGTTTCAAGAGCGTTGGGTTTGTCTTTACTTTGATTTCTTCTTCGTTGTTTTTTCTTAATTTTCCACACTGCAAGTGAACCTCTGCTGTTTGCACTATGCAGATGCAGTCTTATTATTTTAATATTACAAATAGAATGCTGTTTTAGCTGATAAAGTGGGGAGTGTTAGTAGGACCAGGGCACTTGCATCCTCATATTAATTTGAACTGGGACGCTAATAAGTGCTCGCTATAAATAGCATGAGAGGCAAAAATGTTCAAAAAAAAAAAAATTGGTAAAGATACAGCTTAAGCAAGTAATAGGAACATGGTTCCTCAGTTAATCTCCAGGGAACAGCTCTTTCATTTAACTTTGGAATATTCAGATGAATTTTAAATTGTGCGTAACCATATCTCCACAAAATGCATCCTACTCATTGATGCTAATGGAGTCATTTAGAAGTCTGAGAATCTGCGCTTTATCTGATAACTTTATAAACTTAGTTTGACTTGAGGTTTATGACTCACATGAGAAGTTGGACAGCTACTAAAAATAAGTCTGTAATCCTGTGATAGGAAATCTTCAGAAACTTAGGAGATTCAGATAAACTGTGCGCTGGCTCTCAACTCATCTGAACTCTAGTGAATCTTGCTGCTCTGGAAATCTCTATGGAAATCTGAGAAAGTTAAGGAACCGTCTCTGATATTGAAAGCACAGAAGATGGAGGAAAGTCTGCAGTCAGTCCTGCCACTGACTTACCGAATGACCTTGGGTAAGCGTCCAGACGCTCAGCTTAAATCTGAGCAGAAATTAATCGTCCTTCACTGTCACCTTTTTTCTTTTGCAAGCTAATGGAAACCAGTGTTTTTAACAGAGAATTTGCTCGAAGATACCCCAAACTGCTTGGTAGTAGGACTGAGAAACTCGGTGCATATTTTATTTGGGAGGTTAAAGATCTCAAATTGGTGTCTGTCATATGGTTTTGCATAGAAGATCCTCAGTATTCAAAAGGCCCGTGAGGCTTACTGCCACAACCATAGGATGTGTTGGGTTGGAAGGGACCTTTAAAAGTCATCTAGTCCAACCCCCCTGCAGTAAGCAGGGACAATGATGGTGGTAAGAGCAGCAATAGCAGGTTAGAATGATTAGGAGAACCACCTTTGTGCTATATTTATTCCTTCAAGTTTTAATTAAAATTTAGTCAGGAATTGAAGAATTGTTTAAAAAAAAAAACCCAACAAACAAACTAAAAAAAAACCCTATAACTGGATTTTTTTGAAATCTCACTATAGATTCAGTTTAGGATTCACTTTGAGTTTTACACATATATGTGCAAGTCCTTAGGCTACAAGAACTCATGTGTGTCTCTCTTGGATAAACTGAAATGGAGAAGGAAAATAATGTTATTTTTTGTTTAAGGACCTTCTTTTTGCCATATAGGTTTGTTGGAATATTTGATAAAGAAGAAAATAAGTAGTCAAGACGTATCAAATTGTTTATTTCTGCAAACTATTTCATTTTAAGATTTATGTTTTTATTAGGAATCAGGAAAAAGTCTGAGTACAGGCAAGAAATAAACAGCAGGATGGGAATCCAGGAGGAATTTAATGACAGAAAGGAATCTCATATTTTCTGAATTGTGTCTATTTTGTATCAAATGATAAATAAACAAGAACTATGGATCCTAAACTCACTAACTCTACCCTATGAAATTCATAAGCAACTCCCAGTTCTACAGCTTGAGAAAATCTCTAGCACAAACACAAAAGTCTTGTTTATATAATTTCATGAGGTGATGCAATTAAGGTTAAGTGTACTTAGTATAAAGATTACAAATATGCTTCTCTGTGTACATGACACTTTTAAAGGACTGTAACAAGATGGCTTAAGTAGCAGACACGGCACCTCTTTGTCTGTATTGCAGCAATAATTGGCTTAAGAGGCAGACAATGTTAGTGAACATTTCCCTGTGCTCCTTGGAAAATCTCTTCAGTCCTGGCAAATGTATTTGCTCTGCAATTCATTTTGTAGGTATTAAGCCCAGTGCCGTTTGTCTACCAAACCATGATCTCCTTAAGCAGATTACAGTTTATTGCTCCAAACATCAGCATCTGAAGGGGAAGGAATATTGCCGTGACGTCATCCCAGCAGGTAGTGACATTTTGAATGCTTGATGACATTTCCTTTTGTAAATAGACAAGGGAAGTCAGTGGGTGCAGCATTGCTTTACCTTTTGTGAAATGTCACTGCACTGAGGAAAGCGAAAGAACTCCTGTATATTATTTTATTGTTTCTGGGAAACAGAAGGAAATTACACCAAAAGGCTCGTAATACCCTATGTATTTCTTACATTATTTGCTAAGGTTGCTCTAAAGAAATACCAATGAACTCCAACTGCATGCGTTGTTAGTTTTTATAATAAGTAGCTCTCTTACTTAAATTCATGCCTCTTTACACTTCTAATGCTCCTGACTTTGGCTCATAGAAAAGACATCTTTTACAACCTTACCATCTGTCCTCAGGATTTACTTTAGCAAGTAAATGTTATTCTCATAGTACCTAAGTACAACAAGATGTTTGCTTTCTGGCATCTGATGG
Organism: Larus michahellis; assembly: GCF_964199755.1. NCBI lineage: Eukaryota > Metazoa > Chordata > Aves > Charadriiformes > Laridae > Larus > Larus michahellis. Next base: position 18,743,389 of record NC_133900.1, on the reverse strand, counting down.
ACTGATATATTGTCGATAATGCTTCCAATTTTGGTCCCTGCTCTTTTATTATCATTTTGAGTCTCCTGGCTCTCACTTGCCTTCAGTCGTCTTGCACCCTGGTACCCACTGAGAAGAGTAATGTCATTGTGGTTCTTGGCCCTGGCACTTTTTCCTCTATTATAGACATCTTGGGATTCCTGTGATTACAGATCACAGAAAAAGAAACACAATTATTCTGAGTATCATCATCCCCGAGAGAAAACATGTATGGTCTGCAGTGTTGCCTTTTTCTCTGGAAAGCTGACCCCAAATAGATCTGTGAATCCCACTGAAATTTGAGTCTAATGTAAAAACATCTTGGGAATAGTTCGATGCAATATTTTGTTCTTAGAATACTTCTCCTGAATGCCATCTATCTTCCAGTCTGAGCTGCAACCAGCTGGTTTTCATCCAGCTCTCTGTTTTGCCAGCTATTGAGAGCAGTTGGCACCATCTCTGTCTATCTCCTATGAAAACGCAGCATAGAAAAAGATATAATCAGTATGTTAATAATAATATTTATAGCCCAGGCTCATTAGATGATCATTCCCAGTAGTTTTCCATCAAAATTGAACTGAACCTACGGACTATTCTGACCTCACAGGACCTTGTGTATTTGGTTATTTAAGAAATACTTAACAAATTTTGTCTTCTAAGATCAGTCTAAAGATCAGCTAATGCAAGGATGAAATATCCTATATAGGTTATACCAACATCCATTTGGAACAGCCACACACCAGTGCAGCCAGGCCAGCGGTCCCCACCCAGTGGGCTCCGATGGCTCATCCAGCACCCTTTCTGTCTCACCAGTGCTCCCCCAGGGTCTCCCAAACCTCCTTTTGCCTTCCTGAGCGCCTCACGCTGATCTGCGGCACAAGCTTTCTTGTTTTGAGCTGTTTCATCGCCGTGATGCTGTTGAATGGTAGCTGGACAGGGCAGCAATGAGATGCTCCTGCGGACATCTCTGCACTTCTCACCTCTTGCGAATACACCCTGTGTCATTATGATTAACACTTTGATTTTGTGGCTTTCCTCCATATCTATTATGTGGCTATCCTCTCCTGTGCAGTTAATCAAAGGGCCACCAGCACCTTTCCCCAGTGTCCTTTGTCTGTCTAATTCTCTGTGCCACCAAGATGTCTTTTCCCAAGAGGTTATCTCTGAAGGTTTGTTACTACTTCTCGGCAGACCAGCAGGAAGCTCTCTCACTTCTCCTCTCTTTCTGATCTTGCAACACACAGCGGGTGTTAAGTGTGATGAATTCAGTGGGCAAGTTGCTGTCTTGGTTTTCCATTTGCGACTGATTCCAGCAGATACCTTCCTCTCTACCCAAAGGCTAGATCCTCACCAGGTTTTTCTTCTGTTTTCTTAATCACTTTATGAAAGTGGCGATGATAGTCCGTCTGCCTAAGTGGAACTTGCCACGCAAGAAATATACCTCTGGGAAACGCGTACATGTGAGTGGGGAGGAGCTGTGGGCAAAAGCAGAGCCAGGTCTTCGGCAACGATGTACTCTTACGTAAGAGTCTTCTTCCTGGTAATTGTATTGTGGATGGCAGAAAAGTTTTTGAGATTTCCCAACAAGAAATCTTTCAACACCGCTCACAGAAGGTACAGGAAAGAAAGTACAATCTCTGGACTGTAATATAGCACAGCTTGGGAGACTCGCTGTGATTAGCACAATTTATCCTCATCATGTTAGAGTGACTGTGCCATCAATATTTAAAAGGGCACAAATCATCTTCCCAAGATGTGATTTTGTGAGTAAATTTTGCACCCACTCACTTTGAGTGGGTTGCAAATATATTCACATGTTCTTCATCACAACTGAGCAGCGGCAGCGTGCGTTCCTTTTAAAGGAAGCTGGATGAAAAAAGCTGCCTCTAAAAAAGGCAGATTAATCTCTTGGAAACTCCCCACTGGAACATTGTAACATTAACTGGCAGTTTCCCCTGATCCAGGTAATTTATTCATGAAACTTATGGAGGTTAATCAAAAGTTCATATAATTGTAATAAACAGAATACATAATGGACTAATCATGCAATTCAAGGCATTTTGTAATTTATTTGAAATATCAGATAAAAATAACTAAGAGGTGTGCCAGGAAGCCAGCAAATAATTTGGAAACTGATGAGCATGGCATACCTGCTGAACTATGAATAGATAACGTAGTGTCTAAAAGTATATAGATAAATATAATAAAGTAGCAAGTGTTCCACAGGCTTATACTTTTCTGAAGGCTTTAAAATTGATTCTGAAACCCACATTGCCACCTCTTGTACAATCTGGTTTCCAGTGTAGCCCTTCAGCAGCGCAGCTGTGAGGAGTCCTCTGGCTGGGCCCTGGGAGGGCTCAGGAAAAGGGGCTCCATTTGCCCCTTCTAAAGATGGGGCAAGCATATTAATCAGACGGCATTCACAAACAGTGTGTTGCTATAACCAATTTATTCTTGCTTCAAAATTAAAATTAGACAGAGGGAATACTAACTTTAGAACATGAATGCACGTTTGTTGAAAAAGCATTCTGCTTTTGACACTTCTTGGAGCAGAAAATAAATAAGCTTGTGTGTTAAGGCCTGTTTATTATGACTTTATGGTAAGCGCACCCGAGTTTCTAGGACTGTGCCCACCTTACCAAGTGCCCCCAAACTAGCCAAATGTGAATGAAATCAGCTGCAGCAGTATACCCAATATGTGAACGCTAAATAGGCATTCATTTGTGTTTGCTTTTTCTTTTTCCAAGAAGGATTTGTTAAAGATTAGTAAGGATAGAAACTATGCTATAGAAACACTGTTAGGTTCAGGGTGCAGTGTAAGGTGACTTGTGGTGCTTTGTTTGTTTTTTGTTTTGTTTTGTTTTTTTGATGAAGGGGCAGAAAAAAATTCTATATTGTATGTGCAAACACATTGACACACAAAGCCTGTGTTTTCTCATAAATAATTAGATAAAATAGCTACCTATAGATAGAAAATATCTATAAAATAGATGTGTGTACATATGTATGGATATGTACTGAGTACTGATAGGTGACTGAACGCTGGCATAGGTTTCCTGGAGAAGGTATGGAGTCTCCATCGCTGGAGATATTCAAAAACCATCTGGAGATGGTCCTGGGCGGCCTGCTCTGGGTCACCCTGCTTGAGCAGGGGGCTTGGACAAGATGACCTCCAGAGGTCCCTTCCAACCATTCTGTGATCCTGTGAAGCTCTCGTATATGAGGAAAAAGTACATGCTTTAGTGGGGGAAAGACAGTATTTAAAAATGTCCTGTGTGTTTTCCTTATACTAAAAATGCGATTTTATACTTGGCTTCTTGATAACGAATTGATTTAAAACTTTGTATGGCTGGGCACTGAAAATCAAGACATGTAAAAATTAAGTAGTCTGACATGCTGCAGAAGAAACTTATTTTCTAAAAAATAAAATGTCTGAAATGTCCAGTTCTAAAAACAAAACCCCAAGCAAACGGTGTCACCTATAGAGAGGGTGAGGAAATATAATCCAATTTCCTGAAAAAATCATAATTTTCCCAGGATATGGAGTTGAACAGCCTAATAAGGAGATCATACAAAAAGAAATATTAAACATTTCGCAGGAAGGCATTTTTCAGACCTTGGTTGGAAGACTTTCAACTCAACAGTTGCTTTAATCAGTTTAGTCAATTATATTCAGGGGAATCACTTCAAAAGCACAAGAAAATTTCATGTTATGCCTTGTAAGTGATGAATAACTTCTAGACTCTGTTCTCTTCTTAAACCCATACAAAAAAGATGAAAAGATTAGCACTTCCCATAACACCTTCACTTTCCAGGATTGCCTTGAAAGCAGCAAGTAAAGCATGGTAGATTTTAAAACTAAAGAGGCTATTGTGCAGAAATTAATTGATGGCCTTGTTTTGACTGTGTGATAGCAGCAGAAGTAATGAGTGTAGACCTTGTTTCAGCATTTTGCTTTCCAGCACCTGGCAGAAAAGTCGGCGAGCTGAATCCTAGCAGGTAAATTCTTTTTTTGGAAGCAGGCAGGCTTTTTGAAGCAAGTGGGTAAACTCCTCTCTCAGGCGATCTTTTTTTCTTTCTAATAGGCACTTTTCCTTTCAGGCAATCAAATCTTTTTCCACTCTGTACGCAAGCCTTCTTCCTTTCAGGCAGGTAAACTTTTTCCTCCCCCGTTATTTCCCCCTGGTAAGCAAACATAACCTAAAAGAAAAGGACAGATTAAAGCTGTTTGCCCATAAAACTCTGCCGCCTTCCTATACTAGGAATTTGTCTTGTGACCTACTTCCTTAACACTGTTTGCTATTGAGCAAGGACAAAACCCAAATGTCATTTCACGACATAATCCACTGTCAAAATTGGCACTAGCCAGCAGGCCTGCTGGTGGTCGCTCACAGATAACAACTGTGGAGCAGGCATAGCAAATGCATTTTTTCCACGGAATATGGTAAGTCAGGGTTGAAGAGTATTGGGAAAGAAGGGTGGGAGAACTTGTGCTGCCTCTGTCATGTCTCATATATTCTTGAGACTTAAGTTTCCAGTACTTGTCAATGACTTGTCAAGCTGGCATTCTTCAAAAACATGCTGTTAATTGGTGTCACATAAACATGCTGGGTATATTTTTTACAGTACCAGTAGTGGGTTTATTACTTACCCACTTCTCCATTACCAGTATTAATAGATACTGGTATATACTGGCTTTGTAAGGTGATGGTCTTAAGTGCAATTAAGTTTCTGAGTAGTAACTAATGCTTTGGAACCTTCATGTTTAAAAAGTTGTAATATTTAAGCCATCAAGTTTGGAATTCTGAAAATACCGTTCCTTTTGTAGACTAATATCCAACTTATGACTGAGACCACAGTTTACAGGATTATTCTTTTGGAGAGTCCTAAACACATACATTCTTCTGTTTATAAAATACATTGTGCAGTAACAGGAAGTAAAAATCCCTCCCAGTATTATGCCAGGCCCGAGCTCCTTGCAATATCAAAAGCTTTGCAAGCTTATTTTACGAGGCTTCGTTCTAAATCACAGCAGGATAGTATAGAAAGATGCCTGTGTGTTTAGGAGCAGTGGAAGAAGGCTAGGTGAAGATACTTAAGTTGGCATCCATTGCAGGCGTCTAAAAATTCAATGCAAATGTCTGAACGCAGTTTTGAACTTTATATAACTTGGAGTGAAATTCTCTATTCATTAAACTTTTGTATTTTAATGGGAGAAAGAAGACAACTCTTTTTTGTTAAACTCATCAATGTTGTTTTCTTGGCATTTGAAGTACTCTTTAGGCTATTTATTAACATTTGTTCCTGAAAGCTCCTTTTTTCTACAGAACATGTAAATGCTCCTGATTTCATAGGCGCAACCAGCCGAACACAGCTATTCCCTCGATAGGAGATACATGCCCTATCTCATCTGCGGACGTTGATAGATGTCACTTAGTATCATGTCTCCATTTTCACGTTCACACAAAAAGAGCACAAAAACTAATTTGCTTTTTGGCTTCCTCGACTGGCATCTCCTTTGCAGCTCTGCACCTCATCTTTTCGGTATTGCCGCATGCCCGATTTCCCAGGCAAGGTGTCCGCAGGATACCCCCCCGCCTGCTGAGCAGATGGGAGAGGTGCCAGACCTGATGGACGTGATTGGGTTTGCGCAGGATGTCAAGAATTAGCATCGCTGCAGAGCTACAGAGGTCGGTGAGGCAGCTGGGGAAAGGCCCTGGGTAACTTGTTGGTTGTCAGCAGCACAGCGGAATATTTTCACTGTACGTTTGAGCACATGGAAGATGTAGTACGTTTCCTGAAGAATACCATGCATATTTAATTGAGCTCCTTGCCCAGTGAGTCTGACATGTCATATCGGCTCTCAGTCAGTGCCCTTACACAAATCTCAGCCGTTCTGTTTTTTCCTTTGCATTTTATTCTCCTGCAGTAACTGCCTGTTGGTTTTAGTCATTTGCTGCAATATTTGCGATGGGATGCAACAGGTGAAAATAAACAGTGCTATGGCTTTTGCAGATGTTAGATAATGTCTCGTGTGGGCCTGGTACCTGGAGATAATTACACCTTTTAGTAGATTTACGCTGCCTGTTTTATTTCCTGTCACCTGGGGAATAATTATATGCTACCTACCTGCCTTTTCATACTGTTCTATCAACTATTTCTTTTATTTATGTACAATGGGACTGTTGGGACCAGTAACTTTCATTTCCTCCATTTATCAAAATATTTAACTAGCATACTCCAAGGTGAGTCATCATTAAATAATGGTTCAGGGCACTGCTGAGGTTAAGTCTAAATCATTATAGTTGTTTCTCTTGCTTCAAACCCCCCAAATCTCCCTTCTGGCAGTGCAAAAACCTTGACAGCTATGGGCTTAGGTCACACCATTTAGTATCAAGGAACTGTCAGTTCTTGTTTTCTTTTTGCTATTCTGCTCATTAGTCAAAGCAGATTCTTTGCTGCAGCAGGTCTTCATGCTGCATCCTAACCCGGTACATCCTCAGGAGTGTGATCCTGGGATGATCCACCATACGGGCTGAAAATATCAGTGCTCTGTCACAGTGAACCAACTGTAACATCTTCCTGCGTTCGCTTTACACAGCCTGGCAGTTTTGCAAGGAGCCATGTTAAAGCAGCAGCCTTCAATTTCTCTGTTAGCTATTTTTTGGGGGGGGTAATGTACCTTGAGGAATTAGGGTTTTTCCCCAGCTCAAATATGCGTGTAGCAATGCTCTCAACAGATGGCCAGTGCTTGACAGTATGTTGTTCGTGGATGACTTGAATGAATCAAAGGCTCATCCATAATTAAGAGGTAAATAGAGAGAACTTCAGCTATAGAAAAACATTCTTCTATTTCCTTCATAATCTATTTGCAAAATATATGTGTGAGTGAACTGCAGTATTTTATTGTAACTTAGGTAGTTGCCAGATATTAAAAACACTGCACTAAGTTGCTAAAATCTGTCGTTCTTCTACAGAGTACACACCTGTTACATTTTTATTTTTGTTTTATAAAAGACTGAACAGATTTTTAGGGTGTAGATAGGTAGATATATTTTGCGTGCAGAAATACCGCTAAAAGAGCATTGCAACACAAAGTCACGTGTTAGGAAATATCAGAACTAAAATCCACTATTCAAAGTACATTCCAAATCAGCCCCTCATGCATCTTAATTGTGGGATGTATGAATGCAACATTCTGTTTTTATGTCTTGACCCTTGACTCATTCAGAATGCTGAATAGACTATAGGAAACCAACTACACAGCTGTCCACTAGTTAGTGTTTCTTCATGAGTCATCCCAATCCTGCTCTACTGCATTTCTAAGCATCTGGGCAGCTCCAGTGGGACACTGTTACCTAAGGCTCAGGACATGCTTATTCCAGCTTTCCTTCATCCTTCAGGCCTGGGGCAGCTGTTCAGGATGCCGTGGTGGAGCTTTGGCAGTGCTTCCTGGGCTGGGCATTGCTTGGGAGGACTTCAGCTTGCCCGGAGCTGGCACTCATCATCACCATCGCTTCTCTTCTTGTTCCTCCTCTCGCAACTTGGGTCAGAATGCTCCAAAGACATCACATGGTTTTTGTCACCATAGTTCTCCTGTAAGGAAGGGTCTCCCCATTTTATGGGTGAGGAACTTAGGCTACCAACTTTAATGGAAAAAAAAAAGAGCTTATTTTAGGGTTGCAAGTTATTCTCTTTTTTCAAGTAGTATTTTATTATATTTTGTTAAGTTTCAGAATACTTGGAGCTGCTAGTCATACCTTATGGTCAGCATTTAGGATCAGATGAATATCCTGTTAGTGACCATTATGAAAAGATGACCCAATAAAATGAGAATTCCAAGGGGAATTCTAGGAATCTGCCTGCAGAGAGCCTCAGTCTCTCTTTTTGCAGTGCACTTACTTGTTAAACACATCAGGGTACACATGCGTTGCTATAAATGCTGCAGTTCAACTTGCAGTTAAGTTGGGCTTGTGCCCTGGCCACCCAAAAAGTGGAAGAAAATAATGGCTGAAAGTCTCACTGCCTAAAAGCATTCCCTGGGTATCAGGAACTACCTGCTCTGATACCCGCAGTTATATACAGTCTGGTTTTTCTCTCTCTTTCCCCACTGTTCGTCATGCAAGATTCATTTTACAAAGCATTATGGTAATCCTGAGGTAGCAGATAAAGAACCAAAGTGTTAGAAGGCTGTCTTGAACAAGCTCTGCTTTCTGCTGAGCAGAATTGATGTTCAGCACAGGAAAGTCTTTATCTACAATTCCTGTTGTGGTATGGATCAGGAAAGAAGCAATAGCACTGTATTTTTAAAAGTACCGTTTTGTTTTTAAAATGACTGAAAATAATTCTGAAAATAGCCACGCAGTTACGTATGGGACAGGACTGCTGAAGAAAATGGGATGTGAAATGTATGCTGTGAAGTAAATGAATCTTATAAGGACAGGTAAACGTCCTTAACCTCCAAAAATGAAACTACGTATTCTAATAAATAATAATAATAATAGGATATTTTTTTCAAAAAGATTGCTTTCCAATAATTTATAGTAGAAACCTATTACAATAATCTCTTTTTGCTCTGGTAGCAACAAACTTGTGTACTTGGTTTTTCCTGTTCTTTAATGTAATATATAAATAATGTTCTTCCTTCATTTTATTTTAAAGTAGGATTCATGTCCTGTGGTTTAAACTGTCTACAGAGGCCCCCTTAGAGCAGACAGGGGAAACTAAGCAGTTCTGTAACATGATTCATCTTATCCTGAGGAAGGTGCCTGAAGTAGGTCAGATGAATCACCTCAGCAAAGTGACCACAGCCCTCCCTTTACAGCACAAGTGGCAAGCTCAGCAAAGGTGTAGACATCTACTGTATTGTCATCTAAAAATCACTAAGATAAATCTTGCTCTTACTGTCTGTATATATAGGGTTTTAGGATTTTTTTTATTTTTTCATTTAAATTGCTGTTTGCGGCACTAAACGATTTACAACTGGGAAGAGGAAGCACAGGAAGATGTTGTCTAGGATATCAAAGTGGCCTCAAATATCCTTTTGTATAAACACCAGCACTACATTAAATGGCTTTTGATCACAGCATGATACAGATGAAGAAATGATAAAATCCAAGTGCTTGCACATTTGGGGAAAAAGAGGGAAAGACAAAGAAAGAAGAGAGAAGCTGCATAGTCAGGGTTTGTTTTTAATATTTTTCAGAATTTGTACTAATCCATAGGTGAAGGTGGGCTACTTGGCCCTGGAAAATTCCCATACAAATGTGCAGATGTCCACAAATGATCAAAGGTCAGCCTTAAAAAGTAGGCTGGCAAGTGTAAAGGAACTGGTGATCCAGTCAGCGTTTGTGCAGTAACCATATTTAATATATAAGGTGGTGCCATCGCTGGCAAATCCATTATACCTACTTTGGTCACCTCTTCTCCCGTGCTCCTGCTGATAGGCATTTATGGTTTGGAAGGGCACTGATATCAATTAAAAAGTAAATATGAGAAATAATCTAGACTGGATTGAATCAAATCTCTAATATAAAAATGAAAAGAGTGTGTATATTCTTAACAATTATTGGTCCCATGTAAAGCAATGCTGGTTAAGTGTGGCATTTTTTTTCTTTCACAAGTATCTGAAAATCTTCTTTCCAGTGCTGATCTACTAAATTGTCAGTGAAATGAAAGTGGGATTAGAATTAGCCCCAAGTACTACAGTTGTGATTATGGACTGTTTCAGGCTAACCTGTTTTGAGAAATTATTGTTGAAAGAAGAAACACAGTGACCTTTAAAATTGGTTTCTAATAATCCCAGAAAGATCAACGATCTTCAAACTAACATACTCCAGATTTTGAAACATCCGTTTCAGGATTTCAAATAATGTTATTTTAGGGAAAAAACCTCCAAACCTATAAACAGAGGCCGGGAATTCCAGGCAACAAGTAGTGATCGTGGGCAGCAAATCTTCAAAGAAATTATTTTTTTAGGGTGCTGGATCCTAAATTGAGCTGCAGAGCAAATACAGTTATTACTATGAGGCCAGGTAAAGCGTAACAGATATGCAGAAAACAGTCCAGGCTAACATATACCACAAAGGGATTTAGCAACATAACGTGTACTGAGTCAACCTTGGAGCTTGAAATTAAAACATACGTGCAAGATCCATAAGAATATCTTTTTTTTTCTTTTTTTTTTTTCCCCCCTAAGATTCCTTTCTAAGAAAAATGAGGATTTTTTTTTTCTGACTGTTGGCTCCCCAGCACTAATTCCAGTTCAAACCACCCTCTACTTTCAGCCATAAATTGTGTATACAGCTTACAGTAACTCTTTAGCAACACTTTTCAAATAAAAAAGCATGCTTAGGAAAAATTTTTATGCTGAAAGGGTTATTAAGCATTGGAACACACTGCCCAGGGAAGTGGTTGAGGCACCATCCCTGGAGGTATTTAAAAGACGGGTAGACATAGTGCTTAAGAGATATGGTTTTGTGATGGTTTTTGTCAGTATTAGGTTGATGGTTGGACTCGATCTGAAAGGTCCCTTCCAACTTCCAAAACAAGGCGATTTTATGATTTGCTTATACCTTCAGGGATAGTTAGATCTATGAAAGCTTCAACTAAAACAGGTCAAGTTTAGGTCTCCTCCTAAATACGGTAGCTACATCGCACGTCTGGTGAATGTAACCTTTCTCAAGAAGACAAGCTGCTTTCCTGTACTTGTGGCACCAGTTGACAGGTGCCACAGGGTCATCCTTTGAAAGTTTAGCGGTTTATGTAACTCTATAAATCCATATGAAATAATTTTTAATTATTAGAAAGGTAACTGTAAATTTGCACCTCTGATGCAATGTTACATTCAAAATGTTGTTAGTGGTAAGTAAAGCCAAGAATTTATTGTTAGTGTAACTGAAATCATAATAATCTAATCATTGTTAGCCTAGAAAAAGACAGACTAATAATGCAGTTAGGATTTCTACGTGCACGTTTCTGTCCCTTCTCCTGGTGCTATGCTCCCCTTCCCCAGCTCCTTGGGGCCCTAAGGCCAGAGGTTTCGCGCTGGTGCTGGCAGTGGGGGTGTTGTGGTGAGCTGGCAGTGTCTGGAGTCCTTCACAAGGAGGAATACAGGTTTTTCACATCAGTGGTTTCTTTTTCCTCCCTCCAGGACCCACTCAGGGTCATTTTAATGTTTGCTAATGTGCTTTTACACCTTCCTCTTTCTTCACGGCTCTGCAGCTCTGTGTAGCAGTTGAATTTACTGTATATTTTGCTTTGTACTTTTGTTAGGTACTAGTTGTTTGTTCTCTTTCTTGCCCCTAAAACCAGCTTTATACAGCTCAGGTCTGCATCTCTTTAACTGACCACAGATGAGTTGTTCATGGGCGTGAGGTCTCTGCGCCTGCGCCCCACCTCTGTCCTCCTCCGCCTGCACTCCTCTGCGCTGCGTCCCCACGTCCCCACGCTGCTGGAGTCCTACCAGACCTGTGTTCCTTTGCACTGCCTCATCGCCTTAGAGCTGTAAGTATCCCATACTATGCGGACTAACTGCTTGTTACTGCTATGCCTGTATATATAAACCCAGGGCTGTGCCACACGAGGATAAACAAAAGTAAAATAAGCCAGCCACAGACACCCAGTCAGTGAGAGAAATCGCTGTCGCAGCTCAAGCAAGTAAAGCAAAGCTGCAGCAGGTCAAGAGAAGTTCAGAGCGAGCAGATCTGGCAAGGCTCAGTCCTGAGGCCTCGCAAACTCAGTGCGAAGCTTATGGCTCGGTTCCAGCTGCAGCGATCCTGTACTGCAGGGCTGCGTGGTTACGGCAGCGTGATGCTTTACTTACTTTTGTTAAAATGTTTTTTTGTTAAAATGTCATTTTTTAATTAATTTTACTACAGAGCAGTATCTGAGATGCTATAAAATATATGTACCATAGAAAATAATTAACATGTCTTAATGCTTTGATCATTTAATTTTGTCAAAACAGACACGATCAAAGCAACCTCTGTAGTTTGGAGGTGGTTCTACATTTTAGTAAAGAATCTGGGCACGTATGTCTTAGTTATTCTTACAGTCACGAAGAACGTATATTAAAGCTAAGTCAGTCGTAAATTTTAGGTTTACAATTAAGCACACAAATTGACAGTAGCATGATCTTCAGAGCCTGAGTACAGGCTGTTCCTGTGATGTCCTGTCGCAGTGTCTTAGGTGACTCTGGGCTTATTTTGTGTCACGACTGATAACTGTATTCCCAGTTGTGTGTCATGACCGTTAATGATAGTATTTCCCCTCAGAGGTTACGCAAATCTCAAAGTAATTGCTTTTGCAATTACTCATGCAAAATTATTAACGTATTTTTTTGGCTATTCTGCAATATTAATCCTGGTTTTCCAAGAAGAAATCCAAGACATTTTGAAGCGGGCAGTGGATTCAGGGCTGAAGGTAAACATCTATTGAAGCTAACTCATGACAATGAATTTTCACTTGATGCTTTTATGAGGACTTAATATTAAAAACTGTGAAAAGCTGTGGCGATATATCGGGATGCAAAACCCCATCATTCTTAAAATTCAGTGCAGCTGATATTTATGCTTTTCCAGCCTACTGTCATTTAGTAAAGTGACATACATTTTATAAAATGATTGCATTTTCCTGCTGAGCTCCCTGGGTCTGCTTATGTTCCTATCCGTGGACCATTTAGTCTGCTTACTGGAGATGGGCAAGCACTGTCCCGCATCTTCAATGGGTTGTCTTAAAAATGGCGGCAAGCTTATCTGTGCATAAGGAGGAGATTATGACCCAGCTGTCATGTACCCGTAGAAATTGTCTGTCTCACCCTTTCTGTGTCAAGAGACTTTTGGCAGGAACATAATATTCCCTTCAAAATCAGTTTGTTCCTTTGCCTTTCCCTCCCTCCCTCCCCCCCCATATTCCATTTATCTGATTCTCCTTCTTCCAAACAGTCTTCAGCCCCGCAGACTGATTAGATCCTAATTCTTTTGGCATGCTGTCAACTTGTCCTAGTCAGAATAACTATTAGGCCTTTGCTTTTGCTACTCCTCTGCAATTTTGTTTCCCTTTCTGTGCTTCATGTCTTTTCTTTGTGATTTTCACCTATTTTGCCTGAAGCTGTCTTCTGACAATATGTTACCACCTCTCTCTGCGGATTTGTTCTTTGCCTGCCCAAGTAATTTATTTATGTGTTAGCTTCCTCTTCACCATTATCCAGGCTGTTTGACTTTCTGCGTATTGCTTTTCATACTGCCTCAAATCCCTGGTACGTTATTAACAATTTGAAACAGGAGGGCTTTTGGAGCTTTTAATGCTACAACTTAATCACGCTGACGGTGTGTTTTTTAAATGACTAAAATTCCTTTTGCGCACACACTGAGATAACACCTTGCATGTGCCTGTAACATTTGTGGAACTGCACATAGATTTCAGTAAGAGGTGGTTGTTTTGGTGGTGTTTTTTTTTTTTTTCCCTTGGCAGTTAAATGACATATTTAGATTACATGCCAAAATGAATAAAAATCAGTCCTTAGATTATTGTGTTCTAGTCATATATTTTCATTATATGTATGGGGGGGGGAACGGAACACACACACACACACACACACACACACACACACACACACAAACAAATCAGGAAAAACCCTAAGACATTCTGTTCAATTGAAACAACCCTTCAAAGCCTGGTATTTGAATGTGACAGAAATTTCATCCCATGGCTTGTTCCTCAACTCCGGAAATAAATGGAGAATCATATGCAATTCAGGGTAAGGTTTCTGTTCCTTTTCATTAGCTCTTCTGTAGAAAGAAAATATGATGAAGGCAGACAGTAGAAATTCAACAGCAGAAAGATCAAAACAACCCTATCTTTATTCCCCCCGCACCTCACAGAAAACTAAAATGCTAACGTGTTGTATGGGATTGCTCACTCTGGCACACGTAGTATGTTGATGGCATGCTAATTACGTTCTCCTAGAAAACTGGTGGACACTGAATTTCTTAGACTTCTTGTAACCATAAATTCTAGTTACTAGCTGTCATATGTGGGTGGGGGTTTTTTGTTTTGTTTTATTTTATTTTTAATTTTGGGGGGACTCTGATTTCATGTATGCTGCCTTTCTAGTAAAAACCATCTAAGTAGCCACACATGGCACCGTAAGTTCAAACAAGATTAGTGAGTTTTGTATGGGCTTTTTCCAGCTTACCCATAAAGTGATTCCTCTGGGCAAGATACTCTGTTTCCAATCTCAGTAAGGAAAATGAACAAAAAGTAATTTTATCTTTTTCTATTTTGTTTTCCCTCTGTGGAATACGTCTGGAAAGACAGGGAAGCTTGACCCTGAGGCAGACGCTGGCCCAAAGTTGTAGATCATGAGACCGAACTCCTTAGAAGACAACCACCTGGAGCAGGCAAGAAATGTTTCCCACAGTTTTGTGAAAAACTTTGTTATAAATACCGTGTGAATAATTTTGTGCCGTATTGATTTTACTGATCAGGGTTTGAAAGATTATGTCCATGGTTGTTGTATAAAAAGATGGAGGTAACTTTTATCTCTTTCCATCTCCCTTTAGGGGATGTCTGTAGCTATCCGAACAGCAGGAGTAGCAGCCAAGTGCCCTGCCCTTCATCTTTGAGTCTCCAGAGAGTCTTGACCATTTGTCTTGAATATAGACTTCACTAAAATCAGCTACATCTTTGTCACCTCCAGGCTGGGCCCTAATGTACTTTCTGCAGAGCTTACTGCATGCTGAACGTTAAATTAGAACTCTATAAACTTAATTTGCTTCCAGTGCTTCATTTGCTTCCAAGTGTAATTCTTGATATTGATTTTAACTTATATTTAACTTTTATGGTGGTAGTCATGTGTACTTAAGAGGCTGCTACTTCTTCACTGCTGTGAAACATGACCTGAGTATTAGATTTTAGCCATCGGAGACAGCCATATTCCTTTTCTCTGGAAAACACATAAAGTATTAACTTAGTAGAAACCATATTCAAAAGCTTTCAAGACATTTTGCATAGCCTGTCTTCTGATGTTTATGTAGTAGGAGCGGAGGACGGCTGTAGAATGGCAGCCATTACTGTTCTGATCTAACTTGTACTTATTTATTCCTTTTTCAAACTTAGATTTTATTCTTGAGAAGTGTCTTTTAATATGTTTTCTCATTAATACGCATGTATTGTGCAACACACTGGAGAAATCAGGCAAAATCCACCGCTGTTTTCTATTCATTCTCAGTCGTTGCTCTTCCTGATGAGAGAGTGTCAAGAGAAATTGTACTGAGTTCTGTACCGAGTTCTGCACACGCTCTTTAATGACTGTCATCCATGGGCTTTACCTTTTCCAGAAAATTTTGGAAGTTTCTTCATATTGCAAAAGCTTACAGTTCGCTTTTCCTCTTAATTGTTTTTTTTTGCAAAATTTTATGTATACATTTTACAGATATAGCTTGATTCTGACAAGATGTCTTAAAGTTAGTTTGTACATAGCTGACTCCACGCAGTGACTTTTTGTGTGTCCATCTTTCTTCAAACTAAAATTTAATTTTCTATTTTTAGCATGCAGACCACTGTGTGACCTTTAGGTGCCATCTGGTGTTGAGCTTTGGCTCCAGCCGAGCAGTACAGTGCATAAAGGATGCAGATATTTCCTTTGACTTTCTGGACCACGAGAAAGGATCTAGTAACCCTTGAGTCAGGCAGAATGCCTGGATGTGGCAAATGTGTGGTGTCCTCATGCATAGAGTAAGAGCCATCATTCTTCATTGTGTCACGTGTGCATGCTATCAGTCAAGAAATTCCAATTTTTCATTTTGAGCTTTCCTATGGTTTTCTGAGATGTATGACTCTCATGAGAACAGTCAGACCTTCAAACTCCGCGGTAGTTGAATTTTTAAATGATGTATGTACTTCAGGTGAAGTTATTACCAACTGGTAAATGTTTTAAATTTTTTCATTAATTTTCAATGTCAGTAGTGTTAGACCTATTGTCATATAACATAGTTTGGCTTAAAATGACAGAAGGAAACCTGAACATAGAAAGAGGCTGAAATACAGTTATGATTTGTGATCTGAAGGTTAATAAACAGATCACTAGTGAGCCTTTCTCAAGAAAACAGGTGAAAACTGAAAACTAGAGAAAGTAAATATTGAAAAAATGTGGGTAAATATACACATTATGGAAGAGACTCAATTTGGAGAATAATAACCAAAACATTAAAATGAATATATTTTTCTGTAGAATGTTGTGAAATTGTTGTAGCCATAAATTATCAACAGAATGATTCCATGCTTCCTGCAAAAGCAGTGCTCCAACCAGCCATCTTTCAGGCTGCCGGGAAAAATGGGGAAGGAAGGCCGGAAAGCTGCCTTCCTGCTGTCTGATATTATTGATGAAAATTATATATTCCTTGGGCATTTTTTTAAATGTCTGTAGGTCAGCATTTTTTAAAGGAAAACCTTTTTTTTTTATTAGAAATCTTTCATCTACCATATGCTACTGTAGTAGTGCTTGATTTCTGGGAGGCAGGGGGATTTCCAGCTGAATAATGCCTTCTCCTTTCCAGAAATTCACGGGGACTGCAAAGGAGTGTCCCCCTCCATTGCAGTGACCTTTCTTAATATGCACCAACTGATAAGATTTTTAGTATGTGGCTGCATGAAACGTAGTAAGTAGAAATGAAAAGCGTATTCAATACTTAATAAAGTTAAGACAGCCAATACTTCATCAGAAAAAATATCTAGCGCTCACAAGAAGACTCAAGCCATTATAGAAAAAGCAACAGAGAGAAAACGTAATTAAAACTCTCTAACAGCTTCTTTTCTGACAATGATTTCAGTTTTCTGCAACTTTGACATTTTCTATCTTTATTCTCTTCTCGAAATTACTTTTTTATTATGGTAAGCATTAAATAGGGATAAGGAATTGAAATTTGCTAATAAAGGGAGCGAAAAGAGTAATGGTAAAAATAAAATGAGGTAACAGGAAGATACAAAAGTACATAAAATACTGTAATATTGTTTTGCAGAATGCTGTGGTGTTTTTCTCCTGCCTATGACGCCGTTGTGTTTTGCTTCAAATGTTCTTGTGAGTGTTGATTCACTCCCTTCCAAATGACTGGACAGGTTTTCAGTTGCTGCTAATCAACATAGTTCAGTGATGTTAATCCAGTTTTTCACTGCCACAGGAGCTGTCTTTAGAAAATAAATATTATGCATAGATTAGAAAACCAAACTGCTAACTCTGTACTGAAGTTGCAACATCTGTGTTGCCACCTACCCAGCAAACACAGATTTTTTATTTTTTTTTTTTAAATTTGGGATTTTTCTATAAAGTGGTATGCTGAGATTCTTATCTGGGCAATAAACCCAAGCAAATAAATTCTGCAAAACAAGACTCCTGAAGCACAATAAAGCAATTTTTTTTTAACGTGCCTCTCATTAACTAATCAAGAGATAGTTGAAATACTGCAAACTGTTACATGGGGGTAAATAGTTTTTAAATCAAGAAAACCCTTTGGGGATTCGAGCCTTGCCTGAAAAATTACGATTATGTCATTTCAGGGAAAGCCCTCGCCAAAACATCAGCTGAAGCGGGAAGCTCCAGCTCATTGGAACTGTAGCTGCTAGATGCTTGAGCGACTCCCGAATGAAACCCGGCGGTAAGTGATCATTTCAGTCGATGGGTGGATTTCTCCTGCTGCATGTGAGGCATGTAGCTACCAAGGATGGGTGGCAGGAGAGCATCAAGCCAGGTGGAGCTTACTATAAATACACAAGTATGGGAAATACAACAAAAAATAAACAAATTTTGATAGGCAAGAATTCTCTGCACATAATAGAAAAGTATACTTCAATGATGGCTTCTAACGAAACAGCTTTAAAACAGGTCTGGTTAAATTCCATCTACCAGGAGTGAGAAAGACTGTCATTTTGGGTTGGTTTTCTGCCTCGTTTCTACCTGCCATTACTCCTTCTACTTTTTTGCCACATTACTTAAACTGATTGTACACATCAAGTATATGTTCTGTGACTGAGTATAAATGTTTCTACTGACAAGTCCTTTATTGAGAGGCAGGTCACACTTAGAAGTTTGAGGATTTCTGGTTTGTTGTTAGCATTGTGGTGTGGGAGGCTAGATGGAGGGCTATCACCACTCATTTTCTTTTTCTTATGCAGTTCATCTTCCCTACCTGACCTTTAGATTATATTTCTAAAAATCAGGTACTGTATTATATCTGTATCACCCAAAGGTGTCCGTGACTTGGTAAGTGCTTGCCAAAATGAAACTGCTTAGTTTGCTTTAACTTATTTACCTTTGGACATAAATGGGTATTTGTGAAGCACCCGCAGCAAAATCAAAGACGATGTTGCTATGAACAGTTATTAACTGCTGATTTGTCTTGTTACAGCATAAGTAGAAGTATGGGAGATAACGTTATCATCAGTTACGTACATTAGGGCTCCTCACATGACTTACAGCACACAGTACCAGGCAGCTACAAATGGAAATACTGGAAGCCCACACAATTCTCACAGTCCAGTGCAACAGATAAGCATTAGATGGAATAAATAATTATGAATGAATACAATACAAAGGACATGATAGGATCTAAGTATGGAAAAAATTGATGTAAAGTGTATGCAGTAAGCACAGGATTAGAGCGGGACATAGGAGACTAGACCTTAGCTATAGTAGCAGCTCTACAGAGGAGATATTCCACTGAGATGTATTAAGAAGATGGTTTTGAATCACCTTTTGACACAAAAACTAACTTTTAAGATCAATGCAGTCCTAAGATTTAATGCGGTTAGGTACAAAGCATGACGTAGTTGAAAAGCAATGGAAATGCAATTATGCCTGGTAAAATGAATCACTTTAAAGAATTTTTTTTTTTAGTTTTAAAAAGCAGAGAATATAAAATATTGTTTAAGTTAGGTATTTATAATTCTTCTAAAGAGAATAAATCTCAGCAAGAGAATAATGCTACTGATCTCCTGAAAATGTCATTTTACTAATTCATAACATTTGGTTTAAAAAACAAAATCCAAACTCTATGTTCCTTAACATGATAACTTGGCTAAAAAGACAGCTCTTAATAAAATATGAATTTGCAAGGAAATTCTTCCCCTCCTTTCCAGAATTAAGTTTAAGTGGTTTTACATGACTCATTTACTAATACTATTTGTTAGTGAAGGTGGTGAAAGCAAAGGTTGTATAAACAATTTCCTCTTGATCATTTTTGATGTTGAAGTACTTCTCTAAGAGCCATTTAAATTTGCCAGCTCTGTGTGTTCCTCCATTTTCTCATTTTTCAGAAGTATGAGTGGATAATGAAACTACATAATGGAAAAAAAAATCCACAATGTTAACAGTTAAAAATGCTTATTGCAAATGCAAACTGGAAGCATGTTGTCCAATTGATTTATTGTTGTAAATATATGCAGTGGAAAGCGTAAGTGTTTCTACTAAGTAAATTACCTCCTTCCTATGAGGTTTTCTTCTGTGGCGCTACCCCTGATATATCACTATGCATTCGAGTCAGCTCTGTTGAAGTCCATTAGAAATTCCACTTCATATAATACATTTCACTATTATAGCAGAAGTCTTTACTCCCAAGAGTGAGCACTGTAATACATTTTTATGATGTAATTGTCCACAGCCTGGAGAGCACCTGTTAGCTAAATCTGATTTAGTACATTGCTGCTACCACTGGTAAAATACAAGGCTGTATAGTAAAGCAGGTAGGACGCAAAGTAAGAAGTTGATTTGCGCCCATGTATGTATGTGTGTGTGCGTGCGTGTGTGCGTGGAGACTTAACAATAGTATACTTTCATGATATATATATTTTTTTCTCTCCTATTGAAAATCTAATTTCTGTCTGTAACAAGGACAAAAAGATACATTTTTGCTTTGTGTGTGGTTTACAACACAAAGCTTACTATCAAAAGGAAATGATAGAAAAATGCCAGTTAGCAATGATAGCTAATAGATGATACTAATACTATTGCTGTCAAAATGCATTCAACAATTTGATTTTTATTATGTCTGGTTCCTTTTTAGGAACCTTAGACTCTGAAAGTTTTACTAGTAAATATTTCTAAAGATGACTATGTACAACTGGAATAATTGCATCTGCTATTTCATAATATATATGCAGTGTAATTCTTGATGTAACTTCATAACATAATCTAATGTTTTTTGAAATCATTTAAGGTCCATTCTGTTAAGTTCCTCTAAATTGTCATGCTGAAATGAAAAACTTACCATCATGCTTTCTGAGTTGTCACATATGTAAGATACATGAGCAGATGTCATTTGAGTGCAGAGATGTCAAAATAATTATTAGTAAGGCTTGAATACCACTTTTTTTTTTTAATAGGAAAATGTTTCTGGTGGGGAATCCTTCAGACAACGTATTAGACAGAGCTCTTTCACGACAGAATATGGTGTTCCTGTTCATGTATTTTCACACGTGAAAAATAGTTACCCTGTCTTCCAGCTTGTGTTTATGTAAAAAAAATGTTAAGAAACACCAAGCAACCCCTGATTGTGCAGCTAAAAAAAAAAAAAAAAAGGACAATTGCATGTCACAGTTTTGGCAAGCTCCTAAATAAAGAGAATTAAGTTTATATATTTGAAAACTTAAATTTCCATTTTTTTCTAAGCCTGTGGATCCTTATGACCTTGTTTGTGCTAAATATGGACTATCTGCAAGGGATGGCACAATTTTATACTCTGTGGGCTCAAATTAAATGCCAAAGAGCTTCAAAAGCCATTTTAATTGCTAAAATGAAACGATGACACACATCAAAGAATCTTTAATTTTTTTCATACTGATGCCTACATAGCTTTTTAGAAGCTGTTAGACTTCATCCTTATTATGGAGTCCCTGTATTGTCTTATTTTTTAAAGACTGCAACATCACAGTTTCAGAAGGAAAGAGAAATGGAGAATGAAGTTGCCGTGCTCCGACTTTGAATCACAGCAATGTCTGGGTTTATGTGACGCTCTTCTATTTCTGTTTTTCTCCCTTTGCCTCTAAGGCTTGTATGTTCCTTGGACTGGAAACCCAGTGGTGTTTTCTGCCCAAGCCCTCCATCTATCCCAGGATGTACCCGCAAATGGAGCATGTTTTGGCACTCACCTCCTGCACAATCTCGGTGTAACCACACCAGGACACCACGGTACAGCAGGTAACTTGCTTAGCAACAGTATGTAAATGGGAATTTGTAAAAAGCTATGCAAATGGAAGACTTAATAATCTCCACTCTTGAACCTGTCCTGTTTGCTGGTGAACAATGAAGGTGTCTTTGAATTCCCAGCATGCTACAGTTACAAGAGAGATCCTTCTCAAACTGATGCAGTAGTGCCCAAACTCTTCATAAATGTCAGCAATACCAAATACTCTTTTAAAAGCTTTTCAGCATCCTTCCAAATTTAGGATTATAATCTCTGTGTGTATATGCATAAATACATACACATTTCCAAAAGCGCTATATATTATTGTAAACATTCAGATGGTACTTGGGACAAAGGGAAGGAGCAGAGCCCCCCAGATGATTAAATTTTCAGAGTTCTTGGTATCCACAGTTCCCACCAGATATAACTGGAGTGATTAGCAACTCCTCAAAAAAATCTGTATTACGTTAAACTTTAATAATCCTTGAGTTTGGGTTCTCCATTTTCGCATTAATTTCTGAAATGAATGTTAGGAATGTTACTTTGCATGTGATTTTATTTCTTAATTTTCATTTTTTTTTAATAAGACAAGTTTTTGTTCTTCAGTTCTATGTTGGATTCCGTTTGTTAGATTATGGGAATAAGACTGACATCCTATTGATTTTACAGTAGTTTGATGTCCACATAATGCTGCATGTTTCTATCCATAGCTAATTAACACTGTAAAGGGTTTTGGTAATGTAACAAAGATAGACAATAAAAATGCAAGTTGCATAAAAGGAATTCAAAGGGAAAACCATGTTGATTTAGTTTAGAATGAATTGTGAGAGAAGAAAAGAGGTCTGTACTGGGTCTGGCTGGGATGGAGTTAATTTTCTTCACGGTAGCTGTATGGTCCTATGTTTTGGGTTTATGACCAAAGCGGTGTTGGTAATACAGGATTGTTTTAGCTATTGCTGAACAGCACTTGAACAGCATCAAGGTCTTTTATTTCTTACACTGTCCCACCAGCGAATAGGCTGGGAGTACGCAAGAAGTTGGGAGGGGACACAGCTGGGACTGCTGATGCCAAGTGACCAAAGGGACATCCCAGATCATATGATGTTGTGCTCAGCAATAAAAACTGGGGAAAGAAGGAGGAAGAGGGAATGTTACACGTTTTCTGCAGTCTGTCTTCCCAAGTAACCGTTAGGCGTGGTGAAGCCGTGCTTTCCTGGCAATGGCTAAGCATGTGCCTGATGATGGGAAGTGGTGAATTAATTTCTTATTTTGTTTTGCTTGCACAAGCAGCATTTGCTCTACCTGTTAAAAACGCACGAGTTTCTGCCCTTCCCATTCTCTCCCCCATCTCTCTGGGGGGGACTGAGTGAGCTGCCTACTGGGGTTAACCCACAACAAGGTCTTAAAAAGCTTTCCATTTCAAAGAGGCAACCTATCAGAAATCAGAAGACCTGTTCTGGGAAGCCAACTGAACTGAATTTGTCAGGGGTTCAAAGTTAGGAAGAGGTTTGAATAACATTTCAGTCAAAGGTGTAAAAATCCGAAATCCAAGGCAAACCCTACAAACTGTAAGTAGGTAAACTAAAAGGATAGTAGAAGAAAACAGAAAGCCTTTAAGAATGATTAAAGAAAGTGACTAGCCAAAGCATCTTAGGTAGTTCAGAGAGAAGTTAAGAACTGGCAAAAGTCAAGCTAGCAAAGTAGTATGTAACAAGTACCAAAGATACCTTATCTACTAAAAGAACCAGGAGAGATACAGTAAAGCCTTTGTAACAATGAGAAAGGGGTTGAAGGTAATTTATGTACTGGCCAAAGCCTAAATAAAATAACATCTTTCTTTGATGCTGGCTGGTTTACTAAATAAAGTGCGGTAGATGCCATGTATTCTGACGTTAGCAAAGTTTCTAATTTGGTAACTATATGATAAATTATTAGTTAACCTGGAGAAAAAGGTTGTTATGGTAAGAACTTTATTATGGGTAAAAGTTTAGAGACAGCAGTAACTTTTGTTGAAAAGGAAATTATTGGAGTGGGGAGATCATTAATATCATTAATGATATTCTTCCAGGAACAGCCTTAGGACTTATGTCTAAAAAAAGTTGTTGTTGTTTTTTTTTTTAAAAAAAGTATCAATAGTTTTCAGCACAAAAGTCAATGCCGTTCTCCAGTCACATGTATAACATATCGTGAGATATCTTCTTAATCTACTCAAGGATCGGGAAGGATTTAATTTGTTGTTTATTTAGTTGGTTACTTTGAATCCTTTACTCTTAAAGTTCAGGAAATTTGAGAAGAAACAGGAAAAGTGAGAGTGACTTAACTGTGGAGCAATCAATCCTTCCTTAGCGCCTCTCAGATCACTGGCCTAAGACTTAGTGACGTAATTAACGTTAAAAATGTTTCTTCATACATTTTGAAATGTATAATGAGGTAATTTTCGTTGTCATTATTAATAATTTACTGTCCTATGCGGACTTGTAGCTTAGATCTTTTAAACCTGATTGAGATTAATATACTTGAGATGGTATGATGCTTTAATGTTTCAAAGTTTGTACATAGTGGATTAGACAGCTGATAACAGATATAAAGGAAGTGTTGGATGATCAAAACAAATGCATGATACTACTGCAGGAACACAGTCCATTTTCCTTTTCAGCTCAAGATCATTGAGAACATGGGTTGAAAAAATTGCTTTCCATCTGAAAACAGTGGAGTGGGTGAGTAGTTTGATTCTTTCCCAAACATTCACATTCAGCATATGTTTAGATGTTAAAAGGGTCAGCTTGACTTTTTCAATCTTTAAAACAGATTTTGTAAAGTAAATATCCTGCAAGTTTCCTTGCCCTATACTGTGAATTCCATTCTGATGGGAAAAAGATGAGTTATGTGTTACAAAATAACAAGTAACAAAATTATTTTTTATAATTACTTTTATTTCTATAATTGCCAGATTGTTACAGATACATTCGTAGTCTCCACATACAAAATTGATGGAGACAATACATGGTAAGTATATGAATGAACTGATGAAAAAGAGAAGATGTAATTAACAATATTGAGGGAGCAGGAAGAGATATTTTCAGGTGCCGGGCTAGCTAAACGCATGCTGAACTGACTAATTGAAGGCTGACAGATTTTAGCATGTTATTGTTAATGAAGCATAAAGGTATGCTGAGAAATGCATCTTCTCTCTCTCCCCCTCAAAAAAAAAAAAATCAGCATGGCTGGAAGAAAAAACTGTGGAGGAGGCTGAAGTGATGAATGGTGTGAAGATGGATGTCAAAGAAAGTGAGTATAATAATAAAGGGAATATGGGACTGTCCCTGAGAGGGCAGGTAGAAGTCAAACAGTACATAGCAGCATTCAAACACGTTGCCAGCAGCAATGCATAAAACATCTGCATATAATGAAATTTAATTTTCTGTACAAATAATTCACAAAACCCTCTGATTAGAGTTTCACCTCTAATTACAATTGGTAGAGATTTGCTTTCGAAAACAAAGAATAACGAATGAAGAGGATACTTCTGCCAGGTGCCTTTTTGTAATGACAAGGATTCAGATCATTAACTTTTTGCATTGGATTTTGCTTTCTCATACAAAGAGTTTCTCAATTCATTCCGCCAGCTTGTCAATAACAAGAAGTTATGATCTTTATGATGTAAATGTATCTAAGGTGCAGTGTCTCAGGAAGACAACACCCAGGATATTTAACCACGAGAAAGTCCTTGCTCTCTTAGTTTTTCTGGCCAGGTGAACTGAGGAAAAGAAAATTACATGCATTTAGTCTTGAGGAGGCAGAGTGCTCCTTCATACAGATGTTAGGCTGGCATTATATATCCTTAAGAGAAAATTATGGCCTGCGAGGAAGAGCTTTTGATGAAGAAAACATTGAATCTGCAGTTCTCTGTTCTTCAAAGTTAAGTTGGCTGAACTGTGGCTTCACATGACAGTACTGTACAGGAAATAGTGCTGATTCACATTATCACAAGAAAAGCACTCATAAAAACCCGACTCATAAGTGCCTTTTCAGTGTACCTTGAGGTGGCAGCTCCATTATGCACACTCCCCAAGTGAACTGTGGCCTTGTCCCTTTTTCAACTAATTTGCTCCTGGGGAAAACTGCTATTACGAAATGTCTTTGTGAAGCAGTATAAAGAGGATTATTTCTTGTTCCCTCTTCAGCTGCTTGAGCACAGATACCTTGAAACCTAGTCCAAAATGAGCGCAGAAAGATTGTATTTGCTTTTGTTCTCCTGCATCAAAGTTAACCAATTTACTGAAGTTACGGAGGAAAATTAATCAAAATCTTCTAAAAGGAAAGTATGAGCTGAAATTGAACCTGAGATCTACTTTGGTGGGCCACTTCTGTTAGACAATAAAAACTCCCGAATACAATTACTAAGCCCGTGGACAAATTTACAAACAACTAATTGCTTTTCTGCTGCTTTGCGACCGCAGCCCTCCCGCCCCCCCGCTTCCCAACGCCTGGGCGCCATCTTGTGGGGCCATTGCCGTGGGCGAGCTGGTCACGTACCCAAGATGGCGGCGGGAGGGGCAGCCGGGCGGGCCAGGCGCCTCCGCAGCCCTCCGTGGCTGAGGGAGCCCTGTCTGTGTGCTTTGAGCCCGGGTTATGGGTAGCGGGTTAAAACGACCTGTCTATAGAGGGCCTGGGCTCATGGAAAGTTTGGGTTCTGTCAGCAGCTTCTGTGTCTTTCATCCCTCTACCGAGGGTCCCTCAATAACCTGCTGGTATGGTTTGAGGAACCCGCAAGAACTTATTGTTGTTTAGACAATTGTTCTCTCACCCCATGAGCCCTCCCCAACCAGGAAGGGGAATCAGGGGAAAAGCAAGGAAACCTGAGAGCTGAAATATAAGCAGACTTAATAGAATAAGACCAGATAATTAGTAATACTAAAGAACCAATATGATCCCGATACCAATATAAAATATACAAGGATTATACTCAATCCATTCTATCAAAGGAAGCCGTGCACTCCCAGCAGGGGACAGCAAATGTGGGACACTGTGAGTGCTGTGGCTTCGGGAGGAAGGGAAGGGCTCAGGGGTCTGGCACCGAGGCGAGGAGTTCTCTGGACCGCCACCATCACAGGAGAGAGAGGACTTCTCAGCAAACTTTCTCATTTATATTACATGGTATGAAATAATCCTGCTAGACAGCATGGGTCAAGTGCCTGGGTCTCACTCCTCATCCCTGCACCTGGCGAACTCAAAAGCACCGAGACCTTGAAACCCACGTACCATAGCTGACTATAAAGTAAATATTTTCACAAATTCAGACACTAGAGTCTTCTAAAGGTGCAGTTTTCCCAAACATTAGAAGAGAAATTAGTCCTGTGTTGCTCAACAGGGATACCTGCCTGGCCCCACAGAGCTGGATGATAGGCTTACTAACCCTGACTTATGTACCCTAAAAAAAGAAAGAAAAGTGTGACCGTATGTGATAAGTAAGCACCATTCAAAATAATCCAGGAACACAAGCTGTGTGTTTGTATGCACCATAAAAGATTTTCATCGTCAGGATGATGATACTTTATTGTCAATTATGTATCTTTCTGCTTAGCTGCATTCCTGCCGAATTTTGTTTTAATACAGAAATGAGCTATAATCAATAACTTGTCAAATTATTCATTCCTAATGGACTAGCCAAAGGATTTTGACATTACTCCCTGAATAAATTACCTGAAATACGTATTTCCATTATTTGACCAGCTCTCTAGATTATTAAATAATGTTCTGTGAATAATTTATTCAACATTTTTCTGTCAATCTTTGAATAATTTACTCATGAATACATTATTTTTATTATTCAGCCAGATATATTTCCAGCATCTGTGGCAATGTCTTTGTTGTATGAAAGCACGGAGATCTCTGGAAGGAGAGATAAACTTTTAACTAGCATAACTTAACTTCTTTGTAATAAGCATTCAGTACCTTGTTTTATATACCCAAGTGCATAATTAAGTGAATCCATTTTCATCTCTGTCTCTTAATTTAACAAGTAGTTTTCTACAACAGTCTTTAACTCAATGATCCCTACTATTTTTATTGAAAATCTTGCACTGTTGCTATCTTGCTTCTGCTTGGTTTTTTCAAGTCTTCAACAACATTTGGAAAAACTTCAATTACTTTGTGTGCTGAAGATATATAATGAGGAAAAGATTTACACTGCGCGCCCAGTTCTGTTAACGCCAGTATTTTGAACATAATATCTACATGAATACATACTGAATAAACACAGATCTTTGTACACAAACACAAGCGAAAGGAATGAGCGTTTAAAGATGCAGTCCCGACAGGGGAAGAGAAGTGCAAGGAAAGACTGAAGAGGCAGGCCAACAAAAAAGGTGTGTTGTAGAATAGCTGTATCTATTTACCAATAGGTTTTCATTTAAATGGCAGAAAATGTTCTGAGCAGCTGCTGTGCTGGAGCAATGATGAAGTGAAATGATTTGAAGATGAACAATCTTGCCCCCTCCTTACAGCATCCATTCTGCAGTTCCAGTCTGGGAGGTGGGAACCGAGGTGAAATCGGGGAGCTCGTGACTGCGGCATAATGCCAGCGCTTCCTCTGCCCTCCTGCGTCGGAGAGGGAAGCTAAGAGGTGCTTTGGTTACCCTGCAGCTCAAACAGCATTTTATTATTTCACTGCTCTAGCCATTTGGGCTGGAAAGTAATTTGGAATACGTGATGTGTGGCTCTTCAGAATTTGTATCGTGGATAGATACAGTTGTAAAGGCAAAGTGGAGGGCAGAGGTAGTATCTGAAATCTAAATCTAGATGCTGTTTCAGTTCCAGCTTAGCAATTGCTGGGAAAATAATCTGGTCCAGAGGCCAGAGCCAGAACAGTTTACTTCCTACACATTGTGATGTCCTAGACATGAATAAGATGAGCAATAAACCTTCATTTCTAGCAGAAAGTTCTAGTGAGTTCAGAACACTATCCACTGGTCAATACATGCATAAGGTGAATTTAAGCCTGTCCTAATTCCACCTCATTCCCACATTTAGGAAGGCAGGTCTCAGATCTAGCCTGCTAACTGCCAAAGAACAGAAGTTTGTCTAGCTGCCAAAGGTAATTCTTGGAATTATCTAACCTAATTGGTACTTTCACTTCTGACAGCAAAGATTCTTGATTTTCAGACATGCTCAGAAGCAGCCTGGTTTGGGTACCTGAAACCAGAATTTAAAAGGCATTTGGGGGCTTTCAGGGTCACATTTGCAACTCTGAACAGTACACCACTTTGTTACCAGAATGGTAATATTGCCTTCATCTGTCTTGTAGATTAAAGAACTAGGGACTGACCCAAGAAGCAAATCTCTTACCTAGATTTTAGGAGTTTAAATAAAGTCCACAACTGAAAGTGACTGGAGCCAAACCAGGAGCTGCTGCTGTGCGTTTGAGCCTGATAGCAGGTCTGTATTTGCTTTTAACATGGAAGGGAGGGATATACTCAAGGAGAGGGCTGGGGATCTAGACTTGTACTTCCAAGTTTGAAGTTTTATACCTGCTGTTAAAGAGGTTTGCCTGAACATGGTGTATGGCCTGATCTATCCAGAAAAAGAAGACGAGGTGTATCTGGGAGGGAGACTGTCAACGTTATTTCTGTTCTAATCCATTGACAGGCTAGTACAAACGGTATAAAAATTCAAGAATGAAGAACTGCGGCAGGACAGGCTAAGCCTTCAACAGCTTGTGGGGGAGGATAGCCATAGGCTCAGTGAACAGGCGAGCACCCTGATACGTGCTGTGGAGGGCAGCACAAAGTGTGGAAAACAAGGCCAGGTATGCATGACTGAGTGCAGCAAAGAGTCTCCTTATGGTCTGTGCTGCAGCTACCCACAGAAAAATGAAGCAGAAACAAAAGACAAGCCCTGTTGTTGTGGCTTCACCATAAAGATGAATCTTGAAATCTGCTCATTATTAACTCGTGTGTAGTAACAGAAAGGAACACGTATAATCATGTTTTAATTGATCAAATGAGATTTGCTTTTATATTCTCTGTTCTCATATTATGTATCTAATCCTGTAGAATTTTTCTCTCCCCCACCCCGTTCTGTTGTTTGGGTCTTTTTTACCCTCTTTTTAATTACAACCTAACTTTTCTCATACTAAACCACTTAGTTCTTGTTTGGGCCTTGATTTGTTTTAATTCTTAATGCCCCAAAGGTCATAAGGGCCATTTACTTAATTATTCATGCAACCCTTGGATAAAGAAGCTGCACACTTCAGTTTAGGTGCAACTGCTTGCAAGTTAACAATTAAGAACTGCTGTAAAGTCCAGTGAACTCAGAACCTCCTTCTTCTATAAGATTATCTATAGTAACAGTTACGGGAAAGGAGTAAAGGAATTTTACCTACTTGGAAAAAAGTACTGTTCCAGAATGAAGTAAAGAAACATTTTTTTTAATTACTATTTTTTTCCCATAGTGGCTATGGTCCTCTCTGAGTAATAGTAAAAAAAAATTAAAAAAAAAAAATCAACATTCTCTTTCTTACTGTTATTGCTTGGCTTTTAGCTACTGTGACTTTGTTTATCTTCCTTATAAGGAAAACTATAAAAGCTAATCTTAATACTGAATTTTACAATGTTTACTGAGCTGCTTTTTAAAAATTTTCTGAGCTTGTAAAAGTATAATTATCGTATCCTAATAATTATAACAGACGACATTTCCCTTCCTCTTCACAGTGTTTGATCTAAACTGCAAATTTCTGATCTTCTTGTCAAAGACAGAGCTGTTTTCTTGGGAATATTTTGAACTTTGATGAAAGTTTTATGACACTTCCAACAAAACATGCTGCTCGTTAAAGTTTTATAGAGAGAAAGCTCTATCTGCATTGTTTTGGAATTGTAAATATCACATAATTGTCATCAACGAGTAGTTGATGAAATACCTGTCCCCAGAAGCTTATACCTGCAGACAGGAGTTTGGTGTCTCAGACAAATACGTGCTTTTGCTGTCCCAGAGTGCCAAGACTCTTTCCGTTCTGTCGTGGTGATGGTCCCAGAAGTCAAACAACGATGAAACTGGTGATTTATTTATAACATTTTGCAAGGCGTTTGCAGAGGAAACAAATTTTGTAGTCTTTAAATATCTTATTCACTCTTTGTCCCATGAGGTACCTAGGAGATTAGTGTCCCATTAGTTTCCTTCATAGAGTTTTTATGAGTCAAAATTTACCCATCTGTCTTTGGATAGTAATGGATAGCTCCTCAGCTATATGAGCATTAACTGCAGCATTGTTTTCTTGTATGACATCTATCTCAGATAACTGGCCGCTGACACAACTACTAATTCTCCTTAATATTTGAGCCTCAGGGAGTTTTCCTATAATGAACAAACAAGAAGACTGTAAATTTGTGTATATATATATTTTTTTTAAGATTATTTCAAAAACTTACTTGGCACACGTTAGTTTCAAATCACTTGGTATTGCCTGTAGTTTCTCTGATAACTGTCGAGAGAAAATGCCCCATTTAAAGAAACACTGTTCCCTTTCAGAAGCACTTGGGTACTTTGACTCCCAGACAGCATGAGGTTTTATCTTGTCATTATCTTCATGAAGATATAAGGATGTTACTCAGACAAATTGTTTTTTTAAAGAGACAGTCTAATTAAAAAATTAGAACATTATTATTTAATATTATCTAATTAGAACAGATGCCATTTTTCTTCCCTTCTTAGCTGCATGAGGAGTACTTGACTCTTTCCTTCCTGGCTCCATGGGATGTGCACACACCCAGAGGAAGCAGATCATTGATCTCAAACACCATCTACACCACGCAAAACAGAAAGTAGCGACCCGGGTGAGCTAAATGGAAGCTAGCATGTTTTTTCTCGGGTGGGATATATACTTTGTATATTTGCAAGTGGTATTTCTCCTGCATCACCTCCTGAAGGTATGGTTTTTGTCTTTCTTCACAGTGTAGGGAACCTAGGGAAATTGTGTCTGAATTTAGCTAAGTGTCTAGCGTTAGGTGATGTGGATACCTCTTTAAGTCACAAAAGTAGAACATAGAGGTTCATTTAAATTGTAGTGTTGGCAGAGCCACACGACAATGATAATCGCAATATAATTAGAATCCATATAATGAGAAAGTTATGTATACAAAAGTGTTAGAATGACAATAAACTTCAGAAAGACAGATTTAATAAAATGAGAGAGCTCATCAAAAATGCCCTAAGGAAAAGTAAACTCCTTGGATATGGTATTTATTCTACTTAAGAAAACAGTACTAGTTTCTCAGGAGGTGTTGTACTGCTGAACAAAATGAGAAATAGTGAGAAACTTACATAGCTAAATGACAGATTTCAAATGATTGAACCAAGAAGATATCCTGCAGAATTTGACCCGCTGTAGCCAATAAACAGGAAAATAAAATAAAAAGCAATAGTTAGTATCCATGAGGAACACAAGAACGGCCAAAACAAATTTCCAGAGTAACTAATGAAATGCGTAAAAAGAAATAAAGTCTGTCTTTAAATACATATATTAAAATAGATAGAAATGCTAGAATTGATAGATAAAAACCTATTTTGCTAATAAAGTGGAGTACTAGCAGAGATTCTGTCAGAAAAAAGGTAAGGAAACAAAACTGCATGGAATACATAACAATTTTTGAAACAAATTGGTATTTCTGCATGAAGTTTGTTACAACAGAAGTATTGCATTGGGTGCTGGAATTCAGAGTTATTCAATAGTGTCATTAGCAACATGGAACATGACGTGGCGAGTAAGCCTACAAAACATGCAGATAACCTCAGCCTGGTTGGGGCTGCAAACACGCTCGGGGAATTAGAACTTTAAATGACTACGACAAGTTGGGGAAATCCTCTGAAGCAAGCCAAACAAACAGAAGAATACTGCCTATAAAAAAAAAAATATGGCAAGAAACTACCCTTGTATAGTAGTCATTCAGACGTGAATGACGGGATACACGGGGTGGGTGAGCATTCAAGGAGAAGAATCTTAGGTTTACCATAGATCACAAGGCATGAAGGGTTCACTGGAGAACGTATGTAGGTGAACCAAGCCCAGGGAAGGCAGGTGTAATTTAGAACTCATTTAGCAACTAGAGAAGGTTACACGATGGAAAACAGAGTCTGAAAGTAAAGCAAGGCACAAAAGATGGGAAAACTACAGAACAACTTCTAGACTTCCAAACTAACTCTTTCAGCTCAGTTAACTCACTGCCATTGTAGATAACTCCGATCCTTTGCTGAATGCAGCTTCAGGCAAAAAACAAACAAGATATTAGAATGCATAAACGCAGAATGGAAGGAAATTGTAAGGAAAATATTACAATCTGTGTCTGTAAATGAGTGGTGAAAGTTTGAGTTTTTATGCTCATCTCTCTAAATATTGAAAATTATTTGACTCACTAAAACATTCTCTTTTATGAAGAGAGTTTGAAAAAAACAAGAGTATTATTTTAGAGAAGAAATAAACAGTACAGTTGGCAGTAAGGTGGCTTAGAACTCATTTGCTTATTTAAGTATTTAAATACTGAATTAGGATAAAAAATATATCGCACAAGTATTTTTGTAGTAAATACTGTAAAACTCATTTTAGAAACACAAATGTGTTTCCAAAATGGCAAATGCTCCTGTGAGTTGATAGCTTTCCTTGTGATGGTCTGTAACCTAAATAAGGAAACTCTTCTCTGTTCTTTTCCTTACATTGGTGTACCAGAAGAAAAATGCTGAGACCTCTAAGTACTGAAAAATTCCTGCAGTTGCAATACTGTAGCCCCTGATAACTGGGAATGTTTTGTATTTGGTAAAATTGCGGCCATAGAAACATGAAAGGCAGATTTTTAACCTTAGGTTATGAGACACAAAACTATTGATGAATGTCACACAGGAGTCTGCTTGCCTTATGTTTATCTTCTGGATAGGCATCTAGGCATTGCTATTGATAATCATTATAGATATCTACTTCTAATGAAGCACAAGATTTAAAAAAAAAAAAGGGTAGGTAAATTAAAATCTAGGGATTGCAGTGCAACATCATTCAAGGACTGTAATACCCAACACTTCAGGTCTTTTTCAAGTAGTTCTCTCAAGTGTGGCATGACTAAAAGCAAAATATTTAAGGAGGAAAATTCATACTACAGCTGTGAAATATTTTAGAGAAAAATTTTGAACAAATTCTTTAAAAGAATCACTTCAGTGCGAAGTTTTAACTATGTACATACATGTGTGTATATTCACAAAAATGTGTGCACTTATATACGTATATACACACTCTCAAATAGTATTTTATAATACAATTATATGACACTTGCGGTGGGCAAAAATAAGAAAAAATATATTCCTGATTGTATTGATAAATTTAAATCCTTTATTGGCCGTGTCCTTCCTTTCGTTACCTTTTTCTCTAAAGCATACTAGGAACAATCTTATATTCTTTCCATGCTCACAGGTCCCATCAATGGGAGTTAGGGATGGTTAGCTAATTCAGGCACAGTCTTGCTGCAAGCGCTGTTATGCTGCAGGCTTAGGAACACTTTTCCCCTCAGTCTGAAGGGCTTGTTGAAAAAAGAAATGAGGAGCTACTTAACTCATCCAGTTCACCGTTGTAATTAAAATAAAAAAATGATGTTACAAAAAGTCAAGTTGAAGTGCTGTGAACTGTGTTTGCTTGCCAAATGAAGCTAAAATAAACACTGCCTACTTTATTTCAAAAGCCTGACACAACCATTGTATTTAGTCTCTGTGACCTTTTCCAAACTCCTGCTGATCTTAGGTAAATGACTCATATGTTATACTGTCCTGTATCTACTGCTTTGGACACGATTGACTAAGACATGGGGATGCAAAAATGTTCCTATAAAGACTCTACCCCTCTATAGATATTACACGATGGGTGTGTCCCAAATGAGAAAAATGCCACCTTCATAAAAATTCAAAAAGTAGAAGTAAAAGAGGATGAAGTACCGTGTCACAGCCTTTTAGCCTAGAACATGAAGTTGATAGACATCTACTTTGTAGCTTACATGGATGAACTGCCAACATACAGAGAAGGTAGTCACAGCTGAAGTCATGAGTTGGCTTAGTGGATTTTTGGGCAGTAATGCTGCAACACTTCCAAAGCATTCTCTGAAGGAAATCTACATACGGGAGAGATACAGGATGAAATGGTGATATAAACTGAAATTTGGTGCTCAAAAACTGTTCAAGTCTACTTTTAGACATCAAAACAATGATTTTATTTTCAGAGATGCGGAGCATCTGCTTGCCCAAATAGAAAGAGCAACATAAAACACCTCTGAAATCAAAACACTAAGTTAGGCTTGCAAGTTTAGATACATGTAAACAACTTCATATGTACAAATAACTCAGTTCTCTGAGGTGTAAAGGAAGAAACAAAGTAGAGATAGATATTCAACCTATGTTTAAAAGCATGGCATCCAGTATAGCCAGTGTATTTCCCTGCCTATATCTAATGCTCGGTGTTTAGCGATATACCCATTTGTAGGCCATATGACCCTCCCTGTATCCCACACAATTTTCTATATGAAGTGAATATGAAAGACATTTTACATTCTGCTCCAGCATAGAAA
Organism: Larus michahellis; assembly: GCF_964199755.1. Taxonomy (NCBI): domain Eukaryota; kingdom Metazoa; phylum Chordata; class Aves; order Charadriiformes; family Laridae; genus Larus; species Larus michahellis. The sequence continues at coordinate 18,708,606 of NC_133900.1, read as the reverse complement.
AAAGGTTAATTTTTTTAGAAGATCCATTATAAAGGTCAAGAATGAAAGCTGTCTCAGGATGGAAGTGCGTCCACAAAGTCAACTTACTGGAGTCTGGAAAAAAACATGACTGCAGCACATCTGTGCCACACCTGCCAAGTAGGCGTATTCATAGGACACGGTGCCATACAAAGGTAGTCCTAGAGGCAGTGTAGATGCCTGGTATAGATGTGCTCTGGGAGCACATACTTCACCTCCATCCATGGAAGCATTCTTGGACATTGTCAGTGGTATGCCAATGATATTAGGGCAAGGTGCTGCATGATGGCTTGTGAACACCTTATGAATGGCAAAACTGTGCGAAACTGTGGCTATAATCACACAAAAAAGGATAAATCTATTATAATTTCAGTATGATAAAATAGAAGCTAGCACTTGGGCAATTTTTAATGCAATTCAAAGTGAAGAAAACTTGTGGATATTCACTTGTGTGATCTAGGGTCTAAGTTCGACATAATTCAGCTTGTAATTTCACTATTAAAAATTACTTTAAGTGAATTGCTGAAGGAAACTTGAGTTGAGATTTGATCTGAAACAGTTGCAAGTCTTCTAATGGTTGGAAGGGTCACAAAGGCTAAATCACTTCACCACTCCCCTCATCCCCCGCCTTTTTTTTCCCCAGCAACGTGATTAGTGTAGACGACTTCACACCACAAGGGCACCCAGGTTTGGAAGCACTTGTTTCTATGCTGAGAGTCTACAGTTGCCAGATTCCCACCATATTACAAATGCAAAGACCATGCTGAGGGATATATCATGCAAAATGCAACTAAAGTAAACATGTTTTTGTTTGTGCCTCTTGAAATTGGTTTATCTTAATATCAGGACTTCTTGTCACTGCTCTCTGCTGTGTACTTAATGTGCTGGAAAGATATTTAATGATGGACGGTTTAAAGCTAGCTGGCTTGTGATAGATTCATAGATGTTAGAATTGCAGCCATAATTAATAGTAATTTCGAATAATTTGACTTGAATGTTCATGTGCCTATAGTATAGGACCCTGGTTTTGGAATTAGATCAGACCGGTTAGCATATTATGCCCATCTGTTTGTAGTGAAACGACCAAAACTCTGGCTATGCTGGAGCATCCCACAGTTCCCACTTGAAACACATGCCTGATTTCCCTTTCAGCTGGAGCCAGAAAGTAAGGACTAGGGAATGATATTAGCCCCAAACCTGCCTGATTATCAAATCAGAGTATGACTGAAAGGTGGAGCCAGACTCTCAGAACTGTCCAATAACATAGTTTTAGTCTCTGTGGAACTCTAGCCCTGCCTGTGTAAATTACTTTCTGGGATTGCTGCTAATGTCAGCAGACATCCGAGCCTTTTTAAAATGATAACGCCTTTGCCTACAAAAACAGCACCTCTGGCTGAGAAACTCACGGGCCAGTGAATGCTGGAAGTTGATGCCACCGTAGTGTCGTCTGGTTCTGCATGGGGGTCTCTTCTGTGGCGATCCCCACCTTTCCACTGTTGGGAAGGAGACCATTGAGCTAGAAATTCATTCAGAGGGGCATGGAGTTTGTTCCTGTGACATGATCTTATAGCACAAAGGATGTGATCATACCATGATACCCAAGATGAAAAATTTATGCTTGAGCTTCTTCACTTTTGGTATTCTGAATGTTCCTATGGAATTGGCTGCTAAAGTCTTTCAAGAGTTGTGGTATAAAAAAAAATATCTGTGCAGTTATCTCTGTGAATGCTAACTGGAAAAAAAAAATCAGAAGGCCAAAAGGAAAGATATAGCACTTTTTTTTTTTCTTTCCATTAAAATGGTACTTCAAGCAAAGGCCTACATGTTTCAGAAAATAGAATGGTTCACAATTTCCAAGTTTCTGTTATCCTGCTTATCATCATCTTACCCTTCAAGGGAACATCAGTCTGAACCACATTATTTATGTTAATCCTTCTTCCCAGTTTTAAAATTGTGATAATGTAATGAGGGAACAAGAGTACACCAGAAACTGTATATATGATCTTATAACTAACCATGACAGTTCTCATTCCAAAATCTGACAACTAAATATTCCAGCAGGCTTTGCCCTGTTCATTAAAAAGATTCTTGAGAATCTTTGAGAATACTGTTATCTTGCATTAGACTGTTAGTATCTGAGGGTGATTTATAGATGAAGAGTTAAGCATCAGGCTGAGAAAGATCATTGCTGCACCGTTTACACAGGCACATTTTTGTGAGCTAAGGAAACTGTGACTTGCTGCTTGGTGAACCCTACACTTTAAAAAAAGCTAAAATAAAATCATGGACTCCAAAACCTGATGTTACTGAAAAGAACAGTAATCTTTGAAGAAGGATTTAGGATAATGAGAATTTGAGGCTTGTTTGACAGCAGTTGTCTGTTTTTTATCACCTGAAACCAAGTACCCTTATCGCTGCCACCTGGAAAGCAATCAAGTGATTTGTCTCCACTTAAATTATTTTTAAAGAAACACAAAACACCTGAGTTCACTAGAGCCCACCAAAAAAAGAATGTGTCATGTGAGGTGGGTGTTCTTTGTCTGTTTTTGATGTTTTTACATCAAGGGGACAGGATAAGTGGTATACGCGCAGTTTCTCTGGGATTCTGTTGCGGGACTTGAAGGATACACTACCGGTCATTGAAGGTAAATCTTGTTGGGTGTGAAGTTACTGTTGGTTAACAGCCCTACCTTGCTCTGTGTCTGAGACTTACAGGTTATGGGGAACAGTTAGAGAGTGTGTGAATGTTTCTTAGTTACCTGTCTCTCATAACTACAGCATAACTGGTTACAGAGGTGGGTAATGCGGACTTAGTATCTTTAGAAGAGTGAATGGTATTATGAATCTGTTATCTGAGAGCTGTGTGATGACTTATATGCAGTTCCAAAAGTGGGAGTTATTCTAATTCTTTTTAATGATGTTCTCTTTGCTTGACTGGATATTGAAAATACTAAAGGTGTGATCTGATACGCTGCTGCTCTTCGGCATATATCTCATGAGCTCAGTGCTGGGCTCTTCAGGCCGCTGGCTGCTCTAGGCTGCTGAGGAGCCATGCTGAGTGGTGCAGAAATCCCAGCACAAGCTCAAGAGCTTCCACTTTATTTTCTAAACTGTGAAAACTAACGGTGTTCCCAAAGTCTCTGCTTCTTTCACTGACTATATGAGCCTCCTTTTAATAGTTCACTAGAAAACAGCGGTGGGTGAGGTTTGGGGTTTTTGTTTTTTAATTTTTGCTACTCTGTTGGCAGGGAGCACAGCTTGTATGCTATTCTTAGATTCGGCAAGAACCTCATAAAGTACATTCGTGCAAGCCTAACAATACATGTTTTTGTTGGGAGCTCTGACTCTTGCCTTTGTGTAACAATAAGCTGTAGAACTGGAGCCTTGCCTTAATCTGAGAAGGTTATAAACCATGCCAAAATCAAAGAAAAAACAACTGAAACTTAGCTGAGCCATGGTGGTGTTGAGTGATCTCGTGTCATGACCTCACAGAAGAGGAGAGATTGCTGATAGACAAAGCACTGCAATGAAGTCATTGTCACTAGAATTTGGGATACTGTCTTTAAAGGGAATTTGATTAGTTGTTTATTGAAATAAACATGTTGCGGGCATACCTGGAGCAGGGACTCTACTACAAACTCCTGAAAAAGGTTGTCATTGTTAGTAGAATGTGCAAGATTTGAAACACAGGTATGCAGTAAGTCTTAATCCTTGAGCTGAACAGAATATCTTTAAAAGAGAGAGGGTTATTCTGTCTCTGAAACTGTTTAAGAAGAATATAGTAATTCGGCTTTCCTTTTCATGCAGTTTCTCAAGTACATAAATTCCATAATTCACAAAATAAAATGTCAGGAGTCCCTTTTAAGTTTTTTCCATTAAGTTTGTTTATACAATGAATTTCAGATGCTGACTGCTCTTTGAAAATTATTAAACCCGGTTCTGTTAAGTGTAACTTGTCAGTGAAGGAGGAATTGCTAGCAATTCCCTAATGACACTGGTGATCATATTACCTCATATCTGCAACATACCAGTCCTGAAATGGTCATGAACTCAGAAAAGTCTTGCGTCCTTTTTTGTAAGCCTAGCAATTAGATACAGCTTTTGCTATTCTGAAAGCCAGGCAAAGTATTTCTGAAAGGCAAACTCCAGTGCTTCTTAGTCTTTCATAATTACTGTGCTATAACTATACAAGATTCTAGCACATTTCTTAAAATAATAAACACGGACCAGATGGAGATCTCTCTCAGAATGCTATTAGACTTGTGACAGTCACTTACTAACTTTTATTTTAGGCTTCAGCCTACTTCACGTTTTCACTGTTACTAGAATAAATACATTCTGTTAGCACAATTGTGTATAAATGCTATTTTATTTGAGATATACAAGCATTTACATTAATTGCTAAACACTACCTCCTTTCTTCCATGACATATTGTCGCCATCAACAAGAGTTTCAAAAGGTAGGACCTCACTGATGTAGAGTTCCTAGTACCAGAGTCCTACAGTCTTGAGGGGCTATGTGGGTGATTTTGGGGCTGGCCAGTGTCTGAAAGCATCATCCTAGATAATTCAGTAGAATTCCAGAAGATAAATATTTTATACTCCCCCCCCCCGTGAATGCAGATTTTTCTGGAGTAGGTACAGCAGGACTGTTATGGTAGGCAGTATTTTTAGAGATGGATAACAAAGTAAGCACTTTCTTGGTGTAATGCCCTCAGCCAGATTACATCACAAATGGAACTCTTCAGGTTTATTTGCAAAACCAGTAAATTTGAGAACAAACACAGGGGCAGCTGTTGAGTTTATTTATCACAACATCATGTTAAAATTCTATCAGTTATACAATTTCAATTTATCTCCATTTGCTGAAAGTGCGAAGTCTTGATACATCCTGAAATTTAAAAATCCAAACCTCACAGCCTATGATACAGCATGCCTATTTCTTGTGTATTCATAATATGGAAAGGAATCTTGCGTTCTTATAACCAGGAGGCTCTTTGAGGACAGTCTCCTGGGATTTGGAATATAACAGTAAATTTCAGTTTTACTTTGATATTTCATTTTATGACAGCCACAACAAATAATCTAAGGTAGCTCTCCTCTTTTGAAGAGGGGAGCCAATTCCCAACAACAGATGTGGTTTTTGTAGTGCTCCTGCCAGGTATGATTTGGATAGCACTGTCAGCTTTTCAGAAATTTTCTCCCTTTTTGTGAATCATCTCTGGCATTGTTTTCTATAATCTTATTGTAGCTCAGCATGGCTTTGGCCAAAACTTGCGTGGAAGTCTTTTGTTCCCCTTGATTACAGTTACTATTATTATTTTTAATTTCTAATTACTGACAGGAAAACTTAGTTTCTTTATTGTTCCCTCCTATAGTTAAGCTTTTCTGATGAAATCCAGACTTCCATCTGGCATGGACTAGTGTAGCTCCATAAAAGTTGGTGTTGATTTACACCAGAGAGAGGAACCTTGGGACCTTGCTCACAAAATGATGGGGAGTTCATATCCTCTTGACTCAATTTTCTGTGTTTTAGTAAGGTCCGTTCAGTTTTTTCTTGTTGGTGTTCTATACATCAGAAATAATACAAAGAATTAAATTGTGACTCACTTTCCTTGTTCCCTCAGGGGATAAGTACCACCATGGTGTTCCATACGTACATTTGTGAGTTTAGCTGAAGATGAATATGGTAGTTTGTTGGCTAACTCACAAGAATTAATTTGTGCAAATGGCACAACTTGCAGTTGTTTTTCTGCCTGATTAGAGACACATTTCTGTATCCCTTTTTACCCTTCTGAAACTGGAGACACTCTAATTGCCACAGCCAGTGCAAGAAAGTGATTTCATAAGTTTGGGATTCTTTTTTACAAATGTGCTAGGTCTACAAAGAGAATGTACCAAAAATACAAAAGTAGAGTTTATTGATAAGATAAGACACAAAATACAAGTAACCGTCTCTATTTCTGCACGAGTGAAAGAGTCTACTTGATGTTGTGCTCCAGATATGTACATTGCTAAATTTGTAACTTCTGGCATGAGTGATTTTACTGATGTTAATGGAACAATTCTCCTATGGGATAATTTAACAACTCTAAGTCAAAATACATGCAGTTGAAGAATCCTATTCACTCAGTAATTTCCTAAAGAACTTATTTCATTATTTCATTTGACTGCTTTGTTATATGAAGATGTGGAAAAATAAAATGGTGTGGTGGTGTTCAAACAATTGTTCAAAATCTTATTTCATGACAAGCCTCTCAATTTCAGTGGTTGAGTTACTTTGGCAAAATGTGAATGATTACCCTAGAAATAGGAGTATCGTATTTAAGGAAAATGATTAAATTTTAATCAATATAGTCTATCTTCTGTTATTAAAGAGGGCTCCTGTTTGGTTAGAAATCTTCACATTTAAGTCTACGTGGCAGCTACTCAAAAAAAAGATTTTTTTTTTTTTTTTTTTTGCTCCCTTCTCATTTTCACTTACAAGTTTTACATGTTTAGAAAGTGAAACGCTGTTCAAGCTTTCGTGTTTTGATAGGGTGTTTTTCATGCTTTGACTGATATTATTGAATGTCTTTTTAATAACCTATAAATGTTTATTTCTTAATACCTGATTTTTCATGTTTTTGTCATATTACAAAAATTAGTTTCACTTGTGGATTACCCTTTACATTTTTTTATCTACTCAAAGTGTCTAAATGATTCTTCTACAATTCAGAATTCTGTAAGTATACTGTACCAGTATGTTGAAAGACTTACATAATGCAATAAGAAATATAACAGTATTATAGCGATAGCAAAAATGAGACTTCTTCAATACATTAACTATTAATATTTTACTTGCTAAAGCATGTGTCAGCAGAAGTGAGTTTACCTTCTAAAAATTGTAACAGAATTGCGGTGTCTGTACATGTGTGTATGAGTGAATTTTTGTAATTAACTGGTACTTCATTAAAACTAAATTGTATTAATATCTAGACATACTTAATGCTAACCATTACAAAAATTCAGCAATTATCACTAGAAATATTAGTCACATTTTGCAGATAGATAAATAATAAATAGAAATATAATTTCTCACTTTGATTAAAACTCAATGAAGCATCTAATATAGCCTCTTGCACTTTATTTTACACGTTAGCAAATGGCTTTAAGAAGTATAATCAAAGTTCATGTGCTTGCAATAATGGCAGCATCCTTCTTTGCTATGCAATGGAACACTACAGCATCAAATACTCGTGATCTTGCTTTCTGTGTGGGGCTCCCACAATGTCATTAGAAACGTTCAACCTAGAATGAAAGTAACATTTGCAAAAAAGATTTACAGCTTGTAAATGATATTTTTTCCCTAAGTGGCTTAACCTTCAGGAAACCCAGTAATTCATAGATGTCACTTTTGAGTTGGCTTTATTCCAAAGAGGAAAGGAAAATATGACTACTGCAGCACCATCTATCAATCAGCTATGAATCCCCCTAATATATTGCAGATTAGACCACAAGTCCTTTCTCTAGGCAATTAATTTGTGTGCAAGTCTAGGTGTAATTCAGCTTTAGAAAGGTTTTAAGAATAGAAGTCATTAGCAGTGATACAGAATATTTTTCTTAATATTTAAGTCCTGTGTGGAAAACCTCCCCTCATTCTAATTAATTGTTTTCATTTGTTGTGAAGTATTTTAGTGACTTTTAAAACAAGGAAATGTGTACAAAACTTAGTAAAGCTACTTACAGCCAGGCAGATGAGTAATTTGAAGTACAATTCCTGGATGATTCATCTTAAAAACACGTGTGCATATGCAAATATACACACAGTACTGCTTGGCTTTGAAATTTTATATTCTTTAAATTCATAATTCTGAAGTTCAGTGAGAGAAAATAAAAAAGTAAAATCTCTCTTGACCAAAGTAAAAATGTGTAATGTGCATTCTCTGTAGATTCTACAGCTCCCAGCAGTTTCATACCCCAGCTGACTTGATTTTAACTGCAGATGATTATTGGCACAAACACAGTATATCTGGCACACATGTTTGAAAAGACCAAAGCAGACTTGAACAAATGAAAGACACAATGGCTTATGGATCTTGGATGTTTTAGGAGATGGTTGCAGAGAAGGAAAGACTTCCCTAGTGATCTCTTCAATTTTTTTCCTAAATTAAATGTTTCATTAGACCTGCTTCTTTTTTCTTTTTTTTTCTTTTTTTTTTTGCAAGTGAGAGATGTGTGGCTGTAATTAGACTGGTGATGCAGTAATGGTTGGCAGCTGTCTCCATAGCCTCTGCAAGGTCTTTTAGTGCTGCTTATCTCTATCACGCTTTAAATATTTTCATCACTTTGCTTAGGAAAGTAGAAAACAAGAGGAATGGACTTCACTGCACACTAAGTTAATACTTTTATATTCTCTTTCTCTTCTGACATGGTGCTATTTCCACTAGGTTGAGTAAGAGAATGGAGCATCTATTTGAAGTTTAAGAATATGAAACCTTAAAATACATCTGAGTGGTAAATACTGAGGAGGGAGAGGAACTACTTAAACTAACAGATAATACTGGCTTAAAGGTTTCTGTTAGCTCTCTATGTTTGAAACGTAAAGAAAAAATGATTTGTCTACCACCTACTGATTCATAATTTGATCACAAAGATTTATATGTTTATTTTTCTGCCTTTTAAAATCTTTGTTTGTTTCTAGAACTGGACTGTAGAGGCTTGTGTCTGCCAATGTGTCAGCTTGCACAGACTCAGCACATTGACCTAAATCTGAAGTCAGAAATGTGTGCCCCACACAGTTTGGTACTAACAGTGGTTTTGTCTCTGTTTGGGTTTCTGTCATGTTTTGCAGTTTGGGGCATGTTTTGTTTTCTAGAGACAGTGGAGACGTGAAATATTTTTGGTCTGCCCCCCACCCCCCCATATTGCAGGGACCTCAAACAACGCTCATATCCTTGAAATCTCCTGCTTGACTGCTTGTTGTGTCTTACCTGCAGGTTTTAGTTTTTGGCCTTTTGTTATGGGTCCTGTGTTTCTTGTAGTATGTTAAGTGTTTGATAAGCCATGATGAACAGGTGGTGCAGTAAACACCTGTCCTGGAACCTGTGTAAGTAGAAAAGACGACTACATTTAGAAAATGAAGACAGAGATAACTTCCTATTAAAATAATATACTAGTAATCAAGATTTTCTGAATATTTTTTCTACTTCCCATTCGTGAGTAAAACACAATATAGGTTAAATGGCATACGCTGCAGTCACAGCAATATATGTATTCCTTCATTTGATGGCAAATAACTAGAACTTTAAGTTTCCTGAAGAAAAAAAATATACCTTTGTGTAAGAGATGTATGTGAAACAAATAGATTAATAACAGAAAAGGTGATGACAACAGCAAAGGCCATAGAGCTCTATAAAAGGTGGGAAAAGGGTGGAATGATAGAGGAGTAAAATATACTCTAAAAATCTCTTAAAAATCAAGAGCAGCTACATGCGAAGTAATGGATGTGGTCAATGTTATAATTTTTGGCTTCTCCACAGCTTGCTCCAGATCCTAGGATAGCAATTTTGGTAACAGTAGGCTGCAGTACCACAACAGGGCTGATGCCGATTTTGCTGTGCAGCTTGCTTTTATAATTTGTGCGGTATCTAAACCGTGCAAAATCTCCTGTTCAAGCTTTGGGAGAAAACAAACTTCTGAGGTTTTTGGTGGACGTTTGCCTTGTATTTTTTGCATTCTACCTCACTTTTAAATCACATCCTCAAAGTGGTTCAAAATTCTCTTGCCATGTTTTTGGACACTAGTGACCAATTTCATTGAGTCTTTTTAAGAATCTCTTCTGCACATATTTTTGTACCGTGTCATAAGCACACTGTACTGGGACTTGTCTATGTAATAGTGTCATAAGGAATTATTTCACCTTCTTCTAAAAAGATAAGTAGGAGTGGTGGAAATTTTACTTAAACATTTTCATTTTGGAGATGAATATTCTTTGAAAAAGCTTTCTGTGACAATGAATCAACTTTGAGTGATAAAGTTTTATGATACAATTTCACGTTAAAATGAAAGACACTGACTGCTTCCCTTTTCTTAGAAAAGCAAATAGAGTGGACTTGGCATGAAGCTAGATTGGCAGAGACCCAAGGCCAATTATCCATGTCTAACTACCTGCCTCAGGTTTCCCAACTCCCAGACAAATATCTTAGCCATTTGCTGTTCTGGAATAGTGTTGTTGCTTTGCTCCCTTTTGCTTTGTTTCTGTTTTCTTCTGAAAACATGTTTTTTTTTTCCTGATGCATTGAGAGGAGTAAATAGAGGAAAGCAACAGTATCTGGTGTGGGATGGAAAACATGCTTATCTGTACATCTATACTTAAGTGTGTCTAAGTGTAGCAATATGTACAAACACTTGTAGTAAGTGGAAAAATATCTTCTTTCATTTTCACACAGCTTTTAGCTGTTTATTGGAGAATGAAATGAAAGAAGAATGGAGAAGGAGCAATAAAAATAACACAAAGCTAAAACCTGAAATAGTTCATCTTCTGTAAGCCTTGAAGAGCTTCAAACAGAATTTATTTGGTAGCCTTAGTGCACTTTTTTAAATTATAAAACAGAACATATATTTCTAAAAGGCACTGTGATTCCTTTCATGTGAATATATCTGGGTGGTGTGATTTGTTGCAGTGTGTCACAATATGAATTTTCCCCTCTGGTTTATTTAATGTTGTAGGGTACACTAATGTAACATATTACTTAGGAAGATATGGATTAATGCATCTGAAACATGTTTGAATTTTCCTTTTTCAAGACTGACTTGACTGCTATAGGCAATGAGTAGATATAGCTAAAGGTACTTTTGCTATGATAGCAAAATGCTTTAAAAAAAGGATGAAATTATTATACTCTGTGGTAGCATATAGGCACCATGAGTCTAAGCAGACACACAGTGTCAGTTGTGATTTCGCTATTCTTCATTATTTCCCAGTATTAAAGTCAAGAGCTTATTGCTGATGAAAGTGAGCATCAAGCAGTGAAATGTCAAGTCTCTAAACTGCTACCTCCCGATGAAGTTTCCTCCCTTTTTGTCTGTCTTGAAGAAAAGAGAGTAAGTGGGTAGAAGGCTGTTGTGCTGTCAGTTATAAAGAGGCGGCTGAGCTCCATGCAGGGTTTCTGCTAGTTTGCTGCTATTAGGATGCTTTTGCTAGTCAGGTAGGGGAGGTAGGCTTGCCATCAGGGAAAGAGAGACTTTAAAAAATGCAAGATTAATAAAACTTTGTAAGATACTTGGATGTCTGGCTCTTTAGGGGCAAGATAAGTGGACAGCACCTGGTACACAACCAGTAAGAAGGTTTAGGATGATGAAGGTGATAAAAGTAAAGAATATCACTGCTTGTTAAAATGCTGTCAGGCCTCTGTGGAATATCTTGCTGCAGTAAATCTCAGAGTAAATTTGCAGGACCCTTGTTAACGTGTGTTATACACCAAAGGTTGTACTTGGCTGAAATAAAGATCTTGTTTGCTAGGTATTAAAAGTCTGCCTTCTATTGTGATTATATTTATGTTTCCCAGGAAGAAGAGTAAGGATTTTTTCCTCTGGTAGAGAAGCTCCTAAATAATCAGAATTATATACTTACAATTTAAACCACCCTGTATTGATAAAGCCTTTGTGCCATTGCAATCATTGCGTTCTGCTTCCATGTCCCACTGGTACTAGCCAACCTACGCCATGTTGTAGGTGAAATTTGCTGGCTTAGTTCATCAGTTTCCAGTGTTAAAAGAGCAGAAACTAAATATATATGTGTATATGTATCTCAGAAGTTAATAATGAAAGTCATTTACAGATGAATGATATTTTACACATTTTTCAGTGTCAGACTGATAAGTCTTTCAGAAATGTCTGTCAATAGTGAACAGATTGAAAAAAAATTGCATTTACTCTTACATGATGGTGGTTTTTCGAAGCAAAACGTAAGATGTATATAGAAGTATAAGCTTAGAAAATGAACCCAAGGCTCCGAGTATGTTGTTTAAATGTAATGTTTATGTAATTATTTAATATTACATTATTTTGTGGCCTCAGATGAGTGATTTATGCCTACAGCAATGCTTGAAAACCCCCACAAATGCCCACCCCCTCCAGGTTCCCACCTATGCAATGGGGTGAATATAAAGGGTGGGAGTGGGGGAACAGTAAGGGAAGAATACCTCATTTTCCAGGGGAGACAAAACAAAATAGTAAGCATACATGCACACTCTTTTTACAGCTTTGTTTACTTATAAACTTTAGGCCACAGTTTTGCTTGCCTGGTTAGCTGGTTCATTTTCATTTTTGTTGCTTTGAATTGTATTCTGCTAAGCGTATGCACTCTCTGTACTCTAGCAACTGATGTTGAATCTCAGATAATCTGCGTCTGCTGCCGGTCTGAAGCATGTTATGACTGGAGCCTGAAGAATCAATGAATTTCATAAATTCTTGTGTGTATATTGAAGTGGTAGATATTAATCAGAAAGTAATTTCTTATGAGTAAGATAATATTAGTTAGTATTCTGTCAATCATTTCATATTCCATGTATGATTAGAACTTCATATCAAAAGAGAGAACAGACAACTTAAGAGCAGAAGAGTTCTTGTTATAAAAATCATAAAATAAGAGATTTAAGGGTTAGAAAGGTACTGTGAATCTATTTCATGAAAGCTAATAACGTGATTACATGTAACTAATAGATAACTTTCATAACCTCCCAACAATTCCATTTATATTTAAATTGGAACAAATCTGCAAGTTTGATCGTGTTGGTTCCTTCTCTGTTAGTTGGTATTAAAACATAATTCCCTTCAGGGTAATATGCTGTCCACATTTGAATCTCATCCTAGCTCTTGTTTATTTATAACCTGTATTTTGATTTTCATTCAAAAATTCTGTGTTTCAATCTGACTGTCTGCAAGACAGACAGATTTAGCACCTTTGAAGATACTTGATAATGCTGATTTTTGATCTCGATGACAGATTGTCTTTCCAGTAAGCTATGAATGCAATGACATTATTCTTAAGTAAGAAGTGTATTTTAAGTACGGTTTTTCCCATGAGACTCATCACCCTAACAGGCAGAAATTACCTGTAAGAATTCTGTTACTAAGAAAGTTACAGATAAGTCAAGTAGGTACTGTTTCAAGACACTGAGATGATACACATTGATTTTTTTTTTCTTATATCAAATGTTAATTGAGTGCCTCTGCTAGTGTATATAAAATATACTAGAGGTGTGTGCTATAAGTATATGAGTATGGTCGCATACTATTTATATATATGTGATATACTTTTCTAAACTAAGTACATCGCTGTTCAAAAACCTTGAACTCATAGCACAAAGGAGTTGGTATTGACATTGAGCTCTGGAACTGTATTTGAAAGCTGAAGTTATCAAAACAAATAGGAAAGGGGAGACAGAATAACAGATACATACCATATTCAGGAAGAAGAGTTCTGCAGAAAAGTATGCTCCTCTGCCAGGATATGGGATCAACCTTTCCTGTACCGCGAATAAGTAGATTCCTTTAGACATAGGAAGATATTAAGCAGGCTGAGCTGGAAGAGATTCTGACATTAGCAACACTGATTTGTTGCTATCATTAAAACTGTGGTAGATATTGCCTATTGTGACAGAGAAGGACTTTCATTACTTCAAGATGTTTATGAATATTAGATCTAGCTAGACTTGAATCAATACCACAGCACAGGAAGTCCAACTTCGCCTGTACAGAGCTAAATCAAATTAAGTTAGGAATAAAATGCATGTAAGGATACTTCTAGCATAGCTTACTCTGAGTCGTGTAGTTGCTTGAGCAGATCCTAGGTGATGATTGAAAGATCTAAAAAAGGAGAGGCTTAAATGCTTTGGCTGCTTTGGAATTTCCATGCAGCAGAGGATCTCTTGCTTTTGTAGCCTGTTATTTGTAACAGCTTATATATATTAACTAATTGTCAAAGATTTGTCCATTTATATTGGTGATAAATGTGTTCCACGGAGCATGAATGGCTGTTGTCACCCTTCACCAGGCTAGGAAGAGAGCTCAGAACAAACTCATTTTTTCATGTTTCAGTACAGCAAAAATGTTCAGGACTTTATATTGTTTATTAATTCCACACATACCCCCTCTCCCTTCCCTTTCAGTATTGATTTCAGTTCTGTTTTGCATGTACTTTCACATTCTGAAATTTTTATATATTTTTATATATATTTAAAGTCCATTAAAGAGTGTATGTTCAGGGTGGTAGTAAAGAAGTATGCTGAAGTTTGAACACTGGAAACTTCATTTGTGATGTAGATTTATGTGGATTAAAATTCATTATAATGAAACTCAGTTTCTTGTAGAAAGGTACTCTTACCTAGAAATCCTTGCCTCTGTCATTGTGAAGAAATGTGATATGATATAATTCCTAATATGAAAGCATGTAGTTAGACCAACTGATACGGCATAACTGAGTTCCTGAGACACTAACAGCAGGGAGCCTTCAGCTTTTCTAGCCAAGACATAATCTTGTGATTACTCTCATCTGGTTCGGAAATGTTCAGTACAAAATGGTACTAATGGACTGCAAACTCAAATGTACCTCAGTCTAGAGGTACATGATGCTAGAAGATGCTAAAAGCAGCAAAAGGAGAGAGAGAGAGAGTAGAATAATAGATTATCTCTGTTGTCTAAGACTTAATTTCTTTATTAAATAGAATTAAAAGATTTTGAGACAAGCGCATTGGTTGAATTAAAGAACTGGAGAACTGAAGCTAAAGGCGCAAGTTGGTATATACAAATTATAAACATCTTGATTTTTCATAGGGTTATCATTCCAAAATAGTTAGCGGGAATAACACGGTTAAAAAAAAAAAAAAACCAAACTTTGTCAGGAGGGAATTTTAGAGCTGACACTTTTATTTAAGTGGTATATCATCTTGAAGTCTGTTGGTTAGTAATAAAAGTATGATAAATTATTAACTAAATGTAATAACTAATTACAGTACTATCTCCCAACTCAGTAATACTTGTAATTATCTTTGCTGTCAGAGCAAGCACAGAGACGCACACAGAATTCCAGAGATTCAGAGCAGTTCTCAAAGAAAACTTCAGAGAAGTTTTGACTTGCTTGTGCATTTGACACAGGCAACAGACTAGCAACCCACATACCTAAATCACAGTTGCAATTGCCATGAAAAGCTTGTCAGTGAGACTCCACAAGCTGCATCCACAGCATCTCAGGAGAAAGGGAGATAAAGGGCCCGTGTCAGAAGCTGCATGCACTGGCACAGGTTTTCCAGCCTTCCGTCATGGATCCATATGTGCCAAAATGACAATTTCGCTTTTGGCAAATGGCACCTATTCAGTGTCTCTCCCACACGTTTTAGTTTGGAGGTCTGCTCTTTAACCGCTTGGATGACAAATCCTTTGTCACCTTTTCAGGGAGAGTTATGTATGCCTCTTACTTGCTCTTTCTTGAAGCTCTTGTTGGCTGTTTTTTTAATAGGTAGGTGAAAAAATAAAGGAATTGTATTATAACATAATAATAATAATTATTAACAAAACTCTATTATTCCTTGTAACAATAATTTCACAACAACAGAGATATGTTTTAATATTGGGTTACCTAGAAGTGTCTAATCTCAGGCCAATACTAAATGCAAAGTGAAGCAGCAAGCGTGCTTGTTGGGGTTATCCAAAATAACAATATTAAGTATCTAATTCTATTTTTTCCAGATAACTGATGGCCAGAATGAACTGTTATGTTTGAGAAAATTTAAAAAGCAGATGAACTGCAGTTTTAACCTCATGTTCCAGAATATACACTTTAGACACCCCTTTTTTCTGAAGAACTCTGGCTTCAGCCTGTTATACTGTCTCCAGACTGCCTAGGTCTCTTAGACCTTGTGTTGGTCAAAGACTTCCTCCAGTATTACAAGCAGTTCAACATGTAGCATAGGCAAAGGCTGTGGTCCGGCACTTAAGGTATTCCCTTCGTTTTAAAGGTGCCTGCCAGCTTGAACTGATGTGTATTTATTTGCACTCCACATAATAAAAATAGATCATCTGATAGGAATATACAGAATTCCTTGATAAAAGCTACTGGTTTGTTTATTTTTCTGTTGTACTTCTTTCCTAATAGCAGCTCGATTGAGTGGGGGAAGGCTCTGCAGGAAGAACTGATCTATTTAGGTAAATTGTATCCAATATTTAGCAGGTGTAACGTAGGTGACAGTCCTCTAAACTGTGCTTAAGATTTGGAGTGATGCTATCCTTCTAGGGTAGAATATCGGTGATGACTTCCAGGGACCAGTCCTTTGCTGTTGCCACTGTTCAGTCGTATTCCCTGCTTGATCCCAAATAGCTTTTTCCAAGTAATGAAGTACGTAAGAGCAGAGAGAAGTGGGGGGAGGGAACAAACCAGCTCTTATTGCAAACTTTCTTTGTGATCCTTCTCCCTGTGAGCAGTGACGTGCAACGTTAATGCCTTTTCTACCCGACGGTTTCCTGTATTCCTTAAACATATGGATGAATCCCATTTTTTTTACAGTGAGGACAGGTGAGGGATGAGCATTAGCAGGGGAATCATCCTTATCCTGCTTCGTTACCAAGTCTCAGTTCTGAGCTGTAGAGATCCCCTCTTCAGAAACTCTCAGGCTCAAAAGGTACTTCATTAGCCTCTGTGCTGAGATTGCCAATGAGTGCCAATTATTTCCAGGAGGCATTTGTTGCTGTAATAAAAATTCCTCCTCTGATAGAAGTGGTAATAGCAGGAGAACGCTGCCTGGGCTAGGCTCACCGGGTCTTATGTATATTATCTTGGCTGAATGTTTAGTGCTTTTAGTAAATTGTGGTAAGTCACAGTATGTGGACTACATGCAGATCTCTTTCACCTGTGATGTGTCTGAGTCAGCTGTCTGTAATTGATATGTACTTCTTGATCAAGGTTAGTCTCGTGATTTCTGTAATCATCAATGTTTGCCTGTTATTTCACTGCAACTACACTGAACAAACTCTGGTCTCTAGTTGATCTCAGATTTATGTAATTTATTGGAGGAAGAGAGAATATTTTTTTACTAAATCTGTGTTTATTTGCTTTATATTGAATTTTACTGCATTTTGTATATTAATACCTGTTTATTGGCTCTTGGTTTTCATTTCTTCTTTCTGCCATTCCAGGAGACCTTTTTTCCTAAAGTATGAATTTTCCTTTAGAATTAATACAAATTACCAATAAGATGACAGCACCTTGTCACTTTATTGTTCAACTTTACCCTCTTTCCAGTTAGGAAAGATATTTCTCAAATTTGTGCCCGTTCTAGTCGTTGTTCTCATTAGTCTATTAAAAGAAATAGCTTATACCTTTTTTTATATGCATTATTTATTTTTTGCCTGATGCTGTAAAATCACTGCTAGTTGAAAGTCTGGTATGGTTTTGTTATTTTATCTGGTAATGAGCATTTACTAGAGTATGCTAAAGCCATGGGAACACGTGAATTGTTGTGAGATAAACTTGAACCTGTGTCCTACCAGTGTATTTGTACTTGCATTATAAGAGGAAGAGGCTACTGCTTCAGTCACAGACCTGGAACAGAAAGTTATGGCATATTGCCCAAGCAACTTCGCATGTCATTTCTTATCCTGAAGCAGGAGCACTTCTGCAAGGAGCACTGCTGGACGTGTCCTCTGCCCTGCTCTTTCACAGGATGGGGCAGGTTTGCTTGTGCTTCCAGCATGGTTTACTATTTTGATAAAGCTGATCTTGCTGCAAACGCCACCTTTGCAAAGCCGAAGTCTGTGAAAATTCAACATGTAGATCTCTGAATAAGCCAGTCAGCGTGGACAGAAAGTATAGCTAAGCTTGAAAGCTTAAGTTGCTGTAGGAAAATACTGCTGACTAACAGTGCCTTATCCTGTCAGCTTCCAGAAAGGTCTTCACGTATGCTTTTAGCTTGTCCAGATTGTGAAGTAAAACATCCTGTGCGCGTGTTTTCAGGAGTATGTTTTATCCTCCAATAGGTCTGTCTGGGAGCACCCAGAGGATGTATAGTTGTGGTTCAACCAACAGGTCATTTGTTACCTTTTGTTCCACGATATGATCATGCCTGTTTATGTACATGTACTGTTTGCAT
Organism: Larus michahellis; assembly: GCF_964199755.1. Lineage (NCBI taxonomy): Eukaryota > Metazoa > Chordata > Aves > Charadriiformes > Laridae > Larus > Larus michahellis. The sequence continues at coordinate 18,690,463 of NC_133900.1, read as the reverse complement.
CCATGCTCAAGCATGAGCCTGGATTTACTGTCACTGGCAGATCACATTAAAGTCTTCCTGCTTTAATGACGAAACCGATGATAGTGGCTAAATACTGCGTAACGAAGGTTGAGAACTCAGGAACACAAGTGTTTTGGGAAAAGAAATGAAAGACAGCCACGAGCTGCTCTTGGGTATTGTAACAACAAAGGAAACTGATCAGCTATGCAGAAATATGGCATTTCTGTCCTGCAAGATGCTCAAAAATCTGCTGGACAAGGCGCTGTGCAGTCTGACCCATGTCTTGAGAGTGGATTGGATGGGAAGATCTCCCAGAGTCCCTTCCAACTTAAATTAATTCATCAGTCTAGAACTGGATGAATATATCTTACAGTGAAACTTGATTCATAAATGTTCTTCTAAATTAAAAAGGAAAAGAGGAGAAAACTAATAACACTCTTGTAAACTTCAAATGCTAACTTTCATATCATCCCTTTGATCATCAAATACGTTATTTGTCCCTAAAACTTCTTTTAGTTCTTAAGGTACTATTCTGGTAAGATTTTTTTTTTTCCCCTTATATCTCTTGGTTTTACCTTTTTATTCTGCAACTTTTTAAAGGAAAATATTCTTTATCTTATTCTCCATAGCGTGAATCTGGTTTTCTTAAAGTTCTGCTAGTCTCACCAGATAATGTAAGGTAATTTTAAAACTACTATTATTTATATTCTTATTTGCCCCAGAGTTATATTTTTCTTACAATTAATTATAGGTGGGATGGACTGAAAGATGAAAAGTGGTGACAGTCAAGGAAAGGGAATCACGAACAGGCCAGTGTACTGTTGGTGAAATCAGTATAGGGAGCTTATGTAGATTTGGCATAAGAAATTTTAGAAAGTAGTATTTCACAGGCTCGGGTTCTGATTTAATTGTGTATAGAGAAGCTCTGCTAGGAGCAAAGATGCGATTGTTTAAAAGTTTCAGATTTGGAAACAAACAACATGTTTTAAAGCAAGAGAACTGCCTACCTTAAGAAACCAGACTGTGCTTGGGGGAAAGGCTAATAGCTTTGTAAATTGGAAATAGCCTAAAACAGTTTGCTTAGACTAGATAAATGCAAGCATCTATAGAAATACTGAAAAATAAGGAAAAAAAGGTAAAATTTCTGAACAAGTAAAGGTTTTTACCTTAGCTTTAAGAAATAATGGTTTGGAAACTGCAAACAGAATTATTTTTTTTATATTCAGTGGAGTTAAAAGAGGCTCATTTCCTTCTTAAAAACAAGAGAGTAGAGAAGAAAGGCCACTGTGAGGTGTATGCTACATAAAATATCTGCTTCTTTTGATTAGCCTCTCCACACTCTAACCTTGTATGTGGCTACAACAAATTTCATTTTCCTTTCGTTCCAGTTGCTTGCTTAGCCTATGGTTCAGGCAAAAGTTATTCCTTCCTGTTTGGTGGTGCTTTGAAATTCTACAACTACACTTCTTGTATAATTGTATTTTCAGTTAGATTTAGTTTCAAAACAGCAGTGAAGTGAATTGTCAACCTTTACTGGGCTGGTTTCAAAACCAAAGCAAGCCACGCACCATGCAGGCTTCCACTGTAACGTTGCAAGTCACTCAGCATGGCAGACCGTAAAACACTCTTCAGTGATAAAAATAATAACATAAAGAAACAAGGCAGTACAAGTAACAGTGCTTGGATAACACCTTAGTGACCGGAGACCCCCACTTACTGATCCAATTTTTATAGGAGAACACAGATACCAGGCAGAATTTCTCAGCTCTAGTTTATGTTAAGAGGTGTCAGTTTGTTCTGTAAAGGAGAAGAAGAGTAAGATAGTCCTAAATAAGCGTTACAGTTTTTTATACTAGTGAAGAGCTTTCCCCTTGGAAAATTCAGTGAAATTTTCTTTGGAGTCATGAGGTGATAAGGTTACATTATACTTTATCTTATTAAAGAAGGAAAAGAAGCTACTTAGCCTGCCATAAGCTATTAGGTGTGATCTTGCATCTCCATGAGATTGCTGGAGCCTTAGGGCTTTGGGAGTCCTGGACGGTGGGTTTATCTACTCTTGTGCCTCAGGCATGGCATTGAGGGTTGAACTCTTGAGCCTTGGCTGGAAGACTGTGAAATCCATGGAGGCTGCTGTTGCTTCATGCAGCCAAGCTGCTAAACTGGCAACTCTTGGACTAGGATTTTTTTTCCCCTAGTGATTTGTAATGACTTCCGCATCACCTCCAACTCCCTCAAGTCAAATTAATACTCTGTATAGAGATATTTTCCTGTAACGCTTTTGCTAGGGTCTGTTCTTTTAAAAGAAGTTTGTTAGGGCCCTCAACTTGTAAAAGGTTAAAAAATACTGGAGTAATCTCCCACATTTTCCATGGGCATTCCTCGGCCATGTGCACCCTAAATATTAATAAAACTGCTTGTATTTAGCTGTTATCAATTACAATGGTAGAATTGGAATATTTTTGTCCCAAATACGTGTACTTATAGATGCAGGATGGTAGATAATTTTTTTTTAGGTCTTCAGTAAAAATAAAACAAAAAGACCTCATCACTACAATCTTAAAGGACAAAAAAAAGGAAAAGAGGTTATGTCCTCTTTTCAACTTGTGTGTGCCCATTAAATATTGAAAACTGTCTACACTAAGAAACAGTTTAGGAATTCATTTAATTTCTCTCCCTCAGAGTTTTACTAAACTTCCTCCTGACAGAGAGGTGCTTTTATGTATTAATTTCTGGGAACAGTTTGCTCTCCAACACCCAGAGAAGATTTCCCTAATCAGAAGATAGACCTAAATACATAGACGTTTTTCATCACTAATACATTTCATTGCTAATGAATTAATTAGTGCTGTTCTCCAGAGGGGAAACATTTTCCAAGTTTTAATGTGGATTTCTTTGAAATCCCACAACTCAATAAACAGCAGAATGTCACTAGAATAATAGAAGGGCAGGCAGAGTGGTATGGGGTTTTTTTGTTGTGGGTTTGTCTCTTTTTTTTTCTTTTTTTTTCTTCTTACTTTCTGTCTTAAATAGTATGTATCGCATAAACTCAAAAAAAGCCTGCTGTCTCATCAGTCATAGGAAAATGCTCAGCCTGGTCAGTGATACGTGGGATTTAAATGAGTTAAAATCATAAAGTCAAGGGCCCATTTTCTTACAAGTCTTGTATTATTTGCTAAAGGAATGAAAGCCTATTTCACATGTCAAAGCAGATTTTTTTTCCGGTTTTATTCTATTAATCAAGAGTAGTTGTACTGAAGAGTACATTAATTATACGTTATTGTTATAAAATGGAGTTTAACATAGGATTGTAGCAGATTTAGCTGATTTTATGTGGATGCTGTTTAAAAAAAAAAAAAAGAGATGAAGATCAACTTCATGGAATGTAGGTTCGTCTGCCAGAGTTTAGTGTGTATATGTATCTGGTCCAGTGAACTAAAATCTCTGATCAGGCATTTGGAAGACATCAGAAACTGCTGAATTTGGTTTCTTCTTCTGACTCAGTGCTGCAGTTTAGCTGAATGCTGTATTACCACTAAACAGGCATAGATAAAGAGTGTTTGCCTCTGCTTTTTTAAAAAGATAATAATAAAAAAGTGTAACAGATGGCGTAGCTGCTACAGGCAAGTGAAAATGCAAATAATTTAAAATTATATTAAGTTATGGTTAGTGGTTACTTATCAGCTGAAGTAGTTTATGTTGGTACAAAAGTAGCTAGTTTATTTCCCTTAAGAGACAAATTTTTCCAATGCAATTGTAGTAAAATAAAGTTCCTTTTAGTGAAATAATTCCAACATTAAAATAAATAACAAAGCCCCCTTCCAAAGAAAAAATAATTAGTATTTCAATTTATTTACTAGACTAGGCAGCTAATACAGCTTCTACAAAGCATTCATCGAGTGCATTTTCAGGACCAGATTCCAAATTATATAGACTGGCAACATCAACAAAGCTGCTTTATGAGTCCTGGTTTGGCCCTGTGGTATCGTTAAAACTGCCATTTGTGTACAGCTTGATTCTGTTACTAGAAGATGGTGATCTATTTTTAGTTATTTTAAGTTCTCTATGACTCTCAGGTGATACCTAAGTCTCTTGCATGATTTATTGAAAATTCACACCTGCTTGCACTAGAAAAGAATGTGCTGCTTTAGTCTTTTTTTTAATCTTTTTTTTTTTTCTGTTTTATTATGTTTCAGTCAAAAGAAAATAGAATAATTTTAATTATAGCTGCTAAGGCTTGCTTTCCAACTGCAGGACATGGTGACTTCAATAAGTTATTCATATTTTGAGTCAGAAGTGTAAGGCCCCACGAAGGCAGTATATGAGGGAAAGACAGTAACAAATTCTTCGATGGAGAGATGGAGCTTTATAGCCAAACTCCACTTTGCAGCGGCTTTTTTTTCAGAGCCATTATGAGCTACTGACAGAGGGTCTGTAATAGCAAAGCCAATATTAAGTAGGATGATGTGAATGGAGCTTTGCGGAGAATAGCTTTGCGGCTGTGAACTAAAATGTAGGCTACACATCTGGTCAGGGGCATGTGTCACTGACAGAATAAGAACCTCGGTGATTTCTTAAATGACGTTAAAATTAATGCTATACTTCCATCACTTTGCTTCTCCTACCCTGCCACATGGTTTTCCATATTTTACAGTGCACACATCATTTGAGTTCTGAAGAAAATTTGCGTAGTCAAAAAGTCAGCTGTATTCGAATTATTCATAAGGGAAATTGCATCTTAGGCAATTGAAGTGTGTGCTGGGTAAAAGAAAATGTTGCTTCCTGAAAGGAAAAAGCGGATGCTTCATCTGCGAGAAATCTTATTAAAAATTCTTTTTTATTCCTAAGCACCTAATATTAAAAAGAAACTTGTTCTAATCAGGGAGGAACCATATAAGGGCATGGAGGTTAACATTATTTTAGTTTACATTGGTGCTTTTCTTTTTCCGCTCATGATATAGACTCTTCCACGTCTAGCCCCCTGCCCAAAACAAGTTCTGCTACTTCATTGGATTTTATATGCTCAGCATGATCTATTCTACACAAATTAATGTCCTGGCTTGCAGTTATATGGATGATGGGAGAGCAAGACTGTAAAGTGATCAGGTTTTGGATTCTGGAATTGTGTTCCCCATATGGCACCAGGGTTAATTTACTTGAAGAAACGTGAGGGAAGTGGGTCTAGAATAAGCAGTACACCCTCATCATCAGTCTTTGACAATTTACTAGGAAGAGAAAAGAGCTAGTCCATATTTAAAATTAGTCTGAGAGAATAAGGTAGTACACTATGTATCTTTTGCCCCTTGGAATATGAATTACCCCACTTGAGCCATTAAAAAAATTGAATTCTGCTAGATGCATGTCTAGTCACTGATCTGCAATTTATGACCCTTACAGCAAAATTGTATTATTTGGGTTGTCTTTTCCTTAAAAATGAATAACCTCTGTAAGCATTCTCTTCAAGTTTTTTTTATTGAACTTTGTAAACCTGCATTGAAAAAGTGGATGAACTGAAAATATAGCCCCTTTCCCATGCATGACCATCAGTTCCTTTTCCTAATTGTAGAAGAAACTATTCTTGTTCATTTCCAGTCTTCTGCGTCTGAAGTGGCTAAAAGCTGGCTTCATTCCTGTTGATTCTGTACCAGTCAATGCCATAGATTTAAAGATTTCCTAAATTTCTGGGTCCTAGATATTTCTCAGTTGTGTGCAAGCTTCCGGCAACAGAAGCGCTGAGCAGAAAAGGGATAATCATGTTTATTTTTTGCATAGAAACTAGCAGAGGCTGGCCTGTGGCTTCTCTTGAGGGAACACAGATGGGGTGATAAGGGACCTGGACCTTGTTTTACAAGGTTGTACCTGGGGCATGGGGATGCAGGATGCAGGGGACCTGTGGGCCACAGAGACAAGGTTTTGGTTTGTCCTTACTCGAACCATTCACCAGAACTAGAACGAGAAGAGAGCTCCAGCCAGCGTTTTGACATGTACGATGCTCCCTTGGAGAGGCAGGAGAGAAAACCTGCTTCATCTTTTACCTGCAGAAGTCATTGGGCGAGGGGAGATAATTCTTTTTCTGGTCTGTTTGCAGCCTACCTGCTGGTGTGGTTTTCACCTTCTTTAACCTGTTCTGTCCATCTCCGCAGCTGAATCAAATAGAATACTTAAGGCCGTATCATACCATCAATTTCCAAGCAGAGTCCTATTGGATTCTGTGGGGAATTCTGTTTTAAAAATCAATGGCATAATGTGATTCAAAATAATAAGAAAAGAGCAAAGGGACATGGAATTTAGTTCATCTGTGACCCATGATACTGAAAAATCTATTAGTTAACTGTACCGCACAGAGCATGCACTGCACAGTGCTGCGCATGCCTCGTTCACAGGCAGAATGCCCTTATTTTAACACCGCTTATTTACTTAAACAGAGGAGAACTGCATCTGACGAATGGAGTCCACAACCTCTGTAACTGTAGTTACAGTTTATCCAACTGTATGGATTAGGTCTATAAATTATAGGTATTTTTCACTGAAATGCAGTTTTTAAATTTTAGCATTTTAATAACAAAATAAAGAATATTTAATATTTGGGTTTTTTCCTACATCTGTATCAAAAGAATATACTCATAATCATAAATCTTAAAATAATTCCACTTAAGGTTAACATGTTTCTGTGCTTGGAAGCATTACTCGGATCTTCTCTAGTGTCAATTTGAGGTACAAGATCAAATTGAAAACCGCACAAGTAAGGTCAGCGCTATTGTGCATTTTAAAAAGTTTTTATGAAAGTCTAACATTGTAAGCATGGTTTTATTAATTTTATAATTTATTTGTAGAGTTTTATTGTCTCTGAAGGACATAGATATATCTCTCTTACAATAATTTGCTGGTGCTCTCTCTCCTACTTTATGTTCCTCAAAATTTAAGGCCTCTGTTTTGCTTCAACTTTGTGATCTTCGAAATTAACAATGCAAACCTCTCTCCGGTAAACAAATCCCACTCTTTGCTTTTGATTCTTAACATTTTTTCCCTTTCTGTATCGACTCCTGAGCCCACTTGCTCCTATTTTGAAGAATCATGACCAGAAATCTGATTTTAAAGTTGGAGCTCTAACTTTTTTGGCACAGATTAGCTAACTGAGGAAAGACAAATTGGAATCCACGACCAGGAGAAAAGGAGGCCAGTTTGTTATATCTGAGCTAAATAGCTATAAACAAGAATATAAATGGGACGTTTTAATAGCTTCTCTGAGTAATCCTTTGTTTTGTTCAAAGCACATGTTGTTCTGTGCTGTCAAAATATGCACATCTATTATATAAGTTAGCGTTTGAAATAAATACCATATGCAGCCAATGACTGCTTATTAAAATGTTTGTAACCTACTTTGTACATACAGCCAGCTTTCTAACAAAGCAGGTGTTAATTAGGCTTGTGGGGGGAAATACAAAAATAAAACAAAATAGTAATGAAAACCCTTCAAATCAATGACCCTATTTTATTGTCCAAATGGGACAATAAATCAGACAAACCGAGCAAAACATGGTAAATATGAGAGATGAGGAAAGAGAAGGAAAATAAATAGTTCAAGATCTAACCACCTTTTTGGGAACAATTTCCTTTTCTAAATTCTTTATTAAAAAGTATTTTGAATGTACATGTTTGACAGCTCTTGAGTCTTTAACTAACAATGCTTTCTTTAATTTGTTCTTCCAATTGTGCTGCATGTCACATGACTCTAAGAGAAATTTCCTTGGCTTTGGGTCTTGTCACAGCTGGAAACAGTAAGAATGGTCAATAGTGTGGTGTTCTAGAGACTGGGAAACTCTTCTTTGTTGTGCTCTATCTTTCTCCTCCCACCCCTTAAACACACAGACAAACATACACGCTCCCCGTGAGGAAGCCCTTTTCGTGGGATTTGTTGCGTGTCGTCGTGACCCGAGAACGTGAAGTACCCTGAGGAGCCAAAGACTGGTTGGACAACGCCGTAAGCAACCTGTCTCCATGACTCTGGGGCATATACTGAAATATTCCCTGAACGTCTTCAAAAAGATTATTTGATGAAAGAGCAATTTCATTGCATTTATTTTCATATTTCTTAATCTAACTGAAAGAAACACAGTTCTAGTTATCTTACCCTTTATGTGATTGTTAAATAATACAGAAATTTTAAAACACATTTTGGGGTCTGAGGTTCACAATCATGTAGAATATTATACCTTAGGAAGGGAGATACTAGTAAGAGAGGCAGTGGATATATTTTAAGAGTTGCATGAAAAACATTCTGGATATTAGAAAGCACTTATGGGAGAGCAATGAAGGAGGCTCCAAGAAACGGTTACAAACAGAATGAAAGCTAATAAAACATGAGCCTACAGCTACTGATCTTTAACCGTGGTAACTTAAGCCGTGAGATCTTATATAGCAGCTTATACAGTTGCATGTTCAGGTGAACAAGAGTGCTGAGCAAATCTTTATGTCTTTCCTCTTTCTTCTGTAAACAGTGCCTTGTTTAAATGTATCTGGAATCTGTAGATCAGTGCAGGAGTCCAGCTGTGCTTGCTGCTGCCTGAAGATAAACAAATATCAAATAAAAATCTATAATCTTGGGAAACTATACAATAAAAAAAAAAAATTATACCTTTGAGAAGAGATGGATGTGGCTGAGTGGAGGCCGCTAGATCTGTCAGCAGAGATGCACTGGTGATGATTAAAGAGAGCCCAGGAGTGAGTCTAAATGTGGGGAGTCCTAGTGAGCTTTCTGGCATTTTTCCTAACTCTTTGTAAGGGAAATACTGGGACATTTCAACTCCAAACAGTAAAAGGCCAGGTCACCTGCTTTTGCACATGATTGATATGTATCATCGAAGAGATGGACACTGAGTGCCACTGCAACTGAGAAATACTGTGGTATTTATTTTAAAAGTCTGAATTAAATACTGTATTTTTTTTTTTACTCATAGATGAGTAGAACTTTGAAGAAGATAAGAAAGCTTTAGATTTTGGGATGAAAAATAAATAGGTAAAAACAAGGAAGGAAAATTGGTTGAGTTTATTTTATTTTTGATGGCTTCCTGCGTAAAGCTGGAAAACAATCAAAGGCAGGTGATGCATGTATATGTTTCAACCTCTTCTACTTTGTCTCTGTTATTTGGGGATTTTTGCAACTTTAAAATGGAAGGTTGAAATGTTCCGTCTTGAAAACAGGAATGAAAGATTTTGCATTTTCCAAAAGCAATCAAACCAACCAAAATACATCCAAGGAAAACAGACTATTTGTTGAATTTTGCCCAATTAAAAGTAGGCAATAAAAAAAAGTATTTTCACGAAATAAGCTGTTTCTTAAAGTGTGTAATATTAGATTAGAATGCATCATTTATTCGTCGATTGATATCAGGCCTCCGTTATGTCTACCTGGCCACAGTACACTTCTGTACTTATCTTTGTGAATTCTTTGGGATTAAATGTTCAGTAGTCTTAAAGTTCTTCAAATGTTCTGTCATAAACGTGCAATTACCACAACGTGCAATTGCAGGGCAACATTGTACTAAACAACGAGCACTCTGTAATCTTTTATCATCTGCATGCTGTAAAAACGCCATCAAAATGTGGTATCTGTTTAATACCTGTTAATATCAAATATCACGAAGCAAGAAAGGCCCTGACAATTGCAATTTGGAGGTTTGTTCCAGCTCCTACTGAAGCTAGTAATAGCTTATATCATCACTTAAGTAGGTGATGGATCTGGCACCAAATAAAAAGAATATGTGAGATTTCTTGCTGGAGATGTGTATAGTGACACCACAAGCATGTATCTTTAAATTTCTGCTCTTTTTTTTTTTCCCTTTGACCATTTCGTTTTACCCACTTGTTTTTTCCATAGGTGCTGCAAAATGTAACAGTGATTGGAACTGCAGCATATCACCTTCCAAATGGTCTCTGCGCAAAGGTATGACAGAAGAAATTGATTTTCACTTTTCATCAATATTTCTAAATTGTAACACATATTTTGCAGTAAAAGAAGATGCATCACCCTGGATTTTTTGTCAGTATTCCTGAAACAAAGTGCATTAAAAGCTACTGGCATGGATGTTTCAGCTTAGTAATTTACAGCCTACAAATGGATTTCTTTCTGAGAGCGATAAGTCAGTCAGTGAACCATGTATTGTACATAGATGATGGGCAATTCACTCACTGGATGTGGTTTTTTTGGCATTTCTCCTCAAAGTTTGAGACATAAAATGAATTTTGACTGAGACTTTCTGGACTTTTCAAAATTTGCATGCATTATTTAGCTGTTACCACATGGGCTCTGGTAAACCCATGATGAACTGAGCGTTCCTTTCATAAGCTCAAGATACTATTGCTGGTAGAATTTGAAGTATTGGTTGGGTTGGTTTTGTACACCTAATAATAGCTCATCTCCAAAATTCAGTATACAGAAAAGTTAACTATGACTTTTTCATGTATTCTCCTTCATCATTTTTACCTGGCTGGTAGCAGGTCTCATCAGCTGATCCGCAAAGCTGCTCTGATCCCTCACACCTCCTCCACTTACAGGGTTAGCTCACGTAGGAGGAAAGAGCTTTTGGATCTCCTGGGAGACTGTTATCTAGAAAGTACTGACGCTGTTCTACATCTTTTCTGGATGAATTTATTTGTCTATATTTGTCAAACTTTTTGCTTTGATGTTTACTTTTAGATATCTTTTCCTGAAATTAGAAGTGAAAATTAGCTTCTGGGAGAGGGAAGCCTAAAGTAGCTCATAGCAGCTTAACAAGACAGCTGAACAAGACACATTTTCAATTCCATTTATCTATTAAAGTCATTTCTTTAGGACCCTGTGGAGGTTTGACTTAAAGGTATATCAGAAGAGCTGTGTTAAAACTTCTAGAAGAATTTAAGTGTTTTTATACTGGAAAACCAAAGTTTAATCATGCTTATCATGCCCTTTTTGGCTGAGGAGCATTACAGTATATATGTATATATGTACATATCATTCACACAAATAAGCATTAACACAAGTAAGTGGGACTGGAGGGAATCTGACAGAACATATAATCTGTTTGCAAAACGATGTTTGTCTAATGGCTCTTAAGGAGCTCTAATGACAGAGAACTTACCACCTTGCCTCAGTATTTTTAGATTTTTTTTTTTAAATTGATACTTATTCAGCTCTTCTTTGTTGCAAATTAAAATAATTTCCAGCTAGTGTTCAATACATATCTTCAGTTTACTTATCTAAGCAGCAATTGCTTGATGTTCGGATGTATAATGTAAATAATTATTATAGTTATACCTAGCATTGTATATACATTTGTTTACTTTTTCTTGATATTCCACAATAGATGAATGTGCATCCTGAAGGCCCAAATATTCTCCAGATTGACCTGAGAACATATTGTACAACTTTAGACAAATAAATCTGAGTGTATTTTATTTTTATTATAACACAAGAAAACCAAATTTAAGCACAGTGTGAACAGTACTACTTTCATTAGTTGTACCACTTCCTTTTTTTGACGTCTTTTTTAAGTCTTCATGTTGTTTCCAAGAGTGACCACTCTTGAGGTACAATACTTTTGGGTTTTTTTAATTTTACACACTAAGTGAAACATATTTAAGCTGCAAAGCTTAACTTAGAGGAATGAACTTTTCTATACTGGAAACTAATTCTGGGCGATCTTAAAATAAGTTTTCAAGTTACTTGTTTATGGGTTTCAAGGCACAGTTCCCATATAGTCGCTTTTTATTTTTTTGTTAGAATTTTTCCCTAAGTGTATGCCTATTAATAAATCGTGGTAATAAATTCACTCATCATGGGACCTAGGTATTGTGCAAGTGCGGTTTGAAATAAATAGGTCACACTGAGATTACAAACAGTCCGGCTGGCCTGGAAATGAAACTCAGATTCCAAAAGGAGAAGCTGAAAGACTTTGTTCAAGGAACTTAGCCCCTTCTTTTCTCTAGTTTCACCATATGGAGGTTGGAAAGCCTGCACATGGGCCAGCAGTGATCCAGTGCCTGAGTATGGATACAAGGACTGCACTCGTTCATTTATTTTTAAATTAGATTTAAATAATCCTGACAGGTGGCAGCAATGAAAAAATGTCACAAAGCATTCCCTCATTATTGCCAAATGTAATACTTAACAAATAAGTAGGACCCTAGTTAACAACTGACTACAGGAAACTGTAGGTCTTACAATTAGAAAGCAATATTTGTTTTCCTTACTTTTTTAAAGCAAAGCGTTGAGGAAAAAAAAAAAAAAAGAAGAAAAACCAACCCATAGCACTTCAGTCATTTAGCAATGCTAAATTAAATTAATCTCTGTGGGCTAGGTTGCACCTCTAAGCATACCAGCTCTAAGGAGGAATGTGTTTGAAGGAAAGTTTGGAAAGGAAGGGAAAAAGTAGGGGGGAGAGGTGAGATAGCAGAGGTTGGTGGTGGTTAGTTGGTATGCAGACCCATAGGACTGGAGTCAGTCTGCACTGAGGTGTGAACAAAACGCCTCGGAGGAAGCCTCGAACAGGGTAATACCCAGCTCTCATTATTGTTGCTACTGAAACTGAACAAGAGAGCATGCACATCTCTTGTGGACTGTATAAATGCAAGGAAGGGTTGCCTTTCCCCAAATTATTTGGGTACAGCCACCTTCAAGCACACAGTACATCTAGCCATCCTACCCAGCAACAATCCTTCCCTCTTTTTCTTTTCTGACTCTTCCCCCCGCCACTTTCCTTCCTCCAGTAGGTGGATTTTGGAAGGGTTTTCATTTTACAGGAAATACAAACTATTGATTTTCTTTCTAAATCAGAATGAAAAATAGATTTTTAGATTTCCTAGAGAATGGAAATTCTGCCTTTCATCCAACCTTTATCAAAGACCAGGGAATAAATTCCCGCATGTTCTATTAACCTCAGTAACATTCTGAGTCCTTACACCAGGTAAGGCACGGCTTCCAGCATATTTGCTCCCAGTAGTCATTCCAATGCTCATTGGGTACCTGAGGATAACTTGCCAATTGATTGAACCGTAATTTTAGAGCAGGTTCTTCTTTCTCTTCTCCTGTTTGTTACTCAGCATTTTCTCCTTTCTCCCTTTTTTCTGTTGCCACTACCCTATGATCAGAGTACTGATAAACTGGTAACTTGAGACTGCTGAATTAACCTCTTGAAAGAAGGCGGAAAGAACATTTGTGTATGCCTATTTATACTGAACATATAATGGTATGGCACAGTACATATACACATGGAACCTCTTGGGGTAAACTGATAGAGTCTACAAATATTTCCAGACCAGACATGCACCTATATGACGTCTGTTCAGAGTATTATTATTTTTTTGTTGGCAGGACGCTATGGGTGGGAAAGCTTTCAAACTCTTATTTCATCATCAAAATTAGTTTTGCTTTTCCTGGTGCATGTACTCTTCAAAACATGTTCATTCCGTATGCACTGAACCTGTGAAAACAAATGTGTGTGTTTGCTTTGCTTAAACATGCTAAACTGCAGGTATAGAAAAAATATAAGAAAGAAATCCATGTGCTGATATATTACAACGGAAATAGTAGTAACTTCTTTATTTAGATAAAATGTGGTTGTCAGTTAATAATAAGGGAGATTAAGTTTAATCATTTGTTGTATACCGTTGTATTAACTTTAATCAGAAACGAAGTCTCTGTAATATGTGATGAAATAATTGTGGGTATGCGAAAGGTGTTTTTACCTGTAAAATAATTCGGCTTAATTTCAAGGACGTGAACCAAGAGTGTGCAGCATACTAGATAAAATGTCTCTTTTATATTGCAGGTACTTTATTCACATCCTTTTTTGCTGAAGATGGTATTGTATTACATTTGCAGAACAATAGGTAAGCTCTTCAGTATCTAATTTAATACCTGTCAATACTTATGGGTACAAATGGGAGAAAATATTCTCATAAGCTTACTTGCATTTTAAAGATCAGAATGCATCTAATTTATTTTTTTGAGCATACAGTGCATCAAGCTCTAATTCTTATTAAAGTTTCTCTTCATTTGTTCCGACTAGGGTGATTGTAAATTAATTCTTACCAACTTCTTTGAGCAGAAATAGAAAGTAAATATATCTGAGCTTAAAAGTAATCACAGCAAAGGGAGAGCCAAACAACAAAAGCATAATACAGACATAAAATGAGTGATGACTATAAAACCAGTGTTATCTGTAACAGATAACTTAGTCCCTGGTCTGCTCTTTGTTCGTAATTTGTGTGTGTGTACGTGTGTACATATAAACACGTCTTAAACCTGCAGCACTTAGTTTAATATTCATTTTTTCCCTTAGTGCGAGCAAACATCAAAACAGTATTATACTCTTGTCCTTATTTAAATTCTAAAAACAAGTATACCCCAAAGTGATGTTTTTCTTTTTTTGTTGTTGTATCGCTTCGATATTTTATTCATGCGAAGTGGTAAGTAGGTTAGTAGGTATGAAGAACGTACTTAACTCCAAGTATCCATTTTCTTCCCTGTCACAATATTGCCTTTATATTTCCGGTTTGGTAACCATTTTATAAATGAAACACCACTACCTTGTCTGTGGCCAAAAACATCCCACAACAACAACAACAGAGTGAAATACCCTTTAACTGATTTTAGCTATGCTGGAGTTTTAAACCATGAGGCAAAAGCCTGTTCTTGAACTCCCCATCCCTTCCAAGTGTTGCAGAGTCTTGTCAGAAAAAGTGCATGCTGCATAATTACAAAATAACAAATCTACTTCCTCTTTCTGTCCTGCTTTTAAACATAATTTTGAAGTATTACAAAGAAAAAAAGCAGACAGAGGGTATTTTCAGATTCTGTATCTCCCACCCAGTACGCTGCAAATTTTTCTGAAGTTTATAACCGTGTCAGTACATTTCTTTTTGAATTCTTTTTGCTGTGTGAAAACAATATGAATATAAATGTGAAAATTCTCAATGCAAATAATAGAGCATTTTGGCTACAGAGAAACAGTAAAACAGACATTAGATAAATGTGCTATCAAATGAATGAAATTATCCCTGTAATGTACATAATGTAATACCTAACATTGATCCTTCACATTACTGTCTCATTTTTGGGTTTCTTGCTTTTTCTTTCTTCTTGTCACCCCCCCCCCCAAATGCAACACTTACAGTGCTAAAATTAACCCTTGTCTGATGTGCTGCATAAAAAGGCCATGACAGATCATTTACACAAGGATGCTCAAAGTTGTTCTTATCAAAATTACATTCAGTTTCATGTTTCTGCTGAGAAGTGACGTTTAACCATATTTCTTGAAATAATCTACAGTCAAGCATCATAATATTATGGTTTGGATGCTGTATATGAAAGTTTATGTTGCCAGGATTGTTGCTAAGTTGTGAATGTCATAGTGAGATTTCAAGATGTGTTTAAAATACAAAATTTAAGAAATCCCAAACAAATATCATAAATACTATTTGTCATATATCTCATTTTATTCAGCAGCTTTGTTTCTTTCCTATGTAACTATATTTAATCACAAGAAAAAAATTTATTTCAAAATATATAGTGAAATGTCCAGCCATTTACTTCACTGAAGTTTTACTAGCTTTCTGTGGAATAGCTGCATATGGAAAACTAAAGTTAATGGCTTTTTTTTTTTTTAATGTTGCAAGGACTCCTTCTAGAATAAAAGTAATGGGTGATGCATGATGTATGAATAAGGTTTCCTGATTATTTTTTTTAAGACCTCTAGATTTTGTTTATGCCTGCACTATTTAGGGGAATATATTAAGTTTAGGCTTGTTTTTCATTTATTTTATTGGGGTACATCAAAAAACCTAAGCATGGCGACTTCCTCTAGTAGCATTCATTCTTCAATACCTGCAGCCTATCCCATATTTCAGCTAATTTGGTGAAGCTGGAAAATCAATTCTGTTTTACAAATACTAATGCTGTGATCATTATCTTTGCTCTAAGGGCTTACATTTGAACACAACATAATTCAGATTAATAATGCATATTTAATAAATGCTAACATAAGTACCAAGGAAGCACTTTGGTTTCCAAATGAATCTCAGCATACGGTTGTAATATCTAATCAATAATTAATTATAAGCTAGTTGACCCAATAGACTCTTGCTACTTGCACGTATTAAAAAAGAAGAATCTGGTAAGCAGATTGGAAAACTAGAAAATATAATGTATCATCTCTTTTTGTACTTTCTCTTCACTCTTCGTATCAGGCTTGAGATTAAGATTTATTTAGCGTTCAAGAGCCCTTGCAACTACATACATAAAATTAAAAACGAAGATAAATCCTAAGTGTAGGGGCAAGTCCACCCACACAGTGCAATGTGTATGTGACCCATGATCCAGTCACATCCAGTCAGGGACCTGGTATTCTTTCAGAGGACTGAGCTGTGAAACAGCCTTTATACACATGACGGTGGCTAAAGATGCATTAGGGCATCTTATTCCTATGTTGGTTATTGGTGCCATCGTTTGCAAGCAAATTGATGCAAGTCTTTCCAAGGTTGTTACAGTCCTTTCTATACATTATATCTGAGGGATGAGTATCTGCCAATAGCCAGTGCTGAATGACTCCAAGTAGCTTGCATGGGCCATACACCAGGAATGACATCCTAGCAACCATGCACTGTAACAAACTACTGTCCTGGTTTCAGCTGGGATGGAGTTAATTTTCTTTCTAGTAGCTGCTGTGTTTTGGATTTAGTATGAGAATAATGCTGATAACGCATTTTGTTTTAGTTGTTGCTAAGTGATGTTTACAGTAGTTAAGGACTTTTTCAGGTTCCCGTAGGAGCTGAGAGGAAGCATAGACAGGACAAGCTGGCCAAAGGAATATTCCATACCATAGACGTTGTGCTCAGTATAGAAATGGGTGTTGGCTGGGGGGACAGGAATCCACAACCACTGCTCGGGACAGGCTGTGCAACTGATCATCGAGTGTTGAGAACAACTTGTGTTGCATCACTTTATTTTGTGTGTTATTTTACCATTATTATTATTTCCTCTTCTGTTACTGTTCTCTTAAACGGTCTTTATCTCAGCCCACAAGGTGGTTTTTTTTTTCCCCTCCTCCTTTCTCCCTCTTCTTCCCGCCCTACTTGGGAAGAGAGCAAGCGGCTTTGTGGTTCTAGTTGCTGGCTGGGGTTAAACCGCGACACCTACTGACCATATAAACCATATAAAAGACCAAAGAGCACCAAGTCCAACCATATCTCCATTGCAAAGCACCTCTACAGGTGCCTCATCATGGCAGATTGCAAAGTGCTGACTCAGTGGAAGTTGAATTGCAGATCCAGAGCTATCCCCATCGTTAGGAAGCATCTGACTTTGAGGAGCACTTAAAAAATTACTTGTGACCCTTAAGAACCTTAAAAGAATATCAAAGACGATTTCTTCTGCTAGTGAAAAAGCAGCTGCCTGCCGATACAGTTGAGTCAAATCAGATGCATTAGCAGTACTAGCAAATGCCTTGAGTTTTACCCAAATAGTTCAATGGCAGTGCACAATAATGTATCTTAATGTATCTGTCTTTAGCAGCATTATGTTCTATGTATCCCCACTGATGATGTCAGCTAACTTTAGGTACCAGCCCACGGTGGATTCCACCCCATAGGAAATCCCTGTTCTTTTGCTGGGCTTGTCTGAGGTCTGCCTTTCAGAAATACAGAGCGTGCTTATCTCCTTTGATTTTCTGATTGCAGTCTTTGGCACTTCTTAAATCAATTTGTAGGCAGCTTAGATCAGAGAACTGAGCTTTGAAAAGTAGGTTGCAGACTTCTGGTCAAGATTTAGATTAAAGCTCAGTTTGTGAATTTCTTATGAGCTTAGTTTTAAGGTTCTAGTTTCACAAATAGGAATAGACCTGGTTTGTAGCATTCATGAGAGATGGATTCAAGATCCTGACTTTAAAACAGTTTGGGAAGAAGGAGGCTGGATCTCATGTTCTGTTTTGGGTTCTCCTTTGTTTTGAGAAGCATGTACATTAAAAACCCCAAAACTGACCCACATAGGCATATTCAGGAAAATTACAATAATAATCTCCAAATACATCACTGACAGCTTTCTTGCTAATGCAGTATCTCATGATACTGCCTTTTTGTGTCCATTACAGGGTTATGCTTGTATATTCCTGCAACAATGGACTGTTGTTCTTGCTTTACTAACCAGACAGTAATTGCATGTTAGAAGGTGTACTCTGGTATATGGATTGCTCCTTTTTCACTTATCAGCCATGTTTTGGCAACTTTCTACTCATGTAGTAAGAGTGGAACAGTCAAAGAGTTTACTAATTCATTACATTAAGGATGCAGCGAAATGATTGATGTGTGATTTAACAGTTTATTATTCTTCATTAAAAATGTAATAGAACATTAACAGCGTTTTGTTCTCAAAGGTATTACATGTAGAGAAAAGAGACGCTAGAACAGAAAATAAAGCCGTACAGGTTTGTATATTTTTAAAGTTGCATGACAAATCATATTTGCTCAACCCAAAGCCTCATTATGCAGTAAAACGGAGTTAATGAGAAATCAACCCGGCTGCTCATCGCAAATCTCAGCTCATTGTCAGTTTGGAGATGCATAAAGCTGATGTTTGGTCTCTTCCTCTGTAGCTTCTATGGAAGTCTACTCTACGCAGCTTTCTAATTAGTCACTCCAAAATAGCAAGCAAGTACATCATCCTCATTATCAGTAGTGTTTCTCGCTATCTGTAATAGCTTTACTCCAAAAGTTTTCCATTGTTTTCTTTCCTGCTTCCTAGATCCATCTTATTTTTGTGAAAGGGAACACAGAAAACTAATAAGAAAATAATTAATTTATGTTTTTTCTTTTCTTCTTATAAATTATATATAAATAATTAATGAGCACGTTGCAGGCATGAGGTGTTATAAGAACAGTAACAGACAGTGCAATGGATGTTACAGTCCAGAAAACAGGCAACTCATTACCCCTTTACACTCTATAGATAAAACAATCAGTCACCCACTTATGAAACGCATAATAATCTTTTATTACATTTTGTTAATTTATTTATAAAGCAGGACCAGATTCCTCATACTTAAAATGGAGAAAGTATATTTCTCAAATGAAAGAATTACTAGAATAAGGTATCCATACTATTTTTCATTTAGAACACTACATGAAAGAATTTTTAACAGCTTGATGGTGATTTAAGATTCTAATCAGGTTTTGTGGTGGCTGAGTAGAATTATTTTTCTGTTAGATGCACTGCATGTGCATGAACAATCCCCATTTATATCAGAAGCCTGAAACAGCTGATTTTGGTTATATTTTGGTATGGTATAGGAGCAAAAACTTTGGTTTTGACTGGAAGCAGAAATTTTCTACAAATTTTTTTCTGTCATAAGATTTCCATTTACAGGTATTTCCTTAAGAACCTGTTCAAATAATACAGCCTTTTGGAAACATATGGAATAATGAAACATTCAAGCTTTGGCTATAGCAATAAGAGAGGGAAAGAAAAGACAACCTCCCCCTTTTGAAGTATTTCTCACATAGTCTGTACAAAATGCTTTCTTCAGGAAGGAAAGCATATTCTGACCCCAGATATTTCTCTTTTTCCCAGCAGACTAATTTCGGTCTCCTATGAGAGACTGTAAACCAGTTTTGCAAAGGTCAGCAAAGAAAAGATTGCATGGCCCTAGGCTTGATATTGTGCATTTGACAATGATCATATTTGATGTGAGGGCAGGAAGAAAAAAAGGTCTCTGGCAGGTAGGATGGGGTAGAGGTACATGATTAAGGAGTCCTTTTGTGTATTTAGCACAGGCAATTTGTCTTTAATTTTCATATTTAGGAATACTCACCTCCTCGCTGTGTCAAAACAATCACTGTAGCTGAGAATCAAAAGTAAATATAACTCTTAAAGGTTAAAAAATGAGTTAGTCTTGTAATAGTCCTGATAGTTTATAAATTCACAAATCAAATTGAGATGAAAACTCTGTTAGAAGACATGAGCCTCGATCCAGTTTATGTAAGCATGTTTTACTTTCATACAGGTTAAAACCAAACAAAAAACACCACTTCAGTGCATTTTCTACTGTGCTGAAAGTCTTCCTGTGCTACACCAGGGCCTCTGTTAGGACTGTTAGAGGCAAAAAAGCAGACATGAATGAGAGTCATTTATAGTGAATGTGTTGCTTATTGTTACTGTCTTTTCTTTGTCCTGTATGGTTCATTATGTTTCATGCTTTTGAATGGTACATATATATGTGTTTTTCACTGCCTTTTTTTTTTTTCTCAACTAAATGCAAAGGAGAGGAATCTATACTTTTGCTCTCTGTATGTCTAATTTGAAAATACAAGATGTTCAGGAAGTTCTATTGAGCTTGCAACAATCTGTTGAAAATTAGCTCATTTGTATGAGCTGAATCAAGCACCAAAATGTCAGGTGTGTTCCTTTTCCCAGTATCATTGCTAATCTATAGTTTGGGTAACTGAAGAGAAGTGATGTATAATGAAAATGTCTACTGTGCTGTGTATCATTAGCTATTCCTTATTACAGTCAGCCATCTATTCATCCTTTCTGGATGTACTCATGAATAAGATGCATAACAAACTGATGTTCTGTTTTTTCCTCATTAAGAATCTGATATCTTGTTCAGCAACACTGAAGAGGAAACGACTTGCGTTCAGTTCTCAGTGTGCATTTTATAACCCATAGAAAATTAAAAATAAACAACAATATGCACAGTAATTTTGTATACTTTCTTCGTATAAATTAGAAGTATTTCCAAAAAGTATGTCAGACAGAACTGGTGAAAGTATGCTAGAAAATACCCTATCAGCGCTATGTGAAGGCTTCTTTTATAAGTGTTTCATGTTATATCTGATGAGACATCATATATCAGATAGATATATTTTGCACTTAATTCTTCAGCATGGCACAATTACTCAGGTTCTCCTCAAATCTCTCTCCTTTAAATGTTGATTTTTCAGTAGGCTTTCCAGTTCAACAGACTTAGAATGTATAGAAATAAACATATTTTTCAGTACGTTCAATGGAAGGTAGGAATGATCAGTGACTAAGAAGGAGGCGTAAGATTTAGTTTACTTCTTATCTGATCAGGAAACCCATTTACAGTAGTTTAACTGCAGCTCATTTCTGGTGCTTTTCTTATTCTCTGTGGAATATAAGCTCTTTAGAATAAAGGAAATTTTTTGTTTGGGGGGAATTCCTTTGGTTGTTTTTTTTTTTACAGCACCTAACTCCAAGGAACTCCCCGGGTATTCTGTGATACCACTAACAAATACAAAGTTTCTAGAAACGTAAGCTTTAGATGACTGAGATTTGCTTGGTAACCAATTGAAATTGCATTACTATTCAAATAAATGTCCAGATCATGACAAGGCCTGCTATCCTCACTTTTTAGGTGCAGATATACTGTTAGGTGGAAAATTAAAATTCACTTGTCCACCAGAGAATGATTTGCTACTTGAAGGAAGTAGGGAAAAAAGTTAAAAGAAATGGACATTATGCACTCTGTTTCTTCAGGGCTTTCTGATTGACAGCATCTTATGTATTGTGTAGAAAAGTGGCTGGTCTTAATAGTGCTTCACGCACTTGCTGTGAAGCACTTGCAGGGCCAGGTTGTCATTCACTCTACATTAAATCAGTAAAACCTGAGAGTTTCTAGTTCATCCTTAATGTCTTCTGCTTCCAGTCTGAATGTGTTAGCAAGCAGATCTAGCGAAAACTCTCAAGATAAATACAATATTTATACTTTTGCTGATAGTCCATCATCTGGTTCTAGTTCATATATATACCCTGTAATGCATAGCTGACAAAACTATAAATTATTGTGAATAATCGCAGTGCAGATATATCAGTCTAGAATTACTTGTTGAAACATAGTCTCTTTGGAGTTGGAGAGTGTTTCTCAGTTAAAAGAAATATGAAAAGATCCGTTATCTCATTTTACACATGAAAACCTAAGTGATAAGTGTTTTTAAAAATAACTCTGTCAATCAGTGTTATTTGTCCAGATGGAATTATGTTTTTCTTTCCATGCTGTCTGTGCCCATATCACTAGTGCAGAATTCAAACCCAACAATTCTGTCTGTGGATGGCTAACACAAGGACGTAGGTTTTTAATAACTAGTTGAGAAGGATCAAAGAATGCACAGTAAGTTACATGGAATTGGTATTGATCAACAAGGTTTTCGTGAGGCACAACAGGACTTTCAGCTGTACTGTGTATACCAGGCATCTGATTCTCTTCGTGTGTGTGTTGGGAAGAAAAAAAAAAAAAAAAGGGAAAAGGAATAGAGAAGAAAAAGCAAATGGATAAATCAAGTTGTGTTAAGTCAAACCTAGAACGCAGCTGCCTATTTTTCAGTTACTTTGTGCAATGCTTTGAAGCACAAATGCTAGGCAAGGAAGGCTTGGCAATTTTGAAAACACCTCACGTAAGAGAGTTAAGAAAATAGGACTGTGGTTTAATTAGGCTGCAAATGTGTATTAACTTTACCACCAAATATTTCCTCTCTATATATTACATATATATAAAATACTACTGTACTGTAGTACAGAAAAAGGAGGAAAACTGCCCTCAATATTGTTTTCTAAGCTTTTAATATGCTCCTTGGCCCGGCCTTTCAATGTATGGGGATGAGATGTGGGAACATAGACAAAAGGAACTGATCTCCTGTGACGGTAGAGGACAGGAGCCAAAATTCTTCTTTCTAATAATTTGCTTGCAGATTGTATTTATTCAAAGATTAATCTCTTCATTGAACAAGTAAGACTGACAATCCATTTGCTTAATGTACCCCTTGACTGATTATAGCTAGATTATTAGCATTTCCTTCTTTAATTTTGGCCAGACTCTCCCCTAATTCCAGGATATGATGGAGAGTCATATCCCACTCACGTTTTCCTTCACCTTCTGTGGTTTGTCCACCTAAACTTGGCTTTCTTCCTTATATCCTTACTACATATCAGTCACATCCAGCTCCTATTCCTGGTTTGTGTATTTCCTTAATTGTTAACTTTATCAGGGTCTCAGATACAGTTTCTACAATTAGTATGGCTTTTGCCTCTCCGGATGTGTCTAGACATCTCTCTCCCTTTGTGCCAACTCCAAATCATTTCTTCATTTAAAGGAACACAGGTACTTATATAAAATATTACTGCAATGTAAATCATATAGAGCATTAGTAGCATAAAGATGATATTTTACAAAAAAAGTCTTTTGTCTGGATGTATTTCAATGTAACAACAGTCTGTTCTGATTGTCATAATGGGATGGACAGCTTGAACTACTATAGTGCGTTGTACAATTAGCAGGAGGAGTAAGCAGCAAAGGAGCACACCATCCTCATTTTTAACACATTTACTTGTAATCGAAATAAAAACGCAGGCTTCTCAGCATGCTGAAGACTTAATTTTAATAACTGATGTTTACTTAATGGTTGTAACTGCAGCTTCCTTAGAGATTGGCAGTTTATAATATGCTAGCTTTCCCAGCTGTTATCATTCAAATAAGAAGGAAGGCTAAGAAATTAACACTGAGAAGACTACTTAGCCACATGGTAGCACATAGGGTATAAACTTGACTGTAACAGAGCAGAACAGCGCTTAGAACATAAACGTTTTCCCTGCTATGAAGCACATTTTCAGGTATAGCTGTTTTTTATATTGCGCTTATGAGGCCTTCATGGTAAAATCTTTTCAGCTTACTAATACCCACTTACTAATATTTGTACCTACTTGTAATGTATGTCTATAGTGCATTTTTTTTGGTAGAAAGTCAGTGCAGAATTGATTGATTGGTAGTTATTAGCCTCATTTTGTCAAAGCCAAAATTGACATGATTCTATTCAGATCTTCACAGAAATTACAGTACCAAATGGTATCATCAAATGTAATGTTCTGTAGAAGAATTACATTATGTTTATTATAGTTATTTAGAGGGATGAAGAAATGATATGAAGATCTTATTCAGGAAGGCATTCATCAGACTGCGGCCCTTTGTGCCCAGCTTCACGCTCGAGTTTTTTTGCTCTCAACGTGTACGTTTTGCTGTTCCTCTATCGATCTCCAAGCACTTTGAAAAGAAAAGCAAGTTTTGGTTACCTTATCTATTAGATAGGCAAACAAAGGCACAAAGGGATAAAAATGATTCATTTAGTCTTGCACTGCAGGTCAGCTGCAAAATCAGGAGCAGAACTAGGGACACATGGCTGCCAATCAGTATTTTCGTCAAACAACTCTCTATGCCATGTGTAGTGTTACGTTATTCTTCGCAGCTCTAGCTAACAACATTTAAAATAACAGTCAGATTTTTTTTTTGGGGGGGGGTAGCTTTTAGATATAGTTATGGGCATGTGAGTCTCAGTAACACTGTGGAGTATGCAGGCATGCCTGAGATGATGTGCCACATCGACCCAAGTGAGCACTGAGGACTCACAGCATCAATCTAGAGATATTAATTGAGATACCTCTGAGCAGTGGTGGTATCTGAAGCTTTCAGTGAAGGCAGGCTGTGTCCCAGCCACCCAAAAACCAGGTCTCTTTTATCCTAGGTAATGGCATTGCTTTTCAAGGCACTTGATGTGTTTCACTCTTTCTTCTTCTGCAGAGAGTGGGTAAGGCCGGCCTGAGAATTTCTGGGAATTAGTTCCCACTGCATTCCTGGTGGGGCACCCAGGAGTCTGTATGGATCTACCACAGATCACTGTAATTACACCAGGATCACCGTGAATAATGTGAAAATCAGCTCAAGTTATCCAAGACACGTATGTGCCATAAAAAAAAAATCCATGCTTAGACTTGGGCAAGTAGGCCAAATAGAATCATAGAATTGTTTAGGTTGGAAAAGAGCTTTAAGATCATCAAGTCCAACCTAGCAGTGCCAAGTCCGCCAATAAACTATGTCCCTAAACACCTAAAATCCATAAGATCTCCATATTAATGGATGACAGTGACCACTCCAAGGAGGATGCAGGCAGAGCCAGCCAAGGATGAGCACAGGGCAGGGCAGAGAGGGGCACGGCTGCTTCTCAACGCTGAGCACAGGCACTTCCTGTGCCTGCAGCCCGGAGCTGGGATTTCCCTTGTGGAGGTAGGCACCTGGAAACATTCCTCAGCATATTATTCTGAAATACATCCAGTGGAGGTACTTTCTACCTCTACTTTGTTGAAATTAGGCTTTTATGTACAATGGGAAGAGAAAGGATAGGTATATGGATGAGCGTAGCCCAGTACATGTTAGTCAGGGAGTGGCTGACACCTAGATTTCTGTTCCCCCCCTCAGGACTGCATCTCTCCTTTTTCTTTTTCTTCTCCTTATTGCACTCAAATTGCTGTATGCTATAGCCTCAAGGTGGTGGTAAAGTAAATATGGAAAAAAAATCACATTATTCATTATGAATTGTCCACACTTCTAATAGTATGGGTATATGGATGCGGTGAGAGTAATTTGCATTAACACTTATAAGCCAACTTTGTTGTTGGTTTCTCATAACAACATAAATAATGAACAGTAATGAACAAAATTTGTTTTGGTTTAGACATTTCACTGGAGCTATAACCATGAAATGAAAATATAGTTTTGTACAGTCTCATTAGTTTTCTTTTTTTTCATAAAATAAAATATAAGCAATAGGCTTTTCTGTTCCAAAGGAATCATTATTTTTCAGTATTTCATTTTCTGCAGTTCTCTCAAAGTGTTCCTGATAATATAGTTAATCTGGGTATTTTCATTCTAGTGGCATTTTATACATTAAGTTAACCTTAAAAATCACTAGGTACATTTTCGGAGTTCCAGCTCAGCACAATTTCTCTTGACTTAACACTTCCTAATTTAAAGTCTTCTTTCTAGCAATAAATTCTAACCTTGGCTTCTGACATCATTTTCTACAAAACCAATATTTGCTATTTGCAAATAAGTCTTTATTTTATCTTCGCAGTTAACGATTTATTTTTCTAGTGGAAAAGCTCTAGTGTATGCTAATTTAAATTTTGAATTAATAGTAAACATAGGTGTTTTCTTCATTTCTACTGTATCATAAAACGCGGTGAGTACTCTTTCTGTTTCTGAACTTCTAAGCTAGTCATCTTCATGTGGATTCTGAAGACAAGGAAAGGGAGATAATAGAAAACTCCTTTTAATCTGTAAATATTGGCCTGTGCCCTGCAATGAGATGTATATGCCCCATGTGTCTCTGACTGCTAAAGGAGATTAACTACCTGTTCAGCTGGGACTAATTACAAGCTGCAGCAGCTAGAGAGAGAAAGATCAGGAGGCCAGATGGCTTGGAGAAGTGCAGGGGATTTTCTTCCAGCAACAGGTTTCAAAGGACTTCCCCAGTGATCTGGGAAAAAGTACCATGGGATGTGAGAACAAAAAACTCTTTGCGAGAGAGACCGTGTATGAAATAGGATGCATTTCAAATGGGTTTTTCCTGTTTTTCTGAAGTAGGAATGATGACATTCAGGCACTCCTACCAGCCAGCTTTGGAAGAGGATTGGGTGGGAGAGTTCCTCGAAGTTGCAGAGGCTTCTGATCTCTCTCCTCACCAAATGTTTTGCTGCTGGGGAGGAGACTGATGGGAGAGCTCCAGCTGGGGCACTGGTAGTTGGTGGTTTGCTAAGTATCTGCATATCATTTTCTATTCTGAATGTGAAGAGAGTGTTGATTAGCAAAGGTTGAGCTCAGATGAACTTCTCTGTTTATTAGCATGTGGAAACCTTTATTGATGTCCGCAGCAAAACTGATATGCTCATTAAAATTAGACTGCTAGTTCACTGATTGCTGGTTTTGTCTTTGTATTTAACTGGTTCTTTCTTTTACCTATTCCTTCTCTGCTTCATTTCAGCTTCTGCAAGCGTTTATTCAGCTGATTGTTATTAATTTTGCTGGTGTATTGGTTATTCTTGAGTAAGTATAAGAACTAAGTGAGTTCATAGAGATTGCACCAAATCAGCGTGTTGCAAATGGCAGACTACACTGAAGGTAAGTTTCACTAAGTTGGACATTTGTATCTTTGAAAGATTGGATTTGCACATACTGTGAAAATAGGTCTGTAGTCTAATAACATCCACATTGCATATTTCTAAGTGCAACTTAACTTGCAAATGGAAACAAGTGTTTCTATTCGAACAAATCTGACCTTAACTACCTTAAAAAAAGGGTTTGTGTCGAGCTATAGTAAACTACCTCCCAGCTCCCTAGAATATAGGATCTTTTTTTGTGATGTTACGGAGCGTGAATTTGATAAGACTAACTGAAAATAATTTTAGGAATTTGCTGACAGCTCCTACTCATCAGGCAAGCTGTCTGTTGTCTGTGATATCTTTTCTTCATAGCAATGCCCTGTAGTTTGAAAATTGTAAGTAGCTGTGAATTTGTGGGGTTTTTTTCTCTTTTTCTTTATTTTTTTTTTTCAAATGTAGCAAAGGGAGTAGTCACAAAACGTGAGTAGTGACAAAACGTAGTCACAGAAGTGTTTAAAAGGTTGAAAATAAATCTGGGATATTTTTAATTGGGTTTTTCTTTGTTCTTATGGGAGTAGAGATGGGGTAGGGTTTTGTCTTGTATTTCACATCCCTTGTACTGCACAAACCTTCATGTACAATTTAATCAACATTTTAGGTTTGAGAGGGTTATGCTTTTAGTTTTGCATAGTCAGTAAGGTTAGGGCTGGTGGCAGAAGTGGAAAGATACATATGTTTATCTGTACAGTCATTTAGCCAATGATCAATAAATGTCTGATGATAAATCAATATGGATGTAATCTCCAATCTGTGGAGTTCGAAGAACAATCTCCTGAGCGTTCTTACCACAAAATCTATATTCACTCCTGTCTTCATTCTAGCTGATTTATGCTCTGATGCTGTTTGCTTTCAAGGACCTCCATTTCTCTAAGTGCTGCCTGGTAGGTAAGCAACAATCCATCAGCGCACTAACTAATATCAAGGAGGCTTATATTTAATTACAGATAACAGGCCCAGTGGGACTGAGAACAAAGTAACCAATCACTAAGATTTGATATACTAAAATATAAAAAGGGAGGGAAGCCATAAAATGCGAAGGGCCTGTATGAAAGAAGTAGGTATTCTGATGTTATGCTCAAAACATATGGAATATGAGAATGAATTATATGATAGAATGTATTTTCAGTCTGATTTTAATTCTTTTCATGTAAAAAATACTCTTGGTAAAGAAAGGAAGAAATCTATTAAGTAAGCGACCAAATATGCGTGTAGTCTACCTAAATTTGGTGTTAATTATGTGTATGTAGAGAATACATATGGGTTAGTTCTGTTTCTAAATATAAACGTGCATTTTTATTTTATTGTTATAAAAAAAATGTAGCTAATCTTCCTTGATATATAAGATGTTTTAACATCACTTCTTCCTGTACATTAAAAGTGATGTCGTTCCCCCATAACAGAGGTAGTACAATGTATTTCCTAAATATAATTTCTTAAATTTGCTCATGTTTGCATATGTTTGAGCTAGCTCTTTTGTATAGGCTTCCTAAGACTGGCCCTACTGATATAGCCAATATCATTATTTAAACTAGCACATGAGGAAGCCAGTATGGGCTGACCTTTAGGGTGAGCGATATGCAATAAGTATGAGCAACTTGTGTGCTGCTTTAAACCTAGTTCACGTAATAAATCCAAACATTCTGAATAGCCTGATGTTGTTAGGAAACTAATTTAACAGAAACACAGCTAAACAATGTCACTCCTATTTGAAAATTCATTTTATCTGAACCTCATATTAGTGCATTATTTATTCTGAGCTGATGAAAATAATTTTTAAGAGGCCTGTTTCATGAAATAAATTCTTGACTAGTTCTAGTCCCAAGTCCTCGCATATCAAAGTCAGAATAGGTACAAATAAAAAGAAATTTAAATAAGCATGTACAACTGTCATAGCTGAAGCTTTTGAAATGAAGTGGGGAAATCTTTGTTAGTTAGATGGAGATAAAAGAGGCAACAGATGGAAGAGGTAGGGAATAAAATGAAACCAAAGGCAGAGAGACTGCAGCCAATATGAAGAAAAGGGAAAATGCCAATGAATATATGTAAGGCACATGATGCAGTAACTATTATTGCAGCTAAAACGTGTATCTCAGCAACTGTATAAATGAAGATAGTTGCTAATCACTGACAGCTGTTTGTCTTTTGTTGAAGAAATCTGAAATACTGACCTTTGGTTTCTTAAAAGACAACCTCAAGTTGAGGCTCTTGGAGGTTATATTATGTGTAAAAATGAATCCGCGTGCTGGTGTAAAAGGATTATTGCTAACGTATCTGTGAAACATCAGTGAAAGCACTAATCTCCAGAGAAAGACGGTTCTGTGAGTTTAATTTACTGGTCACTGGATTTGTACCTGTTAAGGTTTCTGTTTTGTTTTATCCTTTTATTTAGAAAGGTAGCCCGAGGTTTGGCGTACTCTGAGGAGTTTCAGGGTGTCTTTTATGGGTGTGAGTTTGCAAGTACAGTTACTCATACATTCAAAAATCTGTCTAAATCTTTGGGGTTTTCTTAACATTTTGTTGTATTTGTAAATGAAAATGAGCTTGGAAAATTAGGAACTTTTATGAATATGCACTCAATAAAAAGCATAGATGTATAAGCAAAGGCTAAGCTGAATGGTTTGTGTAAATGAGGTGTGATTGTGTGAAGACTAAGAGGGAAGAATATAGATTTGTTTTAGACTCTTAAGGTTTGCTACCTACAGTTCTGTAAGTTGGCATAGTACTAACGATGAGTACCACAATTGGAAAATTACACAGATCTCTGTAATAAAATAATTCTTTCTATAAAGTAATGATGGGGTGGGCAGAGAGGCGAGAGCTGAATCTTGTTTAAGGTTGTGTTTTTCTGATGATATATGAAAGGCAGGCAAGGTTCAGCCAGCTTGTGAACTGAGTGCCCTGACTCTGCAAGAAGGAAGAGTTGAGTGATTCTATCCTAGTCAGCTAAAAATGTATTATATTGGGGTTTAGTAACACTGTTAAGGATGTGTATTAAGCACTCTGTGGATTCTTCAGGCTCTTTTGTGCTTCTCGGCTTCTGACTGTGGAGAGAAACCAGTGAAGAGTTTCCTTTGTTTGTAGATGATACTACTTTTTATAGCTAGTTTTTCTGTGGAATTTTTCCAGGAATGCCAGGCAAATTTGATACTTCTCACTGAAAATAGTTTATTTTATTTCATATTCAGAATGTCTGGCTATTCCTATTAACTAAAGTAAGAGAATGTACAAGCATCTCTGCTAGGTAGACCAGGTACTGTTTGTTAATTCCCACCCCACCCCTTCCTTTAGGTAAATTCCTCATCCTTTTCAGGGCTTGAATATTGATGGTGTGATGGGGAGTAGCATTATGTACTTCTGGATGATTTTTACATTTGTCAGCTGGACCACTGGTATTGCAGGCATCAGAAGAGGAAGAAACGTCTGTAAGTGTGCAGCTGCATATGAGGAAGCAAGCCTGAATACCTGGAGTTCCCAGATAGCCCGTAAAAGAGGATTTAAATTATTGTTTGGTGCATGTCAGTGTATCAGAATCCAGGGCTAGGATAATGATGTTCAAGAAAAGTAACACATGAGATAAAGTGGGGTTGGGAGGACACAGGAGAAGGAGAGGATGAGAGGCAAAGTCCTTTACAGTCCTTAGTTGGTAAACAGCATATGACAGGTCTCTTTATTTTCAGCTGATAATTAGATTTTACATTTTTTCACGTGTTAGATTCTAGGACAATCTGAGAGAGTAGGATTATCACTCATGCTTGGCCAAGACTTACTGTGGTTTTCAGGGGGGTTGTAGAGAGGAACTGGAATTAAGGGGTTAAAAGTACTGAGGATTCAGAGGCAATACACTGGTAGATCGCTAAAGTCATTCAACTTCTTTATCACAGCAGCACAAATATGCCTATTTCCCTGCATAAACCTTGTGTTGCTTGCATGATATTCTGGTACAATCCTGGTAGGTAAACATATACTTGCTCCCAGTACTTGGAATTTCTCTTATGCATGCGCTTCCCTCAGGTACATCATTTAATGTACACAGGGTGTTTGTTTTCCTTTTACTGGTAAAAACTTTAAAGAGACAGTAATACAAGTGTTTTAGTTCAGCTTTGCAAGGAATACCTGAATTGGTAGCTGCATGAAGTGACTAACTTTAGTAAAACTTTAAAATATATGATAATCAGAAGAACTTTCAAATAAGCTTAAAACAATCCCTGAGATTCTGATGCGCAAGTTGACTAGTGACATGAAACATTTTAAAAATTAACGTGTTTTTAATAAGGGTGTAAATGTGTTTGCCAGAAAAGCGCACATGCTTCTTTTCCTTTGTCCTCTGTAGTAGCCAAGAAATCCATCACACTCTTCCTGACTTGCCATTCATTTTTCATATGTCGTAGAAATGCTGTAGATTTCCCTACTTTTATGTAGATTGCAGATTTGTGTTAACTGTTTTCTGCTTCAAATCAATATTCTTAGAAACAAGCAAGCAAAAAGCCTCAAAATGAATGATATTTTGGAGAGGGAGTTTCTGTAAAGATATAATAATATGCAAGCAATTTAATCATCTTGGTTGCTTTGAATCTAGAAGATTAAATTATGTCAAATTCTATATTGGCAGGCATACAAACAAACTAAAATAGTTATCTGGATATCCTATTACAGAGAGCAATAAAAACCTCCATTTGGCGTACAGGCAATCAGATCTTGGATAAATTCTAAATGTTGTATTTTAATAATGTGTGCATATACACAAATTCATTTAACTCTGACTAAAAAAAAAAGTCACGGGCATAGAGCTGCTGTCGCCAACATACATTAGCAGAATGTACTGTTCTTGCTTGAGTGCCAAATAAATGTCCATATTCTTAGCCTCAGGTAATCTCAAGGGCATAGACACCTGAGCCATGGATACAGGGAAGAAGTGGGGAACGAAAGAGACTAGTTGACTAACAGCAGAAAGTGTGATTTATGAATAATTATTTAAAATTGTCAATGTGTGTAACCAGTGGGTAGATAGAATCTGACACGACATGGCTTGTAAATATGAAAAATAATGTGACAAATAGAAAGTAAGGAGAAGAGATGCAAAGTGTCACCTTACAATTACGAATACAAATGTGATGAATGGAATTGGTAGAACTCTCATCCAATTCTCATTATGTAGATAATTACAAAATAAGGGGTTCATACAATAGCTTTACTTAAACTCATATGCCCCTCAGCACTCTGAGAATATTCTACTTTGGAGCTAATGTTGTAGCAAGTAAGGATTCTTGCTCTTGGTTGTGATAATTAAGATAGAATCCCTGTCTGAAATCCTGTTAGTTCTATGGTGTGTTTTCTTCTAGTGCTTGCTTTTGAGGATGATGGTGAGATATAGTCACAGAGTAAATGATGGCACCGTATTGCTAGTTAAATGTTCAGATAATCATATTATATAAACGTAGTCAGACAAATGGTTTATTACATATGCATTTAGAACAGTTATTTAATTTATTTTTTTTCTAGGTATTAAGCTGCTTTCAGTGGAGACATAAAAATATAGTGTACTAGAGGACTTACTTTTGAATGACTTGCATGAATCCTCTTTAGCTTATGGTATACAGTAAAACAGTATTTGATGTCAGATAAATGAAATGAAGGGATATCATCTTATATAGATAAGATATATGATTTATTGCAATACAGTACTAAAGGTAGGAGAAGTTGACTCATTAGCAAATAAAATTCTCATTAGAATGCTTTATTTTATTTTATTTCTTGGGAAATCTTCAAAACAAACCATTTGCATGTGCATGACCCACTTCAGAATTCTAGCGATAATGATCTTTGTTCAAGTTTCAAGACAAATTGCATACAGACTATGCATGAGAATATCTCCAATTTCTAATTTGCTGTTATAAATGTGGAGGGTTATTACTTCAATCAGGCTGTTAAGAACAAGTAAATGAATGAGGCTTCGGAAACTTTAATAGAGAAAAAGCATAGGTGTGAACATGCGTAGTGTTAGCTGCTTCACAGGTAACTGCTCCTGTCCATGCTCTTGCCCCCTAATACCTGGAAAGTCGCTTGCCTTTGGAGGGCAACTGAGAAACTACTCTTGGACGTTTATACAGGAAGCAAATGTGATGTCAGCCGACGTTCAGCAGCTAAGAACAGCTTCATCTGTCACAATCTGAGCCCTGTCATCACTGGAGGTGACTGAGAGACCAAGGCTTGGTCAAGTAGAAAATGAATTAACTTGAGGCAGGTCCCGCGAATGAAGGAAATACTAAATCTTAATTCAGACTGTGTGGTACCAACCAATGTTCTTCCAGTACTAACCAGTACTCTCTTCTACAGTTTCCTTCCTGCTTTCCAAGGTTTTCTAAGTTTCCTCACGTGCTGGCCTCTGTTATCTAGTATCCATGTTCACTTGTTACCAGAAACTGAAATACTGATGACTGCCTCTCAACTAAATCCTTAGGAAGTTCTTGTGAAGAAACAAATGTGAAGGCTCTAGTCATTTTAGTTCTATAGAAGGTTTTTTCCACTGCAGAAAATGATCTGGGCCATCATGCTTGCCCTTCTAATCTCTGGAGCAACCTCTTTCATCTGGGGAGCAAAGGATTGTGAGGAGGCAGAAATCAGAGCAAATTGAGCTCGGGTGTGCAGGCACACAGTGAGATTATCCAGGGGAGCCGGGCGGGCTCTTCACCATGCCTCTGTGGAGATGAGGAAATAGATCTTCCTGAACTGATGTGGTCTCTGAGATGCACATGGACAGTCAGGAAAGAGGTGCTGTTCTCATATGTTTAGGGCAATCCTGTGGTTTCTGATCTTCATCTGCAAGGTGGTCATGGATCCATGGGGGGAACGCAAGCAGCAGTTGCTCCCTTCTCAGCTCTTTTGCCAGACAGTTGAGACTGGAGGGTAGGAGAGGGGGAGGAGGAGATGGGATTCCCTGAGATATCTCAATTCCCAGCATTTGTGACTGGAGCACTATGCATGGCGTATTTGTATTCTCCTTCACTTAACCGACATATGTAGTAGTGTATTCTAAGTGGAAACCCCACTTTTCCTGTCTGAACATTCCCTGTTGCTGCAAGACCTAAGGGAAAGGCTAGAAGGATTACTAAAGCTGAGCTACTCTGGAATCAAAACGAGGTATCTTGAAGTTAAGGCTGATGCAAATAAACAAAGTAGGGAAAGAATGCTTGTGCCTATTCTGTCAAAGGCTTCAACTACTGAGGCTGTCAAATTGGCTCTTCTTCATTGACTTTTTTAGTCTATAGTTTAGACTAAAAGCGAGTCTATTTTAGTTGTCTAAAATAAATAAATAAGTTGGAATGTAACGGGAAGCAAGCAGTGCGCGCAACTAACCAAACCTCAGTATTACAGTCAGCTTAAATCCAATGAACTTCAAAGAGCATAAGAAAACATTTCCATTTTTATTCTTTTTATTTTGGGGAAACAGGTGGGAGGCTAAATATTCTATTTCTTTAGTACTTAGGGAAAAAAAGAAAGATTGCCACTTTTTAATTCAATAAGGCAATAGAATGGTATGTGAAGAAACAAAAATTATTCTTTCCCTTCTATTGTATTAGGAGGCACAGACAAAGAGTGATGCTGTGACTATACTCTTTATTGTGCTGCCTCTGGGTACAGAAGATGATATAGAGAAAGCAAATTCTTCTTTTAAATCTTGGGACCTGGAAAACATTTGCAATCTAAAAGAGCTGTTGTGACTATGCTAGGAGGCCCTAGGGCTTTCAAACCCTAGGATTATTGTTTCCATTTGATTTTGGTAGAGGTGACCTAGTTAGGCAAGGGAGCCCTGGGAACTTAATGCACGAGGAGGAGCTTTCCTGCTGGCTTTTCAGTGTGAGATGAGCATGGGTAGTTCTTTGCATTATGATGCCTTGCTTTCTGCTGACTTTCATCAAACTGGAGGACCAGGGTTTCTGGATTTCCTCTGCTTTCCTGAGTTGGAGGAGTTCTCAAACCATATGAAGATTTGCTGATTGTTCTGTCAGCTGATAGAGATCTCCCAAGTCTGAAGTGGGAACTACGGGCCAGTCTGTGGGTTTGGGGCTTGGTATAATTATTAAGGTGGTTTTAGCATTCTTCATCGTACTAGGTAGTTTCTAAAAGGGACCAAGAAAAAATCCAGCAAAAATACCAGAAAAAAATAACCTCTGTGTGTGGAGGGAGTTACTAAAATATTCTATTCAGAAGACAAATAAATAAATGGAACAAATGCTGTAAAGAAAGAGGGACCGAATGTAGCGAAGGGAAAAATGTATATGCTTTCCCTGAGTTTCATTACACAGCCTTCCTTAAAAAAAACAATTAAATACCGTGCAGGATGGGGAGAAATCCTTATTTTTTTTTATTCAGAAGATAGTCCTAAACTTAGTTTATGCATTAATTTTATTGAATTATGTTCACTTACATTTAAATCTTGATGACCTGCCAAAGCTTTGTGAAAAATATTTCAATTAACAAACAAGCAGGTTGCTCAGCCAAAAACATAATTTTTCTTGAAAAGTGAGTTTTAAATAGTTTCTTTATAGAGTCTTGATGTTTTGGGTTTTTTTTTTTTTATTTTATACTAGCAGTTTATTAACTTGTTTGAGCAAAGATAAAGGCAAGAATATAGAGGAAAACCAAGCAGTACTAGTTGTTTTTCCTAATGATTTCTCTCTAGAGTAGTGTGCTTTTTGTAGAAGAGAGCACATTTCCTGCTCAGGAAAAAAAAAAAAAAAGTATTTTCTGCTCTTGCATCAGTACAGTGTTCCCTTGCAGCTGTTCCTGCCTCCCTGTGGGGAATGCAATAAGCTGCAATTAAATGCAGGTGCTTGGAAGCAGGAGTGCCCTTGCTCTGTTTAACACTCTGAGGCAACAAACAAAAGAACCAGAGAGACAGGAATCTACCTTCTGTTTAATGGGGCATGAACACTTTTTCTTGGCACCAAGATAAGTGTCTACCTTTTGTTAGAAGTACGTTTCTCTTTTTCCCTTGGTGAAAAGACAGAGGCCTACCTCTTGTTTATTAGTTCACTGCTAGGAGAGAAAGAAACTAAACAAGACCATATGCTGTGAGGGGAAAACAGCAGTCGCTAGGCACAGAAAAAGCTCCTGGCTTTGTAGCGTAACACCGTTTATTTCTGTTTCCTATAAGGAGCCGAGGAAGGGAGAAATAGCCCCCCTTCTTCTTTTCTTCGTCTGTGTGATACAGACATAGTTGAGGGGTGGTAATATGCCGATATCTCTTAAAATAGAATGCTGGTTGCTTTATTTTGGTGTATGAATCTTTGTGTTGGGGAGATACCTGGGTACAAATAACTGGCACAAAATATGGCTGAGGGTGGGGATTGACTCACTCAGATGTTCCTGGCTGTGAGCAGAAGCTCCTGGAAGAGCTGGGGCTCCCATTATCAGCGGAGAGGCAATCCCTGCTGTTTGGAGTGAGGTGGGTGAAAGGAGTCACACTGACAACTGGTCAGAGATTAATTGCTCTCCCCAACTCTTGATCTCTCAGATGCTCCAGTGAAGTCTCAGTAACAACTCAATAACTTCCCTTGCCCAGGGAGGCTGTTGAGGCCCCATCCGTGGAAGTGTTCCAAGACCAGGTTGGATGGGGCTTTGATCAGCCTGGTCTAGTGGGAGGTGTCCCTGCCCATGGCAGGGGGTTGGAACTAGGTGATCTTTAAGGTCCCTTCCAACCTAAACCATTCTATGATTTAGCACAGAAGTTGTGCTGTACCCTGACCAAATAGTTGTTTGCTTTTGTATAGTGCAGATCCCAGCCCACCATTTATCCCTTGATGCTGGACTTGATTAATAGTATGACAGAGGTATAACATCTCATTTTAAGTTTGAACCTTCTTGATCTGCTTTCACTTAAATAAACTTAATTTCTCAACCAAAATGCTGTATGTTTGCCCAAGACCACAAGACGCATCCCTGCACTGCCGTCGCCGTTGACTCCCCTCACCGGCGCACGTGCAGCACTCCTAGCAGTGTCACATGTGTCTGAACCACAGCCAAGGCGGGTGGCGCTGACTCTGCCTGTGGCTGGTGCCAAGCCAAAAAGATGTCTTCTGCCTCAGAGTCCATGCTTTTCCAAATGAGCACTCCTCAGACAAGGGATGTTCCGCCTCTGTTCAAGGGCCAGTCATCATGAAATTTCTAGGAATTTTGTTCTTCTTGATGCTCTTAGGCTTCTGTCAAGCTTAATTGCAATACATCAGTATTTATAGGGGAGCTGGTGTGAGCATATTTACATTTTTATATAATGATTATATATGCCATGATGAAAATACGCTTGAGGAAAAAGCAGAATGTTTGTATCAAGTAGTCTTCTGCAGGGGGGCTCTTCCCTCATCAAGTGTTACGAATGTAGCCTTTTTAGTAAAATGGTATATACTACTGGGAAGCTTGTAAAGCACTGTGGAAACCAATATCATCTATGCATGCAACTGAAAGATTATCTGTAACGAGAGATCCTGATGCAGGTTTGTAGGATAGAATTGCTAAGTAGGATATGAGCAATGCCTCAGTTTCAAAGACAATTCCTTCTAGTGACTTACCAGATTTACATAACAGATTTACTGTAGGTCTTCAAGCAAGCTGTGAAGCAAAATTTTATTTCCTGAAAAACAAAACGGAGAAATGGAACTTTTAAGGTGTTTCAGACTTAATGTTTTTTTTAGCTTTGAAGGTTCAGGCTTTGGGGATGCTCTCATCCTTTGGAAAAGTATATGATGATAATCTTTTATTGAGATTCTAATTAACGCCTGTATGCTATGGATCAACTGCGCACATCCTAGAGGTTCAGCTGGTAGTTGGTAGATTATGAGCTTGGTGTCATTTGGGATTTGGTTGCCTAAATAGCTAGAAGGCTTAGAGTATGCAAGAAATCACTGCAGAGTTGACAGATGCTCGGAATCCCACACACGATGCCTGAGCCCTGACTCCCTTTTGGGATCCCTCATTTTACATGGAGCGAAGATCATGATGTCTGTTCCACCAAGCAGTTTTGCTGATTACCAACAAATTAGGTGGAGGCAGCATGCCAATGGATTACAGTTTGGCAACAGTACAATAAACTTGCAGGGGGTTTGTTTTCTTTCGCTAAATCGCATCTCGTGTTGAAGTTCATTAAATTGCATTGTTTGAAACTAGTTGGGAGAATTTCCCCTGGACAGTTAAAGAAATTTCCATATTGAATTATTAATTGTAGTTGTTTCGGTAGCTGGGAAAAGTTTTAGGTTGATGTTTTAAAATTGATAGCATCATCACTATGGATCTTTGCCTTTTGTTCGAAAAATAAGGATATTGTGGATTTTACCAAGCTGTGTTATGAAAATATTCTTACTGGTGTGGTTCAGTCAACTCTTTGCTTTATGATGTGCAGTTCAGATTCGAAGTATCTTCTCTTCGCAGCATAACTTGTGTCAAAACTTAGTTTATGTAATCTGTATTTGAATCACAAGGCAGAATTTTTTCTTTCCTCTGGACAGCTTATAGTGTAGTGAAGGTTTCTTTATGCATGTCATCTCTCTTCACACAACTGTATTTTATCGATAACTTGAACAACTGGGAAAAGTTGTTTATGCTACTAGGGTAATGTAAATTTGCAGGAGCATTTGCAAGAGTATTCAGGTTCCGGATAAAACTTAGCAAGCTTCATTTTGTTTTGCAGAGTAATTAATGATGTCATTTGGTGTCTCCTCTTTCTGGATTTATCAACAGTTCAAATATGATGAGAAATAAATAATGCTTCTAGGCAGCAGACTCTGGGCTTGACAATTAACAGGCTCTTCTAAGGGTCAGTGAATCCTTCTGCATAGTTTTCCTAATTAGGAGGAAAACTAAAATCTATCTTTCAAAAGAACTAATGTAGGAGATGGAAGGGCAGATGTGTGCATTGGGAGGACAGGGAATAAGGAAGACACTGAGAAAGCTGCATCTGTGCCAAGTAAGTTGAATTCTCCATGGACTGTTCAGAGTTGGCTAAGCTTTAAGTATCTTGTTTTGGAGAGGGGTGAGGGGGATTTCCTCTCTTCTGATACACATCTGGCCAGCATTTCCTCTCTTGCACTCAGACATAGTGGCCAAGAGAATAGGTTTCAGACAGTTTTGAATCCTGTGACTTTTAAGAAGAGTAAATGTCACAGTGGTCTCTACATATTTTCTCTGAAAAATACATTTGTGTACCTGTGAAAGTTGGCAGCCATAGTTGCTAAACATCTTTTTGTTCTTTTACAGGAGGTTTTATCTTATCCGCAGGGTATGTAAGGGGGTGTCTTTAACAAGCTAATTAAATAGCAGTATTTTCCTCTAATGGAGATTATCTAATTGTCTAGCTCTTCAACAGCCTACTTTGATATTTAAACTAATCCATACCTATAGCTGTACATACAGTGGAAATAAGAGCTACCCATAATGAGAAATTTGTAAGAGAGGATAGGCAGAGATGGATTGTTAGGAGCCTTTTCGCACGCACACATGCGCACGCACACCCTCCACCAAAATAAGGAAGAGAAAAACATGACTACAGCTGGGAGAGGGTGAGGGAGAATTCATTCTTTTCTCTCTTAATAGGTTTGAGGCTAAAACACCTTCACAATATTCAAAGAGAATATTTCAGAAAGTGAATACAATGACATGATGAAATAGAGTCCTTCAGGTAGGTCTAAAGTATGAAGAATTGATTAACTCCATGCCCCTAGCCTTCAGAGGTCAAAGTTATAAGCCAAGATAACATAACTCTTGAACAAGACTGTGGCAGAAAGTGGAAGAGACAAGAATGGCTGAATTAAATCTAGAGGTTATGTTCAGGGTTATGAGGCATTCATCGAGTGTTGTCACCTTTATCATTAACGTTTCCAGGAGGAGGTCAGAGGGGACCTGTGACCAGGAATCAAGGAGCCCTCTCCCTTCAAGCACTGTGAAAAAAAACTCTGTGATGTGTGTCTGCCTTTTTCACTTGCAGACCTCCTTCCCTTCGTACGCTGTAACTGATTTTAGTAACGTGTACTGAAGGACAAGCCCTACTCTGCATGTCTCTTTTCCTCACCTGTCATCAAGTAAAGTTGGTTTGACTTGACTCCAGCTGCAGGCATTTGCTTATTTTTGCTGGGAAGTGGATGAAGAGGATTAAAGCCAGGTCATTAACAACAAAAAAAAAAACCTTTTCTGGGGGCTGCAGACAGCTGTCTGGACAGTGAAGCAGCCCAACAGCTGTGGATGCAGATTAAGTAGCACTTGCTGTGCCAGAAAGGGGAGGAAGGGGTGTAAAAACACTGTAGTGGCAATGAAGTTACAGCCCCAGTGATAACTTAGGAAGAGCTCTTCTCCTCAGTGCCATCTTCTTTCATGCAAAAAGTAGAAACTTCTTTTCTAATGAGATATGATATAATTGCACAAAAGGTTTTCTGTTTTTGCTGCACACCATCTCAGTCCTTTACACATCACTAAGCTCATCACAGTGTCAGCCCACTTGGACATGACTGAGATTAAGATCATACCTGAACTTTTTACTGAAGCTTAAAGTCTTTGTTCTGTTCCTCCCTTGCAGTAGTTCTGGTATTGGAGTATTCACTGTGAATCTCTGATGAGTAGGAAGCAAGCAAACAAAAAGGTCTCCAGTTGGTGTTATTTTTCTTAAAAGTTCTGTGAGACCGTTTCTTTTTCCTTATGTTAATTTTTTAAGATGAAAGCTTGTGCCAAAGTACCAGGTAAAAAAAATAACCTTCTTCCCTCCCTACCTCTTCGGTCAAACTTTTTAGAAGATTCCCTGCATGCCACTCATGTGATGTGTCAGATATTTTTAAATGCCAAATAACAGTGTGATTAATTAAAAAGTGAGGATATAATTGCATATGAACTACTTTTACAATCAGTATACTGATTTAACTAGTAAATAAAGCTGCATTTCCCAAAACTTTAAGAGACATTATTAAAAAAAAAAAAACATAGAGAAACGTAAAGCTCAGTGTGCATGTCCTTCTTGTTAGGTTGCTTTTAGAATGGTGATGGTTTTGTTTGTCTTTAAAGTTTGACCATTAACTTCATGTCTTACAGAAGTAACAGGAAATGCTGAAAAGACAGTGTAAAGATGATAAAACCTGAAGTTCTCTGGATCTCTCCAGGATGATTTTTCAGTTTTGATTTTCAGGTTAAAAACTGAAAATGTATCTCCATTGAAGTGTACTGATTTATGCCATAAATAAACCTGACCTCGGGTATCTAACCCTTGGTAGGGAATCAGTAGAACTACTTTCAAAATCATACCGCATAATGCACTGCTTTTGCCTTTAGGTTGGTGATTAAACCCTCGGTTCCTTTTCACCTGTCTGATTCTGGGCTGCTGTGAGATTTCTAATTCAATTCTATAATTAGGTAAGGAGGGGACATATTTGGAAAGAGTGTGTTGTAATTGCACAGCATTTAATGTAAAGGTCATGCAAGATCTGTATCAGGACTTTCCAAGTTGTGCTTCTTGCTGCTGTTACACAAGGTGTTTTTATTGATTTCCAAAAAGCGGTACCCAGTACCACAGGTGGCATCATGCCAGCCTGTCCTGGATAGATTCAGACAGAGGATCCAGACAAACGTGCAGAGATTATCAAAAGTCAAGCTCGTGGTTGCAACTTTGGCCAGTTTTCCTACTTTGATTTCCCTGCTTTGTTATGGTGACTGAGAAAGCTTTGTTGCAGGCTGGTAGCTTTTGGCAAAAGGATTGAGCTGCTGAGAAATGCACCAATGGGAGGATTGAAAGTGATGGAAATCCACATGATAAAATTGTGTTATTAGGGTTTTTTCCCATGGTGAGGTAGTGAATGTTGAACAGTGAGAAGCTGCTGTCGTGGCAGCAACAAAGGCTTCAAAGCATTTGTGCAAAATCAGAAAATACAGCTTTTTTTTTTCCATTCATAAATAGTATGCCTGTTGCTGGGCCACATTAAAATTTTGTCCTTTCCATAAAGGAACTTTTTCATTCAGTAGTCCTGATGTAAATAGAAAGAAAAAAAAAGTATTACTGTCTACTGTAATATGAGATATTAAGAAGTTATACTGTAAATGCCAAATGTTAAATGTGATGATTGTTGTGACCGTTTTTTAATTTGCTATGGTGTAGCATTCTAACTGGCTTCTGGTCTTAACCCTTTGGATTTTTGAGGTAACAAATTTTATAGGCCTGCAGACCAGGCAATGTGCAATAAAAATGCAGAGATCCCAGTCTTCATGCATGAAAGAAGATAGCAACATTTCCACTGAAATTAAATTGGAACAGGCTTTGAGATGGATGCCTGCTTACACATGCAACACAACAAATAAATACCTAATTAGATAACTTATATTTATAGTCTTGTAGACCTCTATGCAATCTTCATAAATGCAACACAAGCTGTATACAATGATAACAGCAATAGAAAAGTAACATAGCAAAGAATCATTTGAGCTATATAAGGTCAACAGTTGAATCAGCAATTTGCTCCAGGCCATTAAATATGTTAGCTGTTGATAGATCGCTATTCAGATGGAGGTTCTTCGTTAGAAATTCTGTCTTCAAGATCTGAACACGAGGCACGTAGCAGCAGCCAAATGGGTTAACTTTGTCCGGTTGCCTTCTGTTGGCTGAAGGTTATGCTGATTTGTAATGGTGGCATCATTTCTGTTCTCAGGTTGAGGTGAGGAATTTCTTCAGGCATAGGAATATATTGCCTTATCATCTTTAGTTTTAATGAGTTTGTTACTCAGTGAAAAGTGACAGCGTAGTAGTCGACTAAGTTCTCTGCTTTCTAAGAGGCATATTTTCATTATCTCAGTGCTATGGGCAGGGTAGATGTCACTGTTTTAAGCTGTTTTGATTTGCAAGGGTTTTTGTACTGTGACATTAATGATACTTTATAAAATGGAAATGTATCAGCTGCCACCTCACGAAGACTGTATTTGTTTCTTCCACGGCTACACTGAATTAATAGCTCAGTCAATCAGTCTGAAAAAGAAACCTAAGTCTCTGTATTCCTTTGTCACTTCCAAATAATTCATATCTAAAACTGGAAATGCTTTGTATTGATGGATAAATGATCTTGCACTTCGACTGAATATCATCAGTTTTACTGCTCCCATCACTTCCGTGAGTTATTCACTGTTACATCCAACTTTTTTTTGATGATTTTTCCTGATCAACACACTTTACAAGTCCATTCCATTTTTCTCCCACAAAATTATTAACATTAACCAATTAATATTAGTTTGAGACTTGTCCTTGGAGGAGTACTTGAACATCTCTCTTCCAGTCCAATGCAAATCACTGTTATTTTTCTTTAGTTAATTCTTCATACAATTTACAATTCTTGTACTACAGCCTATCTTTTACAGCTGAACTCATGATTTTTGTTGTAATGCTGTATTGAACATGGAGTAATTCATTTGAACTTAGTTACAGTTTATCTTGTTTATAAAGCAATTATTGCATTAGTCTGGAACAATCTTATTTTCAATAATATTCAACACAATTTTACCACACTTTCACTAACTTAGATGCCTGTCCTTTATACACAAGTTTTGAGGGGATACAGTTTTGGTCAACTGAGATAAGACTAATGATCTTAAATTGCCTGCCTAATGTTGCTTTTTCCTTTTTCTCTTCCTTCTTAAAGAGAGGTACAAGATCTATAATTTTCCTGTTGTTACATGTTATAGTAATAGTAAGAGCAGAACAATAAGTTCCTATAAGCACATTCCCTGTTCCTTTTTCGATCAACTTTAATTTGGGGATTTTATTCTTATCTCAGGATACAGGTTCACTGTCTGG
The DNA here is from genome assembly GCF_964199755.1 of Larus michahellis. Classification (NCBI taxonomy): domain Eukaryota; kingdom Metazoa; phylum Chordata; class Aves; order Charadriiformes; family Laridae; genus Larus; species Larus michahellis. Next base: position 18,646,631 of record NC_133900.1, on the reverse strand, counting down.
TATTTCCCCTGGCTGTCTTACCTTTGATCATCAGCAATGTCCTTGCCTCTGTTTTCAATGCAGAAGAGTCTTTATTTGGTTTTGGGAAGATACCTGACATTATCTTTAATCTCTGTGTCATTCTTAGTGAATGCTATCCCTTATATTGCGGTCATTTTTCATTTTACTCTCTAGGCTTCCCAATACCTCCACTACCTTCCTAGGGAAAGTTCTGACACTTCTTTAGCAATTGCTTCCCTGCTTAGACAGAAGAGTGAGTTAGAAGCACACTTTCAGCATTTCTCTTTTACTTTTGTCAAATTATGCTGCCTGCAGAGAAACTGAAGTGTGAAGGAGGGGCAAGGACCAACGGTGGGACTGTGTGAAAGAGAGACCTACTGTCATCACTGTGCTTGCTAGTTGCTACTTACTGAAGCTAAATTAGATGGCTAGTTCTTAAAGAAAGTAGTGTGTTCTCTAATTTACTTATAGCAAGGAATCATTAAAATAACAGCAAGGTATCAGAGAAAAACTTGTCAATGCGTGCAAACTCTGCAAGGGAAACTTTAAAAAGTGCAATTTAAAGTCATCAGTAACAGACTAAAAATTTAAACAATTAGTTAGCATGGAAAAATGATGTAGAGTCTATGCAAATCTCAGAATCCCACAGAAGTCTCTCAAATGTATGACCGAAAGGAAGGGCTTTTCAGTCTCTGTGAGGGTCAAAAAATACAGATCATTTTGGAGTGTCGTGTAAGATAATGAATTCCAATATTGAAGTTCTGGAATTAATTATTTGGAGACTATATTCCAATGGTAATCTCTTTTATTAATTCTACCAGGTTTCCTTTTTCTGTGTTTTATATGATTTACCTGTTCCCTGAAATATAAATGCCTAAGAAGGGGAAAACTTTGTCCACACCTCAGTAACAGTGCAATTAAAATTATTGATGTAATACAACTATCCTACTGTAACAGACTCCATGATAAAGTAAATGAGATGACCTCATTAGCATGAAAAACTCTGTTCCTCAGTAAACTTGCATATCATCAGCTGCAAGGGGATTTCTGACATGTGTGTACTTTCTTCCATAGGGTGACTTCGGAGTGATTGTTATTCAATTTCATTTGGTGTTCAGTAAGGAAAAACAAAACCATAGCTACAAAGAACAGGAATGGCATTAAATAGCCCATAGGCATGCCAGTCCATACTAAGTATGTGCAAACTGAAAACCAATGTAAGAATAATTTAAAAAGAGAGACAAATAAAAAATAATCTGCATGTTCTCACTGCATTACCTTATTTCTCAACTAGCCAGGAAGAGCAGGCCCAACTTTATCCTGAACCGATGCAATTTTACAAATCCTTCTGCCAGCTCGAATTACTTTGGGCTCCCTTAATGCTAGACAGAGCTATTTTAAAATCTTCTGTTTCCTTACCAGACTGGGAGCCCCGATGGCCTTAAAGGTGTAATATCATCTTCTGGTTGACAGAGCCTGATCTGATCCCAGATATCCCACGACTCTCACTTTTCTGCTATTAAGTTCGCATAGTTGCTACTGCCACTCTACTTACCTTCCCTTTAAATCCAGCCAGCTGTCTGTCAATCTCAACTTTTAATACATCTCTATCTTTCTAGTATTTGGTACATACTACAAAACTGGCTTTCCGGAAAGCTGCCAATGGTTCAGGTTCTGAGAGAGCTGAAAGACATGCTAAATAATAGCAGTGTAAATGTATTATTCAAACATAACTTACTTTTTCTGGTTGCTGCTTGCTGTCACCTGAAAAAAATTGAAAACACATAGAATAACACTGCTGCAATTAGATATTGTTAAAATATTAATAACAAATAGTTAAAAATGTGTTGTGTAGAGACTTTTAGTTTTTTAAACATTTGGCATGTAATTCAAATTTCTAGAGACTGTAAGAAACCTGGGAATCCTAAAGTAAGAGTGTGCACTTCACCAAGAATATATTAGTATTGTCTATCCAACCATACTTGAAAAAACATCAGTCAGGATATCGCATCTTAAAAGAATATTATCTGCATCTCAAGACCAATATACCTTGGTAGATGGTCCACAGAGGAACAAGTTATTTATACAAGGGACCTGACAGTGCAGGTCTGAGCAAATGTTGTATTGTGGGTGCAATAGTGCTAACTGATACAGGACTCTAACCTGCTTGAAAGGACTACTTCTTAGCAATTGTTTCTAAAGATTTTAATTTTTTTTCCTCCTCTCTGTATGTTTTTTTTTTTTTTCTTTCATTTCCCCCCTTCCCCCTTATCTCCTGTCTTCCAAAAGTGAGTCATGGCTTAGCTGCAAGGATGATAGAGCTCTTCTAATTGAAGAAATGGATCCAAGTAAACACACTGAGCTTGCTGATGGACCAGACACAGGTCTGGGGAGGTATTTCCTAGGCAGGCATGGCTCAGTCTGTGAGTGTTTGTGTGTGTGAGAGAGATGGCTGGAGCACAGCAGTATTTCAAGCAAAGACCATTCTGGCAAACCATCTGGGGGGCGGGGGAGGGTTTTTCCCCATATTTAGGAAAAATTTAGAATCCAGGTCTTCTCTTCCCCTTGCCAGGATGTCCCTTGTTATGTCAAGATAGGAGAAGCCACAGATACCTTGCCAGGGCTTATGTCTTTCCACTAAATAACAGCTATCCCTGGATTTTCGTTTGCTAATTAAATTTGCAGGCATCTATCATTTATCTCATGTTTTGAACTCTCCATCACCCTTTCACCTGGCATCACAGCCAGTCACCTGGGAAAAGATAAGATATAAAATTAGTTAATATTGAAAGGCTGGCCTTGTTGCTGATGTGATCTTATCAGGCATTATTGAGTGATCACTTAGAAAGCAAAATTACTGGCAGCTTCTGCACAGTTAACATACTTCTACATGGCAAACTTATTGCAGTGCTGGAATACCCAAGCTATATTTAGAAAAGGTCATTCAGAAAACTTTACAGCAGCATTTTGCTTAAGCAAATTAGTCCTTTGAGTACCTCTGTGATATGGACTGACGGTTTTGCTCTTGACAACTCACAAGATTGTTGCAGCATAATGAAATGGGCATACATCTTTCTGTAAGTATTTTACGCTGAAGTTTGAGTTCACATGCTGGGATAGTGCTCAGACAGAATATTCATCTCTGTGGCACAACAATGTGTTCTGATTTGTTGATATGAAAGATAAAAAACATGATATAAACATAAAATAAGCTAGTTTATTGTGAGGAAGTAGCGTTACAATTTTCCTCTTAAAAACCTCGTAAAGATTTTTTTTGTCTTTGATAATTTAACTGTGTTAGTGTATGGCCAAGATATCACTCGGCAGTAGAGAAAAAAACCTAGGTTACTTTAAATGAATAGGTCACACATGACATTTGTGTAGATGTCCTTTTTCCTGTCTTCAGCAAAAGATAAACATCGTTACACTTCAACCTGTCTTTTCAAGCCAATATTAACATCCCATCTAATCCATCCCATTAATATCCCATCTTCAGTGCTGAGTATATTCTACCTTCAGAGCAAAGGGCAGATAAAGTTGTAGGGGTCAAACCATTAGTAATTGTAGTTATGAATTCTGAAGCATCATTCCAAGTGTTTATACAGGTACATAAAGCAGGGCGAATTGTCCTTGACCAGGCTAAACCATTCCTTTGGCAAAAGTAACATATTATTCAATACTCTGTTATGGGTGACGGTAGTGCTTTGTGATTTGTTTGGGACTGGGGTGCACTTGGGGTTTTTTCTACCCCCTTGCCAAGTTGAAGGCTGTCAAGGAACACGGTCTCTGTTGGCAATATGGAGAGCTCTGGAGAACGTGCATCCTGATGCGAAATATCAAAAGCCTGCATGCTGTTCTCTGATCTTGACTTCACAAGACAGCTGGGAAAGCACTTTTTTGCACTTTAGTTTTACCCAGTCAGAAAGTATTTGCCAGTATGGCAGCACCGTACAAGAAAAGGACCTTATTAATTCAGGCATCTAGTTTAAAGAGAGGTAGACTCTAATATGTATGTGATATAATGACCACTCACGCTGTTCCTGAAGTGTTACCCTTGAGCAACAGAAATTAAAATTCATCAATGCGGAAGAAACTGTGTCACAATGGATATCAGATATTTGAGTGTGGTGGGATAGCAAGACCAGTGTGGAAAAGACTCCTATTTCGTTATTTCTCTGCCTTCATAATTCTCTTACATCTTTAATGAGCGTTCATGAATGAATTCAGAAATAGATTTTGAGACGGACAGAGTGTCATTCTCCCTCCACTTCAATCTCAGAAGCCACAAACCATCTGAGAGCTGGACTGCTTTTTACTTCACGAGGAAGAAATTGGTAATATTTAGATCAACCAGAAGAATAAGGAGAGTGTCTTGGGGGGAAAACACCCAAATCCTCAAAGGGCCACTTACTGCCAGCATGAATCCAAGAAATTTTCATATGCTTGGAACAGGCTTGTAATATATTATAGTTCCAAAATGCTCGAATAAATAGGAAAGGAATCAATTGTGCAATTCTTACTTCTCTATTAGCTTAAAACAGAGGTGTCAAAGTTCTTCAAAGTGTCTGTTTGTGAACCAGTCAGAACCTTTGACAGGAGCGTCAAAGACTTGAAAGTATCTGTTTGTGAACCACCTATTTGTATACATCAGTGGGTACGTAACAACAATATATTTCAGTTTCAGAAAAGCACCAGAAGGGGACAAATAATGTACTCCACAGCTGAGCTTGGCAAATTTTAAGCCTCCCTTTAGCTCTATTATGGTTTGGACGGTATGTCTGTAGTCAGGATTGTGAAGCAACAGCCGTGCAGCCGCTGCTTTCTGTTAGCACCAGTAGAAAGTTTGTGCCAGGTCTGCTGGGTGGCTGAACCCTTGACTCCAGTGTAATGGGTAAGATAAAGAAATTCCCCAAATTGTCTGTTGTGTTCTGCTGCTTCAATCCTGCTCTGTCTTCTTGAATTTAAGACGTGTCCTTTGTGCCTTACGGGCAACTAAAGGTAAGAGCAAGCGTGAAGCAGCAGCCACGCACCAGGTAGCAGAGTGGCTGCCGTGGTCCTTGTGCTGCTGAGGTCCTGCGGCGCAGCCTCCTCAGCTCTCCTCCCGCAGTGCATGGGGTCAGCTTGCCCCGGAGGGGTGCAGCCAGCAAGCCTTAAACCCCGCTTCGCTCCATCGCTGGATTTCTAGTAGTGACTGGGAATGCAGGTCAGAGACAAGGGCCGAGCTGCGCTGAAATTTGTGTAACCACAGAAAAGGCCCTCATCCCCAGGGCATCGCTGTCTAAGCAGTGGATCAAATTGCACCGTGGCCTGTATATGGCTGGAGAAAAATACCACCTCATCTTTCTTTTTGCTTTTTGCTGTTGAGTAATCCTACCATTAACATCGCTGGCTGTTTGTACAGAATTGAATATGAGATCAGTAAAATCTTTGTGTGTTTGTTCTGGAATTATTTTGATTGTAGTGTCACAGTTCCAGGTCAAAACATTAAGTTTTCCTTGAAAGGAAGATGTCTCTGTACCCAAAGTTACCTTCTGTTATAAAGATGGGTTTGGCTGGCTTGTTTCTGTTTATAAGACTTGATATTTCAACTTTCAAATGGGGAAGCAAACATGAAAGATCCCTGGTTACTGGTGTGGCTCATTGAAACTTCTGCTTGCCTGAGAATTTTTTCACTGAAAAAAGGTTTTGATTTAAAAAGAGAAAGAATAAGGCTTCAGGTGCTTATTTTGATGCTACATCTCAGCTTCTGACATGGGATAGCCATTCATTTCACGGCATTTCTCTGGCAGAAGCTACCTTAATGAATCTGTCCTGTGCTTTTGGTAAGTCTCCAGCAGCTGTCAGCAGGGAATGGATACGACTTCCTTGCTCTGGCTGGGAGGGGTGTGTATGTTCTTGGGTGTATTAAACAGTCTTTACTGGGAATGCCGAGATGTGTTGTCTATAGCCTGTAGCATTCCTATTCATAGCTTCCTTAAAAAATTAGATTTTAGTTTGCGTTCCACAGCCGTTCAGCGGGCAATTGATTATAGTTCCACTGATAGCATGGAAGTCAGTATTTCTTATTTGTGTAATAACTACATATAGGAGAGACCAGCAGATGAGTACATACACATATCGAGGGCAGATAAGAAGTAATACTCTGTTCCAACAATCCAACTTCATATCGATGATGAACGGTGTAACGAGAGCTCTGTACTGCTCTAGGAAAAGGATAGCTAGGCACTAAAGCTCCCAAGATTTGTGAAGGGAAAAAAGTCACTAATTCTTATTTGCAGTCTAAAGAAATGTGCATTCTGTAGAGGGAGGCAAAAAATCTGTTTGTAATTTTTTTGCAGGGTCAGTTTAGTGCTTCTTTCTGTATTGTACCTGTTCATTAGTTACATTAAAAAATTTGTCTCCAGTGCTACAGATTTATTCTTTGCTTTTGCATAATGTTTGAACTGTTAGAGAAGTTCAGTTCAGTGCTTATGTTCTTACAGCAACTCAGAGATTTTTAGCATGTTACTTAGTGGGTTTTTTATTTTTGTTTAGTTTGGGTTGTGGGGGTTTTTGTTTTTTGTTTTTGTTTTTTTTTTTTTTTGTTCCCCCTTGCATTCCCAGCGAGGAGGGCAGGCAGGTACAAAATAATTCCTTGTGCCTTCACCCAAAATGATGATCAACACTCACTTTTGGCATCTGTTTTAGCGGTTATTGGTAGGATTTGCGTTTTTCCAGTTCTAGAAAAGGTTTCTTTTGGCATATTAGTGTATAACAATACATTTATTAATGTTAGACTATGCTTAAACTACAACTCAGCTACGCATGCGTATACATACACACATAAATGTTTTTTTATATATATAAAAATCAAAATCCTCACTTTAGTAGAATCAATGATAATCTTGTCCTTTTTTTTTAGTGGAGGACTACATTTCCTCCCAGACCTGTAACATTTCAACTCAGACTATACAAAATGACATAAATACCTAAGTGTAATATACTATGTAGGGCATGTTCACCTACGGAAGTAACGGCACTTATTACTCTGAGTATTTAAAGAAAAAATCTCTTATAGGGAAATGCTTAAATGTATCTCCAAGTTTGTGATGCATTTTATCCATTCCATATTTATTTTCTGCTGTGGTCCTAGTCAGAAGGCAAATTGAAAAGTGCCCCATCAAGTGAGTTATCTCTCCTGCCACTTCCTTATCTTTCAGAAGCAAAATCCTTATCAGCGACAGGATCCGTAGAAGCCAGCCATAGACCATTAGCTCTTCATATGTATATCCTTCAGCTTCACCCCACGCACGCTTTGTAGCTAATGGCATTCTAGATAAGCATCTTTCAGTTCTGTGTTTTAATTAATGATCATTTTTGCCATTATCAACTGTCTACTTCATGAGTGTATGCGAGAGCTTTGCCGCATATCATCAGTCAAATGCTCTGTGTATGTTTTTGCTCACGCATACACACTGACAGTATTTAATGCAACCTTTGGTGACTTCCTACCTTGTCTGAATAATTAATGGACCATCACATTTAAGAGTCTGCCTAAACATGAGATTTTGTATGAGTCCTTTTTATGGTCAAAAATACAGTTCTCATCTGGAATAAAAGGCCCCTCTGTCACTCATCACAACAGGGCAAAATGCTTAGCATCTATTAAACTGATCAGCTGTTACATCAGAACTGCTGTTTAAGATCATTTTATGCTGAATATCGCAAGATTTATGATGAAAGTACATAAAAGTCCCTGCATGTTTGCTTTATTCTTGCACATTGTCAGTTTTCTATCTTTCAGCCTGACTTGCTGACGCTCTCCTGGTCGTAGTCACTGTCTCAAAACATTTTGAATCATGAAATGAGACAGAATACTTACCAGTTCATCCTCTATTGCCTCTTCCCTTTCCTCAGTGATGTACACAGAAAAAAAAAAAAAAGAAAGAGTAAATAACTCTGTTACTTGTTTCTTTTTGAAAACAACTTGTCACTATTTTTGTGTGTGACTGGAAGGGGAAAGGAATTTATTATTCTGTGACAAAAATCTTCCTTTTACTGACATTGGAATTAAGTGTAGAAATAGTGCCAGACTAATGAACAAAAATATGAAGAAAAGGATTAAGAAAATGGATTTTCTCCTTTTAAATGAAATGATTTCTCAAGGAATCGTACGAATGCTTTAATTGCAAAGCAAAAGTATTTTCACAAAAGGTAACGTTAAAGGTTTCTGAAATAAAGCATCCACTCTCCATGTGCTGAAACACAGTAAGAAATTCAAGTTGTAGGGAGGGAAGGACAGTTTGCATTCTGAAGGGCAATTCAGGTAAATGAAAGCTTTTTTTTTTACTGAAGTGGGCATTAGATCAAGGCCTAAACACCTGTACTGTCAGGCAGAACTTAAAAGTACAACCCAAAACATAAGCATATTTAGTAATGAAACATAGTCAAGATACTTCAAAGATTGATGAAACATTAGAGCGATTGGGGGGGGTGTACGTCTTCAGAATGGGGTTAGTCTTGCACATAAATGTACGGAGTTAAAAGTGGAACGTACATGGGGATCCATTTTGCGTATAAAAATTAAATACATATATGTAGACACACATAATATCCAAAATGTGTTAATATCTAAATGTGTATGTTTCATATAAAAGCGTATCTTGAATAACAAAATTCTCATAGGAAATGAAATTAATAAATATATTCTGTTTCTGTTACTTAGGTAGAAAGCATTATATGGTAAAACCTGCTAAAATAAGCTCGTTAATGAACATGTGTAGTAATTATGTAACTTCTGCCCTCATTGCAGTTTTGAAGATTTATCCTTCAAAACAAAATGTGTTTGATTTTGTGTGCATTAATAATATTTCTAGTGACAGGTAAGCATGAATGTAAATGTATATTGGGCTTTTTTTTATTTATATTTTTTTAGTTCAAAAGCTACCAGAGGCGATAAACACTTGCTCATCAAATGCAGCTTTGATGTGTTTACACCACTGTCTGAATGAAGTTAGAAATGAAACTGTTATTGCAAGGAACTAAAGGACATAATACCAAATCCTTTGTTTTCTAGATGCTGGAACTCTCACTTTAAAACTGTTTCCAGTTTGTAAGCAGGCTGTGTAGCTGGGTTTGTGTCTCTTGCTAGGCACATCTTGGTTAGGCCATTACAATTACTAAAAAGCTCTCTAAACAGTCTAGAAGTGCTTTTAAAAAGAGTAGCGGCAAACTTTATGGTGCAATTTCTTCTGCAACTTAATGGCTTAAGGAAGGTGAAAGAATTTTTTCTGTGGGTAGTGATCCTTAACATTTGCTTAACTATTTTGTTTCCATCCCAGTCCTACAGGACTTGTCAGTAGTAGATTTCTGTTTCCAGTATCTCTGTAATGAAGGGGGAAGGAAATTTGCTGTTCCCAAGGCAATAAACTGCCTTGCTTCATTTTATTGTTTTAGATAATCGAATATCTGTGAAAGACATTCAATAAAGTCATTGGGGATTAGTCTTCTAGCCATAGAAAAGCACAGGGAAAGGTTTTTCTACTGGGCTTGATCTAGAAAATTTAATTTAGTGCCCATCGCTTTGTTGCTGTCACCATCATCATGTATATTGTTTTGCACAGGGCCAGCAAAAAGCAGGCTGTGATATCCAATTAATGTTACCTGGATGAGTGAAGAGCTATCATTTGTGAGAGCTGGCTCAGTTCACAACAGAGAAAGGGCTTGCATCTTATTTCTCACACCACGAGGGAACAGGAGCCTAAGTGCTACTTTTCGTATTTCAAAAAAGGAACTGTTTTTGTAATATTATTGTTAACGTGAGTTCTGAACCCACTTCCTACCCTGTACTCATTGGGTTAAAAGAAAACGATTGAAAAATAAATACTGAGGCTTGAAGCTGCAAATAGCACCAGCTTTGGTGATAATGAACAGCGTAAGAATTATTTCATTGTAATATCCAGAAGATGCTAAAATTGTGAATCCATTGAGGTTCACGATTATCATTAATGGATTTTAGTATTTTCAGGATGGTGGAAAATAGCCAGGCTTTAATAAAATATTAACAGGCAGAAACTCTGGATTAAATATTCATCTTGGTGCCTTTGGAGGTTATGTTCTATTGCTACCCTACAGCCCATTAGTAAATAATGATCTAGTGGCAAAACCTTCTGGGACATAGTATAGCTTCGTACAGAATTGCTGTGTAAAGTTAAATCATAGGGTTTACATATTTTCTGTTTTGCAGAGTAGTTACATTGTTTACATGGAGAAAAGTAGAGTCAGTACTGATAGTCATCTAAATCGCATCAGTAGAGGTAAATTACCAAAGTTGAGCTGGAGGCATTTTTAGTGCGTGATTCCACCAATACTAATGAGGGGTGCCTGGCTGCATACTGTGCAGCTCCCTGGCACTCTAGCTGCTTGTCTTGCTTAGCCTTACTGGCCAGCATCTCTATCGAACAGAGCTGTGCAACTTAAAGAGAAGGAGGTGATGATGCTTCCGTGCATGCCTTGTCATAGTAATCATAATAGAAACGCTTTAATATTGCTAAATTTGTTAGGGGATAACTAAATTTCCCATGAAAATAAAGATGCGAGCATTCCTCTGTCCTGCAGAGCTGATGGAAAGTGTGGTGTTGAAATGGATTAGCAATGGAAAGTCGGGGCTTTGACATACCCATTTTTTAATAAAAAGGATCTTGATTTAAAATCACTCTTTCATTTAATAAGCAAAGATTCATAATGACATTGCAGCATCTCCTGAGAGTTGTACTTGAGCCAAAGAATTTGCAACATGTGGAGAACACGGATAAGTAGCAATCTAAATACAACTTTCAAGATGAACTGTGGCTCAGAGTCGCGTGGTGTGCTGCTTTCTGTCTGCACAAGAGGGAGGGGGGCATAGTGCCTCAGGGAAAATGTATTTCAAGTAGGCAGCCAGTCTGCAACTCACAACTTGCTCTTCATCAGAGTGCTGCCTACCTGTTGTGTTTGAAACAAAATGCTAGCGTGAACACCATACCAGGACTTTTCTATCTTTGGTGTCAAAGAGGATATGATTCATTTGTATTTAAAAAATAGTGAGAGCATAGTGACGTGGATGATATTGGAAATTGTATCTGCTTTGTTTTTCAACCACAGGTATGGACTAGCATAATTCAAAAATACGTAAAGTTATTTAATGTGCGGTGTGGTTAAATTTCTGCCTTTTATGATTTTTTTGACGGATAGTATCAATTGTAACTGGCTGTGAATGTGATGTGGAAAAGGCAAGATTCCAGCTCCCCCACGCTGATGGTGCTGCATCTGCGCAAGTCATAAGCGTTCATGGAAAGCCAAGTCCTCACAGAGACTTAAGGTATACACGTGGTGTCCCGTATGATTTCTGGAACACCTGAGAAAAGAAAATTGGGCAGATAGGAAACCAAGACACTTTTTTCCTTTGACTTGCAAACATACTAAATCACCATTTTATTTTCTTGCATGGAATTCAATGGAGTGTAAACTGTAAATTACAAATATCTGGGAGAGATATGGATGGACGTCTACTGTTTGTGTTGTTTGTATTCTGTTTTGGGATTTTATGACAGTGGAGAAGTTTTTTGTTTGAAAATTGTGGTGAGCCTCAAGAGGTTTAGCAGAGTTGGAGCTTTATTATGCTAAATGGCTTCTTGTGTATTTCTGTGCTCCACTTAAATGATATTCATGAAATATTCTTATTTCCTAGGAAATTCATTGAATGTCCTCCTACAGGGTTTAGCTTATTTAACAAGTTAAGTAAGGATCTCCCTTATTCGTGTACATTAAACTCAAAAATCAATATAATATACTAGTCAATAAAATCTATAAGTGAGGTGGTTTTTTCCCCCTAGGGAAATATCTTTTGTGTAGTCATCAGTTGTGCATGGTAACACATGGCTGCCATGTCCTAACCCAGAATTTAGCTATTTCGTGTAAATAGTTCAGAAAACATTGCAGAGTTCAGTGCCAGCACAGCTCAGCCAGGGTTTGTTGGACCCAACTCCTTCCACATACAGCTTTTCTCACATATGTGCCTCTCCTTTCCCAGAAGTTAGGAGTCCATGAGGGCTTCGCCAGTCCTGCGGCAGCTCCATAGATTGATTTGACAATTTGTCCTGGCTAATAACTTGTCCTCGAGTGCCGAGGAGCAAATTGTAGCAATAGTAATGTGGTTTTCGATAGAAACATCTTAGATTGAGAAGGGACAACAACAGGTTTTGCATTTTAAGATTTTGCTGGACGTGACTGGAGCCGACTTTGTGTCAAGCCATTTCGCATTTTCATATCCAGCGGTTTTGCTTGCCGGAGCCTGGTGCCGAGTGCCGTGTTTTACTGAGCTTTTTAGTTTCAGCTCTGTTTTATGTAATCTAGCTATATACTTGTTACACAGTTTCTTCTAATAAGTTCTCATGCTAAATCTGGGTGCTGCCGTAATCTTGCCACTTATCAGGAAGTATACACGGCAAATGATTTTAACGATTTTAATAATACTTGAGCTAAGTATGAAATGTGTATTAACATGATACATGTAGATAAGTATATATAGATCTGTGTTTTTCAGTTGATTGAATAGGTTCTACACTTGTGCTTATGAAGGAAATGAACAGTAATGCCATAGCTCTATAGGACTGTTGCAAATGTGAAACTAAATTTATTTAACTAGTCAGGCTTTGTGACTGCTGGAGTAAGAGGAGGTTAATGAAGTTGCTGTACTAACTTATACACTATGTTCAGACTTAGGTAATGAAGAAATGTGTGCTATAATTCATATCTAAAGGTAAAGGTGCCACTAGCAGATGTGTCTGGTACTTTTGTTTCTGTATTGTAAATGTAAAATGGTTGTATAAAGTACTTGAAATGGCTTCATTTCTTTCTAGGTAACTGCCCTGGTTTTAGTTTGCAGCTGATTTTACTCCTGATACAGTGTGAGGTTACATTCAGGAAAATTAGTTGCTCGGTTAAGTAACTGTGAAACATAAATACTTCGAGTTGTCAACTACTTCTTATCTTTATATCTATGTGTGTGCGCACGTGTGCATGTATGTATAAATATGACTTAAGAGGAAGATGTAATACTTCTGACTTCTCAGAAAACTATTTCCTTACTGCTTAAAATGATCTCTACTATGGTTGTTTCTGAATCTCATGATAAAATTGCCACTGCAGTTACTTTGCCCAGCGTTGAGAAGATAATCTTTGAAGAATTTGTTAGCCAGCTTTTAGGAAGTTGCAATACTGTGTTATAGTTGCTGTTGACCAAAGGTTATGTAAACAAATGTCTGGGAAGTAAATTTTGAGTAGACTTTTATTTGTCTTTTAACAAAGGACTAATCAGCATCTGGAATCTTAGTTTACTTCATGGGTTTTGAATTATTTACTCTGAAAGGTAGCATCTTCTGGGCTGTGATTATTATTTTTTTTTTTTCATAGCAGTTTGTAAGTTGTGCTATCAGTTTAGATGTTGACAAGTTCTAAAGTTTTGGGTAGGTTAAGAAGTCTACCTGATACCATTGACCTCAAGTAGCTGAGAAAGTGTCTATTCATCTTTTCTGAAAAACTGTTTTTACGAAGCAATTATAATTGTTTAGTACCTTTATAGCACTGTAGTGAGAGTGCTCAGCCAAAGCTCTGTTCCCTTGACATTTTTTTAAATTATACTAGCTAAAAAGATCTATCGAGTTCCCAGACAGAATGAAATAATCCACTAACGTAATACATATATTTTATTTATTTATTTACAAATTGTTATTGTATTTTCACATTTCTTATGTTGGCATCCTTCTGCTTGATTTATCTGAAATATCTCTATTTCCTGTAGCTCCTGGATTTTTTCTGTTGTGTACCATCTGAACGGTAAGAAAGCCAAGCCTTTATGTATTCAGCTTTTAAATGGCTGTAATTTTCATTTGCTAACTAGCAGAATAACCTTATCTACAGCTGTATCACAGTTAGTTTCAATCCAATTAATCTTCATCAATATTGCCACCCTTCACATCATCCCCTGGAAAACTTAAAAGGAAAATAGCTTAATTAGGAACAGCAATGGCATTTCACTTTCAGAAAGATGGAATGTTCAACACACTGTGTTGAAACAACATTCTCCCATTAGAATAATTTACATGGCAAACACTAAATAAATATGCATTCGATGGAAGGGCTTTGTGTAACCAATGTACACAGGGCAATGTTTTCGTGTGCTTAGGAATTACAAAATTATCTTTAGAAACAATTAATATTCTTGTACTGTTACATAAGCAAGTCAGCATCTTGTGGTATGAACTGTACAGGTGATACAACTTTTAAAATAGAATTAAATTTGACTATATGCCTTTTTGTACTTTATATTGATGGCGTTCCCATTTCTATCAATAAATTTTATTTGGCTTTTTAGTGGAAGAGTAAACGTTTCATGGTGATCTTGACTCTATGCGCGCTGTGTGATTATGGATACTGTCCCTATACAGCGTGCAGTAACTCAAAAAAGGAAAAGGCAGCACTTGTTTTGTAATGCTCAAGGAACATATAAGTTCTTTAGAATAGGGAACGCATATTGCAATTAATTGCCTTAGCAAAGAATAAATACAAAAGAAGAATCTTTTATATTTTCAAAAACAGATTTATGGAGCGATATTAGATTAGTGTTCTGAAGAATAATATTTAATTATTGCAAGTGATTAGGGAGCTTGATGTTATATTTTATAAAAGTTATAATTCTGGAGATGGATTGATTACCCACTGCCCTAAAACTAGCAAAAAAGAACATTAGAGGTTGACCATAAAGTCTGTTTCTTCTACAGATTTGTCCAAATGACTATCAAGGAGACTTCTGACCAGAAAATGACTCTCAAATTCCTGATAATCTGATTTGTTAAACTTTGGAATCCTTTTACAAAACCAGAGATTACGGACAGTGTCCTCCAGTAGTTTCTGTATTCCCTGTAAGTACTGTCTGCATCATCCACATGTGCTTAAAAATACATTGTTAATGCAAGTCAGATCTGAGGAAGGTGTCTTGTAAGTTCTCTATTTGTATGTTCTAAATTATTTCATCTGCTAGTTGGATTTACGATGCTTGTGGAGCCTGACATCCGGGGGGTCTGTTAGCATACCATCTCCCTTATAGAGGGACCGTCGCCTCTTCAGTCATGACTAGCCAAGCATGAAGTGTGCTTTCTCTTCTTGTCCCTGGCTGTAACAAGCTGGATGAATTGATAATTGGTCTAGTAATATGAGTTATGAAACATCATCTGAAAATAAGAATCACATATGTAATATTCTTTTCCCATGTAGTACCTTAGTCTCTTGAGTAGGAAATCAAATTTCCCGTTTCTGTTATTGTTTCATTTAGGAAAATTGGTTTTCTCCCTTGCAGTTTTGCACAGAGGCAAAGAGCTGCTGTACTTTACTGGCTACTTTTAACAATGCAGGTCTTCAAACTGGGAGGATAAGAAGAGAAGTTTTCAGGACATCAGGAAGCTCTGTCTGAGTTTGTTTTGCAAGAAGAGAAGAAACAGGGCGAGATCATTACTGATGCGCCTCAGCCAGTTAGAGGTGTCAGAGTCATAAGGAGATGGATTCACCCTCTTGAGGAGCTGAAGGAGAGGAATTTCAGAGGTAACTTTTTTTAAACCCAGTACAGCCATATGTCAGTCCCCAAATGGAGATGTGCACTTTTCTTCTGTGCTCTTAAGAAAGCTCCCCAGATATGATTTGAAACTGCATTAGTTTTCCAGTTGCAAGAAAGCTGGAAGCTCAACCTACCTCAAGAAAAAGGAAATGCAGCAATAATAAAGAAATATGCCAGTACCTGGCTCCAGCTTAGTTTTTTAGAGTTGTTGATTCAGAGCAACCAAATAATATTTGATATAGGTAATGTAATAGAAAACACCACTTTTTTTTGTTATCTTATCACTTGCAACTTCTGAAGTATTTTGTTTGTAAAGCAACACCCGTTTTCTGAGATTGCTCTTTGCTACTTCCAGCACTTTTATGCTGCAAACCACATGGCAAGTAAAGGTCAAATATAATTAGCTGGGGGAAGGGACTGTTTGTTTTCATCCTTACCAGAGCTTTTATTTTTGTAATTATGAATAGAGAATAGGTAATTTTACAGACTGAATCTCCAGTGAAAATTTAATACAGAGTGGAAACAATCTTTCATACAGTAGTAGCAAATTTAAAGTGTTTCTTATACTCTGTCAAAGTTTCATTCATTACTAGCCTGGAAATATAAACTGACTTCACAAAGAGAGAAAACAAACCTCAAGCTTAATTTAAAACCCTACAAAGCAATGCTAAAACAATTGTACGTATAAACTTTACAAGTGAGAAAGGAGCTGGAAAATGTATGGAAAGCTGGAGAGAGAGGGGAAGTGCGCTGTGTCATGACTAATGATACAGAAGCCTTCAAATGCCATGAACTGTCAGGAACGAATAAAGAACTGTCAGGACCATTTATTTAATCTCCCTTCTCCGTCCTCTCTACCTGGAGGTCTTGGATATTATTCCTTCTTCATATTTTGCTGCTGTAAGGTTATTTTATTGGAAGCAGGAGTCCAAGAGATCACCTATCCAAATGTCATCATCACTTTCCAAATTACCTCTCTGGTTCGTGTTCAGTTCACTAGCAAGTACAAATGTGAACTTCTTGAATCTAATGAGAACAGCGGAATTACAGCAAAAAAAGTCAGTTAGAGCAAGTTAATAAATGAGTTTACCATTTCTATTCCTTATTTCATTCACGATGGTTACTAGTGGTTGTGTGCATTTCACAGTACACTAAGAAGAATTGGTATCTGTAAACAAAATTTGCTACCAATGTGCACCTATAATTAGGATGATGGGATGCAAAATAAGTAGGCAACTGTCTGGATTTTAATCTCTCTGTGTTTGAACGGAGAACTGTGAGCGTTCAGTATGGGCATAATAACCTGACAGCTTAATGTGCAGAATTCAAATACTTATTTGCACGTCTAAATACTATTTCAGTGGTGGTTTTTTTTCTTGTTAGGAAATATGGTACAAGACATCAGAAAAAAAACCATGAAATGGCAGCTTCCAAAATAGGAATGTGTGTGAGGATCATGTAAGTATTTGTAGTTCTGGATAAAATGGAATTGCAGAAATGTAAAAATAATCATATATATGTTATCTAATCTCACAGAAGCCAAGTCCAAATGGAACCACCTTCTTAAACTCTGAAACCTTCTTGGTTTCAGCTGAAGTTGATCAAAGTGCCTTATATTTTAGTAAGAATTGGGTTTAGTTTCAATATTTAATAAAAAAAAGTGTTCCTTTTTAAACTTAGATTTTTAAAAAAAAAAAAACACAAAAAAAATCCCAAACAAAAACACAAAATGAAAAACCAAATGCATGCCAAACAAACATCTCCCTGTTCCCTGTCAGTATGTTAAATGATATTCAATTTTTCCTCCCAAACAAGAATGCATGCACATCTGTTTTTAAACAGTGGAGCTGCCTCTGACTCTTTTAAAATAATGTCTTAATATAATCATAAGCACATTTTTCACCAAGTGTTTATCAAAGCTACACATTTCACAGCCTCCGATTACAGGTTAGTGCTGCATCCTCGACAGTTGTTTCAGTATATGTTAAAGTGGTGAAGGTGAAATGTAATTAACAGTGTATATCACATAAATGTTTCGATCAATTTAAATTAGTCACTAGGTGGCCATGTATCACAGATGGAAGTGTG
Source organism: Larus michahellis (assembly GCF_964199755.1). Taxonomy (NCBI): domain Eukaryota; kingdom Metazoa; phylum Chordata; class Aves; order Charadriiformes; family Laridae; genus Larus; species Larus michahellis. The sequence goes on along the minus strand of NC_133900.1, from coordinate 18,628,915 downwards.
TTATTTAACAAGATGAAAATCCTTATTAATAACGTAGTTCTTAGTCTAATAATGGATTAATATACATCGTCTTAAATGTATGCATTCTCTGACTTGATTACAGTAATGAGTCTGAAAACGTGAAACTTATTCTTCACCTTCTTAGTAGCTGTATCTACAACACTTACTTAAAAATAAAGTAGGCATTGGGATCATAGGGAAGGCCTGCTTGAAGACAGAAAATTAAATTTCTTTAGAATGAAACATTCTAGTGTGTGTGCGTATATACATACATATATATTATATATAGTGTAGGTCCAGATTCTCAGATTTCAATGTGCTTTGTTCAGCGTGGGGCTTGAGAAGGCAACTGAGGGGTTGTTGAGTTATTTTGATAGAAGTTACTTCTACTTTGTTTCCTCATGAGGTGGCTTCAGGAAGGACAGGACTCGTTCCCACAGAAGTTCTTACGTGTGCTGCCTGTCCTTTCAATGCTATTAAGTGAGCTAATATTTGCCCCGTTTGTTTTCCTGGTCATGTTTATTCAAGAGTTATTCTTCACCATGTACAGGATGATAAATGTACTGTCCATCTGTAAAATATTTAGTTTATCATCTTTTGTCAAAAAAAAATAATGGTCAGGTATCACGCAGAAAATATCAGCTGTAATTTTTATAGCTTTAGCAGGTTACATACTCTGTATTTGGTTAACTCTCAGAGGGTCTTGATTTTTGTTTGGTTGGGTTTTTTTATTAAAAAACTAAAGCATAGCATGCACTTCTCATTTGTAAAACATGAATTTCAGCCTGCCAACATCTGCATATTCAGACTTTTCTGAAACGGGAAATGTATCACTTCTGGATGTAACGAAATACATGTTTAATGTTAGATAGATCAGATGGAGTTCTTACAGATACTAGAATTGAAAATACATGTTTTCTTAGCTACGAACACCCAAAAATATATAGAGTTGGGTTAAAATAAATCATGTCATTACTTTGTTACCTAAGGAAAATTGTCGAGTTCTTCCATGTTAGTATAACAAAAACGGGAGAGACGCACTCTGCTACTTGCCCGCATTTCATCATTTTTTGTTTTAAAGCGGCTGTTTCTTTTTACGATTTATACAAAGTAAATAGAAAAAGTAAATATTTTCTTGAATGTATTTACAGTAGGCTATCTGAGAAAGTAAATAGAATTACCTTGTACAATTTATATGATGTTAGAGGGAAGGAAAAACAAAAGCTAACCAGCAGATCATTTCCAGCAGTGTGTTAGGCTTTCCTGTTTTGGTTAAATATTCCAGCACAACGTCATCAATCAAAAAGTTTCAAATTCCACACAGAGAAATGTTACCTTTTTAAGCATTGCTAAACACTTTGACATGTTTGAAAAATTGAGTCCTAGATCCTAAAGGTTATTTGTCATAGGAGAAAGAGAAAATATGCTCTGTGTATGCCAGAATGGCAAATAAAGACTGTAAAGATGATAAATCTTGAGTTGGATACATAAACTACTCAGATTCATAGTCCCCAACTTCATCACACGCAGTTGTAGTTTAATTTGGCCTTTACTGACATATAACTATATACAGCAGGGAGGTGGTGGTCAGTAGATCATGTCCCAGGATGAAGCCTCACGAAGGAAATAGTGTAGAAGGGAGCAAACGTTATATAATATTTTGAATGCTCACCAAACTGAATCCTTTTGACAATGAGTTGATTTGGCTTGGGAGGGTTTTTTTTTGGTTGGGGGTTTTTGTTTGTTTATTTATCTTCAAAGGCACACTAGTTCAGGTAAAGCAAGCCTTGAATCCATCCTCTCCCATGGTATTTAAATGATGAAATGCGTGACAGGCCTGCAAACTATTTTATACTAAAAGCAGCTGGTCAGAAGAGCACTCAAGGTGACTTGTTGGTACGATTAAAACAATTTCATTCAAAAGAAACTTTATAAAGGCTTATTCTGACAGCTGATAATTTTATACCCTGTAGGTAAAATTATTACTTTATCCTAAATAATTTTGCCAGGTTACTGTGAACACATAAAATCTGGAAGAGCTTCAAGGGAAGAAAAAAAGGAACAGTTAAGTTTCTCTAATTGAGTATTTTGTGCTGTGGTCATAGCATGCAATTTTGGTATGAGAGAAATAATTCAAGTTTTCTTCTAACGTAGCTGCATGACTTGGATAAAGAATTGCTAATTTTACAGTGACGGGTAGTCCACAGTGATGCTTGTAAACCTCTCTAGCATTTGACTGTAAACTAATTTCAGCATTTGGCTTTATGTTTTAGAGTTCTTCCCCTTTCAGCAATACATAATTCTGTCTTTGTTAATGTAGTAACATCAGCAAGTTATTATCTAATGTCTTTTTAATAATTTACAGGTAAATTAGTTCATATTAGTAGGCATATAAGAGAAACCTCTGATATCATAATTTTCAACAACTGAACGCTCTAATGACAGAATAATACAGGTGAAGGAAATAAGGACTGGCAGTCGCTGGTGGTCCCCAGATATGCTGCAGAGCAAAAAGCTCTCACTTGCTCTACTGAATCTTACACAAAAAGATTAAATGAATTTTCTTTCTCTCTACTGTATCCGTAAGGGAAAGGAGTCTCTGCAAGGAGGCAGGTGAGAAGTTTGTATGCTTATGAACCACACTTCCTAGTCCAATTAGTAGTGCGGGAACACGGGCAGGAGGACTGGATGTGCACAGGTTGTGCACTCTGAGCCCCCCCTTAATGTGGAATATTGACCAGCCTCCACCAGCACTGGGCTTCGGTGGAAGACTAGAAACTTCTCTGGTACAAAGCGTTGCCCAATGAATCATGTGCTTAGATGCTAAGGAGTGTTTCCTTCCTCACCCTCTGAGGTTGCAGTCTTTGCATGGTAGTACATGTTTTGTATTGGACACAATATTTAAATGTTTTGGATTTTACTTAAATACTTCGGCGTGGTAGTAGAAAAATAAACTGAATGAGAAATACTCTAGACCTGGGTGAAACTGTAAGGTTCTTCAAGTTTCAGGTACAATGCCAGCTGCAGAGAAATGCTTGCACACTAACCCACTGGTAAATAATAGCTTTTATTTTTGGTTCCCTGGTATGTAAATGTCTTAAGCTCCCTTGTTTGGCGCAATTGCTATATATGCATACTCTTATTCAGAATCAAGAGGATAAAATGTACTTTGTGACAAGGTAATAAATGTACTGTACATCCATAAAATAGTTAGTTTGTAATTTACGGTGAAAAAAAACATTAATGCTCCAATACCATTCAGAAATATCAGTTGGATTTTTTATAACTTCAGCTACTTACATGTTCTGTATGAATATTTTCATTGTTAAACTAACTCATAATCTTTGTTCAGTCCCTAAATAGTCTGAGAAATAATTACAGCTCGTTATAGCTCTTGAAAGCGAAGACTGGCACAGAGATATGTAAGGGCAAAAAATGTGTGACCATCAGCTCTGAAGCCTATACCTTTAGACTCTGGACAAAGAAAGCAGTTTGGTTCTGAGTGGTCCCAATTATTTTCATAAGAAAGCGTATGCTCCCTCTAAAGAGAACTGTAAAAGATCAGTTGCTGTTAAGTTATATCACATTTGCAGCATACAGACAGGATGCTAATACAGACCCTTCTCACCATCACACCTGAGCATGTTCCTTCAAAGGATGCAGGGCAGCTGTTATCGTTGACACACCAACTCTTCCATAGAAGATTTTTAAATTAAATTATCTGGCCTAAGGATCTGCCCCATGTATTTGTTCTCTATAAAACTACTTAAAGTGGGAGGGAACAAACATTTCCATTAGGAAGTTACTTTCCAAAGTAGAAGTTACCGTGTTAACTGGATGTCCTAGTTTGACAGGGAGCATTTTGATTTACCACTGGTGAGATTAATCTGCCATACTTGATTTGAAATCTACGCTTAAATAGATTTGTTTACAAAATTGATGTAGTGATTGCCAAAAAGAAATAGGTTATGCTAAAGGAAATGTAGACTTTCTTAAAGTCTGGGAAAGACAGAGCTCAATCCTAGCTTATATAGATAAGTTTCTATAAACCACATAGCATAAGAAGCTATTAATATTCAATGATTATTAGTACAAATCCCTTTATAAAGCAGCCTAACTTTAGCTTTTGAGTGACATTGCAACATTGTTTTTCAATGAGACTGTCCTTGAGAGTCAACAAACTCCATTTCACTAAGAGGGTTAATTAAGGTCAAGTTTATAATGGGGTAGGAAGAAGCACAGACTGAAGTAGCCGTATATCAGATTGAGATTTCAAGGTCTCTGCGATGCATTAATAACTGTGAGGCTGTCTAATGTGGGCGGCATAACATGTTCTGCAGCAAAAAATCCTTGGAACAAGCCTGAAAAACCAAATACGGTTCCTTTCACTGGAGGGTTTTTTTTGACAGTGTTTTTCCGTCAGAAAACTCCTGCTAGTCAGCCTTGTTTCTGAGGGATTGTACCAGGTCAGAGAGCAGAGTGCTGATCCGGCAAGCTTTCCTGCGTTTGTCCAGGATGTGTGAAATGCATGATCTCTGTCTTACCCCAGCTGCAGCAGGGAAGTGGATCTGGTTCTGCTGCATCTCAAGGGTGTGGTGTTCCGTCTATAGTATCTGTGTATACGGTGGTTCTCCGTCTCCCCCCAAGCATAAATTTCAAGGGGTCAACCACACCTTCTTCCATGATGGTGAGCTGCAAACTGGGCAACACCCTGCCTGCAAACGGGAACGACCAAGGCCGGAGCTGCTGGTGAAGGGGCAGAGGCACTGTCCCCATGGAGCGGGAGCTTCTCTTTCTCCTGGTGATGGACAACAAACCACATGGCAGTGTGCCTGTCTGGTCCAACTCTGGTGCTGCTGCTTTTCTTGAAGTGCAGGAAGAAAGCTACCCTGGGGTAAAGTTTACATGCTGTGAAACTGCAAGAAGAGGAGAGGATATATTAAAACCCATAGGGGGAGGGAGGCAAAGCAAGGGGTGAGTGTGACTTTTCTGTTTATGTGTGTATATTTTTGCCTATTACAAGTAAGTGCAGGGCAGGTTTTGTTGTTTTTTCCCTCCAGATAAAGTGCCCACTAGTGATCAACATAACTTCCCCAGCACAACTTCTGTGGTCCCTTCTGTAAAATTACTTGTCTTGAAGGGAGGACTCACCAAATGGATCACCTAGATTTTTCAAAGCAGTGTTGATGATTTCTGTTTAATTTAAATTTTCAGACTCCATCTCTTCAGTTTCTGGAAATCTACATTGTGGTACTTTTGTCTTTTTGTCATTTTTATGTATATAGTAATAAGGACAGAAACTTTTAAATCCAAGCAAATAAGTGTCATTAAAAAAATACAGCTGTCAAGGACAAATGGAAGAGTACTGTTGTTGAGTGGCTTAGCTTTATAGAGCAACTAGAGCTCTCTCCCTCAGTCAAATAGTAATTTCAAGAAGTTCAGGCTATGACAGCTGCTCTAAGACAAGATGTTTAATTTCTCTTCAGGGGCGCATTTGTCACAGGCTAACGTTGTTTTGCATAGTGTAAAGGGAGCTTTTCAGATTCTTTTCAGCCATCTTCATGATACAACTTTGTGTTTCACAGAAGTAAGTTGTGTTGTACAATTTCTTTTTTTGTCATTCCCCATATGTGTGCCTGCTTCATATAGATCTCTATATAGAATAAGCTACTCAAAACTCTATCACATTTATTTTTAAGTAATCATGTAAAACATTACACAGCTTGATGATATAAATGATTCTTTGCAACAAAGAGAGAGCGATACAAGTGAAAGAATTATTTTTTAGCAGGCATGCCATGGGAAGACCAGGATCCTTAGGTTTGGCTTGCCTTTTTTATACTCCCTTTCTTCACTCAGTTTTTGAAAATTGAAGTATTCAGCAGAATGATTGTGTCTAATCAACATCAAGATGCACAGGATGTGTATCTCTGTCATTAAGGTAGCGAATTGTCAGGAAACAAATGTTTAACATCAAATTTCTCAGTTTCTGTTCCAAGCTGTAGAGAAACAAGAATGATGGACTCGAACTCTGTTTCTCCTGCCTTTCCTGCCTGTACCCTTTGCAATATGGAATCACAGCATGGCTCCTGCTCATTTTATTTCCTAAGTCTTTCCCCAAAGTCCTAGCTTATTTTTTCAGTATTTTCTTGAGCCTAATTCCTTCTCTCATTCCTTCCCAACTTGGCCCCTTTTTAAATCCTGGCCTTTCCATGCGCTAACCCTTCTGAACCTGTGCAGCTCCTGGTCCTGCCTGTGTGTAAGTTTGGCTGCTTCCGGCTTCCCCCTGTGTGCCTGGCAGACAGTGAGCAGGGAAGGAAAAAGGATCTTTGCTTTCAGTTGCAGTGCTTTGTGCCACAGTGGCATCTAGCTGCCGCAACGACAGATGAAATTCCACACGGTCCGTGCGGACCTGGTTTGGAGCAGGTCAGTGCAGATGGGCTCTTTAGAGAATTCATCTGCCAAAATGCTGAGCGTATGCAAAGTGCGATCAAAGTCTTAGGATGGCTTTAGCATTTGCTTTTTCCCACATCCAGCAGAAGATGAGTCCTTGTAACGAGAGACAATCCCAAGTGAGTTTCAGGTCTCTGCTGTGAAACTGGAAGTGCTAAAGCTTTTGAAGGAACTGGCTACGGAATTCTGTGTATATTTTTAAAAGTATTTCACCCTAATTTAGTCTTGGAAATGGTTTGAGAGTTTTTTAATAAAGCATTCTAAAAATATTTTTAAAATAATCAGCACAAGGTAAATTTTCCCAAGTAAAGATTAGAGACTGAGTGGAATGAGCCCTCCCTATAGATATTAGAAAATATTTAAGCAACTAAAGAAGATCATAAAAAGTAGGATCTTCTAATAGTTATAGGGGGCTGGTGAAAATTCCCTTGGAATGCTTTCTGTTGGTATCATTTCGACGTACGCTTACGTTATTCACAATTATTTTATGCTATGACTTTACAGCTAAATGTTCACCCAAAATATGTTTTGTTTATATCCAGATTTTAGCAACAAAGGAAAATAAGACAATAAGCACAAAACATCGTTTCCACAGGTTTGAACCTGCAAGGGTTTCTTAGCATGTCCAGCGTTTGCTAATCAGCAGCCCTGACACTGCAAAAATCGTATTAGCTTGTGCTTGGTTTTCCTGTCAGGGAGACGTCCATTAAGATCATTCGGGCTTCTCAGCTGCATGAAGCTACTCCAGGTATGTAACAGTTTACAGTGCCAGTTTTCACTGAGCCTTCGGTCTTGCACAAGTTTTCTAGTAATTTTTTAAGTTAACATTTACAACTTCTCTAATGTTTTTCCTTGTGATTCTGTAAAATAGTTCAAAAACTGTAATCACTCTGAGTGCGGAGATTTGTGAAATACTCATGCCAGTGAAGAATTTTACACTTAAAATGATCTTAAGGTTGGGGGGAGTTTTTTGCATCAGATAGATAAGAATGAAAACTTGACGAATGGACTGTGAGGGGAAAAAGTGTTTTCATTATTCCTGTGGCAGACTGTCCTGGCATTTGTCATTCTGGAGGCTGGTGGAACACCCTGCGGGGCATTATCCTCCCCACAAAAGGCAGCCACAGGGAACCCGCTAAACACAGCACACTGGGTAACGGGGCTTTTTTGTTGAAGTGTATTCTCCAGTGGATTCGGGGACTTTTAGTAGTTTCTAATGGTAATATCCTTAGCCAATTTTAAAAAATAAATTAAAAAAAGACGTTTTGTTCATTTTTAATGTAGTGACAATTTTGTGACATTTATTTGACAAGCTCCTTTGATCATGAACTGAAGCTAGGACTGAGGAAACCTCAAAACACATTTATGTACCGTGCTACATCCACAGAGACAGGGGGACTGACATGGTACCTTGTCAGAACAATCCTTTGGTATTCTTAACACATGATATTTATGTATTTCTAATTTGTTTTGCAAGAGTTTAATTTTAATTAAAATTTAAAGATTATGAAATCAATGATTTAGTTTCAGGGCTCTGGAGCAGAATGAGAATTTTTTAATAAGCTTTTGCATTTTTTATAGGAGGAAATGAAAGTTACAGTTTACCATACATCGTGCTTTCTTTTCTTAAATTGAAATGACTAAATTAAGATGACATACAGCTCAGGTTCTGAGTCAAGGAAGGAAGCCCTGTCTCTTCACAGTACTAGCCTAACTGTGGCCTACAGGATGGTGGAAGTAAGTCTGTAGGAAACAGAAGGGAAGGGTGGTGTACAGCCTTGCAGTATATATAATTTAGACACCTTTTTCTTCTTTGTGCCTCTTTGTCTTTCTTTCATTTTGTTTCTCCTCATAGATAAAGAAGTTGTGGGGCAATTAGCTCCTGCCCTTCTGTTTGCAGGGAAGTCAGTGGCTCACTATTACGCCAACAGTGTCAGAAAGGATTGACAAAGTGATGGAAAATATCAAGGCTCCATTTCCTCTAGGCTCAAGTTCTCTGTTGCTTTTCTCAGCTACATTGAATAAGGTATATCCTTCTGTGCTCTTCCCATTCCCACCCCTACGATATGTGTTTTACACAACTACTGTGCGATTGTATTTTCACAAGTAATTTCTATTTGCAGTTTATTATTAGCCCAAGATTAAAAAAATAAATAAATCACTGTGGTGCAATAGGAAGTGTCACCAGGTGGAGGAATTAAAACTCCATATTCATGTACAGGTCATTTGCAGATACAGCCGTGAACTATGTGGAGCATCTGCCAATAAGCCGTCTCATGGAGACACAAAGGTATTATTTTATACTCTGTTTGTGTTACAAAAGTGAGAGGAATTTTGCAAATCATATGCAAATGGTCAGCCTGACTGAAAAATGATAAAAGGAAGAATTTCCTTCTAGCATCATTACATTTAAAGGATGAAAGTGGTTTTTCTTAGTATTTCAATCTGTTAGGCAGGAATTTCTCCTAGAAGTCATTTTTGGGGGTGTCTCATAACTCTTGTTCATATATAACTCTTGTTCATGTATGTGTAGGTATGGGGGGAAAGGTATGAGGATGACAGGAGGAGGATGTAGGGCTGAGGGGAAAAATATAGAAAGTCCTATCAAAAATACATATTGGCTCCACACGTTGGTTCCATTTGAAAGTTACACTTAAAGAAGCCAAGAAAAAAGAGACAGGACCCTTTAATCTTCATGGTTACTTATGCCTTTAGAGGTATGGTTGAAGAGAAATTATTGAAGTAGAGAACAGGGTGCAGATCCTTCAATGGTATTATAGCAAACTTATATAAGCAGAGTCAGTGTTTACCAGCTGTGGATTTGATACCCAACCCTGATTCATTATTTCCTTTGCTACCAGTTTTGGTTTTTATGTCGGGGTTGGGGTTTTTTGATGGCTAAAATCTGCATAAAGATCTTAATGGGCCATGCTGAAATATGAATGAATAGAGCTATGTTAGGACTGACAAGTTAGTTTTTAAATCATTAGCATAAAGATTGGGGGCGGGGATCTCATCTATTTCAAAATAGTGGAATTAGAGGAGACCCTTTGAAAAACAGAAGTGGAAGGAAATTAACAATGATTTCATGATGAAGAGGCAGACTAATATGTAGGAGGGAAATCAAGAGAGCAAATCACTGCAAAAATAGCAGGCTTTCAGAATAAAACCTTGATTTATGTATTTCAGTACAGCAGGAAAAAATCACAGAAAAACAGAGGGAGACCCTAAAGCAGGAGGTTGAACATGTTGACCATAGTCACAGTGTGATTTTTGGTAGAATTTTATCCTTCAAAGTATACTAAAGGAATTGCTGGTTTGTATGAGTTCCTAGGGAAACATTATCTGAAATTAAGAAACCAATCATATTTGCTCTTTCACTGCTGGTAGGAAATCTGCTGTTTCCCATTGTTCTTTATTTTCAGATTACCATTCCTTTGCATCTCTCTTGTGGTTTACTACTAGCAAGTTATCAGGATCAAGATGAGAAAGTGTGCTGCAATTACGCAGGGGTTTTAGCTTGGGATCTCTACCTGTTTGTCTTGTAGAAAAGCCTGGTACTAAATGTCAAAGATTTGATGAACGTTCTAAATTAAAAAATAATAATAAACCATGAAATTGGAGTGGGAAATAATTCCTGGGTGGATTCTTCTTGTCTGTGTATTGAGAAGTTTCCCTCAGAGCTTTAGAAATTTCAGGATGAATAATATGGGGCCTCTGTTCCTGAGGTCATTAAGTCATTCTCTTATACCGTATAAGCCCAAGCACGTCTTGATAAACTAGTAGATAAATCCGATTGTTTGTACCAACAAAACCAACCAACCAAGCCGCTAATTAGGTTTCGAAGATGGTATATGTGCTTCAGAGACCAACACTGCAGTGGCCAAAGCCTTGCTATGCAAATATTGATCAAAGAAATTTGCAAAATGCTTTGAATTAAAAAAAAAAAAAAAAAAAAAAGGAAGAAAATATTATAATTAAAAAAACAAAATGGGGAGGGGGACACGACGACGAGGGATGGGACACCAAATGAAATGGCATCTCTGTTGAAACCAACAGTAAAACTTCATTGACTTCAGTGAAGATTCCTGGTATACCGCAGGTTCGTCTGAGGAGATGGCCACTGTTACTACTGTCAGGAAATACTAATCCTTTAATGGCAAGGATGATGGCAAAGGCCCAGGTACAGTACAGTAGTCTGGCATGGGTTCTGCCCTATGAGGTGCTCGGTTCTCAGGCCCCAATTCGGCAGAGCCCTGAGACACGGGGAGAGCTGTCAGCACGCCAGGAGTCCCAGCTGTCCTCTAAGTGCTTTACTGGATTGGTGCCAACATGCTCGGTTCTTTGAACAATTGGGCTACGTACAGTAAACATAAATTTTACCCTATGGTTTCATTGTTGATGGCTGCCAAGTTCACCTCTTACTTGTAGACTTGTGACTCCAATGATGTTATCAGCCTGCAGGCAGAAAGAGGAAAAATCTTTAACTTTGGGAGAGCCTCAGAAAGCAATGCAGCCAGATACATCTGTTTTGTCATCTGCCTGTCCTAATTGTTTTTTAGGGGTACAGCATATATGTCCCTACCCAGGGAACAGCTGGTGAGCACAGTGAATATTTTTCAAAGAACTTTTTTAACTAATGATACTGAATGGTAGTTTAAAATTGTTTCTGGTTTTCACAAGGGAAAAGCGTTACAGCAGAAAAAGTTGCTTCGCACTGCTGCTCATTGCTGATCCCTGGCCAAGAGAAGTCACTCAGTATTGCATAGATGAGTGACTCCAAAATCTATATCAGCCGAATCATATTTTTAATTTCTTTTTTCAAAGCAGAGGCCACACTGTACTTGTGGGATTGAGCTGGGAACAAGTTCATTAAACTAACAAAATGAGACAGGTGTGTAGCAGAACTGTCAGGAAAAGCCAGCAGTGATCCAACCCAGTGTCTTATTAATGAAGTACTGTATTTATGGGGATAGCACTAAAGGTTTTTAGGGTGATGAACCATTTATGTCATTTTCTGTGATAAGCATTATATTTTGCAAGTTATAACTACTTGTGTTGAGTGTGCCCTTTGGATGCCACGATTCAGGTATGCATGTGAGGCCTCTAAAAGACAGGTTAAACAGTCTCAAAAGTAATGATTTATTTTTTTAAATTGGTTTTGAAAACTAACACAGAAACTGGCCATTGAAGTGATAGAAATATTTTCGTGAATGTTGATTTGTTTGCAGCAGTGTCTGAGAGGTAAAACTCACTCTGGCACCTCTGCGTAGAATTCTCCTTCTTGCTTTGAATCAACATGGTGATGAAATTTCATGGTTTTTTTTTAAAAAAAAAAAAAAACAAACCTGGCCATTTTATTCGTTTGTTCTTGTATGCATTACAGAATCAAGATCTTCAAGGCAAGGGAGAAAAATCAAAATTTGAATATCAGTAAATAACAATGAAGCATGTAGGTAGTAAATAGCTTCAAAGCATGAAGAAGGACTTAAAGAGCAAGATCCTTGTTTTTGTGAAACCCAACTTGAGACTGATCACGTAATGGAACTCTTCCTGAGATCATTGGTGCGGATTTGAAAGGTAAAATCTGAACTCTTCCATTTTAATTTATTTTGTTTCATATGTCTGATGGAAGATCTACAGGCAAGTCAGATATATCTGAAGTTTCCACATGTATTTTTTTTTAATTAGAAAAATAAATGTAATGTGATATTTTCATTATTTGTGTTTTATAGTGCTGTTCCTCTCCAGCAAACTTATCTATTCCAGGTTATAATGATAGGTAGTGTTTTGAGGTGATCTCAGCTAAGTGTTATGATTAATAGTCTCTGTTCATTTTGCGTCCTTCCCTTTCAAGTGTGGGGACCAGAATAAAAAACTCCAAATATTAAGTAAAGCGTTCCTTGTGAAAATTATGCAAATTGCAATCATCTGCTAAATTAATTAATTGCATTCATCAGAATAGCATATGAAAAATGAAAGATATTTCCAAATGTTAAATAATGGCTGGATCATTCTGAAATTAAAAAAAATTAAACAGATACATGGTCATAGTCTGCTATTCACCCTGTGAAATTGCATTTGACCTCCATTTGGGTAATTGTATTATGCCTGCCTAAATTTCCATGCACAGTGATTTACAATTGAACATATTATTCTACTCCTCCTGTTCTACTGTACTGCATGCTGCTGCCGTTTATTGCTATGTAGGTATATTTATTTAGAGGATGATCGTGTTCTAGTGGCTGACTCCCATGGCTCCTATATAGATTTCCTTGGCAAGTGCGTTTTCCATCCAGGTAATTAATACCGCCTAGACAAAAGATTATTTATATATCATATGTGTTCTGACGTACTTTAGACTTCTGATGAAAGAGAGAGAGAGAGGTTCTAGAACAGAAGGAAGACATTTGCCTCTGTTTTTTCATGAAAACTGTTGGGGGCTCCTTTCTAAGGATGATTCCTCCTAGAAACATCCCTTAGACTTCTTTGTCCCCTTTATCAGCAACTGAGACAGTTTTCATGATGCTGGCCTATGGCTCCATGCAGTACCTAGTGAATAGAAAGGTAGTGCTCACTGCCTGAACAGAAGCTCAGCAGTTATCTGACATCAGTCTTCAAACATAATTGCAAGTTTAAACTCATTGAAGAGAGAGGTATTTTGTCATAGAGAAAGTAGCGTATGCTCATTTTTTATTTTTAATCAGGCTTTGGCTCTGTAGCTTCACAGTCTAAGAAGAATTTATATCAGATGGGAATAATAGGCTAATTTCAGCGTAATAATTTGAATCCTAAATTTACTTCTGGTTAAGTGTGTTGGAAAATGGATTGCTTTGTAATAGCTGAAGCACAACGCCGTGGAGTTGTTACAAACAGACCTTTTCCCCCTCCGTGGACAGAGCATTGTATTTTGCAAAAGGGTAAGAACTTTGGTGTAAAAGTGTGGTTAACTTAGACACCCAAGCTCTGAACTGTACGTAATTCCTGTTCTAGCTGTACCTGGGTTGAACTGTAAAGTCCTAAATAATGCATATTCCAAGTAAATGTTAGAGCTGAGTGGCATTGGAACTCTGGAGACCCGTGAAAACAAACAGGATCTTACTTCTTTTATTAGTAAATGTTTGGACGTTAGTGAGAGAGAAGAGTACTTCTGTTCTTGCGATACCTGTGAAACCTGCCTAATGTCAGCCTGTTAAGTAACCTGAAAGTATCTATACAAGGGGCAGCTTAGATAAAGTACGAACTAGTCTGAGTCTGTCCCTGAAATACAATTCAGGCATGAACGCGTTCTGATATTTGAAGATGTCCGGAATCCTGATGTTTTCTGTTTGTCTCCACCTCCTGCATTAGTATTCTCTGCTTTCAGAAAGATTGATGCAAAATATCAGATTCTTGTTCCACTTACTAAAGGGACCTCAACCCTGGACTCAAACCCAGTCTTTTTTTCAATGCAGGAATTGCACCATTCCCAAAATTTTGAACAGTTCCCAAGAAACACGTCCAGCTCTTCTTTGATTCCACTGTTCTCAAACACAGATACTGGTTAGGCTGAAGGCCCACCTGAAAATGCAAACTTCCGTAATTCAAAACTTGAAATGTGTCACTGAGAATTACAAAAATGCTTAATGACATCAGATTTTGAACTAGAACTATTGTTTTAGCTAGAACATATAATGTACATCCTAAATTCCTTAATTTACTTAATTATCTCCTAATTACAGTCTAATTAATTACTAATTTATCTTAATTTCCTCTGGTAATTTCCTTATTAATCCCTACTTTAATCTGTTACATTTTCGTCCTTCCTCCTTTAATTGGGAAGCAGACTTTACGGTCTTTGCTGTGAGGTATGTTTCTTACCTGCTGTAAAACAGCTAAATGTGACTTTGCAGTTAGCGTATTTTCACTAGAAACTTGAATGACCATGCAATTGTCAGTCTCCCTGAGAACACAGCAAAACTTACGCTATACATTTCTCACAACTTAAAAAAAAAAAAAGAGGTAGGTTTTGTGTGGAGACCAAAGCGTCCTGAAATTTCTTCATGAAATATAATCATTTCAGTGTTTAGGACCTCGGTTCCTACTTAGCTAGTTATCATTCCTTCTGTGTCTCAATTAAGCAGATCTTTAGTGAAACACTAATTTTTCTTTCAATTTCAGAAAGTACTGCTGTGTATCCACTGCTGTGGGTTTTCCATCTTGAGCTTTTTCCAGGCATTCTTTGAGACGTGTTGGTTAATTATCTCATTGTTAAAAAAACCAACCAACGTATATATATAGACAATAGGAAAAGCCTATTCCAGAGCTTAAGATTCTTCTTGCTTGAAAAACTGTACATTAATTAAAAGATCTATTTTTACCCTCATTGAAATACCTCAGGCTGGAGGTGTAACTCTCAAATGCTTATATCTTGCATCCAAATTGGGGAAAAATATTTCTAAGTGAAGCAAGAGCTCAGTTCAAGTGAGCTTTCACGATACAACACAGCAACATTTTAATCAAAAAGGATTCTGTTGTTAGCACAGATGGAGGCAAAGCAGTGGGAACAGAAGCTGTCCAGCAGTAGCAGAGCCAGGAAAAGAGAGGTCCTCAATTTAACAGTGTTGGCAGAGTGTAGTTGCCTGTAATTGTGCAGCAAGTTTGATGTTGCATACGGGGTTAAGTTGGAATCATTTTATTTTTGTTGAAATTGTTTTTAGGAATAGCTTTTGGAGTCCATACCACACCATTGAAAAATAAGTAGATTCATTATGCTGCTCAACCAGTCAGCAAAGAAGACACAGAAATGTTCCTTCTCTATATTAACAGCCATCACTGATTTTGACCATACAGATCTAAGCTTGGAGAAGAAAGAAAGGAAGAGTTAAGAGACAAGAGCAGCGAGGGCCGCAGACAGGTATTACATCTCTTTACGGTTTATGATGGTGTAACTTAAGGATGGTAATGAAGCCTACCAGAGCTGTAGGTTGCTGAGAGGCTTTTGCCTAGGTAGCGTCTATGGTGAACTAAAAGCTGTTGTTATTGCCCGGGGCACTGCCGTTTCTGCCAGGGTCAGGGCATTGCCTTGAAGGCAAAGTCTGCAAACTCAACTCAAGCGGCCAGTGACAATGGCTTTTAACTTAAGTGCTCGACTATAAAGCAGCTCTGAAACATTCTCCTGAGAAGATGATAACCTCTGGCAGAGGGGCAGTAACAAACAAGTCAGGCTGTGGCATCTCTAACAGCCACAGCTGTTTGCTAATTAAATGTGTATCAGGCCTGACAATATGGCCTGAGGTGAACTAAAAAGGGAGCAGGGGACCATGGCCCTGATCCGTACCTTCTCCAGAGGGTGGCGAGAGAGCAGGGCTGGGGCATCTACAAGCCTAAAGCTTCCAGTGGCATTCTTCATAACATATATTTCTGCAGGCACCTAAACCCGGGCTAGATTTTGTTTCCAGAGGCATAATTTAGAATAAAAATCTAAATACACAAAAGCTTGCAAAAGTGGCTGTGAGTTACCCATTACTCCTGGGACTTGTTTTGGTTCACTGATCCTGTGCTCTTAGTATCTTCCCTATTCCTTCTGGCCTTCAAGTGTAATTTTATTAGAAAAATGATTTGAAAATTACTGTTTGCATTTGATTTCTCAGTTACCTTTACATCAGAGGTTCAAGGTTGTTTGGGCAAGGCGTTCTTTGTTTACTTCATGAATAAGATTATCTGCTGCACCTATTAAGATGAAAATCTTTCTAAAATCTGTAAATACGGCCGTGATCTTTCTTGGTCTTCTCATCTAAGCTAGACAGAAATCATAGTTGTTTTCTTGCCTCATAATGTTTTGTAATATAAACAAAGTGGTAGTGTATGACTAAAGAATTCAAAGAGTGAAGAAGTGCTTGACTTTCTTTTCTTTTCTGGTGGTGGGGTTTTTTTTAGCATTAAGAGTGGTGTGCTTGTCTCCACAAAGCCAGCAGCAAGCAGCCACATTGCTGTGAAATCCAATCGAGTCCTTTTTACTCAGTGACTTCTGCTTTTGGGGATTGATTCTTGCTAACTCCCAAGCCTGAGTCCAGTTCAAGGGAGGAAGATCGGTGAGTAGAGCAGAGGCTAATAAGCCACCTTCTTAATCATCAACGAGCATTTAAACTTTTTGTTGCTGTGAGTATTGAAGGTCACGGGGCTGTAGGAGTCTGCCTTGTGTTTTACTACTCAACAACTCAAGCTTCAAAAAATTCTAATCCCTTAGCTCACAGACCGATTAACTTGTAGCACAGAGCAGCCTGCAACAGAAAGTAGACGCATATATTTAGGCAACAAACTCAAAGGAAGCCAAAAGAAAATCTTTGTAGATAAATGTGCATTGAGGTGCTTGTTGTTTCCAGCTATGTTGTATGTAGGATTAAAAAAAACCTGAAACTATTCCCTTCCCTAAGACAATCAAGTATATCCACATACAAATTTTTGAAAGAAAACGAAAAATTGAATTCTCTTCTAGAATGTAAGTATTCCCTCTTATTTATCTTATTGTTGGAGGAAGAGAAACATCAGTTAGCATATTAGTTAAGGGTTTCCCCCCATTCGAAGAGTACAGTGCTTTAAAGGCACTTTGTTTCGTGTTTTACCTAAAGGCAGGAGACTTTGGTGTCAGCAAAGGTTCTCAAGACCTTGAATTATCCCCCTGGGCTATCTTTTAATCTAATCTTACCCAAGCACTTACTAGTTATATGATAAAGTCAGAGATTACGGGCCAAATTCTCTTTTCAGTTATTCCACTGAAACCCATTGAAATCAATGTGAGATTGGACTCGTGTAACAGGAAAGAATTTGGGCTACTGTCTTCAAGAGATAAGAACAGGGCCAATACTATAACAGCCTTTTTCAACAGAAACAGATTCAGACAAACTTAGGGTCATGTGCTGTCCTTGATGTGCATATAGAGCTTCAAGGGTTTATGTTGGGCACGTATTTAGAAAAATACTTCTTTGTCTTGTTGTTAGGTACAGAAGGAGTTTGGGTGGAAAGCATCCCAAATTTAAATAATTTTATGGTTAAGCTTATGAAGCCCTACATTTATTTCATAGGTGAGCAGCATTTTCAAAGTCATAGTGTGGCACAGTGCAAGTGACCCTTGCAAGTGACCTAGCTGATGTAGGTGTAGGTGATGAGGGGCATAGACAAAGTAGGCTTTGCCGCATAGCGTTTCAATATCTTTTGTGGAAATAATGTGATCCCATCTCTTCTCCCTTCCTTTTTAAGCCTTCACTACAGCACTTATGAGAAATATTAGTACTTGGTGCTGTCATGGAGTTTCAGTCTCCAAATCAAAGCACTCCAAAGGGATGAATCTGGTAAATGAACAACCTTACTGTAAACCATTTCGTTAGTTTAGCCATGGAGGTGAGTAGAGCACAAGTTCTCATAGTGTCAGGGCCTTCTTTCAGTTGTGAGCTAGAGAGACAAGAAGAGTGGTTTTAGTTTGCATTTATGCTAAGCAGCTCACCTGCTTCTTCCATGGATCTTTAAATTCAAGCTCTGTGCATTTCTTGTTTGAGGGTTTAGGTGTTTGGATATAATCATGATTAAAAATGCACCTTAGCAGCTTAGACACTGCTCTCTTTATTGTTGAGTCCCTTTCATCCATTTTTACAAGCAGTGCCTCAGACTTCCCCTTAAATCTACTTTTTTTGGGCCAGCAGACCTGTGGCTCTGTCTTCTTGGTAGCAGTGGCCATGGGAGCAGCAAATTGGTCCGTACTGATAGCTTCTAACGTTGCCCAGCTGTGCTTCTGTGCTGGGATGCTTGTGATACCGTCTTCTGTAGCTGATGTAGTCATAAAGGCATGTACAAAATGGTGCAGTGCTGCTTTGTGCCGTTAAGCAGATATGTTGCATGTTAAAAGGAGCTGTTTTTTCAGTGGCAGGTCAACAATCCATAGCATTATATCCAAGGAAGAAAATTTTCATGGAGTATTTTAAGACTCGTGGATGAAAGGGGATTTATATAAACGTAAGGTAGTATTATTATAGTCATTTTATTAAATAACAATAGTAGGTGTCTTTCTTTAGGCATAAAATCTATGCACATGAAAAACAATAGTTGGCAGCCTGCAGTAACAGCACAGTATGCTGAAATGATGACAATAATGAATAGCTCGGGAACACCAAGAGAAACCACTGTATTGCATGTGTAATGCACAGGATTTGAACATGAACAGACTGCAACAGCTTTATCGAGGATTGTAAGGAAGTGTGTAAAACCAAGCTGCAACAGCGTAAGAAAAATACAAAATAAAGTGAGCAGGCAAACTACAGCTGGGGCTCTTCTTAGAGCAATAAATTGGATAGATAGTAAAGCAGAACTTGTGTTGATTGGCAGCTGACACTAACTCTTCTTTAAATTGGAAATTTATTTGGGATTTTACTGTAGCGCTGAACACAGGGAAGAGACCCATACGAGTTTGTCGGTGTGAATCAGAGGTGGCAAACCTTTGGGAAGGACCTGCCACACTGGAGGGTTTGTTTATTCCCATTTGTACAGATTTTGTTCTCTGAGATGTACCTACAAATCCTCATGATAGCTTGACCCCTTTTGTTTATTTCTGCCTGTTCTCTTTTTTTTTTTTTCATTCTCCAACGAATGCCTGGATTTCTTTAGGGTATTGCTGAGTGTGAAAACGTTGTCTTGTTTTCTTAAAGTGAAGCAAGAGTGTTTCTTAAGAGAAGTAAAGATTTTGCTAGCAACTGCAAAGCAAATGTTGATAGATTTGGCTGGAAAAGAAGGATTCCACATATAATACAATATTGCATTTTCCACATTTATTTTTGTTCTTTATTGGAGAGAGCACTGCAACACTAAGTTCCAAATTATCATGAAAACCCAGAAATAGAGCCCTAATTACATAGCCTGCTGATCAAGGCAATCATCTCGGTTTTGGGACCCTTGTATACACGTTCCTTTCCAATTAGTACATTCCAGATGAGGTCCCAGTAGCTGGCCTGAAATCAGCTTGTCATAGATTCAGTAAATATTTTTCTGTACAAAGGGGAAAACCTCAGGTTGTCATGGAATAAACAAGCAATACCTTTGCCTGTGCTGTTAGTTATTACCCCCTTGCTTAAGACGTACAGCATGCAAGTGTTTAATCTGAATCTGAGATCAAAGGTGGCAATTTTTTTTTTCTTCAGCTTTCTATTGTTGAGTCTAAATACAGAGATTTGACTGACGTAATGCTGTAATTTAAACTGTTATCAAGTTGTCGTAAGGTTGAGTTTCTTGATAGTGCTCTAATTCAGGTTTAATTTTACTTTTTCAACTTTTTGTAGTAGCTTTGTTCTGCATTAAAGATTCGAACAAAATCTTTTAATGAGTGTATGTAATTCTCTGTTTGGCTTAAACCAGCAACTTTCCTGCTAAGTATAGGAATAGACTTTTTTGTTGCAAAAGCAGGGCTATATTAACCTTCTCTTTCTATGAGAAAAGCACACGTCAAAACATGCTAGTTCCATAAATTAGAAGTGTAATCAGATTAATAAAGTAAGAAAATCAGTATCACGAGAAGAACTTGCATTCCTGCGGCCTGATTTCAGGAAAGCCTGAAATTCACAGAAGCAAAAGGCTTGCAGCTATGCCATGAGAGCTAGCTGGAGGGCTATACCCTGCTATAGAAGAATTCAGAGAGAAGAGGGAAAAAGCCGTTCGTATTTAAGAAGTATGCTAACAGAATTCCCATTTATCTGGAATAGCACATTTATTGGACAAGTCAGAGAAGTGCCTACATATTTTATTGCTGTGATTTAATTTTTCCTTTTCTTGGTTTTCATCTCGCTGCATAGGGTACATAAACCAGCTTTTCAAGAACAAAGGCAAATGAAAACTATGATTTTCCTTTTTCAGTCTGCCCCAAGTGTTCTTAAGCCAACAAATAAAAATATGACTAGGCATAATTTTAAAATACAACTCCAGGTAAAACTTAAAACTAAGAAGAGTCATTTTTCAATCCACAAAGCCTTTGGGGAGGGAAAATGAGTGAAGATAAAAATATATATATATGTGTATGTCGATATATACTTTTTTCTGTGATGACAGCTTCTGCCAGAAAGAGTCCAAGTTAGATTTGCCTGTCTTACTAAAATTCTGCTTTTCTGTTTTCCTGCATGTTTCTAGTCTGCAGTTTCTACCAGTCCATTAGTCTTTGTTTCATGGTAGTAATTATATGCCCAAGCTTTTCAAGAACGAGTGTGCATCAAACACAGTGGTGCTCATGCTGTGGGTGAATTAATTAAACCACCAAGAAATTCATGCTCAGCAATGAGAACAATTGGCTTGATGCACTCTAATGTAGATTTACTCGCAAAGACCTAAGGGCATGTGAAGTAACTGCTGTGAGCATCTACCACATATTGGAGCGTACTGTAATTTCTGTGTCTCTGTTCTGAACTTAGGCTACTAGTCATACAGCAAGTGGCTCTTTCGCCCACATCTGTTCATCCTGTCTCATTAATAGTGAAGACAGCTGTCCCCATTATGCTTCAGTAGGGTGAAGTATAGCGAGAACAAAAGTCTGGAGAAGACATTATGCGTAGGAAAGAAGGGCAGGAAGGTGTCCAGGAGCCTGGAATGGAGGTAATTCAGATGAAGCTCCTATCTGACAGCAGGACCTGGAGGAGTGTTACTGCCAAGCCATCTGGGATGAAAATTCGGTAATGAGATGACAGTACTACACCATTCCATCATCTGTGAAGATTTCCTGGAAATTGCAAGCCTTGATACAAGAGGAGGTCCAGAACCATAGAATAAGAGAGCGAGGACTGGATTGACAGCCTTCGTAAGAATTAAGCTCAGTAAGAAATACTCGCTTGCCCTAATGCGATTAGATTTTAACAGCCTAATTGAGTTACAGATGAAATTTCAGAGGTTTCACTGTGAATAAACACAAGGTGGGTGTGTGTCACAGTTCATCCATTATTTAGCCAGTTATTCTTAGAAACCAGGTTCCCATTAGGTTACTGGGAGCCTGCCTGTGGACATGTATAGGCAGAAGCAATCAATAGCAAGGGCCTACTGCTGTCCTTATCAATGTCAATGAGTTTTGCAAAATTAGTTCAAAGAACAGGGATAGCATTTAGGTCCTCTACCACATATCCAAAAATAGAACAGATTGAATGCAAACTGATCAAATAAGTCTCCGTCTATACAGTGTCTGTTATTGCTGTTCATCAGCATACGATCTTATCACTCACTTTCACATGAGCTGCATTGCTTCTGTTAATACCATTTTTAGAGTTTGCTTAAAATTATGCAACTTCCTGTATGAGCACTTTTATTAATTTAGTTCAAGATGCCATTGATTTTGTTTTATATGAGGAAGAAATAACTTCAAATTGATATGAATTGGATTTAAATTGGATTATGATAGATTGCCCGTAGACACTGGTGAGTCCCAAACTTTGGCAACCTAATAATAACTTCGAGCTTTCCTTCATTTTCCCTCTTTCAAGCTCTGTAATAAGTCAATTGTTTCTCACCCCACTCATCTTTTAGCAAGACTTCCCACAGTGAATCAGAATTAAGTTCAGCATCCTTTTATGCCTAACCTTGTAAAACCATAGACAAATATTGCCTAAAAGCCAGAAGCACTGAACATATAAGATAATGTGATATAATAGAATTTCAAACAGTTAAAATCTATTGGTTGCATTTAGTCTTCTAATACAGCTGGGGGGGTGTCTGTTTTGTTTATACCGAGGAATATTTTTTTCCTATCTACTGTGTCTTCATAGGAAATTTTAAGAGAATTGATTCACTTTCATAACTTCAGACCAAGGCTTCTGATTTAGCACAGTGCAGGTTTAGCACAGCACAATGTACTGTGCTGGAGTCAGCTGGCTTTGAGCTACTGTCACACTCCTCTTGTTCTAAAATTGGCCATTGGCCAGTCTGATTTGCTTCATGAATTAGAGAAAATTAAAGCTTATTGCCCTAGTGGTGCTTATTGGCAAATAGGAGTTACTGGAACTTAGGGACATCACAGATCTGTCCTTTTTTCCCCGATTATGTTCTTTGCAGTAGAGGCCCAGAAGAACAGGACATGGCATCACACCAATATTCCTGCTCATCGGTGACAATCCTTTCCCTAGGGAAACTGTGCTATTGGGCATGTCCATTGATTGGCTTCAAAGCAGCTAAAATGGTGCTATGGCTGTGGTATTTAGGGGATTATTGCATAGCAGTGCTGCTGGTTGTATCCAGAAAGTTTCTCAGACCTGAAATACATTCCTTTATAAATATGTGAAAGATGAGATATTGGAAGAGAGATAATTGTTACCTTGTACAAGGTGGGCTGTGACTTATTACTACAGAAGCAAGAGCGAGGATATTTTACAGGCTTTTGGTTTTGCCTTTTTGTTGCTGTTGGCCTGAGGGGAAACAAAACTCTACACTTGCAAGCAGAAACTGCCAGTTTAGAGGAAAAGGTACAGGGGAATGAAAGTGATAGGAGGAAAGCAGTGAGGCTTGTGGCAATGAGAAGACAAAACCAGATGCAGTTGCAAACAAAAATCTGTGTCTCACCAGTAGCAATTCATATGTATCTTCTTTTTCTTATGGTTAGGCATCCCATTCCTGGAGAATGTGTAAGGCTAATGTCTAAAATATGATGACAGTGAAATTGCATCAGATTTGAAAAAGGCTATTTGTTCGAGGAAGCAGTCTGCAAATGGTGCAAAGATAGAAAGCTAAATAATATGAAGTTGTTATCATGTAACATTGGACATCAAGATGTGGCATTGTCAGACTGAGGGGCCTGAATGAGAGCCGTAAATACGTTATGAACTAAATTATTTTAGGAGCACTCAAGTAGTAGATTTTCATTTTAGAAGGTAGTTTCCCTGTCAGATGCAGTATGAAAGAATTTGCAGGAATTATGATGTCTAGAAACATTTGAAAGAATTTGTAGTATTTTTTTTTGTCTGCACAACTGATATATCTGTAGCCTGTGACAGAAAAGCAGACAAAATTGCCAGAATTTGATCTTGCAGGATTTCTATCCAAGACAAGAAATAGTAATGCCAGTATCTCCTAGAAATTATATTCCTTTTGAAAATTTTAGACACATTTTTCAGACTTAGGAATTCAAAATAGTTAACATTTACATTTCTAAAGGCATGTCTGAATACCAGCTGGTTGAATCAGAAAAAGGATCTGTATGCAGAACATGCCTTGTGTTAGTTACACAACAGGTCAGATTAGATGGTCTTTTCTTGCTTCAAAAATTCTATGAACCAAATCCAGTTTCTGAACTTTGGAAGCATCTCAGATTTTTCTTTTCATATGCAAATTATGTCTAATTTTTTCCCAGAGTAGTTACAAATCATCTACAGTCAATGTCACTTGGATGGGATCAGGTTAAATTCAGTTCACTGAATTAAACCATTTCATTGGCTTTAGTTTCTTTGAAGACTACAGGAACCATTCAAGTAAAATAATCAAAAGTATTAATTACTGCTGTAAAATATACACCTGAACACAGTGTAGACTATATTACCATGGGCAATGGAAATGTGAACTCACTCAAGGGTTAGATCATGACAGTTGTATCTCAAATGGGGTTGCCACTTGTCCTATAGAAAATTATACTTCTCACAATACATTCTCAAATCCCACATCCTGTTTTGGAGGTGCAGACTATCGCTTATCTTGTGTTTGCCAGTTCTATATGAAAAAAAGAGTGAAAGCTGGCAACAGTACTGTTACAAAAATCTTTCGTTTGTCCCTAAGGTATTGCTGCTGCTTTCCTTGATGGATGGGAACAGCTGCTGTAGCCAGCGTCACCCCAACAGAACTGTGAACAATGGGATTTTCTCCTCTTTGCAAGAAGTGCCCAAATGAAGATCTTGTGATTTGTTTACTGGATACCTCCATTTTCTTCTGCATCTATCAAGGTGAGCTACTACAGCAGTCTCTCTCTAATCCTGGTCTAGCACATCTGGCTGATCCAGGAAAATTCAGCATTGTCCAGGGCTGGTCATTAAGTGATCGTTACACCTAAGTGCATTTTAAAAATAAATAAATAAAAAAAAGATAGACACGGTTCTGGGAGAGGCCACCCCTGATCCACGTGCTGCTTCCCCAGCTGTTGCCAAGGCTCCATAAAGCTTTGGCAATGTGTCTTGGAGAAAGTAGATAGTGCATTGGCACTGTGGCAATGGTATTTATTTTCTTTATGCTTAGCAACTTCTTTGTTGTCCCTCCGTGAGAGAAAGGGATGATTGTGTCCAGTATGTTTTTAAATGTCTTTTCTGGCACTGTAATCCCAATCGCTTAGCAAATGCAGAGAATGTGGGTCCCAACGTCTGTATGACCCACCTGAATGACCCTTTAGCTTCACCTAGATAATTGCTGGGGCTACTGTGCTGGTGAAGCTTTAGAAGTAGGTAAGTGAAGATGCATCCTCTTCAGATAATGTTTTCAAAACGAAAAGACCATAAGAGGAGGTTTAAACCCTAAGGATAGTATGCTTCATGCAGTACTCATGCATTATAGTTGAATAGGAGGGAACTGAAGAGGCAGAAATGAGTCCTGAAGGCTGTTACTTTACAACGTAATGAGGCAGCTTAGTGTCCCAGCTTATATGAACAGTTAACTGAAATAGTTTGATCCTACAACTTCATGGTGATATATCAAATACAATATTATTTTACATAACTTCAAGTAGTAAACTTTATTATAATTATAAATGATAAACATTAATGGATCATTAATCCACATAATAATGCTGCATTTTCATAAAACAATTTCATTTAAAATTCTCCCAGAGAACCTTTCTGACACCCTCTACCAGAAAATGACTTTATTTTATTTATCCCTAATCGTTACACACTTCCTTGCTTCCACTAATTACTGCTTCGATTCTCAACTGTTTGTTCAGATCACCTTTAACCATAATTCCCATAAATTAAAATACAGCACCAGCTTGTCAGGCTTCAGATGAATGTCTGTGAATGTGAAGTATATTCTATAAGATAATGCCCAGGAAGACTCCATGCATGAATCATATGATGATACTCTATAGAATATGGTTACATGTATTGCTACACTAGGTATAATTACTCAGGCAGGTGTTTACTCTCTTAAATAATCAGTCGATTAATTCAAGTCTCGAGATAGCCTGAGATCGGCAGTTAATGATTATCCTCTTGCTGAATTTTCGTAACTTGATTTTTCTAAGCATGACCTCATCAAATGCTGATCGTTAAAGTTCTGAAGTCATAAATTGGCACAAAAGTCATTGGCTAAAAAGATAATAAATGAGGTTGTATAATCTGATCCACTACTTTTGAAAGCAGTGGCCTGGTCTTAAGGGAAAGAAAAAGCCCTAAACCCCAAGTGCTCATTGTTTACCTTTGTGTACTACGCAAGTTTTAATTGAAGTCCATGGTTTGTGGTTGATACCAGTTGTCCAGGTTCCACAAAAGTCAGGAAACTAAGCTCAACCTAATGCAATAAAACTGCTCCAGAATAAAACAAGTAAATAAGCATAGAGACAAATCTTGAAGATCAAGATCCTGAAATATGTTGCATTTGCTTGTAAACTAGATTAGCATATTGGATCTAGAGTGGTATAATAAGGGCTCGAAACTATCACATGAATTTGGAAAAAGTCTAACTGTTTCCATCTTTTAAGCTCAGGTCTTTTTTCGTGGTTGATTGCAGTCTGAAAATGTGTTCCATGTGTGTTTTGTTTATTAAGTCAGGATAAAGAACACAGTGGAATAAATTATGAACTTGCGCAGTCATGGCTGGGAAGTTATATTTAATAAGTATAAACCAACTTTTTCATTGTTCAGATTCTTTTTGCCTTTCTGTAAACCTATTCCTAAATGCACTTAAGCAGAGATATATCATTTATAGCTGCCTCCACTACATTCCAGCCTCCCAATCCAGTTGTATTTCTGGGTTCGTCTTTGTCACTCGGAGAGTTACAGTTGGTAAAGATTCAGTATATTACTTGCCTTACCTCTATTCACGTACATTGCTAAAGTTGGACTAGTACCGGGAGCAGTGTGCCCCGCCAAGTACTGCTCATGCTCCTACTTGTCTCTAGCTCCCACTTGCGAAACAATGACTGCCTACTTACAGAGTAAAGCCCTTTGTGTCTGTCATACTGAAATTCTGTTCATAAAGCTCTCTGGAGTTTTATTCTGACCACTTCTGTAGCATTTCTATCCTTATTGAACTACAATGGTCGTCACCCACATAAATAGGCATACACAGAACCATATAAATAGGCATCAACAAACTCCCAGTAAGTTAACAAATGCTGTATATGGAACAACATATAAGCAATTTTATGATTTCTGTAAGTGAAGCTGTCAAGAAATGGGTTTTCCTCTTTTAAGCTAGAGGATCAGACTTGTAATGCTTCTGGATCCAAAAAGTTTGTCAAACTCGGTATAATTTCATAGCCAGGTATGGGGAGATCTGAATTAAACATACCAAGATTCTCTTGTCCTTTCATTTTAGTAGAACAAATGCATTCTTGCAAAGCGCATCTTACTTTAACTTTGAAAATTAATTAGCAAATTAACCTAATATCTCAGGACAAACTGCCAGCTCATCAAATAGCAATGAATAAGAGTAATCTGAACAAGTGTATTCGAATCGTTTGATCTTAAATTATGATCCAGTGTTCTGAAAGCAGCTATGTGAGGAACCATGTGAGTTTGCTTAGTTGAGTTATTTTTAAGAATTACTATGGAGGTCTCATTCTATGAGATTTTAATTGTACTTTTCATCAAGCTTGTGTTCACTTTTGAACTTCTTATTGGGCTTTTTTCTTTCAAAATTTTCTTTGAATAGTCCAAGTTTACTTCAGTATTTTCCAGCCAGATATTCTGTAGCATTCACTTTGGAGCCTCTTTGCTGTAAGCTGATTCTTGACAATACAGAAAGTATTTCAAATATATATGGAAATGCTTCGGTATTTTCCTGCTGTTTCCCAAAAAGATTTCTGCTTTTGGAGGGATGTTTTTCCCTTGATCTTCACGTTCTGATTGGCACCATTTTTTTCAAATATGTGGGGTTTTTCCTTACTGTATAAAATTAATTTGAATAATTATCATATTTCTTCACGGAAGTATTGCTGCGCTTTGAAAAATGCTTTTTCAAAGAATATCTGCAGTGACTGTTTTTTGTTTTTCTGAAGAAAGATGATCATGAATCAGTTACTGGATTTCCCAAGGCTTGGATGTCTTGGAATTAAGGCACCATATGCTTCTAAACTTTATCCAAGATCCAAGGACAAAAGCACTTGAAAGAAATCTCTTTAAGGAATCAGTTCAAAATTCATATGAATCCAAAACTAATGCTGCTTTGAATTCAGCCTGTGTCTGCAAACTTTCCACTTCCTTGGATCTGGACATGTTTAGAAGAGATGGTCATAAAGAAGTCTGCGACCAGTTTCTTTATTGGTCCAGTTCATGTATGAATCATCTTCACAGAAATAGGAGAAACCTCATTAGGTATTTGCGATGTCTTTGCTTTTCCACATTCGGAGAGAGAGACTCTCTTTTCAGGCATCTGTCTCGCAGAGCACGAGAAAGGGTGGCATACAGAGGCCATGTGCATACATTTATTGTACGTAGTACAAAAGATTTAGGCTCTGTCCCTATGAATGATTATCTATAATGTTCCAAAATTACTAGTTATGGACTATGTACTTAATTTCGCTACTTTTTAGCTCCTGGTGTGTAAAGAATGTAGTATGCAAGGTGGGTAATGCTCCTCTACCTAAAAATAAAGATTTGTAAAAGTATTTATGGGAATGTCATTGTTCAATGATAAAGCTCTAATTGCAGAATTCAGTGAATGTTTTGCAGTGATTAATTTATCTACTATATCTACTTTCTTGTTCTGCAAGCAGAACAAGAATAAATATTCATTGCAATGACAATTTATTGTATACTAAACCACAGTCTTTACAATTGAAAGGCTAAATGATAGAATTACTCTAAGACACATAAGGAAGTCTAGAAATAAGGATTTGTTTGTGGGGGTTTTTTTCTGCCTTCCTTTTAAAATTCTAATGTATGTGCTTTGCATGAGCACTGTAAAATAAGCTGGTTTTAGGACATTTCTGAATGGGAGAGAAGTCATTTGATATAATAGCAAATACCTTTGTAAGTCTTAAAGCTGTTCTATTCAATAAGTGTTATAATTTTGCCACATAGGGCGCACAAGGAAATGATAAAAAAAAAAAGCTGAATTACGATGTGGTGATACTGTAAATGGACTGTGATTTTACAATGGTTATGTTTTTCTGAATCTGAAAAGAATGGAAATTATATGTAGTCTGTTTGGGGTTTTTTGCAAACCATCATATTAAAATTTTATTATACATTAGAAGAAAAATAGTGAGAGTACTGGAGGAGGCTGGCAAAGAACATCTACCTAAAGTTATCCAGACACTGTATTTTACATTTGTATTCTTTAAAGACTCATCTGTGCCTATTTCTTCTTGTCTTCTGCAGCTACAGAAGTAATTTCAGTAGTTGTATTTTAAAATCAATTGAAAATAAGCCTGTAAAGATCAATAAAAAGCTAAATTATTCAGTACCGTGCAGAAGAAAACTTTTTGTTTCACCTTTTTTTGTTATTAAATATTGAAATAAACCCTCTGAGTATTTCTTAAGTAGAGGAGTGTTTTAGCATCTTCATAAAAAAAAAAAACAACTCCGATTCTAAAATCCATCTAGAGTTGAATGAGAGTGTATTTTTTTAAATTCTGTTCTTTCTTTAAATTGTAGAGAATTCAAGACTAAACTTCTAATGCTAAACTTAGAAGTTTAGCATTATGTTCAACTTCTCATGTAATACAAGGGGTAGATGTTTGTTATGAATTAATTTTTTTGCTGTTATCCAATCTCCACTTCCTCTTAATTTTTACCAGCCACAAGATCTTATGAGGAACTAAAAAAATTGTGTTTTCATTGAGGAAGGGCTGTTTTGGTTTGTGTGTTTTTTCTTTTTTTTTTTTTAATCAAAGCAAGCCTACTTAAAATACATTTGATTGGAGAATATTCACATTTGCAAAGCAAGTCAAAAAACATTGGCTTTCTGCCTATAATGCATTTTGTTTTGCCTCTGTAAATAACATTTTCATATAGCATTAACAATCCATTTTCCTTCCCCTATGATGATAAATATTTTTCATGTCTGTATTTGGTCTTTAAAAAACAAACAAATAAAAAACCAACAAAACCCCCCCAAAACTAAAGTACTGCAGTGACATAAGACTTGTACATGCTAGGTCTTTCAAGACAGATTTCGCTGAAGTCTAGAAGATTTCTTAGGTCTTAATAGTTTTTTTTTAGTTGGCTCATTGGAATTCAGACCTCTGACGTGCTTCGCCTTTGCAAAGTGCACCACAACGCCACAAGTTTCTTGGGTTAGAAGACTGTTCCAGTCTTCATAAACTGTAGCATTTTTTGTTGTTTCAGTTAATTCTCTTCTGTTGTTTTTTCTTTCTTTTTTTTTCCCCATTGATATAGAGAAGTGAAAAATGGAGAATTTGCAGTTTTCTGTTCATGTGATCATTGAGTGCTTTATGTGAGGCCTCATATAAAATTAACAGAATTTAGAGAGGAAAGTAGAGAACATGAATATTCCAGTGGTTGGAAGAGAGATACTGAGATAGAAAGCAGCCCGTTTTTAATTTTTTAATAAGCCTTTAAAATATACTGAGTCTTGCACCATGTAATGCAGTATAGTACATCATAGCACATCCCCCAGTGTATGGCCAATGGCTAGAGTGGAGATATCCTTGTATTTCTTTTCTTTTGACTTCTGATGGCCAGTTTACAAGTAAAAATCAGACTGGATCAGACTGACGTACTGCAAGATGACATCAGTCAGTAGCCCACACCAGGTAGCAAACTTCTCTTTCACAACTGATATGTCAGCAGAGGTGTAATCTTGAGATTTCTGTTGATTTTTCTCTGGTGAACAACACAGTGTGACACTGCCGGCTCTCGGGGAGAAGACAGCTTGCCATTGATGACAGTGAATTATATAGCAAGGTGATGGATACCACTGCATGGAGGACAAACCAACAGTCAGGTAAAAGGCACAAAAGCAACCTGGGCTGTACAGGGAGAAATAGGCAGTAAGGCACACGCTGTTTAAGGACGTGGATTAACATGCCCTGTTCAGGGCTGTGGGGTTTTGAGAAGAAGTTTGGTGGAAGAAAGCATCATCAGAGGCTGAGGAAAGCATGCGTGCTCTGACCACTGTGGAACAAGTAGGTGATGGCAATGGAGAGGCAAGTTGTTTGATAATAGCTGTTGTGATGATGGTGGAGGCAGCCACGTGGTTAAAGACCCTAAGGCCCCTAAGGAGAGAGTTGGGTGCATCTCTCCATACATTACGTGCTGCCAGCATGCAATTAGGCTGCAGTGAAGCAGTCATTAATTGGCTAATTGTGTAACACGCAGCATTATGGGGGGCACAACCCCAATCTTTTTCTTGCTCACTGTTCAGCCAGCGGGAGTCTTCCTCCTCCCTCTGCTTGTGAAGCAGTTACGTTAATACAATGCAGCTTTCAACACAACAAAGATGACTTTGGTTGAATGAAATGACTTTTCATGAAGTAGATGTTGAAAACAGTTATACTGTTCTGCCCTGGTCACTGGGTGAGCTAGCACACATGATGAGTTAGGAGCTGCATTGGATGCTTGCATAACCGTGTGTACTACACCATTTAGGTGGAAAGGTTTAACTTCCAGCAGCTTGCAGCAAACTCATGTCATGTGTGCTGTTTTTCCAGTTGTTAAAACGCAGTCATTTTGGTCAATGCTTTCTTTCACATAGCCAGGCCACACCATGTGCTGAAATAACAAACTATAATTTATTTTGATCAAGAAAGGTAACTGCTGAAATTTGCAATGCTTGGTGCTTGTTCATTTTCCCTTTCTAGCAATGGATAGGGGTGTACAAGTTCAGAAGTTTCTAGCCTTGGAGAAAGAAGGAAATCGTGACCATTTCTCAAACTGGAAGAAGGTAGATTTAGATTAGCTATCAGGAAGAAATTTTTCACTATGAGGGTGGTGAGGCGCTGGAACAGGTTGCCCAGGGAGGCTGTTCAGGCCCCATCCCCGGAGGTGTTCAAGGCCAGGCTGGAGGGGCTTTGAGCAACCTGGTCTAGTGGGAGGTGTCCCTGCCCATGGAACTAGATGGTCTTTAAGGTCCCTTCCAACCCGGACTGTTCTATGATTCTATGATTTCTACTGAAGTTTAGTTTAGTATTTCTATCACAAGATGTAAGAAGGAAAAAATGGATTGTGGAAGTAACACAAGTGACTTAGAACAGAAATGCAGAAGGCAATTTAAAAGATTAATTTGAGCCTTAAATATATTATACATCTCAGCACTGCAATGGTGTCACTTCAAGTGTCCCTATCGCAGCTAATACCAGTTTGAAAATGTGGCTTTCGTCACATTAATTTCTTGTTCGACTAGTTTACCATGACTTCATGCTTTCTGTACAGAGGGGTGTAGCGTTGCATATGTTGATCTGAACGCTAGTACCAGTTTGTCACTGACACCACCTAAATAGCCGCTGGTTCTTTCAATATTATGCTTTTGCAAAAGTGCAGGGCTTTTTATTTTATTTTATTTTTCTTCTCATTTCTTAGCCTTGTGATTCTTGCTTCTTGGCTTAAGCCTTGTCAAGTATATTCATAAGGTGTTTCTGACCTCCTGCAATTCAAGA
This sequence comes from Larus michahellis, assembly GCF_964199755.1. NCBI lineage: Eukaryota > Metazoa > Chordata > Aves > Charadriiformes > Laridae > Larus > Larus michahellis. The sequence continues at coordinate 18,596,715 of NC_133900.1, read as the reverse complement.
AGGAAAAAGAAAGAACCTTACAGTGTGTGTAAATATCAACGGATACATTTATCCACACGGAAAGTTCTGGCATTGTAAAGACAGCTCTGAACAGGTTTTACTAACAGCTTTAGTAGGCCTCCTCTTTTTCTATGATTATGGAGATTTTCGATTTTTTTTTTGTTGGGTTTTTTTGTTGTTGTTTAGTCTGGAAGTACTAACTGATGGATAAAATAGGTTTATGTTGTATTATTTATTTGGAAAAACTGCTGCCAGTTTCTATGGCAGCTCAGAGATCTAAAAAGGTGAATGAATTTTAAATATTTAAAATCCAGTGCCACCACAAATAGCATATATTGGAAACTCCAGAGATACTGAGGAGAATCACCTTGTGGACATTTGTTAAGTCTAATGCTTAGAGGAAAGGAAGAAGATACTATCTGTATGTGCAAGGAGGGAGGGAGTAATTCAGTTAGTATGTGGACATTGAGAGCAACACAGTGCGTATAGGCATAAGAGCGCCAAGGGAGTATATTAGCTTAATGTGGACCCTGATACAGTATACCTGCCTTTTCTCATATGAGAAGATATATTTGCGGATGTAACCAATATTTCTTAAACGCCAAACTTTGCTGGCTTGCAAATTGCAAGATGTTTGTCATCTATCATACCTTTTAGACCACTCTTGTGGCCTGTCACTATAGCAACTCTATTGGCTTCTACAGCAACACCTGGTCCTATCAGTAGCTTTACCCTGTTGAAGTTTCTTCATAAATAATCCATGTGAAAGTGAATGTAGCTGTCATGTTAATTTGTGGCTAACCTGGTTCTGGCAAGTTTATAATTATATTTATGAAGCAAATAAAGCAGATTGTTTGGTTTTTCTTCAGCGATGATTTAACACAAACTGACAGAAACAAATAAAAAAAGCTTTACTAATCACAGTCAAAGTAAAAAAAAAAAAAAAGTCACAAGGATGTTCTAGTTGCTATCTCACCAATACATTCCTAAATCTGGCCTACTGTCTGTCTGACCTCTAGTTAATAGACATAGTGGTACTATTTACAAAGTGTGTTTACCTTCACATTATATACAACCTTTGGTTGCTTGATTCCCTTTCTCCTCCACTTTCCCCCTTCAACTCTTTTCTAATTTTGTCCCCACCCCTTAAGTTGGGGTAGCATTCGTGGATGGCAAAATAACAGTTATGCTTAAAAATACTACCTTAAATCTAGGAGGACATAGTTGAGCTAAGCTTCTCTTCACCACCCAAACTAAATGTGGGTAATAGTAGGCTCAGGGTTCGCATCTTCCTTGAGTTCCAGTGTCTCCTCTCCAGGTTTGGTATTAATTCTGTGGCAGACCTTTTCATGCGTAGGTCAAAGAATCACTAGCTTTAGAAGGAGTCAAAAAATTGTAAATTGTGCTAATGCTTTTTCATTGCGTTTGATACCTGAATATATGGATGGGAGGTAGCTGGAGCAGTCTGCAGTTCTACCCTTCTGTTGCTTCATCAGACAGTCCGACTGGAGAATGCAATATTGCTGGTATAAAGTAGTAGCAAATAATCTGGGACTGAAAATAAACTATTTGAGAAACTGTAAGGGAAAAGTGTGCCCACAGGACATAATATCCTCCGGAATTACTCCTTATACATCACTGTTCAAGTCTGATGAAAACTTTCTGATTGCTTTCAGAGGACTAGATTGTTATCTCTTCAGCCAAGATAAACAGCTAAGTTCACAAAATACCGATTGTTATCAGTGGGCACTGCAGCCTGGCCCCGAAAAAGATACGCAGATGACATAATTATCATTCCTTGTCTCTTTTCTTGTTTGACAAAATGACTGTTTAAACTACTAGTAAATTTTATGGATTATATGTCTGTTTATACAGATATTGTGCACTATATTTATCTCTCTGGCAACTGAAATAAACTTATTTTATCTGTTATGGGATTGCTAAGGCATGTTTAATTTATTTGAGATTCTAGTTTTACTATTTCCTGTATTACAGGAGACCTTCGTTAATTTAGAGCAATGCGGCACTTTTTTTAGTTCACATCATACAGAACAATTTCTCAGTTCGTAATTATACCATCCTGCCAATTATTACTTCTGCCATTCTCTGAAAAGAATTCTTTAAATACAGTATATATGACCTGACTTACAAAACCAAAGTAACCAAATCTGCTGAAATCAAAGTAAACCTTTTTTCGGGAGTTAAATGAAGTCGGTCTGTACAAGACAGATACAACTCATTGTAGGATTTCTGCTGTAGAAAATTAGCTTCTTCAGTTTGCTGCCTCTTCTTTTACAAATGCCAGTTCAGTTAAGAGTGTCTGCAAGTTTCTGTGTATATAATTCATAGAGGAATTACATCTGGAGATGCTGCCTACTGAAATAGCTGACCTGCTTTTATCCCCTGAAGGATATTCGTTCAACGCATCCCCTGAAAAAAAGGATTTGCTACTTCATCATAGTGTAATACTTAACAACAACGAAACACATGCATAAAAATCTTGTTGAACTGAACAAGGCCATTAATGCAGGAGCAGTGAGCGAGAATGTAGTAGAAAATGAGAGACAGAGAAAAGAACCTCCTTGACAGCTTCCTCTCCATGGTGTGTGGGCGAGTCAGAGAGGACGGTCTGCCTCTGTCACAAGAATGCAAAGTCCAGCTGGTGACTCTGACCTTACTACTTCCAGGGTGTACAGAGAGAGGACAATCCTTACTAACTGTGTATACCGTTAGCATTTTGAAAGAACTCCTTTCTGAAAGGTGAGGGCAGTTACGAATACGGCTGATAGAGTGCAATTCTAGATATCGATACATACGCAGGTGCAGAGAGTTCTTGTCTGAGCATCCTATTGTGTGAAAATAAAGAAATTAGACCAGACCTTGATATATCCGATTGAATAATCTCACTTGTATTGGATATCAATTCAATGACTCCCTGGCCAAAAATTTAATTACCACTGCATGTATGTCTTTAAGATCGGGTTATCATATGATCATGAAACAGTATTCAAAACAGAATCCAAAAGGTATCGCATGGAAAGGCTTTGCTATCTACATGGGACAGGGTCCCAAGTAGAGCCAGCATAAAGATTTTCTCTTGGCCAAACCGGTAACACCACTTATTTCAGAAAAGAAACGTCATGCAGTTCTCTGCTCTTCCCAGGCTCAATACCCAGAGGGGAACCAGAAGCCACGTGCCCGCTCCTTTGCCTGTGCGCAGTTTCTGCTTGACCTGTCTTGGGTTTTTCCTTCAGGAGACTGACTTGTGGGGTGTAGAGGGGCTGAGAATTCAGAAGTCATCTACAAAAGGAAGAAATAAGGTAATTACGCGTGTACTTTCATCTTTACAGTGTACTGTAAATCTGTAACATTTGGCAGTGAAAGAGGCTGAAGTGTGTCAGTAACGTCTTCCATAACAAGCTAAATTATTATGGAACGTTTTTCAGGGCAAATGAAGGTCAAGAAATGGATGGGGGGAGGGAGGGGAGATGCACCTCCAGAGTCTCTATTAAGAGCAACTGGGTTTGAATTTTACTTACATTCCTCACACATGTGTCTATGCGAAGACGGTAACACTTCTCGTGATAATTCTTAAAAAGATTGCAACACTTTAAAATGTTACGTAGATTTTTCTGGTATAACTTACCCCATTGTCTACAGCAGGACTGCTTATGTGAAAAGGTGAATGAGATTATTTGGTTATCTTTTGACTTCTTGCTTAGTCTGTCTACTCTGATTCTAGTATCATCTGTCTTTATGAATCAGCATTTCTGCAGTCTTTCCAGTTTCTTCTTGATTTTTCTTAGTAATTTTTAGATTCAGATTTGGAAAACATCATATACAGTCCTGTTCTTTCCTGTTTTTTTTTTCTTACAAAGGTAGGAAAAGTACACAATGCCACATTTGTTATATGAGAGAAAAGGGATGGCTTTAAAAATTAGGGAAGAGTTTGGCTAAGTCTGCTTTTTGAGTACAAATATGACTCAGCAATTAAATTTGATGATGAAAAAAACATCAGGAACAAAAGGCAACTAAATTATCTACTACATTAGGGATAAACCCTCCCCCCCAATTTTATCTCAACAGCACAACCTAACAGGCAGCTTTTGAAACTTCAAGACTTTCAAGAACTAGCTGCAAATAAGCAAGCCATCACAAATAAATGTTACTATTACTTTGTGAAATTCCTACAAATCTCTTAATTTATTGCTACTTGATTGGGATGGGAAAAAAATGCAATTTAAAATAATTATTTTCAAAATTTTTAAAATTTATTAACTTGGTATTCTGGTATTCTTGGTATAGTGTCAGTAGTAGTTGTACATTGATATGGAGCTGAGCAATGGCATGCTTATATTTTGCTGGAACAGCAGAAACTTATTCTAATTGTTATTGATTACTCTAACCTAATCAGTTTCACAAATATTTCTGAGCTTGTAAAAATACTAAGTTTCTATTGTATCGCTTTGAATTTGCAGGATACATTGTACTTGTTTTTCTTCAAATGTTTGCCTCTATCTAAAGTTACTTTATAATCATTATTTATTTTTGCTCCTTGCTTTAGTTAGGAGGAAAATGTTGCACAGTGACCAAGTGATCTCAAAAATCAAAGCTTTTCCCACCAATTGATCAAAATAGATCTTAGGTGGAGAGCTGCTATTTGAGGTTATGATTCCTAGGTGTTTGGTAAGCCGATTTAAGGTAGCTAATACTATTCATCACTGAAATAAGAAAAGCCTATGGGACTAGAGAACCGGATAACTTTAAATCTCAGTTTAAGTAGGAAAGTTCAAGTGTACATCTGAAATAATAGCAAATGCTCCACCCCAAATATTCTCAGCATAAAGCACAACATATTTTGATCAGAGAGTATCTAAATGTGATGCTTGCAAGCTTCATAAAATATACATATCCTTCCCTGTCTGATCTTAAAACATTTAGGCTTTAAAGAAATTATTATGAAGTGTCTCATGTTTATGTGTTTTTGCTCTTTTTATTGCATTTTTGGGTAGAGGGAAAGATAATAAAATAAAAGGACCTTGTAAAGAGAGAAAGCAAATTCTTGTTTATAAAATGGAAGTGAATACTACCAAAAGAAAAAAAAGTATAAAGGAGCTTCTGTAGGTATGATTGTATCTACAGTACACCTCAAACTAGGTATTTTAAAGGTAGGTGTGAATAGGGTCCAATTCAGAAGATTTATTGAACAGACTGCAGTTTGCTTGTATACACACCTGGGTTTCCTTTCCATGGAAATCGAGGAGCGTCAAGCCACGTCTTGACCCACTGTGTGCAGGGTGCAGGAAACCCAGCATGCACTTGGGCCTAGCAATGGTGAGGTGCACCTGCTTCAGATGTGTCCAGTGCCTGCTAATTTATGCTCCTTCTCTGCAAGGTAGATTGCCCACAGGACTCTCTGTTAATTAGGCAGCATGGCTACTGCTAGCATCCAACAATTGTGTCCTAAACTGGATGCGATGCTACATTGAAAGGGATATCCACAGCAAAGAGAGGATGGAAGCAGTATTGTGTGAAATATCTGTGTTAAAAATACAGCACTCTAAATGTGTCACCCTTGGTAAAGCTGGTAGTGCAGCGCTGTGCCTTCTGCTGGAGGGAGGGTGATGAAAACAGGAGGGAGGAACCAGGAGCAGTCTGTCTGGGAAGAGGCGGCACTAAGAGGTGAACAACAACCATTGGCATCACTCTGCAGGTGATGCAGTGAACTGTAGGAAGAGGAAAGAGACGTTCAGCTAATCTGAGCGGAGCAGGGAATGCTTGCTTTGGGATGGGGTACTTGCCTTCTCTGTTTGCTCTGCTTGTGGCCACTTGCTGGCCCTCAAAATACGTGGTTTTGGCGTCTTTTCTCCCATTGTAGTACCTGGCATACTGTGGCTTATTACCAGTAGTTGCTGGGTCCTAATGTATCCTCTTTGAGATCTGGTTATGGAATCAAGTCCCACTTCAACGGAGCCCGCAAGCTCCTTTCTACGCTGGCTCCTTACACCATTGCGCTGCAGCGGCACTGGTGCTGTGGCATAGTACAGAGCTATCTCTGAAAATTGTAGGATGTTTTGGAAGAAAGATGTCTGCAAAAAGGTGAAAAGATGTCAACCTGAGTAACAAATTCAGGAATTATGGGAATAAGTATAATTTTTTTTTTAGGAAGGGCCTTCATCTGTGCTTCAAAATTATTCTAATAACCAGATTTCTTGGCTTCCTACATTTATTTAGGCTCATTTATCCTGGTCATCTGGTTTTATTTATTCTGCAAACACCTTCTAGGTAATTTTTCAACCTATTAAGCAGTATGATTTTGAGAGAAAAAGGTTTTTCAAACCACTTACTACAATTTTCAGTGGCTGTCTTGAGGGAGGACACTATATCACTGATGAGAATTAGAGTCAAAAATTAAGGGGAGTTTGAGTTGATCTGTTTTGTTGATGTGCTAGATGAGTTACTCAAAATATTTGTGGTTCAGAATCAGTCATGGCTGTTTCTTCTCTCTTAATAGGTTTTGGGGGAAGCTGAGCGAAGGATGGGAGAGCAGTGGGAGTTTAGAGCATCTGGAGGAAGGACTTAATATTGCAAAAGTGAGAAAGAAATTGGAATGCATAGGGAAGAACTGGAGTTACTATAGAGAGGGACAGGGAATAAAAGGATGTAAGTCATAAATCTATAGGAAGAACTTTGATTAGCCATACTCCTTATGAGAGAAGTAATTTAAATGCAGAAATTTTCTGAAGTCTCAGATCTTTTCATTAATCTCCAGGTTAGGACTTTAAAAAGGTTTGCTATAAATTCAGCACTTGATAGTCTCCTCCCATTGGTGCAAGACTTCCCTGTATTAGGTTTTATACCTCCCCCCCTTTTTTTTTTCCCTTTCAGAATTAGCACCAAGCAGCTATATGCCACATGCACGTTGCTCTATTATAGGCAAACCCCAGGAAGCTCATTAAGTTTTCTTTATGGCTCCTATGCACTGCTGGAACCATACCTAAGTGGAGTGTTTGACTGTCAGTGATTAGATAGCACAAGGGTATATACTTTAGAAAATATCATAGTTGGCATACAGAAATAGACAAGTGTAACAGCACTGCAGAGGACCATTTATTCAACAGGCATTTCAGTTGCATAAACAGTAACACTTACCGAGTTCCTGACATTGGCTTCCAGCTTCAATAGTAAAATTGCTTCTGAAAGAGCTTCTGTTTAACCATACAGTATGGCAGAAATACATAGATCCTAAATTCAAGAAAACTTGGGATGTCAGAGATGAACAGATTCCTACTAGTTTAAAATTTTACTTTTTTTTACTGTTTATAATTCTTTTTTGAGTGGTTTGATGTAAAATACTTCTTTGAAGGGAAATACCTGTGTGAGAAATGTGACATTGGTGGAATATTTCATAGGGTTTTGAGGGGAAAATGGTCTTGTTACTCAGATATTTTGGTTTAACATGATACTTATTGTAAAGACGTTAAGTGACAGACTGGAATAATACCAATGGGAAGGCTACTCCAGAAGCAAAACAGGCCAGGTCTGTAACTCATAGTAAGAGTTTTAACTAGTTCTTGTGTTGGTGATCATGAGGAACTGGTGCTGTTATCAAGCTAATCTTTGATAGTACTCTAGTAAAAGCACTACACAGAAATCTTTTCCTTCTTCCTTTATTCCTTCCCCTTTTCCCAAAATTTCTGATTATCTGTTAATGTTCTTGAACTGTTTTTTTTTTCATAACCAGCCATGTTTTCTATTTTAGATCTTCCTGCTTTCTTCTGCAGACACACTGCTCTAGATTCATTGCACAGTTTTTGTTATATTTGACTGGATGGGCTGATCTTTCATACTAAAATTAGTTTCCAACACTTAAAAGAAGACAATAATAAAATGACAGAGAAGATTGTAGATCTATGCCCTAGACATGCCCTACACGTGCCCTACAGCGTGTGTACTTTACAAAGTTACCAGGCAGGGCCCACAAAGGTGCTTGTATCACGCGTGTTTGAAACTGTCTTGTAAAAAGTTAGCCAATACATTGCAGCTTAGTATTGAGTATTAGTATTGAGTCTAGCAATTATTATTAGTATAGTAGTATTATAATTTATTATTATAATTATTAGTATTGAGTGTAGCAATGCCATTAGTCAGTGTGTGCTATCTGTATCAATCTCACTTAGAAATGAAAGTGTATTTGAAACATCTGTCCCCTTCTTTAAATTGTTTGATACAGTCTGAGTGGCCCTAAATAAGTCATATTCTCTGTTTCACAGAGCAGCCCTCCTGTTTTTATGTGAAACAACTAACAGTGCTCAGTAACTTTTAATACAGTCTTATGCAATGAGGTGTAAATTGTACCAAAACCATAAAAAAATCGATTAGCACAATAATTTTCTGAAGTTTTGCCACTTGCATCGTTTTATTAGGGGCGTTGCAGTAGTTGCAGGGACCAGTGGGATGCACTCACAGGAGGACAGAACTGGGCAGCTTCTGCCGTGGCTCCTCCGCGCAGCCCACCCGAGCAGCGGCAGAGTGCAGGTCGTAGTCGGCACCTTTCCAACCCCTCAGCCCCGGGCACGGCTCAGTTTGCCCCATACGTTAGAATAGCCATGAGCTGCTCTGATTTCTCTTGTCAGAAAGAGCTCCCTGGAGGCATTCCTCTGTTTCTGAATACTTTGTGTTAGTCAGAGACGCTGCTTAAGATACTCTCTGTCTCTGTGTCAAGGACAGGGAATACGTTGCATAAAGCACTTTGCTCAGAGGCCTGTAAAGGCACCTTTATGTCTCTAATGGACTAGAGCAGTGCATGAGGGATTATTCAGAGGGCAGGAATTATCTTCCCCTTGTTTCAAGAAATATTAGTATCTCACAGACCACATTTTCATTTTCTTACAGCACTTCACAAGCCAAGTGAACGCTTCAGGACAAGCCTGTTATTACTCAGGGACAGTAAAGGATGGGAGGCAATATATTTACTTCTAGGAAGAGTATCTTCTGTCAATTCTCATTTTCTCCTTGTTTTTGAGCTTGCCTCGGAGCAATTCTGGCGAGATCTGAAGGGAATCGCCACGGGAGGTCGCTGTGACAGGAGTCCCTAAGAAGGTCTCAGAGGCCCTCCACTAGGAGAATGGGGGACATTTTTTACTTTCTCTAATAGCTTCTACAAAACTTCACCACCCCCCAATAATAACCCACATACTTGTGTGAGATAGTATAGTTTTTCTGTACCTGAAATAAAATTAGAGACGATACAGTAATGGGTTCACAGCATGGATTATTTCCATGGCAATATATCTTATACTTTGGAAACTACTTGGTCTAGATGATAACCCTTTGTTTTCTAACTAGATGCAAAGAAAGATGCCTGAATTACTACAATCAGCTAATTTGGTACTGTAACTCTTTTTTTTCTTTTTCTTTTTTTAATATCCCCCTTTTCTGTATCCTCCCTGTATCTTTCCTACTCTATTAAGCTGGCATAATTAATTTTCACTCCATTGTGTATTACTTTCTTGCCATCAACTGCAGGTAAAATCGCAGTTCTCCAGCATCTATATGAGACAAAAGAAGCACTCTTAGACTTTCATGTTAAGTACCAAATACCTTAGAGGTGTAGAAGGTGGAAGCTCTGAGCATGTCTCTTTCCCCTTGGGCTATCTTTCAGTGACTTCTGTGCTGTTCCAGTTGGCCCTGGCCTGCTAATACCTAATTAGAAACCAAAAGAATAAATGAACTGATGATGGTTAAATATTTACTACCCCAATTCTATGGTTTTTATATTCTTTGTTTTGTAACCCTGTTGCCAGTGTTGGTTTCCAAAAAAAATCCATAGCAAAGCATGTTACCTGTTACATTTCGACTACAGGGAAAGGGCAAAGAGCCTTTTCTTAAGAGACAGTTTCATCATCAAAGTAATGCACAAAAAATTAAAGAAAACATTGGAGGAGAATGCTAGAAATGTTGGTTGAAAAGGAGGTCACCCTGTGGAGCATTCCTCTCAAGCTAGGACTGTCACCAACCTTAGATCAGGCCAGCCAGGGCATGGACTGCTGGAGCCTGGAGAACTTCCAAGGATGGAGTTTGCACTGCCTCTCGGGCTAATGCCTTCCAGCCCTGCCCTCCCCTCCCAATGAGGAAATCTTTCCACCAGGATGTTACAGTATCCACCAGCAGAGCTGGCCTGTGTTATGTTTCTAAGTGCCCTCCAAGTAGCTGCAGGCTGCATAGCCACCTACTCCCTGAACTATACAAACCCAGCTTCCTCAGTCTCTCCTCACAAGTCATGTGCTGTAGGGCCATTATTATCTTAGTAGTCTTCTGCTGGATTTTCTCTAAATTCTCAACATCTCTCTTGAGCTGGAGAGTCCAAAAACCGGTCACGGTATTTCAGGTGAGCCTCAACAAGCGCTGAGTTAGATGGGTATAATAATTTGTCTTGCTCTGCTGGTGGTTCTTGTGATGTACATGTGGAGTTTGCCTTGTTCTAATGAGAGCACACCCTTTAGCTCATTTTCAACGAGGCATCCACAGTAACCGCCAGACCTTTTCTAGGATAGCTGGTACTCTGCAGGTTGGCTTCCAGCCTGTACTGACACACAAGGTTATTCTGCCCTAGGTGCACAACTTTTTGCTTTTTCTTGTTGAACTTGAGTTGGCCTGATTCTGAAGCTTTTCAAGGTCCTTCTGGACTGACTGGGTAAATCTCCCTGCTCAGAGATTGAATCTCCGAAATGTGGTAAAAGTTCAGACTTAGCCAATTTAACCACATTGAATTAAGTTTATTAGAAGGGCAAGTCTGTTGTTACTAGAGACACATCATGCAGTTAATTTCTTTCCCCTTGCTATAAAACATTTTGAACGAGAGTGTTCTGCTGAAATAGAAGATCTGTGCCTGATCTTGACCCGTGGGCTCTAACTTGCATTATCATCTATTCTGTAAACTCTCTAAGGCCTGAGTTTTATCTTCCTTATTTGTTGTACTGCAGTCAATCCAGATCAGACTAAACCAAAAAGTTTCACCTAGTCCAGTTCAAAACAGGCATTCTGGATTCTGGCTGGCCCATTTCAAATATTATGAGTCTTGTAGGTATAGTTAGTTCACAAGCTAATTTATTTCAGAATTGTCTTAAGCATCAGCAGTTTTTAAAAGGCTACGGTACTAAATTCTGCCAGGACCAAATGCAGCAAATTCTGCTAGTAATTATTGCATTTTATTTCACTGATCAACATAAAGCTATTCCTCATTTTAAAACACAAAAAATAAGAACAGCATTAAGATCAGTTGGGTTTTTTTCCTATTTTTATTGACTTAAAAGGTCTATTTCTTGCTTTGCTTCACCACTGAATCATTTCAAAATCATTGAAGGCAAAGGTGTTACACTAGTATAAAATCAATAAGAAGGGAGCTAAAAGGGAGGTTTCTACATGCAGAGAATGAGAAATGAAAGAGAGGTTTATAATATCATAAACCTTGGAACTCCGTCTGGTAATTACCCCTGATATGGCCTGCCAAGGAAATGACCGCCATCTGCTGCTGCCCACCAGTGCTCTGGAAATACAGTCAGGCTGCTGGTATTCGCTGGAACTAGCAGAAAACTAATCCTCTCCATTTCGGCTCGTAGGATTACATGTAATTGTGTGTAAGATGCAGGCTCAGTCCACACAGATTTTTCAGGCTCTGAAGTTGTGAAGATTGAAGTAGATCACATTTGTCCTAAACTTGCTGTTCAGCTTCCCCCTCTGTATTTGTATTTCGTTGCAGCTTTTGTTTTTAAATTGCTGGCAAAAAGTAGCTACTTGCTGAGGTTTCAGTGTATTCTCTCTGGTTCATGCATTTACAAGTGCGACTTTTTGTCATAGAGCGGCTTTGAGCTAAAGTTAATCTTTTTCTTTATGAAACTGAGATAGGACTGCTTTTAAAATACAGAAGAAGTTTCAAGGTTCTGAGGGAGTTTCGGTAATATACACACATCTCTACAAGGAATATACAGAAACTAGTCTGTGGTAAGACAAAGTGTGATAGAGAAATCTGCTGAAATGAAAGAACTTAGAGCAGGAAGAAATGGCACAGAAAAGTTAGATTACGAGAAGGAGGAGGTGAAATAGAAAAGGAGAGAATTTGTAAAGAATACAGGGGAACCCTGATTCTAGTTTGGCTGTTCCTACGTGCCTCCGACGTTCAATGCAATAATAAAAGGGTACCTTCAATGAAGATTTTCTTAGTAAAATATAAAACAATAGGACTTAGAACAATAATAGAAAAAATACTGTGCAAGTTCCCTAGTTCAAAGTACAGCAAAGAAGTACTAATATATTCAACCGCTAGCTCCTAAAGCTAGAGAATATGGAATTTAGGAAAAAAAATGGGAATATGAATAAGGCAGAAAGGAGAGATGCTGCGGAGGGATTCTGTTTTGTTTGCTCTCCCTCCCCCATTTCAGATGGATTAAAGAATTATTAAAAATTAAAATGCAAAATCACTCTCAGACAAACCAAGTGAGAATGGCTTCAGCTGAGCTGGGTAATATCGGGATCCCAGGGGGACCCAGTTCTTCTTCATCTGTTTTTGGCTATGATATAAAGGGTGTCTCTGAATCATTTGGAGGGGCCCGCAGCAGTAATAATGTATTCCTTAGAGCTGCGCCACTCATTGACAGAATGCAGGACAAAAGAGGCAAAAACCACTGGAGAAGCTTTTTGTCAGGGTGAAATGAAGCACTTCGGCTTCTGTGAATGAAAACAAGACTATGGTGGCATTAGATACAAATTAAGGATGAAAATCGGTTCTGCCGTAAGAGGTATTTCCCAAGGGATAGCAATCTCAGTTTTTGGTCAGTGTTAGGAGGTAAAAAGGGTGTAGGGCTCCAGCTGAACTCGACTAAATCGTGGCACGTGTTTGCAAAATTAGGGTTGTGAATATTTTAGAAAAATGTTGTAAAGTTTTGTTCATTTAATTGTGAAAGTATCATTAGTGATTCAGGTGGAAAATGTTACATTGATAGACAGTAGTGGCACAAGGAAAAATAAATCCACGGGCCTTTCAGGCAGTAATGGCCACTGAAGACATAATTTCCATTCCATGACACAGAAAACCCTGTTCCATACACAAATAGGGAGGAAAATAAGGGTTTATGTAGCATGCTAAAACAACCCAGTAATCTATATTAGGGACTCCCATGTGTGAGCTTATGAGAGTGGAAGAGTGGAAACTCCTGTTGCGTACCTGGTGGCTGTTAGTCACACTGCCTTATGCAAACCCTTCCGCTCCCAGTGCGGAACATGCAGCCGGCCCTACAGAAGGGAAGGCGGCACAGCGGTTGCCTCTAGCAGCGGGAGGCAGAGGGCATGGCAGAAGGTACTCTCTTTGGTATTGGTCTTCTGGGACAACTGCTGCAGCTCTTTGCTGCTTTTTCCCCCCTCCGTCTTGACTTTCAAGTCCATGCTTTCCTTCTAATTATAAAATAATAAAGGAACCTCACAGTGGTTCTGTGCAATCATCTCAAGGTTTTAGTCCCAATTCTCAACTCGCAATATTTTTATTTCAGCTTAATTTCCTTCTCTCCAGCGATATTACTCCCTGGTTACGTTGAAACACGACTTTCTGAACTATCTTTATGGATAACGTAGAGATGCAAATTCAGCTAAAAGTATATTAAGCAATTTATTGCAAGCGCTGCAGTACAAGGAGGAAGATGGAACCTAACGTGGAAAAAAGATCGTTGTAACATAATTCTATTTCTACCTTTGCCTGTAGTGAGTGAAAGATGGCACAATGCATAACTGTGAAGACAAAGGTACAGTATAATACATTTATCCTTATACCACTCAAGTGAAACAACTGTGAGAAAGATAAGGGTCCTAACCTCACAAGGTATATAAATGATAAATGTGCTATAATATTTCCTATCCTGTTTTTCTCCTTTGATAATGCTCTTATCTCAAGATCTCTGCCACAATATTATAGAATACATTTTATTGTTTTATAAGTTGGTATGCTATCTTTATAAATAAATACATTCAACCTATCAATATATTAAATGAAAATGCTAACATTTCTCTTAGCATGCCAACAAAATGAATAGCATCTTTACAATGCTGTTTGATACACTGAAGCCTAATGATATTTCTTGTTCAGAGTCTGTAGCCATTAAACTTGAAAACAAATAATTAAAATAAATTATACCCTTAGCGTCTACAAACTAAGGAGGCGAATAAAAATAGCTGTGCAGGAGGGAGGTTAACACAGGGATATCTGTTGACAGTGTTATGAAGACCTCAAAGGGATTCATACGTTCACTGCCTGCAGTGATGTGTGTGAGGAATCCCATGTCAGACTGTTAAGTTTAGCAAACAGGATTTCCAGTAATAGATTTTCAGAAAAATGTGGTTACCCAGGGGTATTGTGTACTTCCCAATTACTCGAACGTTCAGAGAGACTTTGGCCGTTTTCTTCTCTGCTCATCTATGCGTGTGTGTATATGCATGTAATTGGTGGGTTTGCTTGTTTTCTGTGGTTTTCTGCTTATGTGGTGTTGCGCTCGGTGCAGTGAGAGAGATTTCGTGACCTTTAACACAGCTGCCAGTCACTTTCTATAGGTGCCAGCGCAGATACATGCCAGTTTTTCTGATGGTGATGAGTGACTCTTGCCGCCGTTGTCGTTTCGCCTCACAGCTCCTTTTAGTTTTCTTCCTCTGTTATCCTTCGCAATGCTCAGAGGAAAGTTCCCGTGTTTGGGAAACTTTAGGTCCTGAATATTATTAATGCTGAAGGCTCTGAGATGCAGGCTCCTCCGCCGTGCTGAATAGCTAATGACCATGAAGTTTCTACTGTGAGAAAATCATCATTAACAAACCAAAACTCTCAGCTTGGGGCAGGCCATCCTCTTTAGTCTTTTCCGTGTGTTCCGATATCTGTTTATTGGCGCTCATCGTTTCAGAGGAAGGAGCCAACTGAGGTGATATACAAGTAGAAACAAGGAGAGAATTTTAATAAGGAAAGCAGCATGGGCCAAGTGGCCGTCTCTGTACTTTAATATGCCTTGTGGTCTTGTTGTCTCCAAACACATCAGACTATAAATAGCTTCGTTTTCACCAATCTGCTACTCTTGCAGAAGAGAAAAGAGGCACTAGGCAGGGCTACACCATCTTGCTGGGCAAGAGCAACCCACGTCAGCCCCCTTGGTGCATGAGCCGGCATCTGTCCTGCCCACCAAGCATCTCTTTGGGGTGTTTGTAGGCACGACATATGCCCCAAAGGGCTTATGTCACCCCCAAAAAGGCTGGATCCATTTGCAGCTGTGTGCATACTCAAAAAAAAAAATCAGTCTTTGACAGCTGATGTGACTTACCACCAACCTAAAAGGGAAAAAACGGAGGGACCAGGACAAATGGGTTTGCGGTGGACTGCAAAGGAGGTCCTGTCCCCCTCCACCCCAAAGGATGTCACTAGCTGTGCCAGAGCAAGCAGCCCAGCCTGTTCCCAGTCTCTCATTACCTGGGTGCCTGAACAGAAGATGAGAACCCACACAACGACTGGAATCCAGCCTAATTTGAGATGTGAAAGTTAATTTGCTGTTGGCCTGTAATCTTTAGATGATCTAGGCTTCTCTGAATAAGGCTGGTAACAAGATGTCTTTTTCTACCCTGTTCTTCTTTTGTCCCAGCTGCTTTCTCAGGAGATCCTAGTCCATAAACAAAAAGTAGAATAATAAAAAGCCAGAGGGAAATGAAGGAAAGTTTTCCCAGAAAAAATTAAAAATTCAGATTCAAAAGATGGGAAGAGTTCTGGCTGACTTCTGATTGGTTTAAAAATCACTTACTTTTCCTAAACTAATGTCTGGAAATAATTTTTTGGCATTTAAAAGGGAGGTGGTATTTTAGACTTAGTTCTCCTTAGGGAGAACTATTGTTAGCTTGAACTTGTATCAGACTTCTTTTTTTGATATAAGTTTCATAATTTTGGGCATATCAATGAACAGTGTCACACGTACCTGTCTGCCTCTTTGGATTTGAAAAAGAGTAAGAATGCTTCAGTGATTCAGTTACAAGACCAGAAGTCAGAAGATCTGGGGACAGATTTAAGACTTGTCTGAATTCATCTTAGCTATTTATGGCTTCAGAGTAAGTAGCCTAATTTACATCAGCTCAAGACCTGCGCTTTACAACCTGTTCCCATCTATTTCCAACTCTGACCAAAAAAACTACTTACGTAAGAAGTCCAGCAAATGACTTAACCCCTGTACCCCGGTTTTCTCTTTTGTAAAATAGGATGATGATGATAATTACATACGTTACTCGGACAGTGATAGCAAACAATAGAATTTGAGATGTTCAGAATGAAACGTTTGTGGAAATATGAAACTCTATGGGAATGATATCTAGGAATATCTTACAAGGAAATGGCAGTTTGATTTTAGAAACCAAGCCTGTTTCATCCATGTTTTCAACCAACTTAAATCACGACTCTTCAAAGGTGGATACCTTCCCCTCCTCACACTGGTTTCGGTACAGCTCCGGACACACTGATAATAAATATAACTAAAAATGCTGAGTTGCTTATGCCATGGGAATGTGCCTAAAGCACACTTCTTGCATTCATTGCCTTTGCCGTTTCTTGGCCTATATGTGTCTTTGTAGAAATCAAAGGTTATTTCAGCCCTGAAAATGGTGTTGCTGTTATTTCATTGTGCTGAGCCTTTCATGCAGTGCGGTAGGTAAAAGAGGTGAGAGAGCTGTCCATTTTGGAAAGAAAAAGCTGAGACCATCCATTTAATGCCACTTAGGACGTATTACAGCAGAATAATTTGGTCATTTAGAATTTTAGATCAAAGTATAAATAGTCTAAAGCTACACTGCATCCCAGAGGTGAGAAGATGGAGACTATTTGCAGTCATAATACCAGATGTTTAGCCATTGCTATAAATTCAACAACAAAAAGTGAAAATAAAAAGCGAGCTGTTAATTGGGGATATTTGGAGTCATGTCACAGGTGAAAGATGATCTAAAATGCTGCTTCATAGCACAATGCAATAGTGAAATTAGCACATGTCTATTATCACTGCTTGCAACTCTGCAGGAAACTAATGGAAAGAGTTTAATCTTTTCAAGCTCCTCTAAAAGGAGAAATACAGGATTTCACCTGTGTTACTGAGTTTTCCTTCCTCTCTTATTCCTTGCCAAATTCTTACCGCATAGCAGATTTTTATTATTTAATAGTAATAAATTGCCTTGACTGTAGATTGAATAAATAACTGTAGAGATCAGGGCCCTGATTGTTCATTTTTGGAGGCAGCTGTAGTGATCCATTGTGGTAATGGTTAGAAAGGGAAAGGGTGTAGAAAGGAATTCTAAAATTCCCCCTCTTGAACCAGTTTCAGTGAGATCTCTTTCCAAAGCAGTAAAAGCAAAGGCATTAATTATACATTTCCATTATGACAGAGCCAACATCAGCAGTGACTAAAACATAATTTGTTTAGGTGGCAGTGCAGGCTGTTCTCTGATCAAGTTTTGTTTCCCACAGGGAGGCATCAGTCTTAAATTACACAGCAAGCAGGCAGGAGAAAGGAAGCAAACAATAAAACACTTCCCAGAGGAAGAAAAGAGGAAAATTTGTCTCTCAACGTCCTATTAAATAAATAAATCTACATTTTTTTGTCACTTGGCAAAAAATCAGCAATGGGGTTCAACTTTAATTAAAGGAAGTATGTTTTCTGTGGGGCTTCATAGGATTCTATTTTAGATTTCCAGTGATAAGTTGCTTTTAATGCAAAGGAACTTTCCCACTGGAAGGAAGGAAAAGATGATAGAAAGAAAAATCCTTGGGCAGTGCTGACAACAGGGAAATATGGGATATCTTACTTGTCCTACTGTAATCCATAAAGATAGAGTAAGGTAAGTCTTTAGTAAGGTATGCACAAAACCAGGACCAGTCTCTATCAGCATATTTAACAGCAACACTATATCTATATCTGTATATTTACATACAATTGTATGTAATTGTACATACAAAAGTTAGACATGCATCTTTCTGAGGAAATATGTTTTAAGCTAGAATTCAGTTTAATGCTGTTAAGCAAGGGCATAGTTTTACTTTATCTTCCAGTGGATCTATTATTTTGCATAAATATATGAACATATTTTAGTACCTTACCGAATCAAAGACCCCAAAGGAATGCTTTTGTTATTTGCTTTTAATTTTTGACTGCTATAAAGAACCGTTGGTTGTGATTTTCTATTGTAATTTGACTTTTAATATCATATCCCCTGACTGCTTCAGCCTCTCTTTATTTGGCGTGCATAAAGGAAAAGCAAATATAAGCTGATTTCTTATTATCTCCAACACTTTCAGGAGAAACAATAAAAAACTAGGATGAGCTATGTGCCATTTAACAGGAGCATCTTCCTGTTCAACATACCATTCCCCCTCCAGTGGAGTTTGCTGGCAATTTCAAATGAATGAATAAACAAATCCAAAAATGCACGTCATTTACCCCATGTGCAGCAAATAGTCCTTTGGAACTGCTATTGTGCAAAATTAGATTCTCTCTAATACAAGTGAAAACCTTACATGTCATGAAAATGATTATGGAGAATGTTGTGTGAGCTTAGCAGGTTTGATTTAATTGAAGTAGTTAATAATTTCTGGTTTTAAAAAAATAAGAAAAGATCCTTCTGACCACTTAAACATTCTAAAGCGATTAGATACTAAAGAGAGTCACTGCCAAATATTACTTTGAAAGGGAGTGAAAGCAGCATTGTCTCCTTATTGCAGGCTTAAACTGGTGTGGTTTATTTTATAATTGAAACATTTAGTCATGCTTTAATTATAAAATTAACTATACTATGCTAGTTATTTGGAACCTTAAAATACAGTGGTCTGAGAGCATGTATTTTGATACATCTGTCATTCATAAATGGCCAAGTTGCATCATTGATTCCCCAAAAGGAATGATGAAAACACAGATAAAATGCTATATAAAGCCATAAAAAAATGCTAAGAAAGTGGTCTGGGAACAGAAAATCTCAATCTTTTACATGCATGAACTGCCTGCCTGCCACCAGTAATTTTCCCCTGAACATTTCAGGACAGCTAAGACAAAACCAGGGTGTCTCGCAGGCATGTTGGTTCACGCTTCCTGTGGTGGAGGGCGACTGCAGGAGCGAGGCAGTTCTGCACTGCTGATATGTGTTTGCCCGTCTTTAATCAACATGGTCAGATAATAAGAGAGATCCTACGAAACTGCGGCAAAGAAGTAAAAGATGTGACTCAGAATGAAACATGAGAAAGATATTCAGCCAAAAATGTGCTCAAAGGATCCAACTTTTAATAGGCGGGATTCATTCCAGTTGGTTTGGTTACACTCCTGAAATGCAGAATGGCAGAGAGACCAGTGAAGTTGGAACCATGAGGTTCAGTCCATCAGACCAAGAGGGAGACTTTACAGCCTGACACATCCAACCCATCTGTGAAAGCCTTTTGCGAAGGCAGGAAATCAAATGAGTAGATGTTGGAAAGGTTTGCTGATAAGTTTTCATCTGTACTGACTCTCTCTTGAGTGCCTAGCTATGGTAGTATAGCTAGTGGGAAGAAGATTCATTGGGAAGAAGAATTAGCATTGGGAAGAAGATTGGGAGGAAGATAAGGCCATAGGAATAGAACGGCTGCTCTTTCCTTGTGTTTTGGTGCACCTGCTGTAAATGAGGTGGTGAGAAGAGGGAACACTTCACTGTCCTGGCAGTGCTCAAGGGCAGGAATACTGCCTGTTCCTGGGAAGACCATCTTGTCTCCTGCCCTGAACATGCCAGTTCATTAAAAGAAGAACTTTTCCTATCTAATACGTACAGTTAAACCTTCCCAGGTGGTCCAAACTTTCACTTCCATCCTTGTTACAGCAGAAATTAAAACCTATGAGTGGAATAAGCATGAATAATTGGTTCCTACGTTGCTCATAGCAACGATGTTTGCACCATGGAGCAATGGATATGATGTTCTACATCCAGGTCACCATTGCTAATCTTTTCACTTAGTGAAAAGCACCTTTTTTTGTCTCTTTGCCACAGCCTTTTCAATGGATAAGACAGAGTTGCCCTGATTTATGTTACTGATTTTACTTCAAAGACAGAAAATGATTAAATGACTGGATGGAGGTTTGTAGGTGTATCTTTACAGGGGTATGTACATGCAATCTCATCTGTTGAAAATGGATAATAATATGACAATGAAGTATGTAAATGGGACAAATAAAATGAACGATGCTAATTAGAGCTGAAGAATAATAATCCTGGTCCTGCTAAAGTCAATCGGAAAAACTCCCACTGACTTGGTAAGGTCAGGATTTCAACCAAAACGTCAACACTGAACTATAACAGAATTGTGGACTGGGAAATCTTGTTCTGTACTTTAATCTTGCCGAAGGAAATAGTAAAGAAGATTCCAGAATCAAAGCCCTGAATGGAAGTACCTCAAAACATGATGAAAATTCAAATCAAAAATTCGATGTAGTAATTCAGGACCAACCCTACATATCTGTACCTCAGTACCATCTTTGGTCCTTTATAAAGTGTTCATGTTACTAGAAAATTGCTGTTGAGAAATCATTCCAAACTGCGTGACAGTTAAGTGCAATGCCCAAATGGTCTTGCTCTGATTGTCCCTTGATTTGGTTGGGGCAGGAGATTGCGGTGCTGTAGGAGGCAAGAAACTGTTCAAAACAGGAGAGCGGGGGCGCGAGTGCAAAAACACAATTGCAATGATAGACGCCAGCCTGCTGGAGTAACTACAAAGTGAATTCCTGTGTCATTTGGATAGTTTTTGTTTAGTTTATTTTAAAAAACCAGTACAAACCCCTCTTATCTCGCTTTTCTGTATGCCTAATTCTTCATAGTCTTGCCATGTTTTGATAGTTTAGAGCTAAACCAAAAAGAACCAAGTAACTTCAAGAAGTACGTTCATATTTTTTTTTTTTATGCTGGAAACTGTGAAATTAATTGGGCTTTGAATTGTTTTCTGTATTTCAGATTTTGTTTGTGAGAAGTTAATATTTCTAGAGAGAATTTTGCATCTTTGGTTTTGCTTTCCCTCAAAAACCAGTTATTTAATGATAATATATTATGTGACATTTTACATTCTGTTTGAAAAGCCATCTTTTATTTAACAGTGTTCTGACAGTGTTTTTAAGATAATTTACCTACAGTCATTGTCATTTATTCACACTGTTAAAATATCATGCAGTCTTCATGAATAGGGGACACTAAGATCATCTTTGAAAGTTCAAAAATGCATTTTCTGCAACAGCAGCTGTAATAGAGTTGCACTTGGGGAACATTTTTCCTCTGAAGCCTTGTGTTTATGCAGCTTTTATGACCTTAAGGAAAGATCTCAAGCTGATCCATAGTTGTAAGATTATTTTCCTCCTCATAAATATGGCACATAAGACTGACTACCCTGATTTACTGAAATCGCTGAAAACATCTTCGGTTTCTTCATGTTGCAGATGAAAGCTGGGCAGCAGGAAGAGCTTTCCCCCTGCGTAAATGTTCTAGTTTTCATCTGTAGACATCAGGGCTTCCTGGAAGATGCCAGACTGAAATGGTTTGGATGTGAAAAGTGCCATTTGGTTATTATCCAGACGTAGCGAGCCATTATCTAAATTGTTCTTTTTTGGGGGTACAATGAATGCTGGAATCTCAGTAATCTCCTTTCCAAGCCCATTGAAGTGGACGAAGTTTTGGACTAAACACTGTTGTGAGCAGATTGGAGACCCAGATAAAAGGAATTAAGAAGAGAGGTTGCTCTGGCTGTTCATCTCTCTAATGTGTGTATTTGAAATTTGGAAGTCTGCTGCTGCAGATTGGCTGCTTGTTTCCCCGGCACAGGCGTTCTTAAGTCCCCTTTTAACTTGCTCTCCTCAGCAGGATTTCTTCTACTTGCTAATTGCCAGCAGTGAAAAATCTACAGAGGCAAATTGATGAGGAAGAAAAGGTTTCCAAACCAAAGTGGCTGAAAGAATTCCAGCCGTTGGCTGGGGCGGGGAAGGGGCAAAAAGAAAGGCAAAAAGCTTTTGGCGTTTTACTTTTTCTCTTTTTTTTTTTGGGTTACAATAAGGAAAAGATCTTTTCCTACTAATTCTATTGACAATGATTTGGCACGTTGGGAAGTATTTCTGCAGAGTCTCATGCTCCCAGCTCCATAAATAGGCAAGAGATCAGTAGTTGAAAATAAACATGGTAACTACAACTTCTAGATACACGTTAAAGATTATGTATTTGCTATTTTTTTCAGCTCCGAATCACAGCATAGCTTGAGCAGAGAGGCGTACAGCCTTTTGGTATGGATCAGCAAGGACGTATGTTTTACAGTTTCAAGTAAGTGCATTTCTTTTTCCCTCCTAATCATGCTAAATAGCAGATATTTGTAATACAGAGTGATAGACCTTAAAAAGTAATTGTACATAGGAAATCATCTGCTGGGAGAATTTCTGACAGTTTCTGCAGTTGTCTGTTCTTGGCCCAGTACTAGCCAATATCTATATCTGTTAACTGAAGTCATAGCCAAATTGGTATTGTTCTAAATGAAAACAGCATTTGGCTGCACTGGGCTGGCAGGCTTACTCGGGGCCACAGCGTTAAAGCGAAGTAGTAAATTTTACAGAGAACTGTAGTTTCACAGAGGTAAACTGAAGAGATGGGTAGTTTTTACAGAATTGTCTAGGTCATCAAATATTCTGTATTTCCAATGTGGTGTTGTATCTATATAATCAATTTTTCTCTTGAAAGAAGAATATAAGCCACACTTATTGAGGAGACTTGTAGCATCACAGGTTTAAACCAGGCTCCTTATTTAAAATTTTAAGATAGGATTCCTGGATGGAAACTCAGGAGAACATGGAGTAAAAGTAGGTATTTACTGTTCTACTGTTTGTAACGTTCATGAGAGCATTGTCAATTGTTGGGTAAAGTTTCACTGTAGTTTTAAAATGAGCTCAAGAAAGAGCTGCAGGAGTGATTTGAAGTTAAAAATACCTGCTTTTCAGCAGGAAAGTAAAGAAATACTAGGAAGCATACTCCTTTAGTACTCACTCAAGA
The DNA here is from genome assembly GCF_964199755.1 of Larus michahellis. NCBI lineage: Eukaryota > Metazoa > Chordata > Aves > Charadriiformes > Laridae > Larus > Larus michahellis. The sequence continues at coordinate 18,573,633 of NC_133900.1, read as the reverse complement.
AGGTGGGTTTTGATGATTTTTCAATTGGCGTGCTAACTCACAAGAAATTCTAGGGACAGAAAGCTGAATCTAGTTTCAGATGAAAAATAAAGTATGTTTATAACATAAGATGTAATTAATTACTGAAACAACTCTATCAGGAATATTTTGGTTGAGGTCTTCAAATGAACTTTTAGCTAAACCAGAAATGCTAGATTCTTTGCAAGGCTCACAGGAAGTCAGTTTCTAACGTTCAGAGCTTTCTGTGCTTTTCTCAGAAAAGTTGGGAAGCTTTTTCCATACATTGTCCCTATTCTAATCTCAAACATTTTTCCATGACTCTGTAACAAAGGATGATGGCTTCCTTTTCTCCCAGACAAAAAAGCTGAGTCGCTTTAACTCTTGCACTAGAATGAGAATGAGATCTGGATGTATTTTTTTTTTTTTCTTTGCTGGATTCTTTTCCACACTCATTTTGAACTGTTTGTATCGTTCAAAACAAGACAGAGATGCTAGGTGTTTAATACAGATCTTATCAGCATTGTGTGCATGTTCTTTGGTGTTAAATTCTCCTTTTTTTATATATATCCAAAGACTTCCTCAGACCTTTACCAATGGCAAGCTGTATGCACTGATGTGCTTATAGTTGACGACTCATACATCCTGTTTTCTTAGAAAGGGTCTTTTGTCATAGCTTGAATGTTTTCTTCACACGTATCTTACACTGAATTTTTCTGTATTAAAACTTACTTATTGGCATCCAGGCAATCTGATAATTCTTCAGTGGTTCTCTTAATTGCTTATTGTCCTTAAAAACTTTTGTAGATGTGGCAGAGATGCTGGTAATTAGATTGTAGTCCAAATTACTGATGAAAATACAGAAAAGCGTTTGTCAAAATACAGACCCGATAAGGGTTGTTTGTTCTCTATCAGGAAATTAACTTGAAATCTATTTTATTGCATGATCTGTTCATTCCATTTAGAAGTTTTCTTTAGTTAAGTAAAATGACCTGGAGAGTGGAAAATTAACAGAGGTGGCTTTATCAATCAAACCTGCGATTTTCAAAAAAAACAACAAACCCCCCCAAGTTTGCTAGAAAAGATTTAAAGCTGAAAGAACTGTATGAAAAGCCTTTAATTATCATTACGAAGGTTACTTCTCTTAGGGGCATAAGTAGATAGCCCCTATTGAAGATTTATCAGGACTTCCACTTACTGGTTCCCCGGGGCAATTATCTTATCCCATTCTTTTTGGGTACCAAAATGGATGGATGTTATTCCCACTTAATGCAGAATCACACTGCAAGGTGAACATCTCAGAAATACTTCAAGCTGTACAGTATTTCCACTTTCACCAAGAGACTGAAACACCCTCCAGGCCAGGACAGTTCCCCAAAAGAAAGCTGAAGAGCCTGGCAATCACCTGACACACGCCTTGGGATGGAAGCAGCTTTGCTAAGGAACGCTTCCCAGAGAATCAGCGATTCCTGTCATCTCTCTGTAGTTCAGAAAGCAGAAGAAATCAGGAAGGTACAAATATCTGAGGGGGGAAAAAAAAGACGTTTAACCAGCCACTGTGTCTTAGGAGGTCACTCCGTGGACTTTTTCTCTAGAGGCTGCCAGAGCCTTGTAGAGCTCAGGTCAAATGCAATAGCAGGCGTGAGGGCACGAAGTGGCCTTCCTGAGCTGCCTCCCCTTCCTTTAGAGTAATACGTGGTCTCTTAAAAGAGCTATATGGGAAAAGCACTGCTGCTCTCTGCACGCCCTACATCAGTGCCAGTAGAGGTGAATGGGTGTGCAAGGAAATCGTTCCGTAACTTATTTTTCTCTGAGCCAAGGCAGAGAGCATGGAAGGGGGAAGTAACCCATTCCCTAGGCTCTCCTGTTGTGATGGCGACTGGTAATTTGCCAACTCGCTCAAAATGCTGAGAGGAAACTCAGACTATCTCAAATAAGAAAAGGGGGATGCTGGTCATTTCTCCAAGATCTCAGTGTGAGAATTCCAAATTTGATTTAAAATGCAACATCTGTTCCATCATCCAAATGTACTAGACTATTTTAATGCCAAGTAAGTTTTAATTCTTGTACATATAGGTTTCCAAAGTGAAGACAAAGAAAAGCCATAATAAGAGGTGAGAAGCATTCTTGCTGTATCTTCAGAAATGAACTAGAAATAACACCCAAGTAGGGGAATTATTTATAGATAGCAGAATCTGAAGAGAAATGCCAAGAGATGTCAAAACTGATTGAAACATGCAGCCTTGACAGCTCTGAAATTCATAGGCTGACTGTCTGCCAGAATTTGTGCATGATGCTTTATTTTCTTCAGTCGCTAGGTTTGCCTATCAGCGTGGTATAAATGGGTGAAGGAAAACAAGAAACGAGGGAGCATTTGTTGGCTCTACTTCCCTCCCCCAGTCTTGCGCGATGTATACTGTTAACCACTCTGATGCAGTTGAAATGATAGAACTAATGCGGCCCACTGAAATACCGCTCTTTTCATTTAGTGCAAAAAAGCAGTTTAAAGTAGAGTTCAAAAAGATTAAATTAGACAAGCTTCCTATGCAAAGCTGATTCTTGATTATGATGCTGAATAATGACTGCATTCTGATCGTTTTAATGCTTCGCCCAACAAACAAAATTATATAGAGAAGCAGCACCAGGTGGGAATGATGTACCACAAGCTCTATTCTCCTGTCAGGGCACACGAGTACTATGCCTTTGCACTGAAATCTTTGAAGTTACACTATTATGAAAAATGTATAATAAAAAGAGAACGAGATATGGTAGTTTTTTCACTGTAGACGTAAATTAATCATAGTTCTATAAGAGTGGCTACATGACATCAGTGTAACTGAGGCAAATTATATAAACAAGCCTCGCAACACCACTGAAAATATAAATATTATTACCCTGTATTATTAGGTCTTTATCTACCTTATTTTCCTTTCACAAAAAGGCAAACTGAACTGTACAATAGTTAACTGACCTATTTAAAGTTCCACAGTATCTTCACAGGTACATCTGAAACTAGATCTCAGATCATCTAACCCCAATTCTGCATAAAGACCAATAAAATGGCTTTCTTTTCTACAAAAAGAAAAATAAATAGGCTTTGAACAATGACATCTTACATAGAAAGGCTTTGTCAGATGTAACACTGTAGGGATTCTCTCTTATTCAGGACCCATTATAATCCAAATCATCCCAGAGACACATATGAAAGCAAGATACATGCCTTGTTCTTGTCCTGTAAACTTTAGAGGTAAACTATCTTAAATAAAAATAGCTATTATAATTATTCTACAGTTTTAATTTACATGTAAAGCTCTTACAGAGATACAGTAAAATAAGCTCAGAAATATTTCAGGAAGTATTCATCAGATTTCATTACTATACATTTCAAACTGGTATTTTCAAAGAACATCAGTTATCTATTCATAACCACTTCTTAGAGTGGAAAAGTACCTTCTTATAATAAAAGCAAATTCAGGAGTAATACATTAAAATTGCAAAAGAGATTTTTCTACTGATTCGGTGCAAACAGAAGATAAATTAAACACTTCAATATTTCAATAATCATCAGAAATACCTTTCCAGTTTCAAGACGTAGATATGTAATCAATTTTATCTCTCTTTAATTATGTTTCATAGCATAACCTTCTGCTGACAGACTACTCAAGGCTTATGTCAACCAGAATAATAGGTTGCACTTGTTATTGATTTAACTATCACTTCTAGGAACTGATCTTGTGGTTTTATTAGACTGTTTTTAACAGTTCCTTTTGGACAAGCTAATTCTACAGTTCTAAACAAATATAGATCATGTTCTCTCGAGATGTGCGATCGTTATACCTTCCTTTTAATCATCTATGATAATCAATTAAAATTATGGAGCATTCAAGCAGATGTTCAGATGCGTTATGTTGCACGCAGTAAAGATAGAAAGATGAAGTTAAGAAAGAGCATGTATACAAGACAGGTTTACACAGAATTATTTTATCTGAGAATTGATCCCTTAAAGCTTGTCTGTAGAGTTTTTGACTACAAATCATAAGGATTTTTTTTCCCCATTTCAGTTTCAATATATACCCAGGAATTAAGGAACTCCACCAGGTCCTTCAGGGTAGGAACACCTCCTGACCTTCCATAAAATAACATTCTTTTAAATTTGCTTGAAACTGCCTTAGTTCATGTTTCAAAGTCCTTTCTTTTATATTCAAATCCTAATTCAGTGCTCAGTAAATTAGAAATAGCGAGGCTTTTCTTTCACTGTTGATGCATACCTGTGTTTTCTCTCTTCCCTCTGCTTTTAAACTTTCCCGGCTGTGTGCTTCTGAATAGGCATTTAGATTTCTCCTTTATGGGTTTGTGATCCTTACCTCTAGGTTCATGTGCGCGCATTCACATTCGTACACCACTTGCTATGTGCCCACAACATCTTTCTGCCATACACAGGTGGTCACTACAATCTCAGGAACAGTACTTTGTAAATACACCTTGCTCCACTGAGGTGCACGAGAAGGCTGCTGAATTATGCGAGCTGAAGGTGCCGTTTACGCTGCAAGCCTGAAGCCTCAGCCTGCAGCACTGGGCTGTTCAGTACACTAAAACCCAGGAAAGTTTCTGGGGTCCTTAAAGCTCAGTTACGTGAATGGCCAGATTTATACCTGTATTTACGTGCTAAAGGACACACACGCCTGCCCGGTTCTGTTGGGAACCAACGTCCTCGCATACAAGAGACCAAGAATCCGCAGGAATGGCACCAGGCTTTTAAATACTCTCTTTCTCAGAATTTAGGAGTTTTTTTCCAGAAGGCTCAGCTCACCTGTTTTTCTCATTTGAAACTTCTGGGGTTTTTTGACAGGTGAGGAAAAGGTGAATATTTTTCTTTTCATTTCCATGTTTCCTATGTTTAATTTTCTTCATTGTCTTTCTTTTCCTTAATAGAGTTGAATAATTAATGGAGTTTCTGCCTCCTAACTTTGTAGTACAAACTGGTGAATCATCAGAGATCTTTTCAGTGTTACCTTTAGGGAAACAGGGAACTACCTTCAAAAATCTCCTATTATAGGTAAGTAATTTGATTTCTCTTCTCCATAAATCATTCTTTTTTAGAATATAAAATTAAAGAGATTTCTTGACATTTACCTACCCTTACCTAGGAAGAAAACAAAACTGAAAGACACTTCTTTTATGTTCGCTGTACTAAAACTTTGCATGTCTTTTCAAAGTTAGATGCGTATAAGCTTTACCTTAGTTTAAAATAAAAATAGTAAAAATAAGATAAAATACAAAGCTTTCCTGTGAAACACTCTGGGACTGAATTTCCTTCTTTGCACTTAGGCTGGGATGCTGATGAAATGTCAAGTAGATCATATCTGCCTCATCTTCTGAATATAAAGCTCTTGACAATCCGAATCTTCTCATGCGATAGTATGTAGGCTTGTTTTGAACCATACTTTCCATAAAGTTCAGAAAGAGCTGAACTTACTTTACTTCTGGAACTCAGCAGGAATCATATGGAAGTATTTGAATTACCTTCCAACTTACTATTGCAACGTTTTGGTGAAGTGGGTCAGCAAAATTATTGACAAAACTCCATTGATGTAAAAACCCTTGACAACTTTACATTGCGTTATTTGTTTATACTTACTGCTGTTCCTGTTGTACAGTAGTATTAGTGTTACAGGAAAGAGGCTGACGATAGTCAAATCATAGCAGAATTTTTCTTGCTTTTCCACCTTGTTAGCTTCAGCAGAATAACTACAAATGTGTTGGGAACAGATACGTATAGCTGGCAGATTTGCTCAATATGCTTCCATCTTCTGACTCATGCTGTTGTATTTCTGCATATTATTCAAATCCACTGATGTTATTAGGTAGACAAATAATAGTAATGATTGTATTCAACCCGCTGTAACATGTCCTATCTCTTCGAAAGTTCTTAAAGTTCATTAGAGTATCTTACTGTTTGATCCTTGTAGCAGACTTTGTTTGAGGTATGTTCATTGGTTCAGATGAAAACCTACGTGTATGTATGTACTCTCCTTAGTTATCAGATCTACTGTGCACATATATTATATACTGTTACGTTTATATACATTGATTCCATTTCAGTTGCTTTATCAAAACGTACTTGCTTTTCATTAGAGTCAAATACAGGCAGCCTTTCTGATGTTTTGCTTCCCCGTTTTAAAGAAGTGTTTTGAAAATACCTTTCCGTATGGTATTGCAAGCTTTCTAAATAGCTCCATTTGCTTAGCTATTTTGTTAAAAAGAAATCAAAACTAATACTGAATTTTGGGGCACCAAAATAGGTCCATGTATTTGACAACCGAAAGGATAGCAAAGACCTGTGAAACGTATCGGTGGTAGTCATTGCTATTTAAATTATTGTGCTTCTTGCTAGTTAGCGGAGGGTCTCCTACAACTGTAAAACTGTTATGATAACTTCACTATGTAAAAGTTGTACTAAGAATGTGCTCTTTTCTTTTTCTCTAGTTATTTCATTGGTGTAATACATTTTAAAGAACAGGCAGAACATTTTGTTTATATAATTATGCTTATTTTAATTACATGCATTGCTATTTTAGGCCTTTTCGGTAGAAAATCAGACTTGTAAAATATAGATTTATTTTTTTTAAAACTCAAAAATAGACAAGTTACAGCTTGCAGGATCAATGCATTGCTGTGAAGAAAACTAAGGGATGAAAAATTGGAGGGCAAGACTGGTGAAAGCAAAAGCGAGATCGTCAGGTAGAGATGTGCTTTTGGAATATTTTAATTACTGAGTGTGTGCTAGTACATAGAGCATCAACAGGGTGTAAAAATAAAATGGTTATTCATAGTTACTTATTTCTGTTGTGCTGCTTTTTCTATTGAACAGAATTTTTAATTAGCTTTGCAGGTTTTGCATGGTTTCTAGTGACTATACAATGCTTCTTTCAAGATATCTAGGTCACTATTTTATACTTACTTTATATTTTATCAACCTTTTTTACGGTAAAGTATCACGGAACATCTTCTACATAAGTACTAGTTTTTCAATTTGAAAGCTTCATGAATCCCAAGCACAGCTGGAACATAAGAAGAACTTTGCGCTACTTTTTGTTAAGAACACTGTAAGTAATATTAAAACTGAATATGTGGTTAGAGTTAAGAACAAACAAGGTCTGCAAGGATTGAGGCTGGTATTTAAAACTTATATTTGAGGTAGGCAGAGTGGCAAGTTAGTGCTTTCTATTCTTTTTAGGTACTCGATGAGTCAAAGATGAACCGCACTAGGTATACGGTAAACAAGATTTAATTATTTTTTTTACCTCAGCAAAGCGTGTCCATAATATTGTATTTCATTTTTACATAGTATGTCTTAGATTATGTTTTTTTGCTGGGTTCAAGAAAAAGATTCAAAGTAAAGGAATATGCCTTAAAGAAATAACTGGATATCCATATCTTTAGAACATGATACTGCAGGAGTTCATTTAAATACAATCGAAAGACACATTGGAGAGTGCAAGAACTGAGCAGGTTCCAAACCCACGTGGTTACCTGGGGTGCCGTTACAGTTCACTGCTGGAGCTGCACCTTTCCCTTCCAGCAAGAAGGCAGCGTAGTTGTGTGTTTCTGCAAAGCTTTAAACTGCCTTTGTGCACCTGGTAACAGTAGTTGGAGTCAAAAAACTTGCACTATCCAGAAAACTTGCAGTGATCCTAAGATACTTAGTGCAAGGGTTGTCTCTTAAGGTCCTGAATATACTGTATGTGATCGATATTTGAACTATATTCCTTTGAGAAGTCAATAATTTCGTTGTACTGAGTCTCATTGCATTTTTATGTTACCTTCTGCCCTTCTAGCGCACAGTGTTGCTACTGGGTTGATTCTGAACTCTCTGTATCTTCCGGTTACTAGTAAATCTGGCAAATTCTTCTTCCTTTTATTAAATAAAAAATTGTAGTTAGAGCAATCTATGATTAATCGCATGTGTGATGTTTAGCTCTTCTGTGTCTTTCAAAACTGGGGGATTTTTATGGAAAATTTTCCCTATTTTGATTTCAACTAAATATATTTTGTTTTGCCACCCAAGAGATGATGACAGCCCATTTAAAATGTTCATTGTTTCAGCGAACTGAGTTAAAACTGCCTTAAATCTTGCCTGAGAGAAGGACCTCTGTGGGCGCACAAACCTGATGCAGAAACCTGAAGAAGAGGAACATGGATGGCGAATTTCCATTGCTTTTACTGTGTATCCCAGACTGATCTTTTGGTACGCATCAAAGTGTCACAGTGAATTAGATGTCGTGATGCCAAGCAACGCGCAGGTTAAATATGGGACTAGAAAAATCAGGCTGTGGTCTACCTTTGCCCGGGTCTCCCATTCCTGGACGAGGTGAGGTTCTCACTCGGTACAGCTGCAAACACGGGGTTTGCTTTCTTGGTCTTCCACTCCCCCCGGCTGCGCCTGGGGCATCGCCGCCCTCCAGGGCACCTCTGGGCCCAGGTGAGTCACTTTTCCTTCAGCTCAGCTCCGCCGCTGGCACAGTGTGACACAGCTCTGTGGTGAGGGGACGGGAGGAGCGGGGGGTCCCACCGGGGGGGGACACACTGAGCATTTCACCTTTATTTCTGTCGCCTGAAAATTTCAGCTTGTTGCAGACCGCCCTGCGCTTTCCTGACTAACAGTTCTCCTGATTTCAAATAAACCAGTGACCAAACAGAAGCAGGTCCTAATTACCTAGATCCCATTTTTTTTCTCTGATAGATTTTAATGAGTATGAATTGTTACTATTGATTTCCATGGGAACAGGAAAGGGCTTGTGTTATCCAATGCATACCAAAAATTCTATGACAGTTACTGGAAGGCAAAAAGACACACTGACTCTCCTTTAAATTGCAGGATGAAAATTGTGTATTAGAACAATTATGCCTCAGGGTGAATGTGTAAGTATAATGATACTGAAACTTGGCTTCTTTTCAAAATATACGGGTCTGTGACAGTTCTGTGTTGAAAAGCTAGTGATTCACATATGTAAAAAATAGAAGCTGAGCAAAAATGTCAAGGTGTGACAGAGGGCAAACCTAAATTACTTCCAATAAGAAAAAAAACCCCAACGTTCGTTTTGAAGAGAATAATTGCTGAGTTTCCTTCTAGGAATATGTTTATAGCATTAAAATATCATTTATGTATTAGACATAATTGTAAGTTAGATGGAATAAATTTTTTAAAAGGTGCAAGTATGCAAAAACAAGCCTCCCACTCTGCACATTTACCACACACGGCAACAGGAGAGTAGGAGTTAATGGTCAGTTTTCTTGCTGGAAGAAAATCACCATGGAGTCCCACGGGGATGTATTCATCAGTGATCTGAAAAAGAGAACGCGCACTGAAGTGACACGGTTTGCTAAGTTATTCAGGGTAATGAAGGCAAGGGTAATGATGAAAAAGATGCAGAAGGTGCTCTCAGGGAATGGGTGGTAAAACAGCAGCTCAAGATCCACGTTGATATATGTGGCGTGGTAAACATAGGAAGAAAACCAATTACAATTTAACATGCATAATGGTAGGTAGTGAATTAAGTCTTACACTGGGAATCTTGTTACTGAGTATTGTAAGAAAAGAGTTTTCATGAAATTCATCTTAAATTTCCTTTGCGGTCAAAATCCCCGAGTATTTTTAGAAAGAAGAGAGTAAAGCAGAGAGCTTTGTGAGCCATTGTACATACACCTCTGCCATGTCACCTCAGTTTGAACACTGGGTGCTGACCCACTCTGCCCTCTCAAAACACTACAGTAAAATGTGATGCTGTAGGGACAGCACAGTAAAACAAGATACAAAGGAAGGTGACCGGGATAAGGAAAGGCTGGGACAGATTCTGGGCAAGCATTTGGGAAAATTCAGCCATGAAAAATGGGGCAAAGGAGGTGGGAATAAAGTATATACTCAATAAATTGCCTGCACTCCTGTGCTCTTCCAGGGATATCTAGAATTGACCAGTCACACCCACACTGGTTTGTAGACCACACTAAATGCTTCCTTTTTAGCTTATGCCAGTATCGCTGTATTTAGGAAAAGTACGTACCTGCATACTACGCTGTTGAAACATTCTGTTTCTTTTCATAAGGGAAAATGGCCTTTTTATTTGCACAAACATGATCTTTAGATACACTTGCAGAGCTGCTACTGAAGTTACTGGCTGACCTCCAAATTCCAGAGAGATAATAAACAACTGGGCACTGGACTGAGTAACAAAGGAATTCATATAAATCCGTAAATCATGAGTAAATAGCTCAGCCCCCCTTTGGGCCTCAAATCTTGCATCTCGGGCAGTCAGTCATCTATAATAGTTATATTTACTACTTCTACTGTTATCCAATTTACAAATGAACTATACCACTCTGTCACATCCATTTATTTCCTATTTAATTCCTTTCCTTTGGCATTTTCAAACCATTCTGTTCTTTTATTATAGTTCAGTCTAGGAAAAACTGAAGAAAAGAGAGTAAATTACAAATTATTTTTTTTTTACTCTATCTCCATTTTTAAGTGTCTTTTTATCTTTTTTCCCCCCCACCAGATTACTAATACCAGCTGTTACATTTTGTGGAAAATGTGTTTTAAAACAACATGGAATGTGTGCAAGCCGTGGGAATACATGGGTGTGTCTGCTGTCAGGCTTAAAGTGAGCATACTCTTTATCGCCAGTCAAAGAAAGGTTCAATTATGAAGGGCCAAGATTGATTTTCAGGCCTGGCCGAAATGGTGCTGGTTCAGAAATGCACAGCACTGCTTTGCTTTTCAGCGCGCCTGGTTTGAGGAATGTCTGAAGTAGGTGTGGTAAAAACTAGCCTAAAAAGATAAGCTGAGCTTGTGTTGGCAGTTATTGCTTTTGAAAATCTCTCTCGAAGTCCACGTCAGTATTTTGTTTTGCCATAATGAAGATTTTGTTCAATGTATTGTGCTTATATCTCATGCAATTAACACTGTATTACTTTTTGCTTTTGATTGCATGGGATAATTTCTAAAGGGACACCGTGCTTTGTACTTACGGGTAACCCTTAGGTAATATTTTATTAAACCATCGTACCTGTTTACTGCAAAACAGAGTGTTAGAGTTAATATTACACTTTGTGACCGGATGGTTATGGTTCGTACAGCGGTGATCTGGCCAGAAATTCTGTTCTGCTCCAGCAGAAAATGAGATCTGGGGGAGTTCGCTGTTCTCTGATCTTTTCCACGTATGAAAGGAGTATTTAAAAGTATAATGTCTTCCATGGTCTTATTTCATCAATTTGAGGGGAAAAATAATAACAGCATTAAATGAATTCCTATGCAGAAAATTGCCTAAGGACTCAGGCCCCAAATGGTTTAATTTCAATATAAAATGAGAAATAGCTGCTTTTCACCTATCACAGCAATTTTTCCCTTCAGCTTTTCAATTCTGCCTCTGCATGTTGTGTAGCTTCAAATGTAGTGATATTCTGAGCATGAAAACAAGCTCTCACAGATATTTTGAATCCAAATTTTTATGAATACTCCACTGAAGTTGCCTATTTACACACCAGCCTTTTTCGAGCTTTGCGTTCAAGTCAGCCACTCTCAATTGAGCAAGTGGGGAAATCGGTGTTGATTCATAGTAGATCTATTAATATTGCTTTTATTCAGCTACATTGCCTGCTTAAGCGTACATTTATTAGCATGAAACCTTCGAATGAATAAGATATTATTCAGCTGAGCGGTAGGGGTGGGACACCTAAGAAGCATAGGTGTGTAAAAATACAGGTGCTTGTGTCGCTATTAATTAATAAACCCAGTATAACCCAATCTGACTATTTCTTAAAAAAATCTTCTGCAACATCTTAAAGCCAGGTCAGGAACACTAGGAACTTCTTCCACTTGCAATGAAAAACTTCTAAACCAGCCACATTAGATGTTCTAGCAAGCCTGGTTTGAGCTGCAGGTCCTCAGTGGTTTTGGTTTTCCTTGAAAAAGTTTTAAAAAGTCAAAATAGGAAGAATTTAGTCTACTTCATATTGATAAATCACTGCATTATGAACCTTTGCTTTATTTATCAGGATTTGCTACCTCTTTAGCTCACACTTTATTCTCCAGTCTTCTTTTTAATCATTTGTAGTTTGAATCCTACTTAGTATGAAATAATTGCGTGTTATGCCAAAAAGCACTTTGAAGCACTCTCCCAATCACGTATAATTTCCCATATATTTTTTTTTAAAGCTTCTGCATATTCAAACCAGCTGTTTCCAACTCGATATGATATTTAGCAATACAGGCTTTATTAAGTATTCCAATTTAATTCCAGGCTAGCTACTAGAAGGATCCTGGATTTATTTTCCTTTTAAGTCTTCCTTCGGAAACAGCCTTCATGCTCTTCTGACTTTGCAGATAAGAATAGGCCAAGTCGTTATAATCTGGTAGCAAATATTCAAGACCAAGGACATACGTAAAATATAACACAACAGGCCCCTCTCCTGTAAGCACAGGATCAGCTACAACTACTACAGCTTGGATAGATTCCAAGGATCATGTATTACTTAAAATAAACAGCTGCCCTTACGCAGCACAACTGACCCACCGACAAAAATAACATCCGCACGATGCCAGAACTTGAACTCTGGAAGCATCACACATGAGGTGAAATGGTACTGCTTTATTTTTGATTCCAAAGTTGCATGCTCTTTTAAATAAGATTAAAACATGACATTCAAAGCATAAGGGCTAAATAATTTCAACCAATGTGCAGTTACTAAGAACTAGAGAATATTACCTTCCAATCTTGCATGAGAAAGCAAGGAGAGTCCTTTCAGAATAGCAGAAAAAAGTATTTGTATACTCAAAGGGGACCCGTGTGCTTCCCCAGCTGATGAAAGGGAGATGAAGGTCACTGCTTATGCAAGGTGTTGACTCTCGAAGACAATACCGGTAGCTTATTACGAGTGAAAAACATTCTGATTTGACCAAGGTCATGCAGAACAGCTCATTTTGTTTTTTCCAGAAAAAAAGATTTTACTTATTATGCTACATATCACATGATTTAGATCTTTTCAACTTTGTGCCAAGCGTGCTGATGATCTTTAAGGTCCCTTCCAACCCAAACCATTCTATGTTTCTTAGGCTGTATTTTCTACTGCAGTACACTTATTTGTAGAAATTTCTTTAAGAAAGAAATGTCCTTGTCTTTTTCACAGCAGGATCATCTTCACTGAAAAAAAGCCCTTGGACGTATTAAAGACGACTTTCTTCTCCGTAAGACTAAGGTAAACATTCCACTCCTCTGCTTTCACATCGTTAATAATAATTGGTTAGGGGGAATACATGAAGAACTTTATTTTGTAGTTCTGTAGCTCTTGGATTATGCTTTGTGGAGTCCCAAATGCCTAATGACCTCTTCTTTTTCGTCAACAGACTGAGTTTGCGTACGTTGTATTGGTTCATGAGCTTACATAAATTGCACTGCATTGTGGAACGACACGAGAGCATGCTTTTTTAGGAACTCTGAAATAACAGAAGCAAATGTGGACCTTTAACCGTAGAGCAAACACTTAAACAAAGAAACTATGCAGTCTTCAGTTTACTGAGTCAGCACTACGTGAATTCTAGTTTCTTGTTTCTTATACAAGTCTTTAACTTACTTCTGTGTTATGTGTGTAGCTCATCAACCTAAATTACGGTAAGATGTGGTTAGAACTCATTTGCTCATCCCTACACACAGATTTGCCAAATGTGAGGACCAGCCAATGCCAAATCAGTGTCGTGTCTGTGGTAAGAAGTGGCGACGGTAGGAACCGGGTGTGAAATCATGGCATTCGTCCAAGCTATGCCTGAGGATGCCACCCGACTTTCCACACCCTGCTTTGAGGTAGGCACAAAGGGTCCCCTCCATGAGCAACTTCAGACCATCTCTCCAGAGATTATTGTATGTTGTTGTCACTCTTCTCTGCACGGTGGCAGCACCAGCACTGTTGCAGAGCTTGTGCTGGAAGAGTGGCCACGGGGGTCTCCTGGTTCCCGCTTCTCCTTCACTCCAGCTTCCCAGATGACTGAAATCCCTGAGGACACTGCTGACTCCTGGTAATTGTCACCTTTGCATTATGAACAAAGAGTTGCGACTTTGATGATAACGATATTTTCTTTGGGATCTCATTAAAGACCGTGTAAGCTGGGGGTTAGCCCGAAATAAGATCCCAAACATATTATCTGTGGTGAAAATCACCTTATTTTCTTGAGTTTTTCCTGTGCTGGAATGCTTTTCGTATCATAACTGAAACTTTGTCACAGATTCCTTTTACAAGACGTTTAACAATAACATAAGCTTCAGCTGAGCCCTTTTATGGCAGATATAAGGTGTTATACATAATCTTCTTAGGAGCTTTGCATGCACTGCCTTATACAGGCAGAATAATAATAAAGTTACGTTGACTTGCTCGCCAAGAAAGAAAAAGTTACTGCAGCAAATTAAATATTCTCCTAAACAAGCATTTAATTAACAAAACAAGATACAGTAGTTATTGTTGGTCAATTAGAGATGTAATAATTACTCCTGATTAGCTGACGAGAACAGGATAAGTAGGCACTTACCATAAAAAACTAAAGTGCAAGTAAAAGCAACTAAAGCATATATTATGTTGAAACAAGTAAGTGGTAACTGAAGTACACCATCAAGTCTTGTGTTCATCCTTTCAAGTACACATTAATTTTTTTTTTAAAAGTCAGTATAGAATGGTAATGTAGAGCTATTATTATAATATGTGTTACATGTAATCAGTATATATAAAACTGTAATACTATGTTCTTAGTATAGAATAGGAAAGAGCCTCTCTCTCACTCTTCACTTTCAGTTGCCCCAATTTCTGTAAAAACAAGAAAAAATTGGGCTTCCAGATTGTGTCAGATTCTTCTCAGAGAGAAATTCAGGCTCAAATGGGGATATATTTTCTAAAGAATTTTATTTTTAAAATTCATTAGAACTGGGGAAACAACTTACAAAAATTACCATATTCAAGAATGTCTGTCCTTATTCTGTTCATAAATTATTTCCAAACAGACTGAAATTAAGGAATTCATTCTTACTCAAAATTACTCAAAAATAGATTGTGCAAAGATAGACTAGCTGTTCGCTAGCTCTTTTTATAACACTTACCTAAATCATATTCCATTGTTCCTTACTTTGATTAGATCACTAAAATATTTATAAATCTGTACAAGGATAATCAAAGACTTTCTAGTGCTGAGTTCTTGAGGCTATCACTGAGACGCAGAGACTAACAAATCCATCCATTAATGAAAAATAAATTTGATTAGCAAATATTTAATCACATGTCATTGACAGTAACTTAACCTCTCCCTTTTGACAGGAAAGGGTGCCTCTATTAGGCACAAAGTAATTTTTATAATATTTCAAATAATTTAAAGGGAGACACTGACTCTGGACTGCACTGCAGTATATTATTTTTTTTTGTCGCTCAGCTGCTGTAAAGAGATTACAAAATAAACTCCATCTGCTCCAAGGGATAGCTTTAAAGCATGTTCAGAAGCGAATAAGTACTTTACACTTCTTCTAAGGCTTGGTTTCCAGGGATCAGATTAGGGGTGAAAGTGCTCATAGCCAGAGCGCTTTTATAGCGTTGGGGTCACGGTGCAGCCTACGCACAGGAGGTTTTTAGCAGCCGTACAACTTAGATGAGGAGCATGGACCCTTCCCAGGGACAGATTTCTCCCACTGAAGAAGGGTGCCACCTGCGTTTCTTTGAAGGCATTAAACGTCCTTATCTGTATAACCACTGCTCCCCGCCCCTCTTGCTGCTGTGCTGGGACCCATCTTTCCACAGTTTAGTCCTGAACTGCACAGGGGAACCGATGCCTTAAAAAAAAATACCAAAAAGTGGTGGTCTGCTTTTTGGTTGTGGGGTTGGTTTTTTTTTGGTGTGTTTCCCCCCCCGCCTCCAGGGGGGATCACTTACCACCTTTAAACCAAGTATTTCTTTATTCTCTGCCATAATGTCTAAAATTAAAATATTTAAAAATAACAGATGTGTGTATTAGATTTCTGTTTTTAGAACAAGTTATGTACTTTTTAGAAGTAATCATATTTCCACTGTCATACATGTTAAGATAGACATGCAAAAATATTTTCTAACCGTAGCCAAGTCGTCTTTTTAAATGAGGTTCAGATCATTTTCTTATTTAATTATTCTTAGTTTAATTGAAATGTTCAGTATAATTATGTAGATCAAATAATGACCGTGAACCTGTGAAGTGATGGATTCTGAATCCTAACATCAGGTCCATCTATTGTTTTACTATTTTCCATTTATCACGGGCAACTTAAGAGGGAAGCCATCGATTATACAGCTCTTCCAGTTCTCCAAGTCCTCTAAAGATGCTCATCCCTTTTTCCTTTCTGAAGCTGCAACTTAAGAGCCAATGTTCAATTTATGCAGTTGTTGTAGTCCCACCATGGGAATACAGAGCACCACAAGTTCTTTATAATGATTATCATTTCATTGGTATGGAAAATGATGCGTTTAGACCTCATTGATTAGATACTGTCCTTATTTATCACCTTCTTTAAGTAATTGTACTGAAAGGCTCCGGGGAAGTTAAGCTAGTGAAAGGTCACTATTGGGTGCAACTAATTTTATTTTCCTACCAGGAAACGAAAGGCTCCTGCTTTTTCCTGATGGTGGTAGGATGCAAAAAAAATAATTCCATTATACGTTCGTTACCTGCGTAACAATCACCTTGGGTAAATATGCACAAATTATTTTTTCTTTTTCTCTTTTTTTTTTTTTTAACTTAAGCATCTTTAGTCCTTAAATTCATAGGAGTCCAAAGTACAGACTCAAACGTCTGACTCTTTGTAGAGTGTTATTTTGCAGCACTTGGTTACATCTTGGCAAGAAATGTTACAATGCCAGCTTATTTTCCATTGTTTTTTTAACTTTATTTCTTAATCATGTCTAGACCACAAATTTGATGAAAGCAGAAATGTGAAATGGGCAACTATGAATGGAGAGTTTAGGTCTACAGTCTGCTGCACTCTAGGACTGGACAGAAGTCAGGAATCCCTTCAATGATTGCTTCATGTTACGGGCAGTAAAATCTTACCCTGGGAATTTGGAAGCTCAAGAGAATAATATGATCTCAGAATATGTTCTTTAGCATGGTTTAGAAAATGAAACCATTTGTATTTGTTATGTAGATTGGCTCCAGCTGGTTTTCCCCATAAACTGCATTTTGAACATGAGAACCAGAAGGTTGCTGAACCTTCCAGTATCCCTGTTTCTTTATTGCATCTTTTGAAATTGTTTTCAGAAATACCTGTGGTGCAGTTTTTGCTAATTAATTTTTTAACCTTAGAGATATAGATTATCTTGCCTACAGATCCATTCAGTTTTAATTCCAAATAAAAGGTATGCATACAAATGTTTGTAGAAGTGAAGTGCAGTTATTTCAACAGACTTGGAGACAACTCTTAAAAATATGGAACACCCTTTTACTGCAGAAGTCAGTGGATCCAATAGTGACTTACACCGGCGCTGCTTAATCCCCCTCACAACAAAGGCACTTTCAGCACAACTGCTCTGCAGCAAAAGTATCTTTGGCAAAAGTTTGATGGCATAGAACTTTCATAACTCTTAAAAAAGAAAAACCTTTCTCCATAAAGCCGATAGGGCTACCTGGACAATCTCAATCTGCTGTTGGCGACTAAAATGAGTAGGATCAACTTTTGTGTTTCTCTGGCCTTTAATTGTTGGATCAGCCGGCATTGAGCATCGCCAGAATCCAAGGTCACTTTCTCGCTGCGCTTTTCATCTGAGCAAACTTGGCTACGATGGGCAAGAGCCTGGACCAATATATACTGATATGAGAAATCAATCCTTAATTCAGCAATAATAGCTAATTAAACATTGGTCATTTAAATAGATAGTCAGAAGGAACATTTTCCTAATTAATGTCCTGGCAAGAAAACTCTCTCAAGGAATGCCAGATTTATGTATTTTGAATGCGTGTTATATGTATGTAATTTGTTAATGTGACTCTGGAGAAACTTGACATCAGAAACTGTAGAAAAGTGGTCTGTGCTTTAAAATGTTTAGCCTAATGGAAGTTGGAGCGCTTAAAAAAACAGATGGGAGAAAACTGAAGGGAAACCATGAAGAAAAGTACATTCAATTTCTAAGGTTCCAGCACTTTAGAAATACTGGAACACACATTGAAATCTTCATAGTTTTAAAATCATATCCAACAATCCCAATATAACTGCTTGTTGAAACCCAAATTTAAGTTAACCTTATATTTACTAAAAAGCAAAGAAAACCAACCCTAACGTTTATATATTACCATGGCCGTAGAAAGGTTAGTACGTCAGAAGAGAGACACTAAGTCTAATGATCTTCTAAGTGTTATAAAGCACAGTCATTTTGCATTTTTTGATTAATTCAATAAGTGTATTACTATGTAAGCAATTTTCTTGACATAAATCCAATATTTTCTTGTGTAACCTGGATTTTCCACAGTGAAGGTGTCCAAACCATAGAGCGTATCTAGTGCAATGGCAGGATATAACGGTATTTGAGTATTCATTATCATCAATATTATTATTACTATTAGCAGTAGATTAAAAACCCCATATGCTCAATTTCTGTCATTATTGATAGCTATCAAATAAATAACAGCAAGGGTCTGCTGTGTTGGTTTTTTTTTTAACATTGCCTGTTCTTTAACTCTGTCTTCCTGAAAAAAATGTATGGATGTACTGCAGCAGTCTGGTCATTCATATAAAATTGGAAGCAACTTTCTTTCCAAATTCAGAGTTATGACACAAAAATAAATTCTGCTTGTGTGCTCTTCCACAGGAAGGTGGACGTTTTGGCTAATGTTGCTGTTATTCTGTGATTCCCAAAGGATTTTTCTTTAGAAGTCGGGCTTTTGGAGTGATAGTTAGCCATGACAGCTACAGAGTGTTCTTGGATAACTCAGGTTTTTGTAGGAAGACCTGTCAGAAGCCAGACAGGCTGAAGTATTTCACAAGCTGTCCATGTTTAGTAGAGAATTCGGGTAGTAGTCATAAAATTTATAGTTGAGAAAAGCAACCTGCTGCATAGTCTCGTGTTATTTTAGTTTTAGTTCACAGAAGAAAGACATTATTTTCAGTTGTATTTTGAAGAGATCAGAAACCAATAAAAAAAGACAACAACATCTTTTTATACATTATAAATTCCCTTTTTTGTTTTTTTTGAGGGGGATAGAAGAGGGAGAATGTGTGACTCCTTTGTGCACTTACGGATATTGAGCACCACTGTAGCTCTTTCAGGTACCACGCTGGACGAAACTGCGCTGAGACAGAGACATAGAATATGTTTTTTTCAGCAGGAACGATGAAGCCATGTCTCATCTGGTACGTGACTCAAAGCAACTTCAACCCTGAAGTCAGATTCCCCTCCAGAGTTGAATGAGGTTGCTCAGCGCCTGGCCCAGTTGCAATCTCGGATGCGTGTTCCAGCCTCTGTACACAACTCAATGGCCTTCCACCTCATCAGCAACCGGTCTGCACAGGTGCGTGGGGATACTGCCGCATCCCAGGCGCAAGGCTCTGTGTTTTCCTTTGTTGAGCTTCATGAGGTTTTTCCATCTTGTCAAGTTCCCTTTGAATGGCAGCTTTACCCTGCAGCTTCTCAGCCTTTCTCCTGATTTAAATAATTTTATATTTCACCTTTTATTTAAAGTCTTCATAGAATATTTTGTGAAGAAGGGTATCCTAAGAAGTATTCAGGAAACAAGGAAACTGTAGCACGGAGATGCAGCATGAAATGTCCAAGGTGACTGAACTTTGGTGATTGTACTGTGCAGTCAAAATGGAAATGAATAATAGTTTTTATATGTCTTTTCTGGTCAAAAAATGTACTAAAAATCAGTATGTAAAGTCTGAACTTACGGCTTTTAGGCAAAAACTCCATTCAAATACCATTGTAGAACAGTCAATGACAAAAATGTGATAGCGAGGTAAAAGAAACGCAGAACACAGATCTGGAATGGAAACCTGGGGAGGAACATCATGACCGAGTCACAAACTGTGTATTTATTACCTTCTTAGATATTATTCTCTTAGTGACTTATTAATATGTAACGTGTGTATGTCAGTATCAGTAGAGATTCCACAAATAAAAACTTTTAGATAATAGAAAATATTTTTAAATGTAGCTCCTTTTTTCTTTTAGGTGCCTGAGTTTGAGTGCCTGAACTGCAGCAACTTCAAAGGAGCTGATTTTCAGTGGGTGAGTTGGCAGGTTTTTTTCTGTATATCAGACCTTTTGACACTTCCCCTTAGGCCAAGTAAAGCAAACAAAATTTATTAATAAAAATCTAACTTTGTATTTAGTCAAGTACATATATTTATCAACATAACTCTACTTCTACATAGACCTATGAGAAAGTCCGTTCTTTTTAGATTTGCTTTTTAATGCAACTGTAAAGTCTTCTATTTAGATCCTCTTTCACACAGGAATATTGGAAAGTTTACTTATAATCCAGTTAAACACCAATTAAAAAACAGTAATTAACAAGCAACAGTAATAACAGGCTAATAATGAACTAGTTATATTCGTGATGAAAAAATGAGAAGAGCAATGCCGCCAATTTGAGTACCGGATATTGAATAACTTTAGATAAAATCCTCCAGTGACAGGTTTGAAAGAAATGCACTGAACACTTAAACCTACAATTTAAGGTGAAAACCACAGCAATCAAAATTGTCATTAAGTGTAACTTTTATGGAACCTGAAGTTCTCTTTTATTCTCTATAGACTCATATATAAATAAATTCTGCAAATCTGTACTGATGAGAGAAGGTGATGTACTATGTTCTATAGTTAAAGCGCTTATGCAAATACATGTTACACCTAGGAGACATGATACTGCTGCAGTACTTGCAATATATCACACTAACGCATATGGACATACACAAAACGTAGGATAAATGAGTCATTGAAACATAAAAATGGTGCTAGCTGTAAATGATGCATTAGTGTGCTCTTCAAACATAAGAATGTGTGGATTCATCAACATTAAAGGGAGAAGGGAGCATTACATAATTTAGCTTGAACTCTTCTTTACCAAAGGTGTTACATTTCACCTACTGCCAGGTATCCTGCCCAAAGGAACAGAGAATCTCTATTTTCATCTGTCTCATAGTTAATCATTTTCACTGCTTACAAATGTATATGTACGTGAGTATATCCTTATAGTCTCCAACAAGCCAGTCTGAAGTCATTAGATCAAAATCATCTCAGCTAGTTCAGCCGTATGAGGCAATCATACTTTTGTTTGTGTGGTACGCTGGTGTTCAATGCACCTTTCTCCAAGAGATAAAAAAGAACCTTTCAGAATTCAGTATTTTCCTGTTCCTCACATGTAATTCTACAATCAGGTTTTCCCCAATGCTTCTTCTGGAAAGACAAAGAGACTGAGATCTTTTTTCCTAACTATAAAAAATTTGTTTAGTAATTGTGACTTCTCATTTTCATAGTTTCATAATTTTCATAATGGCTCCCGTCCGTTATTTCTGAGTTTAGAAGACAGTAAAATAGCTTTATTTTAATGTAATTTTTCCATACCTAAGTTTGTTTATCCAATATAATCCCCACGATAGACTTCTGTCCTTGGAAACCACAGCTCTGTCCCCTGTGCTGTAGGTAGGACTCAGATTTCTTTCCATTAGATGAAAACCATTGCACTTTCTTCTTTTAAAGCTCATTTTGCTGGAATGAGCCCATCAAGGTTTGAAGGGATTTTTAAGGAAGACACAAATGCTTTCTACTAATACTCCAAACCCAGAGAGCAGCAAAACGGAAGCTGTGCAGGTCTGCTCAATAAGCTAATGAACGCTGCTGAGAGTTCAAACACACTTGTTAGGCTGACTACATCTGCACGCCTTTGGAATCAGAGCTAGCGGGTGTCTGGCTGCCTCAGAGCAGAGCCAAACCCAACAGAAGTCAAATAAATCTAACTGTTGTAATCCAGATCATTCCAGATAAATGCGAGGCCTGATTATAATTATCTACCACTCAACCAATCTTTGCATCAGCCACAAACTTTATCAGCAGTGATTTTGTGCTTACTTCCAAATCATTGCTCAAAATATTGAGCAGAATGTATCCTAGAGTCCTGTAGCGGAGGCCTGTATCACTCCACTACAGACAGCACCATATGTTTAAAGTGCTTGACTCAAATTACTTAAGAAACATGCACCTATAGATGTATACAGGTTAGAAGCATATATACGTATATATGGTTGGAAGCATTCTCTAATAGCAAGAGATGCTCCTAGACAACTAATTATAATTCACCTATAATTTAGACAAATCACATCTAGTAACCGTATACAAAGCTTACCAAAAGCGTGCCACAGGTTTTATCATTAAAAGGCTGTGAAAACAGCTTGCCACACGTGGGAGTCGCACAGGACAAAGAGACACACTCATACTACAGAGTTAAAATTCTTGTCCTGAAAGTAAGGAAGTCTGCATACCTGGTTATTTAAAACTAGTAGCCTGGATTCTGGCATCCATGTGAAAGTCTGAAATGGACAACATGAGTGATTTTATATTCTTTAGGATCACTCCAATTTATAAGTCTCGAGCAACGACTGGATCCTTAGAAGACTGCCGAAATACCATGTACTCTGGTCACTCCTCCCCCCTCCCCCTGGACAGTCTTTTCTTTGAGATAATTAAAATACTTGTTTATCACTCAGGTCTTCAATTATGCAGTGAGTATCCCCAGCTGGCCACTTAATCCAGTTTTGGGTTTGTTTTCACCAGTAGTACAGCATAAAAGTACCTTTTATGCAGCTGTATCTTGACTATACTTTTCAGAAAATCAATTAAGTATTATTTGCTAATTTCATTACTACTGTCTAACTGATGACTTCACAGTTTTTACAGTGTATTAAGAATATGCACCAAAATCAAATCTCTGCATAAAAAAAAAGTACTGGTCCAAAATGCAGCTGGAAGAGTAATAGGAAATAATGGCTGTTTTGTTTATTTTTGGCTCTAGACATTTCTGGCTTTAAATATCTATCTAAGAACTGTCTTTTGTCTTCAGATGTAGCACCAATAGAGAAATATGGAGTGTTCCAAGGGTAGCTCCTCCGACTTAAGTTTTCTTGCACCGGTTTAAATTTTCAATGGCAGTGCCTAGAGGACGTGGAGGGATAAGAATATCATTAGCTCAGTAAATCAGATCACATTAGAGTGACCCGGCTGTCCTAATTTTAAAGGTTATTTTAATTTTATGTAAATCTGTAGCTGCCATTCAGAAAAAAATCTGCATAATATGCCTTGCATTTTAGTTTTACTTGTCATCCACTTTTGTACATGAACATGAGTTAACTTATTTTTTTGCGTCTTCTGGTACACCAGTGTCTTCTCAAGTGAAACTTGAAGAACTTAATTAAAACTGAAGAGGCTTGTCTCTCCCCTCCTTATGAGACGCAAACTTGTAACTTTCCATTCTTTCTTCTTTTTCTTCACCAAACAATTTTCAGAATTATGTGCAGCTAGAACAGAAAAAGCTGACTGCTTCTTATCTACGGGAAGAATAATCTGAACCAAGGAAAATATTCAAATGCTTAGGCTAGACTCTGACCCCAATACTCCTCATATTAGTGAAGGGTTATTCACCTTATTAAAATTAATCCCATGTTCATGTCACTACCTGCCCCAGAAGGCATTTCTTTATTTTAATATTTATTATATTTCATATTCTGTACTTTTAATTAAATTTTATCTTTAATAAATCCCTTTTTGCTTTGTTTCACCCCCTTCTGTGATTCACTAGAGAAGGTGCATGATAGGGACTCTAATTTCCTGATTGGTTAAGCCTACTTCCAGAACAAATCTCTAAAACGGAATGACCACATTTTATATGCTACCCGAAAGTCAAAGAGAAGAGAATCAACGTAAGAAAATGCTCCCTCCTCAACACCAGCAGATGATATCCTCTGTTTGTACTTCCAAGTTATTTTTTACTGTTTAAGGTTGGCACTGGCCCTGGCTGAAAAAAATACCAGAACACGTTCTTTGAAAATCACCTACCAGTCCTTTCCCTGTTTGGTAAAATAACTATTTTTCATGGGAAGACATGAACATATGCAAAAGAAGCATATGCTTTTTTGTTTTAAACAGAGGACAAGAATTTAAGGAGGCACGAATTTTCACAGATATTGCCACATGGTAGCATGTATGAAATTCATTACATCCAGCCTCAGCTGTGTAAGAACTAGACATCTCCTCTCAGTGGGTCCCCCCAGCCTTCTAATCAATGCATAGAGGGTACAAAAGGGTAATAAAATAAGGCTGGAAGCCTCTATAAGACAGTTTACCTTTTGTAAAACTCTGACTACCTTCAGTAATGCTAAATATCCAAAATATTTTCCATATAATAGAATTATTTCAGTTAGTTCTGAAGTATTTCAATAATATGGATTTTAATCGTTACTGGATTTTAAATGTCCTGAGTATCTCGTTTATTTTCACATCACGCTCTTAAATTGTTAAACCTTCCTGTCCTTTCACACCTTTGTTTTGACTAGGAACATGGTGATAATGAAGTCCTCACAACAGCAGCATCACGTTAATCTTTTATCTGTTGCTGTTGATTCTGGACTTTACCATTTTATAGTCCTTTTTAGTTTAACTCTCACAATGACTTTGTTCATTGTTCTCGTTTTATGTTCAGCAAGACTCGTCAGGAGATGAAAAAAACCTTGAAGCGTCAGAAACATCACAGAGACTGTCAATTAATATCTCCTTAATAAAGAAAACAACAACAAAATGAACAAACAAACAAGGAAAATAGGCTAAGTGGAAAGGTGTTAATTGAGGAAGATCTGAAAGGCTTGAAAGAGATGAACATAAAGTATTAAGAACGAGTGAGTTTCTCCTGTGAATTCATCTGCTTGGAGGTTTGAGGAATTGGTCCTGCGCAGCTGGGATGCTGGGAAACAACATGAAGAATGCGGGCACAAGCAAAATCGGCAGAACTGGGAAAGAGAGCAGATGGACAGTCGGGATTCTGGGTTAGTGTAGATGGAACAGTCACTCAGTTGAAAACTTCTCCTTTTCAGATATTGTTGGAAAAAAATATGGCAGTCATTTCTACTAGCTGAACACCAAGCCAGTGACCTGAAGTGAAGAAAAAAATAATCAACATTCAAGACTCCTGCTTTTCTTGAAGGGTTTGGTGTGAGGGATGTACAGCACATCTCAGGTTCTTGGAACCCACTCTCCCATATTGGTCACTAAAAATTTTACATTGTTCCCTTGACCTAGCTATCTTAAATGACAAAATGGATGAACAAAATCTGAAGACTAATTTAGTTTGCATTTTTTTTGGTTAGGGTTTTTTTGGTTTGGTTTGGGTTTGGTTTTTTTTTTGAGAATGACCAGGAGAGTTGGGAAAATTGGAAAAGGAGGAGGGAGGAAAAAAAAAAGAGGGAGAGACAGAATCCTTCACATGTAAGTCACATCTATTTAAAATCCAGTTAGGACAACCAGTGATAAAAATGAATTGCTGTGTGGTGACTTTCAAGAAACGATTTGTCCGACGGAGATTACAGGTGAAAGAAAAATAGTCAAACTAGACCTGTGACTGCTGCATTACTGGCCCTTGTAGAGTGTCCTAATTAATTAAAGGAATTCATTTTGTTAAGGAACTTGTTTCACACTGTTGTGTAGGTCTAGCTATGATTAAGTAATAAAACGTATCAACAAAATATGATGGTAATGTTGATGCGTTATGTTTAAGAGAAATTTTAGTTTCAGTCTCCTGTATGATTGCCATTATTAGCATAATCATCTAGTATTGTCTGTTATTTTTCCTCTTAGTTTCACTAAAGCAGAAAAAGTGTAATGATCTTGGGATATTAGTATTTTTAAAGCTTTTTTTTTTTTAGTCTTAAAGATTTTTATAAGATGGAAAAGACTAGCTGAAATTGGCATGGGGAAAAAAAAAAGCATGATTTATTTTTATTTAGAGCTGGCCTCTTGGGCTGGGTATGGGCATTTCAGCTGAATGGAGAAAATCTTGCAGTTCCAGTCTCGTGCTTTCTCTGTCTTTGCGTATTTTAATTTCTATTGCTGTCAGGTTAAAGCATTTTATCAAAAGTGAATTGCCTGAACTAAAAAAATAAAAACAAAAACAAAACCAACAGCAAAACCTAGACCTTCTTCATTAACCATAGTGGATAAGGTGTACAGTATTTTTTGCCCAAGACCAATTTATTCTGTGAACCATGCGTGCAAGCTATCAAAAGCTGTAAATTAGTGGTCACCTCAGGCATTAGAAATAAGAGCTTTTTACAGGAGCTCCCATTGAGTCAGTCTTTTTCATCTTTGCTAATTAACACTTTTTTACCATTGCCTTATAATAAATAATTGAAACTATCATGTAGGACATGATTCAGAAAAGAGAGAGCAAAAACTTTAAACTAGATCATTTTCAAAGAAATCTTTCTCTGATTGGCTTCTTCAGTAAAACCCCGAATAATTAGAAAATAAACTGTTTTCTGGCTTTAAAAAGTCTTTGAAACTCTCCGCTACCTGAACAACTTTAATTTATGTGCATATAGAAAGTCTTACTGGTGCTGAAAACCTAACATTTCATTCCCTGAAAAATCCAGGTAAGCCATAAAATACTTGACAGCAGGCCAAGGACGACAGCAGTGTACTCTGTGCTATGGACGAATGCTGCACTATCACAAGATCTTCTAAAACGAGGAAGCAACTTTTAGTTTAAAAAGCAGAGAGTTAATCTTAAAGCTTTTGGATTGCGTGTTTTTGAGCCTGACTATAGGATTTCCAGCTAACTAGAACTTCTTCAGAGTGTGTGAACATGGTCTCCCAGTAATCTCTTAGGCTCCTGTCAGCTCCCATCCTGTGTTCAGGCGCAGCATCCTGTAGTGCCGTTAGCACAGTGCCGTTAGCATGTCGGTAGCTTAAGATCTAGGCAACAAGCAGAACGCCCAGGACACCACACAAGCAAGGCTTTGCCCATATCTCTGAGCAGCTTTTAAAGCATCCCAACTTTGTACTAATTCTGAGCTGGTATTAGGTCTCGAATCCCACAAAATTTATGTATTTTGAGCTACCTGGTCACAAAAGAACGTTTTTATGGTCCCAGCTCTCACCCGTACTTTCGTGTGCTCCAAGCAGTTCTGCAATAATTAGACACACCTGCATAGCCCTCATTTGCAAGGAAGAAGTTTCTGCCGTACCGTGGTTGTCAATACGAAGACTGGTTTGATTAAGCTGTGTTAAGCAAACGTTGAGCGTGCCTTTTTCAGGATTGGTCCACAGAGCTTCACTGCAAGGAAATGCTGTATGAATAAATATAATTACGGAGAAGGAAAACCTAAAGGTAATTTGATAACCCTCTGCAGAATTTAGCAAGGTGTCTAAGAATGAAATGTTGACATTTCTATGGTTACTTTACATATAAAAGAGGTACCTTTCATAAAAAGCAAAGCACTTACTTAACATTCCTCAAAGGTGGATCTAGTATTCTTCATTAGCTAAGTTTCAATTGCCTTTGTCAAGCTCGTCTTCCCAGCAAAGGTCTCTGTCAACTGTGAAATCCACTTAAGGTAATTAGTATTCTGTTAGATTTAACAGAGTCTGTGAATTAGAACTGTAACAAAAGAGAACGTCTACTTGTTTCTTCATTATCAAACAAGTGGAGCTTCCAGCTCCTGTGGCAGCTGAATCTGACTCTCTTTCATGTCATAAAGGCCACGCTTAGTGTAGGGATTAATAGCCCTGCTCAAAAATTTGATTTTCCATTTTACCAGAAAAGATGACATTTCAAAATGTTTCCATTTTGATTCATAACAAGAGTGAATCTCACCCTCTTCAAAGTCAGGCTTCAGTTTCCCCCAGATTAGTGTAGCGTTTTATTTCAAAATTTTCTACAGATGTTCAAATTTTGTTTTAAGAGTGTTGATATTTTCCTTGAGTTTTATTTGTAATCTATAGTCATACTGTAAATTTATATTTGATCATGTCACAGAGCAGTGGCCGTGTACAAACGTACAACAGTTACAAACCTCTGAAAATCTGACATAATGTTTGAATTATTGTAACGCATACTTTATTTTTAGTATCTGCCACTGAATGTTTGCCACTTGTTAACTGGAATATTTTCTCTTTTCTAAGCCAAAGAGAGTTTTTTTGATCCAAAAAAAGCACGATGGAATAAAATGGAAAGCTTCGCTAGCATCAAGCCTGCACAGACTTAAGAAATAAAAGGTCCCATGCAATCATAAGCAGATATAAAGTCTGGACAAGGCTTTAAAACTGGGAAAAGACTGGGTTATTGTAATGTAAAAAGAGGCAAGAAGGAAGACAGCGGCTCAATTGGCTGAAAACCATAGTGTCTGTATACTACTGCCAGAAATACGGTGAATAAACAAGAGAAAGAAGGAAATCTTAATAGTTTATGAAAACATACATTTTAGTCTAAATTTATTCTTTCAACAGCGTAACAGAATTTGATAGGGTAAGCATTCTGACCTGAATGTATTAATATTAAAACTCGATATATTATCAATAAAAAATTACATAACATGAAATGAAAATGTGTGGCCCTGCACTAACATTACATGTGCACCCTCCGGACTGCAGACTCTAAAACAAGATGGTTCTGTTAGTAATTTGTTAGCCACAAAGAACGGCCCCCTTTTATTCCTTAGCAGCCCAAGGGAGCATCCCCATCAGGTTTCTGCTGGTTTCTCCTTAGACATGCAGGCTCTTAACGTTACCCACGCTCGCTAAATTCAAACTAGAATGGATGTCTGTACTGCCATCACACCTTCACTACGTTGTGTAGACATACTTTGAGATCAAAACGTTTTCTGTTTGTCTTACAGTGACACAGTTTGACACTTTGAAGTATGAAACCTCTTCATTACAACACAAATGGGAGACATCTTTGACGCAGAAAATCTGTTTCAGTCACTAGGAAGAGTTTGTCTACATGAAGGCACTAGTGAGAAATTGTGTGAATTGCAAAGCAGTAGCTGTTGCAGACTCGCTCTCTGTGTGGGCAGTCTTTGTAGGTGCTTGCAGCCTTTCCACGATTTAGCTAAAACCATTTAGAAAATGTTTTTAATAGGAAATAGTAACAGCCACACCAGGGATTAGAATACATTAATGACCCAGCTCGTTTCAGAAAACAGGGTTTAAGTAGAAAATTCTTTCCTTGCCATGAATTAAACTGACAAAAAACATGAAAGCATGACAGACGTCTGTACTTTTGAGTTTGAAATTCTGAATTTTTGAGTTTTTCTTAAAATTTCACGTATGATTTAGTACTCCGGGACCGGGGGGGAATCTTATCAAAATAGCAGCCAGTGCTCCTCCAGGCAGAGCCTTCACATTCCCAGTCGTCCTGCGTACATCCTTTGGATCGCCAAGTCCTGCTCTCTCAGGGAAGGAATTAATTTGGTCCATCCCATTTGGGTGTTCAGGCAGTTGCCCTGTGACACGCTTACCACTCACAGAATTCTTTAAACACCTTTCCTATCTCTGCTGATGTATGGATATAGCTTGCCTTACTGTCTTATTTATGTATATATTTTCATTTTAAATGTACCGATACTTTTTCCTAAGTGCCTGCTATCATTATGAATTGTCCGGGTGGCTTTCCAGAGCTCTGCTAATGCATAAACATGCAGTGGGAGAGCAAGAAAGAGGGCGTCCAGCTCGCCATCTTACTTATGTATTTATTTTCTTTTAAACATACCTATATTTTTCCCTAAGTGCCTGGAACAATATATGCAATAAACAATATTAATCAATAACCATGCTCAAATCATTCACTTCCTTCAGTTCAGCGCTGTGAAACAAACGTGAGAAACTAAATAGACCTTGTAGAGTGCCCTGTAGTTCAATAAATCCAAGGCCTGCCTGATCACGGAGACAAGGTAATTTTAGCAATTGACATCTCATCTACAGTGCTCTCCCTCTGTTTAACTTCTACTGGAGAATTCTGAACCTTTTTTTTTTTTCTGCTTTTCAATTTATTTTAACTGTTATGATATGAGATAGGAGGAGAAATAGTTAAAAAGAAGTAAATGGGAAAGACTCAAACTGTTTCAAGACTGAGAACTATAAATAGCTTAATTTTTACTCAGGAAAAGAATCTTGGACAAAGAAGAGAAGAAAAAAAAAACCAAAAACCTCTTAGTGGTAATACCAAGAAAATACGGAAATCCAGAAGCAAACTGGAATAGAAGAGAGAGGACAAAAGAGGAAGAAAGTGCCAGGCAATAAGTAAGTACAGCTGCATGTCTAAAGTCTTAGTTGTATTTCTACGTGTGTTTTCAGTTCTTCTGTACACTTTGCACAGTTAATACTGTATTCAATATTACTCCATAGTAACTTTTATTCCCATAAATCTGCGAAATAATACAAAAGCAGTTTCTTCTCATCAAAAGCTGAGAAGAAAAAACAAATAATTTTGTTTTTCAAAACCATGATCATACCAAGCACTAGTTATTATAAATATAGATTATGCTCAGAGTTTTCACCTTTGTATGTTATAAACTTTTCAGTTGCTGAAGTTTCAGACTATTAAATGGAAAAATGCAAATGTCAAGAGATTCTTGTTGTAGGAAAATTAAGACATTTGCACAGCTATTGTATAGTTAGCATATAAATGCACTAATAGAATAGGCCTGATACAATGGAGAAAATTCATCAAGTCTACATAAAAAAACTGTAAAAAGTGACAGCTAACAAGAGTTTATCAAGTTTTAATTTTTATTACTCAATATTATTTTTTTATATAAACGCTATGATATCTTTGAAGAGTTAGAAATTGAAATTACGTGAACCCTCATAGCCCTTGAAATACAGTTCCTTTGACAGTGGTCTTTAACTGAATTATGGAAAGTGAAGCCAACCTTTCCCCTCCCTCAGAACACGTATCTATGCCAGCAGGGTGTCTGTGAATTTATGTGAGAAAGAGAACAGGCACGTGTCTTTCTGTTGTACTTTTGAATTTATTTTCACTCTGAACATACCTGTATATTTCCCTGTGTGTCAACTACGGATATGAATTGTTCACATTGGTTTTAAGCCTATGCTAATAACTATTTTCTTCATGTGCTTGTACTGCAGTAATGCTCAGGAGACTCAATCATGGATGAGGTCTCTTTGGGCTGTGGAGGGTGTACAAACCCAGAACAAATTACTGGTGATCCACATAATCTGATTTTGTACACATTTTCTTCTGTCCTTTAATAAGAATATATTTAAAAACTGCTTTTCATCATTAGGTTTGGAGTTAGAATAATCCTTTTCTTTGCTGTGGCCTGATGATTTATTTAGCTTATGTAGACTTTGCAATTTCAAAGTATATATATTATTATATTCTTTTTTAAACTGCAAGACACATTTGTTTGCAGAGGTTTTACTGGTAACTGAGTAATTACACCAGAGACAATATGTTGCAGTGGCAAATCCATCTACAATTTGTATGCACACAGCTTGATATTCTTCTACAAGGTTGGTATTTTTGAGCAGCGCAGTCTAGATGTTCAGGTTGATATCAGTCAAACAAAAGGAAAAACTGAGAACCAAAATGCCTGCTTATCCTCAGGGATGCCACGACAAATTAGTAAAACGATCTCATAGTATAACAATGCTTTCTGTTGTTATGACAGTTGTCATATTTTAATTCTTTTATGAGCACTATCATACATTTGGGCACCATCATCAAAATTCTTTGTGCTAGCTAATTTGCTTTTGAGGTAAACCTCCCTTCTTTCCCGGTTCTTTGGAGTATATGCCAGGCTGGTCCCCTGTGAATTGGAGCATCCTGAGAACCACTCCATTTTCTGAGAGACTCTCTGTGTTCCCAAGGCATTGTTTTGGCAGCAGCTGACGATGGAGACGCCGCAGCCATCCCCGCTTGTCCCTGGCTGTGGTAGCGGTGCTGCAGAGAATAAAGCAACTCTGCGCCACTTACGGATTAGGCAGAAAATTTGTCTGAAAGCTATTTCAGTTGGGTTACAGCTGTTCTACGCTTCCAGCATGCCACGAAACGTCTATAAAACAACATTTGGGGCATGGGGCAGGGGGATTGTGACCGTCCTTTTGTACCGTATTCTAAGCTGTTAAGTGATGCTTCTGTTAATATTTGTCACCAACCTGACGAGCTTCAGACTGAGAATCAGGAGATAAAATGATACAACTGTCATTCCTAATCCCTGAGTCACTTCGTCACTCAACTCTTTGAAAATACTGTGGGTTGGTACGTTGGGCTTTTGGCAAGAGGTTCCTCAGATTTCTACTGCATTCCTTCATTTAATTTGGAAAAAAAAATGAACCCATAGTGAAAAGTCCATTGTGTTTATTCTTAAGATATGAAGTGACTATTTATCAGCAGCCTTCAGACAGTGTAAATGACACTGTCCTGTACAGCTGCATCGTGGAGCTCCCTCCTCTAAAATAAATCT
Organism: Larus michahellis; assembly: GCF_964199755.1. Classification (NCBI taxonomy): domain Eukaryota; kingdom Metazoa; phylum Chordata; class Aves; order Charadriiformes; family Laridae; genus Larus; species Larus michahellis. Next base: position 18,541,117 of record NC_133900.1, on the reverse strand, counting down.
AAATAAACAAATAAAGCAGCAACCCCGATCTTACTCTGAGATCATGCACTGAGTGACTAATCCATTCTCGCTAGACAGTGGAAGCCTCTGTAGACTGAGAAAAGGTGTCATTAGCTGATTTTCATTCCAGGACCAAAAACAAATAAAGCCAGAGCTGAAAACAAACAAAAATGTATTAAGCTGACAAAAAAGTCTCCAGTGGGAAATGGAAGACAACTAGAAACAATGATAATAACATTTTCATGTGCTTTCATTACATGAGCAATTTGGGGATGTGCTGAACAATTCAGAAATATTTCAAATTGCTGGGTATATGCCATAATTGCTGGTTTACAAATATGTCAGCTCCTTTACCATGCAGGCTTGTTTTATCTATTGCAAACAATTCTAGATCAGATGTTTTCCATTTAAACTGTTAGAAGAAAATAGCGCAATCCAGAAAGAGTATTAATTTTCATGGCTGCACTGATGAGGATTACTGAAGCACAATATCATCCTGGCATTTATCAATACGTAATCTTAATTTCCACAGTGATCTCAATTAGTTTCACTCTATACTAACTCAGTATAGCACAGAATATACATACTAACAAAACTTAATATAAAGCTGAGTAGCCAAGGACAATAGTTAAAATGGACGCTTGAAAAGATGCTAGAATTAAATAGCAATTACTTTTCTTTTAGATTATCTGGTTTAACATTAATGTAAACAACTGATTTAGAACATTTATCGGTGTTTGTATATATTGTAGCTGTAGTCACCCAATCTGAGGGTTTAGCATAATACTAAATCTCTTTAATTGCTTATTAAATTTAGAACATTTTAAATATCATTGTGGCTTTCAAACTTTGGTATGGTAAATCTTATATTTAAAAAGGAACAGAATTGTCCCCTGACCCCGATAAGTGGTTACTTAGAGACTACAATATCTTTTCTTTATCTGATTTTACTGGTTGAGGAGAGAGAGAGGCAGGCAAAGGAAACCTTTTGCAGTGAGCTGCCACCGCAGGCCTGGAGGAAATGCCACCACTGATCAGAAGTGTTTGACAATCAATGTGCATTGAGCAGTTCTCGCTGTTCACAATCCCACTGAAGATCAAGACAGGTGATGTGTTGTTTAGGAAACACCCTGCCTAGAACAAGTTATTCTCACGTGTTCCTTAATACATTTTTCCAGATTCTCATCTCCGTCAAAAACAAATGCTGTTCCAGCGTGGTGAAAACTCCAGTTTCTGTCTGCTATCTCTGCACAGCGTTGGTGGGCCATGCAGGCATTGGGCAGTTGCTTTGCAAAGCATCTACACAAAATTAAATCTCCTGACCCATCTCTATTCAGAGAATGTTGGTTCACGTTGTGGAACAGCCTCAGAGCCTGAGAAGCACCTCTTTTTGCGCAAAACAAAACTGGAAGATACATGCTCCAAGAGCTTGCTTTCTGCACTGCAACCATCAAAGAATGCTCAGTCCACAGGGTGACTATGAAGTAGCCCCTGCAAAACACATACTGTGTCAATATTGAATTCTTGGCACCAACTGTTTTGTTTTACTTGTGTGCTTCCACAATGTTGTAGAGTTTGCCCTGGTAGCCATTGCTTTTGGCTGGTGGAATGGTGCCGGCACCAAGAGTTAGGTGAACAGGCGGTCTTGGGATTTCTTGTATTGCTGTGTAAAAATTTGGGAATTCTCTAATTTCCTTCACCTTGTCACAATCCTAAAGTAAAAGGAATCTGGGAAAAATCTTGCCAATTTTTAGTCTGCTTACATCACCAAACAGTGTCATAAAATATACTGATCCCCCTGTCTTCATATGATAAATTAACAGATACTTGTCTGTGAATTGTTACTAGAAATGAGCTTTAAATAAGTTACAGGAAATTTTCATTTCCTTGCAATGCCAAAGCCGTAGGTTGCAGTAAACACAATGTCTGAGTAAACATTTTCTATGAAACATGCATAAAGAATCATATTTTAATTGGAAAGCCTAACCCAGTAGGTGTTTTAGAAATGGAGTAGATTATGAAAACAAAGATTTGTTTGGTCTGGATTGTTTGCAGAAGATTTAAAAAACAAAGAGGTTAGAAAGAATAGGAATGTATTTATATTACTTTACTTCTCTCTTGCGTTCTCTGTAAATAGTCTGGAAGCAGTATCCTGTTAACATATCCATTTGGTGTAATACAATTACTATATTAAAATTTATGTTGTTGATTTAAGGATGTCTGCTAAAACTGCCAAAGCCTCCCACTTGAACCTTCTGTCACCTTATGCTACTTAATGTGACATGATTATCGTAACTGATTTTGAAATTCATATATATATGGATACACAACGCATTTGAATGGCTTCTTTCTTATATAAACAATTTGCATGAGATGGCATTGATATAACTTAATTACAAGATGACTGTAAGCAAAATGCTAAACATGGATATAACTGTCCAGTACTGGAGAACTGCCAACCAGAAACCCCATACTTAAAAGAAGCTTAGATTTCCCATTTATAGCTTAGGCTTGACTCTTGCTGTAATGACATTTTCCTGTTTATCCTATCATATCACTTTCGAATCTTCCCATATGGATTTGAGGGCGCCACCAGACTAAGTGAGTAAATTCAGAAGAGATTATCTAGGTCTGTGTCTATAAGTATTGTAAAGGATCACAATGACGCAGCGAAACTAAGCTTATCATCATGATACCTACTGGCCACCTAAATAATGACCAATGTTTTGTAGGCCAAAAGTATGTCATAAGCTTATTAATTAATAATATCAATCCAAAAATAGGTAACTAAGCATACAGGTCAGTAATCGTCTTGTAGTATTTTCCATTATGGTAAATAAGCAGTTGCCGTGTGTTTGGGGAGTGAAACTAGAGAGACGCTTGATGAAAATAAGCAAGCAAGGGTTCTTGTGAAGGTGCAAACTGCAAGCGATAGATTCCTCATCACCGATTCTGTGCTGGCAGTAACAGTCACAATCAAGATCAAAGTCTGAGCTTTGTTTAAATTTTGAAGCATTTCAGACTTAGGTCCTTGTATTTCATTCACTCCCAGACCTACTTGTGAGGGAGAACTGGTGGCGCATATACATAGCTCTCTCTATATATCTCTCTGTGTGCGTACATGTACATATATACCAACATATAAATCTTAATTAGAAAATGGTAATCCCAAAACGTCTAAGTAAAGGAAGTATTTAATTTGTCCATTATTACATTCCATTGTATGTGCTTCCCTACGGTATGTCACGCAATGACTCCCTGCAGTGAGTTCATGTTTGACTGGGCAATAAGAAGGTTAAAGCAATCCTGTGTTCGGATTATGTTACAGTGATCTGTCAAAAAACAAATATTGTATGATAGAAAGAATATGCCACGGTAGAAAACTATAGGGAACACAGCAGTGAACAACTGCAACGACAATTTCAACCTCACCCCGAATAACATCGGTAGGGCCCTGTTCAAGAAATATTTAGGGTTCTTTCAACCGTGGTCATTCCTAACATTGCTCGTAAAGTTAGAACCAATCAACGAAACAAAGGCAAATTTTATTTGTTTTGTGACTCAGTACTTCAGCAATAATTGCATATTTCTTATTATCAATATGATAACATTTGTGTGCATAAAAAAATCTGAGTTCAAAAATCAAATTGTATTTTAAATGTAGGAAATACACTGAGAAGCATCAAGTCAGCGTAACCTTCAATACCATGACCAAAACTCAGAATATTAAACTTTGTAGTTTTGTTTACTTTTAACATTCAGTGATGTGCTTGTATGCAATACTGTACTGCTCTTATCAATGGATATATGGTGGAAATACATCAATAGTAACAATGCACATATTCTTATATCTCTGACACATTTCAAGAATCATTAATTAAAATATAAGTAAATATATAAACTATATCAGATTGTGGATCAGTTTCTTTAAAAATTAAAACTTCCTTTCTTCTTCTTGCAATCATGAGGAAAATACTATTCTCCATTTAATCTCTAATTGGAAAAGCTTTCTTTTGTAGGCTTTTAGAAAAAGGGGGAATACATTGGCAAATTATACATAGAGAGAGATCCAGAGTCTTCTCTATTATTTCAAACTTTAGATAATAGCTTCTTAAGTAATATATGGTAAATGTGCTGAAGTAGTATCATTTTTAAAAATCAAATTGAATATAAAATGCAAATATAATTATTCAGTCTTCAATAATGACTAATGCATTTTAGTGTCTACCTTAACACATGAAAAAGTACAGGTTTTTCAGTTTGTCTTCTGTATTTTCTTTGAAATCCTGGCCTTACAGTTATTGCAGTTATTATACTAATTAGAAGAAAGTACAGTGAAACTGTTTATAATTATATGTAACTAACTTAAGTACAGTGAAAATTTGGAGGACAAGAAAAATGTCTGAATAGTTTCCATACCCTGCTTTGTGAAAATTTCCATTCCAAAATCATCTTGAGCAGATATGCTCTATAAGGAAGTCTGTCTAAAAAATAAGACCTTTCTATGAGAGCATTATTTTTTATCAGCTGACTAACCTGTATGGCTGTTAGTTTGGTCATGTTTTAAGAAACGTGATACACGGTGGGCCAGTTCACAAAAATGAGCATTCTTTAGTGAATGAGAAGTCTTTATAAATAAAGAATTATAAATATTTTTATAATTTTTATATATGCATATATAATTTTTAATTAAAATTATAAAGAATGAGAATCCTTTAGTATCCTTTTACTATGTTTTCTTCCTTATAGACAAAGAAAATGTTCTTTTTCTTAACAACAGCGGCTGCACTATGGAAATGAGGTGTCGGGTGTTTTTTTGTTAGGGAAATTTGAAAAATTTGAGCATGTTTTCTTGGAAATTAAAAAATTTAGTTAACAAATGTTGAAAAGCGCTGCTGTTTTGAGTAAAGCCCACGTCCACGGGAGAGCTTTTCTTGGAGGACAGAAGATGAGGCACATGGGACTGATGCTGTCAGTCTTTGTGGCAGCCGCACCATGGGACGTTTAACACTGTCTGTGCTCTTCCTCTGGTGAGTGCTAATGGTAAGAAGCCATGAGGAATTTTATTAGGAGAGACAGACTCTACACAAATATTCTGGCAACCTTGACTTTTAAGAGGAATCCTGGTATGCTTTGGTTAAGAGTTTTATTTAAAATGTTGATCTTTGATAATTGACATAGTCCTAGGGAACTACTAGTTTTGTTGTGGATTTGCACTAAAAGTAGAATATTGTGCCGATTCCTAAACTGCTGTGTCCTTACTTGGTTTTAATTGCTCCCGGTTCTTATGTTGCACTAAGACTCTGTAGCCCGGACATTTTCCGCAACGCCATTCTCAACATCCATGTTTTAGATAGTGTTGTGAAGAACAGTTTAGCAGCTACCCAGGATTGAGGACTGTTGCCTCATTTGTCTCAGCTCTTCAGCACAAGCAGAAGGCAGCAAGTAATGTTCAAGCTCCGCTCTGTATCCTGAAGTGCAGCTCAATATAATCAGAGAGATTGGTAGCCAGCATTTTCCCCCTAACACTGTGGCAAGGAAAAGCCTGGAGCTGAGAAAGAACCGAAATGGACACAGAATGGGGATGGATAAGCAAGAGAAGAGATTCACTATCTGAAATAGAATATATAGAAAAAGATTGTACTGTATGGAGGGAGGATTCAGAGATATGGAAAGTATGCGGATGAAGACTGAAGATTAGGAAAAAAAACAGAATTCAGAAGAAAAAGACAAAAAAAGAAGAGCAGAAATCTCAAAGTGCAGAATCTCTTTTAGGTGATGCCCTAAACCTCATCAGTTCATCAAGGAAAGAGAAAAGCTTTATATCCCCCCAAGAAAAAGAAATACTGCAGACAAGAAAAGTATTTATCTTTCTCCTAGAGAGCAGGTTGTCTTCTGCAAGAGAGAATACCAAAAAAAAAAAAGAAACAGAGAAATGCCTGTTCCGAGGTATATCCTCGCCAAGTATACGTCACCTACTCCAGGAAACATGAAGAAGGAAAATAAGAAAAGGCCTCCTTCAGCCACACCAGCATTCAAATTTATAAATGTTTAAGCATTCCTTCAACTTTCACAGGTTCTATATTTAAACCTGCATTTTTAATTGACCCCAGAAATAATTTCAGTTTATATATAAGCCTGGGGCCTACCTGTCCTCAGCCTATTTGAAGACTTATCTACAGAAATCTTTTATGAAAGGAGGAGGGAGGATTTCATTTCCAAAGGCCTAAATCCAAAAGCGTGTTCTGGAATTTGGCTTAATTATTGATGTGCTGTTACACAGGGATTTCCCACACAACCTCCCAGCAGCATCAGATTACCGTGAAGTTACAGCAACCACTGTAATCTGAAGAGGTCTCCTGTAAAGAGCAGAAATATAAGTCTGGATATGAAAAAAATCTTTAATGCATTGCACACTGCCAGCCTGGGACCACACTAAAGGTGTTCTTAAATGATGCAGGTAGTGCCCTTTGCTACTTCAGATCCTTTCTTAGCTATTTCTTCAAGGAAGAGAATCTCACAGGTTTAACAACAGGAGAGAGAAATGGATTTGCTTGGTAAAGCAAAATTCTGTGCAACCGGATAGTTTCAGGCTGAGGTCATAGTATATGGGGAAAGTCTTTTAAAGATATTTGGGGTTGTATTTCCTTTTAAAAGCCCTAGCAGGGTTTCCAAAAGCATATGGGGAAGAGTCCTCCACAGTGTGCCTGACATAGATACTGGCTTCCTTTCTGAGGCTTTGAGTGCCTAAGTATCTATAAAATCTAGCCTACAGTTCTTTTATCTCTTTGGTGGGGTCATTCCTATACCCGTGTGGCAACGCGCCTACAATTTGAGGGCACTATTCTTGATGATAGTCCCTGGAAATGCTCTGAACATGTAGGGAAGACAAGTCCTCCTGTTTTTTCTAGAGCGCTGTTAATGGGACACTGTGGGAAAGGTTTCATTATCGTTACCCTTAGAATGAGCATAAACACGGGCATTCAAAAATAATACTTAGCCATCATAAAACTTATATTTACCAACTTCCATCCAGCAACAATTCAGTTTGTTTTAGATATTGTGTTTTGTATATAGGGATCAGTTCAGTCACCTCTGGGGCAAAATTCAGCAGCTGTTTAATGGTGGCAGCAATGCTGCAGAACAGTTTTAGGACATAAAGAGTAGAAGAATAACTTATCTAATTGAAACTGTGTGGGGAATTTAAGTAGGCAGAATGTAATTACTCAAGCTGGAATTTGGCCATTCAAATATTGAAGCCTTTAAAGAAATGCTAATAACTATTCACAGCTTTAGGAATATATCTTCAAATCGCAATTTTAATAAGAATAAAAAAGAGGAAAATACATTTAACAGCTTATGTTAGGGAAATATTGTATTAACTGTAAAGGACAAAAATGAAGGTAAATATTTAAATACATCTGTTATCATGGGATAAGACTTTGATGTATCAATCCCATCTCCACTAAAGCCTCCTACTATAAAAATAAAACTCCCACATTGAAGTATGTTTCTGTTTTGCTTTTGCTATGATAAATAGCTATCACAAAAAAGGAAATTTGGCATAAAACACGGATAATAAAAGAAGTGATTTAAGAAAATAACTTAAGGCGGTGGTTTTCATTACAAAAAGGTACAAAAGATGGAGCAGAGCAGCGATTTGTTTTGCATAAACACTTTAAAAAATATTGTCTTTGTGATAGATGGCTTGTATACTTGCTGTTCTATTGTATTAGAGATTGCTAGCTGGTGTGGTTATTCCTGAAGATCAAAAAAATTGGCAGAGTTAAAAACATGGCCTATAATTATATCAGAAGATAACTGTAGTGTCTATTAGGTAGAATTAATTCACACTGACAATTTCTAGACAACCTAGTCTTCTTCAAAGTTTCACTCTGGAAGCTTATATAGCAACATTTATATACGTTATCGGGTTACTGACTGTGATTAGAATTTTAGCAAGACTCTGTGTTAATTCTATTTCATTAAAAAAAAATTCCAAGTAATATTTAAAATGCAAGTTGAAATTTGTTTCAGTTTGGCTGGTTAGCCAAAGTTTAGCCAGACTGCACAAGAATCTGCGAGCTGGCTCAAAGGTCTCCACTGGCAATGGTGGTACTTATATCTTCTTCAGAGCATGCCCTGAAGTGTCAAAATGTCTAGATTTGACACTTCAGGGCATGCTCTAGTGGCAGAGATTGTAGGTTGGTTGGTTGTACTCGATGATCTCAAAGGTCCTTTCCAACCATGAAGACTATTATTCTATGATTCTGCTAGTCAAAGTGATACCTATTGTTACCAATCTCGTCACTGATGGTGCTGAGTAAGGTAAGTTTGTGAAATCCTCCTAGAAATGCAAGGTTATGCAAACTAGTATGAATATCTTCCACATGGTGCAGTGCAGCGCATTCCTGTGCAATAGCGACTGTTTGTCTTGAACGCATCAGAGCTCTATTAGTGCAGTACTTTGTCTCAGCTTATTATGGCTGAGCTGATGAGCTTTATTGCCACTGGTTTCGTCACGATGGGTTTAGAGATTGCTGCCTGGTGCTCCAAAACACACTGTACACAGGCATCAAATTTATCTTAGGCTTAGCTACAATTAAAAAACAATAACAACAAAAAACACAAAAGGAAACCTACAGTGCAGAGGGACAGTTAAGCATTTCTGTTGGAGATTCAAAACAGTCAGCATACTGAGTGAGGCTGGCTGCAGGATATAAAACTAATAGGCTTTTTACGCATTAGCTGAGCAGTTAAGGACCAGAGTGCTGTTCCCTCCTCATGACAAAGATTTCAAATCTCATCTTTCCCGAGTCTGCCCAAGGCTCACTTACCTCTTCCTGTTGAGACGGGGACTACTTACTGTACAAGAGTTGTGGAGACCAGGGAAAAGGGCAGGCTTGCATTCGATACTGCAGTAATGTGGCGAGTCTGGGTTTGTCCCTTGGGCCAAACTCTCCTTCCCATCGTTCCGCCAGGTGAGAGCTACATGCATTCCTCTACATAATCATGCTCATGCTGGTTTTCAGTCTGAAATGAAAATAAGTGAGAGAGGAAACACTCAGGACAGTAAAAATATAGGGAAGGTTGAATGTCAGTACCTTTTTCAGCCTCGTTCCCCACTGTTGTCATCAGACTGTAATTATGTACCTTTCCAAAGGCATCTCTGTGCCCGTCTGTGTGCCTCCCACATCCCCCAATAACTGCTGATAATTCCTGCACGGTTCATTGCAGCCAGATTTGGTGGAAGGTAGAGTCTCAGAAATAATTACATGGGTTTGAGTTTTGTAGCCATAGACAACCTACAGAGGGAAGCTGCATGATCTTGCATAAATGCAATACTGGACACCAAAGAATCCTCCCTGGAGAAGGCTCCTATAAACACCTTTATGGCAGGAAAAGCTTTAATGAAGATTTAATTTTTCTATCACTCTAAACCAGACAACAAAAAAAAGCATCCAAAACATGGGAAACTTAGTTTCCTTTGTTCTGTTGGTCGTGGAATTGCCTTTTTTTTCTTTAAATATGGCTTAATCATCCGTAATTGTTGTAACAAGCCTCCCAAAAGGTAATAATGATATGCTATGACAAATTTTATACATTATGATACATGTCCTTTAGGCTTTATAAAGGCTCCTTGTGATGGGTTTGACAAGCTTCCCTGAGGCAACTAAGGCTCCTTTACATAGTTCATTAGTTGAAAAGAGAAATGGGCTTCAAGGTGCTTTAAAAAGATTAATATTTTTTCAGTTCACTCTTCATGGGGAAAAGTGCATGTAGAATAATTCAGGGCCAAATTTGGCTTTAATCAGAAAAATATGTATTGTGGGGAAAACACAGATTTATAGCAGTTGCATAGATTGATAGATGACTGTTCACGAGAACAGAATGTGCCTCTAACAAGACAATTCCTGTCCTTAATTTTAAAACAGAAGTAGTTTGTCCTCTTTGTGCCAGATGCTAACTTCACACTTTCTTCTCCAAGATCACCGTTTGCAACATTTATATCAGAGAACATTTATAATAAGCTAAGAGCATTTATAATAGGATAACCTAGGACAGGATAATGAGTGTTTCTCAGTCACTCAGGGAGAGAGAAGTACAAAAACCTGACTCTCATCTACAGCTACACTGCCTTGTCTATAGCTCAGCCATTAGTAAAGGCCTGTGCCGTAACATATTAGCATAACCTTTCCTTGTATTGTAGGTCAGAGAAAACTCCCATTTAAAATCTCCCTCATTTGTCAAGACAATTTCTCTTTTGACATCATCCAGAAGGTAGTTGCTCTTATTGCCGTATCTCTACTACTTTTGCTGGAAACAGATGATGGGAGCAGCATCCGTGGTCTTCCACGTAATTGCTCCCCTTTTGCCTTGCCACCAATCTTGATTCTTTGAGTGTGTCATTTAAAATGAACCACCGGCTTTTCCCTCATGTAAATCCCACACAGGAGTCTCCTCAGTGGCAACCATTACAATACATCAGACAACAGTAATAAAACAGGTAATTAATGTTTTTATACTCCTTCCTATCTCTCTTGCAAGTCTTATATTTACATCTATCCTTAATTAGGGTTTTATGTTAATGCTGTAGAGCTTCAAAGGTAATATGGCTGCAGTATTGACTAACGTCAGCTGTTGCTGGTAATCAATCTTCAGCAAGTTCATGGAGATTTATTCCAAACAAGCTTTAGTGTATCCACTAACGTGTGCGTAACTCTGAAATGAACTAGTAGCAACTATTAATGTCAGAAAACATCCCAAGGAACTTACGTCTACATGCGATTTATGAAAATATTCTATAGCTATTAAAAGACCATATGTTAATATTCCCCATCAGAAAAAATTTAGAAATTTATGTGCTAAATAACTGGCAATCTTTTGACATCTGTTTTTTTAAATTTAAGTCATAATTAAAATGGCCTCAATAAATTCTGACTTTTGGTTATCAGATAAATTGTAATCCACTTCCTTTCCTTCAGCTGTTTTGTCAGAGTACATTTTGTCAGAGTTACAGTTACAATACTGTAAAAAAAATTTAAAAAATTAGAAAGCTTATAAGTTAAATTGTTATTTAAAGAAATATCTCCAATTTATACAGCTTACATTTTTTATTATATTTAGAACATTAATGAACTGTGTTTGTTATCATATGCATGTTTAGTTATTGCTGATAAAATCAGCACATACAGGCGTAACAAATCTGTGAGGGAAAATCTGTAAAGCTGGTCACACAAAGGATTGTTACCTCTGTCTCTACCAATATTGCTAAGTAGTCAAGCCTGGTTAAAAAAAATGAATACACGCATCTTAGAATACAGACTAATACAGCCATAGGCTTTTGCATTCAGTGGGACTACCACGGACCACCACTCAGATTATACAACGCTACATATATCGGAGTGTTACTGGTTTATAGAGATCCCTGTGTTGCAGTTATGAGTATTTGCATTTCAACCAAGTTTTCTATCAAAATAAAACTTTCAGTAGCTTGCTAAAGATCAGTGGCTAGAATAAAAAAGGTCCCGATGTTCATTTTTTCCCCAACGGCAGTTTCACATGACTTAGTTTTAAGAACTGACAGAGCTAAAAATTCCTCCTTATTCAGTATTTGAAAATGTCTACATACTGTTTGTTTCAGTCCCAAATGTAATATTCTTTTAAGCACATCTGTACTACCATCTACTGGAAAGGTGAGTAACTATGTATCAGCAATCGCCGTTTCCATCTCTTACTGAACCCAGACTAAAAATAAAAAAATAAAAGACGAACCTTACATTTTTCCCACAAAAATTGCATCTTTGTGTGCACTTTAAGTTGCACTGGCACTAGAAATCTCTCACTGGTAATCTTTTGCAGAGATTAGGTTGAACTAAGGCTGAATAGTTTTCATGAGGATATATTTCAGCCAAAAGTGAGATTTCTTTATCATTTTCTTATGATAAGGTATTGCACATTAACAGTTCTCTTTCAGCTTCCGAGATAAACAGCGGGAGGACAGTGTGTGTGTGTGTGTACAATTACAGTTCTCAGGCAAACAAGGGAGTCAGCAGAGGCAGGTACTGTACATGCTATTTTATACGCTTCTGGACTCTGGATCTGGGTTACATTTTCTCATGATTCCGTTATGCCGTTCTAGGATAGCTTGAAACAGCTCTGCCAAGACTGGTGAATTGTTTTCTCGTTTAGCGAGATGAAGAAACATCTTCTGAACTGAGATTAGATTACTCTTTTTTTACATATACATAACAGTCTGCGCTCTTTGCTAACCAGCTGTGCGCACACACACACACTCACACACAAACGCAAACGCAAACACAACAGGAGTTTTGCAAATAGTACAGCTGGATGCCATTGAGGGAATATGAAAGCAGTCTCTAGCTGCCTTGCATGTTATCAGCCTCCTAGACAATTACATCATTTCTGCAACTGGCCACACAGACACACTGTTACCTGCTTCTAGGCAATTAAATAATATTTGATACTGATTACAGCCTTTTCCATTTTCATTCTTCAAAACCATGCACAGGCAGACGCAGGAGAGATGTGTAGGAGTGTAAGATGAGTGTACATAAATGAAAAGCAGAGGATGGCAGCAGTGTTATTAGTTTCTGGATATGAGGAAATGGCTATTCTCCATACCTCTATTTAAAACTGTATTTAGAATACTGCATAGAATTATTTTAAAGAAGGTCACTGTGTTGTTCTTAGGCACATCAAGGACAGCTAAAATAATCATCATTTCTTCAAACAACATTTAGATGAGGAACTATTAACAATGTATACTGTTATTAACATAACATTATTTCAGCACATGTAAAGCAACGAAAAGTGTTGCAAAGAAAACTTTGGAAGATATATTTGACACGTTAGACCAAGCCTGTAACAACCAGGCTATAGTTTACCTTTGTTCTTTCGCCATCTACCAGTGAGTGGAAGAAGGAGCCCTGCCTTTCATTAGGAAGCCCTGTAAGACGCAGACCCATTGTGCATCATCAGAAATCAGTCTAGCAGCTCATTCTGTGCCTCTGAAAGCAGTGGTAACTTATTTCCAATAACACAGCATGCAGCCCTTCTAAGAGGATATACAGTGAAATGTCTTCCACAAAGGTACCTTCATGACATCAGGACAGATAGTGAATAATTTCCCTCAGTCTCAAAAAAAAAAAAAAGAAAAAAAAAAGGAAAAGGGAAGGGAGAAATGAAACAGGCTAACCAAACACACTCCTATCTTTCACACATTTGGAGTAATCTTTGCTGGATTTTTCACCTATTCTGCAGCGTCCTGCCATACAGGGAGAGCACAACACTTCGTGGTGATTAATATACTTTACGATTGCATAGCCTTCCTTCAGCTTTAAACCTCATGTTTTCATGTTTCTGTTCAGACTTCATTAGTACAAGTTCCTCCTGTCCCTAACCCAAGACTGAAGAACCTTCTCTGATGATAAAGAAAACGTAGGTGGCCATTGCGATGGGACAAGGGGTAATGGTTTTAAACTAAAAGAGAGTAGATTTAGACTAGATACAGGGAAGAAATTTTTTACGAGGGTGGTGAAACACTGGAACAGGTTGCCCAGAACAGGTGAGGATGCCCCATCCCTGGAGACATTCAAAGTCAGGTTGGACGGGGCTCTCAGTGTCCCTGCTCATTGCAGGGTGGTTGGACTAGATGACCTTTGGAGGTTCCTTCCAGACCAAACTATTCTGTGATTCAGTCTCTATTCTCTTTTTACCTTTTCAGCTGTGACATCTGCCCTGCCTTGTCTTGAATTTGTCCTTCATGCTTTCCTTTCTCCAAACTGGATTTTACCTTTCTCACTTCAGTGGATGCTTTCTGATAGAGTTACATGTTCTCTCCTCCTTTAATATACTTAAAATTAACTTCCTTATAATTTTTAATCCTGTAAGCTATTTTTTTTGTACAATCATCTTGCTTGATTGGCTTTCTTTGTTCCCACACTAGTCATCTTAAAAAGTGTTGTAACGTAATCTTTACTTGCACCTGCTAAATTCAGCTGCCTTTACCTTTCCTTACCAGGTTTTATCCTAAATATCCTGTATTCCCTAAGGTTGCAGATACCAAATTTACTGGCAACAGTATTCACAGATGTAATACTGTTCCAACTGATAAATATCTCTAATACTGTCATTTTTCTTTGACTGTATTATCTGTGCAGGATATGACTTAAAAGTGTGAATTTTTTTCCTGATGTGATCTATAAAAATGATATCTCTTTCAAATACTTCCTCAAGACTCAACTCTGCCCTAAGGCCTACAAAATTCGAGCTGTTAATCATGTTGAGGGAAGTGATGGACTGTAACAGTAATTGCCTTCCTTTTCTTATTTCTTTTTTCTAATTAAACTCTCCATTACCCTCTCTCTAAGTGAAAAAAAAAGCCCAACAACATATAATTAATAGTTATATCAGTTCTTCCCTTTCTTTATTTACTTCAACATTGTAGCTATATTTCTTACCTATCCATCTTCTGCACCTTTTAAGACTCTAAGTCTGCTAGAGACCAAGGTTTGCTTTCTCCCTGTTTGTACAGCTAGCACCACCGTTCCCTAAACCTGAGGGAGGCTGTTGAATACTGCTATCAAATAAAGGCAACATCTTTTCACTAGCTCACTGCTGTCAATTAGGCTAGAAACTACTCTACTTTTCCCCTTTTTTTAATGTTATGATAGAAGAAGAGAAGAGGGAAGGGAAGAGAAGGGAAGGGGAAGAACCTATCAGTTTTATTTCAGGCTAAAATACATGTCTAGTCATACTTGGGCTGGTTGTATCCGTTTAATCTGAATCATTTGACAAGACAAATTGTTTGGCTGATCTGCACAAGAGTTTGTAGAGGAATGAACTGAACTGCTGTCTGAGAACGGGATTAATTTCTCTGAGAAATTCCAATATAAATGTAAATTTCAACATACTCATTTCCACCATGTAAATGGAAACATGTACATAGAAACATGCAGTTCCCAATCTTCTGACAGCAATTTCGGGCTATCCTTCAAACTGCTCACAGATTTTTGACACTAACTTCCAGACCCATATATATCAGATGTAGTTTTGACCTAATACGGGAAGGTGTTCATGTAGCAATGCAAGAATCGGTAAAACCCTATGGCATTCAGAACATTTCTTCCTTCAGGCTTAAGTACAAAGTACACCACCACCACAACCAGCATGTTCCACCCACAAAAAAAAACACCACACAAAAAACCTCCAACAACAACAACAAAAACCAACACCAACCTCCCCCAATTTAAAGCCCGTTAAATTCTAAAATGTGATTATAGTTTCCAGTTGAGCAGGGGGCCCAGCAGGAGAAACAGTAGCAAAACAACACCCTACACCCACTCCTGGGCTGCTGCTGAATTCATGAATATTGCAGAAACATTTTCACTTGATGAAAAGGAGAGTGAAAAGATCAAATAAAAGCACTGAGTAGGAAAAACAGTTCTCTAAGCCATTCACAGTGGGAGGAGAAAAATATAGAGAAAGTGAAGAGAGGTCCTTTTAGACTAGAGAACGTTTGAGATTGGAATGACATGATTTTGCTGTCATTATTAAAATTCATTGTTTTAAAATAGCACATTTATACAGCTGTTTTTTGATCCAGGCATGTAAAAAATGGGGGCAGCTGTTCTTTAAATTACCTATTTCTGAACGTTAAATCAATCCTATTTATTGTTCTTTATGTGGCAGGTGTGAGTGTGTGGATCCAAGAGTGAAGAGTGCCACCATCAGGACGACTGGCCAAATGGAAGCAATTTTTGCGAAGGTTGGTTACTCCCTCCTTTTCCAGCTTAAAGATTCACTTGTGAAAATACTCTTCAAAGTTCTCTTATCTCATCTTACCTAAGCAATCAAAGTTGATTGATTTGGTAATTTACAGGAGGTGGAGATTTGTCTGAAACCTCATACTCTCTTTATCATTCACCCTGTATCACAGCACACGTGTTTTTTTGAGGTTTCACATTTTTCCACTTGTGGTCTATGTTGTCTTTCGACTCTTTCACACAATGGCAACTAAATCAATCCTGGTCTTTTTCCATTTTTTTCTTTTTGTTTAGTCTTGGGACAACAGTTTCTTTGGTTTCATTTATTGCTAATCAAGAGAATACTAATTGTTCCTTCATTTAGTCTTGATGGAGATCAGAGAAAAGCATGTCGAGAGCCACCTTAACCTCTTAATTAACAATATTTTGCAAGATCTCAACAAACATGGCAGTCTCAGTCCACACGTTTCGTTCACAGTGGGACTTCTTGAACTCAGAGGCATACAAACATGTTTTTGTTCTTTCACAGAATAAAAAAAAATAGTCAATCAAATAAGTGGATTTCATTAAAAAGTTCATTAAAAGTGAAGCATACTGCAACAAGCTGCGTAACAAACTCAATCTTGCCTTGGGCAACAAGCAGAATTTATTTACTTTTTGTCCCTTTATCTTCTAACCCTCTCATGTCAGACTGTGACAGATGAAGTGAAAAGAGTTTCCACACCAAAATCTGAATTCTCAGCAAATTGCTGACAGCTGGTGTCATTCCAAATTAGAGATAGGCTATTACTAGTGATCAGTTTATTCCAGGAATTTTGTCTTTTTGACTGCTTGCAAATTATTTGTGAATTGTTTTTGATTTTTCATGTGGATTTGTTTGTAATTGATTTTTGTTTGAGATGATAGTGTTTGCGTGGAAAAACGTTAATAGTGTGGGAAACTTGTTTATCCCTGTATGAGCTTTGTAGCAATTTTGTGATAACTCATCTTACTATTTTCATTCTAAACAAAAGAGGTTATTTTCTACTTAGCATTTATTCATTAACGTATTTTTTGAGAATTTGTTTTATGAAAAATTCAAATTATGACCAAGAGATCTGCAATATGAACCATTCCACATGTCTTTTTGAGCAAGTATGCTCAGCTTGGCCTCTGTGAGAACATTCCTGCAAATGAAACCTGTCTATCAAATGCTTTATAACTGGACAGTAGAGAAAGGTCACTGGTCACAGGAAAAGCACATTTTCTTTGCAAGAACATATAAAAATAACCTTACGCTGAATTTCTGTAATTCTAATTTTGTGATCTCTTTTGCTTTATCACTTTCTTTCAGGTTTGTCAGCTCGCTAGACACTACCTGGCAGTATCGGCAAAAGAAAGAAATTAAAGGACATGTAAAAACAAAATAGCACACCTGTTTCTTGTTTATATCATTCCTTCCTGATGTGAAGTATATTGTGTCTTTCCCCCTTTTTTCTTCCCAACAGACAGAGATCATTTAAAGAAGCATATAAGCAGCAAAAATCTTCACATTATGTTTTTCTAACTCACTTATTATTCACTCCCTGTCTCCTCTTGGCTCTTCTTCTAAGGAGCAGGGTTCCCTCACATTTGACTTTATATTCTAAATCTCATGCTTCTCATTTCTGACCAAAAAATATAAGAGGGTAAGAAAGACTGAACCTAATTGTGTTGTTCTATGCTGTTTAGATGATTATATACTCAAAAGGAACCCTGCTGCAGTGCCAGGAAATTGATCATCTGAAATATTTTGGCAGGGAGGAGAGACTTCCTTCTACTTTCTGCATGTTGCTTGAACCAGTTCTTTTCCTTACTTACCGTTAAAAGTTTTGTTCAAAAGGGTCTTTAAATGTTTGTATACTGTCTTTACTGCATATTTTTCACAGCACAGCATTCATAGTCATCATTCCTAATCACGTTCATCAGGAGGAATACTCCCAAGATAAATCTTTACTCTCCTACCTTTATTTTTTAGTAGATGATAAAGTTTTGAACATTTTTTTCTTCTCTCCTTTCCCCCTTCAGTTAGATCTAAAATCAAAAATGCCATTCTCTCTATCTAGTTCACCAATGCTAAAAGATGTCAGAAATCTCAGGAGAGTTTTGTCTCATGGGAAGAGACCAGTCTGTATCAAAAGTGAATTCTATTTAAAATGGACTTTAGTTAGTGGAGCTCTCATAAGCACATCTCTAATCAAAATGGAGTAATTGCTGCACCAAAGCAGCATTCATATGGCATATACATTTCAATGCAGCTGAGCTTGAGAGGGAAGATTAAAATGATTTCAGGAAGGGATATGCATGATTCAACACTGAGTAAAGGAATAATCTTTAGAGAACACAGAAAAGTGGCTCTTCTCAGAAGTATAATTTCTGCTGTGTGCAAAATGCATTAGCATGAGAAAAGAGGGTTGTGATAAGGTTCCATAATACTGAAGCTACATTTGTTTGTTCCGATGCTCTTTGTGTGACATCAGTATTTACTGCCTTACTGATTTGCATTATACGTCAATATGCATGCATCATTCTGGGGCTTCCATGAATCACATTGCTCCTTTCATTTTTCAGGTGCCACAATGTCAGCTGGACTCGTGCTGCCTCCATTCAAGGCTGAAAAATTCAGCAATGATAAAGTCACCCTCCTTTTTCAGTATATATGCAGAATGTCTTTGCTAATTAAAAATGATCTATTATTCTAAAGGCACTTATGCCACTGCTGTAGTTTTCATCCCTGTGAAAACTGCACCCCTTAAAACCCCCCACTGAAAGGGAAACACTACTATTATTTTCATTTTACAGATGCAGAATTGCAACAGACAGAAGACATGACTTCTCCAAGGTTATACAGTAAGTCTACAGCAAAGCGTGGAATTATCTGAGATTTCAAAGCTTCAGGCTAGCACCGTTACTATTGGACCAAACATATGTCTTCTTTTCAAGAACATACTGTATCCTAAATAGAGAAGTGACAGAGATCCTTAGAGGAAAGAGAATTAATCCTAAAGCACACATTTCAAATCTGTATATAACATTATGCCTACCATACAATTTTTCCCAGTATATTTCTGAACCTTTAAGAATATTGAGTATCAGACAAGCTTAGATTCAGGTGCTAGTCTTTTCCTTCCCCCCCTCCCCAAGAAAACTCCACATCAAGTCTCCAGCAAAGTAGAGAATTACCTGAGTTTTCAAAGCTTCAGGCTAGCATTACAGCTATTGGACTAAATATTCATCTCCTTTTCAAGAACTTTGAGAATCCTGAACAAAGAAGTGATAATAAGCTACTGCAAATTTGAAAGCAAGTAGGACTGTTGTTTGATTACTTCACTGCACAGTAAGTAGAAACATTAAAGCATGAAATTTTCATATATTTTAAACAGTGGTTGATCAGAGTTCGAAGTAGGTGATATTCAGGCAGGAAAATGAGAAAGAAGAAGGGGAAAGACTCTAACGTAATGCTTATTTTTATTAATTCTCTGTTTTGGTCATCTCTGTTTAAAAGAGAAAAAAGACAGAACTTCAGGTTATTGTTACTACATCAAGGTGATAGAAGTTATTAAATTATAATCCCATTAATTTAATACATTAGCTTCTCTTTTTTTTTAACTTCAGGAATATTTCAGTTGGTCAAAGGAAACTGGTTCTTAAAAATGTGGTTGAAATCTCTTTCCATCAATCTAAAATATAGGGAATAAAAAACTTTTTTCCAACAGCTTTTTAAGTGGAACGGGAACCAAACAAGCAAGAGGCAATATGTGCTTTAAAGCAGGTTGGGTACCACTTGCAAAAGTCACATAACACACCCTGTAACAGCCCAGTTTTATTTCTTCTTCAATTTAGTGGGAGAACTTGGGTCCCTCCTTTTAGCATGAGTGGTATTATTGAAGTAATGAAAGATTGGTAAGCTGGAAACAAGAAAAAGAGGGTGGATAAAATGCACAGTTCTCTTTCAAACTCTAGGATGGCTGTAACATAAGTGGTAGAAAAAGAAGAAATAAAAAAAGAGAATTACGATACAGATGTTTACAGACCAATTCTAGAGTCAGTCTAGTTTTGGGCCCCCTTCTTTCTCAGATCTTTGATAGTCACAGTTTTTAATGTGCCAATCACATTTGCAGATCAAGGTAAAATGTTTGCTTTACTCATTTAGTTCACTACTACATTTTGTTGATGTTTACGTTTTAGCGAAATTCTTAACATTAACATAGATCTATATAAGAGTCTATCCTTTAAAAGAAAGAAGTGAAGAGATGTGCGTAGGATAGTTTTCTAGGATATTTATACTGGCTGTTTCTGTCAAAAAGAATCATACAAAACCACCTTGGTATTCTTAGAAAACAAAAATGTTGACTTAAAAAAATGGGCAGTCGTCTTTGTTGCTAAACTGCCCTACAGACTGCTCTCTAGATTGGCCCTCCCCACACACTTACTCAATGAACATATAATTATTTACATCAGAATGAGATTTGCTTTACTGTCTTCTGCTGAAATTATCTATCAGGTAACTTCCCTAAAGAGTATTGCATAGGAAGTCAGTCTCCATGGTCAACATAGAGATATAACATAGAGATTATAAAGCCAGACATGGCTTTATAATCAATTAATCAAACTTGATTTTAAAAATGACAGAGAACCCCTCCAGGACAGCCACTGCGCTACAAAGCACTCCTTAGGGATATTGGAAAATGATGTTCAAGTCCCTGCTACACATCAGTCAGGTAGATTGCTTTGAAACGGTATCTCCCGTTTCAACGGGAAACTCCCGAAAGTGTTTTCGCCACTGATATTTGAGTGTTCTTTTCAGTCTACACAAGGAAAGTGGCATGTAGGAGGAGATGAATGGTTGTCAGCCTCATGCAGAAGGAGACAGCTCGCTGTCCAGAACTGCTGCCTGTGATACACAGACTGACCATGGACAAATTGCTCAAGTGCCATGGAAAGCATCATGATTCTTTTTTTTTTTCTTTTCTGTCTTAAAGGATTCTTTCTACAGACCTCTAATTCACATTGTATGCAAACCAAACTTCCTAACACAGAACTGGATAGCAACCAAAACTCACGCATTGGAATAGTGAGAAATCTTTGGAGCTTCTTTCTTCCAGGACTACCATCAAGAAGAATAAAATACATGCCTTTTTCTTTTTTTCCTCATCCATTCCATTCACTTCTAAATAGGTTAAGGAAGCTAAGTGGTATGGATAACTGCATCTGTACAAAACATCTTTTCTGAATGCTTTCTTTGCTACCAAATTTCATGTTGTCACAGATAAAAGTTGTAGACCTCAAAGTTACCATCACCTGAGTAAGCAACAGAAGTTCATTTAATTTTGTTGTCTCTCTTGTTGTGCTGTGTTGTTAATAAATTAAGAAAAAAACCAAACAAGGTTATTTTTCAAGTGTGACTTCAGATAACTTAAAATCAAAGCATGAGGTTCACATTGTAGCAGCGTATCAGCAAGATTTGAAGTAGGTTTTTCTGATACTCTAAATAGAGTGTTTCAACCGCATCTCAGTTAGTTAAAGCCTTGATCATTGCTTCAGGTGAGATGATTCCTTCAACAAGTTCAGTTTCGAAGCCTGCTGTAATGCGCTGTACGTCTCCAGAGTCTCTTATTGAAAAAGCTATTTTCACTGAGGTGAAATGGGTTTTGCTAATAGCAAACTTTGCAAAACTGAACTCAGCTGGGTTATGCTATATATAATTGAAACTATATTCTTGTTTCAGTTTTCCTCATGGCAGCAGAGACATACCTCATCACTGTAATTAAGTCATTATAAATATACATTGATTATTCTGAAACCTGTGGTCTAATATAAAATCCCAGCATTACTCTGCTTGAAAACATCACTTTGACATATTACTTGCTATTACAGTATTGTACTCCAGCAAGATAGTAAACTATTCAGTATAGTACCCTCAAGGGAGTGGGGGAGGGAAGAGATATAAAAACAAAAACTTGGTATTGTATACTCTAGTATTGATTTTAGTAAAATGGTTTAGTGCTTTCTGTAAAGGGCTAAAATATTCCCCTGCTTTGTTTTGGCTGTGAGAGTCAGACTTTTCATCTATCTAAGCTACTGACGTTAAATCCACAACACTATTTAAATAGAGTTCGCAATTCAGCACTTTTTTAAAAAGTTCTTCTGTGGATTGACAGAAGCTGGGAAATGTAAAATGCAGAGATGTGGACAGAATCGTAGAATAGTTTGGGTTGGAAGGGACCTTTAAAGGTCATCTAGTCCAACCCCCCTGCAATGAGCAGGGACATCTTCAACTAGATTAGGTTGCTCAGAGTCCTGTCCAACCTGACCTTGAGTGTTTCCAGGGACGGGGCACCTACCACCTCTCTGGGCAACTTGTTCCAGTGTTTCACCAGCCTCATTGCAAAAAAAAATTCTTCCTTATATATATAGTCTGAATCTACCCTCTTTTAATTTAAAACTGTTACCTCTTGTCCTATTGCAACAGGCCCTAATAAAAAGTTTGTCCCCCATCTTTCCTGTAGGCCCAGTTTAAGTACTGAAAGGCTGCAATAAGGTCTCCTGGAGCCTTCTCCAGGCTGAACAACCCCAACTCTCTCAGCCTGTCTTCACAGGAGAGGTGCTCCAGCCCTCTGATCAGCTTTGTCACCCTCCTCTGGACCCACTCCAACAGGTCCGTGTCTTTCCTGTGCTGAGGGCTTCAGAGCTGGATGGAGCACTCCAGGTGGGGTCTCACCAGAGCAGAGCAGAGGGGCAGAATCACCTCCCTCAACCTGCTGGCCCCACTTCTTTTGATGCAGCCCAGGATATGGTTGGCTTTCTGGGCTGTGAGTGCACGTTGTTGGCTCGTCTCTGAGTGCACGTTGTTGGCTCATCTCCAGCTTTTCATCCACCAGTACCTCCCCCCAAAGTCTTTCTCCTCAGGGCTGCTCTCAACCCCTTCATCCCCCAGCCTGCATTAATACGTGGGTTGCCCCAACCCAGGTCCAGGACATTGCGCTTGGCCTTGTTGAACCTCATGAGGTTCACGTGGGCAGAGCCACATGTGTTAGGATCACAGGAAGGATGGGGCCTGCTAAAGCAGGCATCGGAGGATGGTCAGTCCTATGTAGATTTCAGAAAAGGATAGAGGTGTCAGAAGGGACAGCTGTACCTTTGTCTAGCTCAGCCTTGGAAAACTCCAAGGATAGGAAGTCCACAACTGTTTGGGGCAGCACTGTGGTCTCTATAGCTTTTTTTTTTTTTTTTTTTGGGGGGGGGTGGGGGGAGGAAGGGGGGGGTGGGACTGTATCACTTTCCTAGTGAAGAAGGTTTTCCTAATATCAGTTTGAACATTCCAAACGAAAACTTGTGGCTGTTGTCTCTCATTTTACCATCTGCCGCTACTAGGAAGCATTTATCACCTGCACTTCCTATGAGTTCGATATTTGGGGCGAATCTGTGCTCTCTGCAAACTTTTTTTCATGTTTTTCAGTGGTTTCACCAGCTTCTGATCAAGCCTATATATAAATTTTACTATATCTATTTTGGTAATCTGGACTCAGCAAATTTGAATAACAACATTAAAGGTAATTCATTGAACCATGTCTGGTTATAATGCTGGCTTTGGTTTGCAGCAGAGGAGAAGTGCAATGCTGGATTCTAAAATGAGTATTTCAAACCATACATTTTGCAGATCAGTAGAGGATGACTGATCTTTTTTAAGCCTCTAAACATTTTCATTTTTTCACTTGTAATATACGATTCTATGGTGAGGGGTGTTTGTTTTTTTTTAAAAAAAAAAAAGGTAAATTCATTGCTAACCAGGTAATTCCACAAAAGTAGTATAATTATATGCTTTTAAAGCTGTGCATTATCGTGCCTAAATGCTAGGACAAAGATTGCTTAAAATGTTCTTTATAAAGAAATAGCGTTATTTTCTGGCTTTAGCTAGGGACAGGCAAAGATATACTTCAACACCAAAAGATTTGAGTCTAATGTAGCAAAACAGTTGTGTGACCTTAATTCTAATGATGAATTTAATTCACAGCAATATCCAAAGGATACCTAAATTTAGCCCTTTGATCCAGAGTACTACTTTTATTTTCCTTTTTTTTTCATACTTGATGTCTATTTAAAAGTGCTATTCTAGTGTAAACTTTGAATTTCTGACCTTCTAACTCACAGATCTCACTATTTAGCATTCACTTAATATCTGCGGTAATAATATCAGCAATATAATGCTAACTTAAAAGTTGATCAATACTGGACCATTCTATTATGTACAGCTGCTTTCTGAATTAGGATATAGCATCCTTAAGCAGATCATTCACAATTTTGGTACTACTCCACTGAACTGAAGATGGTGACCATCTTTGTAGTGGACAATAAAAAGAGTAGGAACAAGAGTCATCAGAGAACTAAACAGTAGCTTAAAACAACTGGGATTGAAAATATTTTAAGAATGATACTGACATTGTTCTTACATTAGTATGAATATTGCGAGAAGTTAATTTAATACAGTAGAATTGCATCCATACAACTGAATGCTACATCTTATCTCCAGACTTTCTGGAACTCTGAATCCTCGTTCAGAGAAACCTGACTGTCGCTTTCATCCTTCAAAGGTAAATTAATTGAATACCATATAAATAACTTGGAGTTCTTACGGGAAGAAATAATAAACTTGTTTCTTTAGCCTGGATAGGAAAACTTCTACTATATTTTTTGTAGAAGTGCAGTAAAAACTTTGCAAAAACTTTGTAAAAAATGTTTCATCTAAATAAACCACTACTATCATCCCCATATTTGACCAAGCAAGCTGCTGGCTAGTGTTTTGCATGCTCCTGAGCTGTTACAAACCATCCCAGTGGTGACTTATATTTTAAGTCTGCTAAAGGCACGTAGTTTCTGAAACTTATTGAAATGCTTTAGGTTAAAGGGTGTTATATAAATCCAGAATGCTTTAAAATATTTTTCCCTGTCAATGAAAGCACACATATTTTCAGACATCAAGCAGAGATTGCACTGGGAATTTTGCAATACTGGTGGGATATTGTCACTAGCATCACGGTGGTTATTGAATAATACGCATATTAAAGAACATAACTGAGACCAAAGGTGACCTCAAAGTGAAATTCCAATCAGTTCATTGCAGCTTTTTCTGGGAACAGGAGAGATCCCATTATTTTGATCTGTACTGTCATTTGCAATACAAGCATACCCTTTAGTGAACCTTTCTAAAGCTGTTTATACTTACAGATTAAGATTCACAGTCTGCTTTCCTTTGCAGCCCATTTAGGGAGTATCTGCTGCATGTGCAAGTCTTTATGCTTTTTATTGAACTACATGCATTTCCATTTCTTTTTTTCTTTGGCTAAACTAATCATGTGTTGATAGGAGCTCCTACTGCAGTAGAAGAAACAGCCATGCTCTTTGTAAAGTTCAGCCATAGAAGGATGAAGAGGAAAGGAATGATAAAAAAACGTTTTGCTAAATATTTTCTAATCATTTCTATGCTTTATGAAAATTTTGCTCTTCTTGAAAACCAAAGAAATGTCAATATATTCATTCCTGGTTTTATGTTTGTGAAGAAAATGCTAAACTTCACTCAACAAAACTATTTTCTGTCTCTTCTTTCCCCCATGAAAATAAAATACGTCATCTGTTCACCTTAAATAAGATGTGTCTATTCTCTTAGAAAGATGCCTAAGGAAATCTTCAGTTCCTAATCTAATTTTCCCCTTTCTTCCACGGCAGATAGGCACCTTCAAAAGTTATGAGAAAGTGCTTTAAACTCATATTTTAAAAGACACATATTCAGCCATTGTGGGGATGTGAGCAGGTAGCTGCAAGATTCTGCTTCCTGGAAACCCTTCGACACTGCTGCCAGACCTTTGATCTGACCTGAAGATCTCAGTTTACCATGGGTTCTCGGACCATAACCACAACAGCTATCCTTCTGTTAACTCGTCACTGACTGGAGTTGCTTTTTATATAGTATCTTAATACTGAAACCGGCTCCAAATACAAGCGCTGGATTCACATTCTTCCTCTGCCTGAGGCCTCTTAATCCTGTTTATCCTAACTGTCCAGAGAATCCTAATTATGCTGAGCTATAGCACAGAGGGAAGCATCGTGCCTTTATTTTTGAAGTTATTCCATTTTACTTAACAGAATTCAAGACTTGTCACGCAAAGATTACCAGCATCAGCTTGGCTGTGTAACCAGTAAGAGTTGTCTTGATACCTAGTCCTTGTTTGAATGATACCTTATCTAGTTACATAATGTCTCCTTCATGCAAAAAACTACATGAAGTTATTGAACTTAGGTCTCTCTCAAGTGAAAACTTTAACATGAGGCAGGAGTTGCACCTGAAAGCAACACCATCTAATTAGTGCAGATTACACAGGTGCCAATCAGGCATTCTGGAATTCAGGATTACGCACCAGGTTATCCTCTCCTTGAAGTGTTAATTCACTTACATTATCTTTCTAGGTATCATTGATTCATGATTTCCCTGTTAGGCTGTGATTTTTTTATGAAGATACAAAGAAAAAAAAGTCCTGATGTAATCCTATACTAAGCCTTAAGAGGAATGGCGCCGGACTTGCCTTATCATACTCCCTTAAAGTTCTTGGGAAACAGCCTAGCCATTTTTTTTGTTGTTGTTATTGTTTGGGTTTTTTTTGTCATGGGAGCTGCCATTATTCTAGATCACAGTACTAGATCTGTAGAGAGTCCCTTGTGGTTACGAATTGGGAGTAAAAAATCTATAGTCATACACTGACTGCATATTTTTAGGCAGGAATAGATAAAACCAACTGGTTCCTATATAAACCTCTAAATTTATTTAACACAAAATAAGCTTTTACAGCTTTAACCACGTAAGTTCTCTTTAATTTGATTTAAGGTTTTATATTTCATTTGATAGTCACTGAAATGTACTGCGTTGTCTCAAAGTGGTACTAAATTCTGAGCTGCCATCACCAACAGGGCAGTCTTAATTTTACCCATCAGTAATATAAGAGGAGAGACAAACATTTAAAAAAAAAAGGAGGAAGAATACTTTGCAGAGTTAAGGCTTCAAGAAGACAAAGGCAATTAGTTTTTTACTCTCACTGCTCGGTCAACAATTTGCAACCTGGAGGAGTGAGGAGTCAGTCATTGAATAGTGTGTCAACACATGTATCTTATTTTTTTATTGTGGCATTATCCTGCTGTTTTTACATTCTCATAAGTGGACCTGCTACTGAAACTTATCATTACATGAAAATTAGGATGATTGAATAACAATAGTTTGATTCCAAGGTTTTCCATGTACTTGGTTATTTTTTCTGCAAATCGTTACGCAATGCCAAATTGGCAGTACTCAGTTTTCACTTGTAGCAAGGGGGTTTGGGGTTTTTTTTGGGTGCCTTTATTTTTCCTGAAAATAATGTGTTCCCAACAGTTGTATCTTAGCTTTTGGAATTAGAGGGCTCACTAAACACAGGTAACACAAAGGCAGATCCCTTCCCACCTACTGATATAAATTATGGATTATTTAGAAACTTTTCTTTGTTTGTTTTTTAACTTTTGTACAGAGTACTAACAAGATTAAACAGAACTGTCTTCCTGGGTCTCTCTGAAGCCTATAAGAGCGTTTATACCGCCTCCAATGGGCCACGGTCCCCTCCCCTAAAGTCTACCTTGGAATAAGAGCCCACCTTATGAGCTAAGCTGAACACTTCCCTACTGAGGCTAATCGTGGCACCTTTATGAGGTCCCCAGAAGCACTGTCAGAGAAAAAATATTTTGCCCATTGAAGAAATTGGGCCTTCAGGCAGCACTGATAGCAGTGACACCATAGTCACTGGCATAGAAGTTGAATGCAGTGAATTCAGGCAAGTGCTTAAACTTTAAATCAAATGGGTGTAAAAATCTCACCAAGTATGCTAGTTTTGTAGAATGCAGACCCAACAGAGTATTTTTCATTTTCTTAATGCAGGTGGCTCTCTGCACAGACAGCACAGTCAGAAACTCCCAGATTTTAATCCCAGTTTACACTCAAATTGTGTCTGTGATCATCACAGGCTACTTATATTGCTTACTGTACTTAAATTCTCATTTGCTAAAAGCGGCATGTCAGAAGGTTATTTAATGAAGAGAATTTTACATCTGAATCAGTTGCCTCTGGAGCAACATATTGAGGTAAGACACATTGAGAGATTATCATGTCGCACAGCAACAGTGCACGTTTTAAATTCACTTGGACTAGATGATCTCAAACATCCCTTCCAACCTAGGCAATTCTATGATTAGCACTCCAGGCAGTGCCTGGTGGCCCCTGGCTCCCCACGTTGCCCAAGACAGTGTCCAACAGCCCCCCCCCCCGCCGTGAACTCTGGTTTCTCTCTAACACTGGGACTGTCCAGTCAGTCCGTGCAGCAGTAGGAAGGAGGGCAGAGGCAGCACATTTGGAGAATGCAAGTGACTTTGACCAGTACCCGCTTTTCTCCCTGACAATATTGCCTCTGCTGTGAGGGATTAGCTTCCTCAGACAGTCCTATCAGGACCGCAAGGTTCTCGAGCCTGAAATGGAGTGTTCGGCCTTGCCTGGACTCAGACTATTGTTTTGTAATAAAAGTTATAAATTGAACTTCAGCAAACAGTGAATAAATGGTGCAGCTGATGCTATAGTCTTTGAGTAGAAGAGGCCTTATAGTTCCTGTCTCGAGAACGTCAGCTAACACGTAACCTGAGGTCTGCACCATTGACATCCTGCACCTTTATTCTTATTTTGCCTGCTCTTTTCATCTGCTGACTGTTGTTCCCGTTCGTGTTGGCCTATGCCTAGGAAGTCATTTTCATTACTGAATAGGGGAGGCATGGGAATTCAGATGCCTTCTTCAGAGCATAACAAGATTATAAGAGGAGTCATGAGACTGTTACCTCTGTTCATTGTTTGCATTAATTTAGACTTAGTAACGATGAAAATCCCTTTTCCCTGTTCAGTTACTGGATTCTTAAAGCTGTCAGCTTGTCCTGGTTGGAAACAGAATTTCAGTAAAACCCTCCTCGAAAGACTGCAAGAAATGTTGCTAAGCCAACTATTGTCATTAAACATTTAGTAAGAAGATTCAGTTTAAAACACCGTGAGTTGGCCACCACTTCATTTAATTAACATTGATTCTGAAAGCACAATATAAATGTTAGTGCTTTTTTTAATCACTCTTTCTTCATATTCCAGTTGCAATGATTCTAAAGCTTATATGATTATAATCATCATGCTCAAAGTAAAAGGATTTTTCCCATGCCTTCCATTCCTTAAATTGTTTTTAGATTTCCCAAGGGGCCCATATTGTGTAAGATTATGATGATAAAGATTTTAAGGCAATTATGTTTCTTTAGTTGGAAGCTGAAGTTAATGTTTTTGAAGGTTGCATTCCCAAGAGCCTCCATACAAACAGAAGCCATAATGCCCCTCCTTTACATCTAAGTCGACCAACTGTCAAAAACAAGGCAGAAAGGCTAGCCTACCTTTGTGAACCACAAGTCGATTTTTCACTTAATATATCTGCTTTTGGTTGACTAGAAGATGTCTTTAACAGAACATTAACAAACACTGTAATTTGCTGGGGTCAGCCAGGTCTGTAGCTTTGTGACTCTGAGCCCTCTTAAATTATGCTATCAGCTTTCAAAACCTTATTAGGTTTAACCCATTTCGGCGCCACTGGCTTCTCGGAATCACCAATACACCTCTAATCAGAAAACCGCAGAGAAGCCAATCTGCTGCTATCAGAAACCTCAGTACAATTTTGTGTATTAATATTTCAGAAAGCATGTAGGAACACGTGCTCCCTGCTGAGCATTACAACCAGGAAAGCTACAGTAACAGCCGAGACGGATCGCCGGTAAACCTGGCCAGAGAAACTTGCTGCTGTCTCTTGTCTGGCTGTGGATTTGGTAACCAAAGAAAGGAAAATGAAATGGGTTATTTGGCTTGCGATTAATAGATTCCCATAACTGTCCAGTGAGACAACACACTGAAGCTGCATCTCTCACAGGAACAGAAAATACCTAAAACAGCGTCTAAGGATGAAATTTTTTGTGCCATTACCCTGTGGCTGATGTTACAGACCTTTTGTTTTCCCTTTCTCTCCCCACCTCTGGTGAAGACACTGTTGCAGCCTTTCTGAAGCGCTTCTCGGCCATAGTTAGCTGTGCATCCTCAGCGGGGATCCGGCTCTTACTGGGCTGAATGTTCCAGCCACTGGAAAGGGAAAAAAAGAGAACGGTTTTCCAGCGGCGAGTAACCAGACATCTCACTTCCCTGGCGGATCAGGGCCTGGGCTTGGGGCCTCGGGGCAGGGCCGGGGTGGGGCGGTGGGGCCTCAGCCCACCCTTCAACTTTGCCAAGGGCGGCAACCACAAACCTGAGGTGGCGGCTGTAGCCCCGGCGCTTCTCTTCTCCCTCGGGCGGTAAAGGGTGAGGGGGCCCGGGCGCCGCTTTGGCGCCGAGTGGGGCCGGCCAAGGGCGAAGTCGGGTACGGCTCGGCGCTTCGCCGCGCTTCGGAGGAGACGGAAAGACCGCCGGGTCCGGGCATGCAGGTGGTGTGCGTTTTTCAATTATTTTTTTTTCCTCACTTTGGACCCGTTTTGCCTCACGGCGGTGCGGACAGAGACGCCTCTCCCTTCCTTCCTCTTTGCTTTGCCTTGTCCGCCGCGGGCGGGAAGACCCCTCGTCCCAGCCCTCCTTCGGGCAGCCATGCCGGCATTAAATCCAGCTATTCCAAGCTTTCTGCTCTGTTAAAGTAAAATGAGAGCTACTTGGAAAGATTAAGTTTTACCTATATTAAAAAAAAAAAAAAAACAAAAACACACCACCAAAAACACACCATAAGATACTTATCATCTTTTCACTGACGCTTGTGGTATTTGGTGAGGTATTGTTCTTGTGGAGCAGGCGATTGAAAGTATCAGTTTATGTTTGTCTCAGCTTTAACTTGCTTGGAAATCATCTCTCTGAAAGCTTCCAAAATAAGAAGTAAATTTAAAAAATACAAAAATAGTCTTTCAGTGGAAAAAAAATACATATGTACATGCATAAGTTGGAGGGCCTATATAATGCTTCAGTGTTGAGCTGTCATCTTGCCCGCTTTTTTTTTTTGCACTAGTCTGTAGAAGTTAACAATAATTTGGGTTGCTGTTTGGAAATTGGCTTAAGGGGACTGTCTCATCTCTTCAGGCTTTAATTTTATTATTTTTTTTTTAACTTCCTTCAGGCTAGTGCACAGAACGTGTTTTTTTTCTTTGGGACTTTTGTAGATAAACTATGAAATGAAAATAACTGAGTTTTAGACAGAAGAATAGCTGTTGGACTTCATAGGTTATGGAGACGTAGAGAACCCAAAAAATTAGTAAAGCTACTATTTGCATTATAATCTAAAAATTTAGCAGGTTATACCAGGAGTTGTCCTGACTCCAGGGAATTCAAATTTGAGATGTTGCCAAAAGTCGCTAAAGCTTATGAAGCCAACAAAATTATACTATTTTTTTTTAACTTATTTTCCCTATGTTAATGTTAACTATATTCTAAAGGTATTGTCGTGGGCAGATCAGAAATACGTACGGTATTTTAATAGCAAAGCTTGATGGTGCTTGGTACTTTATAGTCTTAAACTATTTGCTGGAGCAGGTGATGCTCTACCTTATCATAACCTAAATATATATTTATTTTTTTTAGTACTCTTCGAGATCTGTAAGTTTTTCAGGCACACTCTTCTCACCAGCGACAACTTCCTCCGTGCTTTCATATCCTGTTTTAGCACTGTCTTTGCACCAAGAGATTGTGGTGTGCTTACTCTTTGGCTTAAATCTTTTCTACCTTGTATGACGTATTAGTAATATTAGCAAGAGAGACAAATTTACCCTGCTCTAGTAAGGTAGCTGGGAAGGTGAACTGTTCATGCAGAATGTGAGGGATCTCTAGTTCTCAGTCATATCTCGCAGTAGGGTTCCCTAACACGTTTTAAGCTATTACATAAAAGGTAGTATTTGCACTTCCCTGTTTTTAAAAACAAGCGCATAAAACCATTGAGTGATCTCAGCAGACAAAAAACCCTTCAGAACTAAATAAGTTCATCCATTTTGATAATTTAATAATCTTCTGGGTATTTTTAGACCCCTTTTTACTTTCTGATCAGTATTTTAATCAGAAAAGATATTTCATTTCACTTCTTAAACACTGTCTTTGACCTTAGCTAGTCATTTCATAGCTCATGCATATTCTGTATGCGCTCAAAGCATAACCAACAACTCTTTGAGTTTGTGTCAACCAACTCGTTGAGTATCCTAGACTGACATCGCAGATCAGATTATTTGAAAATATGTTCTTCCTGTCTAATTTCCTTTGTAGTTGTCAGAGTGATCGACAATTTTAATGACCCTGGAAATTTACTAATGTCCAAGAAAAACTAGGCTAGTCCATCTCTGCTTAAAGACACAAAGGATACAAAGAGTAAATCGTTGCATATGTAGCAAACTTATACCAAGTTTTGTTTTGTACTACGCAGGATTCAATTTTTATATTACAACTCTTCTTCATCTGAGAAAAGGAAGTTAAAAGAATTAAATCTTTTGCAAAGAATTTTGAAGATGAGTGCTCAAGATTTAATATTTATTGTATTTTTATTGATCCATTCAGTACTTAGTTTGATAGTGGATAAAGGAGGAAGCTTTTAGGCACTAGTTTGTAATGTCAAAATGAAAAAGTAATGCAAAACTTCTCATAAAGAGTGGTAGCACCAGGAAGAAAAGAGCAACTGTATCTATTAGTAGCTAACTTGACATTCTTCCTGTTTCGTCAGTTAAAAGAAAAAAAAGTTATATATAAACACAGAAAAGGAGCTTACCCAAATAGATATCCTAATTTCAGGGTAACAACCTGTCTCTGGTGGTGCATTTTTTCTTTGGATGACAAAAATACTTGATAAAACTTTTTTTTAGAAACATTTGCTAAACAAGTCAAGTAACTTTCTGGGAATACATGGAGAAAGCTGAACAAAAGAAAACCTACTTTAATATTTAGTAATTTGGAGTTGTTTTTCTTATTGCTTATAGCACATTTAAAACGTAGAGTTGTATCTACTAGTGCCATCCTTCTGATGAGTTGGAAAAGTCAGATCCTGTAAAGGAAAAGAGAAAGTTAATCTTTAATTCCACAATTATTCCATAGCATTATGAAGATAGCCATCTTAATGCCACTATGACAAGAGAAAGAGATAAAGCTGTCTTATGGTATTGTGATTTTTTTATTTTGTTCTCTGGAACGATGCTGGGGCAGAGGTAGTGGACTATAGCTTATCGCTGAACAAAGCTGAACCACCTTCTAATCTCTTATGCATAGATTCTTATGACAAGATTATGGAAATCCCCAGCTCATCCAGTTGTCCGAGGCTGGATCATAGAAATTCTCAAGCACATGAGGAACATTACTAGCTATGACTATAATCGTGGAACTCATTTCTTGTGTGAGTAATTGTAATACAAGCAAGTAAACCATTTTTTAATTTTATTTTTTTTTTACCTACCTAAGCACCCTGATCCCATTTTCTGTAGTGGCACTGTTGGCATGAATACGGATTAAAAGATCAGAGAAATGATGAAATGTTTGAAGTCTCTCATACCTGTTTTCTGGATAAGGCTCTACAAGTCAAATTAATATCTTTGGAGAAATCCATGTCTATTTCTAATCTGATCAGTGTCACTAAAATAATCTTTTTTATGGTGTAGACTCTTGGGGGGCCCTCCAGGAAAGGTCCTCCAGACACCCCTCTCCTTTTGTGCAACTTAAAAGGCTTTGAAGTAGGAAATATAAATGTAGTTAAGGAGAAAAAAAATTAAATATAAGAAAGATGAGTATACATACACACACTTGTTTACAGAAGTGTTGAGGAAATACGTTCTCCAGATTGGGGGTAGGAGGCAAGGGGTGGGGTACAGATGTCACTGGTGCTTATAGTAATTTCGTATTTTCAAACACAAAAATTATCCTCATTTAATAGCAAGCTAGAAATTAAACCACTTCTTGAAATAGTCTTGAAGCAGAAATCTTCATGCCATGTAATAAAATACATTTTTCTCAATTAAGGAAAACATTTCCATTGCTCTTTTTCCCAGCCAAAGAAGATTGGCTAGGAGAAACACAGTTTTATTGCGCTTCCAAGAGGATTCAGGCAAAATCTTGTTTTGCTGAATTAAAAACCTAGGCAAGCTTGCCTTTTGTTACAAGAGGTAAAGGCCTTCTTCCAGACCTTGTTGAATCCTGTGAGGTCAGCATATCTAGATGATGCGATCTACATGGGGGCCTTACGTTTTTGCTTTGTCCACAGTCTCCTCTAGGAACCCTGGTTCACTTTGAATGGGGTTCTCTTGTTCTGTTGCTTGTCTTCATCTTCCCAGAACCAGAGCTCAGAAAATATTGCCTCTTCCATCAAAGTTTCTAAGCCATGTTTTTTAATGCACATTTCAATTAATTCAGGTTTTTTTTTCTTGCCCTCCGCTTCCTGTGGTTTAATTTTGACTCCGTTTGCTTCCCCAAATATCCTGGGAACTGTACTGTTAAAGAATGACAGAGATTGCTTTCCCTAATGATTAGATACCTCCACTGTCTCACTACCTTGCTTCCAGCAATGCAAAACTGATGAAAATCAATGAAGGTCTTGCACAGTTTTACATAACATTGTTTTTCTGTCACATTTCTGGAAGCCACATCTTACCTTTACAGTTTCATCATAATATATAGCAAGTTCAGAACGAGTCTGTATTTGACTGGAAGAATGCAGAGAAATGTGTCAGTGAACTAATGTTTTGCTGTGGCTTTGTGTAATGCAGTTATTACTTAAAACATAAAAGCTCATGTGGTGGTTGCCTGTTTCCTTCTGAGTTATTAACATCTCATGCACTTTTTACAAGTTGAGTTGTAATTCATGGGAAAAACTGATATACTGTAAAGCACTCCACATGTGCAGGCAGTACAGGTGTACACATACAGTCTAATGAAATACATGCTTTCTCATTGCACATTACTTGTCCAGTCTTTCTGACAATTGTCAGCATAAATAAGCAATTCTTGCAAATTTGCTTTAAATTCATCAATATGACTGCAGGCTTTTAGGCTTCTAACTGACTTTTCTGCACCTCATTCGCACATCTCTAATCACAAGGCTGTAAAGTTAACCCTTGTTTACAGAAGTGTCTTGCCAACTGTTGTTCACAAATCATTCCTGATAACCTGTGTAGTGAAGAATCATCCAGATAGAGTGTGTTTGTTAAGAAGCTTCAGAAACACTTGATTGTTGTTAACTATACTTTGAAATTACTCTTGCCAAAATTATGTTGGTGTCTAATTATTGGGACAGAAGTTGGGAGATTAAAGGATTAGTTAGCTGTAAACCTGCCTTTGTAGATTTATTAGAATGAAAAGAGCTGAAAAATAGTCAGGAGTAGCCTAGGGTTTTCGATTCTTACAAACTTTAATAGCTAATAATCTGATTGTGCATTGCCGCAGTCTTCGTGTCAACAGGTTCATCAACAGTTTCTGTATATTTGGGAGGATGGAAGCATTTATGCATACATACAAATTAGTACATATACCCCCAATTTAATGTGTATTACAAAAATAACGCGTGTGGAAACAGACCATCAGTTGCTTTTCATGAAGGCTAAAAAGATTTGTGGGTTGTACCAGTTCTTTCATTAAACCCATTTCTGAAGAAGGGATGTTTGTTTCCTTTCTTTAAAAGAAAGCAATTGGTTTGACATAATGCATTCAGGACTGCACGTAGCTGTGATGTGATTTGTTATTGTATCTATAAACAGGTTTAGTTGCTCTTCAAAAATTGTCTTTTCCATGGTCTAGAAGTCAGGAGTATTCCATACAGTTATCTAATTTGTGTTAATTTCTGTAAAACCAGGATATTTTTGTACAACCGATAAGTAGAAGCAATTTCAGGTAACACAGAAGCATTCTTTTTTTCAGAATTTTCAAGAAGCTGTCAAGAAAATTATTTTGGGTGTTACAGGTTTAGAATTGAGAAAAATTTCTAAGCCTTCTTTTTATACTGCGTACCTCAGTGCCTAAAGCACTTGTGTGGCTATTTTTTGATCCTGCATCGCACTTCTAAACAATAGTCATTTTAAGTTTTTTTAAAAATATGTGAATACTTAGAGGCAGTTTGGGCCTTTTGAAAGTCATTCTATTTAAATATGTAGGTAGGTATTTACAGGCTGTTCCTATTGTTACAACCTAACCCTAGAAGGATGCCAAAAGTTAAACAGACCATTTTTGTATTTTTTTTCTTTTTTTTTTTTCCCAGAAGTCTCCCACCCTTTTTCTCATGTAACTGGAAAGCCTTCTGACAGCGTAGAGATTAAGATTCTTGCTTTGTAATTTTACTGATTGAAATAGTTCCTTTATGATATAATGCATATGGTAACACTTAATTTGCACTTGCAATGCATATGACACAACAGTACTGTGCCTGGGAGGATGCTTTTGCATCAGTGATTACATGACTGAATTTTTTTCTGATTGTCAATTTTTTTCAATTGGATATGCTGCTTAAGAGAGCTTGAACTCTCCACCCCCCTGCAAAATCAACAAAACAAAATATTTATAGATGTCTTTGTTAGCGTAGATTCTCTTAGTTGCTTCGATAACACAGGCAGCTGTTAATTATTATTTTTAAACTGATTTTTCCTGTTTCAATATTCTTGCTTCAGAACAAGAGCTTTATGTCTTGTTGAGGTTTCTTGCACATTGTTGACTTCCATTCACATCAGAGGAAATTGAGTTGCATGCAATACTCCAACAAAATTGTTCGGTATTATTCAGTATTACCTTAAAAGATAATATAATGAAATTTAGTGTCCAGCCAAAGTCTGAATAACTGCTAATGGTATCCTGTCAGAGTGAATCAGAAACTCAATACTGGACAGAGCAGTAAGTGTTACTCATTTCTAACATTGCCAGCAGAAATAACAGAACAAATGGGAAGGTACAGCACTGTGAGTTATCTATCTGTGTAATTGGCACCACCTAAAGCTGACCTTTACGTTTCCAAAGCATAATGTATATCTTGGGTACACAGCAAGAGGAGAAATAATGAAATTGACAGGCTGGACTCATCATTGAAAAAAAATATATAATCCATTTTATATTGACACATAATTCTTTGAGATTCTGGAAGCCATCCAAAATCCATTTTAGTGTTTTCAGACAAATGGCTGACACATTAATGATCAGCTATTTAAGGCCAGCAGTTTAAAACAGAGCGGTCTACTTGTTCCAAATGAGATTTAATGTTTGAAAAGGAGTTTAGTGTTCAGCTGTATGTGCAGCATCTAAAAACATAAATTGACCTCCTAGAAGGAACATATCTGCATACATATCTGTTTACATGCACATCTCATGGTGTTAATAGTGTCATAGAAGTTGATCAGTTTGATTAAATGCCTTTAACGTTCTCTAGTAATGTACACAGTGGTATGTGCATAAACTTATTAAAGTTTTACTTATGAAAGGCAAGCTGGTTATAAAATGTTCTGTCTGCTGTGACATATTGAAAGACACATGGTGTGTATACCCAAATCACATATCAGATCTCACTTTTCTAATTAATAAACATTGTGGCAAAATTTTGCTCTAGGCATATTTTGACTTTTGCTGCATATGTTTTTAAAAGTATGTTCCAAATGCTGGCCTGTCGTGTTGTATCATTCTTTATTTCGTAACTTAGTAATCACAACAGATTTTTGTATGTGTACTACCTACTGACAAACAGCATCTTGGTCAATACAATTTATTCAAACACAAAGAAAGCATTAGCTATGTTTAATATCATTCTCAGCATTACACATAACTGAACCAGTGCTTTATTATGCTCCAGTGGTGATATACAAAATAATACCTACAGCAGGATGAGGTGTAGTTCACAGAATTTCACAGTTCTTTTTAACAAGAATAAAGCTAAAGCTTAAGAGAATTAATTGCAACATTGGATGTAGAGCACTCTGGATTATCTTTCTTGATCATTTGATTGAAAAAACATTTCCGACACATGCTTTCTCAATACAAGATCAGAATAATTACAGCTGAGTAAATGCCTCAAAAAAACTCTTCTGTTTACACTGATGCTAAATTGCCCTTGGCTGTGCTTATACCTTCTCCCTGCTTGCCCCAGCTGTTTTAATGAATAGCTTAATATGAAAAATGTGTGCAGAAAGGGCTTTCTCTTAAGACTTTTTGGTGATTGTTTTTGGAGTTATGAATCTCAAAAGACAGTAACTGCTCAAGAAATATCATTATAAAAAGTATTTGGACCAGTCATACTACAGATCACATAGCATGTGTCTGGTCCTAATTAAAGACATAATTAAAGATGGTTGGACACTAGTTTAGATGATTTGATAAATATTACTCAAGTATGCTAGCTAAAGTTTCTGGACAATGCAAAATGGGGAAAAGGTGAGCAGTTCTTTAACCTGCCTTTCTCAGAGACCATGACATGGTGCCAGATTTTCACTTAGAGCCTGGAGAAAAGTTTCGGCATGGGCTTGGGATCTCTAGCTCTCACTCAGCTTCAAATGAGGGTGCTTTGAGCAGGGGACTGAACCAGGGAACATCCAGAATTCCTTTCCAAACTAGATGATTCTCTTGATTTTTATCATGACCAGCTCCCACCCCTATCAAGTGAAGTCATATCAGTGAATTTGCTTCATTCTTCTGAACCTGCCTTTTTTCCTCTCTTGCTCTCCCATGAACTCAGCTTGCAAGTCAGTGCTCCTGCTCAGCTGTTCTGCTGGTGGGACTCGCAGAGGCAGCTGAGCTGGGTTAGGCTTTATGGAAGCTGTTTCCTTGAGCCGTGGTGATTATCAGCCTTCTGTTTTCAGCTGTGGAACAGCACATTAGTTGTCTTCGTATTTGATGTACTTAATTTTCATCCTGTCGCTGCACGCTGAGAGGAGTAAACATATCCTTTTAACTGAAGACATTTAGTTTAATCACCCATGTCAGGGTCTTGATTTTACCCTGGGGCTGATGGTGTATCAGGACCCTCGCTCCTGCCTGTGCTGGAAAGGGGGTGCATAGACCTGGCAATCTGAAGGTCCCACAAATGCATAGTGATCTTGTGCGGTATCTTGTGGTGGTAACTGAGCTATCTGGAAGTAAGAGAAGCTTTGCAAATGTGTCCTTCCCAAAAGACTAAAATAGCTTGGTCAAAATGCAAATAATATGCTTCAGTAGGCAAACCCATTTGTTCAGGCCTAGTTCTGCATGACCCCTGTTTTACATGGAGTTATTCTCAAAGACCTTGTCCAGATTAGGAGGGTCCTGCTCTCGAATGGTACTGTGCTGGTGCAATGAAGCCGTTTAATTCATTAATTGCTCAGCTGGTATGAGGTAGTAAGCAGTTGTGTGTGGAAGTGTGAGGGAGAAGGACTTGGTGCAGCACAGGGCAGGAGGTACAACACTCCCTGAAAGAACCTTCCTGCGGCTGCCAGAAGGATGACTGGCTGCTGCTTCGGAGTTCTTTCAACAAGGGGGGGCGGGTCTGCAGTAAGGTAAAGAGTGCTAACAAAAGCTTAACTAGCCCTGTTCAAAACAGTAAACTTAAGCAACTTTCTGTGCCTTGGTGAAGCAAAGAAATGAACAGGAGAATATGATTTGGTTTTGTGGTACAGAATGGATGAGTCACCAGGTAAAACATTTGAAAAAAGTGAGAACACCAGGGTTTGATTGAGTTGTGTTACTATCTTCATTGTTCTTAGAACATTATTAATGAAATAAATAAAATCCCTATAGGTAAATATACAAAGGTGATGATAACACAAAAAAAATATCTTCCTTTGGCATTTTTACAATAGATCTTGATGTTACATACAGTGTTTTTTGCATGATAATATGCAGTTTGTTTAACCTCTCAATACTCAAAGGACTGAGGACTTGTGTAAAAAAAAAAAAAAAAAAGAAGTTATTCACTGTATTTCCCATAACCTCATATCTTCTTCAGTTATTTACAGCTATTCACAGTGGATGCCAAACAGTGTTAGATTGTAATTATCTCCTTGTGTGAAACAGCACTAGCGTTTTATCATTTACACTTTTCCTGGATGTAAATTACACGGTCAGTTCCAGAACATTTTCTCAGGAGGGAATTACATGAAGAAAACTTGAGAATGAGGTCATCAAAGTAGTAAACTCTTAATTTGTAATGTGAGTATCAGTGTCCTGCTTTTGTTGAAAACAGTGTTTGGGGTTTTTTTTCTACTGTCAGTGGGGAAAAATTGAAAATGAGGGTCTTACTTAACTGCCTGAAGGGGATTATAAAGAAAGGACCGAAGAAGTTATTCACTGTTTCTTGGTTTGCATCGGGTACGGTAGTTGGCTCTGCAGTTATGCCCCAGTCGTGCTTTACAATTACTATTGCTTCACTTTCTGCATATGGAGCTACCTGAGTGTTCCACTGTCAACACTACTGGAAGCTGTAGCGAGGTCCTATGTGTCATAGGAGGTAATGTGTTAGTCTCACTGAATACATCAAGCAGATCACGGGCTGAAGAGCAAGGTAGTGCTTAATTACTTAATTATCACCTTTTTTTTGTTCACGCAGACCCTGTTATAGTTCCACATTGCTAAAGGACTGCTTAGGGACAGACTGTACTAAGAAAACTGCAGATGCCGTCTTATGTCAGTGCTGTAATTTCTGTTTTCTTTTCTCACCTTAGGTTGTATGAAATAATCATCTTTATTCCTGGAAGTACTTTTGGTTCTCTTGGATTTTGATTTGAACAGCTCCGTTTTTTAAAAAAGGGGCTGGGACAGCCCCTTTGTTGTTATTTTTGGTGTTGATAAAAGTATGTGAAGAATTTTGCAATATATGTTCAATGGGGTGGCTTGGTCGTCGATACATAAACTTTGTTGCTGTTGCAACCTCTCTGAATACACAAAAAGGACTTCAGTCTCAGAGAGTTAAGCAACGTGCCTAAGAAGGATGTGAGTGGTTCTGCTTTTGTGAATAACACTGGGGACGAAGCTATTTTAGACTTACTTCTGAGGAACTAGTTGAAATTGAGCAGGTTAGTAGTTAGGATGAAAGTGATTGTGAAAGCCAAGATAGCGTAACCACAGGAAGAAAATCTTTAGAACAGTAGAAATTTGGATTAAAGAAACTGTGAAGTTAGTATTATTAGTTGAAGTTAGTATCTATTAGTTGTATATGAAGAATTCCCTGAGGAAAACATCTTAATGAGAGTAGAAGAACATAGGGTAGTGAAATGGCAGTTTTGAAAAGGGAACATCCTACAGGCACATCATATAGGCTCTGTTTGATGTTGAAAAGGAGAGCAAGATACCGAACATGTATTTACCAGAATTTTTCAGTGATATGGGAATCAAAACAGAATTGTGCAAGAGCATGGAATAAGATATTGTTAGGAATGGATATAAAATAATAACACAAGACTGTTTGGACAAGTTAAGGACTATTAAGGATTCTAGAAATACTCTGAAATCACATCTGAAAACAGGGAAAGCTAAAAGAAAGTATGGCTCTAGTGCCTAACCAAGTGAATAAGGAAATAATGGGTAAAATAAATGAGGCTGAAATGTTTAATGCCTTTGCTTTCTAATTTTTAAATTATTGGTGATCATGTAGTCACCAACATGATCACAAAGCAATTTCTATTAACTATTAGGGCAATGAAAATAATAGGTCTAGAATTTTTAAATAAACTACACATCTAAATCGGGATAATGTGATGAAATTTATAGTAGGCTAGCTGTGGAGTTATCTGAAAAACTTTCCGAATTCTTAGTATTTGAAAATGATCATAGGGTCCATAGCACTCCACATGAATGGAAGTCATCTGGCACACTTACGGAAGAGGAAGGAAGGTCTAAAATTCTGTACGAGTTAGATTAATGTTGATAACAAGGAAAACTTTTAAATAACTTACTGAGCAGTTTAAAAGCCTCCAAAGGTGAGAAGAAACAGCCCGAGCTGTTCTGCCAGAACTGTTATGTCAAAGGCATTCTAATTTCTGTCTTGACAGAATATTAATTCTAATGGGCCTATTAGGGAGAAAAAGTTATGAATTACTGTGATTAGACTATAACATTCTTATAAGCAAGAAGGGGAAATAGTATCTGTGTTAAATTTAAATGCACAATGGTGCATTCCTAGAGTAGCTCCTAAAGTATAAATAGGCAAACATAAGTGGAGCATATCAAGTATTATTTTTTAC
Organism: Larus michahellis; assembly: GCF_964199755.1. NCBI lineage: Eukaryota > Metazoa > Chordata > Aves > Charadriiformes > Laridae > Larus > Larus michahellis. The sequence goes on along the minus strand of NC_133900.1, from coordinate 18,499,058 downwards.
TTCTGTTACAGAATGGGGAAAATAATATTCTAGTAGAAACTGAGCCCAAGTACTTCTATAGTTTTTGTTAGCATCAGAGAACCTGGGGACTCCAAGTGCGTAGTAACACTTGTACAATTTAGGATATGTCCGACAGAAGCTTTAATTGACTATGATCACAGGGAGGGAACGCAGGGGACAGCTCTTCCCCCTCTGCTCCCCTGTTCCCTGCCAAGGGAGTGCAGACACCCCGCCTATCTACTGTTTCAGGAAAAAAAGAAAGGTTATAAAACCCAGTCATTTTGATGTTAAAAAAGCCAGGTGTCCATCCCTGGGAGGGATGGACTCCTTAAGCAGGTTGCTAGCTGCCACAATCCAAAGGAGGAGTCAAACAGAAGGTAGCATGACAATACGGAGTAGCACACCAAGTCTTATCTTAGCTCAGAAGTGGGGAGTTACAATCACAGACTGTTGGCTTTTAGTCAAAAGGAAAGTTGTTTTAGTAAAGATAACTTCCTAGTTAGGCCTCTCAATCTTAAATATTAATACTTTTACCATCACATTAGTTAAAGCAAAATTTGAGACCTTCTATGAGTGCAAATGTTTGCCCTTGGAGATCTTGCCAACGTAGAATACCACTGCGATCCATAACTGGGGAATTATCTTCTAATATAAGAATATGTAGGTTTTCTGTAGTGCTTTTGGCAAAATGACATAAAGCTCTTTCTTTGCATTTCTTTATCTATAATGTAGGACAGTAGAGAAATCTGCTTTATTAAATTTAATTTGGTTTTCTCACACAGGGAGCACTCCAAAATGCAAAGAACAATAGGATTACATGCCAGCAAAACATGAAAAACTTGTTCAGACTTTTGTTTTCCCCTCCTTCCATGCTAGTTTGAACTTGTTTATATCTGATCCATATTTAAATTTCAGTAGGTAGGAAATCTGAGTCCTCTACTGGAGGCCTGAGATGGGTAGTGAATCCATTTTTGCTTTCACTGCACATTTATCTTAGAATACATAGCATAGCTTAGGTCGCTCCTCAGTAGCCCAGCAGGTATTCGAAATGATCTTCATGTTATAAGCTCTTGTAGCCTTAGCATGCTGTTGATACAAGAAGTGTCCTCTTTCCTAAATTACTGGTCTGGAGCTTTAAAATGCAGAGGTTTTGCAGAAGTTACCACTTAATACTAGTACGTCTAGTATCTCGGCAAATGCGAGAGATTGCATTGAGCAATAGAGAACATGTTTTTTCATGACGTGTAAAAATGAAACCCTATTTTCCTTGATCCCTGGACTGCAGTAATTCCAGCTCTTCCTTTACTCCCTTTGAGGTTTATAATTCTGTAGTGCTTTCAGTTGCCCAGCTGTCCCTTGTCAGCCGGTAGTCTCAGCTTGTCCTTGTGTCCCTTAATTAAGAGTACATCTTTTGCCTGATTAACAAGTATATGCATACATGTTGGCCACGCAGAAGACACAGACAACTATTGATGCCATGCTTGCCTTTTCATGTTGGGAACATTTAACGTAGGTGTTTTCCCTGTGTCAGTTTTTCAGACTCCTGCCGATTTTTCACAGAGCTTGTAGAAACTTTGTCTTTTTGATATCTCCATCCTTCTCCCAAACTGGGTTAAAACTGGCCAATAAGTCATAGCTTCTTAAGGAAAATAAGCACAGAATGCAATTCCAAAAAAGTTTTGGAAACTGGCTTTAAAACCATAGCAAGCATCAATCCTGCAGCTCTATTTTAAAAGTGGCGGCAGAAAATTCAGAGAAGAAGTAGCATCATTTCAGTTTACTGGTTGGAGGTTGATAGATGACAAAATTTTGCAAGTCTACGGCTAAAAGTCTAAGTCAGAGCTGAGACTGAAACCATGTGAAGATGTGCGATTGATAAATAGAGTGTATGCAAAAGAGTAGCAGATAAATTACTGGTTTTCCTGGTAGTAGGTTGTTTGTGCTTGAGAAGCAGACGATTAAGTTCTTTGAAACAAAATCTGATGTCATTTGTGTAAGCTTAAAAAAATATGTTTGATTAGTTATTTAAATCATGAAGGCTAAAGCAGCATATTCAAAACCAGAAAAGGGTTTCTGACCTGCCTCCCCTTTCTATGGGGCTTGTCCCAGTCATAATCAAGTGAAGCAACAGAAAAGGCAAGAGGTTCAAGCAGAAAAACACACATATCTCATTATAGCATAGGATAGAATCCCTTGAAATACTGTAAAGATTAAAAGTTATGATGAAAAGCAGGAAGGAAGGAAATGAGAGAGGAAAGGAAACTTCTGACATTTTAAAGAGAGCTTGAGAGGGTACTTAAAAAGCGACATGGAGCTGGGGAAGTCTTATCAGTGCATTTAAGATGGAGAGGTAATATAGAAGAGATGTGCAGGAGGAACATTAAATGTACTCATTAGATGCTATAATTTCTGTTTATACTGAGCAACTTGTATGTTTTGTTAACATCAAATGGCATGAAGACAGTGTGATCTATAAGAGCTTGCGGATCTTGAGATTATTTGAAGAGGCAAACAAAACACATATCTTGTCAAACTATCTAAGTCACCGGGCTGTTCTGTGGTTCCCTTAAAGAAGATCCAAAGGATGTAAGAATTATTTTTCTGCAGATTAAGTAGTGATGCTTTGTCACAACTATATGTCTTACAGCAGTGCTTTTATTTATCACTCCAGAGTTCAAATCCTCACAGGGATTTTTATATGTATGTAAATATACCACTCATTCAGGATCAGGAATCAGGGACTCCCTGGTGTTGCAGTGTGCCATTTCTGGTCACTGGAGCTTGTTTCACTTCCCAGACTAGTCCTTACAGCCAGAGAGCTACACTATCAGTATTTATTGTTGTTATTTGTATATACTCAGTGTGTAAAGGTCCTGGTTTCTGTGAAAGTCAGTTCTGAACTTGGGTTCATGTTCAGGAACAGACTGTGATTTCTGCGCATGCATAAGGCAATGAAATTCTTTTAAGGAACAATAAACACGAGGGGAACAATAAACACAATTGTTGCTTTTAAGGAACAATAAATACGAGGGGAAGGCGTATTTGTTGTTTGTTTCAAAAACGCAAACTTAGGCACCAGTATTTATCAATAATTTAGAGGCAAGGATACAATATTTTTTCTATGTTTGCAATGTGTTTTACAAAGAAGTCTTCAAACAGATTTAAATTACAGAAGCAGAGACTTGAGACACTCAACCTTAACTCAGCCCTGTAGTGACACCAGGAGGAAAAAGTAAATCTTTATCTTCTAAAATCACTTTTCTTCAAGCTGGCGTCTTGGTCACTAAAAGGCTTTTATCATGTCTTCATGATTAATGCATAGAATCAGTAACAGGAGCAAGCTGATGCCTCTCATGACTGTTCCTACATGTTTAGAAATCTTTTACATTAATCTTAACTGTTTTTTCATATTCATATACTGCTTAATTTTGGCCAAATTTTCATATTGTTTTAATAGCTTACCTTTTGAATTATTGGTAATTGTAATTACACCTTACGTCTAGAAATACCTTTACATTGTATGCAACACACATATACTTTCTGATAGATGCCTTATATATCCTAGATACCCACTTTTATAATTTTTGCAGGAAAATAGAATACTTTTTATATGTTGGGCATGATCTTGCTTTACTTGCTTTACTTTCATCACGAGAAATAGATTACTATTGGATTACAGTATTGTAATTAAGTATGGCCACAAACAAATATGAACATCTTGAATAGAGGATGAGTAGTGGTTTCGTTGTATGCAGCAAGTTTTGACAAGTCTAATAGACTGAACTCATGCATGGGCTTGAATCTTACTCCGTGCTGCAGTCATGCTTCCAAACTTGAATACCTCCACTGTAAAAAAGTCAAATGTATGAACACTGTATGTTGATATTCAAGTGACTTGGGGATTTTGAAGGATATGATGTTGCTCAGATGACATTAGTGTATAATTTCCCAAGAAACAAGAGTAGCCTAATGGTGTTCCTCTGGCTGTCTTTATCTGAATGCCAGTATTGTTCAAGGAGCATCAAAAATGTCTTCCTCTTACAGACTGCGAGCTTTCATATTAGCAGCTTCATACTTTCCCTTTCAGTTTTCCTCCTATAAAATTGGGAATCCTATAAAATAGGGAAGAGCAGGGAAGCACGCTCTTCTGTCTCTTTTTCTGAGCAGGTAGAAGATTTGAGTCCTAAAAGTATTTTCTTGACTTCCATTCTCTGGTTTTTAAATTGTTGCTACCAAAGGATTTAACCTAATACTTGAATTAGGTTAAAATCTAGCAGGAGGAGCTCACAGTGAAGGAGATGGACAGTTGGAGAGTAGGAGAGGTTGGGCACTTTCCGCGCTGTCCTGCAGTCATGAGGGTCCAGAAACCCTTTGTTGTGTTTTACCTCCTCCTCCATCATCCTGTGTCTCTGCCCTTACTTTCTCCAGGATCCTTTGGTACTTCGTAGCCACTCATAACTTAGCCCTTCTTCAAGGAGGAGCAGGGCAGAAAGGGCTTTGGGGGAGAAGTGAGAGCATTGGGTCAAATAAAATAATGCATAAATGAATTCATGTGATCTAGTGTGTGGGTGAAACACCAAACAGGCAAATGTTGGGTCTTGTGCACAGTCTAAGAATCTATTTCTACTAAATATATTCTTTTTATAGTGATAGTTGTTTTGAGGCATGCTATCTAATGATCTGCAGTGTGCTTGCTTATTATTTTGAAAACAGTTTTTGCACTGTAGATTGTATTTATGTAAAGCACTGCTTCTGGGTGCTCCAATTTCAATATGAAATTTCTGTAAATGTTCAGAGCGTTAAGTTTAAATACTGCTTAGCTCCTAACATGACATGTATAGAATGCTTCTACAAAAGAAATGGGGAAATTTCATTGGATAGCTGTAACTTGGATATTGCTGCTTTTCTCCCATGCGCTTTATGAGGTGATGCAAAGGTATTTCCAAGTTCTGTGAAGAAAGTCTAAAGGATTGATAACAGTAATAGCTTTATTTGAGCAGAGTGGTCAGTGAACAACCAGGTGTATTTTTTGTTTCAGCAATGAACTATTGATAACCTAACCTAAAATAACTGAATAATTGCCTGCACTTCTCATAATCATTTAGTATCTTTTTTACTAGCAAATAATCACTGGCAGTTCTGCTTTTCCAGCACTGTTCTAATGCTTCGTTTAATACCTCATAAGCAGCTTCAAGTATGAAACTCCTGTTTTGCGAACTCAAGATATGTGTATATCAACAAAAAAGCCAACATATACTATTACTTTGACCCCAATATAGTACATATATTTTAGAATTGTATGAAAAGTCTAGTAATAGGATAAATAGTGAAATTCATATGTTCAGGATTGAAGTATTCCTTGTGGACTAAAAAATTGTTTTAATTTCTCCTTCTTTCAAACAGTATAATTAGCAGCGCTCTTACTCTTTTGCGAGCAGCTTTTCTATATAACTGAGCCGAGTAATTCTTTTGAACTTTAAACCTGCATCTGTGACTTACCAGATTCCAAGCCAACCTCACCTTCTGCTTTCCCACACTCACTAATAGCTTTCTTAAAAATAAATAAGTTGTGCAAGTAGAACTTAAGCCAGTCTCCCTGCCCCAATCTCCAAACTAATCAAGTGCTGGGAGATGGGTCAACTTGACCATCTGCATCACATAAAAAAAGCACAATGAACAAAGGTAAATGTCACATGCATTTTGATGAAATGACAGCCCCAACCAGTCTTGCTCTGTCCCTGGGAAGCTTCACGTAAACATTGAACAACGAAGGCAACAGAGTGGAATGATGAAAAACCTGGTTGCGAGAGCCCTCCGGGCAGATGAGCAATTGTCCAACATCACCCTCTGAGACCTCCCGGAGAGGAGAGACCAGAGTCACTACACTGATTTTTGGCCATCCTTGCCAGTGTCTGCAGATGAGTCAACAAAACTTAATGGTTCGTGTTAACAAAGGTTGCTGACAAATCTACAATAATCAGCATGGAAACTTGACCTCTGTATTTTGCCAAGAGGAGATCATAGACCAATTAAGCCAATGTAGTCTTTGTACCATACCTAGGCTGAAAGCCAGATTGAAAAGGGTCGTGCAAGTCAAAGATGCCAGATGGCATAACAGCTGTTTAACATAAACGTCTCAGTCACCTTCTTCGCTACATGCAGTTTAGACAGGGGATGACAATTGATAAAATTACCAATACTAATATGACATCTCAAATGCAGGTGTGTAGCTGATTATTAGAAGAGTGCTGGCATTTAGCTTTTCATGTACTGATGAGAACAGTAGAGTTGATAACACTACTGGTTATTTGGTTTTGTATCTGAAGAATAGTTTCATCCTTCCTCATTTTACCATGCCTATCAGGATCTGGTTAAAATGTCCAGAGTTCTTGGAATTGATCCATGTATTTCTTAGCACTACAAATGTTTTTGGTTTATTTATTTATTTATTTACTGTTGACACTCTAATCTCGAATTAGAAATCTGCAGCTTTGTTTAAGGCCTGGATAATTTTATTAATATGAAGGATATCTGCTGGATACTGCTTTAACCTTTGCAGTTCAGCTGGATAAACCAAATCCACGTCTCTTTCTGCCAAGGTGGAAAACAAGATGGTGGATCATACCAATGATATGTATGTTACTATTTTATCAAATCCGTTAATCCATAAAATTATGGATAAATTATGGGTAAAATTGTCTTTGAGATTATTTTTTAAAAATACTTATCCATCACCAATTTTCAAACACAGAGATACTTACATTTGAAGAAAGAAATAGTATAATTTATTCTTCCATTACTGTGGAAAGTGAACTTCTTGCAAATAGATTCTGATGTAAGAGTGTTTCTTCTGATAGCCACTGTGATAAATAATGAAGAATTATGTGAGATCGAGATGTCTAGGTTCAATTCAGCCTACTGCAGTCTAAGGTGTTCTGGTCTGGAAATGTCTGTTTATAGTTGGTAAATAAAGCTATATTGCTGCACATGCTCCAAAAATTTACAGCTCTATCTGATAGATGCTTACAGTCATATAAGAAATAGGCACTTAAACTGTAATTTCTAAAGATCTCTTTAGATCTGCTGAAAGAGCAAATCCATTAGGCCTTGTGATCCTCAAGCCAAAACGAACACTGACAAATAGCACTGAGTTCAACCTGAAACGTAACAAGGGAAGAGTTTTACGTTTTCCCAGCACTTACAAAACAGCCTATTGATTAGAAAACTTGCCCAAGAAGCAGAAAGCTGGACTACAGAATGTCCCCAATGTGAGAGAGAAGGGACCCACCATATACCTTAGATATGAAGGTGTCCTAACTGCACAGCCTACGGGGCTGCAGGTTGGACCATCCTCCCTGCTTCTTCTCCTAACAGGCCACCGAGTAGAACAAATGCAAACTGGGATTTGAGGAGTAACAATAAACTAGAGGAAGCCTGGTTCTGTAAGCGTCAGCTCATTGAAGGCAGTCACAGCACCAGGGATTACCTGCGAATTTTACAGTTAAACGAATACCTAAAATGCCCAATTAGGATTACTAGCGTGGACCCGGAGGACCTAATCCAATCTGAAGCCTGACTGATGGCCTACTAAGGTGTTTAACTTACTGAATAATAAAGGCCTATGAGGTTCTTTGAATTAAGTTTGTTTCCTTACAGTTACTGTAGTGAGAGGATATCTTTTGGAAAACATCAGATGTACTCTAAAGTGAGGAGCATGCATAGAAATGGAGACACTGTCAGATGGTCTGCGTACACTTCCCTATTTGGGTGAAAATGGACATAGGTGATACTTAGATACAGTTATCAGTAAAGAAAGTTCTACCCACTCAACCACATGTTTTAACATGTGTTCTGCTTGTTTCTAGGCATGAATTTACAGAACTCATCATCATCAAAAAAACAGAGATATTCTTAGATGCGAAAAGAAGCAGCCTGAAAGACATTTGCTTTCCTGTGTGGAGTGGTATAGAAAGGCAGGAAAAAGTAGCGACTTACACTCACTAGTAAGTGGATTTTTTTGCCCCTTTAGACTTCCTTCTAGATTTTACATTAAACTAACAATTTGAAGAACTACAGGTATGTTTTTCCTTTTCTCTGGTTATCAGTGGCATCCTTGCAATAATAAAAGTGAAAAGAGTGATTCACCCTGATGATGCAGAAAGCTTTAATATGCTCCTTTCTTTTACTTTCCCGTGGAGCTAATAGGTATCAGAAAGGGGCAAGAGATGAGAGCTTTTGGACATGTACATTTATGTTTTCAGCATTGCCTGTGTGTTCAAAAGAAAAACCACTGTGGGACTCTTTTTTTATGTGATGATCTTTTGTTGCGTCAATTGAGAAAGAAGTAATCACTTGGGAATAGCTACTTTATACAAGTTCAAAAGACTCCCAAAAGAGAAAAAAGTCATGCTTCTCTTTACAATACAGCAAATGCCAGAAAAGGTGGGTCATTCTCACTGCGAGCCGTAGGACACATGAGGCCAAATTTAACCCTTGTGTAAATTCCACTTGAAGGGAATGGAATTACCAGAGCATGAAACTAGACAATCATCAATGGAAAAAAAAATTAAAATATTAACAGAGCTCTTTTGAGCATGCATCTACTCCAAAATGAAGCTTTCTCTCTCCCTAGTTTGCTCACTGCATACACAGATCAGAATAGAAATCTAGGGACAGGTATGGGAGGAGAGCACAGATACGGATCTATGGCAATACTGTGTCCTCAGTATTACATACAACTGAGGCCCTGGGCCTTTTGTTTTAGACCCTGTTTTATTATAGGTTTTTCAAAGCATGTAGTAGTTGCTTAATTCACATTTTGATTGGAAGCACCAGCATTTTTATCATTGTTTTTGAAGTAAGCAGAGCTTGCATAACACAAAGTGCAAGGTAGCATACAAATACTGAAGAAAGCATATTTTTAAATACAGAAAGCATTTAAAACAGAACATCTGTGTCTAAATTTCTGATTGTGTTCAGTCAAAGAATTATTCTGCTATGAAGTCTTTGATTAAAAGTGATTCAAACCACAAGTAAAATTGCTCAGTAGTTACTTCCAGTATCTTCTCACTAGTCTTGTATGTGATCTCAGATAATGCTACATTTCACAAAGTCTTATTCCAGGAGGTCCCCGCCACCACTCTTTGTGTTGGCAGGAAAAAAGATAAGAATGTATTTAGCAGTAAGTCTTATGATTCTGCCTTCAGACCTGTCAGATACCTGAGTGTTTTTATGTCTGTTGCTTCTGACACCACCTTTCCTCCTTTTGCTTCGGCTTTGGCACCCAAATGGACTCGTAAGTGCTACCAGCCTCACACCGGTCAAAGGATTGTAGGGGAAGGATTATTTGTATTGCATTTTCTCCCTACTTTTTCTAGAGAAGAAGTGCATTTTCTAGTTCTTTTCATGAGTCTTTTAGGAGTTTTGTCTTTTTCCTGCAAAAAGAAAGCACTCTTTTTAGAATGCCTTTCATAAACAGAACAATGGCTGGCTTATAAAACAAGCATGTTCAAAATGCTGGAACCTCTTGTTAAGTGTATTTTCCTAGCTGACAGTTTTGTGGCATTCAGCTGCACTATACAAGCTTTTGAAGAATTTTGCCGGGATTCACATATGTAGTTCTGAATCTTCTCTCCAGTAATTAGTTTTAAATTACTCTATCACTTTAAATGTCTAGTTTGTTAAGCCTACCTGCTGTAGTTTTCTTTAATGTGCAGTGTTAGTAGTCACAAATCTGATGCTGCTGAATGAGCATTAATTGTAGTATATCGCATTCTTTTTTATTAGAGTTTTTAGAAGGCTCTCCAAATTTATGCTTGACTTGATTTAAGCAATATTTACACTAGTTACCATTTATTTGTGTGTATTTTACTCTTTTGAAGAAACAAAGGTGTTCATGGAAAAAATGGTAAGCAAGGAAAGTTTGCTCAAGCAAAAGGTTTTTAAGTATTCAATTTAAATAATAGATACAAGATTCTGTTGCCTATTTTATTTGTTTTTTTCTCCTGCAGTATTTGCTCCAACAGCTTCATTAATGTCTTAATGTAAAGATATAATGTATATTGTACCCTCCTCTCATTGTGTACTCATTACTAGCTTGCAGTAAATTTGGCAAGTTAGTTTGATAAAATCTTCAGCAGTTATTTTCATTTTTGCTATTGTTGCTCTACAGTTTTTGTCAGCTACAGAAATGTTAACATATTCCCCAGGGTTTCCAGAAAACCGTTAGCCCTATACTTCTGTATATGTATTCTAGGAAAGGGTCTCCAACAGTAATTTTGAGTGTTTGCAATTCTCAACCCAGCTGGTTGCAGAGCATCCACAGTGAGAGGAATAAAGCCAGTACTACAATTTACAATAAGAACGTTCCAAACTCCTTGAGGATTAAATGTAGTCTTCCTTAATCCCTGGCTTTTCCTCTGAAGTGTGCAGTACTGTTTTCATTAGGCAAATGCACTATAAATTCATCCTAAAAAGTGGTATAATGAGGGTTGGTTTTATTTGGTTGTTTTGGCAGCTCGACCTTTACATACTGTCTTCATTCTTCAAATGAAAGCATCGTTATATTTCTTGTATGATTTTGGAAAGTTACTTCCTGATTTTGGACAGACTTACTATAATTGATATGTTACCACCTGTGGCTCTGTGGTTATCTGCAATACGAGCTATAGCGTCAGTTGTGCCCTAGTGATGAGGCAGTAAACTGGCATATTGCTAATCCTTTATTTGTACTGCATATTCTCCTACCTCGGTGATTGTGGTTTATTTCCCTGGCTCAGTAGCCATCATTTAAAGAATAAATTATTTCTCAGTATCATAATGCCCGTTGGACTAATTGTATGGGCGTTTCTTCCTCTTTTTACATATGGGAAAATAAATGACAATTAGGTGATTTACTTTAAGACCATAAACTGCATTTGTTGCTTCTTACTAAATACAATAATGGAAAGTTTCTTATTGCATATATGTGTATGTGTAAAATTCATTCAGATTCTTAGTCTGTGCACGCACATACCTTATAGGCCAGTCACTATGTGCTCAGAGACATTAGTTTTATAGTAAGTTGCTCGTATGGTCACAGTTAGTTGCTGGAGATCATTCTGTGCTTCTCTGGGGCCGCAGTTGTTTACAATGAGCAATGGGAAAGCGCTAATCCTCCCTCAGAGCTCTCCATCTGCAGAAGCAGATGACTGTTCATTTCAGAAATTTGTCCTGATACAGGGCAAAGAGCACATCTGCTTAATCACCCAAATGGCCCATTTTTATAAATGGATGCTTTCTTTTATAACTATCATGCACACATACAAATACAGACACAAACTCCACTGTAGTTTCGGTGATTGATTTCATTACTTTAATGGGTGATAATCCACATTATGGAATAACACAGATCTTTTAGGTTAAAGCTTTTACAAACCACTTTATTAGAATATGCTACTTAAAATAGTAAGAGAAAACAACAGAATGGTTACTACTTAACGTAGATGTGTGTGTTTCTTCTGAATACCTGAACTGACAGACACCTAGCAACTTTTTAAACTTTTTATATGTGAAGGAAGAATTATATATGTAGCAGGTATTATTCCTGACCCAAACAAGAGAACACTGTAGGTAGAATCCTTTGTTTGAAAGTCTGCTGCCAGAAGCACTGTCCCAGTACCCTACGAGCTTTCAGTACTTCATGTTCAAAAGCAGCCCTTTTTACCTGCAGGAACAATGGAGCAAATTTATGCATATAGAATAAGGCTGTGCAGTTTTCTTGTTAAGCCAGTACAGTTTTTAGCAGCAGATAGCCACTGGGAGAACATAGTAAAATAGAAGTGGTATGGATTTCTGAAAGAATTCTGGAAGATTTTCCATATATTGGAGAAATATTACAGTGCTGTGCAGTTTTCGTATTTTAGGAATTACAACATTATTTCTCTATTGACAAGACAGGCCTCGGCCCTAAGCAATAATAGAGCCTCTTAACTATAGCAGTGAGGGAGGCTGCATGGAAAACAATTTTCTATACTGTGAATCTTTTCAACCTCTCAAGTTCTCCCCCCACCTTTCTTAAGGACTGAGAAAAAAGAGAAGGCTTAAAAAGTGTATGTGAGTGTGCATAGAAGTTGATTGCTGTAGGCTGAGAAGAGGAATGTAGAAGAGAAATAAGATGAGACAAGCGTTAAAAAAACACCCTCAGACACACCAATGTGTGATAGTCAAGTACCTACGCTGACATCCCAAGTCAAGCTCTTAAATTATTAACACGGTTTGCCTTCTTTCCTGGTGGATGTTGTGTCAAAGCTGACTTACTTTGACTGAAATGTTACATTTTTGAAAACCTGGTGTTTTTCCAACAGCCACAGTCTCATTAAAGCTTTTCCATTAGGAAAAGAAATGGTTCAGTGACGAGCTTTTAAGTGTGGACTCCACAGTACCTGTCCTACAGCACTGGTGAGGAATGAAGAGCAGCTACATGGGGCTCCTGGAATGTAGCATACCCACCAGTGCTCTGATTGTATTATATGTGGCACACAATAAAGTAGAAATACCATAACGTGATGAATATTTTATACCTTTCCTGGTATAAAATATTAATTTGGTTATTCATTCACCTTTAATGAGCTAAATTAGAATCACATTTGAAACATTGTTTAAAACATTATCCATGTTTACTTGTCTTATAACATAAACACCCATTAAAGATTCTATATATCAAGGCCCCATCAAGGCCATATTTTTCTTTTTATTCCTCTCCTCCCTGCAGCCCTTCTGCCGAGTTAGTGGTATCTTCTATTTTGCTTAGTTATATGAAAAATCATAAGTAGCAGAAAGAGCTACATAGAAGTGCAGTTGAGACTGTGGAAAACATGCAAAACCAAGTTGTCATTCCTATTCCTCCTACTTCAGTATGGAGCAGATGCACAAAACTTCCTCTTTATCTGCTTCTTGTGGTCACGGCATGAGACCATCTGACACGGCCACTGCAAATGACAAGGAGGCCTGGCTTCATTCATTAGATGCAACCACAATTTAGACTCAGGTGGTAATACAGAATAAAAGCACTCATTTTCCATCGAGCATACTCAAAGGAATGTGGAAAGTACAGGATGAAATTGTCAGAACAAAATGAGGTAAAGTGAGGAAAAACATAATGGGGAATGGAAGAGTAATCAAAAAGAATGAGGGGATGCTAGGTAATTGGCCAGGTAAATGGCATCAGAATGCAAAAGGGCATGAAAAAGAAACAGAAAAGAGTAATCAAGAAGATGAAGGAAGCATATGTGAAGACATAAGACATCAAGTACAAGTGTTTAAACATTACCTGTGCGTTCTGTCAGATATATCTGAAGGAGAATGTTTTATGCAGTCATATTTTCAACTTTATGACTTAGTAATTATATAGCCTGACTGCCTCAGAAAAGTGAATTAAAATACAGTATTTAAACTACTATGAGCCGCTATCTCATCTGCCAGGTGTTAGGCATTTCATAGTAGCTTGAGGACTCTATTTATATGTATTATATGGCTTTAAATATTGTACAGATGTGAATACAATCACATCATTTTAAATGTGCACATTCAATGAGGCATCTGCGTTTTTCACAAACATCATAATTGCATAAAAGAGGGAATTGTGAATGAATCCTTGAATCTGTGATTTTAACATAAATATGTGGTAAATATTGTTAGCTCTCTATTAAAGGGGATACAGGCTAAATACAATGAGTGTTGGGAAGAGGTGTAATTTCCAAGTGTTTTGTGTTAAATATCTAATCAGCATGGAAGATTCCATCTAAATCTCAGCAATATAAAATGAATGGCTTTTGGTTTATCTTCCTACTATATTTTTCAAAGAAAAGTGCAATACATTCTACTAAAAAAAAATAAAAATAAATCACAGCTCACCCCCAAATTCCTGACCCTTGTTTCCCAAGAAATGGCTTTCAATGTCATGTATTTATTAAAAAGATGGAGTCGAATACCATTCTAGCTTAGATAGTTTTTCAGAGTACAGTTCTACAACGTAATGTGTTTGGTGAAGAGAAATGGACACCTTTATAAACTATTGAAAATAATTAAAATGCAGATACTTGCATCTTTCAGGAGTGATTCACATTGCATTGCTATCACCTGGCAGCCTCTGGTAGGCACGGGTGGGATGAAGTAGCTACTTACTGCCTCCCACCTGAAAGAAGACCCTGACTACATCTGCACCTCCTTCTCAGATGCTGTTTTATGCTGGTATAGAGTAGAGGCAGTTGGGCTGTTGTTTCACCTGGAAGGTGTATCTTTCCCGGATGAGAACCATGTATGTCTGTAAGTTCCCCTTTTTTTCGTCCATTCTGTGTTGCTTGCTTACTCCTGGTTTGTACTGGAACGGGATAAGCAGAAGTACATGGTTAACTGGCATCAGGTGATAAACTCCTCTGTGCTATAACTTGGCCATGTCCAGGGAAGGCCAAGTGTTTATTCAAACCATCTTCAGTGGTTTTAAGCCTAAATCTACAGCCCTTTTGTTCTGAAAGGGACTAGATGTGTACATATTTTCAGATACAACAAAGAAGCAGATTGAGGTGGTTTCCCTGCCTTTTTCAGCAGCTAGTTGTGATCCTTCAGGTGAAACTCTATGTCAGTGTAACTGCAAGTGTAATTTCTGTGTAATTACTGTGTTTATTAAATATTAACACAACATGACTGAGTTTATACTCAAGAGCTTGACCAGTCAGTGACGTGTGAAGAGACATGCCTTGTGCTGGGTCACACTGTTCGAACAGAAGATATTTGTTGCAGAACTGATCTTTGTGCAATATACCTGTCTTTGGTCTGGGGAGAGAGGCTTGGACTAAGCTATATGGGAAGTGTGGGTTTATTGAGTTTAAAAAATCCCATTGAGTAGGAATGTTTTCTCATAATGTAATGATACTTTTGTATTGGCAAAGCCATCTTCATTGACAGTGGGCTTTTCAGTGTAGTGTAGTTGATGTTACAAGCAATGTTTATCAAAATACATAGTTTTAAGAGTTTAAAAACATTAATAAATTATATATTTCAGTCTTTCCATAATTTACATTCAGGACTAAATGTCATCAGAGCATGTTTTTGAAAATCTGATTTCAAGCTAGAAAAATGCTATAATTTGATAGGTAAATAGATGCACAATTTTTCTGAAATGCAAGCAGTGCAATGGGAGACATTTTTTATGACTTACATCACTATAGCTCCAAGGATAGAGCTATGGATCAAGTTCCTGAGGAATTTGTACCTAAAACCTATACCGCTACCAGTTCATGATTATTATATTCATACAGCTATTTGATTATTTTGAGTAGAGAATAAAATTCCAAAACACCTACGTCATTTTTATTGTAAGTTAATTTTTTTAACAAATTCAGCACATCCTTCTGAGAGAGAGTTATTATTACTACTGTAAAATCATTTAGAATGCATTTGCATGGCTTAATTGACCTTGAATAATGCAAACTCTTCCACTCTGACTGACATGAGATGGAAGGAAAAGGCAGTGAGACTTGCATAATCTTCCTATTAAATTCAAACTGGCAAAATGAAAGGAAAACTGACTTAGAATTTGTCTCTAAATCACTTTTCTCTTTCCCCAACAACACAAAGATACAAAAAGAATCTGAAAAGAATTTGGTTAGCCCTCAGGAAGGAGCAATCGCGCCTAACTTCAAGACATTTAATAACAGCTGATATTTTTTATGGCTCATGGAGCACTCCTTTGTAAAGATTATGGTTTCAGCAATGGTAGTCAAGCTATTTTAAGTTTATGGTAACTTTTAAATTATTTTGTTCTGTTAGAGATTGCAACTCGCCATGCTATTCCTCAGTGCATCGTACAGCAATGCTGAGTTCTGTTGAGATACCTAAGCAGCTTTGCTTGTTGATTTGCTCATCCATCCATCCATCCATCCACAATGTGTAAACCGGTCCTTTCCACAACTTTGTATGAGATGCTTGTGTTTCCCTCTAACCTGTGACGCCAACTCTGGTCTTCAGCTAAAATTCTTAAATGCTTTCTTTGTAACCTTCATTTCTTCATGCTGTTGGTTTTCACTTGGTGGCTTTATGTAGCTGCCTTAGATATTTTAAAGAGCTATTACAGTTATGTCCAGTATTTCCCTTTGGTGCTGGTGGAAAAGAGCTTCTGGTTAGTAACTTCTCGTATTTTCCTATTTAAAGTCTGGTAGATGGGGTCTACAATAGTATCTCAGAAAAAAAACCCACACTGCTTTACTCTGATTTTATTTTTTTTGTTGCGTTTAGTGAGTTCTGTGGATTGCTTTTCCAATTCTGAAGTCGTGGTTGCCTCGGAGCTACATTGCTTATGGTGATTCTAACCACATAGTATAGTTGTACAACAATAATCCAAATATAAGAGTTATTAGAATGCACATTACTAATCTTTGTCACACAACTACAGTATCTGTGGAGTGAATTGGTCTTTCTTCTTTATTACAAGCCTACCTCTTCAGTTCAGCATGGTGTTTCCTTCTTGATGAAGTCTGTGTTTCTAGGCTTGTCATATTAATCATCCACTGATTACTTCTGGTTTTGTTTCCCCAAGTTAGCAATATTTTTTTCATTGCTGTCTTCTGTAGGTGAATAGTGTCATTTATTGTATTTCCCTTGATACAAAACCAGCTCTGTTTTTATACCAGCAAAAGCCACTGGAGAGTCTGTGGAAGAAGTATGGCTCCATTGCATGAAAAATGTGGGAAAAGTCCTAAATAGCTGATTGGAGTTGTCTGCAAAATTAGAAAACTTCTTCAAATACTGCAGTTTCTTTGCAAAGGAACTTCCTTTTACATTTCTCTAGCCATATTAGAAACTCAGGACTGTATTGGGGCTTCAGAGTGTTCTCAGTGGTTCACTTCATGGTCCTTGTACCACAGTTCTCCATACTGGAGGCTGTTTGGGACTGTGGAACAGCGTAAATATAGTGGCCTTCCCGTTTCAGGAAGAAAAACACAGAATCCCAGCACAAATATTAAATTTGCTCTAGTACATCTATTTATTTTTTTCTTTTATTTTATTGTATTTCTAATTACTGTGAGTCTTCCATCATCCTTTTGCTGACATTTCAGTAAATGTTAAAGAACAAAGATTAAAGAGCAGCCAATGCAAGTGTGACTTTAATTAAACTATTGAGCCAGGATATTTCATTCTGAATATTACTGAACTTGCATTATCTCACATTTCATTGATTAACTGCATTTAAATGTAAATTTTGAATCCACATAGCCTATATTATTTTTAATCAAGATAATCTTGTCTTAAAATACGGCAATTTATTTCTGAATCAGTGTTAGTGAGAATATAGTATTTACTCTAGATTCTTTTTGCATACTACTTGGACCAAGGAAAAGTGAACTATTCACATGGTTTTTTCCTTCCGTAGATAATCTAAGGCCTTTTGGCAATGTTTCTAGATTTTTAGGCAAATACCATGAGTCTATGTAAAGTGTATCTGTGAAGTACAAGTAAGCATTGTACAGGACAGGAGGTTGAAATTGTTGCAGATTCAAGTATCTGACAACTTCCTTATCACATAAAAGGAAAGCATTTTTAATACATTTAAATAAATGGTTTGTATCAGAAATGGTGATCACTTCTGTTCAATATATGCAAAGCATTATATTTGACTTCTCTTTTTGAAACAGCAGATTTTTTTTGAAAATTGATCTAGCCTAAGAAGTATTTGGACTCCCAAAGAGATAAATCAACTTCTTTTGAATAGAATGACATTTTTACCATTTATTTAAAATTATTTTGAATTTTGCGTTATTAAAAAACACAACTCTAAAACATTTAAATTTTAACCAGATTATTTCTTCTGTCTTCTTTACTGTAATACTCCATTGTACATATTATGGTATTCTCCGCCACAATATAGTTCAGTTGCCTAATTTGGTGAGTGAATCAAAAGAGTCCGTTCTTGCTATATTTTAATGAAAAAAAGGTCTACACATTTTATATTATGGTTGCCTGAGAAAAGGAATCTGGATCAGTAAGGGCAGCTACTTGCTTTAATTCTTTTAAAAACAAGTAGAATGCAGGCATCTCACTGCCATTTGTGCATTTGAAAATACCAAAAATACTGAACACCTGAATGGTGAGCAGTGAATGGTAAGACTGGGTCGGTACCTTTGCTTTGCGCCCTTGTTCCCCCCTCTTCAAGTTGAAAACAGCTGATATCAAAGCTCCAGCAGCCCTGAAGCATATCACTCCATTTACGGCCAGTCTAGCAAAATCAATCTTTTCAAACATGAGTTTAAGGTTAATCTATTTCAAGTACACTCACTCATGGGCGAGTGCAGCCTCTGCATCTCCTACAGATGAGGAAAAAGTAATCTCACTTAGGTTATTCCTGCTTGGAACTCAACTGGGTGTTCATGCAGTTCAAGCATCTGTTGATGCTTTACACTATTTGGTGTGTACTTGTAAATTATTTGATAAATATTGACAATATCTTTGCTACATAGCTTGTCTTTTAAATTTTGGACCAGGAATGCTCATACTACCAGACTATCTCCATGAGATCCATGTTATGGGTTGATGGAGACCATTCAGACTAGGCTGGGGGGGATGGCTATTGACCACCTTATTTTCTTTTAAAGTACATGGTAGAGTGAAAGTTAGCCGGTCAGGTAGTCTGCATACTTTGCAGTACACTTTCGTGAGACAAAACAATTAGTGACCTCTAGTTTGGTTGGAGTATACAGAGTGATCAAAACCAGTGTACCATAAAAAGTAAACCAGGTTAATGAAGTAATTGTTACATTAACAATTGCTACATCTAATATAAACTCAGTTGACAAAGCATGTCAGCAATTGATAATGTATAAGAATTGAGTATCGATGAACTGCAATAGCGTAGATGTGATTTCAGTTTAAGAAGTAAATAGCCTGTAAAAGTCTCAAACCAAAAGTGATTGTATCTTTTTTTAAGCTTCCTCTGTATATCAAAGTAAATGTGAAAGAACATTTACTGAGTGAGAGTCTCTGAGCAGGGTTTAGTCATCCATACATTAAGAACAACTTGGACCTTATGATGGACTGGTAGCTCCCTGCCTTGATGGTCGAGGTATCATAGGACCCTACCCAACTTTCTGAATGGCAGTGGCATTAGGTTATTACATATTTTTTTCTAAGAACAAAAGCAAACATTTGCTTCTATTGTGCTTTCAAGTGTATAGTTTTGTATGCCTAGTCCGCTTCTGTGTCTGAATCCTTAGCCTTGCCCGCTAGGCTGTAGCACCAAGGTCAGATAGATAAGGTGGGACTTCTCTAGTATATTGACAACCTTGCTGGATTTAAGTTGACTCTACGTTTTACAAGTGACATCGCACCAAACTGTAGGTACTGCTTTTCTTTAAACTGGACTAATTGCTTATTATCCTTATCATCATTTTTATAGCAAATGGAGAAAAATAAGCACTTCTAAGACATAGTTCATCTCATCCTGAGGTAGATGACTGAAACAGGCCACATACATCACACCCTCAACAATTTTAAAGGGAGTTCAGGGTGATCAGCTCAAAAACGATGTCTCTAGTGCAACAGTCTAAAACCAGGTGAAATAAATCCTAAAATCCATGGGCAACTATACTCTCCCTTAATGGCTTTAAATAAACAGACTCTATTAGCAAATGTGTAATAACTTGCAAAATATTTATCGCCCTACTAAGAGCTTTGACTAGAGAGGGATATATATTTTCTGCTTTGAATGTTTAGCTTCTAGCTTTACAATACTAACTGCACTGGGATGACATCTGTAAGTATCATGTTGTTTTACATAAGATTCAAGTCTTCCAGTAAACCAATTTTTAAAATACACTCTATCTGCTTTTAAAGTAAGTCATCTTTTAATAATAATCTTGTCCCATCAGCAATAGTTCTATGAAGATATCTAAAAATCGTAAGTTTTTTCTTCTGTGTGGGAGCTGTTCTTTCATATATATGAAATGATGAATAAAATTCTCCCTTAAATCTAGGGGTTTTGGCAGCTTACTATTAGAAATTCAGGTTCTTGCAAACTCACAATGAAGAGAATAAAAATAAGTTACAGTTTTTCCTGCTGAGAAATACCTCAAGTGTCAGTGATGAAAGGATTGTTCTCAGGGAACTGCAGAACAATTGTCTTGCAGCCTTTGTTTAAATTAAGCCTATTTTATTGTCCTTTTGCACCTCAAAAGGACCTCTCAGATTACATTGGGTTGAATTCTTGTCATACTGTGATAAATTCATGTGCTCTCATTTTCACAAGCATTGAACAGATGCTGCTCACGTTGAAATCCGTGAGCGCTGTGTGAAATAGCACAGGCTAAAAAGTTGTAGCGCAGGCTAAAAAGTTGTAGCACAGTCTCATTAGACGAGGTTGTGGGATTTGAATTTTTCCCCTAAAAGTCTTTAGGCTAAACCACTTCAGGTTGATGGCAATGCTTGATGATGTTGTAACATGCACAATTTTACACATGCTCATGCTCACACACGTACGCACATGCACACACACACACACACAAGACACATAGTCTTTGAGGTGCAGAAGCCCATCTGAGCATTCAGAATGATAACGTGTGTCAATATTGTGACGGTAGATACGTCCTCCACATTGCAAGGAACACTTTGTCAGTACATAAATAGCCTTCCTATTGGGTTCATATGGAAAAGCATATCAACAATGGGAAGAAGTTATAAATGTTTGTATAATGTACAAATATGTTTATGTATGTATAAATATATAGTAAAGATTTGGCAGCCAGTAATTTCAAGCTGACTGTAGAGTAGCTGCAGCTGAAATTAGTAGCCAGCAGGGTCACTTCCATTTTTTTTATTGTCCTGAAATGTTTTCAAAAAAGATCTAATGCTCATTAGCTTTTGCTTTTAATGTTATTACGATTTTTCAATGACAGTTTACACCAGATGTTTGCTCCTGTACGCATACGCGGCTGTGTGATTGCAGCGTTGGACTGCTGGGAACTATGCAATGTAACACATTTAATTAACACCACTGTAAACATTCAGAATTATATGCGCCCTAGATCCTTCTTTCCCCATCTCTTTCACTGCTCCTCAGGACTGTATGCGGAATAGAGGGGGGGGAAAGAAATTGATATCCAATTATCTTGGATATTTGATAGTTTTCCTCTTGTTTACAAACAGTACTTACAAATCATTTCAATTTCTCTATAAATTACAAACTGACATATATTGTCTGATGAAATCTTTGCAAACAATGTGACAGTGATGTATATAGCACTTTATGTGGTTTGAGAAAAGCAGTACATCTGGGAGGAAAAGTGTTTGTTTCCATTGAGAAGGATATGCTGTGATGTGGTATAAAGATTTTCTAAAAAAATAGACTGTTGTATTTACAGGAAGAAAAGTGCTATTTTATTTGTGTTTGCTCTATTAATCTTACATACTGTACTTAGTCTGTCAAAATCTCCTTTTAGAAGTGTCTCCATGACCAGTGAAACATGACACATGAACCATGAAAATCAGGCTGCTGTGTACTGAGTTATTTTGCGGTACTGGTGGTTCTTTTGTAAGTTCAGCTAATACAGCTTCACAGGTCAGCTGTGGGTTGTAATTGAGTTAGATTATGTCCCTGTGGCTTTGCAACAGCAGATCATCCAGTGAAATGTTAACAGCTTGTAACGCACTAAAACCACTCATGAATAACCATAGTTTCAACTGTTTTGAGTAGTTTCTTATCTATGAAGGTGCTACAGGTTGTTAGTTTAAATGTAGGTATGTAAGTGTATGTGAATATATGTATTTATAGAAATAATTTTTTACAAGTAAAAAGGTGTCTTTATACACGCAGTTACCTCAGATGGTGTGAGTTTATCAATATACTGCAAAGCTTTACTTATTTTGAATAAAGATGGAAGAATCTATTGCAGGTTTAGAAAAGAAAAATCAGATTTTAGCAAACAAAGGATTATATTTAATTTAGGCCACACATGGAAAATATGGCATTTTAATGAATGCAACATGAGATCAGGGAAGGGCCTCCTGCATTCCACAGAAGCATCTCTGTTTCTCATTTCTAATGTTCTTTTAAGGACCAAACAAGAGGTTTCTGGCAGAAATAAGCTTTGGGCCTTGTTGAAGTCCTTCCCTCCAGTGAGGTTCAAGTTCATTTGACCAGTTTTAGGGATTTTTACGGATTAGTTTCGCTAGTTCTCACAGGTGAGTTTCACCAGTTCTTTTTAGAGAAGCACTGCAACACTGCCTCCAGATTTCCCTCCCGGAGTTGTAGTGTACCTGTCTTGCAGATCGCTTAGCAATGAGAGCTTTACCTTGAAGAGCAGAAATTGCAGTGCTGGTGCTTGGTTATGCTGCCAGAAAGGGGGAGTTGGATCGTTGCTGTGATGTACAGCACCTCTGTCTCCAAAGCAGTACCTGCCCCACAGCCAGTGGGCATCCCAAGTGTCATTTGCCACTGTGCTTACAAAGCAGGATTGCAGCTGCTGCTTTTTTGCAGCTTCTCCGAGGCAGGAGCTGCCGAGGTTGACAAAACGGCTGGGTGATCGCGTCCCGGAAGGTGACTGCGCTAACAGTTCTACCGCAGGACCTTCAAGCCACCAGTGTGACTTCCAGCGCCCTCCCCAGCGTGCCAGCCTGCTGTAGCAGGGACGTCGTGTCTGCCAGGACCATTCATCAGCGTAATATTGGGGTCTTCTGCTTCAGATGGAGCTCCTCGTACCTCACTGTGATGGAAACAGAAGTTAAATCACTGCAACAAAGACAAGGGTGGTTGTAGCTCCTGCTGTGAGGCACAGCGTGCTCGGGGTTTGTACGCTGCAGCTCATAGGCAGGAGGGAGGTCTTGCTAAGCTTTGGATGCTGAGCTCTGGGGCTGACATGAAAAAATATCTGCTGTGAAGTTACAGGCCTGCCCTGGAGGCAGAATTGGCTGGTAGCAGAGATGAGAGTTGCCGCTGCTTTTTACTCGCCCCGGGGGTAGAGGCAACGCAGTGTCACTTCCAACTTGACAGCAACTCCTGGAGGCCGTGCTGCGTGGCTGCCGTGCCAAACAGTCCCGCAATGGAAACTGCTTCCACAGTAGGGGCTTTTCAGCAGTACAGTAGGAAATATTCAGCAAAGGAATACATTCTTGGTTCTGTTGAACTGTGCGGATGTAGGCAGACATGCCTCTACACACGCTTCCAATTTTCAAAAATTCCAGAGAGAAAAAGAAATGTGTTTCCCCCATCCCGTCTCCAAAATATTTGTTCTCTATGCTTGTAGGCTCAACTGGTCCTGCTTGATGCAAACTTTGTTCTGTTATATATGTAACTGTACTGAAAAAATCGACAAGTTTGAATGAGGGGTATTTATTTCCCACTGTATAGAAAAGGGATATTTATTTTTCACCGTATATAAGAGGACCTCACTCCGTTCCTCTTTTGGTTTTGTGACCTCTGAGGTCATGCTGAATATTGGTGGTATCTGTATGCAGACTTCTGGGGCTGAGGAGAATTAGTTTGTCTTTATTACGTGGTCTGTGTTTCACAGGAAAAAGCTTTAGAGGGCATGACTGCTGCTTTTAAAGTAGAGGAGAGAATAAACTTTCCTTGCCTCTCAATGCATCTGTACCATAAAGGTACAAAAATCCTTGTATTCTAGTTTGCCTTTATTGGCATGCCGTTTTTGTGGGCAGCAATGCTCAGATTAGCTATGAACTGCTAGTTTGCATTTGTGAACTGAAGAAAAGTAAACCATTAAGAAATGAAGCATAGACATGAGTTATTTAATTTTTTATTCTTTTAGTTTTAATATTATAAATTGATTCAATCACTGGAGATATAGACTAGATTTTAAAAAAGGGGTCTGTTTATTGTATTGTTTTGACTGTGCCATTTGCATTATTTCAATGAAACTCTAATGAAATTGCGAAGAAGTAACACTAATCTGGATCAGGATGTTTGGCTTGAGCGTGTATTTTTAACTTGGAATCTGTGCCTAATACTTTTGTTCATGGCAGTGCAGGACTGAGCCCTGTAGTTTGAAAACAGTCAATAACATTAAGATCAGAGTTACAACATCTTTTGTATCATCTCTTTGCTGAAGTCATAGAGGAATTGTAATAATTATCTAGGTCTATTAACAAAAGAAAGCAGTTAAAAGTAGGGTGAACTGTGCATTATACAATACTCCATGCATATGAACTATAGGGCTGATTTCAGTGTATTAGGGAAGATATTTATACATGCAAATATTTTTCAGTATTTTTTCACTGGCTGCTACCAAAGAAGCAAGTCTTTGTTATAACAAAGGGAATTATTAATGTTTGAAAGTGTCTTAATTATCTTTGAAAGAGTTTTCTCAGGCTTGACTTTGAAGAATGACTAAGAAACGTGTCATTTAAGTGATGGTTCATTTACTGTCAGCCAAACAATTAATTGAATTAGCAGGTCAGCCGAGAGATGGTAAAGACAGATATATAAGAAATATAATGTCATTTTAGTGACAATGTAAGGAAGAAGCAGAAAGCGTGTGTAATTCATACATTTAATCATAAGGTATTGTATCGTATCTTTTGTATGTCAGCAGTCTTGAGGCAGTTTGTCCTCTTCTAGTAAGATGACTTTCTGTAGTGCTCTAGGGCACTGGGTCCCAACTGCTGTGGGACTGAGCCAGAATTTAGCTGAAATAATCAGCATTAGAGCCATGTAGGGGATCTAACTTCAATGGGAAATACTGCTGTTGGTGGGGGTTTTTTTGCATGTAATAATTTAAACTGTAAGTAGTGCCATTTCAGAGACAAGAAGAAAAACATGAGATAGATAGGCATTTAAGTAGGGGATGTCTTACTGGAGAGAACTGAGTTCTCATTAAAAACATAGTTCTTGTGTCTTTCACAGGCCTTATGTAACTTAGTAAAACCGCCGTAATTGATGCTTTAGATTTTGTTAATGGTTTTAGCAACAGCCGAAATAGATTTTCAAAAAGAAGAAAAGATCACCCCCAAAATTGTCTGCTTTGTGTACAAGCAAGCATGGGGTTTTTTCTGCTCTCTACTTCCACCTGCTGAAAATGTTTCAGTCTCCAATCTAATCAGCTCTTTACTCTTCTTCAGACCAGCTGTAGGAAATCAAATGGAGATAATAGTGTGAATCAAGTTCAGGAAGTTTCAAATCTGATCAGAATCTCTGTTTGGCTACATCTTACGTCAATGCCTACAGTAGTAAGTTTCTAAAATACAGGAAATTACATTCTTGAAAATTTTTTGAGTGATGTATCTTCATTAAAAAAAAAAGTTGTTTTTTTTTTCTTTTTTAACGATATGATGCTGCTCTGCATCTGTGGATATGTTACAGCATTCTCTCCGTGCATGTTAAAATAATGAATGATTGTTGCTTTGTCAGTAAGGGAGGATGAGATTTGGTTAGTATGTGGGAAAATATTGTATTTGCTTGTCAATGTTGGATTTAATAACTTTTCTCCTTGCTTGTGAAACTCATTTGCTTGGTTTTAACTGAAACTTGCAATTCTCATGTAAATTTAGACTCCAGTATCCTGAATTATTGAGAAAGAAAAAAGTTGAATACTGTGAGACTTGTGATAAAGTTACAGTGCCTGTAGGCTAAATTTCTAAAGGAATATTTCTAGATAGATGTTTACTATATTACTAAATACATACTACATACATTTCATAATTTAGATTATTAATTTATATGAAAAGGCTTTAAAGGCTTTTTCTGTAAGTTATTTTGGCATGAAAGTGTATATTGATATCAAAAGTCTGTTTCAAGATTTAACTGAAACTTGTTTTGAAGCTGTTATTTAGATTTGTTGTATCATAGTACTAAAAGGTGAATGGAACGTGTTTAATCTCCTGTATATGTATGTACATTTCACTAAACCACAAACGTCATCAGGTGTTTTTCAGTATATATGTCTAAAAGGGGATGTCAGATGTGGGCATAAATTTACAATTTGATGTATCTCATAGAAGCAGCTTTTTTTCATTAGCCTTTGCTACTAAGGAACTAATCCAGTGTTCAATAGGAGGTATCACCTTAGTGTTACATATTGTCCAGATATCTTTTTTGCTGCTATATTATTCTAAAGTATTGCCTATCCAGTAGTACTGGCTTTTGCTTCAGTTTTTCAGGAGAGAGTACTACATGTAGTATATAAGGACATACATTAGAATTCGATGAAAAAGATGTCTGGACCTGTATTTTTGTGTATTTGCAAAGCTCATGAAAAAGCCTGGCAAAATGATGCGATAGAGCCATGACAATTTATGATCAATAATGCGGTATGAACCAAATCATTAAGAAATCTGTTGTGATATTTAAGTGTTCAGTTGGCTAATCCAAAACAGATGAGTGGGCTAGAATGACAGAGTCTTTGTAATCTGCTCAAGGTAATAATCATGTTTCCTGATGATACCTTAGGCAGCCAAGAACCATCCCACTATGATGTTTTCCTAGCTTCGTTGTTTGTTTGGAATAATAGCATTAGCATGAGAGGGGAGAAGCAAAAGGCTGCTCTGCCCACCTTGTGTTTGCTGTGAATACCTGCGCTGATGACCCCTCTGCTGTTCACCTGTGTTGGAGTTGAAGCTGATTTTTAGGACTGAAGCTGCTCCTTTTGTCTATAGATGCATGGAATACTGTCCCCATAGGACAGGGGTCCTTCTCCTCTGACATGCTTCCAGTGAGTTTTTAAATCAAGGAGACTTTTCTGTGTTCAGAGTGGTGTGTAAGTACAATGAGTGGTTTTACAGCTAAATGGTTCTGATGCTGATCTAGCAAATCATCGTGAATCTCTACCCGTTTCTGTATGTTTTAAAGCAGTGAAAATATGATCTGCAACTGTACGTGTTGCATCCCTGCTGCTGACAGCAACATTAGTAAGGGTCAGGGCTTGTGGATTTTTTTTAACCTTTGTGGTGTCCTCTCTTGCCCCAGAAAGATGTAAAACATCAGAAATTTATTCATTAAGCAAAATTACATTGCCTTGTAAATGTGCATGTTGATGGCTTGTTTTAAAATGTTACAAGACCCATAAAAATCCTTGAAATATCTTTATTGGTTTGGAGAAGTGGAGTTGCAAAGCTTACAAAATAGATATTAGTAAAGCCAATTCAAGCACTGAAAAATCATAAGGCAAAGTAGAAGTCAGGACTATGGAGTTGACTGCAGACTTCATCAGCCATTCGTAAACTTCAGCTGGGCATTGAGAAAAAAGATGAAGTGTGCATAATGCAACATATATATTGTCTCTTAAATCTTAATATATATTCTGCAAAGTATTAGTGGCATATTCCTGCAGGATATTGACAGTGCTTTAGAAATCACAGATATTAGAAACAAACTGATCTGTCATCCTGTCAATGTATCCTTCCTCAGTTACCTCTCAGCACAGGATTTTTCCTTTAAAATATTCTCCAGCTCATTGCAAATTTTAATTAGCTCAAAAAAGGAATTTCTATCATTTTTCTCCAAATAACATTTCTGATTGAGTATCACTGTAAGTTTTCTTTAGTTCATCTAAATTTCTGTTCTCTTAAATTCATCTGATGTTGCACAATTTCACACTTCAAGTACCATCCTAATGTTATAATCTTACAGTCTCTTAGGTGTGTTTGCATACGTCCACAACTTTTGATGATTTTTATAGTCCTTTTCATCATGTGTTCACTATGTACTGTTTTTAAATCACAAGTAGCACTTCCCACACTTAAGAACTGTGAAGGTTTTTCTGCAGTTTTTAGTTAGGTTCTATCCAGATTGTATGCTTGCTTTTAGTCACTATTATTCATTGCCCATTATTGCTTTCTCTGCATCCCTAAGATAAAATAGTAACCTGTAACTCTAACCCTTATTAATGCAAAATCCTTTTGGATCCCACTGTTTGAAGACAAGAAATGTAGTTTGACAGAGCACAGCAGAGAGAATTAAACAGTCTGGGTTTTTCCATGAAAAATATGTAGCAATTATTAAAAAAATTATTAAAACCAAGAATCGGATAAGTCTCATTCCATAGAAGTTTGATTACTGAAGTTGTTTGCTACATCCTTGTAAGTGTTTTGAAAATTCCTCCAGACATACTTTTTAACCAGAAGTATACTTTCTGCTGTGCAGTTTTGTTTAATGTTGTGTTAAGGTAAAATGAGGCAGAGATTTGATGCTGCTGATGCAACTGAGATACAAATGTTGTGCTAAAACTGTCAGAAACTCTTGTTTGCTTCAGTCCTTTCAAGTAGTAAAGCAGAGAAAACAGCCTCTTGGTCCCAATTCTTAGTTACACGTGACTCATCCGTATGACTTATTTTCTTCACTTGTACAGACTTCAGTCACATTTGGAACATATTATGACTTAAGTAAACAAATTATGAGCACATGTTGCACAATATACTTTATATTTTAATTAAAAACAATAAAACATATATCTGCATTCCTGTCTGCTACGCTAGATTGAAAATGAAGAGCTGTGTTAAGATGTTCTGTGAGACAGAACTAAATGATACCATAGAAAATCCTGCATATATTATTTCAAATTTGATTTGTAATTTGGAGTGGGTATTATTATTATTATTAATTCCTGTGAGAGGAAGAAAAGAGATTTATTTTTCATGCCCTAAATCTTTCCTCTTCATCCTCTTATCATCAGTGTTTGCATCCACAAGGAAGAGACTTTCCATTACCTGGTGATCAGAGCGTACTGCTTTTAAACAAATTATCCTAGCTGGGTTCACAAAGATTTTAGCACTCAGTGTATTGAGCTAACACCAACTTGTCATTGCTGGCCTAACCCACGGCTGAATCCAGAGAGAAGAGAAAAAAGACATTTGTTTGATTTAGCTGTCTTTAAAATACCATCTCATGTAACTACAGTGTGAATGGCTGAAACGTTGTAGTACATAGTTATAAATGCCTATGCAAAAATTAGGAACACTTATATTTGAAAAAAATTTCACTAATGCTTTTTTTTTTTTTTTTAAATTTGAGAAAATATCTGAGGAAATACATCAGATGCTTACCCATCTGTCTTTTGTATTTTGGTTGAAATAACTTGTTGCGTATTATACCATCCTCCTGTTCTAATTAGTGGCAGGCTAAGCCTTGAGTACAGTGTCCCCTTGGCCTTTTGGTAATACTAACACATGCCTAGTTGCTCTTGCAAGTAGCTTATCCTGGTCAATCCAAAGAAATGGATTGTGTGGCACTTCTGCACATACTAATGAATTCTGGAAAATGTTTTGGGTAAACAATGAATGAATAAGGACTTCAGATATGTCTACCTCTCATTATAATTCCTCTTAGAAAATACGGCGAAGCAACAATCATTTTAGATCTCTCTAGAGCAGTGGGACAGATCTATGTATGGCTGCTCAGTAGGCACCATCAACATATCACAGCATTTTTCTTTTGTTTAAAAGTAATGTTAATAGTCCTCAGAGATACTTTCAGAGATACTTTCAAATGAATTTGATTTCTGTCTGTGTCGGTACTTCAAAATCACTCTGGAAGCTCTTAAAAATATGAATTTTTCAAAATCTGTTGCTATTTCATTGATTGAAAAAAGCAGAAACGCTATAGCAAGTTCTGATACTGACTTTAGAATTAGAAAAAAGGTTCTAGAAACTCATGTTATTTTGCAGTTTTAAAAATAATGCTGTTGGATGAGCGTTAGAAGTTAGCAAATAGTGAGTCTTCCTCCATCAATTTAAAATGCTAAATTCTCATGGTCAGCCATTCAAAGAATATTATATCATCAAGATGGTAGCCCCTCGTTATGGTGTTTAGCTAATGGACTGCAGATTTTATGACTAATCATTAGTTTAGGGATTTAGCTATATAGAGAATGGGCGCAAAATCCTTCTTTAATCTTCTTTCTTTCACTAAAATTGTGACCACTGTAGGATATTAAGATAACATAGTGATCTTTGTAATGGTTTTGTGAAAGTCAGTTTTAGTAATATAAGTTAGGCGAATCTACTTTCTCGTCTTCAGGATAGTAAATTAGATACTTAACAATTGATGAAAAGAAAGCTGTTTGTTGTATACTAACCTTTGTATTTTAACAGTGGCTTGGCTTTATGCACGCTGTATATACAAAACAGAATCTTTCGTATTAAAAAATAGGTAACTTGCTTCTTATATCTCTATAAATGTAAAAAATGGCTTTGAGTTTTCAAAATTTGTGGCTGCTCATCTTTAGTGATTATTGTTTTCTGCAGCTGTTTTTTAACCAATTTAATATTTACATGTGGGCCCTTCATCTGTTAAATGTCAGGACAATCCAGATAATAGTCTCAGTTATGACAAATCTAAAGTTTTTTGCGTGCTGTGAGAGAAAAATAGGGTTGTAATTTGGGTAATGTTGCCTCTGATCGTGGAAGAGATTGACTTTTTCCTTGTGTAGATAAATAGATACTGCAGTAGACATGTTAATCTCTATGCACATGTTTAAACTAAATGAGAACTAAATGAACTTCACAGGTTTTAATTTAATTTTAAACTTGTCTTGATTTTTTTTTTTTAATTTTATTTTAAGATACTGTTTTTGCCTGTTTTTCACTAGTATTTATGCGGTTTGGTTTCAGTCATTCAGATGCCTGAAAGCAGAACTAAGTCTTAGGTATCTTACACAAATGTAACTACATTGTAACTAGTTTATTTTCTACAAACTTGACAATGTAACCATAACTTCTGCAACTGAAGCCCCCAAAAATTTAAAATTTCTTATTTTCAATTAGAAACCACAGACTAAATGAATTTCACAAAGGAGTTAATAATTTTAAAGATGGGGGGAAAATTGTCACTATTAATATGAACACAGCAAAAAGTAGGATTTCATCGAATCCTGAATTACAATTTATTTGCTCATTTTATTCAGCACATTTCAGTCATTACAGAAGTTATACTACATTGACACCAGTAGTAGCAGAAGTATTAAATATTTAGGCATCCATGTCTGAGAAGTGAGCTGGTAAGCATTGTGTAGACTATGTGGGATGAGAAAACAAGGAACAAAAATCTGCAGGTCACCTGCACAAGGGCGTAGTTGAGTCTGCAGTAAAACAGAGTAAAGGCTCATAGGCTCTGCTATCGGTAGCTTCTTTCTGCTGAAGCTCACTGTTATGTAGCACATACAAAATTCCTCTATTAGCATAGGAAATGTGTGTGATACTGGCATTCTAATTTAGTTGTCAAATACTCCAATGGGTTGACTATGGCTGGATGCCAGGTGCTTGTCAAAGCCACTCTATCACTCCCCCTCCTCAGCTGGACAGGGGGAGAGAAAATATAACAAAAGGCTCGTGGGGTGAGGTAAGGACAGGGAGGTCACTCAGCGGTTTCCATCACAGGCAAAACAGACTGTGCTTGGGGAAAATCCTCTAGGTGAACCTGCTTTGGCAGGGGGGTTGGACTAGGTGATCTCCGAAGGTCCCTTCTAAGCTGTACCGTTCTGTGATTCTGTGAAAATTAATTTGATTTATTACCAATTCAATCAGAATAGGTATAATGAGAAAAAAGCCCTAAAACACCTTCCCCCCACCCCTCCCTTCTTCCTGGGCTCAACTTCACTCCCAGTTTTCTCTAGCTTCCCCACCCTAGCAGTGCATGGGAACAGGGAATGGGGATTGTGGCCAGTTCATCACACAGTATTTCTGCCACTCCTTCCTCCCCATGGGGGGGACTCCTCACACTCTTCCCCAGCTCCAGCATGGTGTCCCTCCCACAGGAGACAGTCCTTCATGAACTTCTCCAACGTGAGTACTTACACGGGGTGCAGTCCTTCAGGAGCAGACTTCTCCAGTGTGGGTCCCCTGGGAGGTCACAAGTCTTGCCAGCAAACCTGCCCCAGCGTGGGCTCCTCTCTCCACAGGGCCACAGGTCCTGCCAGGAGCCTGCTCCAGTGTCAGCTTCCCATGGGGTCACAGCCTCCTTCAGGCATCCAGCTGCTCCTTCTTCACTGACCTTGGTGTCTGCAGAGTTGTTGCTTTCACGTATTCTCACTCCTGTCTCCTGGCTGCTGCTGCACAGTTGTTTTTTTTTTACCTTCTTAAATGAGTTTTCCCAGAGGCACTACCACTGTCGCTGATGGGCTCAGCCTTGGCCAGCGATGGGTCCATCTTGCAGCCAGCTGGCGTTGGCTCTATTGGACATCGGGCAAGCTTCCAGCAGCTTCTCACAGAAGCCACCCCTGTAGGCCCCCACTACCAAAACCTTGCCACGCAAACCCAATACACAGTGCTGGTTCTTTTACTGTGATTCATGGTGACTTTGCTCCACCAGTATTCTTGTCGGCTTCAAGGGGCCACTCATGTATTGAGCTGTATTTCATGAGAGTAGGGTCACAAGAATCTGTGTTTGCAGTTGACCATTTTTGTTGTTTGTAAGTATCAACTCTGTAATGAAATACTTGATGAACTTAAGTTTATGCAGCATTTGTTTTGTAACCATTGCACTGCGCCTCTCTGAATGGAATATCTCTATCCTGCATAAGTGGAAATATTTGGATAGCACAAAAGTAAGCAAGTCCAACTTTGTGTTTAAGTTGCTTAATTTATGTGCAGGTGCAGAGCAATACTCAGAATGCTTTGAAAGTCTACCACTAGCTCACCAAGGCTTCTAGCGTGCCTGAATGCCTTTGTTAATATCCAAGGCATGGTGAACAAAGAACAGTTCAATAATGCTGTTTTGGATAATGGTGTAGTTCAGTCAAGATGAGACTTTTCTGTTGGATTGGCAGAGACTGCAAGTCTTTTCACTCAACAGTTCCCAGGTACGTGATGTGCGTGCTGTTAGACTGGCAGACAGTAGTGGCAACTGCCTGGAAAGCAGCTGAAGAAAGATGGTTGACTGACCAGAAGCATGGCTGAGCTTTTGTTGTTAATATTGCATGGTGTCAGCATAAAATATAAAGGTGTTCTTAAAGTTTTTTTAAAAAATAATAATAAAGTAATTGAAGTTCACCAACCTAGAAGTGTTAAGCTTTCAAAAAGATAGATGAGACTTTTGCATAGTAAATTCAAAAGTCAGATGGTCCGCAGCTCCAGTGTGCCAGACAGCACTGTGCAGGAGAATGGACTGCAAGAACTTTATGCATTCACATTTGAAAAAAGAAGTATGAGTAAGAGAGGAAATCGTTGCCTTGTTCAGAGTCCTAGTATTGTAACAATCCCAAGGAATTTTTGAGCATAATAAATTTGCTATTGAGAAAGAAATACCAAAGAAGTTAGATTGGTTTGTAATAGAGCTGAGAATATTCTCACGTTTTGTTGAGTATGTATTTTACACATCATATAATTTAGAATAGAATTATAGGGTGAATTGTGAGTCATGGAAAAAGAATTATAATGATTCGAACATGCTGTAACTCTTTCTGAGGGTGGAAAGTAATAGAAGTATCAAACTGAACAACAAAAAAATGGAATCTCTTACACAGAAAACTGTTGAAATAAACCTTCAAGTTATATTCTTGTACACAAATGACAAAGTTGCAGAATGCATGTTTGGCAGAAGAAAAAAAAAAGAATCTCAGGTAAATTGAGTAATTTGAAGTGTAAACCAGTTATATATTGTTTTCAGGCTATTAACAATAAGAAATGGTATATCAGAACCTTAGAAAGAACATAAATATCACTATAGGGGATCTCTCTTTGTAAATGTTTCCAAAAGCAAGGATTAGTGTGATTGAGAAAATATTTCATGACAAAAAAATGAAACAACAGAACAATGTTTAGTGTTATGTATACATAGTTGCTGAAACTAGGTGTATAAAATATAAGACCAAGCTTGACCTCTGAATATGTATTTTGATCTTACGTGTGTTGCCAACAGTTCTTTCACCAGTGTATTCAGGCACTGCATAGAATAGCTTGTGTTTGATTAAAGAGTATGTTTTAGGTAGATGTCTAGTTTTCATTTGAACATATCGAGAGGTAGAAAACGAATGACTTTCCTTGGTAGTTCTTTCCTCATGGTTAGTTTGAATTTGTCTGGCTTCAGCTTTCAGCTACTGAGTTGTGTTAAGGCTTTTTTTTTTTGTTAGAGACCTGTAGAAGCCCATATTTTCTCCCTTTGGAAGTGCTCATATACTGCTGTCAAGTCACCTCTCAAATTTTCTTTGATGAACAGAGCAGACTGACATCTCTGAACATTTTTACAAGCAGCAGTGGAATAAATTTTTTACCTCCCTCTGAATGGTTTGAGATGGTTCTTTATAGTACCTGTCCTGAACATCATTTACCATGCTACCATTTTTGAGCTCATCACCCATAATTTTTTAATTTCTTAATGATTGATATGTTGCATAACATAATCCCTAAATTTACCTTCCAAGGAATCATACTTATATTTTTATATTTGACTAATGTCTTTTGCCTGAAAACTGATTTGGGCATATATCTGCTAATCTGTTCTAAATTCAAATTAGTGTAAGCTTCAGCAATACTGTATAATGATAATACTGTAGTTTAAGGTGGTGGTTTTTTGTTGTTTGTTTTTTTTTTTGCCAAGCAATATACGCTAGTAAATCAAACTTCTTACAGAAGTATTTTCTAATTTATATCACTATCTGTGGAACCTAGAATGAACTATTCTATATAAACCATGTTAAATGTAGTTTACTTTTCTTTAACACTTACCATCTTTTTTTCCCTATGGTTGATGCTGTACCAATTTCCCCATGTTTTCCTTAATGATGCTGCCTGCCATTTAAAACCATAACTTGAACACCCACAATCTCTAGAATATTCCTGTTATGTACGAGTTACACAAAATTAATATCTCCAAATTGGGAAGCTCCTCAGGTGACTCACTTACAACTCCTGAGCACTAAATCATGAGGCTTGCTGATCTAAAAGAAGTTCTTGATCCATAGTCACAGTATCTCTCATTCTCCTTAAAAAATAAAAACTGGAAGCTATTTCATTGTTGTCATTAATGATGTTTTGTTATAGGTCACCTGAGGCTTCCAGTATACTTTTCAGCATTTGAAATCTTCCGTAGTATGTTGAGGGTTTTTTTTTTTTTTTTCTTCCTTCTGCATTACAGGCTGGTCCTTAAAATAGAGGTCCTTTATTCTCCAGTTTTCTTCAGTGTTCTGTAACACAGTTGTAGTCTCTATTTTTCTGGTGTGTTTCCAAGGTCTGTGGTTCTTCGTTACCCATGATTTAAAAAAAAACAAACAACAAACAAATGAAAAAAGCAATCATATTTTTAATGTGCATTTTCTATAC
Organism: Larus michahellis; assembly: GCF_964199755.1. Lineage (NCBI taxonomy): Eukaryota > Metazoa > Chordata > Aves > Charadriiformes > Laridae > Larus > Larus michahellis. The sequence continues at coordinate 18,463,832 of NC_133900.1, read as the reverse complement.
CATGTTCATGCCATACAGATTTTAAACATTTCAGTCTTTGTCATCCAAGAATTTCAAGAAATACCATTTCTTTTCAACAGTACATACGAGGCTCACGAGGTTGAGCCCATGTGAAGTTCATGAGGTTCAGCAAGACCAGATGCAAGGTCCTGCATCTGGATTGGGGCAACCCCTGGTATGAATACAGGTTGGGGGATGAAGGGATTGAGAGCAGCCCTGAGGAGAAGGACTTGGGGGTACTGGTGGATGAAAAGCTGGAGATGAGCTGGCAATGTGCGCTCGTAGCCCAGAAAGCCAACTGCATCCTGGGTTGCGTTAAAAGCAGCGTGGCCAGCAGCTTGAGGGAGGTGATTCTGCCCCTCTGCTCCCCTCTGGTGAAACCCCACATGGAGTACTGCATCCAGCTCTGGAGCCCCCAAGATAAGAAGGATGTGGACCTCTTGGAATGAGTCTATAGGAGGTCCACAAAGCTGATCAGAGAGCTGGAGCACCTCTCCTATGAAGACAGGTTGAGAGAGTTGGGATTGTTCAGCCTGGAGAAGAGCTGGATCTGGGAAGACCTTATTGTAGCCTTTCAGTACTTAAAGGGGGTCTTATAAGAAAGATGGGGGTAGACTTTTTAGCCTGTTGCGATAGGATAAGGGGTAATGGTTTTAAACTAAAAGAGCGTAGATTCAGACTAGATATAAGGAAGAAATTTCTTACAATGAGGGTGGTGAAACACTGGCACGGGTTTCCCAGAGAGGTGGGAGATGCCCCATCCCTGGAAACATTCAAGGTCAGGTTGGACAGGGTTCTGGTGTCCCTGCTGATTGCAGGGAGGTTGGACTAGATGATCTTTAAAGGTCCCTTCCAACCCAAACCCTTCTATGATTCTGTGATTTTTCATATTTGGGCCAAATTGTACTGATGGCTATGAAAACAAATTTATTTTTTCTTCCTGTCCTTTCCAGGTTTGCTCACAACTCCCAGATGTGCTCTATTTGCTTGGTTAGTACTCTTCCTTTTAGCTGTTGTGAATTGTAAGGCTGTTTTAACTAGCATTCAGTTTAGTAGAATAGCTTCTCTGTCTGTCTGTGGATGCTGGTATAGCCTCTTCTCCACAGATCACAGAACTAGCATCTTGAGTTCCACCACGTGTAGGTGTCAGCGTATCCAATTATTTTTTTCATTCTTCATTCTTGTTTGAGTATAAGGATTTTCAAAATCATTATTTTCTTTAGCATGCTCTGAAGAGTCACACACTTACCAGTTGTATCTCCACATTATCTTACCATCACCTGCACTTTTTTGTCAGTATCCTAGATGTACCAGAAAATTTAATGGTTATGATGCATCATGGGCACACATCTTGAGCTTTAAGAACAAAACAAGCACTATATTGGTTCAGACTGTAGGCTTGTCTCTCCAAATACCTTACCTCTTCAACAGCATCCAATAAACAAATACAGAAGGAGAAGAGTAGAATGATCCTTTCCTCACATGTCCAATAATGGCATTAGAATTTCCCAAGGAATTGCATTCCAGATCATTGTGCTTAATAGCCACTAATGGATTTATCACGTCTTTCTGAGGGACCTTAAACACATAGCTGTTGTGTTCAGTGTGGTATTCTAACCGTTCACAGTTAAGATTGTTTGACTTCTTCAGATTGGTAAAAAGGAAAAAAAAAAAAAGGAAAAAAATAAGGTAGAGTTATTAGAGTTATGCTTTCCATTCCTTGTTAGTATTCATTTTTCAGTTTAATATGGTTCAGTTTAAAAGGCTGGTATGACCTTTCTTAATAATGCTGTGAATAACAAACTCACTCAACAAGTCGTGTTCTGGATTAGCACTTCATTTATTTCTTTGTGGTTTTTGTTTATTTAATGCAGTGAATGGGCATAAGGGGTCTATCCCACTGTGACTTTTGTAGCCTTTAGGATCTAAAAATGAGAGGAAGTGGATCTCCTACACCCCAAAAATAAATGCTTTTGTAATTATTTTATCTTTCTGGCATAGAAAAGTAAAACAAATGCAGTGTACCCTTTCAGTCTCCTCACTCGCTGTATCTTACTGACCCCTTCAGTGTTGTAGGGAAGAATTACTGAGGAAGCAAACAAAAGAGGTGCTTAAGGAGGTAAGAGAGCAAACAGCAAATCTCTTGTTGCAAATCTGGCCCCAAACAGTCCTCTCTCAGGCTTGGAATTGCAAGCAATAAAAAGAGGCAATAAAAGAGCCTACCCAAAGGCATCTTCCAGCAGTTTGATATTTTGACCAGTTGCTTCGCAATGATGAGAACAGTCCTACTTAAGATTAACTGAAATTGCCCCCAGATCACCAAAGATATAATCAGAACAGCAGTTGTGATGGTAGTAAATCTCCCCAGGCCACACAACTAGTGTGAATGGTCCTTTCGGGCCATTTAACAATTACAGGATGAGGAAAGTGGGCAGGAATTTGAGATACCGAAAGTAGTTCTGTCGGTGCCTTTTGACATGTCCGCTCTGCGTACTGATGCGCTGTACAGCTGTACAATCCCTTCACACTTGTCAGTAGTTGACTTCTGTTGGCTTGTCAAACCCAAGTTTTGGCATCCTTGCTTTCATGAACTATCCTTAACTTAATTTTGAAAAGAGACTGTGCTCCCATGCTTGAAAGGAGACTGATGCCCTGAAATGAAGGTTTCCGAGTCTCCTGATGGTAGCATTCTGTTTATCGTTACGGTCCTGAAAATACTAATCAGTAATGGTTTCTTTAGCCTTACAAACTAATTCCAATTCTACTCCTAAACTTCACCCAAGATCAGGAACCTGTTGAAGCCTGGAAATGAAAAGTTGGGTACTCAGAGCTACTTATACCAGCTTTCAGTTCTCTTGCTAACTACAGCACTAATTTCATCCCTTGCTTTCTCAGATTCCAATCCCAAACACAGCCTTCATTGAAGTGGAGGAGTTAAGAACTAAAGTAAAAATTAAAACTTAGGAACTTTTATCTCCTGATGTCAGCTGTCAGCTTTGCTCCGCCAACCTGGCAGGATTTAGCAATGGTTCAGGCTGTGCAACCCCAGTCTTTCTAAACCTGAACATTAACCTCAGTTCTGACTCTAGCTCTTATCGTTTAATACAGACTTGGCATCTAGTGCTGCTGCCTAAATTGAAAATAAGACATTCAAATCACCTAACGCTTAATAAACCAGCCTCTGTAGCTCTTATTTCTCTTATTTTCCTTGTTGGTTTTTTTTTTAGTCTTCATCTACAGTGACAATACCAGCTGAGAATCTGTGTCCAAGTTCTGGTTTTGAAGTTAGCAGCATTGTTTTGTTGTATTTTGAAACAGCAGTTACTAATGTCTAGTGCTAATACTGTTTGTTTGTTTCCCATTAATATTATTAGTGGATTTTACATTGGTTTAATCTCCCATGTTCCTACATCCTCCAAATTGAACCTTTTTTGATAATGAATGGCTTTCCCAAGTTAGGGAATTACTTTGTTCAGTGGTTGCAGATTGCATTGAAAGGATGGCATTTTACTAAATTCTGTCAATTTATTATTCACATTGGCTACTGTACCATCTGTATTTTGAGATGATTTTTTTTTTCAGAAAGTATGTTTTTGTAAGAATTTTGAGTGAATGGCTGAATCTTTCTGTGATGCTCTATATTAAAATAAATAAATAAAATCCACAGTGCTATTGCAAACTACAAGCTGTTCCTCTAAGTGCAGGGTTCTTACAGGAGCTCACGGATCAGCCATGTCCAACTATATCCATAGGTGCAACTCCTGCCCTGCACACACCAAACAGTCTCTTCGGTATTAAGGAAGTCTCTGACACACTAGGTTTGTATAAGCAATATTATCCAATAACAAAATGATATTCTGAGGAACGCCATGCCTTTAATCTGTTTTAAGCATACAATTTATAAAGGAAAAAAAAATAATCAGACAATGCCAATGTAACTAGACTCTACTTCACATTTTTGGAAAAATACCCTAGATTTATACATTTCTGCTTTTAAGTTTTATATAATTTCATTTTTATTAGTCATAAAACAGGATGTTTGTTTTTTCAGAGATAAAAATATTATGTCAGTCGTTTTGTCTGCAAACCAGGTTAAGAAGATACCTGAAATGTCAGTGAACTGTAAGTGTCATCAAAATACGTTTTGAAAATGTAATGCTAAGTTACAATGAAGAAATAGTAGTTTAGCAAAATGAAGTAGCATTACATATTTTAATGAGAGTGGCCCAGTGAAGAAATGTTGATTTAGCATAAAGAATTATCGCTTCATCTTTCTAGACTTGAAAGGAACTGAAAATCCCACTTTTGTGAGAAAAAACAAGCGATTTTTTCAGTTGCATTCTTTAAAAGGAATGAAGGAAAGTGTTTGCAGTACCAATAATATGTAAAATAATGCTAAAATGGTTATTTTTTTCCTGAAAATATATCTGAATTGAAGTATTAATGCTTTTTGGTAGGGAAGTCTGTTTTAATTTAATTGGATATCCTCTTCTTAAAAATGTTGACTGTAGAAAGTAACATTTAATTTCTGGTTGGAATAGATTTTTTTTTGTAATTTTGTGATTAATCTCTTGGATGTTTTATCTGTTTGCTTCAGAGTGTCAGTATAGATGAAGAGAAAAGAAAACATTACTTGGAAATAAATTGCCAGTTTTTGCTTTTTTGTTACATGTGGCACACGGATGTGTTTAAAACAAAAGCTCATGCTGCTGGAATGCGCTTCTAGAATATAGCTAGATCAGACTAAAACATTTTCAAAACTAATTGAGTCCAAAGTGTGCAAAGATAGATGGGTCATACTTGGATTTTTTTCTTCTGGAGATTTGTAAATTCCACTAGCAAACACAAAACTGCATTGCAAAGGATTGGGGGTTTTAGTAATAAATATCTATCAAACCAAGAGATTGCAGTTTGATAGCAAGACCACTTACTTCAATGCTGAAATAGAATTTAGGAAGCTGATTTTAGGTACGTTTTTGCTAAAAGTCTTGACTCTAGCTCTAAACTCACTCTATACACATCTGCATACGTGATAAAGATCACTTTGGATAACCAAATATGAGTCCACATGAGGAATGTTGGACTTGATAGCAGAATTCTCTCATTATTTATTCTGTTATCACTTAGTATTGCTAACATTAAAACCATCAAATGCACCTTTCAAAACAGAAAAAAAAACCCACAAAAAATTATTGAAATGCAGAAGGAAGTATATGAGCAAGCCACTATTAATCCAGTAATAATGACCTTAAGAGGTATTGTAATTACATACATGCTAAGATAGATAGCACAAATGAAAAAATACCTAATCGTAAGTTAAAATGAACAATGGCAACAGATAATAATCCTCACTGGTTTTAGATTCTCCACACAGAGCTTCTTGTATCTCTTTAAATTTGTTTTTTGTCTCTTGAATACGTTGAGTACAGTTCCTATACTTTTGCTTAATATGGGGAATGTATAGAAAGGAAAGATCTTTCTCTCTTCCTGCTTGTGGAGAAACTGTTGCATACTACCATCTACCAGCTGACTGAGTCTGGGACAAATGCCAGAGCTGGCAAAGCTCTTACTGGATACAACTTTCACTGATGAAATTTTTGCTACTATTCAGCAGTAGCCTGGAAATATATATGCAAGGTTATTTGTAAAATAGGTTACCTGTATGAATAGGAACATTGTGAGACCTTCAGATGTTTTGCTATAATGTTGTACTGCAATAACTTGATACAGAGCATGTATACTTAAAACAAAAATTGGATGTGCTTATGATTATCAGAATAAATTTGGTGATGTGCTTATGATTATCAGAATAAATTTGTTGATGGTTTTGCAGCTAGGGAGGAAACTTTGCTGACTGAATTGAAGATATAGTTAAGGAGCTTGCTCATTTTGTGCCCAGGGACTGTGAGTTTACTACCTTGAAGTCAGTCTTTGTGGTATTCATAATTGGCAGGAATAACTTAAACTGCTCTTATCTGTGGGTCTGTTTGCCAAACAGAACAACAGCGAATACATCATTCTGTTCCTGGAAATGTCTCAGTTTACTTGGAAAAACAGATTACAGGGAGAAACGGGATACAGAGAAGAGCTTGAAAGCTATTGTGTGAAGCCGTGACCACAGGATAATTCAGGTGGGAAGGGACCTCAGGAAGTCTCTGCTCCAACCTGCTGCTCAAATCTGAGCAGCATAGAAGTGGTGAGAAAGCCTGACCTTCCAAGGATTTACCATCCACTATTTGCAAATATCTCCATCTGGTTTAATGCCAGGAGAGAGTGCCTAGAAAATAAAGGTTTATTCACCATCTGTCATACCCAAAAGGTGCTTTTGAATTTAATGTTGATTCACAGCTCAGTCCAGTACATGAGTCATCATGAAGCTGGGGACCTAGGACATAACTAGCAAAACACAGTATTAACTTTTTTCCTTGTGATTTTTGACTTGTGTAGTTTCAAGTTCTGAAGCCACTATTTTCCTGATAAGGAAAACTCCGGTTTGAGAGATGTTTAGGATTAGGAAATAGTAGTATTATGACTGTATTTGACTCGGTTATGGATATGCTCAATGCAGAGCAAGACAAAATATGTAGCTTAGCATAGAAAATCTCATCTTCAAAACCTGATCAGAATATTAACTGGGGGCATGCCACGTTCTGTGGAACAGCTGCACACACAGCAAACTTCAAATTAAATATAAAAAATTACCCCAAAATGGAAGTCCTGCTCGGATGTGGGAGGATGTAGCACAAGGCGGAGCTTTTGTGCTAGACTTCAGCAATTGCTATTAGAATCATAATCTTGGTTCATTTTGGATATCACCAGAGATAAAACACACTGAGAGCCCTCCCTCATTCTCTTAGCACTAAGAAGCTATTGGGAAGAACTACAATTGGGAAGAACTACAATTGGGAAGAACTTACAATTATTCTTTTATTTGGGAAGCTGCTACACCTTATAGATCTCATTTGTTAAGGTGTGACTGCATCTACTATATCAGCTAACAAGCCTCACTTTCCGCTTTGGATTTTAGTTTCACAAGACCTTATTCCAGTGTATTCTGTTCAAATTCAGTAGAAGAACAGTCCTGAAGGGTACAAGTGTTTAAAGATCCTGAAGAACAAGTATTCATTTACACAGAATAGCAGGATGATGCTCTTTTATGAACTTCCTGACAATTGCAATTCCAGTAAATAGTTCTGCTTCTCACAGCAGTTGTAATCAAGTTTTTCTAGTAATTAGGGTGAATAAGCTCAGCTATCATCCACCTTTTCAAATAAGCCTGTAGAAGTGAAAATCTGTTATGATTACATGAAGCACTGTAGATTCTCTTCAGGGAATCCAATATGGATGAGCAAGGAGGAGGTTTGTATTCGGCTGAATGTCTAAATAACTGCTACGACCCAGTCCTTGCACTCAAAATTCCGATAGCTCTGATGTAGAATAAGGGAGCCTTACGGATTCATGAGGTTGATTCCTGTCACAGTCACAGCAATGGTGAGAAGGTGTCTGTGCCTTATGCGCTGTCTTGGTGATTTCTTACTTTTTCTTTTGGGATTTGCATGACAGGGTTCCATGTTCACGATACAGAAGTTCAGCATCTGCAGTACCTCGCAGACCTATTTAGCGCTCTAGGATGATACCAGAGATAAGTGGAGTCCCTCAGTAGCAATCCAACGAGATGGCCAAGCACTGTGTGCTCAGAAAGCAGAGTGTGAATATGTAGATGCAAATAGTGTCCTGCAGAGCTTTAGACACAGTCTTGCAGCAGTGAATACGGTTGTCAAGTCTAATTTGAGCTTATAAATAGGGAATGGACACCTTCAGATCTGCGTAGACCCACACATCTTTCTGTATTAACAAAACGATCAAAAATAGAAGCAAGCAGCTTGACTATACCTTGACTGGAGAGTTAGAGCGCCATAATTATGCACAGGGTGCCTATGTGTATACACGTGTGTATTTATATACACACAAACACAGACATGGTTGTAATTAAGACACAGCCTGCATTTTGAATTCTACTTTCCTGCCTTCTTCCTAGCATAGGAAGGTCTAGGTCAATTAGCTCTCAGTAGTCACAAGTACGTATGGATGAAAATGCTATTTAAATAAAAGAAGAGATGATGCTTAAGGCAGTAGATTTTAACTAGCAGTCTCAAAATGCCACCTTTGTTAATAGCTTTCACGTAACCTTGAGCAAATTGTGCTTATCCCAGGTGATCAGTACTTAACTTTACATACAGTCCTCCTCGTGAAGTTCAACTGGACTACTTTCATGATCAGCGTGAAGAGAATTGTCAGTGAACAGAGATGAGGTTAAAGAATTGCTCACAGTTAAAAAGAAAAAAAAAAGTTAATATTTGTTAATATGCTCTTAGTGCTCAGTATCTATAGCTTCCCACCTGCAAGGTGTGGAAAAAGCTCTTTTTATTTTGCTTTGCTTTGTCCAGTCAGATTGCAGTCCTGCTACTTGTATCAGCCAAATATATCCCTACGCAGTTTGAAGACCTGTTAAAGTCAAGAAGTCCTAATGGTGTCAGGTGTTAATTCGTGACGCCTTAGAAAATGTATTTGGGAGCGCAACTACTTAATATGTACATAAGGCTAGACAGTACTGCAGTGGAGCCACAACATCCGTATTTACAATTTTAATCCAGGTAATACTTCAGCTCTCTCCTGTACCATATAATGAAATTCCAAAGCACAAGCTTTGTTAAAAGAGCAAAACAAAACAAAGTTAGAGCAAAATGTACCTAAGTTTGTTCTTGCAACTAGATTAACTATTGTAACCTGCTGGAGGAATATTTTCATCCCCCAAAGAAAGAGGTGATTCACAAGGGTCTGCAGTAGTTGTGCCATGAAGAAAACTACCTGTCGAAAGGATAAGGATGTCTGATTTGCTGTATAGAGTCTGGTTTACATTCTATAGGAGATCCCTAGGATGTTACCTTTAAAATTTTTGGCCCTGAGTTAATATAAAAATCTATTAAAATTTGCATCTCAGTTGAAGCCTCTCAATATATGTTAACAGGGGGAAAGAGCAGGCTCTTGCAAAAATATTTTACTGTTCTTGTGATGAATGGAAATGTGTATTTTCTTGACACTCTGGAACTTTCCTGGATAAAAAGAAAAAAACATTTGGGAAAACTGTTTCTTAAAGGGACGTGCCATGATTTTTTGAGTCCAGAGCAGTAGTTAATTTTGTTATTTCCTTGAGGAGGACGATTTGATGAAGTAGTTCTCGGAGGCAGTTGTAAACCTATTTTGTTTATGACACTACTCATTCTTTCCAAGTTTCCTAAAGCATGCCTTTTTGACCTGTACACTTGTTCTTTCCTTCATGTGGCTTTTGGAGAGATTTGTAATGCACAGCGTACATTTCAGTGGTAGGAAAAGTTGTCAGTTTCCAGGTGAGGAAACATAATAATACTCCATCATATAATGTTTAGTAAGCACCCAGCTCCCAGGGAGATGCAGCTAGCACCATGAAGTAGAAATGAAATATTTGTGATCATGCTAAAGTGCAACTCCATGAAATATACCCAGTGCATAAGAACTAATAGTTTCTGTGTAAATGTTTGATTCTGCTTGTTTCATCAGAAGAGAATAAAGGAAAAAAAAAATATTTTTCAGAGGCCCTTGACCTGTGACAAGGAGCACTATAAAGAGAGGGTAGGAGAATAGACTGTTAATGAGTTATCAGAAGTAATGATTAATTTAATAAAAAGTTAATTGTTGAAATCTCAGCAACAAAAAGTGTTACTTGCCATATAAATGGCAAGAAATGAATGTCAAAAATAAGATTTCAGACGATTCACTATGGTGGAGTGGGTCATCACTGAATTAATTGTTTTGAATTTGGCAAATGTAACGATTTAATTTTATTGTGCATAATATAAAAATTCCAGTAAATTAAATACTACAATGTAACATTGAAACCCCTGATTCTGTTGAAGCACTGCAAGATGCGAAAGGGAAATACATTATGAACAAAAGACTAGATATGTGTTACAAAATAATAGATACGTGTTAATGAAGACAAATCGTATAGTATAAGCTTTTCAATTTGATAGTGGCCTTATAATGTTTTTCACTACTTAGCGGGGTGTGCTACAGGCTTAGAACAAGTAATTAGATTTTTTAGATTTATTTCCAGGCCAATGTTTTCCCAGGGCTGTGCATTACTTTATAATGCATTGCTTTGCCCTATAACTCTTATCGAGGGAAGATGTAATTATTTTAGTTTGGTGTAGCACTGGGGGACCAGCATTCTCTGTCTTGTGTCTCTTCTGTTACTAAGTAATGTAACATTACATTACAGACTTTTGATCAAAGTGGCTTTTGGTAACTTCTTTCAGTCTTTGCACTGCGTGTTCTGGCAGCCTCGACTATATAATTGCTTTCGTTTCTGAGACTTTTTCTGCAAAGTGTTCGAATCCATTAGTTTATGGACCATGGCTATTGCTGTGTTGGTGACATTGCTAATACCTTTCATAAGCTGCATTTAAAAAAATCTTAACGGGCACAAGAATAACAGAAGCAACCTGGACAGTATCACAGTTAGCATCAAAAATTCTAAGTATTCGCATGTCCAAAGGTCAGTTGATGGGAGTCCCAAGGGAATCCCTATAGGAGAAGAAAAAGTAATTCAGTAAAAATAATTCATTGTGAAACAGATCAGCCTGTGAGAGTTCTTCAGACCTCATACTCAATTCATGCAATTATGGTCTTTATTACTCTCCATAAAAAGAAATTAGTTTGAGGCTTCATGTGACATAAATAATGAAAAGTTACTTTTATGGGCACCTCCCAAGTCAAAGGGAGGGTTAATTATTTTTTGGGCATGAGAGAATGCTCTGGTAATCAGTGAAAAATAGTTTCTGTGTGGAAAAATATAATTAGTATTCTTATTAACAAGACAAATATACATATGAAATGAACTTCATTTCCCCATTACTGCTGTTAATGTTGCTTCTTTTTTTCTTTTAAGTTCATTGCTAGCTACTTGGCTGTGTATGTCAAACTGTTTCTGATTTATCATCTTTTAGAGAATTTTTTTTTTTTATCATTTGTTGACTTTTCAGCATACTCTGAGTCATTAAGTGCAATAAGAGGTCTTCTGTTCCTGCTTTCTTGCCTCCCTAAAGAATAATATTTGTTCCACAAGGTTAATGCTCCCTAACGTGTGTCAGTCTCTGTAGTATACCTTCCAGTGGGTAAAACCCAGCGTTATTCAGTCTAACTGTACAATTCCTATCATATTAGTTTTACAGGAACTTCACCCCAGGTGACTATTAGAGGGAAGACTGAATTCAGGATTAACATATTGACTTTCAAGGTGCTTAACTTTACCTCCTGAATAAATTTCTGACTTACTAACCCATATCTACCGTGGCAGACTTCCAAATTCTTTTCTGGGAATATACTTAGATTCAGTAAGACTTTTAAAAAACCTTTGAGATTTTTTTTCACCTGAATTCATTAAAGGCTTTAATGTCATCGTATTTAGTATTTTTGTGTGTGTGTCTTTGCTTTTGAATCTCCCAGAAAGCCAATATGAATTAATCAGAATCGTACCATGTACTACTTCCCTTTATCTTTTCTTCCCTTAGCTATCAGACAGGAGCACATCAGTTTTAATGTTATGTGACAGTCCTTTGGGGAATCTGCATTCAAGCACTATTTTCTTACAGTTATTCTTGTATTTCATCCACATTTCCCCAACTCTATTGTATACCTTCAAGAAACCACAGTAGGCCTGTACTATTAGATACATACATGAGACTCGAACGTGGCTTTCCTCCTAAGGAACAGAGAAAGAAATTTGTTTTACTGAGTTTAAAGAGAAAAGAAATCCTTAGGTTTTAGAAGCATTACTACAAGATTAAGATTAAATTATTTCTGTACTTCCAGAAGCTACATTAATTTCTAGTGCTGTGCTGTATGATGTGTAGTTTTGGGAAGCAGTGATAGAATTATTTAGAAACAACCAGAAACTCACACGCAGATGAGAAATGAAGCATTGAAACCCCATGATTCTTTTCAGAAAGGGCTGAAAGTTAACTGGTTTCTCCGGCAAATTCTGGTTTTGCATATCGTTTTCCTATCTCTTTTATCTTGCCTTTTTAACTAGAGACAATGTTTTTTTTTAATCTCCATTGCCAAATTACAGCCTGGCTGTCTGCTGCTGTGCAGGTGACTAATTCCTTCTTGGCTGTGCTTCAAGAGAGGATGATGCAATAGCATCATTCTGCTCTTAAAGAGGTTTGAGATTATTTAAAAAATGACACTAAGTTCGAACATCTCGACGTTTCTGTTAGAATATGTGGTATTTTCTAGTGTAACACTAAATAACCCAAGCACCATCAGCTATAGATTGTACTGTACAACCAACATACAAAGAGTGTATTGTAGTATGTCAAAAGTGTCCATCAGTCCTTTATAAACAATGGACCTGGTTAGTTTAACATTTCATGGGATGAATTGAATCCTCAGAGCTTACATTTTCTTGCTGACAAGTTCAACAAGAAGAGGTACTGCAGTCAGTAGTGTTCACTAGCCTGGAAGTAACATGTTAAAGGTTATATTCATTATGGCACACTATGTCAAAAGGCTGGAAGTTACAAAATGTCAGCTAACACTGTGTAAGATTATGACAGAATTAATTAGGGCAAAGTATACTGGTTATGGCTCGCTGCAAATGGCATTGCTGGGTAGGTTTAAACAATCACAGAGATAAAGGCGACAAAGTGCAAACCTATCAAATAACACTTTATCATCCCCAAATTGCTTGTACTCATCCTTGATCTGGACTTGAAGAGTTCTGTGAGTCTCCTTCAAGGAAAGTTCATCTATTAAAAAAGTTGCATAAAAATTAAACCATTTTCTTATGCCTTTTAAATATAATAAAGTGCTCTGAAGTTGACTGTGTAGAGAAGATCCCAAGTTATATCATAAATATTATTTGTCAAGAAACTGTTTAAATTAGAACTAGAGTTTTGGAAAACAAAGATTTTATTTTTTTTTTTTTAAAGTAAAACGGGCAGTGTGTAACTGTGGAAAAAAATCATTGTGTTTCTATGGTTCGGAGTAGGGAGTAGGTTTTGGTTGTTATGTATTTCTGATTTACTGTATAGAAGGTTTCCAATTAAAAACTCAACGTTTCATGGTAGCAGGTACAATTTTCAGCTCTCTCTGAGGTTTCCTCAACTTAAAACGCGGGTATGGGGAACCAAAGATGTTCATAAACCAAGTATCTCTAAAGCTATAGTACCACCTTTATCTCTTCCCTTCCCCACCAGAAGGTAGGCTGGCTTAAGATTTAAAATTTACATCGCTTGCCAAGAGCCGTCTATCCACAGACTGTGTCTGAAAGTGTCGTTACAATGGGTGAGCACAGCCAGTGTCCCAGACTGCTCCCATGTAGTGTTTTCTGCGAACAAGTGGGCACTTAAATGTTCCCAACCAAAGTTCCTGAGATACATATCTGCCTCTATTCAGATTCTTTTCTTCAAGCTTGGCTTTAATGTTGAAAACCAAAGTGCTTTATGTAACACTGTAAGATTATTAACTCTGCAGTTTTTTCCCCCCCTCTGATTTTGTGATGATTTTAAAGGCAGCTACTGGGAAAAGTAATGTTGGAGGTTTTTGGTTTTATCAAGAAATGTCAATCTGACTTTCATCTGAAGTCTGAGAGTATATTTTTAGCAACAAAAATTATTGGAAAGTAAGCTGCAGTTACTGGTGCAAAACTCTTCCTAACTCTAGTGCAAGTAAAACCAGATTTGACAGCTTCTGCTGATAACGCAGTATTTAGAATAGTGGTTTGAGTACTTCAGTATGATGAGGCCATTAAGCCCAAAAGATTAAAGCACATGAACAAGATGTTCTAGCAGAAATGCTAAAAGTTACTTCATATCATATCTGCCTTTATATTAACGAAACAAAAAATAAGCTAAGAATAACATTCTAAACAAAATGTGATTTAGAAGAAAATGGAATGCATGGATAATGCACAGAATTCTTAAGTAGTCTACCATTGGTGTTGGGAAAAAAGTTTTTTATTGGTACTTAGATTTTCAGGAAATACAACAAAAACCAATCAAAACCAAATTATATCACAGTGAGGATATTTACATATGACAACAATGTTTGAAAGTGCAAGTCAAAAAGATTGTAATGAGTAATTTTTTTAATGTCCTGTTAATATTTACAGCCAGTCTTATAAAGTTGTAATGAACAAATCAACCATTAATATTTAAAGTAGTCTTGACATATTTATTTTTTCAAGCTGAGGAATTGCACAGATTATTCAAGCCTATTTTTTAATCTCATCTCTGTTACCTTGTCAATATTTTATATTTATACTAGAATTTACTTTGAGAGTTACTTTATATATGCACCTAATCATTGATAGTGCAGGAACAAGTGTTTCATTCTGCCACTTTAATTAGTCCAAATGAGATGAAGTGTATAAGTATTAGGGCCCAGGTTTTAATTATTGTTACTTTAATCTTCTTGTGTCCTTAATCAGGCAAAAGGTTCATTGTCTTCAGTTTGGCTATGCCCTTTAAGTACTAGTATAGTAAGGCTGGTATGTGAAAGAAAAGTCATAACTGGAGTGCTCCCAGAAGATAATTTCCAAAACCCTGTCCATAATCATCCTATCCTTCTTTCTACCATATCTGAAGGTTTTCAAAACACTTATTCTATCTTCTGTTTGTTTGCCTTTTTCTTTCTGCTGTACCATGAGACAATTTTAGTGTGGCAAATTACTGTGGCAAGTACTCAAATTTCAGTCATCATATCAGACAGAGCTGTCTTGTTGTTATAAGTTGTAATATACATCATGTTCTGATTAAAAATGTTCAGTGTGTTGAAATTCATAAAAAGAAGTTATTCTATCCTGTTTGCTTAGAAACCAGGAATATATTTTGTTTGCTCTCTTCAAGGCGGTTGCAGGGAAAATAAAAGCAGTGGCGTGTAGTTTATCTTCCTTAGGAACAGATTATTTTGAAGTGGGACTTGAGTGGAATTTATCTCCAATGGGATGTTACCTGTTTTTTTTATAAAGCTCTTGAAACATAACGAGATGGAACCGTATGTTGACCTCAAGAGGCTAGCTAGTCTTCATCTTGATCCCAAAGCACCGTTAATAACATGCATGCAATACTTTATAGACGGTAATCCAACCTGCTCTTGAAGTCCTTAGTAACTTTTCCAGTTAAATCTCTTCTATTCTTAGAAAATTGAAGTCTCTTTTAAAGTTAGAAGTGGAAATTTTGTTTGGTGTTTGTTTTTTTTACGTTCATCATCTAATTTGTAACTTCTTAAGCTCCTCAGTTCTTGAACCACTCACCATGGTTACTGAGAACATAATATATTCCTTTCCTCTGTGGCCTTTTTATATTTTTGAGTATCGGTATATTCCCTATTGCTCTTTCATCTTGCTATGAATAACTCCAGTTTGTGCAATCTATAAGAGAGATATTATTTTCTAGACCTCTAGTCTTTCCAGTGCTTTTCTTGGATTCTGTCCAAATTGTTGGTATCAGTCTTAAAGTGCAGTGTCCGAAATTGAATGCAGTACTGAGCTGAGAAAAGCAGAAAGAAATAACTGTATATGTTCTGATTCTTGGCCTGTACATGCAGAGAAAAGTTTTTGCTATTTTCACTACGGCATGTCTCACGTAATCTATTATATCCCGCAGGTCATTTCCTGAAAAGAAATTGTCTCTGAGACTCTTGTTTTTCCCCCTGTATCGGTGCAGTTGGTTATTCTGACCAAAATAGTCTAATACTTCTGGCCTAAATTGTGTACCTGGACTTCGCCCTTAATCCTTGCATCTAATTTTTCAGATAGTTTCTCTGATTTGGGGTAATGTAGAAACAAATTCTCTAAAAATCTCTAAGAAAATTTCTGAGAATGAAGTATTGTAACATATTTTCTGAAAGTCTAAGAAAATTTCCGAGGATAAAGTACCATAGAAATAAATTTATGCAGAGATATTTGCTAGGAGATTGGATATTTCACCCTATTCATGATGGGAGATCACCCTTCTTGACCTGGTACTGCAGATACAGCACTGGAGATACGTGGATAGATTACTTTTGCTTAGCTGTATATGTCTGAAAAATCTACTTTACTGTGCCCTCTGTAAATACTTTTTTAGCACTTAGATTGTACTTCTGCCCTTCAAAAAGATGGGCACATGGTGTGAAAACAGCTCAAAGCCACGGCAAAATCAATCTCAGTTGACCTATTTCTACAAGAATTTCACTGGAGGGGGGAAAATCGGAGTATGTTAATAATCTCTAATTATCCTTCCTTATCGTTGAAGACCCAAAATCTTCCTATCTATCCCTTCCCTGTCCTTCCCCCAATTTAGTCTTGTAGTTTTAACTTATTTCTAATGATTAATACGATGTTTTTATTACTAATAGTGACGATTAATATAAAATGTGATGGGAAATATATGTTGTTCATTCAAGTATGTTTGCATTTTAAGAAGTTTTCAGAAGGGCAAATGACACCAAAATTATTATATGTTAAACAAGTGATTGTAAGTTAAGCCGGTGTTGTGAACGTATAGTACAAGAAATCTTTCTGGATAAAAAAAAAAAATAATCCAGAAACTTAATTTAATGTGATGTTCATTTTGCTTCAATTAAATGGAAATTTTACAATTACGTGTAGACGCCATAGAATTTCCAAGCTCATATTCATTAAGGAATGACCCTGCATCTAAATGCACTGGGTTTTTCGCTCTTGTAAAGTCTGGATTTATACCAAAGTATAGCTTACTGCACATCTAACATCTCTGCTTTTCATCAGATTCTGGTCAAATATGAAATATGCCACACAAGAAATACAAATATGTAAGTAGGCCTGGAATGGGTAAAAATGTGATCATCTGAATTTATTAATGAGGTTTGTTAAACAAATTGTTCACAAAGTTTCAGTTAAACCTTAGTCCATGTATTTCCTGTGCACATTTAGTGCATTATTCAGATCTTTTCATAATGTTCTCATTATTCAAAACTAGAACTCGTGATTCAGGGCGAGTATTTAGTGCTCCTGAATTTGGGTTCCAGCTCTTGAGGGGTAAGAATTGTTTTGACCTTGTGAACGTAGTTTTAATTTCTTTTTAGTGGGCTAGAGGCAGCTAAAAATTATTATGAAAGAACTTCTAAACATAGATAGCACAGCTGAGAGAAGTAATTTTCATTCATTTCTGATATATGGTAAAACCTGGCTAGTGAATTTTCTCTGCCTAGTCAGTTCAATATTTATTTCTATTTTTTGTAACAGGTGGGTGAACAGAATAACCTGACTTAGTTAATGCTTTTTCCACACTATCTAATTCAGGAAGCCATCGGAGCTTCAGAATGTGAAATTAGGCATGTTAACTGGCATAGCCCATCAAGCATAAGGAAGAGCAGTATATCCTCACTGTTACTGTAGATAATGAATTCAAAGCCTGTCACTTTCTGATCAAAGAATATGTTCATTTAGATATTGTGCAATTCTATCCATTTAAATTAGCTGCAGGTTTTATACTTTGCTGCATGAGAGCAGGAGTCATGAAGGCTTCCGTAGAGCTGAAGCCCTTCTTACCTGCTGCCTTGTCCATTCAGTTACACTGAATTAGGATGTATTAAAATTCTGAATTGTGATATAAATATAAAGCTGGTAAAAATTACACTACATTAAAAAATAAACATTCCTAAGGAGTTGTAACAAGTTGAAACTCTGGTAGCTGATTTCAATGTAAGGTTACTTCCTGTAAATAACTTAGTAATGGTAGGATTTGAGACTGTGGTTGGAAGAAATAATTCAACATTTAGGAACTAGTGTTGGGTTTTTTTTTTAAATCTGTGCTGTTTATTTAGACCATCAATGATGGAAATAGAACAAATGTATTTCTACAGAAATTTTTGATGTCTAACGTAAAAGCAATAAAAGTTTACTGTCTTAAAAAAATCTGGAAATCTGTGGAAACATCTTACAAGGATAAATTCTGAAGTTTAGTAATAAATGTGTGTGTGTGTGACGTGTGTAAAGAGAGATTTCCTATTAGCCATTTATGCATATTTACAGAAGATGCTATTTTAAGAAGGTCTCATTGAGTTTAAAAATTTTGTTTGGTTTAAGAAATTCTCATTTTATATTGGTTGGAAGTTAGTATAAAAAACTTGATATTTTATAGTTCAAACTACAAATACATATATTTGTGGACAGTATGCTTGGGAAAAACTGTTGTGAAGTTGTATTTGAATCACAAAATTTAAATAATGAAAATCACTTGGATAGTTTTAACAACATAATTTGTGGAGACTCATGTATTATTTCCATTTTATACTGTATATGGGGGGAAAAAGGAACGCTGTAGAATATATTTCTCTTTCAGTAAATTAAATAGTGTCTCATGTGTGAGGTTTGGCTCCAGCGTAAAATTGATACTTAATTTTGCTAACTGAAACACAGTAACTTCAATAGATATTGCTTCTTTTTCATAAGCAATTTATATCAATTATTTTTTAATTTAAAATTAGGATTTTGGCAAGATCAGGTATTTCCATACAGCCCCACAAACCTATAAATTAAATATATGTATAACCAAAAGTTGTAATCTGTATAAAGAAGAAAGCACCTGCTTCAAATTCTAAATTAGATAGCAGTAGCTCAGTGTAACAAGATTTAATTAATTAATTAACACCAACTAAGCAAGTGCAAGCTAGAATGTTAATGTTTGCAAGATCCTTCAGATCCTTACATCCCAGATCAAAAGACGTTCAAAGCAGAATAATTACGTGATGTGCTTCTCTTGTTGAAATACAATCTCTAACTAGCATTTGAAACTATGGTAGTTTTTAAATCTGATTTAGCAGCTGTTTTAACAGCTGTAGAGAATTTTAGAACATTTACTGTACTGTTGGATCTTGCAGTTGGTGAGTCCTTGCGTGTCATGTGGCTACCCTGATGAGGATGGTTTTTAAATAAATAAAACCATCAACATAAAGAAAAGGTTTCTTCAAGGTTGCTAAATATGCTGCTGACACAGAGCCCTAAGGAATTTGCAATGGAATATTGAAACCAGGTAGCCTGTATGTCACTGCATTCCGCTACAGTAGTAGAGAATAAAATTACTATTCATAATGCAAGCACTTTATCACTGTTCTTGCAAAAAAACTGCCATGAACTTTGAGACCTTGAAAACTAATATGCCAGAAACAATAGTGGAGAGATGGGAAGTTAGAAAAGGTAATTATTGAGCTGCTGTTAGCTAAAAACGCTTTTGGGTCCCTGTATCTGTAAATATAAAAAAAAGAAGAGAGTTTGCTAGCTGGAGAGCTATCAGAAAAATGCATTTTAAGTCAAATCATTTTAGACTAGAGGGAATATAATTTGGGGTTTCACAGAACCTGGAGAGTTTTTGCAAACAGTATCAGGAGTTTTGTTAAAATAAATAAAAATGTAAAGCTATTTCAGATAAACACTTGGCTTTCCCCAGGGGAAATTATTTGTTATTCGCTAAAGCAGGGAGTGAGAGATGGTAGAGGGGTAAGGGGAAGATGGGATCGACATCCAGCATGCCAGGGTTTTTTGACTGGCAGTAATCAGATCAACACTCTGGTCATAAAACTCGTAAAAGTCAAGTTATACAACTAGAGGTAGAGGAAACAATTTAGAATAGTTTTAGTTTGAAATGGACCTCCTTCAGTTAGAAGGCCATCTCTTTTTTTTCTGATGCCTGTTTTCCTCCTGATTATTTTGCAGGTGTTGCCCTGTTTTCCCAGTTCTTAGCTCTTCTCTGTACTATCAGGCAGTATTTTCTCATTTCTTGTTTTTCCTGAGGAAAGGAATAGCCAGGACACGGTGGCTGTGTGAAATGGAGCAAAGTGCACAGGCAGATTTGAAAATGGAGAAGGGAAATGTTTTGGTTTAGCTGGTAAAGGAAGACTGGCTCTGAGTAGGTGTTTCACTCTCGTTTGCCTTGGCCCGGGAAACCCCGGGGAAATATTTTCTATGTTTCCAGCAAGGGGTTGGTTTGTTTGTTTGGTTTTTTTTCTGTCCTGAGCTATCATCTCCCAGCAGTTTGTGATAAGGGTCAAGAATCTATTTGATTAATTTTTTTACAGACTTCTGTGCTCAAGCACATGCATACAGGCCACGTTTCAGATGGATATGTATGTGTGGGACGCAAAGTAAGAAATATTATCAGGAAGCCAGGTATTAAGAAGGCATACTTTGATGTTTTAAATCTATGGTGGTTTTATGTTTGATGTCATTTGCAAGCTGGGGAAGAATTTCAGTTTTCCACATTAAAGCAATATGGCTAATACAGATGTCTGAGGTAACTGTGAATATTTTCTTCTCTACTGTCACCTTCTGCTGGTTTGAAGTTTCTTTTGTTCTATTAGGAAGCAGTATCTTGGTGCATTCAATTTCTACCTCTGTGCATACTGAAATTTGTAAGATTTTATTAGAGAAGTACGTAAAATCAGATCTGTAACATTGCTTAGATATGATTAAAGTCTACCTTGCAATCTTCTTGGACTTAGTGACCATAGTGCAGATGGAAATATTGATAAATGGAAATATTCATGAACCTTCAGTCAAAAATTATAAGAGGAGAAGTTTTTTTGGAAGGAAACGCGCAAATCCTACTGTGAATGCTGCTTTGCAACCAGGGCTTCAGAAAGCTTTTCAGATGGATACAGCTTCTGTTGTTGCATGTCGTCAGCCTAAATGGGGAAAGAGTAAGTGCAAAAGTCCTGATAGGATCACCATCTTTATGTATTTTCACACATTTCTTAACCTTTCTGTTTTTAAACAGGAAGAAAAATGCATCCTCATTTTACTTCAAAATACAGATCCTCATTATATTTCCTTTCCAGTGCAAAGCATGCAAGCACACCACCACACTAAAATTATTTGCTGTTTGTTAGAAGCAAGAAAAAAATAACCACTTTGATCAATTTGCTGCCTTGAAATGCCCTCTAATTTAACCATTATAGAATTGTATTTGATAGTGGCTCCACCAAATGAGCCGCTTTAGAAATGAGGAATGTTTCTGTCAATTAATGCTCCTGTCACTTGTACATCATTCATCTAAATAAAAATGTAGGCACTGATTTTCAGCAGATTATAGAACATGTTATTATACAAATATTTGTATTCGTTTTAGTTAGCTCGTATTTGAGCAGTATGTGTCCGTGTCTGAATGTTGAGAATATCTTTATAACCTCTTCAATAAAGCTTTAAATTAGAACTGCTGGAATACAATCAATATTTTAATGAAGAGACTGATTCTTGGTAAGATCAGTAGGCCTATCAGGAGAGTGTGAAGACTTTGTAATTGATAGTTGTCTCGAATCTGTGCTACAGCAACTGTCAAGTCAATTAAAGAATGTAGCAATATGTAATAAAATGGAATTTAGGGATCTTTTCTCAGTTGCTCTTTCATAAATAGGTGTGCTGTCAGATATTTTCATGAATAAACTCTTGCTTTAAATATATGTATGCTTTTAGATTAAGTTTGCTTTGCTTGAAAACTGTTCTGTTTCTAACTGATGCCCAATTATCACAACTCTTGACGGACGTGGCTCAAAAGTGGATGGGACTTGTGGGTGCTGATGCTTATCCAGTGGATTAATAACAGTGGGAACAAGAGCACAATCATGGTGTACTCACCCTTCATCCCCTTCCCTCTACGCGGTGTAGTGTGCTGTCTTTTCTAATCTGCTAGGAGTTACACTGTTAAAACAATAACAAAGCAGGTTGTCTTGGGAAATCTACTTAACCACTGAAGGATGCTAACTGTGCTTTTGCTTTGTGCAAGAGCTTTACTGCTCTTCCCCCTCTCACCTGTGTAAATAATGTTTTGTATCATCTGTAAAGAGGCAGAATTAAACTTGTATCCTAGCTGACTTGTCTGAAAATGTGCCGCCATACCTGGCATATCCTGATACTTCGCTTTCTTCCTAGAACATACACAAGTTGTGGAATACGTTGCCCAGAGAAGTTGTGGATGCCCCATCCCTGGAGGTGTTCACGGCCAGGCTGGATGGGGCTTTGAGTGACCTGGTCTAGTGGGAGGTGTCCTTGCCCATGGCAGGGGGTTGCAACTAGATGATCTTTAAGGTCCCTTCCAACTCTAGCCATTCGCTGATTCGATGTCTGAATGCACATTCAGAAGCATCAGACACCCAAGGTAGGGCTGATCTCATCTAACCTCAGCCATGGAGAAGTTATGCAATCACAGTTCTCTAGGCTTCCTGCCTTAGACACCAGGATATTCAGTTGTCCTAAAATAGAATCTTAAAATCAGAGGAATAACTTACTCTGCTGAAACTTCATGTATAACTTTCACCTGAAGAAAAATGTGAGACGTGCCATAGTGCAGAGCAATTCCTCTGGTAGGTACCACACACCTGCTTTTGGGCAGCTTGTTCCTATGGGTGAGCTTTCTGAACACACACAGGACAATATTTCTGTGTAGCCTCGTGTAAGATTACAAAAAAATCGGGTTTCCAAATTGTCTGGTTTTGTGTTTCCTTTTGTTTGGGATTCAGAGATTGACTTCATTGGCTATGGGATAATGACTGTTGTGTTTGCTTTGTATGATTTAGGAGAACTACGCGGTAATTCCCCTGATGACTTCTTGTAACAATCTGTTGTACTCTTACTGATCCACTGTGTGGATCCACTCTCACTGATCTACTGTCTCAAGGCTTGTGGTGATGATGCTATTTTGTTAGCGCTATGTAATTCCGCTTGCAAGGGAGAAAAGATGATTTGTTTTATTTGCACTTGAATTACAATGTTTTTCTAAAAACTTTTTAAACAAAAAGGTAATCAACAGCTGCCTTTTTGAAAGGTAGTACTGAACTTGGGGCCTGTTTAAAAAAAAGAAGGAAAAAAAAAAAAGGGTAAGCAAAAGTAAAGCATATAAACCCGAAACG
This sequence comes from Larus michahellis, assembly GCF_964199755.1. Lineage (NCBI taxonomy): Eukaryota > Metazoa > Chordata > Aves > Charadriiformes > Laridae > Larus > Larus michahellis. The sequence continues at coordinate 18,440,867 of NC_133900.1, read as the reverse complement.
AAATTCCAAAAAGATAGGAGAGAAACCCTCCCTATATTTTTGGCACAGAAGAGATCACACTTTTTTGTTCTCCGTTCCAGTGAGCCTACTTAGCACCGTGCACGTTCTCTTTCCTACATAACTTGTTCTTCTAGGGGAGATAACTGAGGTACCTTTGTGGATAATAGATAGGCTAGAGACTGTGATTGTTAAGTAAGGTGTATTTAATGCTACATAGCAGTGGAGTTTTTATGCTGTTTAGATTTGCTCTGCTTTAATGAATAGGAAATAGTATTTGTTTCGAGTGTGGGTGTGTGCGTGTATACCTCAGTTCCTCTGCTTAAGTCCATAATTCCTCTGCTTTAGACCAAGAAAGAATGAAATTGAGTAAATCCAAACTATTCAGAAACATTTTCTACTGTATGTCAGATCTTGTAACTTGCCCTACCTTTCCTATTTTCAGTATTTTCTACTGAAGTTTTCCCTTTGTATAATTGTCCATGGTAGAGAAATACCTGTAAGAGTTTAAGAAGGGTCAATCTCAAGAAATGTGCATTGCTTTGGTACTGAAAGCTGGGGATTTACTAAGAAAAGCCCTCTAAATTTACTGTATACTTTATAAAAAAATATCGTTCTTGGTGTTTGTCACACGAAAGCTGTTGTTCGATGTAATACATATATGAGTAGTACCTTTTTATAGATAAAAATTATAGCCTACCATTGTGCATTGAATAACCTGGAAAAATGCAATCATAATAAATCTACGTACGTGGGGATTGTATCTATTTTATTGCAGCTTTAAATAGAGATCAAATGTACTCAAATGAAAAGAGAAAATGTAGCTGTATTCAAATGGCCTGAATTCTACCGGTGTTTCTGAACCTGCTGTTTCCTAATTGTATCTTGGTGGCTCCCATTTTATCTCAGCAGCTTATTTAGAGCGTCTGGATTGCTTTTTAGAGGCTCTCAGGAAGTGTTGACCTTTTTCTATTTACCAGAAACATAAATATACCACAGTATTTCCCAAGGTGAAAAAACAGGAATATTGTGTTCAGCTGTGTGTAAGTTTTTACAGTTTTTCTTGATTATTGCATCCTCTAGACTGAAACTTTAAAGTGATGCAGGTATGTCTGACTGAATTAAGAGCATTAACTACTGTAAGGGGGCTAGGGTTACTTTATTCTGTGCATACAGGTTAAAATAATCTCTATTCAAACTCTTTGAGTGCTGTTTGCTATTCAGCTATAGCTTGATCTATAGCTATTGTGGGTCTATAAAACAGTTGTACGTTGTGACCATGTATGTCTGCGAACTGCATAGGAGGAAGTTGATCAGTCAGGAGGTATCTAAAGGAAAGCTGTGGTAGAAAACCTTTGTTTCAGGAGTGGGATTAATATAGCAGTAGCTAAAATCATAGTGTGCTACAATTCTGTTCAGATACAGTATGTTTAAATTTATTGCTTTTATAATTTTGTCCAGGCTTTGTGTAAGGCAAAGGAATATTAGTCACAGTAAGACTAACATGAATTTTGCATGTAGGCTTATGGTACTGTATTTGAAGAAGCAGTTGGTGTGTTCAGAAAAGTACGTTAACTGCAGCTGTGTCCATACTTGGACCATTTAGGGAGGGGATGCTCAGGTCCTTGGCTGCTGAGCTCAGGTTGGGTTACAGAGTTTTGGTAGGTTACAGAAGCTAATGAAACATTGCATTGCAGCTGGATGGAAATGGCCCAGGCCCAGGGATCAGTAGGTAATTTTGATAGGGAATATCAAGCAGACAAAGAATGGAATTAGCAGTGTAATAGGATGTAAGGGTAATAGATATAACTATTTAGCAGTATATTTGATCTTCCTGTTTGAGAACAATTTCTTTTGCAGCTGCCGTATTTTTTCTCATTTCTTTTTGATGTTACTCCCAATACAGTTTGTGTTTAAAATGACGATTTGTCGAAACAAGAGATGTTCATGTGGAAGATGGTGATTTTGACTAATTCCTGAGGGGTGCAAGATTTCTGAAGAAAGCATTTCAGAATTATTCATAGGTCTCATCTAAATTGTGTCATAAGTGTTATGAGCATCTAATTTTTTTACCACGATTTAGAAAACTTCTCATTGTTAGAGTTTTAGCCTTTGATTTGGTGTGGTGCATTCTTATTTGTTGCTTTCTCTTTTGAATGGTGTGAGAAAAGATGGCTACTAAGAGATTAGTTCTCTTGATTCTGAGTATCTGTTTCTAATTTAATTTATTGAGCCTTTTTAGCTCATCAGTACCTTTTATTCTAATGTATACACATCAGGAGAACATCTGGTATTTATGAATGTCATAATTTGGAGTTTTAGCTTATGCTTACGTGCAGTCTTTTGTTCAGATGTTTCACTAAACTGTTGTTAGTAAGTGAAATGTTTGTTTTGCTTGCTGGTGCTGTGTCTACATGTGTGTAGGCACGTGAACTCTCTGGATTTAATCTGCACACGGGAAGCACTCTACCTGTAATAGCAGTGCTTACTTCTCTGGAATCTATTTAAATTTTCTGTATATTTCACAAATGAATGCAAGCATATTCTGTATTTAAATAATTCATTTTAATAACTAGGGACAGTATTAAATGATCAGAGTGTATGTAGCTATGTAGTACTAGTTTTGTAAACTTTCACTTGCTTTTAAATGGAAGTGTTGGATAAGACTGGTCTCATTTAAAAAAATTGAAAGCATAAAAACCTTTTTATGTCAAATATGCTTGTGTAGTAGAAAAAATAAAACACTTTTCTCTATGTAGTAGTTGAGAGAAAGGATATTAAGATTTTGGGCCACATCTAAAACAAATCCTATCCACCACTTTTCATGTTTAAAGTCCTTGAAACATGCCGGAATATTCCTTGAAGGATGCAAACCTCTTGGCTAAGCAAACCTTGCAATTATGTTCTACAATACTTTCATCCGCAAATCAGAATGCGCTTTACAAAAAGCAATCAGTAATACTTCATGCAGATATGGCTTTTTAATAACACTTTAGTTGATCATATGAAAGAAAATAGTAATGATAGGAGATGATGTGGTATACAGAGGGGCGACTGTATACTCCTTGAACTTTTTCAAACCTGCTGGTTGCTTGAAAAGAACCGATTTTCTAGGAGTTACTCCAATTATCCAAAATGTTTCAACTAATAAAACTAGCCACTAAAACATTTTTTATTTTTTTTCTCAAATTCACACCTGAAAATCTATTTTAATGTTTAAAAATGTATTAAAAATGCAGGAAAATTTTTACTACCTAACTTGACTTAGTACTTATTATTCCTAACACAGTTTGTATATAAAATGATGATTTGTCAAAACAAGAGATGTTCATGTGGAAGGGGCTGAAGGGTGCAGATTTTTTGAAGAAAACATTTTAGAATTTATTTAGAATAAATAAGTATTAAAATATGTAACGTAGTAACAGCTATAGCTGTATGAGAGTTAATCACCACACATTGTGTTCTCATGTCTATCCAAATGACAAAATTATAATACTGAATTATAGTGAATCATATTATTCAGATGAGTATTACATCAGTAACATTTTCCATGCATAGAGGAAGCAGGCTTCTATTCATTATCTGATGCCCAAATACAGAAGCAGACAGACAACTGACGAAGTTATTCATAAAACCTGCCTTTTAATAACTATGCTTTCTGAAACATACTATCTTACTTTCTCTGGTTAAACATAGTTCAGTAACATTTTAATTACATGGAATTTCTATACCTGAGAAAGAAGCTCCTTGCTTGTTTTGAATATGTCTTGGGACTAAACTTGAAATCACATTTTCTTTAATACCTCAGTGTTATTCTTAACTTACATGTGGCATACATTGCCCTTTTGGGAAATAATGTTGAAAATGTTATTGCTAGAGTTTGGATCTAAAAATCATTTTATATTAAACTGATGTGAAAAGAAGTATATTGAAACAGGCATGCACAAGAAAGCGTGACTTTTTCATCCTAAGAGCTGTTTCAAACATATTTTTTTTTTAACAGTGACAACGTGGTTTAGGCAGTAGCATACCTTAATACAAATATTCTGAGTTGTTCTGATGAATTTCAGGTTTCCTTCCTTAAGTTCTTTCCATTCCAGTTTCATTTTGTTCTAGAAGTATTGTCAAAGTGAGTGAGTGCTATTTGATTGAGAGATTACTCAGGAAAAGCCTTCCCCAGCATAAGTTCCTCATTGCATTTACGAATTCGCATACAGATACGTACTTATATCATCTTGGAAAGGTTAGATGAGTTTACCTGCTTTCCTCTGCATGCCTGTTTGAGCCTGTTTTTTTCCTTAGTAGCGTAACACAAATTTGTGGATTCAAACAACAGAATCATTCATGTAAGTACATGTTTCCTGTAGAGAGAGCAGAAAATAGGAAGATTCAACTTCCAGAGAAGGTTGTGGGAATGTTCACGCAACACAGGAGGCCTAATCTTTGGGAAGTGCAGAGGCTTGTTCTGAGGCAAAGAGAGGACTGGTGAAGTGATCCATTTAGAGACTGTTTAGTCACAGATTATATTCCTAAAGAATACATAGAAACAGTGCATCAATTTTATTCAGAACATTGAATTTAATCCAGAAACTTTATTATCTAACTCTATGTTCTGATGCTATCATAGTATGATGAGAATGTGAAACAGGTTCTCTGCTTGATTCACTGATAACACAGGTGAATTGCCAACTACACTGTAGTGAATTATATTTTTCAAGTAATCCAAATAGTGTGTGTGTTTTTGTGTGCCGTATGTCTACATGGATGAGACTCTAAAAATATACAAAGATTACAGGGGATCCATTACTGTAAGTACATTTCCTTTGCAAATATTGATGTAATTGGAAAATTCAGTAACCGCAACACAAGTGTTCAATTCTGTATCTTACACCCCCCACCCCACCCAAATAGTATGGTTAAGCTTGTTTTTAAAGCTCAGATATTTAGAGTGCTTACAGAAAGCAAAGTTCAAAAGTTAAATGAAGGGTTAAAAAGAGTATTGCTCTATTAATTATAAACAGTAATGCACAATTAAGAATTATTTTGGAAATGTACATGTATAGACAAAGGATTTTTTTTTTCTTTAATAAAGTGATTAATAGGGTTTTTCAGATAGTACACTCAAAGCTATTAAATAATTTAATTTGTATGCAATATAAATACCGGGTTGCCATGGCATTATAGATACTTCAAAGAAGCTTTTGGTACCAAAGCTGCTGCTGTTAAGAATGTGCACTCTAAATAGAGATTGCATTACTGTTTTCCAGATGACAACAATGAATTTTTAGAACCTTTTTAATTAGTTTTTTAACACTTTCTACAGTAAAATGTCAAATACAAGTAAACTAAATATAACAAAACGAGTTAGAAATATGCATATGCACACAAACACTAATAAGAAAGAGCAAGGTTATAAGGAACTATGACTAGAACTTACAAAGAATTAAAGGACAGACTCATAAATTGTCTTATTAAAAGACAATTGTTTTCTTTCCCTTCTATGGAGTAAAAGCTCAGGCTAAGCAGCCGTACTTCTGGCAAAAGAGTAACTGCAAAGGCTCCCTGAAGACCACAAACTGACGTACCAAAGGTTTATAGTTTAAACTTTATATATCTCTTGGTTTAGAAATTAAATAATTTAGAAACCCTTTAATGCCAGCTTGGAAAAGACTAAATGACAGTGATGGAAGGGGGTTTTTTTATTATTTTTTTTAATCCAAACCAAATCTTCTTCAAAAAAAAAAAATTTAAATGGTATCACTTTACAAGTGTAGGAGAGGTAATTTTGCTTATTTTGAAGGTCAGACCTCTGATGAGATACTGTTGGTCTTCTCAAGTATGCTTTCATTTACAGCACTTCCCAAGAAAATACTTGCCAGCTCAGGGCTTCCCGGGTGCTGCCGCTTAAGACAGACTTATTTGGCTGATGAACCTGTAACATGTTTGGTCTTGGGAACATCAGAACTGAGCCAAGGACGACCCTTTGCCTTTGGTCAGCTCAAGGAATACTTTCACATAGCAAACATCTTAAGCTTTATGGTTGCTAAATTTTCATCTCGGCGTTCTCCTTTCAGATTTCCTCAAGATGGGTGATGTGCTACAGACACAGGTGTTTCTGTAAGACGTTGCTGTGGTAGCTGTGAACACCGTTAAGCAGTGTGCCGCATGTCCTTCTCATAGGTTCTGTGCAGGTTCTTGTGGCAGATATTAAAAACGTGAACTTTTCTCCCCTCATCTCTCTAGCTAAAATGTGAATTACCATGCATGGATACTTCTGTGCTACAATACAAATGATGCTGCTGTAATCTAAAGGTGGTTATCAGAGATCAGGACTGTTCAGGAGCAGCACACCTTTTGTGGATGCCCCCCTTTACAAAGGCGGTCTGTTCAAAATTCCTTGTGTAAAAGGTTTATGACTGAAACATAGCACCTAATGTTACAACGTTGGTAATAACATAGCAAATCTTAGTGAAAGGCTTTACAGGAGCAGAATAGGGTTTCCTTTTTAAAACAAAAGTGATGTGACTCAATGACCCTCATCCATGTATACTCCCAAGCACTAGGACATGTGTCTCCACCTGCCCTGTCTGGAAGTCAGGTGTCCAGGTAGTCATCATACCCAGGCACCCTGTCTGGTCCAGATCTGTTTGCTGGATGCTGGGGAGCGTGAAGGTCCTAGTGCCAAGCTGTGCCCACCATCCTGGGCTTTCCTAGACTGGCAATGCCTGCAGGTCAGGGAAACCCTCTCTGTTCCTTGTTGGAACCCACTGGGATGACTCTCCTTCCTGAGAGCCATCAGCATTTCCTTGCTGCCTCTCCTGGATGTCTGGAGAAGCAGCATGAGAGGTGAGTGCAGTGCTTGGGACTTACTGACCCGCTGATGTGGGTGCTGTTAGCTCCTGCCGCTTTGACAGCCCTTCTCCAGGGTCTGCTCCTCCTGTGGCTTCCACACCCACCTGGACCCATCATCCCTGCCCTAGTGCTCCTATTGGCACTCTCTGTAAGAAAACAATTTTTCTTGCTGCTGAATGCCATGTACTGATGGCTTTCTAGTTAGCAGCTACCTTATGCTGCTGTATTTGCAAGCCTCACCTACACAGTTTGCTAATTCTTAGGTCAGTTATGCGGCAGCTGAGCTGAAACAGATGGGAACAACCTGTGATGGAAAGCACACCTGAGGACATGCTTCATGCAGGCTGGACAGGCCTAGCATTTTGCCTGGACTGCTGTCTACCTCGTATGCTGTCTGTGCTTCTTGTAGAGTCTTACGACTGATACCAGATGGACAATGTGGCCTATGAGTCCTTGCAGAAGGACTTACCTGTTGTGGGGAGCAATGCCAGTTTATATTCCACATTCAGCTATAATTTGAGGAAGGTGGGGGTGCACAAACGTGAGACTTTACTGGGACACACCAGCTCAGGTAAGTACAGAAATTTATTTTAGCTACGGGTTAGCTTCATCTGTTCCTTCAGAGTCTATTATTTTTTCATTCTCTGTATAATTGTATTCTGGTTTTGCTCCTGAACCCTGAAACTTTTCTTTTGTCTTACTGTTAACTAAGTAGCCTGCAAGGCTCTTAGAAGGACCCGTCTTAACTAAAGCTGAATTTCTTTGCGGTTTGTAAAGATGCTAGTGGATGATCTCTCCTTTAACATGAACTTTTGGCATTTTCATGAAAGTTTCTAGCAGCCTTGACCTTCAGCAGTTCTTCTCTAACTTCCTCAACTTGGATGCTAGAACTAAAAGCTTCTTCCTCTGAAGTTGTTTCTTTCTTTAGTGGCAACTTAATAGGAACTTTCGACAGAGCCGGCTGTTATGAGTACATCTCCTTGGAGAGGTTCATTTTGGACAGACAAATCATGACAGTCACAGCTGAAATCTTTGTGCTTTGACTGATAGTTAATCTAAAAGGAGGCTTTTAATTCTTCTTTTTTTTTTTTTTTATAAAGATCTATCCCTAAAAGACGTGTGCTCATTCATTGTCCTAGACTCTTAGACACACAGGAACAGTCAAGATGCAAGGGATATGATTTAATTAGGCTTCAGCTGTACTAACTCAGCTGGGAAGTATCCAGCACTAATTCAAACAAGGCAGGTCATGATTCTTCTCTGGTAGAAACCTGGATTGCTTCCTGATTAATGTTATTGTCCACCTGTTGAAGAACTGGCCTGGTACCAAAAGCCTTGCATACCACCTGGGTGCTGGCACTTCTAATTACAGATGCAACTGCTCTCTGTGTCAGCGTGGAGAGAGGGAGGGAACGGAAGAGCATCATGATGGTGCTGTGAGGATTAGATTTGTTACCTTGTCTTGAGAAGTTAAAAAAAAAAATCAAACTAATATTCCTTCTTAAAAACAGCCACTTGTCATTGCTTTATTAGAATGCTTAGCAATATTTCCCGACATCTAAAAATAAAAGCCAGTCTCTGCCAACTTTGCTGTAGGGAGATTAAACCATAACTGAACTAAACTAAAACCAAGGTCCTGATCGTATTTCTTTGGCAGCCTCAGGCCTGTAAGCAGAAAATAGACATCTCCTTACATGTCTACTTTTTCCATCAATGTAGCACAGCAAGTAACTGCTAGGTATTTGTTTCCCAAAAGAAGCAGTCATTCTGTTCCTGTGGTTTCTGCAGCCCCGCAGCTGCTTCTGGGTGAACATTTCTCTTAAATGAAGTAATTTCAACAGTGGCTCTTGTGCTTGGAGTGTGTACTGATAACTGATACAAAATACATAAAAATTACAGATTTTGGGGAGGGGGGATAAGAGGGCGCTGGAGCAGATAGTGGCTGTGAAAGAAAGCTGCTGAATCTTACCATAGTGTTGCTAGATTAAATAAAAATTTCAGGCAGAACGGAACATTCACTAACCTTCATAGGATTTAGGCATTTTATATTGGCTTGGATTACATGTCTGCTTTTTATATATTTATGAAGAAAAACTCATTCTTTCCCAAATTAATGTAGATGATGTAGCCTTACACAAACATTCAAAAGGACAAGCAGTATTTCCTCATGAAACAAAGTTTTAGTTTAAGTAATAAATAAAAAGACTGTTGATTCATGGAACCAACTCAGTGGAATTCCTATAATGAGAATGTTTGCTTTCTACAGAACTGTAGTTTAGGAAATATTTTGGTTCATTAGAGATAACATCTGGTCATCTGTAAGAAGTTTTTCTTACTTCAAAAATGTTTTTATAGGAGACTCTTTGCTAATGCAGATATTTCCGCTGGCAACTGGTTCTAAACAGAGGATAATGATTCATCTCTCAAGGGAAATGGTATACGTATTCAATCTCTTGCCACCAAAGTTTTAAGGATTTCATGTAAATGCAAAAAGAAAGGAATATAGCAGACGACTTCGGGCTTGTTTAATGCTCTTTCTCTGCTTTTTCATCTGTAGGCATATGAGAGTCTTGTATATTTAGCTTCTAACATCGATGCATATTTTAGCAACTCAGTATACAATGGCTCTGCTAAAAATCCTATCAACCCTTCTGTTATACATATTATTTTTTGAGGACGTTGTTTCATTTATTCTTCTGTTTGAGCTAAAATGCCCAAGATATTACCGGTCTCACACAGAATCTTGTCACATATCTACCTGTGCCTGTTTCTGGAACACTTAGCTTGGTAATTGGAGGGATAGGTACATCAGATTCAATTTTTAATCTGTTTCACCCATTGAGATTTAGCTTTCCATTCAGTGATCTTGCCTGTGATTTTAAAGGTACCTCACCTCAAGAATATCAATTTTTCTGTCAATTAGATAGTTCTCGCTGATCCTAAAGACTGGCATGCTATTGAAAAATATGATTTTTTTGATGCATCTTATGCTTTGCTCTTTTTGCTGGATGTTAGTTTCAGCAGCAGTTTGATTTTTGTCGTGCCACAGCTTTTTTTTCTTTTCTTTTTGTAGGGTTTCTTTAGCCCAACGCAATTGCAATTCAGTCTTCTGATAGTTTTCATTGCTTCCCTTTTTTTTTTTTTCACTTATTGTCACTGGATTGGTATTGTAACAGAAAGGATTCCATTTTATATCTAATATAATAACAGAGTCTTTTTATTAAGTAGAATAATTTGTATGTATACATGTAGAATACAGAGATACACATTCAGGGAAAAATATTATAAGAATGTTATTAATGTAGCAAAGTAACTCACTTAAAATGTAGGAAATACCAGAATGAAGATTTTTTTCTAAGCAAGCTTAATTGGGCTTTCCATGTATGTTTTCTTCTTTAGTCAGATAATCACTCTTTATTTTTTGCTTTCAGTGTCCATGCACAGGGTGCACTGTGTTACTGGTGTGCAGATATTCGCAGTATTGCCATTATCATCCCACAGAAATAAAGGGTGATGTTGGTTTAAAAGTCAGGAGCTACAGCTTTGTATGGATCATGGATTCCACCCTCTGGGGGATCAGGTGGTTGCATTAGGAACGGAGGAACTCGGTGGGAGCCTGGCATGTTGTCCATGGGGCCTCACCTGTGGGGCTGGGTGCACACAGAAGAACACCTGTCTAAAGGAATGGCAGTGATTTCGCCTGCTTCGACGTGTTTCAAGGTTGACGAAATGACACTTGCCACTAGGGAACAACAAGCAAGCAACTCCAGTGGAGAATTTCTAAGCAAGTTAATGTTGCCCTTGTCTTAGAGGTGTAGAAGTGAAATGCTGAGAATTTAGATTGAAAATTTGGGGTAGAAAAGTTGTTAAGTCAGAGAACAGGCTTGTCTGAAGTAAGTGATTTTACTTGCTTAAAGAACCACCCTCCTTGTCTTCCAGTGTAACTGTGAGTAGTCAGTTCGACCAAATCTCTACCTCTCAGAGTAAGCACCCTGAAAAATGAATTAATCCATACTTATAATAACTTTGATTCATACACTTACCCAGTATTAAGTGGCAACTTTGTGGGATAAAGTCCAGGTTTCAATGCAGCATTTGACTGCACTAATGTTTTCAAGAGTTAACAACGCAGAAGTCTGTGGGTGAGATAAAATGGTGTCCGTAAATGATTCTCCTTTGTATGCATTTCTTAATATCTCAGGAACTAGAAGAAAGTCTTTCCACTGAGACCAAAAACTCTTTCTTAGGTAACAGAGGAATGATGTGACTCCTGAAACCTGTGAAATTCCAAAATCTGGACTAGACATTTGTGTCTGTGGTAAATCTCTCTTACAGCCTCTTGTGTGCTAAAATTCTTGACCTCGTTCTGCTTTTGCTTTCTGCTCCCTTCCTGTGTTCCTGTCAGCTTTGCCTTATGATTCCAGTCCCATCCTTTCCTTACTCCATCTGTTCCTTAAATTTACCTAAATGCTTTTATAAATATATACCCTCCTGGTTTTGCAATGAAATAGAATTGTTAAAATTCAATAGAAAAGTATGGAATTTTTCATTGTCCTTTTTTGCTTTACTAATAATTTCTCAAAGCAAAATTCAGATGCTGTTTTCCAGTTCTAATCCGTATTTATCAATTTTCATACTAGAACTATTGCTTTGTGAGCTTTACAGTCTTACCACATTGATATTCGATGTGCCTCTTTCTACTCTACAAGAAGCTAACTTTCCAAAAACGCAACCATGAAAAAACACAAGAAAGATATGCTAGTATGATTTTGAAGAGTACTTTACTTGGCTTGTCTTTTTTAATATAGATGAGAAACTTTTCCACCTGGAAAAATTGGTTTATCACTAAGTCCGTAGTGAAACAAAAGATGTGTAATTTTGCTCTGGAGGTTTCAAACATCTCTCCTTCATGGCACATGCTGCATTGTAAAATAGCGTGTTGTAGGTATCCCTTTTCACACTTTATGTTTTAGAATACCTAACGTTCTCTCACTGAAAGAAAATAAAAAGCAACCAAACCTCCTCTTTTTAATTCAGTTCAGTAGAAAGCCAGGCTGTCTTTTTTTTTTTTTGTCTGTCTTTTTTTTTTTGTCTTTTTTTTTTTGTCTGTCTTTTTTTTTTTTGTCTGTCTTTTTTTTTTTTGTCTGTCTTTTTTTTTTTTGTCTGTCTTTTTCCAGAATGGTTTTGGTATCAAACACAGTGACACAGTGGACTCGCTATTCTGTTGAGAAGCATAAATACAGCAATCAACCTGAGATGTTTTGGAATTATATGTGAAAAGGGTGAAATTTTCCTATACCACTATTAAGTAAACATGGAAATTGCAGATGTCTCTAGTATGTGTGTAAGTTCACACTTGTATAATGTATGCTCCTTTCAATTAATATATATTATTAATTAATTTGAAGAAAGACTTCTGTCTTTAAATACATAATTAAAATGATGATCAAATATACCTGACTTCTGCCTCTTAAAAATTATGCATTGCCATGTTTTCCTGGTAGGTATTAAGCCATAATGTGAAAGTCAAGAACTCTGTGTTAGATGCATAATTTTCACATACGGTATGTGCATCTAAGAAGTAGAACACTATATAATCCTGAACGCAAACATGGTGATCGACAATTGTTTAATGATAGCATGGAGGAAATAAAGAAAATACAGAGCACATACCTTTGCTCTTTATTTTGCTGAGAGTTAGGGAACAACCTAGAATTGCCAGAAATTCTTGCCTTAACTTGGACTTCCAGCCCTTGAAGACTCTCATGAAGTGGGCCACATCATCTTTTTTTTCCTCTTTTTCCTACCCCTCCTTACCCCGAAAGAAATGAACAAAGACCATTTTCTGGAGGAGGGACATAAATTCCTTCTGCTTCTTGCTTCAGGTGTGCAGGTTCTTTTCTGCAGCTGTTTTTCTTTCCCCAAGCAGATCAGCGGTTTACTGCTTATAGTTGCACAGCGTATCCATTGCTTCTACAAGGGAGGATTAGTAAAAGCAGTTGATGCTACTTTTTGTTTGTTCAGGGTTTTTTAGTCTTCATTATTCTTCTATCTACTTTGAATTTGTGCCAATAGTATACAATAGGGTGTTACATGCTTGTCAGGCAAGTTACTATACTAATTTGTGAAACAGTTCTAAGCAGAATTATCAAAAAAGGACTTATGACTTTTTTTTTTTTTTCTCCTAACTAAATCTTTACTATAACTACTCTTTTGGGGTTTTTTTCACATTATCCAGAAAAATCAGCAGTGATGTACTAAGAGTGTGGATTCAGTTTTGGTGAGATGAATCCTGGTGTGTGCTTCAGAAGGTTCATTGCCTTTTTATAAGTAGCCTTTCAGTCTGTTTGAAGTATTTAAAATAATTTCTTTCCCTTTAGAAACACATTTTGCTGCTGAATTGTGTTATACAGAAGTGAGTTGAATTATGTAAATGACTATTCTGCATGTTGGAGATAAAAATAAATATATAAATAAATTAACAGTTTCAGACATCTGTGACAGAATTTCTAAATGAAACAATGGGAATAGTTAAACTGAAAAATTTGAGAAAAGTAATACATGCTCACCTTTTAATTCTTTAAATTTAAAATGCTACTTCAAAAGGCAGGAGTAAATCTCACACCTTCGGAGTTTTAAATCATCAGTTTGCTTTTAAGCATGTCAGTTGTTTGAGTTAATTAGTTTAATTTCCTGATTTCTATTTAAATAAATGCAACTGCAAAACAGAATCTTATTCCTGAGCAGTTCGTGACGATGGAAACTACCTTGCCATGAGAATGTTGTATTGAAAGGTTGGCACCTTGAACAAAATCAGGCTGGTTTTGTTAAGTAAAAAGTTCCATGTTCTTCTTCCTGAATTCAGTTCTGTAGGAGTTTCTTCAAAGGCAGACTTGAAGGTTTCTGAAAAGATACAAGTGCCCAATCTCAGACATCAGAGAAAGTCTGAATGTTAAGAGAAAGTACCTAAATATTCACAGCTTTACATACTGGGACAAACTATTTAACTCTGTGTTTTCAAGAATTTTTAGGTGTTTAGAGGGTGTTTGTAGTAGGACATCCAGGGACACACAAACTGTCTCAGAAAGAGGTTTGGAGATTCAGATCTTATAGTAACATAGATATGCAAAAGTAGTGTGCTGTGTGTACTAGCTGGCCTGGACAATGTGTGGAGATCATTAATTCAGGCACAGTGTTTTACTAGCAAAACCCATTATATCTAGAAGCTGAGATGATGTGTCTGCACACTCCGGTGCCGTGACATTTCACTCATCAAGATACAGTCAGCTCATGACCAGCTCTGTGTAGTATATAATGCAGCCCTGTTCTAAAGACAGTTATGCTGCATCTAAGCATCCAAGTCCTTTAGGACTTTAGCTTTTATCCTTTTTCTCAGGAGTTGCCTTCATCAGTCTATTTCTTCATCAGTCTTTCTGCTGCTGGTGTTTCATTAGCAGGAACTTTCTCTCACTTGCTGATTTCCACCTAGAAATGCTCTTTCAATTATGAGTGAGAGGGGCAACTAGACACCTACAGCGGATTCTGTTTCTGCACAGTGGTAGGTGTGTTTTCCTGCACTCTTAAGAAATTCACATACACACACAGATCTAGTCCAGAATATGTCCAATAGTGTTGTTAACAGATTCATTTTTCTTGTTTTCCTCCTTGTTTTCTCTTAAGCCATAAAATAACGTCTCAAGAGAAGCTTTCTCCACATAGAATATCTTTGTCAGCGAATTACTGTCTGCCTTTAATCCTGCAATATGTAATTGAAAACTAAAAATGTGGTCAGTAAGTTCCCAACAGGTTCAGATAAATACAGGAGGATTACTTTTCTCCTTTCCCTCCTGAATTTGATTCAAATTGTTTCGATACCTTCCTTCTGAAAGGAAAATATCTTTGGCAAGAGTTCAGTTTTCAGGGCTGATATTTTCTGTAGGTACAAGCATCTGAAGGTAGAAGATTTGCATAACCACAAAGCTGTATTTCAAGATCTCTAGCTATTGTCCGTCAAGCGTAGAATAAGCAGTACTAATGTTATTGTTGATTCTGGCTTACAAGCATCTGTATAATTTTTTATTAATTGAATGTAAGATTTAAATTTTCCATTTTATTTAATATTTATTTAATATTTTTTATTTTGTTTCTTAATATTCAGCTGCTTGGGAGGCCTTCTTTCAGTTAACTCTGTGGAGGAAAATTTAAATTATTTTTAGTATACTGAATTATGCTAACATGACTATGTAAATATTATTGTTTGTATGCCCTGAGTTAGCTTTGTAAATCTATGAAAGAATAACTTGAAGTCCAGTTTTAATAGAATTGTTGATTTTTGGTTTATCTAAACCACAGTTGCAAAAGATATAACGTTAGTAGGGAAAATAAATATCATTACTAAATGAGCTGATACAATTGGGGAAAAAAATGTAGGCAGTTTTTCAGGCCCACAAACACTCTTTTCCTCACCTGTGACAGTGAAAGTATTTATGGCTAGCATTTTTCTGAATCACTAAGCAGCCTGCATAATCTCTTTTCTTTTATTAAACCAGGTTTCTTGTTTTATCTTGTTATCTTGAACCATTAATATCATATACTGTGGTCTTTATTTTGTTTTAGCAGGATTTGCAGTTTATCAAAAAGTAAAAGATTGGGGGAATTCTCTAATCACAGGGTTTGATCATGGTAAAATATATAGGCAGTGGTACAACTTTATGTCTACAAAGTGGTTTAGATTGATTATTCCAGTTGTTGAAGGTAGAAAGGACCAATTGCCTCTTTCGGTAGCCCTGAGCATGGCTCATGCAAATTTACTTCAAGGACTCTGGAAATAGCATATCAAGGATTTACAGAGAAAACTTCCATTTATCTAGTTATATCATCTTTTCACACCGTGAATAAAGAATAGCAATGAAAATTAACCACACTTCCTTTTCCATCAAGTAATGGACACTGACTGCCCCGTCCACTGCTAAAAAGACTGCAGGAGAGAAAGGCCACTAAATACATCCTTTGTGAGATAACCCATCTCCAAAATCATGTTGTTGCTCCCGCATAAACCTTGAGAAGATGAAAAACTTTAAGATCAGTCTTTTAATTGTTTGGCCACCTCCAAAATTAACAGAAAAATGAAAATCGAACCAAAATCTACATTTGGGGACATGCGTATACAACATACAGTCATTCAGAGATTCCTAAATTTGGATAGGCATTGATTCTTTGTTTTGTGATGAATGTGAACAATGAGTATAGAAAGGGTACCACTAATCAGGGTAGACTTGCAGCCTACTCTAGGTGACCCTGCTCTGGCGGGGGGGTTGGACTAGATGATCTCCAGAAGTCCCTTCTGACCTCTACCATTCTGTGACTTATGTCCTTCTCTGTTTGCTAAAAATGTCTTTATTCTTTATGTGTGTACTCAAAAGCAGTCACACAATGATAGTCCTTCCATGGTGTCACGTTTTTAAGGGAAGACAGCTGGAATCTGATGTCTGTTTTATGCCAGTTTATGCAAAATTATGCAAAAAATGTAGTGGAGACTGTCCTCTTATGTCTTAAGTGGGGGTGAGAACAGGGCTGAGCTTATGATTAACTGTTATTGTTTACCCTTTCACATTTTATTTCAAACTGGTGTGCAAGGAATGAGAGAGGACCTGATGGTCCAGTCATTCCCAAAGGGCAATCCCATCGCAATCCAAGCATCACCTCTGGCAACTAGTCTCAGGAGCCTGGCAGAAGTGAGCAGCCCTAGGGAGCCCGTGGGCACATAGGCTCTGGGGCTGGCATAGCACCTGCAAAGGGAGGTTTGTCCAGCCATGCTGAGCAGATTCACATGAGCTTGTGGAGATATGAAAATTTAAATCCAGATAAAAATGAGTGCCTACCTGTGAAGCATGGGAAACTGTGGCATAAGTATTTAAAAAAAAAATAGAAATAAGAATACATTTTGCACATGTTGCTTGGGAGTATTTATCTTCATGGTTAATGAGAATTTTCTTACTTTCTCCTTCTGTTTTTTTAAGATAATGTTAGATATAAGTGGCGGAAAACGTGAAAGGGCACATGAAAAGATGTCATGATGTAACTGTCTTTCCTGTTACATTTAAAGATTCCAAACAAAGTTGCATGATTTTCACTGGGAGCAAGCAAGTATGCCTTCAGATGTTTTTATTTTTTTTTTCCTGTTTGCTTTTGTTTCCATTCCTCCACTTAAGCACTGAGCATTAGCAATGAATGATGGTAAATTGCAAGCTTTCCACCACCCTGTTCCGATGTACCACTTACTGCTTCAACAGGTTTTCTTTTTCTTAAAAAAAAAACAAAAAACAAAAAAACAAAACAAATCAAAACACATTTTGTTTCCCAAGCAAGATCTTTGTGTCGCTTATCCTTCTCCAAAAGCCTGTATTGAGTAGCACTGATGGGAACTGAACTGCATTTTTTAGTTCTGCAGAACGTCACACAAATGCTTGCTACTACCTAGAGCTGTGCTTACTTAGCATTGGTTCTATTAATAATGGTGTGAAAATAACAGTGCTGTAATAAGGAAAGCCATAAATGCTGGACTAATAATTATATGCTACCATCTAGTTTATGGATTTTATGGAAACTGCAGTTAGAACGTTATGAAGAATTATACAGATCTTTAATTGCACAATCTTTTAAATTATGCAGTCCGTGAATGCAGTTTTTTCCAGTGCTTCATACTACAGCAGTTAATTTTATATCCCTGTAGTTCTGGAAACCAAAGAGTTTCTTTTAACAAGTCTATGTTTTGGTGTCAGCCAAGTTCTGAGGTTTTCTGATTTATTTTTTTTTTCTTGAGTGTTTCTTTCATTACTAAGTTCTGAAGGTGGTTACATGCAATATTACCCTCAGTTTTAATTTTCAAAGAAATCAAGGCTTCCTACTGGCAAGAAATTACATATAGTTTGTGGAGAGAGGGAGGGAGTGGTTACTCAGTAGGTACCAGCATATGATATTGAAGGTGCGTCTCTGCGGCTCTCTAAACAGCAGGCAGCCCCTCGGATCAGAACTCCGGAGTTAGACTCTTGTACAATACAACTCCCGAGGCGAGCTCCCTAGTTCCCATGTGTGTCTCACAGGATTGAGTTTAGTGAATGCTTCTCTTCTTTTGCATTTAGTGACCAAAACCCAACAGGATAGCGTACCCAGAAGGCACAGATACCACGTTTCAGTGTTCTGGGTTTTTTTCTGTTCTGGGAGTTCCAGTGCATTTGGAGAATGATCCAAACATCAGCCTGTCCACTGACTTTTACAATGGTATGTCCTGGTTTGAGGAAGTGGTGTAAGTGTAAGCCAACTGTGGTACAGAGGAATTGTACCAACATCATTTGGAAGGTTTCTGCTGTGAGATAGCATCATCTGATGTATAATGACCCCCATGAAAAAAATCGAAAAGGCTTTTTTTTCTACCACTGATACTTAGATGGCAAGTGTTTGTAGCTCAGAGATTACCAAACGTACTTCATTTAAAAAAAAAAAAAAAAAAAAGGTTTATCAATTCCACTACCTGTTTTCACATTAGGACCTACATTTCGTATCTGTTTAAGAAGAAAGGTTTGTATTTGCTTGCCTTTCTGAAAATGTTATCTGTGCTTTATTTGGTATGGATTTCACGGTTAGTCAATTCTGCAGATCCAATTCCCAGAGAGGACTAGGGGTCAGTCTAGGGCTGAGCTCATGCACCGTTCTGGGAAAGAAAACAATCGTTAATAAGCAAAATCTGCATTACATTAAAGGCATATCCTACTGTGTAAACTGGGTAAATTTTTATTGTATGGTGGCCTATATTTTTGGATACAACAGAAATATTTTTCACCTCCAAAGAGAGTCTCAAAAACATTGTATTTCCAGTGTGTGTCAGTGAGAAGCGAAAGAGGAAGGGCACAAGGACTGGAGATAACTTATATGTATTTTTTTGAAACTTCCCAAGAAAATGTGATTAGATTACATGAATTCTCTTAAGAATCTGTTCCTCTTTCTCTCCCACCTTATCAATTATGCATACAAGTGCCTGCAGTATGTATACTTTCTGTACTGAGAAAGTGACCCAGAGGATATCTACATTTTCCTTGGGAAAAGAAGCTAAAACCAAGCAAATATCATATACCTCAAAATGTTTTATACTTCGCTGAGATTGGATGATGATTTACTCAGTTGTAGGTGATGGGAAAGAGAAGTCACTGAAAATAAACTCAAGCTTGAAGGACTGCAATGACAAGCAGCCAAAAAAAAAAGAAAAAAAGAAAAGATTACAAAATAATGATGCTTAAATTGACTGCCCTCTGCTTTAGCAGCTATGGTCAGCCTTTCTCCAACACCCATTTTCAATCATAATCCACAGAGGAAGAAAGAAAATCCTTTTCATTATGTTCTGAATTCATTGAACTGTAATCTCAGAATAATAAATTCACATCTCGATCTATGTTTTTGTGGGGTAAAAAAATCTTCTCCAGAATATCACTTCTGTGTTGTTTCTCCATTGTCGAAAGATGGACCAAGATTTTTAAAAAGCTGAGGTTAGAAAAATGCCTTTGAGTGAAAAACAACAACAGATGTCTGATTATTCCATGGGAACCTTATTGTCATTCATTCTAAATCTCTTTTTGATGCAATTTAACATAAATAATTCAGAATAAGTAAAATAGAGTATGAAAAATGTCATTTGACAGAGATAAATTTATAAAGTAGTAGAAAGTGGTGTCAGGATTTTACTAGCTGAATTAAATGTTTATTGCAAGTATACGAATGTTTCATCTGAAGAGGAAAATGCATTGATGTTTTTATCATTTATATGTACCAGGATAAACACACAACTCACCTTCCCAGTCATAAACAGGAATATATAACAACTGTATCCTAAGATGCTGAGTCAATGCCATGTTGTATGTGAATGAAACAAGTCTTGCTGCCTTCAAGAAATCCTATTAAATTTAAGTGACTTTTTGTAGGCAATGATGCAACATGCATTAGAGCATCAGAGCAAAATTTGGATCAGAAACCAAGCAAGTTGACAGCATTTTTACTAATGAATATTGAGGGATATTGCAAGTGCTAGAAATGAGAGTAGACTTTGTAAGACAAAAGGAAGGAAAAGTAATAATATTCTAGAGAAATAGCTTATTTTACATTATTAGTTGAAGGAAAATTAAATTATTCACTGATATTTAAGGGTTAGACTTCAATTAAATTTTCATTTATTCATGCCTTTAAATATTATAATAAATGGTTAATGACTAAATTTTCATAAGTACATTAGTAACTAATGATGTGACTGGTACGTATGAAAGATTTTAGGTGAATCTAGCAAGAAAGTGTGGCATCTATCAATTCCCATTTTTTTTCAGAATTCTTTCAAGGGGAGTGTTACACACTTGCATGCAGTGTAAAATATTATTGGTCACATTTTAAAATAATGAAGAAGTTTGTTCACTGGCCTAGAAATAGCAAGCTTGGTTTACAAGATGCTGAGATTCATATTAAGAGATAGGGTAGAGTTCAGTTATACTTTCTGACTTTATTGATAGTATCTGCAGTTATTTATGTTGGTTATTAAAATGTTTACATTGGTTTATATATTTCACTTACTTAAAAAACCTGTTTTATGCTTTTTTTTTCCTTCTTGGTGAGATACTGAAATACCTTTCAAAGAGCTGAAGACCACTTTCATTTTTCTGCTTTTACCTTCTTAAAAAACCTATTTTATGCTTTTTTTTTCCTTCTTGGTGAGATACTGAAATACCTTTCAAAGAGCTGAAGACCACTTTCATTTTTCTGCTTTTACCTTCCCCTACAAAAGATAGTAATTTAAACTGCAGTATTAGGAATTGTGCCATTAATTTTAGGGACTCTTTCTATGGCTATTACTGTTTCACTTAAATCTGCTAGGCTATTTGCTGGAAGATAGTACAGTATGCTTCATGGATAAGTCTGTTATGTCTAGATCCACTTGGATCTAAGGAAAACGTGGGTGAATGGCTGGGAGTGGATGTTAGGGACCAGCTCTTGGTCTTTGGACTTCATCTGCCTTGATTTAAGTACCCAAGTCTTTTCATGAGCCTTATTGTTTCTGTACCTCTTATTAAGGAAAGAGGAATAACAATGTTTCCATACCTCTCAGGATGAATAATTAAACATTAGCGTTCTTACGTTTTCTTACAAAGAGCTTTTTTCATGTTATCTTGACTATTTCTACGCGTTACCTTGACTATTCACAACAGTGGAGAACAAGGGTAGGCTAAGCTCAATGGTTTTACCAGCAAGGTTTTTCAAATACAGATCCTCTAAATCCTTCTGTCTGCTGAGCTCAGCTGCTGAGATCAAACTGGCTGTAATAACCTTGTTTTATAAAGCTATCCTGTGTGACAGCCTGTATTCTATATGCTGTAGTGTCCTGTTGCTCTGAGCAGCCTAAACAGAGGTGATACATCAGGTATTCACTGAACAGGTTTGCAAGAGGATAGAGCGCTCTGGTTCCTTTCTACAGCCTCACCTTGAAAGGGGCAGACTTCTACACACTGCATCTTGCTCTCTGGGTCACTCAAAAGAAAGGAGTTGAGACGCTCCTGTTGACCATGGACCACACCAGATTACTTTTCTTTTTTGTGTATATCTTTACTTAAAAAAGTAAATAGGATTTAAAAGTTCACAGGGCAGTTACAATATGAAACAGCTGTCAACCTATTTTTAAGATTATATTCCTGAATATGCGATGTTACATGTCCTTTAATGATATTTGATTTAAATAGATGTGTAGCTTAACTTATATTAATTTTGATATTATTTTTTAGCTCAGGCCTAACGATATTATACAGCTTAAAACTTTCAAAAGGGAGGTGCAATTCCCTTTCATTTGGAAAAAGATGTTAACTGCACTGAAATATACAATGCAGAAAATCTTGAAAGAAAACAAAAAAATTTCCATATAATGCCTTAAAAATAATCTTAATGCAGGATTCCATTTTCCTAGTTACTCCTTCACGAAAAAGGAATAAACTGTGTTAGAACTCTTCAACACCCTTTGCAGCTTCAATCAATCAAGTTGAATAGGTCTCTTTTTACCTGGATTGTCACTGCATGTATATTGAATTCATGTTCCTTGTGAACTGAAATTTCATCTTTGTTAACAAAGGGGACTGGCAGAGCTCTTTAGAAGTTAGCACCATTATTGTGAATCCTCTTCCTATCTTAGCATTAAGCTGCTAGAGCCAATTATGACATGACACTGCTTTGTCAATTAACGCTTAAAAAAAAACTTGACAATAACTGTAACTTAAGAATATGATAGCTATTCATTAATATTTTGTCTTTCCTTTTAGTGACACCCTAAAAATGAATCCTCGAGGACATAAGAAAGTGCTTGTTTAGTGTTGCTTTTAAGATATTTCTTGTATCATAGAAGTCCCTAGCCCTGAATGATGATTCCACCATGAAGCAGCATAGCTTTCATTAATTTCAGCAGTCGACTTCCAACTATTGTCAGCTTCTGTGCCACCAGACTGTGGCTTCCTAGGAATATTAAGTAAGAGTGGCTGAAAATGTGCAAGAGTGATAGGGGTATGCACATAGCTTTTAATTAAAAAGAAACAGTTCATAAACATTCCTGAGAAGAAGTTGAAAAGAACATGATAAAAACTAGTAAGAGGGCAAGTCCAAAAGCTGAAGGCTAATGAAGGAAAATAAAGTTGAGTTTTCTTACTCAGGCAGACAACTTTGCCATATGTACTATTGGTATACTAGGCAAATGAACATTTGTGAGTTGGCATCTTCTACTGTAAAATCAATGACTAAAGAAGTGGACCAGTAATTATTAAATGTGATTTCTGTTTAAATTTGTATTAGAACAGTGTTTTGTATTTTCCAAAAACTTCCAGTGTGTTTGAGATTGATTTTTCTATTTCCTGCTGTTACACTTTATTCATTTGACGCTAGATCAGTTTTGTGCCATAGAAGATGAGGAAGAAGCAAATTTGTTCAAAGTAAAACCTGATATACTGAGGCATGTACAACATTTCGTCTATTGAAAATATGGTTTTTGCAGCAAGTGGGAGAACACCAGGAGGAAATAGGATTTGCCAGGCTGTCACTGGAGACAAAGCCTGTCCCTTGTTCAATATTTAACCTGTAAATTTTTGCAGCTCAGATTGCAGTGGTAAGCATGAAATGAAAATTAGAAGAAATGACAGAATGTGGCTGATAGCATTTAAGAAAGTTTGCTCATTTGTGAGCATTTGGCGAACACAGGTTCAGCATGAAGTTTGTGTCCCAGAAAAGTGGCATGACATCCCATAAAATACGGTTATGCTTATTGCTTAACTACATCTAAGATTGTCTGATAGAATCAAAGCTTAAAGATCAAACTTGCTTAATCTGCATGTAGCGGCTAAAATGGTAAACCCATGATTTATTACATCTCTTCTTCCGCAAGGTTACATACAGATTTTTTCAGAAGTGATTGAAATCCTTCACCTTGTATGTGTGAAAATGCAAAGTGGAACATTGATTAAATAGGTATGTTTTAAGTAAGCTCCTTTATATCCTCATTTCTTCCCTCTCCAGTCCTCTTTCCAATGAAATTCAGCACTTTCACCTTCTGACTATTGAAACTCTTCAGAAAAAGCATCACTTCTTCAGTAGCAATCAGAGGCCTGAACGGCATGGCATTGCTTCCCTGCTTTGGTAGGTTCTCAGATTAAAAGATAGTTGATTTTTTTTTTCTGGGTTGTCTCCAGTTAGAATATGTCTGAAAAGTAGTTTAGAATAAAATCTTCAAACAGAGGTCCAGGCTGCAGTCAGCAAAATTATTTTGAAGGGTAGCAGTGTTACTTGAAGGACAGGCATGAACTGAGGAGATTTCAAAGGACTCGGAAAGGTCACAGTAGGGAGAAGGGGCTTACAGGTAAAAAAGGCAGAACAGAAGGATGAACTGAAGAGGTGAAGAGGACAATAGCTCTGCAGAATATAATACATAGTGAAAATTGAATCCATAAAAGAGGGAAAGCAACACTGGAATAATAAAGATATACTACCTGTGCACTACAAAGTCTGATGAAAAAGTAAAGGGGAGATTCTTTCAAAAAAGGCTATTTGAAGACAAAGTGAGGGTATAGAGAAAATTTCTGTAGATCATGATCAGAAAGGTTAGAAAACATGGGAGGAAAAAATAAAAGGGAAGTCTGTGAAGTAATATAATTGACAAGGTTGACAGCCTCCTTACCAAACTGAAGAAGATAATGAGCATGTGGAGTTACATATTTTTAAATCTGTTGAACAAATCTAATACTTGAGAGGGCAAAACATATTAGTGAGCTTATTTGCAATGCCACTGACCATGGAAACTTTTAGAAGGGAAACTAAGCTTTTCAGACAAATCTTGCAGGAATAGTAAAGCAAAAGATCTTTACTTTATAAAAGCATAACTCTTACAAAGAAGTTTTGTGGCTGATTTTTAAATTTGTCAGTGTTGGTTAAATAGATCAAAATGCTCATTGATACCCAGATATTGAAAAATAGTCATTCCAAGTACTTGCATAGAATGTCCGCATACAAATGGGGAAATGGGCACATAAAGTACACTGAAGCAAAACATGTGATGAATATAAATTACATTTTAAAATACTTTTTTTAAACACTGAAGTAGGTATTACCATTAAGCAGTCAATTATTTTTTGTCTGGATAATTCCTTTTTCATTATGAATAGCAATCCACTTCGGCCAGTTAAAAGGCTAATTTTGATGGATCTGGTGAGAGTGTAAAGAGGGAGCCAGGCTCTTTTTAGGGGTGGCCAGTGACAGGACAAGAGGCAATGGGCACAAACTGAAACACAGGAGGCTCTGTGTGATCCCTGCTTGGACACTGGGGGTGCCATGGGGATTTGTTTACATACAAAGGTGATGTACTACGTATAATTTTCTTACTAGCATTAGCCTATCAAAATGCATCAGCAAAGACTTGTTTTCTTAGGAGAGTTAGCTTTGCAGGCTATTGACCAGGGAACATGTGAATTTCTTTTCAATGAATGAAGATGTAATTTAGTATCCAAAGTAATACTTTGGACAGGGAACTACTGGAGCGAGTCCAGCGTAGGGCAACCAAGATGATTATGGGACTGGAGCACCTCCCTTATGAGGAAAGGCTGAAAGAGCTGGGACTCTTTAGCCTGGAGAAGAGAAGGTTGAGGGGGGACCTGATTAATGTTTACAAGTATCTAAAGGGTGGGTTTAAGGAGGACAGAGCCAGGCTCTTTTCAATGGTTCCCAGCGACAGGACAAGGGGCAATGGGCACAAGCTAGAACATAGGAAGTTCCGTTCAAATACACGGAAAAACTTCTTTACAGTGAGGGTGACAGAGCACTGGAACAGGCTGCCCAGGGAGGTTGTGGAGTCCCCTTCTCTGGAGATTTTCAAGACCCGCCTGGATGCAGCCCTGAGGGATGTGCTCTAGCAGGGGAGTTGGACTAGATGATCTCTAGAGGTCCCTTCCAACTCTGAAGATTCCGTGAAGATTCCGTAACCAGATAGCCAGCAGCAGCTGATTAATTGATCTTACACCAGTTGAATGTGTTTGGTATTAAACAAAATTGATATATTGAACTTACGATGACACCACTCCATTTGTTTCATTTTCAGAACTTTAGCTTGACCTATGCCCTTTTTTACCTCATCACCTTTGAAATCACAATGGAATCTAAATATGCAGCTAAGGCTACATAATTGTTTAAGGGCCTTTCAAACAAAGGTGATCTCTTAAACTAGCACATATGTGATGATAAAGTACTATTCGTTCTTGACCCTTTTACTTGATTTTTTTCCTTTTACAAGGTGCCTAAACTTTTAAGTGCTCTTAAAAATGACTTGCTGACTTCATCTTCTTATAGGTAATACCAGAATACAAAGTGAAATTCTTCCTTGAGCCTTCCTAGTCATCAGTTTTCACTCCCTTTTCCTACTTTATTCTTTATTTCTGTCCACATCCCTAGCGTACCTAATTTTGATGGAAAATGTTCTTCATCTCTAGGCTCTGAATACTGTGAATCTCAATTGTATTGCTGTTGATGGTTTAGCCTTCTTAATGGTTATAAATATTTAACTGTGGGTGCCATTAGACTAATTAGTGGTATATACTCTAATCGTTTCACATGTGGACTCTTAGAAAATTTTCCGTTTAATAATTGACACTTAAAATCTTTTTGTTAAAAAATAAAAATCTGTTCTACAAATAGCTCTTGCTATTGTCCTGACTCTCAGCTGGGCCATCCACCAGTGCAACATGAAGACTTGAAAGATTTCAAATGTAGAATCCAGCTTTTTTCAGTAGCCAGCTGAAAACATAGATGTTAAAGCACAGAAATATGTCTACAAGCTATGTCTGAAAGTTGTGCAGTTAGTAGACTGCTACTGGCCAGCTGCTAACACTGCTGGATATTGACATGGGCTTTCTCAGGCTAACACAGGCCTATGGCTCAGCATGGGCCAAAAAATACATTTCCATATCAGTTGCTCATGTAGACTATTAATCACTTGTCTTGCTGATAGCTGCAGCCATGGTGAAACTTTTTGCTGGTATATAGGATTTTTAGGGATATTACTAGCTTGTGTAATGAAGCAGCTGTTGATATGAAAACTTTGATACGAAACTAGAAGAAAGTCACCTGAAAGTAGAAGGATTTAATTATCTTGCCAAATAGACATATCCTGATAAGGTTTTCTATGTGTTTACACATTTTCTATGCCTTTCACTGTGTTTCCACACCCAGGAATTAGTTAGTAATTAGTGAAATTAGCATGTAGGCAGCACAGCACTAACGCTGTGCAAGATGGTCATCTGCACTTCCCCACCAAGAGCCATCCATCAGGATCTTGTCTGAAGCTATTTGCTTTTTTAAAATTATTGAGTGCTTGTATTCTTTCTTGTAAATAGAAAAAGCTTTTTCTAGATCTGCTTTTGTGCTATATGCAATATCTGTGTGACCCTTAAAAATACCAGTCAGGAAGTAGTCAACTGTCTGTTCCTCCATGTTTGGCTTTCAAAATCGTTGCTGGCCTTTTATAACTGAATTCAAGTGGTTCTCTGCATAGCCTGCTTTACTAAATCTCAGCACCTTTGGTGAGATAAAGCAAGCAAACATATTTTCCCTGTTATGAATCAGTGAAAGCCAGCTGGGATTCTCAGAGGAACCATGTGGAAGGGCTGGGAGATCTGCAAGGTCGTAACGGGGGAGCAGGCAGAGTCTGTGGTCAGAAGCAATGGTGATACATCACATTATCGGCATTTTGGCGGGATCCAGGATACTTCTTGAATTTCACATGTAGCTATTTGATGCATAAGTTTTCATGCTACCTTTTCTAAGATTTCAGTCTTTTAAGAATCCCTGTGCTGTGTCTGATCATGAATTTTACATGCTTTTCTTATCTTCGTTCCATAATAATGCACTTTACTAAGACATGAAGACCTTATGAAATCAGAGCTGTAAGTGTCATTACAACGTGGCTTTCTCAGGTGTCGATTTCAGTTATAACCAAATATTTGTGAGATAGGAAGTAACACAAAATTATATGTGTCAGGTACGCTAGAACTTTCTATCAAAACGATGAAGATCTTGTGCTCATGAGAGAGTGACTTCTTGGGAAGAAGATGAAATGATAGAACAAATTCCATATAAAATAGAGACAGTTGTAGGCTTTTCCTATTCAGTTCAATCTTACCCTATTTCAATGTGTGCAATGAAATAAAGGCTAGGAAAATAGAAAGAAAATAAACAATACCCTGTTAAAACCCTTCTGTAAAAGCATCTTTTCAAACTATCAGACTTCCTTCAGGCTTCCTTATGAATGTAAAAGTTAACCAAAAAAGCTAATAAAAAATTAAGCCTTGAAAATAAGTAGGTACTTTAAAAGAAATGAAGAAATTACACCCCTCTTTTTCCTGGGGACTTGTTTTCTTGCGGAATATTTCCATCAGTAATTCAAAATTGTTCTGTGAACATTATGCTTGCATACTTGTGAACCCCATAACCATTCAGTGAGTAGCACAAGTGTATTTGGGTGACACTAAAAAAAAGAAGCACAATGAAAGTGGTGAAGTTGCCACCAACTAAATAAAAGTAAAATCCCAGTCTTCTTTTATTACCAGGACTGATGAGGCATGAAAAAGAAAGAATCTATTGTGAGATACAGATCTCATGCTTAGTTTTCAGGGCTGACAGATGAAAAAATCCCTAACGGATACCAAACAAAAGCATGTCTTTTTTTTTTCTTTTGAATTCTTAACATACTGACCAGATTACTAGTCACCCTCCACTCTCAAATAATAATCCAAGTTTAATATAGGTTTTGTATCATTTTTATCAAGCATTTTTCCAGTTTAATTTCACAAAAAAAAAACCAACCCCACACACTCAAAATTGCAGTAAGCTCACATAAAATTAAAATAACAATAAAAATCCTATAGAGATGCAGAAAAACTTTTTAAAATTATGCTTCTTCAAGTAGGTAAGATCAACACTGAGAGATGAAGGAAGAAAAAAGGGGAAAAAAAAACAAACCAAAAAGTAATAGCAAACATCTATATTGCTGAAAGTTACAAATTTCAAAAGCACCTACTTTTTACTGGGCAATTTAATCCCAGTTTCAAAGCCCTTAAAGAGGCTTAACCACATGGATTTTCAATATCACTTAGGGGTAAGTTACGCAGTGAAGTTGCTTCAGGGCCATATGTTACCAAGCCTCAGCTGCTATGCAGTAATTGCCTTCACTTTGCAATAATTGTGATTTAGTCCATAGCGAATGCACGGCCTTCTGAGATAATTCGGCCCACAATTAGAACGCCAAGGGGACTTCGCACACGAGGCAGGCAACAATTGCCAATGTCAGTGGTATCCAGTAACTTCTCTGTGTGTCTTTTTTCTATATACTAAGTGTATTTCTAATGAATTTCCATTTCAAAAGTGCAAATAGGTACCAAATAGAACTTAAAGCCAGGCGCATAACTACTCCTTATAGTATTGATAGACGAGTTCCTTTAATTGCTTTTTGAAAGCAGGATTTAAAATTGGATTTGTTTCTTACAAAAGTTCGTTAATGTTTCCTTCTAATCCAAATATTTTACTCAGTATGTTAGAAAAGGAAGAAATCCTTATACAAGAACACAAATACGGTGCAAACAAAGTTGCATTTTTATCTAATGTGGAAGATATGTTTTCATATTTCAGCCTGGAGAAGAGAAGGCTCCGAGGAGACCTTATAGCGGCCTTCCAGTACCTAAAGGGGGCCTACAGGAAGGATGGGGAGGGACTCTATCAGGGAGTGTAGTGACAGGACACAGGGTAACGGCCTCAAATTGGAAGAGGGTAGATTTAGATTGGCTATCAGGAAAAAATTCTTTACTGTAAGGGTACTGAGGGCACTGGCACAGGTTGCCCAGGGAAGCTGTGGATGCCCCATCCCTGGAGGTGTTCAAGGCCAGGCTGGATGGGGCTTTGAGCAGCCTGGTCTAGTGGGAGGCGTCCCTGCCCAGGGCAGGGGGCTTGGAACTGGATGATCTTTAAGGTCCCTTCCAACCCGAACCATTCTGTGATTCTGTGATATTAAAAACAATTGATACTAGTTTTGAAGGACAAATCTACAAACTTAAAAACTTCCCCCAAACTTACTAAATTTAGTGGTCCCATTGTATAAGCTACAGAAAGTAAGTTTAGACTATATCAGGAAAAAAATAATTTTTTCCATTATAAATTACAAAAAATCTTTTTTTCCATATAGCTTTCAGCAGCCTTTTAGCTGCAGGGGGTTTGGGTGGGTCTTTTTAGGAGCAAACCCATGAATATTGAAGGTTTTATAGTGATTGATTTAAGGATTAATGCTAAAATGTGCACGTTTGATTGTGGAAAATAATGCCAATGCTGAAGTGGGAAGCTCAAGGATCATCAAAAACTTTGGGGAAACCAAAAACATTGAAACGGATTGTTTTGTTCCAATACAGGAAATTTATAAATATCTTTTTATCGTGTGATTTTCTAACGTTCACTTTTCCAATGTATAATAGCTATTTTACAAAAGAAAATGTTTTAATGGTATTTTTTCTGCATTCTAAGTATGATCTTTTTGCATGTGTGCCACTTCCAGTTTTCATGTTCACTCTGATTTAATGTCTGAGAAGTCACATGAGTGAACTGAAGGAATAGAGATGTGGTGTTATATTCTTTCTAATTCTAGTTCTGATCCTTAAATAATAGTAAAAATTGCCAGAAAGGCAAGTAATAAATTAAGTACTCAGAGTAAAAGTCTTAAAGCATCCATCTTCATGCATGAGAAACAATCTTCGGGTGTGGGGTTTGAACGTTTTTAACCTGTCAGGGGAGCGAAACAAGAGCTTTGGGGTCAGTTTTGCACGTTACTGCCCCGGTCAGTTTGAGATGTGGTATTTTACCTGGGGTGGGTTCTGAATGTCTCCCCAGCCACAGCTAAAGACTTCAGATGGAATTAAAACTCATCTTCACGCAAGACATTGAAACAAATTTTAGATCATCTGCGTCTCACGTTTATGTATATAAGGAGATAGAAAGTCACAGTATGTCTTTAAATCCCCATTTAAATTGAAACAGGTGTAAGTCGCAGAAGCAGCTTTCTGGTGAATGGCTTTCAGAGTGCTTGTTGTGGTGGTGTCATCTTTGACTGTCCTAGGCCTTCCAGGCTCCATCCTTGCCTGACCTGAGCCTCTGTGTCAACTGCAATTAGATTAATTACGGTTTCTAGAGAAAAGCAAGGGCTTTAAATACAGAACACTTAATGGGCTCGTGTAGTGATATGACAGAGAAGCTGGGATGAGCCCATGTGTGTTTTGGTATGTGGCTGGATGACAATAATTGATGTCCTGTCTTAGTTGTCAACTGTCTCTCAGTTTAAGCATATGGCATATGACTGAGCTAACAGCAAGGCAATACGTCATTGTCAGCATTGGGGTGTGTCTTTTCTCAGTGCAAGGGGTACCTGATGAGACACCAACATCAAATTACGGTAGGCTTGGGAGCCGATTCTCCTCTTGATTAATGATACTAATTGAAGTTAAAGTCTGCGCACACATCAAGGGCAGAACAGAACCTTCTTAATTTGTCTCTTTCTACACAGCTGACACCCACTCTTCGTGGAGAAGCTCCAGCAAGCGTAGGCTTATAAACATTTAAGGTTCCTGCTTTCTTGCCATAGGATGCTAATAAATCCCACTATCATATCAGTTTTGATGGGAGTTATTTGTGCTCAACACTTTTTGGTTTGTTTTTTTTTTTAAAAAAAAAAAGCTCTGGGATCATACATACTGCATTCTGCTAAGTATTTCTTTAAAAAAACCCGAAGATTTATAACAACAATAGGAGTGACAACTTACCTACTAACTGTTTATGTTGAAACTCTAAGTTTGGACCAGAGTTATCAACATACTGGACAAAGTTCTCAAACCTGTCAGTAAGAACAGATCAGGTTTTCTGTTCTGTTATGTTTGTGGATGATTTACTGATTTTCTGGTTATTGATGAAGAAAGTGCACGTCTCTGTATTGATGCTTGTCTATGACTGGAAACATGGAACAAATACAGTAATTGTTCTGTTTTGCTTCTAAACTTGGAGTCAGTCTTGGGGCCCTGAAATAAATTTTTGGGAATTTATAATTGCTGAAGAGAAGTGAGCTCTTACCGGTTCAAAATTGATGAAATTTATATTGCTCTGATTTATGCTACTTACAAAAAGCTAAATAAACCGGTAACAATTATTTGTCATTTAAAAGGAAAAAATGAATAGCTGATAATGTCTGGGTAGCTTGAAATCCTTGCTATTGTATAGTTCATACCTTCCTTATGAACTTACTTTCTTACTGTAATGAATAGTGAAGGCCTTTCACAAAAAAATTATAAAAGTTTCAAGTTCAAAACTGTTTAAAATAGTAACTAGCAACTGCTATTAGCACAGATTTGAAATAAAACTTAGAATCTCTTAAGATAAAATATTAATTACGTCTCAAACACTTGAAAATACAGCTTTTTGATCCATTGTTTTGCCTTACCATATCTTTTCAAGTTTAATAAGTTAGTGTTCCCTGCATACAGCTTTATTCTGCTCCTTAAAATGAGAATTGTAAATTTACGCACATATAAATGTTCGTTGTTGGGTTTTATTTGCAGATTAGGAAGAGATTCAGACTGGTATTGCAAAGACCACTAGGTTAAAGAAGATGTGGAATTGAAGGAAGTTTTGTGCGTGATAGGAAATGTGTCCATCATTAGGATGTCTGGGTGCTTTGTCGGGCAGTTGTTAAGATGAAGTTACTATATATAAAAAGTTAAAGTTTATTAGAAATATTTTTGTGGCAAGGTTTTAGTTAGATCTTTACTTAAGTTTTTTTTTTCTTTAAAGTTACTGGAAGCTGTCTGGCTATTTGAAATTTTTTTACTGCCTCCTGTTCTGAGAAGACTTAAAAGCAGTCTGAGGGAAAAATCGACATTAAATCCTCTGTATTGAGGGATCAGAATAGTTGTACAACATTGAACCTGAACACTGTGGAATGTGAGTTAATGGAAGTGCGTAGGAATTGTCCAGTTTTCATTAGTGCAGTCAAGGACAGTGATAGTACGCCACGACTTGATAAAATAAGGTGTCTTAATCAGAGTAGTATGTACTCCTGTCTGTTTGAGCAGTCCGTATCTATCAGCCTTGCTGTTGGACAATTAAGTGGCAAGAAAAATAATCACCATGCCTGCTGCTAAGTTTAGAAGTATAACCTCATTCAAACCTAAGCCAGAGATAACAAGTGCCCTGAAATGCCTAAAACAACAATCATGTCCCTTGGGTTTGTAGCGCTCTGCTTTTGCGTTTAAAACAGATGGAAAGCCGTGCCCTGCATTTTTCACGGAGATGGGCTGATTATGTGGCTGTGGCAGCCAGGGGTGTTTCAGTGCTGCTGGTTCCTAGGAGAGGAGCAGAAGACGATATATAGGTTGCAGGGGGATTGTATCCATCAAATTTCTTCTTTCACATCAGGACATGATTTAGAGGGGCAGTGGGTTGGTACTTTAAATGACTGCTTGCTGTACAAAAGCAGAGGCTATATTCCCTTACGCATATATTATTATATAAAGGAATTGGTTCCTATGCTAGCAATAAATCAGTTTTTCGTATTACAAGCTGGTAAGGATCATCTGCTCCAGGAAGTTAGTATGTGTTGCACAATGGGGCAAAATTATTTTACTGGTCTGTTAAAATTATAGTACAAGTCCACACAGCTGCAAGTTTCCTTGTGAAGACCTGTTAACCCACCCACATCGCCAATTGCAGACTGACCTTTTGTAGGCTTCAAGTGTGCTAGCCCTGCAAGCCTCATATACAAACACAATGTCTGTCTGGATTCACAGTGCTGGGCATGAGCTGGTATTTGTAACATTGAAAAAAAAATTATATAATTCATGGAGACATGGCTGCTAAGCCTAGATGGTCCTATGTTATGGAACAAATTTACACAACAAGGTCTCTATTAACTTCAGAATTTCTGCATTGTGCCCCGTTCTGCTTTGTTTTAGAGAACGAAGTATCAGTGAGAAACAGTGCGCTATAAATTAAATCCAGTTTACCGAACATTAAATTTTCCCACACAAAGAAAAGTTTGGTTGTTTGGCTATTTTTTTTTTCATATCATCTACAATACCCCTACATGGATAAGGCAGGTGCAAAACATGCAAAAAAGCCTGTAGTTAAGTAATAATATATAGAAAAATACAGAGCAAGGTGTTCAAGTGTTTTGCATCAAAAGCTTTAGTCAGCAGTGCCAGTAGAAAAGCATATAAACTGTAGGAGTTAAAATGTAAAATGGAAATTAGAAAGTAAGGGAAAACTTGAGGAGCAGTTAGTTAATACTAAAAAGAACATTGATCAGTATATCCAAAGCAAGAACCCTTTTGCTTTTGTTGCAGAGTTACGGAAGTAATTATAGATGATGAAAACATTACAGGAAAATACTTGATTTATTTACTTGATTGAAAACAAACATCCTTCCTCATTTTCTTAGAGAAAGAACAACAAAAAAAGCAGTGAAAAGCTATTAATAACCAAAGGTAGGTTTTAAAAATATTTTTTTTACACTCTCTAAGCTCCGATGAAAGGTAGAGGTAGAACAGCTTTTGGTACCTGGATCATCCAGATCACAGTGACGTCCCACCAAGAATGAAGCCACTGGTCTCAGATTAAGTTTGCACAATAGGACCAAACAGCAAGTAAAGGAGAAATACAGAAAGAAGTTACAATTATTGAAAGGCTGTAAAATCACAGATGAAAAACGGTTCTTTTCAAGTTACAAATATTAAAAATTGAAGGTAGTTAAGAAGAGGAAGGAAGATAGGTTTAGTTAGTTAAATATGAGGAATAATATCCGAAGGGGAAATAATGATACTCCTATCCCTTAGCACTTTTGTAATTGGGTTGCATAACATGTTCTGAAATACACAGTAATGAAGGGAACAATTCTGCACTGTCAGGCCATTAATTTGTTACTCTTAATAAATCTCTTATGTATTATGCTTATAAAATGTAAAAAGTACAGATAATTTTCCTTCTTGATAGCCTAAGCACTTCTGTTGTGTGCGGCACTCGCACGTATGCAGTGATCTACATGCATAATTTATTTAGCTGTGTAGAAAGATGAGCCACAAGTGTTCACAGTAAGAGAGTTAATCAATAAGTCTCAGAATTTATCATTGTGAAAGGGATGCTGTGTTTGTTGACTTTAAGACCGTCCAGGACTTCATTATCTTGATTCTTTCAAAGATACTATCTGAAGAACAGACTCACCTAGATCATTTACTGCATATAACTTGAATTTGCTCAAATGATGTTGACATCAGTGATCAGATAATGATGTGCTTATCTTGTTTCAGATGTTTTTTGGTACATCATTGATGATGTATCTCTTGAGGCTCAAAATCTAGTCTAAAAAAATTGTTTTCACTAAATGTGATTATGTCAACTAACATAATCCTAAAGAAGACGCAAAGTTTCTAAGGAACCCTCATGTTCTCCTTCTGTTGAATTAACTGCATTTAATCTTTTCTGAACTATCTAGCACAGAAGAATAAATAATCTCTGTAATAGTAATAAATAAAATCTCAGGACTGACTGCTATTAGCCAAGTTCTTTACTTTCACAAAAGAAAAGGAATTTCTTGTTTACAACAGTTAGAGTAAGAACCCAAAGACGTACTGAAGATGCCAGACGCCTGCAACTGTAATCAGGGGGGAAAAAAAAGTAAGAGTGCCTGAACAGATAAGAACCAGATAAAGAACAGATAAAGATTACAGAACAGTTCATAAGTTATACAGTTAATCAAATGGACTTAGGCTTTTTTCTGGAATTAATAATACAAAACCAAAAAGTTTACATGTATAGGATACTGAACTGATACTTGAACTCACCAGCTGGCTCACAGTTGGACATAGAAAGGTGCATAGTTTTAATTTTTGCTATCCGGAGCTGTTCCATTTACTTTAATTTGGATTTTTGAAAGCTTTTTCTTGATTTCATGAATGTATTTTTAGATTCAGTTAACAACTAAACTTGTACCAACCTTGCATTTTCTTTCCCTTTCCTGAGACAAAGCCTCCTATACAACGGGAATGCAGACCCATGTTTTGTGGATGCTTTTACTTCTGTATTTCAAGAGTGAAAATAAGTAGTAACTCATTACACAACAGGAAGGAAAGAGGAGGGGAATGGGGAAGGAAGATCTCTAGATTTTTGACCTTGGCTTCTTTCTAGTCATTATTATATTGTCAGTCATTGGTTTTTTTAATAAGCATACCAAGCAGTGGAAGTCTGAAGACACCATTACTGAAAGGCAGAACCTCTCTGTCTGCTTTCAGTAGTATATGTGTAGAAAAAGGGCTTGCAATCATCTCTGTATTTACTGTATTTCAATGCACAGATGACTGATTACTCAAATTACTTATTGATCATAACTAGACTTGCACAGCTAATTATGTAATATATTGAAATCCATGTATTTCTGCTTAATTAGTCATGCATTTGCAAGAAGAGATGTTTGTGTACATTTTATTGGTAGAATACATAACAAAAGATCAATCAAGCTTCTATCGAAGTATGGATTTTAATAATAATCTAGGCAGTAATGTCAGCAAAAGTCATTAGTATAGAAAGCAAGCCATTTTTATCTCTTTTTCAATGACAAATATAAAATAAAGTTCCAACTTCTTTTAAAAAATCACAGAGGATTATTTCATGAAATGAAACCTTTAAAGAAATCTTTTACTACATTGATGATTATATTATTCCTTACTCTGTTCACCTTTTTTTTTTCCTGCTTGAAACTCTTATTTCTGTAATCCTACACAGAATACTATAGAACCTTATATAAGGATGCTACATTTTATAGTAGTGGAATTGCTCTCCTATGGAGGGGAGCAGCAGAAAAAAAAAATGACAGAGGAGAATAGAAGAGGTTACTTTCTATCCAGGGTGCCAGCACTGGCTTGAGAGATAGAATAGATTTTATGCAATGAAGTGTTGATTTGAATGATTTTTATGCAGTGTTGGGATTTTCCTACTAGGAGGTCACCAGATTGTCTGGAGCAAATGTAAGGAAGCCTAAGATTTAGGATTTCTTCTTGAAGGAAAAAAAGAGTTTAACTGTTAGCAAAGGAGAAGCCTGCTATGCCTATATATAGCAAAGCAACAGAATGCTTGACACTTGATGCATGCAGTGGGCTGGAGTAAGGTGCATTTTTTCCAGGCATTTAAGCAACTGGAATC
The DNA here is from genome assembly GCF_964199755.1 of Larus michahellis. NCBI lineage: Eukaryota > Metazoa > Chordata > Aves > Charadriiformes > Laridae > Larus > Larus michahellis. Next base: position 18,404,198 of record NC_133900.1, on the reverse strand, counting down.
TTAAAGGAAAGTGTCATATTGTTAAGTCTAAGAATCTACATGCAGTTTGCTCATTTTATTTTATTTCTTAGTCTCACATCCTATTTTGATAAAAATTTGATTTCACGCAAATGGCTGTTGCCCAACTAAGGACAAAAATGTCTCAGGGTTGGAATACCGTAGTCTCCTCTTTTCTTTCATTCAGAGGGGAGTAGTCAGAGACGATCAAAACTTTCATTAAGTCAGAAGTGTCCTCTCTGAGGCGGTACCATAAATGTCAGCATTAACAGCATCTTCAACCTGCTGACCTGAGCCCAGCTACTATCATACTGCATTTTGAGAGATCTGAAGGGTATTTCCTGATGGCTTGTGAACCTTTAGCTATCTGTAAAATTGCGCTTGAGAATAGCTTCAAAATCCCTGTCTGAAGCTGTGATCTAGTATTGTGTGACTCAATATGACTTAAACTCTGGCCTCTTAAATCAGTAAGTTCCATTTTTAAAATAGTATTGGTATTTGAAGCCTAATAAAAGTTGTCTTGTATGTGAATGAAAATATGAGGAAAATTAGCAATGATACATGTCAGCAAGTTCCATGCTGCTGCCAAATACTTTTACTTGGTGGAAGACGTATGCATATGAAGAAGAAGTCATAGATGTGGTTCTTCAACCAAAACAAATTATAAATAAATGAAGAATGCAAATAGATAGTTGCAAATGTTTATCACCTAAAGTAATGATAGGAAAAACTGATTCTAGAACAATCACTACAAATAATCTCCATTTCCTTACGATTGATGCATTCACCATGATTGTGAAATGTGATAGTGTAAATTATGCAAGCACTCAGTTTTACTTGCAGTGGTCTAATTCTTTAACTGAAGGACTCAGAATCTGTCTGGTGTCTTTACAGATATTTGGGAAAACTGTAGGACAGGATAATTCTTAGTATACTGAGAGGAATCCGCAACAGACTTCCATACCAATAGTTTGTGTCTACAGCGGAATAGATTTAAGGCCAGGAAGCATCAGGTCCTAGAGGCGGTCAGAAAATCATCAGGAAAAATGACAACATAGCTAAAAAATGGAAATCATAAGTGAGGAAGAAGTTGTCTGTTGAAACCTTTCTGAGAGGTAAAGATTGTTTCTTTTGCTAGGTGGAGGAACGCCCTTCTCCTTTGACAACAAAGGAGATGTTGTTCATCTGCTGAGAATTCCTGTTGGATCATGCATTTGAAGAATGTACTTGGGAGAGCAGCCCCTCTGTGCTTCCTGGGAGAGCTTGGTTTGCACGATAAATGCTTGAAAATGGGATTCCTGTAAGTATGCCAATAAGCAGTTTCTAGGAGCCTTGACAGTTTGCTGGTGAAAATTCTGGAGAGGCTTAAAAGCTGTGATTAATTTTTCATCTAAATTTTTTGATCAATAGCAATTTTAAGAACTTTATCTTTTGGATCTGAAACACATAGGTTCCGTAGACCTGTGGATCTGTATCCTAACAGTTCGTTGAAATGTTAACTGAATCTCCTCTGTACCAGTGATTTAAATATAAATTATGTGTTTTAATTGTTAAAAAGCATAGACATTTCTTAAAAGACACTGTGCACCAGTCATCTGACTGATTTTTAAATGGCTCTCCAGATTAGAATATGTTGAAGGTGGTGGCCATTATTGTAAAACAGCAGCGCCTCAGTGTTGTACATCCTTGTTGGTAGTTGGTGTAACAGTCTATCATAGTTACTGGTGATATACAGGGATAGGAGTAACAAACATCACGTAGTACAGACCTTAATATTTGGAATTGTCTTTTGAAGTGTGAGTCTTAAATTGGCCTTTGACAGAACCTATAGAAAGGAAGGAAAGCATAATTCACGGTTTGGAAAGCGATAATCATTATAATTCAATCAAAAGGACGTAAGCGGCTAAACTCATTGCTCCTTCAGATTCAGCATGTAAGCATTTTGTATGCAAATAAATTTATTGGTATATCCATAAAGAATTAGAAAAAAAGAAAATGGAATTAATCCAGTCATACATGTTATAGTGGTTGAAGATATTTCTATAAAAGCATGCAACAAAAGCAAAAGTGGACTGACTTTTCTTTCTGATCTTTGCACCTTTTAGATACTTTATTTCAATCATACTGTTTAAAAATGTAAGTAAGTTAAGCAGTATATGATATTTCTGACAATTGTCAAGAGCAACAGAGCAACCAGGAATTCCAATATGTTAGAGGCAATAAAGCAAAAAAGGTGAGAGTAGAAGGCAAGTAGTACCTAGCAGTTTTAATACAATTGTCTGGGCATTAAACCACAAATCCATTTTTGCTAGTTTAAAAAAAAAAGGCAAACTTTGTTTTCTAATGAATACAGCAATATTTTAGTTTATTGCTGTGCTTTTAATAAGGCAGATCTTAGTGCTGTTGGGTATCATTTAAATTAACCTTGTTGAGACTAAGGTTAATGAGAGCATTTATCAATGTGATCTAAGAGGAGAATGTTTTGTTCAGAACAGCTTTCTAGTAAACTACAATAACTTTGATAAGCCCCTTTTCTTTACAAGTTAACATGAGTGGAAATTTCTGAAGGGAAAAATGTATATGTGTGGTGTAGTGAGCATTTATGCACACTTTGATGTGCCTTCACTTTTCAAAATTAGAATGAAGAATGTGTGTATGCAAGTATGACGATGTATTTTCCCTTGGCTTATATTCATACTAACTTGAATAGGGTTTCACAGTGTGTAATTTAAGGTGGCGCTTGGGTTAGCATTTGTTTAATTTATGCTTTTTGTCTTCTATGCATTATTTTTGCCCTCTTTTCACATTCTTCATCAGTGCTCTGAACAATCCATACCTTCTTCGTTCCTACAGGATATATGAAGTTATATTTGAACTCATGTTTAGGATGCAAACTAAGTCGTCTTTATACCCTTGAGAAAGAAAAGTACTGCTATCAGGAATAATTAGGTTTTAATTGTCATTGACAAGTTGCTATGTATGTAGCTTTGTCAGACCTTGTTTCTTCCTTCTGCATGCTTTCTTTCTTCCCTGTATTTAACATCCCTGGTATTTCTTTTGAATATATCAATTTTGATTTCTTGGATAATTTTGATTTCGTGGGCCACGAAGATGATCTGAGGGCTGGAACACCTATGCTACGAGGACAGGCTGAGAGAGTTGGGCTCAGAAGAGAAGGCTCCAGAGAGACCTTATAGCCCCTTCCAGTACCTAAAGGGGGCTACAGGAGAGATGGGGAGGGACTCTTTATCAGAGAGTGTAATGATAGGACGAGGGGTAACAGTTTTAAACTGAAAGAGGTGAGATTTAGATTAGCTATTAGGAAAAAATTCTTTACTGTGAGGATGGTGAGACACTGGCACAGGTTGCCCAGAGAAGTGGATGCCCCATCCCTGGAGGTGTCCAAGGCCAGGCTGGATGGGGCTTTGAGCAGCCTGGTCTAGTGGGAGGTGTCCCTGCCCATGGCAGGGGGTTGCAACTAGATGATCTTTAAGGTCCCTTCCAACCCGGACCGTTCTATGATAAAATAACTAAACTCATAGTTACTAAAAATACTGAAAAAAGGATGAAAGAAAACTTAGTACTTACTAGCAGGCTCCACGTAACCTTTTCTTATTCCTTCAGTTTATTTGAATTGCGTGCTGGCTTAATTCTATTAACCAGAGTAAAGAACACAGAGGGTCAATAGATACTGCACAAAAATTGCTTATAAGTGTTCAAGACTTTATCCCTTGGCATTGATAATGGATCAATATCTGGCCAGATTTTGTGTTCTTTTGTGGGAATACGGTGATGAAAAAAAGCTTATTCCTTTTGTAAGTAATTATTTGCTTAAAAGACTCCTTGGCCTTTCTAAACCCTATTGCTTTTTGAGTGTCATGCACAATCCACACTTATCCTTTTGTCTAATCAATAGGTATTAGATGTTCATCCAAATCTACTAGCTGTGTCAGCTTTTAGGTGCCTATTCTTGGCTATGATATGCTCCTGTTTTACCACTTTAGGAGGACTTTTCTGAATGCTGTGGAGTTCCCACGTTCCATTTCGTTTGGTGTAACTGAAAAGAGTGTCAATACACTAAGAAAAGAATGTTGTAAAGAGCTAGAGCCTTCCATCGTGTCACTCTCGTTCAGTATGTAGAGGCTCTTAGGCATAAAGCTGAACAAGATTGTGGCCAGTGAGCTAAATTCCTCTCTAAACAATCGTTTGCTTATATCCCCAGCACCAAAAAGGAGAGAGCAAAAAGATTTAAGGAACAGTTCAGAGATCACAGCTTCATGCTATAGTGCAGCATTTGAAGTGTCGAGGTGGTGGCTCTCTTCATAAAGGAGAAATATCTACAGGCAGAGCCCAGTAAAGAGCCATCAACTTTGTCATTCTTTTCTGCTGCCTTCTGTAATATCTAGCTACCCTGAGGGAATGTTTCAGAGCTCATTTCTCTTGGATTGTTTGTGAAAGGTGGAAAAAACAGATGAGCAAGTTAAGGTAGACTGGGGATGGGAATCCTAAGCGATTGTTGGCTGCCCAAACACTTGGATGAATGTCTCTGTGTATACTCTTGTTGGGTTTTTCCATATGCCCATTCATGAAAGCTCTGTTCTTATTAAAATACTCCCTTCTTTCTTAGTCAGAAAAAAAGTTAATTCAAGTAAAGTCATTCTAGAGGACATTCACAGAAACACAAGGAAAAAACACGGGAAATGCCAGGGAAGGAGAAAGCATTTTGCTGCATTTACTCGGTTCCATTTTAAAATGCCACTACTGTTTGGCATTTAGCCATTTGTTAGAGAAAACAGATTCCCAGTCTCAGAGTCCTAATGATGTACTAGAGATTAGAAGGGAAAATTATAATTAATTTTGTGTAAAGTCCAAAGGCGAAATGCACTTGAGTTAGAAAAAAAAAAAAAAATTAAAAAAAATTGTCCTATTTCAAGTGTTGGCATTCTTCAGAGAGATGATGGGGACATATACAGGAAGAGGAGCTAATGAGCTGCTGTTTTCTAATCAAAGCAGAAAAATCTAGTGGCAAAATGACAGGCTGCCCATTTCAATGTCATTTACAAAATGACAAAAATAGCCCATTGCTTACTCAATGAAGACAGAATTACAGAGCTTATTGCTAGTGAATATTTTTGTTGTCTTTTTTCTTAATAGGTCAAATGTATGTGCTTAGTTAAGTGTATTTTATGTAAAAATGACACACCTACTATATTTCTTACAGTTTATTGATTAGTCAAATAAGGCAGGTATTGATAGATGCTGCCTTCTTTTACAAGCTTTTCCAGTTGATAAGTTCTTCCAGTTCCCCATGTGTGTATATCTGTGCCTGCCTATCTGTCTTGATTAATAATAGATACATAACATAATTAAGAGTAGAAAGTTTTGTGCAGCAGTGCAAGATGGAAGTTTCCTGAAGAAACTAGAAAGAAAATGTTGAGAAATACTGATTTGATCCCATATGGAAAGATGGTCTGCCAAGATGATACACTTGAAAACTACCAAAAAACTTTAAAAAAAAAATTGGCGGGTAGAAACAAAAATGGTGGGTAGAAACAAAAATAACAGAAAAAAATGAGAAGGAAAGGCCTGTTCAACTAGTAAGGAAATACCAAAAGAAGAAATACGTTGAGTAGTTTTGAAAAATTGCAAAGTAATCTTACCTCCCTAGATCTCTTCAAGTTTAAGCCATTCTCCAATAAATCCTCCGATTTGTCTTTTTCTTTTTTAATGCCATCTACTCCTTTATTTCATAAGATAGTAGTTAGGGAAGTACAACTGATGAGTAAAACAAACAGGAAATCCTGGGAAAGGGCATCTCTTAAGGCTTTTTGAATATTTAACCAGATGGAATTCCCTTCACTTAATAATATTTTATAAAGAAAACAATAACTTTGTGTTGTAATTTTTCTGAGATTTGTACACAAAGTTAGCAATAGCAGTGATTCCCACTGTAAGTCATTGCATCATAAATCACTATAAAGCATTCTCAAGAGAAGAAACAGCCCTTGAAGATTTGACATCAAATTTGTGTGTATTTCAAATAAGAATAGCAACATTAGCTTTGAAAAGTGAAGCAGTCTTAAAAATTATGTCAGGGATATTATTTTTCACCTATACAAAACCATCAGGTTCTCATCTTCCGTGAGTCAGGTTTCTTGAAGCACCCTCTCCCCTTCACCTCTTCCCAACCTATACCTAATCAGGTTACCCTATATAACATGGCACATACAAGTATCATTATCCACTTCTTTAAGATTTTGACCTAGCTGTAAAGAACAATTGTTGTCAATGGTTTCTAGTGTTGCCTTTTCTTATTCTTTTCTTATTCTTATTCAAATATTTCTCATTTTATTTTATTTTTTCTATGAGGCAAATCCTTGCTGCTCAAATTTCTCTACTTCAGCTCTCTCTGTTAACCGCTCTTTCTTTTTTTTTTTTCTGATTCTGATCCTGCCATCCTTTTTAATGCCTTTTTCTTTTTTTCTTTTTTTCTTTTTTTTTGGCCTGTCCCAACACCTCTGGATTCCCCACCAAGCCCCCTCAAAGCTCTGTGTTTCTGTGTGTACTGACTGCACATCAGTAAAACAGTAGCTGGTTCCCTCCGTGTGCCAGAGACAAAAAGAAAGGGCAGCTGGTGAGTAAACATGCACCTTCAATACCAGTTTAGTTCCTTGTTGAATTTTTAATCCCAGTGCCCGATTTCATCCAGATTAGTCAGTGCAAGTGCTGATTTTTGACATATTGCAATTCTCAAGTTATGTGAAAATAAGGAGGCATGTAGGAGACTGAAGTAATTACACCCTCAGAAGGAGTCACTGCAATACGAAGTCCACCCTTAGTTTGATATCCTCACGCTAACAACTAATCCATAAGAATTATGTTTCAGATAGATCCGTAAGAATTAGGTTTCAAATAGACCTGTTGGTTTTTTTCTTTTAAAGGTGGTGAGAACTGTTTAGACGAATTACGTAAAATTAGTGAGAGAACCTGCACCTTGATTTTTGCTCATGCATTGCTCCTGTAGAGCAGTGTTAAACTGTAACTGGGAAGATGGAGTGTCTCCTCCCAGCTTGGCTTGGTACAGGTAAAGTTTTAGGACTTAGCAATGAATTAGTTTAGATGCAGAACAAGATTTCATAACTTACAAGAGCTTTCAGAGTTTTGTTCATCACCCTCGTTCATGCCCAGACTTCAGCAGCTGAAAGATTCAAGGTAACAGATCAAAGTTTGTGATATATTGCCGTATATTTCAAGCCTTTTTTTTCTTCCTTGCCAACTTTGTTTTCTGAAATGAACCCTCATTTTGCTGCCTGATGGTTCTTGTGATTTGCTCTCCTAAACTTCACTTGTATGTTTTAGTTTTACTGCTATGTTGTAATATTTTTCCAATGGACAGCTGCCTGAGCAGGCACTTCAAGTCTAGTCAATTTTTAGTCTCAGAAAAAGTAAGTGTATCTATCTGAATCATTTTTGGAATTGCAATTTAGCTTCAAGGAACACAAAAAGGCACAGGATGGGAGGAAAACAACTGTCTACACTGTATTCATGTTTAATAAGAATTTAGTGTTTTATTCAGTGGGTAAAACAATTCAGACTGCGTATTTTGGAAGCCTTCATCTTTGTTTCAAAGGTAGATTTACCGTTGGCTTATATACAAATGTCTAAATTAAAGTACTGAGCAGAAGACCAAATACACATAGACTGAAGATGTTACACCTGGTATGGCTTATTGTTTCACCCAAAAGGAAATGGCTTTTTGTTCCTGTATTTGCCTAGACAATTTTATTACAGAGATCATAGGTGCCTTTCAAACATATTTTCATGTGCGTATGGTTTGTATGACAGTAGTATTTTTAAAAACATAAGAAGGATTGAATTGGGTAAGGTTTAACTGTATACAGTGTGAAGTGTGTATAATATATTGGCACAAGTTAAAATGTGAATATAAAAACCGGGACACGAAAAATCTAACATTTCCTATCAGACTGCACAAATATGCTTCTAACTGGAATGATGAACCTTTGGAAAAGCTCTCAGTGATAAGTGATTTAGAACTGAGATAACATAAGATAACTATTAAATGTCCTCTGTGAAATTAATTTGATAGTCTAAGCTGATACCAAGTTAAAAAAACAAAAACCCACATTCCCCATGGGGGAAGTAGACATTCCCTTTTTTTCAGAGCAGCAGGGAAGCTGCTCTGAAAGATACTGCAGGACACCAGTTTCTCAAGGACTGGTGGGTTTCAGGGACTGGAGTCCTTCTTGGTGATGATCCTGGGCAGTTTATAATCCACAGGTACAGGTACAGCCGTTAATCAGATTATAGAACTGTTAATGCTAAGGTACGCCTTTTTTTTCGTTTATCGAAGACCTACTGAGTTACCTACTCACCCCTCTGGCTGATAGTCAGAAAAGACATACTGAGGGCTGTTGTGATGTGCAGAGCTGAGAGCGGTGCAATGCCTGTTGCATGGCACAAGATTTATGTGCCTTGGGTATTTCATCTAATCCATGCAGAATCCACACTTATATATAAAAGGTGAGAGAAACCAGTTATTTGTAACGCTAAAATAAAGTTGCAGTGCAGAGTTCCACCTTTAATTTTTATCGGTCTTGTACATCTTGTGGCAGGCAGATACAATGAACTGTAAAAACGGAAATAAAAAAATCAACTAGATTCTGTCAGCAAACATCTGAAAAGAATGACACCTATACAGCGAAAAAGCCAATATCATATATATTTACACAGTGTGATGTAAGAAGACTGGAATAATTTTTTGCATGCCTATTTTTGCTTTTTCCCATAGAAAAGCTTTGTGATGTATCAGGAAATGAAAATTTTAATTAAAATTTAAATACTGATTCAGCTGCTGTTACTGGCCCTCTTACTAAAAAGTAGCAGAATTTTCAGGAGCAGTGGTACAGAAATCCAGGCTAGGAGACTGCAAGCTGCTAGTAAATTAGAATGGCACATACTGTAATGGTAAATTCAGAATGCCAATATTAATTAGGAAAATTTATTTAAAGCATATTTTCCTATCAATCAGTTCCTTGCTGCCAATGTGCATTTTCAGATTTATCTACTCAGAAAAAAAGTTGGAACAGTTTTATTTAAAAGTCAAGTTAGAAAAAAATAGACATACCAGGATATGTGTAATCATGCCCACCAAAATATATATGAAGTTATTTTATGCCAATAATACTTAATCCATATTAACCTGGCTTTAGGCATGTAGATCCCTGAGATGTCAGTATGTCTAGTTCTCACTTTTACTTGGTTCCTACCGTGGAGGGAACAAATGCCACACTGAATCCCCATATGCATTAATAATTTGACCTAAGAACAAGCCCTGAAATTCATCTCGTGCTCTGAGAGCGGATGCTAGAGTGATATCCTTCTAGCTTTAGGTAAACTGCCCTTCCTCATAAAATAATGGGCCTGAGAAACTGAGCTTTCAACAGTTTAGATTGACATGAAGGCTTGGAGAGACCTTATTAAAATTGAACAAATATTACCTGAGTAAGCATGCATAGTTTTAGAGTTCACTGAGAAATTCATGGAAGTACAGGCAGCAACTGTAAAGTTGAAGCTGTATTATATCAGTTATTTCATCAGTGTGCATGAGGAGCTAAAGAAATGATTGAGAGGAAATACTGGACAAGACTTGGCAAAGATCTCACTTTTTTGTTAAAAAAATGGAAGACGTAAATCCATTTCTGTCTCAAAATACAGGACAGTTTTGCCAGATCCACTGCATGTAGTTGTTGTTACATTTTTCATTGAAATGGTGGATATCAAATATCTCTAAAACAAATAGAGATAGCTCTCTCTCTCAGTTTCTTTAAAACAAATAGCTCTACAGTTTCTGGTACTCGGCTTTGTCAAAGTACCAAAAACTGTACTGGCCTTTAACCGTAGCTCTGTGCCTGTTTACTCAGAAATGAAATGTAGCCATACTTACACTCACAAACTTTTCAAAATGATTACAGAAATGTAAGTACTAAATATTCTTGTTTACTTTATTTCTGTTATACCACAAGTTAGTAAGTTGAAGTGTAAACAAAATATGTGACTATATTGTCACATGATGTAGTTCCTGAATAATACAAGATTGCCATGCGTATTCATTCTGTAAGTGTTCTGTTGTTCGATGTTAGGATGTTACCATCATGTATTTATTTTCTTTCCTATATATTAAAATTTCTGCTGCTTTGCTTTTTAATAAGAACAATTTGTCATCCAGCTTCAACAAAGCAGAAGATACATATAAAAAAAAAAAACCAACAGTTCATGCTTTAGCACTTTCCGAGAGGTACTTTAATTTTTCTGCTCCAGCCTCAGTCTCTCCCACTTGTATATCTAATAGAACCATTGGCCTTGGATCATAATATTCTGCTGGAGGTTTTATGCCCTATGAATTCTTAGGGGAGAGCCAATGACTTTGTAGGATTGGTTTGGTTTTTTTGGCTTCTTCGCTTTCATTAGAACATTCATTAGGTAAATATAATTTGCATATGTCTGCTTCACCAAACTATTGTATTTTTTATATCAGTCATCAGTCTTAATTATTTATTACTCCTTTCACAAATTATTTCTGTGACATGATTTTGTCAATTCTTTTATTTCAGTACTAAGAAAGAGAGGGAGCAGGAATCCCTCCTTGCGGATCGCTAGAAGCACTTCTACTTAGCAACAAATCATCATTAAAAAAAAAATTAGAGAGCTAGGCAGTCAGTTTCTAATGCAAATATTAGATGCTGTATTGATTTTGTGTTTTTCTAGAAACTCCATCAAAACTTCATGTACACGTTGTCAGTTACATAAATGTGACTATTAAATTTCTCCTTTTTATATGTAGAAAACAGATCGGTTTGGTAGGATTTATTTAAATCTGCTCACATAGACAGGAATTAATTATATTACCACTTTTAATTCTTCAGATCTTTATTATTTGAGTTTTGTAGTGTGCTTTTTTTTTTGGAGACTAATAAGCCTGTAATTACATACCTCATCCTGTTTATCTTTTTATATGCACATTATCAACGCATTAGTTTTCTATGAGTTGCCTAGTTCTTCTTCAGCATTACAAGACTTAATGGAAAAGAACATTAGTGGTTGAAAGTGGTTCTCAGAGAACTCTCAGATGCAAGTTTTCTAGACTTACAGACTTAAAATGACTTAACTGTTTAACTCATCCATTCTATAGGATGAAAAGTACTTCATCATCACTTAAAACTCGTTTCTTTGTCCAAATGCAGAACAAATCTGTTATCTATTAATGACTCTTAGTTGCCAGTTATCTGCTAGTATCTGTTTATTTAACAGCTTTTTGGTTTTAGTGGTGTTTGCTGTTGCACCACGGGATTACAAATATTTTTTGACTCTTCAGAACTATCATTTTCTATTCAGATAAAGGAAAGCTTTTCCAGCTTCACATAGGGAAACTCGGACCACCTGCTCTTAGGGCTATTCTACCGCCAATGACCATCACAGAATGAAGTGCCCAAGTCACTCTAGAAGAAAATAAAAATAACTTCAAAAAAATACAAAGTTTTCGATTTCCCAAGCCCCTTTGCCTGCAGGGAAGATCGCCTAGCACCTGATTTATATTACAAGTTTTGATTGCTAAAAAGGAACAATTAAATACTCTAAGTCTTGAAATCTCAGCAATGATTGGAGACCCGTGAGTCATTTTCTCATTTCAACGCGTATTTTCATAGTAGAGGCTTTCATTCTCTCCAGCAAATTCAAGACAAAACCTCCTGCCAAAACCACCATCGTGCACTGACCGTCAGTCACTGAGTAGGCACAGTTACCAAGCGCTTTTCTTCATGGCGTTTCATGTCACATCTTTCAAACTGTCATTCAGGAGACACAAAGTCTGCGGTTTATGATGAGAAGCCCAATCATGAAGCTAAAACACTAAATATATGAATTTTCCTCTTTTCACCAAATGGGCCAAGGCCAGTGTCAGCCATCTGAAGAAGCAGCGACGTGCAGAGACATGGCTTGACACAATGGCAAGGAAACATCAGTCAACATCAAGTACTATTTGTAGAATTTGAATAAATTCATGATATGTGATGACTACAAAAGGATCACATAACATTTCTGAATATTTTGAAGTTTGAGGAATCATAGTATCTGAAGGTTTATCTGAACTTCATGATTTACCACTTTCTATGGTGGGTTGAATCCATACCCTTGTTCAAGACGCATCCAGACTGCTGGATGAGCTTAATTAGTTTCCCCTGTCTTAATAATGCAATTTATAGATATAAGGGGGGGGTGGATGGAGGGGCAGTTTATATCTACCTACCTACCTACCTATCTATCTCTGTGTATCTCTGGAGAAAAGATTTCTGCATTTATGAAAATATTCTCTGAATGCTAACAGGTGTGAACATAGCAGGAGCAGTGTAATTGAAACGTCTCCAATACTTCTCTGGTTAACTTCAGTATCAGGCTAGATTTTTTAGCTATAAAGTTTATAAAAAG